>NC_142053.1:127159578-129830412 GCF_982192425.1 Myodes glareolus
GTTGACATCAGAGATAAGTACCCTGTAAGTGCCATGCTATTCTGTGTTCTCAGGCCTGGAGGCTGAGGACAGTCTGCCTGAAAGAGCTAACAATCATGGTTCTATGGCTAAAGTGAGCAGATCTTGCTTGGAGTACAGGAAAAGGCTCGAGGGTGGGGTGGGGCATGAGAGCAGATGCAGGTTATGGCAGAGTCACAAATGGAGACTCATGGAAGTTATGGCCGTTGCAAACAGGCAGGGATGGAAGGACTCCAGTAAGACCGGGAATCTGGCAAAGGTCAGTCCCCACGGTAAGTATGTCTTGGGATGTCCAGATCCAAGTTCGAAAGGCCTGCTCAGAGCCACCTGTCCCCAGCAGCTTCTTTCACTCTCAAGCTTTCCCTGTGCGGGAAACTACGTGGACACTTGGGAGCGCTGTCTGGCTGGGGTGGGGCGGTGAAGGAACCCAGAGAAAGAGCTCTGAAGAAGTGATCTGTGGTGGCAGGAGAGAGCTCAGGGTCTCAGAATCCCGAGGTTACAGGTGGGCAGCACATCAGTGAGGTGGGATCTGCTCAGAGCCCAAAGGCATCTGCTGGCTCTGGAAACAAACTTGTCGTAGGTGCCTTTGGTGTCAGAAGCATGAGTCCGGGGTGGGAGTAGGGCATGCTGTGAATTCAGCAGGAACGAATTACTGGTAGGGGACTCTTGAGGCTCCCCATGTCTTCAGCCTGGGATGCTCCCAGAGGGAAAGAAACTGGTTAGCTGTCTGAGGGCAACTGGGAGCAAGGGCTTGTGTCAATGGGTGGAAAGCAATCACTTGCCCACACTCTGAGGAAGACCTAGTGAGCTGCATGCCGGGAGAGCAGTTGGCACAGAAATGAGATGCTTGGCCTCATGCAGGGTCCATGGCAAGAAGGCATGGCCTTCATCAGGAGGCGTGCGACCTCCCACAAACCAGGTGGGCTGTGCAAGTGCTTATGACTCAGTGTCCTTCAGAGTTCTCAGGGGCTGGGAGCATGGCCTGGTTGATTAAAAGGGCTGTGTGAGTTGCTGGGCAGTTTGTTGCACCCAGCCTACAGGCTAGCTGCAGGAGATCTGGTTAGAAGGCAGGCCAGCGTGGTCGGCACACAATCATCCCCCATGTATGCCAGGTACATAGGAGCCCCAAGAATTCTGCCCATAGCTTGACAGAGTGAGTGAGTGGTGGTGAGTGACAATCCTTAGGGAAATGGGGCAGGGAGCCAGGACTGTGGGAAACAAGTCTCCAGTTGCCTGTGAATTAATTCAGAGGCAGGGATGGAGGGGCAAAGAATTTCCTCTTCCCATTCCCCTGTCCTCTGGAAGAGAAGAGAGTTCACAGGCTGACTGAAGGAAGACAGAAGCAAATCCTGCTTTCTCTGGGAGGCCTCAAGCCTTAGGTCTAGAGCTGTGGGCTCTGGGATAGCTCAGACCCGACCCCTAGGCAGCCTAGGCCTCCCTGGCTGGAGAGGACACTGGTCCTGAGGGGCCACCAGGCCCATCTCCTTCCCTTCCCCTCCACTGACCCAGCCCTCAGGCTCTGCAGAGGCAAAGATGGAGTGTGGGGGCAGGGGGCAGGCAGCCAATCACATCAGGACAGCCCAAGGCATCTGTACCTGGTGCTAACCAATCCCCTCTGCACAGACAGCTCTGTTGGCCTCTGCTTCCTCCTCCCTCCCTGCTCTGCCCAGCAACAGCAGAAAGGAGTGTTTAGGAGGAGAAGGAGGCCCTGCAAGCTCCCAGCCCTTGGCAGCAATGAGCTGGGCCCCCGGCTCACTGTGTTGAGGGAGGTTAAAACAATACTTTCCGTTCCTGGAGCCCAGACAAACGTCCCCAGGGACTCTCAAGCCTGTGCAAGTCCGGCTGTCTCAGGGACAGGAACTCACATAGTACAGAGATGCTGACCCTCGTAGGCCTGGGCCCCAAGCTTGTCTTCTCCCCTCTGCTCCTCTTGACAAGGCCTGGTATGAAGGGCTCAAGAGCAGAGGTTCAATTCTGGTGTGCAGACCAAGGTTGAGCCAGCTGACAACCAGGGAGAGGGAGCTGGCCTGGGAAGGAGAGAGCAGGGTGTTATGTAGGAGGCTGAGGGGGCCTGATTCGGCCTAGCTTTCACCCTCCTTCTTGGCTCCTTTCTTTTTGTCCAGATCTATGGTGGCTATTTTATTCACTACTTTGCCCCCAGAGGCCTCCCGCCAGTGGAGAAGAATGTGGTATTTGTTATAGATGTCAGCGGCTCCATGTTTGGAACTAAGTTGCAGCAGGTAACAAGGATTTTCTCTGCAGCCTCTGAAATCCACAACTGTCTCCCCTTTTGATAGCTTCCAATGATGGTTATTACTCCTTTTTTTAAACACCTGCTGCTCTTTTTCTGAATTGGGTTTCTTGTATTAGCCCAGGCTGCCCTCAATCTCAGCATGTAGCTGAGGATGACCTTGAAATTTCATCCTCTGGCTTCTACATTCTCAAGTGCTGGAATTATAGGTTGGCACAACCATGCCCAGTTTATGTGCTGCTGTGATCAAAAACAGGCTGTTCTATTCATTGCTTTGCCTTTTGTGGCTTCTGGCTCCTAGAGAAGAACGTGGTGTTTCTTAGAGATGTGAGTGGATCCGTGTTCAGAACTAAGTTAATGCAAGTGTTTTGAGCCCTGTTCATGTTTTTTAGTTCATGCATTAGATAGCACAGAAAAATACCTGGCTAGGACAGTGGGATTCTCATCCAGGTGTCTTCCTTTCTCCCCATCCTGGGGTTTATGTGTCCTCTCTCAAGCCCTGACACATTAAATGACAGGAACTGTATAGTTATTCAGCAACAGAATCCTAGAACACTGGTACAGTGATCTCTAGGTCGGACACTATGCAGAACATCATCTATTTTGGTCCAGTCTTGGTATTGTCCTCAGTTCACAGATCACCCAAGCTTGGGTGTGCTGTCAGCACAGGCTTCTCTTCCACTGCAACCTTAGTTATGAAGACTGTGATTCTTCCTGAGGACATGGGTTTTGGTACCTTTAATTTTTTTAATCTCCAGATTTAATGGTTTGCTCTGCTACCATTTTTGTGCTAAAAGCTGTAGAGTTCCGGGTTCATAAGTTTGAATATAATTGCTATGATATCTGCTACCCTTGAGTTAGTCCATTAGACCACAGATCAAAGAAAACTGCACTCCATTGCCTCCTTTTTGTAGTGTTCCTTGTGTGATGTTACAAATCACAATGCTTGTATCCCTAGATAGAAATTTCAAGTGTCCTGCGACATTGATCCTTGGTACTATAAAACTTTTGGGTCCAGAGTCCTTGAGATATAAAGAAAATGTTCTTTTTCGCAGAGTAAACTAAGCTGTGGGAAGCAACGGTCAGAGTCCAGGAAAGCAATGCCCAACTCTGACTCTCTCCAGCCTCTGTTTCCTACTTGAATGGTTCAGGAGTCTGAAGCCCTGGTGAAGGCCTAATCTCAGAGTCACTAGCTCCCTAAACAGCTGAGGTCTAACCATGGAATTACTTCCTGTTCCCACATGCTGGCATAGCACACCAATTGGACTCCCATGACTAGCTTAAAGAGCTGTAATTTTTGGGCTTTATTTAAGAAACAATCCTGGGGCTGGAAAGATGGAAGAGTTCAAAGTCCATGCTGGCCTTGTGGAGGGCAGGAATTCTGTTCCCAGCATCCCCTAAGTGTCCATTCTCCTAGCTCCAGGAGATCCAGCACTCTTTTCTGGTGCTGTGCCCACATCCACATCCGCACACAAGTGTATATGAATTACATAGAAACGTTTCAAAGGCACCAGTCATTAGGGAAGGGCAAAATCTGAGGTGTATCCAAACCAACAGAGTTTTAGCTTCTGACCCCTACAACTACTGCCGAATGTGTTTAACTCCTAGCCAAAGCTAGACAGGGCCTTACATTAATTGTCTGTTTTCCAAACTTTCTTTGGCCTGATACATTAGGTCTGTTTGGCTGTAAAATTATGAAGGCATGCTGAAAGGAATGATACCCCTCCCCGTCGCCATATAGAGATAAATGTGGCAATATCAGCATTCTTCAAAAAGTGGAAGAGCTTGGGATTTACAGAGCAAGAAGTAATTTTTATCTGCTGTATTCTGCTATATTTTATGAAAATATTATTATCAATTTGTAACCTTTGTCTATTCTGTCATAACTGGGCATTTCTTTTATTCAGGGTGCTATGCCATTTATTGTTCGTCAGTCATTACTCTTAGTATATTCAGACATATAATTTTACCAACCTATTGAAATATCGCTAACATTATCATAGCTAACTCATAAGTGTATAATTAACACACAGTTCCATCACTTTCCCCCTTTCCTCCCAAGTCCCTTCCTTCCAAATCCCTCTATTTTACCGGCCTCATTCTCAAGTTGATAACTTCCTTTTCCCTGATTATTATCTTTATGTGTATGTTTGTAGCAATTCATAAAAACATACATGTATAAGTACTCACAAGTATATAAACACAGCATGCTGAGTTGTTCTTCTTGTTGTTTTACATATATGTGTTGCAGGTGGACCACTTCGTCTTGGATAACCAATTAGGGCCCCATCCCTAGGAGAGGCTAATGCTCCCTCTCTCAGTAGCCATCAGCTGCCTGTTAGTTCTTTGTCTAGAGGTGGGACCCAGTGATATTTTCCCCTTCAGTGTTAGCATGTCTCTTGATATGGCTATTGTCCCAGTCTTGTTTGTGCAGCCACTCTTAAGAGAGTCTGTTTCACAGTAGACTTTCTGGTGTTCTACCTCTTTCGAGCTTTTTCACCACTCTTCTAGAATATTCTAGGTCATACTTGCAGGAGCTAGGGTTCAGATGTTTCTACTGGGACTGGGGTACTCGCATTCCATTGATCTGTGCCTTGTGTCCAGTTATAATTTTCTATGATGGTTTCCATTTTAAGTAAAGAAAGGCTTCTTTGAAGAGGGGTGATAGTTATACTTATCAGTGGATATAAGAATAAGATTTATTTAGAATGTAGTAAGAAGCATACTGGTCTAGCAAAGTAGCAGTAGTAGATTCTCTTTTATGATCCTCTACTTTACTAGCTCTGGGAAGTTAGTTAGACTCCAGTATCAGGCATGTTCTCCCTCCTCTTCAGTGGGCTTTAAGTTCAATTAGACAGCTGTTGGGGAGCAGCAACATTGAAGTGCCGCTATTGCTCCTTTATAGATCGGTCTTCTCTGCTGGTCACTGGAGCAACAGCTGCGTAGGCATAACATGAATAATAAAAACCCAGAGATAGGTATATGGCTTAAAGTTGAAGATCAGAGAAGTAGAGCAATAAGCCACTAGAGAGACCTTTTACCTCTCCCAAATCTTCAGACTGAATCCTCAGACTCCACACTTGAGTGAGTTCCTGTCTCTTCCCCTTTATATTCCTCTCTCCACCCAGCCATATCACTCCTGTCTCCATCTCCCTAGTGCTGGGATTAAATGTGTGTGACACCCAAACACTGGGATTAAAAATGTGAGCCATCACCTGTATCTGTTTCTGGATCAATCTTGTGTAGCCCAGAGTAGGCTTGAACTCACAGAGATCCGTCTGCCTCTGTCTCCTGAGTCCTGGAATTAAAGGGTGTGTTACCACTATTTTGCCTCTAGTGGTTTAGTTCTGCACTCTGATCTTCAGGCAAGCTTTATTTATTAAAACACAAATAAAATACCACGACAGGTAGGATTATTAATTGATTCCCTCTCTTGGCAGCTTGCATGGTACTTTCTGGTGCCATGGAAGCCAGACCTCAGGAAGAGGCTTTTACATTAGAAGCAGGAAGGACGCTTTCACAATAGATCAAGCTCAAATAATTGAGTCCTGTGTCCTATGTGTGCAGCATTTTTAGCAATAGGGACTTAACAGTCTTCCTCTTAGAGACAGTCAAAGGCAAGAGTCATAGTCTATATTGTTTGTAAGTAAACTGCATCTTGACAAACTATTCTAAATGAAGTTTCTCATCCTTGGTATTGGAGTTTTTTGTTAGTGTATGGTTCTTGGGGGAACACTGTCGGCTCATATATATATGTATATATATATATGTATATATATATACATGCACACACTTCTATGGTTGTGTATAATTTTAGGTAAATATAAAATAAGATTCCCTGAGGCTTTATCAATCTATTTTATTTAGACCTCCTCCATTCCCAGTCACTTTAATCAAAATAGCAGCATATATAATCAACATGTAGAAATCAGTAGCTTTTCTACATGTCAATAACAAACATGATGAGAAAGAAGTTAGAGGAAAATCCCATTCACACTAACTTCAAAAAATAAATTAGCTAGGAACAAACCAAAACTAAAGAAATGACAGACTTCTAAAATGAGAATTCTCAGACAATGAATAAAGAAATATAAGAAAACACTAGAAGATGAAAAAAACTGTGCTCATGAAATTGCAGTATTAATATTGTGAAATGGCCATATTATCAAAAATGATCTACAGATTCAATGCAAGTTCTATCATGATCAAGGTAGAATTTTATTCTTTCTTGCCATCTACTGCATTTGGGCTTAGTTTGTTCTTGTTTTTCCAAATTTTTTAGTTTTGTGATGAAGTCAGTTATTTGTACTTTTCTGATTTCTTTTTTGTCTCAGTCATTATTCAATAATGTGTTGTTTAATCTTCATGAGTTTGTGTAATTACTAGAGATTCATTTGCTCTTGTCTTTAAGCTTTATTGCATTGTGGCCAAACAGGCTATATGGAGTTATTCCAATTGTCTGACTTTGTGGTGCAGGAGAATTATTTGTATTCTGTCAATCATATTTTAATAAAACGCTGATTGGCCAGGCAGGCAGTATAGGCAGGAAAGCCAGACAGGAAGTAGAGGTGGAGCAAAGAGACTGGGAGTGTTCTAGGAAGCAGGAAGCTCCCTCCGCCATTCCTGCCCAGACCACCGAAGACTCAACATGTGAGCTGACAGCTGAAAAAGGTACCAAGTCGTGTGGCTAACATAGATCAGAATAATGGGTTAAGATAAGCTATAAGAGTTAACAAGAAACCTGAGCCAATGGGCCAATCAGTTCATAACCTATTGTAGACTCTGTGAGATCTTCTTTGGGACTTGTGGGCTGTGGGGTACTGGGCGGGACAGAAACCCCAGCAAGCCGGCCCCTCGTGTTGCCTGCTGTGGGGTACCGGGTGAGAGAGATACCCCAACAAGTCGGCCGTCACACTACAAGTTTGTTAAGATTTTCTTTGTGCTTAACTGTGGCTCTCTGCATCTGATTCCATCAGTTACTGAATGAAGGTTCTGTGATGACATTTAAGGTGGTCATCAATCTGATTATGGGGGAAGGCAAGTTTAGGCATCCTCTGCACTATTGCTTAGGGTCTTAGCTGGGGTCATCCTTTTTGGTCCTGCCTCAAAGTGATGAGCCAGACTCTGTTGATGCCCCATGGGAATGCTGAGGAATGGATGTGGGTGGAGTGGGGGGAAGTGGGGAGGGGAGAGGGAGAACTAGAATTGGTATGTAAAATGAGAAAAGAATTTTTTTAAAAAAATAAATAAATGATTTCCTTTGTGTCTCAGTATGTGGTCTATTTTGGAGAAGCTTATTTGCTGTTCCTGTGAAACAGTCTATAGATAATTGTTAGTTCCACTTGATGTCATTTAATTATGATATTTTTGTTTATTTTCTGTCCAGATAACCCATCTATTAGAGAAAGAGGAGTATTGAAATCACCCACTCTTATTGAGTTGGAGTTAATCTGTGTCTCTAAGTTCAGTAGTGCAAGTTTTATGAAATTGGGTGCACCAGAGTTTGGTGCATGTATATTTAGGATTGTAATGCTTTGTGGGTTAATTGTTCCTTTAATAAAATGAGGTATCCCTTAAAAAATCTTCTGATTAGTTTTATTAGAAGTCTCTTTTGTCTGACACCAGAATAAAGACACCTTTGTTTGTTTCCTGTTCCCATTTGCTTGGGATAATTTGTTGTTATAACCATTTTTTCTTTTTTTTTTTTTTTGCAGGTTGTATTTGTGTATTTAAGAATTAGGGTCTTGTCCTGCCTCAAAGTGATGAGCCAGATTTTGTTGATGCCCCATGGGAATGCTGAGGAATGGAATATATATATATATATATATATATATATATATATATATACAGACAGACATATGCATATGTATATACATATATAATACAACAACAATCAAAGAAAAAGAGGCCATGAGTTTGAGAGAGAGCAAGGGGAGGTACATGAAAGGGTTTGGCAGGGGGAGGAGAAATGATATAATTACATTATAATGTCAAAATTATTTTATTTTTAAATAGGTATATTATTTATCCTTGTATTTTCAGCACCAATTACCATTTTTTTCAATTTAAGTTTGTGTCTATCTTTGAAGGTAAGATGAGTTTCTTGTAGAAGACAGAAATAAGGATTTTGCTTATTTTTGTTTTTATTGAGCTATATATTTTTCTCCACTCTCCTCCTTTCTTCCCTCCTTCCCTTCTACCCTCTTCCATGATCCTCATGCTTCCAATTTACTCAGGAGGTCTTGTCTTTTTCTATTTCTCACGTAGATTAGATCCACGTATGTCTCTCTTAGGGTCATCTTTGTTGTCAAGGTTCTCTGTGATTGTGAATTGTAGTATGATTTTTCCTTTGCTTTATGTCTAAAAGCCACTTATGAGTGAGTGCATATGATATTTGTCTTTCTGGTTCTGGGTTACCTCACTCAATATGCTGTTTTCTACATTCATCCATTTGTTCACAAATTCAAGATATCATTGTATTTTTCTGCTGTGTAGTATTCCATTGTGTAAATGTACCACATCTTCTTTATCCATTCTTCAGTTGAGAGGGCATTTAGGTTGTTTCCAGGTTCTGAGTATGACAAATAATACTGCTATGAACATAGTTGAACACATGTCTTTCTGGTATGATTGCTCATCCGTTGGGTATATACCCAAAAGTGGTATTGCTGGGTCTTAAGGTAGGTTGTTTCTTAATTTTCTGAGAAATCACCATACTGATTTTCAAAGCAACTGTATCATTTTGCATTCCCACCAGCAATGGAGGAGTGTTTCCTTTACCCCACATCTTCTCCAGCATAAGCTGTCATCAGTGTTTTTTATCTTGACCATTTTTACAGGTGTAAGATGGAATCTCAGAGTTGTTTTGATTTGCATTTCTCTGATGACTAAGGATGTTGAGCATTTTCTTAAGTGTATTTCAGACATTTGAGATTTGTCTGTTGAGAGGTCTCTGTTTAGGTCTTTATCCCATTTTTTATTGGATTATTTGTCCTTTTGATGGCCAATTTCTTAAGTTCTTTGTATATTTTGGAGATCAGACCTCTGTCTGATGTGGGGTTGGTAAAGATCTTTTCCCATTCTGTAGGCTGTCATTTTGTCTTGTTGACCATGTCCTTTGCTTTACAGAAGCTTTTCAGTTTCAGGAGGTCCCATTTCTTAATTGTTTCTCTCAGTGTCTGTACTTCTGGGGTTGTATTTAGGAAGTGGCCTACTGTACCAATGCATTCAAGTGTACTTCCCACTTTCTCTTCTATGAGGTTCAGTGTGACTGGTTTTATGTTGAGGTCTTTGATCCATTGGAGTTGAGTTTTGTACATGGTGATAGATATGGATCCATTTTCAATCTTCTACATGTTGATATTCAGTTATGCCCGTACCATTGGTTGAATATGCTTTCTTTTTCCATTTTATATTTTTTTGTTTCTTTGTGAAAAATAAAGTATTTTTAGGTGTGTGGATTGATATCCCAAGTCTTGAATTAGTTTTTATTGGTTCTCCTGTCTGCTTTTTTACCAATACCAGGCTGTTTCCCATACTGTAGCTCTGTAGTAGAGTTTGAAGTCAGGGGATGTGATGCCCACAGAAATTCCTTTATTGTACAGGATTGTTTTGGCTATCCTGTTTTTGTTTGTTTGTTTTTGTTTTTTCTTTGCCATATGAAGTTGAATATTGTTCTTTTGAGGTCTGTGAAGAATTTTGCTGGGCTTTTGATGGGCATTGCATTGAATCTGTAGATTGCAGGATTTTGTTTCTTAATTCATTCAACTAACCTTTGTCCTTCAATTTAGAAATTGAGGCCATTAATATTTAAAGTTATTATTGAAAAGTATATTGACAGTAGTCATTTGGTTGTTGTTTTTCTCCTTGTGCTCTAAGTCGTATTTTGTGCCTCAGTGGTTCATTTGCTCCTATAATCGTCTTAGCCATCCTTATTCCTCTTTTGGTCCAATGTAGTGATTCAAGCATTCTCTGAAGGGTTGGACTGATGAGGAGAAATTCTTTCATAGCTTCTCTATATCATGGAAAGTTTTCTTTTTATCTTCAACTCTGGCAGATGCTGTGCTGAGTACAGTAGACTGGGTTGACACCCATGCCCTTTCAGAACATGTATATTGCTTCAGGCTCTCCAGAAGTTTAAATTTCCCATTGAAAAATCAGCTAATATTTCTGTGGGTTTTTCCTATATATGTGCTTTGTAGTTTTCTCTCAAAGTTTTCAATATTCTTTCCTTGCTCTGTATACCTATTTTGTGTTTTAACTATTGTGTGGATTATTTGTATTAGTGATTAACTCTGAGTTACCAAAATGTATTGGTGTTAGATTAAGGAAAGAAATAAAAGCTCTTCTCCTTGGAATTCTTAAGAGCAAAACCAGATTTGAATTCTTTACTTCATGCTCTCTGTGTGTCCCATCTTCAGTCTGTTCATGAGTCTGATTCTGTGCCTGCATGAAGAAGGCTGTCATGAGAATCATATCTGTGTCTTCTGTTTATGTGTGTTTGTCCCTAACAAGAGGTTTCAGTCTTTATTTATTGGACAGCACAGACAGTATCACATGGGGGAAGGAATGGGATAATTTACAGAATTCTTTAACAGTTTTACAAGGGATTAAGTCACTGGCTCCAACTAATCCCAGCTGATCCAGACATCAACCATCATTGTTGATCAGCTGATATCCACAAATGGTCACTTTCAGTCTTTAGGGCAGATTTTAGGAAGTTGTTTCAACTTCTTAACTTCTGTATTTGCTGCTTTCAGAAAGTGACACACATGCATTACTCTGGGTCAGGGGCATGAAAAAAAAGTAAGTACATAACTTAAGATTGTAGCTAGGCATTGCCTTAGGTTGTAAAAGTTGATTACATGGGAAATCCAAGGCAAATAAGGTCGGTTGTTAAAGACAGGTTAAACAAACAGTTTGAGTACACAGTAGGGTAGCAGTCTTAAGTGACCTCAAGGTGTATTATTAACTTTGGCTGTGAGGTCCAACCAAAGTTCTAGTCTGTTAGAATATAAGAGATATGTCTATCATAATGCATCACCACAAACTGTAATATGGGGATCTTCTTTTCTGTTCCTGTCTATTTAGTGTTCTGGATGCTTCTTGTATCTGAATGAGAGTGTCTTTTCTTAGTTTGTGAAAGCTTTCTTCTAGAATCCAGTTGAAGAGCTAGCCTATACCATTAACCTGGGGTTCTTCTTTTTATTCTACATGTACAGTTTGAAGATTTGTATCCCATAGTTTCTGCATGTTTATGTGTTTAATTTCTTTTTTCATATCCTTTCACTGAGTGGTCCAAATTCTTCTACTTTTTTTGATCCATTCTCCTGGGATGGCTTTGCCCAGAGTTTTCTAATTTGATTACTAATTTTTTTTGGGGGGGGGTTCCACCTTCATTTCAGCTTGAATTCTCTTCAATTTTTAAACTCTTCATTAAATTCAGTTTTTAAAACCCGATTTTGTCATTTCATCTATATACATACATACATATATAATACATATATACATACATGTATATACACACATATTTTCCTGGCCCTCACTCAAGCATTTATTTCTGACCTGATTGGTCATGACTTCTTAAAATTGCATGCACTCTTTGATTACATTTATGATTAAAGTCTGTGTCCTGGAGTTCATCTAGGTAATTCTAATTGGAGAATGTGTCTGTAGAAGTAGTGAGTTGGCAGGAGGAGCATATTGCCTTGTTTTTTCATTTTTGTGTTTTTGCAGTGGGACCTGGCCATGTGGTCTTCTTTCCTTGGTTGTATGTCTCATGTGAGAGTCCAGCCTGCCTCAGGCTGGGCCACTATAGGAGCGGCATGATCAGAGAGAGACTTGAAAATGTGAGGATGGTGAGGGCAAGCTTGGCTCTAGGTTATTTTCAGTGTCTGGAGCATGCATCTGTCTCTGTATTCACAGATTTTCTTGCAAAAGAAAGTTTCTCTTATGAAGAATGAAAGTACAATTTGTCTAGGTATAAACATAAGTGTATAGAAGACAGCTTGAAAATATATCAATTTAGCTAAACTATAATTGTACATACCTCCTAGGTCTTAAGACCTCCTTAGTCATGGGATCCCGTTTTGTGAATTTAACCTCAAAACCACTCAAAGAGTGCTTGATTGCTCCCTTAATTGTCATGTCACTATTGCACCAATGGGCACACCTTGCCTGGCAGGCCTGTATTATAGTCCACAAAATTCTCATTTGGATAAGACCACTGGATGCATTTACTCTCCTAGCAGACTACATAGCCTGTACTATTTTGGGAGCCACTGGGGCTCTTGACTTCGAACTCATAAGGAGGTATCCTGAAGCTGGCACTGAAATTTATTTCTTTTAGGCAGGGAAGAAATGGATTCTGTTATCTGATCCAATCAGCCAGTCTGCGTATTTTGATAGGGTAATTGAGACCATTGATATTCAGACTTATTATAGAAAGGTGTGTCATATTGTTCCTGTCATATCATTGATTACTTAATGTTTGTTATTTTCTTAGTCCTCATTTGCTTAACAACTTTCTTAGAATATTTCTGGCCTACCTACATTGTGTGGGTATTTGGATATGTACTAGCTCATCTTGGTTAGTTTTGGATCAGCTAGGTAATGTTTCAAGTTTAGTCAAGAAAATACTCAGTACCAATTTATGAGTGGGGTTACTGCATTGGTCCCTGTTCACCTAGTGGGTGTCCAATCTCTTACTTCACTAGCAGATATACTGTGAGATATCCAGGGTCAGTAAAGCGTGGGTTCTGACATGAATAGGAGGAGTTCCAGTGGAGTATTTTGCTTAGAGTCATGGCAGTTGAAGTGCCATGAACCAACAAGGGAATAGTATTGATCTGGGGACCAGACAAATACATTGCATGGTCCTAGGTGTCACTGAAAGTGTGTGGTCTCTGATCTAGGGGACAGGTAGCACTCCATGGGATCCTGTGTTTGATCTGAGGTGGGAGCTGGAACGCTGGACATTAGTGGGGTTGTGGTCTCTGATTTGGAGAGTATGATCTTTTCAATGTGTTGTTAAATTTGATTTCTTGGTATCTTATTGAGCTTTTTTTGTTGAGTTTATGTTCATCAATTACATTTGCCTATAGTTTTGATGTTGTTGTTATATCTTTACCTCATATATTCAGCTTGATTCTCTTCTTTTTTTCAGGTATTTATTATTATTAATATTAAACATTTTCACCTCCTCCCCCTCGCATTTACTTTCCCCTCTCCCTATTCCCCCTCCCCCTCACTCTCCAGTCCAAAGAGCAGTAAGGGTTCCCTGCCCTGTGTTAAGTCTAAGGTCCTCCCCATTCCATCCGGGTCTAGGAAGGTGAGCATCCAAACAGACTAGGCTCACACAAAGCCAGTCCATGCAATAGAATCAAAACCCAGTGCCATTGTCCTTGGCTTCTCAGTCAGACCTCCTTGCCAGCTACATTCAGAGAGTCCGGTTTGATCACATGCTCCATCAGTGCCAGTCAAGCTGGCCTTGGTGAACTCTCATTAGATCAGCCCCACCATCTCAGTGGGTGGAAGCATCCCTCGCAGTCCTGATTTCCTTGCTCATGTTCTCTCTCCTTCTGCTCCTCATATGGACATTGGGAGCTCAGTCCAGTGCTCCAATGTGGGTCTCTGTCTCTACCTCTGTCCATCGCCAGATGAAGGTTCTATGGTGATATGCAAGATATTCATCAGTGTGGCTATGGGACAAGGCCAATTCAGGCATCCTCTCCTCTGCTGCTCAAGGAACAAGCTGGGGACATCTCCTTGGACCTGGGAACCCCACTAGAGTCAAGTCTCTTGCCAATCCTGAAATGGCTCCCTTAATTAAGATATATACTTCCCTGCTCCCATATCTACTCTTCCTCCAACCCAACCATTCCATTCCCCCAAGCTCTTCCCATCCTCCCCTTCTCCCTTCTCTCTAGCCATCTCCCCTTAACCCACCCCCACCCCCAAGCTCTCAATTTTTGCTTGGCAATCTTGTCTACTTCCAATATCCTGGAGGATAACTGCATGTTTTTCTTTGGGTTCACCTTCCTATTTAGCTTCTCTAGGATACTGAATTATAGGCTCAATGTCCTTTATTTATGGTTAGAATCCACTAATGAGTGAGTATATACCATATTCATCTTTTTGGGTCTGGGTTACCTCACTCAGGATAGTGTTTTCTATTTCCATCCATTTGCATGCAAAATTCAAGATGTCATTGTTTTTTACTGCTGAGTAGTACTCTAATGTGTATATATTCCACACTTTCTTTATCCATTCTTCCATTGAGGGGCATTCTTCCATTGAGGTTGTTTCCAGGTTCTGGCTATTACAAATAAAGCAATTATAAACATAGTTGAACAAATGCTTTTGTAGTATGATAGGGCATCTCTTGGGTATATTTCCAGGAGTGGTATTGCTGGATCCAGGGGTAAGTTGATCCCGAATTTCCTGAGAAACTGCCACACCTGATTTTCAAAGTGGTTGCACAAGTTTGCATTCCCACCAGCAATGGATGAGTGTTCCCCTTACCCAACATCCTCTCCAGCAAGGGCTATCATTGGTGTTTTTGATTTTTGCCATTCTGACAGGTGTAAGATGATATCGCAAAGTGGTTTTGATTTGCATTTCCCTGATCGCTAAGGAGGTTGAGCATGACCTTAAGTGTCTTTTGGCCATTTGAACTTCTTCAGTTGAGCATTTTCTGTTCAGTTCAGCACTCCATTTTTTTTTAATTTGGGTTAAATAGCATTTTAAAGTCTAGTTTCTTGAGTTCTTTATATATTTTGGAGATCAGACCTTTTTCTGATGCGGGGTTGGTGAAGATCTTCTCCCAGTCAGTAGGTTGCCTTTTTGTCTTAATGACAGTGTCCTTTGCTTTACAGAAGCTTCTTAGTTTTAGGAGGTCCCATTTATTCAATGTTGCCCTTATTGTCTGTGCTACTGGGGTTCTACGTAGGGAGTAGTCTCCTGTGCCCATATGTTGTAGACTACTTCCTACTTTCTCTTCTATCAGGTTCCGTGTGTTCAGATTTATTTTAAGGTCTTTAATCCATTTGGACTTGAGTTTTGTGCATGGTGATAGATATGGATCTATTTTCATTCTTCTACAGGTTGACATCCAGTTCTGCCAACACCATTTGTTGAAGATGCTTTCTTTCTTCCATTGTATACTTTTAGCTCCTTTGTCGAAAATCAGGTGTTCATAGGTTTGTGGGTTAATATCTGGGTCTTCTATTTGATTCCATTGGTCAACTTCTCTGTTTTTATGCCAGTACCAAACTGTTTTCATTACTGTAGCTCTGTAATAGAGTTTGAAGTCAGGGATGGTAATGCCTCCAGAAGTTCCTTTATTGTATAAGATTGTTTTGGCTATCCTGAGTTTTTTTGTTTTTCCATATAAAGTTGATTATTGTTCTCTCAAGGTCTGTGAAGAATTTTGTTGGGATTTTAATGGGGATTGCATTGAATTTATAGATTGCCTTTGGTAGAATTGCCATTTTGACTATGTTGATCCTACCCATCCAAGAGCATGGGAGGTCTTCCCATTTTCTGGTGTCCTCTTCAATTTCTTTCTTTAATGCCTTAAAATTCTTGTCAAATAGATCTTTCACTTCCCTGTTTAGAGTTACCCCAAGATAGTTTATGCCATTTGTGGCTATCGTAAAAGTGAAGTTTCTCTGAATTCCCTCTCTTCTTCTCTATCCTTTGTGTATAGGAGGGCTACTGATTTCTTTGAGTTGATCTTGTAACTGCCACTTCACTAAAGTTATTTATCAGCTGTAAGAGTTCGTTGGTAGAGGCTTGGGAGTCACTAATGTACACTATCATATCATCTGCAAATAACGAAAGTTTGACTTCTTCCTTTCCAATTCGAATCCCCTTGATCTCTTTATGCAGTCTTATTGCCATTGCTAGAACTTCAAGAACTATGTTGAAGAGATATGGTGAGAGTGGTCAGCCTTGTCTTATTCCTAATTTTAGGGGGATGGCTTTGAGTTTCTCTCCATTTAGTTTGATATTAGCTATTGGCTTGCTATATATTGCTTTTATTATATTTAGGTATGATTCTTGTATCCCTGACCTCTCCAAGACCTTTATCATAAAGGGGTGTTGAATTTTGTCAAATGCTTTTTCCACATCTAATGAAATGATCATATGGTTTTTTCTCGTTCAGTTTATTTTTATGATGGATTACATTGATAGATTTTTGTATGTTGAACCAGCCCTGCATCTCAGGGTTGAAGCCTACTTGATCGCAATGGATAATTTTTTAAAAGTGTTCTTGGATTCTCTTTGCCAGAATTTTATGAGAATTTTTGCATCGATGTTCATGAGTGAGATTGGTCTGTAATTCTCTTTCTTGGTTGGGTCTTTGTGTGGTTTTGGAATCAACGTGACTGTAGCTTCGTAAGAAGAGTTTGGCAATGACTTTTCTGATTCTATTATGTGAAACACATTAAGGAGTATAGGTATCAGCTCTTCTTGGAAGTTCTGATAAAATTCTGCATTAAAACCATCAGGTCCTGGACTTCTTTTGGTTGGGAGTTTTTTTTTTATGACAGCTTCTATTTCCTCATGACTTATAGATCTATTTAAATTGTTTACCTGGTCTTGATTTAATTTTGGTAAATGGTACTTATCTAAAAATATGTCCATTTTTTCACATTTTCCAACTTTGTGGCATATAAGCTTTTGTCGTAAGACCTAATTATTCTCTTTTTATACAGTGATCTTTTGTAGTATTTGGTGGTATTTTATAATATTAAAAATTAGAAAAGATCTAATATTGATTCTGTGTGTTTTTAAATATCTACAATAAAGCCAGTGAGATTTCTCATTAAAGGCACTTATACGCCAAGCCTCAAGATCCAAGTTTGATCCCCAGAAACCACATGGTGGAAGGAAAGATCCAATTTCAAAGAAATGTCCTCTTACCTCCATAAGTGTGCTGTAGGTCATGCATGTGTACATGTATGCACACACATATAAGCATAAATGTAAATGAATACAACTCCCAGTGGCATGATACTTTAGCTTTGTAATTTTTCTTCTTCAGGGTGTGGTAAACATGAATCCAAGAATCAGTGCTCTTTTGCTTTTTTTGCTAAGGAAATTGTCAAAAGTGATTGATAAGGTTTTTATCGTATAGCTTAAGGATATATTTTTCCTCTAGTTTTTGCTCTCTAACAAAATTTTCCAGTTATAGATCATGTGATAGTTACTTGGGTCTCTTCAGAGAATTTATCCTGTTGTAAGGAACTATTTAATTCTGATCAAGGAATCTATACATGTAGATGACTTATGACTATGATAACAAATTGCACTTATATTCCCTATGCAATCTATGCTACACTTGGATACTATTTCTTATGTGGGCATATAAACATATACTTGTCTATGAACCCTATCATACCCTCCTTATTCAGAGGAGGGTAGAATCTTTTAGATATCTAAACTCTAAACTTTTTAGTGGATAATATAGCCTTCTAAAAGGATGTTTAAAATCTTCCAGAGTGAAACTAGCACATATTATTTAGGAGAACTTTTAGGATTCATGACTGATTCTCTTTTGTGTATACTCCCCAAACTGTAATTCCCACACTGGACTAATACAAATCAAAGAGGGACTCAAACCTTTCCTTCTAAGAATACTGTAAGATATAACTAATACTGTGTCTGCTCTTGCAGCTCAACAAACTCACATAATTATATTGTCATAGAGCTCTTTATTACTAAATGAAGCAGTCAAGAAGGAATTTGGTCTATGTCAAATCCTTTTTATTATATCTCCATAAAACTTCCTAGTAAAGTAGGACAATCTGTGAGTAGGTAAGGAGATAAAAAGATGAGATCTCTAAATTAGAGATGGATTCTGTGACAATTTGCATTGCCTACGTTTTGTAATTTAGGTACATAATATAGAAACCAATGACAAAGGCTAATAGTTTTGTTTCCAATGGCTCTTTTACTAATAGCAACCTACAGATTTGGTACAATCTTTGTAGAATTCTAGTGACATTCTTGTATAACCAAAAAAACCCTTAAAATTCATATGTAAACTCCAAAGACCCCAGTAGCTCAAAGTAATCCTAAGCAAAAAGAACAATGATGGAGGTGGCACAATATCTAAGTTCAAATTAAACTACAGATCCATAGAAACAAAGACACAGTGTATTGGCACAAAAATACATAGTCAATTTAAATAGAAATAGAAGGCCAGGAAATAAATGCACACAGCTACATCTTTCCATTTTTTGATATAGGTGCTGTTTTAGCTAGGGTTACTATTGCTGTGATAAGACACCATGACAAAAGAAACTATGAGAGGAGAGGGTTAATTCAGCTTATGCTTCCACATCACAGTTCATCATCAAAAATAGTCAATACAGAAATCCAAACAGCAGGATCCTGGAGGTAGGAGTCAATGCAGAAGCCATAGAATGGTGCTGTTTAATGGCTTGCTCCCCATGGCTTGCTCAGGCTGCTTTCTTTTTATTTTCTTTCTTTCTTTTAGTTATAAACTGATTGGCCCATTATCTCAGGCTTCTTATTAACTCTTATAACTTATATAGCTCATTATTAGCCCATTATTCTTATCTGTGTTAGCCATGTGACTCAGTACCTTATTCAGCGGGGCAGTCACATCTTGCTTCTTCTGTGATTGGGTCAGGACTATGTTCAGGCTGCTTTCTTATAGAACCCAGGATCACTAGGCCAGAGATGATACCACCCATAATGGACTAGGCCCTCCCACATCAATCACCAGTAAGAAAATGGCCTATGTACTTGCTGACATCTCTATCTTATAGAGGCATTTTCTCAACTGAGGCTCCCTCTTCTCCGATGACTTAGATTGTGCCATGTAGACATCAAACTAGCCAGTACAGGTGTCAAAAATTCATTCTGGAAAAAGACAGCCTTAGCAAATGTTGCTGACAAAACTGGTGATTTACATGCCAAACAATGAAATCGCATCCTTATATTTCAATTAAAAAAGAATCAAAGACCTTAATATAAAAGCCCAACCAGCAAAATTGCTAGTCTAAAACAGGGAAACACTTCAGGATGTAGGCATGGCAGTCCCTGGGATCCTACAGGCCACTCCAGCCAGGGAAGCAGGTAGGCTGACCACAGGACTTCGCCTCTTCTTGTACATCTTCACTTCCCCTTTTGCTCCTCCAAATATAATCCCCTAGTCTCATCTCCAGCTTTATAGCAGACCACCTGATGCAGCCTCCCTTACCCTCTACCCCATCTCCAGTGATCATGCAGATCTTCCCTTCCAAACATACTTTGTCCCACTCATTGCTTTATCCTAGACTATAACTCCAGCAGGGATTTTCTAGGAACCCTCGAGTCAAGCTGCCAGAGAAGCAAGTTGGCCAGCAAAGCAGGTAGAGAGCTTGAGCTCTCCACTTTCTTTCCTCTCCTCCATAGCCAATCCTCCAGTCTCATCCTCAGCTCCGTAGCAGACTACTTGTCCCAGATGATGAAGCAGATCTTGGTGGAGCACCCTGATTTCCCCACTCCTGTGGACTCCATCAACCAACCCCTCAAAACCTATCCCAATTTCTAAGTGTCAATTATTCAAACCTAGGAACATATTTTATTAAGAAGCTCCAGAAGCCACACCTATCAGGATCCCAGATAAATTTCTTACCAGGTGACACACAGCCATCACATGCTCTTAAAATCAGAGAGGAAACAGACACCAAGGAAGAAAACACCCACCTAACAAAGACAAGACCACATTTCAGTACCTAGAATCACAACCTTCCCAAACACAGATGCCTAGATACCAGCATAAATGCACAATTAATAACCGCCAGGACAATATGTCTATACTAGAGTCCAGGAACCCTGCCACAGGAGGCTTTGAGTATTTCAACATAGCTGAAACATGAAATGAAGACTGTAAAATACCCTTTATGCATATTATAGCAGTCCTTAAAGAAAAAAAATGAATGAATTTCTAAAAGAAATCCATGAAAATACAAACAGTGGGAGAAAATGAATAAAACTGTTCAAGACCTGAAAGTGGAAATATAATCAACAAAGAAAATTCAAACTGAAGGAAATCTGGAAATGAAAAAAATTAGGAACTTGAACAGGAACCACAGGGATAAGCTTCACCAACAGAATGTAAGAGATGGAAGAAGGAATCTTAGGCACTGAAGACATGATAGAAGAAATGGATACTTCAGTCAAAGAAAATATTGTATATAAAAAAAGCTTGGGGAAAACATTCATGAAATCTGGGACACAAAAATACCAAATTTGAGAATAATGGGACTAGAGGAAGGAGAAGAAACCCAGGTCAAAGGCCCAGAAAAGATTTTTAACAGAATCATAGAAGAAAATTTTTCTAACCTAAAGAAGGAGGTACCAAAATAGATTGGACTGATGTAGGAGGTCCTTCTGTATTTCTGTTGCTTTCATTGGTTAAATAAAGAAACTGCCTTGGCTTTTTGATAGGACAGCAGTTTGATAGGTGGAGTAGACAGACCAGAATTCTGGGAGAAAGAAAGCAGTTAGGCAGATGCCATGAAGCTCTGGCCTGGGATGGACGTGGGTTAGAATCTTCCCGGTAAACCACAACTCCGTTGTTATTAGATATGGGTTAAAGCAAGATGTGAGAGTTAGCCAAGAAGAGGCTAGATATAATGGGCCAGGCAGTGTTAAAAGAACACAGTTTCCATGTAATTATTTTGGGTAACGCTAACCTCAAGCCAGGTGGTGGAAAGCGGCCTGTCATTCCTTTTACAAGTGGTGCTCCAATATGGTAACTAACTCCACGTAAAACCTAAGAGGGCTTAAAAAGGAATTCTATACACAAATAGAGAGTTTAACACAGCTTTTTGCTGTTTGCTGGCCAGGTGCCACAGAGAAATTTCCCTGACTCAGCAGCCATAGCAGTAAAAAAGCTGTGCGGTTTCAAAACACAGCTTCCTGGGCTGTGCTGCCAGTGCGAACTCTGGCTATAAAGCATTTCAATGGCTTTTATGGGACTGGATGTTTCTGTTCCCACTTGGGATCAGGAAGAAAGTACTCTGAGACCATGCCAATGGCTCAGTGCTCCCCACCTGCACCTGGGCAGATGGTGGGATCATGCTTAGCATGGCAAATTTCTGCTGCCATACACTGAGGTGTTTCCAGGCTGTGCAGGTTGCTCAGTGCTCTGCATGGCCGATTTGGCTGTAACTCAGATAGAAAGAGTTTCTGTGCTGCACGCTCAGTCTCAGAGTTAAAGTGCTGAGTGTGGCTCCTACCTGGAGGCCTCAGAACTAGCAGAAAATGGTACATCCTCCATTTTGAAATTGGAGAGAGGTGGAGCCAACATCCATAGTAGCCCACAGCTCTGCAGCTCAGAAGCACAACTGATTCAGAGTCACAAGTGGCTCCGCCATGTTGGACTGGGTGGGGCAAGCCCACAGTGCCTGTTTTTGACCTAGGAAGGTCACAGCTTAGATTCTTAAGTACTTAGTGATTTAAAAGCACAAAGCAAAAACAGACAATGCAATAGGACAGATTCAGACATAAAAGACCTCTAAATGGGTCATAGTTTTAGACATATGTAGGCTTGGAAATGAAAAGAAAAAGAATATAGAGAATAAAGTTAATGCCTTTAAAAAAGGGCAAAGTCTTTAAAGAGACAGAGTACAGATAGTTTTATAGATTAAAAGAAATAAAGAAAAATAAGCCACATAAAAATGGAAAATTCACAGAGTTTGAATTTTGTATATTGTATTTTCTTTGAATTTTTTGACTGTGAAGGAACTAATTACAGAGAGACATTTCATTGTATGGGCTGCTAGGCTAAACCACCATGTATATTATTATAAAAGTATTATGACTGCAGAATTTGGGTCTAAGGACATGATGCTTTGGAAAGGAGGTTCTTCTTTTGTTTTCACAGAGGACAAGACCCTGTGGAGTGCTTCTATCCCAATATAGTATGATAGACCACGCCCTCCTGAAAGGTTGCTGTGAACACCCTTAAAAAATTACTTTGCTCAACTGCTGACTAAGATGAAGCTAGCAGACAGGTTATACCATGAAAGACCTAATTAGCAGCGCCCCCATACAGCAAGAAATAGTTTGGAGAGAAATAACTACGTCCATATTCCCAAATATTGTTTATAAATGTTCTTTTACATTTAAAGGGGGAGATGATATAGATATAAATAATTTGCATTGGTATGCATTTAAGGTCAATTTTGTTATATGTATATGTATTTCTCATCTTGATGAAGGTATTGTGATTGTGTAGTTCATTTTAAAAATGTAATGTATAATTAGGAAATATAGGTTGTTAATGGATAATCATCAATAATAGTCAAGCTTGTAGTCATGTTAAATTTTCTAGCTATAAAATAAGAAGACGAACCTGATGAAGATTATTTAGCTATCCGCCAGGAGGTAGGAAATAGTCAAGAGTCCCAGGTAACCTTGGGTGCATGGGGGGGGGTGGGAGGGGTGTTGGAAGGGGAGAGGGTTAGAGAGAAGGGAGTAGGGGAGGAATGGAGAAACCTCAGTTGTCCGGGATGGGGGAAGGGAGGAAGGATGAATATGGGAGCAGGGAAGAATATATTTCAACTAAGGGAGTCATTTTAGGGTTTACAGGAAACTTGATTATATATGGGATCCCAGGTCCAAGGAGAGATCCCCAGATTGTTCTCTGGACAGAGGAGAGGGTGCCTGGACCGGCCTTGGCCCATAACCATACTGATGAATATTTTTCTTATCACCATAGATCCTTCATCTGGCGATGGATGGCGATGCAGACGGAGACCCACATTGGAGCACCGGACTGAGCCCCCCAAGGTCCAAATGAGGAGCAGAAGGACGAAGAAAATGACGAAGGACTGCGAGGGATGCTATCACCCACTGATGCAAGGGGTTGGATCTAATGAGAGTTTACCAAGGGCAGTTGGACTGCGACTGAACGAGCACGTGATCCAACCAGATTCTCTGAATGTGGCCCGATTCTCTGAATGTGGCTGGCCCGGAGTCTTTCTGAGAAGCCATTGACAATGACACTGGGACTGGTTTCCTCTGCATATACTGGATTTTTGGGATCCAGTCTGTTTGGATACTCACCTTCCTGGACCTGGAGGGAGGGGGGAGGAACTTGAACTTCCCACAGGGCAGGAAACCCTGACTGCCCTTAGGGACAAAGAGGGAGGAGGAGAGGGAGGGGGGAGTGGGAGGGTGTTGGGAGGAGGGGTGTGAATGGAAACTTTTATAATTTAATAAAATTACTTTAAAAAAATTTTCTAGCTATATAGAGATACATTTCAGTTAGATAGGCACGCTTCATATCTTTAAAAGACTACAGAATATGGCATTTTAAATGTTTTAATAACTTAAATGTTTTAATAACTTTTCATGACAATGAGACATGTCTGCTCTTGGCAGTACCAGCTACTTCAAGAGGAAGATGGGCATCAAAGAGAATCCTTATGGAGTTTGATAGCCATTTGGGCAAGAAACTGCTCTTGCCTGGACTGATACATAAACTGGACACAAAAAATCTGCAGAGAGAGGACTGATGAACTTACCTAAAGGTGAGATGGTCTTTTGGGGTTCCTGATTCATGAAAGAGTCTGTGAGACATTCTGCAGGACACAAAAGAAAGTGACTGAAATGTCTTTGAAATTTCCTGCTTCATGAAAAAGTCTGCTGAATACTATGGGCCTGTAAGGCTGAAGATGGATGCCCCAATGGTACAAAAGAACTTTGGGTGACTGTACTGGCAGCGAGATGTCTCTGTCATTTCTAGAGTTTTTGAAGTTGCTTACTTCTCATTTACTTAGGTAATATTATATCCTTCTGGAGTCTTTGATGGAGTTGAAGAATGGTTAGTTGTAGCTATAGTTTTCATTGTTATTATAAAAGATAAAATAGATATAAATATTGTAACTGTAATTCTTTCTTAATAACTGTTTTGTTATATGTAATTTTACTATGTTAAAGTTAAAGCCTTCCTTTTTGTTTAAACAGAAAAAGGGGAAATGATGTAGGAGTTCCTTCTGTATTTCTGTTGCTTTCATTGGTTAAATAAAGAAACTGCCTTGGCTTTTTGATAGGACAGCAGCTTAAATAGGTGGAGTAGACAGACCAGAATTCTGGGAGAAAGAAAGCAGAGTTGGACAGATGCCATGAAGTTCTGGCTCAAGATGGACGTGGGTTAGAATCTTCCCGGTAAGCCACAACCCTGTGGTGATAAACAGATGATTAGATATGGGTTAAAGCAAGATGTGAGAGTTAGCCAAGAAGAGGCTGGATATAATGGGCCAGGAAGTCTTTAAATGAACACAGTTTCTGTGTAATTATCTTGGGTAAAGCTAGCTGTGAGCTGGGTGGCAGAAAGTGGTCCACCGTTCCTTTTACACTGGACCAAAAAAGAAAGTTCCCTCAGCACATAAGAATCAAAGCTTTAAATGTACAGAACAAAGAAAGAATATTAAAAACTTCAAGAGAAAAAGACCAAATAACATACTAAGGTAGATCTATTAGAATTACACCTGACTTCTCAATGGAAACTCTAAAAGCTAGAGATGGCCTGGACAGATGTGCTGCAGACTTTGAGAGATCACAGATGCCAATCAGCACAGACTACTATACCAAGAAAGCATTTCAAAAAACAACAACAACAAATAAAACAAAACAAAATAAAAAACATTTCAATCACAATAGATGGAGAAAATAAGACATTCCATGAAAAAAGCAAATTTAAGCAATATCTATCTACAAACCCAGTCCTACCGAAGGCAACAGCAGAAAAATTCCAACCGTAAGAACATCATCACATCCAAGAAAACACAAGGAATAAATAACCAAATAACCCTCTCTCTCTCTCTCTCTCTCTCTCTCTCTCTCTCTCTCTCTCTCTCTCTCTCACACACACACACACACACACACACACACACACACACACACACTACCACCACCACCACCACCACCAAAATAGCTGAAATCAATAAAAACTGTTCATTGATATCATTTGTTTCAATTTCCCACTAAAAAAGACATAGATTACCAGAATGGTTGCATCCAAGAAACACACCTTAACCTCAAAGACAGACATCACCTCAGGGCAAAAGATTGGGAAAAGATATTCAAAGCAAATGAACTGGGGGAACAAGTTGGTGTAGCCATTTTATTATCGGATGAAATAAAATTCAAACAAAAACTATTCAGAAGAGATAGGAAAGGACTGATTCTTATCAAAGGGAAAATCCACCAAGAGAACGTTGCAATTCTTAACACCTATGCCCAAACATAAGGGCACTCAAGTTCACGAAAGAAGTACTACTACAGCTTAAATCTCATATTGACCCTCACATACTGATAGTGGGGGACTTCACTACCCTGCTATTGTCAATAGATAGGTCATGTACACAAAAACTAAATAAACAGAGAAATGCTGGAGCAAAATGCTTTTATAAACTAAATGGACCTAACAAATACCCTACAGAACATTTCATCCATATACAAAAGAATGTAACTTCTATTCAGTACCTCGTGGAACTAGCTTCAAAACTGACCACATACTCTGTCACAAAACATGTCTCAATAGATACAAGAAAATGGAAATGACTCCCTGTATTCTACCAACCATCACAGAAACTGCATATCATCAACAGAAACAAGAGACAGCTTACAAGCTCATGGAAACCAAACAATTCTACTGAATGAAAAAATTGGTCAAGACAGAAATTAGGAAAGAAATTAAATACTTTCTAGAATTAAATGAAAATGAATAGATAAACTTACTCAAACTTATGGGACACAATGAAAGCTGTTCTAAGAGATAAATTCATAACACTAAATGTTATTCTTTTGGTTTGGTCCCTTTAAGGGCAAGCCACGCCCATTCCCAGCCACTTCTGACCTCCTGGTCGCCATCTTAACACTCCTTCTTCTGTCCCCCTCTCTCAGTGTGTGCACACGTGTCTCTGTGTCTCTATGTCTGTTTTCATGTCTCTCTGTCTCCCTCTTCTTTAAGTAATAAATGTTTACCTTTATGTTTAGCCTTACGTCTATTTATTATATCCTGTAAGTCTTTTATCTACTGCACCTGCCCACCTGCTCTCCGGGCCGCATGGCAGGACCAGCTCTGCCACTCGCCACGGGGAACCTGCACCCCTCTGGCGGCAGTCTCTGCCTGGCTTGTAGGCCACTCGGGAAACATGTCAACATTATATTTTTAACAACAACACTAAGTGCCTACATAAAATATTGGAGAGATCTCATAGTAGAAAATTAACAGCATGCCTGAAATAACAGAGTTCTACATTCAAAGAAGAATTAATGCCAATACTACTTAAATTATTCCACAAAATTGAAACAGGAGGGACATTGCCTAATCCTTTTTAATAGGCCACAATTACCTTGACACCTAAACCATATAAAGAACCAACAAATAAAGAAATTATAGATCAACTTTCCTTATGAATATAGATACAAAAGTTCTCAATAAAATAAATTCAAACTTAATCTAAGGACACATCAAAAAGATCATTCCCGATGATCAAGTATGCTTCATGCAAAAGATGCAGGAATGGCTCAACATTCATAATTCTGCATGAAAATGACAGCTTCTATTTCCTTGAAGGTTATGGGTCTACTTAAATTGTTCACCTGGTCTTGATTTAATTTTGGTATGTGGTACCTATGCAGAAAATTGTCCATGTCTTTTACATTTTCCAATTTTGTGGAGTACAGGTTTTAGTAGTACAACCTAATAATTCTCTGGATTTCCTTGGTGTCTGTTATTATGCCCCTTTTTCATTTCTGATTATGTTAATTTGGATGTACTCTCTCTGCCTTTTGATTAGTTTAGATAAGGGTTTGTCTATATTGTTGATTTTCTCAAAGAACCTGCTCTTTGTTTTATTGATCCTTTGTATTGTTTTCTTTGTTTCTATTTTATTAATTTCAGTCCTCAATTTGATTATTTCCTGTCATCTACTCCTCCTGGATGAGTTTGCTTTTTTTGTTCTAGAATTTTCAGGTGTGGCATTAAGTTGTTTGTATAAGATTTCTTTACTTTCTTTATGTAGATACTTAGTGCTATGAACTTTCCCCTTAGCACTGCTTTCATAATGTCCCATAGTTTTGGATATGTTGTACCTTCATTTTCATTGAATTCTAGGAAGTCTTTAATTTCTTTCTTTATTTCTTCCTTTATCCAGGGGTGGTTCAATAGTTCACTGTTCAATTTCCATGTGTTTGTAGGCTTTCTGAAATTAGTGTTGCTGTTAAATCCTAACTTTAAACCATGGTGATATGATAAGATTCAGGGGGCTATTCTATTTTTTTGTATCTGTTGAGTTTTGCTTTGTTACTGAGTATGTGGTCAGTTTTAGAGAAGGTTCCATGAGGTGCTGAGAAGTAGGTATATTCTTTTGTGTTTGGGTAAAATGTTCTGTAGATGTCTCTTAAGTGCATTTGAATCATGACATCTGTTAGCTTTCTTATTTCTCTGTTAAGTTTCTGTCTGGTTGACCTGTCCATTGGAGACAGTATGGTGTTGAAGTCTCCTACTATTAGTGTGTGGGTGTGATGTGTGATTTAAATTTTAGTAATGATTCTTTGACATATGTGGGTGCTTTTGTATTTGGGGCATAGATGTTCAGGATTGAGACTTTATCTTAATGGATTGTTCTTGTGATGAGTATAAAATATCCTTTTCCAAAGAAGGGAAACACACACACTACTACCAAAAAATAACAGGAATTAACAACCACTGGTCATTAATATCTCTTAATATCAATGGACTCAGTTCACCTATAAAAAGACACAGGCTAAGAGAAAGGATATGAAAACAGGATCCAGACTTCTTCTGTATACATGAAACACACCTCAACCTCAAAGACAGACATTACCTCAGAGTAAAGGGCTGGGAAAAGGTTTTCCAATCAAACGGACCTAAGAAACAAGTGGGTATAGCTATCCTAATATCTAACAAAATAGACTTCAAACTAAAATCAATCAGAAGTGATGAAGAAAAGGACAATTTTTAACTTCCATGGACAGAAAAAAGTCTAGGATAGCTAAAGCAATGCTTAATAATAAAAGAATTGCTGGAGGTATCACTATGTCTAATTTCAAGTTGAACTATAGAGCTATTATAATTAAAATAGCATGGTACTGGCACAAAATAGTCAGGTTTATAAATTGAATCAAATTGAAGATATAAACAGAAATGCACTCACCAATGGTCTCCTGATTTTTTTTATAAAGGAGCAGAAAAATGGACAATGGAAAAAAGACAACATCTTCAACAACTTGAGCTGGTCAAACTGGATGACTACATGTAAAAAAAATCAAAATAGACCCATAGATATCATCCTGCACACAACTCAATTCCTGTTGGATCAAAACCCTTAACATAAAATCAGGTACACTGAACCTTAAAGATGAGAAAGGGGGAATAGCCTTGAACTTATTGGCACTGGAAAAGGTACTAATCAACAATTAATAAATGGGACTTCATGATATTGAAAAGATTCTGCATGGCAAAGGACACTGTCATTCAGACAAAGCAAATGCAAAAAAGGTGCCACTAAGGAGTGGGCAGGGGACTGAGAGAGGAGGACAAAACAAACAAATAAAACAAAAAGCATGTATAAAATTTTCATAATAAAACTGATTATTTTGTATTCTAATCCATAAAAAACAAAAATAATTTTAGTTCTGATAATTTCCTATGTTGCAGTTATCTGACTTATACTGTTCAAAGTCTTAAATGCTACACATATCCACTGTCATGTCAGAAGAGCCAATAAATGATCTTCCAATAACAGGAGCAGGAAAGACTGACCTTGAAAGAACTACAAGTGACATTCAGGAGATATCCTTCTGATCTTAATTAACCAAATCTTGGCAATGGTGAAATCTAGATACCGTAGATTAACGTCCTACAGTCTGACTTTGTCCTTCAATGAAAGTGGCAACAAGCCAGAAGGAAGAGAGCAGCTACCGACATCCAGTAACTGCTCTGGATCTAAGGACACACGGTCCTCTTACTAGACATAAATAATTCTGCTAAATTTTGAATCTACTTTGATATTATAATAAAATGAGGCCTAGCTTATAAATAACAGAAATATGCTTTCCACAGTTCTGGTGGTTGGAAATCTTGACATGAAGGTACTGGAAGATTTGGTATCTAGTAATGGCATGCTTACTGGTTTGTAGGTGGTCATCTTTCTGCTGTATCCTTACATTGTAGAAAGGGCAAGAAGAATTACCGGGTGTATTATCTGTTAGGGAACACATTCTATTCACAAAGGCCCTGTGCTCATGAGCTAATCACCTCCCAAATACTTGACCTAAGTTGCCATGTAGGGAATTAGGATTGTAACATACAAATTTTAGGGAACACAGATATTCAGTTCAGGACAGGGATACTGTTACAAACCCATGTATGCTATAGAAAATCCTACAGCCAGTAACCTTTAACTTACCCGCCAACTTGGACAAGTCTTCTTATACTATTTATGTCTATGTAAATTGCGCATCTGCTCTCTTTCTGGTTGCAGGATTCAGTTTCTGTTGTCCATTCCAGCAGAGGATTCTGATTTGTGAGTCTACCCTTAAATAAATTACCCTCAATTATTCTCAATTCTGAACTAGTGTGGGATTTCTTTTTTAAAAAATTTATTTATTTATTAAAAATTTCAACCTCCTCTCCATCTCCCTTTTCCCTCCCCCTCCCCACCTCCCCTTCCCTCTGTAGTCCAAAGAGCAGTCAGGGTTCCCTGCCCCGTGGGAAGTCCAAGGTCCTCCCCCATCCATCCAGGTTTATAAAGGTGAGCATCCAAACAAACCAGGCTCCCACAAAGTCAGTCCATGCAGTAGAATCAAAACCCAGTGCTATTGTCCTTGGCTTCTCAGTCAGCCTTCATTGCCAGCCATGTTCAGAGTGTCCATTTTGATCACATGCTCCATCACTCCCAGTCCAGCTGGACTTGGTGAGCTCCCATGAGATCAGTCCCACCGTCTCAGTGGGTGGACGCACCCCTCGTGATCCTGACTTCCTTGCTCATGTTCTCCCTCCTTCTGCTCCTCATGTGGACCTTGGGAGCTCAGTCCAGTGCTCCAATGTGAGCCTCTGTCTCTATCTCTGTCCATCGCCAGATGAAGGTTCTATGGTGATATGCAAGATATTCATCAGTGTGGCTATGGGACAAGGCCAGTTCAGGCACTCTCTCCTCTGCTGCCCAAGGAACAATCTGGGGACCTCTCCTTGGACCTGGGAACCCCTCTAGAGTCAACTCTCTTGCAAACCCTAAAATGGCTCCCTTAATTAAGATATTTACTTCCCTGCTCCCATATTCATCCTTCCTCCATCCCACCCATCCCATTTCCCCAAGTTCTCCCGAATCTTCCCCTTCTCCCTTCTCTCTACCCTTACATTCACTCCCCCACACCTCCGTGCACCCACGTTTTGCCTGTCAATCTTGTCTACTTCCAATATCCAGGAGGATAGCTATATGATTTTCTTTGTATTCACCTTCTTATTTAGCTTCTCTAGGATCACGAATTAGAGGCTCAATGTCCTTTAATTATGGTTAGAATCCACTTATGAGTGAGTACATACCGTATTCCTCTTTTTGAGTTTGGGTTACCTCACTCAGTAAAGTGTTTTCTATTTCCATCCATTTGCATGCAAAATTCAAGATGTCATTGTTTTTTACCACTGAGTAAAACTCTAATGTGTATATGTTCCACACCTTCTTTAACCATTCTTCTATTGAGGGGCACCTAGGTTGTTTCCAGGTTCTGGCTATTACAAATACTGCTGCTATGAACATAGTTGAACAAAAGCTTTTGTAGTATGTTAGGGCATCTCTTGGGTATATTCCCAAGAGTGAAATTGCTGGATCCTGAGGTAAGTTGACTCGTGTGGGATTTCTTTTAAGTGTCCACGTTCATCTGGCTCCCACATGGATTCAGACTCCACACCTACCAGGTGGACAGCCTAAGGCCTAACTGGTCCACAGCCCAGAAAGTCTCCTAACCCTGCCTGCTTGGCTTGCTTGTACCTAAGCTTTTTTTTTCTTTTTCTTTCTTTTTTTTTTTGTAGAACCCCTGCCACAGCAGAGCTTACTGTGTGTGGCGACTTGGAAATTTCTCAAACTCATGCATGGCCCCTGCCCCCACTGCCATATTACCTGTCATGGTTTCTTGCCATGTGGCGACTTGTACAGCTTCCAGTTTGTGCTCCCTGCCCATGAATTCTGGGTTTCTTGCTCTGTGTATTTCTCAGTTTTTAACCAGTACCAAGGCAGGAAACTAAAGTGGCTCAGAACCATTCCTATCACCACCAGTTGCATCACTGCTAGTCACAACTCTGCAACCACGACACCTGCTGGACAATAAAGATTATTACACCCAAACCAATTTACCAGATCTCATAACAGGTAATTAATAAATCAATATGGCAGATTACATTAATATTGAAACCTTTAGTAACATTTTTTGCTAATACTATTGATTGTATTCTGCAAGGCTTATATGGTTATGATGATACTTCCATTTATTGGATATTGGGACTCAATTTTTTTTGTCATATTATATCCTTAAGAAAGAATGTGGCACTTTTAGGAATGATACACTCTTTACAGACTAATAATGAACAGCTAGTTGACAGGATTAATACCATAAAAAATCAAAAGTTACCTGAGAAAATGAATGTATTGAAAAGGATAACATTAATTTGACAGGCAGAATTGAATCCATGTCTATGGGTACTGAGAAATTATCTGAAAGAATTCATAGTGTTGAATTTGACAACCAAAAATTTTTAAAAAGTTATGATAGGTTAGCAGATAGAGTATCTCTCCAGGATGGAAATCTGCACACTATCCAAAAAATGTCCAAGGATGAGGTGTTATTTTTAAAGGAGAAAATTCAGACCTTAGAATTACATGTATAGAATGAGGACTAGGTACCCCAAAGATATCACTAGAAATGTATACAGGCCAGGAGATTCAGGTTTTACAAAAGACAATAGTAAAAAGATTTGAAATGATTGAGGAAATTATTGGAACTGAGGAACAGGGAAATAAGGCACAAGGACAGGATGAAACATCGCCAGTCGCTGTCAGAGATGACTTATCCAGGATTTTAGTTTCCTACCCTGTATTTTACTCTGACAAAGCATCAAATTCTAAAGGCCCAAAAGGATCCAAAGACTGTATATGGATACCTATAGGAATGAATGATCAAAAGAATTTAAATAAGCTGTCATAACTAATAGGAGATGACAAAGACATGGGCTTCTAGCATTAAAGTGACACCACATGACTGGCTTCAGTTAGTTTCCACAGTCTTGGATGATGGGCCTCAATTGATGCTTAATTGTTATTTGAGGGAAGAAGCTAAAATTTTAGAACAACGGGGAAAGCAAAAGGTCTTGAGACTTCCCAAGATCAATTCTTGAAGAGGGCACTTATGCTGACCCACAGGTTCAAGCTCTTTACGATGAACAAATCTTGTCCCTATGCCACAAAGCATCCTTAAATGCTTGGGACAGGATTCAAGAACTAGGAAAATAAATTGAATCATACATCAGGGTTAAACAGGGCCAGAGAGAACCCTTTAGTGACTTTTTTACAAAAATTAACTAAGGCTGTACAAATAGGAGTAACAGACCCAGATGCTAGATGAGTACCTATTGAATCTCTGGCTTTTGAAAATGCCAACTTAGAATGCAAAGGATACTTGGGCCCTTAAAGGTTAGATCAGCACCTATGGATGAATGGATCCTGCATACAATGAACATTGAGACATTTGACTATAATACTGAATCTTGGGTAGGAGAAGCAATTTTCAAAGGAATGAGGAGACATCAAAATGCCAAATGTTTTAATTGTGGTAGAATAGAACATCTGAGAAAGGACTGTAGACAAGGAATAATATCTCCTCTGGGAATGGCAAGAATAGGAGGACTTCAGGTATATATAGAAGGTGTGGCAAAGGCCAAAATTGGACCCATAAATTCAGAACAGCAAAAGATAGACAAGGCAACTTGATACCATCAGGAAACTCCTTGAGGGGTCTCTCACAGGACCTCAAGCCACAAGTGGCCCAGTCAATCCCAGTCACAGTGGAGGACATCTCTCACCAGGAAAATTAAAAAATCCAGAGACTTCTTTAAAATACCATACTGTTCTGGATGATGGAATAAACATGGAGGATAAATCAAAAATTCTGATAGGAAATAGGAAATGTATATTCTGGCAGACTTCTATAAATGATCAAAGACCAAAGGTAAGAGTACATATAAATGGCATTGTAATTGTTGGTTTGGCAGACACGGGTGTGAACATGAGTATCATTACTCCAGAATCTTGACATGTAAATTGACCTCTTCAAGAGGCAGATGTTCAATTGCTAGGAACGGGAACCATATTTCAATTTAAACAAAGCATGAGATGGATTGATAGTAGAGGGTCAGAAGATCAGAGAGGGAAGCTGAGGCCATATGTGACTAATATTGCAGTAAATTTATGGGGTTGTGACCTGCTGCAGTAATGGAATACCCAGATTAGCATTCCTGCAGTCCCAGGAACTCATAATTCTGGAAAGAATATTATAAGGTACTATAGACAAAGGTCACCAGAACACAAAGGTACAAGAACACAAAGCAACTAGCAAACTTTTAGAGGTACCAACAGCCCTACCTTTAAAATGGTTAACTGAGAAATCAATATGGATTAAGCAATGTCCTCTAGCTGAAGAAAAGCTTCAGGCTTTAGAACAACTGGTAAAAGAGCAAATAGATGCTCGCCATATTTAAGAATCAACTAGAGCTTGGAATTTTCCTGTATTTGTTGTTAAAAAGAAATCTGGTAATGGAGAATGGTGACATATCTAAAAGCTGTCAATAAGGTTATTCAACCTATGGGCCCTCTACAATATGAAATTCCTCTGCCTTCTCTATTACCCAAAGGATGGCCTCTTGTACTTACTGTTATTAAAGATTGTTTCTTAACTATACCTTTACAAGAAAAGGACAGAGAAAAATTTGCCTTCACAGTGCTTACTTATAATAATTCTCAGCCTACTAGGCAATATCAATGAACTATCTTCCCACAAGGAATGCTCAATAGCCCCACTCTGTGCCAATACATTGTAAGTCAGCCATTGGAAATTATATGTAAGTAATTTCTTAAGTCTATAGTTTACCATTACATGGATGACATTTTGCTATCTGATTCAAACATAGATACTTTAGAAAGAATGTTGAAAGAAGTAAAGAAAGTTTTGCCTACAAAAAACCCAGAATAGCCAAAACAATCTTATACAATAAAGGAACTTCAGGAGGCATTACCATCCCTGACTTCAAACTCTATTACAGAGCTACAGTATTGAAAACAGCTTGGTATTGGCATAAGAACAGAGAAATCGACCTTTGGAATCGAATAGAAGACCCGGATATTAACCCACAAACCTATGAGCACCTAATTTTTGACAAGGGAGCTAAAGGTATACAATGGAAGAAGGAAAACATCTTTAACAAATGGTGATGGCGTAACTGGATGCCAACCTATAGAAGGATGAAAGAAGATCCATATCTATCACCATGCACAAAACTCAGGTCCAAATGGATTAAAGACATCAACATTAATCTATTCACTTTGAACCTGATAGAAGAAAAAGTGGGAAGTAATCTACAAGATAAAGGCACAGGAGGCCTCTTCCTAAGTAGGACCCCAGTAGCACAGACAATAAGAGAAACAATGAATAAATGGGACCTACTGAAACTGAGAAGCTTCTGTAAAGCAAAGGACACTGTCAGTAAGACAAAAAGGCTGCCTTCTGACTGGGAGAAGATCTTCACCAACCCCTCATCAGACAAAGGTCTGATCTCCAAAATATACAAAGAACTCAAGAAACTAGACACTAAAACTCTAATTAACCCAATTAAAAATGGGGTACTGAACTGAACAGAGAATTCACAACAGATGAACTTCGAATGGCCAGAAGACACTTAAGGTCGTGCTCAACCTCCTTAGCAATCAGGGAAATGCAAATCAAAACCACTTTGAGATACCATCTTTCACCTGTCAGAATAGCTAAAGTCAAAAACACCAACGATAGCCTATGCTGGAGAGGATGTGGAATGAGGGGAACACTCATCCATTGTTGGTGGGAATGCAAACTTGTGCAGCCACTGTGGAAATCAGTGTGGTGGTTTCTCAGGAAACTGGGAGTCAACCTCCCTCAGGACCCAGCAATTCCACTCTTGGGAATATACCCTAGAGATTCCCTAACATACTACAAAAGCATTTGTTCAACTATGTTCATAGCAGCACTATTTGTAATAGCCAGAACCTGGAAACAGCCTAGGTGCCCCTCAATAGAAGAATGGTTAAAAAAGGTGTGGAACATATACACATTAGAGTTTTACTCAGCGGTAAAAAACAATGACATCTTGAATTTTGCATGCAAATGGATGGAAATAGAAAACGCTTTACTGAGTGAGGTAAGCCAGACCCAAAAAGAGGAATATGGTATGTATTCACTCATAAGTGGATTCTAACCATAATTAAAGGTCTTTGAGCCTATTATTCGTGATCCTAGAGAAGCTAAATAAGAAGATGAACCTGATGAAGATTATTTAGCTATCCGCCAGGAGGTAGGAAATAGTCAAGAGTCCCAGGTAACCTCGGTAGCATGGGGGGGTGGGTGGGAGGGTTGTTGGAAGGGGAGAGGGTTAGAGAGAAGGGAGTAGGGGAGGAATGGGGAAAGCTCGGTTGACCGGGATGGGGGCGATGGAGGAAGGATGAATATGGGATCAGGGAAGAATATATTTCAACTAAGGGAGTCATTTTAGGGTTTACAGGAGACTTGATTATATATGGGATCCCAGGTCCAAGGAGAGATCCCCAGATTGTTCTCTGGACAGAGGAGAGGGTGCCTGAACCGGCCTTGGCCCATAACCATACTGATGAATATTTTTCTTATCACCATAGATCCTTCATCTGGCGATGGATGGTGATACAGACGGAGACCCACATTGGAGCACCAGACTGAGCCCCCCAAGGTCCAAATGAGGAGCAGAAGGACGAAGAAAATGAAAAAGGAAATAAGGACTGCGAGGGATGCTATCACCCAGTGATACAAGGGGACGGATCTAATGAGAGTTTACCAAGGCCAGTTGGACTGCGACTGAATGAGGAAGTGATCCAAACAGATTCTCTGAATGTGGCCGGATTCTCTGAATGTGGCTGGCCTGGAGTCTTTCTGAAAAGCCATTGACAATGACAGGGGGACTTGTTTCCTCTGCATATACTGGATTTTTGGGATCCAGTCTGTTTGGATACTCACCTTCCTGGACCTGGAGGGAGAGGGGAGGAACTTGAACTTCCCACAGGGCAGGAAACCCTGACTGCCCTTAGGGACAAAGAGGGAGGAGGAGAGGGAGTGGGCGGAGTGGGAGGGTGTTGGGAAGAGGGGCGTAAATGGAAACTTTTATAATTTAATAAAATTACTTTCAAAAAAAAAGAGAAAGTTTTGCCTAAATGGGGATTACAAATTGCTCCTGAAAAAATACAGAGAGGAGAATCTGTCAATTACCTAGTTTATAAAACAGGTTTACAGAAAATTAGAACACAAAAGGCACAAATTGGGTGAGACCGGTTGCAGACTCTTAATGACTTTCAAAGACTGTTAGGAGACATTTCCAGTCTACAACCAGCTGTTGGGATAACACCAGATCTAATAATTCATTTAAACAAAACCTTAGGTGGTGATAGACTTGAATAGTCCTAGAGAATTAACACCTGAATCAGAAAAGTATCTGATTGACAATTGTTAAGGAGAAATTATAGGAAGCACACATGGATAGGGTGAATCCAAATCTAAATTGCATTCTAGTCATATTGCCTTCCAGAATTTTTTTCTTGTCTTGTTTCCTTTCCTTATTTTCTTTTTTTTATTAGATTTTTTAAAATAGTACCAATTCAAATTTCCACTCCTTCCTCTCCTTCCATTCCCTCTACACACCCTCCCACCTCACCCCTCTAATTCTAAGAGAGAGTAAGGTACTTCACTTTGTGGAAGGTCTAAGGTTCTCCCTACTGCATCTAGGCTGAGCAAGGTATATCCCTTCCAGAATTTATCCTACAGGAATTTTAATGCAGAGGGATGATATTATCTTAGAATGGATCTTTTTCTCACAGAACCCAAGTAAAAAATTAAAAACATATGTGGAAAAAGTCTCTGAATTAATTATAAAAGATAAATTGAGACTTCGTCAACCAGCAGGTATAGACACAGCAGAGATTATAGTGCCTTTCACTATTGATGAAATACAAAAGTTATGGGAAGACAACGAACCATGGCAAAGAGCTTGTGCTAATTTTTTTGGGAGAAATTAATAGCAATTATCCCAAAGCAATAAACTTAACCTTATAAAGGGAACTTATTGGATTCTTCCCTAAACTATATGTGATGCTCCATTAACTGGAGCCTGGACATTTTATACTGATTCAAATAAATCATGGAAGGCAGGTTACAAATCAGAAAATTTAAGTATAATTTTGTACAGAAAGCAGAATAATATGTTATTCTCATGGTGTTAAGGGATTTTTAAAGAACCTCTTGATATAGTAACTGATTCACAATATGTAGAAAGTTGTCTTTCATATTGAAACAGCTGGATTTATACCAGATGATACATAATTGACTTCATTATTTATCCAAGGTGCAAGACATAATCAGGAATAGGCTTTGTCCAATATACATAACACACATTCGATCCCATAGAGGTCCGCCAGGTCCTCTAGCACAGGTAATGCAGAAATTGATCCATTATTGATTGGAAGCATGTTGCAGGCCTCCATATTTCATAAAAGACATCATGTCAACCAATAGTAAAGGTGTACAGAGTTTTCTATTGCATGGCAACAAGCTAAGGAGATTATAAAGAGATATTGTATTTGCTCTTTCTAAAACCAAACATTGTTGCCTGCAGGGACTAAACCAAAGGGTACTCAAAGGAATAAAATCTGGCAGAGGATTCCACTTTGCAGAATTTGGAAAATTAAAATATGTACACTTTACCATTGACACTTATTCATGTTTTCAGTGGGCAACTGCTTTAAGCTCAGAAAAGGTTAATTCAGTAATCATGTATTTATTAGACGTTATGACCATCATGGGTATCCCTGCACAAATAAAGACAGAAAATGGTCTAGCATATGTCTCTAATAAAATGAAACAGTTTTTTTACCTATTATAATCTAAAGCATATTACAGGTATACCACACAATCCTGTGTCAGGCAGTCAAAAGAAGATCAAATCGAACTATAAAAAATATGTTAATCACATATTAACATATGTGGAAAATACCCCCAGAAATAGATTGATTTCAGGGATATGTTGGCCTCACAATGGAAGACAGGAGATGCGCTATGTTGGGGAAGTGGTTTTACTATTGTTTCCACAGAAGAAAAACTAAGGATACCATCAAAATTAATAAAGATTTGTCTTGAAAAAGAAAAACCTCTTGAGAAAAAGAAACAACAGCTCATTCACAATAGTGACAACCATACAAATGGTAAGGAAAGCATATGGTGTTGGGGCAGGGTTCTGCTCTTACCTTTACAGAAAAATACACATTTTCAAAAATTCAAGAGACCCTGGATGTTTGAATGCTGACAGATGGAAAAATAACTATTCACTAAGGATCATCGAGAAAAAGGAACACGATGTATGAAGTCCAGGTAAATGATACACATACATTTAAACACACACACACACACACACACACACACACACACACACACACACATGAATATATAGAGCTGGCCTTTGGAGTTGGACACTGACTCTGTCCCTCTCTAAATTCAAGTATGTTATTAAAATAAAAATTTAGGGTTTTTGTCTCACGTCAGGAGTCATGATATGGTGTAGGAGGTTCTTCTTTCTATGTGCTGCTTTCATTGGTTGAACAAAGAGACTGCATTGGCCTTTTGATAGGGCAGCCCTTAGGTGGGTGGAGTAGACAGAACAGGAGGCTGGGAAGAAGGGAAGTGTGGCAGACGCCATGATTCTCCTTCCCAAGATTGATGCTAGTTAGACTCATGCTGGTAAGCCACAGTCATGTGGTGATACACATTAATGGAGATGGGTTAATCAAGATGTAAGAGTTAGCCAATAAGGGGCTAGAGCTAATGGCTAGGCAGTAATTTAATTAATACAATTTCTGTGTGGTTATTTTGGGGGTTTATTATAATTGGTATGGAGTTAGGGGAAAATTATGTAGGCTCAGGGGTCTCCTTACTGGTGCAAGAGAATTGACTGTTTTCTGTCAATCATGTTTTAAATAAACACTGATTGGCCAGGCAGGAAGTATAGGCAGGCCAACTAGACAGGAAGTAGAGCTGGGACAATGAGAACAAGAGAATACTTGGAAGGAGGAAGCCCATTTCTCCCACTTCTGCCCAGATCACCGAAGAAGCAGGATGTGACCTGCCTCACTGAGAAAGGTACTGAGCCATGTGGCTAAAACAGATAAGGATAATGGGTTAATATAAGCTACAAGAGTTAATAAGAAGCCTGAGATAATGGTCCAATCAGTTTATAAACTTGTGGAGACCTCTGCATGATATTCACATGATAGTGTGAGCTTACTCACACTAATAATAATAGTGAGTAATAGGGTGAATACTTGTGAGCTATTATTTACAGGCAATTTACATTGGTGTAGATTCTTGTATATTGGTACAAACTTAAATTATATTGAATATGTTCCTATTTTTGTCCACAATATTTGTACACCTAGGCAAAGTTATTTTTGTCATATTGTATCCATGCATGCTTCTACCCCTGCAATATACATTTTGTATATTGATATAATTTTAGAATATGATTATCATATTGCAAAGTACATTTCTACCTCTGATCAAGATACTTATACATTGTTTACATTCTGGGGTCATGATCCTCATTTGTTGCACAGTTGTTTATTGTATAATTTTTTCAGCAAATTTTTTATTATTTTCAAAGTTTATTAAATTATGAAAGTTTCCATTTCTGCCCCTCCTCCCAACACCCTCCCACTCCCCCCTCCCCCTCCTCCTCCCTCTCCATCCCTAAGAGCAGTCAGGGCTTCCAGTCCTGTGGGAAGTTCAAGTTCCTCCCCCCCCTCCAGGTCCAGGAAGGTGAGTATCCAAACAGACTGGATCCCAAAAATCCAGTATATGCAGAGGAAACAAGTCCCCCTGTCATTGTCAATGGCTTTTCAGAAAGGCTCCCGGCCAGCCACATTCAGAGAATCCGGCCACATTCAGAAAATCTGGTTGGATCACATGCTCATTCAGTCCCAGTCCAACTGGCCTTGGTGAACTCTCATTAGATCAGTCCCCTTGTATCAGTGGTTGATCGCACCCCTCGCGATCCTGAGTTTTTTTTTTTCATTTTCTTCGTCCTTCTGCTCCTCATTTGGACCTTGGGGGGCTCAGTCCAGTGCTCCAATGTGGGTTTCTGTCTGTATCGCCATCCATCATCGGATGAAGGATCTATGGTGATTAGCAAAATATTCATCAGTATGGTTGTAGGCCAAGGTCGGTTCAGGCACCCTCTCCTCTGTCCAGAGAACAATCTGGGGATCTCTCCTTGGACCTGGGATCCCATCTATAATCAAGTCTCTTGTAAACCCTAAAATGATTCCCTTAGTTGAGATATGTTCTTCCCTGATCCCATATTCATCCTTCCTCCCTCCCCCATCCCAGTCCCCCGAGTATTTCCCATTCCTCCCCTACTCCCTTCTCTCTAACACTCTCCCCTTCCAACAGCCCTCCCACTCACCCCCCCATGCACCCGAGGTTACCTGGAACTCTTGTCTATTTCCAATCTCCAGGAGGATAAGTACATGATTTTCTTCAGGTTCACCTTCTTATTTAGCTTCTCTAGGATCTCGAATAATAGGCTCAAAGACCTTTAATTATGGCTAGAATAGACGTATGAGTGAATACATACCATATTCCTCTTTTTGGGTCTGGCTTACCTCACTCAGTAAAGCGTTTTCTATTTCCATCCACTTGCATGCAAAATTCAAGATGTCATTGTTTTTTACCGCTGAGTAAAACTCTAGTGTATATATGTTCCACACCTTCCTTAACCATTCTTCTATTGAGGGGCACCTAGGTTGTTTCCAGGTTCTGGCTATTACAAATGGTGCTGCTATGAACATAGTTGAACAAATGCTTTTGTAGTATAATAGGGCATCTCTAGGGTATATTCCCAAGAGTGGAATTGCTGGGTCTTGAGGGAGATTGACTCCCAGTTTCCTGAGAAACCGCCACACTGATTTCCACAGTGGCTGCACAAGTTTGCATTCCCACCAACAATGGATGAGAGTTCCCCTCTCTCCACATTCTCTCCAGCATAGGCTATCATTGGTGTTTTTGACTTTAGCTAATGTGACCGGTGTAAAATGGTACCTCATAGTTGTTTTGATTTGCATTTCCCTGATCGCTAAGGATGTTGAGCATGACCTTAAGTGTCTTTTGACCATTCGGAGTTCTTCTGTTGAGAATTCCCTGTTCATATCAGCACCCCATTTTTTAATTGGGTTAATTAGAGTTTTAGTGTCTAGTTTCTTGAGTTCTTTGTATATTTTGGAGATCAGGCCTTTATCTGATGAGGGTTGGTGAAGATCTTCTCCCAGTCAGAAGGTAGCCTTTTTGTCTTACTGACGGTGTTCTTTGTTTTACAGAAGCTTCTTAGTTTCAGGAGGTACCATTTATTCATTAATTCTCTTATTGTCTGTGCTACTGGGGTTCTACATAGGAAGTGGCCTCCTGTGCCATCACTACCTACAATAACCCAGACATCTAGCGACCCTTCACAACCACAACTCAAAGAAGAGAAACCCACAAACTCTACTATTACTACTACTACTACTACACACACACACACACACACACACACACACACACACACACAAAAGTAATAACCGGAATCAACAACCACTGGTCATTAATATCACTTAATATTAATGGACTCAACTCACCTATAAAAAGGCACAGACTAAGAGATTGGATATGAAAACAGGATCCAACATTCTGCTGTTTACAAGAAACACACCTCAAACACAAAGATAGACATCTACTCAGAGTAAAGGGTTGGGAAAAGGTTTTCCAAGCAAACGGACCTAAGAAACAAGCTGGTGTGGCCATTCAAATATCTAACAAAATTGACTTCAAACTAAATTCAATCAGAAGAGATGGAGATTGACATTTCATACTCATAACAGGAACAATTCATCAGGAGGAAGTCTCAATCCTGAATATCTATGCCCCTAATATAAAAGCATCCACTTATGTAAAAGAAAAACTTTGAGAACTCAAGGCAGTCATCAAATCACACACACTAATAGTAGGAGACTTCAACACACCTCTCTCACCAAAGGACAGGTCAATCAAACAGAAACTCAACAGAGAAATAAGAGAATTACTAGAGGTAATGAATCAAATGGACTTAACAGATATCTATAGAACATTCCACCCAAATAGGAAAGAATATACCTTCTTCTCTGCAGCTCATGGAACCTTCTCGAAAATTGACCACATACTCAGTAACAAAGCAAACTTTCACAGACACAAAAAAATTTTAGTAACTACCTGTGTCTTGTCGGATCACCACAGAATAAAGTTAGAATTCAATAACAATTCAAACACCAGAAAGCCTACAAATGCGTGGAAGTTGAACAGTCAACTACTGAATCATCCCTGGGTCAAGGAAGAAATAAAGAAAGAAATTAAAGTCTTCCCTGAATTTAACGAAAATAAAGACACAACATACTCAAACCTATAGGACACAATGAAAGCAGTGCTAAGAGGAAAGTTCATAGCACTAAGTGCACAATTAAAGAAAATGGAGAAAGCACATATTGGAGTCTTAATAGCACACCTGAAAACTCTGGAAAAAAGAGAAGCAGACTCTCCCAGGAGGAGTAGAAGACTGGAAATAATCAAACTGAGGGCTGAAATCAACAAAATAGAAACACAGAAAACAATCTAAAAAATCAATGAATCAAAAAGCTGGTTCTTGGAGAAAATCAACAAGATTGACAAACCCCTCTCCAAACTAATCAAACGGCAGAGAGAGAACATGCAAATTAATAAGATCAGAAATGAAAAGGGGGACATAACAACAGACACAGAGGAAATTCAGAGAATCATTAGATCTTACTATGAAAGTTTATACGCCACAAAGTTGGAAAATGTACAATAAATGGATTGGTTTTTAGATAAATACCATTTACCAAAGTTAAATCAAGACCAGGTGAACAATCTAAATAGACCTGTTAGTCGCGAAGAATTAGAAGCTGTTATCAAAAACCTTCCGACCAAAAAAAGCCCAGGGCCAGATGCTTTCAATGCAGAATTCTACCAGAATTTCCAAGAAGAGCTGATACCTATACTCCTTAAGGTATTTCACAATATAGAAACAGAAGAGTCATTGCCAAACTCTTCTTATGAAGCTACAGTTACCCTGATACCAAAATCACATAAAGACACAACCAAGAAAGAGAATTACAGGCCAATCTCTCTCATGAACATTGACGCAAAAATTCTCAACAAAATCCTGTCAAACCAATTCCAAGAACACATTAGAAAAAATTATTCATTATGATCAAATAGGCTTCATTCCAGAGATGCAGGGCTGGTTCAACATACGCAAATCTATCAATGTAATCCATCATATAAATAAACTGAAAGAAAAAAACCATATGATCATCTCATTAGATGCTGAAAAAGCATTTGACAAAATCCAACATCCCTTTATGATAAAGGTGTTGAAGAGACTGGGGATACAAGGATCATACCTAAATATAATAAAAGCTATTTACAGCAAGCCGACAGCTAACATCAAACTGAACGTAGAGAAACTCAAAGCCATTCCATTGCAATCAGGAACAAGACGAGGCTGTCCACTCTCCCCATACCTCTTCAATATAGTGCTAGAAGTTCTAGCAATAGCAATACGACAACATAAGGGGATCAAGGGGATTCAAATTGGAAAAGAAGAAGTTAAACTCTCGTTATTTGCAGACGATATGACAGTACACATGAGCGACCCCAAAAACTCTACCAAAGAACTCCTACAGCTGATAAACACATTTAGTAATGTGGCAGGATACAAGATCAACTCCAAAAAATCAGTTGCCCTCCTATACACAAAGGATAAAGAAGCAGGGAGGGAAATCAGAGAAACTTCACCTTTCACGATAGCCTCAAGTAGCATAAGATATTTTGGGATAACTCTGACCAAGGAAGTGAAAGACCTATTTGACAAGAACTTTAAGTCTTTGAAGAAAGAAATAGAGGAGGATACCAGAAAATGGAAAGATCTCCCTTGCTTTTGGATTGGGAGGATCAACATAGTAAAAATGGCAATTCTACCAAAAGCATTCTATAGGTTCAATGTAATCCCCATCAAAATCCCAACAAAATTCTTCACAGACCTTGACAGGACAATAATCAACTTTATGTGGGAAAAAATCCCAGGATAGACAAAAACAATCCTATACAATAGAAGTACTTCCGAAGACATTACCATCCCTGACTTCAAACTCTATTACAGAGCTACAGTAATGAAAACAACTTGAATCTGGCACAAAAATAGAACAGAGATGTTGACCAATGGAATTGAATCAAAGACCCAGATATTAATCCACAAACCTATGAACACCTGATTTTCAACAAAGGAGCTAAAAGTATGCAATGGAAGAAAGAAAGCATCTTTCACAAATGGTGTTGGCATAACTGGATGTCAACTTGTAGAAGAATGAAAATAGATCCATATCTATCACCATGCATAAAACTCAAGTCCAAATAGATTAAAGACCTCAATATGAATCTGACCACATTGAACCTGATAGAAGAGAAATTGGGAAGTAGTCTACAACACATGGGTACAGGAGACCACTTTCTACGTAGAACCCCTGTAGCACTGATAATAAGAGCAACAATAAATAAATGGGACCTGCTGAAACTGAGAAGCTTCTGTAAAGCAAAGGACACTGTCATTAAGACAAAAAGGCAACCTACTGACTGGGAGAAGATCTTTACCAACCCCGCATCAGAAAAAGGTCTGATCTCCAAAGTATATAAAGAACTCAAGAAACTAGACTTTAAAACTCTAATTAACCCAATTAAAAAATGGGGGTACTGAACTGAACAGAGAATTCTCAACTGAAGAAGCTCAAATGGCCAAAAGACATTTAAGATCAAGCTCAACCTCCTTAGCGATCAGGGAAATGCAAATCAAAACCACTTTGAGATACCATCTTACACCTGTCAGAATGGTTAAAATCAAAAACACCAATGATAGACTATGCTGGAGAGGATGTTGGGTAAGGGGAACACTCATCCATTGTTGGTGGGAATGCAAACTTGTGCAGCCACTTTGGAAATCAGTATGGCAGTTTCTCAGGAAATTCGGGTTCAGCTTACCCCAGAATCCAGCAATACCACTCTTAGGAATATACCCAAGAGATGCCCTATCATATTACAAAAGTATTTGTTAAATTGTGTTCATAGCAGCACTATTTGTAATAGCCAGAACTTGGAAACAACCTAGATGCCCCTCAATGGAAAAATGGATAAAGAAAGTGTGGAATATATACACATTAGAGTACTACTCAGCGGTAAAAAACAATGACATCTTGAATTTTGCATGCAAATGGATGGAAATAAAAAACACTAGCCTGAGTGTGGTAACCAAGACCCACAAAGACGAATATGGTATGTACTCACTCATAAGGGAATTCTTGTCATAATTAAAGGATATTTAGCCTATAATTTGTGATCTTAGACAAGCTAAATAAGAAGGTGAACTCACAGAAAAACATGTAGTTATCCTCCTGGATATTGGAAGTAGATAAGATTGTCAGGCAAAAATTGGGAGATTGGGAGTGGGGGTGGGTAGGAGAGATTGGGAGAGAGAAGTGAAAAGGAGAGGATGGGAAAAGTTTGGGAGAATGGGATGGTTGGGTTGGAGGAAGGGTGGATATGGGAACAGGGAAGTATATATCTCAATTAAGGGGGTCATTTCAGGGTTGGCAAGAGACTTGACTCTAGAGAGGTTCCCAAGTGTCCAGGGAGATGTCCCCAACTTGTTTCTTGGCCTGCTGAGGAGAGGGCGCCTTAACTGGCCCTATCCTATAGCCACACTGATGAATATCTTCCATATCACCACAGAACCTTCATGTAGCGATAGATGAAGATAGAGACAGTGACCCACATTGGAGCACTGGACTGAGCTCCCAAGGTCCAAATGAAGAGCAGAAGGAGAGAGAACATGAGCAAGGAAGTCAGGATGCGAGGGGTGCACCCACCCACTGAGACGGCGGGGCTGATCTAATGGGAACTCACCAAGGCCAACTGGACTGGGACTGGTGGATCATGTGATAAAACCGAACTCTTTGAATGTGGCTGACAATGAGGGCTGCCTGAGAAACGAAGGACAATGGCATTGGGCTTTGATTCTACTGCATGTACTGGCTTTGTGGGAGCCTTGTCTGGAAGTTCGCCTTACTAGACCTTGTTGGAGGTTGGGGAACCCTGAATGCTCTTTGGACTGTAAAGGGAGGGGGAGGGGGAGGCGGAGTGAAAAGGGAGGACGTTGAAATTTTTAATAAAAAATAAAAAATTTGTAGACTGTTTCCCACTTTCTCTTCTATCTGGTTCAAAGTGGTCCAATTAATGTTGAGGTCTTTAACCCATTTGGACTTGATTTTTGTGCATGGTGATAGATATGGATTCTACAGGTTGACATCCAGTTAAGCCAGCACCATTTGTTAAAGATGCTTTTCTTCTTCCATTGCATACCTTTAGCCCCCTTGTCGAAAATCAAGTGTTCATAGGTTTGTGGGTTAATATCTGGGTCTTCTATTTGATTTCATAGGTCGACTTCTCTGTTCTTATGCCAGTACCAAGCTGTTTCAATACTGTAGCTCTGTAATAGAGTTTGAAGTCAGGGATGGTTATACCTCCAGAAGTTCCTTTATTATATAAGATTGTTACCCCAAGATACTTTATGCTATTTGTGGCTATCATGAAAGGTGATGTTTCTCTGATTTCCCTCTCTAATTCTTTGTTCTTTGTGTAAAGGAAGGCAACTGATTTTTTGGAGTTGATCTTTTATCCTGCCACATTACTGAAGGTGCTTGTCAGTTGTAGGAGTTCTTAGGTAGAGTTTTGGGGGTGATTTATGTATACTATCATATCATCTGCAAATAACGATAGTTTGACTTCTTCCTTTCCAATTCGAATCCCCTTGATCCCCTTATGCTGTCCTATTGCTATTGCTAGAACTTCAAACAATATATTGAAGAGGTATGGAGAAAGTGGACAGCCTTGTCTTGTTCCTGATTTTAGTGGGATGGCTTTCAGCTTCTCTTCATTCAATTTGATGTTAGCTGTTGGCTTGCTGTATATTGCTTTTATTATATTTAGGAATGAACCTTGTATCCCTAATCTTTCCAAGACCTTTATCATAAAGGGGTGTTGTTGAATTTTGTCAAATGCTTTTTTCAGCATCTAATGAAATGATCATATGGTGTTTTTTTTTAGTTTATTTATATGATGGATTACATTGATAGATTTTCATATGTTGAACCAGTCCTGCATCTCTGGGATGAAGCCTACTTGATCATAATGGATAATTTTTTAAAATGTGTTCTTGGATTCTGTTTGTCAGAATTTTATGAGACTCTTTGCATCAATATTCACGAGTGAGATTGGTCTGTAATTCCTTTTCCTGGTTGGGTCTTTGTGTGGTTTTGGAATCATGGTGATTGTAGCTTCATAAAAAGAGTTTGTCAATGATATTTTCTGATTATATTATGTGAAACACATTAAGGAGTATAGGTATCAGCTCTTCTTGGAAGTTCTGATGAAATTCTGCGTTAAAACCATCAGGTCCTGGGCTTTTTTTGGTTGGAAGTTTTTTTTTTTTATGGCAGCTTCTATTTCCTCACGATTTAAAAGTCTATTTAAATTGTTCAACTGATCTTGATTTAATTTTGGTAAATGGTACTTATCTAAAAACAAGTCAATTTCTTTCACATTTTCCAATTTTGTGGCATACAGGCTTTTGTAGTAAGACCTAATGATTCTCTGAATTTCCTCAGTGTCTGTAGTTATGCCCCACTTTCATTTCTGAGCTCGTTAATTTGCATGATCTCTCTCTGCCTTTTGATTTTGACTCAAGGTTTGTTAATCTTGTTGACTTTCTCAAAGAACCAGCTCTTTGTTTCATTGATTCTTTGGACTGTTTTCTCTGTTTCTATTTTGTTGATTTCAGCCCTCAGTTTGATTATTTCCAGTCTTTTACTCCTCCTGGGTGAGTCTGCTTCTTTTTTTCTAGTGCTTTCAGCTGTGCTGTTAAGTCTCCAATGTGAGATTTCTGGTTTTTTTTTTTTAATGTGGGCACTTTGAGCTACAGACTTTCCTCTTAGCACTGCTTTCATAGTGTCCCATTGGATTGGGTATGTTGTGTCTTTATTTTTGTTGAATTCAAGGAAGACTTTAATTTCTATCTGTATTTCTTCTCTGACCCAGGGATGGTTCAGTAGTTGACTGTTCAGCTTTCGTGAGTTTGTAGGCTTTCTGGGGGTAGAATTATTGTTAAATTCTAACTTTATTCCATGGTGATCTGATAAGACACAGGTGGTTATTAATATTTTTTTGTATCTGTGGAAGTTTGCTTTGTTACCAAGTATGTGGTCGATTTTTGAGAAGATTCCATGAGATGCTGAGAAGAAGGTATATTCTTTCCTGTTTGGGTGGAATGTTCTATAGATGTCTGTTAAGTCCATTTGATTCATTACCTCCATTAATTCTCTTATTTCTCTGTTAGATTTCTGTCTGATTGACCTGTCCATTGGTGAGAGAGGAGTGTTGAAGTCTCCGAATATTAGTGTGTGTGGTTTGATGTGTGCCTTGAGTTCTAGTAATGTTTCTTTTACATAAGTGGGTGCTTTTATATTAGGGGCATAGATATTCACGATTGAGGCTTCATCCTGATGAATTGTTCCTGATATGAGTATAAAGTGTCCATCTCTCCATCTCTTCTGATTGATATTAGTTTGAAGTCAATTTTGTTAGAAATTAGTATGGTCACACCTGCTTGTTTCTTAGGTCCATTTTATTGAAAAACCTTTTCCAATCTTTTACTCTGAGTAGATGTCTGTCTTTGTGGTTGAGGTGTGTTTCTTGTAAACAGCAGAATGTTGGATTCTGTTTTTGCATCCAATCTCTTAACCTGTGCCTTTTTATAGGTGAATTGAGTTCATTGATATGAAGTGATATTAATGACCAGTGGCTGCACTCCGGTTATTTCTTCTTCTTCTTCTTCTTCTTCTTCTTCTTCTTCTTCTTCTTCTTCTTCTTCTTCTTCTTCTTCTTCTTCTTCTTCTTCTTCTTCTTCTTCTTCTTCTTTTTCTTCTTCTTCTTCTTCTTCTGTGGTACAGTTTGTGTGTTTCCCTTCTTTGAGTTGTGCTGGTGAAGGGTTGCTAGATGTCTGAGTTATTGTGGGTATTGTTGGATTCCTTGGGTTGTGATTTTTCTTCTATTACTTCTGTAAGGCTGGTTTTGTGGCTACGTATTGTTTAAATTTGTTTTTATCCTGAAATATTTTGTTTTCTCTATTGATAGTGAACGATAGCTTGGCTGGGTAAAGTAGTCTGGTCTTGCATCCATGGTCTCTTAGTTTCTGCAGTACCTCTTCCAGGTACTGCAAAGCCAAAGGACCTTCTGGCTTTCATGGTTTCCATAGAGAAGTCAGGTGTAAGTTTGGTAGGTTTACCTTTATAACTTACTTGACCTTTTTCCTTTGAAGCTCTTAATATTCTTTCTTTATTCTGTATGTTTTGTTTTTTGATTATTATATGGAGAGGGGATTTTTTTGATCCAGTCTATTTGGTGTTCTGTATGCTTCTTGAACCTTCATAGAAATATCTTTCTTTAGGTTGGGAAAGTTTTCTTCTATAATTTTGTTGAATATATTTTCTGGGCCTTTGAGCTGTAATTCTTCTCCCTCTTCTACACCTATTATTCTTAGCTTTGGTCTTTTTATTGTGCCCCAGATTTCCTGGATGTTTTGTGGAGAGAATTTGTTGGATTTGCTGTTTTCTTTGATCAGTGCATTTATTTTCTCTATGGTATCTTCAGCATCTGAGATTCTTTCTTCTATCTCTTGTTTTCTGTTGGTTATGCTTGTCTCTGTTGTCTCTGTTCTTTTACCTAGATTTTCCATATCCAGCTGGCCCTCGGTTTGTGTTTTCTTCATTGCCTCCATTTCAGTTTTCAAGTCTTGAACTGTTTCCATTATCTGTTTGATTGTTTTTTCTTGGTTTCCTAGGGTATCTTTTAGGGATTTATTCATTTCCTCAAACTTTTTGTTATTCTTCTCATCCATTTCTTTAAGGGAGTTTTTCACCTCCTGTTTAAAGGACTCTATCGCTTTCATAATGTCTATTTCTTCTACTTCTTCTGGATTAGGGTGTTCAAGTCTTCCTGTTGTATGTTTACTGGGTTCTGTTGTTATCATGTTGTTTGTCAGATTGTTGGAGGAATTCTTGCATTGGCGCCTGCTGATCTTTTCCTTCAAATGCTGTCCGATGGATCTTCTGATACAGGATCAGGGCCACTTGCTGGCTACGGTCTTTGCAGACAAAAGGGTGGCTTGCAGAGTGCAGGCTCAGTGAAACAAAGGAACTCCTACGCCCTTGCACTCCCCACTTTTTCCCCAGATCCTCAGCTCCAAAGCAGGCTGAGTTGGGGGATCCTATGTCCCCAAAGACGGGAAGGAGTTCCTGGGAGCAAGCTGGGATGGGATAGGAAGAGAGAGATAGTAGCCGGAGAGAGAAGCCCCTGCTGGATACCAAGATAGTTTAGGGAGTTGCAGGGTGTCTGTGCTCCATTTCCGGGGTGTCCGCCGGCTAGTCTGGAAAACACCTCTCCGATGGGTCTTCTGGTCTCATGTTTTCTTTCTGATTTTTATTAAGACCCCCTGTTCAATTTATGCTGCCTGTATGGGTGCAGGTTTGGGGTCCTTTACTGGGGCATGGATGACCTTCCAGTGGCTATGATCCTTCCTCACCCAACAGCCATCAATCATCAAGAGTTCTTCCATTAGAGGTCTGTATAATCTTTTAATGTGAAGTTTTAGTCTTTAAATTATATAGGTATTAAGAATTATAAATCAATAGTCATCTATGTTTGTCATACTTATATTTAGACTAATCAGGTTCTTATATACATAGAGATCGTATTCTGCATAGATAAGTAATTTTCAACTACTTCAAAGAACTGTAAAATATGGCATTTAAAAACTTAGGGTTCTGCTTACATGAGACTCAATTGCTCCTGGCAGCACCGATCTATTCCTGGCAGAATGTTGAGCACCAAAGATGCTCCACTTGGAGCTTGTTTTCTTCTTGGCAAAATTGGCCTTTGGGCAAGGAACTGCCCATGCCTCAACCACTGACAAGGTACATGGTATCTATAAATGGATGAGCAGGACTGTCAAATCTTGCCAAGACAGGGTAAGATGATTTGAAAATTTTCCTGCCTCTGAAAATCACTGTCAGTTATGCTAGGCCTTAGCCAAAGTTGGTTGCTTCGACATTGCAAATGAGACTTTGGGTGATTGCCCAGGTGCTGCGGGAGCTCTTTCCACTCCTTCAGTCAATCGCCTCTGAGTTACCAGCCCATTGGGGCGTGGTCTCTTTCTCTTTAAAAAAGCAGCGGCTGTCCTCCACTCTCTCTTTGGCTTCCGGCTCCACTTCCGGCTCCTAGTCTCCTTTCCTGTTCGCGTGGAGGGGCTGTTGTCTGGGACGGTAATCTGTAAGGAATAAATAACTATTCTATTAATCATAATTCCAAACTGGTGTGGGATTGTCTGTGACTTACGCCTTCACCCAGGTAGCCAGTTGTCTCTGTCATTTGTTGCACAATTTGGAAGTTGTTTGATTACACTTCCTTCTTACTCAAGTAATAATATTTCCCTTTTCAGATCTTCAATGAGGTTGAATGGTGTAGGAATGTCTTCTTTCTATGTGTTGTTTTCATTGGTTGAATAAAGAAAACTGCCTTGGCCTTTTGGTAGGGCAAAACTTAGATAGGTGGAGTAGACAGAACAGAATGCTGGGAGAAAGGAGGGAGAGAGAGAGAGAGAGAAAGAGAGAGAGAGAGAGAGAGAAAGAGAGTCACCTGCCATGAAGCTGCCAGATCAGACATGCTGAATCTTCCTGGTAAGCCACGACCCTGTGGTGATACACAGATAATTAGAAATGGGTTGGATCAAGATGTGAGAGTTAGCCAATAAGAGGCTAGAACTAATGGGCCATGCAGTGTTTTAATTAATACAATTTCTGTGTGATTATTTCGGGTGTAATCCAGTTGGGTGGTGCAGGATGCAGACCCACCGCTCTGTACAACAGTTGAAGACTAGATAGTTGTAGTTACTTTCCTCTCATGACTTGGCCAAGTTATTTATTATACAAGACTTAAGCTCTTTAGGATAAAATAATTATTGAATATTTTCATTCTTATTGTATATACTTTTGTATTAGGCTTAGAACACTCTTATTTTAACAAAAGGGGGAGGTGCTGTAGTAAATCTTCCCATCACTAGCATTTAAATTACCCACCTACTTGGGTGTGGCCTCATACTATTTATGCCGATGTAAAGCATGTGTCCAGCCTTTTTTCGGGCTGCAGGATTTGGTTGCTGTTCTCCGTTCCAGCAGAGAATATTGATTTGTGAGTCTACCCCTAAATAAATAACCCTCTATTATTCTCAATTCTGTGATATTGTGGCATTTCTTTTAAGCATCCATCTTTGCATGTGTTTTCAGATAGACTCACAATTACAAACATAAATGCATACATATGCCAGGGAATTAAGTGAAAGGTAGAAGCATAAAATAAAACAGAAATCTATGGAACTATGCTGACAAACTAAACAAGTGAGTCCATAGAGGCTAAGGAAAAGCTTTTTTGCTTTAGTGAACTGTTGATTAATAAATGTAGGCTAATAATGAAATTAGAAAATCACTGTTTGGAACCTACCATGACCTTAAATGAATGGATCATCAATGAATACTAAAATAATTAGTTAAAAAGTTGATGTTCAGCAAGATTTTATATGTTCAAACAACTTCACAAAACATACTTACACAGTTGAGACTTGCAGGTTAGAACGGAGGAAGGAGGCAGACATATTAACAAAGCAATCAACATTACTAATGGTACAAACATGTTACTTTTGAAAATTCACTGAGGGTACAGCATTGCTTATGTGATAGATACTCAAGCAGAATGTGAACGTACTTGCTCGTAAGCAAATAATCAAGTGAAAATTGTTTGTGTCCCCAAACAAAGAAAGCCTCATGTGAAGCTGGAACCTCAAAAGAAGTAAATAAGGCTAAATGGTACCAATCATAGGAAGATTCTGATTTAATAAGCTCACAGTCCGAACAAAATGAGATGCCAGAGAACTCTCTTCTCTCTCTGTGTGCATGTGCATGTGTGTATGTGTGTCTGTCTGTCTGCTTTTTTTGGTTGGGAGATTTTTTATGACAGCTTCTATTTCCTCACGACTTATAGGTCTACTTAAACTGATCACCTGGTCTTGATTTACTTTTGGTATATGGTATTTATCTTAAAAAGTGTCCATTTCTTTCACATTTTCTAATTTTGTGACATACAGGCTTTTGTAGTAAGATCTAATGATTCTCTGAATTTTCTCTGTGTCTGTGGTTTTGTCCCCGTTTCCATTTCCGATCTTGTTAATTTGCGTGTTCTCTCTCTGCCGTTTGATTAGTTTGGCTGGGGTTTGTCAATCTTGTTGATTTTTCCCAGGAACCAGCTTTTTGTTTCATTGATTCTTTGGATTGTTCCCTGTGTTTCTATTTTGTTGATTTCAGCTCTCAGTTTGATCATTTCCAGTCTTCTACTCCTCCTGGGTGAATCTGCTTCTTTCTGGATTCTTGTGATGTCATGTTGCCTTTCAGGTTGTTGGAGGAATTCTTGCATTGACGCCTGCCCATCTTTTCCTTCAAATTCAGTCAGGAGAGTCTTGGTGTCTTGGTCCAATCTTTGCTGTGACTGACTCTCTGGGTGGATCTCCTCAGTGCAGGAGCAGGAACTATTCCCGTCTGGATGGAACTCCTCAGCATGGAAACAGGGACTCCTGGTAGTCTAAGGGCCCCCCGCAGACAAAAGGGCGAATGTGGGGGGAGGGCAGGGTCGAGTGGAACACAGAAGACCCTGCAGCAGAAGCTGAAGGTGCCCTGCACTCCCTTGCGAGGACCTTCTGGCTTGCCTGGCCAGCAGATACTCACCCCTCTGGGTGGATAGCCTTAGTGTAGGAGCAGGAACTGATCCTGGGCCAAGGACTTTGCAGACAATAGGGCAGGCTTGGGGGAGGCAGAGTCGTGTGTAACAAAGAAGCCCTTGCAGCAGTAGCTGGGGGGGGGGCTGTGCTCTCTTCTGGGACAGTCTGCCCTGGGGATGGCTCACACTCACCTGTTTGGATGGAACTCCTCAGCACAGAAACAGGGATGCCTGGTAGTCCAAAGACCCTGCAGACCAAGTTTTATTTTCTTAAGTAGTATATGACTCAATTTGAAGAGTTTTATAGTATTTTAAAATGTCTTGTATGATTTGAAGTTCTCATTCTCTCTCTCTCTCTCTCTCTCTCTCTCTCTCTCTCTCTCTCTCTCTCTCTCTCTCCCTTCTCTTTCCTGACCAAAAGCATCTTCTGAATGCATATCACTTTTGACCAATTGCAAGCAGAAAAGTCAAATGTTTAGCCATATTAAGTCAGGTACGATCTGTGTTTTTATATACATCTATTTATTTATTTAAATAACTTTTTTCATTTATTTTACATACCAACTGTGGTTTCCCATCCCTCCTCTCCTCCCATCCCCTCCTCCTGTCTCATGATCTGTATTTTAATTTGAGTGGAGGTGGATTTACATCTTTTTAAATTTTATTCTCAAAAATAGGTAATGGGACCAATGGCTTATTCATTATCACAAAGCACCTGGAAATTCTGAGGATCTAGCTCAAAATGAAAATGAAAGATTCCTTCTTTAAAATCATTGATAATGTCAAGACCTCCAACGATAATGCTGTAAACCACTATGAGGCATTTCTAAGTCTGGAGCCAGACCTGTGCAAATGTGTGGCTCATACACCCAGGAAACTGCCCTGGTTATCTGTGATAGGAAGAAATCATTCCTTTTCTTTGTCTTCCAACTAATGGATTTACATCTTTACAGTGTCTGGTTGTCCAATATAGGGAAAGAGAGTCATTGATGAGTTCATTGCATTAATATTCAGGATGATGTATGATAAACAACAGAATTTAATTTCTCACACTTTTGGAGTCTAGAAAGTCCAAGGTCAAAATTCTGATGAATTTTGTACCAGATGTGAGCTTGGTTTCTGGCTCACTGTGACTTCTTGTGTCGAAAGGGTAAAGGAAAATTTCTAGACTATGTAAAGGCAGAATCACAAACACCCACTACTATGCTCATTGATCAAAGACCTTTCCACAGGCCCCAGCTCCTAAGAACATCACCTCAAGGGGAAGTATTTCTTTTTTTCTGGTCGAAAAAAATTTTTTATACACTATATTTTTATCACCGTTTCCCCTCTTCAATCTTCTCCCAGATCTTTTGCACATCCCCTTTCTCCAAACTTCACGCCCTTCTTTCTCTCTCTTTAGAAAACAGAGGCAAGAAAAAAACACAAATAAAAATACACAAAGAGAAAGCACAAGAAACACACACACACACAGAAAGTCCACAAGAATACAAAATAGGAAACTGTAATATGCAAGCAAATGATCAGTAAGATAAAATTGCCCAAATAAAGAAATATGAAACAAAAAGTCTATAAAAATATCTTCAGGTTTGTTTAGTGTTGGCCATCTACTACTAGAAATGGAGCCTGCCTTAAGTGTGATTTATGTGCCTAGTGAGACTCCATTGGAGAAAACTAATTTTTCCTTTGCAAGTGATGACAACTTGAGAAAACTTCCCATCTTAGAGTAGGAGCCCGTGTCCATTTCTTCCTGTCAGTTCTGAGACTTGTGAGGTACTATTTCAACAGATGAATTTTGGAAGGACACAGACACCAAGACAACAGTAGTGTTTCAACTATTCTATTGTGTACCTTGAACAGGAAATATAAGATTTGGGGTTTATCATGGGAAATCAAGATTTATAATATACAATGTGAATAGGGCATTAAAATGCTTAAATTACTCCAGGTAATGAAGATTTACCAATTTAAAAACTCTTAGGTAAAATTTATCCCAGCCTAATATTGGAACCATACATAATATTATCCATTTTCTTGGAAGACAATATGAGTGCTTCATAGAAGTTATGCTGGCACAATTAGAAAACCATTTGAGATTCAAGGTTATCTGTATGTTGGCCCCATGGATCATGGCATATTGGAAAGAGACAGCACAGAATGGGGTGCAGATTTTGCCTTTGTTATTAATTTTTTCTTCTTAGACAGAGTTGGTGTAAATTACATTTCTGTCTACAAAGGAAAAGAGATCCGAAAGGATCACTGGGAAAACAAGCAACAATATCTGCAAAACATTCAGCTGTAGCAAAAGAAAGACAGCAGAACACAGCCCCAGCATCTACTTAGCATGTACTTTCTGTGAACTAGGTCTTGGGCAAATGCTTTACACAGATGGTCTCATTAAAACCCTGTAATTGCTTTCCTGTATGAATATGTCTAGTTTCCCCAGAAATAAAATTCTGAATCCTTTTTTTGTGCAATACATGTAATGAATATAATTTGCATGTTCTCTTTATCTCTTTCAGACAATAAGTATTTCTCCACTCAAAAAAAGGAAAGTAGGCCAGTTGAAAAGTGGGTGAGTGTCCCATCTGCCAGTTAGACTGTCGCCACCCTCTGGGTTTTGTTTCCCCAAGACCTAGTCTGTCACCCAGCCCTCCCTCACCATCATCCTCCCTATGGCTATCTCTTCCCCACAGCTCTGGCAAACTCCAAAGGCCCAGGTACACTTCATACCAGCTGGAAGAACAGGTGAGTGACCTGCCTCCCAGCTGAGCTGCGCTACTCCACAGACCCTGATCCCCAGGGCATTTCCTGAGGTCCCCCCTTAATCCACAGCCCTGGCATCTTTCCTAGAGATCAGGCTGTTCTTAGGCACCCCAGGTAAGACACAGCACAATGTCCTCTAACATTCCTTAAAGTCCGTCCCAAACCCTAGACTGTGCCTTCTCCCCTGGGCTCCATATTCCTGCCTACAACATTAGAAGAAGACTGGCCACACTGGATGCCACATCGAATATAGGGACCCAAGGTAAGACACCACCCACCATCTTCTAACACTCCTTAATGCCTGCCTAACATCTCCCAACAGCACCCCTCTCCTAGGCACCATACCCTAGCCTACAACCCCAGCAGCTGTAGAGCTCAAGAGGCCAGGCTGCTCCTTGAGACCTCAGGTAAGACACTGTCCACTACCATTCATTAAAGCTAAAGCCTGCCCAATAACTCAACCCAACACTGCACCCCCTCCCCTGGGCTCCAGATTCTGGTCTACAACTTCAGAAAAAGACTTTGGCTTTACCAGAGGCCAGGTTATATTTCGGGACTCAAGGATGCCAAAACCCCAGAAGAGACATTATACTGGACCTGAAGACTTGTCAGACACTAGAAGCTTTGGCCACTTAGGCCAGAAGACCAGAGTGGAAACAGAAAACAAGAAACAAAATATGCCATGCAACAAAAACAAATGTAGGAACCAACACCTAGACCTATAATCATCCCAAATCCAGATGCTAAATGCCATTGTAGGAACACAAACAATAACAGAGAGGGCAATATGGAATCACCAGAAACCAGCTATCCTGCTACAGCAAGACCTGAACAGCTGAAGTACAAGAAAAATGACATTTAGAATAACTTTATGAAGAAGATAAAGGTACTTAAAGGAAAAAAAATTCCTTAAAGAAGTTGAGAAAAAGACAAAATAATTGAAGGAAGTCAATAAATCCATTAAAGAATGCCAAGAAAACAAACAAACAAACAGGTGAAGAAAATGGTTCAAAACCTGAAAATGGAAATAGAAGCAATAAAGAAAACACAGACTGACTGGGCAATGGTGGCCCACACCTTTAATCCCAGCACTCGGGAGGTAGAGGTAGGTGGATCTCTGTGAGTTCGAGACCAGCCTGGTCTACAAGAGCTAGTTCCAGGACAGGCTCCAAAGCTACAGAGAAACCCTGTCTTGAAAAATCAAAAAACAAAACAAAGAAAGAAAGAAAGAAAGAAAGAAAGAAAGATAGAAAGAAAGAAAAGACCGACTGAGGAAATTCTGGAAATGGAAAATCTGGGTAAGCAAACAGGAACTACAGATACTAGCATCTCATCCAATACAATACAAGAGATGGAAGAGAAAATCTCAAGCACTGAAGATACAATAGAGGAAATAGAGTCATTGCTAAAAGAAAATGTTAGATCTTAAAATTTTTTAATGCAAAACATCCAGGAAATCTGAAACACCATGAAAGGACCAAATGTATGAAAAATAGGAATAGAAGAAGAAGAATCCCAGCTCAAAGACTCAGAAAATATATTCAGCAAAATCATAAAAGAGGTTTTTCCCAACCTAAAGAAGGATATGCTTATAAAGGTACAAGAAGCTTACAGAACACCAAATAGACTGACCAGAAAACAGTTACCTCACCACATAATAACTAAAGCACTAAACAAACAGAATAAAGAGTATTAAAAGCTGCAAAGGAAAATGTCCAAGTAACAGAAAGACAGACATATCAGAATTACACTTGACTTTCCAATGTGGACAATAAAAGTCAGATGGTCCTGGACAGACAACTGGCAGACTATTAAGAGACCACAGACACTAACCTAGAATACTATGCGTGGCAAAGCTGTCAATCACCATAAATGGAGAAAACAAGATATTTCACGAGAAAGTAAAATTTAAATGACATCTATCCACAAATCCATCCCTACAGAAGGTACTAGAAGAAAGCTTCAATCTAAGGAAGTTAGCTGTACCCATGAAAACTCAGGAAATAAATAATTTCATACCAACAAAACTCAAAGGGAAATACACAGACACACATATATAAACACACTCTACTACCAACAAAAAGTAGTAACAGAAATCACTTGTCATTTGTATCTCTCAGTATAAAAGAAAATTCCAATCAAGTGCACCTAAGAAGCAAGCTGGTGTGGCTATCCTAATACCTAACAAAATAGACTTCATACTAAAATTAAACAAAAGAGGTGGAGACGGATATTTCATACTCACGAAGGAAAAAATCCACCAAGATGATGTCTCAATTCTGAACATTTATGCTCCCAAAACAAGGGCACCCACATTTGCAAAAGAAAGATTACTAAAGACTGAATTACACATTAACTTCACACATTAATAGTGTGAGACTTCAACACCCCAATATAGTCAGGTCTGCAAGACAGAAACTAAACAGAGAAATAATGGAAATAACAGTTGTTATGACTCAAATGAACTTAACAGATATCTACAGAACATTCCACCCAAACACAAAAGAATATATATTCTTCCCAGCACTGCATAGAACCTTCTTCAAAATTGACCACAGACTTGGTCACAAAACTCAACAGACACAAAAAAACCTGGAATAACCACTTGTATGATGTGGGATGTCCTTCTGTATATGCTTTGCTGTTATTGATTGACAAATAAAGCTGTTTTGGCCAAAGGCTTAGTAGAGTAAAGTCAGGTGGGAAATCCAAACAGAGATATATAGAAAGAGAGGGCAGAGTTGAGAAGACACCATATAACTGCTGAAGGAGAAAGATGCCAGACCCTTGCCTGTAAAACCACAGACTCGTGGCAATATACAGATGAATAGAAATGGGTTAAATTAAGATAGAAGTGTGTAGGGGGGGCAAGAGAAACTTTTGCTTACAAATGGCATCCAAATGTTTGGCAAGAATTTCCACATAAAGCCTGAGAAAAATTTAAAAAAGCAACCACAGCAAAAAAGATTTTATATAGAAAAGAACAGAATCAAGCGCAGCTTCTTGGTAACCATCTTTTATTTGGTAGGCTCTGTTTGCTAGTGACAAGCAGAGGCCTATATCCTTTTTTTCATTTTTCTTCGATAAATTTAATTTAGGAAAATAAAGTACAAGGGAGGATATATTAAAGATATTACTTTCATAAAATAGACTGATATTTTAAACATTTTGCTCATCTGAAAGAACAAATGATAATTATTCCCACATGTGGAGCACTTGCTATATATCCAGCACTGAATTCAGTGCCTATACTCTCTCAGTCTTAAAACAACACAAAGAAGATGCTCCATTTGTATTCTGGTTTTACTTTCTTTCTTTTTTTAAAATTTTTATTTATTTATTTATTCAAAATGTCCACCTCCTCCCCGCCTCCCTTTTCCCTCCCCACCTCCCCCTCCCTCTCTAGTCCAAAGAGCAGTCAGGGTTCCCCGCCCCGTGGGAAGTCCAAGGTCCTCCCCCATCCATCCAGGTCTATAAAGGTGAGTATCCAAACAAACCAGGCTCCCACAAAGTCAGTCCATGCAGTAGAATCAAAACTCAGTGCCATTGTCCTTGACTTCTCAGTCAGCCCTCATTGACAGCCACATTCAGGGGATCCAGTTTGATCACATGTCCCATCACTCCCAGTACAGCTGGCCTTGGTGAGCTCCCATTAGATCAGCCCCACCGTCACAGCGGGTGGAAGCACCCCTCGTGATCCTGACTTCCTTGTTCATGTTCTCCCTCCTTCTGCTCCTCATTTGGACCTTGGGAGCTAAGTCCAGTGCTCCAATGTGGGTCTCTGTCTCTATCTCCATCCATCGCCAGATGAAGGTTCTATGGTGATATGCAAGATATTCATCAGTGTGGCTATGGGACAAGGCCAGTTCAGGCACCTTCTCCTCTGCTGCCCAAGGAACAATCTGGGGATGTCTCCTTGGACCTGGAAACCCCTCTAGAGTCAAGTCTCTTGCAAACCCTAAAATGGCTCCCTTAAAAGATATTTACTTCCCTGCTCCCATATCCATCCTTCCTCCATCCCACCCATCCCATTCCCCCAAGCTCTCCCGAATTCTCACCTTCTCCCTTCTCTCTACGCATCTCTCCTTACATCCACCATCACACACCCGTGCACCCAACTTTTGCCTGGCAATCTTATCTACTTCCAATATCCAGGAGGATAACTATATGATTTTCTTTGGATTCACCGTCTTATTTAGCTTCTCTAGGATCACGAATTATAGGCTCAATGTCCTTTAATTATGGCTAGAATCCACTTATGAGTGAGTACATACTATATTCTTCTTTTTGGGACTGGGTTACCTCACTCAGTAAGGCGTTTTCTATTTCCATCCATTTGCATGCAAAATTCAAGATGTCATTGTTTTTTTACCGCTGAGTAGTACTCTAATGTGTATATGTCCCACACCTTCTTTAACCATTTTTCTATTGAGGTGCACCTAGGTTGTTTCCAGGTTCTGGCTATTACAAATAGTGCTGCTATGAACATAGTTGAACAAATGCTTTTGTAGTATGCTGCGGGAGTAACTTCCGTTGCTTCAGCCAATAGTCGCTGAAGCACAAGCCCACAGTGTTGCAGGAGCGCCTTCCGCTCCGTCAGCCAATAGCCGCTGAAATACCAGCCCACTGGGGCGTGGTATATTTCTCTTTAAAAGAAGGGCGGCAAGCTCAGCTCGGCCTCTTGGTTCCGGTGCTTGGTTCTGGCTCCTGCTCCCGGCTCCTGCTCCAGCAACTAGGTGCCCTTCCTGACAGTGTATGGTATATGTAAGTATTACCCCTAAAAATAAATACCCCTTTAAAACATAACTGGTGTGGGATTGATTCGCCATTATTTGGCACCCGGACGTGGGCCCTTTTTCTCACCTCGTGGTGCAGGCCTAGCAGACTGAGCGCACACAGCACCTTGGCGGCCCCATGGTCTTTAGAGTAAAGCCTGCACTGGATCCCAGCTCCATTCAATAGAATCGCGCTGGGGACTTTCCGGCTTCTGCAAACACCGTGGAACTCGGGCAAGTGGCAACTCTACCCCCACTCAGGCAGTGTATTCCCTGCAGCCCCGGCTGAGTTTGGCTTGCGCTGCTAGCCTGAAAGTAACCTCTGGATTTGAGTGTATATATATATTTCAGAATCTTTCTGGGTCGGCGCCATTGCCACGTGGATTTAGGTGCGCCCCCGCCTCCTACTGGCAGGCAACAGTCATTACAGGTAAGATTTTTCTTTTCGGTTGAAAATACATACATACATACATACATACATACATACATACATACAAGTACAATTTCTTTTGATTGAAAATGTCAGAAAATATTACCATCGAAAAGTTCAGTGGTTTTTTAAATTGCGCTATGGAGGATATTCTGAAGGATGTCTCTGATATTCCTCTTACTTGGTTATTCCTGGAATCTGTTGCTTTTATGGTGTTTGGCTATTTTATAAGGAAGATACAGTCCTTACAGATTGAATCTACAATGCTGAGGGCAGAGATTACAACCTTAAGGACAATTCAGACTGATACCAACCTCCTCAAAACAGAGTTTGGAGTTCTCAAGGAGGAGACTAGATCTTTGTCTGATATGACTCGGTCGACTGACCAAAATATCAAGAAGGTACAGTCTGATATTGCTTCTTTAGAAGGGAGCTTCAATGCTCTGGAGGAGGGGACAACCAAAATGACTCGTAACCTCCAGTACATGACTGTAAGTGCTGAAACATTAGCTGAGAGGATTATAATCATTGAATGTGAAAAGCGGACTTTATCAAAAGGGTATTATAGATTAATTGACAGGATTTCCATACAAGAAGGCACAGTACATGCCATGAGGATTATGTCCAAGGAGGAAATGGTGTCTCTGATGGACAAGCTCCATGCCTTAGAATCGTTAATGAAGGCTTTGGAGCATAATACTGGACAGGAGATTCAGGACTTACAGAAGGCAATGGTGAGCAGATTTAATAAGATTGAGGCAATCATAGACTCTGATGAACAGGAGCAAAAGGTAGAAAGGCAACATTCACCTCAAAAAACTCTCAGTCTACATAGAGTTATACCTGCCTTTCCAGTAATAACATCAGAAAAGATAACCGGCTCCAAAAACCCTAAGGTCATTAAAGAACATACATGGGAGCCTATACGTATGAATGATCTGAAAGAATTTAAACAAGCAATTGTGAATTATGGACTACATTCATCCTTTGTTAGGGAGATGTTAAAATCCTGGGCTCTGAGCAGCAGGGCCACCTCTCAAGATTGGAATCAATTAACGTCAGCTGTCCTCGAGAACGGACCTTTATGGCATTTCAAAGGCCTATTCAAACAAGAGGTCAGACTTTTACAACAACAAGAATCAGCGAAAGGAATTGAGGTTTCACTAGATAAAATTCTAGGGGAAGGACTTTACTCTGATCCTCAGGAACAAGCTCTTTATGATGAAAACATTTTATCCATATGTGCTACAGCAGCTCTAAGGGCCTGGGACAGGGTTCAAGACTCAGCTCAGAGAGTAGAATCGTATATCAGGGTCAAACAGGGTCAGAGAGAACCCTTTAGTGACTTTTTACAAAGACTAACTAAGGCTGTACAAATAGGGATACCTGATCCAGAAGCAAGAAATATAGTAATTGAGTCTTTGGCTTATGAGAATGCCAATGTAGAATGCAGAAGGATCCTGGGGCCTTTAAAGATCAGATCAGCGCCTTTGGATGAATGGGTTTTACATACAATGAATGTTGATACATATGATTATGGCAATGAAACATGGGTGCAAGAAGCAATTTCCAAAGGTAAAAGGAGACATCAGATTACAAAATGCTTTCATTGTGGCAAAATGGGACACATGAAAAGGGACTGCAGACAGTGGAATTCCAGGAATAATATCTCTTCTAGCAATAACAGAAATAGGAGGACTCAGCCTTCAGGTTTATGTAGGAGACATGGAAAGGGCAGGCATTGGACGAATGAGTGTAGGTCAACAAGAGATAAACAGGGCAACCCGTTGCCATCGGGAAACTCAATAGGGGGCCTCTTGAAGGCCCCCATGGCAAATGTGGTCCAGGCATTTCCGATCACTGCAGAGAACATGCCTCTTCAGGGAAATTAGAATGCCCCATGCCTACTCTTAAAAGCAATAACGGCCTGAAGGATGAGTTAAATATGGTGAATGAATCAAGAAATCTAAGAGGACAAAGTAAACGGATATTCTGGCAGACTTCTATAAATGAACAAAGACCACAGCTAAGAGTGTGTTTAAATGGCAAATTTATTACTGGCTTACTGGACACAGGTGCGGATGTAAGTATCATTACTCCAGAATCTTGGCATCCGCATTGGCCTCTTCAGGAGGTAGATATTCAGTTCTTAGGAATTGGAACCCTATCTCAAGTAAGACAAAGCACGAGATGGGTCAATTGTATAGGTACAGATGGACAAATAGGAAAACTAAGGCCATGTGTAGCAAATATTGCAGTGAATTTATGGGGCCGTGACCTATTGCAGCAATGGAATACCCAAATTAACATTCCTGCTGCTTCCAGAGCCTATATTTCTGAGGACACTATTACAAGATATTACAGATGGTGGAAACCAGCCATTAGAGCTATACAAGAACACAACACAATTGATGGCCCTTCAGAGGTACCAACAGCCATGCCTCTACAATGGTTGACTGAGAAACCAATATGGACTAAACAGTGGCCTTTAGCTGAGGAAAAGTTACAGGCCTTAGAACAGCTGGTACAAGAGCAATTAGATGCTGGACATATAGAAGAATCTACCAGCCCTTGGAACTCTCCTGTATTTGTTGTTAAGAAAAAATCTGGTAAATGGAGAATGGTGACAGATCTTAGAGTTATCAACAAGGTTATTCAACCTATGGGCCCTCTGCAATCTGGAATTCCTCTGCCCTCCCTGTTACCAAAGGGATGGCCTCTTATAGTTATTGATCTGAAAGATTGTTTCTTCACTATACCATTACAAGAAAAAGATAGAGAAAAGTTTGCCTTCACAGTGCCTACTTATAATAACTCTCAGCCTGCAAGGAGGTACCAGTGGACCGTCCTCCCACAGGGAATGTTAAACTCTCCCACCCTGTGCCAATATTTTGTAAGCCAACCATTGAAAATTATATGCAAACAATTTCGTAAGTCCATAATATACGACTATATGGATGATATCCTGATATCTGATCAAAACAAAGACACCTTAGAAAGGCTGTTTGAAGAAGTAAAAATACTATTACCTAAATGGGGATTGCAAATTGCTCCTGAAAAAATTCAGAGAGAAGATTCTGTTAATTATTTAGGTTATAAAATAGGTTTACAAAGAATTAAGACTCAAAAGGCACAAATCAGGAGAGACCAGTTACGAACTCTTAATGACTTTCAAAGATTATTAGGAGACATTTCCAGTCTACGACCAGCTATTGGGATAACACCTGATCTAATAATTCACTTAAACAAAACCTTAGATGATGACAAAGATTTGAATAGTCCCAGAGAGTTAACAGCTGAAGCAGAAAAGGAACTGACGATGGTTGAGAAAAAATTACAGGAGGCACATGTAGATAGGGTGGATCAAAATCTTAGTTGCATTCTAGTCATATTGCCTTCCAGAATTTCTCCTACGCGAATTTTGATGCAGAGGGAAGATACTATTTTAGAATGGATCTTTTTACCACACAAACCAAGTAAAAAATTGAAAACGTATGTAGAAAAGATCTCTGAATTAATTATAAACGGTAAGCTGAGACTTCGTCAACTAGCAGGTATAGACCCAGCAGAAATTATAGTGCCTTTCACTACTGATGAAATAAAAAAGTTATGGGAAGACAATGAATCATGGCAAAGAGCTTGTGCTAATTTTTTTTGGGAGAAATCAATAACAATTACCCAAAAAGCAAGAGACTTAACTTTATAGAGAGAACTTCTTGGATCCTTCCTCGAATTGTCCGTGATGCTCCAATAACTGGAGCCCGTACATTTTATACCGATGCTAATAAATCAGGGAAAGCAGGTTACAAATCAGAAGAATTGAGTAAAGTGGAACAAAGTCCTTATGATTCTGTCCAGAAGGCAGAATTATATGCCATCCTTATGGTGCTTAGGGATTTTAAAGAACCTCTTAATATAATTACTGACTCACAATATGCAGAAAGAGTTATTTTGCATATTGAAACTGCTGAATTTATACCTGATGATACAGAACTGACCTCATTGTTTACCCAGGTACAAGACATGATCAGGAGCAGGCTCTGCCCTATGTATATAACGCATATCCGATCCCATATGGGTCTGCCAGGTCCTCTAGCACAAGGTAATGCAGATATTGATCAATTATTGATTGATAGTGTGCTGCAGGCATCTGAATTTCATAAAAAAACATCATGTCAATAGCAAAGGCTTGAAAAAAGGGTTTTCTATTACATGGCAACAAGCTAAGGAGATTGTAAAGAAATGCCCTACTTGCTCTTTTTATAACCAAACACCATTGCCTGCAGGGACTAACCCAAAGGGTATTAAAAGGAATGAAATTTGGCAGATGGATGTGTTTCACTTTCCAGAATTTGGCAAATTAAAATATGTACATCACACCATTGACATGTACTCAGGTTTCCAATGGGCAACTGCTTTAAGCTCAAAAAAAAGCTGATTCAGTAATCACTCATTTATTGGAAGTTATGACCATCATGGGTATACCTACACAGATAAAGACGGATAATGGTCTAGCTTATGTTTCTAGGAAAATGACACGATTTTTTGCTTATTATAATATTAAGCATGTTACAGGTATACCATATAATCCTACAGGTCAAGCCGTTATAGAAAGATCAAATCGAACTATTAAAGATATGTTGAACAAATAGAAACGGGTGGAAAATACCCCCAGGAGTAGGTTACATAATGCTTTATTAACCTTGAATTTTCTCAAGGCTAATGAGAAGGGTACAACGGCTGCAGAAAGACATTGGATATTGGAAAAGTCTGCTGAATTAAATCAACCAATTTATTTCAAGGATGTGCTGATCTCACAATGGAAGCCAGGAGATGTGATGCGTTGGGGAAGGGGTTTTGCTCTTGTTTCCACAGGAGAAGAAAAAATGTGGATACCATCATAATTAATAAAGGTTAGATCTGAAGAGAAGAAACCTCTTGGAAAGGAGAAATGACAGCATCTACAATGATGATGACCATACAGGTGGTAAGAAAAACATAAAATGGGGGCAGGGTTCTGTTCTTATCTCCACAGGAAAGCACTCGTCTTCGAAAAATTCAAAGGACCCTGGATGTTTGAATACTGACAGATGAAAAAATAACTACCCAATATGGATTGTCAAGAAAACTGAATAGGTTCTGTGAGTATGAAGCTCTGGAGTATACTAAATCATATTTCTGAATTTATAGAGCTGGTTTTGGAGTTGGACTCTTTGCTCGGTCCCTCTCTAATTCCAAGCCAGTTGTTAAGAGAAAAAACCCAGAGTTTCTGGAGTTTCTGTCTTATGTCAAGAGCCATGATATGAGACAGAAAGAAATATGAGTTTAGAAAACATCTTTGCTTTTCTTCATATCTATCATACTTTTCATTGAATATGTCTATCATACCTTTCATTGAATATATGTTTGTATATGTCTATATAATTGATGTTTAAGTTTTCCACAATGAACAATGAGTTTTCTCTGCACTGACATTTGAAGTTTCCAGGAAGAAGATGGGACCCCCATAACAACAACTCCATTCGGTTGATATGACGTCATGATACTGATAGTGCTACTACAAGTCCTGTTCCGGGTGTCGGCTGCACAAATGATTCCAACTTGGTTAGCTGAAATGGTGCACATCTTGAACAACATTCTGGCCAGGCCTCCACAAAATACTCAGAGACTGTTTGCAATTTTAAAAGACATTGATCTTGAAATTTAACCATCATTTTACTTTCACAGGATCCTCCAGAAAGAACCTCACCCCCATGACATCTGGAAGTAATTCTAGAGGACGATGTCCCCTCTCTCAGCAAAGTTTGTCCTCAGGTTTAGGAATAATATTTAGGGATTGATTATAATTAGTATACGGTTGAGAGTTGGGAAAGGAATTTTATAAGCTCAGGGATCTTTTTGAAAAAAAGGGGGATAATTGGATAGATAATAATGGTATTTGTGAGTTATTGTTTATAGATAATTACATCGGCATATATTGAATATTGTATGTATGCATGCTTCTACCTGTTTAAAACATTTTTTATGTATTGATATATATTGTATTAACATATGTATACCATATTGCAGTGTACATTTTTACCTCTGATTAAGATACTCATATATTGTTTCTGTATTGATATTTATTGTTTACATTTGGAGGTCATTGTCCTCATTTATTGCACAGTTGTTTATTCTCTTAGTCTTTAAGTTAGATACATGTTAAGAATTGTAGATCAATAGTCATCTATGTCTATCATATTTATGGTTAGACTAATTAGGTTCTTTAGATACATAGAGATTATATATAAATAGTCTTCAACCTCTTCGAAGAACTGTAGAAAACGGCATTTAATTTAATCTTAGAGTTCTGTGTAGTAAGACACAATCACTCCTGGCAACACCGACCTATTCCCGAGAGATTGTTGAGCACCAAAGACACTTCACTTGGAGCTTGTCTTCTTGACAAAACTGGTCTCTGTGCAAGGAACTGCCCATACCTCAACTACTGACAAATACATGGTATCCGGAAATGGATAAACAGAACTGTCAAATCTTGCCAAGACAGGGTAAGACGGTTTTGAAAAATCTCTTGCCTGTTAAAATCCAGAAATGGATAAAATCCGGAAATGGATAAACAGAATTGTTAAATCTTGCCAAGACAGGGTAAGATGGTTTTGAAAGATCTCTTGCCGGTTAAAAATAATCTGTCAGTTATTCTAGGCCTTAGTCAAAGTTGGTTGCTTCAATGCTGCAAACAGGTCTTTGGTGATTGCCCAGGTAGCCAGTTGTCTCTGTGATTTGTTGCATGTTTTGGAAATTCTCTGATTGCACTTCCTAATTACTCAGGTAACATTATTTCCCTTCTCGGATCTTCTATGGGATTGAAGACTAGATAAATGTAGCTATTTTCCTCTCATGACTTGGCCAAGTTATTTATTATACAAGACTTTAGCTAGTTGGAATAGGATATTTGTACTTATTGTATATAATTGTGTAGGTTTGTACTTACTGTATATAATTTCGTAGTAGGCTTAGAACTCTCTTACTTAAACAAAAGGGGGAGGTGCTGCGGGAGTAACTTCCGCTGCTTCAGCCAATAATCGCTGAAGCACGAGCCCACAGTGTTGTGGGAGTGCCTTCCACTCCGTCAGCCAATAGCCGCTGAAATACCAGCCCACTGGGGCGTGGTATATTTCTCTTTAAAAGAAGGGTGGCAAGCTCGGCTTGGCCTCTTGGTTCCGGTGCTTGGTTCCAGCTCCTGCTCCAGCGACTAGGCTCCCTGCCTGATGGTTTATGGTATATGTAAGTTTTACCCCCCAAAATAAATACCCCTTTAGAACATAACTGGTGTGGGATTGATTCACTATTAGTAGTATGATAGGGCATCTCTTGAGTATATTCCCAAGAATGGAATTGCTGTGTTCTGAGGTAGGTTGACTCCCAGTTTCCTGAAAAACTGCCATACTGATTTCCAAAGTGGTTGCACAAGTTTGCATTCCCACCAACAATGGATGAGTGTTCCCCTTACTCCACATCCTCTCCAGCATAGGGTATCATTGGTGTTTTGATTTTAGCTATTCTGACAGGTGTAAGATGGTATCTCAAAGCTATTTTGATTTGCATTTCCCTGATGGCTAAGGAGGTTGAGCATGACCTTAAGTGTATTTTGGCCATTTGAATTTCTTCTGTTGAAAATTCTCTATTCAGTTCAGTATCCCATTTTTTAATTGTGTTAATTAGAGTTTTAATGTCTCATTTCTTGAGTTCTTTGTATATTTTGAATATCAGACCTTTGTCTGATGAGGGGTTGGTGAAGATCTTCTCCCAATCAGTAGGCTGTCTTTTTGTCTTACTGACAGTGTCCTTTGCTTTACAGAAGCTTCTCAGTTTCAGGAGGTCCCATTTATCCGTTGTTGCTTTTACTGTCTGTGCTACTGGGGTTCTACGTAGGAAGGGGTCTCCTGTGCCCATGTGTTGCAGACTACTTCCCACTTTCTCTTCTATCAGGTTCAATGTGGTCAGATTCATACTGAGGTCTTTAATTCATTTGGACTTGAGTTTTGTGCATGGTAATAGATATGGATCTATTTTCATTCCTCTATACGCTGACATCCAGTTATGTCAGGACCATTTGTTAAAGATGCTTTCTTTCTTCCGTTGTATAATTTTAGATCCCTTGTCAAAAATCAGGTGTTCATAGGTTTGTGGATTAATATCTGGGTCTTTGATTCAATTCCATTGGTCAACATCTGTGTTTTTGTGCCAATACCAAGCTGTTTTCATTACTGTAGCTCTGTAGTAGAGTTTGAAGTCAGGGATGGTAATGCCTCCAGAAGTACTTTTATTGTATAGGACTGTTTTGTCTATCCTGGGTTTTTTGTTTTTCCACATAAAGTTGATTATTGTTCTCTCAAGGTCTGTGAAGAATTTTGTTGGGATTTTGATGGGGATTGTATTGAATCTATTGATTGCTTTTGGTAGAATTTCCATTTTTACTATGTTGATCCTCCCAATACAAGAGCATGGGAGATTCTTCCATTTTCTGGTATCCTCTTCAATTTCTTTCTTCAAAACCTTAAAGTTCTTGTCAAATAGTTCTTTCACTTTCTTGGTTGGAGTTACCCCAAGATTCTTTATGCTATTTGTGGCCATCGTGAAAGATGATGTTTCTCTGATTTTCCTCTCTGTATCTTTGTTCTGTGTGTATAGGAGAGCAACTGATTTTTTGGAGTTGATCTTGTATCCTGCCACCCTACTAAAGGTGTTGATCAGCTGTAGGAGTTCTCTGGTAGATTTTTTGGTGTCGCTTATGTACACTATCATATCATCTACAAATAATGAAAGTTTGAGTTCTTCCTTTCTAATTTGAATCCCCTTGATCTCTTTATGCTGTCTCATTGCTATTGCTAAAACTTCACGCACTATGTTGAAGAGGTATGGAGAGAGTGGACAGCCTATCTCCTTTAAGAGAAGCTTCCTGACTCAGCTTTAGTGATAAAAACCTTGCAGCTCTTTTAAGAGGCTCTGCCACCAAACACTTAAATGATAATTACGAGCAGCCAGCAACATGCTTCTTCCTGGTGGCAAGAAGAAACTAGAAACTTCACAGAGTTGTTGCATTATACATGGTTCCCACCAGTACCTCCAACATGAAGCTTGACTCTCAAAAAGCTAAGGAATGGGGTAGAGGCAGCCACAAAAGCCACAGCCTTAATCCTAGTCATGCTGTTTAGCAGATTTAAGACTCGTGTGCCCAGAAAAAGATAGAAATATACAGTAAAGAGAGATTTGGACAGAAATTAAAAAAAAACCTTCAAACAGTTTATAGTATTTTAAAATATACATAGACTTGGGAGAGAAAAGAAAAAGGATAGAGAAAGCCCTTAAAAAAGAAATAGAGGAGAAGGGCATGGTGATGAATACCTTTAATCCCAGCACTTGGGAGGTACAGGCAGAGGTAGGTGGAACTCTGTGAGTTTAAGAACAGCCTTGTCGACAGAGTGAGACACAGGACAGCCAAAGATGCACAGAGAAACAATTAAAAAATAAAAGTAAAAGAAAGAATAAGAAGAAAGCCACCTAAAAATGGAAAATACCCAAGGAATCTGGATTATGTATATTATTGTATTTTCTTTGAATTTTTTTGACTGTGAATGAGCTAACTAAAGAGAGACATTTCATTGTACAGGCTGCTAACCTAAACCAACATATAAATTTTAAAGGTATATTGACTTCAAAATTTAAGTCTAAGGACAAGTTACTTTGGAAAGGGGGTTCTGCTTTTGTTTCCACCAAGGATAGAAAGCTGTGGATTTCTTACCAGCTAATGTTGTTTGATCAAACAAGACTCCCTGAAGCAATGATCCAGGCACATAGGCTACCCCATGAAAGACATGATTAATGGCATCCCCAGTCAGCAGGAAGTAGTCTAAAAAAGTATGCTCAAATTCCCAAATATTATTTATAAATGTTTATTTTCAATTAAAGAAGGTTAATGGTCATAGTTAATATCTTTCTAAAGAAAATAAGGGATATGATCTAGAAATGAATACTACATTGGCAAGAGCTTTGGTCTATTGATACAAATTTAAAGTCAATATTGTTATATGTATAGTTCTACTCTAGTTTAAGGAACTATATTTATACAGCTCATTTAAAAATGTAATGTATAATTTAAAATTATATATTAATAGATAGTCACATATAATAGCCAAACTTTTAGTTAAGTTAGTTAGGTATTCTAGATATACAGAGATAATTATAGTTAGACACATAATCTTCAGTACTTCAAAGACCTACAGAATATGACATTTAAAGTGTTTTAAGAAATTGGACTTTTCTCAACAATGAGACATGTCTGCTTCTGGCAGCATCAATTTTTTTTCAGAAAGGTTAATGGGCATCAAAGACATTTGTTGTAGAATTTGCATTTATGTGACAGGGCTTGCCATTTGGGCAAGAATCTGCTCTTACTTAGACTTCTTGATAGTATGCAGTATAAACTGGACATGCAGGACACACAAAAAAGTGACCGCTGAACTTTCCAAAAGATAGTATGGTCCTTTCAGGATCCCCCTTCACAGAAGAAACTGCTAGACATTCTACAGGGCACAGAAGAAAACAACTGATGAAATTTGCCAGTATAAGGCTGAAAAGATCTTCAAATTTACTGATACCCTGAAAAGTCTGCAGATATTATGGGCCTAAAGGGTGAAGGTAGATGTCCCAACCTTACGAAACAACTTTGGGTCACTGGTCAGGCAGCAAGATGTGTTGGTCATTTCTAGAACGTTGGAAATTGCAAAAAAATGCATTTCCTGTTTACTTAGGTAACATTATATCCTTCTGTGGTCTTTGATGGAGTTGAAGACAGATAGTTATAGTTTTGTTTAGTTATGATATAAGATAAATTAGGTATAAAACTTTAGACTCACAAGATAGGATAAATGATAGACTATTTTTCTTTTTATATTGATTTTATTGAGCTATTCATTTTTCTCTGTTTCCCTCCCTGCCTCTCCCCACCCACTTCAATCCTCTCCCAAAGTCCCCATGCTCCGAATTTACTCAGGGGATCTTGTTTTTTTCTACTTCCCACGTTGTTTAGATCCATGTATGTCTCTCTTAGGGTCCTCATTGTTGTCTGGGTTCTCTGGGATTGTGATTCATAGACTGGATTTCTTTCCTTTACGTTAAAAACCACTTATGAGTTAGTACATTTGTTAATTGTCTTTCTGTGTCTGGGTTACCTCACTCAAAATGACGTTTTCTAGCTCCATCCATTAGTCTGCACATTTCAAGATGTCATTATTTTTTTTTTTGCTTTGTAGTACTCCATTGTGTAAATGGACCACATTTTTCCTTTTCCATTCTTCAGTCGAGAGGGCATTTAGGTTGTTTCCAGGTTCTGGCTATGACAAACAATGCTGCTATGAACGTAATTGAGCGCATATCCTTGTGGTACAGTTGAGCATCCTTTGGCTATATACCCAAAAGTGGTTTTACTAGGTCTTAAAGAAGGTTGTTCCTTAATTTTGAGAAATCACTATACTGATTTTCAAAGCAACTGTATCATTTTGCATTCCCACCAGCAATGGAGGAGTTTTTCCTTTACCCCACATCCTCTCCTGCATAAACTGTCATCAGTGTTTTTGATCTTGGCCTTTCTTACAGGTGTAACATGGAATCTCAGAGTTGTTTTGATTTTCATTTCTCTGATGACTAAGGATGTTGAGCATTTCCTTAAGTGTCTTTCAGCCATTTTAGATTCCTCTGTTGAGAGTTCTCTATTTAGGTCTGTACTCCATTTTTTATTGGATTATTTGTTCTTTTGATGATCAATTTCTTGAATTCTTTGTATATTTTGGAGATCAGACCTCTGTCCGATGGGGGGTTGGTGAAGATCTTTTTCCATTCTGTTGGCTGCTGTTTTGTCTTGTTGACCATGTCCTTTGCTTTACAGAAGCTTTTCAGTTTCAGGAGGTCCCAGTTATTAATTGTTTCTCTCAGTGTCTATGCTACAGGGGTTATATTTAGGAAGTGGTCTCCTGTGCCAATACGTTCAAGTGTTCTTTCCATTTTCTCTTTTATGAGGTTCAGTGTGATTGGCTTTATGTTGAGGGCTTTGATTCATTTGGACTTGAGTTTTGTGCATGGTGATAGATATGGGTCTATATTCATTTTTCTTTTTTTTTTTTTGGAGAACTTCTATTTTTAATTAACAGAAAGGTTTAAAAAATAGACAGATTCAAATGAAAATACAAAACGCATTCTAAAGTAAAATTAAGCTTGGATTATCTATTATTTTAATTATCAACACCATTTCATTAAACCCAAAGTATAGAAAAGTCATGAAAACAACATTTCACTAGTTCTCGTTCCCAGATATTTTATATTACAGAATACAACAAAGGAAAGACAAGTTCAGAGTAGGACTTAGGAACCCCTACACTTGGGAATTAAGTCAATTGCTGATTAAAATCAATACTTTTCTTTCTTTCAGATGATATTTTCCTAGACCTAAAGAAATGCATGTCAGATAATAGTTATACTGTCTGCACAAGAATGATTTCCTGTGAGAATTAAAAATTTTAAAAGCTGCCAGCAAAGGCACTGGTCACTGTGGCTTGCTCTCGGAAGCTGTTCTGACCATCAACCTTTTAAATGAGTAGGAGGTGTCATCAAAAGATGAACCGGGTCCAATCTAAAAAGACTGGACCTCAAAAGGCACTGCTCAAACGACTGATCTGAAATGCTCAAAATGCACTCTCTGTTTGCCAATCTCAGTGGTCTACTCAGTGTTCAATGACAGTTGCTATACATTGTACAAAAGGACCGTAGCTCTCAGCACAAGCAGAATATAAATCAGGAAGCAGGACTATGACTCATACCCCTTGTACACAGACTGGACATAACAGTCCTAGATTTGAGAACAGTACCACAAATCCAGAGACCCCCATTCTATTGAAACCCACTCTCAAAGGCCAAAGCATACTCAGCAGGAGCAAAAGGAAACAGAAGACAGGGTTTCCAGAAAGGACTAGCTACAAGCAGGAGTAATCCTGGACTCTACTCACCATTTTAACACTGCTGCCAACTGTAACATATTACCATCTGCACACACGACAAAGTGGAAAAAAGTCCCCAAAGGCAAGTTTTAGAAAAAGAGCAGACTGACTATGGATCACTACTACAATTAACACCGCTACAGTAAAAACAATGGCAAGCAGGGATTTGGCACTACATTTACAGGAAAAGCATGCACTGTTAATACAATTTAGATGTCTCCCAACAAAAAAGGCCACGAAGATGGAAAACAGGGGCACCTTATACAAAATTCTCCATGACTGAGACAAACAGGCAAGAATCAAGTGGTCACTTTAGTAGATCTGTAGCAGCAAGTCAATGGTTCTCAATTTAGCAGTCTGCATCTCTAATTGACAGCTATCCTGTGTGTGACTGTATCCAAGAAGCGGAGTTTCTATCACATTACGTCAGTACTCACCTAGAAATAACAAGGCTAACCTTCAACCACAGCTTAAGAAATGAGTGCTAGAAGCAAACTGTAGAACTCTCCAAATTAATTGCTGGTTAGAAGCCACCATGGCACTTTAAACATGACAGTAACATGAATTTCATTCAGAAAAGCTGTAGTAACGTAGTTCCGATAACCAGGAAACAATTTTAATTATGGAAATATTACTCCTGACTGTTCCAAGAGGTAAAAACAAACAGCTCCTACTAAGAGGAATATTTTCAAGATGTCTGGTCACATCATGTGCATAGTTAAGACTGAGTTCTCAGAAGATTCTTTTGCAAACAAGTAAGATTTCTTTAGTTTTTCTTCTCTTGATGAGAAAAATCTTAGAAACTAACTACTGGTGATTTGTTAAGAAGGAAAAAAGTAAGCTACATATTTAAGTTCTGGAATGCAGCACCTTGACGTCAACACGTCCTAAACATTTGAGATTAGAAAATCCAAGCGATGCCTCGATGAGCCAGCCACACGTTACAGCTGTTCCAATTCCAATGTCTGACGCGAACGCCTCATGCCAACTAAACATTCCCTAATACAGAAGATTGTGCTAAAGAGTGCTAAGATTCTGCATGCTGCTGCCATTCCCTGGTCCCGTCATGCTTGCAGCTGACCCAAGAGACAGTAGGTGGTGTCAGGTCTCAACACTCTTCATTGCAGTAACTTTCACTAATCCCATCTCCTCAATAAAGTCCACATTCCTTTAAGTTGTTTTTAATGATGACATCTGTAACAGCATCAAAAACAAACTGCACATTTTTGGTGTCTGTGACACAGGTGAAGTGAGTGTAGATCTCCTTGGTATCTTTTCTTCGGTTCAAATCTTCGAACTGGCACTGAATGTATGCAGCTGCCTCTTCGTATGTATTGGAACCTGTGTATTCTGGGTAACAGATTGTTAACGGGCTCCTCTTTATTTTTTCCTCAAAAAGGTCTTTCTTATTAAGAAAGAGGATGATTGATGTGTCTGTAAACCACTTGTTGTTACAAATGCTGTCAAACAGTTTCATGCTTTCATGCATCCGGTTCATTTCCTCATCCTCGGCCAGAACAAGGTCATAGTCACTGAGGGCCACACAGAAGATAATTGCTGTCACCCCCCCTCAAAACAGTGAATCCACTTTTTTCGTTCTGATCTTTGGCCGCCTACATCAAACATTTTGAAGTACAGCTCCTTGAAGGTGAAGTGTGTCTCCACGATGCCTGTAGTCTTCACTCTTGTCCGAAGAACATCTTGTTGAGTTGGAATGTAGTTGGTCTGGGATATTCTATCCAAATCATTTAGGTAATATGAGGCAGAATCATTGAGCTGATATTGTCTGGATCTGCTGAAACAAGCCTGCACTCCACCATCTCGCCATAGCCGTTTAATCACGCCTGCGAGTTCTGAAGTCATGACTCCTTCTTCAGCACTGCCAGCTAAGACAAACAACTGTCTGGCATCATCTGCTCTGGCAGCTTCCCCAAAATCAATCTTTAACCGTCCCATGGCTCGTATGATTGCAATGATGGACTGAATAGTATTGCTGTAGACAACTACTTTGTACTGTTTACATTCGTCCTCTGAATAGCCATCCTCATGAATGATTTTCATCTGTTTCACAATGGTACTTTTACCAGATTCTCCAGCACCGAGCAGCAGCAGCTTCACTTCTTTGGCCGCTTTCTCCCCGTCCTCCCGCAAGTTGCGGTCAATCATCCTGCTCCGCTCCACCGCCGCCTTGTCCTCGGCGCTCAACGTGCAGCCCATGGCGGCGGCGGGAGAGGGGACCGGGCCCGGGCTCACTCACACACCGCGGGAACCACGACTCCACCGGCTGAGACGCGTCTTCGGCTGGCTCATTTTTCTACATGTTGATATCCAGTTATGCCAGCACCACTTGTTACATATGTTTTTTTCTCCATTTGATTATTTTTGCTTCTTTGTCAAAAATCAGGTGTTCGAAGGTGTGTGGATTAATATCCGGGTCTTTAGTTCTGTTCCATTGGTACTCCTATCATTTTTTATGGCAATAGCAGGCTGTTTTCAGTATTGTAGCTCTGTAGTAGAGCTTGAAGTCAGGGGTTGTGATGCCTCCAGACATTCGTTTATTGTATAGAATTGTTTTGGCTATTCTGGGTTTTTTCTTTTCCATATGAAGTTGAGTATTGTTCTTTCGAGTTCTGTGAAGAATTTTGCTGGGATTTTGATGGGCATTGCATTGAATCTGTAGATTGCTTATGGTAATACTGTCATTTTTACTATGTTAATTCTATCTACCCAAGAGCATGGGAAATCTTTCCATTTTCTGGTGTCTTCTTCAATTTCTTTCTTCAAAGATTTAAAGTTCTTGTCATAAAAGTCTTTCACTTGTTTGGTTAGAGTTACTACAAGATATTTTATGCTATTTGTGGCTATTGTTAAGAGTTATGTTTCTGTATTTTCTTTCTCAGTCCATTTATCATCTGTGTACGGGAGGGCCACTGATTTTTTTAGTTAATCTTGTATCCTGCTACATTACTGAAAGTGTTTATGAGTTGTAGAAGTTTCTTGGTAGAATTTTTGGGGTTGCCTATGTAAACTATCTTATCATCAGCAAATAGTGAGAAATTCACTTCATTTTTTCCTATTTGTATCTCCTTGATCTTCTTTTGTTGCCTTATTACTCTAGCCAGGACCTCAAGAACTATATTGAATAGATATGGAGAGAGTGGACAACCTTGTCTTGTTCCTGATTTCAGTGGGATCACTGGGAGTTTCTCTACATTTTGTTTGATGTTGGCTGTTGGCTTGTTGCATATTGCCTTTATTATGTTTAGGTATGTTTCTTGTATCCCTGCTCTTTCCAAGACCTTTATCATGAAGGGAATGTTGTATTTTGTCTAAAGCTTTTTTTGGCATCTAATGAGATGATCATGTGGTTTTTATTTTTCAGTTTGCTCATATGGTGGATTATGTTCACAGATTTTTGTATGTTGTACCATCCCTGCATCTCTGGGATAAAGCTGAATTGATCATGGTGGATGATGGTTCTGATATGTTCTTGGATTCGATTTGCCAGTATTTTATTTAGTATTTTTGCATCAATGTTCATGAGTGAGATTGGTCTGTGATTCTCTTTCTTAGTAATGTCTTTATGTGGTTTGAGTACCAGGGTAGTTTCAGCCTCATAAAAGAGTTTGAAAATGTTCCTTCTATTTCTATTGTGTGAAACTATTTGAGGAGTATTGGTATTAGTTCTTCCTCAAAAATCTTGTAGAATTCTGAGCTGAAATCATCTGGTCCTGGGCTTTTTTTGGGGGAGGGGGTTGAGAGACTTTTGATGACTGTTTCTATTTCTTCAGCAGTTATAGGTCTGTTTAGTTAGCTTATCTGGTCTTGATTTAATTTTGGTAAGTGATATTTATCCATAAAGTTGTCCATTTCCTTTAAGTTTTCCCATTTTGTGGAGTACGGGTTTTCGAAATATGACCTGATGATCCTCTGGATTTCCTCTGTGTCAGTTGTTATGTCCCCCTTTTCGTTTCTGATTTTGTTAATTTAGATATTCTTTATCTGTCATTTGGTTAGTTTGGATAAAGGTTTGTCTATTTTGTTGATTTTCTCGAAGAACCAACTCTTTGTCTCATTGATTCTTTGTATTGTTTTCTTTGTTTCTATTTTGTTGATTTTAGCTCTCAATTTGATTATTTCCTGCTGTATAGTTCTCTTGGGTGAGTTTGCTTCTTTTTGTTCTAGAGTTTTCAAATGTTCTGTTAATTCACTAGTGTGGTATTTTCCCAGCTTCTTTATGTAGGCATTTAGTGCTATGAACTTGCTTCTTAACAGTACTTTCATTGTGTCCCACACATTTGGTTATGTTGTTTGGTTATTTTCATTGAATTTGACAGAGTTTTTTATTTCTCCCTTTATTTCTTCCTTGGCTCATTGATGATTAAGGTGAGCATTGTTTAATTTCCATGTGTTTGTGGGCTTTCTGGATTTATTGTTGCTGTTGAATTCTAGTTTTAAGCCATAGTGATCTGATAAGACACATGGGGTCATTCCAATATTTTTGTATCCTTTGATGTGGTCAGTTTTTGAGAAGTTTCCATGAGGTGCTGAGGAGAAGGTATATTCTCTTATGTTTGGATGGAATACTCTATAGATTTCTATTAAGTCCATTTGACTCTTAACATCTATTAGTTCCCTTATTTCTCTGTTAATTTTTTGTCTGACTGACCTGTCCAGTGGTGAGAGTAGTGTTGAAGTCTCCCGCTATTAGTGTGTGTGGTTTAATGTATAATTTAAGCTTTAGAAGTGTTTGTTTTACATATGAGGGTGCTCTTGTATTTGGGGGCATAACTGTTCAGTATTGAGATTTCCTCTTGATGAATTTTTCCTGTGACTAATATGAAATGACCTTCTTTGTCTCTTTTGACTGATTTTAGTTTGAAGTCTGTTTTGTTAGATATTAAGATAGCTACACCAGCTTGTTTCTTAGGTCCCTTTGATTGGAACATTTTTCCCAACCTTTACCCTGAAGTAATGTCTGTCTTTGAGGTTGAGGTGTGTTTCTTGTATGCAGCAGAAGGATGGATTCTGTTTTTGTATCCAATCTGTTAGCCTGTGCCTTTTTATAGGTGAATTGTGTCCATTTATATTAAGGGATATTAAAGACCAGTGATTGCTATCTCTTGTTAATTTAGTTTTCATTGTTGGTGATGTTAATTTGTGCATTCTCCCCTTCTTTGGGATTTGTTGCTATAAGACCATCAATTGTCTGTGCTTTTGTTGGTGTAGCCAACTTCCTTGGGTTAGAGTTTTCCTATTAGTATTTTGTGTAGGGCTCGGTTTGTGGCTAGGTATTGGCTAAATCTGGTTTTGCCATGGAATATCTTGTTTTGTCCTTCTATGGTGATTGAAAGTTTTGCTGGGTATAATAGTCTGGGCTGGCATCTGTGATCTCTTAATATTTGCATAACACTTGACCATGACCTTTTGGCTTTCATTGTCTCCAATGAGAATTCAGGTTAATTCTGAACGGTCTGCCTTTATATGTTGCTTGGTCTTTTTCCTTTGTAGCTCTTAATATTCTTTCTTTATTCTGTATGTTTAGTGTTTTGAGTATTATGTGGGCAGGGGACTTTTTTTTTGATCCAGCCTACTCCCTGAGAGGTCCTAGACTCATGCCTGGACCTGCAGAGATCTCTGGTTCCTGCCTACTCCCTTGGAGATCCTAGACTCAAGCCAAGACCAGCAGGGGTCCTGACTCAGGTCTACTCTCTCAAAAGTCCCAGATTCATGCCCATACTAGCAGTGGTATCTGACCTCTGACTCTGGCCCACTCGCTCAGAGGTTGCTCCCCTATACCTGATCATGTTGAGTTCGCTGTCTAAGGTCTGCTCTGGCCCAGGTTCAGGAGGCTATTTTCACAGTATTATTCTGCCAATCCATGATCATGGGAGGGCTTTCTGTCTTTTGGTAGCTTCCTCTTTTCTTCTTTTGAGTACTGAACTTTCCATTATACAAGTCTTTGACTTACTTGCTTAGACTTAACTGAAAGATTTTTTTGGAGGGTGGGAGCTATTGTGAATGAAATTGTTTCCCTGATTTCTTTCACAGTATGCTTGTCTTTTGTGTTTAGGAAGGCTACAGATTAATGTAAGTTCATTTTGTATCCTACTACAAAATGTGTTTATTGGTGTAGAAGATTTCTGTACTCTTTTAGGTCTTTCATGCACAGAATCTTGTAGTGTGACTAATAAAAACCTAGAGACAGATATTGGGGTTCAAGCTGAAGATCAGAAAAGCAATGTAGCCAAGCCACTAGAGAGATCTTACCTCTACCAAGGCTCAGATAAGCAATGGGGAGATCCTGCAGTGCTCTCCACCAACCTCAGACTTCAAACTCCTCTGAATTCCTGTCTTTTTCCCTTTATATTCCTTTCTCTGCCCAGCCATATCATGCTTGTCTTTACCTCCCTAGTGCTGGGATTAAATGCATGTGATCGCAAGTGTGGGAAGCGCCTTTGTGTGAGCTCTGGTTCTCTTTTAGACAGATTCAATTTTGTGTAGCCCAGGATAGCCTTGAAGTGACTCTGCCTCTGTCTCACAAGTCCTGGGATTAAAGATGTGTGCCACCACTCCATGGCCTGTGTGGCTGACTGGTAAGGTTGATTTGCTCTGTGATATTCAGGCAAGCTTTATTTAGTAAAATACAAATAATATACCACTATATTTCCCTTTTGTCTAAAATAAAAAAGAAGGCTATAACTAATATAAGAAAAACTATATACAATAAGTACAATAACCAGAACAATATATACAAGCAATAAATGCATAACAATGTCTAGTCCATTTGCATTTGACAAATTCAGAGAAAATACTCCATGTCTATCCTATCTTGGTGAGTCCAAAGTCTTGTACCTAATTTACTTTCTATCATAACTTGCTTTCTGTGTCTGGTAAACAAGGAAAACTATAATAATCTGATCTTAAATGCCCTCAGAGAACCAAGAAGGAAAAAACATTAACTGAGTAAGGAAGAAGTGCAACCAAGAGAATTCCAAAAAATATATCTTTGTTTGACCTTGAAAACATACCTAATGTGACTACAAGTTCGATTTTAATAGGTGATTAACTATTAACCACCTCATTTTCTTATTATCCTAAACAGTTGGTAACAAAAATTTTCAAGGACTAGAAATTTGCATTACATTGTTAAATGAATTGTATAGGTACAATACCTTGAACAAGAGTAGAAATATACGTACAATATGTTCTAACAAAAATTAATCTCAAATTTGTTTCAGTATAAAAAATCTGTATATAATATACAAACATACAATCCAAAGTGAAACATTTAAAACTAGTAGTTGCTCCTTAAAAAATAGACTCAATAATCTAACTTTTTATCTTATCACATCCATATCCACCTTTTCCTCTTCAGAGTCTATTCAATAATATACCTTTATCCTGTCATATCTATGTCCTCTTTTTTCTTTCCAAAACAAGAACCTTGAATCTAATTCCCTTTGTTCAACTTTCCTCCCCATAATCAATAACAACTTGTAACCAATCCCTCTAAACGATGACAAATATCCATAACCCAATGGATGACCAAAAACCACCTACCCCACCTCTTGGAAAATGTGGGCATCATGTACTTAAATTTACTTCCTGCTGTCTGGGGGTGATGGTATCTTCAGGAGATACTAAAAAGGAAAATTTGGGTTAATTTTTAGGTTCTGCGACAGGTAGCTGTATCATTTGTTGTCCACCTATGCAATGGGAAGGTACAAGGCTTGTCTCAAATCCTGGCTAGAGTGGACTGTGAGGCTGGATCATCTCAGCTAGCCACTTCGAAATTATTTTGAGCAATTTGTTGTCCAAAAACCCATCTTTAGGTGGTATTTTTCAGCTTAGCGGCATTATCACTGTCCTGGAGGAATCATCATTGTACAGACTTCAAAGTTTCCATTAGACATGCTTACGGTTCTCTGCAGAAAACTGATGGAGACTCTAACCCGAAATTACGTACAGGAAGGTAGAAGAAACCTTTTTCTAGAATTAGTTAGTACCCTATATGACCATTAATACCATGACAAAAATTTAGAATGTGTGTGTGTGTGTGTGTGTGTGTGAGAGAGAGAGAGAGAGAGAGAGAGAGAGAGAGAGAGAGAGAGAGAGAGAGAGAGAATGTGTGTGTGTATTAATCTTATAAGTTATTCCTTAAGAAAAGCTGTTAGGCACACAGCGGGCTAAGAGGAAAGTGGTCAGCAGCCAGCTGGGCACCCCACTCTCTAGCCCCTCTATACCAGGGCAAAACCCCGGGCCCCTCTCCCATCTGCCTCAGCTTCTCTAGTCAGCCGGCAGGCAAGCTTCCTACAGGTAGGCTGCTTTAACAACCCCCATTGATCAGATCCTGCAAGTTACAAGGCCCACTACATCCCCAAACTCACCCATCCCCTGCCACCTCAGAGGACTTCTGAAGCACAGGCTGCAGCTGCACACAGCAGACTAAGAAGTGAGTGATCAGCCAGATGCAAGCATAACCAACAGAATACAAGAGATGAAAGAGAGAATCTCAGATATTGAAGATACTATAAAGGAGATAGAATAATTGGTCAAAGAAAATGATAAATCCAACTTTTTTGTTTTTTGTTTTTCTGAGACAGAGTTTCTCTGTGTAACAGCCCTAGATGTCCTGGAAGTAGTTCTTGTAGACCAGGCTAGCCTTGAAGTAACAGAGATCTGCCTGCCTCTGCCTCCCGAATGCTGGGACTAAAGGCATGCATCACCACTGCCTGGCTTTTTTTTTAAAAAAAATTCAACAAATTCTTAACAAAACACATCCAGAAAATCTGGAGCACCAAGAAAAGACCAAACCTAAGAATAACAGGAGTAGAAGAAGGAGAAGAATTTCAACTCAAAGGCACAGAAAATATATTCAACAAAATCATAGAAGAAAACTTTTTAACCTAAAGAAGGATATGCCTATGAAGGTACAAGAAGCATACAGAACACCAAATAGATTGGATAAAAAAAAAGTCCCCTTGCCATGCAATAATCAAAACACAAAACATACCAAATAAAGAAAGAGTATTAAGAGCTGCAAAGATAAAGGGCCAAGTAACATATAAAGGTAGACCTAAGAGAATTACACCTGACTTCTCAATGGAAACCATGAAAGCCAGAAGGTCCTGGATAGATGTGCTACAGACACAAAGAGACCATGAATGCAAGCCCAGACTACTACACCCAGCAAAGCTTTCAGTCACCATCGATAGAGAAAACAAGACATTCTATGGCAAATTCAAATTTAAATAATACCTACCCACAAACCCAGCCTTACAAAAAGTAATAGAATGAAAACTCCAATCCAAGGAAGCTAACTGCACCCCCCAACAAAAAAACACAGGCAACAGATAGTGTCACAGCAACAAACCCCAAAGAAAGGAAACACCCAAACACTATCACCAAAAAAACTAACAGGAGAGTCAAGAAGGAGGAAAGACGATATGAGAGCAAGGAAAGCGATATCTTGATTGAGGGAGCCAGTATGGGGCTAGCAAGAAGCCTGACTGTAGAAAAATTCCCAGGAATCCACAAGAATGATCCCAGCTAAGACTCTAAGCAATAGAGGAGAGGGTACCTGAACTGGCTTTGCCCTGTAGTCAGACTGGTGATTATCTTAAATATCAATAGAACCTTCATCTAAAAACAGATGGAAACAGAGGCAGAGACCCACATCAGAGCACTGGACTGAGCTTCCAAGGTCCAGTTGAAGAGTGGGAGAAATGAGAATATGAGCAAAGAGGTCAAGATCGTGATGGGTTCATCCACTGAAACAGTTTACCTGAGCTAATGGGAGCTCACCAACTCCAGCTGCACTGGGAAGGAACAAGCATAGGACCAAACTAGGCCCTCTGAATGTGGTTGACAGTATGGCTGGGGCAGACTGAGGGACCACTGGCACTGACACTGGGATTTATCTTTACTGCATGTACTAACTTTTTGGAATCCTATTCTCTTTGGATGTATACCTTGCTCAGCCAAGATGTAGTAATGAGGGCCTTGGACCTTCCACAAAGCAAAGTGCCTTACCCTCTCTTAGGATTAGAGGGGGAGGGTGGGAGGGTGTGTGGAAGGAATGGGAGGAGGGGAGAGAGTGGGAATTTATTGGTATTTTTTTAAAGTAAATTTTATTAAATTATAAAAGTTTCCATTTCCGCCCCCACTCCCAACACCCTCCCACTCCCCCCACTCCCCCTCCTCCTCCCTCTTCGTCCCCCAGGGCAGTCAGGGTTTCCTGCCCTGTGGGAAGTTCCAGTACCTTCCCCCTCCCTCCAGGTCCAGGAAGGTGAGTGTCCAAACAGACTGGATCCGCAAAATCCAGTATATGTAGAGGAAACAGGTCCCAGTGTCATACACCATGGCTTTTCAGAAAGACTCCAGGCCAGCCACAGTCAGAGAATCCGGCCAAATTCCGAGAATCTGGTTAGATCACGTCCTCGTTCAGTCCCAGTCCAACTGGCCTTGGTAAACTCTCATCAGATCCGTTCCCTTGTATCAGGGGGTGATAGCATCCCTCGCAGTACTGATTTCGTTTTTCATGTTCTTCGTCCTTCTGCTCCTCATTTGGACCTCGGGGGGCTCAGTCCGGTGCTCCAATGTGGGTCTCCGACTGTATCGCCGTCCTTCGCCAGATGAAGGATCTATGGTGATAAGAAAAATATACATCAGTATGGTCATGGGCCACGGCCGATTCAGGCACCCTCTCCTCTGTCCAGAGAGCAATCTGGGAGATCTCTCCTTGGACCTGGGATCCCATATATAATCAAGTCTCCTGTAAACCCTAAAATGGCTCCCTTTGTTGAAATTTATTCTTCCCTGATCCCATATTCATCCTTCCTCCCTCCCCCCCCCCATCCCCGGCCACCAAGCTTTCCCCGTTCCTCCCCTACTCCCTTCTCTCTAACCCTCTCCCCTTCCATCGACCCTCCCATCCCCCCATGCACCCGAGGTTACCTGGGACTCTTGTCTATTTCCTACCTCCTGGTGGATAGCTAAATAATCTTCATCAGGTTCATCTTCTTATTTAGCTTCTCTAGGATCACGAATAATAGGCTCAAAGACCTTTAATTATGGTTAGAATCCACTTATGAGTGAATACATACCGTGGTCCTCTTTTTGGGTCTGGCTTACCTCACTCAGTAAAGCGTTTTCTATTTCCATCCATTTGCATGCAAAATTCAAGATGTCATTGTTTTTTACCGCTGAGTAAAACTCTAATGTGTATATGTTCCACACCTTTTTAAACCATTCTTCTATTGAGGGGCACCTAGGCTGTTTCCAGGATCTGGCTATTACAAATAGTGCTGCTATGAACATAATAGAACAAATGCTTTTGTAGTATGTTAGGGAATCTCTAGGGTATATTCCCAAGAATGGAATTGCTGGGTCCTCAGGGAGGTTGACTCCCAGTTTCCTGAGAAACCGCCACACTGATTTCCACAGTGGCTGCACGAGTTTGCATTCCCACCAACAATGGATGAGTGTTCCCCTCACCCCACATCCTCTCCAGCATAGGCTATCGTTGGTGTTTTTGACTTTAGCTATTCTGACAGGTGTAAGATGGTATCTCAAAGTGGTTTTGATTTGCATTTCCCTGATCGCTAAGGAGGTTGAGCATGACCTTAAGTGTCTTCTGGCCATTCGAAGTTCTTCTGTTGTGAATTCTCTGTTCAGTTCAGTACCCCATTTTTTAATTGGGTTAATTAGAGTTTTAGTGCCTAGTTTCTTGAGTTCTTTGTATATTTTGGAGATCAGACCTTTGTCTGATGAGGGGTTGGTGAAGATCTTCTCCCGGTCAGAAGGCAGCCTTTTTGTCCTACTGACAGTGTCCTTTGCTTTACAGAAGCTTCCCAGTTTCAGTAGATCCCATTTATTCATTGTTTCTCTTATTGTCTGTGCTGCTGGGATCCTACTTAGGAAGAGGCCTCCTGTGCCTAAATCTTGTAGACTACTTCCGACTTTCTCTTCTATCAGGTTCAAAGTGGACGGATTAATGTTGATGTCTTTAATCCATTTGGACTTGATTTTTGTGCATGGTGATAGATATGGATCTACTTTCATTTTTTTACAAGTTGACATCCAGTTATGCCAGCACCGTTTGTTAAAGATGCTTTCCTTCTTCCATTGTATACCTTTAGCTCCGTTGTCAAAAATTAGGTACTCATAGGTTTGTGGGTTAATATCCGGGTCTTCTATTCGATTCCAAAGGTCAATTTCTCTGTTCTTATGCCAATACCAAGCTGTTTTCAATACTGTAGCTCTGTAATAGAGTTTGAAGTCAGGGATGGTAATGCCTCCAGAAGTTCCTTTATTGTATAAGATTGTTTTGACTATCCTGGGTTTTTTGTATTTCCATATAAACTTGATTATTGTTTTCTCAAGGTCTGTGAAGAAGTTTGATGGGATTTTGATGGGGATTGCATTGAATCTATAGATTGCTTTTGGTAGAATTTCCATTTTTACTATGTTGATCCTCCCAATCCAAGAACAAGGGAGATCTTTCCATTTTCTGGTATCCTCCTCAATTTCTTTCTTCAAAGACTTAAAGTTCTTGTCAAATAGGTCTTTCACTTTCTTGGTTAGAGTAACCCCAAGATATTTTATGCTATTTGTGGCTATCATGAAAGGTAATGCTTCTCTGATTTCCCTCTCTGCTTCTTTATCCTTTGTGTATAGGAGGGCCACTGATTTTTTTGGAGTTGATCTTGTATCCTGCCACGTTACTAAAGGTGTTTATCAGCTGTAGGAGTTCTTTGGTAGAGTTTTTGGGGTCACTTATGTAAACTATCATATCGTCTGCAAATAACGAAAGTTTAACTTCATCCTTTCCAATACGAATCCCCTTGATCTCCTTATGTTGTCTTATTGCTATTGCTAGAACTTCAAGCACTATATTGAAGAGGTATGGAGAGAGTGGACAGCCTTGTCGTGTTCCTGATTTTAGTGGAAAGGCTTTGAGTTTCTCTCCATTCAGTTTGATGTTAGCTGTTGGCTTGCTGTATATTGCTTTTATTATATTTAGGTATGATCCTTGTATCCCCAGTCTCTCCAACACCTTTATCATAAATGGGTGTTGAATTTTGTCAAATGCTTTTTCAGCATCCAATGAAAGGATCATATGGTTTTTTTCTTTCAGTTTATTTATATGATGGATTACACTGATAGATTTGCGTATGTTGAACCAGCCCTGCATCTCTGGAATGAAGCCGACTTGATCATAATGGATAATTTTTCTAATGTGCTCTTGGATTCGGTTTGTCAGTATTTTATTGAGAATTTTCGCGTCGATGTTCATGAGTGAGATTGGCCTGTAATTCTCTTTCTTGGTTGTGTCTTTGTGTGGTTTTGGTATTAGGGTAACTGTAGCTTCATAAAAGGAGTTAGGCAGTGACTCTTCTGTTTCTATATTGTGGAATACGTTAAGGAGTATAGGTATTAGCTCTTCCTGGAAGTTCTGGTAGAATTCTGCATTGAAACTATCTGGTCTTGGGCTTTTTTTTGGTAGGGAGATTTTTGATAACAGCTTCTAATTCTTCGCGACTAACAGGTCTATTTAGATTGTTCACCTGTTCTTGGTTAAACTTTGGTATATGGTACTTATCTAAAAAAATGTCCATTTCTTTTACATTTTCCAACTTTGTGGCATATAAACTTTCATAGTAAGATCTAATGATTCTCTGAATTTCCTCTGTGTCTGTTGTTATGTCCCCCTTTTCATTTCTGATCTTATTAATTTGAATGTTCTCTCTCTGCCATTTGATTAACTTGGATAGGGGTTTGTCAATCTTGTTGATTTTTTCTAAGAACCAGCTTTTTGATTCATTGATTCTTTGGATTGTTTTCTCTGTTTCTATTTTGTTGATTTCAGCCCTCAGTTTGATTATTTCCAGTCTTCTAGACCTCCTGGGTGAATCAGCTTCTTTTTTTTCTAGATCTTTCAAGTGTGCTGTTAAGTCTTCAATGTGTGCTTTCTCCGCTTTCTTTAATTGGGCACTTAGTGCTATGAACTTTCCTCTTAGCACTGCTTTCATAGTGTCCCATAGGTTTGAGTATGTTGTGTCTTTGTTTTCATTAAATTCAAGGAAGAGTTTAATTTCTTTCTTTATTTCTTCCTTGACCCAGGGGTGATTTAGTAGTTGACTGTTCAGTTTCCATGAGTTTGTTGGCTTCCTGGGGGGAGCATTGTTGTTGAATTCTAATTTTAGTCCATGGTGATCTGACAAGACACAGGTAGTTACTAATATTTTTTTGTATCTGTGGAAGTTTGATTTGTTACCGAGTATGTGGTCAATTTTTGAGAAGGTTCCATGAGCTGCAGAGAAGAAGGTATATTCTTTCCTATTTGGGTGGAGTGTTCTATAGATGTCTGTTAAGTCCATTTGATTCAATACCTCCAATAGGTCTCTCAATTCTCTGTTTGGTTTCTGTCTGATTGACCTGTCCATTGGTGAGAGAGGAGTGTTGAAGTCTCCTACTATTAGTGTGTGTGGTTTGATGACCGCCTTGAGTTCTAGAAGAGTTTCTTTTACATATGTGGGTGCCTTTATATTAGGATCATAGATATTCAGGATTGAGACTTCCTCCTGATGAATTGTTCCAGTTATGAGTATGAAATGTTCATCTCCATTTCTTCTGATTGATTTTAGTTTGAAGTCGATTTTGTTAGATATTCAAATGGCCACGCCCGCTTGTTTCTTAGGTCCATTTGCTTGGAAAACCTTTTCCCAACCCTTTACTCTGAGTAAGTGTCTGTCTTTGTGGTTGAGGTGTGTTTCTTATAAACAGCAGAATGTTGGATCCTGTTTTCGTATCCAATCTCTTAGTATGTGCCTCTTTATAGGTGAATTGAGTCTATTGATATTAAGTGATATTAATGACCAGTGGTTGTTGACTCCGGTCATTTTTTTTTTTTAGGTAGTAGAGTGTATGTGTTTTTCTTCTTTGATTTGTGCTTGTGAATGGTCGCTAGATGTTCGAGTTATTGTAGGTCGTGTTGGGAATGTTGGATTCCTTCGGTAGTGATTTTCCTTCTAATATTCTCTGTAAGGCTGGATTAGTAGCTACGTATTGTTTAAATTTGTTTTTATCCTGGAATATTTTGTTTTCTCCGTTGATAGTGAACAATAGCTTGGCTGGGTATATTAGTCTGGGTTTGCATCCATGGTCTCTTAGTTTCTGCAGTACCTCTATCCAGGATCTTCTGGCTTTCATGGTTTCCATAGAGAAATCCGGTGTAAGCCTGATAGGTTTACCTTTATAAGTTACTTGACCTTTTTCCTTTGCAACTCTTAAAATTTTTTCTTTAATATTTATGTTTTGTGTTTTGATTATTATATGGTGCGGGGATGTTTTTTTCTGATCCAATCTATTCGGTGTTCTGTATGCTATTGGTATTTTTTTTAAAAAAAAATCTAATAAATTAAAAAAAATCATTGGTCATTAATATCTCTTAATATCGATGAACTCAATTCACCTATAAAAGGACACAGGCTAAGAGAATGAATATGAAAACACCCTTCTGGATCCCAGCTTCCATCCGGGTACAAATTCCTATATTTCTCCCTTCCCCCTGGGGCCATAAAATCTCCCCAGCTCAGCTGCCTTGTGCGCTGGGCCTGGGCTGTAGGCTCATCCCGGCAGGAAGCAGTTCCTATGTCTTAAAAGCCTGCCTGAGAACAGGTGGGCCCGGTGTCAGCTCAGTGACATTCCTGACCAGCAAGGGGCCTGATTTCTAGCAGAGGGCCATCTGAGGGGTGAGTTTGCTTCTGGCACACGCAGGGGCCCGGCGAGGAGGAGCTCGGCCTTTCCCCAATCCCATAGACTCCCAGGTCACCCTGCAGTGCTGGCTCCACCCTACTAAGCTCTCCCGCCTGCCATCCCAGCTTCCATCAAGGTACAAATTCCTATATTTCTCCCTTCCCCCTGGGCCATAAAATTTCCCCAGCTCAGCTGCCTTGCATGCTGGACCTGGGCTGTAGGCACATCCCGGAAGGAAGGAGTGCCTGAGGAAAGGTGGGCATTCTGTCAGTGAAGTCTTTGCCCAACAAGGGAACCTGACCTGGTAACAGAAGTTCCAATAGAGAAAATTTGAAGTAAGAGATGGGCAGACGCCAAGGCAAGACCTCATCCAACAATCTGAAAAAACATGAAAACACCAGATCCCAAGGACCCTACAACAGAAGGACTTGAACACCACAACCCAGAAGAAGTGGAAAAAAGTGCCATTATGAAAGCAATAGAGTCCCTTAAACAGGATATGAATAACTCCCTTAAAGAATTGGATGAGAAATACAACAAAAAGTTTGAAGAAATAAGTAAATCCGTGAATGATACCTTGAGAAACCAAGAAAAAACAATCAAACAGGTAAAGGAAACAGTTCAGGAATTGAAAACTGAAATGAACGCAATGAAGAAAACACAAACTGAGAACCAGTTGGATATGGAAAACCTAGGTAAACGAACGGAGACTACAGAATCAAGCATAACCAATAGAATACAAGAGATAGAAGAACGAATCTCAGATTCTGAAGATACCATAGAGAAAATAAACGCTCTGGTCAAAGAAAATGGCAAATCCAACAAATTCTCTTCACAAAACATTCAGGAAATCTGGGACACAATAAAAAAACCAAATCTAAGAATAATAGGGATTGAAGAAGGAGAAGAACTGCAGATCAAAGGCCCAGAAAATATATTCAACAAAATTATAGAAGAAAACTTTCCCAATCTAAAGAACGATATTCCTATGAATGTTCAAGAAGCATACAGAACACTGAATAGACTGGATCAAAAAAAACCATTCCCTCGCCATATAATAATCAAAACACAAAACATACAGATTAAAAAACAATATTAAGAGCTGCAAAGGAAAAAGGTCAAGTAACTTATAAAGGTAAACCTATCACGCTTACACCGAACTTCTCTATGGAAACCATGAAAGCCAGAAGATCCTGGACAGAGGTACTGCAGAAACTAAGAGACCATGGATGCAAACCCAGACTACTATACCCAGCCAAGCTATCGTTCACTATCAACAGAGAAAACAAAATATTCCAGGATAAAAATAAATTTAAACAATTCGTAGCCACAAATCCAGCCTTACAGAAAGTAATAGAAGGAAAATCGCAACCCAAGGAATCCAACATTGCCATCACTGCCTACAATAACCCAGACATCTAGCAACCCTTCACAACCACAATTCAAAGAAGAGAAACACACAAACTCTATTACACACACACACGAAAAAATAATAACCAGAATCAACAACCACTGGTCATTAATATCACTTAATATTAATGGACTCAACTCACTTATAAAAAGGCACAGACTAAGAGATTGGATACAAAAACAGGATCCAACATTCTGCTGTTTACAAGAAACACACCTCAACCACAAAGATAGATATCTACTCAGAGTAAAGGGTTGGGAAAAGGTTTTCCAAGCAAACAGACCTAAGAAACAAGCGGGTGTTGCCATTCTAATATCTAACAAAATTGACTTCAAACTAAAATCAAACAGAATAGATGGAGATTGACATTTCATACTCATAACAGGAACAATTCATCAGGAGGAAGTCTCAATCCTGAATATTTATGCCCCTAACATAAAAGCACCCACTTATGTAAAAGAAAAACTTTGAGAACTCAAGGCAGTCATCAAACCACACACACTAATAGTAGGAGACTTCAACACACCTCTCTCACCAATGGACAGGTCAATCAAACAGAAACTCAACAGAAAAATAAGAGAATTACTAGAGGTAATAAATTAAATGGACTTAACAGATATCTATAGAACACTCCACCCAAATAGGAAAGAATATACCTTTTTCTCTGCAGCTCATGGAACCTTCTCGAAAATTGACCACATACTCGGTAACAAAGCAAACTTCCACAGATACAAAAAAATATTAGTAACCACCTGTGTCTTGTCGGATCACCATGGAATAAAGTTAGGATTCAATAACAATTCGAACACCAGAAAGTCTACAAATGCGTGGAAGTTGAACAGTCAACTACTGAATCATCCCTGGGTCAAGGAAGAAATAAAGAAAGAAATTAAACTCTTCCTTGAATTTAATGAAAATAAAGACACAACATGCTCAAACCTATGGGACACAATGAAAGCAGTGCAAAGAGGAAAGTTCATAGCACTAAGTGCCCAATTAAAGAAAATGGAGAAAGCACATATTGGAGACTTAACAGCACACCTGAAAGTTCTGGAAAGAAAAAAGAAGCAGACTCTCCCAGGAGGAGGAGAAGACTGGAATTAATCAAACTGAGTGCTGAAATCAACAAAATAGAAACACAGCAAACAATCCAAAAAATCAACGAAACAAAAAGTTGGTTCTTGGAGAAAATCAACAAGATTGACAAACCCCTCTCCAAACTAATCAAACGGCAGAGAGAGAACATGCAAATTAATAAGATCAGAAATGAAAAGGGGGACATAACAACAGACACAGAGGAAATTCAGAGAATCATTAGATCGTACTACAAAAGTTTATATGCCACAAAGTTGGAAAATGTACAAGAAATGGATTGGGTTTTAGATAAATATCATTTACCAAAGTTAAATCAAGACCAGGTGAACAATCTAAATAGACCTGTTAGTCGCGAAGAATTAGAAGCTGTTATCAAAAACCTTCCGACCAAAAAAAGCTCAGGGCCAGATGGTTTCAATGCAGAATTCTACCAGAATTTCCAAGAAGAGCTGATACCTATACTCCTTAAGGTATTTCACAATATAGAAACAGAAGAGTCATTGCCAAACTCTTTTTATGAAGCTACAGTTACCCTGATACCAAAACCACATAAAGACACAACCCAGAAAGGGAATTACAGGCCAATCTCTCCCATGAACATTGATGCAAAAATTCTCAACAAAATCCTGGCAAACCGATTCCAAGAACACATTAGAAAAAATTATTCATTATGATCAAATAGGCTTCATTCCAGAGATGCAGGGCTGGTTCAACATATGCAAATCTATCAATGTAATCCATCATATAAATAAACTGAAAGAAAAAAACCATATGACCATCTCATTAGATGCTGAAAAAGCATTTGACAAAATCCAACATCCCTTTATGATAAAGGTGTTGAAGAGATTGGGGATACAAGGATCATACCTAAATATAATAAAAGCTATTTACAGCAAGCCAACAGCTAACATCAAACTGAACTCAAAGAGAAACTCAAAGCCATTCCATTGCAATCAGGAACAAGACGAGGCTGTCCACTCTCCCCATACATCTTCAATATAGTGCTAGAAGTTCTAGCAATAGCAATAAGACAACATAAGGGGATCAAGGGGATTCAAATTGGAAAGGAAGAAGTTAAACTCTCGTTATTTGCAGACGATATGATAGTATACATGAGCGACCACAAAAACTCTACCAAAGAACTTCTACAGCTGATAAACACCTTTAGTAATGTGGCAGGATACAAGATCAACTCCAAAAAATCGGTTGCCCTCCTATATACAAAGGATAAAGAAGCAGGGAGGGAAATCAGAGAAACTTCACCTTTCACGATAGCCACAAATAGCATAAAATATCTTGGGATAACTCTGACCAAGGAAGTAAAAGATCTATTTGACAAGAACTTTAAGGTTTTGAAGAAAGAAATTGAGGAGGATACCAGAAAATGGAAAGATCTCCCTTGCTCTTGGATTGGGAGGATCAACATAGTAAAAATGGCAATTCTACCAAGCGCAATCTATAGGTTCAATGCAATCCCCATCAAAATCCCATCAAACTTCCTCACAGACCTTGAGAGAATAATAATTAATTTTATATGGAAAAACAAAATAACCAGGATAGCCAAAACAATCTTATATAATAAAGGAACTTCTGGAGATATAACCATCCCTGACTTCAAACTCTATTACACAGCTACAGTAATAAAAACAGCTTGGTACTGGCATAAGAACAGAGAAGTCGATCTATGGAATCGAATAGAAGACCCAGATATTAACCCACAAACCTATGAACACTTGATTTTTGACAAGGTGGCTAAAGGTATGCAATGGAAGAAGGAAAGCATCTTTAACAAATGGTGCTGGAATAACTGGATGTCAACCTGTAGAAGAATAAAAGTAGAACCATATCTATCACCATGCACAAAAATCAAGTCCAAATGGATTAAAGACCTCAATATTAATCTGACCACTTTGAACCTGATAGAAGAGAAAGTGGGAAGTAGTCTACAAGACATAGGCACAGGAGACCACTTCCTAGGTAGAACCCCAGTAGCACAGACAATAAGAGAAACAATGAATAAATGGGACCTCCTGAAACTGAGAAGCTTCTGTAATGCAAAGGACACCGTCAGTAAGACAAAAAGGCTACCTTCTTACTGGGAGAAGATCTTCACCAACCCTTATCAGATAAAGATCTGATCTCCAAAATATAAAAAGAACTCAAGAAACTAGACACTAAAACTCTAATTAACCCAATTAAAAAATGGGGTGCTGATATGAACAGAGAATTCTCAACAGAAGAACTTCGAATGGCCAAAAGACACTTAAGGTCATGCTCAACATCCTTAGCGATCAGGGAAATGCAAATCAAAACAACTATGAGATACCATTTTATACCGGTCAGATTAGCTAAAGTCAAAAACACCAACGATAGCCTATGCTGGAGAGAATGTGGAGAGAGGGGAACTCTCATCCATTGTTGGTGGGAATGCAAACTTGTGCAGTCACTGTGGAAATCAGTGTGGCGGTTTCTCAGGAAACTGGGAGTCAACCTCTCTCAAGACCCAGCAATTTCACTCTTGGGAATATACCCAAGAGATGCCCTATCATACCACAAAAGCATTTGTTCAACTATGTTCATAGCAGCACTATTTGTAATAGCCAGAACCTGGAAACAACCTAGGTGCTCTTCAATAGAAGAATGGTTAATGAAGGTGTGGAACATATATACATTAGAGTTTTACTCAGCGGTAAAAAACAATGACATCTTGAATTTTGCATGCAAATGGATGGAAATAGAAAATGCTTTACTGAGTGAGGTAAGCCAGACCCAAAAAGAGGAATATGGTATGTATTCACTCATAAGTGGATTCTAACCATAATTAAAGGTCTTTGAGCCTATTATTCGTGATCCTAGAGAAGCTAAATAAGAAGGTGAACCTGAAGAAAATCATGTAGTTATCTTCCTGGAGATTGGAAATTGACAAGAGTCCCAGGTAACCTCGGGTGCATGGGGGGTGGGAGGGTTGTTGGAATTGGAGAGGGTTAGAGAGAAGAGAGTAGGGGAGGGATGGGGAAAGCTCGGGCAACTGGGATGGGGGGAGGGAGGAAGGATGGATATGGGATCAGGGAAGAATATATCTCAACTAAGGGAGTCATTTTAGGGTTTACAAGAGACTTGATTATAAATGGGATCCCAGGTCCAAGGAGAGATCCCCAGATTGTTCTCTGGACAGAGGAGAGGGTGCCTGAACCGACCTTGGCCTATAACCATACTGATGAATATTTTGCTTATCACCATAGAACCTTCATCTGGCGATGAATGGGGATAGAGACAGAGACCCACATTGGAACACTGGACTTAACTCCCTAGGTCCAAACGAGAAGCAGAAGTAAAGAGAACGTGAGCAAAGAAGGCAAGACCAGAGGAAACCTTCATCCGAGAATGGATGGCGATACAGACAGAGACCCACATTGGAGCACCGGACTGAGGCCCCCAAGATCCAAATGAGGAGCAGAAGGAGGAAGAACATGAAAAAAGGAAACCAGGACCGCGAGGGGTGCGATCACCCACTGATACAAGGGGACTGATCTAATGAGAGTTCACCAAGGCCAGTTGGACTGGGACTGAACGAGCACGTGATCCAACCAGATTCTCTGAATGTGGCTGGCCCGGAGTCTTTCCGAAAAGCCATTGGCAATGACACTGGGACTTGTTTCCTCTGCATATACTGGATTTTTGGGATCTAGTCTGCTTGGATTCTCACCTTCCTGGACATAGAGGGAGAGGGGAGGAACTTGGACTTCCCACAGGGCAGGAAATCCTGACTGCTCTTAGGGATGGAGAGGAAGGAGGAGAGGGAGTGGGGGGAGTGGGAGGATGTTGGGAAGAGGGGCGGAAATGGAATCTTTTATATTTTAATAAACTTTGAAAAAAATTAAAAAAAGAAAAAGAAAACACCCTTCTGCTGTATACACAAAACACACTTCAATCTCAAAGACAGACATTACCTCAGTGTAAAAGGGATGGGAAAAGATTTTCCAATGAAATGAACCCAAGGAACAAGCAGGTATAGCTATCCTAATATTTAACAAAATAGACTTCAAACTAAAATCAATCAGAAGAGATGGAGAAGGACTTTTCATACTCATCACAGGAAACATTCATCAAGATGAAGTCTCAATCCTGAATATTTATGACCCAAATACAAGAGCACCCATATATGTAAGAGAAACATGGCTAAAGCTTAAATTGCATATCAAACCCCACACACTAATAGTAGGAGGCTTCAACACCATACTCTCTAATGGACAGGTCAACCAGACAGAAACTTAACAGAGAAATAAGAGAACTAAAAGATGTTATGACTCAAATGCACTTAAAAGATACCAATAGAACATTTCACCCAAACACAAAAAAATATAGCTTCTTCTCAGCACCTCATGGAGCTATCTCTAAAATTGACCACACTATTGGTAACAAAGTAAACCTCAAAAGATACAAAAGATTTGCATAACCTCCTGTTGTCTTATCAGATCACCATGGTTTAAAGTTAGAATTCAACAGCAACACTAACTGCGGAAAACCTACAAACTCATGGAAATTGAACAACGTTCATTTAAATTCCCCCTGGGTCAAGGAAAAAATTAAAGACTTCCTATAATGTAATGCAAATGAAGGCACAATATATCCAAACCTATGGGACACCATAAAAGGGGTGCTAAGAGGAATGTTCATAGCACTAAGTGCCTACATAAAGAAAATGGAGAAATCTCATACTAGCAACTTAACAGCATACCTGAAAACTCTAGAACAAAGAAGAGGCAGACTCACCCAAGAGGAGTAGACAACAGGAAATAATCAAATTGAGAGCCAAAATCAGTAAAATAGAAACAAAGAAAACAATACAAAGAATCAATGAAACAAAGTGTTGGGTTGTTTTTTTTTTGAGAAAATCAACATGATAGACAAACTTTTTTCCAAACTAATCAAAAGGCAGAGAGAGAACATCTAAATTAACAAAATCAGAAATGAAAAGGGGGACACAACAACAGACACTGAGGAAATTCAGAGGATCATCAGCTCTTACTACAAAAATCTGTAATCCACAAAATTGGAAAATGTAAAAGAAATGGACAATTTTCTGGATAAGTAGCACATACCAAAATTAAATCAAGACCAGGTGAACAATTTAAATAGATCTAGAAGCTACAAAGAAATAGAAGTCATCATTAAAAGCTTCCCAACCAAAAAATGCCCAGGGCCCAATGGTTTTAGCACAGAAATCTACCAGAACACTAAAGAAGAGCTAATACCTATACTCCTCAAATTGTTCCACGTAATAGAAACAGAAGGAACACTGCCAAACTCTTTCTATGAGGCTACAGTAACCCTGATACCAAAACCTTGTAAAGACTCAACCAAGAAAGAGAATCACAGACCAGTCTCCTTCATGAACATTGATGCAAAAATACTAAATAAAATACTGGCAAATCAAAACCAAGAATATGTCAAAAAATCATCCACCATGATCAAGTCAGCTTCAATCCAGAGATGCAGGGATGGTTCAACATATGAAAATCTATCAATGTAATCCACTATATAAATAAACTGAAAGAAAAATCATATGATCATCTCATTAGATGCCAAAAAAGAATTCAACAAAATTCAACACCCATTCATGATAAAGGTCTTGGAGAGATCAGGGATACAAGGAACATATTTCAACATAATAAAAGCAATATACAGCAAGCCAACAGCTAACATCAAATTAAATGGAGAGAAACTCAAAGTGATTTCACTAAAATCAGGAACAAGACAAGGCTGTCTACTATCTCCATATCTATTCAACATAGTTCTTGAAGTTCTAGCTAGAACAATAAGACAACAAAAGGAGATCAAGGGATACAAATTGATAAGGAAGAAGTCAAATTTACTAATTGCAGATGATATGATAGTATACATAAGTGACCCCAAGAATTCTATCATGAAACTCCTACAGCTGATAAACACCTTCAGTAATGTGGCAGGATACAAGATAAACTAAAAAAGAAAAAAAAACAGTAGCCCTCCTATATAAAAATGATAAAGAAGCAAAGAAAGAAAGCATAGAAATATCATCATTCATAATAACCACAAATAACATAAAATATCTTGGGATAACACTAACCAAAGAAGTGAAAGAACTGTTCAACAAGAACTTTAAGTCTTTGAAGAAAGAAATTGAAGAAGATACCAGAAAATGGAAAAATCTCCCATGCTCTTGGATTGGTAGGATCAACATAATAAAAATGACGATTCTACCAAAAGCATTCTACAGATTCAATGCAATCCCCATCAAAACCCCAACCCAAATTTTCACAAACCTTGAAAGAACAATACTCAACTTCATATGGAAAAAAAGAACAGGATAGCCAAAACAATTCTGTACCATAAAGGAACTTCTGGAGGCATCACCATCCCTGACATCAAGCTCTATTATAGAACTGTAATGAAACCAGCCTGGTATTGGCATAAAAACAGAGAAGTTGACCAATTGAATTGAATCAAAGACCCAGATATTAATCCACACACCTATGAACGCCTGATTTTTGACAAATAAGCTAAAATTACACAATGGGAAAAAAGAAAGCATCTTCAACAAATGGTGCTGGAATAACTGGATGTCAACATGAAGATGAATGCAAATAGAGCCATTGTTGTCTGAGGTTTTCTGTCCTGCCCAGTTCCCGCAGTCATTAAGTCCCAAAGAAATCACACAAAAGTCTATATTAACTATAAACTGATTAGCCCATTAGCTCAGGCTTCTTATTAACTCTTATAGCATATATTAGCCCATTATTCTTGTCTGTTAGCCACATGGCTCGGTAACTTTTTCAGCAAGGCAGTCACATCTTGCTTGCTCTGTGGCTGGATCAGGGTTGCATACTAGGTCTTCCTTCTTCCCAGAATTCTCCTGCTCTCATTGACCCGCCTCTACTTCCTGTCTGGTTGTCCCACCTATACTTCCTGCCTGGCTACTGGCCAATCAGCATTTATTTAAAATATAATTGACAGAATGCAGACCACTGTTCCACATCAATCCATACCTATCCCCATGTATAAAACTCAAGACTAAATGGATTAAAGACCTCAATATAAATCCAACCACACTGAACTTGATAGAAGAGAAAGTGGGAAGTAGCACCTCCCTAGTCCTGGGATAGTGGGACTAAAGTTGTGAGCCACCACCACCTGGATCTGTTTCTAGATTGATCTTGTGTAGCCCAGAATACCCTTGAACTGACAGAGATCCATTTGCCTCTGTCTCCTGAGTCCTGGGATTAAATGTGTATGCCATCACTCTCTAGCCTCTGTGGCTGACTAGTATGGCTGCTTTGCCCTCTGATCTTCAGGCAAGATTTATCTATTAAAACACAAACAATATACCAGTATATAATTATACCGGCAAGTTAGAATACTTTTATTTCTCCCTTTCATATTTGTATCCCCTTTATCTCTTTCTCTTTTCTTGTTACTCTAAGACTTCAAGCACTATATTAGACAAAAGAGGAAATGGTGGATAGAGATCCTTGTGTTGTTCCTGTTTTTAGTGGAAACACTTTTTGAGCTTTTCTCCATTTAACAAGATGTTAGCTGTAGTCTTGCTGTATATTACCTTTATTATGTGGAGATATATCCCCTGTGTTCCTAGAGTCTATAGGACATTTACCACTAAGGGAGGTTAGATTTTTATCAAATGTCTTTTCTGTTCTAATGAGATGTTCAAATGGTTTCTGTCCCTGACTTTATTTATATGGTGGATTGCCCTTGTTGATTTATGTATGTTGAATCATGCCTACATCTCTGGGATGAAGTTGACTTGATCATTATAGTGGTCTGGATGAGAATGACCCTCATAGGCTCATATGTTTAAATAATTGGTTCCCAGTTAATAGAAGGATTAGGAGGTGTGTCCCCATTGCAGTATGTGTGGCCTTGTTGGAGCAAGTAAGTCAATGAGTATAGGTTTGAGAATTCAAAAGTCCAGGCCAGCCCCAATCTTTCTCTCATACTTGAGTTTCAGGATGAGGATGTAAGTTCTTGACTACTGCTGCATTTCCATGTCTGCCTGCTGTCATGTTCCCCTCCATGATGGCCATGGATTGACTCTCTGAAATGTAAGCAAGGCCCCAATTAAGTGCTTTCTTCTATAAGATCCTTTGGTTATGGTGTCTGTTCACAGTAATAGAACAGTAACTAAGGCAGTCATGATGAACTATTTTCTCATGTGTTCTTGAATTGGGTGTGCAAGTAATTTATTAAGAAGGGTTGTGGGGTAAAGAAAACACTCCTTCATTGCTGGTGGGAATGCAAGATGGTACAGCCCCTTTGAATGTCAGTGTGGTAATTTCTCAGAAAATTAGGAAACAACCTTCCTTAAGACCCAATAATACCACTTTTGGGTATATATCCAAAGGATGTTCAATCATGCCACAAAAACATGTGCTCAGCTATGTTCATAGCAGCATTGTTTGTCATAACCAGAATGTGGAAACAACCTAAATGCTCCTTGACCAAAGAATGGGTAAGGAAAATGTGGTACATTTACACAACGGAGTGCTACACACACACTCCAAAAATAATGACATCTTGAACTTTGCAGGCAAATGGATGGAGCTAGAAAACATCATTTTGAGTGAGGTAACCCAGACACAGAAAGACAATTATCACATGTACTCACTTACAAGTGGTTTTTAAACATAAAGCAAAGAAAACCAGCGTATAAATCACAATCCCAGAGAACCTAGACAACAATGAGGACCCTAAGAGAGACATACATGGATCTAATCAACATGGAAAGTAGAAAAAGATAAGGTATCCTGAGTAAATTGTGAGATGGGGACCTTGGGGGAGGGTTGAAGGAGAGGGGAGAGGCATGGAGGGGAACAGAGAAAAATGTAGAGCTCAATAATATCAATAAAATAAAAAAGAACATTTCCATTCATGTTTATCAGAGATAGTGACCTATAATTTCTCTTTTGTGTTGGGTCTTTGTCTTGTTCTGGTATAAGGGTGAAACTGGCTTCATAAAAATAATTTAGAAATGGTATATTTTTTCTATTTTGTGGAATAACCTATGGAGTATTAGTGTTAGCTCTCTGAAGGTCTGGTAGAACTGTGCTGGATCTATCTGGCCCTGTGACTTGTTTTAGTTAGAAGATTTTAAATTACTTCTTCTATTACATTGGATGTTATAGGCCTATTCAAATTATTTATTTCACCTTGATTTAGCTTTGATTGACCATATAAATCTAGAAGTTTATCCATTTCTTTCATATTTTCCAGTTTGGTTTGGTAGAGCATAGATTTTAAAGTGTGTTCTTATGATTCTTTTAATTTCTACAGTATCTGTTGCGATACCTCTCTTTTTATCTTTAATGTTATGAATTTGGATCCTCTTCCTCTTTCTTATGGCTAATTTGGTTAAAGGTTTGACAAACTTGTTAATATTTTCAAAGAATGAACTCTATTCCATTGATTCTTTGTACTTTTTTTTCTTAATTTCAACCTTTATTTTGGTTATCTGTTCCTATCTACTTTGGGGAGCGTTGTTTTCTCTTATTTTTCCAGTGCCTCAGGTGCATTATTTATTTACTTATTTGATACCCTTGAATTGTTTTGAAGCAGGCACTTAGTCATATGAGAAAGGTTTATAGCAGTGTTTTCATTGTGATTTTGGTATGTTGAATTTTCATTCTCTTTCAATTCTTGATAAAATTCTTGATTTGATTATTGACCCAGTTATTATCCAGTAGTGTGTTGTTTACTTTGCATGAGTTTGTCTTCTTTCTGTAGATCTTGTTGCTGTTGAAATTCATCTCTATTCAATTGTGATCAGTTAAAATGTAAGATGTGATTACAATTTTCCTATATTTGTTGCCTTATGTTCTAATGTTTGACCTATTTTGGAGAAAGGTCCATAGGCTAGTGAGAAGCACTTCAAAACTTGGGTCAAATTTTCTATAGATAACTGTTAAGTCCATTTGATTTGTGATGCATTTTAATTCTAGGGTGTCTGCATATTTCTGGCTTACCTATTTACTGTTGAGACAGGATTACTGAAATCACTATCAGAGTGCTGGGATCAATCTTGGATTGACTTCCTTATTTCATTCATCTCTTTGTCTTTTTTGTTTGACTATGGTTATGTCACGCTTTTGAATTCATTAATATTAGGACTCATTACTATGAGATTTGCATTTTTGGAAGGTGATATATTTCTTTGGTTGTGTGTGTGTTTGTGTTTTAAATTTATGTAATGGAATTTGTGCTTTCAAGATAGTTTGCTGCTTGACTTTTTTAATTTTCTTTCCGTTAAAGCCATCTTTCTTCTTTCGGCAGAGGTGTTTAGGATGAGACTAATAAATAGTATGGTTGAAAATTGGACTTCTTCTATCTTGTAATTGGGGACACAGCCACTATTCTTAACTGTTTCTCTGCTACAGTCTGATGACATCAGTAATTTGGTCGAGAAGTCCCGGAATAAGTTTCTCCTGGCATTGTAGACTGATTCTGAGACTCAACGCTGGATAGAGAACTGGAGAGTTCCATCTGAGCAACTAGCAGGGCACTAGGGTGCTGGGTCATGTGTGACAGCTGGAGGGTCCATGGTGGAGATTAGGCTGTGATGAGGTGAGTCCTGGAAGGAGGATGAAGAGCCCAGAGGTGGGTGTCCCTGAACAGCAGCAAAGGGACTTGGCCACCCGAGTGAAGGGTGGCAGAGAATGAGAGTACTAGAGCCTACCTAGGCCTGCAACATGTGTGGGGATGATAGAACCCCTAATAGCAAGTGGGTCTGGTATAAGGAGAGTTCCAGAAGGAGGGAAACCAGCTGAGATGCTGTGTGTGTCTGGCAAATAGCAAAGGACTTGGGTAACCCAAATGGAGGGTGCCATGAAAGGGGAGTGCTGGGAATCAGGGTTAAGCTCTCAGTTACTGCCACCTCGGTCTCTGCCACATGTGATGGCCACCCTGACTAATTTAGCACAATAGTCGTAGCATTTCCCCTAGGTTGTTACATATCTCCCTTTAGTTGTTAATACTTTTCTGCTTGCTGTGAAAGTATACTTGTCCAAAGCAACTTAAAGGATGAAGGGTTTCTTTTGCCTTACAGGCCATCAGGGCTATGAAAGCATTTCTAGATGGCAGCAGGAGTGTGAGGGGCTGGTCACACTGTGTATGCAGTGAGGAAATGTTGCAAGGATCCGCTTGTTTGTTCCAGTCACCCAGAACGGAAATAACCACACAGAGACTGTATTAATTAAAACACTGCTTGGCCCATTAACTCTAGCTTCTTATTGGTTAACTCACCAATTAACTTACATCTCAATTTATCCCATTTCTATTAATCTGTATATCATCATGAGGTTGTGGCCTACCAGCAAAGTTTCAGCACGTCTATCTCTGTTGGCAGCTCCATGACTCTCTCTGACTCATCCCTTCTTTCTCCCAGGATTCAGTCCAGCCCTCCCTACCTAAATTCTACCCTATCAGGTCAAGACAGTTTCTTTATTCATTAACCAATAAAACAACATATAGACAGAAGGGATTCCCATACCAAGGAAACAAAGAGGAGAATTCCACACAATTTTGTATCCCCACCTAAAAGGGTACAACTAGGATCCCAGTTTCTGAAGGTCTGCAGCAATTTCGGGTAATGCTATCCTGATGAATATGAGGCAATATTTCATTGTGATTTTGATTTGTATTTCTCTGTGGCCATTTTGAGCATCTCTTCACATATTTGTGGGTCATTTCTATGTCTCTCTGAATAGATGTCCACTCAAATCTCTAGCCCATTAAGATTTATAGTATTACATTGTTTTGCTTCTGAATTATAGGAGGTGTACTTGGGTGTTAACTATATCATGTCAGTTCTGGTTCAGTTATCACTGACTAATACTTCTGTTCATTATTTGTCAAATACTCTTATTTTTGGATTAGCTGACATTTGGGTGCTGATACCATTTATTCCTATGGATATAATTTATCTTTATTCTGGAAGAAAGTTAATGAGGAAATAAATGCTTAATTATTTGAACTGGAGAACTTACCACATTTGTTGCACGTTTTTGAGGATACTTTTCTTCTGCTGTCTAATAACTGAGATCTTCAAACCTGTTGTTCCACTAATTGTGACCTTTGGGGGCTTTGTTCAAGTGGTAGAATATGTCAAATTATTGCTCGTTCATCTTTTCCAGAAGCAATACCATGAACAAATATTCTTAAGACCTGAGATATAAATCCAATGCCTTGGACACTTCTTATTAAAATGTAAAAGCCAAGGATAGAAACTATCCTATAAGGATAAAACAACAAAGAGCCCTGGAAGGAAGGAAGCCCAGGGAATGTATGTGAGCAGGCTTCTCAGAGCATGGGGGCTCGGTTTGCCCCTAAGCTTCCTGACAGCTGTAGCAGGAAGGAAGGGGAGCAGAAGTCCCAAGTCTCTATTTTCTGGAGAAAAGGAGACATTTCTAAATGGACACTTGTCTTGAAAGAAAATTCCAGAGGAGTTGATCTTGCAGTCGGTTCAGCGAACGTCCAGAAGCAAAAGGCAAGAGTGATTTCAGAAGACCATACAAGGCTCAGAATTCACATGTGTGATTCTGGGTGGCAGGGGCAGAGGGAGAAGAGGAGCCAGGTCATTGTGTCCCAGAGGAGATCCCTGCTAGCCTGTCCTGTCTCACAGCAGGAAGGACAGGAGAGGAGCCCAGCCCTGCCACTGTGTCTGTCTCTTTCTTTCCCACCCACTACACTGTCCCTCTAGAGGAGGACACTGAGCTCCTGGTGGAGCTGGGGACAAGAGAGTCCTCCAGAGACAGGCCTTGGGTTGGGTGCGAAGTGAGTCAGGGGAGGTTATGAGTGAAGGACAGACCCTCTACCTCCAGTGCTGCAGCTGAGGGAGGGCTGGGTCTGGCAGGCAGGGTTTGATGAGTGGGAAGGGCAGGAGCTGGCCACAGGCCTTGTGACAGAGTGGGAATAGGGCAGCTGGAAGTGCACCCTAGACAAGTGGAGCAGCTGCGGGAACAAGGGATGGCCTCCCCACCCTCCCCACACATTGCCCCTCTCACTGTCCCCATCCATGGCTTTTCTCTCCACTGAGCCCTCCTTGCCACCTCAATGCCCATACAGGTGAGGGTGACTTGCCCCCATCTACCAGGATACAGAGGGCAGAGACTTGTGTCCGCATCACCTTCTCCCCAACACTGCAAGACCAGTCTGCCTTCTCCAGCTCAGGCATCATGGCCGACTTCACAGTCCACTATGTGGGAGGTAACAAGTCGTGGTCAGGGTTCAACTTCTCACCTTCACACATGCTACTCCTCTTGCCATCTCTATCTCTGGCTTTATAAAAACCTAGACATCAAAACAAAACAGCTGTACTTCTTAACAGGATATCATCTAATGTTTCAGTATGCACAATCCTATAATATTTAACATTTACATCATTCATTTGTCATTTTTTCATGATAAAAATTTCAAAATTGCCTTTCCTTTTTAGAAATGTTCAGTGTATTGTTATTTCTGTCATCGGCCATGCTCCCTGTTCTAGTCTACCTATGTGTTAAGACTCCCTGTGCTCCGCACTCCTTTTCCTTGTCTTTTTTTTTTTATCAAGTCAGAGTTTCTCTGTAGCTTTAGAGCCTAACGTGGAACTCACTCTGTAGACCAGGCTGGCCTTGAACCCCCAGAGATCTGCCTGCCTCTGCCCTCCTGGGTGCTGGAATAAAAGGTGTGCGCCACCACTGCCCGGCTTCTTTTCCTTGTCTTTTGTGCCTATTGAGTCCTCCTTTCACATTCACTCAAAGCACCATTGCATAGAGGTGAAGATGACTGGCTCCCATCTAGGAGGACTTGGGAAGAGGGGGACGAAGTCTATCTGTATTTATATCACCTACCATTCACTACTTCAAGCCTAGTGGTTTTCACCAAATGAGGCATTTTGAAAATCTTAACGTCCATCATTGGAGATGTGCAGTTGAGCAGGCCTGGAGAAATAGTGAGGGAATGGGCTCTGGAACTGACATATCTTCTCTGTTCCCTAGCTACATAAGCGTGGCCAAGTCCCATAGTCTGCTAAGGTCTCTAAATTCACAGGTGATTAGAATATTTAACATAAAAAGCCAAAGTATCAAGTCACATTTGTACTAAACAAAATGTAATTTAAGCTTCATGTTACTGAATGTGGAATTATAGAAACATAAGGACCAAATTACTGCCACAAGAAACATTAAAACAGGAAGTAGAAACATGCATTTACTATAGGCATTTACATTCTGTTATGTCAAAACAGAGCACATTTAGCCAGAAAAAATTAAAGAATTGAATTAACCTTGATAGATGAAGTATAAATATATAATTACATCTTTATAATAATAAAGACATTGATTTTTCTTTACATAACCATAAAAACATGTTCTTGAACAATCCCTGAGCTTTTACAATCTGTCTGGCCTCCGCTTTCTAATTTGGAAACCTCAGGATTCATTGAACTTAGCTTCTTGCCCTTGAACCGTATTTGAGAAGGCAGATATGGAAGAGGACGTGAAGGGAATATTTGATGTGGATGTCACCAAGACATCAAATATTAATGGAATACAAGGGAGAAATTCTACATATGCTAAAAGGAAAATACCATAGACTGGGAAACAAAAAGTGCCTCACTTTCATTTGATGGATATGATTCTTCAAGGATGGTCCTAGTCAGAGAGGACAGGATATGGAGAAACACCCACATACAGAGGACCATGGAACAACATGGCAAATGGACAGAAACTTTACGTCCCTCAACACTGAACAGAGTATACTGCCACCAGGTGGTTGGAAGAATCTTAGTTTACTCTCAGGCAGATGTGATTTTTCAACTTAGAAATGTTTGGGCTTCACCCCTGACACTGCCTGGAGTGCCAGGACCCAGAGGCTGGATGGCATGGAGACCTAGGGTAGAACCAAACACGGCTGAGAAAATATCAACGCAGTGATGCCTAGCAATATTCTGCTATAATCATGGAGTGGTGCCTAGCCCAATTGTTATCAGAGAGGCATCACACAGCAACTGATAGAAACAGATGCAGAGGCCCACAGCCAAACATTAGGCTGAACTCAAGGAATCCTGTGGAAGAGGGAGAGGAAGGATTGTATGAGCCAGCAGGATCAAGGACATTACAAGAAAACTCACAGAAATAACTAACCTGGGTCATAGGAACTCACAGAGTCTGAACCAACAAGCATAGGACCAACTGAAGGGCTTCATCCTTGATCCTGCTGGCTTGGTGTTTTTGTGGGACTCCTAACATGGGAGTAGGGGCTGTCACTGACCCTTTTTCTGGTTTTTTGTGGGGGGGAAGACCTATTCCTCATACTAAGTTGCATTGCCCAGTCTTAATACAAGGGGAGGTGCTTAGTCCTACTCCAAATTTACATGCCTTGTTTTGTTGATATCCTTAGGAGGCCTGCCCTATTCGGAACAGAACCAGAGAAAAAGGAGTGGATGGGGGACAGAAAGGAAGTGGGAAGGAGGAAGGGAGGGAAAACTATGATTGAGATGTAAAATAAATATTTTTTTAAAAAAGAAAATAGAAATGTTTAGGCTTTCCCATTTATAACCATTTCTAAACTTACCTATATCAACACCATTTCTAAACTTGCCTGTGTTAACAGTACAGAATCAGACCCACCACTTTAAAGGTATAAGATACACTTTGTCTGTTTCTAATGCTGATCCTTTCTTTCACTATCACATTGGGTGGTAGATACTTAATTTTATTTACTTGATGACCCCTTCCCGTTTTGACCCTCTGCTATTCATATTTAAAATTGGGAGCAGAAGTGTGGAGTTGGAGATCTAATATTTCAAGTTCTTTATCTAAAAATACTGCATCATTGAGATATGTTCTTCTGTGGCTTTTGGTCATTTTTTATGCTAGTCTCTCATGTATCTTTGTTTTCCAATCATAGACCAGTTTCCTTTCCTAGGAAATATGCCATTGTCTATGTGGTGCTCTCAACTACAGGAAATACGAATAGGTTTATTTGTCTAAATCCTACACAGACAATTCTATACTCTTGCAAAATATGATGCAACAGGATTTTGGAATCTTGCCAGATACCTGGGGCAGCAAAGTGGGGAGGGGCTGTATTTTATTCTCTTTTCTGATTTTCAGACCAATATGTGAGCTTGACATCTCAGCCTAGGTTTTACCAAGGTTATCGTTTCTCTCTTCAAAATCCATAGTGACACGTAAACATTCTTTGTAGTTAAGAGTTTCTGATCTCTCTTTCTCTGCCTCTCTGTCTCTTTCTATCTCCATATGTGTGTGTGTGTGTGTGTGTGTGTGTGTGTGTGTGTGTGTGTGTACAGTTTTGTTTGGTTGAAAATTAGTAAGGATTAAATTATTTTAGTTTATGTCTCCACTTCCTATCATTTTTCTAAATCTAAATGGTTCCTGTTTCTTTGCTAAAATGTGGTTTAAATCTATATCTTTCTTCTTAAACTGAAGAAAGTTAGTTAATCCAATCTTAAAGGAAAAATGTCTGTCTGTATGGGGGAATGCCTCACTGCTAGATCAAGGCTTTTCAGAATCAGTAGTCAAGAATTTGCTTAGCTATTTTCTTCCTTTAACTACAGCAACCTGTCTGAGATAGAGAAAAGGCAGAATACATTCCGAATAGGGATATATCCGATAGAGTTATGTATCAGAGTGGGGCAGAAAGAAAGCAAAAGAGAGGTGTGGATGTGGAGAGTGTGAGGAACTGCTGAGCACAGAATTACTACTAAATTCCAGGCCATGCGTGCGAGGCCTCAGGAGAGGCTGGGACAATGGACGGGCACTGAGTCCTTCCAGGGAAGTGAGTGGTTCCAGACAAAAGATCTGGAGGGGAGCTAGGTGAGGGACTAGTTTGTGACTGGGCTGTTGGGGGGGGCATTTCTAAGGTCTATGGAGAATACTGCTAAAATTACTGTGCTGAAGACAGAACCTAATAATACATGTTTATCTTCAGAACAATAAGCCATTTCAGATTCAAGCTGTTTATTATTTACATGGACAATAAATGGCAGCATACTAAAACATGCCAATTCCCCACAGCTCTTGTCTCATACATTAAGAAGAATGACATCATCACAAAGGAGATCACATTGTGACAACACAAACTGTGGCATACCGCAGTACTGAGGAGGCAATTTCATACTTCAGCTACCCAGTTTTCTTCACTACAGTTCTGAAGAAGGTAATGCCAGACACTCCACACCTTATCAGAACCAGGAGAGAAACAAGTATCTCCTGCACAGCCTCTCGAGAGAGTCAGGAAAGCAAGGGCAAATGGTTTTGTTCTCATAGGCCTCCCATCAGTTCATATTTAGGAAGGATGCTATTCAATCATGACTTGGATTAAATAAAGTTAGATAGATATGCAGTATGTAGGTTTGAGGCCACTCTGAGCTTCATAAGGATCCCCCACTTCTAAGACCTACAATTTAAGACTTTGCTTATATGAAAGAATGTCAGAGTGCCATGGCAGAGACTGCTGCCTACTGCCCTTCCATCTCCGAAGAAGGAAAAAGAATGATCTAGCCCTGGAGTCACAGAGTGACTGAGAGCAGGGAAGAAGATGGAGTACTTTCCCAAGGTAGGATTTCAGGCCTCAGACTCACCCCTACATGGCAGCCTCAGCCCTCAGTCAGCCATGGACTCTCTGGATGAGTAAGTAGTAGCCCTCAAAGGCGGCAGGGGTGATAGTGCTGCTGGCCCTTTACCTTCCTTCCGCTGACCTAACCCTGTGGTTCTGCATAGGGAGAGATGGAGGGGGACAAGGGACCAGCAACCAGCCACATCAGGACAGCCCAAAGCATCCACACTTGATACAACCAATCCCCTCAGCACAGACAGCTCATCTGCCTTTGCTGCCTCCCCCACTCCTGAGCTGCCCAGGAACTTCAGGAAGTGGAGGAGGGGATCTCTGCAGACTCCTAGCCCCTGCTAAAGAAGGGAACTGTACTCAAGGCTTACATTTTTCTTTTCGGTAAGGCTTGCTGTGTATCCCAGCCCGTCCTTCAACTCACAATCATTGGCCTCAGTTTCCTGAGTAGAATTAACAGGCATATGCCACTATGCATGGCTTCCAAACTCATTGCTTGACAGAAAGAACATAGTTGCTGGTAGTGCTCAGAGCCCAAGATCACTGTGGTTACATATTCATGGAGACACTCATGCGTTCTTAACTTTAAAATCTTGTAGGAGGAACTAAAGAGTAGTGGGGAGAGTGTAGTATAAAGGAACATTTATTCAAGGTTCATTAGCCTCAACTTAGCTGGAGAGACAGGAGTCTAAAATTGGAGAGGACCACATTTTCCATGTACAGCCCTTGCCTTGTCTCAGAGAATGACAATCCTTCTCCCCACCACTGTGGTGACGCTACTCTCATTTCACCATTACAGATCCAACCTGGGTTTGTAATAGAGAACATGTGGTATCAAAGGACAAGAAAATCCAGGAGGTGGTGGTGCACGTCTTTAATCCCAGCACTCAAGGGGCAGAGGCAGGCGGATCTCTGAGTTCGAGGACAGCCTGGGCTACAGAGTGAGTTCCAGGACAGCCAGAGCTACACAGAGAAACCCTGTCTCAAAAAACAAACAAAAAGGATAAGACAGCCAGTCGTACAGGGCCTTATAAATGGGTTAGTTAGTACCACCAGACTAGAAGAGATAATAAAATCTCTTGTGATTCGTAGATGGCCCCTAGAAAAGTACTTAGCTTTGAGGAAACAAACTTCCTGGTCCTGAATACAGGACTAGGAAAAAGTACCTTGAAATAAAGAAGAAAATGACACCGCTTAAAGGTTCTGTGGACTTGGCTACTGTGCAGGAGGGACTCAAAGATATAATGATATTTTTTTTGCATGAGAAAGAGCCTGTCTTGTTTCAGGTCACCAAAAGGATAAAAAACAGAGAGATTCTGTAGAGGAATCCCTGTCCAGCCTTTGGATGTACTGTGTACAAATGGGAAAAGAACTGAGAGGAAGCAGAACCTCTCCCTGAGGTCTGTGATAGCAACACTGAGGCTTACTCACTGATTTCAGTACAGACTGGACCTAGATCCTCCCCTGCAAGAGAAAGCAAGATCGGGATACTCTAGTCAGGGATTGCTGGGGATTTTATAACCACATTGTCAAAACTACTCATCTGTGGGGCTAGAGGCTCAGCAGTTAAGAAAACTTGTTCTTGTAGAGGACCTGGGTTAAGTTCCCAGCATTCACATACTTCTCACAACTGTCAAAAACTCCAGTTCCAGGGTGCTTGCTCCCCTGACTTCCATGGGCACCAGGCACCCATGTGGTGGTGCACAGACATACATTTGAGCAAAACACTCACACACATAGAACAAATAAATCTAGCAACAACAACATCAACAAAACCTTCTCAGCTCTTCTGGAAACTGGGAAACAAGTTACTGTGGTGTTGAGCTAAACCCATGTGCATGTTGGGAAAATGACTTTAACTAGATTTGGAACTGACTCAGATCGTACAGTGGAATGATATAATTTTGGCGTAGGTCACCTGGGGCCAATGCATGTTCAAGTGCTGCTAAATGAGTTGCAGGAAGAGATGTGTTAAGTATGTGTAACATTTCTCTTGCTTCTCGATGATATTCCAAATGGGGAGAATTCACAATTATAATAGCACTAGATGAATAAGTGATTGAGAGCCTGCCTTGCTCCTCCAGCCCGGTCACACAACATCAGTAAAACAGGATAGGAAAACCAAGAAATGGAAGATAATAAGGAGGCATATCTCAGTCCATGGGAAAACGCTAGCAGAAATAGTAATTTCTAATTCCAACTGTGTTCTGTCTCCCTCACAGAATAATGGACTCAATAACAGAATTGAGAGTCACAATGAAGGGAATGCTATTCTTTGTACAGAGAATAAGGAGAAACTAGGAGTATTGGCTCACAGATCAGCTTCTAGTCTGAACAAAGAATGGAAGTCCTTTTAAGATCAAGGGGTTGGAAGGAAACACCCAGGAATTTACAAGGATGACTCCAGCTAAGACTTCTAAAAATAGTGGATAGATAGCCTGAATTGGCCATCTCCTGTGACCAGGCAAGACTTTCAGTGGAGGGACTGGGACACCAAGTCAGACACACAACTTTTGGCCTACACTCTATACTGCCTATGGGATGTGCTGGGGGAAAGGTGGTGCAGAGATTATGGGAGTGGCCAACCAATGACTGGCACAGCTTGAGACCCTTGCCCCAAAATAAGTCTATCCCCTACACTGCCTGAAGTGCCAGGACCCAGAGACAGAATGGATAGAACACTATTGGAGAAAAAATGTCAGTGTAATGATGCCAAACAATATTCTGCTATACTCATAGATTGGTGACTAGCCAGTTGTCATCAGAGAGCCTTCATCTAGCAACTGATGGAAACAGATGCAGAGACTCATGGCCAAACATTAGGCCGAGCTTAATAGAGGGAAGAAGGATTGTAGGAGCCAGATGGGGTCAAGTATATCACAAGAAAACCCACAGAAACAACTAACCTGGTGTCATAGGAGCTCACAGAGTCCTATGAACTGACAACCAGGGAGTCTGCATGGGACTGAGGTAGACCCTCTACTTATATGTGACAGTCATGTAGCTTGGTCTACTTGTAAGACTCCTAACAGTGGAAGCAGGGACTGTTTCTAATGCTTTGGCTGGCTTTTGGGACCCTATTCCTCATACTGGGTTGCCTTGCCTAGCCTTAAATCAAAGAGAGGTACTTAATATTACTGAAACTTGATATGCCATGTTTTGTTGATATCGTGGGAGGCCTGCCCTTTTCTGAATAGAAATAGAGGAAGAGTGGGTGGAGGGAGATGGGGTAGGGAATGGGAGGAGAGGAAGCTGTGGTTGAGATGTAAAACAAATAAATTTAATAAAAATGAGTTATAAAACAGAGCAAGAGGTTGGTAATAAGGGAGAAGTTTATACATGACTTCTTCATGGAAGGTGTGAATAGATGGTCAATTTGGCATCTTTCATGTCTCAAGTTCATATTGTCTGGTTCAGTTCAGCATCTGGTTTGCAGCAGTAGCAGCAGCAGCAGCCACAGTCCCAAATGTCTGTTTGGCTGGCTAGGTAATATATTGTCAGAAACGGAACACTGGCTAGCAAAAGGAATTGTCTCTCAGGGTTTGAGAGGATGTTTTTCTAGTGATAACAGAGACAAACAAACTTAAGAAAATGATTATAAAGACTGTATGAAATACCTTTCCAGTTGTATCAGTCATTCTCAATGAACCGTTTAAGCTCCCAGTGTCAGTGTCTAAGAAGTATACAGATTAAGTGGTGACAATACCATGTGGCCAGTAGCCTATGATGCTTCCTGGGGTACTGGACACAGAACTTGTCATACACGACCACATTATATACCCTATTTAGCATTGCACAAGATATAGTAATTGATCTGCAATTCAGAACTGGGCCCCCAAACCAAGATGAAGTCAGTCCAGAACACAAAGCTTGAAAGTCTGACAAATGTTAGACTAACAGAACAAAGCCAAGTGAGAAAGGGAGGGTAGGGACATATATGCAAAGGTGTAGTATTGGTCAGTAGCCAGGCAGGAAGTATAGGTGGGGCAGTTATGGAAAATGCGGTAGCTATTCACAGCCTACTCTTTGGTTTTGTGGTGCTGGAGATGGAATCCATGGCCTCAAATATGCTAAGCAAATGCTTTACGTTGAGCCACACCCCAGCCTCCCTGCCTCTTGAAGATACTATTGGCTTCTACACTGACTTCTACAGATAACATTTAATGGTATGTTGCTGCCATTTCTGTGGACTGGGGTTTCTGTCCCACCAGGTCCCTCAGTCGTTCATTCCCAAAGAAACACACAGAGGTCTACATTAATTATAAACTGATTGGCCTATTAGCTCAGACTTCTTATTAACTCTTATAATTTATATTAGCCCATAATTCTTGTCTGTGTTAGTCACATGGTTTGGTACCTTTTTTGGCGAGGCAGTCACATCTTTCTTCCTCTGTGTCTGGGTGACGGCTGCAGACTTAATCTTTCCTCTTCCTGAAATTCTTTTGTTCTGCTTGCTTCGCCTCTACATCCTGCCTGGTCGCCCCACCTATATTTTCTGACTGGCTACGGAACAATCAGCATTTATTACAAATAATACAAGTAACAGGATAAAAGACCATTGTCCCACAGCACTTCTCCCCCTTTTTTTTTTAAAAAAAAAAGAACTCTGAATCTAATATCCTTTGTTTAGCTTTTCTCCTGACCATTATTTATAACAACTTGTAACCAACATTCTAAACAAAGGCAAACATCCATAATTCATTTTTTGGGAACATGGGAGTAGTTTTCCAGGATACTTCCTGCTAATTGGGGGTATTAATGATCTTATGGAGACCTGAAGAAAATTTTGAATTATGGTCAAGTCCTGAATGGAATATTCTGTGAGGCTTGATCATCTCAGCCAGCGATCTTGAAACTGTTCTGGATGCAGAACTCAGAGGAAACTCCAACAGAGGTTCTCTGAAATCTTGGATCATCTGGACCATCTGCTCCTATTGGAGATTCTTCAGGGGGTCTTCCTTGGTTAACCTTGAATTTTCTTAGCCCAGAATGAATCCACAGCCTCTCATTTCCTGTGGAAACAAAAGCAAAACCTCTTCTCCAAAGTAATATACCTTTTGACTAAAATTTTGAAGTCAAGGCATTTTCAAAATACATATGTTGGATTAATTCAGCAGCATTTGTAATCAAATGTCTTTTAGCCAGCTGTTGCTTATTCCTCAGCATTCAAACAATTCAAAGACAACACAATAACATACAATATCCAGATTCTCAGTGTATTTTTCATCTTTATGTGATTTTATTTTAAACTCAATTTCTTTTATTTTATTTTTAATTTTTGTCTTTTTGAGACAGGGTTTCTCTGTGTATCTTTGGCTGTTATGGAACTCACTCTGTAGACCAGGCTGTCCTTGAACTCACAGAGATCTGCCTGCCTCTGTCTTCCAAGTGTTGGGATTAAAGGTGTGTGCCACCACACCCAATTACTCTCTTTCTTTCTTTTTTATTTTAAGGACTTTATCCTTTTTCTTTTCTCTCCCAGGTCCATATATGTTTTTAAACACACTGTAAACCATTTAGAAGTTTTCTTCATCTTTGAATCTATCTTTACTGTATATCTCTCTTTTTCCGACAACATGAGTCTTTAATTTGCTAAGCGATATGACTAGAATTAAAGCCATGGTTTTGACAGCTGAATTCAACTCATTTCTTAGCTTTCTGAGAGTATAGCCTCATGGCAGAGGTATTGGCCAGAGCCATGTTTATTGCCACAACTCTATGGAGTTTCAAGATCCCTGCCACCACCAAGAAACATGCTATCAGCTAGACATAAACACCATTTAGGTGTTTGGTGGTAGGGCCTCTTAAAAGAGCTGCAAGGTTTTTGCTTCTAAAGCTGAGTCAGGAAGCCTCTCTTAAATGAGATGAACTTGCCTCTAGCAAACAGAGAAAACCTGAGAAATTGCTGCCAACAAGAAGCCATGCTTAATGCTGTTATTTTGTGTCTAGAATTACTTCCCAAGCTCTCTCAGGTTTTCTGTGGATGCATTTGTCCACACCTTGGGCACCACTTGTTGACAGAGGTTTCTGTTCTGTCTGATCCCACAGTCATTTAGTCCCAAAGAAAAACACAGAGGTCTACATTAATTATAGACTGGTTGGCCTAGTAGCTCAGGATTCTTATTAACTAATTCTTACATACTACATCTTAACCCATAATTCTTGTCTGTGTTAGCCAGGTGGTTTGGTACCTCTCATCAGTGAGGCATAGTCATTTGCATCTTCTGTGTCTGGGTGACAACTGCAGACTGACTCATTCCTCTTCCCAGAATTCTCCTGTTCTCATTGCCCTGCCTTTACTTCCTGCCTGGATGCCCCACCTATACTTTCTGCCTGGATACTGACCAATCAGAATTTTATTAAACAAGTACAAGAAACAAATCTTTACAGGGTAAAACCACTGTCTCACAGCACATCTCCGTCTGATTAACAAATGTATATGATTGTATCGGATGAGTCTCAAATTATGTTACATATTTGAAATGTTCTAAATGTAAGATCAGACATTGGTACTGCCTTTGTAGCAAAAACTGTTCAAAAGAAAGAAGGACCATAGGTATAATTCTTTATTGCTTTTATTGAGCTATATATTTTTCTCTACTCCCTTCCCTTCCTTCCCCCTCCCCTTCTGCCCTCTCCTATGATCCCCACATTCCCAATTTACTCAGGAGACCTTGTCTTTTTCTACTTCCCATGTACATTAGATAAAAAATTAGATAGATAGATAGATAGATAGATAGATAGATAGATAGATAGATAGATTGTGTGTGTGTGTGTGTGTGTGTGTGTGTGTGTGTGTGCAGTGCACTCTGAGGACAGAAGAGGATAATGGCTTCCCTGGGTCTGGAGTTAAACACAGTTGCAAGATATCTGGCATGGATGCTGGAAACTGAACTCTTTATAAGGGCAACAAAAGTCTTAACCACTGACCCATTCCTCCAGGTCCAAGGTAAACTCTTTTTTTTTTCTCCAAGGTAAACTCTTAAAGCAGAAAAATCAAATCTTGAGGATGACCAGGGCATATCAGTGGAATATACACTCAATACAAGCAGTTTGGTTTGTGACTCAATAGGGTGCATGCATTTAAACTGAATGTTTAATTATAAGGTTGGGCAGAGTGAAAAGGTCCTGACTACTTTTAGGTAATGAATTCCTTTTCTAGGTTTTTCCCTGCCATATCTGCCTATGTATAAAACTGGAATTTGCAAACAGGCACAAGTTATGAACAAGTAGGTGATTTTTCTAATTTCAACACATATTAATATTACATATTAATAGGGGTTCTATGTGATATTTGACACATTCGCATAATACGCACTTATCAAATCTGGTGTTTATCAACCATCTGCCTACCTTCCTAATCGCTACTGAGGGCCATTCTACAGTAGGATATTTGTCTTCTTGTTTCTGATTCATTTAATAAAACTTAATGTTTTCCAGGTTCATTCTCTTACAGCTAATTATATATATTATATTTATATGATCATATTTTTCTTTCCTCATTCGTCCATACATGATCACATTTCTCTTTACCCATTCATCCAAACACCTAGATTGATACCATTATCTTAGTTATTGCGAATAGTGCTGGAATAAACATACAGCTATCACCTTATAGGATCATTTGGAGAATACTTATTAGTTCCTATAATATAAACAAAGTAGATAATACATTGTATATTTATTCCAGTGTATTATCCATATATAAATAGAAAAAATAAGCTTAACATTTCTAAACAAAAATGGCCATTAACTTTTATACAATACCAACTCCATACAAGAAACTAAGATATTTTACTAAAGTTGATGGCATAGCTAAATTTTTCCCCAAATAAGACTATATACATATGCACAACTTGTATGCATATAAACAAATTTTAATGTTTTTTATTTACTCTTTGATAATTTCACATAATATATTTTTATCATAGTCCATTCTCTCCCCAGCTCCTCCCAGACCCCAGGAACAGAATTACTGAGGCACACAGGGTTAACATCAGAGAATTTGGAAGATTACAAAAATAATGAAGTGATTACTATAGGGTCTGGTCATATTGATCATGTGAATGTAGAAAGAGAAAAGCATCCATGAATAACAATAAGAGAAAGTTTCTTTAACTTGGGGTAATGGAGGGTCCACTTATGAGTTCATAAATGTTTGCACCATTAGGAAGTGCGACCTTAGTTAGAGGAGTATTTTTTTGTCTGACCCTGAGTCATTTACTTTAGGCACACTTAAGCACAGCACAATTTGGTGAAAAAAAATTCCTGGTGATAAACTTAATCCCCTGAGCACAATAAAGCATAAGACATGGCTACATCAAAACTCTTTGTAAAATACATGTGGCATCTTCCCTAAACATGGGTTTTATAGATTGACAAGCTCATGATAAGGGTCTGGTTGAGGATCTGGTGTGGTCTTTGATACACAGATTGCTCAAAGGTCATCAGGCTGTTAACTACTTTCGTTCCCAGGCTCCTTGGTGGGAAACAGTTTGTGGATCCCTCTCTTTGAAGGGACAACCCTGTGTGTTTAGCATTCCTGGTTCCTTGGTGCTTATCTGTGAACATAAGGGCCTCTGGGCCTCCCACAGTTGGGGGAGGGGCTGGACTTGTGTGCACGATGTGCATCCTGGCCTGAGCTGGAGACTGATGACAATGGAAGTGGAACTCACCAGAATACACCAGGGCAATGGTGTGGAGCCCAGGCTAGATCTGAGGAAGGGGGAAGGTATGCAGAGAGTAGGATTAGGAAGACCTTCCAGGCTAGACCTCAACAGAAGATGTGCAGGACAGAACTGGGCCTGGATACTTAATGTTGCATGGAAAGGATGAAGTCATGGAATTCCAGTGGCAAGAACAGAATATTGTTTTGAATTATTTGAGACAGGAAATCACTATTCTATGTCTCTGACTATCCTAGAATTCACTATGCAGATCAGGCTGGCCTCGAACTCACAGAGATCCATGTAGCTTTGCCTTCCAAGTGCTGGGATTAAAGTCATGTGTCATCGCACCTGATTGAAGATAGAAAAACATTTCCAAGATATTTTCTGTTATTGTTATTTTGTTTGAATGTGTATTTTCCCTCTCTTTTATTGTTACAATTAAAATATTTTAAATTGCTATTTTATGTGTTGAGGTGTCTTGCCTACAGGTATGTATGTGTATCACAGGTGTCCAGTGACCACAAAGGTCAGAGGAGGACATCAGGTTCTATGGAGCTGGCGTTACAGATAGTCGTGAGATGTCATGTAGATGCTGGGCCCTAACCTGGGTCCTCTGCAAGAGCAACAGTGCGCATCGCCTCTGAGCCAGCTCTCCAGATTTGCTCTCACTATTTTAAATTTTATATTTTGTCTTCTCTTTTCTTCATTATTTTTTCCTTTTTAAAAAAATTCTTTCACTAGCTACCCAATGCCTGTCCACTAAACTTGCAGGCTTTTAAAAAAAATCCCCATTTTTTTTCATTTCTTCCACTTGAAAATTAATTTTACTTTAAAATTTTTGGTCTATTCTACATTGATGTTAGTTATTTCTTTTCTTTAGCTAGTGTTTCTTTTATTCAGTTTTTTCCTTTGTTTTTACAAGTTTTGATTTTATTTATAGTGATGATTGTTTGCTGACCTCTTCAAATGTGATGCACACAATCCTAGTGCAGTCATTGAACCCATGAGATACACATACTATTTGTTCATCCTTATTATCTCACAATAACCAGGACCCACACTAGCTTCTCATTTTTGCAAAACATCAAAGACTGGTATCTGTGGCTTCTATCAATTCAGCTTTATTTAATCTTGAAAACCTTCTTTACCTTTTCAATTATTTTCTCATCATAGGGAGGCTTTCTCTGGCTACCAGGCTGTAGGAATTCTTCACATTGGGCAGGCTGCTGATTCTGCTCTTCAGGGCCTTCAGCAGGGAGAAAGGGTTCAGAAGGCTGGAGTCAAGCTCTTCAACATAGAGAAGAAGTTCCAGCAGGTGAATGTCCACCCTGGTCAGCCTGTTGCCAACAAGGTCCGTGGCTCTTCAAGACTATTTCATAGGCAGGCAAGTAAGTGTTTTGGTCCTGTCTTTTGGCTTCTTTTTCATCTGGTGAACATAGTGCCAGCTGTATGGTCATTTCAGTCAGATCTAAAATACCCTTTGTATTTTATATACATTTGTATACATGTCAACCAGGGCTCTCTCCTTTGTGTCTGTCCCATAGAGGCTGTCTTTGGTGGCAATATAGTTAAGACTGGCTCTGCTCTGTACCAGTATCATCCCGTCAATCTCCACCATTGGCAGTTGCTAAAACATCAAACACCCATCTTTTATTAACTTTTCCAAATCTTCTGAAGTTTCCATACACCTCTATTCAAACTCCACCCCTGCAGTAGCCAGGAGTCACCTGATGCACTCCATTCTGCCCCTGGCATTGAAGCAGTAAAGCATGAGCCTCCCAGTCATGGCTGCAACTGTGGTTTCACTAACTGAGAGTACAGTCTTCCTCTCTACTCAGCGCCCCAACTCCTGCTCCCGAGGAGCACATTACTAGGTACATCTCTGGCTCTTTGTTCTCTCCACCTCCAGTCACCCGTAAGGACTACTTGTTCTCATAATCACGATTTGCCTCGTCTCAAGTCTCAAAGAAATGGAGCCATCTGACAATGGAATAAAGCCACTGAAAACATGATAGAATGGGATGTAGATGACAATCATACCTATAATGCACATTTCTAGCTGGAATTGTTGTTTGCTAATACTATTTCCATGTCTATAACTTTTATTTGTGATTTCTTCTTTTTCTTTTATTGAAAAATTTAATACAACATATTCTGACCATAGTTTGTCCTCCTCTAACTCTTTCCAGTTCCACCTCAACTCCCTACCCATCCAATTCCCTGTCCTTTCTTTCTTGATGTCTATAATTTTTAATGGAGCAACTCATGAATCAATTTTCAAAACACATAAAACTCTCAATATGTTTACTTCAAGAATGTAATTATTTATGTTGTTGGGATGAAATAACTAAGTGTCTGAGGCTGAATATTTTTCTTACCAACCTCATTTAATTTTGTATTAAATGTAATTACAACCTCATGTAATTTTCTTGTATAAGTCACAAAGGAAAAGGCTTTTGCCTATAGCTTAGGCTAGGTTGAATGTCTCTTAGAATACAAGAAGAAAGATCTATAAAGACTTTCGTAAGATCATATCACATGTCACAGAGTCAGGCTTATAAACTGATCAGCTGAACTCTCAAGTTGCTTTCTCGACACTGGTGTGTCTCATAGTTTGTGATATAATTATCTGCCCCCTTTTAGTTTTGATATTCTTTTTAGTATACAGGACCATGTGTATACTGAGTTGGTAACTTTAGGCCTTCTTCCTACAACTGTCTATATATTTAATAAATCATAAATCTAAAAGTAGTTAGTCCAATATGTTGGTCAAATAAGTCAGGACTTTGCTTTGGCTCTTGTCTTATGTCTGCTTGAGAAGATATCTTTAAGAAGCCTTCTGTTTTCTTTATCATTTTTCTGACAGTACTAAAGGATTAGGGGCAGCTGGTTCTTTATCACATTACATTCTAGCACAAATCTGCAGATGGCTCTTTTATGTTCTGGCCCTGGACTGCTAGGAATGCATGTTTATGTTTAAGTAAAATGTAACACATTTGAAACCTTTTAGTGCCTCCAGAACAACTGATCTCCTTGTGAGAAAGTCAGGTAACAGAAAAATCCATTCATCTCATAAGGACCCTGTGAGACAATATTCAGTGGCTGAAAAATGTTTCATAGTAAAATTTTAATAAAAATATTTGTATAATTTACAAACTAGGAGCAATTATATGCCTAATTCCATGATAGAATTTTTTTTCCTCAAAAAAAAGTTTATTAAAATACAAAAGTCTCCATTTCTGCCCCTCCTCCCAACCCCCTCCCACTCCCCTCACTCCCTCCCCTCCTCCCTCTCCATCCCCAAGAGCAGCCAGGGTCTCCCACCCCATGGGTAGTTCAAGCTCCTCCCCCCTCCCTCCAGGTCCAGGAAGGCGAGCATCCAAACAGACTGGATCCCAGAAATCCAGCACATGCAGAGGAAACAAGTCCCAGTGTCATTGTCAATGACCTTCCAGAAAGACTCCGGGCCAGCCACATTCAGAGAATCCGGCCACATTCAGAGAATCTTGGCTGGATCACGTGCTCGCTCAGTCCCAGTCAACTGGCCTTGGTGAATTCTCATTAGATCAGTCCCCCTGTATCAGTGGGTGATCGCACCCCTCGCGGTCCTGATCTCCCCCTTCATGTTCTTCCTCCTTCCACTACTCATTTGGACCCTGGGGGACTCCGTCCAGTGCTCCAATGTGGGTCTCCTTCTGCATCGCCATCCATCCTGGGATGAAGGTTCCCTCTGATCTTGCCCTCCTTGCTCACGTTCTCCTTCCTTCCACCTCTCGCTTGGACCTAGGGAGTCAAGTCCAGTGTTCCAATGTGGGTCTCCATCTCCATCTCCATCCATCGCCAGACGAAGGATCTATGGTGATAAGCAAAATATTCATCAGTATGGTTATGGGCCAAGGCCAGTTCAGGCACCCTCTCCTCTGTCCAGAGAAAAATCTGGGGATCTCTCCTTGGACTTGGGATCCCATTTATAATCAAGTCTCTAGTAAACCCTACACTGACTCCCTTAGTTGAGATATATTCTTCCCTGATCCCATATCTATCCTTCCTCCCTCCCCCCCCCAGTCCCCCGAGCATTCCCCATTCCTCCCCTGCTCCCTTCTCTCTAACCCTCTCCCCTTCCAAAAACCCTCCTACCCCCCTCATGCACCCAAGGTTACCTGGGACTCTTGTCTATTTCCAATCTCCAGGAGGAAAACTACCTGAATTTTCTTCAGGTTCACCCTCCTATCCAGCTTCTCTAGTATCACGAATAATAGGCTCAAAGACCTTTAATTATGGCTAGAATCCATTTATGAGTGAATACATACCATATTCCTCTTTTTGGGTCTGGCTTACCTGACTCAGTAAAGCGTTTTCTTTTTATTATTATTATTATTATTATTATTATTATTATTTTTTTATTTTTTTATTGTTTTTATTTTTTTATTTAATTTTTACTGGGAAACCCTCCAGAATCAAGTCTCTGGCAAACCCTAAAATGGCTCCCTTAGCTGAGATATAAACCTCCCTGCTCCCCCAACCATTCTTCCTCCCTCCCCCTCCCATTCCCCCAAGCCTTCCCCAATTCTTCCCCTCTCCTCTCTCCCTGACCATCTTCCCTTACTTCCACCACCCCACCCTCCATGCACCCGAGATTGCCTGGCAATCTTGCCTAGTTCCACTATTCAGGAGGATAACTATATGATTTTCTTCAGGTTCACCTTCTTATTTAGCTTCTCTAGGATCACAAATTATAGATTCAACGACCTTTAACTATGGCTAGAATCCACTTATGAGTGAATACATACCATATTCCTCTTTTTGGGTCTGGCTTACCTCACTCAGTAAAGCGTTTTCTATGTCCATCCATTTGCATGCAAAATTCAAGATGTCATTGTTTTTTACCGCTGAGTAAAACTCTAATGTATATATGTTCCACACCTTCTTTAACCATTCTTCTATTGAGGGGCACCTAGGTTGTTTCCATGTTCTGGCTATTACAAATAGTGCAGCTATGAACATAGTTGAACAAATACTTTTGTAGTATGATAGGGCATCTCTTGGGTATATCCCCAAGAGTGAAATTGCTGGATCCTGAGGGAGGTTGACTCCCAGTTTCCTGAAAACCACCAACTGATTTCAACAGTGGCTGCACAAGTTTGATTTCCAACAAAAATGGATGAGTGTTCCCCTCTTTCCACATCCTCTCCAGCATAGGCTATCATTGGTGTTTTTGACTTTAGCTATTCTGACAGGTGTAAGATGGTATCTCAAAGTGGTTTTGATTTGCATTTCCCTGATCGCTAAAGAGGTTGAGCATGACCTTAAGTGTCTTCTGGACATTCGAAGTTCATCTGTTGTGAATTCTCTGTTCAGTTCAGTACCCCATTTTTTAATTGGGTTAATTAGAGTTTTAGTGTCTAGTTTCTTGAGTTCTTTGTATATTTTGGAGATCAGACCTTTGTCTGATGAGGGGTTGGTAAAGATCTTCTCCCAGTCAGAAGGCAGCCATTTTGTCTTACTGACAGTGTCCTTTGCTTTACAGAAGCTTCTCAGTTTCAGTAGGTCCCATTTATTCATTGTTTCTCTTATTGTCTGTGCTACTGGGGTCCTACCTAGGAAGTGGTCTCCTGTGCCTATATCTTGTAGACTACTTCCCACTTTCTCTTCTATCAGGTTCAAAGTGATCAGATTAATGTTGAGGTCTTTAATCCATTTGGACTTGAGTTCTGTGCATGGTGATAGATATGGATCTACTTTCATTCTTCTACATGTTGACATCCAGTTATGCCAGCACCATTTATTAAAGATGCTTTTCTTCTTCCACTGTATACCTTTAGCTCCCTTGTCGAAAATCAGGTGTTCATAGGTTTGTGGGTTAAAATCCGGGTCTTCTATTTGATTCCATAGGTCGACTTCTCTGTTTTTATGCAAATACCAAGCTGTTTTTATTACTATAGCTCTGTAATAGTTTGAAGTCAGGGATGGTAATGCCTCCAGAAGTTCCTTTATTGTATAAGATTGTTTTGGCTATCCTGGGTTTTTTGTTTTGCCATATAAACTTGATTATTGTTCTCTCAAGGTCTGTGAAGAAGTTTGATGGGATTTTGATGGGGATTGCATTGAATCTATAGATTACTTTTGGTAGAATTGCCATTTTTACTATGTTGATTCTCCCAATCCAAGAGCAAGGGAGATCTTTCCATTTTCTGGTATCCTCCTCAATTTCTTTCTTCAAAACCTTAAAGTTCTTGTCAAATAGGTCTTTCACTTCCTTGGTTGGAGTAACCCCAAGATATTTTATGCTATTTGTGGCTATCGTGAAAGGTGATGTTTCTCTGATTTCTCTCTCTGTTTCTTTATCCTTTGTGTATAGGAGGGCAACCGATTTTTTGGAGTTGATCTTGTATCCTGCCACATTACTAAAGGTGTTTATCAGCTGTAGGAGTTCTTTGGCAGAGTTTTTGGGGTCGCTAATGTACACTATCATATCGTCAGCAAATAACGAAAGTTTAATTTCATCCTTTCCAATTCGAATCCCCTTGATCTCCTTATGTTATCTTATTGCTATCGCTAGAACTTCAAGCACTATATTAAAGAGGTATGGAGAGAGTGGACAGCCTTGTTGTGTTCCTGATTTTAGTGGAAAGGCTTTGAGTTTCTCTCCATTCAGTTTGATGTTAGCTGTTGGCTTGCTGTATATTGCTTTTATTATATTTAGGTATGATCCTTGTATCCCCAGTCTCTCCAAAACATTTAGCATACATGGGTGTTGAATATTGTCAAATGCTTTTTCAGCATCTAATGAAATGATCATATGGTTTTTTTCTTTCAGTTTATTTATATGATGGATTACATTGATAGATTTGCGTATGTTGAACCAGCCCTGCATCTCTGGGATGAAGCCTACTTGATCATAATGGATAATTTTTCTAATGTGTTCTTGGATTCGGTTTGCCAGTACTTTATTGAGAATTTTCGAGTCGATGTTCATGAGTGAGATTGGCCTGTAATTCTCTTTCTTGGTTGTATCTATGTGTGGTTTTGGTATCAGGGTAACTGTAGCTTCATAAAAGGAGTTTGACAATGATTCTTCCGTTTCTATATTGTGGAAAACATTAAGGAGTATAGGTATTAGCTCTTCCTGGACGTTCTGGTAGAATTCTGCATTGAAACCATTTGGTCCTGGGCTTTTTTTGGTAGGGAGATTTTTGATAACAGCTTCTATTTCTTCATGACTAGCAGGTCTATTTAGATTGTTCACCTGGTCTTGGTTCAACTTTGGTATATGGTACTTATCTAAAAAAATGTCCATTTCTTTTACATTTTCCAACTTTGTGGCATATAAGCTTTCATAGTAAGATCTAATGATTGTCTGAATTTTCTCTGTGTCTGTGGTTATGTCCCCCTTTTCATTTCTGATCTTATTAATTTGCATGTTCTCTCTCTGCCGTTTGATTAGTTTGGATAGGGGTTTGTCGATCTTGTTGATTTTCTCCAAGAACCAGCTATTTGTTTCATTGATTCTTTGGATTGTTTCCTGTGTTTTTATATTTTGTTGATTTCAGCCCTCAGTTTGATTATTTCCAGTCTTCTACTCCTCCTGGGTGAATCAGCTTTTTTTTTCTAGTGCTTTCAAGTGTGCTGTTAAGTCTCCAATGTGTGCTTTCTCCGTTTTCTTTAATTGGGCACTTAATGCTATGAACTTTCCTCTTAGCACTGCTTTCATAGTGTCCCATAGGTTTAAGTATGTTGTGTCTTTATTTTCATTAAATTCAAGTAAGACTTTAATTTCTTTCTTCATTTCTTCCTTGACCCAGGGGTGATTTAATAGTTGACAGTTCAACTTCCATGAGTTTGTTGGCTTCCTGGGTGTAGCATTGTTGTTGAATTCTAACTTTAATCCATGGTGATCTGACAAGACACAGGTGGTTACTAATATTTTCTTGTATCTGTGGAAGTTTGCTTTGTTACCAAGTATGTGGTCCATTTTTGAGAAGGTTCCATGGGCAGCAGAGAAGAAGGTATATTCTTTCCTATTTGGGTGAAATGTTCTATAGATATCTGTTAAGTCCATTTGATTCAATACCTCCAATAATTCTCGTATTTCTCTGTTGGTTTTCTGTCTGATTGATCTGTCCATTGGTGAGAGAGGAGTGTTGAAGTCTCCTACTATTAGTGTGTGTGGTTTGATGACTGCCTTGAGTTCTAGAAGTGTTTCTTTTACATAAGTGGGTGCCTTTATATTAGGGGCAAGATATTCAGGATTGAGACTTCCTCCTGATGAATTGTTCCTGTTATGAGTATGAAATGTCCATCTCTATCTCTTCTAATATATTTGAGTTTGAAGTCAATTTTGTTAGATATTAGAATGGCCACACCCGCTTGTTTCTTAGGTCTGTTTGCTTGGAAAACCTTTTCCCAGCCCTTTACTCTGAGTAGATGTCTGTCTTTGTGGTTGAGGTGTGTTTCTTGTAAACAGCAGAATGTTGGATCCTGTTTTCGTATCCAATCTCTAAGTCTGTGCCTTTTTAAAGGTGAATTGAGTCCATTGATATTAAGTGATATCAATGATCAATGGTTGTTGACTCTGGTTATTTTTTTGGGGGGGGTAGTGGAGTGTATGTTTTTCCCTTCTTTGAGTTCTGCTTGTGAAGGGTCACTAGATGCCTGTGTTATTGTAGGCGGTGTTAGGAATGTTGGATTTTTTGGGTTGTGATTTGCCTTCTATTACTTTCTGTAAGGCTGGATTTGTAGCTACATATTGTTTAAATTTGTTTTTATCCTGGAATATTTTGTTTTCTCCGTTGATAGTGAACGATAGCTTGGCTGGGTAAAGTAGTCTGGGCTTGCATCCATGGTCTCTTAGTTTCTGCAGTACCTCTATCCAGGACCTTCTGGCTTTCATGGTTTCCATAGAGAAGTCTGGTGTAAGTCTGATAGGTTTACCTTTATAAGTTACTTGATCTTTTTCCTTTGCAGCTCTTAATATTCTCTCTTTAATCTGAATGTTTTGTGTTTTGATTATTATATGGCGAGGGGATGTTCTTTTTTGATCCAGCCTATTCGGTGTTCTGTATGCTTCTTGAACCTTCATAGGGATATCGTTCTTTAGGTTGGGGAAGTTTTCTTCTATAATTTTGTTGGATATATTTTCTGGACCTTTGATCTGCAATTCTTCTCCTTCTTCTACCCCTACTATTCTTAGATTTGGTTTTTTTTATTGTGTCCCACATTTCCTGAATGTTTTGTGATGAGAATTTGTTGGATTTGCTGTTTTCTTTGGTCAAAGCGTTTAATTTCTCTATGGTGTCCTCAGAGTCTGAGATTCTTTCTTCTATCTCTTGTATTCTGTTGGTTATGCTTGTTTCTGAAGTCTCTGTTCGTTTACCTAGATTTTCCATAGCCAGCCGGCCCTTGGCTTGTGATTTCTTCATTGACTCCATTTCAGTTTTCAAATCTTGAACTGTTTCCATTACCTGTTTGATTGTTTTTTCTTGGTTTCCCAGAATTTCATTTAGGGATTTACTCATTTCTTCAAACCTTTTGGTATATTTCTCTTCCATTTCTTTACTCATTTCCTCAATCTTTTTGTTATACTTATCTTTCATTTCTTTACGGCAGATTTTCACCTCCTGTTTAAGTTCCTCTATTATTTTCATAAAGATCTGCCTAGAGTCAATTTCTTCTATTTCTTCTGGAGTAGGGTGTTCAATTCTTCTAGTTTCGTGATCCCTGGATTCTGGAGATGTCATGTTGCCTTTCAGGTTGTTGGAGGAATTCTTGCATTGGTGCCTGCCCATCTCCTCCTCTCTGGATGAAACTTCTCAGCACTCTCTGGATAGAACTCCTCAGCACTCTCTGGATAGAACTCCTCAGCACTGCAGCAGGGATAGCTGGTATTTCCAGGACCCAGGAGACAAAAGTGTAGCAGCAGTGGGGGCAGGGAGGGGTCCCGTGGAACACCAAAGACCCTGCCGCAGAAGCTGAGGGGCTAGGGGTTGTGCTCTCTTCTGGGACAGAGAGTCCAGGCAAGCACCCACTCACCTCTCTGGATAGAACTTCTCAGCACTGCAGCAGGGCTAGCTGGTGTTTACAGGACACAGGAGACAAAAAGGCAGCAGCAGTGGGGGCAGGGAGGGGTCCAGTGGAACACCAAAGACCCTGCTGGAGAAGCTGAGGGGGGAGGGGCTGTGCTCTCTTCTGGGACAGAGAGCCCAGGCAAGCACCCACTCACCTCTCTGGATAGAACAACTCAGCACTGCAGCAGGGCTAGCTGGTGTTTACAGGACACAGGAGACAAAAAGGCAGCAGCAGTGGGGGCAGGGAGGGGTCCCGTGGAACACTGAAGACCCTGTCGCAGAAGCTGAGGGGGGAGGGGCTGTGCTCTCTTCTGGGACAGAGAGCCCAGGCGAGTGCCCACTTACCTCTCTGGATAGAACTTCTCTAGAAATTTGTTTTTATGCACCCAACATAGTAAGAACATTATAGCAGTATTATTTTAGAATAGCAGAAAGAAATGCAAACATCCTCTAACAGAATGCACAATAAAGTATGTAGTGTCTCCATATAATATGAATTTTAATTCTTATTGCTGATTCAAGTATTCAAATCCCTATAAATACTAACTTTTCTATGGAGTAACATAAGTAAAATTGTAATAATATGTATATAAATGTTTCATTTTTAAAATGAAGAACATATATGTGAGGGAAGATTACCCTGAACTTGAAATTTCTGTAATTTTAAAAAATACTTCGTATTTTGGAAGGAGTTCAGATTTACAGGAAAGTTGCAAAGGTAGTACAGATAATTCCTGTACACCCTTCACTAAATTGTGACTAACATTACTACTTTGTATCAGCAGGGCACATTAATGAAAACTAAGAAACCAACACGTGTATATATTCTATGGTGGTATGAAAAAAAATTACTCCCAAAGGAAGTAACACTAATAGGAGGTGAGCCTTGTTGAAGTAGGTGTGGTCTTGTTGGAGGAAGTGTGTCACTGTGGGAGCGGGCTTTGAGATCTCATATATGCTCAAGCCACATTCAGTGAGACAGACCAGTTCCTGTTGCTTGTGAGTCAAGATGTAAAAACTCTCAGCTCCTTCCCCAGCACCATGTCTGCTTTGCCTCCCACCATAATGGACTAAACCTCTGAACTCTTAGCAAGGCACCACAATTAAGTGTTTTTCTTTATAAGAGCTGCCATGGTGTTGGTGTCTCTTCATAGCAATGGAAACCCTAACTAAGACATAGTCCTAATTAAATTCTAGCCTTTTGTTTTTGCCTACTAATGTATTTTTCAGGTTTTAGAATTCAAACCAGGAAACCATCTTGTATTTATTAGATGTGTCTCCCAGTTTCCTTATATCTGTAACTGTCTTTCCTTCTTGCTCCTGATACTGACAATTATGAAGAGTACTAGACTTAAAGAGTTATGGGGAGTTTGTTGACTGTCCTTCAATTTGGATTTATTTGACTTCTTTCTTGGTTAATTAAACTATGGTTAAGAGGCACATCATACTGTAAGTGAATGGAAGCTACATGATATTAGTGGTGTTAGCCTTGTTCACTAGATTGTGGTAGTATTTGTTTAGTTTATGCACTGGAAAGTTATTATTTTCCTCTTTTGGTGCATTCTTTTTAGAATGGTCTCACTACATGCAACCCACATTGAAAATGTGGGGGTGGGATTAGCACCATCCCCTGTAAGAGGGAATCTGCGTATTTTACTCGAAATTCTTCACCAAGAAGGGCTTCTACATTTATGCGTTCAATTATTCCATTTGGTAAGGACATGTGGATGTTAAAACTTTGTGTTTCATATTATTTTATAATCTAATACTACATCATTTACTTTCTCACTGAGCAATCTTGTAGATAGACTGTAGTATTATTTTGCTATAACCCTTTCTGCATTTAAAGTTTGGGTAGTGGAGGAAAGCATTTTTTTTATTTTTTTTATTTTTATTTTTTTATTAATTTATTTGTTTATAAAAATTTCCACTTCCTCCCCTCCTCCCCCTACCCTCCCATTCTCCCCACTCCCTCTCCTCCTCCCCCCCACTCTCACCCCTCCTTCCTCTCCAGTCCTAAGAGCAGTCAGGGCTTCCTGCCCTGTGGGAAGTTCAAGTTCCTCCCCTCTCCCTCTAGGTCTAGGAAGGTGAGCATCCAAACAGACTAGGATCCCAGAAAGCTAGTACATGCAGACAAAACAAGACCCAGTGCCATTGACAATGGCTTCTCAGTCAGCCCCCATGTCAGTCACATTTAGAGACTCCGGTTTGATCACATGCTCGTTCAGTCCCAGTCCAGCTGGCCTTGGTGAGCTCTCATTCGATCAGTCCCCTTGTATCCGAGGGTGAACGCATCCCACACGGTTCTGATTTCCTTTTTCATGATCTCTCTCCTTCTGCTCCTCATTTGGACCTTGGGGGCTCAGTCCAGTGCTCCAATGTGGGGCTCCGTCTCTATCTCCATCTATCGTCAGAACTCAAGAAACTAGACACTAAAACTCTAATTAACCCAATTAAAAAATGGGGTACTGAACTGAACAGAGAATTCACAACAGATGAACTTCGAATGGCCAAAAGGCACTTAAGGTCATGCTCAACCTCCTTAGCGATCAGGGAAATGCAAATCAAAACCACTTTGAGATATCATCTTAACCTGTCAGAATAGCCAAACTCAAAAACACCAATGATAGCCTATGCTGGAGAGGATGTGGAATGAGGGGAACACTCATCCATTGTTGGTGGGAATGCAAACTTGTGCAGTCACTGTGGAAATCAGTGTGGCGGTTTCTCAGGAAACGGGGAGTCAACCTCCCTGAGGACCCAGCAATTCCACTCTTGGGAATATACCCAAGAGATGCCCTATCCTACTACAAAAGTATTTGTTCAACTATGTTCATAGCAGTACTATTTGTAATAGCCAGAACCTAGAAACAGCCTAGGTGCCTCTCAATAGAAGAATGGTTAAAAAAGGTGTGGAACATATACACATTAGAGGAAAGCATTTTAAAATAGTTCTATTGAGATTTAATCACATTTCATTTGTTTCAAAATTTGAAGTATATAAATAAGACCATGGTTTACAGTATGTTCACCAAGTTGTGCAAATATCACTACTATCAATTTTAGAACATTTTTATCACCCAAGAAATACACTTTGTAACCATTAGTAGTCATTTCCAATTTTTCTCCCTCTTCTTATCTATTTTTTCCACCTTACTCCTGACAAAAATAATCACTTAGTTACATTTTGTCTATTCAGGTGCATTGTTTATATATATTTCCCTGATCTAAAATTTTCATTTTTTATATAACTGCAATGTATTCTTAGATCAACATATCTTTCCCAGTCATATAACTTTTTAAAAAACCATCATTCTGTACTATCCTATGAGAACTGCTAATTTAGTTTCCACATGAGTGACATTATGTAGTAGTTACCTTTTTGTACTTGGCTAATTTCATCTAACATAATATCCTCCATGTTCACCTATGTTGTCTCAAATGACAGAATTTTGTTTTATTTCATGTTGATATATGTATGTATTTAAGCATGTGTACACACACATATACATATTTCCTTTTCTATTCATCTGCTGTTAAATACCTAAATTAATTATCTGCCTTGGCTATTGTGAATTGCACTGTAAAGGACATGGGAGTATGGGTATCTCTTCAACATGTTGACTTCATTTTCTTTGGAAATGCAAACAGTAGTAGAAGTAATAGGTTATACAGTAGTTCTATTTTTAATTATGCGAGGAACCTCCATACTTGTTGCTCATGATACTATGCAGATTTATAATCCCATTAACTGGCTATGAGAATTCCTTTACTGCACATCATTGCTAGAATTTTTTTAAAATATGCTGGCATGTTCTGACTTTATGGGACCCTAGTCTATATGGATGTACAGCTCCCTAGGCCTGGATGTAGAGGGGAGGGCCTTGGACTTCTCACAGGGAAGGGTTCCCTGCCCTCTCTCAAGCAGGGTGGGAGAGGGAGGAGGGAGTATGGGGGAGCGGGAGGGGATTGGGAGGAGGGAAGGAAGTGTAAATAGTTGAATGAAAAAATAAAAATAAAAAATGCCATTGTAATAAGTATGAGATGAAAACTTATTCTGGTTTAATTTCCCTGACGATGAGTGATATTCAACATTTTATTACATACCTGTTTGTCATTTGTGTGTTTTCATTTCAGAAATGTCTATTCAGATCTTTTGGCCAATTTAATATAGCTGTTTGGTTTCTTGCTATTGAGTTGTTGAGTTCATTATATATTGTGGAAATTAAGCCCTAATCAGATGCATAGCTGGGAAATTCTGTCTTCCATTTCTGAGGTTGTGTCTTCACTCTGTTAATCGCTTCCTTTGATGAACAGAACTTTTTCTGTTTCAAGTATTTACACCTGTCCATTGTCTTTTTGTCTATTATTTAGAGGCAATATTCCCCCCTCCAAAGTCATTATTCAGACAAACAGCACAGACCATTCTATCATTTTTTCTTCTAGTAATTTCAGCCTTTAACCCATTTTGAGTTGTTTTCTCTATATGATAGTAAATGTGTCTAATTTCACTATTATCTGTGAGGATGACCAGCTTTCCAATATTATTTATTAATGAGAATATTCTTTCCCTGTTGTGTGTTCTTGTCATCATGGTTAAAAAACAGTTTTCTGAATGTTGTTTATGTATGACATGAAAGCAGAAGGAAGAAAGAAGTAGTTTAAGAGGAAGGGTAAGAAGAGAGTTATAGAGGTAAGAAAGACAAATATCACATTTGTTTTTATGCTGAATCTGACTCTATACTACTATCTATCTATGGCATGAAAGTAGAGGAGTGATATCTAATGAAGGAAGGGGCCTAGCAAGAGGTGGGGAAATAGAAGAGGAAAATAAGGGGTGAATATGAGCCAAGTACAGTGATACATGTGTATGGAAATGCTGGCACAAAACTCATTACTTTGCAAAATAAGCAAAAGTCAAACAAAAAGCATTTGGCTGTAGAGGTGTGGATTTATTTCTAAGCTTTTTTAATGTTGTTTAAACTTTGTTCTCCTTTATACCAGCACCATGCTGACTTGTTCTTTACAACTTTGCAGTATATTTTAAAATCAGGTAAAATAATGTCTACAATTTTATTAAACTATGTTTAAATATTTAGAGCATTTTATGGTTTCAAACAATTTTGGTTTTCTTTATTTATTTTTTGGAAAACACATTTGGCACTTTAATTGGGGTTATATTGGATATGTAGATTACTTTGATTAGTATGCACAGTTTAGTAATCTTGGCTCTTTCAAATGTTGAACATTATATACTCCATTAATTTATTTTCTGCAATTTCTTTAATTCATGTTTGAGAGTTTTCAGTTCTTATATATAGTATGATATATAGTTTCTGATCTTACATGTCTTTGGTCAGCTTTATCTCTAATTATTTTATTTTGTGGTTATTGTGAATGGGAATCTATCGATCTATCTATCTATCTATCTATCTATCTATCTATCTATCTATCTTAGTTTTTTGAGACAGGGTTTCTCTGTGTAGCTTTGGTGTCTGTCCTGGGACTAGCTCTTGTAGACCAGGCTGGCCTCAAACTCACAGAGATCCACCTGTCTCTGACTCCCGAGTCCTGGGATTAAAGGCATGTGCCACAAACGCTCGGGTGTGAAGGGAATTTTAAATTTTCCTTTTCATTAATTCACTATAGATGCATATAAATACTGTTGACTTTTGTATGTTGACCTTGTAGCCTACAGCTCTCTCTATCTATTAGATCTAGCCATTTCGGCAGATTCTTAGTTTTTTTTTTCTTCCAATAAGATCATGTTGTCTGCAAGCATGAACAATTTAAAATTTTCATTTTGAAAAGTCTTTGATTTTTCTCTCTTGCTTAATTACTCTGGTGAGCATATCCAGTAGTACAGTGTTGACTAAAGTCACAAAAGTAAGCACGGCTGTGTTATTTCTCATAGGAAAGGAAAACATCTCCCCATTCAGTTTCCCCCACTGGTAAACATTGACTGGTTTTGTCACATGTGGCCTTTATTTGGTTGAAGTATATCTCTTCTGTCATGTTTTGAATATGGTTTGTTCCTCTAAAAGTTTGTGCTCTGGAAGTTTAGTTCCAAGGTAATGGCATTGAGAGGTTTGCAGGGGTGTGGTCTAGTGGAAAGCTCTTGAGGTAACATCACTTTTGGAATAAATTAATATAGTCCTTATAATACTGTTACTTTCAGCAAGAGCAGGTTTCTATAAAGTGAGGTTATTCCTTATGTATGTCCTCTTCTACTTATCTTCAGGTCCCTTTCGGCTTCCACACTACGTTGTAACATAGTCATTAGAGTCATCAAGATGATAGCACTACACTACTTAGGCTCTCCAGCCATCATAATCATGAGCCAAATAAATCTCCCTAATTTACAAATTACTCAGATTAGGGTATTTGGCTCAAAGAATGCAAAGTCGACTAAAATGGAAAATTGGTTTTGAGGTGTGGAATGATGGTATAAAACCTGAAATTATAAAGACAGCTTTGGAACTGGATAATGAGCAGAGACTGGAAGAATTTAGATGCAAGGGCTTCAAAAGGTATCTATTGCTTTATATGGAGAATTATGAACGATTATGATGAAAACTCAGAAAATGAGAAAATTAATAGCTAGAATTTCTTAGAGATTAGCTAAGTCACTGTTATCAGAGAACAGAATGTGGACAGCAAGAGACATACTGATAAAGTCTCGAGTAAAAATGGAGACTATCCTGTCAGAAATTGGAGGTAAAGCCATTTTTAGCACATCTCTGTAAAGAACACAGTGCATGTATTATTCCATGTCCTGGGGCTTCGTGGAAGACTGAATTTTAAAACGATGAAAGGAATTCTGAACAGCAAAGCACTTAGGCTGTTACTTGGTTACCTTTAGGAATCACTAGTTATACATCTTGTTAATGTCATTTCCTTGGCGCATTTTTGTTATTATTTTGTTCTCTTATTATTTTATTCTTCTTTTTAAAAGGCTTATAAAGCAAGATGGCTCAGCCAGTTAAAAGTGCTTGCTGCCAACCCTGATCACCTGAATTTGAGCCTACATTGTGGAAGGAAAAAAACCAAGAACCAACTGTCACAACTTGTTCTCCAACATCTAGATACACACAAGCTGTAGCAGACACACACACACACACACACACACACACACAACAATTAAAAATTCTTACATTAATTATCAAAGTAACAGTTTCCTATAATATTTTATACATATGTAGGCTTGTTAATTCCTCTGCTAGTTTCCCACCACTTTGCTGGCCCCTTCCTTTCGCACATGTATGTATCCATCTGGCCCCAATCATCCTTCCTGCACTTTCCTATTTTATGTGCTCTATGATCCGTCCCATCACATCCTCTTACAGTTTCTTTTGCCAGTCACATGATGCCCTTCCTAGATTCCTAGTCTTTACTTATATTTTCCCACCTAGAAACACATATTTAATAATTAGAAACTAGAATCCACATGTGAGAGACAACATGGAGTAGCTTTACTTGTCTTTATGAGCCTGAGTTGCCTCACATAATAAAATGTTTCTCAGTTTCACTGATTTTTTTTGAAAATTTCATTTTTTCTAGATAATAAAATTCTATTATGTATATGCACCACATTTTCATTGTTCACTCATCTGCTGGAGACCAGCTTCGACAAGTATACCACTTACCAGGGTAGGAGCATGGGGATTAGAAAAATAAAGAAAACAAAGACAAGAGTGAAAATAATAAAACAAAAGCATAGGATAGTACCGGGAGGGAGTTCCAGTGAACACGGAATTCCACCCACATTTATTTTTCCATACATTTCTATACCATGATACAAAAGGGGAAGAAGACAAAACTCTGCTTTGACATGATAGAAAGGACAACCAGAACAGTTACTTACTCCAATACTTGAGACATCAAGTCATTAATTCATGAGAAAAGCATCCTATTGTTTAGGCAGTGAACCAATTCTAGACCACGCATGCTGAAGGCAGTCACTCCCTAGGTCAAACCACCTATTTCAAAAGAAGGAGCGGAAGTATGCTTGAATTCTCTGACCTTTGGTCAGGGTAGAAAGGATACACCTCTATGGGCCATCTTAATGTCCAAAATACCAAGTAACCACACTTAGGTCATGGTATGTAGCCACACTTGTTGTTAACAACTTTGAGCAAGCTGAAACTCTGTGACCTTCAGACAAGGTGGAAAAGGCTCACATTTTGGGGCCTCCACACTTATCTGTTGATGGACACCTAAATTTAATTCCATTTCCTTGTAACTAAGAAAACAGTAGCAACAACTATGGGTGTGCAAGTATCTCTGTGCTAAGACACAGAGTGCTTTGGGTAGAGAAACTGTTAACTGAATGAACAGCAGCCTACAGAATGGTAGAAAAATTATGCCACCTTCTCCTCAAACAAGGGGTTAATATCTAGACTACATAAAGAACTTTAAAAATTAAACATATACATACAAAAAACCGCCAGTTAATAAAAAGGGGCCGATGTGTTGAACAGTTATCAAAAGAAGAAATACAAATGGCTAGTAGATATTTTTAAGTGTTCAACAACTGTAGCCATTAAAAAATGAAAATTAAAACTACTCTAAGATTTCATCTCACCCTGGTCAGAATGACTATAGTCGAGAAATTGACAACAAATCCTGAAGGGTATGAGAAAAGAGGAATCCTTAAACATTGTTACTGGGAGTATACGCTATTATAGTCACTACAAAAATCAGGGTGAAAACACCTTAAAAATGTAAAACTATTGCCTTCCCAATCAATACTTCCTCGTACCATATCTAACCTCTCCACCAAGCCAGATCCTGTACTTCCTTCTTCAGGGTCTAGCCTGATTCTGCCTGATCTATCCATGTACCCTCCAACCTGCCAGATCTAGCCCAGGTCCCATATCTAGTGCCCTGGCCTTATTAGGTCACCCTTGACTTCACCACAGCCAATATTTAGGCTTTGGCCAGGATTTACCCTACTTATTCTCCCAAGTCACAGGCCCCTTTCATGCACATACAACTTATTAACCCACATCTATTACCACTAGTCCACTCCCCTCTGTCCACCTGACTTCATTCTACTTAAGTCATTTTCAGCCTAGAGGCCCAACATACCCACAAATTCTCTCTTCTGCAATAACCTGCTCTGTGCATATCAGATATAGAACTAACAACAGAAGTCTACATGCCCAGATCGCATCACAAAAAATACAAGCAATATGAAATGCCAAGCCAGTATCACCTTTCTAAAATCTACCAATCCCTTAGAATTTTTTTGGTCAATGGAAACTATCTAGACTAATATCAGGACAACAGAATTTAAAAGAACAATCATAAACTTCATCAAATAATTTGGGAGTTTAAAGATGAGGTAAAGAAACATCACAATAAAATCAAGGAGAAAGAGCTGAAGGAGAACAAACATAAGGTTGATGAAGACAATCCAGGACATGAGAAAAGAATTCAATAAAGAGATACAGACATTGACGAGGACTCAAGCTAAAATTGAAAACCCCCAAAAACATAACTAGAAAACACAAAGGAAGCCTTAGAAGTAGAATGCATCAAGCAGAAGATAGAATATCAGGACTTGATAATCAAGTACAAGATGTAGACCAAGTAAATAAGCAATATGAAAGATTTTAGAAAACACATGAAAGGAACATATAGAAAAAAATAAAAAGACCAAACCATCAAATTAAAGGCATACACGAGGCAGGAGAATCACAAGCCAATGGAATAGATCAAATCTTCAACAAGATCTTAGAAAAAAAACTTTCTAATTTTGGATAAACATACTCATACAGATACAAGAGGCACATAAAGCACAAAATAGACAAGACCAAAAAAGAAAATTCCCATGGCATATCACAGGTAAAACAGTAAGTATACAAAACAAAGAAACTGTATTAAAGGCTGCAAGAGAAAAATCACAAGTTACATATAAAAGAAATCCATCAGACTAACAGTTGCCTTCTGAACGGAAACTTTGAAAACTTCAAGAGCATGGAACAAAAGATTACAAGTCCTAAAAGATCATAACAGCTGGCCTAGACTGATATACCTAACAAAATAATCTACTATAATTGGAGAAAAGAAAAGTTTTTATGAACTAAACAGTCTAAGAAGTATATATTCAACAAACAAAACCTAAAAAATACAGTAAGCAATATTTTGTGCTAAAGAGAGGAATGAGCATAGCCAAGAGAAAGATATTCATAGCCATAACTACTAAAACACAAAGTACCACTGAAAATACAACACCACCAAAAATCACCATGATGACCAAAATTAACACAAACACATAAACAATAACTTTAAATATCAGCAGCCTCAATTCTCCAATAAATAAAAAAAAGTTGGAATAACCCCATAAATATTATTGGATCATCATGGCTTAAAGCTAGAATTCAACAACAACACTAACTGCAAAAAGCTCACAAACACAAAGAAACTGAACAATGCTCATCCGAATCACCAATGGTTAAGGAAGAAATAGGAAAGAAATGAAAGACATCCTAGAATTCAATGAAAATGAATGCAAAACATACCAAAATTTATGGGACACTTTGAAAGCAGTGCTAGGAGGAAAGTTTGTAACACTAAGTACCTACATAAACAACCTGGAGAAATCTCACACTTGTGACTTAACAGTATACCTGAAAGTTCTAGAACAAAAAGAGGCAAATACACCCAGGAGAAATAGATGCCAGAAAATCAACAAATTGAGGGCTGAAATAAATAAAACAGAAACAAAGAAAATAATACGAAGAGTTGATGAGACAAAGAGTTGGTTGAATGTGTAGCTGTGTAGTTGGCCTCTCATGTCCTTCTCTCCTTCTCCTTCTTTAGCTCCTTGATCTCTCTCTCCATATATTTCTCTTACTTATTCTCTTTGCCTGACAACCCTGCCTAATCTTTTTCCTGCCTAGGTATTGACCATTCAGCTCTTTATTAGATCAATCTGGTGTTTTAAACAGGCTTCACAGAGTTAAACAAATGCAACATAAAAAAATGCAAAAATCTTTGCATCATTAAACACATTTTACACAGCATTAACAAATATAACACATCTTTAATATTCTACAACAAGAAACAAAGAAAACAATAAAAAGAATCATTGTCCCTATGAGCTGCTTCTTTGAGAAGATAAAATTGATAAACTCTTGACCCAATTAACCAAAATAATTAAAGACAGGACACAAATTAACAGAATCAGAAAAGAGCAGAGAAATATTACAACAGACACCAAAGAAACTCAATACATTATATGGGAATATTTCAAGAACCTGTACTCCATTAAGCTGTAAAACCTAAAGTGAATGGATAATTTTCTAGATTCAGCCAAAATGAACAATTAAACTTAAACAAACCCATACCAAATGAGAAGATTGAAATGGTAATGAAATGCCTTTGAGTATATATAAACTATAAAGCCAGATGGATTTACAGTAGCATTCTTCCAGACTTTTCTAAATCTATAGCCAATCCTTCTTTAACTTTTGAAAATTTTATTTTAATTAATTAACTTTTTTATTTAATTTTACATACCAACTGTTGGCAGAAGTTTCTACTCTTGTTCCAAATACCCAGCATTTGCATCCCAAATTACCACACAGAGGCTTAATATTTCTTATAAATACTCAAATAGCTCAGGCTTATTATTGACTAGCTCTTACATTTAAAGTTAACCCACATTCCTTATTTATGCTCTACCATGTGGCAGTATCTTTTCTCAGTATGACATACCCATCTTGCTCTCTCTACATCTGACTTGTGTCTCTTGACTCCGCCCTTCTCCTTCCCATCATCCTTAGTTTGGGTCACCCCATCTATAATTTCTGCCTGGCTACTGGCCAATCAGTGTTTTGTTAAACCAATTTGAGTGACAAATCTTTAAAGCATACAAGAGGATTATTGAAGAAGGACACTTAAAAGAAATCCCATACTAGCTCAGAATTGAGAATAATAGATGGTTATTTATTTAGGAGTAGACTAAAAAATCAGAATCCTCTGCTGGAATGGAGAACAGCAACTGAATCCCGAAGCCAGAAAAGAGGCCTGACATGACAGAGTGGGCCTGAGGAAGCAAGCTCCACGGGAGCAAAAGCCAGAAGCCAATCTAGTCCTGGGATACTGGCAAATCAGGATTGAGCAGCAACCTGGTTCAGAGACAGTGATATCCACCGGAACAGGTACAGGGGAGTAACTAGTGACCCAGAGCCAGAGACCACTGAGGATCCGGATGTGAATCTGGGACATTCAAGGGAGTAGACCTGAGACAGGACCCCTGTGAGTCTGGGCATAAGTCTAGGACCTCCCAGGAACTAGGCCTGAGCTAGGACCTCTGCCAGTCTTGGTGGGAATCTGGGACCTCCGAGGGAGTAGGCAGGAACCAGAGATCTCTGTGGCCAGGCATGAGTCTGGGATCTCAGAGGGAGTAGGCCTGAGCCAGGACCTCTGTGGGTCTGGGACATCAAAGGGAATAGGCAGGAACCTGGAACCTCTGAGAGTCTGAGCATGAGTCTGGGACCTCTGAGGGAGTAAGCCTGAGCTTACTCCTTTAGAGGTTCTGGGCACACCCAAGCCTGAGTACTCTGAGGCAGTAGTTCAGAGCCAGAAACATCTTCAGGATCAACTCCAAGCTAGGGACTTCTGCAGGAGGAAATCAAAACCAGGATTTATAGAAACAGGTCAAAGCTGGTAACCTCAGCCAAAGTAGGCCTGAGACAGCAAATTCCAAGGGAGCAGAGCAAAGCACAGGAGCACGAAACTATCTCCAGGAACATGGAGTAACCAATGGGGTAACTAGAACTGTGGCACTGACTGTACCACGAGAAACAACCACTGAGTTTTAGATTCACTTGCACCTAGAAGATTAATCACCAGAGTCATAGACAGCCCCAACCATACCTATTTGAGGAAAAGATGAGTAGAAAAGGTAAGAACACACACACAACACCACAAAGAGCAACGCAACACCAGTAAAACCTAAAGACCTTACAACAGTAAGACTTGAACAACCAAATATAGATGAAGCAGAAGAAAATTATCTAAAAAATAACAAGAGAATGTTTGAAACTCTTAAAGAAGAAATAAAAAATTCCTTAAAGAAATGGAAAAGACAAACAAAAAATGAGAAGACATCAGCAAATCCCTCAAAGAAAACCAACAAAAATAAATCAAACATATGAAAGAAACTATTCAAGACTTGAAAACTGAAGTAGAGACAATAAAGAAAACACAAACTGAGGGAATTATAGAAACAAAAATCATGAGAAAATGATCAGGAACCACAAACACAAACATGAACAGCAGAATACAAGAGATGGAAGAGAGACTCTCAAGTGCTGAAGATACAATAGAGGAAATAGACTCATCAATTATAAAAAAATTAAATCTAACAGAAGCTTAACCCAAAATATCCAGGAAATATGGAACACCATGAAAAGACCAAAGATACTATAGAAGAAATAAACTCATTGATTAAAGAAAATAACAAATCCAACAAATTCTTAACACAAAACATCCAGGAAATCTGGGAGACCATGAAAAGACCAAACCTAAGAATAATAGGTATAGAAGAAGGAGAAGAAGTTTAACTCAAAAGCAGAGAAATATATTTTAAAAAATCATAGAAGAAAACTTTCCCAACCTAAAGAAAGATATGCCTATGAAGATACAAAAAGCTAACAGAACACCAAATAGACTAGATTCACAATAAAGTCCTCTCATCACATAATAATCAAAACACTAAACATACAGAGTAAAGAAAGAATATTAAGAGCTGCAAAGGAAAAATGCCAAGTAACATATAAAGGTAGACCTATCAGAATTACACCTAACTTCTCATTGGAGACAGTGAAAGCCAGAAGGTCGTGGTCAAGTGTTATGCAGACATTAAGAGACCACGGATGTCAACCCAGACTACTATACCCAGCAAAACTTTCAATCACCATAGAAGGACAAAACAAGATATTCTGTAACAAAACTAGATTTCACCAATACCTAGCCACAAACCCAGCTCTACACAAAATACTAGAAGGAAAACTTCAACCCAAGGAAGTTGGCTACACTAACAAAAACACAGACAATTGATGGTCTCATAGCAGCAAATCCCAAAGAAGGGGAAAACACACAAATTAACATCACCAACAATGAAAACTAAATTAACAGGAAATAGCAATCACTTAATGTAAATGGACTCAACTCACCTATAAAAAGTCACAGGCTAACAGATTGGATACGAAAACAGAATCCATCCTTCTTCTGCATACAAGAAACGTATTTCAACCTCAAAGACAGACATCATCTCAGAGTAAAGGGTTGGGAAAAATATACCAATCAAATGGACCTAAGAAACAAGCTGGTGTAGCTAGCCTAATATCTAACAAAATAGACCTCAAGCTAAAATCAGTCAAAAGAGACAAAGAAGGTCATTTCATATTAGTCACAGGAAAAATCCATCAAGAGGAAATTTCAGTACTGAACATTTGTGCCCCAAATACAAGGGCACCTAATATGTAAAAGAAATACTTCTAAAGCTTAAATCATACATTAAACCCCACGCACTAATAGTGGGAGACTTCAACACTTCACTCTCACCACTGGGCGGGTCAATCAGACAAAAGAATTAACAGAGAAATAAGAGAACTAACAGATGTTATGACTCAAATGGACTTAACAGACATCTATAGAATATGCTATTCAAACAGAAAAGAATATACCTTCTTCTCAGCACCTTCTCAAAAACTGACCTCATACTCAGTAACAAAACAAATCTCAACAAATACAAAATAATTGGAATAACCCAGTGTACCTTATCAGATCACCATGGCTTAAAACTAGAAGTCAACAGCAAAACTAATTCCAGAAAACCCACAAACACATGGAAATTAAACAATGCTCACCGGAAGCATCAATGGGTAAAGGAAACAATAAAGGGGGAAATTAAAGACTTCCTAAAATTCAATGAAAATGACCATACAACATACCCAAATTTATGGGACACAATGAAAGCAGTGTTAAGAGGCTAGTTCATAGCACTGAATGCCTACATAAAGAAGCTGGGAAACAAAAATCCCACACTAGTGAATTAACAGAACATCTGAAAACTCTAGAACAAAAAGAAGCAAACTCACCTAAGAGAACTAGATGGCATGAAACAATTAAATTGAAAGCTAAAATCAACAAAATAGAAACAAAGAAAACAATACAAAGAATCAATGAGACGAAGAGTTGGTTCTTCGAGAAAATCAACAAAATAGACAAACCTTTATCCAAACTAACGAAAAGGCAGAGAGAGAACATCCAAATTAACTAAATCAGAAATGAAAAAGGGGACATAACAACAGACATGGAGGAAATACAGAGGATCATCAGGTCTTATTTTGAAAACCTGTACTCCACAAAATGGGAAAGCTTAAAGGAAATGGACAACTTTCTGAACAAATATCATTTACCAAAATTAAATCAAGACCAGATAAGCAAATTAAGCAGACCTATATAACTGCTGAAGAGATAGAAACAGTCATCAAAAGTCTCCTAACCAAAAAGAGCTCAGGACCAGATGGTTTCAGCTCAGAATTCTACAAGATTTTCAAAGAACCAATACCAATACTCCTCAAATTATTCCACACAATAGAAACAAAAGGAACATTGCTAAACTCCTTTTATGAGGCTACAACTACCCTGATACCCAAACCACAGAAAGACATTACTAAGAAAGAGAATTACAGACCAATCTTACTCATGAACATTGATATAAGAACTACAAGCAACTAAGGAAAATTGTTCTCCCCAGGAGAAAGCACAGCGACTGATTATCCAATACTAAATGATCAGTTCTGAAAACATATATACAAACAATATTATACAGACTGAGAAGCTTATATTTAATAATGTCTATGTGTGTATATATATAGCAACAATACATGAATAAAGAGGCCATGTATTTGAAGGAGATCAAAGGTGGGTTGGAGGGAGGAAAAGGAAGGGGAAAATGATATAATTATAAAGTAAAAAAATAAAAGCAACATTTTAAAATATAAAACTAGAACTAGCATATATCCCAGTTATACCACTCCCTTTGTCTTCTGAGCAGTTCCTTATTTTCTAGTACTCTAAGTTGCTTTAGATTCATACTATGTTTTTCTCAGATGATCCCTGGAATAAATGATTTCTCCCTAGTTTTGACTCTTTTATTGGAGATTATTATTTAGGAAGCAAGATCTAGATATTAGGGTTGTTCATTATTATGGAGTTACCTTGAAAAAAAGATCTAGAAAATGCATTTTATGAACTGACTTGTGGACACACATATCATTGTGTTTATTCGTCCATCTCTGTATGAAGTAAGCTAAACATGATTTCCTATCACAGTTCCCGAACTCCAGTTCAAGAGCACATTTACACCCAGTTTTCTTGATTATCTGTGATTTCCCTTTCTGATGGCTTTCAGAAAGTTTGGCCATCATCCACCACTCATTTACTCATTTGCTTCATCCTAGTATTTTGTAGAGGGGCTTCAGAACTGCTAACCCATGTTGTGATAATAAAGAAATGTATACTCTCTGTTCCCTCCAGACCCAATACCACAGTTTTATCCCTAGAACTGCAACAGAACAACAGCTGTAGCCTTCCTTTGCACTACCTACATCTCCTGCGGATGCCACAAACCGTTCCCTCCTAACCTCCTTCCCCCACTCCAGCAGCATCTCTGCTAACCCAAGGGCAGCTCTTCCCAGGGCAACAAATTGGCTGAAGTGAGACCCAGATCTCTCCTACTGCTCCTGAGATTCCAGTCAGTCAGTCCCATCTCCAATTCTGTAGCTGGAAACCTCCTGTGGCCTCCCTTTCATCTCTGACCCCATCCTCAATAGATCACAAAGACCTCTTCCTCCAATCTTTCTGCCCCCAACTCATTGTAGTATCCAAGCCTCCAACACTAGCTGGGTTTCAGTATGAACACACAAGCTGAACAGTCCGGAAACACAGGTAACGCACAGCAATCACACCCTCAGAAAATCCAGAGAGGAAACAGAAACAAAGGAACAAAACAGGTCATGGAGAAAAACACAAGAGAAATACTGGATCTCACAAATATTATAAAACAAGTGGACTTAACGCATATTTACAGGACTTTTCACCCAAACACAAAAGAATATATCTTCTCAGCACCACATGGAACTCTCTCCAAAATTGACCACATATTCAGACATAAAACTAGTCTCAACAGACATAAGAAAATTAAAATAACTCTCTGTATTCTGTCTGACCACCACAGATTAAAGCTGAAATCAACAACAGAAACAACAAAGCTTACAAACTTGCGGAAACCGAGCAACTCTACTGAATGAAAAATGAGTCAAGACAGAAAGAAAGAAATAAGACTGTTGAGAATTCAATGAAAATGAATACACAGCATATCCAAACTTATGGAACACAATGAAAATGGTGCAAAGAGGAAAATTCATAGCACTAAGTGGGTACATTTTTTAAAAAAAATGGAGATATCTCATACTAGAAACTTAACAGTACATCTGAAAGCTCTAGAACAAACAGAAGAAATCACACCCAAGAGGAGTAGATAGGAAGATATGATCAAACTCAAAGCTGAAATCAATAAAATAGAAACAAAGAGAACAATCAATGAAACAAAGAGTTGATTATTTGGGAAATCAACAAGATAAACAAACCCTTATCCAAACTAAAAGGCAGAGAGAATATCCAATTTAACAAAACCAGAAATGAAAAGGGGGACATGTCAACAGATACCGAGGAAATCCAAAGAATCAGAAGGACACACTTGGAAAACCTGTACTCTAATAAGTTGGAAAATCTAAAATAAAATATGGATAATTTTCTCAATACATACCACTCACAAAGTTAAGTCAAGATCAGACAAGCAATTTAAAGAAATTTATAATCCCTACTGAAATAAAAGCAGTCATTAAAAGTCTCCCAAACAAAAAAGCCCCGGGTCAAATGGCTTTATGGCAAAAATTCTACCAGAAGTTAACAGAAGATTAAGGTCAATACTCCACAAATTACGCCACAAAATAGAAACAGAAGGAACATTGCTCAATTTATTTTATGAGGCCACATGCATACTGATACCCAAACCACATAAAGATTTAACAAAGAAAGAAAATTACAGACCAATTTCCCTTATGAATACAGATGCAAAAATACTCAATACAATACTTGCAATCCAAATCCAAGAACTCATCCAATAGATCATCCAACACGATCTAGGATGAAGTAGGCTTCATCCTAGAGATGCAGGGATGGTTCAATATAAAGAAAATCAGTTAATGCAATCCACCATATAATCAAACTGAAGTAAAAAAAAACTCATTAGGTGCTGAAAAAGTCTTTGACAACATTCAACACCCCTTCATGATAAAAGTCCTGGAGAGAATAGGAATATAAGGGATATACTTCAATTTAATAAAGGCTATTTGCAACAAACTAATCACCAACATCAAATTAAAGTGAGAGAAACGCAAAATATTTCCACTAAAATCAGTGACAAGACAAGGTTGTCTATTCATTCTAAAACAAATTCAATATAGCACTTGAAGTTTTAGCTAGAGCAATAAGACAACCGAAGGAGATACAAGGGGAAACCAATTGGAAAGAAAGAAATAAAAGTATTGTATTTTGCAGATAATATACATAAGTGACCCTAAAATTCCACCAGGGAATTCCTACAGCTGATAAACACTTTCAGAAAGGAGGTTGGATACAAGATTAACTCAAAATATCAGTAGTCCTCGCATATACAAATGAGAAGCAGACTCTTAGTGAAATCAGGGAAACAACACCTTTCACAAAAGCCCCCTATAATATAAAGTATCCCAGAGTAATTCTAACCAAGCAAGTGAAGGACTTTTATGATCAAAAACTTCAAGTCTTTGAAGAAAGAAATTGAAGAAGATCTCAGAAGATGGAAAGAGCTCCAATCCTCATGAATTGGTAGGATTAGCATAGTAAAAATGGCCATCACACCAAAAGCAATCTACAGATTCAATGCAGTCCCTGTCAAAATTACAACACAATTCTTCACAGACCTTGTAAGGACAATTCTCAGCTTCATATGGAAAAACAAACAAACAAACAAAAACAAAAATAACAGGATAGCTAAAACAATCCTGAATAATAAAATAATTTCCAGATTTATCACTACCCCTAATAGGAAGTTGTACTATAGAGCTATAGTAATAAAAAACAGCAAGATATTGGTATAAAAAAACAGACATGCTGATCAATGGAATCGAATTGAAGACCCAGGCATAACTTCACATATATATGGGCACCAGATTTTTGATAAATAATACAGAAATACACACTGGAAAAACAGAACAGTCAAACTGGATGTCTGAATGTAGAAGAATGCAAATAAATCCATGCTTATCACCCTGTACGTAACTCAAGTCCAACTTAGTCAGAGACCTCTACATAAGAACAGATACACTGAATCTGATAGAAGAGAAAGTGGGGAATAGCCTTGTACTCTTTGACACAGTAGAAGACTTTCTGAATAGAACACTGTTAGCACAGGCACTAAGATAAACAATTAATAAATGGGACCTCATGAAACTGAAAAACTTCTGAATGGCAAAGGTAAATGTCATTTGTGTAGGGTAAAAGAGCCAGCCAAAAAAAAACCTACCCTGGCCCTGAAACCAGAGGCAGTGAAAGAAATCCACCTTGGTCGTGAAACCAGAACCAGTGAAAAAAACCCACTCTGGCCCTGAAATCAGAGTTGGTGAAAGAAACACACTTTAGCCCTGAAGCCAGAACCGGAGAAACACTTTGGCTTTGGAACCAAAGCTAGTGAAAGTAGCATACCCTGACCCTAAAACTAAAGCCAAAAGGTTAAAAAGGGGCAGTGAAGGAAACACTTTGGCCCTGAAACCAGAGCCAAATCTGCCCCTGACCAACTGAGCATGAAATCACCCAAACCCTGAGCATGAAATCTAGCCAATCGGAGCTTGTCTAAGATCAAGGTGATTGAAATTCTACCAATTCCCACCTCCCTTAAGAAGCCCTATAAAAGCCCTGTGCCTGTTCTGTTTGCTGCTGCCTTTTTCCACCCTGGCAGAAGCAGGCCCCCCCTCTAGGAGTCTTCCCTCCTAAATCTCTTGAATGAGGTTTGGGTGAAGACCTTTCGCTGGAATGGAGTGGAGCAGGGAAGTAACAACTTTTCCCTGGAGCAGGAGTGGAACAGAGCACAGCCGAGCAGGATGTATGTAACAGTTTTCAAGAGGAAACCTTCTGATAGCTGAACAGAGTTGTTACACTCTGGGGAACTGAGCAGAATTGTAACAACTTTACTGGGGAAACTCTCTGCTGCAGGGTCAGACATTGTTACATCCAGGAAACCTTTTCCTGGAGTAGAAATGTAAATCGCTGAGCTTACAGTGACTTTGTGGTACTTTTTGGCTCCTGATTGCCAGGATCCCTTTCCATCCGAGCTGTAATGCTTACAATTTGGACAAAACAGCTGCCTATAGAATGGGAAAAGATTTTTTTTTAGCAATTCTACTTCCAGTAGAGGACTAATATCTAAAAAACATAAAGAACTCAAGAAACTACATATAAAAAAACACAAATAATCCAATTTAAAAATGGGGAACAGACAACCCAAGTAAAAACTGAGAATTTTAATAGAGGAATCTCAAATGGGTAAGAAGCACTTAAAGAAATGTTAAACATCTTTAGCCATCAGGGAAATGAAAATCAAAAAGACTCTGAGATTTCATTTGTCAGACTGAATAAGATCACCATAACACATAACAACCTATGCTGACGCAGATGTGGAGTGAGGGAAACACTCTTCCATTGCCAGTGAGAGTAAAAACTTGTATAGCTACTGTGGAAATTAATATAGTGGTTCCTCAGAAAGTTGGAAATTGATCTACCTCAAGATGCAGCTATACCATTCCTGGGTATATACTCCAAAGAGACTCCATCTTACCACAAGGACACTTATTCAACCATGTTCATTCTGGCTTTATTCATAATATCCAAAAACTGGAAACAACTTAAGATATCCTTCAACTGAAGAATAAACAAAAAATGTGGTACATTTACATAATGAAGTATTACTTAGCTGTTAAAAATGACATCATGAAGCTAGGTGGTGGTGGTGCATGCCTTTAATCCCAGCACTCAAGAGGCAGAGGTAGGCAGATCTCTGTGAGCTTGAGACCAGCCTGGGCTACAAAGTGAGTACCAGGTACAAGGCTCCAAAGCTATACAGAGAAACCCTGTCTTGAACCCACCCCCCAAAAATGGCATCAAAAAATTTGCAGGCAAATTAAAAATAATCATCTGTAATGAGTCAACCCAGACCCAGAAAGACAAATTTGGTACGTACTCACTTATAAGTGGATATTAGCTACAAATAAATGAAAACCAAGCTACAATCCATAGATTCAGAAAGGTTAGGTAACAAAGAGGGGGTCTAGGGTTGATGAAAGGATCTTCCTGGAAGGGAAAAATAGATTTTGTGAGCAAACTGAGGGCAGATGGGGACAGGAACAACAGGTAGAGGGAATGGCATGGAAGCAGAGAGTGCAGGGAGAGTCAGCTGCAATTGAGGAGGCATTTAGTGCGTGTGGAAAACCCGTGCAGTAGAAACTTCCTGAAATTTATGAAGATGATCCTAATAAGTTCTCCTAGTAATGGGGGATACAGAGTTGCAACTGGCCATCTCCTGCTTCCAGGCGAGGCTTTCAGTGGCAGAACTAGGTTGCAGTCAATTGAGTTGTTGGCCAAAGGGGTCCCATGGAAATTCCCAAACAACCCAGGCTGTCGCTAAAACAAGGGATTGTTCTCTGAAAATAAACAGCAGGGCCTCATTGCTGAGGACAACACACACACAGCTCATTGAACTTGGAGATGATGAGCTGGTCCATAATACATGAAGCCTTCACCACTTTGTTCTAGCCTCCTACGTGTAGAAAGGTATTCCTCAGGCTACCAAAATAGAAACATGAACACCAACCCAGATAGAAAATCTTCGGCTTGGCTTTGCAGACGCCGCTGTCCTTTCTCGCCGCTTCCTGCCGCCATGGTCAACCCCACCGTGTTCTTCGACATCGCGGCCGATGGCGAGCCCTTGGGCCGCGTCTCCTTCGAGCTATTTGCAGACAAAGTTCCAAAGACAGCAGAAAACTTTCGTGCTCTGAGCACTGGAGAGAAAGGATTTGGATATAAGGGTTCTTCCTTTCACAGGATTATTCCAGGATTCATGTGCCAGGGTGGTGACTTCACACGCCATAATGGCACTGGCGGCAGATCCATCTACGGAGAAAAATTTGAGGATGAGAACTTCATCCTGAAGCATACAGGTCCTGGCATCTTGTCCATGGCAAATGCTGGACCAAACACAAACGGTTCCCAGTTTTTTATCTGCACCACCAAGACTGAGTGGCTGGATGGCAAACACGTGGTCTTTGGAAAGGTGAAAGAAGGCATGAACATTGTGGAAGCCATGGAGCGTTTTGGGTCCAGGAATGGCAAGACCAGCAAGAAGATCACCATTTCCGACTGTGGACAACTCTAATTCTTTTGACTTCTTACCCATCAGACCATTCCTTCTGTAGCTCAGGAGAGCACCCCAGCCCCATCTGCTTGCAGTACCCTGTAATCTCTGCTCTCACTGAAGTTCTTTGGGTTCCATATTTTCCTCATTCCCCTTCAAGTCTAGCTGGATTGCAGAGTTAAGTTTATGATTATGAATAAAAACTAAGTAAGAACTGTTAAAAAAAAAGAAAATCTTCGGCTTATGATTTTCGGCTTATGATTTGTCCTGCCTGGAAAATATGCTAGGGCAATGGTAGCACAGAACATGTGGTAGTAGCCACCCAAAGTCTGATTTGATCTAAGGTCTACTCCATGAGAAGGAACCCACATTCAACACTGCTTGGGTTCCAAGAACCAGAGAATAGATAATCCAGAGACCTATGGTAAAACCAAACACTACTGAACAACAACAAAAAAATTAATGAAATGATCCCAAATGATAATCTACTATACTCAGAGATCAGTGCCTTATCCAGTCATCAACAGAGAGGCTTCCTCTGGCAGCAGATGGGAACAGATGCAGAGACCAACAGCCAGACATTATGCAGAGAGTTCAAGTTGAATTTTTCACTGTATCCGGCCCCCCCACCACCACCCCAGCTCAGGGAATCCCATGGAAGAGAAGGCTAAAGACTATAAGAGCCACAGGGGATGGAGGACACCAGCAAAACAAGGTTCACTGAATCAACTAAGCAAAGTGCATATGAGCTCATAGAGACTAGAGCAGCAAGCCTAGTGCCTGCACAGGTCTGCACCAGGACCTCTGGGTATATATTTTAGCTATTAGCTTAGGAATTTTTATGGGACTCCTGAGTGTGTGAAGGAATGGGACTCTGATTGTTGTAACTGCAACTGGAGTCTTTCCCTTTTGTTGGCTTGATGTGCCCAGCTTCAATGTGATGATTTTGATTTTATCTTGTCATAGTTTATGTGTTATGTTTGATTGCTATCTCGTAAAAGCCCATTCTTTTGTAATAAGAGACAGAAATGGGGTGGATCCAGAGATAAGGGAAAGTCAGGAGGAACTGGATGGAGGGAGGAGAAGCTATAATCAGAATATATTGTATGGTAAAGAAAATCTATTTTCAACAAAAGAGCAAAACAGGAAAACAATAAAGAAATGTACTACCTAGAGGACAGTATATTTATAGGGTTTCCTTTGCCCTCATTTTTATAGTCTCCAGTCAATCAGTTGTCCTAATATATTATGGTAAATTGTTCCCTTTTTCACCTTTTGCAACATTACTTAGGTGCTTTCAATTTTCTTTTTTCCTTTTTCATCATAAAAATGTGTAATTGCAGGATACTTTTGTAATAAATTTATATTTATCTGTCACAGACTTTATTTGACCAAGGAATCACTGTATGTTGTGACTAATTTCGTTGTATATACTAAAGTTCACATTTTGTGGTGTACAGTTCTATGTGTTTTGACAAATCCTCTCTTAGATTTGTTAAGACTTGTTTTGTGGTCCTACTTAGGATTTGTGCTGGAGAGTACTGCATGTATATTTGAGAAAAATGTGTATTCTGCAGCTGTTGGTTGAAAAGTTCTGTAGGTGTCTGTTAAATTCATTTTGCCTAAAGTGAAATTCAAGCCCATCTTTTCTTTACTAATTTTCCATCCAGATAATCCCTACATCACTGGAACATGAGTATTGAAGTTCTTTACTATTCTTTTACTGTGCTCTATCCCTCCATTCATTATTGTTTCATATATTCAGGTTCTTCAACGTTGAATTCATATGTATTTGTCATTTTACATGGTCTTTATGAATTTTCTCTTATTATATAGTTTTTTTTTAAATACTGGACCTCAATATGTAACCATGACTAGGCTCTGAACTCACAGAGATCTGCCTGTCTCTGCCTCTGAGTACTGGGATTAAAGGTATGGGCCACCAAATCCAGTCTGTAATGTCATTCTTTTTATAATGTGTCCTTTTAGTTTTTGACTTAATATCTCTTTTATCTGACATGATTGTCTCTACTCACTTTGGCATAATTGAATGAAAAAGTGAATAGCACAAAATGTTTCTTGCACTGGGGAGTAGTGCACTATATCACAAGAGACAGTCTAAATCCTTGCTCAGTGCATCAGTAAAAGAAGAACATGGAAAAAAGGCATTCATGTATATTTGTATGTGTCTATCTAATACAAATGTACAAGTATGCATATATGCACTATATATATGCATTTTATGCATCTAATTTTTTATTTATAGTCTCACCGAAGAAGGCTATATTTGAATTCAAGATCCTTCCACATCTCCCTCCCAAGTAGTTCTGGAATTACATCAGTGCTTTGTTAAATACCCATTCCAATATTTTTCAAATAATTTGCTTTTTAAAAGGCAACAGTGCAATTATTTTGAGATAAATTGAAACATCCAGGGATTTTTATTACATTTTTATTTGTAATAACTAAAGTGTGTGTGTGCATGCACATATGTGTTTGTGCGCAAGCAGGGCTGTGAGGACAACTTGTGGGAGTAAGGTTTCTCCCTCCACCATGTGGGTTCAGGGACTAGACTTCAAGTCCTCAGGCTTAGTGGCAAGTGCTTTTAACCGCGGAACCATCTGACCGGCACCAATTGATTTTTCTTACATTTACTTTAAATATATATGTATATATGTATGAAATATATGTTTAATTTATTATATTTGAATTATTTGGGAGCATCCTGCTAATGTTTAGAGACTCAGGATATCTTAATTTGAACTTATTTGAAAGTCAGCAATGGATGTGATTTAATCCTCTGTTCTCACAGTGTATCACGCCATGTAATTAGTGTTGTCGGGACAGGCGTGGGAGCTCTGAAGTCATTCTCTTCAGGAGAAACAAAAAATCAAATAGAAACAGGGACACAGAATGGGGAACGGAGAAATGAAATGGAGAATAGGTGTGATGCTGAACAAGAGGTAGTAAACAGAAAAGAGGAGCTACACTGAGGAGATCGGGAAGTCGTTAAGCAGAGAGGGGGTGGGGCAGGCCGGTAGGGACGGAGACCCCCCTCTGGAGGCGGAAAGAGGCAGGACCACTTCCGGCCAGGCGGGGGGGGGGTAACAAGCTCAGACCTGAGGAGAGGCTTGGAGAGAGCAGACGTCCTCTGGACTCACGAGGGCGAGGTGAGCTGAGGTGGCTAGCTTTGGTAAAGACACTGTGGGGCCTTAAAGGCTGCAGCTTCGGGGTGACTGGCTTCACACAACCTTAAGGTTTGAAGAAAACCTGCCGGAGTTTGGGATCTAGCGGCTTCGATGTGGTGGGTTTAGAGGTGCCTGGACCCAATCCTAACGGGAGAAAGGCGGGGGCGGGATCTCTGGGCCAAGGGAAGGTCTGGACTCAGTTTGGGGATGGAAAGAAGGGATGCGGACCTGTTTGGGGTTGTGTAAAGGAAACGTTGAGAAATCGTTCAGGCTATAGTAAAAAGGAGGGAGGACCGAGTTCAGGAGGGAGGTAAGGGATGGAATTAACGGATTAAGCTGAAGAAAGGGGGCTGGACCCCCTCTGGGCTACGGAAAGGATGGATCGGATCGGGACTAAGAAAGGAGCGGCAGAATCCTTTTTAAACGGCCCAGGAACCAGACTTGGAAGGGAGAAAGGGCGGGCTAGGATCCGGTTAGCACTGGTTTGAAAGGGGGAATGACCTGGTAGAGTGTTAGGGAGCTGGGAATCCACGAAGGGTAACCCTGTTGGATTTGGGGGTGGGGTATCCATATTGCAGAAAGGGCGGGGCTGGGCCGTTGCAGACGTGGACCGAGGTGGGGGGGCAGTGTCGGCGGAGGCGACTGCAGCGTGGGGGGAGGGGGCTTGCGGAGGGGTGGGAGGTGCGGAGGACTGCGGAACCACAGCGAGGGTGAGTGGCTGACAAGCCGCGCGGCAGCAGAGGAATGGGGGGGGGGAGCTTCTGGGGAAGGGGGGAGAGGGGGCGGCGCGAAATGGCCCTGCAGAGCCTGAGCCATTCTAAGGGGGGAAAGGGTGGGCTGAGAAATGGTGTAGTTAGGGGGAGGCGGCGGGTGGGACCGAGATGTTCTGTAGCTCAGGGGAAGGGGGGCATAAGTGGAAATGAGATGGTTAGAGATGGTCCTGTCCACCAAAGCGCATGCGTACTGAGGGCCCTGAGGACCAGGCTCATTTGGGAAACCTGTGATCCTGCTTGCGTGCGGGTGTGTGTGTGTGTGTGTTCGTGTGTTCTGTGCGCATGCGCACTGTCAGGTTGCGGTGTGGTAGAGGGTGTATTCAGGTGTAGGTCGTAGAACTGATTTGCCATCTTGGAAGTGAAAGATACTGGAGCTCAGAAACAAGATGCCCTGCGCTTCTAGATAGGCAAACCCAGAAAGGTTTGGGGTCAAAAACCAGGTAAATTCTTTCCATCTTCAGATTTAGCAAGACATCGGATGAATCTCCCTGCTCCCTTATTTTCCTCTAACTCAGCCCTATTTCTTTCAGGCTCAGCTATTACAGTCTCTTAGAACGATGGATAGAAGAAATGACTATGGTTTTCGGGTGCCTACATTCCAGGTGAGACCTCTCTGCATTCTTACCAGGCCATCTACCCTCCCCCAAATTCACTTACCTCTCTGGAGTCCACTACCATTGTGTGGTTCCATAATTCCCTACCTAACCTGTCTCAATCTTCCTTTGCATGGTGCTGGGAAGAAGGAAACCTGCCTGACTCTGTCTCCTGCTCCTTGTTTGTTTCCCCACCCCCTTTCAATCTAACTGTTTGGGAACGGGGGCCACTGTAAAGAGGGCTGGTTGCAGGGGGACTAGATGTTACATAGGATCATAATCCTAAGTATGTAGGGCCCTCTGCCTCCCCCTGGGAGCCTAGGGCTTCCTTTCTCTCCAGATGTACAGACTGAGAGCACAGAGAAGGACAGTGTCCTGCTGATGCATACCCTGTTGTCGGCATCCAAGGACCCACCGATTGCCAGCCGGCCTAAGAAAAGCAAGACCAAGAAGACTTCTATTAAAGCTATCACTAAGACCACACCCACTCCCCCTCAGGTCCCACCTGCCAATGACATTGCTAGCAACAAGCCTAAAGTAACTCTGCAGGCTTTAAACCTACCAATGTTCACCCAGATCAACCAGGTTTCTGCTACTACTGAGCCAGCCAATATCCAGGCTTCAATTACTGCTCAAACCAAGAAAGCCAAGACAAAGAGAGTTACTCCCAAGGTATCCCTAACTGACACTGAGGATGTCACTACACAGCTCAAGTCACCCTTACAGGCCCTAAACCTGCCAGTTACCTCACCAACTATCCAGTCTCCAGTTGCCAATGAGTCAGCTAATTCCCTGGCCTTGATAGCTGTCAGCAAACCCAAAAAAGCTTCTAAGGCAAAGAAGGCTGCCAATAAGACCATACCCAGTGCCACTGAGATCTCACTGGCTTCGACTGCCACCCACGCAGCCACTACCCAAGGCCAAACTGCCAAGGAGACAGCTAGTATCCAGTCCTCAGCAGCCACTATCCGAACCAAGAAAATTTCCAAAGCTAAGAGGACAACTGCTAAACCCACGAATGCTGACACTGAGTATGGAGAGCCCTCAAATGCTATTGAGGGATCTAGCAGACAGATTGAGACTTCAGCTGTAGTTCTAAGGCCCAAAAAGCCCAAGGGGAAGAAGGTTGCCAATAAAGGCCCAAATTCTGCTTCTGAGCTCTCTGAGGCTCCACCTGCCCTTCAAATGGTCCCAAACCATGCCCTATCAGTCACTGTACGGATCAGGAGAGGGTCTAGGGCTCGAAAGGCTGCCACTAAGACTCGGGCAACTGAAAGCCAGGCTCAAATCAATGAACAAGGAGCTCAGGCCAAGATGGCTACCTCTCAGGCCAGCATAAGTGCCCTTGAGACTCAGGTTGCTGCTGCTGTTCAGGCCTTGGCAGATGACTACCTGGCTCAGTTGAGTTTGGAGCCCACAACCAGAACCCGGGGCAAGAGGAACCGGAAGGTAAGATCTGTGATATTATCCTTAACGTTGTGCTGCTTTCTCACTCCTATACTAGGTTGTTTGTCTTATGTTTCTTGAGTCATTTAACTTCAAGGGTGACCATGTGTTCATATAGACTATAGGATATGCTGAGAATATGACACACTTTTGTGTCCACTAGTAGCTCATGGATTGGTAGGGAAATACATTTGTGAATTTAGTCAAGACCTATTTGTAACTCACATTATGTTTATACAATATTTAACAATGTGCCATACATTGTATCACATACATTTACCCAGATTATATGTGGATTTCTTGAGAAGAACTCTTAATAATTGGGACTTAAGTACCAGTTTTACAGATAAGAAAACAAAGTCCTGGAATGAAGTGATCTAAGAAGACCTGTAGCTAGCAGAGTATGGTGGTGGCCAAAGAAAAGGGAAAACCCCCAGGCCATGTCCTTGGTTGGCTTGTGCCCTGGGAAGTGAAATAAACTGTTGACTAGAAGCCAGGGAAAGAAAAGCTTGGGACTCAGGGTAGCCAGGGTTAGAGCCACACCCCTCTGTAGGGGAGAGTCCAGGCCCACCCACTAGACTCTAGGGGGACTTTTTGAAAGAAACAACAATCTCTTTCATTTGGTAACTCCAGACATTTTTTTCCCATTGATAAAGTCTAAGCATCCCAATGGAGAAGAAAGAACTGGGAGCAATTTCAGGCGGATCCCATGGGGCCGGAGGCCTACACCACCCCGAGATGTGGCCATTTTGCAGGAAAGGGTAAGAATTCAATCTGCTCAGGTCCTGTTTTTCTTTCTCTTCATTCTCTGATATTCTCCCAAGTGTTTTGCCACTGTACTGATACCTCCCCAACTCTTACTCTTTCAGGCAAATAAGTTGGTGAAATACCTGTTGGTTAAGGACCAGACAAAGATCCCCATCAAGCGTTCAGGTAGCCTTCTTGAGCTCTTCTTCACCATTCTTTCCCCATGGCTTGCAGGGAACTATTTACTTATCACCTCCTTTCATACTGCATCAGCTGCCACACTCCTATTTCACTATAGCTACCCTGACCACACAGGGCTGGGGAAAGACCGCAGTCATCTGACCTGTACAGGTTAGCATCTTCTGTCTCCCCTTTCTTGTAGACATGCTGAAGGATGTCATCCAAGAATATGATGAGTATTTTCCAGAGATCATTGAGCGAGCAAGCTATGCTCTGGAGAAGGTGAAGGGGCAGCCCTGGGGGTGGGTGCACTGGGGAAACCTTAAACAGAGGAAAGGTATATTATCATCCTCCTGGGGTGAAGCACAGAGATCTAATACATTGCCATCACCATGCAAATGAGCACACAGTGGCCTAGGGAGGGGCAGCCACTGATCACAGGTCACTGGTAGAAGCACAGCTGGTACTAAAGCTATGCAGCTGAGCCCTGGCCTCTGTCTGCTGCTGGATACACCATCTCATGTATTGCAGTTGCTCACCTCTCTGTCTCCCCAAATGCCCACAGACGCTACTGATGACTACTATGTTTTTTATATGTTTAATGTGTGCTTTGTACTGAACTATATGCTTTATATGCATTTTCTCTCATACAAAATTCTTACTTTTCTCAGAATGCCCATCATGCTAGTTGATACCTAAGATATATTTTGCAATCTCACAGACTATTCTTTTACTTGGCAGATGTTTCGAGTCAACCTGAAGGAAATTGATAAGCAAAGTAGCTTGTATATTCTTATCAGCACTCAGGAGTCCTCTGCAGGCATACTGGGAACGTAAGCTGGGAAAGTGCCAGGGTGGGAAGGGGCTTCTGCTTCCTCTTAGAAGTTCAGGAAAGATGGTCTAAACGCTCATGTCCCAGCTCCCACACATGGCTGGATCCCTGTGAGCAGTAGCCAGATTATGACTGGCAGAAGGGTTTCAGAGCCTAGAGTGGCCATTGCTGCTGTCAAGTTTGCTTGCTAACAAGCTCCCAGGAAATCAGCCTATTGTTACTTATCTCTTCTATGGAGTGCCTGGCCTGACTGTGGAAGGGTGGCTCTCAAAGGAGGGAGGGACTTCTGGTGTGGACCATGATGCTTGAGAGCAGGAGTGTCACTAGTGTTCCATCTAGAACTTCTTGGGGCCGGAGACTTTGGGAGAGAAAGAAAAGACTCCCGTTGGCTAAGCTTCCATGTGGTGGACAGGGCTTCTTCCATGTCCTGCTAACGTTGGGTAGGGATAGTATGTGGTTTCCCATTTTACTGGAGACCTTGGCTCAAGAGTGAAAGCACCTTCCCTTGGATCATTGATAGCTGGGACCACAGAGTAGGCTGAATTCTCTGTATCTGGGGAATCTAGGAGAGGCTGGCCTAATGAGCTGTGTTGTATAGGTGATAACTTATGATCATAAACTTTCTCTTTGTCTGGTATTTCTCTTAGGACCAAGGACACACCTAAGCTGGGTCTCCTCATGGTAATTCTGAGTGTCATTTTCATGAATGGCAACAAGGCCAGTGAGGGTGAGTTGCTGGGCATGCAGCTGAATAGGTGGCTGTTGTCTGAATTCCAGGTGCTCATTTTCTGTCCTTGTCTCCTTGCCTCCTCTTGCAGCTGTCATCTGGGAGGTGCTGCGCAAGTTGGGGCTGCGCCCTGGGTATGATTGGGCTCTCTCAGTGCTTGCTGTCCGTGTTGTTTTTTGGCAAGAGAGGACGGTCCTAGGATTGCATCAACCTGGTGGTCTGGTGGAGCGTGGGGTGGGGGTAGGGGATTTCTTACCTGGATGAATGACAAAATGGTTCTGAACTCTGCTTCTTTTCTCATTTATGTCTTCTGTCTGTTCTGAGATGAGGTGTAAGGTGGACCTTCAGGCATCTCTGACAAGTGCCATCTGGTCTCCACTGTTTTCTTCTAGTGGCCATATGCTCACTACTGTCTTCACTTCATTGAGACTGCCTCATTGGCTATAGAATCTGCTTCATGTTGGGAAATACCTCTACCTTCATCTAGGTAGTTCTGCTCTGTATTCATTGATTATTTTTTCCTTTGCTAGGGTAAGACATTCACTCTTTGGAGAAGTGAGGAAACTCATCACAGATGAATTCGTGAAGCAGAAGTAAGTAGTGTTCAAGGCTTTGTGTAGCTCTGAAGTGCTCTGGGTGTGGTTATCTGGTTAAAAAAATACATTGTACTTTTCTTAACTCTTTGTAGATAGATAGGCATTCTGTGACCTAGACCCAAGTCCTATCTACAATTCTTGTGGCCAAGCCCCATTAGGACCCTTGCAGTCAGATGTACTCATAGCAGGGGCCCAAAAATGGTCAATCTATTAACAGTACACCCAAATGGAATCTGGGGTTAGTCTTTATAGGAGACAAAACACATCTGTTTTCTGTGGTTTCATGTCCTGTATATGTATCACTATGGCTTTGTATGGAACCATGTTTGTATGGGAATGAGTCTGGGTCTGGACTCCAGGTGTTTGTTGAGAGAAAATTCCTTCATCTGAGGCCTAGTGGTTAAACAGTACTTTTGCTTGTTTAGAAGCAAGTTTCATTTTCTTTTCTCCAAGGTATCTGGAATACAAGAGGGTCCCCAACAGCAGACCACCTGAATATGAATTCTTCTGGGGCCTGCGGTCTTACCACGAGACTAGCAAGATGAAAGTCCTGAAATTTGCATGCAAGGTAATGAACTTCCTGATCTTGGTACATTAAGGGAATAGGATGCTCCATGCTGAGGCAGGCTGTGTGTAGTGATAGACAGGTATGGGACAACATATGGTTTGTATATAAAAATATAAAGCCTCAATAATGTCCCAGATATATATTGCAAGACATACAACTTTGTCTAGTTAAGTTTTACATTCTATCAGTCAGTTTAGACTGCCATTATAAAATATTATTAATAGCTGGAGGTCTTAAGATACAGAAATCGATATACTCACAGTTCTGGAGATAAGATCCCTAGATCAACATCTAGTACAGTTTGTGGTGCAGGTCTTTCTGACTTATAGAGGCTTTTTCTGAGTCTTCACATTACATAGAACAAGCTTGAGTTCATTTTCATGTCAGTCCTATTTGATCAAGGCCTTACTCATTTAAGGTATACCCATAAAAAACCCTATCTGAAAATATAGTAATGATTAGGGGTTGCGTATTCAACATAAGAATTCTGGGGAAATACACTCAGCCCATAACATACTTGGTCTCTTGTACTTTCCCATATTACAAATGGGGATATTTAGGTTCAGTGATATAAAGTAACTTGTCTAAGGACATAACTTGTATGCCTCAGTTATCTGGGCTGAAGTTTGATATCAAGACTTACTCATTAGAACTCTAGAAAGATGTCTTTTTTTATTTACCACTATTAGTTCTGTGTGGATCCCATAGTGGGTACTTCACACATAAGTATAAGGGCTATTTTTCTTCTAGTAATTATAATTTCCATTTTAGGTACAGAAGAAAGATCCTAAAGACTGGGCTGCTCAGTACCGGGAGGCAGTAGAGATGGACGTTCAGGCTGCAGCTGTGGCTGTGGCTGAGGCTGAAGCCAGGGCTGAGGCAAGAGCCCAAATGGGGATTGGCGAGGAAGCTGTGGCTGGGCCCTGGAATTGGGATGACATGGATATTGACTGCTTAACAAGGGAAGAGTTGGGTGATGATGCTCAAGCCTGGAGCAGATTTTCCTTTGAAATTGATTCCAGAGCCCAAGAAAATGCAGATCCTACCAACAATGTCAACTTCAACCAAGGAGCTAGTACTAGAAATAGCTTCAGTGATGGTGCTAGTATTAGCTTTGGTGGTATAACCAACCCCAGTGGTGGCTTTGGTGGTATAACCAACCCCAGTGGTGGCTTTGGAGGCATACCCAACTCTAATGGTGGCTTTGGCGGCATACCCAACTCTAATGGTGGCTTTGGTGGCAGAAATGGCATTACCTTTGGTAGTGTACCCAATACCTCTGCCAACTTCAGCAGTGCAGCAAGCATTAGCTTTGGTGACACATCTATCACTAGCACTAGTTTCAGTGGTGGAGCCAGCATTAGCTTCAGTGGTACACCCAGTACTAGTGCCACTTTCTGTAACACAGCAAGCATTAGCTTTGGTGGTGCATCTAGTACCAGCACTAGCTTCAGCAGTGGAGCCAGCATTAGCTTTGGAGGTGCACCCAACACTAGCACTAGTTTCAGCAGCACTGCCAGCATTAGCTTTGGTGGTACGCCCAGTACTAACACTAGTTTCAGCAGCACCGCCAGCATTAGCTTTGGTGGTGCGCCCAGCATTAGCAGTAGTTTCAGCAGTGGATCCAGCATTAGCTTTGGTGGTTCTCCTACCACCAGTACCAGTTTCAGTGGTGGAGCCAGTATTAGTTTTGGTGGTGCACCTTGTACAAGTGCCAGTTTCAATGGTGGAGCCAGCTGTGGCTTTGGAGGCACACTTAGTACTACAGCTGGCTTTAGTGGTGCACTCAGCACAAGCACCAGCTTTGGCAGTGTACCTACCACAAGCACTGTCTTCAGTGGTGCAGTTAGCACCACTACTGGCTTTGGAGGCACACTTAGCACCAGTGTCTGCTTTGGTAGCTCCCCCTGCTCTGGTGTCGGCTTCGGAGGCACACTCAGTACCAGTATCTGCTTTGGTAGTTCTCCTAGCACCAATACTGGTTTTGGTGGTACACTCAGCACCAGTGTTTCCTTTGGTGCTTCTTCTAGCACCAGCTCTGACTTTGGTGGCACATTAAGCACTAGCGTCAGCTTTGGTGGCTCTTCTGGCACCAGTGCTGGCTTTGGCGGTACACTCAACAGCAGTACCAGCTTTGGTGGTGCCATCAGCACCAGTGCTGGCTTTGGCAATGCACTCAACAGCAGTGCCAGCTTTGGTGGTGCCATAAGTACTGGCTTTGGTGGTGCACTCAATAGCAGTGCCAGCTTTGGTGGTGCCATCAACACAAGCACCGGCTTTGGCAGTGCACTCAACAGCAGTGCCAGCTTTGGTGGTGCCATTAGCACCAGTTCTGGCTTTGGCAGTGCACTCAGCACCAGTGCCAGCTTTGGTAGTGTACTCAATGGCAGTTCTGGCTTTGGCGGTGCCATCAGCACCAGTGCCAGCTTTGGTAATGCACTTAATAGTAATGCTGACTTTGGCAGTGCCATCAGCACCAGTGCCAGCTTTAGTGGTGCACTCAGTGGCAGTACTGGCTTTGGCAGTGCTATCAGTACCAGTGCCAGCTTTGATGGTGCACTCAGTAACAGTGCTGGCTTTGGCGGTGCCATAAGTACCAGTGCCAGCTTTGGTGGTGCACTCAATAACAGTGCTGGCTTTGGCGGTGCCATCAGTACCAGTGCCAGCTTTGATAGTGCGCTCAGTAATAGTGCTGGCTTTGGTGGTGCCATCAGTACTAGTGCCAGCTTTGGTGGTGCTCTTAGTAACAGTGCTGGCTTTGGTAGTGCCATCAGCACCAGTGCCAGCTTTGGCGGTGCAATCAGCACCAACCCTGACTTTGGTGGTGCATTCAGTACCAGTGTTGGCTTTGGTGGGGCACTTAGTACCACTGACTTTGGTAGTACCCATAGCAACAGCATTAGCTTTGGTAGTGCTCCCACTACCAGTGTCAGCTTTGGTGGTTCTCACAATACTAACCTCTGTTTTGGTGGAGCACCTAGCACCAGTCTCTGTTTTGGCAGTGCATCTAACACCAACCTGTGCTTTGGAGGCTCTTCCAGCACCAACTCCTGCTTTAGTGGTGCTACCAGTGCCAATTACAGTGAGGGCAACAGCACCAGTGCCATTTTCAGTTTCGGGAATGGGCTAAGTACCAGTGCTGGCTTTGGAAATGGATTGGGCACCAGTGCTGGCTTTGGCAGCAGCCTAGGTACCAGCACTGGCTTTGGTGGAAGCTTAGGCCCCAGTGCTAGCTTCAATGGTGGCCTGGGCACCAGCACTGGCTTTGGTGGTGGACTAGGCACCAGCAATGATTTTGGTGGTGGACTAAGTTCTAATGCTGACTTCAGTGGGGGACTGGGTACCAGTGCTGGCTTCAATGGTGGACTAAACACTAGCACTGATTTTGGTGGTGGACTGGGCACTAGTGCTGGTTTTGGTGATGGACTTGGCAGCAACACTGGCTTTGGTGGTGGATTGGTCACTAATGATGGCTTTGCTGGTGACCTGAGTACCAATAATGGTTTTGGCGGCACACTTGGCACTGGTGCAGGCTTTGGTGTAAGCCTCAGCACTGGCAATGGCTTTGGCAGTGGGCCTAATGCCAGCTTCGACAGAGGACTGAATACCATCATTGGCTTTGGCAGTGATTCCAACACCAGCAGTGGCTTTACTGGTGAAACCAGCACCGGCTCCAGCTTCAGTAATGGACCCAGTTCTATTGTTGGCTTTAGTGGTGGACCAAGCACTGGTGCTGGCTTCTGCAATGCACCAAGCACTGGTGGCTTTGGTGGTGGACCAAGTACAGGAGCTGGCTTTGGCGGACCAAGCACTGGAGGTGGCTTCGGAGGACCAAGCACTGCAGCTGGCTTTGGTGGTGGACTGAGCACCAGTACTGGCTTCGGTGGTGGACTGAGCACCAGTGCTGGCTTCGGTGGTGGACTGAACACCAGTGCTGGATTCAGCGGTGGACCAAGCACTGGTACTGGCTTTGGTGGTGGAGCCAATAACCTCGGTGCCTGTGGCTTCTCTTACGGCTAGTGAAGTTTCAGGTAACTGCAATATGCCCATAGCTAGGATCTGTGGGGATAGCTATAATAGTTGGGAAATACTAGAAGAAACCCTAAGCTAGGAGGGCCAAGTGAGAAGAAAGGAAATAAAAGGAAATGGGTTTTGTGCTAACATGTGTTTCTGGGCATTTTGCTTTGTTTGTTTTTCAGGTTTGTTACGTTTGTTACCCATGTTTGCAGGTAACACTAACGCAGCAGTACTTCCCATGGAGCCAATGTGCAGCTTTGGAATCTTTGTCCACACAGCAGCCTAAGCAGCTACTACCCATTAGCTGAGTGAAACACTAAGAAAAATCTGCTGTTCCTGCTTTGTGTTTGCTTCTTGTGTTGTTGTCATATTTTGGTATCAGAGTTACATTAAATTTGCCAAAGGAATCTGAGTTTATTCCATCTTTTAATATGGCTAGATGCGATGTCTGGGGTTTGTAGAACAACTAGAGTTAAGCTTAGCTTTTTGGGGACTGTAGGGATCCAGCTAAAAGGCAGATATTTCTAAGGGTCGGAGAGCTCTGGGAAAGTGTGCTTGAGCAGATATGAAAGGGGGAAGCCTAAGATAGAATGCAAACAGAAAGAGCTGTGGATAGTAAATTCACACTAACTTGGGGCAACTGTGTAAGAATAGAGGGATAAGAAGGAAAGGAACTAGGAGTTGACATGGGAGCAAGAGGACATTCTCTTGGGATAGGAAAGAAAAATAAGTATGGACTGTAGGACCAAAGTCAAATGAGAGGTAGAGGATTGATATGAAAGAGTCTGGAATTGACTGAAGTAGTATGAGACAGTGGAAAGGGACAAGGTGCCAGAAAATACAGGGTGACCCTGACTTTGAACAGGATTCAAGGGTAGCTGTGGAAGTAGAAAAATAGATCTGTTTCAAGCAGTGATCTCCAACCCTAGTAGATCCCAGAAAAAAGGTATGGATGATTCAAGGCTTGGATCTAACTGGGTGGTTGTGCTGAAAGGACTAGGAAACAAAGCAGCAAAGTTATGAGTCTCTTTATCACATGGACACTAGCACCTGGCTCACAATGGTTAGTGTATGCATTGTGCCTGAAGAGGTAGGTCCAAGTTGGTTAGAGATAGAAGAATATTGAGAACTAAAGAACTAGGAGAAAATAGAGGCCTCAAAAGGAACATACTGATGAACAAGGGCAGATATTGTTCATTTAGGAAATACTACATGAATGCCTGTGGTGTAGAGGCATACTGCTCAAGTCTCACGGATGATAAAATTTTATAGACTTGAATGAACGGTAAGCTTCTAGTCAATAAGTTAGCCCAGAGAGAGGATGCCACAAATGAAAACAGATAATCACTAAGTTGAGGGAGTCACATCCCTGGGAGGGAGGGTATTGATGGTATCATTAACATAGGCAATGAAATTAATTACTCAGGACAGTAGCAAGAGTTGGAGACTGAAGCTTTTAGCCCAGGTACTGAATTCTTCTTGAGTATAACAATGAATACATCCTGTCCTCATGTACCTTGACTACCAAGGAACAAAACTAACAGGAACTCACAGGACCTATCTTGTCCATGTTTGAGAGTGCTACCCCAGGACTCTTCGATCTCAGATGTCCTCACCCATTCTTCAACAGCACCAGAGTTGGGTCAGAACCAAGATCTTGAGAACAATGGGAGAAGCCTTATAGTATCTTCCTGTCCTATAGGCAGGAATACATGTCTTTATTGATCAGGAAATAGTTATTTTAAAAGAGCTTTATCGATGAATAAGTAGGTTCCTTAGTTTGAGCTAGGAACTGAGACCTGTTTGGGAGCTGCTATGGACTTCTTCACTGGAGGTAGGGCACTCTCAGGCCAAAGCCAGAGTCTGCTTAGGGAGAACAAGGGCAGCAGTTCCTACAGGAGAAAATCAATGAGGACAGAGGCAATCTGATCACTTGGAAAGGGCTCAGTAATGGGCAGGGACAGTGTCCAGGGCTTCCTCAGGTTCACGGGTGATGTCCACATTCTAAGGAGAGAGCCCAGGGTTAGTAGGAAGTATAGGATCCCAGTTCTTCCCTGCCTCTTGACCTCACTGCCAGACATCCCTCTTTGAGGAAGGCAGGGGTCCTGGTTGTCTTCTTAGGCATGCCTGGGGAATCAGTCAGAGGCCTGTTTTAGCAGGAATTGTCACATCCCTGAGTCTCTATGGGCCTGGACTATGGTTTTTGCCATTTCTGAGTGCTGGTTGATTTGAAACTCCTGGGATGTCTGGGGCTGGAGCCAGCCCTTTCATATGCGAGGGTACTTTCAGAATATACCACGTTAAAGGCAGCTTGGATACAGAGCACCCCACCTACCTCAGGCTTGTCCCGGTGTGTGTTCACAGCCTCCACATTCAGGTAGATGGACTCTATTCTGCAGCCTCAGAAAAAAATAACTCATATGTCTACAAGCACTCGGGATAAGCCTAGGTCTTCCCTAAGATATTATTTCCCCTTTCCCACCATCACTACCCATACCCCAGGTCCATACTCTTCAGATCAGCAGTTCTCAACCTAGAGGTCATGATCCTTTGGGGGGTTGCATATCAGTATCCTGAATATCAGATATTTACACTATGATTCATAATAGTAGCAAAATTACAATTAAGAAGTAGCAATGAAAATAAATTTATGGTTGAGTCACCACAACATGAGAAAGGTTGAGAATCACTATTCTAGATTATACCTCTCCTGAAGGCAGGGGAGCTGTAGGATGTGCGGGAAAGATTCCAGGCCCAAAAGCCCTAAAGTCAACAGTCATCTTCCCAGAGTGTCTATTTGCTCAGTTTCAATTGCTTGGTTGTATATGGTGAAAGAAATGAGAGGAGATGATCTTTGTGACCGATAAGACAGTAGTCTAATCTATATATGATTGACAGAGGGCTGAGGGTACTCCAAGCCATGCTAAGTGGAAGAGTCCTAGGCTATTGTTCCGGGTACTCAAACCTAGGCAAGGTTTATTCAGAAGATACCTCTAGCAATACTAGAGGTGTGATTACTGGAAAGTTCTAGGGAGCCTGAAGAAGAAGGACCTGGGGCTAACAGGAGCTCCGGTGTTCAATAGTAGCCCCTTCAGCACCATTCCTGTAGGCTATCATATCACAGATTCCAGTTGGTTCTTTTATCCTGTTCACACCCTGGACTACATTTGATTCTATACTTTCCCTGCTTATGAACCTTATGAACCTTTCATAAGTAACTAATGCCCCCATTCTTTAATATGTCCCCAATGTATAATTTTCCTAAGGTATCTGTTGGGTATTCTGCTCAATACAAATAGAACAATGTTCTGTACTCACTGCCCAGGCAGAGACAGACAGAGCCAGGCTCTAGATTTGGATGCTAGCTTAGTTTTTTTCCTCTTAGCCTACTGTCACCAGCTGCACCTCTACCAGGACATCCTGCCAGCCACCTAGGGACCTCACCCAGGAGCCTCCTAGAGCTCCTGGTAGACACTGGAGGCATACCCCTGACTTCTATGTGCCTTTCCTTAAATGAAAGTGGATCTACTTACCATAAGCCACAGGTGTGAGTTTGAGCACTGTGTGCAGAGGACACTTGAGATAGGGCAGCTCATCTGGAAAGGAGGAAGCAGCAGCCCTGAGAGATGCAGTACTGAGCAGAGGACAACATGCAGGCTTGCTGGGTGCTCCTACTTCTATCTCAGCTTTCCACTTGGGTCCCAGCACAGACTTACAGCTGGGATTCTATATGGTGGGTAGCCACAAGAGCAAGCTAATTAGGGCAAAAGAAAGCAACCTAGTTGCCTGGAAACAGTAGCAAGACAGTCTTGGGAAAGTGGACAGAGTGTGAGTCCCATGGGAGGGCTAGGTACCCACCTAGAGGTCTCAATTCTTTACTCAGAATGAGCAGGAAAAAGAAAGCCTTCCTCCTGCCCAGGTCAACTTTACACAGACCCTACACCCGCACCCCTAACTTTCCTAAATACTACTTCCATGGCAGAGGCACATGTGGTATTTGTCTACTACACTCTTTCTTCCAGATCAGGCAGCAACCCCCCACCTACCATCTGTCTGTCTCCGTGTGTGTGTGATTCTTACAACTTCTTTATGACAAGAACTGATTGATTCACTGGCTTCCTGTTATTGATGATTATGCAGGAAGTGACTCTGAACGTTTATGTACAATTTCCTGTCAAGACCAGTGTTTCTACTTTTCAGACAGATGGAAAGGAAGAACAATCTAGCTCATTTTATAGATAAAGAAATGGGCTTCAAGGGGAAATGTACCATGGCTAGGAAGTGGAAGCTTAGAGCCTCAAACTTAGGGTACTCTGAAGACAAGATACCTATTCTGCCCTTGCAGTTTGTAGGTACCACCATGGAGGGACTCACAGAGTACTGGGATGCACACTTTTTGGGGCACTTTATCTTGATATCCACCTCATCACTCTCCAGGCTGCACTACATATCCTTACTTCCCTTATTTAGCTGGAACACCATCACTTGTAATGACTTCTTGTCCCTTAGGTTAATTATAGGCTTTGAAGGCATGCTACCATCCTCCCAACCTCCTGACATATATCAAGATGGGGCATTTTCCTGGAAATTCATTCCATTCCTCCCCACTGTTAAACATTATAATTAAGTTCTGGGTCAATGACTTTTTTGTATGTATGACCACACTATACCCTCATTGATGCCCTGGGTCCTGTCCACTGCCACTTTTCATATGAAGAAACAGGGCTGGAGAACAGAAGTAACTTGCCTACAGTCTCTGACCTAGCTCTGCCACTGTTTCTTCTCTCTCTGGCCCTCAGTGTCCCCATTTTACAGAACAAGTTAGATTAGCTACAAACTACAGGTGCCCTAGCCCTGCAGTTCTGTCGGTATGCATTCTACCTCATGTAATTTCTCTGGGCATGCTTTCATCACTCTCCTGAATACTAAGGGTAAAACTATCTGTCTAGCCCTGAATAATCTTGCTCCCGGGGGAAGTTGTGAGCAGCTAGAATGGTCTGTGTATAAAAGATGGTAAGAAATGGAGATGTTAGGAAGTAACTACAAGGCCCCTGTGTATATTTGAGAGGAGAAAACCTCTGACAGACATCTGGGATTAACTCCTATCCCATGAATTTGGGCAAATTATTTCACTGCTCTAAACCTTGGTTTTCTTATCTGAGCAATGGGAATAGTTCCTGCCCCACAATCTCAAAATTCTAAGACTGAAAAGACCTCCATCACATAGTCCATCACCTATTTCAAGTGGGGACATTTTCAAATGAGGATATTGAAGATCAGATAGAGAATATGACTTATCCAATGTCAAGCTCGCAAGTTCCCTAGATTTCAATCTTGAATTATTCCATATTTTATATATTTTTTTATTTTGAAATTAGCATACAGAATTGAATCAAGAGTTTGGGACACTACAGGCATTAAATAGTATTTAGCATTGCTTCCAAACAGCTTCAAAATATCCTGGAAATGTCAACATTTCAGCATCCACATTAGAAATGGATTGTCGTATGAAGGTAGTGCCAGGCCACCTGAGAAGTAGATGTAGCATATATGTACTTTGTATACATGCATATGGCAGTATATAAATTCTATGTATACATATGTATGGCAGCATATGTAGTCTATATATATGCATGATTGTATATATATACAATCTCTCTGTATATATATATGGCAATATAGGAAGTTTTAATATATATATGTATATATTAAGTATATATATACATTTGAAGCATGTATAAATATGAATGACAGCATAGCATAAGTAGTCTGTTTATATATATGTATGGCAGTATATAAGTCTGTGCATACATACTTTCATAAATACAGAATGCAGATGTTTTTAAAGATAAATTATAACTTGAAAAAACTTAAATTATAGACATTGCTATCTTGGAGAAATTATTCCGATAGCAAGAGCGCAGGTATCACATCAACTGAGGTCAGAATGCTTCAGAGATATACTGTCTCAGTATGTGAAGCTGTGGCAGACTATTTATGATGGCTTTCAATATGCAGATTCTACAGATTAGTTAAGAGAATACTAATAATGGCAACATAATCCATAAATGCATCATCTGTTCTAGGATTTTTAACATGTTTATTTCAACCTTACCATTAATTCTCACCATTTTATAGTTGAGAAAACAGGCTGAGGGGAGCTAACAGTACTTACTGAAGGTAGCACAGACACATGAAACAAATTTGAGCCTAGATATCCTTGTTTTAAATATTGTACTTTTAACCACTAAGATATAAACTTCTAATTGCTGACATCAGCATCCCAAATCACATCCAGCTCTTTACACCAGGAATAGAGCGGGAGGGGTGTGTTACCTGAACTTTTATCCAGGAAGTATGCCAGGAGGCACCGCATGACAGCCTGGTGACAGATTACCAGTACATTTTCTTGTCGTTCTAGCTCCATTATAACTGGCTCAAGACGCTGAACCAGATCCTCATAGGACTGAACAAAAGACAAATACTTGGTAAGAAGTGGGGATGGGGGTGAAGCACATTTACCCAGAGAAGAAAACTTGGTTTGGGAGCCAGTTGAATTGTTGACCCAACAGAATGACTAAGGCAAATCACTTGTTTCTTGGGGTTTTAGTTTCTCAACTGCTAAATGAACCAATCAATAAGTGTGGGATGAAAGACAACACTATAACCCCCACTATAAAGTATATACTTAAATGTACATCTGAAATTTCAAAAAAAATAAGGAAAATTCTGACCTGTAGTATTCCAAAATAAAAAGTTTTTTTAAAAATTGGGTGTAGATGCCACAACTAGACTAGGACATTTGGCAATCTCATTAACCAAGAAGCTGATATTTCAGAAACCTTATAGAAATAGGAGTTAAGCTGGGAGTTGTGACTCAACATAAATCTGAGACTCTCAGAGAACAAATCTTTACACCCTAAGTCAAAGTTTAAAATAGAAAAAGTCAATCCACAGGAAAAAGGGAAACAGTAAGAAAATATATCTGTCCCTCTGATTCTGATGGAAAAACATGAAAAGCTTCCTGTAACAATTATTTTAAAAGGCTGATGGCATAAAGAACATGTAGAAAGAAAAAGAAAGAAGGAAGGGAAGGGAAGAGAGGGGAGGAGAAGGGAGGGAAGAGAAGGGGAGGGAAGAAAGAAAGAAAAAAGAAAGAAAGAAAGGAAGAAAGAAAGAAAGGAAGGAAGGAAGGAAGGAAGGAAGGGGAGGGAAAAGTGGAGGAATGTTGAAGAGAGGGGAAGAGAGTGGAAAGAAAAAAAGGGGACTAAAGAAATAGAGAGACGTAGAGGGAAGAGTGGAGAGGAGGGAAGAAGAAAAGGGGAGAAAGGAGAGGAGACGAGACAAAAGGAGAGGAGGGGAAAGAGATGAAGGGCAGAGAGGGAAGGAGGGGTGGGAGGGGAAATCAAGTAATATCTAGATATAGGCGAGTTAAGCTTAAAGGCAACAAAGATATAAAAGCTTCTCATTTAACCAATGACCAAAGAAACAATAATGAAACTGAAAAAAAATTCCTTAACCACAGTGAAACAATAAAACAATAAGAGAAATAGCTTTAAAGTGCTAAGAAAATGACAGTCCAACTGAGAGTTTTGTATGCAACCAATTATCATCGAGGATTGAGGATGCACCCCCCCCCAAAGATAGTTTTAGATAAAAGGAAAGGTGAGAGTACTAATGACAGATTTTCATTAGAGAAACTGTACAACAAGATGAAAAAATGAAACTTGAGATAGAAACAAGAATAATCAAAGGATCAGTAAACATTTAATTAAATGACTAAATGTAACAATAACAACAACGCCAGTAATAGTTCATTTGGGAGTTAAGAGATTAAGGCTATGTGAAAATATAAAACATGTAAGTTAGGAGAGGAAGCAACTGCAGTTTGAAAGATCTTATACTATTTAGGGGCATAGCAGAGACATTGATTTTTAGACCTGTTAGTCATGTATATTAAAGTACTAAATGTTCTTATTCTAGCTTCACATTTGTATTTCCATAACACTGTATTTTATTTCTTCTTCCTTGGGAAGGGGTATAGGAGAGCAGGGTAAAGGAGGGAATATGTATGGTAAGGGATAACTAACTCTAAAGGTCTTTTGAAAAACCACATAGAAACCTTTTTACCGTAAAAGCTTCCTAAAATATACAGATACATGAAAGGAATTTAAACAGAATCACCATATAATAAGGGAGACAGTGTCCCATTTAAACATCTTATGTTATCAAGTAAAAACTCCAGTCCCATGAATGGGTTACATCTGTTGAATCACTGACCAAAGGGGTCCCACAGAATCCTGCAAAACATTGCAGGCTATTGGTTTTTCTCTGCAATTTGATAGTAAGGCTCTATTTCTGAAGACACAACTTACTATGTCATCGGACGTAGATAAGTTCAGTTGGTGTTCAAGTAAGCTTTACCCCTACTGACTAGCATTAATGGTGCTGGAAGGTACTCTGCACACTACCAGAGGAGAAAGGGTGACCATCAATATCACCCAGCTACAAAACCTGTGACTTGTAACATTGACCTGCCTGCAAGATATACTAGTGCAATGATGGCACAAACCTTATGGGAATAACAAACCACTTTTTGATTGGATTTAAGGTTAATTCTATGAGATGGAACCTATACCTGACACTGCTAAAGTGTCCAAGAACCTGTGACTAGATAATGTCATTGGCCTATGGGAAAATCTAGTACTATTATTCTGTTGAAGGAGCATAACTATAAAATGACTACTAGTGACATATTGCTACACCCGTAGACTAGTGCCTCACTCAACTCTCATCAGAGAAATTTCTTCTTGTAGTAGATGGATGTAAACACAGACCCATAACTAGACATTGTGTGGGGTTGAAAGACTTTGGAACACTCAGTCATCAATGGTATATCTTTATTAAACCCCTCCCTTCAAGGCTAAGGGATCTTATATTAAAGAGGGGTCAGAGAGATTGTAAGAGTCAGAGGTGATAGATGACTTCCAAAAAAACAGTGTCTCCCAGACACAATAAGACTGATACACATATGAATCTATGGTAGCATGCACAAGGCCTACATAGATTCAAGTAGTCAGGGTTTCAGCACCGAGAGCGGGAAGTAGACATGGGGTCCCACCCCTAACTAAGAAGCTATCTGCAACTGACACCTGCTGGCAAAGGGAAAATGAATTTTCTCCAATGTATAGTCACTAGTATATCAAACACACTTCAGACCAGACCCTATGCCCAAGAGTAGTTGGCCAATGCAAAATTAACTACATGTTTTATTTTGTTTTTGTGAGTATTCTGTTTTGTTTTGGCACTTTCTGTCTTACTGGTTTTTTGTTTGTTTTAATTTTCATCTTTGTGTTTTGTGGATTTTTCTGAAAGAGAAAGAGAGAGAGAGAGACAGAGAGAGAGAGAGACAGAGAGAAAGAGAGAGAGAGAGAGAGAGAGAGAGAGAGACAGAGAGAAAGAGAGAGAGAGAGAGAGAGAGAGAGAGAGAGAGAGAGAGAGAGAGCAACATAAAGTTGGGCAAGTGGAGGATCTTGGAGGGGAAACATAATAAAAATATATTATATGAAAAAAATAATTAAAAAAGAAATATAAAATGTTAAAGTTCAAGTTGATTGTATAACAATACACAACAAATTATTCTGAGTGATTTTAAAGTACAATATTTTGACCTCATACCCTTAGTGGGATATCTTCAAAAACAGAAAGAACCATGATGAATTTTTAAAGTAAAGCGTAACCTCCACAAGAATCTGGAAACAGATTATAACACATATTGATGAAAAACTCAACCCTAAGGAAAGCAAGAGAAAAATAAAGTAAGCATAGAAAGTTAAAGACAATAGAAATAAATGTTAAAAAGTCAGTAATAGCAATAAAATATATATAGCAGGATTAGCATTCAAAATACATCTTTCAGTTTGAATTAAAAACAACAAAATCCAACTATAAACTGCTTATAAGAGACATAAATAAAACAAAAGTACCCAAAAAAGTTGAAAGTGAATAAATAAAGATGAACTAAGAAAAAGGTTAGAAGATACCATGTAGAGCTAGATTTGGGTTAGGTAAATGGCATTATTAAGGAAAAAAGTTAAGTCATTCTCACTAAAATATGCATAATTCAGTGAGAAGACAACATTGCTTTTAATTTGTATGCATCTAATAACACAGCCTAAAATAAATATAAAGTAAAGGAGAGCAAATTAACATTAACTTAATAAAGTCCCTTCTGAGAATGAAGATGAAAATATTAAAGTGATTTGTGACTGAACATAACATCTACTGCTTTATCTTCCTAGATGTCCATATTTTCAGATAATTGTTCATAGGGTTTTGGATCAAAGATAGAGTATGACTAATAAATACATTAAAATGCAGAACTGGCTAAGTAGAGGCTGGATTGAAAGCAATAAGCATTCATCTCACATAGAGACAGAAAAATTATGGCCTGGCTCATATGGTAGCCAAGAAGTTGATTAAATTAATAGCTTTTGTTCCTTGCCAACTTCTGAGAGAGTCTGTAACTTTAGGCAAGTTGGCAATAAAATATTACAGAATTAGAGTATATTGAGCTATTTTAAATTGTCCAGTGAGGAAATGACAAATACAAGGCATTGGATAAAGAGTGTTCTTCTAAAAGTACATAGTGTCTATAAGTAGGCAAATATGTAGCTTTTAAAAAAGAGGAGTAGGTCATAGCAACTACCACTCAACCTGATGAGCTGAGTTTGATCCCTGGGATCACATGGTAGAAGGAGAGAACAGAGTTACATGGGTTGTTCTCCATGGGTTGTTCTCTGACCTCCATAAGCATGTGGGGCTTGGCATGCATGCATGCATGCACACACTGAATGAATGAATAAATAAATAAATATTTTTTAAAAGAAGAGGAATGGCTTGCCTAACAGCTAAAGATCAGATAATCAAGTACCTTGACAGGTACCAGCTATTGAAAACATGTTTTGCCTTGTTTCTAAAGCTACTTAGGAAACTCTGGCAGTTGGAATGAAGATACAGAAGAGTCCTAGGAGTTCGGCCACCCCTTCAACTTTACCTCTCCCTTGGGATAGCGGTAACGATATTTATCCTGATCCCGTAGTGCAAATTCTTCAGGGTAGTGTTCCTGGATTTCTTCATAGGTCATCTCCTCACAGACACCCTATTAAAAATTATTTGTGAACAATATATTTACCACATAGCGTTTTTACACAATTCAGAGACCAATGATTATAGAATAATATAACATGTGGGTTTCTGTCAAAGTAGCTCTTGAGTTGTTCCTGTTACCTGTGGTGCATTATGTGTGAGAGGCGTGTGACTTGTGTGAGGACCCAGAAAGAGGAATATGGTATGTACTCACTCATAAGTGTATTCTAGCCATAGTTAAAGGTCTTTGAGTCTATAATTCGTGATCCTAGAGAAGCTAAATAAGGTGAACCTGAAGAAAATCATATAGTTATCCTCCTGGATATTAGAAGTAGGCAAGATTGCCAGGCAAACTTGGGTGCACGGGGGGTGGAGGGGGTGGAAGTAAGGGGAGATGGTTAGGGGGAGGGGAGAGGGGGAGGATTGGGGATGGCTTGGGGGAATGGAAGGGGGGGAGGGAGGAAGGATGGTTATGGGAGCAGGGAAGTTTATATCTCAACTAAGGGAGCCAACTTAGGGTTTGCAAGAGACTTGATTCTGGAGGGGTTCCCAGGCCCAAGGAGAGGTCCCCAGATTGTTCCCTGGGCAGCAGAGGAGAGGGTACCTGAACTGGCCTTGGCCAATAACCATACTGATGAGTATTTTGCATGTCACCACAGAACCTTCATCTGGTGATGGATGGAGATAGAGACAGAGACACATGTTGGAACACTGGACTTAACTCCCTAGGTCCAAATGAGAAGCAGAGAGAGGGAGATCGTGAGCAAGGAAAGCAGAACCAGAGGGAATCTTCATCCGACGATGGATGGAGATAGAGACAGAGACCCACATTGGAGCACTTGACTGAGCCCCCAAGGTCCAAATGAAGAGCAGAAGGAAGGAGAACATGAAAAATGAAGTCAGGACCGCGAAGGGTGCGTTCACCCACTGATACAAGGGGACTGACCTAATGAGAGCTCACCAAGGCCAGCTGGACTGGGACTGAACGAGCATGTGATCAAACCGGATTCTCTGAATGTGGCTGACATGGGGGCTGACTGAGAAGCCATTGACAATGGCACTGGGTCTGGTTTCATCTGCATGGACTGGCTTTCTGGGATCCTGGTCTGTTTGGGTGCTCACCTTCCTGGACCTGGAGGGAGTGGGGAGAAACTTGGATTTCCCACAGGACAGGAAACCCTGACTGCTCTTGGGAATGGTGAGGGAGGAGGAGAGGGAGTGGGGGGAGCTGAAGAGTATTGGGAGGAGGGGAGGAAGTGGAAATTCTTTTTTTTGTGTTATTTATAATTACAGTTTTTCTTTTTTTTTCTTTTTTTTTTTAGTAAATTTTATTAAATTATAAAAGTTTCCATTTCCGCCCCCCCTCCCAACACCCTCCCACTCCCCCCACTCCCCCCCTCCTTCCCCTCCGTCCCCCAGGGCAGTCAGGGTTTCCTGCCCTGTGGGAAGCTCCAGCTCCCTCCCCCTCCCTCCAGGTCCAGGAAGGCGAGCGTCCAAACAGACTGGATGGAAATTCTTTAAATAAATAAATAAGGGGAAAAAAGTAAAATTCTAAAAAAAAACCTCTTTGTGGTATTGAACAGATATTCTTAAATATGCTGATGTAATGGTATGATACTCTGGTGTTCGGTTTTATTCGAGGGATACTCAATTTGATTATAGTTCTAGATAATAAATAAAAAGCAGAAAAAAGAAGAATGGGTGTGTTTGGACTCAATATATGATATTTTCCTACGATTGCCTCAATAGTTCTAGATGTGAATATTATATATAAGTATATATAAAATAAGGACTTACTACTGTGTTTGTAAGCATGTGCAGCATGCTTATTATGTGTGCCGTTGTGTGATATCTTGATCACATCCTGACAATAAAGTTAACTTTGAACCAGAGGGTGGAGCTAGCCACTAGCTGACCAAAATTAACCACAGAGGTTTTGGATTGAGGGCAGAGAGGAGACAGGAAATAGTAAGGCAGGGCTGTGAGAGAATCTCAAGCCCTCTGGTTTGAAGATTGGAAGAGAGAGGAGGTGACTGGTGGCCTCTCTGATTCTCTGATCATTCAGGTTCTTACCCCATATCTGATTCCTGATTTCTTTTATTGATAAAGAATAATTAGATAAATGCATCAGTGTGATTGAGATATGTTCAAAGCCTTGTGTTTCCGTGTATATTTTATATCTAATTTTACATATGTTGTACACTTGTATTCTCTGTGTGGATGTACAGAGTGTATAAGTATCTGAGACTATGCCCATGTGGGTTACTCTGTAGTATCTGTCTTCATGTGTATTGGTGACATATATACACGAATGTGTACATTCTACATTGTTTCTGCAATATCATTTGTGTATGTATGTCTATGTCTGAAGTCTGTGAATGTGAGTAATATTCCTGAAACTATGTATTAGTACTGTGTACATGTCAAATGGTTTGCTCATCTGTGTTTATATTCAATACATATATGTATATGATGTACCTATATTTATTTCTAGAACTGTGTGCATATATGTTGCAGATATGATTGACAGGAGAGAGTTGCTGTGACTGTAAAGTGCATGTGTGTACTGGTAAACATACTTGTGGCTGGTATCTGAAACTCTGTATACAAGTATATATACAGTACATATATATAGACAGTGGTACTCACCCATTGGATAGCCTTCCTTATCCTTCCTGTCCTGCCCTCTATTTTACTATCTCTTGGAAAAATCTATCCACAGATACTTCCTAAGGTAAAAACTAGGAAATTTTTTAATGGTTTCAGAGTGGGCCTAGGAAGATAAATTCTGAGAGCTTCCAAGTCTACTGAGAAATCCCCATAGGCAAGGCTACTGGTGCTGGTGGTAAAAAGAGATGTTGTTCTTGACATTTCCTTCAAAGTGTGTGAGTTTTAATTAAACCCTGCTTGTTTGGTGCCTGGGGTCATCAGACTCTGGCTCTTGTCTTTTTGACTATCTATCAGGCTTCCTTCAGGGGCACGGAATAGAACATTTACAAATTATAAACAGCTTTGCAGTGTCAGGCTTTCTGAATGAACATTACTCATAGGAAAGAAAGAACACAAAGATCCTTTTAGACTGTTTTAAGCTTCTGTTCTGAGGCTTATTGTGAGGCCTTTTGCCTATGGAAATGATCATTGCCTTCTTATTTTGACTTTAGGCAACATGCTTAACGTCTCTGAGTTTTATTTTCCTCATCTGCAAAATGCAGAAATTAACAACTACCTTATAGAAATTGTCTAGTTTGGTTTCTTTTGCTGCAATAAACCATGACCAAAAACATCTTAGGTAGGATGACAATCCATCATTAAAGGAAATCAGGACAAGAAGCATGGAGAAAACGTGATTACTTGCTTACTTTTAGGTTCACATTAAGACACCTTTCTTTTACAGCCCAGATCCACCTGCCGACATATGGTACTTCCTACAGTGAGCTTGCCTCCCTATATAAATTAAAAATTCATGAAAATGCCCCATAGACATTCTCATAGGTCAATCCAATGCTGAATTTCACAAGATCTTCAGGACACAGAATACTCTCTTATACATGGTTGCTTGACAAAAACGAAACAAAACAAAACAAAAAACAATATAAGGTTTAATGAACTAATTAGGTTCCCTGGAACAGAGGTAACCCACGAGATAATCTTAGAATTACAATCTCCCTATATGCCAGGATATTAACCCTTTCCATCTTACCGCATCAATCTCATTAAGGGCTTTCCACTGTTCATAGGGGACACCTAGGGCCTCAGCAGTCTGAATGGTCCTCTTCATATGACTGGTCCACACCTTCAGGTTGCTGATGCCTTGAGACTGAATGAAGTTGGCCAGGGCAAAGGCATACTAGGGATACAAAGAAGAGGAAGGAAAAAAGAGGTGATAAGGGAAAGACCAAGGGAGCCATAAGAACAAGTTCAAATCTCTCATGAATGGTTAAGTACTAAAGGAACAAAAAAGAAAACGATGATTAAATTTATATAAAGATAAACCTGGGACTATACCTCAGAGGTAGAACATTTACCTAACAGATATTGAGGTGCTGGGTTTTATTCCTAGCACCACAAAAATTACATAAAGATATACTCTTGAAAAGGAGGGATACAGAGAGGTTTATCAAAGGATATAAAGTTACACTTAGTAAATTCTGACATTCCAATACACAGTAGGGTGTCTATCATTAAAAATTGGTGCTGTATATTTTAAAACCCTTAGAAGATTTTGAATGTTCTCATCACACACAATGTTAAACACACATAAACACCTGCAGTAATGTATCAGGATATAAGATTAACTAAAAAAAAAAAAAGCAGTAGCCTTCTTTTACATGGATGATAAATGGGCTGAGAAAGAAATCAGAAAAACATCACTCTTCACAATAGCCACAAATAACATAAAATATTTTGGAGTAACTCTAACCAAAAAAGTGAAAGACCTGTATGACAAGAACTTTAAAACTTTGAAGAAAGAAATTGAAGCAGACACTAGAAAATGGAAAGATCTCCCATGCTCTTGGGTAGGCAGAATTAACATGGTAAAAATGGCAATTTTATCAAAAGCAATCTACAGATTCAATGCAATACCCATCAAAAAAATCCCAGCAAAATTCTTTACAGACTTTGAAAGAACAATACTCAACTTCATATAGAAAAACAAACAAACAAAAAACAGGATAGCCAAAACAATCCTATGTAACAAAAGAACTTCTGGAGGCATCACAATCCCTGACTTCAAATTCTACTATAGAGCTACAGTACTGAAAACAGCTTGGTATTGCCATAAAAACAGAAAGGAGGACCAATGGAACCAAATAGAAGACCCGGATATCAATCCACACCTCTTCGAACACATGATTTTTGACAAAGAAGCTAAAATTATACAATGGAAGAAAGAACACATCTTTAACAAATGGTGCTGGCATAACTAGATGTCAGCCTGTAGAAGAATGAAAATAGATCTATATCTATCACCATGTACAAAACTCAAGTCCAAATGGATTAAAGACCTCAATATAAATCTGACCACACTGAACCTGATAGAAGAGAAAGTGGGAAGTAGCCTGCAATACATGGGCACAGGAGACCACTTCCTATGTATAACCCAGTAGCACAGACAATAAGAGCAACAATAAATAAATGGGACCTCCTGGAACCGAGAAGCTTCTATAAGGCAAACGACACAGTCAACAAGACAAAATGGCAACCTACAGAATGGGAAAAGATCTTCACCAACACCACATTGGACAGAAGGCTGATCTCCAAAACATACAAAGAACTTAAGAAGCTTGACATCAAAAGAACAAATAATCCAATAAAAAATGTGGCTACAGATCTAAACAGAGAATTCTCAACAGAGGAATCTCAAATGGCTGAATGACACTTAAGGAAATGCTCAACATCGATATCCACCAGAGAAATGTAAATCAAAACAACTCTGAAATTTCATCTTACACCTGTCAGAATGGCCAAGATCAAAAGCGTTGATGACAGCCAATGCTGGAAAGGATGTGGGGTGAGGAGAATGCTCCTCCATTGCTGGTGGGAGTGCAAACTTGAACAGCCGCTTTGTAAATCAGTATGGTGATTTCTCAGAAAATTAGGAAACAATTTACTTCAAGACTGACAATACCTTTGTTGGGTATTTACCCAAAGGATGCTCAATCATACTACAAGGACATGTGCTCAACTATGTTCACAGCAGCATTATTTGTATTAGCAGAACCTGAAAAGAACACAAATGCTCCTCAATTGAAGAATGGATAAGGAAAACGAGGTACATTTACACAATGGAGTACTACATAGCAGTAAAGAAATAATGACATTTTGAAATATGCAGGCAAATGAATGGATCTAGAAAACATCATACTGAATGAGGTAACCCAGAGTCAGAAAGACAAATATCATATGTACTCACTCATATGTGTCTTCTAGACATAAAGCAAAGAAAAAAAAACCTACAGTTCACAACCCCAGACAACCTAGACAACAAAGAGGACACTGTGAAAGACATACATGGATCTAATCTTCATAGGAAGAAGAAAAAGACAAGATCTCCTGAGTAAATTGGGAACATGGGGGTCATCGGAGAGGGTAGAAGGGGAGGGGGAGGAAGGAAAGGGAGCAGAAAAAAATGTATAGCTCAATAAAAACAATAAAAACATAAACAACAAAATAATCATTAAAGTAACAAAAATAACATTTCTTTCCCTCAAAAAAAGATGATGGACCAATATACAATTAGCATGGAAATAGTAAATTATATCTAACAAATATGTGCAAATATAAAGTGTCAAAAATAAAAGTCATATCCTACCCTGAACCACTAAGGATGAAAGAAAGAGAAAAAGAGTATCTATGCTGATATGTGCTCACTGATTCCCCTACTAGATGGATCATTCATTCAAACAGGCCCACCTCTAACGTACATTGAGCCTAAGAACAAATGGATCCACCCCCATGGTCTGTATTCTTTCTCCTTCTATTTCTGATGACATCCAGCACTTCTAGGTATCTTCACTACATGTCCGAGGTTAATCAAATCACATCACCAAATTCTGTTTATGCTCCATCTCCAGTGGTCCTCTTCTACACAGAGTAACCTCAGGGCTACACTTGGGCCTAAAAGTTAATATTCCTGTGATCATGGCCTGTCCTCAGGCAGAAACTATCAGATGGGTGCATACGGGCACTGAATCAGATTTCAGGCCATCAGAGAGGGGTTTCAAGGCTAGAAGTGCCCAGTTTGTGGCCTGGAAGTATGGACTGAAGGATCTGAAAGACAGTTCTCTGATGTTTTGAATTTCTATTGCTAGAATGGGGATCCCGGTACCCAGTTAAAGGTCATTTGCACATGCACTGAGTATTTATGGCCCTATGTACAGGGTGTTATTAATCAAACATGGCTTGTCCTATCTGCACAAATGGACATAGGCACAAATTTGTATGATAGATGCAAGTCAGTAGTCAGTGTTCATGGGTAGAAGCCCTTGCCTAAGAGAGTAACAGAAAGGCAAATCCCAACAGCTTACATAGTGCCCATCTCTGACGTCATACCATACCTATAAAATGCAAACACCATGCACTTATCCAGCCTTGTCTCTGAGCTGTGTGGAAAGCAAACTATTTCCTGGTACATAGTAGGTACTAGTTAAACGAAAGCTATAGAGATTGGGGTGGCTGACTTTTAAAACCAGGCCTCATGCAGTGGGCTGACGAATGTGAAGGTTAGGATCTGATGCGTGCTCATATATACATATTTGTGTGTACAGGCGGTACTCATGTATTCATGGCTACTTTTTCAATGGACTCTTAGCTGTGCAAGTAAGAAAGAGTAGCTATAGCCAAGAAGTCCTGGAGATGAAAAAAATACCTCAAGTGATCTCAGTCTCTGTTCTGGAGAGCATGAGAGGTAAGAGTCAGGTCAGAGGGAACCTCTAGAGGGAAACTTCCAGTCCATAAGGATCAGAAAGGTTCCCCGAGGACAGGGCTTCAGGGGCAGTCCTAGTTTGGGACATCTTCCACCTATCCAGCAGGGGTACTGAGGAAAGGCAGGAAGGTCTGGTTTTCAGTCCTGCCTATGTTATCTTTTACTGACCACATGACCTGAAGCTGCTCTCTGTCTCTGTTGCTCAGCTTCCTTATCCATAAACAATGACAGTTATGCTCAGTTCACACTGCTGATGTCATTCAAAAAAATAGACGTGGAAGTGGATGGTACTATGGCTGTGCATAGGTGTCCAATAAAAGACAGTAAGGGGTTGTAGAGTTGACTCAGTATTTAAGAGCACTGGCTGTTTTTGTTCCCAGCACCCATATGATGACTCACAACAAGCTCCAGGGGATCTGATGCCCCTTTCTGGTCCTTGTGGACACCAGACATGCACACAACACACAGACACACATGCAGGCAACACACATATACACATGAAATAAAAGCAAATAAAACTTCTAAAAAGACATTAAGAACCAGGAATGCCTCTCCTACACTTCATTTTCTATCTATGCTATCCCTAAGTGATTTTCTCCAGCAACATGTGTGCTAACAAGCCTAGGTAAAGGACCAGAAACTGGGAAGTAAATCCATTACCCAGAATGGAAAGGTTACTTTATCAGGTCGAAACGGAAAAATCATGACTTGAAAGAGTCAGTGATAGAGCAGAATGAGGAGAGGTATTTCCAAAGGCCAGTGACTCATGGGATAAGGAATAAATAGGGAGGACTTCCTGGATGACTAGATCTTGGAGCAGAAGCAGGACCTTAGAAGGAATGGAGTGAGCAAGAGGCAGTAGGGTGAGGACAGTGGGGTTTCTCAAATGAGTTAGGGGGCAGCATCAACACTGAGTCATGAAGAAGGGGGATTCAGGCTGAGATCCAAAGGTCACTTATCTATGTACTTGACAGTTACCAGCTAACAGAGGGACCAAAGAGGACAGCAAGGTGGGATTGGACAAAGGGCAGAGTGGTATGATGAGGGGAGACATCCAGTAGGGGAAGGGTGATGGAGCTTGAGAAGCAGCTATACTTGGGAAGCCTTGGAGGATCATGCTACTGATCTTGCAGAAGCAGTATGCATATGAGAACCATTCAATATCTGTGACAGGACTCAGTGACTAATATTGGAAGAGACTGATCGATCATAATTTGAGCCTTTTCCATTGAGGGATACTTCTTAAAATTCAGTCACTGGCCACCCTACCTGGGTTAGCCTAGTTTACCCACCTGAGTCTTTGGAACTCCCTTACCTGCTTGCCCCGAGATGAGAGGCCAGAGTCACCTCCAATGCGGCCCCTGAGGTTGAGCTCACTCTCACCATGCCGGCATAGGTAGATGGATCGGGGAGTGACATGGATGTTCATGAGGTAGTAGGCTGTGCGGCTCTGAACATGGTCCTGCACTCGATTTACCATGTAGCGTGTGCCCACGTCGAAGATCTTGATGTAGGATAGGTGGCTGGGCCAGACCCAAGGAGAAGCAAACATCGTAGGTGCTGATGGGAGGGAGGGTTGATCCCAAGAGAAATTCCTAACCACACCTCCTGCTCCCAATCCTCCTCTGAAGTTCGGCTCCTACCTAACAAGATGTTATACCTAATCTTGCTCTTGGTATATATTCTAGAAATTTTGTTCCTGACAGCCCCAGGGACCTCATCATTGTGGGCTACAATCTCCTTTTTTCAGCTTGAATCAACCTGTCTTTTTCCCTTTCCCAATCACAACGCAATTGGCTAAGATTCTTCTCTATAGTCTACACCTGCAATTCACAAGTACTTTTATCTGAATTAAGGCACTGTGCTTTGGGTAGAGGATATCTGCCCTTTAGGAACTCTTAGAGCAGTCAGAAACATACACTTGAATACATGAATAATATTCAGCATGCCTGTCACAACAGCACAGTATGCCAAGTATTGGTGTGAAGGGATACAGAAATAGTGCAGAACATCATTAGCAAACTTGTGGTCCTGGCCCCAAGTTCCTGGTAGTTCCCTTAGTTATGTGCTCAGCTCTAGTAACAATAGACCGAGTACTAATCAAATACAATGTCTCTGGAAGAGCTGGGAGGCAGGGGGGTGGAGATATGAACAGCTTGGAAGATTAGAGTCATGAAGTGAAACTTCTACAGCTCCTGGAACAGCCCTTAATCCTCTAGTTGACTGTAAGGAGCTAAGAGAGCTCCATGGGAAAAGGTGTGGGAACTGGAGTCATAGGGTGACATAAGCAACCCAGGGCCCTTAAGCTGTTGATGGTTTTGGTTTCAGAGAGCCTCTTCCTTGATCTTCCTAGAAAAGGCCTTTACATTTACAGCCTCATCCTTCACAACTCTGGGATCCATGTGCAGTGGATCCCAAAGGACACTTGAATTTGTTGAATATTGAATATTTTCTGTGTATCTTGAAGAGCCTGGGAGATTTTAAGATGCACAAATCCTCACAGCCATTATTCAGAGTAGAGGTCATCATGTAGAAAATAAAAGCACACAGAGAAGCAAATTTCCACAGAATATGTCTCACTCCAGTGAGCTCTGATGTGATTTTGTTGCCTGGGTATTGCCTGTATCAAATACTAGACTCTGTGATTCAAAGGGAACTTTCAAATTCCATAGCTTTGTCTGTTATCCTAAATGATTTTACAGGCTGTCTGGAGTTGGCTTCATCATACAGCACCACACCTAACCCATGATATTTTAATTCCTGTATTGCTGGTATACTTGGAATATTCTCTGTACTCCTCTCTTCTTTTCATACTAAGAGCTAATTAGGCCAGCTGTCTCAAAGTACTTTTCGTTTTGCTTGAAATGATGTACCTTGCTGATTTCCAAAGTTGAGCTCCTATCTTTCAAAAGGTAGGACATTTACTCTCTTCAAGAAATCTTAGAGTTTAGAGCTATATAAATTCATGTATAATATCTTAATAACAAATTATTATAAAAGTTTCATGTTCATCTCCCAAATTATGTAATTTAAAATAAAATATATAAACTATACTAATGAGAAGGTCCTGGTTTTATTTTTCTACTTTTTCATGTTGCTGCTTTTAAATACTAATTGTCAAATGGTTGTAGGATAGTTTTCTTCTTATTTTTGGAAGTCCAACATTGCTGATGCCTCGAACACATGGTTAGCTTGCCTACTGAATAATCCAGTTCTTACAAGCATTCTTGCTTAAAGGTGGGCCAAGTTCCATGCTCAGAGTTCCTTCAATCATCTAGCTTACTGATCCCAGAACTGGAGTCAACTGTGTACACACCACCTTTTCCAAATTACTGGGCATTCTAGCAAAACATGAATAGCCTTGCCTCTTTGGCCTCCTTAGGTAGTGCTAAGGCTGGCCATGATGCAGTTAAATTTCTATTAATTAAATAAATTTATAAAATAATTAGATGGAAGCAGATGCAGTGATTCACAGCTAAGCACTGGCTGAACTCCTGGAGTCCAGGCAGAGAGAGAAGGGTGATAAAATGAGCAAAGGGGTCAAGATCATGATAGGGAAACACACAGAAAGAGCTGACCTGAGCTAGTGGGAGGTCACTGACCCTGGATTGACAGCTGGAGAGCCTGCATAGGACTGAACTGGGCCCTCTGAATGTGGGTTACAGTTGTGTGGCTTGGGCAGTTTGTGGGTCCACTAGCAGTGGAAGCAGTATTTATACCTAGTGAATGAACTGGCTCTTTGGAGCCTATTCCCTATAAGGGGATACCTTGCTCAGCCTAGATACAGGGGAAGGGCCTTGGTCCTGCTTCAATGTGATGTGATAGACTTTCTTGACTACCGAAGGAATGCCTCATCCACTCTGTGGAGTGGATTAGAGGTGGGATGGTGCGGGGAAGCAGGAGGAGGGACAGAAGGGGAACTGTGGTTGGCATATAAAATGAAAAAGATTGTTTTTTTTTAAAAAATAAAAAGAAAAAAGGTGATGTTTCTCTGATTTCCCTCGCAGCTTCCTTATCATTTGTACATAGGAGGGCTACTGATTTTTTTGAGTTGATGTAGCACATCACTGAAGGTATTTATCAGCTGTAAGAGTTCTCTGGTAGAGTTTTTGGGGTCACTTATATATACTATCATATCATCTGCAAATAACAAAAGTTTGACTTCTTCCCTTCCAATTAGAATTCCCTTGATCTCCTTTTGTTGTCTTATTGCTATAGTCAGAACTTCAAGAACTATGTTGAAGAGATATGGAGAGAGTAGTGGACAGCCTTGTCTTGTTCTTGATTTTTGTGGAATCCTTTATCATTTCTCTCCATTTAATTTGATGTTGGCTGTCGACTTGCTGTATATTGTTTTTATTATATTTAGATATGGTCCTTGTATCCCTGATCTCTCCAAGACCAATGGCCAAAAGATACTTAAGGAAATATTCAACATCCTTAGCCATCAGGGAAATGCAAATCAAAACAACTCTGAGATACCATCTTACACTTGTCAGAATGACTAAGATAAAAAACACCAATGACAGCTTATGCTGGAGAGGATGTGGGGTAAAGGGAGCACTCATTCACTTCTGGTGGGAATGCAAACTTGTACAACCACTTTGGAAATCAGTATGGTGGTTTCTCAGAAAATTGGGAATCAACCTACCTCAGGAGACAGCAATACCACTCTTGGGCATATACCCAAAAGATGCTCAATCATACTACAAAGGCGTTTGTTCAACTATGTTCATAGCAGCATTATTTGTAATAGCCTGAACCTGGAAACAACCTAGATGCCCCTCGACTGAAGAATGGATAAAGAAAATGTGACACATCTACACATTAGAGTACTATTCAGCGGTAAAAAAACTGACATCTTGAATTTTGCATGCAGATGGATGGAATTAGAAAACACTATCCTGAGTGAGGTAACCTAGATCCAAAAAAGATGAATATGGTATGTACTCACTCAGAAGTATATACTAGCTACAAACAAAGGACATCAAGCCTATATAGTTCATGATCCTAGAGAAGCTAAATAATAAGGTGAATCCAAAGAAAAGCATACATAGATCCACCCAGAAAGTCAAAACAGACAAGATTGCCTGACAAAATTGGGAGCATAGAGGTGGGGGAGAAGGGAGGGTGGAAGGGGAAAAGGAGGGGAGAAGGGGAGGGGTGGGGAGAACTTGAGGGAATGGGATAGTTGAGAAGGAAGAACAGAGATGAGAGTAAGGAAAGAGATATCTTGATTGAGGGAGCCATTATAGGGTTAGCAAGAAATGTGGCTCTAGAGAAATGCCCTGGAATCCACAAGGATGACCCCAGCTAAAACCCTAAGCTATTGAGGAGAGGGGGCCCGATCTTGACTTGCCGTGTTGTCCTACTAATGAATATCTTAAATATCACCATAGAACCTTCATCCAGCAACTGATGGAAACCGAGGCAGAGACCCGCATCAGAGCACTAGACTGAGCTCCCAAAGTACAGTTGAAGAGTGGGAGGAATGAGAATATGAGCAAAGAGGTCAAGACCATGATGGGTTCACCCACTGAAACAGTCTACCTGAGCTGATGGGAGATCACCAACTCCAGCCAGACTGGGAAGCAACAAGCATAGGACCAAACTAGATCCTCTGAATGTGGTTGATATTTGTATTGCTGGAGAAGACTGAGGGGTCACTGGCAGTGGCACCAGGATTTATCCCTATTGCATGTACTGGCTTTTTGGGAACCTATTCTCTTTGGATGAATACTTTGCTCAGCCTAGATATAGTAGGGAGGGCCTTGAACCTTCCCCAAAGCAATGTGCCTTATCCTCTCTGAGGATTGGATGGGGTGGGGTCGGACGGTGTGTGAAGTGGGAATTTGGATTGCTATATATAATGAAAAGCAGATAGTTTTCTTTTTAAAAAAATATAAAAAAGAAAAAATAATTTTATTAAAATAATTAAACAAAACTGGCCTTCTATATCTATCTTCTTCAGGCTCAATAAGCTCATCAAAAGAATAACAGAAACAAACAAAACTCAACAGTGCCCCTCTAGGTGTCTAAACTTAGGTCTACTGATTTTCTTAATGTCATTCTTTCCCTTCAGCCCCCTTCCTGCAAGATCCTTCCATCATATGCCATTATCCTATATAGTATCACTGTGGAATCTAAAAAAGTCGCTTTTCTCAAACAGAAACAACCTAGCTCCATTGCATGTCTTCCTGAGAGAAACATGTGTATGTTTGGTCAGGGAGCATGCACAGTGAACTATCTGCAAAATTATACATGAAGGCTATGTGCCCTTTGCACTGAGTATTTAAGTCCCATTTGATATATCTTGTGATTCAAGGATGTGGAGGGTTAAATCAGGCTGTAATTTGGTAAATACAGGCTTCATTCAGTATAGACTGTGTTGCTGATTCAGACAAGCCTTTGAACTGATTTTGAACATGGTTGTCAGTTTCCCGAACTGTGAAGTAACAATACCCATTTTCTTACATTTCTAGTGGAGAAGACTGAAAGGATGCATTTAAACTTCTTAGGGTAATTATGACCAGTTACAGCCCTTTTACTCTTCAAACTTGGGTCTCAAAGAGTATGGATAGCTTAAGTCTGTTTTCATTAGAACCCATTTTGAAAGAGAGCAAGTTTCTTTGAACATTTTACAACTAAACTCACATCTGCTTTACACTGCCAGCCAATACTTCTCTATGTGTAGCTGGTATTATGCAAGAAAATCTTCTTATTTTATAGCTTTATAGGTCTTTTCATATGTTGAGACTCTGTAAAAATCACCCAAGGACAGAATCCATCTCATTTGACTATTTATACCTTCTGCATGTAAAGTTTCCAAAGACATGCTGATTGAAGAGATCCATGAGGGTTGAGAGGAGAAACAATAGGAGACAATACATGGTTAGACTTCTAGTGCCACATATGACTTATGGTGGAAGCTTGGGTAGTAGCTTCAGCTTCCTAAGATTTGGTTTCCTCTTTTTGGAAATTTAGGATATCAGCTCTACCACAGCCTTCTTTATGGAAGTACTATGGGGATGTGATAGAAGAAAGAAGGCGAGTCTGTATAGATACTAAGGTGACATTCAAGTGAATAGTACTTCTGCAATAGCAACACAACAGTCACAGAATGGAGACATTTGTTCTCAGGGAGCAAAGTCCAAATCTGTGTCTATTGCATAAGAAGGCACGACTTTAGTCAACTCATGAATACGTTCCATAACAAAAAATCACTGTCTCATGGAAAACTGGACTGGAGGGGGTCATAAAGATATATCAAGTCCCACTTCTGATATTATGGATAGAAAAGTTAAGGTCCCCCCAAAGGTGGACATTTTCTTAGGTCCCATAAGACAACAAAACTTGACTTTGGCTTGTTGTTAGGTTCTTACCTGTCCAATTCTTCATCCAAAGGTTGGTAGTTAATCTCATAGCACTCAATTCTCTTAAGAAAGTCTTCCAAAACCTTTTCTTTGTCACAGTCTATGTAATCAGGGCTGCCAAGTTTCACTTGCTGTGAGAAGGTGGGAAGAAGATAAATGTGGGGAAATAGAGACTCTGACATTGTATTAGGAAAGGGCCCTTATAGACAACTGACTACCACAAACCCCATGCCAAAGGCAAGGGAACTTAAGAGTTTGACCAAGGGTTTTGCCCAAGTCAAAATTAGGCAATCGAAGAGAAGTTGGGCTATATTTTACAATTTGTTTACTCCCAGAACACATATTGCTTAACACCATCTATAAGAGACCAGCAAACTGCGATGAGGAAGAAGAATGAGATATTTTGACTTCATATCATAAAGACTTTCATGTATTTACTCATTGCTGAGAAAACAGGCATGTTGTCATTGACTTTTTCAAAGACTGGCAACTCCTAATCCTCCAATATCTACCTTTTCTTCCTTTTTTCCCCCATTCCTCCATTCAATCACTTGAGCCTACATGGAATCTCACTTGCGAGCAGAAACTAAGCCCCTCTAATCTTTTTTCTAAATAGACAATCTCTTTTGCCTATGTTCACTACAGCTTTGTGACTGATTGCTGGTAGCTAGAAAGATATCTCCTTAAATTTCAGTTCATTATTATTTTATTATTATTATGTGCATGTACATGTGCATGATGTTGTGTTGGGAGACATATGCAGATCACAGTGAGTATGAGGACAACTTTGTGGAGTCAGTTCTCTCCTTCCACATTTATGTGAGTTCTGGGGATTGAACTCAGGCCATCAAGCTTGTGATTCAATCATCTCACTAGTCCCAGAAGAATATTTCATTTATTTATTTATTATTTCTCCAACAAGGATATTTATAACACAAACATTTGACAATGGGACTCTCCTCTTTAAACTCCTTCACTATTTCCAAGTGTCTTTTAGGACAAAGTATGAGCTATTTTAGCAAGTTAGATCATGACAAGTCCAATTGCCTTTTCACTACCATCCCTTACTGCTCTCATATTTGGACACACATTTTGCCTTTTCAGATTCAAAATACTGTGAGTTTCCTGGATATATCATACTTAGTGTATTTTATTCCCCATTTAAATTCTTTACCTGCAAAAACTCCTATGCATTCAACAGGATATTGCTGTTACCTCCACTTGGAGGTCTTCCATGGCATCCCCCTACCCCCCGCACAGACAAGACTGGTCCTTACCACTGTGTTCTTACAACCTTCTCTTTCCCTTTACCTCATCTCTAATCCCAAGGGATATATATATATATATATATATATATATATATATATATATATGTCACTGTCCCTAACTAGACTGTGAGTTCAAGAAAAGGGCTTTCATTGTTTCTATATCTTTAATGCCCACATTAGCTATTCAGGTGTACAGTTTTTCCTGAATCAATAAGTGGATGGATAATTGGGTGGATGAAGAGGAAAAAGATTTGAACATGCTATATATCCCAAGAGATAAAAATAAGAGTAATGGGTAGAAGTTATAGGGAGACAAATTTCACTTTCATTAGGCTACATTTTTTTAAAAAAGACAATGACTATTTGTTACTATAGGTATGGACAGAAATATAGGCAAATACTTAGCTGAGATTTTAAGTGGTTGGTGAAAGGTTGAAAGAGATGGTCTTTAAGGTCTCTTATGCTCCTAAGCACCAGTAATTTAAGGGACAGAGAACAACAAAGGTTTGAGTCTAATTCTAGACCATACAGTTAATAGGCTAAAAGCAATAATTATGATGTGAAATGTGGGACACAGTACAGAATATGGACTTTTGAGAAAGACAGTCAAGCCAGGTTGCATTCCTACTTCCATCTGTACCAGATCTGTACCAGTCTTTGCCAATTTAACCCTTTGAGCCTCAGTCTCTCTTCTAAACAAACATGCAGGTTTGTTGTGAAAAAAAGGAGAGTCAAGCTTAGTGTTCAATGAATTCTAAGGGCTCTATATATGCTGTTTTCATCTAACTTTATAGGAACACTGTGGGTAAGCAAGGGAGTGCTTCTTATACAAAGTAGGAGGAGCACCTCAGAGAGGAAGGCTTTAAGTTTATAGTTGTCTTTTAGAAATGATCCAAGCCTAAGACAGAATAAGGAAGACTGAGGGTTGGGGAGATGACTTAGTGGTAATGAGCTTGCCACACAAGTATGAGAACCTAAGTCTGGATCCCCCAAACTCACGTAAAGCTGATGTGGTGGTATGCATTTGTAATCACAGAGTTCCTATTGTGAAATGAGAAGTGGAGACAGGGGGATACCTTAAAAGCTTGAGGGCAGGCTATCTTGGAATATGCAACAAAGAACAAGAAGAGACCCTATCTCAAACAAGGTGTAAGGTGAGGACTAACACCTGAAATTATCTTCTGATCTCCACATACACACCATGGCATGTGCATTTCACATTTTACACATTTCATACACACACACACACACACACACACACACACACACACACACACACACACAATGTATGTGTGCATATATGCATATACATACATGTGGATTTAGGATGTAAATTAAATTAAGACTTACTTTTAAAAGAATAAGGTAGAGCGGTGCTCCTTACCTTGATGTTTTCTGCAATGACGTCAGGGTCATTACAAATAGACTCAATAAAAAAGACCTAGAAGAGAAAAAGAGCTTTCTAGCAGAGGATTATACTTTTGGGGAGCCACACAAGCACACCCATTCTTGATATCCCTGAATCATCCCTAGGGACATTTCTAAAAACAATGCTTTCACACAATGGTGCTTTCAGGATTCTGACTCCTATGAGGCAGCCTGTCTCTAATTGAACTGCCCCAGATTTCTGCTGGGTTTTGGATCTTACATGTTTCTCAAGACTCCTTCATCATTGCCACCTCACTATCCCCAGTATCAGCCTGTTGGTAACCAGCTTTCCATTGCCTAACCAGGCATGTCTGTTTTGTTCTTCTCTGCCGTTTCTCAATTTACCCTGGAAAGTTAGATGTTGAGACTATGGTGTTCAAACTGGCTGCTCTAAGTGCCCTACTTTGTACTTCTTTGTAATTTGCTCTGAGTAAGCATGGCTGTGTCACTCTACCTTGTAACCATGTTCTTTAGCAAACTGCAGAATCAATGATCGTCGTTCTCTGGTAGTGTTGGTGGCATCAAAAACCTAGAGACATTTAATAAGATTGTCTTACTCTTAATCTAGTATTGATATAATACCATTCTTCATTCACTGTTGCTCCAAGTGGAGGGCTTCCAGAAGGGGAAAGAACTTAGAGAAAGTTTTCAAGAAAAAGAAGGGGTTGGAATTGGCCTGTGTTACTTTCAAAAGCATTCACAGAGCCCTTACTGTCTGCTCAGAAATATCCTCCACCCTATGAATGTAATAAAGCATGAGAAAGCTTGGAAATTTTTCTTAGGATCATGTTATAGGTCAAGTAACAGGCCTAGAAGAAAGACTTGCTCTGATAACAGCCATGAATTGCTGATAGAACAATAATAGAGCTGCTACTCCAGATGAGGCCTGTCCTTCCAAAAGTCTTAGAAAAGTTCAGAAACAGGAAACATTCTCTATCCTTAGCATTCACATATTTGAGAATCTCTAACCCAAGGAATTAAGACATAAAATTGCAAATCACTCTCTAAAAAAAGAAAACACAACAAAAGACATGCTTCACAGCTTATGTTCCACAGTGTATGAAGTTCATGAAGTTGTATAGACTTGGGGTCTTGTTATTTTTGTATGGTATGTTTGTAATTGTTTGCAAGGACTTTTAATAAGTTTATAACATTTTGAACAAAGAAAAGAAAGTAATGTTTGTACTTCAGTCTTAAATATTTATACTGCTAAATCTTGAGGACAAATCAATGAAGCATGGTGCTTAAGAGTATGGATTCTGCAAATACTGCACCACCCTGGAAAATAAGTTAATCTTTCAGAATCTAAAATAGAGCATAATAATGATGACTATCTCATGGGACAATGTGAATTAAATTATTAATATAAACAAAGTACTTAGAATAATGTATGGCATAAATAAATGCTTAGTACATATTATCTATTTTCCATAATGACAGATAGCCTGAGGGGGGAAATGGAATATTATTTACCGCAACGTGACCTTCCTCACAGCTAAGATATTTATGGACGTCCTTTAGGGCTGCCAGAGCACACTGCCTGAAAAACAGAAAGAAGCAGACAATCCCTATTCCCAGGATGAGTTCCTCTTACCACTGTTCTCTTATGAACCATCTCTCATATGCTTTACAGTAAATTATTCATCTGTTGAACATCTACACAGCATCCTTTGTTCTAGGCATCATGTTAAGTATAGAGAGGTTACAGTTCAAACTGGCTCTGTGTGTACAGCTTAAGGGCATGTAAAAGATGACATGTACAAGAAAAGCTGAGCAATAAAAGCATCCTAGTTTTAGGACTCTAACTGTGTACTAATGGAGCTCAAGCTGAATTGGTTGATGGACACGGGTAAGGACAAGGGATGTGGTCTTTGAGTTAAAATGACTTTCTGGCCTAGGCAACATAGTAAACATGGGTATGAAAGGGATAATGTACTTAGGCTTTCAGCAAAATACCATCTCTTTAATAGTTACTGGTTACGGGGTTCTATAATGAGAACACAGATAAAAAGCTGAGAGCCAGGTTGCACCTAGAAGTACTTACAGCCACATAGAAAAAGAGTTTATAGTTGAAATGATGACATTGCAGAGACTGAGGAGGGCTGAGCTCCTGAAACACTCAATCTCAATGTTGGAGTAATACATTTCTATGTTCTCGTACCAGAAATAGAAAACTGTAAATGCTTTTTGATAGGGAATGGTTATGATTAGAGCAGACTTCAAGTAAGTTGACAAAAAGGCTGGACAAGGCGGTGTTCAACCCAGGGCCTAGGATAACTATGAAATGTGGCCAAACACAAATTGTAAACTTACCTAAAACACTGAGAGTTTTTGCATTTTCCCTATTCATAACATGACTGAGTAATTCCCAAGCATGAACATTGTAGATGACTACACTATGTTGAAATGTCAAAAGTCTGAATATACATAGAAGAGCGGGCTACTCTATCCTACTCCCCTAGTAGGATATGAAGAAAGGTCCCTCTTAGTCAAAGGGCATCACAGGTTCTTAAATGTTGGGTACTTACTTCCTGATAAGTTGAGCCTCCATGTTGTCTGGGAGAAAGAATTCATAGTTCCTGTAGCTCACTGCCTCTCGTCGATACTGGCCTAAATTAAACACTGAAAACAGGAAACCATAGTGAAAAGGGTGAGAATATTGTAGTGGCCAGATTTATGTTCTTGCTAAAAGGAACCTCAGAAGTAGAAGGCATAATTTATAGGAAATTGTACATATAAAAGTAAAGTATACATATAAAGCTTCAAATTATGGGTACCAACTCATTTTCTCCCTCATATTATTCCTGCAAAGTAGAGTTAACTATTTCACCTTTACAAATGAGGAAAGTAAAGCTCAGAGGTACAAAATAGCTTCCAAGTTAATAACTGGCAATCTAGAATTCAAATACAAGTCTGTTTGATTTTAAACTACTTTATTTTATCATAAATCCCAATCCTTTAAATGTCCTATTCAATAGAGAAAATAAAAAAATAAGATATAGAGGATAAAATCAGTTATCCAGGGTCAAAACAAGAGTGAATTGATAACATATACAGACTGGGTCTCCTGACTCCTAGCTACTAAGGTTATTTTACCATTTTATATCATAAGGGAAAAATCTAAATGTAAATCTCTAAAAAGCACTTTCCGACTTGTAATGAGAGAAAAAACAGAAAAGATTGGAGAAAGAGATAAACAGTCAAAGAAATCATATTTCATTAATTCATTCATCTAAGAAATAACTTTAGGATATAGTGGTAGACTGAATAAAAGTGGCTCCTGTAAGCTCATAAATTTGATTGCTATATTTGATTGCTTAGTCATCAGGGAGTGGCACTATTTGAGACAGATAAAGAGGTATGGCATTGTAGGAGGAAGTGTGTCACTGGGGGTAGGCTTTGAGGTTTCAGAAGCCTATGCCAAACCTATAGTCACTCTCTCTTTCACCTGCCTGTGAATCCAAATGTAGAACTCTCAGCTACTTTTTCAGGTCATGTCTGCCTGCATGCTACCATGCTCCCTTACATGATGATAATGGACTAAACCTCTGAAACTGTAAGCCAGCCCCAATTAAATGTTTTCCTTTATAAGGCAATAGAACAGTGCCAAAGACAGAAGTTGGTATCAGGGAGCCTGGCATTGCTGTGACGAACCTGACCATGCTGTTTGCTGGAGGAATATGGAAGACTTTGGGACTTTAAATTAGAAAAGTGGTTATGATGTTTTAAGAAAGACCTAAAAGACCATCCTAGTAGGAACATTTAAACTGTGGGGGCCCAGCTCAAGTATCAGAGGGGAAGAGAATTAACAAGTGACCTAGAAACCATTCTAGTGATATTTTGGCAAAGAAATGTGGCTGCTTTTTGCCTTGTACTAAAAATCTGCCTCAAGCTAAACTGAAGAATTTCAGGTTAAAGGCACCAGCAGAGATTTCAAGGCAGACTAGTACTGACTGTGTCATGTAGTTATTAGTAATCAGTCTTATATAGATCTATAACGAAAAGGAGCAAGCTGAGCAAGGAAAATCACAAAATGTAGTTTGAGGAGAAAAGGGGTACCAGGGAGTATAATGGAGAGCTAAGTCTTGTGCTCAAGGAGATTAAAAGTTCAAAGAAAAGCCTGATAGTAAATGGAATGAAGGGAGTGGTGACTTCAGGGAAATGCCCCACCAAGATAAGATTCCAACTTGTGAAGAGGAATTAGCAAAAAGCTTAAGTAGTGAAGAAAGCTAATAAAAATGTATTTGAATGAGGGGCTCATCTTCTGGTCCCAGCAAGCAGAAAGACTTGACAGCTTTGGCCATGTGGTTCTGGCTTTGGAGTCCAGGATACAAGAAAGGGGTTATGGAACTTCCCTCTGTGGCTAAAGAAAGTAGCTGAGGCTAGGAGTGTAGCATTAGAGTCCCTGCATGGAAGCCCTGAGAGGCCACTGTGTAAAACCGTAAAGGTTAAGTCTGGGTTGTACTGCAGACCCCAAGATGTTGTTGATGCCAGAGTTGTAAGATATCTGCCAAGGAGAACTGCAGACAAAGTGTGGAAGCAGGACAACAGAGAGAAGGGTGTTAGTCAACAGGAGCTGGAGATCTGAAGAACACTTGGACATTAGACATGTCGATATAGAATTTGGAGTTTGCTCTGCTGGATTTTAGTCTTACTTTGGTCCAGTATTTCCTCGTTATGCTCCCTTTTCTCTCTTTTGGAATGGTAAAGTATATTCTGTGCCATTGTATGTTGGAATTATATGATCTGCTTTTTTTTATTTGACAATGGAATTAATGTTAAGAGATTGCCATGAGTCTCAGAAGTCTTTGAATTTTGGACTTTTAAACAATGTTGAGATTGTGACACACTATGGGGACTTTTGAAGTTGGACTGAATGCATTTTTGTATTATTATATGTCTACAAGGCTATGGGGACCTGGGAATGGAATGTGGTGATATGAATAAGAATAGGCCACATAAGCTCATATATCTGGATGTTTAGTCATCAGGGAGTGGCATTAGGCACTACTTGAGAAGGATTAGGAACTGGGTTTTGTTGGAGTAAGTATGGCCTTGTTGGAAGAAGTGTGTTACTGAGGTGGGCTTTGAGGGTTCAAAACCTAAGCCAGGCCCAGTGTCTCTCTCTATCTCTGTGCCTGTGGATCAAAATGTAGAACTCTCAGCTACTTCTCCATTGCCATGTCTGCCTGTATGCTGACATGCTTCCTGCCATGATGATAATGAACTAAGCCTCTGAAATTATAAGCAAGTCCCCAATTAAATGATTTCTCTTATAAAATTTGTCATGGGCATTGTGTCTCTTCACAGCAATAGAACAGTGACTAAGTCAGATACTGACTCTATAAAGTGAGATATGAGTTCTGGGATACATGCACAAACATACACATCTAGATTTTGTGATGGAGCTCTCAAGAAGTTCATAAACTACAAAATCAGACAGCAACCAAATCAGGTGACAATGGAGCTCCTACAGAATCCTTTAAGTGCTCCAACAGAGACAATATTGAACTAAGCATAAGAGTGAGGGAAGGAAAAAGTTACATTTTGGGTTAGCTTAGAGTATCTTAGAAAAAGAAAAATTTGAACAAGTCCTTTTAGGGTAGGTATCTTTTACTAGTGAGTATGAGGGTGAGGGTGGGGAGCAAGGGCACTGTAGGTAGACTACAAGTACGTAGACACTCCTTGAACAAAGGTATAACATCTGCAGAAAGCAAAGTATGTTTTGGGAAAAGGGGTAAACCACTAGTGCTGGGGCTTGAAAAGCTAGAATAAGTCAGCTGTGGATGGATCTTGAAATAAAGGGGCTTGGGTTCAAAACTTTAGATCAAGGAAACCCTTAGAGACTACAGGTATAAAGTTGAATAAACAGAATAAAAGTGGGATCAAGACACATCTGCTACTATGCCATGTGCTTCTTAATCTAGTGGAAGCTCCTCAGGCTTGCAGTTCTGTAGAGAGGGGCTCTTTCCTGCCTTCTTTGCCTTGCCAAATGTTCCCTTCCTCCCACAGGACCCATCTCAGACATATTCTTATCCATGAGGGTTTTGACACCTGGCAGTCAAAAATTTCCTCTGTGAGCACCCTCAGAATACTGTCTGAGTCCTAGTCCACCCTAGGTCTTGTGATGTACAACATTTAGAGTTAGAATTCTTCCAGGAGAGGCCTTGAGTCTCATTCATTTTTATTTCTTTCCTAATGCTTGGCATGGGCTTTGGCACTTGGGAAACTTTAGTGAATTAATTAGAGAAAGTGGATGAAGTGCAAGGAAGGATAAATGTGGTTGGGTGGGGAAGAGAAGATTTGGCACCAGGTGTAACTTGGTAGCAGAATATATGCTTTGTTTATTATAAACAAAGCTCTGGGTTCAATCCCTTGCTGTGGGACAATGCTCTTGTACACCGTAAAGATTTGTTACTCATATTGGTTTAATAAAATGCTGATAGGCCAGTAGCCAGGCAGGAAGTATAGGCAAGGTAACCAAACAAGGAGAATTATGGGAAGAGGAAAGCAGAGAGTAAGTCACCAGTCAGACACAGAGGAAGCAACATGAGAATGCTGCACTGAGAAAGGTACTGAGACATGTGGCTAAACACAGATAAGAATTATGGGTTAATTTAAGTTGTAAGAACTAGTTAACAGTAAGCCTGAGCTAATAGACCAAACAGTTTAGTGTGCTTCTTTAGGACTGAATGGCTGTGGGACTGGGAGAGACAGAAACTTCCACTTACAATCCCTTACACGCAAAAGAGAGAAGAATTAGAAGATTTGATGGGAATGAGGGAAGGGGGATTGGACAGAACAGAGTAGATGCAATGTTGGGTTAAACAAGACAAAGGATTAGAGAGAAATAATGGATGAAAAGAGAGAGAGAGTACAGGGTCCCTTTCTCTTCCCTTCAATATAGCCATGCATTAGACCTAGCAGAGAATGTCAGATTGAAATTAATCATACCCTGGTTTCTGTGTCCAGAGGTATGAAAAAAGAGCGTATTTCACCTCTTTGGATTTATTTTTTGACTATGAAATAGTAAAAAATTAAAATGATAAAAATAGTGTTATTGGGGCCTCGAGAGATAGCTCAATGGTGAAGACCACTGACTGTTCTTCCAGAGGACCCAGGTTTAATTCCTAGCACTGACATAGAAGCTCGCAACTCTAACTCCAGCTCCAGGGGACCCAACAACCATGCAAAACACTAATGAACATAAAAAATAGCATTACTGATGGGTCAATGTAGTTGTGATAAAAAGTCCTTGCAGTATTCAGAGGACTGGTTTGAGATTGTGTGCCTTCTTAAGAGCCGATTTAGGCTTAATACTAGTTGTTTTATGCCTAAAACCCAGCATGCCATTAGGCACAGAACACAGTCTCATGAAATGATATAATATGTAAGACCATTGTTTTTATTTTTTTTAAAGATTTATTTATTTATTTATAAAGTATCCTGCCTGTAGGCCAGACGAGGGCACCAGATCTCATTATAGGTGGTTGTGAGCCACCATGTGGTTGCTGGGAATTGAACTCAGGACCTCTGGAAGAGCAGTCAGTGGTCTTAACTGCCGAGCCATCTCTCCAGCCCTATGTAAGACCACTGTGACAGTGGTAATAGCAGTAGTAGAAGAGGGTCTAATCCTGGAAACAGCGGTGTGCAGCATTTTCTGTACTGAATGGTTTGGCCTTCTTTTTTCCTCAGTTTTCATTTAGTGGCCTGTGGTGGGGATGTATAGTAAATTATTTTGAGACATACCTTTAGTTGGTGTTCCTATCCAGTTGAGATATCGTGTGAGCTTCGTTGAGATGTAGGTCTTGCCTCGAGCTGGTAAACCCACCATGATCATCATTGTAGGGGAATTGGTGAACTGTGGTACGGATGCTGGAAGATAGACAGATCTTCAAAAGCTTATCCCTACACTTAGAGGATCTTCTGCCATTAGCTTAGAGATGTAGAGTTGGAAACCACACTACTTCCAACATTATGAGAGAAAGAGAGGGGGTTAAATGTGCATCCCATCTTTTCTTAGAATCATCAGAAAATTGAGGTTGCAGTGCAGACAGCCAATTTAAACTTGTAAGAACAGGCATCTGCAGAGGGCAATAGAACTCTGGCATTTTGTAGTTCATACAAGACAGTGCTGAACAACATACAAACTCATAAAAAGGTACAGATAAAAATGACTACTGAATTGCTAACACTGGCTGTGGGCCAATGTGATGTTCACAAGGACTGCAGACAGATAGCTTTCCATATTTTTCAATTTTCCTCCAGCTGCTGGTAGAGAAGATTAAGAAAAATCCTGGGAAAAGTATTGATAATTTTGTCTTGGGAAGGTGAAAAGAACAATAACCATTGCTCAAATTCTGCCCAGAAAATTTGCTCCATTTTCCTGTAGGAAAAGCCTTACTATTCCAAGGGAAAGGCAACAGGAACTGTATCTTGAAAGCACCAGTGGTAACTTACTGCACCTGGCAGCCAATCCCGATCAATCTACCCCTTCTCTCCTGGAACTCAGGCCAAACCAATTTACCTTCTCTCACCTGGGAGGGAAAACATTTCAATTTGCAGGAAGGGAAACAAAGTTAAGGGCACTGATGCAAACTCTCTGACGTGGGAAGAAATACAGAAATGTATCTGCCAAGCATGGTGCTAGGTCTAGGACAAAAACGTTTGTTCAACTATGTTCATAGCAGCACTATTTGTAATAGCTAGAACCTGGAAACAACCTAGGTTCCCCTCAATAGAAGAATGGATAAGGAAGGTGTGGAACATATACACTTTAGAGTTTTACTCAGCAGTAAAAAACAATGACATCTTGAATTTTGCATGCAAATGGATGGAAATAGAAAACACTTTACTGAGTGAGATAACCCAGACCCCAAAAGATGAATATGGAATGTACTCACGCATTAGTGGATTCTAGCCATAAATAAAGGACATTGAGCCTATAATTCGTTATCCTAGAGAAGCTAAATAAGAAAGTGAACCCGGTTCTGATAGCCAGCCTGCAGCAAGCTAAGACCGCAGGCAGGGAGTCTTCTGACCAGCGAGGGGCTCTGATCCTGTGTGTTGACCGCCATACTAGTTCGCTTAGGTACACACAATATTCCCGCCATCCTTATCTCCCTGGCTACTCCAAAGGGGCAGCTTCCCCCAGCTAATCCCTCTCTCCTGCTACGCCATCCAAGCTTTCGGCCTCGAAACCCTCCCCTCCTCTCTCCCTTTTTCGGGGCTTAAATTCCTCCATCTCAGCCGGGGTGGGCACCGCGGGCCAGGGCAGGCGGTGAGTGCAAAGGGACGGGAGTCCCTTTGTTCTGATAGCCGGCCTGCAGCAAGCTAAGACCGCAGGCAGGGAGTCTTCTGACCAGCGAGGGGCTCTGATCCTGTGGAGGGGTAAGTGTGTTGAACGCCATACTAGTCCGCTTAGGTACACACAATATTCCCGCCATCCTTATCTCCCTGGCTACTCCAAAGGGACACCTTCCCCCAGCTAATCCCTCTCTCCTGCTACGCCATCCCAGCTTTCGGCCTCGAAACCCTCCCCTCCTCTCTCCCTTTTTCGGGGCTTAAATTCCTCCATCTCAGCCGGGGTGGGCACCGCGGGCCGGGGCAGGCAGTGAGTAAAAAAGGGACGGGAGTCCCTTTGTTCTAATAGCCTGCCTGCAGCAAGCTAAGGCTGCAGGCAAAGTGATTCCTGGATAGCAAGGGGCACTAATCCAGTAGAAGAAGACCCAGCAGAGGGAAGAGCCATTGGAGAGCATCTGAAGGAAGAGATGGGCAGGCGCCAAGGTAAGAATTGCTCCAACAATCTGAAAAACAACATGAAAACACCAGATCCCAGCGACCTTATGACAGAAGGACTTGAACGCCCTATTCCGGAAGAAGTGGAAAACAGTGTCATTATGAAAGCAATAGAGTCTCTTAAACAGGTTATGAATAACTCTCTTAAAGAAATAGAAGAGAAATTTACCAAAAAGATGGAAGAAATGAGTAAAGAAATGGAAGACAAATATAACAAAAAGTTTGAAGAAATGAGTAAATTCGTAGATGATACCCTGGGAAACCAAGAAAAAGCAATCAAACAGGTAATGGAATCAGTTCAAGAATTGAAAACTGAAATGGAGGCAGTGAAGAAAACACAAACCTAGGGCCGGCTGGATATGGAAAATCTAGGTAAATGAACGGAAACTACAGAATAAAGCTTAACCAATAGAATACAAGAGATAGAAGAACGAATCTCAGATTATGAAGAAACCATAGAGAAAATAAACGCCCTGACCAAAGAAAACAGCAAATCCAACAAATTCTCATGACAAAACATTCAGGAAATATGGGACATAATAAAAAACCAAATCTAAGAATAATAGGAGTAGAAGGAGAAGAATTGCAGATCAAAGGTCCAGAAGATATATTCAACAAAATTATAGAAGAAAATTTTCCCATCCTAAAGGGAGATATTCCTATGAAGGTGCAAGAAGCATACAGAACACCGAATAGACTGGATCAGAAAAAAACATCCCCTCGCCATATAATAATCAAAACACAAAGCAGTCAGATTAAAGAAAGGATATTAAGAGCTGCAAAGGAAAAAGGTCAAGTAACCTATAAAGGTAAACCTATCAGACTTACACCAGACTTCTCTATAGAAACCATGAAAGCCAGAAGGTCCTGGATAGAGGTACTGCAGAAATTAAGGGACCATGGATGCAAGCCCAGACAACTTTACCCAGCCAAGATTTCGTTCACTATCAACAGAGAAAACAAAATATTCCAGGATAAAAACAAATTTAAACAATACGTAACTACTAATCCAGCCTTACAGAGAATACTAGAAGGAAAATTACATCCCAAGGAATCCAACATTGCCAACACTGACTACAATAATTCAGACATCTAGCGACCCTTCACTAGCACAATTCAAAGAAGGAAAACACATACACTCTATTACCCCCCCAAAAAATGACTGGAGTCAACAACCAATGGTCATTAATATCTCTTAATATCAATGGATTCAATTCACCTATAAAGAGGCACAGACTTAGAGATTGGATACGAAAACAGGATCCAACATTCTGCTGTTTACAAGAAACACACCTCAACCACAAAGACAGACACCTACTCAGAGTAAAGGGTTGGGAAAAGGTTTTCCAAGCAAATGGACCTAAGAAACAAGCGGGTGTGGCCATTCTAATATCTAACAAAATTGACTTCAAACTAAAATCAATCAGAAGAGATGGAGATGGACATTTCATACTCATAACAGGAACAACTCATCAGGAAGAAGTCTCAATCCTGAATATCTATGCCCCTAATGTAAAGGCACCCACATATGTAAAAGAAACTCTTCTAGAACTCAAGGCAGTCATCAAACCACACACACTAATAGTAGGAGACTTCAACACTCCTCTCTCACCAATGGACAGGTCAATCAGACAGAAACCAAACAGAGAATTAAGAGATTTATTGGAGGTATTGAATCAAATGGACTTAACAGACATCTATAGAACACTCCACCCAAATAGAAAAGAATATACCTTCTTCTCTGCAGTTCATGGAACCTTCTCGAAGATTGACCACATACTCGGTAACAAAGCAAACTCCCACAGATACAAAAAAAAAATATTAGTAACCACCTGTGTCTTGTCAGATCACCATGGATTAAAATTAGAATTCAACAACAATGCTACCACCAGGAAGTCAACAAACTCATGGAAGTTGAACAGTCAACTACTAAATCACCCCTGGGTCAAGGACGAAATTAAGAAAGAAATTAAAGTCTTCCTTGAATTTACTGAAAACAAAGACACAACATACTCAAACCTATGGGACACTATGAAAGTAGTGCTAAGAGGAAAGTTCATAGCAATAGGTGCCCAAATAAAGAAATTGGAGAAAGCACACATTGGAGACCTAACTGCACACTTGAAAGCTCTAGAAAAAAAAAGAAGCTGATTCACCCAGGAGGAGTAGAAGACTGGAAATAATCAAACTGAGGGCTGAAATCAACAAAATAGAAACAGAGAAAACAATCCAAAGAATCAATGAATCAAAAAGCTGGTTCTTGGAGAAAATCAACAAGATTGACAAACCCCTATCCAAACTAATCAAACGGCAGAGAGAGCACATGCAAATTAATAGGATCAGAAATGAAAAGGGGGATATAACCACAGACACAGAGAAAATTCAGAGAATCATTAGATCTTACTACGAAAGTTTATATGCCACAAAGTTGGAAAATGTAAAAGAAATGGACATTTTTTTAGATAAGTACCATATACCAAAGTTTAACCAAGAACAGGTGAACAATCTAAATAGACCTGTTAGTCGTGAAGAATTAGAAGCAGTTATCAGAAATCTCCCTGCCAAAAAAAGCCCAGGACCAGATGGTTTCAATGCAGAATTCTACCAGAACTTCCAGGAAGAGCTAATTCCTATACTCCTTAATGTATTCCATAATATAGAAACAGAAGAGTCATTGCCAAACTCCTTTTATGAAGCTACAGTAACCTTAATACCAAAACCACATAAAGACACAACCAAGAAAGAGAATTACAGACCAATCTCACTCATGAACATCGACGCGAAAATTCTCAATAAAATCCTGGCAAACTGAATCCAGGAACACATTAGAAAAATTATCCATTATGATCAAGTAGGCTTCATCCCAGAGATGCAGGGCTGGTTCAACATACGCAAATCTATCAATGTAATCCATCATATAAATAAACTGAAAGAAAAAAACCATATGATCATTTCATTAATGCTGAAAAAGCATTTGACAAAATTCAACACCCATTTATGATAAAGGTGTTGGAGAGACTGGGGATACAAGGATCATACCTAAATATAATAAAAGCAATATACAGCAAGCCGACAGCTAACATCAAATTGAATGGAGAGAAACTCAAAGCCTTTCCACTAAAATCAGGAACACGACAAGGCTGTCCACTCTCTCCATACCTCTTCAATATAGTGCTTGAAGTTCTAGCAATAGCAATAAGAGAACATAAGGAGATCAAGGGGATTCGAATTGGAAAGGATGAAGTGAAACTTTCGTTATTTGCTGACGATATGATAGTGTACATAAGTGACCCCAAAAACTCTACCAAAGAACTCCTACAGCTGATAAACACCTTTAGTAACGTGGCAGGATACAAGATCAACTCCAAAAAATCAGTGGCCCTCCTATACACAAAGGATAAAGAAGCTGAGAGGGAAATCAGAGAAACATCACCTTTCACGATAGCCACAAATAGCATAAAATATCTTGGGGTTACTCTAACCAAGGAAGTGAAAGACCTATTTGACAAGAACTTTAAGTCTTTGAAGAAAGAAATTGAGGAGGATACCAGAAAATGGAAAGATCTCCCTTGTTCTTGGATTGGGAGGATCAACATAGTAAAAATGGAAATTCTACCAAAAGCAATCTATAGATTCAATGCAATCCCCATCAAAATCCCATCAAACTTCTTCACAGACCTTGAGAAAACAATAATCAAGTTTATATGGAAATACAAAAAACCCAGGATAGTCAAAACAATCTTATACAATAAAGGAACTTCTGGAGGCATTACCATCCCTGACTTCAAACTCTATTACAGAGCTACAGTATTGAAAACAGCTTGGTATTGGCATAAGAACAGAGAAATCGACCTTTGGAATCGAATAGAAGACCCGGATATTAACCCACAAACCTATGAGTACCTAATTTTTGACAACGGAGCTAAAGGTATACAATGGAAGAAGGAAAGCATCTTTAACAAATGACATAACTGGATGTCAACCTGTAGAAGGATGAAAGTAGATCCATACCTATCACCATGCACAAAACTCAGGTCCAAATGGATGAAAGACATTAACATTAATCCGTCCACTTTGAACCTGATAGAAGAGAAAGTGGGAAGTAGTCTACAAGATATAGGCACAGGAGGCCTCTTCCTAAGTAGGACCCCAGCAGCACAGACAATAAGAGAAACAATGAATACATGGGATCTACTGAAACTGAGAAGCTTCTGTAAAGCAAAGGACACTGTCAGTAAGACAAAAAGGCTGCCTTCTGACTGGGAGATCTTCACCAACCCCTCATCAGACAAAGGTCTGATCTCCAAAATATACAAAGAACTCAAGAAACTAGGCACTAAAACTCTAATTAACCCAATTAAAAAATGGGGTACTGAACTGAACAGAGAATTCACAACAGATGAACTTCGAATGGCCAGAAGACACTTAAGGTCATGCTCAACCTCCTTAGCGATCAGGGAAATGCAAATCAAAACCACTTTGAGATACCATCTTACACCTGTCAGAATAGCTAAAGTCAAAAACACCAATGATAGCCTATGCTGGAGAGGATGTGGGGTGAGGGGAACACTCATCCATTGTTGGTGGGAATGCAAACTCGTGCAGCCACTGTGGAAATCAGTGTGGCGGTTTCTCAGGAAACTGGGAGTCAACCTCCCTCAGGACCCAGCAATTCCACTCTTGGAAATATACCCTAGAGATTCCCTAGCATACTACAAAAGCATTTGTTCAACTATGTTCATAGCAGCACTATTTGTAATAGCCAGAACCTGGAAACAGCCTAGGTGCCCCTCAATAGAAGAATGGTTAAAAAAGGTGTGGAACATATACACATTAGAGTTTTACTCAGCGGTAAAAAATAATGACATCTTGAATTTTGCATGCAAATGGATGGACATAGAAAACGCTTTACTGAGTGAGGTAAGCCAGACCCAAAAAGAGGAATATGGTATGTATTCACTCATAAGTGGATTCTAACCATAATTTAAAGGTCTTTGAGCCTATTATTCGTGATCCTAGAGAAGCTAAATAAGAAGATGAACCTGATGAAGATTATTTAGCTATCCGCCAGGAGGTAGGAAATAGTCAAGAGTCCCAGGTAACCTTGGGTGCATGGGGGGTGGGTGGGAAGGTTGTTGGAAGGGGAGAGGGTTAGAGAGAAGGGAGTAGGGGAGGAATGGAGAAAGCTCGGTTGACCGGGATGGGGGGAAGGGAGGAAGGATGAATATGGGATCAGGGAAGAATATATTTCAACTAAGGGAGTCATTTTAGGGTTTATAGGAAACTTGATTATATATGGGATCCCAGGTCCAAGGAGAGATCCCCAGATTGTTCTCTGGACAGAGGAGAGGGTGCCTGAACCGGCCTTGGCCCATAACCATACTGATGAATATTTTGCTTATCACCATAGATCCTTCATCTGGCGATGGATGGCGATACAGATGGAGACCCACATTGGAGCACCAGACTGAGCCCCCCAAGGTCCAAATGAGGAGCAGAAGGACGAAGAAAATGACGAAGGACTGCGAGGGATGCTATCACCCACTGATACAAGGGGTCGGATCTAATGAGAATTTACCAAGGGCAGTTGGACTGCGACTGAACGAGTACGTGATCCAACCAGATTCTCTGAATGTGGCCGGATTCTCTGAATGTGGCTGGCCTGGAGTCTTTCTGAGAAGCCATTGACAATGACACTGGGACTAGTTTCCTCTGCATATACTGGATTTTTGGGATCCAGTCTGTTTGGATACTCACCTTCCTGGACCTGGAGGGAGGGGGGACGAACTTGAACTTCCCACAGGGTTAGAAACCCTGACTGCCCTTAGGGACAAAGAGGGACGTGGAGAGGGAGGGGGGGGGAGTGGGAGGGTGTTGGGAAGAGGGGTGTAAATGGAAACTTTTATAATTTAATAAAATTACTTTCAAAAAAAAAAGAAAGTGAACCCAAAGAAAATCATATAGTTACCCTCCTGGATATTGGAAATAGACAAGATTGCCAGGCAAAAGTTGGGAGCACGGGGATGGGTGTGGGGTGGATGTAAGGGGAGATGGGGAGGGAGAAGGGGAGGATTGGGGAGAGCTTGGGGGAAGAGGATGGTTAGGATGGAGGAAGGGTGGATATGGGAGCAGGGAAATAGATATCTTAATTAAGGGAGCCATTTTAGGGTTGGCAAGAGACTTGACTCTAGAGGGGTTCCCAGGTCCAAGGAGATGTCCCCAGCTTGTTCCTTGAGTAGCAGAGGAGAGGGTGCCTGAACTGGCCTTGTCCCATAGACACACTGATGAATATCTTGCATATCACCATAGAACCTTCATCTGGCGATGAATGGAGATAGAGACAGAGACCCACATTGGAGCACTGGACTGAGTTTACAAGGTCCAAATGAGGAGCAGAAGGAGCGAGAATATGAGCAAGGAAGTCAGGACTGCAGGACCGCAAGGGGTGCGTCCACCCACGGAGATGGTGGGACTGATCTAATGGGAGCTCACCAAGGCTAGCTGGACTGGGAGTGATGAAGCATGTGATCAAACCAGACTCTCTGAATGTGGGTGTCAATGAGGGCTGACTGAGAAGCCAAGGACAATGGCACTGGGTTTTGATTCTACTGCATGGACTGACTTTGTGGGAGCCTGGTTTGTTTTGATGCTCACCTTCCTAGACCTGGATGGAGGGGGGAGGGCCTTGGACTTCCCATGGGGCAGGGAACCCTGACTGCTCTTAGGACTGGAGAGGGAGGGGGAGAGGGGAGTGGGAGGGAAATGGGAGGAGGTGGAAATTTTTAATAAATAAAAAAATGTAAAAAAAGAGTTACACACACACAAAAAGAACAATTGTGATGGTCACACTGCCAATAATACATAAGGTCAACCTGCCAAGGACTGAGACTTAATAACATAGAAATCTTATTTCCCCATTTTTCACTACCAAACTAAATAACTTCTTTGAAAATAGTAGAGAAGGGGGCTGGAAAGATTGTTCAGCAACTAAGAGCACTTGTTGCCAATTCCAGCCAGACAGGGAAGGAACCAACATAGGACCAAACTAGTCCCTCTGAATGTGGGTGACAGTTATATGGCTCGGGCAGACTGTGGGGCCACTAACAGTGGCACCAGGATTTATCCCTACTGCTTGTACTGGCATTTTGGGAACCTATTCTCTTTGGATGGATACCTTGCTCAACCTATATATAGCAGGGAGAGCCTTGGACCTTCCCCAAAGCAATATGCCTTACCTTCTCTGAGGAGTTGATGGGGGTGAGGTGGGGGGAAAGGTGGAGGGAATTGGAGGGGAGGGAGTGTAAACTGGGATTGGTATGTAAAATGAAAAAGATAGTTTGTTTTCTTTTAAAAAATAAAATAAACAAATGGAAAAAAGAGCACTTGCTGCTCTTGCAGAAGACCCAGGTTCAGTTCCTAGCAACCATGTGTCAGCTGAAAACCACCTGTAATTCCAGTTCCCGGGAATTTGTTGCCTTTTGCTGACCTCTGCTGACCTCCCGAAGCACATACACATGCAGCAAAGCACTCATACACATAAAATGTTTAAAGAAACCTAAAAAATCCAAGATTAAATAGTAGTGAAATGTATCTTTATGAGATACAAGAGATGTCTGTTGGGAGCATTACAAAGGGGTAAGAATCAAAACCAAATAAAAAGTCTGAAGAGAGAGAAAGCATCAGAAACAGACTTAGTTATGACACTGGTGCTGGAAATCTCAGACTAAGGATTTAAACTGGCTATGACTATTGTGTTAAATGTTTTATTTGAAAGGTAATCACACATGATGAGATAGCTATCTACCACTGATTTACTAAACCATCACAATCTCTAAAATAATCTAAACATTTATCCTTATATTCACATAGAAGTACAGTCCTCTCTCTTCATCAAGGAGACTTCTCTTTGCAACATACTGACACCATTACAGAAAACCATAACCAATCAAAATACAGAGTTATAGAGCCCAGTTCCAATGAATACTGCTACACCCAAGGCTCAGGAAACAATGAGGAACAGAAACATTGCAAGCAGAAAGAATATAACAGTCAGAGATTCTATGAGTTTGCAGTGAGATTGTGTCTCCTAGTAATTTCAGGTGGTATACCCATGAAGTCTCACCAACATGACTGAATAAACATGAGCTGAACAATGATAACAATAAACCTGCCAAGGCACAATGAGGAAAGACTACAAGGCTTCAAGCCTACACAAAGAATTACATAGAGACAAATAAGGAATGCTAAGAGCAGAAGCAATATAGTCTTACCAAAGGAAGAGTACATCAATTGGTAATTCAATGCCAAATGGTCAGTTCTGAAAATACATATGAGTAAAATCATATGAACTGATACGGTTGCACTGAAAAATATATATGTATATACATATACATATGTATATATAACAGCAATCAGTGAAAAAAGAGGCCATGAATTTGAAGGAGAGTGGGAGGGATATATGGGAGGATTTGGAGGGAGGAAAGGGAAGGGGCAATTATGCATTTATAATATCAAAAATAAAAGAAAAACAAAGAAGACCACAAAACTATGGGACCTTAATAAACAGTACAATAATGTGCTTAGAAGAGGCTGAAGAAATACTTCGAAGACACAATGGACTAAAGTTTCCAAAATTAGTGACTGACACAAAACCAGAGATCTAAGAAGCATAGAAAACTCTAAGCACTCTGTGTGTGTGTGTGTATGTGTGTGTGTGTATGTGTGCATGAATGTAAAGAATCATATGGAAACATAAAATTAGAGATAAGTAGTACAAAAATAAAATCTTAAAAGCAGTCGGGAAAAAGTGTAAATAGGAACCATATTCCTTACAGAGACACAAGAATTATACTGCTTTTTCCTACTGCCCCTTTAAGTCGTATAACCCAGCTCCACTCCTCTGTGACACCAGCAGACCTGCAAAACTACTCTCTACCAGGGTCCCCAGTGGCTACACTAGTTTGCAACTCAGGTACATCGGGTTTATTATCCTTCTATCCTCCACTGTGGTCTCTCCAGACTTACTCTTAGTCCTCCTGCAGTCTGCCTACAAGAGCCCATATTCACAGCCCACCTTTGTCCCCTGGAAACTCTACCATTAGTATAGACCCAGGATACCCCTAGTTCTTCTTGGCCACCCCTTTCAAACTTTCCTTCTAGCCTATCTTTATTCTTTTGTGATACCTACTGACCCCTATAAACACTCTCTACCAGGGACTCCACAGCCACCACACTTGGCTAGGACCCTAAGTGGGCAACAGCAAACAATGAATGACCCACTCACCCAACACTGACAATACTAAATATCTAAGCCAAGAAATACTTCAAACATCATGGCTCTAGCTGCTTAAAACGCAACACAAAACCACAAACATGAACAGCCAAGATAATATGCCTTTTCCAGAAGCCAGCAACCCTATTGCAACATGTGCTGAGAAAAGCAACTTAGCTGAAACACAAGACAAAGATTTCAAAATAAGAACTGTAAATATTTTCAAGGATCTTAAAGGGCATGAATAAATGCCTAACAAAGATCATGAACACTTCAAGATATGAAAGCAGAATTTAACAAAAAAAATATAGAATCACTAAAGAAAACCCAAACTGAAATAAAACTGGAAATAAAAATTCTGGCTGTCAAACAAAAACCTCTGAGTTAACCTCACCAACAGATTAAAATACATAGAAGAGAATTTCAAGTATTGAAGATAAGGTAGAAGAAATGGGTAGATCAGTCAAAGAAAATGTTAAATCTAAAAAGTTCTAGGCAAAAAAAATATTCAGAAATATGGGACATCATGAAAAGAACAAACCTACAAATAATAGGGAGAAGAAACTAGGTCAAAGACAAAGAAAATACTTTTTAAAAACATAAAAGTTTCCCAATCAAATGAAAGAGATGCCTATTAAGTTACAAGAAGCATATTGATCATCAAATACACAGTACAAGAAAAGAAATTTCTCATGACACATAAAAATCAAAACACTAAATATACAGGACAAAGAAAAGATATTAAAAGCTACAAGGAAAAAACACCAAGTAGCATATAAAGGCAGACCTATTAGAATAGTCCCTAACTTTTCAATGGAGATTCTGAAAGCCAGAAGGACCTGAACTCATGTTCTACAAGCTCTGAGAGACCACAGATGTCAGCCTAGAGTACAATATCTAGTAACACTATCAATCACAATAGATGAAAAAAAACATTAAAAATAAAAGCAAATTTAAGCAGTATGTATCAACAAGAAGGCACTAGAAGGAGAACTTAAATCTCCTTAAATAGGTCAACTACAGTCAAGAAGAAAACAATAAGTAATCCCAAAACAGTAAATCAAAATGGGGAGAATCCACATCATAGAAACAAAATAAGAGAAATCAATAATCACTGAATTACAATATTAATGGTCCCAAATACCCAATAAAAAGACAAAACTAACCGATTTGATTCCAAAACAAGATCAACCATTAGACTACATCCAAGAAACACATCTCGCCATCAAGGAGGGGCATTATCTTAGAATAAAGAATGGAAAAAAAGTATTTCAAGCAAATTGACCCAAGAAGCAAGTTATCTTAATATCTGACAAAATGACTTCTAAACAAAAGTAATCAGAAGATAGGAAAGGATATTACAAACTTATTAAAGAAATATCTACAAAGAGGATAATTCTAAAAACGAATGAGCCAAACACAAGGACATTCAGGTTCATAAAAGCAAACAAACCAAAAACCAAACCAAACCAAACAAAAACACCACCACAGCTAAAATCACATATTGACCCCAATACAGTGATAGTGGGTGACTTCATTGGGCCTCATGGGGTCCAGGCGTGAGGCCCAGTGTAACTTCCTGAGCCTAACTTGAGTTTGGTGAGGTCTAGTGTAACTTCCTGAGCCTGGCTCAAGTTTGGAGACCTATTTCTGACTACCTGACCTAAACACACCTCTTCCCAGCCACCGCTAGTGTGGCAGAACATTATTGGCCCTTATTCCTTACTCTGCCTCAACCCATCCCAACCCTATACAAGTTCCTGCCTGATACCATTAAATGAGTTCCTGTTTCGACAGACTCCCAAGTCAGTGGGTGTGTTTCTCCCTGGTGGCCAGAGGAGTGGGGAGGGCTGGGTCATTCAACACTTACCATCCCACTCAGCCCCAGGGAGAATCTGGCTGGTTCGGCTATGCCCCAGATCTGTCTGCCAGAGAACCCAGCAACTTCAATACTCCCTTCTCATCAAAAGGTAGATTATACATACATAAATTAACAGAGAAACAACAAAGTTATATAATGTCATAAATCCAATGGACATAACAGGCATCTACAGAATATTCCACACAAACTCCAAAGAATAAAATTTCTTCTCAGAATCTCATGGGAAATTTCTTAAAACTGAACACATATAAGGACACAAACCAAATCTCAATAGATGTAAGAAAAATTGAAATGACACTCTGCATAGTATCTGACCACATTGGTTTACAGTAGGATATCAATATAATATAAATATCAGAAACCATACGAATTCATGGAAACTGAATGAAAATTGAATCAAGACAGAAAAATTGCTTGAGAACACAGGCCCTTCCATTCAGGGAAAGAGGTAAGCTAAATGCGGAACTTCATCTCTCCTGCTCCTCTAAACATAATCCACCAGCCTCATCTCCATCTTTGCAGCAGAAAACCTGCTGCAACCTCCCCCAACCCATCCCCATCTACAGTGGATTCCACAAATCTTCCTCTCCTACCCTCCCTCCCTCAACATATTACTTTATTCCAGCCCCCAAATCTAGCAGGCACCCCCTGGGAACCCACAGGTCACTCTGACCATGGAAGCAGATGGGCTGACTGCAGATCTTCACCTCTCCCTTCATTCCACCAAATCCAATCCCACAGTTTCATCCCCAGCTCTGGAGCAGACCATGTGCTACAGCCTCTCTACACTCATTCCCAGGGGACTTACTAAGCAGATGCTAGTGGAACACCTTGCTTTACTCTCTATTTAGAAGACCCTCCACAACCTCGGCCCATGACATTATACACAGCATGAGAGACCTTGGAACACTCACAAGCCCTGCATGGGTCTATACCAAGTCTTCTGCATGTATGTTATGGCTTCCAAGTTACTGTTTTTATGAGATTCTTGAGTGTGTGAATGAGTGGGTCCCTGAGTCATCTTCTTTCTTTTAGGTTTTTTCCTTCTTTTTGTTTGTCTTGTCCAACTTCAAAGTCATAATTTTTATCTTATGTTTCATTTTGTTATATATTTTTGAATGAATGAACGAGGGAGTGAAAACATAACTACTAGGGTAAAGGTTATCCACTGAACTGTCACTTATACCTGCTGGCAGAGGGAAAAAAACATTTTTCTCTAGTGGAGTGACACTGGGTCTATCAAACACTCAGGAAAGGCCCCATTTTCAGGAGTAGTTGACCAATATATAATGAATTCCATAGTTTTTGTTTGGTTGTGTGTGTGTGCTTTTATTTTGTTTTGGTTTGATGTTTTCTTTTATTTTTGGGTGTTGTTTTCTTGGTTTGAAGGTTTTGTTGTTGTATTGGATTTTGTTTGTTTTAAGAGAAAGTAAAGTTGTGTGGATAAGGATGGGGAGAGGATCTGGAAGGACTTGGGGGAGGGAAGGAATATGATCAAAATACATTTAAATTGAAAAATTGTTTTAAATAACAAAAATACAATAATAAAAAAGACTGAAAAATCAAGAGGGAAATTTTTTTAATTTAAAAAATTTAATTTTTTAAAAATTTAAAAATTTTAGAATGAGAATGAAAACATACCATGCACAAACCTGGGGAACACAATGAAGACAGTTATAAGAGGTGAGATCACAGCACTGAGTGCCTACATCAAAACCTGGAGAGATATTATTAACTTAACAATGTACCCGAAAGCTGTAGAACAAGAAAAAGTAAGATCTGAAAAGAATAAATGGAAGAAGTAATCAAACTCAGTTGTCATAAAGACAAACAAACAAAATTCAAAAAATAAATATAAGTTTTTTTGAAAAAAATCACCAAGTTGATCAACTTTTTAGCCAAATTACCCAAAAGACGGACAGAGAAAAGATCGAAATAATTTTTAATGACAACAAATGGTGTGGATGTGGGAAAAGGGTTCAAGTGTAAACTTGCACAACCACTATGGAAATTGGTGTGGTGGTTCATTAGGAAGCTGCGAATAGATCTACCTCAAGATCCAGCTGTATCATTCTTAGGCAGATACCCAAAGACACTTCATCCTACTACAGAGATATTTACTCACCCATGTTCGTTACTGCTCTAGTCCTAGCAGCCCTAAACTAAAAATGCTAGCTATCCATCAACTGGTGAACAATGTACAGTTACATAATGGTATATTTTTCAGCTGTTAAATGAAATCATGAAATTCTCAGGTAAATGGGTGGAGCTAGAGAAATCATACTGAGTGAGGTAACCCAGACCACAAAAAACAACTGTTGCATGTTTTCTCTTATATATGGATAAATTTATTTGCGTGCACGTGTGTGTGTGTGTGTGTGTGTGTGTGTGTGTGTGTGTGTGTGTGTGTAAGAAAAGCACAGATATTAGGTACTGGGTAAGGAAACAAGAGGGAGGAAGGCATCTCCCAAAAAGGAGGGAATTAGAATGTAGTGCTATAAAGGGATGAAGGGGAAACTAGAATAGGATTAAATGAGGAGGGGAACAGGAGAGCAAGGTAAAAAGGGAATACGGGGAGGGCCAACTAGTACTAAAGGCATTTTGAGAAGTCACATGGAAACCTACTACTATAGAAACTTCCTAAAATTTATACAGATATGAAAGGAATCTAAATGGAGATACCATATAATATGGGAGAGCATGCCCCAACAAGACATCTTATGACACCAAGTAAAACCTCCAGTGACAGAAATGGGCTATCTCTTGAGTCATTAACCAAAGGAATACCATAGAAACTCCCAAATATCACAGGCTATTGCCAAGGATATTGGTTACTCTCCATGACAAGATAGTACTTATGTAATTGAACACTGAGAGACTGAGCTGATGCCCAACTAGAACCTTCACTCCTACCGACTTTCATGGTACCAGAAGGTACTTTACACATGATCAGAGGAGAAAAGTAATCATCAATTATCTCTCAGCTACAAATCTGAGACCCATAACAGAGACCTGTCTGCAAGGTACACTAGTCCAATAGCTGCACAAATGCTATGGGAACAACAAACCACTTTTCAATTGAATATTAGGCCCATTCCATTATATGGACTATATGACATTTCTACAGTTTCCAAGAACCTGAGACTAGATAGGTCATAGGTCTAGTGAAAAAACTAATAGTATTATTTTGCTAAAGGAGTATAGCCATAAAATAAGTCCTAATGACATACTGCTATACCCATAGAGCAGATCATCACGCAACCCTAATCAAAGAAGTTTATTCTTGCAGTAGATGGTAATTAACACAGTGACCCACAACTGGACATTCTGCAGAGTGTAAGAGACTTTAGAGCACTCAGTTCATTAAACGTTTACCTTCCAGCCTCAGGGATCTACGTGGAAAGGAAGTAAAAAGATTCTAAGAGGCAGAGGTAGTGGGTGTTTTTCAGACACAAGACTGATTCACATAGGAACTTACATACTGTGACAGCATGCACAAGACCCGCACAGGTTCAAACCAGACAAACTTCTGGCACTGGGATGTAGAAGTGGACACAAATTCCCACCCCTAACCAAAAAGCTATTTGCAGTTGATACCTGTAGGAAAAGGGAAAATCAGTTTTTTTTCCAATAGAGTGTCACAGCCTTATATCAAGCACACTAGAGGGCAGGTGTCCAATGCCCAGGAATAAGTGGGTCAAGAAAAAATGGATTGGGTGGGTTTTCTTTTTTTGTGTGTGTATGTATGAGTATGCATTGCTCTTTGTTTTGTTTTTGTCTTATTTGTTTTCTTTTTATTTGTCTGTTTAGATTTTTTGCTTTTGTTGTTTTACCCAGCTTTTTTTTTTTCTTTTTTGAGAAAGAACTTGAAGTTGGGGTGGGTTGGTGGAGGGATGGAAAAAACCTGAAAAGTTGAGGAGGGAAAAAATATGATCAGTATATATTGTATAAAAATAAATTTAAAGTTGGGCAGTGGTGACTCACACTTTTGATCCCAGCACCTGGGAGGCAAAGGCAGGCAGATAGATCTCTCTATGAGTTCAAGGTCAGCCTGGTCTACAGAGATAGTCCTAGGATAGTCAGGGCTACACAGAGAAACCCTATCTCAAAAAATCTAAAACAAATAATTAATAATAACAATTTCAAAAATTAAAAATGAATAAATGTTAAAAATTAGGGGCTGGAGCAATTGATGGATCGATAGTTAAGAGTACCTGATGCTCTTGTAGAGACCAGGTTCAGGTCCTAGCACCCACAAGGCAGTGCACAACCATTTGTAACTCCTGTTCCTGGAATTACAGCACCTTCTGGCCTGTGCAGACAGTGCGTGCACACAGATTTTATACATGCATTATATACACGCAGGAAAACACTCATAAGCATAAGTAAAAATGAATTTAAAACATATTTTAAAATAGACTAAATATTTCAAAATCCTTTATTCTAGCTTTTAAAAAGATGCAATATATGCTAGGGACATAACTGAGTAGTAAAGCACTTATTTGCCTAGTACCTTCAAAGCCCATTTGATCCTCAGAATCGCAAAAATATATGTTGAAATAAAAATATGTAGTAATTACAGTATATAGTTCCCTTAGTATAACAGTACACTAGAACTCATTCATAACTAAGCATAATTTAATACCCATAAAGCAACCTTAAACCAAGGCTATCTGCCTTTCTTTCTTCAGTCCCTGATAACCATCATTCTACTGTCAACTTCTACAGAAGTAACTTTATAAGATTCTGAATGAAATCATGTGGACCTTGTCCTTCTATGGCGATTAGTTTCAGGAATCCCATAAATATGGGCAATTTTATTTAAAATTATTATTATTATTAACAGTGTTTCTCTGTGTAGCACTGCCTGTCCTGGAACTTACTATATAGACCAGATTGACCTTAAACTCACAGAGATTCACTGCCATTACCTCATAAGAGCTGGAGTTAAAGGTGTGCATCACCGTGCCAGATATATTTTAAAAATTTAAGTGGTCAAATATAATAAGAAAACATAAGAAAATAGGAAAACAAAAAATATGAAGAGGAAATGCAATGCATATATACTTAATATGTACATACAGAAGCAAGACTAGGCAGAAGAAATATTTGAAGACATAATGAAGAAAAGTGAATATGTACTATGAATAGGAAATAACAAGAACAAATATAATGAACAGAAAATGCTTCACAAAATGGGAGAATTTTGCAGGGAAAGTTATGTGTATTTTGAAATAGGGTCTTCCTAGGTACCACAGCCTGGCCTGAAACTCATGATACTCTTGCCTTAGACTCCTGAGTGCTGATTTTGCAGATGGGCACCCCAATGTTCACCAAGATGGTGAGTTTTAATCCAAGTATATCAGTAATGACTTTCAATATAAATTACCTAAGCACATCAATCAAAGACAGAGATTCCAATGCCAAATAAAATCCAACTATATGCTTTCTACAAAACACATATAGCCTGATCTTATTGGAATCTTCTTCGATCTATCATTTACTAAAATATAAAATGCTAGGAGTTGAACTTAAAGCAAGTACTCCATCACTGAGGTACATTCCAGCCTTCCTTGGGATTTTATTTACTCTATGTCTTTGGGTCTATAATGAAGGAAGCAACAACAAAGGGATCTCAGAAGTAGAAGTGGCCCAGAATAGGACCTTGTAGGAATCAAAAACCCTGTGGAATGAGAACATTTTTAGAGTTTGAAAGAGAACACAAGCAGACTTCACAGGAGTTTTACCTCTTCCCTCTCCTTCTACATTGTTTCTAGAAGGAATATAACCATTACTGTGAGTAGTTTCCGATCTGAACATAGTACAGAAAATAATAGCCTAAGAAACTGGAAAGCACTGAAAAGAAACAAAAAAAATGAGGTTACTTATGACTTCTTAGTGTTTTGGTCCTAAATAGCATACCAAATCTGGAGCTCAACTATCTTTTAAGACTTCTATTCAAGAACCAAACAGGCCACTAGATGGTGTATGATCTGGGATAATGCTTTTATACACTATAAAGATTTGTCACTCATACTGGTCTAATAAAATGCTGATTGGTCAGTAGCTAGGCATGATGGATAGGTGGGACAACCAGACTAGGAGAATTCTGGGAAGAAGAAAGAGAGTCAGTCACCAGCCAGATGGAGAGGAAGCAAGATGAGAGTGTCTTACTGAGAAAAGGTACCAAGCCACATGGCTAAACATAGACAAGAATTATGGGTGAATTTAAGTCATAAGAGCTAGTAAGTAATAATCCTGAGCTAATAGGCCAAATAGTATATAATTAATATAAGCCTCTATGTGTTTCTTTGGGACTGAATGACTGTGGGACTAGGTAGGACAGAAACTTCCATCTACAAATGATGCCCAAACGTTTGGCAAAAATTTCCACAGAAAGCCTGAGAAAGCTTTAAAAAAAGGATTCTAAACAGATAAGAACAGAGACAAGTACAGCTTCTTGGTAACTGTCTTTTCTCAGGTAGGCTCTGTTTACTGGCTACAAGCAGAGGCACAACTCCTTTAAGAGAAGCTTCCTGTAATATTGATTACAACTGGGAACGCTACAAGACATAGAAGAGACTTTCTCTGAAATATGGCCAAAATGGAAGCCCAAAATAAGACACTAAACAATTTTCTAATCTCTGGAAACTATAATTTTAACAAATTTCTCAAAAAGCAAGAAGAGATAATCTTGAACGACATCATAAAGAGAGAAGGGAGAGGCACTCAATCTTTAAAAGAACAATGATGGATATTTCAGAGGCTTATCAAAAGACAGAAGCCAGTGAAATAGAATTAAAAAAATAAACTGTCAACCTAGAATTACATGTTAAGCAATATGTCCTTAAAAATCAATTCACTGTTAACAGGTCTGCTCTATTACCAGCGCTGGAAGGTACTTTAGACAACTCTGAAGGTACTTTAGCTCTTTAGATCGATCTAAGAAATCTAGCTCTATATAAAAAAGGAAAAGACTTGGAAAATGACTCAATAAAGGTAAAATATTTTGATTTTTCATAGCTTTAATGATGGAAAACAGAATTGTATATCTTTAAATTGGGGTTATTCTAATAGGCATATAGTAATGTATCACTAATGCTATTATTTGCATTTCTCTGAAGACTACTCCCTTTGGACAGAGGTCTTTTTTGCATGTGTATTAGTATGTGTATGTGTGTGTAAGCATATGTGTGTGGATGAGTATGCGCATGCCTGTGCATATGGAAGCCAGAGGTCAATGAGTGATTATAGCAGATGGATAAATGAAATGATAATGGTAAAGTCCCAAAAGTAAAGTCAGAAGAATTAGGAATCCTTGGGTAAAAGCTATCTATGCAATACATGAAGTGATATTTGAAGATAAACAATTTATTTGAAGATAACCTTAAATATTTAAATGTATGCTGTAAAGCCTAGGGCAAATGCTATGATTTGAAGATGTTGCTTTCAAAATTGATACACTGAAAGTGTGTGGCTAGTGGGATGGAATACTGAAATGAAAATATTTCTGAAATACCAAAGTCAGACAAAGACATCAGAAGAAAATTACAGACCAATATGTCACCTCAACAAAGTACTAGTAAATTGGATCCAGAGAAGCATTAAACAATATTATATGTATATAATAATTAAAAATAACAATACAAATGTTCATGAAGATATGGAAAAACTGAAACTCTCATATATTTCTTTGGGAAATAAAATACGATGAAATCACTTTTAAATGCAGTTTGGTAGACTATTCACTCAGATCATTGTAGACAGTTTCTATGATTCAGGAATTTCACACTTAAGTGAAATAAAAACTATGTCCATATAAAAATTTGAAAGGAATGTTTGTGACAGCATTATTCAGAGTAGACAAAAGTGGGAACAACCAAAATGCCAATCACTTTATGAGTATATGAAAAAAGTGGTATGTTCATATAGCAAGATAATAGTTGCCTATAAAATGCTATAAACATTCTACAACATACATTAACCTTGAAAACATTACGCACAACAAACCAGATCAAACACTAAAGGCCACAGTAGACGTGTCCATTTCTATGGAATGCCTCAAATAGACTCAGCCATTAAAACAGAGAGTAGGTTAGTAGTTGCCAGGGGTGGAGGGAAGGCTGGAATGGAAAAGTACACTAAAAAGCATAAAGTTTCCTTTTCCTACAATGAGTTTTAAAATAACTAGTAGGGAGGCTTTTAAATATCTGCAACACAAATAAATGATACATGTCTCGATGATGAATAGACTAGTTAACTTAATCTGATCGGTCACACTGTATATGCATATTGAAATATGCTGTTTCCCACAAATATGTAGCTATAAGTCCATTAAATCTGAAAATATTTTTATTCTTTGAGAATTTCATACATGAATACAATATATTTTTTGTCATATTTATTCCCTTGATCTTCAAATCCCCCAAGGTTCCTCCAATTTTTAAATACATATTTTAAGTGTTCTAGAATTAGTGATGGTTGTACAACTATATGAATACATTCAAAACCATTTTTTATATACTTGAAGATGGTGAAATTTATGTTATATGAATTGTTTATCTATAAAAAACCAATTTCAATGTGTGTGATGGAACATGCCTTTAATCCTAGGACTTGGAAAGGAGAAGCAGGTGAATCTCTGAAAGTTCGAGGTCAGCCTGGTCTCCATAATGAATTTCAGGACAGCCAAAACAACTTAATAGAGACCCTGTCTCAAACAAAATAAAACAATTTTTTAAGGAAAATATATCAGGAAAACATTAAACTTAATACAACTGAGTGTGTGTATATTAATATCACAGGAAAACAAGATTGTAGGGCAATATAACAATAACTGACTATTTGATATTCCCAAAGATAGAGCAGTGAAAAAAAGAAAAAAGGAAAGGACATGACTGCTCCTAGGAATGGTGGAGAAGAAAGTTTATTATAGAGATATGTAAGAGAGTATAGTCAGAGAATGGGACATTAGGGAAAGTCCAGAGTGGACATAACCAGACTGAGTTGGGCCTTGTGGGAAGAAGAGAAAATGCAGGGAGAGAAAAGAGGGGGAATCAGGTGCAGAAGACAGGAGGCCAAAGGTACAAAAGGGCAGGTAATCAAAATGCTTGGATTATACAGGGAAGAGACTCTGGGGGAAGGGCAGTCCAGACCCTGGGCCAGAGAGTTCAGGGCAGAGGGCAAGGTATGCCAGTCATATTCTGAAACAGGTAGGGACTGAGGGATGCTGGGAGAACCTGGCTGTCAGGTCCAGCTTTGATATGTTAAATAGGCACTTCAACTCCTTGCCCCAGGTTTGAAACTTAACCAGCAGTCTAAATTTATTTGTAACTATCTAAATTTATTTATAACAAGCAGACAAATTGGCAAATTATTAGGAGACTTTGACCAATTATCCACAATGATAGGCAGTTCAAACGCCAGTAGAATATTGGCACACTTCAACCATATTAACAAACAAGATATTAACAAACAAAACCTAAGATAAACACAACACAAAGGTAAAATATACAGTCTTTTCAAGTGCTCAGAGAACAGTCACCAAATGCTACATAAAGCATATATCAAGGCACTGGGATCATACAAAGTTTGTTTTCTTGCAGGAATGGAATTTGAGTGGATATGGCAAAGGCAATGACCTATCTAAACAGAAGCTGGTTCAAGGGCTGGCACTAAGTAGAAGAGGTGTCCTGCTGCTCCAAGCATTAACCTCTTAGCTTCTACATGACAGTCAGGAGGGTCCTAGTAGTGCTGGAATAGAGATTAAGGCAAGGGGGGCAACTGGATAAGTGATAGACTTTGCAAATCTATGGCAGTATCTAATTACAAATGGTCTAGAAAGACTTATGCATACATACAACACAAGTCAGGTTTAGTAGACCAATTATAGATCAGAAGAGAAAAAAGCCTGAAAATAAATGAGATGACCATCTAACTCTGCTAGTTAAAAGAATATCCAAAGAGAGCAAGACATGAATAGTTACTAGAAAGCAAATTAAACAAAAAGTAAAGGTAAAGGAGGAACAAACAAAAAATGAAGCTTAAAGAAACAAAGTCCAAAGCTGATTTTTTTATTTTAAAAAGAACCATACAACTTATAAACTGTTCACAAGATTTGTTGAGAGAAAAAAAAACCAAAGGTACAATAAAACAGTGTTGTTAGAGAATCTATTCTGTGAAAGTTTTCAATAAAAAAAATGAATCTTAGAAAAAGAACATATAATAACAAACAGACATTTTTAAAAGATATACGTACAAAATCTAAATAAACTTGAAAACTTGTAAAATAGAAAATTCTAAGAAAATCATAACTTAGTAAGTATTAATACAAGTACAAGCAGGAAACAAACAAACTCCATAACTTTCAAAGAAACTATAACAGTTTAAAAGGTTTTAAAGACCCACTAGGACTAGACTGTTTGATCTGGAAGTTCTGCCAAATATTTGAGGAACAGACAGTTCTGGGACAATCCCTGTCAGAGATGGAATGAAAGAAAATAGTTCACATTTCACCGCACGATGTTAGTATAACCTTGACACCAAAACCAGAAAATGACAACATTAGAATAGACTCTCTCCTGAAGAAAATATGAAAGTACTGAACAAAATTTTGGTGAACTAAATTTAGAAGTACCTTTAAGTCCCAGGACTGCAAAATTAGCTCATAATAAGAAAAACCATGCAGCACAAAAAAAGCTAAAATTAAAATAATCATGCTGTATTTCAATAGACACAGAAACTACATCTTATAAATTTCAACATCAACTCACTATGTCATTAGGAATAAAGAGATACCTTCTTAAGAGGTATCTTCCAAAAAGAAAACCTTACATTCAATTATTCAATGTTCAAACTTTCAAAAACAGTCTCTTTAAAAGCAGTATCAAGATATGAATGTTCATTGTTAACATACTTTCTAAAATTACATTGTATTATGTGTGTGTTTATGTGTTTTGGAGGTGGGGTCTTAGCAATTAATATAAGAAAATATAAGCATTAACATAAGAAAAAAAGATATTTAAGGATCACAAGGATAAGGATTGCTGCGGAAAAATGAAAGTTGTAATTTGTATACAAATTGCCAAAGCTAATAAGCAAGCCTAGTAGGTTTGCCGATTTTTTTTTTTTTTGGTTTTTTGAGACAGGTTTTCTCTGTGTAGCTTTGGAGCCTGTCCTGGAACTTGCTCTTGTAGACCAGGCTGGCCTCGAACTCACAGAGATTAAAGGCATGTGCCACCACCGCCTGGCTGGTTCGTCAATTTTAAATTCACCATATACTACTATAAAACACAACTTTCTACAAAAGTACTGTTTATAGTAACAATAAAAATAAACAAGAAAAACTCCTTAAAATGATGTGCAAACCCTTCCTAGAATAAATAATAAAACATCACTCCAAATGACATGAAAAAAGTCAAAATTTTTTCAAGAGATATATCATGTTTAAGGAAAATTAAATACCTACCAGAAAATGGTTATTCTCCCCACATTGATTTATAGATTGAGTGTGATTCCAATCAAATCCTTCAAATATTGCCTCTCTGTGTGTATAACTTGAAAAGACGATTCCACAATTTATGGGGAAGAGCAGTTGGCCAAGAATAGTCAAGATATTCCATAAGAAGGGCAAGATGGAAGTTTACACTACCAAAATAAATGTTCACTGCACTACTGTTTAAAGCTAAGATTTTAAAATTACCTAATGCTCATCAGTAGTAAGACAGATAAACCACAAGATAGTCATAAAATGTAATAGTATACTGCAAGGAAAAATAAACAAGCTATGAATATGTACAACAGTAATATGTGTGCCTCATATACATATAATATTGAGTAAGAAAGTGCAGCTATCCAAGCACTTTATACATGCTTATACAATTAATAGTCGGAACAAAATGATTGATTCTATACTCCAAAGAGGATGCTATAAGCAAAGAGAGTCAAACCTTTCTCAGGTCAATACCTGCCTACCTATCCTGGGAGGAAAGGCAGACATTGCCAAAGGCCCTGGCCACAAAATTCAGTTAATTATTAAGAAGTGTTGTGAAAACAGTGATGGTAAAAGTAAAAGTAAAAAGCCAAGTGATTATTGACAGAGCATCTGTTCTGGGCCAGGCTCAGGACTTCACACTGGGTATGATGGTGAATAAAAGAAGGCGACCATGTTTTTCTTTAATAACATTTCCTGAGTGCATGGTACGTGCTGGGCATTCTTCTAAGTACATTACCCACTTCAGCTTATCTCATCTTTGCGACAGCACTGTTATCACTATCAGTTTACAGGTGAGGCAACAGAAGCAAAAAGAGGCTTGTCTACATTAAGAAAGACAGGAGGTGGGACTCAAAGCTACACAGCCTTGCATCTGGTAAGTATTACTCTTACGAACAATTAAGGAATATGGTGCTCAGAATTAAAATAAGCACATATTTTTCTGTTTTGTGCAGGGTTTGTTCTTGTATTGTTTTTGAGATAGAGGTTTTGAGATATACCTCTAGCTGGTTGAGAACTTACAGTATAGCTAAGATTAGCTCTCAAACTTACAGCAATCCTCCTGAATCTGCCTCCTGAATATTGGTCAGATTTCTCAGGAATATAAGGGGTTTCACTCTGGAAGACCTATCTAGCTATGCAGAGTGGTTTCACTGCTTGTCAGCTAAACCCAAGAGGATCAAGAGTAGCTGGACAGGTAAGGGTGGAATGAGCTTCTATCTCATACAAACTCCTATATTTCCAGATGAGTAATTAGGACTGCTGATGGAGAGAACAATGGAGAACATGACATTGGGTTCTATCCTCCATTCTGCTTCCTGTATACATATCCAACATCCCATGCACTAATCTAATATTGTATGTCTTCCTGGAACAGTTATGATGAAGTAATACCCACAGTATGCCTTAGGACTACCGTCCTCTAACTTTGAGTCTGGAAGCTTGCTCCGCAGCTGCTTGAGCTGTCTGAGTCCTGCAGTTCACAGATGTCTTATCTCTAGCCCCCTTCTACACTCTCAAGCTGGGATGGAAACACCTGGTTGCACAATTATCTCGGTTATTTATGAGAAATGGCATACTTCAGTTTCAAAGCCTACTTCCAAGCTTTGCTTACTTTCCCTCAGCCTGTTCCTTAAAATTTCAAGTTGAATAATACACTAGTAGACTTGGCTTGGTGATACCATCTTTTCCCTCAGCTCCTCAGAAAAGCAAGGCTATCTGTAAATGTCAAGGCCAGGAAGGCAATACAGGAGCCCAGTACTTAGTCTTCCCCAGCCCAGGCAGGCACAGGCTTATTTTTAAAAGGACAGTGAAAGCAGAAGGGCAATGCTGACATGGTAGCGCTGTGGACTCAGCACCTATCCTCCAAGACATGATGCCAGGAACCATCACCTTATTTCACCCTGGCATAAATTAAACAAAATCCATTTCCAGATCCTTCATAAACGAAATCAAACTAAAATATTCTGAATAGTACTATACTAGAACCTTCACATTCTAGAAAGAAGCATTCCAAACAAGCTCCCGATTCAAGGGGAAAAGCCCTTAGTCTGGGGTACCTATAGTTTAGGTGCTCTTTATCTAATCTTCATTCTTTATGTTCTCTGCCTGCCTTTCTTTCTTACTTCCTTACCCTTTCTCATATTAGCCTCTTGTTATGTTCCAGCTATTTTATGCAATCGTTTATCTATTCCAACTTCTATGTGAGGGCAGGAGTGGACAGGGAGCACCATTTATTTTTCTAGACCCCTACCACCACCTCCCACAAATGTAAACCCCACTTACAGCCCCTTCGCTGTTGAAGCCTGCTGCTGCTGTGTGGAATCCAGATCTTCTGTAACCTGGTTTGAGTGAGTTCTCCCATCTCTTGAGACATCTTAGACGTTGCAGCAATGACAGCACTGACCACAAGGTATTGGACCTCACTTTCTATGTTCCTAGCTGTCCTTTCTGATGTCGCGGCCACAGCAGCAAGTGGACAGGGCTGGGCCAGGGGAATCACTGGTTTTCTGAGCCTCTCAAAGACTATCTCCAGCTCCCTCTTTTCCTTCTGCTCCTGTATGTACAAGTGGGGACGTGGGTGCTGAAAGCCAGAGGCTAGGCAGAAGTCAGCAGAGGCCTCTGAACTCTAAGGGCTATGTACATAGAAGATAAATTGGAGCCCAGCAAGGAGGGCAGCCAGCAAGACAGCCCAGGTCTGACCAGTTACTTCCTGCCAATGAAGACAGGACTAGTAGAGTATGCAAATAAAAATCCCAAAGATCATGTGCTTACATCCTGTGTGGTGTGGCATGGCAAAGGTGGTGGAGATAGGTCTCAGCTTTGAAATTAAAATAGCAGGCCTAATTACAATGTGAAGCTCCAACACAGAAAGAGATTCACACCAGAATTACATGAACCCTCAAAACAAAAACACAAACATAATGGCCCTAATTCAAAATGCGATGTTTTGAGCTAGCAATTTAAGATTCAGTCTGGAAGTAGACTTTCACTACCTCACTGCTCATCCTACTCAATAAGGCACTGCAAAATTGTCCTTCCCTGGAGTTTGTTGCCTGCCTCTCCACAAGACCTCTCCCTCTTAAAATGAGCTGTCCGGGGCTCCTCAAAGAGATTGGCACTATCCGATCAACTTTATACTCTCTCCAGCCAAGGTTAAATAAATCAAGTAAATCTGACACCTTGGGAATAGGAGTGAATGCAGCCATTGCTAGGCAGAGAGCCGATATGTAAGCGCAGTTCACATGGCTGCCAATGCTATGAGATGACCCAGCAATAATGGCATCACAATCTAATCCAAACCCCAGCTAAAGCTCATCATGGCAAGTTGTTGGGATGGGGACTTAGGAGAGTGGAAACTGCATTGAGCAAAGCATACAGGAGGGACAAGAGACAATGACCAATATCTAAACAGCACAAATTCACATGCTAGAGCCACCTCATCCAGATGGCTCCCCTTCACTTGTCCCTACTCTTCTTGCCATTTCCCTGGTTATTTTGAGACTTGTATCTGTAGAATTCATACAACTGCACAGCTCGCCTGGAAGATGTCCAAGTGCCCTTTTACTCCATTCTTTATAACCTTCCCACCTCCAACAAACCTCCAGTGATTGGGTATTAGGAAGCTCAACTTTCTTCCACTGAGCTGGTCTACGCAAGGGCAGTCTCCCAGGAAAAGAAATCTCCAGGCCCTGCCCTCAAATGCTCCCAGCTCTACTCTGACTTTTAAGAAGCTTCCTAAAATATCTTCTCAGAACCTTCGTCTATTTAAGGGTTAGATTCCCTCCAGTTGCTGTGTCTATATCATATAAGACTTTCAATACCAAAATTCTACCTATGGCAATGCACCTACTGTGGCAGTGGACCACAACAGTTAAGAATAATGGAGTATGAAGCCACACTGCCTGGGTGGAAACTCACTTTGTCCCATTGCTGGATCTAAGAAACTGGGCAGAAGGCTAACTTTTCAGCGACTTAGCTGTTGTCTGCTTTGTTTTGCTCTTTCATTTGGTATATAGGGAAAGAAAGGAGTGCCTATTCCTTCATGGCTAGTGAAGAGCCAACATACTGATATACATAAAGAAACCTGGGAAATGCTGAATATATATTATTCAACATTGCTGTTCCATTTGTGAAGTAAATGAGTCGGTTTTTTCAAGTAATCTGTAAACTCTATCACAATATTATGATGCAGGATTAACATTTGCACCATGAAGAGTTCCTGAGAATCAATTAGAGAGGTAAACTCATTTTCAGTTTCTGTTAACTATGTCTGGCATGGAACATCAAATCCTACATGTTCTCACTTATTTGCAGAACCTAAAAGATGTTGGTAAGAAGCTGAGTATAGACTAGTGGGAAAAGGAGAGGGGAAGAAAGAACAACTGGTGTGGGATTCGGGTAAAGAGCAGGACTAACTTCTGATGTTCTAAAGCTGTGCATCAGAAGGATAACAATAGCTGAAAGCAAGTAATTATACTTCTAAGTAGCTAGTAGAGAGGAGAAATGATAAATATTTGAGGTTATACCTATCCCAATTAATCATTGCACATTATATGCAAGTATTAAAATATACAGTACCACACAAGTATGTATAATTAGGTGTCAATTTAAAGTTAAAAAATAACTAGGTCTTTCAGATTAGCAGAGAACCCCTAGAGTCTTAGAAACAGACTTTATAAAACACAAGTTTCTTAACCCCAATAAGACACATAACTAGTGTAAGTTTATTTTAAAGATCTTACTCGTCTTTGTGGTTTCAACTGTCCACAAAGCATCATTTCATTTATCTTACTTGTTCCTTTCAAACACCCACAGAAAAAAACACAGGGAAATGGGTCTGAGGAAGGGACAGCTTGTCCAAGGTAATCTAGCCAATCACATTAACATATCTTTTATGTTTATAAATTTGTCCTTATGACACTGCCAAGAATCAAGAAGATAATTTTAGTAGCAAGAAATCTGAGCTAGGTGTCTAGAGGGCCTCTGACAAGGTCTGAAAGGGTAAAAGTCAGGGTCTGGGTTTGATAACCTAATTTAAACCTGTCTATGAAACTTTCCACCGTTCTCAGCTCAGAAACAGAATAAAACAAGCTTTCTAGAAATGCCCCAGACTAGCATTCAAACCTCTGCTAAATCCGTCCCAACCTACCTATTCAGTCTGCTACCCTTCAAACCCCATGTTTAACTGCACTGGCTGATTCACAGGGCCCCAAAACAGCATTTTCCTGTCTTTAAGCTTTTGCTTAGCCTGGAGCATCTTCTGTTCTCATTGAGCTCTGTCGTGCTCGTCAAGATCAGTTTTAGTGTTTCCCTTCTCTGAAAGTCAGCCTTGGAGCCCTGAGAGAGACTTTGCCTTTGATTCTCATATTGCACATGTGTCTCTATGTGAGCAAGATTTTCTCTTTTCCTAACTAGACTGTGGGCTCCTTGAAGATGGGGCCTGAATCCCTGTAATCTACTAACTGTTCATCTCAGGTTCTGGTATGGAGGACAGTTGTACAATGACTATGTTCACAGCCTACATTTCTCTGTTGCAGATGAGATACATATGGCGATAAGAAATCCAAGTTCACCATGGTAGGTATAACACCTTTCAGGGAATGTGGCGGGGGGCGGGGAGATTTGTCTGAGGTAAAGAGTGACATCTAAGAAAGTTTTAAAACTTTGGGATGGAACAGAATAAATAAAATTATGAAATTCCCTCTAAGAAGGTTTAATGTATTGGTTATAGACATAGTTTACTCAGCATCAGATTTACATTCAAGGCTAAAGGTTGAATCATAAATTTTAAAGTGGGACTATCTCTAGAGAAGAGAACTACAAAGTGTGACTTTTGAAGACCCGTGGAGAGTACTCCCATCTCCAAGTACAGAGTGTGGAGAGGAATCTCATTTAAAGCACCAAAACAGTTCGCATGAACAATAAAATGATAAATGGGAAGCCAGGTTGTAGTGGCACATGCCTTTATTCCCAGTACTTGGGAGGCAGAGGCAGGTGGATCTCTGTGAGTTCAAGGTCAGCCTTGTCTACAGAGTGAGTACTAGGACAGGCTCCAAAGCTACAGAAAAACCCTGTCTCGAAGAACAAAACAACAACAACAATAATAATAATAATAAAATAATAATAAATGGGGTCTGGTTTTTGGCAAGTCTTGAAAATGTGTGGTTGTGAATGCATTTGCTACAGGCTAGAACGCTGACAGATGGTTGAGCACATGCTTATGGGTTAGATTCATGGATGAGCACACATCAGGACTTCTCTGACAGCAGCCACCCTGGCCCATTGTTCCACTGTTTTCAGATTCACATCTGGTACGCAAAGCTCACTGCATTCTAGTCATAGGAGTGGATCTTCATTGACCATAGTCAGTCAGAAAGGAGTGCACTAGAGAGTTGTGGGTGGTACTACCTATGGATGCCACATAAAAGCCAAGAGCACTAATCTCAGACACAGCATGAAAGTCCCGAAGTGTCTCTCCAAAGAGTTCTGGATTCTGCCTCTTCAAACTCCACTTTTTCTTGATCATCAGGCCAGACCTCTGTGGGAAGTAGGCTAGGGGCTTTATTTTATATTTTAGTAAGGTGCCTATTGACACCCAGAGAACTAAAGAACTTGTCAAAGTTTCATAGCAAATCAACCCCACTTTATACACGAAAGGACAGGTCAGAGAGTCTCTATTGTATGCTGAATTAAAAAATAGACTACAGAGTTGGGAGCTAGGCTGGGAGGATCACACAATCACAGCCAGTCAGGGATAAAGTTTCGGGCCAGCATGGGAAACACAGTTAGACACTATTTCCAAAAATGAAGGAAATTAAAATGAAAATTGAAATTTCAAAGATAGTAGGGGATTGCCCTTTAGGCCAGTGTCCTACAAAGTCAAGTACAACTGGATTTTAAAATAGTGAGAGATAGATTAGAATTACATTTCATCTTTCCCCAACTCGCCCATACCCTTTAATATAGCTCAATCAAACTCCTTTGCAAAGAAGACCTTCCCAAGAGCCTGAAGCAAGGATTTTGACCTATGAAACACCTGTCTACTTTTCCTTTTTTCTCACCTACCTGTTCTCTTAGAGGCTTTTTCTTCCATCGCTAATTATCCAATGGCTCTCCTGCATTTACAGACCCCCAAAGCAGGTCCAGTGGGTGGCATCAAATAGGAAATCCGGAGACATTCGTTGGTTCCTGGGAAGGCTGAGGAAGCGCCCTTGTTAAGGGGTGTGTGCAGTGTTGAAATATTAGCTGCTGTAGCTGCCAAAGAAGTCCCTGAGCCACCCACAGCCTTTTCTCTTCAGTCCAACCATGTGTTCACCTTGCACCAAAGGTCAGTACTAATATTAACAAGTCACTGGAGAATGGGGAAATTAAAACCAGCTATTGAGGTGAGCAAGAACTGGATTTCCTTGAGACTGGGCTTCCTATCTGACTTCAGTGCAGTCTGAGTAAAATCTCTTGCTTGAAACCAATCTGACAACACGAAGAAAAATGTTCATTTCCCTTGTCCTAGTTAACCCACTCCTGGGATTCAATCCTTAGCCAGCAACTCCCAAAGCATGGAAAAGCTCAAGGCACAGTCTTTTCTTAATTACAGAGCTATTTTCTGATGGCAATAACTAGTAACCTTTAAGTCCTCTGGGGGTGGGAGAGCAGCCCACTGTGGCTCTTTCTGCAGCCACAGAGGGTGATGGCTCTAAAGCTGTGAAATTCTGAGGGTATGTGTGCTCAAGCACAAATAACTGCAGCATTTTCAGTGAAAAACCTTCGGGTGGGAAGTAATATTTTCCCGTAGAAATTGGGCTATGCCTGTTAATTCTGTTTCTGTGCACTCAAAAAGAAGTCAAGAACCCATTGCTATTGCCCTGTTTATACCCATCTGCTAAATACCTATTCTCTTACCATATATGCTATGTCAGAGATGGCCACTGCATTCGGGCTGTTGGCAATCTAGTAACAACAGAAATCATTGGGAGTTTGCATTGTGGTAAATGCTAGGGCAGAATGGACCATAGAGTGTAGGTGTGCCCACAGGAAAATACCTAAATGCAGAGGTGCATGGACAGAAAATTTTAACTAAAAAAAACTCGATCGTTTACCTGAGTAAGAAAGGTTTAAATCTTGGCTCTACCACTTCTGTGAGACTGGGACGAATTTACTCAACTTCTACTTAGCTTCGGCGGCTTTTTCTGGTTAATCCTAAGAATGAAAGGACACAATGTAGACGGGGAAATCACAGCTGCATTCTGAAGCTTAAATTTTCCAGGCCTCAATTTTGCTCATCTGAGAAATGGAGCCAAATGCAAGTATGTGTTCTGTGTCGTTCTTTACATGCTATGAGAACCAAGACAAATAAGGCTATACAGGGAGGATTTGAGGTAGTCTCCTGCCTCCAGGCTCAATAAAAACAGAGGTCATTCTCCTAAGCCTTACCGTAGTGGCCAGGTTCTTAATTAACTGCTCCATCTTCCAACTGAAAAAGTTCTCTATGCCACGGCCCAAAGGTCTCCGGGGGCTGAGGCCACTCAGCCACCGTCAGGGGCCGCCCACTTAAACTGGAGTTCTGCCTCGATGGGGGGCAGGATTTGGGCTGAACTTGAATTCCCAGAGGCCCGCCCTTTGACAAAGTGACAAAATCCCATTTGTAAGTAACCTGACGCATCAAGGGGACTTTTGTGTCGAGAACAGCAGTCAGACTCGGGCGTCCAGGCCAGCGTGCGGCCAGAAGAAAAGGAGCCCAACCAGGGACGCGCTTCTCACCAGTCACTCTTCACAGGCTTTGGACTGGGTCTTGTTATGTAGCCCAGGCTGGCCATGAATTCATGACTGCCCGTGCCTCAGATTCCTGAGTACTGGGGTTATAAGCTTGTACGACCAAGCCCGGTTTTCCTACAGCTTCCACCTTAGTTCCGTCTCCCGCCTGTGAGAACTGAACTCGAAGCCCCGCCCTGCGTGCGTCCTGCCGTCGCGGACGGGGCGGAGGGACCAGATGAGAACGCCTGCGCACACGCGCGAGAAAGGCGGGGCTCTAGCTCACTTCCGGGAGGTGGCCATGAATTTCCGCGCCTAAGCTTGCTTCGTGAAACGGGACAGTTTACCAAAATGTTGCGCGTGGTAAGCTGGAACATTAATGGGATCCGGAGTCCCCTGCAAGGGCTGACATGCCAGGGACCCAGCAACTGTTCCACGGCCTTGCGACGCATTTTGGACAAGTTGGATGCCGATATTGTTTGTCTTCAGGAGACCAAAGTGACCAGTAAGCATTCGAGAATCCAGGATTTCTACCTTTTTTTCCTTCTGCTAACTTTTGCTTCCTGCTCCACCTCATTTCACTTTTCCGTTTATCGATACTTAGAATCCTGCCCTTATACCCACCTGAAAGTACTAATCCCTTTCCCGTTTAAACCCCCACCCCAGCTAGAGCCCTTCCCACTCCTGTTCTGCTTTCCCAGTTGAAACCCTCATGCACAGATTCCCGCCCATTCTACCGCCCCAACTCCGTGCCTTGAATTTTCTCCTTCCACGCCCCCGAGACAAATTCCTCAGTTCTCCATCCCTGCCCCTCTATCTAATTCCCACTACCAGCATTCTTCCACCAGGCCTCACATCACCTAGGCCATAAGACTTAGCTCTGTTTCGCTCTCCTCAGTTTTTCCCATCTCATTTGAATATCATTTCCCTCCCTGACCTTTCCATGTTTTGAGCTCCTGTCATCATAAACACTCCCTCCCCCCAGTTATGGCTCTGATGTACGCTAGTAATTAGCCTGTAGCTGTTATTATAGTTTTTCATGGTTCCATGGTGCTAGTTTTACCTCTGACTTTGTATTACTTTTTTTTTCCCCAGGAGATGTTCTGACAGAGCCCCTGGCTGTTGTTGAGGGCTATAACTCCTATTTCAGCTTCAGCCGCAGCCGTGGTGGCTATTCTGGTAAATGGGGTCTTCTGGGGGTATTTAAGTTAGTGTTGGTGATGTGGGCAAGTAGCAGAGAAGTGTTTTGGTATTTAATGAGAAAGTAATATATCCCAGCTTCTCATCTCCAGAGCTAAAGCTGTATAAAATCTGAGTTATATTAATATTTATGTACCAAATTATCTTTCTGGCCCTCAGAAGTACAGTAAAAATTGGGTGAACTCTGGAGTTGAACTGCTAGGGTTCAAGCCGTGGCTCACTTCCTAGCTGTGTGTTCTCTGGAAAGTTACTTTACCTTTGTGTCTCAGGTTTCTTACCTAGAAAATGAGGTTAATGTTTACTTTCTAGGCTCTTACAAGGGTTTAGACATTTATGCATGTGTTAATACTAATAGCCAATATTTTATCAGCATTTGCCATGTATCTGTGTAATATACATTGTTGTTGTTCTTGTAAAGTAAAACATTCTGTGGCCTTTTTGGGGGGGGGGCGTTGAGACAGGGTTTCTCTGTGTAGCTTTGGAGCCTGTCCTAGCTCTGGCTTTGTAGATCAGACTGGCCTTGAACTCACAGAGATCCTCCTGCCTCTGCCTCCCAAGTGCTGGGATTAAAGGCGTTTGCCACCACTGCCTGACCATTCTGTGGCTTTTTTTTAATATGAAACTGAGGCCTCAGGGTATGGGTTAGTTGCTTCAGATTTTACAGAGCCATATAATGGCCCTTGAGTTAGGAGGATTGTTCATACATTGTTAAAAGAACAGTTACATTTAACAAAGATATCCAAAGCTATTCCTTGTATGGGTACATTTGGAGTGGAACAGGCTGTACAGTAGTGTTTTGGTTGCTGATCCCATTCAGAATACTCTGTCTGTCCCCAGGTGTGGCTACATTTTGTAAGGACAGTGCTACGCCAGTGGCTGCTGAAGAAGGCCTGAGTGGTGTATTTGCCACCCAGAATGGGGATGTTGGTTGCTATGGAAACATGGATGAGTTCACCCAAGAGGAACTCCGGGTTCTGGATAGTGAGGGCCGGGCCGTCCTTACCCAGCACAAGATCCGGTAATAGCCTGTATCTTTCTACTATAGACCATCTCTGGTTCTAGTCAGTGTTCAGAATATAAGGTCCATCTTATAGGTATGCAATTGCTATGGTTCCCAAACTTTCCTTCCTGGACTCTAGTACTGGGTGGGCTAAGTGATCCTGGCAAATCATGTTTCCTTTTGAGCCTTGTGTTCCTCTCTCTACAGTGGGAGTACAGCTCTAATTACCACAGGCTACTCAAAAGCTGCTTAGCCAGCACAGAACTCATTGCCCCAAATTGAATTCTTTCTGGGTATCTTATATTCATGAATGTCAGCATTATCCCTCAGTTTACCTAGACTCTTAAGCACTCCATGCTTCACCCAGAGCCCATCCACTAGTGCCTGCTCGCTTATGTCTCCCTAACCCTTTTTCTTCTATCCCATGGACAACCATTAACTGGGAGCTGCGTGGTGTAACTGTGAACAGGGAGTCTTAGAACTGACCTTTTTGTATGGGGGCTCTTTTCTCCTCAGTACATTGGAAGGGAAGGAGAAGACCTTGACTCTCATCAATGTGTACTGTCCCCATGCGGATCCTGGGAGGCCTGAGCGGCTGACCTTTAAGATGCGTTTCTATCGCCTGCTACAGATCCGAGCAGAAGCGCTCTTGGCAGCTGGCAGGTACTGTAAATCTAGGCAGCCGGGCTTGGTTGAGTTCATCTTGGTAACTCGCCTTGTGTCGTGCTCCATAAAAGGATATAGCATTTTGTCTTTGAGTTCCTTTACCCTCTAATTTTAAACACTGTTGTGCTGTACTGAACAGGATTTGCTGTCTTAAGAGCTGTGGGGACAGAGTAAAGTGACATGAACACTGTCTTTGTACTCCGAGCTCTTCGCTTACCATAAACCTCAAGGGCAGCTGTGTTCCGTGTTCTCTTTTTCCAAACGCCGACCCCCAGAGAAAAGTTTTGAGGACAAAATGAGGCGAGAGTGGTAAAGTGCCTAGTTCCAAGGATGGACAGGAAAAAAGTGGGAGTAGGTTAAAGTAATCAAGGGGCACTTCCTCCAGGCAGTGGTGTCCGAGCTCAGCTTTGAAGGACGAGAAGGATGGCATTAGATAGAGATCCTTGAAGCGTTCATATCATATGGAATAATGTTAGCTTTGCCACTTAGAATTTGGTTCCTCATGCATGAGAAGTGTCCAGAAGGGAGAACAGAAGAGGCACACTGCTATGAGTATTTGGTAGCAAAGGCTCTGGGAGGAGGTTGCTTCTCCAAGCTCTCAGGCCTGGGGGGAAAGTACATGGGACTCCTCATTCTTGAATGTCCAGTTGACAACCCCACGTTGTGTTTTTCAGCCATGTGATAATCCTGGGGGACCTGAATACAGCTCATCGGCCCATTGACCACTGTGACGCAGGCAGTCTGGTATGGCTCCTTCGAAACTCTAGGCCCCACTCTGGTTCTGTCCCTTAAAGTATCCCAGGCAGTACTGGGAGTTTGGCACCAAAGGTGCCTTTATGGAAAAACAGTAGCTTGGTTTGAATGTATTTTTTTATTTTGAAATTACATATGAAAATTATACGTATTTATGGAATATGATATAATATTTTGCCATGAATAATGATCAAATGGGATAAATTGCCTTATTTGTCACCTCAAACATTTGTATTTCTGTATGGGCAAACAATCAAAACTTTGGACTACAAGGTTTGAAATATGAAATAATTTATTGCTAGCTCTTCCTATACTGTGGAACACTGCTAGGTCTTTATCTTCCTATCAAACTGATAACAATAAGCAGCTACTCTATCCCTTTCTTCCTACCTCTCCTGGACTCTGGTAACAACTCTTCTACTCTGCTCCATGAGATCAACATTTTAGACTTCCATACATGAGTAAGATCACACAACATCTCTCTTTCTGGGCTTCCCTTGTTTTCATGTCTTTCAGTTCCATTCATTTGCTGCAAATGACTTTTATATATTCTTCTCTCTGGCAAAATAGTATTGTATTCTGTATGTGTATTCTATTTTTCTTTTGTTCATTAATGATTATGTAGGTTGTTAGTGTTTCTTGGCTGTTGTAAATGATACTGCAGTGACTGTGGGGGTAGAGATGTTTCTTTGACATACTGATTTCATTTTCTTTGTATAGAAACCGATAGTAGGTTTTCTGGATCATATGGTAGTTTCATTTTAAACGTTTTTCAGGAATGTCCATACTTTTTTCTAAATTGATGGCACTAATTTCCATTCCCTCTAATGTATGAGAGTTTCCCCTTCTCTGTTCCCTTGTCAGCATTTCTTTTTTTGGTCTTTGATAATAGCCATCCTAACAGGACTAATAGGGAGATGCTATCTATTGCACTGGATTTGGTTCACATTTCTATGATAATTAGGTTTGAACATTTTGTCATATACATATTCCATACTTTTATATATATCCTTTTTTGAGAAATGTTTATTCAGATTATTTGCCAATTTTCCTTTTTGTTTGTTTGTTTCTTTTCTTTTTTTTTTTTTGTTTGAGACAGGGTTTCTCTGAGTAGCCCTGGCTAGTCTAGAACTCACTCTGTAGACCAGGCTGGACTCAAACTCAGAGATCCCCTGCATCTGCCTCCCAAGAGCTGGGATTAAAGGCGTGTGCTGCCATGCTTGGCTTTATTTACTGCTTTTTCAATCAGACCTATTTTTTTAAGATCTATTTTATGTATATAAGTACCCTTTTATGTATCTACATACCAGAAGAGGGAATCAAATCCCACAAGAGATGGTTGTGCGCCACAATGTGGTTGCAGGGAATTGAACTCAGGACCTCTGGAAGAACAGTCAGTGCTCTTAATTGCTGAGCTATCTCTCCGGCCCCCCAATCAGACCTGTTTTTGTTATTGTTTGAGCTCCTGGTATGCTCTGGATATTAATCCCCACCAGATAAGTAGTTTGAAGATATTTTCTCATGTTCTATAGTTGACTCTTCACTCTAGTGATTGTTTGTTACTGTGTAGAAGCTTTTTAATTTTATAGTCCCACTGAAATACTATTCTAAAATGTGTATGAAGTTTTGTCTTTTATTCCATAGGCAGTACTGTCCTCACCTTGGCCTGACTCTGGCCCGACTCTGGCCCATGTGCTCTAAGAGAAGTTCAGTCTAGCTCATAGTCCCTAAGGCTTCAGTATGTCAATATTCCATAGATACATTGTTGTCCAGTTCTAGAGTGGTGTCTTCATGGCTGAGTTGGCTTCCCTAGGAAGCTAGGATAACCCAAAGATGGAGTTCCCAGGCAAGCAAAGCCATCAGTGAGATAGCTAAAACTAACTAAATCTTTAAAAGTTAGTAGAACCTTTATAATCTTAAATTTGCATCCTTTTTGAGAGTCATGGGAAGGGAGGTGGGGATACAGCGACCTTTGTGAGCATGGTGAAGATTTTGAGGACAGCTTTCCTGTTTGCAAACCACCTCTTTACCTCTGTGATACAGAGGAATCATTAAGGTCAGACATTCAAGGTGCCTTCTGTTTAGTGCCCCGTCTCTGTTTCCCTCTACGGTATCTCTGCACACTTTCTTCACTCCAGACATTTATCATTCCTCTGGCCACTAAAAAAGCTCTTTTCATTCTAGCTTTCTTTTACTCTCATCAAATAAGCAGTCATCCTGTCTTCTTTCTTCTTATATGAACCTCTCATTCCCTATAGGCCAATGTTTCCTTAACCCTTAACTGCATATTAGAGCAAACCTATCAGTACCTTAATACTACACCAAAACAATGGAATCAGAATCTCTTAGGTGTAGACCCATGGTATCCTACAAGAGACACAAGCTCGAGAAGCACTACTTTAGAATGTATACGAAATCCTCTTGAGCATCTCATAGAAAACTGCTGTGCTACAAAAGTAAGCTGTCTGTGTTCCTCTGCTCTCATCCTATAATAACCAACAGAAGACTCCTGTGAGCTCAAAAGGGGTGGAGATTTCTCCTTTCCTCCAAGCAAACCAACAGCTTTGCATCTGTGCACATCAGCTAGTTGTCCTTTAATACTGTTCAGTTATGACTTGTCTGCCCCAAACGTTGTCAGATCCCACAGGTTGAGGACTACTCTCCAAAACTGTCACTTCAGACCCAGTCACAGTTGGAACTTCTGAGCTATAAATTGAGGTTCGCATGACCTCATCTGTGTGTTAATTTTCCATCTGTGTGTTAATGTTTGAAATAATATAAATAGACAGATGAAGAAATACATGCAGAGGAAAGTCTGGAAATTCCTTATGTACCAGCTTCCATTCCTGTGGAGTTGGGTGAGTCATTCTCCCAACACATGGATGAGTCTTAGTTTGTTTTCTTGCACCTCTACATGTTGAGCTGTCCAGTTCTCTGAACCCTGCTTTTGGGTTTTATGGATACTTCACTGCCTAAGCATGTGCTGAAAGTGGAATAGGGAAGCCCATAAAGGCCTGTGGCAGGTTTTCATCATTCCTTCCTCAATGGTTCAGGGATGGATCCTCTGGAATGAGGATCTTTTATTTTATTAAAAATATATTTTTTACATAATATATTCCGATTATTATTCCATTCCTTCATCTCGCAGCTCTTCCCCTCTTTCCCTATTCATGCAACTGTACACCTTCCTTACACACACACACACACACACACACACACACACACACACACGCAGGGAGAGAAAGCATAAAAACACAAAATTGGAAAGCTTAATATGCAAGCAAAAGGCCAGTAAAGTAAAAAAAATGCTCAAAGATCTATAAAAGTACCATCATGTTTGGTGATGGCCACCTACTGCTTGGCATAGAGCCTTCCCTTCAGTGTGGTTAACATCCAGTGAGATTCTATTGGAGAAAACTGATTTTTTTCCTTTGTGAGCAATTGTCTGTTGTAGATCGCTTTGTGGTTAGCAATGGGAGATCATGTCCATTTCCCACTTTCAGTACTGGAACCCATGTGGCTTGGACCTGTGCAGGCCCTGTGCAAACTGCCCCAGTCTCTGAGTTCGTGTGTGTGTGTGTGTGTGTGTGTGTGTATGTGTATCAGTCATTGTTTCCTTACTGTCTCCTGTCCCCCCCTGGCTCTTTCAATTTTTCCTCTTTGTCTCCCTGAGCTCTGAGGGGAAGGGTTTGATGAAGATATCCCATTTAGGACTGAATGTTCCGTGGTCTATCACTCTTTACACATTGTCCAGTTGTGGATATTTGCTCCCATTTTCTTCAGGTGGAAGATCCTCCGATGATAGCTGAGGAAGGCACTGATGGGTGTAGCTGAATGTACGAGTCATTAAATTGCTATATTCCTTTAGCAGAACAATGGTATTTAGTTTCCCCCAAGTCCCTGACTATCTAGTCTCAGGTTCTTGGCCACCAGGGAAGTGTCAGACATCCAGTATAGTGTAAATCCAATCAGAGAGTGGTTGCTTACTCCCAGGACTTTTGTGCCACTATTACAGAAGAGTGTATCATACATTCAGGCCACCATTGTTTACTAGTGGGTTTATATCTGAGTTGATGATTACCTTTGTCCTTTGGTAATGTGCAGAGTACTGGCTTTCGTAAGGCACCAGTTTGACTTTTTTGTGTTCAGTGAGATATGTTTGTGTTGTCTTGACAATAGGGCTTTACCCTCAATATGTAAAGAGCAATCAATAACCTTGGAAATAGCCTGAATTGTTTGAGGGTGTCCATGGGGCTCATTTGATCAACAATTCAATTATATGTAACTCTTTCCTGGTACTGGAGGTTTCAATTCTTAGCAGGAGATGTCTAGTTGGAGCTTGCTTGTCCATTATTTGGTGATTTCATTTATATTTCTTTCATTTATGAGTATATATTAATAAGCTTCTACTGTAGTAGGTTTAATATGACAACTTGGATTGCCTTTAGTTTTAGCTGTCACTCAATGTATTCTTTCTTACCTTCCACTTCCCTCCATATCTCTATTTAATCCTCTCGCTTCAGGTCACGCCCAACTCCACCTCCTACCCATCTCTCCATAACCATAACTCTATTTTATTTATTATATTTCCCCTTCCTTAGGAAATACTTCCATCCCTCCTGATGCCTTACGCTATAACTATCATGCCCATTGAAAGCTTAAAGACTAATACACATATAAGTGAATATATGGTGTATTTGTCTTTTTAGGTCTGGGTTACCTAAAAATCCAGATGATTTTTCTAGTTTCATCCATACAATTGTCAATTTTATGATTTTATTTTTAAGTAGCTAAGTAATATTTCATTGTATGAATGTGTCACATTTTCATTATTTATTTGTTTGTTGATAGACACCTAGGCTGTTTCCAATTTTTGGATGTTATAGATTGAGCAAGAGTGAACATAGCATGGATAAGCAGTGTCTCTTGTAGGAAAAGGGCCCACTTGTTCGTTCTAGCCACCTGGCTAGCTTAGCCCCGAAATAACCACACAGAAACTGTATTAATTGAATCATTGTTTGGTCCATTAGCTCTAGCTTCTTATTGGCTAACTCTTATATTAATTTAACCCATTTCTATTAATCTGTATATCGCCACATGGCAGTGGCTTACAGGGTAAAATTCCCAGTATCTGTTTCTGGCAGCTCCATGGCATTTCTCCAACTCTGCTTTCCTCCCAGAATTTAGTTCAGTCTTCACCGCCTACTTAAGTTCTGCCCTATTAACAGGCCAAGGCAGTTTCTTTATTCATTAATGAAAGCAACACATAGACAGAAGGACCTCCTACACCAGTCTCTGTAGTAGGGTGTAGAGTACTTTGGGTATATTCCTGAGAGTGATGTAGCTAGAGCTTGAGGTAGATCTATTCCCAACTTCCTGAGAAATTGCCACACTGTTTGGGATAATGATTGGTCAGGTTTGCACTCCCATCAGCAATAGAGGGAGGATTATTCCCCTTACTTCACATCCTCTGCAACGTGAGCTATCATTTGTTTGATTCACCTTGACCATCCTGACTAGTGTAAGATAAAATCTCAGAATGGTTTTGACTTGCATTTCCCTGATGACTAAGCATGTTAAAGATTTCTTAAGTGTTTTTTGGCCATTTGTGTTTCATCTTTCTATTTAGGTCTGTACCCCATTTTTAAATGGGTCATATTTTGTTCACTTCTTTAATTCTTTATATGTTAAAGCTATTTGTCCTCTATGATATGTAGTTGGTGAAGATCTTTTCCCATTTTGTAAGCTGCCACTTTGTTAGAATGATGGTATCCATACAGAAGCTTTTCAGTTTGATGAAGTCCTATTTATTGTTGTTTTTAATACTTGTACTATCAGTGTTCTGTTCAGAAAGTCTTCTTCCTGAGCCATTGAGTTCAAGGCTATTCCCCACTTTCTCTTCTACCACATTCATGGTTTCTGACCTTATATTAAGGTCTTTGATCCATTTGGAGTGGAGTTTTATGCTGGTTAAGTATATATTGTATCTATTTGCATTCTTCTACCTGTTACCATCCAGTTAGACCAGCCATATTTGTGAAAGATGCTCTTTTTTTCTGGTGTGTATATCTGGCTTCTTTATCAAAGATCAGATGCCCATAGGTGTATGGACTTGCATTAGGTTCTTCCTTTCTATTCCATTGGTCAACATGTCTGTTTTTATGCTGATGCCATGCTGTTTTTATTACTATAGATCTGTAGTACAATTTGAGATTAGGAATAAGGCAGTTGTAGTAAGGAGGAGGCAACTCATTGGTTCCTGGTCGCTTAGCCCTGAAATAACCACACAGATACTATATTAATTAAATCACTGCTTAGCCCATCAACTCTAGCTTCTTATTGGGTAACTCTTACATGTGAATTTAATCCATTTCTAGTAATCTGTGTATCACCACGTGGCTGTGACTTACCGAGTAAAGTTCCATCTAGCTCCAGCGGGGCTTCATGGCTTCTCTCTGACCCCACCTCCTTTCTCCCAGCATTCACTTTATTTTTCCATGCCTAGCTCAGGCCTATCACAGGCCAAGACAGTTTCTTTCTTCATTAACCAATAAAAGCAACACATAAACAGAAGGACCTCCCACACTATTTCCCCTTTTCTGTTTAAACAAAAAGGAAGGCTTTAACTTTAACATAGTAAAATTACATGTAACAAAACAGATATCAAGCAAGAAGTACAGTTACAATATTTATAACTACTTTCTATTTTTAACTCCATCAAAGACTCCAGAAGGATATAATATTACCTAAGTTAATAGAAAGTGCATTGTAAGCAACTTCCAAAACTCTAGAAATGACAGAGATATCTTGCTACCTGGACATTCACCCAAAGTTCTTCTGTAACATTGCAGGTACCCATCTTTAGCCTACAGGTGCATAGTATCTAGCAGACTTTTCTATGAGGCAGGAAATTTCAAAGACAGTTTCACCTATTTTGGCAGTTTGTCAGTCACTTTCTTCTGTGTCTAGCAGACTCTTATGAAGCACAAATCCCAAAAAGATCATCTCACTTTTAGGCAAATTCAGCAGTCATTTTTCTGCGGGTCCTGCATGTCCAGTTCATCAAGCAGTTTCTTGCCCAAATGGCTAACCAACTCCGTAAGAAGCCTCTTCAATGTCCATTTTCCTCTTGAAGTAATTGGTGCTGCCAGGAGCAAATGTGTCTCATTGTCATGAAAAATTCTAAATTCTTAAACATTTTAAATGCCATATTCTGTAGTCTTTGAAATATTTGAAGAATGCCTATTTTACCAAAACAATCTACAGATTCAATGCACTCCCATTAAAATACCAACAATTAATTTCATAGAAATTATAAGGACAGTATTCAGCCTCAAACAATCCTGAATAACAACAACAACAAAATCCTGAAGGTATTGCCTGTAGAAGGTTGTTAATATATACTGTTTAATTTTGGTTTTATTATGGAATGCCTTTCTCTGCCTGTTGTGAGTACAAGTATAGTAGTCTGCGCTGGCATCCATGGTCTCTTAAGGTCTGCATAATGCTTGACCAGAACCTTCTGGCTTTCAGAGTTTCCCTGAGAGGTCAGGTGTAATTGTAACAGGTCTGTCTTTATATGTTACTTGTTGTTTTTCCCTTACAACTTTTAATATCTTTCTTTGTTCTTTATGTTTAGTGTTTTGATTATTCCATGCTAACTCTTATTTAGGATAAGGAAATTTTCTTCTATGATTTTGTTGAAAATACTTTCTGTTCCTTTGACCTGGATTTCTTCTCCTTTCTCCATTCCTATTATTCTTAGATATGATCTTTTCTTAGTGTCCCAAATTTCCTGGATGTTTTATGTCAGGAGTTTTTTTAGATTTAACATTTTCTGGCAGATGTGTCCATTTATTCTATCGTGTCTTCAAAGCCTGAGAATCTCTCTTCCATCTATTATACTCTGTTGGTCAGTCTTGCCTCTGAGGTTCCTGTTCAAGTTCCTAAATTTTTCATTTCCAGTTTTATCTCAGTTTGAGTTTTTTTAAGTGATTCTATTTCTACTTTCAGGTCTTGAAAGTATATTTATTATTTGATTCCACTATGTTTTCAGTGGCTGGAGTTGAGGTAGGAGGAGGCGCACTCTCCACAGGTTGTTTCCAGGCTTAGGCTGAGAATGAAGAGATCGCAATAGAGGAACTACGGTGCGATTCATCTAATTGAATCCTGCCATGTGTGGCCACTGCAGTTTCCCAGTAGAAAGTGTTTTTAGGTATTGGGGACTAACACATAGGAAAGGGGGTGAACTGAAAGGGATAATGAAAGGGTCCCCAGGAAGGAGGCATACTGGGTCTGCTGCACGGTTTGGTGGAGTCCCTAGGGAACTGAAACAGAGTAGGAGGATCCTCCCCAGCAAGTGGTCTGCTACAGGGCCGAGGATGGAATCAGAAGAATTAATTACAGTGGAGAACAGGAAGGAGGGCAAGATATCCAGCTGCTTTCCAGGCCAGTGTGGACACTGGATCGCCAAATAGAAAGGATCTTTAGGTATCAGCAGTTGACACAAAGGAGCAATAGAGGGTTTGATAGGGTAGGGGTTGAGAGGTTCATGGAAAGTAGGGACGTTAGGTTTGCCTCAAGGCTTGGTGGTGGAGTCTAGGGGAGTAAAAGTAAGGTAGGAGGACAGTCTCCTGCAAGTGTTCTGCCCCAGGGCTGGGGGTGAGTCTGAGGAATTGCAATGTAGGACAGGAAGGAGAGTGAAGATGGCCTACCTGCTTCCCAGGCCAGCATGGCACTGGATTCCCAGGTCAAAAGTCTGGGGTGAGGGTCTAATGCCCTAACACAGACAAGGGTCAGACCAAGACTTTTCACTGGCTGTCAAAACGTGGGGAAGGGTTAGTTTATACGATCTGCCCTAGGGAAGAAAAGTGGTAGTTTCTAGGATTTGCTGTGAGGTGGAATTATCATCTAGAAAGTATGGATGAAAACAAAAATTGGATATCAACATCCAAGGCATGGTCAGTGTTGAGATGGTACAGTCATCCCTGGAGGTGCTTCAGAAAGGGGGCATGGGAGGATTACTTGACTGGTGTTGAAGAGAGCCACAGAAACATAGGTGTGGTTCTTAGAAGAACTTGGCTAATGTGGCGGGGGTGGCAGTGTGGCAAAGATGATAAACCCTGCCAAGTGTGAGCTTCTCTCCAGAACTGCTCTTCTTGTCCTTCTCTAGCCCGTCCCCACAGCCGGCCAGGCGGTAGTGTTTGTTCTAGGTCCATGTTATCGCAACTGCATTTTACGTCCTCTTTGGCACCATGCTAGTTCCGGTAGCCATCACCTTTTACTTCATGGACAGTGGCAGTCTTACCCTACTGGAATCCTCAGTCTGGTGTCCCCTCGGATCATTTAGTTATTTTGCGCAAACCTATCACAGAGCTGTTATTTCAGTTTGGTACCTTCTCTCCTGAAGTTACTACCACATGGGCTTCACCTCTTGTTTCCAGCTCATTTCCCCAGAGTAACAGTGTTTGTTACCAAGACTAGATCTACTCTGCCCCGGTGTTAGTTCTGTCACTAAACAGCTGTTCTGTGACTATGTTGTTGCACCAGATCAGTGGGTGTGTAAGTGGACGAACTGGATAAATGCATGGGTGGGTGGATCAGGGATCAGGCATGGATGCCTGAATCCCCCAAGCTCCAGAGGGAGGAAGGATGTCAGTGAGGACATTGACACATGAAATAAATCAATTGGCATGGAGTGGGGAATTTTAAAGGAAAAGCAGCATTCTTCCAACTCCTGATTTTGGCTTACTTCTCTCTGGAGGCACCACTTTTATTTGTTGTGATGAGGTCTTACAATATACCCAGGGTGGCAGTCCTCCTGCCTCAGCCTCCTGAGTGCTGGAATTCCAGGTGTAACCACCATGCTTGGTTTTGTTTTTCAATCTTTTGAAAAGCATTTCTGGAAATTCCTTTGATTAAGCAAACAACAGACCTTCAGATGGGGCTTTTATGTCAGGGTAAACATAATGTGGGATAGAGAAAGACAAACAGGAACTTCTCAAAAGATTTATTTTTATTTTAAATTGTGTGTTTTATGGGGGTATCTGCACAGAGGCCAAGGGTCATTGAATTCCCTGGAGTGACGGGAGGGGGGGGTGCGGAGGTTGAGATTTCTATATGGGTGCTGGTACCAAACTCAAGTCCTCTGCAAGAGTAGTACTCATTTTAACCACTGAGCCTTCTCTCCAACCCCAGACTTTGATTTCTAACATTCTTTATTTAAAAGCTCATGCTTGTCAGAGATATGGTTCAGTTGTGCTTGGTCCTCTTACAGAGGACCTGGATTAGATTCCCAGCACCCACATTCCAGCTCACAACTGTCTGTTACACCAGTTCCTGAGAACCTGGCAACCTCTTCTGGCCTCCATGGATACTGCATGCATATGGTGCACAGATATACAGGGAGGCAAAACACCCATTCATAAAATTAAACAAAGGAAGCAGAAAAGAAAAGAAAATACACCAAAGCCTAGCTATGTCTGGTTTGGACTGTATGGCATTGAACCAAGAATCTTTAGGACAACAAAATTTTATTTGTAAAGTGAAGCAGTTAAGTCTAAATTTCTTCCTATTTTAAGGATCTAGTTTTGGCTTTTAATTCACTTTTCCTTCCCCAGGAGTGCTTTGAAGAGGACCCAGGACGTAAGTGGATGGATGACTTGCTCAGTAGCCCAGGGATGGAGGCTGGATCCCACACAGGACTTTTTATGGATAGCTACCGCTGGTTCCATCCAAAACAGGAGAGGGCCTTCACCTGCTGGTCAGTGGTCAGTGGTGCACGCCATCTCAACTATGGCTCTCGACTTGACTATGTATTAGGAGACAGGAGCTTGGTCATAGATATCTTCCAGTCCTCCTTCCTGCTCCCTGATGTGATGGGTTCTGACCATTGCCCTGTGGGAGCTGTCTTGAATGTGTCCTGTGTGCCAGCAAAACAGTGCCCAGCTCTGTGTACCCGCTTCCTCCCTGAGTTTGCAGGTACCCAGCTCAAGATTCTTCGCTTCCTAGTTCCTCTTGAACAAGAACCTGTACGAGTTCAGACAGTCCTGCAGCCCAGTCATCAAATCCAGGTACAGAAACACCCAAGCAAAGCTCGCATGCACTCAACCAGGCCTCGGAAAAGTCAAGGTGTCTCCCAAAGGAACCAGAAAAACTTGATGAGTTACTTCCAGCCTTCCTCTAGCCTTCCCCAGCCTTCTCCTGATGTGGAACTTCCTAGCCTGCCTCTGGTGGGCCCTCTTACAATTCCAAAGACTCCAGAAGAGGTGACAGTGGCCACAGTGGTGGAAGACAAAGTCAAGGTTTCAGAGGCCAAAAATGAGAAGGAAGTACGGACCTCCTTCTGGAAGTCTATGCTGAGTGGGCCCTCCCCTATGCCCCTTTGTGGAGGCCATAGGGAGCCATGTGTGATGCGTACTGTGAAGAAAGCAGGACCTAACTTGGGCCGCCAATTTTATATGTGTGCTAGGCCACGAGGTCCTCCCAGTGACCCCTCTGCCCGCTGTAACTTTTTTCTCTGGAGCAGGCCCAGCTGAAACAACTGAGGCCTAGGGATGTCTGGAATGGTTACCCCATGTACAGGGTCTGATGCCAGGTCCCTGCCTCTGAAATTGCCTTCTCCCTGAGGCTTCCTTTCTTTGTCTGCTTCCTCTTCTCTCATTTCCCTCCCTCTTCTCACATCTCTACATCTATCTACATCATCTTGCATCTCTAATTTAAATCCCTTCTGCCCTTGCTGGACACTGTATTCATTCATAAATAAAGTCTATGTTTCAGTGTACCATGTTGAGTGGATATTTTGATGTACTCTAGAAAGTTGGGTCAGAGAGGCTCTCTCAGTACTAGGCTTTCTGGCTTCCATACTGCCAAAGCAACATAGTGGATGGAGGAGCCATGCTCCTGAGGGAGGCTGGTGAGCTCTGGGGATTATCTTCAGCTCTGAGGTCAGATCAGTGAGGAAGGTGGGTGTGGTGTGGGTTGTGTATACTTAAACAAGAGCTTCCCAAGTAGTGTGTTCTTCAGCTGTGACAAATTGTCATCAGAGAGAAAGAAGGGGTGTTTCAGCCCTCAGAGTTACAGGGCCTGAGATACCATAAGTCTCAGGGAAGGTGATCACCTCAACCAGTAGGATTATTAGTTCCCTGCTGGGAACCTTGTGTGAATACATTGTATACTATGGCCAAGCCTCTTCCTTCACCTTGAGAAAGGCTTGTAAATCCTGTAACATAGTATTGGAAAAAAAGAGGATAGTGGATCATGAAAGACATATGTTCCTTGTTCTAAAAGATTTCTTGGTTTAGGAAAGCCATTATTCCCAAAGAACAATCTGTCTTTAGTTGAGACCCACTCTGCTTCTGACATCAGCTTTCCAGGTGAACCAGTGAAGAAGAGAACCCTGTATTTTTGTTGAAACCATTGAGAAAGCCACTTCAAATCTGCTAAGGGGTTTGACTCTTTGTACAGCTTCCAGTACAGTTTAGGGACATTTCTTTCCTCTTCCTAAATGTGGCTTTTCCTGGTCCAGTCAACAACAAGTAATCTGTGCTTTCCTTGTGGGGCAGGGGTTTGTCTGAGTGAGTCAGTATAGTACAGTCGCCTGTTCTTTGTTGACCAAAGGGCTATGGATGCTTCAGTTGCTCTTTATTTTCAGAATCAAATCAGCTAGAAACACACAACAAAGCAGAGAGCAGGAAGAAGCCCAGCCCCAAATGGAGTGCAGGTGGCGTGGGCATTCAAGGCAGCTGGCTTCTTAGGCATAGGTGGTAACATATTGGGGCCCCATGTTGCCAAAGTAGGATCTCTCCCACTCACTCATAAGCTCAAAGTGTACGGGACGATGACAGAAATTGCATGCAGCCACAGACACATCCTGGAGGGGTAGCCCCACCTCAGTCCAGGCTAGCAGCAACTTCTCTGAAAGGAGATAAAAGAAGAAGGAAAGAATTAGACTTGGTCCACTAAAACCCTTGTTGCTATGAATGCACCAAGATCTTGACTCCCTCAATCTTTGAGGGAACTTAGGTCCAGAAGTGGATTTATTTGTTTGCTTCTGTGTGACCCATTAATACTATCATTTGTCTGTTGATGCTGAGAAATATAATAGACAGGAAAGCATGCCTGTGGCAGGATTTAAAACCATACTGTACTAACCTTTCCCACTCCCTACATGTAAGCCTAGCAGTGGATCTCTGCTTAGAAAACCCTAACCCGACAAAGGGGACACTAAAAGTAATCCTACTGTGGTATCGGTTTTGTGAGGTAAGGTGAGGGGTGCCTTCCTGAGCTGCATAGGGACCCAGAGGAGGGAATGTGACCCGTCTGTAGGAAGTACTTAAGTTGTAGGCCTGGTGTCCATTTTTAAACCCTTTTTTTGCCCATCCCTTGCTGGTACGGTCTAGTCTTCTGTTCTTAAATACCATCTGTGCTGATGGTTCCGAAATTTTTATCTCCAACTTTTCTAGAACTCTGCGTCGGTTCCCAGACTTGTATATTCAGTAGCATTTCTGCATCTCTACTTTGCTGCCTAGTAGCTATCTAACATCTAACAACATGGGCCCAACTGAACTGTTCATATCTCTGTCCTTCACAAGCCCGTTCTGCTCACTTTTTCTGCCACTTTATACCATCCATCCACACCCATCTTGTTCCCCAAATAGAAGAGGGCTATTTCTGTCTTTGGGTATTGGCCTTAGCCTGTTCTCTGGGATGTCTGTTAGTTATTTACCCAGATAACCTCTTTATCTCATTGGATCTTTTCTCCAGTGTCACCTCAATGACTTCTACCCTTGCCCTTCAAACCTTTCTTTGAGCCAGTGCCTGCCTTCAGTACTTCTTGTCACCCTTTTTGGCTTTATGTTTTCCCTTAACACTTTGAACTAGAATGTTAATTAATTTATTTTTTTAAGTTAATCATCCTTTTCTATTAGAGTTAAGTTCCAGAAGGGTAGGATTTTGTGTTTTGTCTGTTACCGGGTTCCTAGCATAATGTCTAGCCCATAGTAAGTACACAATAGACATCTATTGAAGGACTAAGTTAAGGCTAGATGATGAGGAAAAGTAAGCCACAGGATAATGGATGACTGAGTCAAGAGTGCAACGCACAGTAAGAGAACTTGAATTAACTGGACACAGCTAAAAAAATAAAAATAAAAATAAAATGGGCAGGAGAATAGAGGAAAGGACAATGCACAAACAATACCATGTAGAAACCATTGAATGCCATACTAAGGAGCTGCAACTTTGTTCTGTAATCCAGGGGTCTCTACAAATTTGGGGCTGAACATCCTTATTGGTATAAACGGTTTAGCAGGTACCCCCAACCTTTACTTATTTGTATATTATGTATATTTGTTGTGGTCGTCTTGCATGTTAAGATTTTCTCAGCCCATGGATCGTCTTGGGCACCTTACCTTAGAGTCACTGATCCAGAGGCTAGATTATAGGGGCTTAGAAAATAGAACACCTGGCAATGAAGAAGTTTAGGAAATGGAGTGGTGTTGTTGGGTTTTAAAAAAATCCCAAAGAGAAGCAAGGAAGGGGGGGGTAGTATGTTGATATATTTTCAAGAAACAACACCAGAGAAGGGAAACTAGGTTTGAAAGAAGTTAAAGAGAAGATGTGCAGGATTCAGGATGAGTTGACTATGGAATTGAGTAGTAGAGCCCTAAGCACTGAGAACTCCAGGACTAAATCCCAGAGCTAGAGAAGAGACTGAGCCATAGAAGCCCAGTAGCTATGACCTAGTGCCTATGTGACCGTGGACCAGTAACTTTTTATACTTCAATTTGTACTTAATACAAAGTGAAAATTATAAAAGCATCTTTGTCTTGTGTATTAAGTGGGTTAATACATTTAAAACAGCACTTGGCACATGGTTAGTAATGGATATTAGGCAGCTTTATTTGATGTTTTTAAATCAATGAATGGATTATCAGCACCTAATTATCTTCTTAAAAAATGCTGCCTATGCTCTAGACAGAATGACTTGTCAATACATGCCCTCTGCTTTCCTATATACTTAATTCTTTTATTCTAGAATCTTGGCATTATGTCCACATGTAGTTCAAGGTGGACCACAAAGGCTTGCTCACCTATAAATCCTTTCTAGTTTTGCTTGCACTCCATAGCCACTCAACTCATCATATTAGAATAGCTGTGTCTATCTCCTCTGCCATTGATTGTCTATGGATATTTCATCAAGGAGACTTAGAATGAGCATCTGCTATGTGCCAGGTCCTAGGTTAAAAAATAGACCCTACCAACATACATACAAGTAACATTATATGAAACCAACAGGTTATATTTAGGAATATATATGTATTTTTGAAGGGAAGTGAGGAGGGGAACTTGGGAGGGTGTGCAGGGAGAAAATAGAAGGGAGAAACGTTGTAATTAAATTACAATCTCAAAAATACACCCAAAAGAAATACAATAAACATTGGGTTTATTGTATACACCAAATTGTCATCTTTCAGGGTCAAACCCAAACTATTCAAGTTGGCGCTACCAGTCTCTAAACCTAGACCTTGTTTATGTTGTCTTTGTAGCTCTAGATTGACCCACCCCTATCCTGCTCTCCTCCATTCCAGCAGTTACTGTACTTAGTGGTTGCTTTTGACACCGGCCTCCCTAGTCCATATGCTGACCTTAAACTAGCTGTGGCCAAGAATAACCTTGAACCCCTGATCAATCTACTTCCAACTCCAAAGTTCTTGGTTTTGTGCAGGCATGCTCAACTGTTACTGTTCTTCACAGGTAGTGCCTCTGCCACTTCCTCCTTGCCTTTCTTTGTGTTCCTTCCTCCTCGAGAAATACCTCTTATCAACCCTCTTCTCTTAGTCCAAACCCACTCACCTAGAAAGGTTCAGCTCCGAAGTCCCTTCCCCCTAGCAAGACTATCGTGAATCCTGAAGGTTAGTTTAGTACCCTCCTCTGTGGTCCCACAACTTCCCCAGGTACTCTTTCTTAATCTTTGATCTTACCTGATAGCATTGTTTGTATCCACTATTGTTTGTGCTTCTTCTCCCCAACCAGACTAGAACCCAGTGAGTCTATGGGCTGTTTCCCTTTCATTTGTGACCCTGGTGCAGAGCCTGGTACACAATGAATGTTTCTAGAAACCTTTTCCAAATCAAATGGAATCTAGCCTCTCAAGCTTCTTTGAATCCTGAGACTTAAGGGGTAGGAAAGTATAGACACCCATGCTGAGAACTTACCCACAAAGTTTTCCATCATCTGCGGGGTGTGGTGGGGGGAGGGTGCCAAGCGCAGCAGCTCCTCGCCCCGTGGCACAGTTGGGTAGTTGATGGCCTGCACATAGATGCTGTGCTTGGAGAGCAGGAGATCACAGATCTTGCTGTTGAGTGCTGCATCGCCCACCTAGGCTCAAAATAAAGGCCTTTCAGTACCTCGCACCCTGAGCCACCATGTCACACTAGCTCTGTGAAGGAGGAGGAGGGACCCAGATCAAGGAACAACCACTGAATTTGGGGTCAGGTTGTTTTTCATAAAGGGCTGAGGCAGTGATGCCTCCGGAATCTCTATCAAGGGGAACCCAGGGCCAGCACTGCGATTTGAAGGAAGGATGGAGCTGGCGTCTTGTGTTGATGCTATTTGTACAACAAGCACTTTTGTGAAATTGGAGTGGCCGGAAAGCCAGGGTACCTTTGAGCTGCTGTTACTAGGTTAATTTAAAAATTGCAGTTAAGCAGAGTGACTCCAGTTGGCCCTCTATATATCTGTGTTCTTTGTTCAAGTATTCATTCATCCAGCCTCAGATTTGAAAAAAAAAAGTCTTTAAGTCTCTTCATGTTGATGTTTCCCAAATAATACAGTCTAATGGCTAAGTAGTTTTTGTTTGAATTTGGTATTATTGTGGAAGGCTGAATAGATTTTATGGAAATGTAACACTGTTTTGTACAAACTGATGAGAGCATTTATGGATTTTGAGATGGGCTGTGGGAGGTCCTGGGATCAATCCTTCATGGGTACTGAGAGGTTGCTGTTCTCTCCTTCTCATCCCCAAAATTATCACAAGAAGTATCCTTCTTACACCGTGCTTTAACTGACTTACATAAATAGATGTCATTTAAAAAAGGAACAGTGGTTGATTTTAGAAGTAAGAAACATTTAAACACAACTGTCAATCCAAAGTACCAGCTAGTTCTATGGCTGGTTTTTGGATTTTGGTTTTTTACCTCAAACCGGAACAAATTGGTAGCCTTTACTGTGTGTTGTATGCTCCAACAATTTCTAGCCTGTGTTTCCCTATTTTCAGTGTAAGTATAACCCACTAAACTGATTCCATGACCCACTAATAGTTTTTAATAAACAATTTGAAAAACACTAAAGTATAAGCTTATGATTTTGAGGATCAGAGCAGTTTAGTAATAGCAAGGCAATTATATGTTTCAGGGTCAGACCACCGGAGAGGAAAGATGTAAGCTGCCCAGCTGAGAAAGGTACCAAGCCGTGTGGCTAACATAGATAAGGATAATGGGGTAACATAAGTTATACAAACTAATAAGTAGCCTAACCTAATGGGCCAATCAACTCTATAACTTATAGAGATCTCTATGTGATTGATTCTCTGGGACTTGCCGGCTGTGGGGTACTGGGTGAGTCAGAAACCCCAACAAGCCGGCCCTCACACTACAGGCAATTATTGATGAAAAAGATGGGTTAATCTATAATAGCTAACTTTTCAAAACAGAGACCAAAGGTGACGATAAGTCTGTGTTTGGTGTGGGGGGGGGAGATCATAAGAAAGCAAAATGTTGATTGAAGGGGCAACGTGGTTTACTGGAAATAGGAAGGCTTCAGGAAAGAGGAGGTGGGGAAAGCAGGGGGAATGATGGAATTCTCACCCTGATGGGGATGATGTGACTGGGGCAGGGGATGACGGGAAACCCCCTGTCCATTAGTAGCTGGCGCATATGCTTGACATTGCGCTGGTGTGCCCGCCTCAGGGCTTGCCCCTCCTCTCCCTTGAGTAGACGCACAGATTCTAGAGCCCCGGCGAGCACCATGGGAGGCAGGGAAGTGGTGAAGATGAAGCCTGCAGCATAGGAGCGCACCATGTCCACCAAGTCCCGAGTGCTGGCGATATAACCACCAACACAGCCAAAGGCCTTGCCTGCAAACAAGCAACAGAAGTTATACACAGACCTGATGAGCAGTTCACAGAGGGGCAGAATAATGCCCCAGATAACACATTCAGGTACACCAGAAGCTGCGCCAGACTCCCTTCCCAGTGCTCTGCACATCTCTCCTGTGCATGACAGAGTTGATAGTTCTGTGGTACTGAGATAGGACTGCCACATACTGCCATATGCAGTGACTAGATAGGAAGGAACAGGGTGGGGACCTCTAGTTGGTTAGAGCCTGAAAAATAACTAAAATGAGACTTGGGGCTGGTGTTGGGAGGGAAAGACTTTTCTTAGTCTAGTTGGATCCAGCTGTTTGGTCCAGCTCATGAGCCTTTTAGAAAATCTTTTCTAGACTTTCTCAGTGGCTGTGCAGTGGGATGGGGAAGAGATGACTTGGTAGCGCAAAGCCTGAGGTTATAAATTCTTTCCCAGCCACTCCTGTGGCTGTATGTAAGAAGGAGAAATGGGTCTGGGGGGGGCACTTCTCTGGGTCACATGTAAGGGAGCCCCGAAGTGTCTGCTCAGTGCTGGCTAGTTTTATGTCAACTTGACAGAAGCAAGAATTATCTGAGAAGAGGGACCCTCAACTGGGAAAATGCCTCCATAAGAGTGGACTTGTAGGCAAGTCTGTAGGGCATTTTCTTAATTAGTGATTGATGGAGGATCCTGTCCATTGTGGGTGAAACCATCCCTGGGCTGGTGGGCCTGGGTTCTATAAGAAAATAGGCTGAACAAGCCATGAGGAGCAAACCAATAAGCAGCACCCCTCCATGGTCCCTGCATGAGCTCTTGCCTCCAGGTTTTCACCTGGTTTGAGTTCTTGCCTTGACTCCCCTCTTCCTGCCGTGACTTCTCTCAATGGGCTGTGATTCGGAATTTGTAAGCCAAATAAGCCCTTTTCTCTCCCAAGTTGCTTTTAGTCTTGCTATTTCATCGCAGCAATAGTAACCCTAAGACACTCACCAAGAGTTCCGGAGATGATGTCAAGCTTGTGCATAATTCCATCACGCTCCCCAATCCCTGCACCCCGGGTTCCGTACAGCCCTACAGCATGGACTTCATCCACGAAGGTCAGGGCCCCATACTGGTGGGCCACATCACACAATTCCTCCAGAGGACAGATTGCACCTGAGAAAAGCCCAGGGAAAGGAGTAGGAAATTATAACCCTTCCCCAGCTCCATTTCCTATATGGAATTTTCTTCTCATTTAAGTTGACTTTGACTTAGAAAAAACATGTTGTAGCCGAGGAGGACGGTGTCTGCCCTCATTTGGGAGTATGCCAAGTATCAACCACTTGAACCCCAGCCATACCCCAGTCCTTCGTGTTTGTGTTCTGCCCCACACCATGTATTTATCCATTCTGTCATCATTTTTACTTCATTTTGACAATGTTGTTTCTATCATTTTTAACCTCTCTGCTGCCCTCACCCCTTCCGGGATGATTCATTGCTATATAGAGGTGTCAGTGGCCTGTATTATACCTGTGTTTAACTTGACAAAATTCCATGTCTGCTCTAATTGACTGCAGTCCCCACCGCAGAGCCACTCAGCCCCTTGGTCAGCTACAGTTGATAACCCCTCAGCATATTTCTTCCCTGGCCCTCTTTGTTTCTGTCTTTTTGGGTTTCTGTCACTATCTTCTTTTTTATGTTCATATTTGTTTCTCTTTTTCTGTCTCTGACTTTCTTCTCTCCCCACTCTGCTCCTCACTTTTTCGTCTCCTTACTTCCTCATCTTTTCCTCAGTGTGCTCCTTTCTACTTCCGGTTTTCTCTATACCCTTATGTTTCATTCCAAGTGCCTTTAGGTTTCTGCTTCATTGAGTTTCTTGTGTCTTTGTGAGGGTAGTTTTTCTCTGAGGAACCTCTCCTTCCAGTTCTGTCACAATGTACCAAATTAGAAGCTATCTCAAGTCTCTTCCATTTTCCCTTCCTATTTACTGTTTCCATGCTATTTTAGATGTCATCTAAATAGACTTTGTGGCCATTCTTAATATTCTAAGGCCATACAACTTCTGCTTTCCCTCTGCTCCCTGGAAATTGCTGAGGTAAAGGAAGTTGGAATACAGAAGAAACTTTTTCAGATGGAACAGAGGCCCTGGACCAGGATTAAAAAGTATAATGGGGGGAAAGGTAGCAAAGCATAAGGGACAACCAACAATAGGAGATGGAACTTGAGACAAGGCACTTCGATGATTCTGGTTTCATTTTGGAAGCAGAAACCCACATCTAGAATTGACAGGATAGGCAGGTTCCACCAAAAAACAAGGAGCAGTTCATTTGCAAGTGTAAGTAGTGTGATTGCGGCCCATTAGAGAAATGCAAATCAAAGCAACTCTGAGATTCCATCTCACACCTGAAAGAATGACCAAGATCAAAAACCCTAATGACAGCTTATGCTGGAAAGGATTGGGGTAAAGGGAACACTACTCCATTGCTTGTGGGAGTGCAAACTGGTACAGCCCCTTTGGATATCAGTAAGGTATCTCAGAAAATTAGGAAGCCACCTACCTCAAGACCCAGTAACACCACTTTGGGGTATATATACCCAAAAGATGCTCAATCATACCAGAAGGACATGTGCTCAACTATGTTCATAGCAACATTGTTTGTCATAGCCAGAAACTGAAAACAATCTAAATGCCCCTCGACTGAAGAATGGATAAGGAAAATATGGTACATTTACACAATGGAGTACTACACAGCAGAAAAAAACAATGGCATCTTAATTTGCAGGCAAATGGATGGATCTAGAAAACATCATACTGAGTGAGGTAACCCAGACCCAGAAAGATAAGTATCATATGTACTCACTCGTAAGTGGTTTTTAAACATAAGGCAAAAAAAACCAGCCTATAATGCACAATCCCAGAGAACCTAGACAACAATGAGCACCCTAAGAGATCATGGATCTAATGTACATAGGAAGTAGAAAATGACAAGATCTCCTGAGTAAATTGGGAGCATGGAGACCATGGAAAAGGGTTTAAGGGCAGGTGAATCCCTATGAGTCTGAGGCCAGTCTGGTCTACAAGAGTTACAAGAGTTAGTTCCTGGACAGTTAGTACTGTTATGTAGGGAAACCCTGTCTCGAAAAACCAAAAAAAAAAAAAAAAAAAAAAAAAAAAGAAGAAGGAAGGAAGGAAGGAAGGAAGAAAAAACAGCCTACAAATCACAATCCCAGAGAATCTAGACAACAATGAGGACCCTAAGAGAGACATACATGGGTCTAATCTACATAGGAAGTAGAAAATGACAAGATCTCCTGAGTAAATTGGGGACCATGAGAGAGGGTAGAAGGGGATGGGAGAAGAAGGGAGGGGAGCAGAGAAAAATGTATAGCCCAATAAAAACAAACAAGAAAAACCTTGCACTAGGAGCTAGTGAAATGGCTGAGCACGTGGCAATGCCTGCTGCACAGCCTGGTGACCTGGTAGATTTGCAGAACCAAGATGGAAGGAGCAAACCAACTTCACAGAGCTGCCCTCTGACCTCCACATCTGTGCTGTGTCAAGAGCACCCACATAAACATCATACACAATAGTAATAAATACATATTTTTAAAACTTGCTCAGGCTAATAGTTATGCTAGTATTCGAACATGGACTGTTTGTGAGTGAAGTGCTGTGGTTATAGAAATTAGGAAATCGGACCTCTACCCTAAATAAATCCGGAAGCAGATACCTAAAACACATGACTTCTGGTGCACAGAACCAGCAATAGACAGCTCTGGGCCTCATTTCAGTTGCTGTAAGGGAGGAGGTGGGAAGCTGGGCACATGCCTTTAATCCCAGCACTTGGGAGGCAGAGGCAGGCAGATCTCTGTGAGTTTGAGACCAGCCTGGTCTACAAGAGCTAGTTCCAGGACAGGCTCCAAAGCTACAGAGAAACCCTGTCTCAGGAAAAAAAGGAAGAAAGAAAGGAAGGAAGGAAGGGAGGGAGGGAGGGAGGGAGGGAGGGAGGGAGAGAGAGAGATAGAGAGAGAGAGAGAGAGAGAGAGAGAGAGAGAATAAAGTCATTTATTTCTGTTAAAGTATAGTAAATAGAATGACTGCCATTCCCTATAATTCTACAACCAGACATTTTACCCCGGAGAAAATTGGGGCTCAGAGAGTTTGAGTTCATAAGATAATATGTATCAAAGATCGAATTTAAATCCAAATCTGTCTGACTTGAAAACCTAGTTTGACTCCAGTGTTTCCTAGTGGACCATGGAATCCTCAGCAAGAGTTTGTAAAATTTGCCACTGCAGAGGAAAGACACTGCCATGACTGACTTGCATATCATTCCTTATGGGAAGATTGTTGTGCAGGAAAATAAGAGTTATGTAGCCTAGTAAGAAAATAATCATTTTACCATCAAATTGATGAAGCACTAAGACAAACTTTGATGTTCTGTGTGAACTTTAGTTTCTTTGTATATTAGAATGTAATAGCTTGTACTATCCTTCCTCCCATAAGAAAACCCACAGAATCAACTAATCTGACTCATAAGAACTCACAGAGACTGAACCAACAACCAGGGAGCCTGCATGTGACTGGTCTAGGGACTCTGCATATATGTAACAGCTGTATAGTTTGGTGCTCTTGTGGGACTCCTAACAGTGGGAGCAGGGGCTATCCCAAATGCTTTGGCTGGCATTTGGGAACCTGCTTCTCATACTGGGTTGCCTTGCCCAGCCTTAATACAAGGGGGGGTGTTTAAGTCCTACAGCAACTTGATATGACATACTTTATTTTCATGGGAGGCTTGCCGCTTCCTGAACAGAAACGGTAGCAGTGGATTGGGGGGTGGAGAGAGGGAAAGAAGAGGGGATGGGAGGAAACTACAGTTGGGATGTAAAATAAATAAATAAATTTAATTAATAAAAAAAGAATGTAATAGCTGCCTCTCCTTTTGCATTTACTACCTGTATGACTTGTGACTCCTCTTGTTCATGTCTCAGTTTCCTCATGTAATAATAATGATAATGATAATAATAATAATAATAATTGAACCTACTTCATAAAATCATCATGAGGATTTAATGAATTAATACATGTAAACTATGAATAACTGAATAGCATACTAAACACCATATAAATGTTAGTTGTTATTAACATCATGTCTTTGTGAGATATTAGTACTAGTAAGCATGCACCCATACACATACATACGTACCATCCATGGAATGGACAGTCTCAAAGGCCACAATTTTGGGTGTCTTGGGATTGGACTTCTCAAGAAGTTTCTTCAGGTGGTCTGGGTCATTGTGCCTGAAGACAAACTTGGCTACACCACTGTTGCGAATACCTTGAATCATGGAAGCATGATTGCCTGCATCTGAGTAGATCTCACACCCTGAGGAAGCAGATGTGTAATTGTTAAGCTTCTGTCTCATTCCCCCACTTTTACACTCCAGGTATGGCCTGGCAAGAGAAGAAAGACATGGACGCCTAGCTGTGGGGAAAGAAAATTTAGTTTCCCAATAACCTTGAGTTTCATAATGACAGAGTTTAGGTTCATTCTTCTTGGCACTGGAAAATCAAAGCTTGGAAAAGGATTAACAGAGAATGCTTATAGTCTCAGACCATGCTACTAGACTCTCCCTGATCTACTTGACACTTCCCCTTTTCCAGGTAGCCCCATCTGTTCATAATTACAGGGACAGATGTGTATCAGGTTTCACTGTGGGAATCATATGATCATGAACAGTTCACAGCAAAGAGAGCAGACAGTGACACTACTTTACTGTACAGGGCACGCGCTAAGCACCACAAAAGGGTTTTCTCTACAACATGGATGCAGAGATTCTTACTGGGCTATACTGGGAGGGTAGGGAGGGGTGAAATGTGGGAAAGGGGTCTGTCTGTTCCATAGAACCCTCAATTTTCACAGACATCAAAGAACTCTGGTCTTTAATAAAATAAGGGACAACTTCTGTTTGAGAAAAATAAATCATGGTTTCTTCCAGGGTTTGACTTGCTTAACTGGAAGTTTCTTGAGAGCAAAGTCCAAACCTTTTTGTCCTTATATCCCTTGTCCCAGTACAAGGTATATATAATGCTATGGAAATATTTTTAATGAGTGAATGCATAAACAAGTGACTGATTTATAAGTGAAACTATGTCAAGTGAGAGAGTATGAGAGGAATGTCAAAAGATGACTTCTTAGGATTTGGTTTAGTTAGAAGCTATGATGTGGAATTTACATTTGACCCTAGGGGCAAGCGGGATCCGTTAAAGAATTTTAAACAGGGAAAGGAGAAAGATAGATTAACATAAGGAAACATTGTTCTGAATGTAGGAAGAATAAACTGTAGGAGGGGAAAGAACAAACCAAGAAAATAATGTTGGTTAGATGAGAATGGTGGCAGTAGAAATGAAAAGGTGCTGAATAGTATTGGTTGTTGAGAAGCACAGGATTGATCACCCCCAAGATGGTGACTTTAGGGGTTTGGGGTGACCTTAGAAGTGTTCACAAAGTAGTGGTGACTTTTGAAGTGTGCAGCGAAGTAGCAGACAGCAAATATAAATACATCTCATGCATTGTGTCTCTTATGGGCAGGAGAGGGACCAACCGGTAGCTAGAGAGTGATGCAGAGCTTGGGGCGAGAGACTTAAACATATTGAAAGAGGGTGAGAGGCTGAAGATGTGGAGGAATCGAGGGACAGATGGATGGAGGTGGCATGGGAAAGGGGACACACTCACATGCATGTGCACATACATGGTCAGCAGTGGAGTAGAGGGAGAAGTTACTGAATAAATAATGGGCAATGACCAGCGCACCTGTGGGAAAGACTAGTCAACAAGAAAAAGGGGCATGTCCTTTAGTGCTGTAGGAAGCAAAGAATGAGAGGAAAAGTGGAGGTGCATGTAAGTAGGCAGGTGCTTGTGGCTAGGAGTTGAGGATAATGCTGTCTGGTATCTTCTACTTTCAGTGTAGCAGGAGTTGAAGATGTCTGCTAGAAAGAGAGAAGAGAAGGAGATTTGGCACAGTTGTCACAGACACTTGAAAAGCTCTGAGGAGAGGTTAAGGAATGTGACGTTTTAGTGGCGTCTCTCTAAGGACTCATATGAGCCCAGAATTGGCACAGATGTGGAACATCGTGTCCATCTGAGATTCAGACTGATGGAAGGCATGTGAGGGGAGAGCATGGACTAGAGAGTGGAACAGGAGAAGATGGCTTCTAGCACATAGTTGAAGGAATGCCTTTAGGCCGAAGGGAAGAAATACATTTCACAATAAAGGGAAACAATGAAGAAATATTGGTGAACAGATAGGTTTATAGTTGCATGTCAATAAGTAAGGAAAGCTATCTAGTGGTTTCTGCATTATTTTTCTAAGACCTGGGTTATATATTAAGAGTGAAGGGTGGAAGTACAGGTTTTGTAGAAATGTTTTTAAAGCTCTGTGGAGACAAAAGACTGTGTGTTAGAGATGGTAAATTCATGGTGTTACTGTTCTGTGAGGTCAGGCGCTATTCCCTGATGCTGGCCCTCAATCTAGGTGTGGTAGGAGTGAAAGCAGAGAGATGTAATCGTCCACTCTTAAGACTATGCATGGCAAGTGAAAGAGAAGAGCAGAAGAAGCAAGTGAGCCCAAAAGAGAGGGGGCAGCAAGTGAGGCTGGATGCTCTAGTGCAGGACACCAGCCTCGAACAAATCTCAGGCCTTGCGCTCACCTGGCAGAAGCTTGGCCAGTGTAAAGAGAGTAGAATCATTGGCCACAAAACAGGAGGAGAAGAGCAGGGCTGAGTCCTTCTGGTGCAGTTCAGCCAGCTCCTGTTCAAGTTCTACGTGGAACTTGCTGGTACCTGAGATATTGCGAGTACCACCAGCTCCAGCTCCATGATTCTTCAGGGTCTCCCTGACCCCGAGGAAACAGAAGACAAGGAAAAACAAAAACAAAAACAAACCTTGTTAGGTACTGAGCGAATATGAAACCCTTCTTTAATGTGGTCACTGTTAACTTAAGTCGTCCTGTATAAATGGTGTCCTTTGTGAGCAAGTAGACCAGTGGGTCTCAACCTTCCTAATGCTGAGACCCTTTAATACAGTTCCTCATGTTGTGGTGATCCCCAACCATAAAATTATTTTTGTTGCTACATCATAACTGTAATTTTGCTACTGTTATAAATTGCAATGTAAATATCTGGTATGTAGGATGGTCATAGGCAAACCCTGTGGAAGAGTTGTTCAGGCCAAAAACGAGTCACAACCTGCAGGTTGAGAACTGCTGAGGTGGGGGAAAGAACGGGAAAGGTAGACATGGATGTAGAACTAGATACAGCTTAAGTGGTTTGGAAAAGCTAAAGGAAGCTCTCTCTCCCCCTTTTTTCTCTTCTTCCCTCCATTTCTCCCTCCCTCCCTCTCTCCCTCCCCCCCCCCACCCCATTCTATACTTTGATTTCTAGATCATAGACTCAGGGAGCCTTTCTTGGTTTCCATTATCATCCTGCACACCAGACAAACAGTAGTTTAGAAAGTGATGTGTTGACTGACTGAGTTTGTATCTGAGGCATAGATAGTTGTACTGGGAAGACATTGTACTAAAGAGATGCTGCTAGAACCAAGGTGTCCACTGCTCGTGTGGCTCCAGATCTTTAGATGTGTCCCCACAGCTCATAGTGCACATTCTGCTACTCACTGTATGGCCTGCAAGACACTAGGGTGCCTGCTGATGCCCAAATAGTCGTTACTACACCAGACAGAAACATTCTGTGAGGCCATAGATGCCTCAGAGAAGTGTTGGGCAAAGGGGTAGGCGTCAGCCCAGCGATTCACAGTCTTAAACACACGGTAGGTGTGGTCCTGTTTCTTCTCCATGATCTTGTCTCTGAAAAATTGGTCATAACCAAAGACCTGGCTTCCTGTAGGAGTAGAAATAGAGATAGGAATAATTCAACTCAAATCTCTTCCTGACTAGTCTTTATTTTCCTCATGTTGATTTTGAGCTTTCTAATTCTCTTCCCATGTACTCATTTATTTGTTCAACAAATGTCTTACTGGTTCTTTAACTCCTTTTTTGTTCTGTTGTTTAATATGATATGTATTAATGCTGTGTATGTGCACACGTTCAGGTGTGTTCATGTCATGGTGCATTGTGGAATTCAGAGAACAGCCACAGGCATCAGTCTCTTTCCCCTTTGTTTGAGAGAGGGTCTCTTGTTCACTGTGGCATGCAGCAGACTAGCTGGCCCTTCCATTTCTGAGGATTTTCCTAACTCTGCCTTCCACCTCTCAGTCGGGACATGCTGAGATTATCAGCACTTGTGCTGCATTTGCTTGGACGTGGGCTCTGGGTACTCAAACTCAGGTTGTTGTTGTGCTTGCATAGCAAGCATTTTACCCACAGAGCTACCTCCCCAGCCCTGGCTCACACTAACTCTCTATTTCACTCAGCCATCCCTTTGCTAACTCACAGATTTAGTCGAGCTTTCCACTCAGCATGGCCTCACCTTTCTTTCCAGAGTTAGTGTGGAAGATGCCCTACAGGAGTTACTGCTTCAGTCTCAGAGAAAGGAATATTGCTAGGTTCAGTTTCTACTCATGTCTCTTCTCACCTGATAGCTATGTGACTCTGAGCCAGCAAAGAATCCTCTTTACTGCAAAAATTAAACACCAGAAAACTCCCACGAATCTTCCAATTGATAAATTGGCAGATGAACTGAATGAAAAATGAACTGGATGAAAAATTCAAATGACACTAAATACTTCACATCCTTAGCCACCAGGGAAATGCAGATTTAAGCTGAGTTTCAATTCCATCTCTCTTCAGTCATAATGGCTATTGTCAGGATAACAAATGATAACAAAATCTGGCAAGTATGTGGGCAAAGAGAAGCTCTTATACACCAAGGATTGGAACTAAGCTGGTACAGCAACTATGGAAATCAGTATGGAAGTTCCTCAGGAAAATAACAGGGATTAGAGCAATGACTCAGCCGCTCATGCTGCGTCAATTGTTCAGCAACCACAAGTGGCTCACAACTTCCTTTAACTTCAGCTCCAGGGGATCCGGCCTACCTGGCATCCAAGGGCATTATCACACACGTGCATGCAGAAGCAAATGCATGCATGCATGATTTTAAAATGATAAAAATGAAACTTCAAAAGAATCAATTAAAAATAGGACTACTATATGATGTATCACTCCTAAGCATATACCCAAATGACTCTAAGTCAGCATACTACAAAGATACTTGCACACCCATGTTTATAACTACACTATGCACAGTTGCTACCAAACAGAGCCAGCCATCAACAAATGACTGAATAATGAAGATGTAGTACATATAAAACAATGTAATTTTGTGCAGCTGTAAAAAATGAAGTCATGACATCAGTTGGAAAATGGATATAGCGGAAAATCATTATATTAATAAAAGTCAGACAGAATGACAAATGCTCCATATGTGCTTTCATATATATGTGGGACCTGCATTTAAAATTGTGTATATAGTGTTTATGTTTGTACATGTGTATTTGTAGGTCAAAAATTAGAAAGGGGACCGAAGGTGATGGAAGAGATCTTAAGGGAAGTGGGAAGTAGAGAAGGCAATAGAATACATGTAACAGGAAAGCAAAAAGAGAGGGCTGACTAGTAAAGAAGAGGAATCAGGTGAGGGAGGAACACATGAGAATAAAATATAATAACATGTGTATGATAATGGCACGTGAAACTCATTACTTGGTATGCCAGCCAAAACAACTCAACTTTAAAAAATCTTTTTAAAAAATCGTCTTTTTTGTTTTAATGTTCTCATATGTAGAATGGGGCTTAGAATTCTTTCCTTGCTTAGTTGTGAGAATCCAATGACAACACTAATATTTGGTATGTGGTAATAATACTATCCTCAGAGGTCTACTAATAATAGTGGCTGTAATTAAAAATAGCTAGTGTTTTATTATATTATCATAGCCAGCATTAATAGATGCCCAATACATGTAAAACCCACTTCCAGAAACTGTAAAGATGCTAACTCATTGATTTCTCACATCAACACTATATGGAAAGTTCTATTAGTATCTGTATTTTTGTTTGAAGGAACTAAGGCATAAAAAGATCAGCTAACTTGACCAAGGTCATATAGCAATTAAATGCCCAGCAAGTAAGTGACACATTGGTTCAAATAATGAAAAAGTTAAAACCATGAACTTTCTTTGGGTGTATTCATATGGATGTAAAACTAGCATGCAGTCTTAAGTGGAGGAATGCAAAAACATTAGCAACAACCTGAATTATAGGTTCTTATTTAAATGAATAATGTCGTGTCCATACTATGGAACACAATTCATCCATCAATAGTCATTATGCAGCTCTGTGTTGATGGTCATGAAGTAAGTGATCAGTGATATGAGGTCATATTCTTACATGAACAAAGCAGCACAGTAAACTCTGGAGGTAATAGGGTCATAGTTCTGAAAAACCATGAGTATAATTAAGAGAGTGGATGGGAAATTCTCTCTGTCTCTGTCTCTCTATCTCTGTGTATGTGTAGCTGCAGGAAGGTGTGTCTGGGAGAAAACACAACAAAAAGTTAATGGTAGATGGTAATTTACTCTTTATTTTTCTATATCTCTTAAAAATAATTCCTTATTCATATATTAGAAAAACGAATAAATTCCACTATGAAGAATGGATATAAGGGGCAGAAAGGGAAACTGTGCAGGGTGAGAAACTTTGCGGGAAATATGGAAAAATAATGGAGGTAAGCTTAATTTTTAATGAGACCTCATAACAAGCTAGAAATACTACATTGCTATAATTTATTTTTCCTTATAAACTATTGAGGTAAGTGTTTGAATGACGTGACTTAGTTACAAAAGCCACAGATCCAGCAAGACCAGCACTAATGCATAATTTTAAAATCTCTTTGGTTTAAAAAAGTCTTCCCATTTTCTATTTTATCATGTGTCACGTACCCTTTCAGTAGCTACTTCGCTGTTCCCATGCCCGTTCTTTCCATCTTGACAAACTCACCAGTCATATTGTTACGAATCAGGTGTGTAATCGCCCCTTCAATCTGCTCGGGGTCCTGGAAACTAGGAAATGGTTGGCTTGGGATGCTTGAATCCAAGGAGCTCAGCAGGTCTGCGAGGGAATACGGAATTCATTGGCATGAAGAGAGGAAAAGAGATAGTATGTGCTGTCCTCTTTAGGTTCAGTGTAATGCATAGCAATTCAAGTTTAGAAAGTATAGACGCCTCCCGGGGAATGTGTCTGCAAAGTAAGCTTCTGCTCATCTCCCCAAGTAGCAGCTCCTAGAATGTCGGGAAGCCTTCTTTAAGGGGATTCACTTCCCACTGAGAGTTGCCCTTGCATAAGGTAACCAGGAAATGCACCCTAGGCCCTGCACTTGAGAGATGAGTGTGTTTTATCTTCATTTTTGAACATCATTAAACTTCAGTCTCTAACTTTTTTATTCTTAGTGATAACTCAAATTGACCTGTGAAAGATGTCAATGGGATGGCCATCCTTTAAGTATGAATTGCCTTGAATGCTCTATCTAGGTTATCCTTGAACTCTGCCCTTATAAAGAATAATTTGTTGAAAACAAAACTTTATTTAAATTTGTTTTAATAAAATTGATAATTCAAACTACTTTTCTGGGAATAAAGGCTAATTAATGTACTATGTCATGTGAAAGCTAAAGGATGTATCTATTCTCTACCCCTTTTCCTTCATACAAACCCAGACTCTCATAATATGGTCTTGCTAAACTTGGGATCTCAGCTCTTCGGATTCCATTTTAGCTGTCTGGGAGAGAGGAGGGCCGATTTTAGACTGACAGCTAAAAGTTACGGGAGTTTATACCTGTGTATGTGTTGAGGAAATGTACTTTAGTGCATGGCCTAATCAACTGCCTCGTATGACTCCCTGCAAAAAACTCAGACTGTCCGTCATGGAATGTATACAGTCTTCTCTTGGATTTGCTTAGCCCAAGAGTATGATAAAGTGGGATCAATCATTAGGAATAGAGGTTGGATAGGGTGGAGGTTGACTCCAACCTGTCTTGAAAGTCTTGACATCCTCTTGGACTTCTGGGGCTGCCTTCTGCACAATCTTGCTCTTCCCATCTTGGAGTTCTGACATCATGAAAGGACAATGACTCTTGGCCCAAGACGGAGAGTCTACACAAAGGTAAGAGAGTAATTGTAGGTTCATTCCTTAGTCATACATTCTACTCAGCAATGATTACTGAGACTCACTGTATCCCAGAGCTCTAGCTCAGGCTATGATATAGATGAGAAGTTAAATGAATCTGGTGTTATTGCTGGAAGAGTTTCTAAGCAGGGAGAAATAGCACACTCTGGCAGTACTTTAGGAACATTGGGATGGGAGAAAGGACAGGACATATGAAATCTAGAAGATCTAAGGGGTGGGACTAAGAGTTGGTATTGGATAGGCTAGGGGTCTAGGTAGGCTTTGCAGGAGCAATAATGCCCAAATTCAGTGTTGAATGAGGAGGAGAGGAGATAATAGTATAGGGGAAGGCCATATGTCACAAGAAAAGGCAAGGAATCATAGGACAAGAAAATCAATTTGAAAAATTTTAACCTTTCAGCATGGGTGAAGTGTGTGTGTGCAAAGAACATGAAAATATGGCTCAATAGCAGCAGTTCTCAGCCTGTAGACCATAACCCCTTTGGGTTACGAACGATCTTTTATAGGTATAGCATAGCAGGTATCCTACATATTGGATATTTATATTACAATTCATTGGTCCTCTTGTGGAACTCCTAACATTGGGAAGCAGGATCTGTCTCTGACTCTTTTATTGGTTTGGGGGAAACTTCTCTCCATACTGGGAGAGCCTTAATACATAGGGAGGGTCTTAGTCTTTTTGCAACTTGATATGCCATATTTTTGTTGATAGTCATGGAAGGCCTGCCCTTTTCTGAACAGAAACAGAGGAAGAGTGGCTTGGGGGATGAGAACAGAGGGTTGTGTGCTGGGAGTGACCGGGAGGAGAGCAAGGAAGGGAAACTGTGGCCCGGATGTAAAAATAAATAAATAAATAAAGAATTTATTAATATAAAACAATTCATAACAACAACAGAATTATAGTTACAAAGTAGCAAGAAAAATAATTTTATGATTGGGGGTTACCACATAGTAAAGGGTCATAGCATGAGGAAAGTTGAGAACCCCTGCTCTAGAAAGACCCTGGCAGAAGACACAGCCAGGGTCTATTGTTTAGGTCAATTCATTCTGTCTTAAACTCTCCAAGCTATTAAGTCATGATAATCAGACCTGGAACCTTGTCTTTATGACCCAGACATTCCCTTCTGCCAATAACCTCTTCTTACCTCCTCCAGCTTTGGTTGCCTTAAGGTGGATTTGAGAACAAGTTGGTCCATGTGTGGCCAGGATGGGGCAGCGTCCAGTACCAAATAGGAACTGGTAAGTCTTAGCCACTTTGCCTAGGAGGCCTCGGGGGCCCCGAGAGAGCACTGGACATGACTGTAGCAACACAGCTGCCGCCACCATCTTGAGCCCAGAGTCCTATAGAAATTGAGGAAGAGAGGAGATTTCATCATGAGGCCAAAAACCAGGTAAGTCGTGCCTGTGTTTAATTCTTTGCCTTTAGCTTCCCATTCAAAGTTGTTGCCTTCCTCAGAGGTCCTCCATTATCCTTCTCAGAAAAGATTCGTATTGTTAAATGTGAGGGAAAAATGAGAGACACCAATAGATAAAGGGACAAGGGAGAGATTTCTAAATAGAGATCAGAAAACCTGAACTCTGACTTACTCTGACACCAGCTGCTTAGTGATAGTGAGGATCACCGACGTGCCTTTATGAATGACATCTGACAGTCAACCTTTGATCAACACTTGAGGTCACTGTCTTTCTAAGACTATTTTCCTCATCAGGGCGTGATGGTGCACACCTTTAATCCCAGCACTTGGGAGGCAGAGGCAGGTGGATCTCTGTGAGCTTAAGGCCAGCCTGCTACAAAGTGAGTTCCAGTACAACCAAGGCTACACAGAGAAACCCTGTCTCAAAAAAATGGCAAAACAAAGATTATTATCCTCCACCAAATGAAAATTTGGCCTGTTACTGCAAGCAGATACTATTCACCAGAGCTCCTGGGGAGTGTCCTGCTTTGTCCTGAGAATGCTGTACCAGTGACAGAGAAAGCTTGAAACCAGCTGTCAACTTCAGGAGATCCAGGAAACAGGAAAGGGCAGGCATGCGCCCTATAGGCCGTGTACTACCAGGTTGATGTTTTGATATGTTTGAATTTTCTCCTGACTTTTGGTTAGACATAGATAAAGAAGGCTGTGAAAATAAGACCTAAGAAGGCTGAAAGACATAATCTGTGTGGATCAGTGAAGAAGACAGGGGACAAGGTAGAGAAAGATAGGGGGAATCATGCTCTTAGGACTAGAGAGGAAGGGGGAGGTGGGGAGGGGGAGGGAAAAGGAAGGCGGGGAGAAGGTTGAAATTCTTAATAAATAAATAAAAAATATCACAGCAGAAAAAAAAAGAAAAGAAAAGAAGGAACAAATGACATATAACTATCAGTGAGTATTGGCTGAATTTTGGAGTAAGTTAATATGATCTTAAATAGAGAGAGAAGGGAAGAAGGGGACGAATCAAGACGACCTCAGAAAGATAAAAGAAGAAAGAAAACAAAAGTGTGATGGTGGAGGAGGAAGATCAGAAACTGAGAAAAACTTCAAAGCTGGAAGGAAGGGAACAAGGTAGAGATAAAACAGCCATGGAGAGGAAGACTGATACTGAAAGACAAGACAAGAGGATCATGAAAAATACAGAAGATAGGGAGAGATAAGAAGACAAGAGAAAGAGAAACAGGGAATATACCAGTAGGGACAAACAGGGACACAAAAGGAAAATTGTGTAGCCTAGAGTAATATATAAAGACTGAAAATTAAGCAGGACAACAAAGAATCCATCAAGGGCAGAGTGGGACACCAAGATGAAAGGGGACGGTTAGACAATAAAGACCCTACTGGGGGTGTGGAAGAGAAACTGATTGAAAAAGAGAAGTGGATTTTAAAAAAAATCAAAAGATCAAGAGAGAGTGATAGGGGCAGAAGAGATGGCTCACTGGTTCAGAGTAAGTACTGTTCTTCCAAGGTTGATCCCCCGTTCTCATGTAGTATGGCTCACAGTTGCCTGTCACTCCAGCTTCAGATCTGATGTCTCTGGCTTCCATTGGCCTGGTACTCACATATACACATCAATCCACAGAACCACACACATACACATAATTTAAAATAGTAAATCTGTATTTAAAAAGGAAACAGGTGGGCATAGGGGAGGAGGAAACCTATAAAGAGGTAAGATTGAGAGAAAAAAATGAAAGACAGAGAGAACAAGAGTGAGAAACAGATTGGAAGAAAAGGGTCAACTGTAGAGCCAGAATCAAAGGGTAGACAAGATAAAGAATGGTAAAGTAGGGGAGATGTGAGGGAAAGTGGGGCGACTGAGCCCCCAGCTATGCCAAGAAAGCTACTGAGCACAATCTGCGAGCACCCTCAGTGTATAAAACCTTATTATGGGAGGGACAAAGGAGTAGGAGGAATTCCTGGGCCTATCCTGTTGGTAACTTCTTTCATCTCCCTAATGTCCCAGAGCAACCACACACCTCTTACTTTACAAAGCAATCCAGTCATCTTATTCCATCTTAGAACATCTGCCCTCTCTGTCCCAGGCTGTCATAGCAGCCTGAGTTAGTTTGTAGGCCTGGGCATATGGGCCCTCTAACGGCAAGAAGCAGACAGCTGATGGGAAGGATTAAATGAAAAACAAAAACAAAAACAAAAACAAAAACCATGTGAACCCTTCAGCATAAAAAGTTTGATTTTCTTATTTAAATTCTGGTTTCCTAGCTTCTTTGTTCAATGTTTTAGGGAAAGGCACTTCTCCTTTCTGGTTTTGGCTTTGATGAGTTGTCAAATGTGAGGTAATTATGTCTACATCAGTCCATTGATTGGATCCAGTGCCTACCTCATATCTAGAAATGAGTCTCCCTTCTGACTGCCTGCCTGCGGAGGTTAAAGCAGTCAAGGCTGAGCCTGCAGACCAAAGATAAAGCCCCCAGAGTTTATCGCCTCAGGAGTCTGACCACTCCCTAAGATGAGCCCAGGGTGTGGGAGAGAAGAAGAACCCCTTCCTAGAATCACGTCTGAGCATCTGGCCAAGGCTGCCTCTGCCAATCTGTAGTAAGTCAAGATGGATAGCCCAGGTCCTTGCAAGTTCCTATGAACTTCTCTGACATCAACACTGACAACAACAGCAACAATATTGAAGTATGTAGTAAGGAGGAAGGCCCTTGAGACTAGAGGCAAAATACAGGCCTGTGCTGAAATGATGGAGGATTAAGACCTGTTTCCCATGTACAGAAACTGAAAAGGTCAAATATACTCATCATCGCTATGGAGCTTTTGTACTGAGGGTCCTGAGGAAAATGCAGAGTACTTCTTGACATGGATTGAATTCTTGAGTTACTATTGAGCTTCAGTTACACCTTCTCTTGTCCCACCCTGATCTTCCTGTGCATCATTATGATCCATAACTTTGTAGTGCAGTTATTTTGGGCTCTTTGTCCACTGATGAGCACTACTTAATGTGAGAAAGGAATGGCTGAAATTTGATGCAGGCAGCATTTCAAGCAGTTGAGGGTATTAAGAACATAGACTCTTGGCTGGGCATTTTGACACGCAGGAAGCGGGAAAGGAGAATCCTGAAGCCCATGGTATCCTGAACTGTATATTTCCAAGGCAGTCAAGACTCAGTAGCAGATCTTTTCTCAGTAACAAACCTAAACTCTAGAGCCAAAGAGTCGCACCCTGACTATGTCAAGCCAAGTATGAAAAGCTGGAAATGAGACTTTTTTCTCTTATTACAATTTACTGTGTGTAAACTTGGCTTCCCTCTGGCCTTCCCCACCCCTCACACACCTTTGGAACCTTCATTTCTCTACAGACATTGGGTTAGATAGGAAATTTCATAATTTTCCTTCTGGTCCCAATATTCAAACATTAACCGAGCTCTTAGTGTTGTAAATGCTCCAAATACAGTGACTTTTCATTTCTCAGGACAATGTTGTGAACCTCAGGCCCCCAAAAATCAAATGACTCACCCAGGTCAAAGACCTGGTAAGTGAAAAAAAAAAAGCAGGGTTTCGACTCAGTCAGTCTGGCTCAAGAGATCCCTAAGTTAGCCACTGTAGATCCATAATCCAAACATTACATATTCTCTTAGCTGGGAGCTTGACGGGCTTGACTCTAGACACCAAGCCACTCTGCTACACTAGTACAAGCCCCTTTACTATGCATTTATCTTTTATGGCAAATGCTTTCCTCAACTGTTCTAAAGTAGGATTTGAGGTACTATTGAGCATTTATTAATTCATTCCACTATTTAATGATTTCCACACCCCACTGCATAGAAGAGATTGTCTAAAACAAAATCAAAGAGATCGTGGTGAATTTTCAGGCCAGGTGGCATCATTCCTCAAAGGTTTGTCCTGCATCTCTACAATTCTACAGTTTTACTTCTGTTTGCATTCCCATAGACCGGAGAGGCCAGCCACGACTCCATCCCCATGGAAAAGCTAGAAGCCACCCTTGCAGAGTTTCTTTCCCCTGACTCCCATTACTTGTGGCCTGCTTTTAAAAATCATTTAAGTCTGGAGGAGAGCCTGTTGCTTCTTCCAGTAGCTGGAAGCATCAGGCCTTACCTCCTCTCCTAGTACCATTTTCTACCGCTGGAAATCAGAAAAGAACAGAAATAGAAGAATTTAGATCCCCAAGTCAAAACTAAGAGATTTGTGGAAACTGTGGACAGGTGCTCTTGCCACAGGATAAATGGCCTGCCTGGGGACTCAGAGTGAATTAAGATGAGACAACACAAGTCTTCTTGCCTTTCTGCACAATGACAGCATTCCTTTTCCACCTTCTTTCCTTTATTTCTGCTAATTATTCAGCCTCTTGATCCCTCCCATCTTGCCTTAGCATTCTTAACCACCCCCCCCACCAAACCTTCCAGTTCTCCTTCCCTAGATCTGACCCCCCCCACCCAAGGCTCTTGCACTCTGCTCTAGGCCAAGCGGACAGAAAGGGTCAAATGGTGGGGCTGGAGAAATTTGGAAGAAATGTTAAGATACCTTCTAGAGAAATAGAGAAGAAGAGACAGACAAGAGAAACAGGAGACTAAGATACAGAGTTGAGGAAGGAGACAGGGAAGGGGAGGAGGTACAGGCGAAAGTCCATTGAGGGAGAAGAGAGAGCATGAATGTCCGGTGAGTGAGGTGAGTGATACTGAAAACTAATAAAGGAGAGAAAGGGCAGAGAGAGGAAAGCCCCAAACAGAAGCGACAGTTTCTGTAAAACTCCAAAGTCAGGTCTAGTCAGCCAAAGTCAATATGCAGCGGTGTGGGTGGGAGCCCAGAAAGAGGGCTGGAAGCAGCTCTTACCTGTTGCCCTGCACTGAGGACGAACCAAAGACGGTGAGTGCTCTGGGCCAGAAGGCAGAGTTTACCCCTGCCTCTGGCTCAGCCCCGCCCACCCCGCCTTCTGCCTTGGCCCAAAGGTGTCCTTGGCCTCTGCTAAAGATAAAAACGGAGTAGCCTTCTTTCACTTCCGCAGCACCCCCCTCCCATTCTGTCTTTTCCCTTTCTGTTTTCTTCTCCCTCTGGGGTGGTCAAATTTAGTTATTTGATTTTTGAGATCAGACCATCCATATAGAGCCAGGGCACCTTCAGCAGAATCAACCTCTGACCTTCGGCTCCCTCAACCGTAAAGCCTAGAAAGGCTAGTACAAGTGCAGAGGGCCCTGAAGTCAGACCTAGAAAACACTTGCTCTTAAAGTTCTAAGCTGTCGGCCTCCATGGGAAGCTGTGTCAATTCAATAGATGTATCCCTCCAATAAATGTGTGAACATTTGGCACAGTGCCTAGTTGGAGAAATAACAGCTAGTATTGATTGACTGCCATTACTTTGTACCTCATGCTGTTAATTGCTTTACATTGATTACTTAGCCTCATAAGAACCTTAAGACAGAGGGACTGTTATCTCTATGTTACAGATAAAGAAACTAAGGCTTGGGAGGGAAAGAAAACCTACTGATAATTAGCTCACTAGAGAGTACTGGCCCAGCTACAAACTCAGAATGTACAGTTAAAATTTGGGACTTTTCTGTTTTCTAGTACCTACTTCTTATCTCTTTTTCTTTCATTTCTTATTCTCCATTCCTTTCTCAAGCCTAGAACAATGGGACTATGTCATAACCAGGTAATTTCATCTCTGTAGCAAGTTTTTATCATTAATACTATATCTACATAAATAAGATAATGGTCCATAAATTGCCATTTCCTTTTTCCACATGGCCATATGTCAATAAATAATGGAGGTCTTTCCATGTGAATCCACTCTTTAGTGGAGCTGTAATATTAAGGAATCCAAAGGTATTATAATTCATTAAAACATTCCCTCACTGGTGGAAATCTAGAACAGTTCTAGGCATTTCCTCTCTACATTAGGACTAATGTTGCAGTAAATAACTTTGACCATTTATGGAACTGTTCCTACTAAAAGAAAATTCCTGGGCCTATGAGATGGCTCAGCAGGGTAAAAGTGCTTGCTCTGCAAGCCTGGGGACCTGAGTTCAATTCCTGAAAGCCATATACAGTTGGAAGAAGAGAACCGACTCCACAAAGTTTCCTATGACCTTCACATGTGTTCTGTAGTTTCCCGCCCCGCCTCACACACATAAAATAAGTAAATAAAATTTTAAGTAAAATTTTAAGTAATTTCTAGGTATAAAGGCATAAAGAGATTTCAATTTTGATGCTGTCAATTTGCCTTATCCATATAGTATATTTCCCCAGCAAGTGGTGAGAGAAGAGGGAGAGGGATACACACACGAGCGCGGGATAATTCACTATTGTCAAATGCATACATAAATCACTATTAAAATTATAGGCACTGAAAGTACCTATAATCTATGTGTTGCTTTTATTTCTTTTTCTTAGATTATTAATGAGATTGGACATCTTTTCACACATCTCTTGATCATTCGCCTTACCTCATCTGAACCACTCAATTTGGTTTTTGCCCATTTGGGGATGAGTTGGCAGTATAAAGGTATGTGTTCTGGAGTCAGAATCAACCACATTATTTTATGTTAGTGTGGTTCAGTAACTTCTTATTCCTTTTTGGTAAAATAGGACTACCATAGCACATATATTAGATGATGTTATAAAGATGATTGTTAAAAAAATAAACTCATATTATTAGTTTTTTATAGGTTGTTAGCTATAGCAGTCCTTTAAGCAATGTGTATATTGTCTTAATTAGGGTTTCTATTGTGATAAAACTCAGAAGCAACTTGGGAAGGAAAGAATTTATTTCATCTTACTGTCCATCACTGAGGGCAGCTAGGGAAGTAACTCAAAGCAGAAACTGATGCAGAGACCATGAAGGAATGCTGATTACTGACTTGTACCTCACGGCTTGTTCAGCCTGCTTTCTTATGGCACCAAAACCACCAGCTCAGGAGTGGCACTGTCCACCCTGAGCTTCAACCCCCATCAGTCATCAATGTGAAAACCTGTGAAATGTACCACAGGTTTTTCCACAGGCCAGTCTGAAAGAAGCATTTTCTCAATTGAGGTTCCCTCTTTCAGAATTACTCTAGCTTATGTCAGATTGGCATAAAGCTAGCCAATACATCGATTAAACCTTTTTCTGTGCTGTTTGTTGCCCCATCTTGATTCATTCATTAATTCATTAAATATTTATTGATTGACAACCAATGTGACGTTTGTGGTATTGGTGTGCTAAGTGCTGAAAATCCTGCTGCATAGAATTGGAAACTGTGCATATACTGTGATGTATTTAACCATCTTTTAACAATTGAAGATGTTTTCCAATTCTTTTGGAAGGTATTTAAAATAGGGATACAGTAGACAGGTAAGATGACCCAGTGGGTAAAGGTACTGGACACGAAGTCTGACAACCTGAGTCCATTCCCTGATAACCGTATGGTAGAAAGAGAAAACCAGCTCCTGAAAATTACCCTCTGTCCTCCTCCACACATGTGCTGTGGCACACATGCTCTTCCCCCACACAAAATAGATCAGTTAGTCAATGTAATAAATAGAACTATAATAACTCCAACTTCCAATGCTTCATCTAGCTAACCTCTTGCTGCATTGGCTGTTGAGTTCAGATTATCACCCTTGAGAACCATCCACCAACCCACACAGGATATAGTTCCTGTTTTGGGAACTATCTCCCCTTCGAGAATTTATCACATCGTGTCCTAGTCGAATTGCTTTATGTCTTTTTCCCCCATCAGATGCTAAGCAACTCGAGAGGGCTCAAAATCACTAGCAAAAAGGTCTCAGAGAAAGGTTTGTTGTATTCATTTGCATCTCTTTCTAATCTTCTCACCCTATTCTGCCCATGCTCAGGGAAGAACTAGGAAGATAAAACCTACCCAGACTGGCATAGCTCCAGTAGTGAAGAGGAAGAATGCTAAGTGACCCAATGGGAGAAACTGGAGCTTCCCTGACTATTGGGAAGGATGCTTAAGTTGAAACTAAGGTATCCTGTGGCAGGCTAAGAATATGTTTTGTTGTAAGTAATTTATATAGCTAATGAAATATCTTACCAAGCCCAGTGTGGTAATCCCAGAACTCGGGAGACAGAGGCAGGAAGATCTCTCAGGATAGCTAGTCCTGCATAGTAAAACCCTGTCTCATATAAAGATATCTGGGGCTAGAGAAATGGTTCTGTGGGTAAGGGCACTTAATGCTCTCACAGAGGACCCAGATTAAATTCCCAGTACCCACATGGTAGCGCAAGACCTCCTTCATCCTCTTCCTGGTTCAGATGAGTACTGGAGAATGGGTGGCTTCTTCCTTCCCCTCCCTTCCCTTCTTCTCTTACTCCCCTCGTCTCCTTGTTGTCCTCCTTCTCTGGTGGTTATGTGATTCTCCACTCCCCAAGAGATCAAGCTGTGTGGGGAACAGACCGTGTTCCAGCCCCAGATCTCTATGTGCTAGGTGCTCAGAGAACGCTTCCCTAACTCCTTTCCACTGTTCTGGCTCTACTTGGATTAACTTGTTCTGTGCTTCTGTTTACATCTTACTGCCTCAGAATTCCTCTAGAGTTACGGTGCCATTCACGTCTGCATTTCTGGTATCAACCTGACAAAGACTGAAGAGACTTTAGTGAGCTGGCTCTTTCAACTATTTATAGTGCACTTAGTTGTGTGGCAGCGACTGTCATGGTATTGTCTGCATTTTAGATTATTTTTAGTCTGACTTTTTCAGCAGCTTGTTGAAGCACAGTTTATAAACCATAAAGTAAACTCATGGTAGAGAAAGGGAGGCTTCAAGAGATTGAGTGTAGAAGACAATAGAACACATGAGATAATAGAGTGGAAGTAAAATATTGGGAGTAAATGAACACAGTGGGGAAACAGAGGGTCAGAGAGATGGGGGAGAAGAAGTGGAGAATCAATCAAAACAATGTATGAAAATGCCATGAGGAAACAGTTAATTTATACACTAATTAAAAAATGTAACTAATGTTAAATACACCATTCAATGGTTATTTGCATATTTACATAATTGTACGGTCACTACCTCCAATGTGCAAATATTACTGTTGGTTTTTAAGAATGGTATTATTTGATTAAAGCATATGGACACTTTAGAAATTAAATTTATTCTTTAACAACTGCACACATATATGCCATGCATTCTGTTCTGCTCTCAGCCCCTGAACTCTTATCTCCTTCCCTCCCCTATCTACCCCTGCTTCACAACTAATCTCTTTCCCACATTCATGGCTTTTTGCTTTGTTTGTGTCCCTCTGGATATGAACTTCTTAAAGATTCTTATATATGTTATCAAGTATGTCTTTTAAAAGCTGTAGCAGTTAATGGTAGTATCAATAGTATATGACAAATCAGAGTTGAGAAAGATACATGGAGCTTTGTCGAGCATTCTGGTGGGTCAGGCTCACTATTATTTTTCTCTTTTATTGGCTGCAATGCCTACCCAGATTCTGGAGTGCACATGAGCAAGTAGTTGCTATCCTCATGATTCCTTATAATCCTGTCAAATGTGCTAGCGTTCCTTATTCTTGTGAACTTGATTTCTGGGTTAATTTAAATAATACACTTATTCTCCATCTATATTGTAAGATTTGATAGAGCAAGCCAGTAAAATGATTTGATAACCAGGCAATTTGGTAGTGGCAGTTAGAGCACTCCTTAGCAACCTTTTCTATGATATTCTTGACTGTTTATATCTTTACTTCTTTCCTTATCAGTTTTTAGCAATTAATGTTCTTTAAGTGGTATAGAGTAATAATATTGAGAGTTCACTTTTTATATATGGTTAGGTATAGATGAGATTTCAGAGTACAAAACTCCCACTCAAAGTGTTGTAAATATTTTTTTCATGAGTGTATAAACTTGGTATTGGAGTTAAGGTGATTTATGACAGGCTAAGAAAGAATACTTACTTTTATAAGTAATTTATATACCTAATAAAAGTATCAACCAGACTTGATAGCACACACCTTTAATCCCACCACTCAGGAGGCAGAGGCAGGATCTCTGTGAGTCTGAGGTCAGTCTGTCTACAAAATGGCATCCAGGACAATTAGGACTATTACGCAGAGAAACCCTGTCTAGAAAAAAAAGCCACAAAAACAATAGCAAACAATCTACATAGCCCAGTGTAGTGGCACATGCCTTTAATCCCAGAATTTGTGAAGCAGAAGCAGGAAGATCTCTCTGAGTTCAAGGCCGGCCTAGTCTACAAGGCAAGTTTCAGGATAGATGGTGCTACATTATGAGATCATGTCTCATAAAAAATATTGGAGGCTAGAGAGATGGTTCAATGGTTAAGGGCACTAGTTGCTCTTGTAGAGGATCCAGATTCAATTCCTACCACCCACATGATAGCTCAAGACCATCTATAACTACAGTTCCAGGGGATCCAATGCCTTCTTCTGACCTCCACAGATATTGTGCACACATGTAATATGCAGACATACTTGTAGGCAAAACACCCATGTACATGAAATAAAAATAATTCTAAAAGTAATTTTTTAAAACTGTTACTATCAAGCCAGGGAGATAGCTTAGTGGGCAAAGGCATTAGCTGTATAATCCTAACGACTAGAGTTTGATTCTTGGAGCCTGAAGCACGATGAATAGAAACCAAGAGACAGAAATTAGGGTTCAACCTGAAGGTCAGAAAAGCAAAACAGCTAGCCACTAGCTCTTACCTCTACCTTAGTCTGAAATGGTGATCCTGCCTCCAGGAACCTCAGAATGAGACTGTGACTGATAACTGTCTCCTTCCATTTTATAATCCTCTCTAGTTCTGGGATTAATGGCGTGCACAACTACCACCTAGTTTCTATGGCAAATTAGTGTGGCTACTGGGATTAAAGTTATGTATCATTGTGGCTACTAGGATTAAAGGGGTGTGTCATTGCTGCCTGGTCTGTAAGACTGGCCAGTGTGGCTGTTTTACTTTTGTGATCCTCAGGCAAGCCTTATTTATTAAAATACAAATGAACTATCACTACAGGAGCCCTCATAAAAGGCATCTGTAAATACAGCATTCCTTCAGTGAAATAGGAGGTGGAAACTCAGAGGCCAGGTAGCCTAGAGTATGCAGAATAGGACTGAATCTACTAATTTAGTCCCTTGATTTCTGTGTCTGCTTTGTGCCAGCACCATGATGTTTATATTATGTTAGGTCTATAATAGAACTTGAGGGCTGGCATGGTAATCCCTCAAATGCAGCTATTGATATTTGACCAAAATGCCAAAAATACAAACTGAAGGAAAGACTTTATCTCAACAAATGGTATGACAAAGTCATGTCTATCACTCTGTGCAAAAAATGAACTCCAGCACCAGGTGTGGTGACATATACTTTTAATCTCAGTACTTGGGAGGCAGAGGCAGGCAGATCTCTATGAGTTTGAGATCTGCCCAATCTCCATAGTGTAGTGAGTTCCAGGACTGCTTAGAGAGACCCTTTCTCAGAAACAAAACAATCAAACAACCTCAAATGGATCAAAGACCTCAATGTGAAATCTGAAAGACTGTAATTTCTAGAAGAAAACATAGAGAGTACCCTATATAATATAGGTATAGGAGATGACTTTGCTCAGGAACTAAGGCCAACTGTTGATAAATAGAACCTCCTAAAACTGCAAAGCTTCTGTACTGCTAAGGAAACAGGTGAAGAGGAAGCCCACAGAATGGGAGAGAATCTTTGCCAGCTCTACATCTGCTAGAGGATTAGTATATACATGGAACTAAAAACAAAACAAAATAAAACAAAACTCTAAACTAAACACCAAAAACAAACCAGCAAACAAACAACCCAACTAGAAAATAGGCTATGGGACCAGACAAAGAGTTCTTAAAAGGGGAAATAAAGATGGTTGGGAAATATCTATGAATGTATTCAGCATCCTTGGCCATCAGAGATATGCAAATTAAAACGACATTGAGATTCCATCTTACCCTAATCAGAGTGGCTAAGATCAAGAAAACAACTAACAAATGTATGCAGGAATGTGTGTGTGGAGGGAGGGTTGAACCCTCATTCACTGTTGGGGGAATTACAAACTGTTGTAACCCCTCTGGAAATCAATATGGAAAACTCTCAGAACACTAAAAATAAATCTATATGACTCAGATATATCACTTCTTGGCATATGCCCAAAGGATTTGATGTCCTGCTCCACAGATCCTTGCTCAGCCATGTCATTGTCACTTTATTCCCAATAACTGTGAAATGGAAGCAGCCTAGATGTCTATTGACTAATTAACAAATAAACAAAATATACATATACAGACTAGAATTCTATTAAGCTATAAGGAAAAAAAATAAATCATGAAATTTGCAGGTAAACAGATCTAACTGGAAAGTATTATAGTGAGTAAGGTGGCTCAGACAAATACTGCATGTTCTCTCTTATTGTGCATCCTAGCTCCAAATCTTTAGATCTGAGTATATGACTTTGAATAACTACAGAATCCAGGGAAGTAGAAAGGGACCATAGGGGAGAGGGAGAGAGGGAACATTCGGGAAGGGGAGAGGAACACATAGGTTCTATGAATTGAGGTAGAGCATGCAAGATGATAATGTTCTTCACAGGAGCATGGACTATCTAATAAAATCTCCAGTGCCTAGCTGGGTAGTGGTGATGCAAACCTTTAATCCCAGCACTTGGGAAGCAGAGACAGGCATATCTCTGTGAGTTCCAGACCATCCTGGTATACAGAGCAAGTTCCAGGCCAGCCAAGGCTGCAGAGTGAGACCCTGTCTTGAAAACAAACAAAGAAAAAACCCAATGCCAAACAAGGGAAACCTCCCTTCAAGGTTGGTCACGGGGGTCCATGAGACCTGCAAAACAATATAGGTTATTGCCTTTGCCCTTGGCTGTCTCCCAGAACTTAGAAGTAATATTGCTAAAGAAAGCACACACTTGAATTATAGGACTTGGATAAAGTTCCTGCTGATCTAGACAAACTCTCACAGAATCAGAAGATGCTATTGCAATCTGCCAAGGAAGAAAAGTAATTAAAAGTTTAACTAGATGTAAAGCCTACAAACAACAATGACTGGCATGGCAAGACATCCTCAGCGGTCCAAATGACTGGAATGGCAAAGACATCCCCAGCGGTCCAAATGACTGGCATGACAAGACATCCCCAGCGGTCCAAATGACTGGCATGGCAAAGACATCCCCAGCGGTCCAAATGGCTAGCATGGCAAGACATCCCCAGCGGTCCAAATGGCTAACATGGCAAGACATCCCCAGTGGTCCAAATGGCTGGCATGGCAAAGACATCCCCAGTGATCCAAATGGCTGGCATGGCAAGACATCCCCAGTGGTCCAAATGGCTGGCATGGCAAGACATCCCCAGTGGTGCAGTGATGGCACTTTTATCTTGGGCATAACCAACGGCTGTCTAATTTGACTTAAAACCTGCTCAGTAGGAGGCAACTCTGCCTGGTACTATAAACCTAGCCAACTACTAGCAGCTGGAGAGGCCATAGACCCTAGAGGAGAACCAGCTGCTACCACTTTCCTAAGCCCGTTTAATTTCTAACTGCAATCTAAATACTTTTTCTTCTGCCTACAGATAAATGTAGCTCTCACATTATCAAAAAAGCTTCTTTTGCATCAGATGGAGACCATTGCAGAAAGCCACCACTTGTCAAAATGTGAAGAACAACTGGCCTCAGAGTGCCCATCCTCAGTTGGCACATTTATAACACAATCTCTGTACCCAAAGTTCAAGAAACAACAGAGAGTGGAAAGATTGTAAGAGCCAGAGGACCAGGATGCCTGCTCTGAGATAAGTGCCTTCTATATATGACAGGGAAGCTGCACCCATGAAATCTCAATAATATGGTCCCCTAAATAAGACCTGTATAGTGACCACTTCAGTCTGCATGCCAGCACAAATGGGGGGATTGGAATTTCACAAGCTCCTACCCCTAGAGGAAGAGCTACAGGCTGTCACTGGCTACTAAGAAAGGGAGAATCAGTTTGCTCCAGAAGCAATCTCTCTGATGTTATCCAATCCCAAGTGTTCAGCCCTATACATATGACCAACATTAAAGGTCTCAGGTTTTATATATATGTGGGCTTGGGAGGTGTGCATATGTGCATGTGAGTGTGTATGATTATAACAAAAATAATTAAAGAAGAAGAGGTCTTGAATTTGAGAGTTAGTTGGGGCACATAGGAGAAAGTAGCATAAGGAGGTTGCAGTGAAAATGATGAACATGCAGTGTACTTGTGTATGAGATTCTCAAGATGTTATAAAAAGTAAATGAAGTTTTTAGAAAATCTTTTTATTGAAAATAATTTTTTATAAAATATATTCTGATCATGGTTTATTCTCCCCCAACTCCTCCCACATACTCCCTACCTCCCTATTTACACAACTCCATGCCTGCATTCTCCCTCTCTATAGGAAATAAACAGGCAAAGAAAATAAACAAACCATAATAAAAATAAAAAGCAGAAAACACATACTCCATAAAAACACAAATGTGGAAATCATAATATATAAGCAAAAGACCAGTAAGGTAAAAAAAAGCCAAATCAAAGTGACATGAGACAAAAAATATCTACAAAAATATCATTGAGTTTGTTTTGTGTTGGCCATCTACTGCTGGGCTACTCTTAATTGTGGGTTCAGTGAGACTCCATTGGAGAAAAAATTTTTCCTTTACAAGTGGTTGTCAATTGGAGATAATTTCTTGATTAGGGAGGAAAGCTCACATCAACCTCCTCTTCTTAGTGCTGGGACCCCCAACTAGCTTGAAATTGTGCAGGCCCTGTGCATGCCACCGTAGTCTCTGTGAGTTCATATGTACATCAGTTGTGTTGTGTCTAGAGGGCATTGTTTCCTTGGCATCTTCCATCCCTTCTGACTCTTACCGTAGTTCTGCCTCCTCTTCAACTGAACTCTCTGAGCCCTAAGGGGAGGGGTTTATTAAAGACATCTCCTTAGTGGAAACACTAAGTCCTATTCTTTGCCCATTGTCCAGTTGTGAATCTCTGTGTTATTTTCCATCTACTACAAGAGGAAGGAAGCTTCTCTGATAATGCCTGAGTGAGAAACTGATCTGTGAGTACAGATAGCAGAATTTCACTAGGAGTCATTTTATTGCTTTGTTCCTTTAGCAGAGCAATAGTATTTGGTTTTCTCCTAGGCGCATGGCCTATCTAGTACCAAGTTCTTGGCCATCCAAGTAGTACCAGGTATAGGTTCCATCTTGGGGAGTGAACCTTAAAACTCAATCAGAGAGTAATTACTTCACCCACATCTGTACCACTACTGTACCAGTACATCCTGCAGGCAGGTCACTATTGTAGATCACTGGATTTCTAGCCGGATGGGTGACTACCTTTCTCCTCTGGTAGCATGCAGAGTACTTTCTAATACTACAAACACTCATTAGTAGGGATGAAGACTCTGGATAGGCACCAGCTCCACTTCTCCGGGTTTAATGAGGTAGGAAGTATTGTCTTCAGCAGTAGGACCTTACCATCGTTTTGTGGAGAGCAACCAATTGCCTTGGCAATAGCCTGCATTGTTTGGAAGTTTCTGTGAGACCATTTGACCAACAACTCAATTAGATGTATTCTAATCTCAGAACTAGAAGTTTCATCTGGACCTTTGATCCCCATTTTTGATGATTCCATTTATATTTCTTTCACTTATGTATAAATATTAAGAAGCTTCAGGGCTGGAGAGATAGCTCAGCAGTTAAGGGCACTAGCTGCTCATCCAGAGGACCCGGGTTCAATTCCCAGCAATGGTAACTCATAACTGTCTGTAACTCTAGTTTCAGGAGATTTGACACCTTCACAAAGAAATAAATGCAGGCAAAACACCAATACACATAAAATAAAAATAAATAAACCATTAAAAAAGAGATTTCTACTGTAATAAGTTTCCATGTGAAGAATTGTGTTGTTGGAATTTGGGTAGATATTGCATTGAATCTATAAATTGTTTTTAATAACCTGGTCATTTTACTATATTAATCCTGCCAATCTGTGAGCATGGAAAGGTTTTCTGTCTTTTGATATCTTCTTCAATTTCTTTCTTTAAAGACTTGAAATTTTACCATACAAATCTTTGACTTGATTGGTTAGAGTTACCCCAAGTTACATTACTTGAGGCCATTGTGAAAGGTATTGTTTCCTTTATTTCGTTTTCAGTCCATTTGTCATTTGTCTATAGGAGGGCCACTGATTTTTGTGAGTTAATTTTGTATCCAGCCACTTTGCTGAAAGTGTTTATCAGCTATAGGAGCTTCCTGGTGGGATTTTAGGGTTGATTATGTATACTCTCATACCATCTGCAAATAAAAATTCTTTAACTTCTTTCTTTCCAATTTGTATCTCCTTGATCTCATTGCTTTAGCTAAGACTAAGTAAGTAGTATATTGAATAGCTATAAAGAGAGTGGACAACCTTGTTTTGTTCCTGATTTCAGTAGAATTGCATTGAGCATTTAATTTGATGTTGACTATAAGTTTGCTGTAAGATACCTTTAATATGTTTAGGTATGTCCATTATTTCTCTTATATCTGTTATCATAAAAGTCTGTTGGATTTTGTTAATGACCTGTTCTGTGTCTAATGAGATGATCATGTAGTTTTTGTCTTTTGGTTTATTTTTATGCATTACATTTTCAATTTACATGTATTGCATGATCTCAGCACGTCTGGGATGAAGCCTAATTGATCATGGTGGGTAATCATTTTGATGTGTTCTTGCATTTGGTTTGCAAATATTTTATGGAGTATTTTTGCCTCAGTGGTCAAGAGGGAAATTGTTCTGTAATTCTCTTTCTTTGATGGGCCTTTACGTGTTTCAGTACCAGGGTCCATGTGATCCAGTAAAATGGATTGGGCAGTGTTCCCTCTGCTTCTAGTGTGTGGAAAAAATATTTGAGGAATAATAACATTTTTCTCTGAAAGCCTGTTAGGAAGATTTTAATGACTGCTTCTATTTCACAAGGGGTTATAAGTCTATTTAAGTTGCTTATCTGCTCTTTATTTAACTTTAGCAAGTGATATGTATCAAGAAAGTTGTCCATTTCTTTTACATTTTTCAATTTGGTGGAGTTCAGGTTTTAAAATATGTCCTTATGATTCTATTACTTCCCTGGGTGTCTGTTGTTATGTTCACCTTTTTATTTCTAGCATTGTTAGGTTGGATATTTTCTCTCCACCTTTTAGTTAATGTGGATAAGGGTTAGTCAATCTTTCTGATTTTCTCAAAGAAGAAACTCTTGATTATTTGTAATTTTTTGGCTCTTTGTTTTTATTTTATTGATTTCAGCCCCCAGTTTATTTCTTGTCATCTACTCCTCTTGGGTGTGACTTCTTCTTTTTGTTCTAGAGCTTTTAGTTGTGCTGTTAAGCTACTAGTATGAGATGGTTCCATTTTTTACGTAGGTACTTAGTGATATGAACTTGTCTTACCACTGCCTTCTTTGTGTCCTATAAGTATGGGTATGTTATGTTCATTTTCATTCAACTATAGAAAGCCTTTAATTTCTTTTGGAACTTCTGTTAACTAATTTATCAGTAAGTAATGAGTTGTTCAGTTTGCATGAGTTTGTAATGTTTCTGTTGTTGTTGATAGCCAGCTTTAATCCATGGTGGTCTTGTAGGATGCAGGGTGTTATTTCGAGTTTCTTGTATCTCTTTAAGACTTGCTTTGTGTCCAAGTATGTGGTCAAGTTGGAGAAAATTACATAAGGTGCTGAGTAGAAGTTCTTTTATATTTGGGCAAAATCTTCTGTACATATCTGTTAGGTCATTTGGTTTATAATGGTAGTTATTCCCAGCTTATTTCACTGTTTAGTTTTATCCTGGATGACCTGTCTACTTGTGAGAGTCGGGTATTGAAGTCTCCCACTATTAAAGGGTGATGGTTAATACATGGTTTAAACTGTAGTAGTGTTTCTTTTACAGACTTGGGTGCCCTTGTGTTTGTGGCAGATACATTAAAAATTACAATGCCTCTTGGTAGAGTTTTCTTTTTATGAATATATAGTATCTTTCCCTATATCTTCTGATTAGTTTTGATTTCAAGTCTATCTTGTCAGACATCAAAGTGACTACATCATTTTGTTTCTCAGATCAATTTGCTTAAAATATTTTTCCCAACCCTTTACCCTGAGGTACTGTCTATCCTTGAAGGTAAGGTGTATTTTGTGGATGCAGCAGAAGAATGAATCCTATTTTTACATCCATTCTGGTAGTCTGTGTCTTTTTATCAGGGAATTGAGACCATTTATGCTGAGAGATATTAATGACCAATGGCTTTTGATTCCTGTTATTTTGTTGTTATTTTTTCTGTGTGTGTCTTTCTCTTCTTTTAACTTTGCTGGTTTGGGATTCTTTATTTCCTGTGTTTTCTTGGATGTAGTTCACCATTTTAGGTTAAAGTTTACTTTCTGGTTTTTTTATTTTTATTTTTGTTATTAATAATTTATAAAAATTTCCACTTCCTCTCCTCCTCCCAATACCCTCCCACTCCCCCCACTCCCTCTCCTCCTCCCTCTTCAGTCCTAAGGGCAGTCAGGGTTTCCTGCCCTGTGGGAAGTTCAAGCTCCTCCCCTCTCCCTCCAGGTCTAGGAAGGTGAGCATCCAAACAGACTAGGATCTCAGAAAGCTAGTACATGCAGACAAAACAAGACCCAGTGCCATTGACAATGGCTTCTCAGTCAGCCCCCATGTCAGTCACATTTAGAGACTCCGGTTTGATCACATGCTCGTTCAGTCCCAGTCCAGCTGGCCTTGGTGAGCTCTCATTAGATCAGTCCCCTTGTATCAGTGGGTGATTGCCCCCCTCGCGGTCCTGGCTTCCTTGTTCATGTTTTCCCTCCTTCTGCTCCTCATTTGGACCTTAAGGGCTCAGTCCAGTGCTTCAATGTGGGTCTCTGTCTAAATCTCCATCTATCGTCGGATGAAGGTTCCTTCTGATCCTGACTTTCTTGCTCGCGTTCTCCCTCCTTCTGCTTCTCATTTGGACCTAGGGAGTTAAGTCCAGTGTTCCAATGTGGGTCTCTGTCTCTATCCCCATTCATCGCCAGATGAAGGTTCTATGGCGATATGCAAAATATTCATCAGTATGGTTATGGACCAAGGCCAGTTCAGGCACCCACTCCTCTGCTGCCCAGGGAACAATCTGGGGACCACTTCTTGGACCTGGGAACCCCTCTAGAATCAAGTCTCTTGCAAACCCTAAAATGGCTCCCTTAGTTGAGATATATACTTCCCTGCTCCCATATCCATCCTTCCTCCCTCCCCCATCCCATTCCCCCAAGCTATCCCCCATCCTCCCCTTCTCCCTTCTCTCTAACCATCTCCCCTTACTTCCATACCCCACCCCCCATGCACCCAAGTTTGCCTGGCAATCTTGTCTACTTCCAATATCCAAAAGGATAACTATATGATTTTCTTCAGGTTCACCTTCTTATTTAGCTTCTCTAGGATCACGAATTATAGGCTCAAAGACCTTTAACTATGACTAGAATCCACTTATGAGTGAGTACATACCATATTCCTCTTTTTGGGTCTGGGTTACCTCACTCAGTAAAGCATTTTCTATTTCCATCCATTTGCATGCAAAATTCAAGATGTCATTGTTTTTTACCGCTGAGTAAAACTCTAATGTGTATATGTTCCACACCTTTTTAAACCATTCTTCTATTGAGAGGCACCTGGGTTGTTTCCAGGTTCTGGCTATTACAAATAGTGCTGCTATGAACATAGTTGAACAAATGCTTTTGTAGTATGTTAGGGCATCTCTTGGGTATATTGCCAAGAGTGGAATTGCTGGGTCCTGAGGGAGGTTGACTCCCAGTTTCCTGAGAAACCGCCACACTGATTTCCACAGTGGCTGCACAAGTTTGCATTCCCACCAACAATGGATGAGTGTTCCCCTCTCTCCACATCCTCTCCAGCATAGGCTATCATTGGTGTTTTTGAGTTTGGCTATTCTGACAGGTGTAAGATGATATCTCAAAGTGGTTTTGATTTGCCTTTCCCTGATCGCTAAGGAGGTTGAGCATGACCTTAAGTGTTTAGAATTTACTTTCTGTAGGGCTGGGTATGTAGATAGAAATTGCTGAAATTTGACTTTATCATAGAATGTCTTATTTTCTGTATCTACGATGATTGAACGTTTTGCTTGCTATATTAATCTGGGCTGGCATCTGTGGTCTCTTGGAGTCTGCAAAACATCTGTTCCGGTCCTTCTGACTTTTAGAATCTCCATTGAGAAGTCAGGTGTTTGTGGGAGCCTGACTTTCTGTCCATTGTAACTGTGGAATAAGAGGATATTTTGAATGTAAAGAAGCTATTTCAAAAAGAGCCGAAGCTAAGCAGGAGCAGAGAGATAAGAAGCATACAAAAGAGCACTGGTGAACAGAACAGAATGTGGTGCATCTATCCCATGGATGCTTTTCAACTGCCAAGAAATGTGAAGAATAAAATTTTCAGGAAGTCAGGACCGTGAGGGGTGCGTCCACCCACTGAGATGGTGGGGCTGATCTAATGGGAGCTCACCAAGGCCAGCTGGACTGGGACTGATGGAGCATGTGATCAAACTGGACTCTCTGAATGTGGCGGTCAATGAGGGCTGACTGAGAAGCCAAGGACAATGGCACTGGGTTTTGATTCTACTGCATGGACTGGCTCCGTGGGAGCCTGGTTTGTTTAGATGCTCACCTTCCTAGACCTGGATGGAGGGGAGAGGACCTTGGACTTCCCACAGGGCAGGGAACCCTGACTGCTCTTAGGACTGGAGAGGGAGGGGGAGGGGGAATGAGGGGAGTGGGAGGGAAATGGGAGGTGGGGAGGAGGTGGAAATTTTTAATAAATAAATAAATAAACAGAAAAAAAGGAGAAGTCAGGTGTAATTCTAATAGGTCTGTCTTTATATATTACTGGATCTTTTCCCCTAGAAGCTCTTAATATTCTTTCTTTGTTCTGTACGTTTAGTGTTTTGATTATTATTTGCTGAGGGGACTTTTTTTTTGTTCAGTCTGTTTTGTTTTCTCTATAGTTCTTGTACTTTGATAGACATCTACTTCTTTAGTTTAAGGAAATTTTCTGCTATGATTTTATTAAAAATATTTTCTGAGACTTTTACCTTGGTTTCTTTGTCCTCCTCTTAGATATTGTCTTTATAGTGTGTCTCAGATTTCCTTGATATTTTGTGAGAGGAGTTTTTTGGATTTAACATTTTCTTTGACCAGTGTGTCAATTTCTTCTAATGTATCTTCAACACCCGAGATTCTCTCTTCCTTCTCTTGTATTCTTTTGGTGATGTGTAGTGACATGGAATTATGTCTAATTTTCAGTAAAATGTAAAGCCTTTGTGTCTGGCTTTGAGAGAAATGTTTCAGCAAAGCCCTTGTTATGTCTGGGTTAATCAGTACAGGCTGAGAAATTGCTTTGAGACTTTAAATCTTGAAGAAATATCTTTTTGGAAAATCTGCACTTGGTGTTACTGCTACGTGAGAGCTTGCAGGTGCACCGACCCTTGTCCTACGACACTCCTGACAAACCTGGAGTTCTTAAGTTTGATTATGGTCATAATCAAAACAGACTGAGATTTCTGTGGGTTGTCTGCTCTCGTGGGCAGCAAGAACAAGATGACTTCGGTGGTTGGAACCTTTCCCAGCCCCTATTAGCCTTACACATATTTGAATAAAGTAACTGGAGTAAAGTAGCTGGGTGTTAGTCTTTTCCAAGAAGCCTAAACCCCTCTGCTCTTTTGGAAAATGGAGACTTAGCATCTTGGTGAGCTTTTCTCTGTCGTGGGGCACCTGTGACAGACATCAAACAAGAGTGAAGCTGTCCTGCGTGGTTCCTGTTTGAGCACCTAAAGTTTTCATTTCCAGTTTCATCTTAGTTTGAGTTTTCTTAATTCATTCTATTTCCACTTCAAGTCTTGAACAGTTTTCTTCATTTCCTCCCACCGTGTTTTCCTGGATTTCTTTAAGGGATATATTTTTCTCTTTAAGGAACTTTATCATATTCATAAAGGCTGTTTTTTGCATAATAATGTGACCTGTTTATTTAAAATGATTTCCCAATTTGCCCAATGATTTAGCAGGCTTTCTTTTACTTTCACCTCAAACAGTCAACATACTTTTGTATTTTATTTTAACCATGTATGCTATTGTAACATTTTATTAATACCAGATTTCAATACCAATGAGTAGTACAAATTTCAATTAGACCCTTGGTAGCTCTGGTCTCATTGCCGGATTCTTGGGATTTTGGTGATGGTGGCTGTTCCTTCGGGCCCTGTCTCAAACCAGCTGTAAGACTTAAGCAGCACACTCCTCCATTCAAGGCCTCTTTATTGTCTTCAAAATGTAAATGTAAATTTTTGTCTGTAGGTAAGTCCATGAGACTATGGCCCATTGTTCTCATAAACTCTCTTTTGTTTCTGTTCTTTGAAGAACAGAGCCTAGTCTTGCTATGTCACCCCGATGATCTCAAGCCTCGGGTATTCCTCTTGCTTCGGCCTCCAGTGCTATTCCAGGTGTGAGCCATCACAAATGCTTTACTATCACTTGCTTGCATTTTTCTTTCTTTTCAGTTTATTTTCTCTCATTTGCTTTTATTTCATCTGTATTTGCTACTTCTTTACCTATAAAGCTTAACTTTCCACACTCAAACATTACTTTATTAAAAATAAGCATGAACCCAAATATTCTTTTTTATTGATTTTTTTATTGAACTCTACATTTTTCTCTGCTCCCCTCCCTGCCTCTCCTCTCCCGCCTTGAACCCACCCCAGGGTCCCCATGCTCCCAATTTACTCAGGAAATCTTGTCTTTTTCTACTTCCCATGTAGATTAGATCTATGTAAGTCTCTCTTAGTGTCCTCACTGTTGTCTAAGTTTTCTGGGATTGTGAACCCAAATATTCTTAATTTAAGGCATTTAGATCAGTAGATAAGACTGTTTTCCTTAAATTTTCATTGATTCCTATCTTTAAAAGCCAACCATAGGGGCTGGAGAGATGGCTCAGTGGTTAAGAGCATTGCCTGCTCTTCCAAAGGCCCTGAATTCAATTCCCGGCAACCACATGGTGGTTCACAAAAAAAAAAAAAAAGCCAACCATAAAGTCATACCTGAAAAATAAAGAATCTACAAGGACAAATATCCATTTCAAAGACAAAAATGCAATGATCTAATGTACTGTACAATTTATCAAAGTCAACAGAAGACAGTATAAGAACAACCAACTTCAAATATATCACTTATAACATTCTCCTAAATAATAAATATCATTGAAGAACATGGCTTTTCAGATATCTGTTCATCAGCTCCAAGAAAAAAGTAGAGAGATGTGGGGGACAGAATGATAAGAAAAGTTTTATCTTCCCAAATAAAACTATATAGGTATCAGGAATTCAAGATTAAAGTTCTAAAGCAGAATTTTAGACGTAACTATTTGTTGGCTCTGGGGATAAATCACAGTCATAGCATGGGGTTTAATCCTCAGTACCACTTCAGGAAAGGAGGGATGACTTTTTCCTTTTTTGGACAGAAACAGGGTAGGGCATTTCTCAATAATAGTTTGCTAATTATGTTAAGAAAACTTGGACATGTCCATTACACCCAGAGACAAATGAGCTCTTTCCATAAAACTGTCTCTCACATTACTAAAACAGTATGAATTATTTGGGTCAATTTCACGTTTAAACTATTTTAAATGATTAGTGTATGCAGAATTATTAGGGCTGAGTTATTTAAAACTATTTGAATCATCATGATTGTATTTCCTTAGGCAAATCTGAGTGTCTGTTCTGACAGTGATGTAGTGAGAATACGTGAGGCTCTTGAAATCTTCCCTTTAAAAACATAGTCTGTGTGATGCAAAGAAGTAAGTAGCTCATTTCTTACATCTTAACAGAGAACTATGTGCAAGCCTTACAAGGAAAAAACTAGTAACAACATGCACTGCCTGCTTTAGCACTGAACACCCTATAGTTAAGGTGTTAATGAACAGTTAAGACTGTAACATTAAGCAAAAAATGAAAACTATTGTCATTTTACCAAAGTAATAAAACAGAGAATGTAAGAAATGAATATGGTGTGAATCCCAGAGATCCCATTGATTCTGAACCAAATTTTAATACAAAGGCATCTACATATAACTTCTGTGACTGTTTCTTCTAGAAAGATTCAAAACAGATGAGGTGAGCATGGCCTACCTAGTCAAAGACCAAATATCCATGTAACTAAAAGTCCTGTAAAATGCCTCAGTGGATTACATCATTTCCCCTGCTATTTGAGGTATGTAATAAGTGAGGGTAACTGAAAATGACTTATTTGACTTTTGGGGATCTTATTCTCTTTGGATGTATACCTTGTTCAACCTAGATGTAGTGGGGAGGGCTTTGGACTTTCCACAGGGCAGGGTGTCTTGCCCTCTCTTAAGATTGGAGGAAGTGTGGGGAAGGTGTGCGGAGGGGGTGGGAGGGGAGGGAGAGGAGGGGAGGAAGTGGGAGTTTGGATTAGTATATTTTAAGTACTAAAAAAAGAAAATGACTTACTGTCTGCATTCAGAGGCAAACGGGACAATGAATGTCTTTTCAAATCTAATACTTCATAATTAGAGAAAAGCAATCCTAAATATACTATCTTTAAAATTCTAGAGTTAAGATTACCCCATTATCTTTAAATACTGAAAACACAATGGGCCTACACAAACTAGTTGTGTTTTGCTTCTGCATAAATGCTGTTTTAAGGTCTTCCTTTTATGCTTCAGCTCTGTTGGAATATTTGGGGCCTGCTATGATAGGGTTGCTGGGCTCTGTTGGAGACATATTGTCCTGGATGTTATTTATTGTGTTTTTGTGCTGGTGTGTAGGCATCTGGGATTTCAAAAATTGTAATTCTATGTGTGGAATGATCTTTGTTGAATGGTCTTGTCTTTGTTGTGTGGATGTTTCGTTCCTTGGTTTCTGTCTCCTTTCTGGTTCTTAGAAGAGTGGTGTAGCTGTGTGTGACCTGTAAGAAAATTTTCTGGGGTACTAATATGTGTAGACACTGGGGGTTCCAGGCAAAGTGTGTTTCTGGGTATTGCACCCTGAGACTTAGCGATGGGCATGGACTTAGGTCAGTGGAGGAGCTTCACAAGAAGTAAGTGTTCCACGAGGTTCTGCTTAGTTTGTCCCCTGGTAATGAGGGCAGAGTGCTTCAAAGCTGGGGATGAGACTGGGTGATTGGCCTTGGAGGAATGGAGGAAGAGGTGACAATCTGCTTTAGCCTACCTACTTCCCTGGTTAGCGTGGCCTGTGTGTTCCTAGGCAGTGCCTGCTGAAGTTGGGGCCAGAACAAAGCAATGTTGTGTGGAAGGAAGTTTGAAGATGGAGATGGGAGAGGAGGGGGGAAGGAAGCCTGCAGTAGTGTTCTTCTGCAGAGCTGGGGGCGAGACGGGCATTAGACATGGGGGAGCAGAGGAAGAGGTGAAGATCTGCAGTCAGCCTACCTGTTTTCCTGCCCGGTGTGTGGCCTGTGACTTCCCAGGCAGTGCCTTCTGGAGTTGGGGGGTTGGACCAACGAAAGAGTTGGGAGAGGGGAGTTAAGGAATGGAAGATCTAAGGGAATCCACAGGAGATGGGGGAAGGGAGAAGAGAGCCTGGCAGCAATGTTCTTGTGGGGAACTGGGAGTAAGACTAGGGGCTTGGATTTGGAGGAGCTGAGGAGCAGGTAGAGAGCTGAGGTTAGCCTCTTTCCCTGGCCAGTGTTGCCTGTGCCCTTACAGGGAGTGCCCTGCTGGATTTGGAGACTGGAACAAAGCAATGAGTTGGAAGAGTGAGCGTTGAAGTAGATCTGTGATATTCACCAGAAATGAGATGGGGGAAGACTGCCACAGTTTGTTTTTTTCCCCGGGGAGGTGAGGATGAGGCTGGGGGATTGAACTTGCAGAAATGGAAGGAGAGATGAAGATCTACAGTTAGCCTCCCTGCCTCCTTGGCAGAAGCATGTTTTCTTTCTCCATCCCATATTGAACAAGCAGGGGAAACCATATGGATACAAGAAAATGTTTCAAAGCACTTACTGTACTTCCGGAAATGCAGCAGAGAACCCATGATATTTCAAATGGTGTTTAAAGCATGAATGTACCAGACAGCAAAGAAGGAAGTAGGCGATCCAGGTGGAGTGTGTTACAGCAATACAATCAAAGTGATATGACTCGGGAGCCATGAGTTTCCTAGACGTTGAAGGAGAAAAAAGTTTGTGATTGTCTGCTAATTCACTTTCTGGTGGGTGATTTGGTGGGTGATCTGGGTCCTTAGTTCTTCTGCATGTCATTACAGGTGAACAGTTGTTAAGAACTTGGTACCTGCTCTCCAACTGCCTGGAGACATACAAGACTTAATCACTGCAAAACTTACATTGTCCTTGCCGTAGTTTAGTCCTCATCATCTCTTTCCTCCCTACTAGCTGTTGGTACCTTTCTAGCTCAGAAATCTGAACATACAATGTGCTATAGATGCCTTCTCTAGTGGTCAGAAAACAACCTTTGTGAATTTTTTGGAGTTTCTTTAATCTGTTGTCCTGAGTCCACCTATACTTCTTTTTCTACTGTATGTTTTTACAGTGTCTTCCTTTTTTAAACAGTCATTGTCATTTGGCTTAGCTTATGAAATACTCTTTAATACTCAGTTCCGATGCCATCTATCTAAGAGACTATTCTTGTTTCCATGTCATACAAGCTGTTTCTCCTCTGTGCCTCCTGGGTCCCGTCTATGTACCTGCTGCTGCTTTTAGTTTATTGTCCATTTATTATCTCTTTAATTTAGTTCTTTTAGGATTTCACAAATATATTTTGTTCACATTCACTGCCCTTTCCCAACGCCTCCCAGATCATCCCATATTACCCGCCCATCTTTGTGTATTCTCTTTAAAAATGTCAAGTTTAAACTTCGCTACTCGTGTAGTCTCAGATCTGTTGCCTTACAGTGAAACCCAGTTAACCCACCCGAGCCCATACCATGAGAGGCCTGCCCTTTACTGAATGGAGACAAAGAGGTGGATGAGGAAGGGTTAAATGGGAGACTGGGAGGGAGGGCAGGAGGAGAAGAGGGAGGAGGAAACTGTGGTCAGTTTGTAAAATAAATGAAAAAATTTAACTAAATAAAATAAAAAGAAAACAGACAGTTTAATTATCCATTGCCAGTAACTCCTCAGCTAGGGGTGGGACTTTGTGCCATCTCCCTCTCTATGCTGGGACTGTCTCTATGCTGTCTGTCTTGAGCTTGTGCAAGTCTTCTGCATGCTGTCACAGCTGCTTTGAGTTCATATGTGAACTCAGTTATGTATGTGAGTTCATTTACCCTGCTGTGTCTGGAAAACACTCTTTCCTTGCATTCATCCATCACCTCTGGCCCTTACAGTCTTTGTCCCATCAAACTCGTGCCTGCCCTCTTAAAAGACTAGAGAGGAAGGAGGAGGTAGGGAGGGGGAGGGAAAAGGGAGGCGGGGAGGAGGTGGAAATTTTTAATAAATGAATAAAAAAAAAGACTTTTAGCTCTTCAAGAACTGGACTCGGGTTATTTGTCCTTTTTTGTATCCTTAGCCATCTAAATCATAGTAAGCATTCAACACATGTCTGTTAAAAGAATGTCTATGAAAAGAGAATATAAAATGTTTGTGACAATGGTTAGCTATCTGAGACTTAGCAGACTTCACAGGGTTTTCTTACTAGGACACTGCCTTAAAACTGCCAGGCTTAGAATTCTATCTTCAGTCCCTAATACATGTGTTCCTACCCCTATTCTCTATGATTCTTGAGAACCTACTTCTAAGTTCTTAAATGCTCTCTAATCTATTGCTATGTTTGTCTTTATGTAACTATATATTCCATATATATAGGACTGACATTTTACAATATTTTTTGAAATTATAATTGCATCATTTCTGCCTTCCCTTCCTCCAGTCCCTCCCATGAACCCCTTGATCTCTCTCTCTTTATAATTGTTCACACACACACAGTTGTATATGCCTAAATATATAAATACAACCTGATAAGCCCATATAATTTTACTTGAAGCTATGTTTTCAGGGATGACTAATTGATACTGGATAGCTAATTGGTGTGCTCTTCCCTGGGGAAGACTATTTCTCCTGTTCTCAGCATTCATTAGTGCCTGTAGCTCTTTGCATAGAGCTGGGGATGCATGATCTTCTTCCCACTCCACTTTGGCATGTCTGTTGTTGTCCTGATTCTGCTCATGTTTAGGCAGCCATGTCACCTATCTCAATAAATGAGCCCGTCATCCAAGCCTGGGTAAGAAACTTCCTGACTGTTCACGTTTATTCTTGTTGAACATGCCACAGAAATGTCTATGATGATCTCTGTGCCCTTGAAATTAATGGCTTCATAGAGAAGAAAAGCAGTGCATAAAAATTATATACGTGTATATGATAATTGCTAAGAAGAAAAGCTTAGGATACAGTCAGCACAAGGCTAAAAAGCACCTAGCAAAGGCTGCATCCAGCGAAACTGGGAGTGATTTAGAGTGCTGGATTCTGCACTAGCTTTACTCAGCAAACAGTAGAAACTTACTGCTCGCCACAAAGGAATGGACACCCTGGCTTAAAGCCTCACCTATCCATAACTTATTTACCGTGCTTGCATTATACCCACTATTATTTTCAAAGAGAGCGTTCTAATAATAACAAAAAGTAGAAAGTACAAGTTAAGACGCCAGAGAAGAGTTTGCCCCCAAGAAACACATGAGGCTTGAACTAGTATGACCCAGTACTCATAGTATCTCTTCAATCGCTTACGTTATGGGTTTTCTGGACATTCATAAGCTTGCCCTTCTGATTAAGGCTCACCACAGTTCACAGTTTTTCTATTACAGATTGCTGATGCTTAATCAGGGCCTGAGGCCTTCCAGTGCACAGATGCTGCTCAGAAAGGCTTCTGCATACATAGGAAGTTTCTGAGGTTTATGAAGTTTGACCCTCAGGTAGGAGCCCCCCGAATACTGTGTTTGTATGATATGACTCCAGCGTTGGTTCTTTTTTTTCTTTTAGCAAGATGAATGCTCTTGTTCATTTATAGAACTTTTCACAATTATGATTTTTTTTTGGTAGAGAATAAGAATTGAGTCCCAGCAGTTTCTATGACTTGCTGGGTAAAGCTAGTGCAGAATTCAGTACTCTAAGTCACTCCTGATTTTGCTGGACTTAGCCATTGTTAGATGTTCTTTGTCCTTGTGCAGGATTTAGGCACACAAGTTGTGCTGTAGATATGTATCAGATGGGACTGGCTGTCACACAATCTCTGTTCTCTGCCTTTCAGTCAGTTTTAGTTGTCAGTAATGGTCTCCAGATATGTTACATATCTGAATGTGATAACAATTAATTAAGAGAAGCCATGGATTTGAAAGAGCAAGGAGAGGGGTATTTGGTAGGGTTTAGAGGGAGGGAAAGGAAGGGAGAAATGGTGTAATTATCATCTCAAAAACAAAAGGTAAAAGGAGCTTCTTCCATAGGAACACAGAAGTCATTAGTTTGTGTACTTGAAAACCTTGGGTATTTTATTATTTTTGCATGTTTGGTGTGTATGTATGTTATATGTGTGCGCATGTGAAGTATAATAAGTTAGAAAAGAACAATTATTAGATATGGATTTATTGGTTTATTTCATGATTTACTTAAAGCACTGTTTGTGCTGTCTATTTAGCTGACTCCAGTTGTTATCTGGAACAGAATGACCTGGAGAAACAGCTGAAACAATGGGCTGTTGCCATTAACAACATATGCTTCTGTAAACTCTTGCTTGCCTGCTACCACACCTGGTCATTTTACAGTAGAAAATGAGAATAGAAATTGGACCCAAGTATCAAAGCCTTTCAGAAGGTATTCTGGCTTTGGTCCACTGATGACACCTCCTCTCGTCCACTCTCATTGGTGTTGGAGTGCTTATTCCAGAAAGATTTGCACAACATATGTACACGTGTACAAGTGCACATGCACGTGCATACCCCCGTTTGCTCATAAACGTGGAGGCCTGACGTTCACATTGGCTGTCTTTCTCAATTGCTCTTGCTCTCTATTTACTGAGGCAGAACCTGAGGGTTGAAACTACAGTTCAGCAAGTTAGCTGCTCTGACTTGCCCTGGGGATCCCATCTCTGCCTCCCAAGTGCTGACAATACAGGCAGCCACCTGTATTTTTACTTGAGTCCTTGGGCAAAGCACTTTATCTAGTCAACTATCTCCCGAGCCCTGAAACCTTAACTTGTCTCTTCTCTTTCTTTTCTTTTTTTGCTGTTGCTTTTTGAGACAAGTTCTCCTTATGTAGTCTTTTTTGTTTGTTCATTTTTTTTAGATCCCAACCCAGCTTTCCCCTCCCTCCCCCTTCTTAGTACCCCCACCCCACCCCTCTCCACACTATGCCCATTCCCACACTATCCACTCCTTCTCTGCTGTTTCTCTTCAGGTACAGGCGGGCCTCCCATGGATATTGGCTGGCCATGGTATATCAAGTTACAGTGAGACTAGGCATCTCTTCTTCTCTTAAGGCTGGATGAAACAATCCAGTAGGAGGAATGGGTTTCCAAAACAGGCAACACAGTCACTGACAGCTCCCTGCTTTCACTGTTAGGAGTCCCACATGAACAATAAGTTACATAAGTAACATATGTACAGAGAGCCTAGGTCAATCCCACACAGGCTTCCTGGTTGTTGGTTCAGCCTCTAGAAGTCCAGGTTAGTTGATTCTCTGGGTTTTCTTGTGTTGCCCTTAAAACCACTGGATCCTACAATCCTTCCTCCTTATCTCCCACAGGATTCCCAGGTCTGCCTAATGTTTGGCTGTGGGTCTCTGCATCTGCTCCCATCAGTTGCTGGCAGAAGCCTCTCTTATAACAATTGGGCTAGGTACAGTCTATGAGTATAGCAGAATAGAATTAGGAATCATTTGAATGTTTTAGCATTCATGTTTGATTCTATCCTAGGTCTCTGGGTATCCTACCTCTGGGTCCTGGTCCTTGGGGATGGGCTCCTTCTTCTGGGTCTCCAGCTGTGCCAGTCATTAGTTGGTCACTTCAGCAATTTCTGTGCTATCTTTACTCCAGTACATCTTGTAGACAAGACAAGTTGTAAGACGAAAGGGTTTGTGATTGGGTTGGTGTCCCAATCCCTCCACTAGAAGTCTTGACTGGTTACAGGAGATGGCCAGTTCAGGCTCCATATCCCCCATTGCTAGGAGTCTTAGCTAGGGTCACCCTCATAGATTCCTGGGAGTTTCCATTGCTCTAGGTTTCTAGCTCATCCCAGAGATGCCCCCAGATTTCAGTTTTTACCAGTACTCTATCTCTCCATCTTCCCCCCACTTGATCCCTGTTTCCATCCCCATTATCTCCTTACAGGCCCCTCACCTCTTCCACTGTCAATGTTCATTCTATTTCTCCTTCACAGTGAGATTTATGCATCCCCCTGCTGAGCCTTTCTTGTTATGTAGCTTCTCTGGGTGTGTGGGTTGTAACATGGTTATCTTTTGCTTTACAACTAATGTCTAGTTATGAGTGAGTACATACCATGTTTATCTTTATGACTCTGGGTTACCTCACTCAGGATTATCTTTCTTAGTTCCATCCATTTGCCTGTAAAATTCCTGATATCACTGTTTTTTAAAACTGAGTAATACTCCATTTTCTTTATCCATTCCTTGGTTGAGGGGCATCTAGGTTGTTTCCAGGTTCTGGCTATTATAAATAAAGCTGCTGTGAACATAGTCAAGCAAATGTCCTTCTGGTATGATGGAGTGTCCTTTGAAGTGGTATAGTTGGATTTTGAGGTAGATGAATTCCAAATTTTCTGAGAAACCACCATACTGATTTCCAAAGTGCCCGTGCAAGTTTGCACTCTATCCAGCAGTGGAGGAGTGTTCCCCTTGCTCAACATTCTCTCCAGCGTAAACTATTGTTGTGACTTATTTTATTACTTTATTAAAAATAAAACTAGGATCCCCTTTATACTCAAGTCTCTTGTAAACCCTAAAATGACTCCCTTAGTTAAGGTATATACTTCCCTGATCCCATGTCTATCCATTCTCCCTCCCCCCCATCCCAGTCCCCCGATCTTTCCCCATTCCTCCCCTACTCCCTTCTCTCTAACCGTCTCCCCTTCCAACAGCCCCCCCATCCCCCCGTGCACCCGAGGTTACCTGGCACTCTTGTCTATTTCCAATCTCCAGGAGGATAGCTACATGATTTTCATCAGGTTCACCTTCTTATTTAGCTTCTCTAGGATCACGAATAATAGGCTCAAAGACCTTTAATTATGGTTAGAATCCACTTATGAGTGAATACATACCATATTCCTCTTTTTGGGTCTGGCTTACCTCACTCAGTAAAGTGTTTTCTATTTCCATCCATTTGCATGCAAAATTCAAGATGTCATTGTTTTTTACCGCTGAGTAAAACTCTAATGTATATATGTTCCACACCTTTTTTAACCATTCTTCTATTGAGAGGCACCTAGGTTGTTTCCAGGTTCTGGCTATTACAAATAGTGCTGCTATGAACATAGTTGAACAAATGCTTTTGTGGTATGTTAGGGCATCTCTTGGGTATATTGCCAAGAGTGGAATTGCTGGGTCCTGAGGGAGGTTGACTCCCAGTTTCCTGAGAAACTGCCACACTGATTTCCACAGTAGCTGCACAAGTTTGCATTCCCACCAACAATGGATGAGTGTTCCCCTCATTCCACATCCTCTCCAGCATAGGCTATCATTGGTGTTTTTGAGTTTGGCTATTCTGACAGGTGTAAGATGATATCTCAAAGTGGTTTTGATTTGCATTTCCCTGATCGCTAAGGAGGTTGAGCATGACCTTAAGTGCCTTTTCACCATTCGAAGTTCATCTGTTGTGAATTCTCTGTTCAGTTCAGTACCCCAATTTTTAATTGGGTTAATTAGAGTTTTAGTGTCTAGTTTCTTGAGTTCTTTGTATATTTTGGAGATCAGACCTTTGTCTGATGAGGGGTTGGTGAAGATCTTCTCCCAGTCGGAAGGTAGCCTTTTTGTCTTACGGACAGTGTCCTTTGCTTTGCAGAAGCTTCTCAGTTTCAGTAGGTCCCATTTATTCATTGTTTCTCTTATTGTCTGTGCTACTGGGGTTCTGTTTAGGAACTGGTCTCCTGTGCCTATATCTTGTAGACTACTTCCCACTTTCTCTTCTATCAGGTTCAAAGTGGTCAGATTAATGTTGAGGTCTTTAATCCATTTGGACCTGAGTTTTGTGCATGGTGATATATATGAATCTACTTTCATTCTTCTACAGGTTGACATCCAGTTATGCCAGCACCATTTGTTAAAGATGCTTTCCTTCTTCCATTGTATACCTTTAGCTCCCTTGTCAAATATCAGGTGTTCATACGTTTGTGGGTTAATATCCGGGTCTTCTATTTGATTCCATAGGTCGACTTCATGTTGATATCCAGTTATGCTAGCACCATTCTCCAACTACAGACTTTGTCATGAAATATCTTTTTTTTCTCCATTTATGATGATTGACAGTTTTGCTGGGTATAGTAGCCTGGGCTGGTATCTGTGGTCTCTTGGAGTCTGCAAGAGATCAGTCCAAGAACTTTTGGCTTTCAGAGTCTCTGTTGAGAAGTCAGGTATAATTCTAATATGTCTGCTTTTATATGTTACTAAGCCTTTTTTTCCTTGCAGCTTTTAATATTCTTTCTTTGTTTTGTATCTTTAGTGTTTTGATTAAGTTACTCGCTAATTTTCTTTTCTGAGCCAATGTGACTTCGTCAAGGAACAAGGCCTGAGAATAACATGAACAAGCTCTCCTTATGGCAAGACCCTGGAGACACCCTGACCCATTTGGCAAAGCTTATGGACAGTTCACTGCATAATTCTGTTAATGACCCCAGGAGCATATTGCTATGTGCTCTCCTTTTGCTATCAAAGTCATATATTGCTGGCCGCCTCTAATTTCAGTTTCTCAGAGTTACAGATGAAATAGCTATTACAAAAGGAAAACTACCCCCTAAAGACTCTCCTCTGGGCCCGCCAGAGGGAAGGCTGTTAAAAATAAAGAGTGGACCTGATTCAGCCCCCAACACCTTTGATGTGTCAGGTGTGACCATGAATTCAGGCTTCTCAAGAACAGGATGTTACCTTTCCAACATACCCTGTGACTAACTGAAAGGGTCACAAAAGTTCATTGCATATTTGCATAACTGTTTTGGATAAAAAGATTTTAACCACAAGAGTCTTGGAGAAATGCTAATAAATAGATGATATCAGGAGTTAATGGGAACAGTCTAGAGACAGGGAATGAAGCAGAATCATAGAAACACACAGTTCTCTCATAACTGTGCCAATACCCCCTTGAGAGAGATGAACATGAGAACAAGGGATAAGCAGTGCCAACTTTTGAGAGTAAATTTCCAAGTTATGTTGCCTTTGGATAAATGGGAAAAGCTGGTATGTCTCCATTAGAGCTATGGATCAAATAGGTAATGGTTACAAATGGGAAAGTTGGGAGACAGGAGGAGAAAGAACCAGAGATACAAACTGGAAATTATTGTAGCCATTTTTAGAAACTTAAAGGAACAAATCTGATTGTAAAACTGTTCCTGCAAACCATTGAAATTGTACAAATAAGTATGAGCCAAGCTATCCAGGGCCACTTGTTTAAAACAGGTAGTCACAGTTTCTTTGTTGCACTTACTTCATCCATCTATCCCAGGTCAATGGACCTGTCTGGGTATAGGCCTCCAGCACAATCTATCAGGTGTTCTGTAAGCTTTTTGTATCTTTATAGGCATGCCATTCTTTAAGGTTAGGAAAATTTTCTTCTGTGATTTTGTTGAGTATATTTTCAGCGTTTTTGTGCTGAAATTCTTCTGTTTCTGTTCCTATTATTCTTAGGTTTAGTCTTTTCATGGTGTTCCAGATTTCCTGGATGTTATATGTTTGGAGTTTTTCGGATTTAATATTTTCTTTGATGAATCTGTTTCTTCTATTGTATCGTCAACACCACAAGATTCTCTCTTCCATCCCTTCCTGTTCACTTACTCAGATTTTCCATTTCCTGAATTCCTTCAGTCTGTGTTCCATTTATTTATTCTTTTTCAATTTTCATGCCATGAATAGTTTCCCTCACCTGTGTGTTTGGTTTGTTCTTAGCTTTTTGGCATTCTTTAAGGGCTTTGTTGATTTCCTCTAATTTTTTGTCTTTTCCTTGATTTCTTTAAGGGAGTCTTTCATTTCCTCTTTAAGAAACTTCATAAAGTTGGTTTTAAGCTCATTTTCTTGTGTTTCAGCTGCATTGGAATGTTCAGATTTTGCTGTTGTAGGATAGCTGGACTCTGGTGATGCCATTTTGCCCTGTCTGTTGTTGATTGTATTTTACACTGATTTTGAGTTTGTCTTTGTTGGGTGGGTGTTTTTTCCTTGGCTTCTGTTTCCTTTTTGGTTTTCTCATCTTTGTGGACTGGATTTCTGGTGTCCAGCCCGATTCTGGTCTAGTTGGGAGTCTCTGTCAAAGTTGTCTGTTGTCCCTCTTGTGCTTAGTTTGTCCTTTGGCACAGGGAGTCTCTGTTCTCCTGATTAGTGTAGCCCTACACCTAACAGCTGTGGCCTGATCAAGTTGGTGTGGTTTATACCTGTTCTGACTGGCACAACTTGTACTTGAGTAGCGGAAGTTCCCTGCGGGGGAGGAATTGAGAGGGGATGAAGTGGACTGTGGGAAAGGCCTTGGGATACAGGATCTAGGGAATGGGGTAGTTTTGCTGGGTCACTCATCAATTTTGTTCTGACTGGTGTGGTCTACTCCTGAGTGGCAGAAGACCACTGGGATGCATTTAATTAGAAATTCCCAAAGAACATGGAACATCACAGTACCCACATTAGATTTAGATTTTTGGAAAAAATCCCTTGCTGGTCTTATGGAATTTTATGTAGATATTGTTACTTCTTTTTATTACTATGATAAACCATATATAAGTAAAACTTTTGCCATTTTAGCCGCTTTGATATGTACATTGCAACTGTTGTAGCCATCTCCCAACTGAAAATGTATACCCCTAAGTTGATAGTTCCCCAATCTCTGGCAGCCACCCTTCTACTTTCTGACTGTGTGCAGATGACTACTGCACCAGCCCCCATTTTCTATGGAATCAGATGGTATTTCTCCCCAACACAATGCTTTCAAGGCTCAGCCACTTAGCATGCTCAGAATTGCTTTTCTTATTGTCCCCTTTTACAAATTTTTGAATTTTACCACATTGATTTTCTTGTTTAGTTTTTCTTTATTTTTTAGACAAGGTAGCTGTACTCTTTCCTGAACCTTCCAAGTGCTAGTATTCCAATAGCATGACATATATACAGAGTGACTTTTCGAATTAGGGAATGTCTGCTCTGCTGCTGCTTTTCTGATGACCAGTACTGGAAACCAGGCTGCCACTGCTCAATGTTATGCCTGCTGGCACTCCTGGGGCGAAATGGGCAAGACTGAGTTGAAAGGCATACAAAACTTTCTCTCTGTTTGAAGACTCCTTTTTCTTCATCGCTCAATTGCTGCATAGCATACATACATTGTTTTCCAGAGATCCCACAGAGTTGCTTTAAACAGTTTTTCTGGTGAACAAAACCTAGAGGTTTGCTGTTTTGCTATTACTCCTTCCTGCTCTTTTTTCAGATTGGTTTATTTTCTTGTATGGGTTTTGACCTGTGTGTCTGTATGTGTGCACCATGTACATGCCTTGTGTGGTGCATGTCAGAAGAAGAACGTGGATCCCTTAGAACTGGAATTATATCTATAATGTGAGTACTGGGGACCAAACTCTATCCGCTATAAGAACAACAAATGCTCTTAACTGCTAAACCATTCTTCATCTCCCCCCCCCAGTATGTGTGTGTGTGTGTGTGTGTGTGTGTGTGTGTGTGTTTACATTCCTCTGTAGAGTCAGAGAGAGGATTTGTTTTATATATCTCCTTTGAGGGATGACGGCTTGCATCACATTTCCTCACAGAAGATGTGTCACTTAGCTAGTTGGTATGACTCACTTTTTCCCCTCTGTGCTCTAGGTAGGCTTATAGAAAACAACTTATAAAACAGAATATATAAATCTATATACAGATGCAGCTTTCTTGAGTCATCACCTATGTTGGGGTGGGCTTTTCAGTGATGTAGCTTTCTTTGAGTCATCCCTTCTATGGTTAGTGTGGTGGTTTAAATGTAATTTGTTCCCATAAACTCATAGGGAGTGGCACTATTAGGAGGTGTGACCTTGTCGGAGTGGGTGTGGCCTTTTGGAGGTGTGTCACTGTGGAGGCAGTCTTTGAGGACTCCTTTGCTTAAGTTGCGCTCAGTGTGACACTCAGTTAATTTTCTGTTTTCCTTTGGATCAAGATGTAGGACGCTCAGCTCCTTCACCAGTGCCATGACTGCCTGCATGCCACCATGTTTCCCTCCATGAGGGTGATGGATGAAACCTCTGAAACTGTAAGCCACCACATTAAATATCTTCCTTTAATAGAGTTGTCATGGTCATGGTATCACTTCCCAGCAATAGGAGGCCTAACTAGGACAGTTAGTATCCCAATAAAAACTCATTGGTTCACCAAATTGGACTTTGGTATAATCGTTACTTTGGTCTGTCATAGGCTCCCTTTCTGAGGGGAGTAAACCTGTATGTGTGTCATCTTCCCAAGAAAAGTCTCTCACACAGCATGTAGCATCAAACTTATGTATCATAATTTATTATAGACTGAATATTCAGGTGGATCTCTATGAGTTTGAGGCCAACATGGCCCACATATCCAGTCCCATGACTGTCAGAGCTACATAGTGAGACACTTATTGTCATCCTAACAAAGAGATAGCACGCAGAATGGGAAAAATGTTTACCAATTATATATGTCTGTCAGAAAGTTAATGTCTAGAATATACAAAGGACTCAAACAACAACCCAATTTCAAAATGGGGCATAAGACTAAACAGAGTTCTCAAAAGATAAAATACAAGTAGGTGTATTTTAAAAACATTCAATGCCCTTAGCCATTAGGGAAATGTACTTAAAACTACTTTGAGATTTCATCTTACACAATTAGCATTGTTAATTTTTTATTCACAGTAAATGTTGGTATGGGTATGAGAAAGGAGGAAATACTTATTCATTGCAAACTTGAACAGTCACTATGGAAATCAGTGTTGTATAGGCTCCCCCAAAAGATAGAAATAGATCAGCCACATGATCCAACTGTACCACTCTTGGTCACATACCCAGAAGACTCTATTCTGCTGCAGAGACACTTCCTCATCATGTTCATTGCTGCTCTAGTCACAAGAGTCAGGATATGGAAACAGCCTTGGTAGCTATCAATTGGTGAATGGATAATAAAACTGGGGTACTTTTACATAATGGACTTTTAGTCAACTGTTTAAAGAAATCATGAAATCTGCAGGTGAATGGATGGAACTGGAAACAATCATTCTTAGTTATGGTAGCCCAGCCCCAGAAAGACAAATACTGCATTTTCTCCCCTTTGTAGATGTTAGTATTGAATCTTTAGATATGTCTGCCTCATTTGCAATACACATAAGGATTAGAAAATTAGTAGGGGGAAATAAGGTGGGAGCAGTGGCTTTCAATGGAGATGAGCTCAATGATATAAATGGTTAAATGGGAATAAACAAACAGGAATGATTTAAGTGGGGTTGGGGAAGACAGGGTAGAGGAAGAAATATGGGTAGAGATAAGTAATGTAAAGATCTTTGGAAAAGGTCATATGAAAAACCACTGCTGTAGAAGGTATCACATATATATGAGTGCATACATATATACATGCTTAAAACAGACTTATCTTGTAACAGGGTGACAACTCCCTTTATAAACACTACAGTCTAACAAATGAAAATGCCAGTTACTTCTTTTAGAGTTGCTGTTCAATGAGGTCCCATAGACTCCCAAACATTTCAGGATATTGCCAACTCTCTTGGTTACCTTCCAAGGCTGGATGGTAAGTTCCTATTGATGAAGATGCCATAGACTTGAGTCAAAGAACATGGAGAATCAGTTTGCTAGTCTTCGCTTGGAAGCTTTAACTGTACTGCCTAGCTTTCATGGTGCTGGAAGATGCCATGCTTCCTATTGGAGAAGAAAAATAATCATCAAACTTTCAAAGCTGTGAACCCTGCAAGTGATTGTATAATTCCTTGTCTAGCAAGACATCCTCACCAGCTTGAGAGTATTACTTGAGAGTATTACTACAATACTCACAAGTATTGTAGTAATAATCAACTACTTCCTGATTGGATTTGAGGTCTGCTCCACAAGTTGAAGCCCATACCTGGCACCATTATCAAGGCTAAGAACCTGTGACTATACAGGTCACAGGGCCAGGGGAGATCCTACTAGTGTTATTCCACTAAGGAGAAATAGTATTAAACAGATTCCTAATGATTTATTGGTATGCCCATACATTAGTCCTCAACCCTCATCTGAGAAATTTACTTGTAGAAGATGGCAATTAACACAGTGATTCACAGATGGTCACAGTGCAGAAAATAAGAGACTGCAGAATGTTCAGCTCTAAATAAAACCTAAGTACCACCACCCTCCTCCCGAGGCTCGGGGATCACTGCAGAAGAAAGATGAGAAATACTGTTCGACCAGAGGTGGTAAATAACTACAAGGAAATTGTGATTTATGGACACAGTGAGACAGTTATACACAAGAACTCTGCAAGCATGATTCAGCCCTGCTGTCTGAGAAGTTTTCTTTACTGGTATGGCCTCTGGTAGGTCAACCAGGCTCCAACGGAAGGCCACACATCTAAGAATATATGGGCAGGATAAATTGGACTTGATGGCTGTGGTGGTTTGAAAGAAAATGGTCCCTACTGTTAGTAGGCAGGGCTTTGTTAGAGTAGGTGTGGCCTTATAGGAGAAAGTGTGTCACTGTGGGATGGGCTTTGAGGTCTCTTTTGCTCAAGCTACGCTCAGTGTGGTAGAAAGTTCACTTCCTGTTGCCTGCAGATCGAGATATAGACCTCTCAGCACCATGCCTGACCGCATGCCACCATGTTTGCCACCTCATAATGATACTGTAAGCTATCCTTAATTAAATGTTTTCCTTCATAAAAGCTGCTGTGGTCATGGTGTCTCTTCACAGCGCTAGAAACCCTAACTAAAACAATGGGTTTTAAAGCAGGAGGACATAAAGTTGGATGGGTAGGGAAAGGGAGAGGATCTGGGAGGAATTGGGGGAGTAGGAGTGGATATTATCAAAATATGTGGTACAGAATTCTCAAAGAACTTACAAAAAAGAATAAAATTTAAAAAGTAAGACTTGTTTGTTGTATATTTGTTATATATTTATTTGTGTGTATACATGCACACTTATGTGAATGCATATGCATGTTGTGATACATATGTGTGGATGCCCAAGAACAACTTTTGGGAGTTGGTTTTCTCTTTAACTACATGGATACCAGTTATCAAATTCAGGTTTTCAGGCCTGGAGTCAAGTGCCTTTACCCATTCAGCCGTCTCCCTGGCCCTCGTATTGCTATATAATACTGAAAATGCAGTTTATTTATTTTTACTTTTTCTTATTTAAAAAAATACTGAGGATGTAAATTAAGCTGAGTATAGACTCAAATCCTTTATTTAATTCTGGATGTTGTTGTTTGGGTTTTTTCATTGACACTGATTCAAATTAGTACAATTTTAAAATTTCATGTTTGGGAATGGCAAGGTGGCTGAATGGATAAAGACACTTGCTACCAAGTATGAGGACCTGAATGTGGTGTGGTCCCTAGGACACGTATGGAGAGTGATTCCTGCAATTTGTTCTACAGAGAGAGAGAGAAAGAGAGAGAGAGAGAGAGAGAGAGAGAGAGAGAGAGAGAGAGAGAGAGAGAGCAGGTTCCTGCATACATGCACACACTAAATAAATTTAAATGTAGTATTAAAAAGCTTGTCATGTTATAGTCTGTGAGTATGGGTGGAGGTTGTTGATGTGGTGTACACTCTAGGGTCTCAGCATCAGAATAGGAATATGGAAATTGGGTCCTCTGAAAAGCAAAGCAGGGATACGTTTGGATTAGTATAGGTGCCTGGGTCATTTGGAATTCTGGAGTGGGGAGGAAATTAGGGACACATTGTCAAACTTTACCCTCACCCAAGCTTTCTTTAAATCACTTTCTACAGGGTGGATATCAGTAGTGTTATCTTTATCCTGCCTCTCCTCTGAGTCCTAATGGATTCTGGAACTAGGAGAACTTGGGGAGGGAAAGTACATAAGAGAGAGGTGACAGAAGATGTGGAAATTCTGAAATCTAGGTCCCTCCAGGAATGAGACAAGAGAGACAGGTTTTCTTTACTGGTATGGTCTCAGGCCACACAGTAAAGAAAGAATATTTTCATAGTAGTAATTTATACCAATAAATAGAGGACCTGAGTGCTTCCTATGGCAGCTAAGGATTAAATCCCAGAGACATAGAGCCATGAGAATAACATATTTGGGGCTTGCTAGCATTGAGGCATATTCTAATAAGTTGGATTTGTTTTGTGTGTTTTGCTGAGACAAAATCTTGCTGTGTATCACGAGTAGACCTGGAGTCATAATCCCCCTTCTCCTTCACAATTTCTACCTCCAAACATTTCCTGAGATGATAGTTGTGTACTATCATACCAAGATTTTAATTTTGTGTGTGGAGGTGGTAAATGTGGCAAGGTCTCACTATGTAGTCCAGGCTGGTCTTGAACTTGCACTCCTCATGCTTCCATATCTCCAGTGCTGGGATTACAGTAGTACACCATTATACCCAGCTAAAAAGTTGGATTTCTATGAAACCCTGTATGGATGTCATAAACACTGCAGTGCGGTCAATTGTGGGAGGGTTGGTGATGGACCTGAAGGAATGAAAGGGTTGGTGATGGACCTAAAGGGATGGAAGGGTTGGTGATGGACCTAAAGGATTGGAAGGGTAGGGTGGGATGTTTTCAAGTGAGATCGCATGCAAGGCTAGAGAACATGGGGGCAGGGCTCCAGCATGAAGCTTCACTTCAGAGAACAAGGTTGTTTGATACAGCCTCAAATAATAAGATTTTATAATTACATAAAATGCTCAAGAATGTGTGTGTGTGTGTGTTAGAGAAAGTTAAGCTATTTTGCTCTCCACAAGAACCACAGACTAACAAATACCCCAGTACCAAGCATAAGAAACCTCCTTTCAAATGGTTGTTGACCAGAGTAGTCCACGGGACTCCCCAAATAATGTAGATTATCAATGTAGCCCTTGGTTGCCTCTCAGGGGTTTAGGGTAGGCCCCTACTGCTGAAGACACCACACACTTAGGATTCATGACTCAAATGACTTGAGTTGATTGTGACCTGAAAGCCTCTTTCCTGAGGTCTGACTTCCACTGTTCCAGAAATTACTATGCAAGCTGCCAAGGGAGGGAAACAATTAAAACACTCCCCCACCCGGCTGCAACACCTAAGAACCAGGGCAGTTACTGGCATGGAAGGAGATGCATGAAGGTGTAATAAGTGCAATAACACATCATTGACACCCAACAGTTCAGCTCTCTCACTGACTTAATGATCAGTCAACAGGAGAGAAACCATGCCTGGTACTGGAAACCTAGCCAACTTCCTAGGGCTAGTGAGGACATAGATCTTAAAAGAGAATCTACTACCACCACTTTGCTAGATCAGCATAATTCTTACTGCATCCCAAATCTTATCCTGAACCCACAGATAAGTGTAGCCACCACCCTTCATCAAAGAAGTCTCTCTCTACAGCAAATGGAGACCATCACAGAAAACCAGAACTGGGTACAACATAATGAGCCCAGCCCCAATGAATACATCTTCATCATAGCTCCTTCATTTATGGATCAGGGAACATTAAGGAAGAGGGGCTAGAAAGATTCTAAGAGATAGAATACTAGGAAGTCTGTTGTCAATCTCTTCTAAAAATGACCACATAACTGGAACAATGGCATTATCAGTGGCCATGTTAGCATTCAAGGGGATGTTTGCAGGCTTCCACCCCTAGACAAAGAACTGCAGACAGCTAATGACTGCTTAATGAAGGAGAATTAGCCTCATAGGCATGAGCCCTCTTATTAGCTGTCCCAATGCAGCATGATCAGCCTTGAAACCATATGCAACAACAAAAACAGACTCAGAAGGCAGTGTGTGTGTGTGTGTGTGTGTGTGTGTGTGTGTGTAACAAATATAATCAACAGAAAAGAGGCTATCAACTTGAGAATAGGAGTATGGAAAAAACCGGAGTGAGGAATGGGAGGGGGAAGTGATGTAATTCTATTTCAATTAAAACATTTTTTAATTCCGTGCTCCAACGCGGGCCTCCATCTGTATCGTCATCCAACGCCAGATGAGGGATCTATGGTGATAAGCAAAATATTCATCAGTATGGTCACGGGCCAAGGCCGGTTCAGGCACCCCCTCCTCTGTCCAGAGAACAATCTGGGGATCTCTCCTTGGACCTGGGATCCCATATATAATCAAGTTTCCTGTAAACTCTAATATGACTCCCTTAGTTGAAATATATTCTTCCCTGATCCCACATTCATCCTTCCTGAGCCCCCCAAGATCCAAATGGAAGGAAGAAAATGACGAAGGACTGCGAGGGATACTATCACCCACTGATACAAGGGGTCGGATCTAATGAGAGTTTACCAAGGCCAGATGGACCGTGACTGAACGAGCATGTGATCCAACCAGATTCTCTGAATGTGGCCGGATTTTCTGAATGTGGCTGGCCTGCAGTCTTACTGAGAAGCCATTGACAATGACACTGGGACTGGTTTCCTCTGCATATACTGGATTTTTGGGATCCAGTCTGTTTGGATGCTCACCTTCCTGGACCTGGAGGGAGGGGGGAGGAACTTGGACTTCCCACAGGGCAGGAGACCCTGACTGCCCTTGGGGACAAAGAGGGAGGAGAAGAGGGAGGGGGGGAGTGGGAGGGCGTTGGGAGGAGGGGCGTAAATGGAAACTCTTTATAATTTAATAAAATTACTTTCAAAAAAAAATAAAAATAAAACATTTTTTAAAAAGAAATTAAGTTAAAATTTTTTAATCTTTGTATTTTTGAAGTATTTAAGCATTTCAATTATGTTTGCATAGGACTCTACTAGCTGACAAAATACAAATACCCTTTAATTAGACATTAGAAAGATCAATAATTTGATTATATTTTCTCATTTTAAGAGGATTTCTTGGGGGGAAGGTTTTAGTACCAGGGTTCATATTTTTGTTGTTTTTAAAGCTAAAAGAATATTTGGCTCCACCCTTAACTCTTTCTCCTCTGGCTGACTCCATAATGTGACCGTTCTAGTAGGATTTCATCAGACATATGGTGTGTGTGTGTGTGTGTGTGTGTGTGTGTGTGTGCGCGCGCGCGCGCTCTTCAGAGTTCAATGAAGATGCAGTAGTGGGATTCCCTGAAACATGGTTTTAGAAAGCCACCACCTGGGGATTCCATGAGTACTAGCTGCCTCTGTCTCTTCTGTGGGTCATTCTCGCCAACATTTACTTCAGTAAGATAGAAAGGAAGAGACCGGAGAGCAAATTCAGGTGGTGGATCATGCTGATGACTAATCATAAGAAAAATATATTCCAGAAATAGAGGTGGGGTGTCTTACAAGGAAAGACATCTGTTTTACTAGTTAGGAACCAAACTGATGCAGAGATGAAGGCAAAGATACATACAGGTGAACGTCATCTCACTGGACCTCACCAGCCTTTTTTTTTTTTTTTTTTTTTTTGGTGGTGGGGCCTGGGGATGACAATGACAGAGAAATAGACTGCAGTAAGAAGTGGGGGAGGGGGCACACAGAAGAGATGTATTTTTTCTTTTCTCTCTTATGACCAGAAGTCTAGACAGGAAGCAGAGGTCTGTTACCAAGGAAACTGAATCTCAGTGTGTTTGATTGGTTAACTTTGAGATAAAAACAAAATTGCTATTCAGAATGCAAGCTCTTAAGGGGGATGGGCATTAAGCATGTAAGCATCTATTCATCCTTACAATTATTTTTCATGCGTGCACACATGCACGCGCACACAGATGCAGTCTCACACACAGTCACAAATGCATAAACAATAAAACCAGATTTTCCTACAGGATTAGTTGGGAGTCTTCAGAAAGACCTTGAATTCTACCCCTGCTGTCTTCTATTCTTTCTGCTGGCCCCACACTGTTACTCTCTCATTGTGCTGCACACCTGATCCTGATGAAATCCTACTAGGACTGTCTCATGGAGTCAGTTAGAGGGGAAGGAGCAAAGGGCGGGAGCATAATTTCTTTTAGCTTTAAAAACAAAAATATGAACCCCGACACTAAAACCTTCATCTTAAATTTCTTCATTCTTAAAATGAGAAAATGTAACCAAAATATTGATCTTTCAGATGTCTAATTAATAGGTATTGGTATTTGATCAGCTAGCAGAGTTCTATGCAATGACGTGAAATGCTTAAATACTTTGCCATTTCTTATACACTGCTGCCCCTAGTGTTACAAATAGTGACTGCACCCTCTGGGCTGCTGAAGGCTATTAAAGCTGTTTTTTTTTTTCTTTCCCTGTTTGAATGTTATATACAGAGCTTTAGACTTGTATCTATATTTCTCAACATGGTTGAATATCTCTGTTAGTAGTTTTTATTATGAAAAACCCAAAAGGTAGTCAGTCATGGCCTTATGATTCTGATGGGAAAATAATATATGTCAATTACTTTCTGATGCAAACATTGTCTGTATGAGAAACAATATTCAATTTTGACAAACCCACCCTTTGTATACTCTGAGATTACTTCAGAAAATTCTTACTGATGTCAAATGTGTTCTAATAATGTCATTTTTCAGGGAATTTGGAGGTTAATGTGAAGCCTGCTATAAAGTTTTGGGCAAATAAGGTGTGTTCATATCTGACTACAGTGTCTTCCAAGATTGGGAGCCTTGCCCTAGTAACAAAAAGCTTAGATTAGGGGTGTGTGTGTGTGTGTGTGTATTGGTGTGTATGTGTGTGTCAAGAGGATAAGCTTATAGTGATGAGAATGTATTGTGCACCACCACTAGCTTTGCTAGAATTTGCATTATTTTATGTGAATATTATAATCATAAGAAGTTGTGTATCTTAACTAAGTTGACTCTTGCAAAGGAAATTACTTGTTTCTCTGAGGCTAACTTCTTGTGAATGGCAAGGTGAACAGAATTGTTACTAATACTAAGACCTCTCTGGTACTTGTAGTTATCATAGCCCTTCGTACTTCGGAGGAAATGCTGCTGGGAAATTGATTTTCATGTATCAGGGTCAATTACCATACAGTACCAATCATCTGATATAGGCATTTATCTTCCTCAGTTTACAAAGGAGGTATCACTTGAAAATAAGAAAGTCTTCGCATTCTGAAGTGTGTGCTTTGAAACCACACCTTCCCATGTCTGCCTGTCCATTTCCTCCACTTTCCTCTTTCTTTTTCGATTATTAATCGATGGCGATTCCTTATTGATCGCTGATTGATCGCTAGCAGCGCCAAAGGGACTCGAACCTGGGTCCTCTGGCACTAGAGCAGAGCGTTAGGCGCTCCTAGCCGCCGAGCCACGGCTCAAGCTGCTTTCACTTTCCTCTTGTAGTAGGATCTAGAGTGTTAGTTTTTCAAAATGGGGTTTCTTTATATAAAGAGTCCTGGCTGTTCTGAAACTAGCTCTTGTAGACTAGACTGGCCTGGTCACAGAGATCCGCCTGCCCCTGCCTCCCGAGTGCTGGGATTAAAGGTATGCACCACCACCACCTGGCATCATCAAAAATATAAATATAATATATATATATATTATATAATATAAATGGTCTTTATCAAAAAGACCATTATATAGTGATGTGCTGTTTAACAATAGTAAAAATATTTGAAAAGTGTGCTGTTTGGTGATTTCATGACTATGTAAACATCCTAGACTGTACTATGACATCACCAGATGTTATACTCTTATGGAACTACCATCACATATGTGGTCTGCTATTGAAAGAGATGACCTTATGCAGTGCATGAAATACTTATGTAAATTAACTGAACATGACCCAGTGGTTGCATGCTCACTTCTTCATCACCTCTTTCATCACTGGTGGGAGGATGGGGAGTAGGTACTGAATGCCTAGAGGATTCATAAGTTGATTCAGATGAAAATCTAGGATACTGGTGTAGTGTCTTAGCCCACTGAGGATGCTGTAACAAAATATCACACAAGAGATGTGGGTTAGACTTTTCATCACTGACAAGTAGCAGAGAGCAACAGTTCAAAGTGAGATTTAGTTTGGCTCCCAGTTTGAGTCCGTGGCTTGTTCTGCACTGTCGTGAGACTGTGATAATCTAAAGTACCATAGTAGAGGAGCATGGTAGAGCAGAGCAATGGCAAGACATAGCCCTCAGAGGCATTCCCCTTAGAGCATGTTTCTGGATAGGTATATCCGTAGCTATGCATTGAGCTTAAGGTCTCACATGGTAGACAAGTGTTCAGTCCAGAGCTATGTCCTCAGACCATTTTGTTGTTGTTTTTGAGACAGTGTCCAGGATGGTCTTGAACTTGTAGTCTTTCTGCCTTAGCCTCCCAGTATTTAGGATGACAGGCATGCACTATGCGGTCCAGCTACTTCAAAACGTTTGAGGAAACCTCACACTATTTCCCATAATTACTATGCTAATTGACATTCCCAGAATTTCTGTGCAAGAGTTCACCTTTTTCGAATCCTCCTCAGCACTTGTTCTATCTTCTGTCTTTTTGACCATGGCCTTTCTAACAAATCTGTATCTCATGGCTTTAATTTGCATTCCCCCTGATGATTAGTGATGCTCAGCACATTTTTATCCACATTAACAATCTGTAGAGCTTTGTTTTACTTTTCTCCTCACTGTCAGCAAATCCGTGACAAGATGTGAGTTGTGGGAAGAAGCATCTCCTTAGCCTCAGTTCGGGACTGTACTCTGTTACTGAGGGAAGACGTGAGGGCAGGATTGATTTTGTGGCTGTGGTGGCAAGGGTGCTAGACTGTGTGCACCAGTCCAGTGCACCAGGAAGGGAGGAGAAGAGGGGAGAGGGACATGAGAGAGAGGGGACGCAGGCAGGCAGGCAGGCAGGCAGGCAAGCAGACAGACAGACAGATGCTTAGGACTGGGCTTACAACACTGAAGACCTGATCTCCAGTGAACCACTTCCTCTAGCAAGGCTCTGCCTTCTAAAGGCTCTACAACACAATATCACCACCAGCTGGGGATATGAGTCTGTAAGGTATAGTTCAAATTCAAACCCTCTGGAAAAACAATGATTCAAATCCTTTGCCTTCATTTTTTTTCTGCACTGGGAATTGAACCTAGGCTTCACACATGCTAAGTAAGTGATCTATCACTGAGCAATTAATGTGCCCTCAAGCCCCTTGGCTCACTTTTACTGGGTTCTTTTTATCACTATTGGATTGTCTAAATCCCTTAGATCTTTAGGATATTGACACTGTATGTGGTATGGTATATGACAAATATTCTTTATTGCTAATGGCAGTGATTGGGTTCTGAATGCTCTAACCTAGTCAATAAATAATTGATCGGGTTTATACTATGATGATATTAAGAGATGGGCATATTTGGAGGAGGTAGGATTCTGCGGGCATACCTTTCTTCACTGCCCCTGTCCTGCCCTTGCCCTGCCCTGCCAGTCACCCTTACCACTTGGCTGCTGTGAGGTAAGCAACTTTGCTCTGCCACACATTCTCTGGTAGTGTAGCCTGTTTTTGCACCTTGTTGATTGTTCGTTTTTCAGAAACTCTTTGGTTTGGTGCAATTTCATTTGTTTATTTTTTGCTTCTGTTGCCAGTGACTTGGGGAAACACATCAAGAAATCTGCCAAACCAATGTCCAGAAGATTTTCTATGTTTTCTTTTATTAGTTCAAGGTCCTAAGTGTGTTTAATTGATTTTGAGTTGGTTTTTGTAAATAGGGTGAAAAGGTACTTTAATTTCATTTTTCTTCATGCTTTCCCAATTTATGGTAGAGATTCTCCTTTTCTCATCTGTTCTGAGATGTACAGATTTATTTCTGTGAATATATATATACATATATACATACATACACATATGGGGGTATTGGGATTGAACCAGTATCTTGTATAGCACTCTCCCACTAAATATTCAGCCCTCTTTTTACTTTTTTAAAACCGTGTGCCTGTATGTGTGTGTGTAGATGGTAGCTGCCATTTTGGCTTTGCAAACACAGAATTTTAAGCTGGCACTGGCTTCATCCCATACAGGAGGTGCCATTTTGCCATGGAATAAAGGCAGAAAAGCAGCCTAGATTCCCAGGGCTCAGGTTTGTCCCCATGAAAAATATTAATGAACAAAAAGAAAAGCTGCATTTTCTTTCAGGCAAGGCTTGCTTGATAATTCTATATAAATGTAGGTTAAAGTAGAACATGGATATCAAAATGAGTCTTAAAATGATACATCATTATTTAAAATTATGTTTTTCCCATTTACCGTCTGGATTCTCTGCTTTCCTGTGCCACTTTCTCTGACCCTTCATTATGTCCTCGTAATTATTTGTGCAGGAAGAATCACTTGTGTGCACACAACAAAACCCTTCTAATGAACACATAAGCGTCTCAATGCATGATTGTGGGTGGATGAAAATGGATCTGCCATTCAGTTTGTATTATACTTGACATTTTCTCCCTCATGGCTTTGATAGATTCAGCTTTGGTTTCCCTGGCAACAATCATTATCTTTTTATTTCAGCCTCTTAGCACTGAACAACAAAGAGGAAGGTAGGCTGTTACCTGTTCCTGGTTGCCAAGCACAATGTCCCTGCCTAGGCTGAATCACTCACTAGAGATGAGAAGCAGAGCTGTTACTAAGACAACAGAGTCATGGATCCATCCCCTCTGTGAGGCACCCTTTCTTCCTCTTCTTCCTCTCATATCAAGTAAGAAAGGGAGAACTCTGGGATAATAATACTGGCAGTGAACAATGAAACCATGAAATGATGCTTTTCTATATTTCAGTAATGGAGCAATTACTTTAGAATAACATTTAAATAGCAAAGAATAATTTTTGAATGAAAAGTTCTTTATAAAACATACGGTGACTGATGTATACTTGAATGATAAAAATATAATATAATATCAGATTATGTTAAAAATAATGACAATAGAAATGGAGAAACTGCTTTGACTTATCAAAATCTCCAATGGGGCATTATGGAAAGGTGATGCCTGAGCCCCATCCTCCAAGATACTGATTAAGTACATATGGGATGTGGCCATGGAATAAGTGCCAGCTGAAAAGTCTGTGTGTGAAAGCCAAAATGGCAGCTACTATCCAGAAGAAAAACCAGCCTTTAAGAATGCTTTGGGGTAGACAGGCGTTGGTGGCACACACCTTTAATCCCAGCACTCGGGACGCAGAGGCAGTCGGATCTCTAAGTAGCTCTCACGTTCCTGGTTTTATCTTTCGTCTCCTGGCAGTCAAGGATAAGCACTTGGATCATCAGGAAGAGGATAACCCCATTGATGGCTGAAGGTTTTTCAAAACAGACTTGAGGGTAGGCCAGGAATATGGCCTGGTACTGGGTCACACGGTCATTAGACAGCCAGTGTTCTGGTGCTCCTCAGAGAAGGGCCTCAACTGTGTCATGGGAAACTGTAACAGAGGCACTCTGCGAGGCTGGATAACTCGGACCACCCATTTTCACTGGTGTCTGGCCTCCTTGTTCTAAAAACACATAAACTTGCAAAGGTAGCATACATATCTGCATTAACACAAGTATGTACTGTGCCTTGCACACAGGCAGCCAAAGAGGATTTTTTTTGTTTGTTTTATGTTTGAGCAAGTAAAATATATGTCACCTGTCTTGTAGTTTTGGGGGTTATTTCTTTACGTCTGTAGCCAGGAATTTCAGGGGGTTTTCCCCAATCAAATCTGATCTCTATCAACCTTGAATAAATCCACAGCCTTTTGTTTTCTGTGGAAACAAAACCATAACCCTTTCCCCAACACAACATAGTTTTTACTTCGATTTTGAAGTCAAGACATTTAAAAAATATATAGGTTGGTTTAACTTAGTCGTTTTTCTAATTCAGTCTCTCGGCAGCTATTGTTCACTCATCAGCATTCAAAAAAATTAAAGTCAATACAATACCATACAGGATCCACACTGCCTGTGCATTTCCCATCTCTACGTGGCTTTCTTATTATTTATAAATGATTTACATTTTTCTATGACTGTTTTCACTCATCTTCTTTTCTTTCTCAAGCCTATGCACATTTTTAGACCTGTGTAGAGAGCTTTTTTTTTCCTGTCTGGATCTGTCTTTCCTGAGCACTTGCAACATCCTAAGATCACATGAGACAAATTGTAAGCTGCTATGTCAACCATCTGTGCAGTTCAACTTAGCACACAACACTGGCACATGGTGCTGATGCCAGCCCAGCCACAGGTAGCAGCTGCTAGACGCACCTCTCTATGCCACCAAGCACAAGCCCTCCTGGGAGACTGCAGGAGTAGGAAGCTACGTCCAGTTCTGTGTCCAGAACTTCTCTTAACTTTCTCAGATCCTATGTGGATATACATGGCCAGACATTGGGCATCATTTGTAGTCAGTCTTTCTTTGTCCCAGCTGCCAGCTCCCAAAGCATGACATTGAAACTCATTAATTATGAAAGCTCAGCCTTAGCTTAGGCTTCTTTCTAACTAGCTCTTATAACTTAAATTAGCCCATTTTTATTTATTTGTTTTCTACCTCATGACTTTATTACCTCATCTCTGTAATCCCCATCCTGTTTGCTCTGCTCCTCCCTGGCATTCCCACCTTCTTCCTAGCTTCCTCTCTTCCCCCGAAAATCTTGCCTAGCTATTGGCCGTTCAGCATTTTATTAAACCAATATAAGTGACAAATCTTGGCAATGTATAAAAAGATTATTCTACAACAGATATTCTTCTGACAGAAGGTAAGACACCAAAATTTTGCTGGCTATTTGTAAGTCTAACTGTATCTCATAATCAGAAGGTGATGATGACTCTCAATTTGTACAAAAGGCCTCATCCCAATCTGTTGTTAAATGCCTTTTGGGCTATCTCAAGTAACTGGGATCTACTTATACCTTTAAAGTTTTCATCTTTTATAATGTTTTTAATATCTGGGGTCCAACTGGCTGACAAAGGACATTTTTAACAGCTGTCTTTAATCCTTCTAAAAAGGACCCTATTTGTATTTGACAGAAGGGAAAACCTATTCTATCCAGACTGCATTGTCTGGCAGTGATCCCCTTGCTGGGCCTAGGGGTGATTTCTGCCCCCCCTTTTCAGAATGGTGGGTTTTGAGTTTTTCAATGATCCAGATTACTGGTTCAAATGGAGACATCAAACATAAAAGAGGAAGGAGTGAAACTTTCTTTTGTCCTGTGGGCTCAGCCCAGGGGAACTGTTCCCCTTCCTTGGGACTTCTTAGGAGGGAACATGTGCCTTGGGGGATCTATTTCCCTCTCCTTGTGTACATTCTACTTAGATGGCAGGGTATCCTCAGGATGACAGACCTGGCCCTTCATCACTTCCACCTGGGGACCAGAACCAACCCTGACCCTGAGCAAGAGAGTCAACTGATGAAACAAGATAATACTTGATATAGGAGGGTCTTCTGTCTATTTGTTACTTTAGTTGGTTAAATAAAGAAGCTGCCTTGGCCTTTTGATAGGCCAGCCCTTAGGTGGGTGGAGTAGACAGAACAGGATGCTGGGAGAAAGAAAGCAGAGTCAGACAGACACCATGAAGCTCCGGCCCAAGATGGATGTAGGTTAGAATCTGCCTGGTAAGCCATGACCGCATGGTGACATACAGATTTATTAGAAATAGGTTAATCAAGATGTGAGAGTTATCAAATAAGAGGCTAGATATAATGGGCCAGGCAGTGTTTAAATGAATACAGGTTCTGTGATTATTTCAGGGGTAAGCTAGCCAGGATCTGGGTGGGAACACAGCCCGCTGCTCCATTTACAAGCACTCTGTAAGCAGAGCATGCAGAGCTTTGTTTTATTTTGTTCTCTCTGGGAAACATAGCAGAGCCGAAAGGATTTGGCTTCCCAACAGGAGGGAGCACAGGTCTTACACTGGGTGGGAGTAGTGTATCACACTAGAGAAAGCCACTGGATACAGGGAAGTAGAACTGACAGAAACACATAGAAATATATATATATATATATATATATATATATATATATATATATATGGAGAGAGAGAGAGAGAGAGAGAGAGAGAGAGAGAGAGAGAGAAAGTAAAGACAAGCAAAGGTAGCCACAGTACATTTATACACCTGAACAGACAGAGGGATACAATGATGTGTTGTGGTATATTCCTTTACACTGTGTGAAGATACATCACTGTTATTGGTTTAATAAAGAGCTGAATGGCCAATAGCTAGACAGGAAGAGGTTAGGTGGGGTGTCAGAGGACAGATAGGTCTCAGAGAAGAAAAAAGGAGAATCAACAGCTGGATGCAGAGGGAGCAAGACATACAGGAGGAGAGGAAAAAGCTGCAGGTCATGTGGCAACACATAGATGAATAGAGATGGGTTAATTTAAGCCATAAGAGTTAGTGGGACAAGCTAAGGTATAGGCCATACATTCATACATAATAATAAGTCTCTGTGCCATTATTTATTGACAGTTCCAACGAGAAAGTTCATCTACAGTGACATCTTACTTGGATCCCAGACACTGGATCAGCAGCTACGTTGAACCTCTCTTATGTGTCCCAACAGAAGGCACCTTAACCAGATTCACCTCCAGAGGTGACATACTAGGTAATTTTCTAATTTATTTGGGGGGCGGTGTTAGACTCCTCTAAAGCATTAGACAGCAGTTGATCAAAGGGAATCTTGGAGATGTGGAGCTTAGTTTGTCTACCACCTAGGAGTCCCTACACCAAAGCACTTTTCCCTGCTTCAAGGGGCTCTGGGGTTCCTCCCTAGTGTCTCAAGGTTTGGTCTCTAGAGACCTCAGTTGAATCTCCAGAAAATGTAATAGGGTATCTACATACTGTGGAATAATCCTTTTGTACACTGTGAAGATTTGTCACTGTGATTGGTTTAATAAAGAAGGTGACTGACCAATAGCTGAACAGGATAAAGTTAGGCAGGAGAGCCAGACTAGGAGAATGTTGGGAGGAAGAAGGGTGTAGTCAGAAGAGTTGCCAGCTAGGCACAGAGGGAACAGGAGATGAACATGCCATGCTAATAAAGGTACTGCCACGTGGAAGAGCATAAATAAGGAATATGGGTTAACTAAAAATGTAAGAGCTAATTAGTAGTAAGTCTGAGCTATTGGTCAAGAAATTATAATTCATATTCAGCCTCTGAGTAATTATTTGGGAACAGGTGGTCAGGACAAGAAAACTCCACCAGAGAAGACTGCTTGGACATGGATTTAACCTAACAGAAAGTTTTTAGTAGCTGTCCAGCAACTACATTGGGTGTTCAGGATCACAGTGTAGCCCTGAGCCTTTCTCAGGATGAGCTTTTAACCACAAAAACCATGTTCCAAGTTGACATACTTTAGTGAACAAGAACAGTTAGCTAGAAGCAGAACTACAGGAGCCAAAAAGCAAGGTTAGTACATTTAGAGACTTTCCCAGAACTATGAACTTTGATGGATTAGACCTTAGTTTTAGTTTTGACAGGTGGTACTCTCTATGTGCTTAGTTTTAAAGCCTCAATGACACTTCCATAATGGAGTTAGTTTGTGCTAAGGTCTGGGGCCTACTAAGGTCTGGGGACCAGTTACAGCCCTTAGTATATGTCAGAATCCCAAAGAAGTAGGCTCTAATGCCAGTGGAGAAATGAACTTGCCAGTGAGAGTGAGGGCAAGCTGGCAAAGAGGAAATGCTTCCTTCTTCTATGTCCTTTTTATAGGCTACTACCCAAAAGTGTGGCCCAGATTTAAGATGGGTTTTCATTATTACCAATAGTCCAATCAAGAAAAATTCCTTACAGGTTTACGCATCAGCTTAGGGTTTTAGTTTATTCTAAATATAGTCAAGAACAGCCATCACAAATTCTCCCCTTGTTAGCTTGACACACAATCATATCTTCTTATGCTGTGCTTAATTTCTAAATGAAAATAATAACCAGGTCATAAGTATACCTGGTATGCTGTAACTGTCCCATGTACAACTCTAAACACATTTTATATTTTAGAATATTATCTCAAAGCCTAAATATGTGTATGAACCACTGATATTCTCTTAACTGATGTTACATTAAATGTTAAAGAAATTAAGGAAAGAAAACACAAATATCTGTACCATACATCCTTAGCAAAATAAGACAGAAATACTTGTGACAGTTATAATCCTAGTTCCTGGCCCTAACTGGTATTGATAGCTACCTTCCTCTGCTATGCATTCTGTATTTCCTCCACCCTCAGAAAGCACCTCAGAAGCTCTTGGCTCTTTTCCTGGAGGACTGACCCATACCTTCATTCCTGACTTGTTTATACCCATCGCCACCCTACCTGGATTAAGCTGTTGTAGTTTCCCATTGAATTTAATCACAAGATGTGGTAGCACCAACAGATGCCCTAAAGGATCTCCTGCACTCCAGGCATCATCTTCCTTACCTTCATTGTAGAGAAACAATCTAATTTCCCCTTGGTAATCTGGATCAATCACCCCTTCTAACATTGTTATTCCTTTCTTAACTGGTTGGTTTAAGGGCATCAGAAGTCAAAGTGGCTAGGGGGATGTCTGAACATCCACTTCAATGGAATGTTTGTTGTGACTCCTGGCAAGGACTCACCCCCTCAACAAAAACTTCTAGGCTAACAGAATTTAAGGTCATGAGAATAGGGAGCAAAAATTTTCCTAGTGAATCACTAAGGGTAATAATGAGTAGAACCATTCTTTTTTCCATCCGTTGGTTCCTAGATCTTGGCTATGGGAAAAAGCGTGTCGTGTATTGGATGCTGATTCAAAGCATATACTGCCTTCTGGAGAACGCTGCCTCGGCCCTCCAGGCTGCTGCTACTTAATTGGCATGGTAACTGTGTCTTCAAAAGACCATTTCATCTATTAGGCTAGTTGCTTCGGGACTACATAGTAAACTCCAGGTTATCCAGGGCTGCATAGTGAGATCCTATCTCAAATAAATAAATACATGAATATATATCATGTTAGACATTTTTTGGGAAACATTCTCAGGTTAATACATTTCCCCACAATTATTTTGACCTTAATGTCTGCTGAGTCCCTAAAACCCAAGGTCTGAAAAATAAAAATTCTCAACTTTAGGAAGGAAAGTGACATTTTCCTCTTTTATGTAGGCTCCTAGTACGTGGGTAGCTGTCAAGGTTTAATGCACATTGAATATACAGTTGCATTCAATCTAAAACATAAATTAACCTATAAGTTAAAGATGAATTATATGGTAAAGATAAGTTAGTATTTATGCTAATTATTACTAATTCTCTTCTGTTTTGTTTTGAGATGGAAGTCTGGTTTTATAGCCCAAGTGGCCCAAGTTCTTTGAGTGACTAAAATTCTAAGTATGTGTAATGGGACACCATTCTGTAACATGAGAGTCAGGCTCACTGGGGTTTCTGTCCCACCCAGTCCCCCAGCCATTTAGTCCCAGAACAGTCAATAGCAAGGCAGGAGAAAGGATAGGTGGGGCTGGCAGGCAGAGAGAACAAACAGGATGAGAAATCTGGGAGGATCAAGGAATGAGAAAAGGAGGAAAGGAGGATACAAGAGGTCAGCCACCCAGCTACACAGTCAGAAGGAAACTTTAAGGAAAGAAAGGCATATAAAATAGAGAAAGATAAAAGTCCAGAGGCAAGAGGTAGATGGAATAACTTAAGAAAAGCTGTCTAGAAACAAGCCAAGCTAAGGCCAGGCATTCATAAGAAAGAGGTCTTGATGTATTTTTGAGGGGGGGAGCTGGGTGGTGGTCCCTCAAAGAGCCAAGAACAAAAAGTGTAAAAAAGAAAAAAATCCCTACATTTTAGCATATAAATGTGAGATATTCCTAGGGTTTGAGAAAGCTAAAAATAAATAAATAAATAAATAAGGAAGAAAAAGATATGTCTCCTTTAAGAAATTTTGTCACTGTGCAGGGCACTAGCATTCCACAGTTGGGGAGGGGGGTTGGATGAAGTTCCTGGTCAAATGCCCCTCTGACTTGCTTCCCTTTCACAAACCTAAAAGTGGGCAGAGCCAGCCAGCTGATAGAGCCTTTCATGGGACCCAATGTAGCTTAGCAGTTTAAAATTTGCTCATATGGTCAAAAAGGCTAAAAGATATATAGTAAAAAGAGGTCCAGATGGAAAAAAAATCTAAGAAGGTTCCAGTGTCTTTCACAATGTGCATAGGCTTTAGAAAGAAATAGTTTAAAAATAATAAAATCTATAAAGAAACAATAAAAATAATATGAAAGAAAAGTCGTGTAACAATGGGAAATATACAGGGAGTCTGGATTCTATATGATTTTGAATTTTTTGATTGTTGATAAGCAAACAGCAACTGCTAAAAGACATGGAATTGAAAAGACTTCTGAAATAAAACAGCCTAGATATTTTAAGAATGCCTCAACTGATGGGGAACCTCCTTCAACCAATAACCTTTAACAGGCTGGACCAGGTTAGGGTGTGAGCTTTTGGGTATCCAGAGAGAAACCACCAGCCCACTGAGGGCTCGCTCTCTCTCTCTCTCTCTCTCTCTCTCTCTCTCTCTCTCTCTCTCTCTCTCTCTCTCTCTCTCTCTCTGGTTCCTGCGTTAAACACATGAGGTTGGACTTCTTGTTCCTGTTCCGTGAGTTTGCCCCTTATACTAAAGAAATATAATTGGAATCTTTTGGACTTAGCTTGGGATTTTTTGACTCGCGTCCTCATCCCCCATTTCCAGTAACATCTGACACCCAAATCGTGGGTCGTGAAGAACAGTAAACCCCCTGATCAGGACCCCTGTGGCAGAACGGCAGCCGTGTGGTGCATTTGGGCACTGACCCTCCCTGCCAGCAGCTCCAGCCAGCAGATTTTGATTCATAGCCACAGTGTGGCCCTCCATAAGCCACTTCCTCTCCAGCCAAGCTACAACTGTGACATCTGCTGGCTGTTAACGGTTATTGCACCTACTTCAACTCACTATAATCACCTTACAACAGGAGAGATTTATAAGGTTAAAATGACCGATTATTTAACGATCCAAGAATTCAATAGCTTTTTTTTTTACTTATACTATGGATAGTATTCTGGAAGGCCTCTGTGATTTTCCTCCCACATCCCATTATTTGATTCTAGGGATTAGCTTTTAGGTTTCATTAAAAATGGTTTAATAACAGAGACAAGAATGAGGCACTTTTAGAAATGATACAGTCTTTGCAGATGGATAACAATCAACTAAAAGGGAAAATCAGCACTCTGGAGAAGGATACAACCAATTTGATGAACAAAACTCAGTCAATGGCAGAGGGTGCTGAGACATTGTCTGAGAGAATTAGTGCTGTTGAATATAATAATCAGAATCTGTTGAACAGTTATGATAGATTGGCAGATAGGGTGTCTCTCCAGGAAGGTAATATGTACACCATCAAAATTATGTCCAAGGATAAGACGCTATCATTACTGGACAAACTTCATACCTTGGGATCCTCAGTGAGAGCATTAGAACAGAATACCAGACAGGAGATCCAGACTTTAGAGAAGGCAGTAATAAAAAGATTTTAAAAGATTGAGAAATTTATCAAAATTGATGAGCAGGGACAGAAGGTACAAGGATAGGATTTAGCCTCATCAGTGCATGCCAAACTCTGGGATGACTTATCCAGAGTTCTAACTGCCTATCCAGTTAGAATTCTGAAAGACCATCTGGCACCAAGTACCCTAAGATAGTCAAAGAATATACATGGAAACCTATATGTGTGAGTGATCTAAAAGAAATTAAACAAGCAATAGTGGCTGATGAATTACATTCACCATTTGTTAGGGAAATGGTGAAAATGTGGGCCCCAGGCAATAAAGCTACCCCACACAATCTCAGCAGTCCTAGAAGACAGATGTCAGCTGTTTTGGAAGTGTTATTGGAGAGAAGAGGCAAAAATGTTCAAACAACAAGGGAAAGCAAAAGGACTTGAGATTTTCCAAGATCAAATTCTTGGCAAGGGACATTACTCTTGATCCTCAGGACCAGAATCTATGATGAATGCACCTTGTCCCTATGTAGCACAGCAACTTTAAATGCTTAAGATAGGATTCAGGAATATTAGGGTTAAACCAAGAGAACCCTTCAGTGACTTTTTACAAAGATAAACTAAGGCTATATAAATAGGAGAAACAGACCCAGAAGCTAGACATGTACTTATTGAATCTTTGACTTTTGAAAATGCAAACTTAAAATACAAAAAGATCCTTGGGTTTTGAAAGGTTATATCAGCACCAATACATGAATGGATCTTGCATATAATGAATGTTGAGATATTTGACTATAGTACTGAAGCTTGGGTAGAAGAGATTTCCAATGGTATGAGGAGACACCAAAATGCCAAATGTTTTAATTCTGGTAAAATAGGACATCTGAGAAGGGATTGTAGACAATGGATTCCTAGGAATAATGTCTCCTCTAGGAATGGCAAGAATAGGAGGACTCAGGCTTCAGGTGTATGTAGAAGGTGTGGCAAAGACTGACATTGGACCAATAAATAAAATTTGACAAAAGAGAGACAAGGCAACCCAGTGCCATCAGGAAACTCCTTGGGGGGCCTCTAGCAGGCCCACAAGTCAAATGTTGTCCAATCATTCTCGGTCACTGTGGAGAACATGTCTCACCAGGAAAATTTAAAAATCCAGTGCCTACTGTAAAAACCATACTGGTCTAGATGATGGAATAGACATGGAGGATGAATCAAAAACTCCAGTAAGAAATAGGAAACTCATTTTTGACAGACTTCTATAAATGATCGAAGACCAAAACTAAGGTTATATATAAATGGCATTGTAATTGTGGGATTGATAGATACAGGTATGGACATGAGTATCATTACTCCAGAATCTTGGCATCCAGATTGGCCTCTTCAAGAGTCAGATATTCAATTCCTAGGTTCCTTTGGAACCCTATCTCAAGTGAAGAAAATCACAAGATGGGTTTAATGCATAGGGCCAGAAGAACAGAAAGGAAAGGCTGAGGCCATATGTAGCAAATAGTGCAGTGAATTTATGGGGTCATTGTAATGCCTGGGCCTGCATTACACTCAGTACAGTTCATGCACCACTGTACCATATGCGAGCTGGGCAAGGGCCTGGAGATTGAAAGAACACACAAGAGACTTGGGTTATTCAAAAGGATATCAGCTGAATGCCCTTTACTCAAGCTTAGGAAGATCCTTATATACCTAGATACTGCACAAGGAATTCTCCCCAGGCAGGTTAAAAATTGCCACACCCAAGATGGAGTAAACATTGCCCTATAGCTAATCACCAGGCGGGGCAGAGGGAGCACAGGAACAGACAAGAAGTTTTAGCTAGCTGGCCAGAAACTGTCCTCAAAGATGAACCCCAGGTGCAGGGGTAGACCAATGGGCCCTCCAGGTCGTGACTTATTACAGCAATGGAATAGCCAGGTTAACATTCCTGCAGTCCCAAACACTTACGTTTCTGGGGAAGATATTATAAGGTATTACAGACAAAGATCTTCAGCCATTTAGGCTGTACAAGAACACAAAGCAACTAGCAAACTTTCAGAGGTACCAACGGCTCTGCCTTTATAATGGTTAACTGATAAACCAATATGGGTTAAACAATAGCCTTTAACAGAAGAGAAACTGCAGGCTTTAGAACAGCTGGTACAGGAGCAACTAGATGCTCAAAATATTGAAGAATCAACTAGCCCTTGGAATTCTCCTTTATTTGTTGTTAAGTAGAAATCTGGAAAATGGAATGGTGACAGATATAAGAGCTGTCAACAAGGTAATTCAACCTATGGGCCCTCTACAATCGGGGATTCCTCTGTCTTCTCTGTTACCAAAAGGATGGTCTCTCATAGTTTTTGATTTGAAGGATTGTTTCTTCACTATAATTTTACAAGAAAAGGACAGAGAAAAATTTGCCTTCACAGTGCCTACTTATAATAATTCTCAGTCTACTAGGAGATACCAATGGACCATCCTCCCACAGGGAAAGCGCAATATCCCCATCCTGTGCCAATACTTTGTCAGTTGGCCATTGGAAATATGCAAGCAATTTCCTAAGTCTATAATTTACCATTACATGGATGACATTTTGTTATCTGATTCGAATGCAGATACTTAAGAAAGAATGTTTGAAAGAAGTAAAGAAAGTTTTGCCTAAATGGGGATTACAAATTGTTCCTGAAAAAATCAAAGAGGCATTTCTGTCAATTACCTAGTTTACAAAATGTGTTTACAGAAAGTTAGAACATAAAAAGCACAAATTAGGATAGACCAATTGCGGACACTTAATGACTTTCAAAGATTATTAGGAGACATTTCCAGTCTATGCCCAGCTGTTGGGATAATACCTGATCCAATAATTTATATATATAATAATAAACAAAACCTTAGACGGTGAAAAAGACTTAAATAGTCCCAGAGAATTAACAGTTGATGCAGCAAAAGAATTGAAGATTGTTGAGGAGAAATTATAGGAAGTACATGTGGATAGGATGAATCCAAATCTTAATTGTATTCTAGTCATGTTGCCTTTCAGAATTTCCCCTACAGGAATTTTAATGCAGAGGAAAGATATTGTTTTAGAATTATATGTGACATACCAATAACAGGAACCTATACATTCTATACAGTTGCAAATAAATCAGGAAAGGCAGGTTACAAATCAGAAGAATTAAGTAAGGTATAATAAAGCCCTTATAATTATGTCCAGAAGGCAGAGTTATATGCTTTTCTCATGGTACTGAGGGATTTTAAAGAACCTCTCAATATAGTTACTGATTCACAATGTGCAGAAACAGTTGTCTTGCATATTGAAACCACTAAATTCATACCAGATGATACAGAATTGACTTCATTGTTTATCCAGGTTCAAGATATAATCAGGAATAGGCTGTATCCTATATACATAACACACATCCAATTCCATACGGTTCTTTCAGGTCCTGTAGCACAAGATAATGCAGAAATTGATCAATTATTGATTGGAAGTGTGCTGAAGGCCTCAGAATTTCATGAAAAACATCATTTCAATGGCAAAGGTTTAAAGAAAGCTTCTTATTACATGGCATCAAGCTAAGGAAATTATAAAGAGATACCATACTTGGTCTTTCTATAACCAAATACAGTTACCTTCAGGAAGTAACCCAAAGGGTACTCAAAGGAATGAGATCTGGCAGATGGATGTGTTCCAATTTACATAATTTGGAAAATTAAATATGTGCACAACACCATTGACACTTATTTAGGTTTTCAATATGCAACTGCCTTGAGCTCAGAAAAGGCTGATTCAGTAATCACAAATTTATTAGAAGTTATGCCATCATGGGTATTCGTGCACAAATAAAGACAGACTATGGTCCAGCATATGTATATAAGAAAATGAAACAGTTTTTTGCTTATTATAATATAAAGCATATTGCAGGTATATGAAATAGTCCTACAGGTCAGTCTGCTATAGAAAGTTCAAATTGAACTAAAAAGAATATGGTGAACAAACAGAAATGGGTGCAAAATACCCCAAGAAATGGGTTGCATAATGCTTTATTAACCTTGAATTTTCTTTTTTTAAAATATTTATTTATTATGTATACAATATTCTGTCTATGTGTATTACCGATGGTTGTGAGGCACCATGTGGTTGCTGGGAATTGAACTCAGGACCTTTGGAAGAGCAGGCAATGCTCTTAACCTCTGAGCCATCTCTCCAGCCCCCAACCTTGAATTTTCTTAACGCTAATGAGAAAGTAACAACAGAAGCATGGAGACATTGGATAATAGAAAAAAACTTCTGAATTAAATCAGCCCGTGTATTTCAAGGATACATTTACCTCACAATGGAAACCAGGAGATGTGCTACATTGGGAAGGGGTTTAGCTCTTGTTTCCACAGAAGAAAAACTATGAATACCGTCAAAATTAATAAAGATTTGCTTTGAAAAAGAGAAACATCTTGAGAAAGAGAAATGAGAGCTCATCTACAGAGGTGACAACCATACAGATGGTAAGGAAAACGCATATAGGGTTGAGCCAGGGTTCTGTTCTTGTCTTTACAGGAAAATACACATCTTCAAAATGTCAAGAGATCCTGGACACTCTACCTGGATGCTCTATATATTTGTAAATATATATTTATTTATGAATATATACAACTTGCTTTAGAGTTGGACAATAGCTATCCTTCCTTCTCTAAATCCAAGCATCATGTTTAAAGAAAAATTCAGACTTTCTGTCTCATGTCAGGAACCATCTGGTGTCAGATAGAAATAAAAAAGAATTTAGGAAAAATTTTACTTTCTCCATGCCTATTTTGTCTCTATTGTATTTTTCATTGAATATATGTTTATATGAATAATGTTTAAATTTTCACAATGAATAGAAGATGTTCCTACAGATCTTTTTTCCTGCAGTAATCTTTGAAGTTTCCAGGAAGAAGATGGGTCCTAACTACAACAACTCCACCTGGTTGAGATGACATCATGATGTGACATCATGATGCTGATAGTGCTACTATAAGGCCGTGTTTGGTTACCAGCTGCTGAAATGGTGCACCTTCTCACAATGTTCTGGCAAGAGCTCCAAATAAGAACTTTAGAATAACCCTATTGACTACTCAGAAATCATTTGCAATTATATTAGACAGTAATCTTAAAACTTAACCATCACTTTGCTTTTACAGAATCCCATAGAAAGAACATTGCCCCCATGACAGCTGGAAGCAATTCTAGAAGACAATGTCTCCTCTTCCAACAAAGTTTGTCCTCAGCGTTGGGAACACCATTTAGAGGTTGATTATTACTTGTATACAGTAGAGGGCTGGGGGGGGGAAATTATATAGGTCCAGAGATCTCCTTGAAAAAAGGTGGGGAAAATTGAATGGGATAATAGGTTATTTAGTGTGAGTTTACTCATACTACTACTAATAACAGTGAGTAATAGAGTAAATACTTGTGAGCTATTACTTATGGACAATTCACATTGGTACAAATTCTCGCATATTTATACCAGTTCAAATTGTATTTCTTATTTCTGTTTACAGTGTCTGTGCACCAATGCAAAGTAATTTTGTCAGATTGTATGCATGCATGCATGTTTCTACTTCTGTTTAAGACATTTTGTACATTGATACAGTTTTTAGAATATATTTATCAGGTTACATTATATATTCCTACCTCTGATCAAGATAATGATACATTGTTTACATTTTGAGATCATTGTCCTCATTTACTGCAAAGTTATTTACAGAGTATTCAAAATTCAGATATGAAGTCTTAGTCTTTAAGTTATATAGATATTAAGTATTATAGGTCAGTAGTTATTCATGTTTGTTATACATATAGTCAGATTGATTAGGTTCTTTCGAAACGTAGAGATTGTATTCTGAATAGATAGGTAATCTTCAACCACTTCAAAGATCTGTAGATCATGGCATTTAAATACCTTAGGGTTCTGTTGATGTGAAACATTATTACTCCTGACAGCATCAATCTATTCCCAAGAGAATGTTGAGCACTGAAGACATTCCACTTGGAATTTGCTTTCTTGACACAATTGACCTTGGGGCAAGGAACTGCTCATACCTTGACCACTGACAAAGTGCATGGTGTCTAGACTGGATAAGCAGGACACAAGGAAAAAGACTGTCGAATCTTGCCAAGAGAGGGTTGGATGGTTCTGAAAATTTTCCTGCCTCTGAAAATGATCTGTCAATTACTCTAGGATTTAGCCAAAGTTGGTTGCTTTAACGTTGCAGATGAGATTTTTATATATATTTTTAATTGATATTTATTGAACTCTACATTTTTCTCTGCTTTCCTCCCTGCCTCTCTTCTCCCCCCTTCAATCCTCCCCCAAGGTCCCCATGCTCCCAATTTACTCAGGAGATCTTGTGTTTTTCTACTTTCTATTTCCCATGTAGATTATATCTATGTAAGTTTGTCTTAGTGTTGCATTGTTGTCTAAGTTTTCTGGGATTGTGGTTTGTAGGCTGGCTTTCTTTACTTATGTTTAAAAACCACCTATGAGTGAGTACATGTGATAATTATCTTTCTGTGTCTGGATTACCTCACTCAAAATGATATTTTCTAGCTTCATCCATTTTCCTGCAAAATTCAACTTGTCATTATTTATTCTGCTGTGTAGTATTCCATTGTGTAGATGTGCATTTTCCTTATCCATTCTTCAATTGAGGGGCATTTAGGCTGTTTCCAGGTTATGCCTATGACAAAGCTGCTATGAACATAGTTGAGCACATGTCCTTAAGGCATGGTTGACCATCCTTTGGATATATACCCAAAAGTGGTATTACTAGGTCTTGAGAAACGTTGTTTCCTAATTTTCTGAGAAATCGCCACACTGATATTTAAAGGGGCTGTACCAGCTTGCACTCGCACCAGCAATGCAGAAATGTTCCCTTTTCCTCACAACCTCTTCAGCATAAGTTGTCATCAGTGTTTTTGATCTTGGCTATTCTTACAGGGTTAATATAGGGTGTTTTCATGATAATGTGACACAGCTGCTCCTGATAAAACCAATTTACTTCAGAAAAAATGATGGACATTGAAGAAACTCCTTATGGAGTTTGCTTTCATTGTGGCAGAGTTAGCCATTTGGGCAAGAAACTGCTTTTGCCTTGACTGCTTCACAGTACACTGTATAAACTGAACATGAAGGACCCACAACAAAATGGCTGCTGAACTTTGCCAAAACAAGATGGGACATTCTTTCAGGGTTCCTGATTCATGGAAGAGCCTGCAAGACATTCTTCAGGATACAGGGAAGCAACTAACAAGCTTTGCCAAGTCCTTCAAATTTTCAGCTTCACTGAAAAGTTTGCTACTAGATACTCTAGGACGTGAAGTTGGTGAAAATCTTTTCCCATTTTGTTGGATGCTTCTTTGGCCAGATGATGGTGTTCTTTGCCTTACAGAAATTTCTAAGTTTCAGGAAGTCTCATTTATTATATGTTTTGTTTTATTGATTTTTATTGAGCTCTACATTTTTCTCTGCTACCCTTGCTGTCTCTCCCCTCTCCTTCAAACCTCTCCAAAAGTCCCCATGTTCACAATTTCCTAAGGAGGTCTTGCCTTTTTCTACTTCCCATGTAAATTAGATCTATGTATGTCTCACTTAGGGTCCCCATTGTTGTCTAGGTGCTCTAGGATTGTGATTTGTAGGCTGGTTTTCTTTGCTTTATGTTTAAAAACCACTTATGAGTGAGTACATATGATAATTGTCTTTCTGGTTATGGGTTACCTCACTCAAAATTATGTTTTCTAGCTCCATCCATTTTCCTGCAAATTCAAGCTGTCTTTATTTTTTTCTGCTGTGTAGTATTCCATGAATAAGTGTACCACATTTTCCTTATCAATTCTTTGGTCAACAGGCATTTAGGTTGTTTCCAGGTTCTGGATATGACAAACAAAGCTGCTATGAACATAGTTGAGCACATGTCCTTGTGGCATGATTGAGCATCCTTTGGATATTTACCCAAAAGTGGTATTACTGGGTCTTGAGAAAGGTTGTTTCCTCGTTTTCTGAGAAATTTCCACACTGACATCCAAAGGGGTTGTGCCAGCTTGCGTTCCCACCAGCAATGCAGAAGTGTTCCCTTTTCTCCACAACCTCTCCAACATAAATTGTCATCAGTGTTTTTTATTTTGGTCATTCTTACAGGTGTAAGATAGAATCTGAGAATTGTTTTGATTTGCATTTCTCTGATGACTAAATATGTTTAGCATTTCCTTAAATGTCTTTTAGCCATTCCTCTGTTGAGAGTTCTCTATTTAGGTTGGTATCCCTTTTTTTAAATTTAATTATGTGTTCAATTGATGACCAATTTCTTGGGTTCTTTGTATTTTTTGGAGATTAGACCTCTGTCTGAAGTGGGGTTGGTGAAAATCTTTTCCCTCTTTGTAGGCTGTCGTTTTGTTTTGTTGACCATATCTTTTGTTTTTTCAGAAGCTTTTCAGTTTCAGGAGGTCCCATTTACTAATTGTTTCTCTCAATGTCTGCGCTACTGCGGTTATATTTAGGAAGTGGTCTTCTGTGCTAATGCCTTCAAGTATACTTCCCACTTTTTCTTCTATCAGGTTCAGTGTGGCTGACTTTATTTGAGGTATTTGATCCATTTGGACTTGAGTTTTGTGCATAATGATCGATATGGTCTATTTTCATTCTTCTACATGTTGATATCCAGTTATGCCAGCACCATTTGTTAAATATGCTTTCTTATGTCCATTTGATTTTTTTTGCTTCTTTACCAAAAATCCGGTGTTCACATGTGTGTAAATTAATATTCAGGTCTTTGATTCGGTTCCATAGGAAGTCCTATTTATTAATAGTTTATCTTAGTGCCTACACTAATGGTTTTCTACTCAGAAAGTCTTTTTCTGTGTGAATAAGTTCAAGGCTATTCCCCACTTTCTCTTTTATCAGGTTCAGTATATGTGGTTTTATGTTTAGGTCTTTGCAAACATTTTGAGTTATGTACAGGGTGGTTAAGTGTGGATCTATTTGGATTCTTCTACATTCAGTGATCCAGTTTGACTGGCACCATTTGTTGAAGATGCTGTCTTTTATCAAGCATATACTTCTGGTTTCTTTATCAAAAAATCTAAGGTCTATAGGTGTGTGAATTTATGTCTAGCTCTTTAATTCCTTTGACCAACATATCTGTTTCTGTCTCAATATCATGCTGTATTTATTACTCCAGCTCTGTAGTACAACCTGAAATCGGGGATGGTGAGACTTCCAGCAGTTCTTTTATTGTTCACGATTATTTTAGCTATCCTGTGTTTTTGTGTTTCCATTTGAAACTGAAAATTTTCCCTCAAGATCTGTGAATAATTGTGTAGTAATTTTGATGGAAATTTTGGTAGGATCACCAATTTTACTATTAATCCTACCAATCCATGAGCATCAGAGATCTCTCTATCCTATGTTATCTTCAGTTATTTCAATGACTGGAAGTATTTATTGTTGAATGAGAGAGGTCCTGCTTTTGGTCCTGGCTGCCAGGCTAGCTTACACCCGAAATAGTCACAGAGACTGTATTCATTTAAATCACTGCCTGGCCCATTATCTCTAGCTTCTTATTGGCTAACTCTTACATCTTGATTTACCCCATTTCTAATAATCTGTTTATCACCACGAGGTCGTGGCTTACCAGGAAAGATTCAACATGTCTGACCTGGCAGCTCCATGGTGGTTCTCTTTCTGCTTTCTTCCTTCCAGAACTTAGTTCTGTCTTCCATGCCTCCCTAAGTTCTGACCTATCAGGCCAAGCAGTTTCTTTATTGATTAACCAATGAAAGCAACACATAAACAGGAGGACCTGCTACACCAATTTATCATATAGCTGTTTTACTTACTAGGTATCCCAAGATATTTGGATATTATTTCAAGCTAATGTGAAAGGTGTTATTTTCCCATTATCATTCTCAGTGTGTTTGTCATTTGTGTATTTTGAAGGGCTCATCATTTTCGTTGTTGATTTTTTTATACGACTACTTTGCTGAAAGTTTTTATAAGCTGTAGGAGTTTCTTGGTGAAACTGTTTATGTCATTTATGTCACGCCACTTGCAATGAAAGGTACTTGACTTCTTCCTTTCCTATTTGTGTCCCCTTCATCTCCTTAGGTTGTCATATTTCTCTCCTAAGACTTCAACTGCTGTATTGAATCGGTATGGAGACAGTGGAAAACCTTGTATTGTTCCTGATTTCAGTGGGTTCACTTTGAGTTTCTCTTCATTTAATTTGATGTTGGCTGTAGGCTTGCTGTAAATAGCCTTTATTATATTTATGTATGTCTCTTGTATCCCTAATCTCTTTTATTGGAATTTGTCAAAGGTTCTTTCTGCATCTAATGAGATAATCATGTGGTTTTTGTATTTCTGTTTGTTTATATGATGAATTACATTTATGAACTTACATATGTTGAACCTTGCCTGAATTTCTGGAACGTAGCCTCCATGGTGGAAGTGTGTGACCCTTCTTGATGTGTTCTTGAATTCTATTTTGCGAGTATTTCTTTTTTTAGTATTTCTGAATCTATGATCATAAGTGAAAATGTTCTGTAATTCTCTTTCTTTTGGGGGTATTTATGTGGTATAGGTATTTGACTAACCATGGCCTCATAAAAGTAATTAGGAAATTTCCCTTCTGTTTATATCTTGTGGAATTATCTGATGAGTATTAGCATCAACTCTTCTTTGAAAGTCTAGTAGCATTCTAATCTAAAACCATCTGGCCCTCGGTTATATTTGGTTGGGAGACTACATGAATGCATCTGTTTTATTAGGGGATATAGGTCTGCTTAAATTGATCATCTGATTTAACTTTGGTAGTGGCATGCATCAAAAAATATTCATTTCTTTTAGAGTTTCCAATTTTGTGAGTACAGGTTTTTAAAGTATGTCTATATGATTCTCTTGGTTTCCTCAGTATCTCTTGTTCTTCCCCCTTTAAATTTTTAATTTTGTTAATTTAGACATTTTCTCTTCACCTGTTAAGTTGAATATGAATTCATTGACTTTATTTATTTTCTCAAAGAGCCAACTCTTTCCTTCACTGATTCTTTGTATTGTTTTTGTATGTTTCTGTGCTTTTGATTTCAGTCCCACATTTGATTAATTCTTGCCATCTGTTTATTCCTCCTGTGTGTGCTTCTCTTTGTTCTAGAGCTCTATGTGCTGCTAAGTTGCTAGTATGAGATCACTCCAGGTTTTTGTTTTGTTTTTTTAATGTAGGCACATACTGCTATGAACTTGCCTCTCAGAACTGCCCTCATTGTGTCCCATAAATTTGGGTATGCTGTATATTCATTTTCATTGAATTCTAGAAAGTCTTCAGTTTCTTTCTTAATCTATCTTGATACATTTTTCTCATTCAGTAGAGAATTGTTCAGGTTGCATGACTTTGTAAGCTTTTTATTGTTTCTGTTTTTGATATCACGCTTTAATTTATGGTAGTATGTTTCAGAGTTTCCATTGCTGTGAAGAGGAACCATGGTCATGGTAACTCTTATAAAGGAAAACATTTAATTGTGGTGGGGCTTATAGTTTCAGAAATTCAATCCATTATCATCATGGTGGGACATGGCAGTATGCAGGTAGACATGGTGCTGGAGAAGTAGGTGGAGTCCTACATTTTGTAGGCAAGACGAAGTGGTCTATATATTATACTGAGTGAAGCTTGAGCAAAGGAGACCTCAAAGCCTGCCCCACAGTGACACACTTCTCCAACAAGACCACACCAACTTCAACAAAACCACACCTCCTACTAGTGCTGTTCCCATTTGTAGTTGCATTTCTTTGTACCATCAGTTCTCAAATAATGTCATAGAGAGTTATTATTGCTTGTCCTTAGCTTAGGTTTGTTTCCAACTAGGTCTCATAACGTAAATTAACCTGTTTCTATTAATCTCTGTTCTGCCACATGGCTCTTTACTTCTCCTCCATTCTGTATATTCGACTCCCTCCATGTCAGGTTGGTGAAATCCATGCACCTCAGATTATTCCTCCAAATTCCTGTCTCTGCCTGGAAATCCTGCCTATTCCCCCCTGCCTAGCTATTGGCCATTTTGCTCTGTATTAAACCAATCAGAAGGTGCCTTGGCAGAGGCACATCTTCACAATATACAAAAGGATTGTATTCCACAACACCCTTTAGGGTCCATTTTCTTTCCAAATACCACATAGTCTTAGCTGATGCACAGTGTTAATTTGATTTTCTTATATCTCTTGAGACTTGCTTTGTGTTGTAATACATGGTCAATTTGGAGAGAGTTCCATGAGGTCCTAAGAAGAAGGTATGTTCTTATGTGTTTGGGTAAAATGTTCTGCTAGTATCTGCTAGGTCCATTTGGTTTATAAGTCTGTTAGCTTCAGTATTTCTCTGTTTAGTTTTTGTCTGGATGATCTGTCTGTTGGTGAGAGTTGGGTGTTTAAGCCTCCCACTATCCATGTGTGAGGGTCAATGTGTCCTTTAAACTATAGTTGTGTTTCTTTTAAAAGCTTAAGTGCCCATGTGTTTGTGACATTAATGTTAAGAATCACATTGTCCTCTTGGCAGATTTTTCCTTTGAAAAGTATGTGGTGTTCTTCCCTATCTCTTCTGATTAATTTTGGTTTGAAGTCTATTTCGTCAGATATTAAAATGACTACACGAGTTTGTTTTTAAGATCCATTTCCTTGGCATATTTCTAACCCTTTACCCTGAGGTGATATCTACCCTTGATGTTAAGTTGTGTTTCTTGGATGCAGCAGAAGGATGGATCAATCCTGTTTTAAATTCTTTTGTTAGTGTCTTTTTATTATGCAATTGAGACCACTGATTCTGACAGATATCAATGGAAAATGATTTTTTAATTTCTGTTATTTTGGTGGTGGTGGTGGTAGTGGTGGTAGGACATATGAATGAGTGTGTGTGTGTGTGTCTGTGTGTGTGTGTCTGTGTGTGTGTGTGTGTGTGTGTGTGTGTGCGTTTGTATGTTTGTGCTTCCCTGCTTTTGAATTTGATGGTCTGGATTTATTTATTTTTGTGTTTTCTTGGATGTAGTTAACCCCTTTAGGTTGGAGTTTTCCTTTTAGGGCTTTGTAGGGCTAGATTTCTAGATAGAAATTCCGTAAATTTTGTTTTAACATGCATGGAATATTTTATTTTCTCTATCTATGGTGGTGAAAGTTTTTCTGAGTGTAGTAGTCTGAGCTGGCGCCTGTGATCTCTTAGAACCTTCTGGCTTTCAGAGTCTCTGTTGAGAAGTCAGGTGTAATTCTAATAGGTCTGCCAAATATGTTATTTAGCATTTTTTCTTGTAGCTTTTAATATTCTTTCTTTTGTTCTGTATGTCTAATGTTTTGAGTGTAATATGTTGGGGGGACTTTCTTTTCTGGTCCTGTGTATTTGGTGTTCTGTGTGCTTCCTGTGTTTTGATAGGTATCTCCTTCTTTAGGTTAGGGAAATTTTCTTCTATGATTTTATTGGACAATATTTCCATGAAAGAACAATGATCAACTTCTTATGAAAAAGCAAAAAACCCAGGATAGTCAAAATCCATCCTGTAAAAAAAAAAGGAATTTCCAGAGGCATTGCAATCCCTGAATTCAAGCTCTACTATACAGGTATAATAATGAAAACAGCTAGGTATTGGCATAAAAACAGACAGGAAGACCAATGGAATCAAATCTAAGACCCTGATATTAATCCACACACCTATGAACACTTGATTTTTGACAAAGGAGCCAAAATTATACAATGGAAAAAAGAAAGCATCTTCAACAAATGGTGCTGGTGTAACTGGATGTCAACCTGTAGAAGAATGCAAATAGATCCATATCTTTCCCCATGCACAAAACTCAAGTCCAAATGAAACAAAGACGTCAACATAAATCCAGCTATACCGAACTTCATACAAGAGGAACTGGGAAGTAGCCTTGAACGCATTCTCACAGGAGACCACTTCCTAAATATAACACCAGTAGTATAGACACTAAGAACAGCAGTTAATAAATGGGACCTCCTGAAACTGGTAAGCTTCTATAAGACAAAGGACACTGTTAACAAGACAAAAGAGCAGCCTACTGAATGGAAAAAATCTTCACCAACCGCACATTAGACAGAGGACTGATCTTCAAAATACACAAAGAACACTAGAAACTAGATAACAAAGTATCAAATAATACAATTTAAAAATGGGGTACAGATCTAAACAGAAAATTTTCAACAGAGGAAACTCAAATGGCCGAAAAGAACTTAAGGAAATGTTCATCACCTATCCATCAGAGAAATGCAACTCATTATGACTCCGAGAAACCATCTTATACCTGTCAGAATGGCTAAGATCAAAAACGCTAATGAGAGCTTGGGCATTCCCCGACCCCATAGACGCCCAAGTCGCCCTGCAGAGCTGGCTAATCCCTCCCGCCTGCCATCCCAGCTCCCATCCAGCAGGGACCCTGACTTCTAGCAGAGGGCCATCGGTGGGGTGAGCTTGCTTCGGGCCGTGGCAGGGTCCCGGTGAGGAGGAGCTTGGGTGTTCCCCGACCCCATAGACGCCCAGGTCGCCCTGCAGTGCTGGCTACCCCCTCCCGCCTGCCATCCCAGCTCCCATCCAGGTACGAATTCCTATATTTCTCCCTTCCCCCTGGGGCCATAACATTTCCCCAGCTCAGCTGCCTTGCGAGCTGGGCCTGGGCTGTAGGCGCAGCCCGGCTCGAGGCAGTTCCTGGGTCTTAAAGGCCTCCCTGAGGACAGGTGGACCAGGTGCCAGCTCAGCCACATTCCTGACCAGCAGGGGCCCTGACTTCTAGCAGAGGGCCATCGGAGGGGTGAGTTTGCTTCGGGCCATGACAGGGTCCTGGTGAGGAGGAGCTTTGGCGTTCCCCGACCCCACAGTCGCCCAGGTCGCCCTGCAGTGCTGGCTACCCCTTCCTGCCTGCCATCCCAGCTCCCATCCAGGTACAAATTCCTATATTTCTCCCTTCCCCCTGGGGACATAAAATTTTCCCCAGCTCAGCTGCCTTGCAAGCTGAGCCTGCATTGTAAGCGCATCCCGGAAAGAGGGAGTGCCTGTGCTTCAATAGCCTGCCTGAGGAAAGGTGGGCATTCTGTCAGTGAAGTCCCTGCCCAAGAAGGGAACCTGACCCGGTAACAGAAGTTACCGAGAAAATTTGAAGTAAGAGATGGGCAGACGCCAAGGCAAGGCCTCATCCAACAATCTGAAAAAACATGAAAACACCAGATCCCAAGGACCCTACAACAGAAGGACTTGAACACCACAACCCAGAAGAAGTGGAAAAAAGTGCCATTATGAAAGCAATAGAGTCCCTTAAACAGGATATGAATAACTCCCTTAAAGAATTGGATGAGAAATATAACAAAAAGTTTGAAGAAATGAGTATAGAAATAGATGAGAAATATAACAGAAAGTTTGAAGAAATAAGTAAATCCGTGAATGAGACCCTGAGAAACCAAGAAAAAACAATCAAACAAGTAAAGGAAACAGTGCAAGAATTGAAAACTGAAATGGAGGCAATGAAGAAAACACAAACCGAGAACCGGCTGGATATGGAAAACCTAGGTAAATGAACGGAGACTACAGAATCAAGCATAACCAATAGAATACAAGAGATAGAAGAACGAATCTCAGAATCTGAAGATACCATAGAGAAAATAAATGCTCTGGTCAAAGAAAATGGCAAATCCAACAAATCCTCTTCACAAAACATTCAGGAAATCTGGGACACAATAAAAAAACCAAATCTAAGAATAATAGGGATTGAAGAAGGAGAAGAACTGCAGATCAAAGGCCCAGAAAATATATTCAACAAAATTATAAAAGAAAACTTTCCCAACCTAAAGAACGATATTCCTATGAAGGTTCAAGAAGCATACAGAACACCGAATAGACTGGATCAGAAAAAAACATCCCCTCGCCATATAATAATCAAAACACAAAACATACATATTAAAGAAAAAATTTTAAGAGCTGCAAAGGAAAAAGGTCAAGTAACTTATAAAGGTAAACCTATCAGGCTTACACCGGATTTCTCTATGGAAACCATGAAAGCCAGAAGATCCTGGATAGAGGTACTGCAGAAACTAAGAGACCATGGATGCAAACCCAGACTACTATACCCAGCCAAGCTATTGTTCACTATCAACGGAGAAAACAAAATATTCCAGGATAAAAACAAATTTAAACAATACATAGCTACTAATCCAGCCTTACAGAGAATATTAGAAGGAAAATCACTACCGAAGGAATCCAACATTCCCAACACGGCCTACAATAACTCGAACATCTAGCGACCATTCACAAGCACAAATCAAAGAAGAAAAACACATACACTCTACTACCTAAAAAAAAAAAAAAAATGACCGGAGTCAACAACCACTGGTCATTAATATCACTTAATATCAATGGACTCAATTCACCTATAAAGAGGCACAGACTTAGAGATTGGATACGAAAACAGGATCCAACATTCTGCTGTTTACAAGAAACACACCTCAACCACAAAGACAGACACCTACTCAGAGTAAAGGGTTGGGAAAAGGTTTTCCAAGCAAATGGACCTAAGAAACAAGCGGGTGTGGCCATTCTAATATCTAACAAAATTGACTTCAAACTAAAATCAATCAGAAGAAATGGAGATGGACATTTCATACTCATAACTGGAACAATTCATCAGGAAGAAGTCTCAATCCTGAATATCTATGCTCCTAATATAAAGGCACCCACATATGTAAAAGAAACTCTTCTAGAACTCAAAGCAGTCATCAAACCACACACACTAATAGTAGGAGACTTCAACACACCTCTCTCACCAATGGACAGGTCAATCAGACAGAAACCAAACAGAGAATTGAGAGATTTGGAGGTATTGAATCAAATGGACTTAATAGACATCTATAGAACACTCCACCCAAATAGGAAAGAATATACCTTTTTCTCTGCAGCTCATGGAACCTTCTCGAAAATTGACCACATACTCGGTAACAAAGCAAACTTCCACAGATACAAAAAAATATTAGTAACCACCTGTGTCTTGTCAGATCACCATGGACTAAAATTAGAACTCAACAACAATGCTTCCCCCAGGAAGCCAACAAACTCATGGAAGCTGAACAGTCAACTACTAAATCACCCCTAGGTCAAGGAAGAAATAAAGAAAGAAATTAAACTCTTCCTTGAATTTAATGAAAACAAAGACACAACATACTCAAACCTATCGGACACTATGAAAGCAGTGCTAAGAGGAAAGTTCATAGCACTAAGTGCCCAATTAAAGAAAGCAGAGAAAGCACACATTGGAGACTTAACAGCACACTTGAAAGATCTAGAAAAAAAAGAAGCTGATTCACCCAGGAGGTCTAGAAGACTGGAAATAATAAAACTGAGGGCTAAAATCAACAAAATAGAAACAGAGAAAACAATCCAAAGAATCAATGAATCAAAAAGCTGGTTCTTGGAGAAAATCAACAAGATTGACAAACCCCTATCCAAATTAATCAAACGGCAGAGAGAGAACATGCAAATTAATAAGATCAGAAATGAAAAGGGGCACATAACCACAGACACGGAGGAAATTCAGGGAATCATTAGATATTACTATGAAAGTTTATATGCCACAAAGTTGGAAAATGTAAAAGAAATGGACATTTTTTTAGATAAGTATCATATACCAAAGTTTAACCAAGAACAGGTGAACAATCTAAATAGACCTGTTAGTCGCGAAGAATTAGAAGCTGTTATCAAAAATCTCCCTACCAAAAAAAGCCCAGGACCAGATGGTTTCAATGCAGAATTCTACCAGAACTTCCAGGAAGAGCTAATACCTATACTCCTTAAGGTATTCCACAATATAGAAACAGAAGAGTCATTGCCAAACTCCTTTTATGAAGCTACAGTCACCCTAATACCAAAACCACACAAAGACACAACCGAGAAAGAGAATTACAGGCCAATCTCACTCATGAACATCGATGCAAAAATTCTCAATAAAATACTGGCAAACCGAATCCAAGAACACATTAGAAAAAGTATCCATTATGATCAAGTAGGCTTCATCCCAGAGATGCAGGGCTGGTTCAATATATGCAAATCTATCAATGTAATCCATCATATAAACAAACTGAAAGAAAAAAACCATATGATCATTTCATTGAATGCTGAAAAAGCATTTGACAAAATTCAATACCCATTTATGATAAAGGTGTTGGAGTGACTGGGGATACAAGGATCATACCTAAATATAATAAAAGCAATATACAGCAAGCCAACAGCTAACATCAAATTGAATGGAGAGAAACTCAAAGCCTTTCCACTAAAATCGGGAACGCGACAAGTCTGTCCACTTTCTCCATACCTCTTCAATATAGTGCTTGAAGTTCTAGCAATAGCAATAAGACAACATAAGGAGATCAAGGGGATTCGTATTGGAAAGGATGAAGTTAAACTTTCGTTATTTGCTGACAATATGATAGTTTACATAAGTGACCCCAAAAACTCTACCAAAGAACTCCTACAGCTGATAAACACCTTTAGTAACGTGGCAGGATACAAGATCAACTCCAAAAAAATCAGTGGCCCTCCTATCCACAAAGAATAAAGAAGCAGAGAGGGAAATCAGAGAAACATCACCTTTCATGATAGCCACAAATAGCATAAAATATCTTGGGATTACTCTAACCAAGGAAGTGAAAGACCTATTTGACAAAAACTTTAAGTCTTTGAAGAAAGAAATTGAGGAGGATACCAGAAAATGGAAAGACCTCCCCTGCTCTTGGATTGGGAGAATCAACATAGTAAAAATGGCAATTCTACCAAAAGCAATCTATAGTTTCAATGCAATCCCCATCAAAATCCCATCAAACTTCTTCACAGACCTTGAGAGAACAATAATCAAGTTTATATGGCAAAACAAAAAACCCAGGATAGCCAAAACAATCTTATACAATAAAAGAACTTCTGGAGGCATTACCATCCCTGACTTCAAACTCTATTATAGAGCTACAGTATTGAAAACAGCTTGGTATTGGCATAAGAACAGAGAAGTCGACCTATGGAATCGAATAGAAGACCCAGATATTAACCCACAAACTTATGAACACCTAATTTTCGACAAGGGAGCTAAAGGTATGCAATGGAAGAAGGAAAGCATCTTTAACAAATGGTGCTGGCATAACTGGATGTCAACCTGTAAAAGAATGAAAGTAGATCCATATCTATCACCATGCACAAAAATCAAGTCCAAATGGATTAAAGACATCAACATTAATCCGTCCACTTTGAACCTGATAGAAGAGAAAGTGGGAAGTAGTCTACAAGATATAGGCACAGGAGGCCTCTTCCTAAGTAGGACCCCAGTAGCACAGACAATAAGAGAAACAATGAAAAATGGGATCTACTGAAACTGAGAAGCTTCTGTAAAGCAAAGGACACTGTCAGTAGGACAAAAAGGCTGCCTTCTGACTGGGAGAAGATCTTCACCAACCCCTCATCAGACAAAGGTCTGATCTCCAAAATATACAAAGAACTCAAGAAACTAGACACTAAAACTCTAATTAACCCAATTAAAAAATGGGGTACTGAACTGAACAGAGAATTCACAACAGATGAACTTCGAATGGCCAGAAGACACTTAAGATCATGCTCAACCTCCTTAGCGATCAGGGAAATGCAAATCAAAACCACTTTGAGATACCATCTTACACCTGTCAGAATAGCTAAAGTCAAAAACACCAACGATAGCCTATACTGGAGAGGATGTGGGGTGAGGGGAACACTCATCCATTGTTGGTGGGAATGCAAACTCGTGCAGCCACTGTGGAAATCAGTGTGGCGGTTTCTCAGGAAACTGGGAGTCAACCTCCCTCAGGACCCAGCAATTCCACTCTTGGCAATATACCCAAGAGATTCCCTAACATACTACAAAAGCATTTGTTCTACTATGATCATAGCAGCACTGTTTGTAATAGCCAGAACCTGGAAACAGCCTAGGTGCCCCTCAATAGAAGAATGGTTAAAAAAAGGTGTGGAACATATACACATTAGAGTTTTACTCAGCGGTAAAAAACAATGATATCTTGAATTTTGCATGCAAATGGATGGAAATAGAAAACGCTTTACTGAGTGAGGTAAGCCAGACCCAAAAAGAGGAACACGGTATGTATTCACTCATAAGTGGATTCTAACCATAATTAAAGGTCTTTGAGCCTATTATTCGTGATCCTAGAGAAGCTAAATAAGAAGATGAACCTGATGAAGATTATTTAGCTATCTGCCAGGAGGTAGAAAATAGACAAGAGTCCCAGGTAACCTCGGGTGCATGGGGGGGTGGGAAGGTTGATGGAAGGGGAGAGGGTTAGAGAGAAGGGAATAGGGGAGGAATGGGGAAAGCTCGGTGGCCTGGGATGCAGGGGGGCGGGGGAAGGGAGGAAGGATGAATATGGTATCAGGGAAGAATATATTTCAACTAAGGGAGTCATTTTAGGGTTTACAGGAGACTTGATTATATATGGGATCCCAGGTCCAAGGAGAGATCCCCCAGATTGTTCTCTGGACAGAGGAGAGGGTGCCTGAATCGGCCGTGGCCCATAACCATACTGATGTATATTTTGCTTATCACCACAGATCCTTCATCTGGCGAAGGACGGCGATAGAGACAGAGACCCACATTGGAGCACCGGACTGAGCCCCCCAAGGTCCAAATGAGGAGCAGAAGGAGGAAGAACATGAAAAAGGAAATCAGGACTGCGAGGGATGCTATCACCCACTGATACAAGGGAACGGATCTAATGAGAGTTTACCAAGGCCAGTTGGACTGGAACTGAACGAGGACGTGATCTAACCAGATTCTCGGAATTTGGCCGGATTCTCTGAATGTGGCTGGCCCGAAGTCTTTCTGAAAAGCCATTGACTATGATACTGGGACGTGTTTCCTCTGCATATACTGGATTTTGGGGATCCAGTCTGTTTGGATACTCACCTTCCTGGACCTGGAGGGAGGGGCGAGGAACTTGAACTTCCCACAGGGCAGGAAACCCTGACTGCCCTAAGGGACGAAGAGGGAGGAGGAGAGGGAGTGGGGGGAGTGGGAAGGTATTGGGAAGAGGGGCGGAAATGGAAACTTTTATAATTTAATAAAATTTACTTTCAAAAAAACGCTAATGACAGCTTATGATGGAGAAGATGTGTAGTCAGGGAACACTCCTCCATTGCTGGTGAGAGTGCAAACTTGTACAGCCACTTTGGAAATCAGTATGGCGGTTTCTTAAAAAAATGGAAATCAATTTACCTCAAACCCAGCAATACCATTCTTGGGCATATTTCCAAAAGATGCTCAATCAAACCACAAGGACATTTGCTCAATTAGGTTCATAGCAGCATTATTCATAATAACCAGAATGTGGAAACAACCTAGATCCTCCTCAAGTAAAAAAAAAATGGATAAAGAAAATGTGGTAGTTTTCACAATGGAGTATTACTCAGTGTTGAAAATACAATGACATCATGAAATTTGTAGGCAAATGAATGGAACAAGGAATTAAAAAAGTTCCTGAGTGAGGTAATCCAGACCCAGAGAGCCAAACATGGTATGTCCTCACTCATAGGTGGATATTAGATGTAAAGCCAAGGATAAGCAGTCTATAGTCCATGACCACAGAGCAGATAGAAAACAAGGAGAACCCTAAGAGAGACATTCGTGGATCCCCACGACCCAAGGGGAATTAGATAAGATCTACTTAGTAAATTGACAGTGTAGGGAGCAGGGGCAGTGGTAGGGGAGTAGTGAGGGGAAAAGGGTAACAGGGGGGAGACCATGAGGAATTGGGGAGAACGAGTTGGGTAAAGGACAAGGTGGGAGAGCAGGGAAAGAAATACCTTAAAAGAGGGAGCCATTGTGGAGTTAGCAGGAAACCTGGCACTAGGGCAATTCCCAGGAATCCACAAGGATGAACCCAGCTAAGAATCTAAGCAATCCTGGAGAGGATTCCTGAACTCTCCTTCCCCTGTACTCAGGTTGATGACTACCTTAACTGTCACCATAGAAACTTCATCCAGTAACTGACGGAAGCAGATGCAGAGATCCACAGCTAAGCAAATGGCCAGGCTCCTGGAGTCCTGTCATAGAGAGGGAGGGGTGATATTATGAGCAAAGAGGCCAAGAGGATGATGGGGAAACCCACAGAAACAGCTGACTTGAGCTAGTGGGAGCTCACTGACCCTGGACTGACAGCTGGAGAACCAGTGTAAGACTGAACTAGGCCTTCTCAATATGGGTGACAGTTGTGTGGCTTGGGCAGTTTGTGGGGATCCTGGCAGTGGGATCAGGATTTATCCCTAGTGCGTAAAATGGCTCTTTGAAACCCATTCCCTTTGGAAGGATACCTCACTGAGCCTAGCTAGATACAGAGGGGAGTACGTTGGTCCTGCTTCAAGTGATGTGACAGACTTTGTTGACCACCAATGGGAAGTCTAACACTCTCTGAGGAGTATATGGGGGTGGGGTGGGGAGAAGGTTGGGGGAGTGGGAAAATGGGAGGGAAACGCAAATGGGATTGGTAGGTAAAATAAGATTGTTTTAAAAATTAAAAAAAAGAAAATTTTCTATGCTTTTGGCCTGCGTTTCTTCTCTTTTCGCTCTTTTTTTAAAAAAAATTGTTTTTAGATCTGTTCTTTTCATAGTGCTCGATTTCCTGTACATCTTGTGTCAGGGGTCTTCATTTTCTTTGACTAACCCATCCATTTCTTTTATAGGATCTCCAAAGCCTGAGATTCTCTTCCATCTCTTGTATTGCTGTTTGAATTCTTAAATTTTTATTTTCCACATTTCGTTCAGTTTTAGTTTTCTTTATTGATTCTGTTTCTACTTTCAGATCCTGGATGGTTTTATTTATTTCTTTCCACCATTTGTTTTCCTGGATTTCCTTAAGGAATGTATTCATTTCCTCTTTAAGTAAGTCTATCTTATACATAAATACTGTTTTTAGATCTTTTTCTTCTGCTTCAGCTATGTTGGAATATTCAGAGCCTGCAGTAGTGGGGTTGCTCAGCTCTGGTGGAGATGTATTATCCTGGATGTTATTTATTTGTTTGTTTTTTGGTATTGTTGTTGTTGTTTTATCCTGGATGTTATTGATTGCATTTTTATGATTATGTCTTGGCATCTAGGTTTGGGAAGATTGTAATTCTTGGTGCTGATACTTTGGATTGGGGTTTGTCCATCTTGTTGATTTTCTCCAAGAACCAGCTTTTTGTTTCATTGATTCTTTGGATTGTTTTCTGTGTTTCTATTTTGTTGATTTCAGCCCTCACTTTGATTATTTCCAGTCTTCTACTCCTCCTGGGTGAATCAGCTTCTTTTTTTTTCTAGAGCTTTCAAGTGTGCTGTTAAGTCTCTAATGTGTGCTTTCTCCGTTTTCTTTAATTGGGCAGTTAGTGCTATGAACTTTCTTCTTAGCACTGCTTTCATAGTGTTCCATAGGTTTGAGTATGTTGTGTCTTTATTTTCATTTAATTCAAGGAAGACATTGACTTTTTTTCTTTATTTCTTCCTTGACCCATGGGTGATTTAGTAGTTGACTGTTCTACTTCCATGAGTTTGTTGGCTTTCTGGGGGCAGCATTGTTGTTGAATTCTAACTTTAATCCATGGTGATCTGACAAGACACAGGTGGTTACTAATATTTTTTTGTATCTGTGGAAGTTTGCTTTGTTACCAAGTATGTGGTCAATTTTTGAGAACGTTCTATGAGCTGCAGAGAAGAAGGTATATTCTTTCCTATTTGGGTGGAATGTTCTATAGATATCTGTTAAGTCCATTTGATTCAATACCTCCAATAATTCTCTTATTTCTCTGTTTGGTTTCTGTCTGATTGATCTGTCCTTGGTGAGAGAGGTGTGTTGAAGTCTCCTACTATTAGTGTGTGTGGTTTGATGACTGCCTTGAGTTCTAGAAGTGTTTCTTTTACATAAGTGGGTGCCTTTATATTAGGGGCATTGATATTCAGGATTGAGACGTCCTCCTGATGAATTGTTACTGTTATGAGTATGAAATGTCCATCTCTATCTCTTCTGATAGTTTTTAGTTTGAAGTCAATTTTGTTAGATATTAGAATGGCCACACCCGCTTGTTTCTTAGGTCCATTTGCTTGGAAAACCTTTTCCCAACCCTTTACTCTGAGTAGATGTCTGTCTTTGCGGTTGAGGTGTGTTTCTTGTAAACAGCAGAATGTTGGATCTTGTTTTCGTATCCAATCTCTAAGTCTGTGCCTCTTTATAGGTGAATTGAGTCCATTGATATTAAGTGATATTAATGACCAGTGGTTGTTGACTCTGGTTATTTTATTTATTTATTTATTTTTGGGTAGTAGAGTGTATGTTTTTCCCTTCTTTGAGTTGTGTTTGTGAAGGGTGGCTAGATGTCTGAGTTATTGTAGGCGGTGTGGGGATTGTTGGATTCCTTGAGTTGTGATTTGCCTTCTTATACTTTCTGTAAGGCTGGATTTGTAGCTACATATTGTTTAAATTTATTTTTATCCTGGAATATTTTGTTTTCTCCGTTGATAGTGAACGAAAGCTTGGCTGGGTATAGTAGTCTGGGCTTGCATCCATGGTCCCTTAGTTTCTGCAGTACCTCTATCCAGGACCTTCTGGCTTTCATGGTTTCCATAGAGAAGTCCGGTGTAAGTCTGATAGGTTTACCTTTATACGTTACTTGACCTTTTTCCTTTGCAGCTCTTAATATTCTTTCTTTAATCTGAATGCTTTGTGTTTTGATTATTATATGGCGAGGGGATGGTTTTTTTTTGATCCAGTCTATTCGGTGTTCTGTATGCTTCTAGAACCTTCATAGGGATATCATTCTTTAGATTGGGGAAGTTTTCTTCTATAATTTTGTTGAATATATTTTCTGGACCTTTGATCTGCAATTCTCCTCCTTCTTCTACCCCAATTATCCTTAGATTTGGTTTTTTTTATTGTGTCCCACATTTTCTGAATGTTTTGTGATGAGAATTTGTTGGATTTGCTGTTTTCTTTGGTAAGAGCGTTTAATTTCTCTATGGTGCCTTCAGAGTCTGAGATTCTTTCTTCTATCTCTTGTATTCTGTTGATTATGCTTGTTTCTGAAGTCTCTGTTTGTTTACCTAAATTTTTCATAGCCAGCCGGCCCTCGGTTTGTGATTTCTTCATTGACTCCATTTCAGTTTTCAAATTTGAACTGTTTCCATTACCTGTTTGGTTGTTTTTTCTTGGTTTCCCAGAATTTCATTTACGAATTTACTCATTTCTTCAAACTTTTTGGTATATTTTTCTTCCATTTCTGTACTCATTTCCTCAATCTTTTTATTATATTTATCTTCCATTTCTTTACGGCAGATTTTCACCTCCTGTTTAAGTTCCTCTATTATTTTCATAAAGATCTGCTTAGAGTCAATTTCTTCTATTTCTTCTGGAGTAGGGTGTTCAATTCTTCTAGTTTCGTGCTCCCTGGATTCTGGAGATGTCATGTTGCCTTTCAGGTTGTTGTAGGAATTCTTGCATTGGCGCCTGTCCATCTCCTCCTCTCTGGATGAAACTCCTCAGCACTCTCTGGTTAGAACTCCTCAGCACTCTCTGGATAGAACTCCTCAGCAATGCAGCAGGGATAGCTCCCAAATGGTAATTCTTTAAAACATACATTTGAGCAACACTGAACTCAGCAGGTTGTATTAATATGTGTGTACTTTTAAGCGCGCGGGCGCATGTGTGTGTGTGTGTGTGTGTGTGTGTGTGTGTGTGTGTGTGTGTGACAATAATAAAGGGTAAAATGTCATGAATTTAAGGGGTCACAGGTAGGGTTGGAGGGAGAAGGGAGAAAAGTGTAAATACAAAATCCTCAAAGGAAAAAAAATAAGGTAAAAGAGAAAATTAAATTCCTCCATTCACCGATATCCTCCACCCTAAAGTTTTATGTGTTTCTTCTTTGTATGTATATTTAAATCTAATTTCCACACAAGAGAGAAAATATGTGCCTAAATCGGGCCATAAGGAAAACCGCCAATTTGAAAACCAAAGAAGTTTGTACAGACTGAGGAGAACTCGGTTTAGGCTATCCTCAGTTTCAGGCTGGCTCAGAGAAAACAGCTCCATCGTTTTTGCAAACACAAAAGGCGGGGGAAGAGGAGTGCATATTGTTACTCTCTCCAACACTGCCATCTTATGGTCGGAAAAACTGAAAATCGTTTACAGGCCAAAGAAACTTTATGGCTTTCAAGAAGCCGAGCAACTAAGCAGAATGAAAGACACTTGGAGCCTGGTAAAGGGTATCCAGCTCCCAAAGAAAAACGAGAATCGCGCCACACTCCCACCACTTATTAGGTGTGTCCCACACGCTCTTTAGGTCTATAAAGTGTCCAATCAAAACACAACTCACACTTCAAAGCAAATAAGAGCTTGTTTTTAAGCAAACCGTCTGGAACCATGACATAGTCATAGGGTAATTTGGGCTTCCTGACTCCAAAGAAGAAACACTTCGTGGGGCTGGGGCAGGTGGAGGGGGCAGGGACTTCGGGAGACGCAGTGATTATAAGCCTCCAGAATATTTCGAAAGTGGGGCAACGCAGCCAGTAAGTTATCGTGCCACCTGCCCCACCCCCTGGATACATGTAAAAACTCATAAAAGATTACAAAAGCGCAAGCAAAAGGCAGGAAATTGCCCACGATCTCACTGCGGACCTGTACGCCAACCCTCTCTTCTACCTGCCATTCCAAAGACATGTTGGCTGTGTCTGCCCTTTGTGTCCCGCTTCTGGCTGGGGAGAGGGGAGCGGGGCGTGGGGAGAGACCATGGGGAAGGACTAAGCAAGGCGGCCTTGCCAGGACAGTTTCCCTGGTCAGGCTGAGTGTCTGTAAGGGTGTGTTTTATGATGGCTCAATACCTTCTGGCTCCCGAGTTCTCGTTTTGGTTGTGACTGGACGAACTGAAGAAAATGGCGGACTTTTTTCGGGGAGTGTTGGTAAATTTTGGTTTCTTTGACCAGTAGAGGGCACTGCGGTGCCGTTCACTTGGCTTGCGCTCCGTTCTTCCCCCGCCTTTCGTACTTAAAAAAAACCGCATGATTCTTGTTTTTCCTTTTTTCTATTGGACCTTTCCTCTCTTCCCTGCTCGGGCCTAGCAGCCCCAATCATTTTGGTTTTATCTTTGTGAACGGTATTCCGCCTAAAATTTCCTGCTTGTTCTTTGTAGCGTTGGTTTTTACAATCTGAGTGAACTGAAGCAGAAAATGTCCGATGTTTTGGGCGGGGTTGTTGGTAAATCTAGGGTGCTCTGACCACTAGATGGCACTGCGTCCCCGATCCGTTCGCTTGCCCTCGGTTCTCCCCCGCCTTTCGTACTTAAAAAAAATGGAATAATTTTTGCTTTTCCTCTCTTCTGTTGAAGCTTTTTTTTCTTTCTCTTTTCTGTTTGGGCCTACCAGGCCCAGTCATTTGAGTTTTATCTTTGTGAACTGTTTCCCGCCGAAAATTCCCTGTCTGTGCTTTTCAGTGCTTTTTCCACAAACTGGGTGACCTAGGCACCCCACCTCCTCAGGTTTGGGCTCCTCTGAAGTACCTTTGACAAGCTTTCCTCAACTCCTCCTTTGTTCTAGGGACAGCTATTACCAAGTTATTTCAGTGTGGGCCTCACGTGACCTCTTCACATTTCTACAGAAGCTTATGTATGAATGGAAATCCCCACACTGCCATTATTGCACGGTCGCCACCGATTAGAATTGATTACGATTGCTTCACTTTTTTTCATTTATACCAGTACATTCAAAATACACGGATTTTATCACTTTGAAACAGTTTGTTTCTTCTAGTGTGACAAAATCGTTTAATAACTGATATGAAAAACAGAAATAGACCTTAACTCCCCATCTCAATGACAGGTATCTAAAGTGTTGCTTTGCTTTCTTGCGGACCTTTTTTTTTTTTTTAAGTTTTTTATATCACACCAACAGTGCCTAACAATTCTGTCTCCCAGTTATTGTCTCTTTCTCATTAAGAAGCATTGGTGCGGAGATGGCTCAGTGGTACAATTCTTTGCGCTGGCATGATGACCATTGTGGCATGTGATCAAGTGGGGACATGACCAATGTATGGCTGAGGGGGCCTTGAATGCATATATGAGGGAGGGCGCGGTCAGAGAGGAGTCTAGAGCAAGGAGAGCAAGTCCAAGTCTGAACATGGCCAGCAGAATGGACAGGGCCTTGAGGGGTTGGGGGACCGAAAGAGATCACACACAGAAAAGAGGACAGAGAGAGGGGTCAAGAGAGTGATGGCCAAATGGCAGGTCTACATAGAAATGAGAAGGTGGGAAAGGACCGCCCATGAGCTGGAGAAGTTTAGGGCGGGGTGGGATGAGAAGAACCAGGGTACTGAGTGATGCTGAGAGTTTGGCCTGCAGGCCTGATATGCTACTAGGCACCACAGAGAGCCATGTGTGCGCTTCTTTGAACCTGACAGCATGGATCTCTAGATCCAGGGCTGGATGAGTTGAGCCAAAGGTCGTTGTGGGACAACAGGGCCAGTAGTCTAGCGTGTCACCTGCCCCACCCCGTGGATACATGTAAAAACTCATAACAGAGGAGAAAAGCGCAAGCAAAACGCAGGAAAATGCCCACGATCTCACTGCAGACCTGTACGCCAACCCTCTTCTCTACCTGCCAATCCAAAGACATGTTGGTGTCTGCCCTTTGTGTCCCGCTTCTGGCTGGGGAGAGGGGAGCGGGGCGTGGAGAGAGACGGTGGGGAAGGACTAAGCAAGGCGGCCTTGCCAGGACAGTTTCCCTGGTCAGGCTTAGTGTCTATAAGGGTGTGTTTTATGATCGCTCTATACCTTCTGGCTCCCGAGTTCTCGTTTTGGTTGTGACTGGACGAACTGAAGAAAATGGCGGATTTTGGTGGGTGTTGTCGGCAAATCTAGGTTTCTTTGACCACTAGATGGCACTGCGTCCCCGTTCATTTGACTTGTTCTCCGTTCTTCCCCCGCCTTTTGCACTTAGAAAAAATGAAATGAGTGGTAATTTTTTTTCTTTTTTTTTTAAATGAAATTTCTTTATACTAGAAGTTAGGACTTAAAAATTACTTCTTGTAATAAGCAAACATTTTACTTTACCAACTCTTTTTTGTTTTGTTTTCTTATTTTTCCATTCAAAAATTTACACTTCCTACCCTCCTCCCATTTCCCTTCCTCTCCCCCACCACCCTTCTTCCTCCCCCTCCCGCCTTAAGAGTGGGCAGGGTACCCTTCGGTGTGGGAAGTCCAAGGCCCTCCCCCCTCCATCCATGCCTAGGATGGTGTGCATCCAAATAGACTAGGGTCCCAGAAAGCTAGCACATGCAGTAGAAACAGGTTCCGGTGGTGCTATTGATGGCCTCTCAGTCAGCCCCCATTGTCAGCCACACTCAAAGTCCGGTTTGATCACATGCACCTTCAGTTCCGGTCCAGCTGGATTTGTTGAGCTCCCATTAGATCAGGCCCTAGGTCTCAATGGGCAGACCAACCCCTCATGGTCCTGACTTCCTTGCACATCTTCTTCCTCCTTCTGCTCTTCAACTGGATCTTTGGAGCACAGTCCATGCTCTGATGAGGTCTCTGTCTCTATCTCCAATTGTCACCAGATGAAGATTCTATGGAGATATTCGAGATAATCATCAGTGTGATAGTGGGGCAAGGCCAGTTCAGGCACCCTCTCCTCTGCTGCCCAAGGACCTAGCTGGTGACATCCCTGTGGACACCTGGGATCCACTCTAGAGCCAAGTCTCTTGCCGACCCTAAAATGGCTCCCTTAATGTAGATATCTTCTTCCCTGCTCCTGTATCTGCCCTTTCTCCATCTCCACCCTCCCACTCCCCCAAGCTCTTTCCAGTCTTTCTCTTCTCCCTTCTCTCTCCCTCTCTCCCCTTCCCCCACCCCCGCCCTCACACCTACCCCCACCCCTATGTTTTTGAGCAATTTATCCTAGTTTGATGGTTGATCTCCCTAGAAGTGGCACAATACCTTTTCTAGAAGGAAGACAGAAAGAGGAAGTTCAAGAGGGCATCTCTGTTGTGACTATGCCTTAAATATATTTTATTTTTAACATTCTGTGTGAGGGCTTTGTCTGCATGTACGTCTGTCCACCCTTTAAGAGCTCCAGCAGGTCCTAGATGGGGTAGATGTCATGGTAGACAAACCTAAGATTTGGCCATGTGCCTGGGTAGTAACTGAACTGGTCAGTCTGGGTCACTGGAGCTGTCCCCCTCAGGCAAGGGGTGGAGCTAGCTCTCCTAGGCCTTTGCCATTATTTCTCCCTAGCCTGGCCTGCTGTGAGAGGTGGGGTAGACAGAACTTTCTGTCCTGCCCTGTCCCATAGCCATCCAGTCCCAAATAAACACACAGAGGCTTATATTAATTATAAACTGGTTGGCCTATTGCTCAGGTCTTACAACTTATATTAACCCATAATTCTTGTCTATGTTTATCCATATGGCTTGATACCATTGCTCAGTGAGGCATTCTCATCTTGCTTCCTCTGCATCTGGTTGATGACTGTGTTTCTGTCTTATTCCCAGAATTCTCTTAGCCTGGTCGCCCCACCTATACTTCCTGCCTGGCTACTGGTCAATCAGCATTTTATGAGTAATAGGAGTGACAGATCTTTACAGTGTACAAGAACATTATCCCACAGAAGGGTGGGACCATCTTTTCCCAGTGAGGGGCCGGGCAAGCGGGCAGCTCTCCTGTGAGGGTCTGGACCAGCTCTCCTGTGGCAGTGTCCAGTGAGGGGCAGAATCAGCAAAGGGTGGGGCCAGCTCAGCATGGCCCTCTGATTTCATCCACACATGGTTCCTTTGGCCTGCTGAGGTGGCACAGGCCAGAGACATCAATACAGCTGCAGTTGGCCTATGGACTCAGACATGGCCCTCAGCAGCAGCTTGGACCCTGATGAAATTCTGGCTCTGGGCGGAAGTACTGGCCACTCAGGTTGGGATGGCTCTGATGGTGGCATGGCCCCCTGGATACCAACAAGTCCGCAGGTCAGGTTGCAGCCCCGACCCCAGGCTTCCATGTGACATTTGGAGGCAACTTGGGCTGTGGTAGGACCATGGCCACCCAGATCTGCAGAGCCCCAGTGGCAGCATGGCCCTAACCTCAGGCGTCCCTATGGCCCTCAACACTAACAGAACATCAAGATGGACGTTTGGCTGCAGCAGGGTCACATAGTCAGGCACGACCAGACATCATCAGGTGACTGGCCTGACCCCAGGTATCCACATGGCCCTCAGGGGCAACAGTAGCCACGGGTGTCAACCCAGACCCTGGCTGCTATAGTGTCATGGACCCTTGTCAGCACCCCCAGACCTAGATGACACCATGGCCCCGGGTGATAGCACAGGCCACTCAGATCTGTATGGTCCCAGCTGCAACATGGCCCCCAGACTCCAACAAGGCCATAGGTTGTGACCCAAACTCCGGGTCTCTGTGTGGCCCCTGGTGGCAACTTGGGCCACAGACTTTAAAAGAAACCCTGACTGTGGTAGGACCGTAGACTCAGACATGGTCCTTGGCAGCAGCCTGGGTCTGGATGTCACTATGGCCCCAGGTGGTGGCACAGGTCACCCAGATCATCATGCAACATTGAGGTCTTGGAACACCAACACAGCCCCAGGTGGCAGCCCAGATCTCGGAAATCCACATTGCCCTCAATGGCAAGGGACATCAACAGAGACCCTGGCTGCAGGAGGGCCGCAAGACCCAGATATTTTTCTAAATAGTTCTAGTGTGATAGTTACTGCTCACAAGTAAGTAGCAAATGGATCTGCCTGAGCTTCCTGCCCTATCTTTCTTGGATAATGGACTTACAAATTATCATCTTAAACACACCCCTTTCTTTCCCGTGCTGCCTTTGGTCATGGTGTTTATTATAGCAATAGAAACTCTAACTAAGCAATCTTTAATCAGCATTATCACAGAATTCATAATCAGAAAAATAGTATAAATATGAAAATTGGAATATAAATATGAATATAAATATGAAAAGAATGCGGCGTCCACTATGACACATCAGAGGACCAAAACATGTAGAAGTAAAGAATGCACATGTCTTGTTAGGGCTTGCTATTGTGAGGCGACAGCATGGCCATGGCCACTCTTTTAAGAAAGCGTTTTATTGAAATGGCTCACTTACAGTTCAGAGGTTCAGAAGGCCATCATGGCGGAGTGCATGGTGCTGGAGAAACAGCCAAGCGTCCTACATCTTGCAGGCAACTGCTGACCTCTCCAAGGAAAGCTTGAGAAAAAAACCTTCAAAGCCTGCCCCCACCGTGACACCCTTCCTCCAATAAGACCACGCCTACTCCATCAGGGCCACACCTCCTAACAGCGCCACACCCTTTGAGGGCCATTTTCTTTCAAACCACTGCAGTACACACCTTTTTAACAGTTCTCTGCACCTTAGCCAGCATTAGACATTGTATTGGTGAGCATCCCCACAGGTGTAAAAATGAGGCAAGGACATCAGTAGAAACTTGGTCCTCAATCACCAGTGACACTTTCCTACTGGATAGGAACTTTGTACACAGGATGATTCTAGAAGGCCCTTTACCTGTGCAAAGTTTCAGCTCTCTCTCAAAGGGAGTAAGAGCTGGTTTATTTTGTAACTGAAGATGAGCCAAATAGCCTGGGATTTGTGTTAATCCAGATACCATGTTACAGCCTTGTTAAAGTTTTGTGACAAATTTATATATACTAAGAGAATGAAATCAGCCACAAATCAAGACACTTTTCGAGGACATTGGTGGCAGGGAAACCTCTGCTCTCGGCTCCAGATGCTATCTATTAATGTTCTTAGACTTTTGGTTGGTGGAAGCTAGGGCTCTATGTATATATTTATATTGATATATGTAACAGGGTAGTCACCAGGATGTTGGGTCAAATTCCAGTGGAACACATTGCTATGGGAGGGTTAAAGATAGCTCCAGCTAGTTTGGCTCTGGACCTCTACCATTCCGGCATTCAGTGACCACAGGTGATCTCATTAAGCAATTAAGCAGTTGGTGTGTGGAAAATCTCTAACGTGGGGAAGGTTTTGTTTCTGGGAACTTTACACACCTTACAAGAAAGACACGTGCTGGAAAGCAGTGTAGATGTGAAGAGAATCACAAACCCTTTGTTCATGCCTCAGCTCTTAATGGACAAAAGGAATCAGTAGAGTAGAAGAAAACAATAAACGTCTGGAATTTGTCAAAACCTTGAATCTATAATAATTTACTGGACATCATTACTTAAAGTAATAGCATTAAATCACCACAGACTTTAGGATCATACTGATAACTCATCTCTGAAAGGATATCAATTTGTTGTAAACAAATTTATATCAAGCATTGTGGCAGGCACAGACCTGCAGGCTCAGCACTTAGGAGGATCAGGGTTCAAGGCCATTCTCAGCTTGTAGTGAGTTGGAGGCCAACCTGGGCTACATTGAGACTTTATCTCAAAATATTAAAATGTAAGCTTCTTCTCTAACTCCCCATCCCCTTGAAAACCGAAAGGAACTCACATATGATTGTAGCCTAAGAACAAGACTAGGACCTAAACATTTTATTAGACACAATAGAGAGTATGTGTGAACTGTAACTGTTTAGACAATAACGACTCAGGTTTTACTGTTGTTATAACTGCCTTCTTTGGGGTACAGTGTATGTTTGGAAGGCAGATATCAATGCCTGGTGTTTCTCCACCTTATATGTCTGAGACAGAATCTCTAACTGAACCTGGATCTTCTTGGCCACAACGACCCTTTGGCTCCACTCATCCAGCACTGGAGCTAGAGATCCATGCTGTCAGGTCCAAAAGAAGCGCATACATGGCTCTCTGTGGTGCCTAGTAGCATATCAGGCCTGCAGGCCAAACTCTCAGCATCACTCAGGCCCTGTCCATTCTGCTGGCCATGTTCAGACTTGGACTTGCTCTCCTTGCTCTAGACTCCTCTCTGACCGCGCCCTCCCTCATATATGCATTCAAGGCCCCCTCAGCCATACATTGGTCATGTCCCCACTTGATCACATGCCACAATAGTCATCATGCCAGCGCAAAGAATTGTACCACTGAGCCATCTCCGCACCAATGCTTCTTAATGAGAAAGAGACAATAACTGGGAGACAGAATTGTTAGGCACTGTTCTGTTGGTATGATATAAAAAACTTAAAAAAAAAAAAAAGGTCCGCAAGAAAGCAAAGCAACACTTTAGATACCTGTCATTGAGATGGGGAGTTAAGGTCTATTTCTGTTTTTCATATCAGTTATTAAACGATTTTGTCACACTAGAAGAAACAAACTGTTTCAAAGTGATAAAATCCGTGTATTTTGAATGTACTGGTATAAATGAAAAGAAGTGAAGCAATCGTAATCAATTCTAATCGGTGGCGACCGTGCAATAATGGCAGTGTGGGGATTTCCATTCATACATAAGCTTCTGTAGAAATGTGAAGAGGTCACGTGAGGCCCACACTGAAATAACTTGGTAATAGCTGTCCCTAGAACAAAGGACGAGCTGAGGAAAGCTTGTCAAAGGTACTTCAGAGGAGCCCAAACCTGAGGAGGTGGGGTGCCTAGGTCACCCAGTTTGTGGAAAAAGCACTGAAAAGCACAGACAGGGAATTTTCGGCGGGAAACAGTTCACAAAGATAAAACTCAAATGACTGGGCCTGGTAGGCCCAAACAGAAAAGAGAAAGAAAAAAAAGCTTCAACAGAAGAGAGGAAAAGCAAAAATTATTCCATTTTTTTTAAGTACGAAAGGCGGGGGAGAACCGAGGGCAAGCGAACGGATCGGGGACGCAGTGCCATCTAGTGGTCAGAGCACCCTAGATTTACCAACAACCCCGCCCAAAACATCGGACATTTTCTGCTTCAGTTCACTCAGAATTGTAGAAACCAACGCTATAAAGTATAGGCAGGAAATTTGAGGAGGAAAACCGTTCACAAAGATAAAACCAAAATGATTGGGGCTGCTAGGCCCGAACAGGGAAGAGAGAAAAAAAAAATGGTCCAATGGAAAAAAGGAAAAACAAGAATCATGCGGTTTTTTTAAGTACGAAAGGCGGGGGAAGAACGGAGCGCAAGCCAAGTGAACGGCACCGCAGTGCCCTCTACTGGTCAAAGAAACCAAAATTTACCAACACTCCCCGAAAAAAGTCCGCCATTTTCTTCAGTTCGTCCAGTCACAACCAAAACGAGAACTCGGGAGCCAGAAGGTATTGAGCCATCATAAAACACACCCTTACAGACACTCAGCCTGACCAGGGAAACTGTCCTGGCAAGGCCGCCTTGCTTAGTCCTTCCCCATCGTCTCTCCCCACGCCCCGCTCCCCTCTCCCCAGCCAGAAGCGGGACACAAAGGGCAGACACAGCCAATATGTCTTTGGATTGGTAGGTAGAAGAGAGGGTTGGCGTACAGGTCCGTAGTGAGATCGTGGGCATTTTCCTGCCTTTTGCTTGCGCTTTTGTAATCTCTTATGAGTTTTTACATGTATCCAGTGGGTGGGGCAGGTGACACGAAAACCTACTGGCCGCGTTGCCCCACTTTCGAAATGTCCTGAGGGCTTATAATCACTGCGTCTCCCGAAGTCCCTGCCCCCTCCACCTGCCCCAGCCCCACGAAGTGTTTCTTCTTTGGAGTCAGGAAGCCCAAATTACCCTATGACTATGTCATGGTTCCAGACGGTTTGCTTAAAAACAAGCTCTTATTTGCTTTGAAGTGTGAGTTGTGTTTTGATTGGACACTATATAGTCTTAAAGAGCGCGTGGGACACACCTAATGAGTGGTGGGAGTGTGGCGCGATTCTCGTTTTTCTTTGGGAGCTGGATACCCTTTACCAGGCTCCAAGTGTCCTTCATTCTGCTTAGTTGCTGGGCTTCCTAAAAGTCATAAAAGGCAGTTTCTTTAGCCTGTAAACGATTTTCAGTTTCTCTGACCACTAGATGGCAGTGTTGGACAGAGTAACAATATGCACTCCTCTTCCCCCGCCTTTTGTGTTTGCAAAAACGTGTTGAGCTGTTTTATCTGAGCCAGCCTGAAACTGAGGATAGCTGAAACCGAGTTCTGCTTAGCCTGTACAAATTTCTTGGCTTTTCAAATTGGCGATTTTCCTTATTCGCCAACTTAGGCACCCCAGCTATACATTTTCTCTTCTGTGAGGAAATTAGATTTAAATATGCATACTTACATACTTGTTTGCATCTCATGGAAGAATAAAAGGGGTCTATGAAAGTGGAGGAACAGGTAGGTGTAAAGGGGTGAGGGAAGGGTGAAGGAGTCGATAATGAAATACACACACACACACACACACACACACACACACACACACGAAAACAGAAAGAACACTGTTTGGAGAAAGCGAATCAGCAAGAAGCGGGTGAGGATGGGGAAGGGCAGTGGGAGAAGCAAAGAAGATATACCTAAAACTTCAGGGTTAAGGACACCAGTGAATGGAGAAATTTAATTTTTCTTTTTTCCTTATTTTTTTTTCTTTGAGGATTTTGTATTTACATTTTTCTCCCTTCTCCCTCCAACCCTGCCTGTGACCCCTTAAATTCATGACATTTTACCCTTTATTATTGTCACACACACACACTCACACACATACACACACACTTATAAATACACATATATTAATACAACCTGCTGAGTTCAGTGTTGCTCAAATGTATGTTTTAAAGAATTACCATTTGGTGATGGGTAGAGAATTGGGTTGCAGGAGCATATCAGTGGGAAAGACTGGTTTTTCTCTCAGCAGTCATTAAATCGCTTGTAGCTCTCCATCTGAATTTGTGGCCTTGTGAGACCTTCCCCCCTTTCACATTGGCATGCCAACTGGGGCTGTCCTTGTCCCGGTCTTGTTCGGGTGATCATATTGTTGAGATTTTGTGGGTGCAGCCTTCCTGTCATATATAGAAGGGACTATCTCCCAGCAGACTGCCTGTTCTGGCTCATACTCTATTTGCCCCCTCTTCCAAGATGTTCCCTGAGTCTTAGGTGTAGGGGTTGTGTTGTAGATGCATCAGCTGGGGCTGGGCACCCCAATGTCATTGATCCTCTGCATTTTGACTAACTATAGATGTTTGTAATAGTTTTCATCTGCTATTTTAAAAAAGCATTTTGGATGAGATGTGAGGTCTACATTTTTCTGTGGGTATATCGCTAAATATTTTACTAGTTTAGGAAAGCGGCAGGTAGGGTGTTTTCCTTCGGCTTCCATTGCTTCATCAACCATGGGTAGTTGACTAAGTCTACTTATAGTAGCAGACATAAAATCCCTCCTATTGAGTGGGCCTTAAATCCAATCCAGCGGCATGTGGTTACCCCAAAGATGAAAGCCCCATTCTTGCACCTCTGGGCATATCTTGCCATGCTGGCCATTGTACTTTGGAGGCCTTACACCTGGGTGTGGCTGTTGGTTCCTTTCTCCCATGGCAACTCTTTCTGGTACTGAGGGAGCCAGCCCCAGGAGGAGATTTTCAGGTCATCGGGCTCCATTCCTCGAAGTCCTGAATCTAAAGTTTGTATTTGCTTCAGCAATAGGAACTTACCTTTAGATCCTGAGAGCAGCAATATTTTATAGGATTTGGAGGGGATTGTCACTTGGACTTCCCTGACCCACAACTCAGGAGGAGGAGGAAAATGATCATTTTCATAATTCATCACTGAGTACAAACATTTCAGTTCTGGAGGAAGAGTGTGAATGTGTAGTTGAGTTTCTTGTACTTAGAGAAATTGCTGGGTCTCCCCACTAACTTAATGATGGTGTCTTCCCTGCCTGGCAAAGATGCAGGAATATTTTATTTTTAAATTATGTAAAAATGTATACTTGGTGAAATTAACGAACTATTTTAAAGCAATTTAACTCCCGTAAGGGAGTCATAGTTAGGTCGACTGCAAAGCTTCACGTCTTCTTCTGTAACCCTCCAGTTCTGCAGCAAAACATCTGCTGCCCCCATCTCCACTGGGTGACACAGATCTTCCCCTCATAACTTCCCTCCCACCACTCATTGATTGATCCCAGCCCCAAATCTAGCAGGCACCCCCTGGGAACCCACAGGTCACTCTGAACATGGAAGCAGGTAGGCTGACTGCAGATTTTCACCTCTCCCTCCATTCCTAAAAATTCAGTCTCATCCCCAGCTCTGGAGCAGACCTTTTGTTAGGGCCTTTCTACACTCATTCCCAGGGGACTTACTAAGCAGATCCTAGTGGAGCACCCTGCTTTCCTCCCTATTTAGAAGACCCTCCACCACCTCAGCCCATCCCCATTCCTAAGTCTTGGGTACCAATACCCAGAAACATGTTTCATCTGGAACCCCCAGTGGCCACACCTATCAGGACCCCAGGAAGACTTTCCTACAAGCAACACAGCCACCACACTCTCCTAAAAAGCAGAGAGAGAAACAGAAACCAAGGAACAAAACACCAGCAAACAAAGACCAGATATCAGCACTTAGAATTACAGTCTTCCCAAACCTAGATGCCAAGACATAATCATAAAGATACAATCAATAACATTCAGGATAATACATCTCCACCAGATCTGAGCAACCCCACCACAGCAGGCCCTGAATATTCCAACATAGTTGAAGCACAAGAAAAAGATCTAAAAACAGTATTTATGTATATGATAGACTTACTTAAAGAGGAAATGAATAGATTCCTTAAGGAAATCCAGGAAAACGGTGGAAAGAAATGAATAAAACCGTCCAGGATCTGAAAGTGGAAATAAAATCAATAAAGAAATCTAAACTGAACGAAATGTGGAAAATAAAAATTTAAGAATTCAATCAGCAACTACGCAGGTAGGCTTCACCAACACAGTACAAGAGATAGAAGAGAATCTCAGGCTTTGGAGATCCTATAAAAGAAATGGATGGGTCAGTCAAAGAAAATGAAGACCCCTGACACAAGATGTACAGGAAATCGAGCACTATGAAAAGAACAGATCTAAAAACAATTTTTTTTTAAAAAAGAGCGAAAAGAGAAGAAACGCAGGCCAAAAGCATAGAAAATTTTCTTTTTTTTAATTTTTAAAACAATCTTATTTTACCTACCAATCCCATTTGCGTTTCCCTCCCATTTTCCCACTCCCCCAACCTTCTCCCCACCCCACCCCCATATACTCCTCAGAGAGTGTTAGACTTCCCATTGGTGGTCAACAAAGTCTGTCACATCACTTGAAGCAGGACCAACGTACTCCCCTCTGTATCTAGCTAGGCTCAGTGAGGTATCCTTCCAAAGGGAATGGGTTTCAAAGAGCCATTTTACGCACTAGGGATAAATCCTGATCCCACTGCCAGGATCCCCACAAACTGCCCAAGCCACACAACTGTCACCCATATTGAGAAGGCCTAGTTCAGTCTTACACTGGTTCTCCAGCTGTCAGTCCAGGGTCAGTGAGCTCCCACTAGCTCAAGTCAGCTGTTTCTGTGGGTTTCCCCATCATCCTCTTGGCCTCTTTGCTCATAATATCACCCCTCCCTCTCTATGACAGGACTCCAGGAGCCTGGCCATTTGCTTAGCTGTGGATCTCTGCATCTGCTTCCGTCAGTTACTGGATGAAGTTTCTATGGTGACAGTTAAGGTAGTCATCAACCTGAGTACAGGGGAAGGAGAGTTCAGGAATCCTCTCCAGGATTGCTTAGATTCTTAGCTGGGTTCATCCTTGTGGATTCCTGGGAATTGCCCTAGTGCCAGGTTTCCTGCTAACTCCACAATGGCTCCCTCTTTTAAGGTATTTCTTTCCCTGCTCTCCCACCTTGTCCTTTACCCAACTCGTTCTCCCCAATTCCTCATGGTCTCCCCCCTGTTACCCTTTTCCCCTCACTACTCCCCTACCACTGCCCCTGCTCCCTACACTGTCAATTTACTAAGTAGATCTTATCTAATTCCCCTTGGGTCGTGGGGATCCACGAATGTCTCTCTTAGGGTTCTCCTTGTTTTCTATCTGCTCTGTGGTCATGGACTATAGACTGCTTATCCTTGGCTTTACATCTAATATCCACCTATGAGTGAGGACATACCATGTTTGGCTCTCTGGGTCTGGATTACCTCACTCAGGAACTTTTTTAATTCCTTGTTCCATTCATTTGCCTACAAATTTCATGATGTCATTGTATTTTCAACACTGAGTAATACTCCATTGTGAAAACTACCACATTTTCTTTATCCATTTTTTTTTTACTTGAGGAGGATCTAGGTTGTTTCCACATTCTGGTTATTATGAATAATGCTGCTATGAACCTAATTGAGCAAATGTCCTTGTGGTTTGATTGAGCATCTTTTGGAAATATGCCCAAGAATGGTATTGCTGGGTTTGAGGTAAATTGATTTCCATTTTTTTAAGAAACCGCCATACTGATTTCCAAAGTGGCTGTACAAGTTTGCACTCTCACCAGCAATGGAGGAGTGTTCCCTGACTACACATCTTCTCCATCATAAGCTGTCATTAGCGTTTTTTTGAAAGTAAATTTTATTAAATTATAAAAGTTTCCATTTCCGCCCCTCTTCCCAATACCTTCCCACTCCCCCCACTCCCTCTCCTCCTCCCTCTTCGTCCCTTAGGGCAGTCAGGGTTTCCTGCCCTGTGGGAAGTTCAAGTTCCTCGCCCCTCCCTCCAGGTCCAGGAAGGTGAGTATCCAAACAGACTGGATCCCCAAAATCCAGTATATGCAGAGGAAACACGTCCCAGTATCATAGTCAATGGCTTTTCAGAAAGACTTCGGGCCAGCCACATTCAGAGAATCCGGCCAAATTCCGAGAATCTGGTTAGATCACGTCCTCGTTCAGTTCCAGTCCAACTGGCCTTGGTAAACTCTCATTAGATCCGTTCCCTTGTATCAGTGGGTGATAGCATCCCTCGCAGTCCTGATTTCCTTTTTCATGTTCTTCCTCCTTCTGCTCCTCATTTGGACCTTGGGGGGCTCAGTCCGGTGCTCCAATGTGGGTCTCTGTCTCTATCGCCGTCCTTCGCCAGATGAAGGATCTGTGGTGATAAGCAAAATATACATCAGTATGGTTATGGGCCACGGCCGATTCAGGCACCCTCTCCTCTGTCCAGAGAACAATCTGGGGGATCTCTCCTTGGACCTGGGATCCCATATATAATCAAGTCTCCTGTAAACCCTAAAATGACTCCCTTAGTTGAAATATATTCTTCCCTGATACCATATTCATCCTTCCTCCCTTCCCCCGCCCCCCTGCATCCCAGGCCACCGAGCTTTCCCCATTCCTCCCCTATTCCCTTCTCTCTAACCCTCTCCCCTTCCATCAACCTTCCCACCCCCCCATGCACCCGAGGTTACCTGGGACTCTTGTCTATTTTCTACCTCCTGGCAGATAGCTAAATAATCTTCATCAGGTTCATCTTCTTATTTAGCTTCTCTAGGATCACGAATAATAGGCTCAAAGACCTTTAATTATGGTTAGAATCCACTTATGAGTGAATACATACCGTGTTCCTCTTTTTGGGTCTGGCTTACCTCACTCAGTAAAGCGTTTTCTATTTCCATCCATTTGCATGCAAAATTCAAGATATCATTGTTTTTTACCGCTGAGTAAAACTCTAATGTGTATATGTTCCACACCTTTTTTTAACCATTCTTCTATTGAGGGGCACCTAGGCTGTTTCCAGGTTCTGGCTATTACAAACAGTGCTGCTATGATCATAGTAGAACAAATGCTTTTGTAGTATGTTAGGGAATCTCTTGGGTATATTGCCAAGAGTGGAATTGCTGGGTCCTGAGGGAGGTTGACTCCCAGTTTCCTGAGAAACCGCCACACTGATTTCCACAGTGGCTGCACGAGTTTGCATTCCCACCAACAATGGATGAGTGTTCCCCTCACCCCACATCCTCTCCAGCATAGGCTATCGTTGGTGTTTTTGACTTTAGCTATTCTGACAGGTGTAAGATGGTATCTCAAAGTGGTTTTGATTTGCATTTCCCTGATCGCTAAGGAGGTTGAGCATGATCTTAAGTGTCTTCTGGCCATTCGAAGTTCATCTGTTGTGAATTCTCTGTTCAGTTCAGTACCCCATTTTTTAATTGGGTTAATTAGAGTTTTAGTGTCTAGTTTCTTGAGTTCTTTGTATATTTTGGAGATCAGACCTTTGTCTGATGAGGGGTTGGTGAAGATCTTCTCCCAGTCAGAAGGCAGCCTTTTTGTCCTACTGACAGTGTCCTTTGCTTTACAGAAGCTTCTCAGTTTCAGTAGATCCCATTTTTCATTGTTTCTCTTATTGTCTGTGCTACTGGGGTCCTACTTAGGAAGAGGCCTCCTGTGCCTATATCTTGTAGACTACTTCCCACTTTCTCTTCTATCAGGTTCAAAGTGGACGGATTAATGTTGATGTCTTTAATCCATTTGGACTTGATTTTTGTGCATGGTGATAGATATGGATCTACTTTCATTCTTTTACAGGTTGACATCCAGTTATGCCAGCACCATTTGTTAAAGATGCTTTCCTTCTTCCATTGCATACCTTTAGCTCCCTTGTCGAAAATTAGGTGTTCATAAGTTTGTGGGTTAATATCTGGGTCTTCTATTCGATTCCATAGGTCGACTTCTCTGTTCTTATGCCAATACCAAGCTGTTTTCAATACTGTAGCTCTATAATAGAGTTTGAAGTCAGGGATGGTAATGCCTCCAGAAGTTCTTTTATTGTATAAGATTGTTTTGGCTATCCTGGGTTTTTTGTTTTGCCATATAAACTTGATTATTGTTCTCTCAAGGTCTGTGAAGAAGTTTGATGGGATTTTGATGGGGATTGCATTGAAACTATAGATTGCTTTTGGTAGAATTGCCATTTTTACTATGTTGATTCTCCCAATCCAAGAGCAGGGGAGGTCTTTCCATTTTCTGGTATCCTCCTCAATTTCTTTCTTCAAAGACTTAAAGTTTTTGTCAAATAGGTCTTTCACTTCCTTGGTTAGAGTAATCCCAAGATATTTTATGCTATTTGTGGCTATCATGAAAGGTGATGTTTCTCTGATTTCCCTCTCTGCTTCTTTATTCTTTGTGGATAGGAGGGCCACTGATTTTTTTGGAGTTGATCTTGTATCCTGCCACGTTACTAAAGGTGTTTATCAGCTGTAGGAGTTCTTTGGTAGAGTTTTTGGGGTCACTTATGTAAACTATCATATTGTCAGCAAATAACGAAAGTTTAACTTCATCCTTTCCAATACGAATCCCCTTGATCTCCTTATGTTGTCTTATTGCTATTGCTAGAACTTCAAGCACTATATTGAAGAGGTATGGAGAAAGTGGACAGACTTGTCGCGTTCCCGATTTTAGTGGAAAGGCTTTGAGTTTCTCTCCATTCAATTTGATGTTAGCTGTTGGCTTGCTGTATATTGCTTTTATTATATTTAGGTATGATCCTTGTATCCCCAGTCACTCCAACACCTTTATCATAAATGGGTATTGAATTTTGTCAAATGCTTTTTCAGCATTCAATGAAATGATCATATGGTTTTTTTCTTTCAGTTTGTTTATATGATGGATTACATTGATAGATTTGCATATATTGAACCAGCCCTGCATCTCTGGGATGAAGCCTACTTGATCATAATGGATACTTTTTCTAATGTGTTCTTGGATTCGGTTTGCCAGTATTTTATTGAGAATTTTTGCATCGATGTTCATGAGTGAGATTGGCCTGTAATTCTCTTTCTCGGTTGTGTCTTTGTGTGGTTTTGGTATTAGGGTGACTGTAGCTTCATAAAAGGAGTTTGGCAATGACTCTTCTGTTTCTATATTGTGGAATACCTTAAGGAGTATAGGTATTAGCTCTTCCTGGAAGTTCTGGTAGAATTCTGCATTGAAACCATCTGGTCCTGGGCTTTTTTTGGTAGGGAGATTTTTGATAACAGCTTCTAATTCTTCGCGACTAACAGGTCTATTTAGATTGTTCACCTGTTCTTGGTTAAACTTTGGTATATGATACTTATCTAAAAAAATGTCCATTTCTTTTACATTTTCCAACTTTGTGGCATATAAACTTTCATAGTAATATCTAATGATTCCCTGAATTTCCTCCGTGTCTGTGGTTATGTGCCCCTTTTCATTTCTGATCTTATTAATTTGCATGTTCTCTCTCTGCCGTTTGATTAATTTGGATAGGGGTTTGTCAATCTTGTTGATTTTCTCCAAGAACCAGCTTTTTGATTCATTGATTCTTTGGATTGTTTTCTCTGTTTCTATTTTGTTGATTTTAGCCCTCAGTTTTATTATTTCCAGTCTTCTAGACCTCCTGGGTGAATCAGCTTCTTTTTTTTCTAGATCTTTCAAGTGTGCTGTTAAGTCTCCAATGTGTGCTTTCTCTGCTTTCTTTAATTGGGCACTTAGTGCTATGAACTTTCCTCTTAGCACTGCTTTCATAGTGTCCGATAGGTTTGAGTATGTTGTGTCTTTGTTTTCATTAAATTCAAGGAAGAGTTTAATTTCTTTCTTTATTTCTTCCTTGACCTAGGGGTGATTTAGTAGTTGACTGTTCAGCTTCCATGAGTTTGTTGGCTTCCTGGGGGAAGCATTGTTGTTGAGTTCTAATTTTAGTCCATGGTGATCTGACAAGACACAGGTGGTTACTAATATTTTTTTGTATCTGTGGAAGTTTGCTTTGTTACCGAGTATGTGGTCAATTTTCGAGAAGGTTCCATGAGCTGCAGAGAAAAAGGTATATTCTTTCCTATTTGGGTGGAGTGTTCTATAGATGTCTATTAAGTCCATTTGATTCAATACCTCCAAATCTCTCAATTCTCTGTTTGGTTTCTGTCTGATTGACCTGTCCATTGGTGAGAGAGGTGTGTTGAAGTCTCCTACTATTAGTGTGTGTGGTTTGATGACTGCTTTGAGTTCTAGAAGAGTTTCTTTTACATATGTGGGTGCCTTTATATTAGGAGCATAGATATTCAGGATTGAGACTTCTTCCTGATGAATTGTTCCAGTTATGAGTATGAAATGTCCATCTCCATTTCTTCTGATTGATTTTAGTTTGAAGTCAATTTTGTTAGATATTAGAATGGCCACACCCGCTTGTTTCTTAGGTCCATTTGCTTGGAAAACCTTTTCCCAACCCTTTACTCTGAGTAGGTGTCTGTCTTTGTGGTTGAGGTGTGTTTCTTGTAAACAGCAGAATGTTGGATCCTGTTTTCGTATCCAATCTCTAAGTCTGTGCCTCTTTATAGGTGAATTGAGTCCATTGATATTAAGTGATATTAATGACCAGTGGTTGTTGACTCCGGTCATTTTTTTTTTTTTTTTAGGTAGTAGAGTGTATGTGTTTTTCTTCTTTGATTTGTGCTTGTGAATGGTCGCTAGATGTTCGAGTTATTGTAGGCCGTGTTGGGAATGTTGGATTCCTTCGGTAGTGATTTTCCTTCTAATATTCTCTGTAAGGCTGGATTAGTAGCTATGTATTGTTTAAATTTGTTTTTATCCTGGAATATTTTGTTTTCTCCGTTGATAGTGAACAATAGCTTGGCTGGGTATAGTAGTCTGGGTTTGCATCCATGGTCTCTTAGTTTCTGCAGTACCTCTATCCAGGATCTTCTGGCTTTCATGGTTTCCATAGAGAAATCCGGTGTAAGCCTGATAGGTTTACCTTTATAAGTTACTTGACCTTTTTCCTTTGCAGCTCTTAAAATTTTTTCTTTAATATGTATGTTTTGTGTTTTGATTATTATATGGCGAGGGGATGTTTTTTTCTGATCCAGTCTATTCGGTGTTCTGTATGCTTCTTGAACCTTCATAGGAATATCGTTCTTTAGGTTGGGAAAGTTTTCTTTTATAATTTTGTTGAATATATTTTCTGGGCCTTTGATCTGCAGTTCTTCTCCTTCTTCAATCCCTATTATTCTTAGATTTGGTTTTTTTATTGTGTCCCAGATTTCCTGAATGTTTTGTGAAGAGGATTTGTTGGATTTGCCATTTTCTTTGACCAGAGCATTTATTTTCTCTATGGTATCTTCAGATTCTGAGATTCGTTCTTCTATCTCTTGTATTCTATTGGTTATGCTTGATTCTGTAGTCTCCGTTCATTTACCTAGGTTTTCCATATCCAGCCGGTTCTCGGTTTGTGTTTTCTTCATTGCCTCCATTTCAGTTTTCAATTCTTGCACTGTTTCCTTTACTTGTTTGATTGTTTTTTCTTGGTTTCTCAGGGTCTCATTCACGGATTTACTTATTTCTTCAAACTTTCTGTTATATTTCTCATCTATTTCTATACTCATTTCTTCAAACTTTTTGTTATATTTCTCATCCAATTCTTTAAGGGAGTTATTCATATCCTGTTTAAGGGACTCTATTGCTTTCATAATGGCACTTTTTTCCACTTCTTCTGGGTTGTGGTGTTCAAGTCCTTCTGTTGTAGGGTCCTTGGGATCTGGTGTTTTCATGTTTTTTCAGATTGTTGGATGAGGCCTTGCCTTGGCGTCTGCCCATCTCTTACTTCAAATTTTCTCGGTAACTTCTGTTACCGGGTCAGGTTCCCTTCTTGGGCAGGGACTTCACTGACAGAATGCCCACCTTTCCTCAGGCAGGCTATTGAAGCACAGGCACTCCCTCTTTCCGGGATGCGCTTACAATGCAGGCTCAGCTTGCAAGGCAGCTGAGCTGGGGAAAATTTTATGTCCCCAGGGGGAAGGGAGAAATATAGGAATTTGTACCTGGATGGGAGCTGGGATGGCAGGCAGGAAGGGGTAGCCAGCACTGCAGGGCGACCTGGGCGACTGTGGGGTCGGGGAACGCCAAAGCTCCTCCTCACCAGGACCCTGTCATGGCCCGAAGCAAACTCACCCCTCCGATGGCCCTCTGCTAGAAGTCAGGGCCCCTGCTGGTCAGGAATGTGGCTGAGCTGGCACCTGGTCCACCTGTCCTCAGGGAGGCCTTTAAGACCCAGGAACTGCCTCGAGCCGGGCTGCGCCTACAGCCCAGGCCCAGCTCGCAAGGCAGCTGAGCTGGGGAAATGTTATGGCCCCAGGGGGAAGGGAGAAATATAGGAATTCGTACCTGGATGGGAGCTGGGATGGCAGGCGGGAGGGGGTAGCCAGCACTGCAGGGCGACCTGGGCGTCTATGGGGTCGGGGAACACCCAAGCTCCTCCTCACCGGGACCCTGCCACGGCCCGAAGCAAGCTCACCCCACCGATGGCCCTCTGCTAGAAGTCAGGGTCCCTGCTGGATGGGAGCTGGGATGGCAGGCGGGAGGGATTAGCCAGCTCTGCAGGGCGACTTGGGCGTCTATGGGGTCGGGGAATGCCCAAGCTCTCATTAGCGTTTTTGATCTTAGCCATTCTGACAGGTATAAGATGGTTTCTCGGAGTCATAATGAGTTGCATTTCTCTGATGGATAGGTGATGAACATTTCCTTAAGTTCTTTTCGGCCATTTGAGTTTCCTCTGTTGAAAATTTTCTGTTTAGATCTGTACCCCATTTTTAAATTGTATTATTTGATACTTTGTTATCTAGTTTCTAGTGTTCTTTGTGTATTTTGAAGATCAGTCCTCTGTCTAATGTGCGGTTGGTGAAGATTTTTTCCATTCAGTAGGCTGCTCTTTTGTCTTGTTAACAGTGTCCTTTGTCTTATAGAAGCTTACCAGTTTCAGGAGGTCCCATTTATTAACTGCTGTTCTTAGTGTCTATACTACTGGTGTTATATTTAGGAAGTGGTCTCCTGTGAGAATGCGTTCAAGGCTACTTCCCAGTTCCTCTTGTATGAAGTTCGGTATAGCTGGATTTATGTTGACGTCTTTGTTTCATTTGGACTTGAGTTTTGTGCATGGGGAAAGATATGGATCTATTTGCATTCTTCTACAGGTTGACATCCAGTTACACCAGCACCATTTGTTGAAGATGCTTTCTTTTTTCCATTGTATAATTTTGGCTCCTTTGTCAAAAATCAAGTGTTCATAGGTGTGTGGATTAATATCAGGGTCTTAGATTTGATTCCATTGGTCTTCCTGTCTGTTTTTATGCCAATACCTAGCTGTTTTCATTATTATACCTGTATAGTAGAGCTTGAATTCAGGGATTGCAATGCCTCTGGAAATTCCTTTTTTTTTTACAGGATGGATTTTGACTATCCTGGGTTTTTTGCTTTTTCATAAGAAGTTGATCATTGTTCTTTCATGGAAATATTGTCCAATAAAATCATAGAAGAAAATTTCCCTAACCTAAAGAAGGAGATACCTATCAAAACACAGGAAGCACACAGAACACCAAATACACAGGACCAGAAAAGAAAGTCCCCCCAACATATTACACTCAAAACATTAGACATACAGAACAAAAGAAAGAATATTAAAAGCTACAAGAAAAAATGCTAAATAACATATTTGGCAGACCTATTAGAATTACACCTGACTTCTCAACAGAGACTCTGAAAGCCAGAAGGTTCTAAGAGATCACAGGCGCCAGCTCAGACTACTACACTCAGAAAAACTTTCACCACCATAGATAGAGAAAATAAAATATTCCATGCATGTTAAAACAAAATTTACGGAATTTCTATCTAGAAATCTAGCCCTACAAAGCCCTAAAAGGAAAACTCCAACCTAAAGGGGTTAACTACATCCAAGAAAACACAAAAATAAATAAATCCAGACCATCAAATTCAAAAGCAGGGAAGCACAAACATACAAACGCACACACACACACACACACACACACACACACACACTCATTCATATGTCCTACCACCACTACCACCACCACCACCAAAATAACAGAAATTAAAAAATCATTTTCCATCGATATCTGTCAGAATCAGTGGTCTCAATTGCATAATAAAAAGACACTAACAAAAGAATTTAAAACAGGATTGATCCATCCTTCTGCTGCATCCAAGAAACACAACTTAACATCAAGGGTAGATATCACCTCAGGGTAAAGGGTTAGAAATATGCCAAGGAAATGGATCTTAAAAACAAACTCGTGTAGTCATTTTAATATCTGACAAAATAGACTTCAAACCAAAATTAATCAGAAGAGATAGGGAAGAACACCACATACTTCTCAAAGGAAAAATCTGCCAAGAGGACAATATGATTCTTAACATTAATGTCACAAACACATGGGCACTCAAGCTTTTAAAAGAAACACAACTATAGCTTAAAGGACACATTGACCCTCACACATGGATAGTGGGAGGCTTAAACACCCAACTCTCACCAATAGACAGATCATCCAGACAAAAACTAAACAGAGAAATACTGAAGCTAACAGATTTATAAACCAAATGGACCTAGCAGATACTTGCAGAACATTTTACCCAAACACAAAAGAACATACCTTCTTCTTAGGACCTCATGGAACTCTCTCCAAATTGACCATGTATTACAACACAAAGCAAGTCTCAAGAGATACAAGAAAATCAAATTAACACTGTGCATCAGCTAAGACTATGTGGTATTTGGAAAGAAAATGGCCGCTAAAGGCTGTTGTGGAATAATCCTTTTGTATATTGTGAAGATGTGCCTCTGCCAAGGCACCTTCTGATTGGTTTAATACAGAGCGAAATGGCCAATAGCTAGGCAGGAGGGAATAGGCAGGATTTCCAGGCAGAGACAGGAATTTGGAGGAATAATCTGAGGTGCATGGATTTCACCAACCTGACATGGAGGGAGTCGAATATACAGAATGGAGGAGAGGTAAAGAGCCATGTGGCAGAACAGAGATTAATAGAAACAGGTTAATTTACGTTATGAGACCTAGTTGGGAGCAAATCTAAGCTAAGGACAAGCTTTCATAATTAATAATAAGTCTCTATGTCATTATTTGGGAATTGATGGTACAAAGAAATGCAACTACAAATGGGAACAGCACTAGTAGGAGGTGTGGTTTTGTTGAAGTTGGTGTGGTCTTGTTGGAGAAGTGTGTCACTGTGGGGCAGGCTTTGAGGTCTCCTTTGCTCAAGCTTCACTCAGTATAATATATAGACCACTTCCTGTTGCCTACAAAATGTAGGACTCCACCTACTTCTCCAGCACCATGTCTGCCTGCATACTGCCATGTCCCACCATGATGATAATGGATTGAACTTCTGAAACTATAAGCCCCACCACAATTAAATATTTTCCTTTATAAGAGTTACCATGACCATGGTTCCTCTTCACAGCAATGGAAATCCTGAAACATATTACCATAAATTAAAGCGGGATATCAAAAACAGAAACAACAAAAAGCTTACAAAGTCATGCAAACTGAACAATTCTCTACTGAATGAGAAAAATGTATCAAGATAGATTAAGAAAGAAACTGAAGACTTTCTAGAATTCAATGAAAATGAATATACAGCATATCCAAATTTATGGGACACAATGAGGGCAGTTCTGAGAGGCAAGTTCATAGCAGTATGTGCCTACATTAAAAAACAAAACAAAAACCTGGAGTGATCTCATACTAGCAACTTAGCAGCACATAGAGCTCTAGAACAAAGAGAAGCACACACAGGAGGAATAAACAGATGGCAAGAATTAATCAAACGTGGGGCTGAAATCAATAGCACAGAAACATACAAAAACAATACAAAGAATCAGTGAAGGAAAGAGTTGGCTCTTTGAGAAAATAAATAAAGTCGATGAATTCATATCCAACTTAACAGGTGAAGAGAAAATGTCTAAATTAACAAAATTAAAAATTTAAAGGGGGAAGAACAAGAGATACCGAGGAAACCAAGAAAATCATATAGACATACTTTAAAAACCTGTACTCACAAAATTGGAAACTCTAAAAGAAATGAATATTTTTTGATGCATGCCACTACCAAAGTTAAATCAGATGATCAATTTAAGCAGACCTATATCCCCTAATAAAACAGATGCATTCATGTAGTCTCCCAACCAAATATAACCGAGGGCCAGATGGTTTTAGATTAGAATGCTACTAGACTTTCAAAGAAGAGTTGATGCTAATACTCATCAGATAATTCCACAAGATATATACAGAAGGGAAATTTCCTAATTACTTTTATGAGGCCATGGTTAGTCAAATACCTATACCACATAAATACCCCCAAAAGAAAGAGAATTACAGAACATTTTCACTTATGATCATAGATTCAGAAATACTAAAAAAAGAAATACTCGCAAAATAGAATCCAAGAACACATCAAGAAGGGTCACACACTTCCACCATGGAGGCTACGTTCCAGAAATTCAGGCAAGGTTCAACATATGTAAGTTCATAAATGTAATTCATCATATAAACAAACAGAAATACAAAAACCACATGATTATCTCATTAGATGCAGAAAGAAATTTGACAAATTCCAATAAAAGAGATTAGGGATACAAGAGACATACATAAATATAATAAAGGCTATTTATAGCAAGCCTACAGCCAACATCCAAATTAAATGAAGAGAAACTCTAAGTGATCCCACTGAAATCATGAACAATGCAAGGTTTTCCACTGTCTCCATACCTATTCAATATAGCAGTTGAAGTCTTAGGAGAGAAATATGACAACCTAAGGAGATGAAGGGGACACAAATAGGAAAGGAAGAAGTCAAGTACCTTTCATTGCAAGTGGCGTGACATAAATGACATAAACAGTTTCACCAAGAAACTCCTACAGCTGATAAAAACTTTCAGCAAAGTAGTCGTATACAAAAATCAATAAAAAATGTTGAGTTTTTAAAAATACACAACTGACAAACACACTGAGGTTGATAATGGGAGAATAACACCTTTCACATTAGCTTCAAATAATATCCAAATATCTTGGGATACTTAGCAAGTAAACTAGTTATATGATAAATTGGTGTAGGAGGTCCTTCTGTTTATGTGTTACTTTCATTGGTTAATCAATAAAGAAACTGCTTGGCCTTATAGAGAAGAACTTAGGTAGGTGGAGAAGACAGAACTGAATTCTGAAAGGAAGAAAGCCGAAAGAGAACCACCATGGAGCTGCCAGGTCAGACATGTTGAATCTTTCCTGGTAAGCCATGACCTCATGGTGATAAACAGATTATTAGAAATGGGGTAAATCAAGATGTGAGAGTTAGCCAATAAGAAGCTAGAGATAATGGCCCAGGCAGTGATTTAAATGAATACAGTTTCTGTGTGATTATTTCAGGTGTAAGCTAGCCGGTTGGCTGGGACCAAAAGCAGGCCCTCTCTCATTCAACAATAAATACTTCTAGTCATTGCAATAATTGAAGATAACATAGGATAAAGAGATCACTAATTTTCATGGATTGGTAGGATTAATAGTAAATTTGGTGATCCTACCAAAAATTCCATCAAAATTACTACACAATTATTCACAGATCTTGAGGGAAAATTTTCAGTTTCAAATGGAAACACAAAAACACAGGATAGTTAAAATAATCGTGAACAATAAAAGAACTGCTGGAGGTCTCGCCATCCCCGATTTCAGGTTGTACTACAGAGCTGGAGTAATAAAAACAGCATGATATTGGGACAGAAACAGATATGATGGTCAAAGGAATTAAAGAGCTAGACATAAATTCACACACCTTCAGACCTTAGACTTTTGATAAAGAAACCAGAAGTATATGCTTGATAAAAGACAACATCTTCAACAAATGGTGCTAGTCAAACTGGATCACTGAATGTAGAAGAATCCAAATAGATCCACACTTAACCACCCTGCACAAAACTCAAGTCAAAATGTTTGCAAAGACCTCAACATAAAATCACATATACTAAACCTGATAAAAGAGAAATTGTGGAATAGCCTTGAACTTATTCACACAGGAAAAGACTTTCTGAGCAGTAAACCATTAGTGTAGGCACTAAGATAAACTATTAATAAATAGGACTTCCTATGGAACCGAATCAAAGACCTGAATATTAATCCACACACATTTGAACACCGGATTTTTGACAAAGAAGCTAAATATATCAAATGGAAAAAAGAAAGCCTATTTAACAAATGATGATGGCATAACTGGATATCAACATGTAGAAGAATAAAAATAGATTCATATCTATCATCATGCACAAAAGTCAAATCCAAATGGATCAAAGACCTCAACATAAAGCCAGTCACACTGAACCTTATAGAAGAGAAAGTGTGAAGTACACTTGAACGCATTGGCATAGGATACCACTTCCCAAACATAACCACAATAGCGTAGATACTGAGAGAAACAATTAATAAATGGGACCTCCTGAAACTGAAAAGCTTCTGAAAACCAAAGGACATGGTCAATAAAACAAAACAACAGCCTGCAAAATGGAAAAAGATTTTCACCAACCCCACATTAGACAGAGGTCTGATCTCCAAAATATACAAAGAACTCAAGAAATTCGTCAACAAAAGAACACATAATCCAATAAAAAAAAAATGGGATACTGACCTAAACAGAAAACTTTCAACAGAGGATTCTAAAATGGCTGAAAGACACATAAGGAAATCCTATACATCTTCAGTCATCAGAGAAATTCAAATAAAAACAACTCTGAGATTCCATCTTATACCTGTAAGAATGGCCAAAATCAAAAACACTGATGACAACTTACGCTGGAGAGGTTGTGGGGAAAAGGAAACACTCCTGCATTGCTGGTGGGAGTGCAAGTTGGTATAGCCCCTTTGGATGTCAGTGTGACGATTTCTCAGAAAATTAGGAAACAACCTTCCTCAAGACCCAGTAATACCAGTTTTAGGTATATATCCAAAGAACGCTCAATCGTGCCACCAGGACATGTGCTCATATATGTTCTAAGCAGCTTTGTTTGTCATATCCAGAACCTGGAAACAATCTAAATACCTGTTGACCAAAGAATGGATAAGGAAAATGTGGTACATTTACACATGGAATACTACACTGCAGAAAAAAATAATGACAGCTTGAATTTTGCAGGAAAATGGATGGAGCTAGAAAACATAATTTTGAGTGAGGTAACCCAGACCCAGAAAGACAATTATCATATGTACTCACTTATAAGTGGTTTTTAAACATAAAGCAAAGAAAATTAGCCTACAAATCACAATCCCAGAGAACTTAGACAACAATGAGAACCCTAAGTGAGACATAAATAGATCTAATCTACATGGAAAGTAGAAAAAGACAAAATCTCCTGAGTAAATTGGGAGCATGGTCCTTTGGAAAGGGTTGAAGTGGAGGGGAGATACAGAGAGGGGAACACAGAAAGATGTAGAGCTCAATAAAAATCAATAAAACAAAAGATATAATAAATGAGACTTCCTGAAACTTAGAAATTTCTGTAAGGCAAAGAACACCAAAGAAGTATTCTACAAAATGGGAAAAGTTTTTCCCACACTTCACGTCCTAGAGTATCTAGTAGCAAACTTTTCAGTGAAGCTGAAAATTTGAAGGACTTGACAAAGTTTGTTAGTTGCTTCCCTGTATCCTGAAGATGTCTGGCAGACTCTTCCATGAAGCAGGAACCCTGGAAGAGTGTCCCATCTTGTTTTGGCAAAGTTCAGCAGCCATTTTGCTGTGAGTCCTTCAAGTTCAGTTTATACAGTATACTGTCAAGCAGTCATGCAAAAGCAGTTTCTTGCCAAATGGCTAACTCTGCCACAATGAAAGCAAACTCCACAAAGAGTTTCTTCAATGTCCATCATCTTTTCTGAAATAAATTGGTGTTATTGGGAGCAGCTGTGTCACATTATCATGAAAATACCCTATATTAACAAAAACATTTTGAATGCCATATTCTATAGGTCTTTGAAGTGTTTGAAGACCATCTATCTATCTAAAATATATCTCTGTATGATCTTGAAAACATGCTTAACATTATTTTTAATTTGATTGTGATAGATGTCTAACCTTGATTATCCTAAATAGTGTATAATAATAGCTTTCAAAAATTTGATTTTTACCTTACATTTTTAAATGAACTGCATTGGAACAATACCTTAATCTAGAGTAGAAACATGTATACAGGGTAACAAAAATAACATTAAATTTGTACCAATGTACTATATATCAGTAAATAATATCAAATATCCATAACCCACCAAATAACAAACATCCACCCACTCAATTTATTGCAAATGTTTATGCCATTTTCTCTAGACTGTTTCCTGTTGCCTGTGCATGAAGCAAATTTAGTTGTCCCTGAGAAAATTGAGATAATGGTCAAGTCCTGGGAAGACCAGTGGTAACTTTAGTTGATGTATATCACCTGCCAACATTCAGAAACTCTCCCTTGATCAAACCTGATCCATATTAACCTGGAATGCATCCACAGCCTCTTGATTCCTGTGGAAACAAAACCAAACCTCTTCTCAAAAGCTTGTTTAACTTCCATTAGACAGTTATTGACTTCCAATTCAAAATTAAGTGTTACTGGAAAGGGGGGTGAGGATTTGAGTCAAAGAATGCCAAGCTAACTCTAAAAGAGTCCAATTATATTTCTTTATTATGAGGGGCAAAATCAGGAGACAGATATGAAAACTCCAACCTCAGGTGTATAACACAGAAACGAGAGAGAGAGAGAGAGAGAGAGAGAGAGAGAGAGAGAGAGAGAGAGAGAAATAGAGTGATGTAGATGGGTCTTTTGTGTTTCTGTTGCTTTCATTGGTTAATTAATAAAGAAACTGCTTGATCTGATAGGTCAGAACATATGTGGGTGGAGTAGACAGAACAGAATGCTGGGAAGAAGGCAAAGAGTCAGACGCCATGGCTCTCCTCTCTGAGATGGAGGTGGGTTAGAATCTTCCTTGTAAGCCACAACCTTGTGGTGATATACAGATTATTAGAAATGGGTTAATTAATATGTGAGAGTTAGTTAATAAGGGGCTGAAGACAATGGGCCAGACAGTGTTTAAATGAATACAGTTTCCGTGTAATTATTTTGGGTAAAGTTAGCCGGGATCCAGGTGGATGCAGCCCGCTGCTCCTTTCTGAACAATAGAGAGATAGAGATAGAGAGAGAGAGAGAGAGAGAGAGAGAGAGAGAGAGAGAGAGAAAGAGCGCCCTGGCTTGCCAGTGGTTTTTCTCCCAGTACCCAAAAGTTCACGCCCTAACCTGGTCCAGCCTCTTAAAGGTTATTGGTTTAAGAAGGTTCCCCATCAACTCCCTCTTTTCTCTAAATAAGAGAATTCCAAACCCAATACAAAATTACATAGACTAGGAACAGATAAATGTGTAAAGTTAGGATTACAACCAGCAAAAACTATATTAAGCAAGTACCACATGCTAAACGTTATAATAATTTTTCTATCCTAAAGATTCTATGTCTTGCATTGAAAATGGTTTGACTAACTCATAAGAGGAAGGTAACTATGACTATCTAATCTTCAACCTCATCAAGGGCCTGAGAAGGGAAATAATATTACTTGAGTAGGCAAAAATACAATCAAGCAGCTTTCAAAATGTGCAGTATATGACAGAGACAACTGGATACTTGGGCTATCACCCAAAATCTCATCTTCAACATTGAAGCAAACAACTGTGGCTAAAGCTTAGAGTAATTGACAGACCATTTCCAGAGGCAGGAAAAATTTCAGAACTATCTTACCCACTCTTGGCAAGGTTTGAGTCTTTTTCCTTATATTCTGCTTATCCAGTCCATAAACTGTGTACTTTGTCAGTGGTCAAGGTATGAGCAGTTCCTTGCCCAAAGGCCAGTTGCGTCAAGAAAACAAACTCCAATTGGACTGTCTTCAGTGCTCAACATTCTCTCGGGAATAGATTGGTGCTTTCAGGGGCAATAATGTTTCACATCAACAGAACCCTATGTTATTTAAATGCCATATTCTGCAAATCTTTGAAGTAGTTGAAGACTACCTATCTATCCAGAATAAATACAATCTCTATGTATCTAAAGAACCTAATTAATCTGACTATATGTATTACATGAAAAACTATTGACCTGTAATACTTAATATCTATATAACTTAAAGACCAAGACTTCATATCAGAATATTGAATACTCTGTAAATAACTGTGCATTAAATGAGATCAATGGACTCATAATGTAAACAATGTATAAGCATCTTGATTCGAGGTAGAAATATATAATGTAGACTGATAAATGTATCCTAAAAACTGTATCAATGTACATAATGTCTTAAACATAGTAGAAACATGTATGCATACAATCTGACATTTCTTTGCATAGGTGTACAAATACTGACATAACAAATATAATTTGAACTTGTATCAATATACAAGGATTCATACCAGTGTAAATTGTCCATAAGTAATAGGCCACAAGTATTCACTATATTACTCACTATTATTATTAGTAGTATGTGTAAGTTCACACTAAATAACCTATTATCCCATTCAATTTTCCCCATCTCTTTTCAAGGAGATCTCTGGGCCTAATTAATTTCCACCCCAACCCTCTACCCTATACAAGTAATAATCAACCCCGAAATGGTGTCCCCAGCCCTGAGGGCAAGCTTTGTTGGGAGATGAGCTGTAATCTTCTAGAATTGCTTCCATTTATTCATTGTTTCTCTTATTGTCTGTGCTGCTGGTGTTCTACCTAGGAAGTGGTCTTCTGTGCCCATGTCTTGTAGGCTACTTCCCACTTCCTATTCTATCAGGTTCAATGTGGTCAGATTAATATTGAGGTCTTTAATCCATGTAGACTTGAGTTTGCGCATGGTGATAGATATGGATCTACTTTCATTCTTCTACAGGTTGACACCAGTTATGCCAGCACCATTTGTTAAAGATGCTATCCTTTTTCCATTGTATACCTTTAGCTCCCTTGTTGAAAATCAGGTGTTCATAGGTTTGTGGGTTAATAGCCAGGTCTTCTATTCGATTCCATAGGTCGACTTCTCTGTTGTTATGCCAATACCAATCTGTCTTCAATACTGTAGCTCTGTAATAGAGTATGAAGTCAGGAATGGTAATACCTCCAGAAGTTTCCTTATTGTATAAGATTGTTTTGGCTATCCTGGATTTTTTGTTTTTCCATGTAAAGTTGATTATTGTTCTCTCAAGGTCTGTGAAGAATTTTGATGGGGATTGCATTGAATCTGTAGATTGCTTTTGGTAGAATTGCCATTTTTACTATGTTGCTCCCAAGAGCAAGGGAGATCTTTCCATTTTCTGGTATCCTCCTCAATTTCTCTCTTCAAAGATGTAAAGTTCTTGGCAAATAGGTCTTTCACTTCTTTGGTTAGAGTTGCCCCAAGATATTTTATGCTATTTGTGGTTATCATGAAAGGTGATGCTTCTTGATTTCCATCTCTGCTTCTTTAGTCTTTGTATATAGGAAGGCAACTGATTTTTTGGAGTTGATCTTGTATCCTGCCACATTACTAAAGGTGTTTATCAGCTGTAGTAGTTCTTTGGTAGAGTTTTTGGGGTCGCTTATGTACACTATCATATCATCTGCAAATAACAAAAGTTTAACTTCTTCCTTTCCAATTCGAATCCCCTTGATTCCCTTATGTTGTCTTATTGCTATTGCTAGAACTTCAAGCACTCTATTGAAGAGGTATGGAGAGAGTGGACAGCCTTGTCGTGTTCCTGATTTTAGTGGAATGGCTTTGAGTTTCTCTTCATTCAATTTGATGTTAGCTGTTGGCTTACTGTAAATAGCTTTTATTATATTTAGGTATGATCTTTGTATCCCCAATCTCTCCAACACCTTTATCATAAAGGGGTGTTGAATTTTGTCAAATGTTTTTCAGCATCTAATGACATGATCATATGGTTTTTTCTTTCAGTTTATTTATATGGTGGATTACATTGATAGATTTGCGTATGTTGAACCATCCCTGCATCTCTGGGATGAAGCCTACTTGATCATAATGGATAATTTTTCTAATGTGTTCTTGGATTTGGTTTGACAGTATTTTATCGAGAATAAATGGAACCTCCTGAACCTGAGAAGCTTCTGTAAAGCACAGGACACTGTCACTAAGACAAAAAGGCTACCTTCTGACTGGGAGAAGATCTTCACCAACCCCTCATCAGACAAAGGTCTGATCTCCAAAATATACAAGGAACTCAAGAAACTAGACACCAAAACTCTAATTAACCCCATTAAAAAATGGGGTACTGAACTGAACAGAGAATTCTCAACAGAAGGAATTCGAATGGCCAAAGGCACTTAAAGTCATGCTCAACCTCCTTAGCAATGAGGGAAATGCAAATCAAAACAACTTTGAGATACCATCTTACACCTGTCAAAATAGCTAAATCAAAAACACCCATGATAACCTATGCTGAAGAGGATGTAGAGTAAGGGGAACACTCATCCATTGTTGGTGGGAATGCAAACTTATGCAGCCACTTTGGAAATCAGTGTGGCAGTTTCTCAGGAAACTGGGAGTAAACCTCCCTCAGGACCCAGCAATTCCTCTCTTGAGAATATACCCAAGAGATGCCCTATCATACTACAAAAGCATTTGTTCAACTATGTTCGTAGCAGCACTATTTGTAATAGCCAGAACCTGGAAACAACCTAGGTGTCCCTCAATAGAAGAATGGTTAAAGAAGGTGTGGAACATATTCACATTAGAGTTTTACTCAACGGTAAAAATCATTGACATCTTGAATTTTGCATGCAAATAGATGGAAATAGAAAACACCTTACTGAGTGAGGTAACCCAGACCCAAAGAGAGGAATATGGTATGTACTCACTCATAAGTGGATTCTAGCCATAATTAAAGGTCTTTGAGCCTATAATTTGTAATCCTAGAGAAGCTAAATAAGAAGGTGAACCTGAAGAAAATCATATAGTTATCCTCCTGAATATTGGAAGTTGGAAGTAGACAAGATTGCCAGGCAAACTTGGGTGCACGGGGGGTGTGGGCGGATGGAAGTAAGGGGAGATGGGTAGAGATAAGGGAGAGGGGGAGGATTTGGGAAAGCTTGGGAGAATGGGATGGGTGGAATGGAGGAAGGATGGATATGGGAGCAGGGAAGTAAATACCTTAATTAAGGGAACCATTTTAGGGTTTGCAAGAGACTTGATTCTAGAGAGGTTCCCAGGTCCAAGGAGAGGTCCCCAGACTGTTCCTTGGGCAGCAGAGGAGAGGGTGCCTTAACTGGCCTTGTCCCATAGCCATACTGATGAATATCTTGCATATCACCATAGAACCTTCATTTGACGATGGATGGAGATAGAGACAGAGACCCACAATGGAGCACTGGACTTAGCTCCCTAGGTTCAAAATAGGAGCAGAAGAAGGGAGAACGTGAGCAAGGAAGTCAGGACCACACGGGTTGTGTCCACCCACTAAGACGGTGGGACTGATCTAATGGGAGCTCACCAAGGCCAGCTGGACTGGGAGTGATGAAGCATGTGATCAAAATGAACACTCTGAACGTGGCTGGCAATGAAGGCTGACTGAGAAACCAAGGACAATGGCACTGGGTTTTTATTCTACTGCATGGACTGACTTTGTGGGAGCCTGGTTTGTTTGGATGATCACCTTTATAGACCTTTGTGGAGGGGGGAGGACCTTGGACTTCCCACGGGGCAGAGAACCCTTACTGCTCTTCAGACTAGTGAGGGAGGGGGAGGTTGGGAGGCGGAAGTAATAGGGAGGTTGGGAGGAGGTGGAAATTTTTAATAACTTTATTAATTAATTAAATAAAAAATAGAATTGCTTCCAACTGTAATGGAGGCGATATTCTTTCTATGGGATCCTGTTAACGCAAAGTGATGGTTATGTTTTAAGATTATTGTCTAATATAATTGCAAATGATTTCTGAGTAGTCGATAGGGTTATTCTAACATTCTTATTCGTAGCTGTTGCCAGAACGTTGTGAGTAGGTGCACTATTTCAGCAGCTGGTAACCAAACACAGGCCTTATAGTAGCACTATCAGCATCATGATGGCACATCGTGATGTCATCTCAACCAGGTGGAGTTGTTGTAGTTAGGACCCATCTTCTTCCTGGAAACTTCAAAGTTTACTGCAGGAAAAAAGATCTGTAGGAACATCTACTGTTCATTATGAAAATCTTAAACATTATTCATATAGACATATATTCAATGAAAAATATGATAAAGACAAAATAGGCATGGAGGAAATAAAGTTTTTCCTAAATTCTTTCTTATTTATGTCTCATATCAGATGTTTCCTGACATGAGACAGAAACTCTGAATTTTTCTTTAAACATGATGCTTGGATTTAGAGAAGGAAGGATAGCCATTGTTCAACTCCAAAGCTAGCTGTATATATTCATAAGTAAATATATATTTACAAATATGCAGAACATCCAAACATCCAAGATCTCTTGACATTTTGAACATGTGTATTTTCCTGTAAAGACAAGAACAGAATCCTGGTCCAACCCTATATGCATTTTCCTTACCATCTGCTTGGTTGTCACCTCTGTGGATGAGCTCTTATTTCTCTTTCTCAAGATGTTTCTCTTTTTCAAAGCAAATATTTATTAATTTTGATGATATTAATAGTTTTCATTCTGTACAAATAAGAGCTAAACCCCTCCCCAATGCAGCACATCTTCTGTTTCCCATTGTGAGGTCAATGCATCCTTGAAATACATGGGCTCATTTTATTCAGAAGTTTTTTCCATTATCCATTGTCTCTGTGCTGCCGTTGTTCCTTTCTCATTAGCATTAAGAAAATTCAAGGTTAATAAAGCTTTATGCAATCTATTTCTTAGGGTATTTTGCGTCCGTTTCTGTTTGCTCAGCATATTCTTTATAGTTTGATTTGACCTTTTTATAACTGCCTGACCTGCAGGACTGTTTGGTATACCTGTTATATGCTTTATATTATAATAAGCAAAAAACTGTTTCATTTTCTTAGATACATATGCTGGACCATAGACTGTCTTTATTTGTGCATGAATACCCATGGTGGCCATAACTTCTAATAAATTTGTGATTACTGAATCAGCCTTTTCTGAGCTCAAGGCAGTTGCATATTGAAAACCTGAATAAGTGTCAATGGTGTTGTGCACATAAATTAATTTTCCAAATTATGTAAATTGGAACACATCCATCTGCCAGATCTCATTCCTTTGAGTACCCTTTGGATTACTTCCTGCAGGTTATAGAAAGAGCAAGTATGGCATCTCTTTATAATCTCCTTAGCTTGTTGCCATGTAATAAAAAACTTTCTTTAAACCTTTGCCATTAAAATGATGTTTTTCATGAAATTCTGAGGCCTTCAGCACACTTCCAATCAATATTAGTTCAATTTCTGCATTATCTTGTGCTACAGGACCTGGAAGACCCGTATGGAATTGGATGTGTCTTATGTACATCGGACAAAGCCTATTCTTGATTATGTCTTGATCTTGAATAAATAATGAAGTCAATTCTGTTTCATCTGGTATAAATTTAGTGGTTTCAATATGCAAGACAACTGTTTCTGCACATTGTGAATCAGTAACTATATTGAGAGGTTCTTTAAAATCCCTTAGTACCATGAGAATAGCATATAACTCTGCCTTCTGGACATAATTATAAGGGCTTTGTTATACCTTTCTTATTTCTTCTAATTTGTAACCTGACTTTCCTGATTTATTTGCATCATTATAGAATGTATAGGCTCCTGTTATTGGTGTGTCACATAGAATTCTAAAACAATATCTTTCCTCTGCATTAATATTCCTGTAGGGGAAATTCTGAAAGGCAATATGACTAGAATACAATTAAGATTTGGATTCATTCTATCCACATGTACCTCCTGTAATTTCTCCTCAACGATCTTCAGTTCTTTTTCTATAGCAACTGTTAATTCTCTGGGACTATTTAAGCCTTTTTCACCATCTAACGTTTTGTGTTTATATATATATATATATATATATATATATATATATATATAAAACATTATTAGAATGTTTAGATTTAATTAGAATTATTAGATCAGATATTATCCCAACAGTTGGTCATAGACAGGAAATGTCTCCTAATAATCTTTGAAAGTCATTAAGTGTCTGCAATTGGTCTTTCCTAATTTGTGCTTTTTGTGTTCTAACTTTCTGTAAACACATTTTGTAAACTAGGTAATTGACAGAAACTCCTCTTTGATTTTTTTCAGGAGCAATTTGTAATCCCTATTTAGGCAAAACTTACTTTACTTCTTCAAACATTCTGCATTTGAATCAGATAACAAAATGTTATCCATGTAATGGTAAATTATAGACTTAGGAAATTGCTTGCATATTTCCAATGGCCAACTGACAAAGTATTGGCACAGGATGGGGATATTGCGCTTTCCCTGTGGGAGGATGGTCCATTGGTATCTCCTAGTAGACTGAGAATTATTATAAGTAGGCACTGTGAAGGCATATTTTTCTCTGTCCTTTTCTTGTAAAGGTATAGTGAAGAAGCAATCCTTCAAATCAAAAACTGTGAGAGACCACCCTTTTGGTAACAGAGAAGGCAGAGGAATTCCCGATTGTAGAGGGCCCATAGACTGAATTACCTTGTTGACAGCTCTTAGATCTGTCACCATTCTCCATTTTCCAGATTTCTATTTAACAAGAAATACAGGAGAATTCCAAGGGCTGGTTGATTCTTCAATATATTGAGCATCTAGTTGCTCCTATACCAGCTGTTCTAAAGCCTGCAGTTTCTCTTATGTTAAAGGCCATTGTTTAACCCATATCGATTTCTCAGTTAACCATTATAAAGGCAGGGTCACTGGTACCTCTGGAAGTTTGCTTGTTGCTTTGTGTTCTTGTACAGCCTGAATGGCTTATGACCTTTGTAATACCTTATAATATCTTCCCCAGAAACATAAATGTTTGGGACTGCAGGAATGATAACCTGGCTATTCCATTGCTATCATAGGTTATGAACTGTAGGGCCCATGGGTCTACCCCTGCACCCGGGGTTCATCTTGAGGACAGTTTTTGGCCAGCCAGCTAAAACATACTGTTTGTTCCTGTGCTTCCTCTGCCCCGCCTGGTGATTAGTTATAGGGCATTGTTTACTCCATCTTGGGTGTGGAAATTTTCCACCTGCCTGGGGAGAGTTTCTTGTGCAGCATCTAGGTATATAAGGATTTTCCTAAGCTTGAATAAATGGCATTCAGCTGATCTCCTTTTGAATGACCCAATTCTCTTGTGTGTTTTTTCAATTTCCAGGCCCTTGCCTGGTTCGCGTATGGTACAATGTACTGTACCAAGAGAGTAATGCAGGCGTTACAGTTGGAGTCCCACCACTGAGATCAGGAGTTTCTGTTGGAGACCCTTCAGCGAGTTCAGGAAGTAGGGGACCCCTGAGAGATCACCCTTAGATGCTGGCCAGCAGGTAAGAAATTGATAGGTGAGGGTAAATTGAAAATGAGTGCTAGTAATTCAGTAATGACAGGCCAATTGATTGACGAGCCAATTGATAGTTCTTTTAGAGAAGCAAGACAACAAAGGCACCGGCATTAAAACTAGACAGCATAAGAGTTCTTTAAGACAGTTTTCTTTTGTGTAAGGTAGTTTATTGCCTAATTTTTTGAGGGAGTTTAGTCCCTGGTTTCTACAAGCAGGGGGCTTTAATATTTCTGATTGGGAGCATGTAAAAGTAAAAGAGCAATTAGAGTGTTTGACCAAAACCTTTGAGGAGATTCAGGATGTAGAATCCATAAGTTCTATTAAAAGTTTTGAGGAGCAGGAAGTTACGAGTACTAAAAGGGATACATAAAAAAGAAATTTTAGAAAAGGAGATTGCACTGATAAAATAAGAAGTTAGGAAAAAAAAGAAAGGAAGGGAGCAAACAGAGATGTCTCCATGAGACCTCTGCCACAAAATAAATTCCTTGCCATTTCAAATACTTTTGCTGCTGCTTCCACTCCTATAGAATTAGAGGCAGAAATTCGAGAGATCCAACACAGACTAAATAATCCAAGTAGAGAAAGGCAATTTTATCCTGTTGTGGACGTTATTGATTTGCAAGGACAGAGGATCAGGCAGCATAACCCTCTGGCCTTTCAGAATATTAAGTAACTAAAAGAAGCAGTTATGGTCTATGAAACTCATGTCCCCTTCACTGTGGCTTTAATGGAATCCTTTGCGGAACTCAACCGTACACCCAGTGACTGGATGCAGCTTTTCAGTGCTTGTCTTTCTGGGGGAGATTGTTTGTTATGGAGAGGTGACATGCAGAAAAATTGCAAAACTTTACCTAACAAAGGAGCAGGGGAAGAACTGTCTAAGTCCTTCAAGGACCTTCAGAACCTTATTCTGAGTTTGTTGACCACCTGTTACAGCTGGGAAGTTGCATTTTTGGGGATGTGGACTCAGTTATGTCTGTCATAAAGCAATTGACCTATGAAAATGCCAACAAATACTGTCAAGAGGCCCCGATAGAAATAAGAGCTTAAATGACTTTATCTGGTTACACAGGGATATTGATGGCACTCATGGAATGGGTCAAGTAATTGTTTCTGCCCTTAGGGGGAGTCAAGGTGGAGCTAGATCAAGGAATTGTTTTCAATGTGGAAGATGGGGACACACCAAAAGCAATTGCCCCGTGGGTAAAGGGATGGTTAATTAGCCCAGGAAAAAAAAAAGCCAGGTGTGGTGGCACATGCCTTTTATCCCAGCACTTGGGAAAACAGAGATTGACAAATCTCTGTGAGTTCAAGGCCAGCCTGGTCTACAAAATAAATTCCAGAAATAGCTAGAGGCAGGATGCATGGTGCCATCTACTTCTCTCTGGAATACTCCTATCTTTGCTATTAAAAAACAGTCTGGTAAATGGAGGCTGATGCAAGATCTTAGAGCAGTAAATGAATACATGCAAATAATGGGGGCAACTCAACCTGGGTTGCCTCAGCCTGTGGGTATTCCAATGCAGGATACCATCTTTTAGTTATTGACATGAAAGATTGTTTTTTCACCATTCCTTTGGCCTAGGATTGGCTTGGTGTGGGAGAATTATCTGTATTCTGTCAATCATATTTTAATAAAACGCTGATTGGCCAGGCAGGCAGTATAGGCAGGAAAGTCAGACAGGAAGTAGAGGTGGAGCAAAGAGACTGGGAGTATTCTAGGAAGCTCCTTCTGGCAGTTCTGCCCAGACCACTGGAGAGGAAACATGTAAGCTGCCCAGCTGGAAAAGGTACTGAGCCATGTGGCTAATGTAGATAAGGATAATGGGGTAACATAAGTTATAAGAGCTAATAAGTAGCCTGACCTAATGGGCCAATCAGTTTATAATCCTATGGAGTCCTGTGTGTGATTTTCTTTGGGATTTGACGGTTGTAGGGTACCGGGCGGGACAGAAACCCCAACAAGCCAGCCCTCATGTTACATTGACTGATTCTGTGCTTGCACAGTGATGGCAGTGAGGTTGCTGCCAGTCTCCCTAATGGTTTCCTGCATGTTGCTTCTGCCTGGGTCGCCCAATGTTCAAGCCTAGAGCTAAGTCTCCAGGATGTGCTCCTCCTACTCAGTCCAGCCTTGAATAACTGTCTTCCTCAAATTCCTTACCCCTCTGATCATGAAGTCTTTTGGGATGATTTTACCTGTACCCTAAAAACACTGGGGAAAGAAAATCACATCATTTACCAAAAGAAGGTATATTTTGAACAGTATTGTACACAAATAAACTGATTTTTTTCTTTTTCTTTCCTTTTTGTATGTTTTGTGTGTACTTGAGCCAGGGTCTCCTGTCATCTAAGCTTGTCCTGAATTTGCAATTTCAGCTCATTAGAAAACCAATCAGGTGTCTTAGGCAGGCAAGGTAAAACAGTGACACACCTTTACATAGTTACTCAAATATCCCACAACAGTTAGAACGCAAGCATTAATACACATTCATTTAAAAGTAATATGACTATCATTATTTTTCATATTTGAGATAGTGTATTGTCCAACAATGAATTCTGAAATTATGTTGTGTGACATTAGGTATTTAACATTTTTTGGAAATTCAAATTTGCCAGTAGTCCAGAATATATATTGTGGTGGTTTGACATGGCCCCCATAGGCTCATATATTTGAATGCTTAGTCATGGGAGGTGGCACTACTTGAGAATGATCAGGAGGTGTGTCCTTGTTGAAGGAAATGTCACTAGGGTGGGCCATGATAGGCCCAGTGTCTTTCTGTCCCTTTGCCTGTGGATCAGGATGCAGCAAGTGCTGCAGCTCCATGCATGAAGCCAGGCTTCCTGCTATGATGACAATGGACTGATCCTCTGAAACTGTAAGCCAACCTCAATTAAATGCTTGCTTTTATTAGAGTTGCCTTTGCCCATTGTGCTTCTTCACAGCAATATAACAGTGACTAAGCCATATATCTTCTGCATCATATTTACGTATTCTTGCATTTTTAAAATGTAAAAAAGCAATTCTGCAACTCTTTTTTCTTTCTTTCCTTCTTTTTAGACAAAATCTCTGTATGTAGTCCTGCCTATTCTGGAGCTCACCATGCACACCAGGCTGGCCTCTGTCTCTTGACTGCTGGGATTAAAGGCTGGTCACCATGCCCGGCACTCTATAATGCTTCCAGCATACCATTCCCATACTTTGGTTACCCTACCTTATGTAGAGACATTAGGCTGCGGACCCTCTAGCTGCTCTCTCCTCTAACCCAGGCCACACTTGCCATAGCCTTTCTCCCAGTACAGCTACAGAGAGTGGCTGTGACCTTCCAGCTCTGATGGGACAATTTCCCTCCCCCAGACAGCTGCAAACTAAGCAGAAAAGCAAGGCCTCTGTGGATTCTTTCCTGGTGCCCATTTCCCCAATAATGCCCAGGCTCAAAGTGGCCTTGAATGAAAGCCCTATAAAGCCCTACTTATCAGGTGCCTTGCTTATTGTTATAACTTACGGCATGCATGTTAGGTCATATGGCACAAAATATTCTCTCCCCAACCCCGAACCAACAGGAGGAAGGCCATCTCACAGATGCAAGCTTTGCTTTGCCTTTGGCACTATGGTGCCTTGTCTTGGATAGGTCTCAACAAACCATCACCTCTAAGATTTCAAGAACGTGCTGAGCAGACGGCTCCCCTTTTGGAAAGCACGGAGAGCTGGAAAGGTGAGTCCTCCTCTTGTCCATGCATCCCGCTGTTTCTTTCACTTCAGAAGCTCCTGGATGCTTCGAAGCACATACTCAGTCTTAGCCATGTGACTTTTTAGTAGACAAGAATGAGAACTCTGGAATCCTAATTTTAGGGTGAGTTTAAGAGTTCTAACGCTGCAATAAAGTAATATAACCTACGATGCCAGTAGAAATTTCATATAGACAAAAGCCTGATATGCTATTTGGTAAAGTTATGTCATTCAAAAAATTCATTCACGCGAAAGTGAATACAAGGACTCAAATGTTCCCAGCGGTTAGTTTTCAGCGACTCTCCATGTAGTCCAAATGCTTCTAGGTGGTTCAGGTCAGACACAGGTCACACCATGTAATAAGATGGCAGCAATGGCTTAGCTTTATCTTTTTTTTTTTTTCCACTCATTTAGTTCAGGTTTGAGACAAGGCTCTGGCTGGCTTAGAACTTGCCGTGTAGATCAAGCTGGCCTCAAATTCCTGAAATCCATCTGCCTCTGTGCTGGTGTTAAAGGCATATGCCACCACACTCAGTTAAGAAATTAGTGGAATTTTTGTTTACAAATAATCTCTTAAGGCTTGCTTTAGTAGCTCACACCACTGCAGACCTACCTATGCTTAGATATGTTGTTTCTGGGCGTGTGACTCTCCTAAGGAAGGACAGATTTACTCATTTTCTCACCTCCTTTTAATTGCATTTTCCTTTCCTATCTGGGACAGTCAGTAGAGGAGACTCAAGAGAGCATGTAGGCCAGAGGATTTCATACAGATGACATAAAACCACACCTCCCATTCTAAAGGGAACAGGAGACAGTTTCTTCTGGAGCCATTCTGGGTGACCTTGGCCCTGTAGCACAAATTTAGTTACCCCAATCCCATGTTCCAACATGGAAGCACTTACAGAGGGTTTTTTTTTTTTTATGGTCTTACAAAACAAAGAAAGTCAGAAATCAAGGTAAGTTTAAAATATATTGATGGGCACACCAGAAAGGAGTGTATAAGAGAGGCCTATTCTGTAGGGCTAAGATACTATCTGATGACATTCTTAGCTCTGGGATTGGCAGAAGGCAGTGCTCTGCTAACTTAATAGCTTCTAAGAGGTTTTTATTTATTATTGTAAGATACTAGTTCTTAGTTAATAGCTTCTAAGAGGTTTTTATTTATTATTACAGAATACTAGTGCCAAATTAGTAGCTTCTAAGAGATTTTTATTCATTATCACGAGGCGTTTTATTCAGATACAGAGTGGGGCAAGGAAGCCTAAAACTAGCCTCTGACCCTGCAAAATTCTAATCTCTTCATAATAGTGAAATTCTACTTGTTCCACAAGTCTCTGCAGACAAACACAACTAGACATAGCTTCTGTTTATGAATTTTCACCATGATACTCTTTGTTTAAATAAAAGAAACTTTGGAGAAAAATGTGCAGTTCAAGCCGAGTTACTAGGCCCGACACAGGGATCTCTGCTGTCTGGATGCTACTCCATCTGGCTTCTAGCATTACAGTTTAAGAAACAGCCTGCCCAGAGAACAAAGGGATTCCAGGGAAATAACAAAGGCTGCAATAGCTATGAGCCCTGACCTCAAGATTGGCGGCTCCATTACAAAACCCTATGAGGAGTAAACACTAATAAACTGCACATCCAAATAAAAGTCCTGATGCTAAATCAACTGTCAGGAAGAATTCGTTGCGACTGCCAAACTTGATGCTACACGGCCTGTAATCCCAGCAGCCTAGAGGTGGAGGCATGAGGATCAGGAGTTCCGATTTGGCTTTGGTGAAATTGCAAATTCGGGACGAGCTTAGATTATAGGAGACCCTGGCTCAAGCACACACAAAACATACAAAAAGGAAAGAAAAAGAAAAAAAATCAGATTATTTGTGTACAATATTGTTCAAAATATTCAAAATATACCTTCCTTTGGTAAATGATGTGTTTTTTTTCCCCCCAGTGTTTTTAGGGTACAGGTAAAACCATCCCAAAAGACTTCATGATCACAGGGGTAAGGAATTTGAGGAAGACAGTTATTCAAGGCTGGACTGAGTAAGAGGAGCACGTCTGGAGACGTGGCTCTAGGCTTGAACATTGGACGACCCGGGCTATCTGGCGGCTCCAGCTCTATGCCTTGGCCTATAGGTAAAGAACGCGGAAGCAACATCCAGGAAACCATTAGGGAGACTGGCAGCGACCTCATTGCCATCACTGCGCAAGCACAGAATCAACCAATCCTAGACCACACCCGGCAGCTTCCTTCCGGTGGGGAAGGGACCGCTGATGTATCGCTAGGGCAAGGATGGGCGTACAGGGTTTCTTCGCGGAGAGGGTTCGCCGCGCTCTCCTAGGCAAGTACGAGTGAATTCGGCGGTCTTTGCCATTCCGCTTGTGTTCCCCAGCTTCATTTCTACAGCTGTTCACCGAAAAGCAGCCGAAAATGTTTCCGTCCTGTATGGTGAGTCTCAGTTTCTTTGACCGCTAGATGGCAGTGTTCACGCGCTATTATAACCCTTACAGCTCTACCCCACCCTTTGTGCTTAAAAAAAAAAAGGTTTTCTAAATTATGCTTCCTCCACTAGGTTCTTTTTTGCTTGCCAATGGATGAATCTTTGCTATTCGAGTAAGCGCCTTTGGGCAGCCTAGAAACCCCAGCTATTTGTATTTTGGCTTCTCCTAAAATCATTCTTCCCTTTAACTTGCCATTGGATTTAAGGATTTTTATAAACATCCTTGTTCTTTTATTTAACTGATTACAGAGGGTAGTAGGAAAAACAATTCTTCCCCACCATCACCCAGTGCTCACTATTTATAGTTTATAATACCTGATTCAGGATTTTTTTTTTTAACCATTTTTACGGGTCTATCTTAAACAAGCAGAGATAAGTATTTGCGTTATTGCTTTTAACAACTTAAAAAAATACGAAATCACATTGAACCCCCACCCCCCACCCCATATGTAATTACTGTGTGTTACTGAATGATTTGATAAAGACTCAGGCTGGAGAGATGGCTCAGCAGTTAAGAGCTAGTAGAAGACCCTTTCTAGCACCCACTGTGGCTCCCGGGGTTCAGTTGCCTCTGGTGTCCCTGAGCACCTGCACCTGCGCATGCGCGCGTGCACACACACATAATTAAAAAGTGATAAAAATGGATCTTAAAATGACAAAAAGACTGGAGCATTATTTTACAAATGAGACCAAATCATCTAATAAGCAAGTTTCCCCTTATGGCAGTGTCACACTTCATAAAGTTTTGTACCTAAGGGTTATACCATGGTTTGCTTTCTGCTTGCTCACCATTATATTTCAGGTCATCATCAGAGCAGTGGCTACCTGTGTGTTCTCAACATTGGTATCTGTTGAGCAAATGACCAAGTGCCTGATTTCGTCAGGGTACCATTCTCTGTACATACAACATGACTGAGTAAGAGCAGGCCTGGTAAGAGCAGGTAGTTCAGGCCTGGTGGTTCAGGCCTGTAATCTAGCTACTGGGAAGACTGAGGTAGGACGGGTTGCAACTCAAGGTCTGTCTGTGCTACAGAATGAGTTGAAGGCCACCTAGGACTGTTTAGTGAGACTTTGTCTTGAAATTTAAAAAAAAAAAAATGGGAGAGCCAGAGATATTGCTCCATTGTAGGCAACTTGCCTAGCATGTCTATCATCTTTGTATTAATACTTTGTATTAATATTGTAATATTAATATTACACATTAATATTTATTATTATTGTTGTACTGGGAATTGAACCTAAGACCTCATACATGCTAGGCAAATCCTCTACCGCTAATCTATAACCCAAGCCCTAAATTAAAAGTAGTTATATCATTGATTTTAATAGTTGCAGGTACAGAAATTAGCTACTGTGTCTCATCTGCATTGCAAATTCTTCTTCCTTTTTTTTTTGAAAATGAACATGTCAGTTTATTTGTATAGTCAGTTTATTAGCATGCTTTTTCCACACGAGGTAAGGTTAACTTAAAAAAATACAGACTGTTTCACACATTTGGGCGTGATCCTTGGGCACAGAGACCATCTCCAGGTGTATGTTACTCCCGTTTTGGAATCTGTGCTTCCAAAGTGAACCCTGCACTGCAAACCCTTGACTTTCGTTTTTAACTGTTCAGTTACGTTTGTCATTTGCAGATGGATAATTTTCTTTTTCTGTCACCAAATGTATTGATCTTTGCCCCAGTGTGAGGATGAATCCAGTGCTTCGACTTTGCAAGCAGAGTTCTGCGGATCGTTTAGAGCTCACTTAGTCCGTTTTCAGGGCTGTAGGCTTTGCTGGAGAGCTGAATGCATCCCCTCTGATTACCTCTCTTGTCATCTCTTTTTAACTTTATCCATCTTTGGAGTTTCTGCTCACCCTGCCTAAACTCCCCACTGCCAGGAAAACTCATAGTAACTGTATAGGAATGCCCACCCTTAAGTACTTGTCGACTTTTGAGAGCATGTCCCAATAGGTGTTCTTAAATAATTGCCTTACTTTCATCCCCTTTCTCTTCTCAGAAGTATCAGACCTGTTCAATTCTGGTTCAGTAAGTTGCCCAAGCATGCACATTGTTTTCAGCCCTATGCTAGCAGAGGTGGCCACTGTGAAAATAGGCTTCTTCCTCAGACTAGATGGAAGGGCCGAAGTGGCTGGTGGAGAGGCCTGTGGGGGAAGAGTGGGGGATGCTTTCCCTAGGAAAGGGTGAGCTGAGAGGATATGCAGCTGAAGAGTGGTGACTTCCCTAGTTGGGGTCCTTCTGCCATTCCCCAGAGCTTCAGGGCTCTACCTGCTTTCTGCCCTTTGACAATGTGACTTCATTGCTTCCTCAAAAGAGAACCCTGACTGAAAGCAACTTAAGGAAGAAGAGATTTATATGGCTTACAAGTTGAGGTTACAGTTCATTATTATAGGGAAGTCTAGACAGAAAGGTAAAGTATCACATCCACAGTTCAATCCAGAGTGGATAAACATTGGTCCTTGCTTGCTTGCTCTGGCTAGGGAATGGCGCTGCTCACAGTGGGCTGGGTCTTCCCATGCCATTCAACAGTCAAGACATTTTCCTATAGACATGCTCACAAACCAACCTGATCTAGGGACTCCCTCACTGGGAGTCTCTTCCCAGGTGGTTGATTGATTGTAGGCTGTGGCAAGTTAGCAGTTAAAACCAACTATCACAGTACTATAAACTGAGTTTAAAGTTTTACATTTTTAGGAAAATATTTATATGCCTTGGTGTTTGACCTGCATGTCTTTGTGTAGGAGTCGGATCCACTGGAACTAAAGTTACAGACATACTGGAGTGAGCTGCCATGTGGGTGCTGGGAATTGAACTGGGGTCCTCTGGAAGAGAAGCCAATGCTTTTAACTGCTAAGCCATCTCTCCAGCCCCCGAGTTTAAAGTTTGAATTTTCTTGTTTGTTACTAATATATATAAGCAGTTGAGTATTCTGCATTGGCCTCATACTATTCAACTTGTTAAATTCGCTTAAGTTCTAGTATTTTCTTCTTTGATTTTTAAAAATTTATTTTATATACATTGGTGTTTTCCCTGCATGTGCATCTGTGTGAGGATGCCTGATTTTCCAGAGCTTGATTCACAGCCAGCTGTGAGCTGCCATGTGGGTGCTGGGGATTGAATCCCGGTTCTCTTGAAGAGTGCTCTTTCGAAATTACAGTCCTGCTTCAGCAGTGGAGTTTGCAGTCTCACCATTGCCCTTGTGCGCTCCAGCTGAATAGACTAAGTAGAAGTCCATTCTTCTTTTTTCCCATTGATATTGGACAAGTTGAACAACTTAACCCCAAACTAAGATTTCAGACAATACAGAGCGCACAAGGTCTTGAACACCACCACCATGAAAAAGAAAAGTTCAGCCATGTGGCCTAATGGCCTTGTATCCTGAAATTTGAAGGCTTTGATTCCTCAAAGGAAGTGCTCAGTCTTAGCCATGTGATTTTATCATTTATAAGACCATCAATTCTGGAATCACGTATTGATTGTTTGCAGCCCCTTGATTGAAGTTCCTTGTGTCTTCAAAATGGAAACCAAGGGTTGTCAGTTTTTAAAATGAGTGGGTTTTATTGTGATATTTTATGCTACTTTGTGTTGACCCTTGGCCCACTCCCCTTCACCATCCCTTCCTCCTTCAGCAGGTCTGTCTTCACCATAGAGCCTTTCTGCTCTCAAGAAAGGTTCTGTAATAAACAACCAAACCTACTAGTCAGTAAGTGTAGGAGGTGTGGTGGACTGTTTAGTAAGGTTTTGGGATGAAAATCTCACCGATTTGAAATAAAAGAAGTCAAGTTTCTATAGTTTTTCAGTGCTGCTTCCAGGCAGGAAGAAAGAATGAAAGGCCCCTGCAGCGGGGGAGAAACTGCCTGTTAAGGTCAGCTTCCTTTGAGACAGACAGCTTCAGTCCTGATTTGTAGTACCAGATCTCCCCCTGCAGGCCGCTCAGTTCAGTCTTTTTTTTTTGTAAACGAAGGGAAAACTGACTTAGGGAAAGCCAGACAGATGGGATGGAAAGGAAGCTCTCTTGGGTCCAAAACCTGCCTTTCAGAAAACAGTGTCTGCCTGTGATAGTGCTTAAAATGAAAGCTTGTTCCGGTACAGCATGCCCCCACCCCCGTTATGTGGGAATAGAGGTAAATAATTCAGAACGACTGTTTTTCCAGGAGCTCGTGTCAATTCCTGACTGGAACAGAAAGGCGAAGGCTTTCCTGCTGCCTAGGGCGCGATGAAGGGAAGGGCGGGTATACCAAGAGAAGCCAGAAGGCTGGAGAGGAGCAGTCTCCAGTGGCCGCCTGCTGTGTCCTTGGCTCTGCAGTGGGTACAGTGAGGACTGAGAAAGACAGTGCTCCTGCAGAGGAAAGGGTTCTGAGGCTGGCTTGAGTGGGAGGAGCGTCCAAAGGACAGGTCTTCGAAGGCGGGTGGGGGCAGCTGTTCACAACATTGGGAAGGTATGTCTTGGCGAACCCCAAGAGGGAGAGTTGAGGAGACCTCACTGGCTATCTCCGCACAGGCTCAGAGTCCGCTAATTCTTGGATAGTGACTGCTGAATTTTAGAGAGGTGAATCAAGAACTTTCTGTTTCTTTGGTTCCGAAGACCGCAGCAGAGAAGGCTTGCGCGGTGGGGTTCATTTTGGGGGTCCACCTGGCAAAATAAGAGTTCTTTTTTGTAAAGGTCTCGGTCGTTCCGCCATTTCCTCGTCACGTTATTTCCAGCCGGAAGCCAGTTTAAAGAAAGCATTTCTCCCGAAGCCTGCGAGTCGTTTCTCTGGCCGTTAGGTGGCAGTTTTGCTTTAGGAAGCAATCGTGCGCATAGCTTCACCCGCCCTTTGTGTTTGAAAAAAAAGTTGGATTTTTTTTTTTTTTGCCTGCTGGGATTATGGGATTGATTTGCTGCATTCTGTAGGTTCCCTCACAACAATTCCGGGTCTGTGAATTTGGAATGCTTTGATTTTTTAAGTTACTATTTCTCCTGTGGGGCATCCTAGGAACCCAGGCTTCTTAGTGTTTATTCTCATCTGAAATGTCTGGTCATTGTCTCTCTTATTGGTCCGGGACTTATGGACCTTTGTGGATACATTTTTGCAATAAAGACTAAATTTAATTTTGGTCTAGAAATTTGTGTAATGAGAACAATTCACACCACAGTCTTATCAGTCTGTGGTCATCATTACTTATTTTTTTTATGATAACTATCTTGTAGGTTTTCTCCTCCATAAAGGTACATTTTAAACATCCTGCAATCCATTTCTGCCTTGGTACTTTTGACATCCTTTTACATACATACATGTCAACTCCAAAAAACACAGCTCTCCATCTTAAAGGAAATAAGAAATGTTTGTTTCAGAGCCATTTTGAGTGACCATGGTCAAGGAACACATACTTAGGATACCCAAAATTCCATGTTCCAGAGTGGAAGCAGTTTCATGGAGTTTTAGAGTTTTAGAGAATAAAGAAAGTCACGAATCAAGGCAAAGTTAAAATATGTTGACAGATGCATCAAAGAGGTTGGTATGCTGAGGTGAGGGGAATTTCTTATGGCCCAGGATGCCTTCTGACCTTTGGGTTGGTGGAAGCTGGTACTCCGCTAAGTTAATAGATTCCAGAAAGTTTTTGTTAGAACAAGATATCTAACATAGAGGTGGGCAAGGAAGGGCTGTTTCTCCTTAGGGCTAGAACTAGCTGAAGAGAAGGCAATTAGGCTCTGGACCGGCAACATCTGGCACAGTTCTCTATCTCTGAGTCTCTGTAAACACAGCTCCTTTTCAGTTTCTTTCCTCTGTACACATATATACTCATTGCAGTAACCCTCATTTACATGTTGTAAGCTAGGCCTCAGTAATGAAACCACCAGTAGACTGCTCCATGCTTAGTGGGGGAGGGTTATTTTAGGTCAGAGAGACTAGCCAAAGTCATCTGGGGGAATCTGCCATGGCTTCCTCTCCTGCTGAGAGATATGAGCAGACTGACAATTGCCAGGGCTATGGGAGCAGAGAAGATAGCAAGGCCGGTGGGTGAGTCCTGCCAGTCATAAGGGGTTATGTTGTTGGGAGCACAGCAGCTTAGCTGACACAGCTTGGGGACTTGCTTGGGGCTCCGGTGTATTGAGGCTTGTTTGAGTTAATAGAGAACTAGATGCCCTTTGCAGAGGTTGGGAAGTCATGGGAGCAGAAAAGTAATGTTTTTTCTGGTAATCAGAAAGCCAGTTGACATGGTTTCTGAAGAATGCTGAGTGTTGGCTGAGTCAGAGTCCAGCCTGTGCTGAGTCCAGACTGTCATTTTGGGGATTGAGACCTGACACATGTATTAACCAGTCTCATATGTAACATGAATCACCTTGATCATTTAAAAAGTTATGAACATTTTTCTACATAAAACATTGTTTCAGCCAGGCGTGGTGTTGCACACATTTAATCAAAACACTCCGGAGGCAGAGGCAGGAGGATCTCAGTGAGTCAAGGCCAGCCTGGTCTACAGAGTGAGTTCCAGGACAACCAAGGCTGTTTATTACAAAGAGAAACCCTGTCTCAGAAAACCAACCAGCCAACCAACCAAGCAAACAACCCCCCCCCCAAAAAAAACTATTGTTCCTATTCTATTAGTTTGCTTTTTTTTTGCTCGCCTTTGTTTTCTTAGCATACTAAAATGTGCCCAGAAGTGTGCTCTCAGTATGTAGATCTTGTTCAATATGTATATAAATGATAGTTTCTTCAGAGTAACTTTTAGAAGACTACATTTTAAAGATTTATTTTTAATTGTGTGTATGCGTGAGTACATGTGTATGTTTGTGTATGTGCAAATGAATGCAGGTGTCCACAGAGGTAAGAGGCATCTGATACTTTGGGGCTGTTGTGAGCCACAAAATATGGGTGCTAGGAACTGAACTCAGGGCCTCTGTAAGAACGTTAATTGCTCTTAACTGCTAATCTGTAATGCCAGCTTTTTATTTGGTAATTTAGTTTATAAAGATAACATTTCATAGTACTCTCTAGCATTTGAATGTTTACCTAACATGACTTTTCTTTCCACTTAACACTTTATTCTAAGCCATGAAGTTGTTATTATAATTAAAATAAATCTTTTGTGGCTAGAGAGATGACTCAGTGTTTAAGAGCATTTGTTGCTCTTGTAGAGGATCCAGGTTCAAGTTCTAGTACCTACACAGTGGCTCGTGACCATCCATAACTCTAATTTCAGGGGATCTAATTCCCTTGCCTTCTTCTGCCTTCCACGGGCACCAGGCACACACATGGTACATAGATATACATTCAGGCAAAATGTTCATACACATACTAGTAAATCTTTTAATTTTAAAAGTAAAATTTTTCACTTAAGAATTAGCCATAGGAAAGCATGTTGCAAAGCCATATACAGTGTAGAGTGTGAGAGATCAGGGGCATTGGTGAACATTCTTGTTGTCCTTGCCATGTCCTGAGACTCTTGGTGGTTAGCTTCACATCTGTATGGCATGTTTACTACAAATAGAATTCATTATTAAATGGTATTAGTACCTGCTTCAGGCAGTGATGCCTTACATAGTAGCCTAACAGGCTCTTACTGTATGCCTTGCCAATGTTCCATACATGTTGTTATTATTTCTCATATTTGTTAAAGTGTGGAATAGATACTTCTTAGAAAATTGAGACTATGATAAAATGTATCTTTAAAAAATATAGTCAGTCAATGGTGGCACACACCTTTAATCTCAGTACTCAGGAGCCAGAGGCAGATGGATCTCTGTGAGTTGGAGACCAGCCTGGTCTACAGAGTGAGTTCCCGGACATCTAGAGCTATACAGAGAAATCCTGTCTGAAAAACCAAAACAGAATGAGGGAATGGGATGCTCAAGAAAGGGGAAGGACAGTGAGGGAGAGAAAGAAGAGAGATCTTGATTGAGGGAGCCACTAAAGGGCTATTGAGAATCATAGCACTAGGGACATTCCCAGGAATCCACAAGGATGACCCTAGCTAAGACTCTAAGCAGCAGTGGAGAGAACACCTAAACTGGCCTTCCTCTGTAATCAGATTGATGACTACCTTAATTGTCATCATAGAACCTTCAACCAGCAACTGATGGAAGCAGATACAGAGATCTACAGTGAATCACTGGGCTGAACGACCTGAGACCAGTCGAAGAGAGGGAGGAGCAATAATATGAGCAAAGGGGTCAAGACCATGATGGTGATACCCACAGAAACAGCTGACCTGAGCTACTGAGAGCTCACTGACTCTGGACTGACAGTGGGGGAACCTGCATAGAACCAAACTAGGCCCACTGAATGTGGGGGTCAGTTGTGAGGCTTGGGCAGTCTGTGGAGCCCCTGGCAACAGGACCAGGATTTATTCCTAGTGCATGAACTGGTGTCTAGGAGCACATTCTTTTTGGAGGGATACCTTGCTCAGCCAAGATATAAGGGGGAGGACCTTGGTCATGCCTTGAACTGAAATGTCAGACTTTGTTGACTCCCTATAGGAAGCCTTACCCTTTCTGAGGAGTGGATGTGGGGGTGGGGTGGGAGAAGGAGGGGGAAGCAGAAGAAGGGGAGGGAGTGGGAATGGGGGTACCTATGTAAAACGAGAAAAGATTGTATTAAAAATTCTTAATAAAAAATTAAAAAATGAAGGGGGGGCTCATGGAGCCTAGGCTAGCTGCAGATGCGAATGATCTGATCTTCCTGTCTCCATGTCTTAAGTGCTTGGCTACAGCTATGAACTTCCATACTCAGTTTATATGTGGTTTAGAATCAAGCCTAGAGCTTTGTGTGTGCCAGGCAAGCATCCTCCCAACTCAGCTCAGTGATCCTCAGTCCCAAATACACTATTTAAATGTCACAGCTCATGTATGTTATCTATATTGAGCTTCCCATTTCTGCGTTCTAATCAAAAAAGAATAGTGTTATTTGTAGGGCAATCCCTGAAAGAAATGTGAATCAGGAAAGCACATTCATATGTTTCTCAAAGATGTCCTTTCTATAAAAGGTACAGTATTTTGTGTGGATAGGTTTTTATATTCTTGAACTGTTTACAATATATTTCTTGAAACAGACTTATTTTATTAAAAACCTAGACTCTTTATACTTTGGGCATATACCAAAGGAAAGTTGATACCCAATATATGAAAATTCTTGTATTTTATGCCCTCACTAGCACTTACTAATTTTAAAATATCATATTAGATAATTAATAGCTGCAGGTATATAAATGAATCCCAGTCCCTTGTCAGACTTCAGCAAGTTGTTGTCAGGAATCATGGCAGCTGCAGCAGGGCCTCAATGGCAGTGTGGGTCCTGAGTGTCTGGATGCAGCCCAGTGTCCGAGTGTCCTGCAGCACATAATGGTGCCAAGCAGGCTGGCTCTGTGCATCCTAAGCTTGGTCCTGCTTATCAGGTACCCCTTTCCATTGGGGTGGGGAAAGCAGGACCACAGGTTCTCACTCCGACTCCTCTGTGGGGGCATTAGCAGCTACAATGTCATCAGGACTGGTGCCCTTCTGCTGAACGCATTGAACCAGATGTTCTGGAAGCCATCTCGCTTGATCTTCATCCTGTGAAAAAACACAGACACGCCATCGACCCCATATTAATACAGGATTGGGTCCTTTCCATAATCCAGTGCAAGGGTCTCTCCACTTTGCTTTAGCAAAGGTTGCCTTGGTGCAAAATCTGTCCTCAGCAGATTGCTCATGAACATCCATATTCAAGAAGTTTAGTGTAAAAAGTATATGACTCAAGGCATTGTGTGGCGTTTTTTAATTTTCTTGTTTTTATCCTTTTATATTATTTTCAAGAAGCCATGGGCATGCTCCACAATTCATTTTCACGCTTAACAATATATGCAGCTCTTCCATTGGAAGAATCATCTGTAAAATTTAGCATAACATTCTTTAAGGGATCTTTTGCTACAACATTAGGAAAAATAAAGGAATATAGTTGTGAGAATTGCAGCAATGATCATCTGGGAAAAGATTATTAATCTGACCTTGAAATTGAGCAAATGCCATTACCCAAGAATCACTATTTTAAAATAACCAATCAATAATCTGTTGCTTAGTATAAGGAACATTGTTCATAGCCAGTTATCTGCTAAAAATACCTCCTAGATTCCATACTGCTCTTCTGTGCTAAGCATGCTAGTGCTCCAGTAAGGGTTAAAAACCTTAACTGGTGACATGGAATGGTACAGCCATGAAAGCGGACTGGTTTGTCATAAAACTGCTGTAGGAATAAGTTTTGTAGGTAATATACAAGCTGGCCAAAGCTGATCATAATTAACATAATATGCTTGGTGTTTCTGTATAGAATACTCTACCTGCTTGAGTACCTGTCTGGCAGCTTCTGTAAGCTTTCTTCTGGAATTTGGGTCACTCACTGCTCCCTTTAAAAATTTTACTTAATAGCTCAAGGTCTTCCATAAGAGTATTATAATTAAGGTTTTAGCCCTTTTGTGTCTTACTAAAAATTTGTAAACTACCTTTCTAATCCAAGTTGCAAGTCTGCTTAGCTGACAGAAAAATGGAAGAAAAAAATGTACTCAACAAAATGGTGCTGGCATAACTGGACATCAACATACACAAGAATGAAAACAGATCCATAGCCATTGCTATGCACAAAACTGAAGTCCAAATGGATCAAAGACCTCAAAAATAAACTAACCATACTGAGCCTGATAGAAGAGAAAGTGAAAAGTACACTTGAACACATTGGTATTTCCCATATACCAGCCCAGTGGCACAGACACTGAGAGAAACAATTAATAAATGGGACCTCCTATAACTTAGATGCAAAGGACACAGTCAACAAGACAAAACGGCAGCCTACAGAATGGGAAAAGATCTTCATGAACTCCATACTGGACAGAGGACTGATTTCCAAAATATACAAAGAACTTAAGAAACTAGACATCAAAAGGACAAATAATCCAATAAAAAAATGGGGTACAGACCCAAACAGAGAACTCTCAACAAATGAACCCAAAAATGACTGAAAGACACTCAAGAAATGCTCAACATCCATAGCCCTCAGAGAAATTCAAATCGAAATAACTCTGAGATTCCGTCTTACACCTGTATGAATGGCCAAGATCAGAAACACTGCTGACAACTTATGCAGATACAAAAACATTGGAGTAACCACCTGTGTCTTATCGGATCACCATGAAGTAAAGCTAGAATTTAACAAAAATACTACCCCCAGAAAGCCTACAAACTCATGGAAACTGAACAGTCAACTACTGAAGCACCACTGGGTCAAGGAAGAAATAAAGAAATTAAAGCCTTCCTTGAATTCAACGAAAATGAAGACACAACATACTCAAACCTATGGGACACTATGAAAGCAGTGCTAAGAGGAAAGTTCATAGCAATAGGTGCCCAAATAAAGAAAACGGAGAAAGCACACATGGGAGACTTAACAGCACACTTCAAAGCTCTAGGAAAAAAAAAAAAGAAGAAGATGACTCACCCAGGAGGAATAGACGACTGGAAATAATGCTGGTGCTGGGATGGATGCCAGGGGCTAGGGTGATGCTCCCAACTTAACATCACATTCCTGACTCTTTTTGGATATAGCGGTGGAGGAAGTTGGGGTGATAAGTATGACCAACATTTTAGGCTCTCTTTGGAAAAAAGGGGCTTAGACTCAAGTCTGACTACTTCTTGTGGGCATGGGACGACATGGGAGAGAGGAGAGGGGAGAGCTGAAAGCTCAGCAAAAGGTGTGGATGGAGTGGCATCTGGTTTGCTGTAGTTCTCAGCTGCTTTCTAAGGAGATGCGAAGTCAGGTGGCTAGGAGAAAAAAAATCTTGTTATTTTTGGCTCTATGAAATGGGGTTAGCCATGGGATGAGACACAATAGCAGATAAAACCAGATTTTAGTTGGCAGGTGTCCTTGATTCAGAAGAGTTGGCAGGTGTCCTTGAAGTTCCAGGTGAAGTCCCAGGAGCTGGTGCTTTTGATGTTGTCCTGGGAGCACTTTGTAGGTTGGTCTTGGCTTAGGTAGCAGGAGTGACCTGTAAAGTATGCTTGAAACTGGCTGGGGTTAGTGTAGCAGTAATACAAAGGAATTGGGAACTTTGGATTTTACCAGACCTGATTTTTTAAAAAAGATTTATTTAATTATTATGTATACAACATTCTGCCTCCATGTATGCCCGCACGCCAGGAGGGCACCAGATCTTATTGTAGATGGTTGTGAGCCACCATGTGGTTGCTGGGAATTGAACTCAGGACCTCTGGAAGAGCAGCCAGTGCTCTTAATCACTGAGCCATCTCCTCAGCTCCCTACCAGACCTGATTTTGATGTAGCAATAGAACTTTTTTAGGAACCTGTAAGAGAACTGGACCAGATTTTATAGAAAAGGCTATTGCTTTAGGTTAAAAGGCATGAATATTTTAGAAGGCAATTAAAGACAATTGGGAACTCTGAACCTCTGAAGATTGAAATCTGTTAATCCTGTTAAAGAACAGTACCTATAGACAGATATGGGAGGAATAAACGAGCCAAAAATGTGACAGCTTTTTGCTATGCCAGCAATCCTAAATCCTCTCCTTAGTCCTTGGAGAACACCAGTTTTATTTTTATTTTTTTAAATTTTATACATAATTCCATTCAAAATTTCCACTTTCTCCCCTCCTCCCCCTTCCCTCCTGTTCCCCCACTCCCCCTCCCTCCCTCCCCCTCCAGTCCTAAGAGAGGGCAGGGTCCTGCCCAGTGGGAAGTCCGAGGCCCTCCTCCCTCCATCCAGGCTTAAGAAGGTGTACATCCAAATAGACTAGGATCCCAAAAGGCCAGTACATGCAGTAGAGACAAATCCCAGTGCCATTATCATTGGTTTCTCAGTCAGCCACATTCAGACGGTCCAGATTGATCCCATGCTCGTTCAGTCCCAGTCCAGCTGGATTTGGTGAGCTCCCATTAGATCAGGAACACTGTCTCAGTGGGTGGACCAATACCTTGTGGTCCTGACTTCCTTGCTCATATTCTCCCTCCTCTGCTCTTCAACTGGACCTTGGGAGCTCAATCCTGTGCTCCAATGTGGGTCTTTGTCTCTATCTCCATCCCTTGCTGGACGAAGGTTCTATGGTGATATTCAAGAGAGTCTGATTATGGGACAAGGCCAGTTCAGGCACCCTGTCCTCCACTGCTCAGGGTCCTAGTTGGGGACATCCCCATGGATACCTGGGAACCCCTCTAGAACCAAGCCTCTTGCCAACCCCAAAATGGCTTCCTTAATTAAGATATCTTCTTCCCTGCTCCCATATCCATCCTTTCTCCCTCACAACCATCCCACTCCCCCAAGCTCTCCCCAACCCTCCCCTTCTCCCTTCTCTCTAATCCTCTCCCCTTCCCCCTACCTCACCTCCATGCTCCCAACTTTTGCCTGGCTATCTTGTCTCTTTCCAATTTCCAGGAGGATCTATGGATTCTAATCATAAACAAAGGACATTGAGCCTATAGTTTGCAGATTCTGGCTATTACAAATAATGCTGCTATGAACATAGTTGAACAAATGTTTTTGTAGTATAATTGAGCATCTTTTGGGTATATTCCCAAGAGTGGTATTGCTGGATGCTGAGGGAGGTTGACTCCCAATTTTCTGAAAAACTGCCCCACTGATTTCTAAAGTGGTTGCACAAGTTTGCATTCTCACCAGCAATGGATGAGTGTTCTCCTTACTCCACATCCTCTCCAGTATAGGCTATCATTGGTGTTTTTGATTTTAGCCATTCTGACAGGTGTAAGATGGTATCTCAAAGTTGTTTTGATTTGCATTTCTCTGATAGCTAAGAAAGTTGAACATGTCCTTAAGTATCTTTTGGTCATTTGAAATTCTTCTGTTGAGAATGCTCTGTTTAGTTCAGTGTCCCATTTTTTAATTGGATTATTTAGAATTTTAATGTCTAGTTTTTGAGTTCTGTATATATGTTGGAGATCAGACCTTTGTCTGTTGTGGGGTTGGTGAAGATCTTCTCCCATCTTTTTTTTTTGAGGTTAAATGTTTATTAGTTGAGTTATGGAGGGAAGGCAAAAGGGGAGACGTGGGGGTGGGGGGAGAGAGAGGAGGAGAGAGAGAGAGAAAGAGAAGAGGTGAGAGAGAGAGAGAGAGAGAGAGAAGAAGAAGGAGAAGGAGAAGGAGAAGGAGAAGGAGAAGGAGAAGGAGGAGAAGAAGAGGAGCGAGGAGCACGGGGCCAAAGGAAACAGAGAGAGAATCTAGATGGTGAGAGGAGGGGAGGGGCCGCAGGGAGTGGGCGTGGCTTGTCTCTTAAAGTGACTAACAATCATAACATTCCCAGCTCTTTTTTTATAATGAAAAGCGGGAGATTAGAAACCACAGTTTGGTGGAATTGGGGTGGTGGATTCTCAAGACTGATTCCGGCTTATTTGTGGGTATCGTCTTGCGGGGGGGAATGGAGAAGACTGGGTGCTGGCCACATCCCAGCATAGCTGGTCTCTTTGCTCCTGTCCGGTGTTTGTGGCATGGAAATATCTGGTGTCTCTTATACCTGTTTAAGGTATTGGCAGAACAAAGAACAAAGTTAAATTAAGGAAAAAAAAATTTTAGGACCAGGGATTTTAGGGGGATGTATCTGAACTGTTTAAGGTGGATCTTTTAATTTGGCTCCCTGGAACTCATGAGAATTCCTTGGGTTTGTGAAAACAGAAGTTTTAGACACATAATGACTGTGACATATTTTTGTACAATGAAAAGTAGTTTTTAAGACTTTGGAAGGCAGCATAAGAGAGAAATTTGATTTGAAGTTTGTTTGGTGAGTTTTTTTTTTTTCCTGGCAAAACCTCTCAGCTATCAAAACTGTATCAGAGATCTTTGAGAAGGATAAGATTTTACTTGAGTTACTGATTAAAAAATGTCAGAGAACTTACTTGGTTGGCACCCAGAGCTACTCTTTTTGGGTCCTCCCTTGTTGCTGAAGGTCGCATTTGCCTTTTGCTGTTTGATGCAGGGCCTGCCAGGCTCCAGCAGATCCTGTGGCCTAAGAAATCTGTAGGAAGACAGGCCTACCTTGACCTGAGCAGCTAGGCTGTTGATTCCAGTGATTCTGTCCACGTCAGGAGATCTTTAGTGTAGATGAAAGGCAGTTTTTCCCAATGGTCAGTGCTTGGCAGTTGAAGCAAACTGTGAATGGATGTTGCTGTGTGCCCATTTGTCTTCTGTCTTCTTTGGAGGAAGCAGAGTGCTGCTGCTAGGAGCCAACCTGTCTCTTTTTGTTATGAAAAGTTTTTTAATAATTAAATATTTAAATATCACATTCCCCAGATGTTTGAGCAGTTGAGGGCTGTTTATTAGGTATAACTGCAGTATAGAATCTGTCTGGAAGGTTGGGTCTGAGCTTTACTGTATTGGCTCTTAACAGATAAGATTTACACTCGTAAAAAGGCAGAAAGAAGAAAAAACTGCTTGCAATATAATGTTAATGATGGAACTGACAATTGTAGAGATCAGCTTAATATATTTTAAATGAGGGTTGGATTAAATATATGGCATTTTTGTAAGAGACTTAAAAGTACATATCAGTTTAAAATATGAGACTTATTGATTTTGTAGTCTGAAATGAGATGTAATGAACATTATTACACACAGAAAGAGTAAACAGGAATTGGGCAAAGTGGATGCTCTTGGTGGACCCTACCAAAGGCATGCCACTGTGCAAAACACATGTAACAGAGTCAACAAGAGGAATTTAGTGAAAACTGGAGGACAAGGCAGTGTATACTTAAGTAAAAATGGGAGAGCTTTGTCACCTGACATGGCTCTTAGCCAAGATGGTAGTGAAGTCACCTGAATGCAGTCAAAATGGCGGCAGCCACGTGTTGTATGAAAAAAGCCACAATTTTTTGAGATGTAAGGATTTTTAAGCTTAATAAGAGGGACCTAAAGGCATGATCTGCCCTGTAGCTGAGCCACCATGCCACACCACAAGCTGCAGAGGGGAGTAAAAGGCTGGAATTTAAAAGCTGCACCATGTCATGGCTGGAATTGAAAAAGCCGGCTGGAATTTAAAAAAAGCCGGGAGCCGCCATGGGTAGTTGCTATCCACAGCCAAATTCATGAAAACCCACGAAACAGCAGCATCTCAAGGCCTATAAGGGAACGTCTTCCCGCATAGGTGGGGTGCAAATCTGTGCGAACACCCAGGACTTGTGGACGAGCGTCCTCTGGCCTAGGTGGATCTGGTCGGGTGACTCAGAAACCAGAGAGGCCTGGAGCCGCTCTGAGTGGCATTTTATGACGAAGGAAGAAAAAAGAAAAGAGATGAAATGAAAAAAAAGATGAAGGCCTAAGGGGCCCTGGGCCCTCAGTCACGGGTGGGTTGGCTACAGGCCATCCCAAACACAAGCCTGACTAAGGGAAGCAACTGTAGTACAATGGGGGAGACTCACCTATTGAAGCCAGGAAGCTGGTGGGAGTGGAAAAAAAAAAGCCCTGGTTCCGAATCCTGACCCTGAGAAAGGAGTTCTGAGTAACACAGCACCAATGTTATGATTTTTTAAAAATGCTGCAAGATCTCCAGCGACAGTAGGCAGCAGAAATACTGTAGTTCCCCAAATGGTGGTAACAGGCCATGAAGTGGCAGACAGCTGGCCCTGGGTACAGCCAGTCCCAGGCAGAGATGGCTGCCGATCCCTGAGCAGTGGCTGGTCCCAGGCAGGGAGACACATGGGGGGCGGGCAGGAGACAGAAACATGGATAGACACAACATGTAGAATGAGGTTAAATGTTTATTAGTTGAGTTATGGAGGGGAAGGCAAAAGGGGAGAAGCGGGGTTGAGGGGGGAGAAGTAGAGAGAGAGAGAAAGAGAAGAGGAGAGAGAGAGAGAGAGACAGAGACAGAGAGAGACAGAGAGAAGAAGGGGAGTGTGGGGCCAAAGGAAACAGAGATCTTCTCCCATTTATTCGGTTGCCTTTTTGTCTTACTAACTTTTTTTTTTTTGCTTTACAGAAGCTCCTCAGATTCACAAGGTCCCATTTATTCAATGTTGCTCTTATTGTCTGTGCTACTGGGGTTCTACTTAGGAAGTGGTCTTCTGTGCCCATGTGTTGCAGACTACTTTCCACTTTCTCTTCTATCAGATCCAAAGTGGTCAGATTAATGTTGAGGTCTTTAATCCATTTGAACTTGAGTTTTGTGCATGGTGATAGATATGGATCTATTTTCATTCTTCTACAGGTTGACATCCAGTTATGCCAACACCATTTGTTAAAGATGCTTTCTTTCTTCCATTGTATAATTTTAGCTCCTTTGTCGAAAATCAGGTGTTCACAGGTTTGTGGATTAATCTCCGGGTCTTTGATTCGATTCCATTTGTCGATGTCTCTGTTTTTATGCCAATGAAAAACCAAGCTGTTTTCATTACTGTAGCTCTATAATAGAGTTTGATATCAGGCATGGTAATGCCTCCAGGAGTTCCTTTATTATATAGATTTGTTTTGGCTATCCTGGGTGTTTTGTTTTTTCATATAAACTTGATTATTCTCTCAAGGTCTGTGAAGAATTTTGATGGGGATTGCATTGAATTCTGCCTTTGGTAGAATTGCCATTTTAACTATGTTGATCCTCCCTACATGGGAGATCTTTCCATTTTCTGGTATCCTCTTCAGTTTTTTTCTTCAAAGACTTTAAGTTCTTGTCAAATAGGTCTTTCACTTCCTGGGTTAGTGTTACCCCAAGATACTTTGTGCTGTTTGTGGCTAGGTGATGTTTCTCTGATTTTCCTCTCAGCTTCTTTATCCTTTGTGTATAGGAGGTCTACTGATTTTTTTTTTGAGTTGATCTTGTATCCTGCCACATCACTGAAGGTATTTATCAGCTGTAGGAGTTCTTTGGTACAGTTTTGGGGGTCACTTATGTACACTATTATATCATCTGCAAATAGCAAAAGTTTGATATCTTCCTTTCCAATTTGAATTCACTTGATCTCCTTATGTTGTCTTATTGTTAGTGATAGAAATTCAAGCGCTATGTTGAAGAGATATGGAGAGAGTGGACAGCCTTATCATCTTCCTGATTTTAGTGTAATGGCTTTGAGGTCTCTCCATTTAATTTGATGTTAGCTCTCGGCTGGCTGTATATTGCTTTTATTATATTTAGATATGATCCTTGTATCCCTAATCTCTACGAAACCTTTATCATAAAGGGGTGTTGAATTTTTTCAAATGCTTTTTTGGCATTTAATGAAATGATCATATTTTTTTTTTCAGTTTGTTTATATGATGGATTACATTGATGGATTTTCATATGTTGAGCCAGCTCTGATTTTCTGGGATGATGCCTACTTGGTCATAATGGATGATTTTTTTTTTGATGTGTTCTTGGATTCGGTTTGCCAGTATTTTATTGAGAATTTTTGCATCCATGTTCATGAGTGAGATTAGTCTGTAATTCTCTTTCTTGGTTGAGCTACAACCAAGAAACTTTGTGCGGTTTTGTTATCAGGGTAACTGTAGCTTCATTAAGAGTTTGTCAATGACCCTCTGTTTCTATTATGTGGAACACATTGATGAGTGTAGGTATTAGCTCTTCTTGGAAGTTCTGGTAGAATTCTGCACTAAAACCATCCAGCCCTGTCCCTTTTTTGGTTGGGAGGTCTTTGATGACAGCTTCTATTTCCTCACAATTTACAGGTCTATTTAAATTGCTCACCTGGTCTTGATTTAATTTTGGTTTACAGTATCTATCTAAAAATGGTCCATCTGTTTTACATTTCAAATTTTGTGGAGTACAGGCTTTTGTACTAAGACCTAATGATTCTCTGAATTTCCTCAGTGTCTCTTGTTATGTCCTTCTTTTCATTTCTGATTTTGTCAATTTGGGTGTTCTCTCTCTGTCTTTTGATTAGTTTGGAAAGGGGTTTGTCATTTTTGTTGATTGAAGTACCAGCTCTTTGTTTCATTGATTCTTTGAATTGTTTTCAGTGTTTCTATTTTGTTGATTTCAGCCCTCAGTTTGATTATTTCCAGTCTTCTATTCGAGTCTGCTTCTTCTTTTTCTAGAGCTTTCAGTTGTACTGTTAAGTCTCTAATGTGAGCTTTCTCCATTTTCTTTATGTGGGCACTTAGTGCTATGAACTTCCCTCTTAGCACTACTTTCATAGTGTCCCATAGGTTTGGGTATGTTGTGTCTTCATTTTCGTTGAATTCAAGGAAGATTTTAATTTCTTCATTTCTTCCTTGACCCAGTGGTGCTTCAGTAGTTGATTGTTCAGTTTCCATGAGTTTGTAGGCTTTCTGGGGGTAGTATTTTTGTTAAATTCTAGCTTTACTTCACGGTGATCCGATAAGACACAGGTGGTTACTCCAATGTTCTTGTATCTGTGGATGGCTGCTTTGTTACCGAGTATGTGATCAATTTTCAAGAAGGTTCCATGTGGTGCGGAGAAGAAAGTATGTTCTTTCCTGTTTGGGTGGAGTGTTCTATAGATGTCTTTTAAGTCCATTTGATTCATTGCACTTTTTAGTTCTCTTATTTCTCTCTTAAGTTTCTGTCTGGTTGACCTGTCCAATGGTGAGAGAGGAGTGTTGAAGTCTCCTACTATTAGTGTGTGGGTTTTGATGTGTGCTTTGAGTTCTAGTAATGTTTCTTTTACATATGTGGGTGCTTTTATATTAGGGGCGTAGATATTCAGGATTGAGACTTCATTGTGATGAATTGTTCCTGTTATGAGTATAAAGTGTCCTCCTCCATCTCTTCTGTTTGATTTTAGTTTGAAATCAATTTTTTTTGTTAGATATTAGGATAGCCACACCTGCTTGTTTCTTAGGTCCATTTGATTGGAAAACCTTTTTTCAACCCTTTACTCTGAGGTAATGTCTGTCTTTGAGGTTGAGGTGTGTTTCTTGTAAACAGCAGAATGCTGGATTCTGTTTTCGTATCCATTCTCTTAACCTGTGCCTTTTTATAGGTGAATTGAGTCCATTGATTTTAAGTGATATTAATGGCCAGTGGTTGTTAACTCTTGTTATTTTTGGTGGTAGTATTTGTGTGTTTCTTTTCTTTGAGCTGTCTTGGTGGAGGGTTATTAGATGTCTTTGCTATTGTGAGTGTTGTTGGCTTCCTTGGTTTGAGGTTTTCGAAACCTTTGCTGGGTATAGTAGTCTGGACTTGCATCCATTGCCTCTTATTGTCTGCAGCACGTCTATCCAAGACCTTTTGGCTTTCATGGTTTCCATTGAGAAGTCAGGTGTAATTTTGATAGGTTTACCTTTATATATTACTTGACCTTTTTCTTTGCAGCTCTTAAAATTCTTTGTTTTGTATGTTTTGTGTTTTGATTATTATATGGCGAGGGGATTTTTTTTTTGTTTGATCTGGTCTATTTGGTGTTCTGTAAGCTTCTTGTACCTTTATAGGAATATCCTTCTTTAGTTTGGGAAGTATTCTTCTATCATTTTGTTGAATATATTTTCTGGACCTTTGAGCTGGAATTCTTCTCCTTCCTTTATGATTCTTAGGTTTGGTCTTTTCATGGTGTCCCAGATTTCCCGGATGTTTTGTGTTATGAATTTGTTTCATTTGATGTTTTCTTTGATCAATGCATCTATTTCCTCTATAGTATCTTCAGGGCCTGAGATTCTTTCTTCTATCTCTTGTATTCTGTTGGCTATACTTGTCTCTGTAGTTCCTGTCAGTTTACCCAGGCTTTCCATATCCAGCCATCCCTTGGTTTGTGTTTTCTTCATTACCTCTATGTTGGTCTTTAAGTCTTGAACTGTTTCCTTTACCTGTTTGATTGCTTTTTCTTTGTTTTCTTGGGTATCTTTGAGGGATTTGTTAATTTCTTCTAAGTTTGTTTGTCTTCTATTCCATTTCTTTAAGGGATATTTTCACTTCCTGTTTAAAGGTCTCCATCATTTTCATAAGGGTATGTTTAAAGTCCTTTTCTTCTACTTCTTCAGGGTTAGGATGCTCACGTCTTCGTGTTGCATGTTCGCTGGATTTTGGAGTTACCATGTTTCTTTTCAGGATGTTGGAGGAATTCTTGCACTGGCCCTACCCATCTCTTCCTTCAAATGTGGCCAGCAGAGCCTTAGCGTTTTGGTCCAATCTTTGCTGTGGCTGACTGAGTACTTGGGAGTTTTTCTTGGTCTGCCTTTTCATAGGTCCCCTCAGCACTGGAGTAGGCTGTGTTTGAGGATTCCAAGGACCTCACAGCCGAAAGCAGGCTGGGGGTCAGGGTGGGTTAGCGGAAATCCCAGCAGTGGGGACAGTCCTTAGAAAAGCTAAGGAGTTATGGAGTTATGTTCTGGTCTACTGGTAAGGTCATGGAGAGTGGGGTGTCCTGCTGTCCAGGCTTGTGGGCAGTGAGTCACCTCTCAGATCCCCTCAGCATCGATGTAGGCTATCTTGCAGGGTTCCAAGGACCCCGCAGACAAAAGGGCGGGCTTGGGGGCAGGGTGAGATGAGGTAAAGAAAGTCAGTGGCAGGAACACACCTTGCTGGATGGCTAGAAAAGCTTAGAGAATTGGGGGGCAGTCTGGAATCTGTTCCCCTGGGAAGGTCCCAGAGAGTGGGACTTCCAGCTGTCTGGCTGTGTGGCCACTGACTCACCTTTCCGTTCCCCTCAGCAAGGGAGCAGGGTCTCTTGGAGAGTTCCAAGGACCTAGCAGATGCAAAGGTGGGCTTGGGGCCAGGGTGGGATGGGAGAAAGAAGGCCCAGCAGCAGGAAAACTCCCCGTTGGCTCTCAGGTCCCCTCAGCCCTGAAGCAGGCTGTGATGGGGGTTCCAAGGACCTTGCAGATGAAAAGGCTGGCTTGGGGGCAGGGTGGGATGGGGTAAAGAATACCCTGCTGGATGGCCAGAAAAGCTTAGGGAATGGGGGGTGGGGTGGATTTTGTCCCCCTGGAAGATCCCAGAGAGTGGGACTTTCAGCTGTCCGGCCGTGTAGCCACCGACTCGTACCTTGTTATTTTAAACTGGGCATATAAGCTAAATGTAGATGTATGTTTTATCCAATTAGTTATAATTTATTTATTAATACTAGTAGATACAAGAACACTAAAAGGAGTATTTTAGTAAATCAAAGAATCTTAAAATGAACACACATCACATAGAAACATTTATAAAGTTACACACATAGGCAGGTGGCAAAAACAGAAAAACACAGAGGTGATCCCATTAAGGACCAGACCCGCAGATTCTGCAAGAGGGAACAGAAACATAAGGACAAACCATTTATACACTTTTAAAGTGGAAGGACAGGGGATAAAAAGAGAAATGTATCCTTTGTAGAGGGAGTCAAAACAGCTAGACGGGGAGGGGCCCAGATAGGAACCTGTGTTGATGCAGGCTAGTGAAACTGATGGGCAAGTTCAGCTCCATGAACAGGCCATGTCTCCATTGTCCTTAGCTAATGAAAAAGGAGGCAGGTTTAGATTCCCGAATCCAGAATGGGAGTCGGCTGCTCTTTTGGGCATGCAGTGATGTTGGAGTGATGTGGAGGGGAACTAGGGTCAGGACAAGGCGCTAATGGGGGATTGGCCGATTTTCTGGGTATGTGGCATCGGAGCCCTATAGGCTACAGAGGGGCGGAAGTGTGGGGGGGGGACAAAGCGCTGATGGGGAACCAGCTGCTCCTTTTGGCATGCAGTGGTGGAACCCTGCAGGCTAAAGATCTCCAAATCTGCTGTGCTTTTGGGCACGTGGCATTGGAGCCCTGCAGGCTATAGATATTATGGTGTGCAGCAGCAGATCGCTTCGAGGCTACAGAGGGGCAGAAGTGGCGGGGGGGGGCAGCAAAATGCTGACAATGAATCAACAAAGAGAGAGAGGCGGATATGGGGGGGATTAGAGTGTGCATTTTAAAAAAACGGGCTTTTGGAGCATTGGTAATTTAGGTTAGATAGTCCCAATTTAAAAGGATTTTTGTAAAAAAGGCTTCCAAAGGGCATTTAGAATCAGCTTGAACTTGCAAGAAACCCTTTGAAGTACATGCCTGAGTGACTTAAGTGTGTCACAACGTGTCACCGAGACAATTGAGCCAAAGATGGGGCTGTGAAAATTGAATGACAGGTGTCCTGGATCAATCAAAATTCGCCTCAACGAAAGTGTCTGACTTTTGCCTCATGGTAAGGTTTCCGGCGCGGGGCCCGCGGCATCATCAGAGAATCCGAGAAATGAATGGGCCACCCCAAATCCTACCAGGCATGCACTTTAACAGAGGAACTTACCTGGAGCCGATCTTGCCTGGTGGTATCCTGGCCAGTGGGATACGAACAGGGGTCCCCAATAAACCTAGGGGAGAGGAATGGAAGAGCAAGAGACACGAGAAACGAAGGCAAGACAGTATTTCTGATCAAACTGCCGTTTATTATTTTCTCTGAAGCTGTTATATAGCAAATGGGCAAGGGGAGGGGAGATGTGTTAGATCTGCTGGAATTCAGGCCTGGAGACGTCCCTAGCTGATAAGTAAATACTGAGGGTCTGTGATTGTTGACTAACAAAGGAAATGCTAATTGTTTCTAAAAGCCTGGTGCCTGCAGGTCTCACTAGGCTAGTGTCCTACCTAGGTCTGGAACTTGCCCTGCAAAGGTGAGTATCTTACTTGTGAATTTAAGATGGCTGTAAACAAAACACAGGTCTCAAAATACAGGTCATTGTTTCCAGCATGGAGGGCATGTGCTGGAAGGGCGTTTTTTTCAGCACAGTCAGGGCCCTGGGCTTTTGCAGGTGTGTGGGGAGACGGACCCTTTTGGTAGAAAACATCCATCTGTTAAGGAAAAACCCTCTTCACCCGCACACAGAAGTCCAGTCAAGCCAAATTAAACTGAATTAAAATGCCCATTTTTTAAAAAAGATGTATTTATTTATTATGTACAGTGTTCTGCCTGCATGTGTACCTACACTCCAGAAGAGGGCACCAGATCTCATTATAGATGGTAGTGAGCCACCATGTGGTTGTTGGGAATTGAACTCAGGACCTCTGGAAGAACAATCAGTGCTCTTAACGGCTGAGCCATCTCTCGAGCCCTAAAATGCCCCTTTTTTAATAAATGCAGCACTCTGGGGTGGCTGAGAGTATGGCAGGGGAGACAGAAAACCTGGGAGCACATGCAAAACCTGGGACCTCGTATTCCTCCTCTGGACGCCCACTTAAATACCCTGTGGGAGTGGTCCTGAACCCTGGCTTGCTGGGATTTGGAGTCCAAACCAATGCAACTCCCAGGCCAGGGTGCTGGGATGAATGCCAGGGGCTGAGGTAAGGCTCCCCAGTCATACCACAAGGACATGTGTTCAGCTATGTTCATAGCAGAATTATTTTTCATAGCCAGAATCTGGAAACAACCTAAATGCTCTTTTACATGGCTGAGAAAGAAATCGGAGAAACATCACCCTTCACAATAGCCACAAATAACATAAAATATTTTGGAGTAACTCTAACCAAACAAGTGGAAGACCTGTATGACAAGATCTTTAAATCTTTGAAGAAAGAAATTGAAGAAGACACCAGAAAATGGAAATATCTCTCTTGCTCTTGGGTAGGTAGAATTAACATAGTAAAAATGACGATCTCACCAAAAGCAATCTACAGATTTAATGCAATGCCCATCAGAATTTCAGCAAAATTCTTCACAGACCTTGGAAGAACAACACTTAACTTTATATGGAAAAACAAAAAATTTAGGATAGCCAAAACAATCCTGTACAATAAAGGAACTTTTGGAGGCATCACAATCCCTGACTTCAAACTGAAAACAGCCTGGTCAAGAACAGACAGGAGGACCAATGGAACTGATATCAATCCATACATTTATGAACACCAGGTTTTTTACAAACAAGCCAGAAATGTACAACAGAAAAAAGAAAGCATATTTAACCTGCTTATTTACATTTTCACAACCATGTGACTGGCTTGAAGATGCAGTTTCCTGAGGCTACCCCCTCCCCCAACTTGACTGTAAGGTCAGGCTAGGCTTCCGGGCTGAAGCTGGGCCTCAAGCTACAGGTGTGTGTGTGGGGGAAGCCATGCTCCCTCTGCTGCTTGGCTGTCCTGCCTGGGTACTTGGATCAGGAAGTTGCTCCCTCATTGCCTGCTCTGCCTGGGCAGGGCCCATTTAACAGTCCCAACAGAGGCTATTGTTATAGGCAGCTAATAAATTTACAGGCGCTCAGGTGTCCCCCATTGCAGTGGCTCTGAGACTGCAGCTGATCACAAGCTCAGGTGGGTATAGCAGTGCCTTACTATCCTTACTTTTTTATTTTAAATCTTGTGATCATAAAATTAGGAGAATTCCTGAATTCTCTTCTCTGTTAAAAGCCATAGATTTATCCATAAAGGCTCCTTGGCTCATGGTTCATATAGCCTCTAAACATTTCTATTGACTGACCCAGGGTGCTGGAGGTAAAGGTAGCCTTTAAACTTTTCTGTCTGCCTTTCCTGGCCCCACTGCACAGTGCAGGCCAGACTCGGCTGGCAACAGCGCACATGTGTGGACAACCCCAATCTCAGCTGTAACCTAGGCCACTTTTTGTCCCACATTCCCTTTGCTCTTCTACTCATTTAGCAGCTACAGAGGCTGCTGCTCAGTGAACAAAGCTTACAGGGGAAGGTGGGACCTCACTTTGGCCTCCCTGACACCCGGAGCCACCCGAAGGCTGAAGTGGATACGCTGCCAGCACAGGGCCGGGAATATAATCTTTATGAACTCTAAATATCTCTGCCTTTGTTTCTGCTCCACTTCAGCTCCTCTAGCTATCAAAATACATCCAAGCAACTGTATAGATAGTTGAATACTATTTCCTTGTCCCATATTTACAACTATTTACAGTTTTACTCCCGATTTTTCCCCTGCCTTTCTCATTTCTTTTTTATTATCTTCTATTTATTTCTGAGTGCTCATTACTCACCTCGCCAGCTGTGGTGCAATTTTTTTCACAGGGTTCCTCACGACCTCCTTTGTACGCCTGGCCACACTTCTGTGCACTTCAGGGATTACCAGTCAGCGGCGCCATATGTAGAGGACTGGCCTTGATAAAATCACCTCTTACCAGAGTGGGAGTGTGGGAATAGAAAAATTACATGAAGACACATAAAAATAATAAGACAGAAATCATGAGACAGTATTGGGAAGGTATTTCAGGAATCAGTCAGACCCTGGATTCACCTGGGTTTATTTTTCCACAGCTTTTATACCCAATGTAAACTGGGGGAGAAGGTAACAAAAGACTTCATTACTATGATACAAAAGATTTAACTCACACAGTCAGTTCTGAGAGAGCCAATCATCAGCATTCTGTTGACTAGGGGTACTGAGTCAAGTACACTAAAGACAACCCTTCCCCAGGTTACCTCATAGTTACAATGGAAGGAGCACTGCATATCCTGAACACCCACCATCAGGATAGCACAGAGCTATCTTAACTTAAAAAGGGCCAGGCAATCACCTCCTGAGTTAGAAGGTGCCATTAAGACTGTTAGTCCCCAGACTGCCAGACTTGACTGTCTCTGGCAGTCAGTCAAGGTGAAAATGGGCCTGCATTTTTCGGCCTCCACACAGCTCCCAGTTCTCTTTTTTTCTTCTCTTTTCTTTTTCTTTGTTTTTGTTTTTTTAAGACAGGGTTTCTCTGTGTTACAGCCCTGACTGTCCTGGAAATTGTTCTATAGACCAGACTGGCCTTGAACTCATAGAGATCCACCTGCCTCTGCCTCCTGAGTGCTGGAATTACAGACTTATGCCACCACTGCCCAGCCCGGCTATTTTTCTAAAATAACTGTGAAGGTGAATACTTCTGGGACTCTTAAAAATGTGTATTATTTATGTGTAAATGTGTGTGCCTGAATGTATGTGCACCATGTGCATGCAGTTCCTCTAGAAGCAAGAAGAGGGTATTGAATCTCATAGAACTGGCGTTATGAACAATTGTGGGGCACTTCCTATGGGTGCTAGGTACTGAAACTGGGTCCTCTGGAAGACCAACAAATGCTTTTAACACTGAGCCATCTCTCTAGCCCTGGACTCTTAATATTTATTTTCCTTATAGTCATTGAACTTATGGTAATATAGCCCAATTAGACCTTGTCTTATAATCTCAATTGATAAATAAGCTCCTTGAACATGTACATTATTTTAAATAATAATAAGGCAGAGTGACAGCTGTAGAAATTGTCCTCTTCATCGGAGTAGGTGGAAAGTCCAAGAGTTGCTGGGGGTGGGATGCTGAGAGCAAGGAAGAGATTCTGCTACTGGCCAAGAAAGAGGTGGGTGGGAGAGGGAGGAAGAGAAAAAGCTGATGTGTTAGCCTCCAAGTGAGGCTGGTACCTTTCAGGGCAGACTTCTGTAATAATGTTCTTTCAAGGTGTTCTTTCGTTTATTTTCAACTAGAACGTTATGATATAAGCTGAGCCTGCCCAGAGAGAAGCATTCCTGCTCATTTCTTTAATCTCTTTTAGATATGTGCTCTATGACCTTAAGCTGAACATTCTTAGGAATGGGTCCAGCCCTATATGAACATGTATAGGATCCCTGAATAAAGTCACCATGCTTCTTTGTCCCCAGGAGAGCAATGCTTTGAAAATAGCCCTGTGTTCCCCCTGAATGTTGTAGGTAATAAGTCTTTCTTTACTCTTACATTTGGTTTTGCTTATTTTAGCCATTGGGAATCCTTTTGTATTCGTTAACAATGGAATTCTTGGCTCCATTCTCCACAGTTGTCCTAACATTTACACATTAAAGGGGTCATCAGTTTTGCAGAGAAGACCAGCATAAATTCTACCTCTTTTCCATGTCCATTGACTTCATTGTTATCATGAAGAGGCCTAACTGCTCCCTTGAGTCTGTGGGAGTTTACAAAGTCTGCTGAAACCATTTTCTTATACCTTTACTCCATCATTAATCTCTTGCTCTAAAATGGCATTTTATATCTTTTGGTATATTATTTTGAAAGGTCTGACTATGCAGGCAAGTTGAACTGGAAGTCTGATTACCCTGATAATTTCTCTAGAGCTGTAATTTTGAGCTTTTGCCATCGAGTCCAGTCCAATAGTTAATTTCTTTTGTAGTCATTTTGGAATACATAGACAAGATAAAAGGGAAAAAATATCTGTGGCTCAGCTACTCACACATTTCTTTTAAGAGGTCCCCACTGTATTTGGGATAATATATTGCTCCATGTTGAATTCTGAAGTTGTTTAGTTTATTATTAGGTAATTAGTATATTTTGTTTAAACCCAGAATTCCAATAGTTCAACATATATGTATCTACCATTAAATGCTTAAAATTTCCTCCATTGTTTCTAAAATAGAAAAAATTATGCTACTGATGTAGCAGAAACTTGAAGTAGTAAAATTGATACTATAAAGGTTTTTTTATTAGTTAAATTTATTTATTTTATATCCCTCTCTTCTTTCTTCCCATTTCCTCCCACCACCTCCTTTCTACCCCCTACATCCACTCCTCCATTTCTGTTCAGAAAAGGCAGGCCTCCCATGAGTATCAAAAAAGCATGGCATATCAAGTTGCAGTAAGACTAAATGCCTCCCCATGTATTAAGTCTGGACAAGGTGATCCAATGTGAGGAGTAGGATCCTAAGAGCCAGCAAAAGAGTTAGAGACAGTCCCTGTTCTCACTGTTAAGAATCCCACAAGTAGATGAATCTACACAACTGTCACATATATGTAAAGGGCTTAGATTGGTCCCATGTAGGCTCACTGGTTATTGGTTCAGACTTCTGTGAGCTTCTATGAGCTAGTTGATTCTGTTGGTTTCTTGTGGTATCCTTAACCCCTCTGGCTCATACAATCCTTCCTCTCCCTCTTCCACAGGATTCTTTGAGTTCAACCTAATGTTTGACTGTGGATCTCTGCATCTGTTTCTATCAGTTGCTGTGTGAAGCTTCTCTGATGACAATTGGGCTAGGCACCAATCTATGAGTATAGCAGAATATTGTTAGGCATCACTGCGTTGATTTTTTTCCCAATCGTGTTTAGTTTTATCCTAGGTCTCTGGGACATTCAGCCTCTGGATCCTGGCACTCCAGGCAGTGTCAGGGGTTGGCTGACTCTTGTGGCATGGGTCTGAGACTGGACCAGTCATTGGTTGGCCACTCCCACAATCTTTGTGTCACCCTTACCCCAGCACATCCCGTAGGCAGGACAAACTATAGGTTGAAGGTTATGTGGCTGGGTTGGTGTCCCAGTCCCTCCACTGGAAGCCTTGCCTGGTCACAGGAGATGACCAGTTCAGGCTACGTATCCACTATTTCTAGGAGTCTTAGCTGGGGTCACCCTTGTAAATTCCTGGGTGTTTCCCTTCTATCAGGTTTCTGTCTGACCCTGAAATGCACCCCTTTTGCAGTCATCTCTTTCAATACTTTCCCCCTCCATCCATGCCCCCAATCTGATTCCCTGTGTTCCCACCCCACCCACCCCAAGTATACCCATGAGAAGATCTCTTCTATTTCCTTTTCCGAGGGATTTCTTGAGTTCCCCTTTGAGCCCTCGTTTCCTAGCCTCTCTGGGTCTGTGAATTGTAGCATGGTTATCCTCTATTTTACAGCTAATAATCATTTTATAAGTGAGTACATATCATGTTTAGCTTTCTGAGTCTGAGTTATCTCACTTAGGATGATTTTTTTATAGTTCCATGTCTTTGCCTACAAATTTCATGATGTTGTTGTTTTTAACAGCTGCGTAATACATGTACTGCATTTTCTTTATCCCTTCTTTGGTTGAAGTACATCTAGGTTGTTTCCAGGTTCTGGCTATTTCAAATAAAACTTCTGTGAACATAATTGAGTAAGTGTCCCTGTGGCATGACTGAGCATCCTTTGGGTATATGCCCAAGAGAGGCATAGCTGGGTCTTTAGGTAGATCGATTCCCAATTTTCTAAGAAACTGCCATACTGATTTCCGCAGTGATTGTACAAGTTTGCACTCCCACCAGCAATGGAGGAGTGTTCCCCATACTATACATCCTCTCCAGCATAAGCTATCATTAGTGTTTTTGATCTTAGTCATTCTGACAGGTGCAAGATGGAATCTCAGAGTCATTTTGGATTGCATTTGCTCACCAAGATAGACCTCCAATTAGGCTTCATTCCTGTAACAAAATGAAACAACCCTGACTTAAAACCAGCTATTATCAAAGAATATGCCTCTAAGTGACAACTCTAGGGGGCAGTGCAGGATCACAACCACCATTAAGTCCTATGTGTACGTTTCAGGAAAAGCATAATTCTACCAGGTGGACAAGATGAACCCAGGTAACAACTAAGCGAAAAGAACAACACAGGTGTACTTAAGAAAGAATTCTGGCAACATATCTGATAGGTAATACTCCCATCTGCCCAAGTGGTCAGGCTTAGTCAGTCTCCTATCTCTATTTAAATTGCTGGGCTGGGATCTCAAAATATTTTAAGGATGACAGCATGTGTGTGTATATGTGACAACATGTGAAGTGGACATAAGCTAGTGAAAATTTCTGTTTTGGGCTGTGTTCTCTTTGAACATTACCCAGAGCTGGATAAGTACTAGAAAGAACATTCTTCTTCATTAATCTCTTAATTATGTAGTGTGCATAATTAAAATGTTCAGTGTGCAGAGTGATTTCTCACTCAGAAGACATATTATTTCTAGTACAACAAATATTGTTAATAAATCCTTGTTCACATTTGAGACGATAATTCTCATGTTGATTTCTACAAGTTGACATGTTTCTTGAGTTGCTGGGTTTCAGCAGCCTGGTCCCAGCAGCCCTGAAAAGATAGGCTCTGCCATCCAGTCATCATCAATAAGCCAGTTAGAGAGATGGGTAATAGCGAAGAGCAGAAAAAGGAGATTTCAGTGTGGCCTCACTGGGAAGAGGAACAAATAAGGAAGTCTGGCTACCCCATTTTGGGGGCCCTGATATCCGGTTTAGGATTCAGTAGAGGATGAGACTTAGCTATGCCTAAGCAATGCTGGTCAGGATGTGATCCTGCCCATCAACTGACACATTATAGTCAGCCCTGCAAGGTCAGCCATGTAGTTGTCAGCAGTGTGTGAAATCTTTTCCCAGGAGACAAGCTCCCCTCTGACTGACACCTAAGTCCAGCCTTTTCCTTCCCAGAATGGGACTCTTAGGGTAAATTCCTATTTCTTTGGGTCCGTTGTGTCAGTAGTTTGATAGCCCAAGGCAGGGGCATGGATGTCTCTCTTTAGAATATCTTGGTTCCTATTGTGACTGCTAGAGATACATTTTGCAAAATTCATTTGAGAACATTTTTCAGGTGTCTGCATTACTTTACATTGAGATTATTGCTGACCTTTTTGTTATTAAATTCAGATTCTGTTATATTATTTTTGCTTTAAAATAAATTCTCTTAAATTACATCAAAGGTCTATATTTTCATTTAAGACCCATGCATTTATTTTCATACTTTTTATATAAAAATGAGCTTATGAGATTTCATATAAGATACTGATAAGTTAAAATGAGTACTTTGGGGCTGGAGAGATGATTCAGGGGTTGAGAGCACTGACTGTTCTTCCAGAGGTCCTGAGTTCAATTTCCAGTACCCACACGGTGGCTCATAGCCATCTATAATAGGACCTGATGCCCTCTTCTGGTTGTATGTAAGTGTACATGCAGAGCATTCAGACATAAAATATAAGTAAATAAAAATTAAAAAATAAAAGTAAAATGAGTACTTTGTGGTCAGAACTATATATTCAATATTGGAGCATATACTTATCACTTGCAAGGCTCTGAGTTCAATCCTTAGTTCAGCAAAAAGTAAAAACAAAAAAGAAAAATAACCTCATAAGTAAATATTTAAAAGGTGGTGGAAAACAGTTCACAGAAACCAGGAGTTTTGGAACCTGGGGCAGAATACAGTCACAAACTCTATTCCCAGTCCTAGATAGACTACCATCTTGCCTCATCTTTGAAGTTGTCTAACCTCCTTGTTATCTTTGTGTATATCAGTTGAGTAGGCAATTTACATTTGAGTCACAGATGGGCATGGGGGTACATATCTGTAATCCCAGCATTTAGGATGTAGAGGCAGGAGGATCAGGAATTCAAGGTAGTCTCATTAATGTAGCTAGTTGTATGTCAGCATGATCTACTTGAGACCCTTGTCCAATTTGAGTCACTTGTTTGTTTTTTACCTTGTGATGCCTTGCCTAGGATACGTTTGAACAATCCCTCTACACTAAGATTACAGACAAGGATAGAGTACATATGCTTTCCTTCTTGAAAATAGCAAGTCCTGCTCTTGACCATACAATCTGGTATTTCCTTGTGTCCAGGCAGGAGTGAAGATATTCTAAAGAGATACTTAAATATTTTCTTCGTTGGCTATCTGTTTAGCAGTGGACCTTAAGGAACTGGAAATTTCCCCAGGAATTTCATCTTGGGGGAATACTGAAGCCCTATGCCAGCCAGAGGAAGATGCTTTCTCTTGAAGAGATTGCACACAGTTCTAATACCTTGTCAAACTACCTTGTAAGAGACTGGAGTCTAAAATACAGTGATGGCTGGGACCATACCTTAACCAGAAACAGCTTAGTTCTGCATACTTTTGGCCCTTTGTTTAAACCTAATTGTCACTTCTGTATTCTAGAAAATGGACTTGGGGACAGATCACTGGAGTTCTGCGCTCCCCTGCCCACTATGGCTACATGCAGTAAACAAATCTGTAGGTGGAGGTTGCTTGTTCGTTCCTAGCTGCCTTGACCCGAAATAATCACACAGAAACTGCATTAATTAAAACACTGTTTGACCTATTAGCTCAGGCTTCTTATTAACTAACTCTTATATTTTACATTAACCCATTCCTATTATTTTGTATTTTACCATGATGTTTGTGGTTTACCTGTAAGGTTCTGGGGTGTCTGTCTCCTTCGGCAGCTACATGGTGTCTCCCTGATTCCACCATATTTTCTCCTCTATCTCTGCTTGGAATTCCCGCCTTGCTCTATTCTGTGCTGCCAGAGGTCCAAAGCAGCTTCTTTATTAACCAATGGTAATAAAACATATTCACCAGCATACAGAGAGGAATTCCACACCACAAATCTTTCCACTTTGTACTGCTACTTTGTTTGTTTAATTGACTTATTGAGGGTAGGTGGTCTGCCATGGGCCTAGGTTGTAACTAACACTTGCAACTGGAAGCTTTTTAGACTTTGATTCTTAGAAGTGTATACTCAAATCTTACATGATTAGCTCTAACAGACCACAAGTTTTGGGGTCATGGTTTTAGAGTAAAGTGTTCCTCATGTACCTTGAAATCAGAAAGTGTGATATAACAAAGTAACACAACCTACATTGCCATTGGGAAATATATCCTGGGAAAAATTTGATGAGTTAGCTTGTTTAAAAAAAAAAAGCCTCACTTGAACTAGGACTCGAATATCTATGGACTAGTAGTTTTCCGTGCTGTTGTTGTTCATGCAGCTCCATACTGTTTAGGTAGGACACAGTAGGGCACTAAAAAATATCTTCAAAGTAAAAATTTCTCTTAATTCAAAAGCTTGTCATTGATGTAGTCCTAAACTTAGAGGTTACTTTTGGGTGTCTGGTACTTGTCAGGATGACAAGGTTTAATCACTTTTGTAATTTCCTATTTCTCATCTTATTTTTCTGTCTGTCTGGGATACGAATAGAAAGGAAAACTCAGAGATCATGTAGACCAATGAATTTTAAATTCTAAGAGTTAGAAACTCCCAGGAGAGGGGAAAGTGCCATGCGTGGCAGAACTATAGCAGAAGCAGGGCCTTTTTTAAATCACCTCTTTGCCTGAATGCTGGCTTCTCTGACTTCTCATTCTTACACTTGAGGAAACAGCATGCCCAGAAAATAAAGGGACTGTACTTCAGGGAAATGGTAGAGCTCAGGTGGAAGCAAAATTATTTTAGGCCCTGGCCCATCAGAAGACCCTATGAAAAGTAAAGAACTGCCAATCTGTCTTTATGGCAAACCTGCTGTCATTAAAAGATGGGGTACAGCCTACAGTCCATCTCCTGATAAGCTAGGCAGCAATGAGGACCTAAGAGAGACATGCATGGATTCCCCCTGGAAAGGGGAAATAGATAAAATCTTCTGAGTAAATTGGTAGCATGGCAGGTGTGGGGAGGGGGGGAAGAGAAAGAAATGGAGGGAGAGGAGAGCATGGATGACCAGGATGGCATGGTCCAGATGTAAGAGGGACAGAGAGGGACAGAGAGATAACTTGATAGAGTGATCCAGTATGGGGTTAGGGAGAAACCTGGCACTAGTGAAATTCCCAGGAATCCACAAGGATGACCCCAGCTAAGACACCAAGCAATAGTGAAGAGGATGCCTGAACTGGCCTTCCCCTGTAATCAGATTGATGACTACCTTAATTGTCACCATAGAACCTTCATCCAGTAACTGATGAAAGCAGATGCAGAGATCCACAGCTAAGCACTGGGCCAAACTCCCAGGGTTCAGTCAAAGAGAGGGAGGGCCAATAATATGAGCTAAGGGGTCAAGATCATGATGGGAGAAACCCACAGATACAGTGGGAACTAATTGACTCTAGACTGATAGCTGGGGAGCCTGCATAGGACTGAACTAGGCTCTCTGAATGTGGATGACAGTTGTGTGACTTGGGCAGTCAGTCTGTGGGGACACTGGCAGCGGGACCAGGGTTTATCCCTAGTGCAACAACTGGCTTTTTGGAGCACATTTACTATGGAAGGATACCTTGCTCAGCCTAGATACAGAGGGGAGGGCCTTGGCCCTGCCTCAAGTGATGTGACAGACTTTGTTGGGAGGTCTCACCCGCTCTGAGGATTGGCTGGGGTGGGGGTGAGGAGAAGGTGAGGGGAGGGGGAGGGGAGGGGAGAGGGAGGAAGGGAAGGAGGGGGTACTGGGCTTGATATGTAAAATAAAAAGATTATTTTTAAATAAAAAAGTAAATTAAAAAAGATGGGATACAGTTCCATTAAAAATGAAACCCGCTTTTCTTACAAAATACGATTTTTTTTTCAGTTTTGTTAGGATAGAGCTAAAATAATTCAGAAGGCTTTTAAGATTTTTCATGTCATTGCCTGGGAGCTCAGCAGGGCGCCTATCCTTTATCAGACCTACAGGCATGCTATTGCCTGATGCTCAGATGTGACCTAAGAGGGAAAGAAGGCCCCAAAGGATGAGAGGCCCCTCTTAAAGAGACAGATCATTACAGCCCCAGTGGTGGATTGCTTGGCGGATTGCTTAGGCATTGCTGTGGGTAGTTAAGATTCAGATAGGTGAGGGCCTGGAGGACTGTGAGTGCGTCAGAAATGGGTTCGAGGCTGGGGTGAGTGGGAGGAGCGTGTTCTTGTGCACGTCTTGAGCGTGAGGCGCAGGGGGCTGTCGGGAACAGATTCTGGACATAACCACGTCTCTTAGGCAACAGGCAAATACAGCGTTGGAAGGAAAGTGCAGGAGACTCGGAGCCAGACTGGCAGCAACCTCCCCAGCATATGCTTGCAGCCTCTGAACCAGCCAATCCTACCCTAAGAAGAGCTCATCTTTCCAATGTGGTAGGGACTTCCTGTTGCTGTTGCCATGGTTCCGCGGGCGGGACTTAAGAGAGGCTTCCTTTGTTTGAATGGTTCTCCAGTCCCCTTGCTCAGGTTTGAGTGCATTGTGTTTTGTTCATCCCACCTGTCTTTCCCAGCCTTCATCTTATGGGCTGTGGGCAGAAAAGCAGCGGAAAAGATGGATGATCCTCCGAAGATGGACGATCCTCCGATGTGGGTGCCTGTCTGTTTCTTTAAAGTCTTAGATGGCAGTGTTGCGCCATACAGCCCTTTCTCCTCTGCCCTGTGTGTTTGAAAAAATACTGTGAGTCTTTTTAAACTAAGAAGGCTTTTTTCCCCTTCCCTTCTTCCCTTCTCTTCTTCCCTTTCTCCTCCCCTCCCCTTCCTTTCCCTCTAGTAGGATTTGTGCTTGCCTGGAACTGGCAATTGAGTTAATAAATTCTAGACTTTACCTTATTGATATTCACAGCCTTAGAACAAATCCTTTTATTTTTCAAGTTGGCTTTACTGTTGTGGGGCAGCCTAGACACTACAGCTACTTGTGTTTTGGCTTCTCTAAAAGGCCTTATTATTCTGTCCCCTGCTTGTCCTGGGTTTGTGGACCTTTATCCGTGTGTTCTTTCAGTGGAGACTTGGTTTCACTTCCATCTGGAAAATTTCTGTAAAGTGTTAATGAAAACAAGTTTTTTTTTTTTTCTTCCTACAGTCCTATCACTTAGTGATCACCATTAATTGTATTTCATGGTGTTTGCCTTAGAGCTTTCTAATGCATACGGCTCTTTTAAACATACTAGGCTGCATATTTGTGCCTTGCTTTAGAGTCTTAAAAACTTATAAAATCAGACCAAATTCCATTGATATGTAATTATTGTATGACACATTAAAATCTTGTATTTGGCATAAGTCATTTTTCACGTGAACATTTTCCTCAGTGTGACAAAATTATTTAATAACCGATATGAAAAATACAAACAACCCATAATCCTGTCTCATTACCAAATATTTTAAAAGTATATTGTTGCTAAGTACAAGATCTGTACTAGTTTCCTTCTTTTTTGCTCACCATCAATTTTTAAGCACATAAAAAAGTGGCTAGCAGTGTGTTCTGAATAGATATGTTGTGTGTTTGAATTAGTGTTTGATTTCTGCAGGGTAATTTTGTTTACAAATACAGTGTGACATTTCATAATATCCTGTGGTGTTTAAACAAGTTTCCTACATGCTCTTTCTTTCTATTTAAACTAGGTTAGCAATAAGTATAATATTAGAATTTAAAACAACGTTTGTTTCCAGGTTTACATTCCTTCCCAGAGTGTCTTACTTTTTGTTGTATTTAGCACAAAAAGGTGTTCTACAAGAGTGTATAATTTAGAATGTGATTCCAGATCTGTGTGCCACAGTCACTGTAAATATAAAGGGTAGTGACTACAGTGTCTGCTTCAATGTTGATAACTTGCATAAATAGCTCAACAGGTTCTTAACATGGTTCCTCACTACTAGATGTCACATTATTGTTGTCTCTGCTGTTTGCCATGACATATGGAGTAGGGAGTTTTAAACCAGCTCTTTATTTATTTATTTCCGTCTGGGTGTGATAAAATATCCTTAAATGTGTAATCTCTTGAAATTCCCATTTCTACTTTCTAGTAGGAAAAGCATTGTGTAATTTTGAGTGAACTGAATTAAGAAGGATATATTAATACATTACTCAAAGATATTGCTTCTTTAACTTACAAAGAATATTTTCATACATTCTTATATTTCTAGAAGTATATTCATTGATTTTACAAGTTCAAACTTTTCATATTAATTAAACTTGTTTTTGACAATATTTTTATTCTATGGGCACTTGCTGCACAAAAGTTAATTCCCATTCTCTGTGAACTTTGGGTTTTTATGTACTCATCATCATTTATAAATTTTGAAAAATAATATTTATTTTGATGCAAATGTAAAAATTAGCCCCACTGTAACAATATGTTATATATGTTTTCCATTTTAATTATGTTTTTGGTCTTTAGATATATAATTATTAGTACTAACCCCACCTCCACCTTTCTGCTGGGATGGAACTTAGAGCTTGGAGCTCTGGATGAACACTCTACCACTGAACTTCTGTTCTGCCTTCCTCAGAGTACTGAATCTATTTTCCACTGCTTTATTCTTTGGTATAGAGCTGAAAGTTACCTCTCCTGCCACTTATTTTTAGCCTAATCCATTATTTTTTCCACTGTCCTGATGAAGTCCCCATTAGAATGCTTTAAAAACTTCAAATAAATAAAAATTCTAAGTGACTGCACATTTAGGATTTTCCATATACTTGTGACAATCACTACCCTCCAGGACTCCAACATATGTCTATTCTTCATATTCCCTGAACTTGTAATTTAGCACAATTAAATGCCTTTTATACTCTGACTAGATCCCCCAGATTTTGAGTCATTAAAACTACCCATGCATGCACATAAATTTAACTTTCACCCATCAGGGCAGAGCTGGTAGTTGTGCAAACGGTTATCTCCTTCAGTGTAGCTGAAGGGGCAAAGAATTTCTGTCAGTTCAAATAAGCAGTGATGGTTTTATCAAAGGAAGAGATGAGTATAAGATGTGGCTGAGAGTGGTAGATTCACTAACCATGACATTTCTGCCATTTCAATCTCAAAAGGAATGTCAGCTTTGAGAGAGGACCTACATGAACTCCACTGACTTTCTCTGTCCTGTGGCAGTCTTACTTTATTGTTTACATGGAGAAGGGTGACTGCTCCACTGATCCTGTCCAGTGGGTGTGGGGAGTTTACAAAAGCGATGAAGAAATTGTTTTGCATATTCACTGTTAATTTATCATGACAATCTCTCTTGTTTACTTGTTTTGTTGGTTATTTTCTAGATAGGGTATGTCTATGGAGCTCAATCTGTTTTTATTCTTCTGCCTCAGCCTTCTATGTTCTGAGATAACAGAAGTATGTTGCAAGCCTGGTCTTCTGATTAATTTCTGTTATAGTCACCTTGGAATATATGGAAGAAAATAAATGAAGAAGTGTAATCCTTTCTTAATGTGTTTTGCATATTGCATTCGTTTTTCCATAATTGTGGTAATATATCGTTCACTATTAGATTATGAAGTTGTTTTTTCCTACTTGGTAATAAGTATATTTTCTTAAAAGTCAAAGTTTCCAGTAGTCTGCCATATATATCATTTACAACATGATTAACAGTTCCTTAATTGTTTCTGAAAAAGAAAAAATAATGCTACAATAAACACTTCTAGTACGTCATTGCCCTTGTTTAAACAATATTCCTACTGTGGTTTCTGCCAAGTGGACACATACTGCAAGACTCCTCTGACCAAGAAAACTTGCCAGTATCTGCACCATTGTGTTTTGAGATTACTGTTAACCTTCAAAATTTTACTGAGCTGAGATTTGAATTTATCGTTTTAGTTTTTAAAAATGTCTTTCACATTATTTGTGATTCAGTGCTGTTTCATACATTTTAGTCATATACATTTTTATATACTCTGAAAATGAATTTTTAAAATTTCATGTGTGATATTGGTTTTAAAGGGAATGCATCATGACTTGGGAGTACGTCTCAGTGGCACTGCAATTGCATAGCAAGTGGGCAAGTAAATCCGTGGGATGAGTATCCAATTACACCAAAAAACCCCAAAACAACAAACAATAAATAAATGAACATTAAAATAATCCAGAAATTTCTCAAGGAACATTCTGTCGGCCATGCACTCCAAAAATTTCCATATACAGATTTATAATCTGAGAAAGAACATAGTCACAGACTGCCTGCCCTACATAAACTGCCCTCAAGGTTCATCTCTAGAGTTGGCCAATTTTAGGTTTCTCCTTGGTGTTTGTGGTTAAAGAAACAGGGTAACTTGTTTGGGACACTGAGAGGAAAGCTTAGAGATCTTGAAACCAGTAGGTTTCAAACTGTTTAAGTGCAAGAAACTTTCTTGGGGGAGGGGTGTAGGTGGAAGGGGTTCTTCTCTTACACTGTCTTGCCTAGTTGCTGCTACTCTCAGCTTCTGGTTCTCAGAGTTGAAGAAACAGCCTGCCCAGAAAGCAGCAAGTTTTGCTTGTTTGGGTTGTTTTTTCAGGAAAGCAGGAGAGGTTCATGGAGCTTGGACTGGAAGGGGTGATCTCTTGAGCCCTGGTCAAAGCCTACCTGTTTGCTCACAGGACTGGTTAGCCCCCCCTCCCTTTTAAGTAAACATGCGCTCCCATCCCCCACCGTTGACTTCTGTGAGGATTGAGTTAAAATAAGACAGGAGCAGAGATGCAAGCAGGGTGTCTGCCTTGTACTGAAGGGCACAGTCTTCTGTGTTGCCCAGGGCATGACCCTGAGGAGATTTTAGAGGGGAAGAGAAGGGTCCCCAGAAGGCAAGGCTCCATTGCTGGCCTGAGCCGTGTCATGGGGCCATGCGGTGGGCAGTTAGGATTAAGGGGATGAGTGCTGCAAGGAAGACAGTGAGTACGGCCACGTGAAAAGCAGGATCAAAGGCTGGGCGGAATGGGAGGAGTGTGTCCAGGGACTGGCATGCATCTCACGTGGTGCGCAGGGCAATAGGTCCTACTTATCAGCAGTCCCATTCTACAGCAGCGGTTGCATCCCTTGGTCAGCAGAGAACTACAGCACTGGAAGGAAGGCGCAGTCCTGCTTCAGGAGGGAGACTAACAAGGCCTCTCAGGGCACTTGTGCTCAGGCTTCCAATTCACCAATACTACTACAAAGAACAGCATCTTCCGATGTGGTAGGGATTTCCTCTTGCTGTTGCTATGGTTTCACGAGCAGAACTAAGGGAGGTTTCCTTTGTTGGCATAGACTGTTTAGCTACTTGGGCAGGTGTGAGTTGTGAGTTCGCTGTGTGGTCTGTCTGGTTAGTCGTCTCAGTAGGTTGGCTTTTCTCATCTTCATTTAATAGGTTGGGGGCAGAAAATTCCCAGAAAAGATGGACTCTCTCTGATGTTGGTGCCTATACATCTTTTTGACCCTTAGATGGCAGTATTTCTTAATGCAGTGGGCCTCTCTGCTTCTTCTCCCTCCTTTTTCATGTGGAAAAAAAAAAATCCCCTGCTGTGGAGTTTTTTTTTTTTTTCTCTTAGAGAGGTTTTAGGAAAAAAAAAAGTCTTGGAGCCTGAGATTAAGTTACCAACTTCCGAGATTCCCTCCCAACTCCCTACCTCTCGGACAAAGACCTTTTCTTTTCCAGTTAGCCTTGCTTTATAGTGGGGCAGCCTAGGAACTCATTCTTTCCCCCTTCTGGCCTTGGAGTTTATGCACCTTTGCAAATAACTTCTTCCAGTATAGATTTTATTTCACTGTATTCTGGACATTTGGGGGGGGATTTAATGAAAACAATTTTTATTCACAGATCTATCACTCAGTGATCACCATTAATTCCATTTGTGATCCTTGTTTAAGACATTTTCTCACCCATACAGGTACATTTAAAGCATACTGAGATCCATATTTACACATGAAAAAAACCTGTGGAATTATTGCTGTGAATCTCATTAACTATACAATTACTGTAAGCTTCCTTAAAGTGCCACATATCTAGCTAGGCTATGATGCGTTTATCCTAGTTTATCCTAGGAACGAGCTACAGTTGTGACAGAGTTCTTTCAGAGATGATGGGAAAACAAAAGAAACCCTTGGATTCCTATAGAAATGTTAAACAACAAAGGATTTTCCCCTAGGACAGGAGTTTTACAAGTTATACCCACCCCCACTCCTATCCCCAACCAGGACACCAACAAAACAGTGTCTAGTAGCCTGTCCTCCACACCACAGCTGTTGAACACAGGAGCATTTCTTCTGATTAATTTATTTTGTTTATGTATGTATCATTTCATAAAACTCAGTAGTATCTACAGTTTTATTTTTTCTTCTTTCTTTCCTTTCTTTTTTTTTGGGGGGGGGTAAGAAACAGGGTTTCTCTGTGTAATAACTCTGGCCTGGAACTCACTTTGTAGACCAGGCTAGCATGGAGCTCACAGAGATCTGCTTCCCTCTGCCTCCTTAGTGCTGGAATCAAAGGTGTGCTCCACCCATGCCTGGCATATTCACAGTTTCTTAAATGGCCTTTCTTTCCACTTTCTTGTGGGCATGTGCGTTATTACAATTTACCAAAAAAGTCTTCCTCAGTGTGTCTTTTACTCATTTTTGGATTCCAGGACAGAAAAGCATCCTCAAAAGCACTGTATTGTCTAAAGACTTGATAGACAAGGGCCATTGGTAAACTCCTTCAAGTTTCTTGATGCTATTGATAACTGACTCCACATGTTTATTGTGTTGTCTCCAGAAGCATACATTAAAGGTGGTAAATCAATATCTGTTTCAGGGAGATGATGCTTTACATAAAGAGTCAAGAGATTATTTTTTTTAGCTTGTCTCCTGACAAGGGTAGGTTCACTATTACTCTTATTGTGATCTACAGTATTTGCTACAGTGTATAGTACCTTCCCTTTATTTTTGATGAGGCATGCCTTGCTACGCATATATAGCCTTGGCTAGCCCAATGTTTCCTATATAATCCAGGCTAACCTTGAACTCCTAGGAATCCTCAGTCTCCCCAGTGCTGAGATTACAGGTTCCTGTGATATCAGCGGATGTTAGGGTTTTGTAGACATCTATTGAGATTTCTGGGTATTTATGTCCCAGAACAAGGAACTGGACAAAGAAATGTAGATAATAGCAGAAATCAGACACAGGTTATCAGAAATAAATATATTTCCAACGGAAGAAGTGGGCTGGAGTTGGGAGGAAGATTAGAAGCATGGGGTACTGGGACATTTATAGGTCATTAGCATAGTGCAGGCTTTTTTGCTCACACTAGTTTTTAACATGTAGGCCTTGGTAGTATGTGTAGGACATACTGTTCTAGTCTTCCTCTCTGCCAGCTCATTTATTCTGGATGAGAGAGAGTGATGGATTCACTAATCACAGTTGTTCTACTATTTCCACATTTAAAGAGGGCGTCCATTTTTGCATGGTAACACTGTTTTAAGTCTGCTTACTTCTGTGATGTATGGCAACCTGACTTCATTGTTTAGATGGAGAGGGCTGGATACTCTCTGCTTAAGCTGCCAGCAAGATCTTTGCATGCATTCACTCTTACTTTAAAAATGAAATTCATTTCCATAAAAAATTTTAATGGGACTGGAGAGATGGCTCATTGGTTAACAGCACTGGCTGCTCTCCCAAAGGACCCGAGTTTGATTCCCAGTACCCACAGGGTAGCTTACAACTGTCTGTAACTCCAGTTTCAGGATGTCCAGTGCCCTCTTCTGGCCTCCATTGGAACCAAGAATGCATACAGTGCACAAACTACATACTGGGAAAGCATCCATATGCATAAAATAATGTTTTAAAAAGTTTAAAAATTAAAATGTGTGCCCACACATAAGCCATGGCATGCATGTGGAATTCAGAACACAACTTTTGGGAATTGGTTCTTTCCTTCCATCATGTGGGTCTTGGGAATTGAACAGGCTTGGAGGCAGACAACTTTACCTGCTGAGCCATCTTGCTGCCTGACAATTCATTTCTATTTTAATTTTGGAACACACAGTAAATAGTAAGGGAAATGATCATTACTGAAGTGCTCATAAATATCTTATTTCAATGTATTTTTCCCACATTTTCTAATGCTATCAATATACTCTCTCAAAGTATATTATCCAATACTGACTTCTGAAGTTTTCATATTAAATAGTACATTTATGGAAATTCAAATTTCTCAGCATTCTAGCATATGTATCTTTCATAATGTATTTTAAAATTTCTATATTTTTTCTGCATTAGAATAATTGTACAACAAATACCATTAATATATCATTACTTTAATTTTAGACTATATGCCACTTGTGGATTGCTAAAGTAGAGATGAAAATAATATCTTTTAAATTATTTATGACATATGGTATCTTTTCATGCCTTTAATATACATGCATGTGGATTTTTTGTCTTTTGTTTTAATTTTTACTTTTTTTTTTCAGTTGGGGAGTGATCCAGAGATTCATGCATACTAGGCAAGCACCTGGTCATTGAACCCAGGCCCTTGATGTAATTGATGGTTGTCTTGAAGATATCTTCTCAGTAGCTGAGAAATATAACATTTATTAATTTTAGTGAGTACCTGACAGACACAGTGCATTTAAACATTCAGAACATCTCTCTGAGTCATGTATCTTTGGGAACCTTATACACAAATTGCTTTGTATCAGGTGCTTCATGTTACTTAGGTTTGTGCCATTCTACTACATAAGGAATCACTCCAGGTTTGTGACATTGTTACAAATGATAGATTTATCTTGCACATTTATGTGGTTTTGATCTATTGTGTATTCATTCTCTGCTGGTAAACTAATGATTTTTGTGTATTTCTTCTAATCAAGATTTCTCACCAGGGCATTATTTTATATTTGAACTGACATGACCGAAGATGCTTCCAGGTGCTTATTGTTGAGTTTTCTCCAGTATGTGCTGTCATCTTTGTTAGAAAGGTCTTGGGAGAATGAGGCCTTCTTGTATTCTGTCTTTAAGTGTCTCTCTTCTGGGAACTTCCATTTTTTTTTTACAGGGAATCAAAAAACTGAAAGCTTTTCCATTTTGTGTATTTTCACAGTTTCTGTTCAATGTGAATCCTTACATATTTCAGAAATCATTGAGGAGAGCCGAAGGCATGTCTATATTCTCTGCATTCACCCTATTTTCTTTTCTGTTCCTAGTACTAGTTTATTTCCTTGCTGAGATGTGATGTGAACGTTTAGGAATGAATGAACATGAAGGATTTCTCCATCTTCACACACCTGCCTTTTATACGATTTTACTATACAAGGGTTTTCTTTTTCATAATAGGATCTAGAATCCAACTGAATTTTTTTTGTCACATTGATTATCTTTATTATGTTCAAAATATCTATGACCTGATGCCTTAGATTTTTCCTTCTGTAGTCATCTTTGAAGTTCTGGTCTTTCTGTTGTCACCAGGTTCCTGAAGGTTTCCTGCATCACATATCCATGGAGCTTATGTGGGGGAAAATCCTGCAAATCCCACTCCTCCACAATGAAGTTCACAGCCACATCTTCACAGGTCACATACTTCATTTCTGCTTCCCAGTTCTCCTGTTCCCTTCACAACTGTTTCTGGGGTCAGTTGTCACAAAGTGACAGAAATTGGGTTACTTAAATCCTCTCTCAACTTGAATCAAGATAATGCCCTTTCAGACTACTTTTTTCTTCTTTTCAGATACTTCCTTCTTCCTTTCCTGCTGCCGAGGTTCTCACTAGTCTGGCCAGGCTAAACTTGAATTCTGTAGCCCAGGCAGGCCTTGACCTTGGAATTTACTGCCTCCTACTTACTCTCTACCCTATGTATGTATGTGTGTATGTATGTACATATGTATATATGTATTCTTTTTGAGATAGGCTCTCTCAGTGTACCTGGACCTGAATATCTATCTGGCTAAACTGACTGGCCAGTGAATCTGCCTCTCTCCCCATTACCCTTTCTGGCACCCTAGCACTGAGATTACAAAGTATGCTTACTGAGTGCTAGGGATACAGACCTAGGTCCTTGTGCTTGCTGGGGCAAGCACTTTACCAACAGGACTGTTTAGTCAACCACTATTTAAGGAATGATTAGTGAATGGCACGAAAAGAATTGGTGTTGGTGCTCTTGGCAACTGTAAACCAAAGAACAAGAACATTGACATTGTCTGGTATTGGAACACTTACAGATTAGGGAGGAGGGGGAAAAGGAGCAGCACAAATGGTTTTGAAGGGAGCTCAGAGCTACAGGTCTGGTAATGGTAAGAAACATTGACCAGTAACGTGGAGAACCATAAGAGGTAGACTGCTGTGGCTGTGATGTGGAAGCATTAGGGAGTTGAAAGGTCAGGAGATGGTACTGCTGGTGATGAGAGAGGAGGATGAAAGAAAAAGACACCAGGAAAAAGCATAGTCTTTCCTGCTGCACAGGGCAGGGTCACAGGCAGGGAGACTTAGCAAGATAAAATGAGAATGCCCCTGGGCAGAGGACCCTCTGGTGGCCTTCTCAGTGTTGAGGGTACCGAGATGGCCAGTTACTTTTAAAGGTAGAGGACTGCAAAGAAGACAGTGCAAGCACCAGAGTGGGAGGAGTATGTCCAGGGAATTGGCACGTGTCTCAGTTCTGGCACAGCTGGAATAATTAAGCAGTGTGTTTCTTCTATCAGTGCTCTAAACCCTTAGCCTGCAATTCACAGCAGCTTTAGAAGGAGTATTTAGGCAGACCCCAGGGTGGAGACTGGAGGTGACCTCTCTGGGTTCCTATACAGTCCTAGAACCTGCCAGTCTTAGAGTAGACTTTCTCTCTCCCTTCATTCATGCTTCCTGTGGCGTATGTATGCACTCCCTGTTGCTGTTGCTGCCATGGTTCCGAAGGCAGGACTTACGTTTCTGTGCTGGAGTCTTTGCTGATACCATTTGATTTATTATCTTTCCTTTCATCCTACTCTCTCAGCCAAGTCTCTGAGTTTTTCATAATAAAGTAGCTAGAAAGATCCCCTGATTTACAGATGCCAGTAAACATGTCCTGCCTCAGTTGTTCCACCTTTTGCCCTTCACCTTGGAAAAGGCTATACAGAGCCTTTTGCTAGAGAAGACTTTTCTTCTGGTGTTAATGCCACACAGATTCCTGTGGTTGGGGCTCCTACCTTCTGGGCAAATGTCATTATTTAGGGATACAACCCTTTAGAGTTCAGATATTCAATTCACCCATGGGATTACCTAGGTACCTTAGCAACTTGGCATTTCTGCTTCTCTGATTTCTTGGACACATTGATGTCCTTTATCAACATATTCATCCTTTATAATAACTATTCTTTCTCACTGTAGAAAATTCAGAAGACAGATATACAGTACAGAAAGCTAATCTTATCCACAGTCCTATTGCTGAGAGGTTAAACTTTTATAATTAACTGCAATAATTTTTCTAAATATCTTCATTCATGAAGTGTATTTAACTAAAATGGGGATCATGTCCAATTATAACTTAAACATATTGCTTTAGAACTCGGTTTTTTTTTTTTTGGAAAAATAACTTTTTTTTACACTTTACACATTTTTGTTTAATAACCAAAACATAAAGTATTGAAAACTTTAGTAAAACAGGAGATCAAAACACAGTAAATCATGGTTCTAGGACAGCTATCAGCATGCAGTCTTGTGAGGGCAGTAGCTGAGATTTATACTTAATCATAACCAGCACCTGGAGGAATATTTTTACTGTAATCTCTGCTCAGTGAGTGTTGTGAAATCAAATCAAATGTTTGCAATTTCATTATGTGTATATGTATCAGTGTTCTCATAGCATTGTGCTGTAAGAGTTTTCTACATAATCTTTTCTATTTACTATCTTGTTTTGAAAATAAATTTTACTAGCTTAGGTCTGGTTAGTTCACTCAAGAAGAAATCATTTTGCTAGCTGGTAATAAACAGAGCTCTGATCTTTCCAGGTTCAAAGAACTTTGCCTCATTCTGTGAGGTTTAACTAAATGCTATATATCACAGAATTTCTTTGGGTAACATGATGGACCTGTTATTGATGGTCCATGTGTTGTTTTGATTGGCTCTCACTACATATCCTATGTTTCTTCGAGGACTGTCCTGGATCATAGGCAATTCATAGCATCTAGGATTTTGGAAAGTATCTCAAGGTTAACTGATAAAATATTAAAAATCTAGATTCAGATTAAATTGTTACATTGGATTTTTAATTTGGATCATGTATGAGGTAGTGTTCTCAGAAGAATATAGAATTTAGAAATATGAATTTAATCGTCAAATTACCAAAGTACTCTTGTAATTAAGAACACAGTTATTTGACAGGAAGCAATGTGTTTGAAGGAAAGTTAGTTTTATTGAAATATTCCTTAATCTCTAAGGCCAGCTACTGGTTTTGATTTTTTTTTTTTTTTGGCATGCCTGGAAAAAAAAATCTTGTATTTGCTACTGAAAATTTTCTTTATAAATACCAGTGTATACAAATAATATAACTTTAACTATACTGTCAAATTTTTTGCTGTAAAGAAGCTGTTTGAATAGCTATCCAATTATATACTAATTTTTCCATTTCTGTAGAAGAGGGGATGGATTCAGTACTCAAGAGAACTCCCCCCAGTCACTTTTGCCATTCCTACTTATTATCTAGTCCCTTCATTTCTCTGGGCATTTTTCCTAATTTTAAGAGGTTAGCACTTGAGACAAGAAAATAGATCAAGAGACAGAAGTGCTTAAACATCCCTTGTTCTCAGAATTCTCATTTTTTTTATTACACACTGCTTATGGAAATAGGAAAGAGGCACTGGGGAAGGTATTTTGAAAAGAATTGATAGCAGTTCGAGTCTCTCAGATATGAACATAAGATTGAAGACTGAAGAAATAATGGACATCACTAGAATCAGCAATACCAAGGAATGCCAACATGTTAAAACTAGTTTCTAATTAAGTGGTTAAGAAGAGTATCTGTCTAATCAATTATAAGATTTCTGCAAGGATTTTAAGATCAGGCATGTCTTTCAGCACTCTTGAAGCTGAAGCAGGAGAATCACAGCAAGTTCAAGACCAGCCAAGCCACAATAGTGAGCTTGATGACAGATTGGGCTACAGAGTGAGACTCTGAAAAAAAAAATAGAAATGAATTATAAGGGCAAACACCACAACAAAATCAGTGATTAAGTAGGATGGTAGGTACTTTTATTATTCCCTGAAATGGTGTTTTCCTATATAACAGCTCAGGCTGGCTTGGGACTCATAATGTAGCCCAAGTAACAATGAAGCTAGAGATCTTTATGCCTCAGTCTTCTTGGAGCTGGGAATGCAGGAATGTATCACTATATCTGGTTTTATCAAAACACTTCTAGACAGTTTCAGGGAAGTCATCAGCCACAGTGTCATGGTGGCAGTCAAGTCAACTAGCTACAACGACATCACACTTGTTGGTATAGTAACATGAATGATCTGACAGTACACAGGACGTATCTGTTCCTAGCCACAGGCAGAAAGAACACAAGAGTAAATAGGCAAAGATGGCTCACGTACCTTGAGTTGCCCTATGGCAGGGCTTAAAATCATCTAACTTGGAGCGGTTATTTCAGAGGATGAAGAAAATGAGCCTGGACAGGTAGAGTTCTAACGTTTGACCATAAAATTTTTTATGTTTTTGGTCCCAAGCAGTGACTCAAATTAAGATTCTGATGTAGGGAACTTGAACTTGGGCTTTGGGCACACCTAGGATTCCTAGGATTCCTGTTTGACATGTTTGCTCCACTGCCTAGTGCCATCTACCTGCAGACTCTGAATCCATCAGAGCAGCTCTGACTGTTCTAATCGTAGACAAGGCCGCAGATTTGGGTATTGGCACAGGGTTGAAAATTAAGCACCCAAAGATCAATCCTGAATGACGACAGGTTTTCCTCTCCCTCTGAAAACTGTTTTCAGGAAAAGGAGAAGAGATGACAACGAAGAGGACAACCACGATGACCCTCATTCAAAGAGGAATAAGAAGGACCAGGCCTTCCAGGATCCTCGCACTATAGAGGTAGGTGCAATGGCCACACAACTTCTCCATTTGACTCATTACCCACTCTGTGGCATTTATATCTATCTCCACGATGGCAAGAGAACCCTCCCAGACACACTGATGAAAGTCTTCTCCTTGGATGCAATGGTTTTGAGGCAGAATAGGATTTTAAGTATTGCCTTAGCATAGCTTTACTCCGCAGCAGGACAGAGACAGGACCCACAGAAATGCTTTCCCAAGCCCAACCATGAGGAATGGGTTTCCAGAAATTCCCTTACCTTGCAAATGGGGAGGGAGAATCGAACCCCACCTTCTATGGTTAGGAAAGACATAAACTTGAAGAACTGAGTGGCAGGCTACTAGCTGCAATGTTCTTCTTGCTTTCTCCCTGAAAAAATGGAAAGCAAAGTGGTGTTGTGTGAAGGGAGATGGGAGAGCTTTTGGGATGCTTGTGCGGAAGAGCTGGCATTTCAACTTCACAATCTTAACTTTAACAACCAGTAAGGTGTAACACAGCATGATTTGAATGGACACATAAGTGAGGAGGGAGCATTGTAAAGGCTTTCTGGGCAGCTCTCATCAGGCAATGAGTAAGTATGGCTGACTTTTACCTTTCTCAAGCAAGAGATGAAAGGCTTATCAACGCGGGCCATTCCTCTGGGACAGATACAGGTAGGTTTTGGATAAAATGTACCTAGATCTACCTGAGTCAAGCACGTAGAGTTCTTGACCCATTGTAGTTTCTGCTGCATATGGTCACCTAAATGTGAACACTGCCTTTGTTCCCAAGGTTAGCATCTTTAGACATCTGCATGTAAATCTGCTCCCTGGATCTGAGGTATGAGATACGGTAGAGCAAACATAAAGATGAAAGCTTCTGTACATGTCTGTCTTCCTGATAGAGAACAATGTCTTCACAGTGTTCTCCCAATAAGTGAGTAAAACAAGAAGTGGAAACTCAAGGAGAGCATGTGGATTACTAGTGCAGGTCCCAGACCTTTACTCTGCTATTGATCACATGGGACCTGATGCTCAAGTTCCAAGAAAACAGCAGACAGACAAATAAGAAAAGTGCATTATGGGCATCACACCTACTTAGTTTAGGCTTCTGTGCACCCTTCACGTGCCCAACTCGGGACTATAGCTCTTTGTGACACCAGTGTTGTAGGCAGGGTAAGGGAGACTGCCTGCTGGAATGTTTGGTAACTTGCTATATTTCTTTCTGGTGCTAGCAGTTTGTGGGCTGTGCTGGTTGGTTTAACTGCCAGCCTGATAGAACTTGCCAGCACCTGAGAAGGAGATCTCTTTTTAATACTCTTTTGTATTCTTTGAAATTTCTTGATCATCTTCACCTGCACAGCATGATATTTCTTCATCATCCTCAGCTGCAATCTCTCCCTGCATCTCGTGGGTATAGATGTCCAGTCTGTGGCTGAGCACTCACAGTTGCTCAAGGCCAGCACCATCAAACATAACATGTCTCTGCATTGACGACTACTCATTGCAACTAGAAACTTCTCAAATCAGTGTTGAGAGCAATGCAGACCTAGGCAGGCAAACATGCATATTTCGAAGGCGGTTTAACAACATGATCATTTAGCAGAATGACAGTAAGTCCTCCCCCAGCACTTTGAAGTAAGTATTGACTCACTAATAATAGGTTTTGACTATGTTTATAGCACCAGGCATACCCTCATTCATGTGGAGCAGGCCTCAGATTCAAACAGGACAAGAATTGGTTAGGTGCACTAACAGAACTGTAGTCATTACGCCAGTAGACTCATCATACCTTGCAAGCCAGTATTGTATCGTTCTGGGTCCTGCAATGGGTAAGATCACTTACCTCCTTTCTCTCACGACAGCCAGCATAACACCTTCTGGGTACTGTGAACATTAGCCACCTGGGAGATTTGCAGGTGAGTTAAAGACTGACTTCCCTACGACCTGTAACAAAAGTGTATAGTATCTCAGCCACAGGCGCCTACTGACTTTTTCTGTTGGACAACCAAGAGCAGTGGCAATTGCCTTTACAGTTTGGTCACCTCTGAGGCTGGCCGGACAATAGGGAGGTAATTTGTGTGCAGGGCTGAGATTTTTACTTAATGACCTATGGCTTCAGGGAAAAACATTGTTCACCCACAAGCAGTATCCTTGTTAAAAATAGCATGTCTGGGGGCTGAAGTGATGGCTCAGTCATTAAGAGCACTGTTTGCTTTTCCAAGAGACCCGGTTCAATTCTGAACACCACATGGCAGCTCACACCTGCCTGTAACTCCAGTTCCAAGGCATCTGATGCATTCACACAGACGTAGTTACCACAACTACTTTCTACTCCCTTCTTTATTCCCTGACAATTCTTATCCATTTAGGAGCACCCCATTTATGGCAGCTCTCTGGTTGTTACTATCCTGGGCAGGCCGAGATGCTTGAGTTATTGTCATACCCAAAGTTCTACAGTCTTCCTTTATGCTGTCTATTCACATAGACATACATGGAGGCAAAACTCCAATGTACATAGGATAATACAGACCAATGTGCAGGCAAAACACCAATGTACATAGGATACGTGAATCATTAAAAATTGCATGTACGCTATGAGCTTGGGTCGAGCACATGTCCTTGTGGCGCCTGGTTTATCATCTAGTGCTTTTCACAAAGCTTCTTCATACACCCTAAGTTTTCCTTAGCTGTCCACATTCTGCCTTCTCCACTTCCTTCCCCTATTCTCATTTCACCTTTCCACCCACAGTCTGCCCCTCACATTCTCTCTCATATCACATCTTCCACCACCTCCTCTTATGATATATTGTACTTGGGGTCTAAGGTCATTGGTCCTCATGTAGCTTTTTTCTGCACACTTTATTTTGGTTAACCCTTACACCAACCCCTCCTTTTCCCTTTCCCATCATTCCACAAGCTGCTTGAGCCATTCCGACACCACGATTTCTGCTCTCTACTTTGGTGTTACCAGTATTCTGCTCTTTTCCATCCTTCGTGCAATCTTCTCCCAACTCAAGGGCCTGTTTCTAGTTTCTTGGGTCCTAAATGGACTCCACGATAAGCACACAAAGCAAAATGGCCAAAGCTAGGACCCACATAGGAGTGAAAAATGTGGTGTTTGTCCTTTTGGAGGGGGGGTGACCTTACTCAGTAAAATTTGTTTCCAGTTCAATTCATTGACTTTCATATAGTCTTATTGAAGAATGATTTAAATCAGGTTGGGGTATGTCTGTGGGGTTATCTTAATTGTTAGTGAATGCAGTAAGCCCCAACCCACTGTGAGTGGTGCCACTCCCTGGACGAGGCATCCAGAAGGTATACGTGAAGAGGAAAGCCAGCTGTAAGCAAGAGATCAAGCAGGCAAGGATCCCTGTGCCTATTCTCTCACTGCTCTTGACTGTAGGTGAGATGCTGCTCCTAAGTTCCTGCACTGATTTCCCGCAATAGGAGATGAAACCCGGATCTGTAAGCCAAAGTAAACGTTCATTCCTGAGTGCTTTTGGTCAGGGTGTTTTATCACAGCAACAGAAATTAATAGGGGCCCATGTAACTCACTCTTGAGTCCTTTGTACGATGTGGAAGACAGAACTTCGTGAGGGGGACATGAGAGGGCTCTGAGTCTTTCACTGAGATGAAGAAATGTCCCTAGTTGTGTTGTCAAACTTAAGCCTTCTGAAGTGACCTTCTTAGAAGATACAATCATTGAGAGGATGTGTTTGGGGGTGAGGGAGCTGTGCTAAAGTGGCCTCATAGCTTGTAGACGTTTTAAGGACACTTGACCATGGATCATGCCAAAATATGGCAAGCATTCTCATATACAAGTTCACCTTAGACTCTTGAGTTGTCGATTGACGATAAACATGTGTTCTACATAGGAGGCTTGTCATCTTTTGTTTGCCTTGTTCAAACTCCCCTCACTCCTTTCACACAGATGAGATCATATGACTTGTATCTGAGGTGGTATTATCCAGTTACAATGCAGCTTAGAACTCAATGTCTGGCCCAATTTTACCTTCCCGTCTTCAGATAGCCTGAATTAGGCCCCTTCCCTGCACACAGAATTTCCCATACGAATGTCATTCATTCCCTTGTTCATTTGCAAAGTGGTAGTAATCCAACAACCTGGTTTCTTGGGTGCCTTCTGACTCAAGAGTGTGCAGTGTTTGGTGGGATCAGTAAAGCAGGGTCTGCCCTTGTAAATGTGAGGAGCTTTTGGGAGTTCATAGTCAAAGGACTTCAGTGGGCTTTTTAGGGTTCGTCAGTTTCAGTTAGTAAACAACATCACGTAATTCCTGGGGTGCAGCGGGTATTAAAGGGTGAATTTCATTACACTGTTGGGGATTCAGAAACCAATATCTCTGAGGTATATAGGAATGGAATTGAATGAAAAGCCAGAGTTGAAGATCAAAAAATGCTGAATTCACTTGCTTTTTACCTTAGGAAGCATTATCCAGTTGTATATCATGCATATTCATGAATTTCCATTCAGTATTTGGGATGATACTCCAGGATAACTTTCTTCCTTATTGCTTCTGTTTCCATTTCCCCAGGATTTGTAACACTACCAATGGAGGCTCTCTCTCCACCCACTGGAGACTGGTGCTGCCTTCCTTCTCACCTTTGATTCGAAGCTGCTGTCTGCATTCCCACCACCTCCTGTTTGCCAGTTCTTTTCCTACAGCTGCTCACTGCACCTTACCATCTGCAGCTGCCCCTTCCTTTGCCTTAGCTTACACTGGAGAACTCAATCTGGGGAACATGCTAAGCTCAAATGCAGGAATATAGAAATTGCCAAGTGATGTCTGCAGTGGTCAGGATGTTTCTCTCTCTCTCTCTCTCTCTCTCTCTCTCTCTCTCTCTCTCTCTGTGTGTGTGTGTGTGTGTGTGTGTGTGTCTGTGCACTGTTCTCAGCGACTGTCTCCCCTTCACTCTCTGGGTGTCACCGGACGTTGCTTTGTGTTTCTGTCAACATCACTAAGACCTGTGCGTTCTGTTTCTGGATACTTTCTATATCTTTTTCGGTGTCCTCTATCATATTTGTCCTCCTTTCCCATCCATCCATGAGCGCATCTGTCTGTGCAGCTCAATAGAGTTCTTAGTGGGACACCCAAGGTCTCCACATGTTCTTACCATGTCTGCTCCTGCACATTTCATGGCTGGAGAATTCCCCCAGGGGCCATAACCCACATCTTATCAGCATCGGTCTGTCTTCCAAATCATCCTCACCAGTCTTGAGCTCTTGTTCTCCCCAGTGGTTACACTCTGTCTGTGAGGATTCCTCCCATAGTGCACTGCCTAGAGCAGGTGGCTTTCATCTTCCACTCATTTTATTTTTAAGATTCTAATATACTTACCTCCTTTCAACCTTGCCTTTATCCCTGGAAACCCTTTCATATACTACTCATTTTTTCTCAATTTCATATTTTAAAATTTATTTTTTATTGAAAACACATGCGTTCGCGCGCAGCGCACACACACACACACACACACAGAGAGAGAGAGAGAGAGAGAGAGAGAGAGAGAGAGAGAGATACACAACCTATTTAGTCCCTATAACATTATTTTTTTGGTTTTGGATAATGAATTTGTGGGCTTTTTTTCTCCCACTACCAGTGTCCCTTTGTTGCCTATAGGTTTGTTTTCAGTTTTGTTTTTCGCAGCCCTGAGGTGTGCTGGGCATTCCCTGACCACTTTGTCATGTCTGTGGTGGTTGTTCTTCAGTTCACTCTTAGGCCGTTACATTGGTGAGACCATGGGTGTAGCATCTGACATTCCTAGGAGACACCGGCTCACAGAAAACTTCGTGAACCTCTTGTTTGAGCAATCTTTCTTTCCCTCTTCCATTCTCTTCCTTGTGTCTGTTGGGACTGGGCTCCACGGTACTGCATTTTCATTAGTTGTGGTTTTCTTTAATGGTCTCTGTCTGTTGGAAGAAGATGTTTCCATGATGCTGCACGAGGACTGCACTTCTGTCTGGGTATAAGGGTAAATATTTGCAGTGTAGTTAGGGATTATGATGTCTTCTTAAAGGGGCACTTACTGCTTCTGCAGATTCCATTATTATATCTAACCCTAGGTTTCCTGTACCAGGTATGATTTCCCTCCTCCTGAGCAGGACTGAAGTTTGAGGATCTGTAGGTCACCACTAGTGCATGTGCCACTACCACACACTTAGGGTTATCTTAGCATGCTGGTCGTCGTGGTTCACAGGCATCATACCTGGGTAGGATTGCTGGTTGCTTCCCTCTTTTGGAAGCTTGTCCTCGTGAAGTACAGACCTCATGAAAGAGACTTTCAGGTCAGATCCAGCTCAGGGGCCTCTGGGAACAAGATGAGATTTCTGTTCCAGTAGTAATTCCACAAGCATGTGTTTGGATAGACTGGGCATTGCAAAGGCCTTTGTCTACCCAGCATTCTCTCCCAGGTGCAGTCCAGTTGAGTAGGCTTTTGAGCTAACTGATAATAAAAAAGCCGCACAGGCAATTCTCTGTCCTGTCCTCAAACAGAACTGTGCCAGATCTCTGCTGACACAGAGACACAGCTTCCTTGACTCCGAGGAAAACATGCAGATTTTATTAAGGTTTTCAACAAGGTATAACCTTGCCTTTGCCCATGTATCGAGGCCACATCATCATTGTTTAGAACCTTTGGAAACTTTAAATGGTGAGATCTTCTTCCCCAGATTCTTCTTAAGTATCCTTTTATTTTAAGGAGTGCATTGACCTGTATGGACGTGCCCAAAACAAGTGCTCAAGTGCGTTGAGAGTGCAGAGAAATAAGAGTGGGCTTTGTATGACTGGAGAAGTGGGTCAGCCGTTGGGACCAGTAGCTTCTCTCTCAGAATTTGAACATCCATATTGAGTGTTTTTTTTTTTTAATCCACCGGTAACTCCAGCTGAAGAGCATGAATCCCCCTGTTGTGACCTGTGCAGGCACCTAAGTACTCCTGGTGCACATAGACTACTCTAAGGGACACATGAATCAATCCATCTCTTTGGTTCTCTTGTTTGCTTGTTTTCAAGGCAGGGTTTCACTGTGTAACCCTGCTTTTCCTGGATCTCAGTGTGTAGACCAGGTTGGCATCAGACTCACAGAGATGCAAGTCCCTCTCACTTCCATGTGCTGGGATTAATGGTATGTGCTGCCACCTCCCAGCAAATAAATCTTCTCCTTTTTTTCCATAATGGATTGTTCTTCGTACATGGGTGGGCATTATGAAAATACTTTTCTGGGAGTAGTCAGAATATGCTAAGTGTCATTCATGTGTCGATTAAAATTTGAATGATCTTGAAATATTTCAGGTCTTCTATGTTCTGAGAAATCAACTCACCCTGAAACTGAGTTATAGGAAGGTGTAAATATCTCTGCTAGGAATGCCATTTGGGCTTCCAAAAGGGCAAGCCAATCACACATTAGACAAATTCCCCATGGGTCCTGCATTATAAACATTTCCAAATCAAAAAAAATTTCCTCAACGCCATTCTCACAGCAAGAATGTTACAACATCCAGGCTTTGTAAGTGGGATGACAGTTGATTGGACGAATAGCCATTGTGGATGGTGGAAGACCTGCTGAGGGAGCTGAGGGTAGGCTGTCTTTGCCACTTTGTAGCATAAGACTATTCCCAAGGTCTATTTCTAGCATTGCAATTTATTTCTCTAATCTTTTTTTTTTTGAAATTAGGAGGAACTGAATCTCATAAAAGATTTCCACTGTATTGTAGTAGCCCTCTTATATAGTTACTGACAAAGTGAATCTTTGTTCTGCCTATGAATCACCTGATGTAGATTCGATGGAATGTGAAGATATCACAAAAGTAGAAACAATGATTTCTCACCTCAACCTGTACAAGTATGTGGTGGTTTGAGTAAGAATGGCCCCAATGGGCTCAGATATTTACATACTCAATCTTCAGTCCTAAATCTACTTGGGAAGGGTTAGGAGGTGTGTCACTATGTGGGTGGGCATTAAGGTTTCAAGACCCATGACATGCCCTTCCTATTTTTCTGTGTGCTCCTCTCTCTCTCCTTCCCTCCCTCTCTCTGTCCCTCCCTCACTCCCTCTGTCCTTCCCTCTTCTTCCCTTCCTCTGTCCCTCCCTCCCTCCTGGTTGTATGTCAAGTTCTCAGCACTATTCCACACCATGTCTGCCTTCCTGGTGCCATGTACCCCCCATGGTGGACATGGGCCCTGACTGACCTCTGAAACTGCGCTTTTCTTTTGTAAGTTGCCTTGGTCGTGGTTTCTTCAGAACAATAGAAAATAACTATGACAACATGAGTATTTTTCCAACCAATACATAGTATTGGGATTTATTAACTATGCTTTAATGTTTTCAAAAGACTTGGGAAATATAGGCATCCCATAAGAGATCAAGAATATCATTCTTCTTTAGCAAAAGCACAATTGATATTGTCTGAAGACTATTTATGAATAGATGACATATCATTCAGATGAATTGAATTTCCCTCGTCATTCTTTTTTTCATTCTTTTTGTTCTTGTGTGTTTGCCTGTCCATGTGTCTGGGTTTTTGTTTTGGCAGCTTCTTGATAGATAGCTGGGGTAGTCCTGGAGCACATATGTAGCCCAGACTGTCCTCTAGATCCTCCTTCTTCAGCCTCCCGAGTGCTGGTATTACAGGTGTGTGCTCATCCACCCTGGCAGCTACTTCCCTTATGAAAACTCTTTGCTGGTTTCTGGTTGTTAATAGCCAAGATGCTGAAGTTGTACAACTACTATGAACATTACTGTAATAGTGATGCCAGTACACAGCTGAGATAAAAAATTGTATAAGCCAGCTAGAAATTAGATACTGAGAGGTTTCCTGTGAGTTCTCACAGACAGGGTCTCAGGTAACTCAGGTAAACCACAACTTTCCCATGTTGCTAAAGATGATCATAACCTTAGCATTCTAATCCTCCACAGTCCACCTGACTCTATAGGAGTACTGCTCAGCACATGGAATGCTGAACGGGGCTCAAACCCAGTGCATTCTGTGTGCTAGGCAAGCTCTCCACCGTTGTCACCATATCCCCAGTACCCCTCAGTGTAATATATCCAGTCTTCGTATGATACTATCATCTTCCTGACACAAGAGTTCAAAACAAAATGCTTCCATTTGTGATGATTCCCCTGCTTGCCATTTTTAAAAAACAAAGCAGTATGAAACAACCAAGAAAGGAAATCTACCTCAGAGAAACCAGAGTGTGTACTGGGTGTTTTCATCCAGCGTGATACATTGCCTGGGTTTTACTTGTTTATATATAAACCGTATAATCAATTGCTACATCTAGATTTTTACATTAGAGACCTTATTTGGATTCCTGGACCCTTTTACAAGCATAGCCCCTAAATCTCCGGGTAGCTATTTGCTGGTTACTCACCCACAGATCCATCTGACTTCTGTGTTTCTCATGTACAGTCTTTGAGTCCATGAATCTCATTGCATAAATACTCATTGGATACCTGTAGGTGATGTAGTGGGCTCAGCAGTTCCCCATGCCTGTAGAATGATAGCACATCTTGTTTCTGTCATTATTACAGCTATCATTGGCAATGATGACTTTATATGACATGGGATACCAATAGTGTTCAACATTTCTGATCTCATCAGGGTCATTGTGATCATCTCTTCCTCCTTTGATAGTTTTAAGATTAAAGGCAAGAGCTTCATGAGTGTGCAAAATGTGTGTTCCTCTACCCAAGGAGATGAACCCCGAGGTCCCATGCATGTGAAAAGAGCACTCTACCACTGAGTTGTATCCCAAGTCTACATAAACCCAGAATATGACTCTTTGGGTTGGATCCCACATAATGTTACCAATGTGACAGAGTGCAGCTACTTCAGGAAAGACAATATAGAGAGCAAACTTACCATATGCAAACTATACTAAGCACACTAATAGGAGACCAATCTGTGTTAATCATCAGAAATGATAGCCGATGACCTTCAGTTGTCATTAACAAATATCAAAATCATTTCAAAATACAAGTGGAGTCGTGTTTGAAGATATAGGGCATTCACATATGTCCACTCTCTGGGATAGGTTTGGAAAGATCCTGTTATTGGTATGTATACACATGTGTACATGTGAATGTATGTGTAAGCAGAGTTTTTCCCGTCATTTCTTTGGCACATAGGGATTTGGGCTTGCATTCCAATTTATTCATTTATCCCTATCACATTCTGCAGCATTGACTGCTGTTTTGTCCTGGCTGTTGGGAGCTTACTTCCCTGGTTCAGGTAATTAAAATGCATGGTGCCACAGGGTCAGAGGATATGTGAAGGGTTTTGGAGGGAGAAAACCTGTGTTTGAACCCTCTCCACGACATTCCCAAAGACTCGCATTTGGGTTTGTAAAACATCTCTTTCTTGTTGTGTCAAATGGGTGCTATTAACCCGAGTTTGAGCAATAGCACTGCTGTCAGGAGGGAAGGAACTACCCAAGTGTTTGCACTTCATAGAGTGTGGAGCCTTTTGTGGAGTGTGATGCCAGTATTCTTCAAGCTGAACAGGAAATGATGACAGTATCATAATAGCCATCCTCCTTCTGTCTTTCTCCTTCCAGTCGTCAAGCAGTGATAATGAAAGAAACCACAGCAGCATCAATAACCCAGTACGAGGAAGTGTACCAGAAAGCAGCTTAAACCAGAACATTGCTGAACTTTACTCCAATATCCCCGAGTTCTCACACGAGGACTATGCACTGTGCCAAGGCCAAGGTTCTTACTCTCACATTAACCAGATCTTGAAGGAGGCCCATTTCTACAGCCTACAGCAGAGAGGACAATCACCGACGTGATGACCTGGGTGCTCCTCCTCCCTTCTTTATAAAAAGCAATGACATTCACACAAAGCAGTCTTGGCTTTTGTCTGTATTTTCAGTAAGAGTCAATGGGCATTTGTACTCTTTTGCTGTTTTGCTCCACAATGCGATTTTAGAAGGTCTTTCGTGACAGTGTGATATGTTTTCTGTCAAGTCTGGTGTCCAATTCATGTTCAAATAGCAGCATGAGGATTTCTCCTGATACTGAATGGCTTGTTTGTCCCATTCAGGTTGGGCTCCAAGTCACTCATTTAGGGTCTCCATGTTAAATGTCCTTGTACAATGTGCCCCCTCCTTCTGAGAAGCTAAGGCCCATAAAAGAATTGTACTTTCCCTTAAAACATGAAAGAGCAAGCAACAGCAGCAAATAAGCCAACACCAAAGCGGCAATGAGCATTGATTAGAGGGAGAATGGGGCTTGTTATTGTTCTGAAATGAATGGCAGGGCAGCTCCTCAGAAGGGAGATTTTTTACCTATAATGGCGCAAATGTCAGTCTCTACAGTTGTGACCGTGAAGCCTGTGTCTGGTAACTGCACTCCACATTCCGAGTGAGATGGCTTCTTCCTTTAATGCTCCGTTGTATGCCCATCAGACTTTGTGGAAAGCACTTGTAATTCTGTCAGAGATTAAGTGCAAAATGTAGATATGAACGGCTTGTGTGTTGTTCCTTACAGTTCCATCCATGATGTGTAATGTTGATAAAGTCTAAACTACTGCACACAATATCTGACTAAAGAGCTGTTGGAAAGCTGGGTGGGATGATTGTTCCTTGTATAACAAGTCTTTCACGCGGATGAGGGCATCTCACACCATCAAAATCAGTGCAGTTGTTTGGGGCAGGTTGGGCCAGTGGAACAGTGCCTGCCCAACCTGTGGCAGCCCCCAGGAATGGTAAAACTATCAGCACAAATAATGTGGCTTATGATGAGTGAACTGAGGTGCCATTAGAAGAAACAGACAATGCCACTTTGTGGTGGACCTGCCCCCATGAATAGTCATATCGAGCAGCCAACCAGCCTGTGCAGGGGGACTCCCTTCCTTAATGCCCATGCTTTCTTAATGATCGGGTCAGTGATCAAAGAATCAGAAGGCATCAATTTCATCTGCCCTGTAGCCATGAGGGTTACACAGTTTTCACATTTACGGAGAAGAGGCTTGTTCTGTTTGTGAAGCAAGCACTCTATGCAGGAAGCCACATGCCATGCAAAGGACTTGTGTTATGGCTAATGTTTCCCAAGTGGGAGAAGCAGATCTTCAGGAGAAGACGTTAGTGTTCTTGGCAGGGGACAGTAAACAGACACTCAGTTAACAATTTCTCTGTAAGAGTGAGGCAAACAACCAAATAATAAAAAGGAGAAGGAATCTGCAGTCTGAAACTGCATGCATGCAGCACAATTCAGGAGCACCTAAGGAGAGCAGTGCAGGGTGACATCTATGGCAGGCTGCCCATCTGGGTTTGAACCACTATCATTCATGGTATAGTCATCTTTGGGGAAGGTGCTCTTCACCTAGCCTACAATCTGGGTACCATCCCTCACAATCACGTGATGGAAAGATAGAACAGACTCCAGGAAGTAGTTTCTGCCCTCTTGAAAAACACTCTCATCTCACATTTGACCAGAGCTGGCCTGGAACTCTATGTATACCAGGCTGGCCTGGAACACATGCCGGTCAGCTTGCTTCTGCCTCCTGTTTGCTAGGATGGATTGCTTGTGCCATCATGTCTGGCCTTTCTAAAACATTTGTTTGTAATTGTTTGTAAAGTCAGGCTCATCCTATGTGACCTAGTCTGAACTGGAATGACTGTGTACCTCCAGCTGGACCCTAACTTCTGCAAATCTGCCTCCTCTAAGAGTCTGACTCTCTTGTCCTGGTAAATACATTGTGCCATCCCTGTACTGTCTTTTGCAAGTAATTTAGCTGTTTATCACCAGCCTATGTCCTAACAGCTCCCAAGTATTTATTGAATCGGTATAAGCCTGACCTCCATAACAGTCCCTCTGGTAATATAAAGTATTTTCCAAGACTGGTGATGGAGAGAAGCGACCCTTTTCTACTGGAGTCTAGAACCTATAGAAAGGGAAGAATATTTCACCAGGGACGATAAGGGGCTAGTGTTCAGAGAGTAAGGACCTAACTTCGGAACAACCCAGTATGGGCTCCAACCCCAGTGTGGCCTTCCCAGCACCCATGGAGGCAGAAGTAGGTTGAGGCTGCAAGTCACAGGCAGGGAGGGAAACTTGCTGCCAAGTCATCCACCTGTGCAATCAGATCCTGAAGTATGTGACAGGAGTCCATGAGCAGCATATGACACACAACTGGAGAGAAAACACCAGCATTAAAAGCAGGTCTCTTCAAGTTAGTACAAGCTCCCTTTGCACTAATGCAAGTGGGCTGTTTTAGGCAAGGCTGGTTGATTCTAGAAGCTTCTGGTGCTGTCCACTCATTGCATTGTTTAACTCGACAGTATTTAAGCCTGATGATTCCATGATGACCATATTCAGTGAACCTGAGACCAAGGAACAGTATCTCTCATTCTTCCTCCCTTCCACCTCTCTGCTTCTCTGTCTCCTCCTCACTCTCTGTTCTCTCTCTCTCTCTCTCTCTCTCTCTCTCTCTCTTCCCCTCTCTCTCTCCCTTACTTTACTCTTTCCATCTCCACATTAACAACTTTGACCTGAAACCTACATTGTCCTGATAATTTTTTCATTTGTGACTACTGCTCGATGCACAGATCCTTTCATCAGCTATTGCCACGATGACCTTGGGTATTCATGGGCATAGACCAGATAGATATTTTGCCTGAAGGCAGAAAAAAAACCCTGAAGGTGTTTGAGGGACAAATTGTCTGGTGGTCATGTTTGTACCCATAGAATGACTGCTGGGCAGGTCCGAATGAGCAGAAGAGTTGCTTATGTACTCCTCCCAGGTTTCATATCACCTTCATAATTGTGAGGTTCCTCGATTGGGCCACTAGCAGATGGCACTGGTTTCCCTTTGTGGTTCTACACTTGCGACACATGACAGTCCCCTGCATGATATCACAGTCCTCTTGTCTTTCCTTGCTTGTTTGTGGTCCCTGCTGCAGATTAGCACAACCAGTAAATTATTCCCTCTGGAGAGTCCTTTTCTGTCTACTTGACCACAACACAGGACAGACTGATGCAAGGTCACTTTGAGGTCTCCAGGAAACCCTAACTTTTGAAGGTTTTGGTGAACTCCTGTGCCATTCTCTGCATCATCATCATTTCCCCATATCCTGTGAGGGATGTGTCCTAAGATCACTTGAGTTCCCACCAAGTGAGTGAAATTTCGGAGCTTACTTTAATTAATGACTATTTTCTCATCCTGTTATGCTTAGGACCTGTCTTGGAGATTATGGCCAGGTTGATTTCTCAAAATAGTAAATGGTTAGCCTGTTAACCTTGGCTAGAGAGGGAACAGTCAGCATTCTTCCCAATATGGATGTCCCAGTCGGGTTTTAGTTTGTTCTTTTGACTTTTCTTCATGTTTTGTTAAGAGGTTTGATGTGGACCAGGTGTAGAAAGATGGCAAGCCTTCTTGACCTGTGTGAGAGGTCCATACTGTTACAATCCTGCGGGTTTGGCCTTTCCCACAGTGTGGTTATGTGGTCAGTGCATTTTCATACTCTGAGATTTCCTATTCCAGATAGAAAACTTAGTTGCTGATTTTCAAGACACCATGAAGCTTGCAGACAAAATGAAGCTAAAAAGCCAGCGAAGATAACTAATGGCCCTCTGGGAGAAACTGTACTGTTCAATTCTTCTCTTGGAAGAAGAAATTTGCCCAAGTCCTTGTTTTCAAATAGAAATGAAGACAAAGGCCTGTTGGTGGAGACCTGTAATCCCAGCTAGCCAGGAGTCCGAGGCAGGTGAATAACCTACTGTAAGGTAGAGCTACAGACTGAGTTCAAGGACAGCATGTATAGGGTCCTGAGACTTTGAGTCAAAAGAAAATATCAATGGAGAAGTCTGGAAATATAGCCGAGTAGTAACATATATCTACTATGTAGCAGGCCTTAGGTCCAATACCCTGTATTGATAGACAAAAGTAAACATACTCAAATAAATAAAAATTCAGCCAAAGTTTGTAAATGGAATAGAAGTTATTTCCTACATAGACATCTCTCAGGAGTTAATGTAAGTATGAGATCAGACTGGGTCTTCTTTCTTGCTAGTGACAAGGTACAAGGCAGTAATGTCACACTCAGGGACAACATGCTGGTAAGTTACTTAGCAAATAGGACTGAATGGTTGCAATCATAACCTTCATTGCCACTATCTTTAACAACGCTTGACCCGGTAGTATCCCTGTTTTTCGGAACTGGGGATATGAGCTTCTTACAGCTCATCTTCAGTCTTGAATCCCCTTCATATTTTGAGACTTCTCATGATTGATGTTGACTTGAGACACATCCTTGTGATTTCTGAGCTCTCTGTGTAGCCTTTTGTGCATTTCCTGAAAAGCAAAAAGTCTTGCATTGCCTGGCGGTATCCAGTCATAGAAGGACTGTGTTTACTTTGAAACTGTTATGGGCAGGTAGTGGTCCCTTGCTTTGCCTTGCAGCACTGTGCGATTGGCCCAAGTATAAATAGTGATGCACTTGCCTAATTCCGCAGACTGATTACAGGGCATTTTTTTCCCCAGAATCCATGCATCTAAACGTGTCAAAGACAGAGACTGAAACTCCACAATGAGAACCTCTTTGGGCCTGAGGGCCTCATCAGAGGGAAGATGAAGCAGAATGGCATTAGTCTAATTTAACCTCCAACTTGAACTCAATACATAATGCAGTTCTCCCCACAAAATCTGAAGCTGGAGCACTGCCAGAGGAGCCAGTTTTGGCAAATGAACTGTGGAACATTCCATTGATGCTGGCAGTGATAGGAGATAAGTGGTGAGCATTCTCAAACGGGAGAGAGAGACATGCTTGCTCCATTTGCTAGTACCGGGTCATTTGGTGTGGGCTGCCTGGCACCAAGATCCTTCACGGGGAAAGTCTGTGAGTGCATTGTGGGGAAATCCTGGAGATCAATCTTTGAAATCTTTTATCAGAGTTTGAAGAAGAATGCTCAAGTCAAGTGTTGTACGTGAAAGATTTTCCACTTCAGGCAGAATGCTCCCACTCCCTTTGAGAAACACATTATTTAGGCAAAAAAATAAAAAAAACCCAACCCATTAGGGAATATTTTGGGTTTATTTCCCAGCATTGGGAAAGCCATGTTCTCAGTTTTCAGCTTAAAAACCTAGATGCCTTAGTAAGTTTTAAAGATAAGTGGATTGGGATCAGCACGTCTCTGTTCCAGGAACTTGGGAGGCAGAAGGATGAGGAGCTGTACACCAGCTTTAGCTGCATAATGAGACTCAGCCCAATTGGCAAACATTGTACATATGTGGCTCGCATGTGAGAACGGGTGTATGTGTGTGAAAGACTGACATTCACACATGTTTAATAGGTTTAGTGTCCATTCCTATATTTCCAGAGCAGGCAAAGCAGGAAGATGACCATAAATTTGAGACCCTTCTGTGTTACATGGTGAGTTTTTGGCCAAGCTATACCACAAGTGATACCTGAAATAAAAATTTAAAACAAAGAGAATAAATTCCTAAAATGGGTTAAATAATTACTTCAATCTATGTTCTGAACACACAAGTTTTGTAAATTAGTTATCTGAGGACATAGGATGCTTTAAGAATGAGGCACATACAGTGGGTGCCAGGGCAGGTATCCTGCTCTCCTTTGCTTGTGAAGGAAACCCTCTTCTACCACAAGGCCATCACAATCCTCTTATCTCACTCAGTGATTGCTCTGCCAGCACTGAGCTTCCAGGATAGGGTAGCTACTGTTCGATGGTAGAGTACTGGGGTGACTCTGGCATCAGGACATGATTCCTGAACTAAGGGCACAACAGGAATGACATAAGAAAATGCTGACACATTGCTCTCCTAAAACAATGGTGTAGCTATGTCACCGGTTGTTTTTTTTTCTTTTTGCCTTTTTCTTCTTAGTTTAGCCAAACCCTCAAATCTGACATTCACTGAGGCCTAGGTTTCCGTGATCTCTTCTCAGTAGTGATATCCAATGCCTTAGCCCTGACTGATATGTCCATGCCAAGAGGCTACATGTGCCTATGCCTGGCTGGCCCAGAACTTCTCTCTGCCACATCGATAACATCCCCTCCCACCAGATCTCTGCCACCTCCAACTTGCCAGTTTCAACCATGATCTTCCTGCCCCAGAGTGATACAGCTCTTGTGTGTTCTCGTTCCATTCATCCAACCTCAACCCCAGGACCTCACAAATCCTCTATTCAATCCTCAACTCAGAGTTTGTCCACCAAGCTGCAGTTCCACTGCTGTCCCATGGGTCTGGTAACCTCTACTGTAATCCGATTTCCACCTGGGCCTTTGGCATCACTTCTAACCACATTATGGGATACTGAGGTCCCATCGAGTTCTTAACAGAGTATATTGTGGGCATCATTCCCCCATTCCAAGGTCTGGAATGCTCTGTAGGATAGAGGACATGCACAGAAATATTTCTTTGAATGCAATTGTGATGACTTGTACAAAGTATCATTGCAAGTGCAGGGATCTTGGCAGCTCTTGACGAGCTCTTGGCAGCAACAGTGACCTAGCCACTGCTATAAAGTTAAGTGCCCAAACCCTTGACCTTGTCCCACAATGTCTGCTTTATGGATTAGTGTGAGTGGCTACCACTTTAGACTGATCTTATAGGAACCTGTTCCCCACTTCAAATTCCTCAAGCACACTGTCCTTGTACCGGAATATTATCCAACCACAACTCCTGCGCTCCACATTACCCCAGAGGATTCCTAGTTCTCCTGTGACTAGCAATGCAAAGGTTGTTACCTTCTCAGAAATCCTGACCTGGGTAGGTTTGGCTTCTGTTTGATGTGATCCTGAGACAGATCATAGTTTGATTATGCATCAAGACCAACGCCAAACTGTTATTTTTGACTGTAATACCTGCCCTCTCCCAAATAATTTGCCCTATCAGAAATAAAGGATCCATATGTGTTCACATATACCTCCAAATATGTTGCTGTCCTGGGAAAATAAAGATCCATATCGGTTCACAGCTGATCCTAAAGTACTTGTAAGGTCCCTATGAGTACCACTTACTGAGGAGAAGACAAAATGTGAGCACCCTCAACCAAAATTTCGTCTCCAGTATGATCTGCAGCCGGTCACACTGTAGGAATGGAGACATCTGCAGCCTTTGGCAAGATGAGCTTTCACATGGGAACCCTCACAGAAATGGCTTCCCTCCTCCAATTTCTCGTAGTAAAGCTAAGGATCCATGCCTTGGATATTACAAGGAGTAACTTGGTTTCCTATGAAACCATTGTCTCCAGGAAGTACCCAGGAAAAGATATGTTGGATGAGAAAGGTATGCATAGTATTCTGAATATCTTGATAGGAGGGTATTGGTCATCGAGAGGGAAGACATATTCCAGAAAACCATTATGCTGACGATGGTCTGGCATGAGGTATCATTACACTAAACATGCTTCTGTTGATGTTGACTGCTGTCTGTATTTGGATGAGCAGAGGAACATGGAGTGGACTGCAGCTGTGCAGGGACCTTCTTCAATGACTGCATGGAAGAGCAAAAACCAAGTCCAGAGGAGGTGAAAACAGCTGTGGCATGTTTCCTTATGACACTGATTAAGAATTGGGGACTAGTTCTCTTTCATACATATGGTCTCTCCCTCAGTCTCTTCTCCCCGCCTCCCTCTCTTCCCTTTACCTCTCTCTCTGCCTTTGAATTTCTGGAATCTCATCCTCAGGAAACTGGAAGATTGAATGGCAGTGGACAAACAGTGCTGCCAAGTGACATAATTTAGTATCTACTTCTCAGAAGCAGTTTTTTCATTCCTATCCAGTAGCAAGCTTAACTTGATCACCTCCCAGGCAGGTTAACAAGTATGTAGAATGTCTTTGCTCAGTTGTCTCCTTATGCCTGAGGACAGAAGCATAGTGAACCTTCCTGGAGGCTGCCTATGTGAGCCTCCACTGTTCTCTGATTGTGTTCCAAGAGTCCAGGACATGCAATCACAGGGGACACAGCATGGTCAACTCTAACTTGCTGCTATCTGCAGGCAGAGTTGTGACTCCCACGTCCTTCCTTAGGAATGACCAACCAGAATTTTCCCTCTTTCACTGATGCCACCCTTGCCCAGACTGTTCCAGTATCCCTTTTGCTTACTTCCTTTATTTCATGTGCTTGCTTTTCCCTTGGATGAGGAGACTCTTTTGTGTAACTCTGCAATTTGAAGAAATCGGATGTGCTTACGGGAAGGAGTTTGCCTACACAAACTAAAAGACAAAACCTGTGGAATTGCAGAGTGCAAGAGTCCAGGTTGACCAGGGTCAGCACAGGTCATTTGAAGTGTACGACTAGGAACACGGGAGGTAAAGGAAAGATCACATTCAAATCATTGAGCTGAAGTAGATCCTGAGTGTTACATCAGGACACCTGAGGTCGAAAGACAGTGGTGGGCAAGGTTCACTTTTAGGCAATTATATAAGGTTCCTGTTGGAATGCAGGAAAGAGCCACCCCAGAGTCTATGAAATCCCCATGCCAAGATTCTTTCATTGTCTTCACAAGCTGGGCAATTTGGTCATGATCTCAGTGCATGTCATGGAACTGAGTGGGTTCTAGGACAGCATGGTAAGCCAGTGATTAGTGGGGTGAAGATGAGAGACAGTGTGAGGTCTTAGGGTTCAAATCCTTGTAAGTAGAGAAAAATTTTGCCTTTTAAATTCATGCAAACACCTCTGAAGTATGGCTATCACTGTCCATTCATTGCAGTAGAGTTGCCTTGCGAGTTCTGGCGGAAGTGAGGCAGAAATCAATGTGGTTGTCCATACTTTCCTCATGAGCTCTCAAGTGAGGGAAAGAGTACCAGCTGCCATGCCAGGATTGCTTTTAGCTCTCTGGACATGTATCATCTCATGTAACCCCCAGAAGAAGCCTGGGAGGTGGCCCCATGTTGAAGATGAGGGACAGACAAAATGGGATGAATAATCACAGACTCTCTTTCTTCTCTTCTCACCTCTTGTTACAGTCTGGATTTTCCTGGCTGCACACATTCCTCCTGGCTATCGCCTAGTTATTCCACAAGCCTCCACCTTCACTTTTCCTCCTGGACCCAGGGCTCAGTGTGACCTCCGACTCAGACTAGACACCCATGGATCCGTTGCAGAAATGGGATCCAATGTCGATTTCCATGCCCTCCCGCATGGCCACTGTGACAAGCTCCCAAGAGGCCTCAGCAGGTTCTCAGCCTTCCTCCTCAGAAAAGCTAAGTCTGGGCCTCAGTGGCGTGAACCTCCGCCGTAGCCCTGGCTCTGTTGTCCCTACTCCTCTGTCAGAGGGGTTGCTCCAGCAGCAGGCCCGCGAGAAAAAGGCCCTGTGGCAGCAGTACTGGGAAAAGCAGGGCTTTCCTCAGAGGAAGAAAGTCTTCCTGAGGCACTCAAGACGCTGGCACCGGGATCACATGGCACCTTACCTGCTTGAAAGGGCTATCAAAGGCTCTCCCTCAAGTGAAAAAGCTCAGAATCAGCTCCCATGCCAGGACCATGTTCCAAATATTGCTGGGATGAGTGGAGAGAGGAACACGGCCCCCAACCCTCACTCCTGGGAAACGCTGGTGCAGGGTCTCAGTGGCCTCACCCTCAGCCTGGGAGCCAACAGACCCAGCCCCCTGCCAGAGGGGACTGGGGGGCAGCTGGAGCCAGAGCAGATGCTCCCGGTGGACAGGCAGCAGGAAAGCATGAGGATGTTCCAGAGGATGCTCAAGTAGAGGATGGAAGAAGGCCGAGGAGCTGGCTCCCAGAAGATGGAGGTGAAAACTGATGCACACGGTGTGGATGGCCACCTCAGGGGCCGGACTCTTCTGAGGTCTAGGCAATCATCTGCCTTGCATGAGTCCAAACACTTGTGCTATGACCGAATTTGTCCTAGGAAAGGCTTCAACTTTCCTCCTTATGTCTTTTAGCATGCCTTTTTGGGTGTGGTGGTGTGTGTTAGCCTATACAAAAGAAAAGTGGGAACCAGAGATCCCTGAACCCTCATGTTGTGATTCATACACAAAGAGTGTTCACTCATTTCCCTGGGAATACAATGCCCCCTACTTTCCTGTAAAAAAAAAACAACAACAAAAAACAAAACAACATTGTGTGTGTATATAACACTCTATATATGTACATATGTATATATAAGACATACATATCTCCTTAATGCCTTCTTGATGTCAGTTTATTGAGTGCCCCCACAAAAGGAATTACAGGAATGATAGGTATTATGAGGTCCATGCTCTGGATAGGAGAGACGCATTGACTTGCAGCATCCTCAATTTGAAACAAGGGAATGCAAGCTGAAACCAGCTACCTAATGCATTATATTAGGTAGAACATCCAGTGGTTTGAACCTACATAGAAGAAGAGAATACTCCCTCTTAGCCATACCAAATGCTGAATCGCCGGAAGAATTTCCCATGTGTTCACTCAATTATATTTCTAGCAATGTTGATTTGGAATTGCCCACCTGTGTATCACACCCCCTCCCCACACACGTCTCTTCATCTGATTAATACAATAATTTAAGGACACCCAGGCAGGTCAGGAAAGGCATAGTTTCATGTAGATGAGGAGGCAAAGAGACAAGAAGCTCAACTATGCATGCTGGGGTTGGCATGGACAGGCTCGGTAGTGTGTATGGACTATACTGCAGGAGGGTCCAGGTGGAGTTGTCATAGTGATAGACACTGATGATCAATATTGTTATCACCAGAATTTGGTGAAAACTGATGAATATGTATGGGGACTGACTTCACAACTTTTCCAGTAATGTCACTATAAATATTCATGGCCTGTGTATGCCCATGTTATAGACTGGAAGCTGGGGAGGCCACTTTGCCCTCAAGTTTGCTGTTACCGGTCAAGATCCTGCAGTGGCAAGTTTCTATGTGTTTATTAGTTACTAGTTTATTGGGGATCTGTACACTCTGTTTCTTAACTGCTAAAAGCCTTTGATGATCCAAACAAATATCAGGGAGGGCAGAAAGTACCCCTTGTTTAATTGACAAGAGGACCAGCATTTCATCTGCCTATATGCAACAAAGGTGGGGTGGGGTGGATGGGGCCTTATTCACATGAGGATGTTGTTCATTGCTCCAGGTTGCTGCCTAGCAACCACTCTACAGCAGTCAATGTGTAGCTTTGGAATGGTAGAAGGAGCTGTTGGAGGGCTCGAAACACATCCCTACCAGCCGTTATGGGGTGCCTTGATAGTTTTGAGTGCAAAGGTATCCTGGCAGGGTAAAAGTTGTTCCTGGCCATTAGGCCATGAGAGGCAGAGCCTGCTGTCTACTGGGAGAACAGGGGGAGCATCTGTGAGATGTGTCACTTGCTGTACTGTTTGTTCTTCCTTCTCACATGCCCTGTGACCTGCAGTCCCTGGACAGGGCACCTGTAACTCTGTCTGATCAGAGGGATGTGTCAGGGTGAACAAGTTATTTTCACTTGCCTGACATTGAACTGATTTGTTCCTTTCAAGTCTGTGATGTCCTGTGCTTGTACCAGACAGCATGAAATGCCCTGTTCCAAATGTGTAAACATGTTCTCTTCTATGACCACCTGCCTCCTGTTGTTAATGTGGACTGGGATGTCACCATGTGCTTTTGTCTGAGACTTTGAGAGGTGAAGAAACTGTGTATTGGTCTCCACCCTAATCCAGGGGCAACTTGTTTTTTTTTTCTGCACATTCTGAGTTTTGTAACTGATCGTCTCAGCCCCCCTACTGACAAGGTGATGACACACATTGTCGTTATAGTTCAGTTTGCCTGCTTTCTTTTCAATATTTCTCCCTTTGGCACAGCAATGGTCATGTTTTTCCATTTCCACAGTAAATCTCCTGTAGTAGGTGCTGTGTTTTCTTCTAGTCACATCTTTCCCTCTCTGCTTCCTCATCTACCTAGAGGTCTTCCTGTTCTCCCTCTGCATCCAGCATCAGCACATGCTGTTCTTTAGAATACACAATGGTAAAGTTTCAAAGTTGGTGAGAGAGTAGGATGACGGTCATTGAACCATTTGCCCTAAGACCCACCTCCCTGGAGATTCCAGTGACTCACTTCAACCAACTGCAGTATGTGCTGTGACTCTCTTGGCATGCTGGATACAGGACCTTTTCACAAGAGGGCCCAGGCTCAGCTGTCATCCCCACTGCCCCATACCCTGTAAAAGTTGACGCCTTATCTGGATTACAACACTGTGTTCTTGGCCAAGGACTCTTAGAGTCACCTAAGTGGTCTCTGGAGTTGGCACCCATGCTCCTTGCTTCCCCTCGAGGTGGTCTTCTGTGGGGACCAGGTAGCCCCCTTTACCTTGCCTCAGTTATTTGAGTCCTGCTGGTGCCCTCACTCGACCATGATTACTGACTCATTGTCTGTACCTCCCTTCATACAATTATATGTGTGCTCTGCATGACGGAGTGCCTCTGCGTGTGTGTGACTGTAGACCCTCATGCCGGTGTGGGTGGAGGTCCGAGGTTGACTCTGGGTGTGTTGCTCTATTGCTCTCCATCGTGTGTTTTGAGACAGTTCTCTTAAAGGATCCTAGAACTCACCAGTGTGGCTTGATCAGGTAGATAGCCAGCCCCAGGAACCTTCTCTCTGTCTATTAGTCCTAGGATTATGGGCGTGCCTCGCCAGGTCAGCTTCTGAGTGAGATTGGGGGATCTAACCTCAGCCCCTTTTTGCCCATGAGCCAGACACTGAACCAGCCTCTTGGCTCCACAGCCAGGAGCCATAAACTTTTAATTAATTGCATTCTACCTCACATAATACTAGCCCTTTCCAGAGTAATGATGCCCCTAACCACAGTGTGCTCCCCCGCCTGCCTCACCCTCTCTGGTGGGCAGTTTCCTGGATAAGCCGACCAGGATGTGTTTCTCACACTCACAAGGTAGCACGCAGCATCTCCAGGAGCAATTTCCAGCACTTTAGGTGTGTGGTGCTGCTGCTCTCAAACCCTCAAGCATGCTTTAAGCGCTGATGCTACAAGAGAGACTCCAATTATGCCTTGATTGGAGTTGTCATGGTGATGCCATTGGAATACCTTTCATCAGTGCAACATGATTTACCTCTAGGACTGCGTTGTGCCTCCCTCTCCCAGCCCTTGTTAAATAGACAGACATTTTTACCCCACCCACCATTCTCATTTTCTCTCAAGAGAGGTTGGAGAGACGTGTTCCTCAAATGTCATGACTCAGCTTGATGCCCTGTGAGGACTCTGGACAGGAGGTGGTGGCAGAGGTGTAGTTTTAAAATCTCATCCTGAAACCACTGTGCCAGAGGAAATCAATAACCTGTGAGAAAAAGAGATTTTTCTGACAGGATGGAGTGTGTGGTTGCCTAGGTTACCTGGAGAGAGAGAAAGAGCCAGGGCAGAGGGAGGCTGCCACATGAACAGGCTCATTCTATAGGATACAGCCCTCCAGTCAGATTGTAGAGGAGTATGCGCAGTATTTCAGCGCCTTCTCAACATTAGCAGTTTCATGAAGGGGTCTGAGTCTGTTTGTGAGATGAAAGGACAAGGAGGACAAGGACACAGGCTCTGGTCACAAACTACAGGGACCATTGGATTTTCAGTGAGGGTGTGCAGATGGGGCAGTCCCTCTCCTGGTGGTAACAAGGAGAAGGGGCTGTGAACTCCTGTGGAACCATGTTCACATTAGACAGATGGTATCTTTTCTTTGTTGGCCATCCTGTTAATGTCACATGTGCTGAGTACATTCCAGAAGTGCTGAAATGGAACATTGCTTAAGACCCATGGAATTCTCAAGACTGTTTACAGCACCTTTCTTTCTTTCTTTCTTTCTTTCTTTCTTTCTTTCTTTCTTTCTTTCTTTCTTTCCATCCGTCTGTCTATCTGTCTATCTATCTATATATCTATCTATCTATCTCTCATCTCTCTATCTTATAGGGCACAGAACAGAGGGAACTGTGATATTTCACACACCTCATACTCACTTAGATGTTGTAATTCTAAGTGAGTTTGACTATATATATATATATATATACATATGTGCATGCATACACAAACACATATATGCATGTAAATATTGTCTTCAGTGTGCATAGCTGCATTCCATGTAAAATGACTAAGAGAAATGCCCTGAGAGTTGACCCGAAAAGCCTGAACAATGGATTCCAAGCAGAATCCCAAAATGGAGCTTGAGAATTACAATGCATACTCACACTGTGTCCCCCAAACCCAGATAAAGTGGGAAAAGAGAGATGGGCTGCCATTGCCATAGCTCACTGACTCAGGTGAAAGTGAAGACCGGGATGTAGAGGCACCATGCAGGTGCCTGTCAAGAAATGGATCAAGAACATGGTGAATGCCCCTGAGCTGTAGCATTCCATCTGTCCTGATCAGCAACATGGATCAAATCCCACCTCATCCATATGTCTGAGCTAGTCAATCCTACAGGAGCACACTTCATGTGGGAACCATCACAGTGTACATGGGACCAAATGTGAATATCAAGCTCTGAGAGAAGAAAAGTCACAACAAACTTAAAGGGTGTGAAAGTTAGTGGGGTGGGTAAGGGAACCCAGACATTCTGCGTTTAGTTTCCATTATGTTTTGTTTTTAGCTGTACAATGTAGCTATGGCTGTCCCAGAATTCATAAGTAGACCAGAGTGAAATAAATTTCACAGAGATTTCTCTGCCTCTGTGTCTTTTATCCTGGCATTAAAGGTGAGATCTACCATGCCCAGGGTTGTCTCCATTCTCCATGTCTACCATGTCGGTTGAGAGGAAACAGCCATGAGTAAGACTTATCAATGGGTTCTGTACCTACTGTGGTGTTCTGAATGAGAATGCCCCCATAGACTCATAGAGAGTGGCATTTTTGGAGGTGTGGCCTTGTTGAAGTATGTGTGGACTTGTTGGAAGTATTGTTTCACTTGGTGGTGGGCTTTGAGATCTGAGAAGCGCAAGCCAGGCCTAGTGGCTCACTTACTGTTTCTTGTTTGCTTGTTTTGTTTTTTTGTTTTTTTGTAAGTGTTGCCATGGTCATGGTGTCTCTTCACAGCAATAAAACCCTAGCTGAACACTTACAGATGCTAACCTTTCCATGCAACTGTCTCCATTTCTAGTGGGTTCTCATGGTAGGCCCTATGCTGCCATGCACCTGCTACACAGGACACATCGAGAATGCCTACTGGGGAGATAGGGATTGATAGGTGTTGGTGAAGTCATTTGAAAGAGCTTCCTCATGGGGATACAGCTTTTCTTACTTTCTCAATGGTGGTCTTTCACATTTCTGTCCACTGCTGGTTTACTGAGACTGGTCTGAGGTTTAATCATGTCGAAATGTTGATGTTAGGGGAGGGCTGGTCAGAATGCTCCTGAAGCTGCAGCCCTCATGGAGTTTCCTTGCTTGGGGATGATTGCGAATGTAATGCAGATGAAATTGTTGGAGGGAAAAGACTCTCCTTCCTGAAAACATTCATCAGTGTTCAGGGTCATGTGGGTATTATGGACCAAAACCACAGATCCCAGGAGAAAGGACAAAGAAAGAAACACTGATTTGAGTCCTTCAAAGTAGCTATTCTGCTGCTCTGAAAGGCACCCTTCTAGCCAGACAGTGAATTCCCAAACCCACACACCTCTAATAATATTATTGAGTTTCTGAGCTCATATCCTCACTGTCTAAATGTCACTGCTGCTGGCCTGATTGGCATCTTTTTCTAGCAGCTATGAAGGAGTCCTCTGAAAGAGTTAGCCGCATGCTCATCTGTGGGCGGACTTGTCCCCATAGGCCACAGAATATGTAGCTGACTTCAGATAGTTTGTAGAATGAGAAGTGACAGGTTTACAGAAAGGGACCTCAACATCTCTTGTCTTGCCTAGCTCTCTTGATTTTGAGGGACATGAAATGCATTTTCGTTCAGTCTAGTCAACTGAAAGGATACAAAAAGGAGCATTACATTTTAAAGTTCCTATGCACAGCATAGGAAGAGGTGGCTCACGAACATGTGGTTCTTGGGGTTTTTCTCAGACTTTGTGCCCATTTTGTTCTTTCTTGCCTCAGTACTTGACTGAGGTTGGGTGGAGCCAGCAACACTGTCCAAGCTGGGTTACTCCCATTCCTAGGCACCTGGGCACCTGGGCACCTGGGAATGGTGTCTCTCCTGGGTTTTCTGAACCCAAGTGCTTTCTGTAATATAATTTCCAATTTTCATGATTTTGTTCTTGCATTTCAAAAGTGTGCCTGTGTTTGTGCGTGTTCACACATGTGCAAGCCATGGCACATGTATGTGAATATTAGAGAACCTCACGGGATTCTCTAATCATCCTTCTACCACATGGGTTCATGGAACTGTACTCGGGTCAAAGGGCTTGGGCACACATTGCTTTATCCTCTGCTGTTTTCTCTTCTCAGATTTTCATGAGTTTTCTCCAGAATTCTCTAGAATTCCTCTGCTCAATAAGCATCACAGGAAAGCTTTGTACTGTGGACTTGAGAACTATCTTGTGACTGGTAATGCACTGTCATTAATATCACTTGGTAAAGAGATTCGCTCCTAGAGATACTTCAATACTGAATGACTATACTGCATGCCTCATTCAAATGTTTATTTCAGTCATGATTTTGGAGTCTGAGAGCCCAAGCAGCAAAGCTTCAGTGCTGTGTAGGCATACATATGGCAGGGTAACAGCAGACTTAGTTGAGAAAGGAAATGAGAGAGATGCTGAGAAAAAAAAACTATCAAAAATCTATAAAATTTTCATCATTACTTCTTTGAGATTTTCATACAATTTGGTTTCATCATATTCCCTTCACTTATCCCCAACTCTTCCCAAATCCACCCAGCCTTCCACATTCACCTACGTTTATTGCATTTTTTTTCTTTTTAAGCCATTTCAGATCACTTTGTGCTGCCTGAATTTACTTGGGTGCATGATCATCCAAGAGCATCTGCACATATGAACTACCAGCAGTTCAGACAGCAAACACAAGATCTGGGCAGGCTCAAGTCAGTCCTGTGAAATGGCGTTTAGAAGAGTCTCTGGAGTTACACATTAACGATTAGTGCTTGTGGCACAAACATGAATGCCTGAGTTTAGTGTGAAAAGCCAGGCATGGCGACTTGCCCCCAGGACCCTAGCTCTGCTCAGGTACAGAGTGGTGTGAGTGTCAGTTGGATCACTGTTCAACAAGGCTAGGCTCATCTTGAGCTTAAGTCCAACAGAAAGACTCTCCAAGAACAAGGTGGCCAATTCCTAAAGTGTGTGTGGAAGTCAAACCAATACACACTCCTTCATGGACTTGAAAAGAAACATATCTGCTCACATAGGACATCCACAGGAAGAACACAGACATACATTAAGCACCTTTTGAAGGCATATGATAGTCAACTTCCCATCTCTATGCATTGCACCAAGTTCTGTTGCTGTTTCTCAGAGAACAATGCTTCTATCCTATGAGCATTAGTTGACACTCTCATCCATAGCCACCATTTCTGTATGATATATTATGTTCATGGAGAACATACATGTCAATGAGACAGAGAGAGACAGAGAAAGACCGCATCCAAATAAAAGGGAAAGCCTGCTCCTCTCTAGCCCTCCAGCTCTTCTTTGAGGTGACCCAGTGTCTTGTGACACCTTATTTAAATAACTAAGAGACTAATCCCTAATGACTCCTGGACTCTCTTATCAAACGATCAGTCTCAGGAGGGGCATACAATCTTTTCCAGTAATCCAGATTACAGCAGTGTACCTCAAGTCAGAGCTCAGAAGTTCCCTTTGCCTCTTTGTGCAAAGAACAACTTTCCATTTGCAGTGGACAGCCACTGCATGCTGACCTTTGCTGGGACCTGAAGGCAAAGGCAAAGGTGGATCATTAGAGTCCCCAGGATGCTGAGCTGGTTTTCTTCTTGCTGGGACCTGCCCATATGTTACAGTGTGTTGTGGGAACAATGACAGCTCATCCAAGGCAAAGGGACATGTATCCTCAGAACTCACTCTCTCTGCTCTTGCCTCACTCTTTTTCCCAGGCTAGCTAGCCATTGCTGTCTTTCTTCAGAAGAGGAGGGAGCAGAATGCATGGCTAGGATGCTGGTTCCCCTGTCACTTTCCGTTCCCAGCCAAGCTTTCTGATCCAAGAGACCCACAGTTAGCCACCAGGATTTTGTCCTTCCCTACTTCATTGGGTACGCATTTCTTCATATCTACTCTGTGACTGAAGAAGTCCTACTTTTCCTGGGTTCCTCAGAAAATGTAGTCCTTCAGGAATCTGTGTAGTGTGACTGGTTATCACCCCTACCAAGTAGAGACGTCCTGTTTTTACTTTGATGGCCCCCTTCAGTAAGAATATATTGTACTTGTGTTAGGAGCCAGTTTTTGGTTCTAGAAACCTTACAGCACTACGCCTCTCCAAGTTATATTTTCCAAATCTGGTCCCATTTTGATGTCCAGAGTCTGAGCAAAGAAAGAAACAAGTACTTTCCTTTGGGCCAAAGTTTGTCCAAAATTTGTCCCAGCCTTCTAGTAACAGACTGGCCTCAACAGTATTTCAGTTCCACTTTATCTGTTGTAATTGTGATGTGCCTCTAAGTTTTCCCATATTCACACGTCCATAGCCTAGGAAGAGGATTCTCAGTAATGAGAAATGCCGTATATATGTCATCAGGTTGCCCACAGTTGCCTCCTTTCCCTAGAGGTAGCTCCAGAGGATGTCTATAATGACACATTTGTTGTTCTCTCATGATTCCCTGCTCAACTTTTTTGGCAGACCTCCCTATTTCCCAACAAGTCTTTTGTCCATCTGTCTCTGGGCTCCCTTCTCTTTCTCACCTCCCTCCGAACAGAGCTCACTTAGTATTCCCCCTACAATGATGAACACCTTCCTTCACAAACTTACTGAGAAACATGCAGAAATCAAGGCGTGTGTAAATCCCCCCCATGAATACAGCCTTACTTTTGCTATGTGCCTAAGTGGGTTTTTGTCACACTCCAGGTACAGGATGCGGTGACTGACCTGTTCCAAAGAGCATCCATACTAGGATCTCTCCACCTTTTCCAGTGCATCCTAGGAGCTCAATGTGGCCTTTAAGTAAATACAACAAGATGTCTACAGCATCCTGAGTGTTTGCTGCACACATGAGGAAGGGTCCCTTTTCTTGCCTTTAACATGCACCTGGGCTGGTGAGAGTCACACTACCACTGGCCCAGGCTCCAGCACTGTGCTTGAGAGAATGTCCCATGGGTGATATCTGGACAATGAAATAGAAGAGAATGGAGAGATGACTCCTTGACTGGATCTGAATATTTGTCCTTCAGGTTGCACATTTGTGGTCCAAAGCCTTTCAAACTCATACTGAGCCTGATTTCACAATCATGATTCCTTCAGCCTTCCAAATGTTCCATTCACAAAGCTCGTCCCACTTGTTCTCAGGCTAATCCTGAGGACGTGCAGTGTTGCTTGTGTAACTGTGAAGAAACCCATAAGGTGCCCAGGAAGTTCTGTGAGCATAGTAAAATGCAGATGACCTGACACTTTTCAGCAGCATGTACCACTCTTGCACAGGACTAAGGATTAACTGCAGAAGGCCTCATGGAGCACCCCACAAATGCAAAGAACCTATGACCTCCAGGCAATCACATGCCCTTTTATGGCCTCTAGTCCCTTACATGCAGACACACACACACACATACATACACACACACATTGAAATACGGGTTTTTTTTAAATCTTCTTTTTCTTGATTCAGTAAGTGTCTAATACTCCAACGTCCTTATCTACGCAGTTTTTTGTTTTGTGGAAAATAAATTTCTTTCCCATATAATATATCCTGATTATGATTTTTCCTCCCTTTGCTCTTCCCATTTCCTCCCAACCTTCCCTCCCCTCCAGATCCAATCTTTTTTGTCTCTCATTAGAAAAGACCAGTCTTTAAACAGATAAAAAGGAAGCAACAAAAGAAACTAGGATAGAAACAAATCTATTATGTCCAAGATGGACATGGCCGTCCAACATGAGAAGAGTCCTGACAGCAAGCATGAGGTTCAGAGGCCCACCTGTTCTCACAGTCAGGAGTCCCACATAAATACTAAGCCTGCTGGATATCTGTAACATATATTCAACAGACCTAGTATAGATTCTGGTTGGCCTTGTGCATGTTGACTAGTCTCCGTGAGCTCGTATACAACTTGCTTAATTTTCTGGTGGTGTCTTTCATCCCCTCTGGTTCTCCACTCTTTAACCTCTTCTTCCAAGGGATTTCCTGAGCTCTGGTAGAAGAGTTTTGGTGGAGACCTCTAATTTAGACTCTCTCTCCATATAACATCTCACTGTGAAACTCTGCATCTGTTCCCATGTACTGTCGAAGAAGCCTCTAGTGACTGGATACGGCACTGATCAACGAGCAGAGCAGAATATCATTAGGGAATATTTCAATGATTTTTGTTAAGAGAAGTGGTGTTTAGTTTTACCCTAGGTCTCTGGACTATCTAATCTCTTGTTTTTGGTTAGCCATGCAGTGTCTGCTATGGGTTCCTTCTTGTATAGTGGGCCTTAGGATGACAAATCAGACATTGGTTGGCTACTTGGCCATTTTTGTGCCACAATTGCATATTTGACAGGTAGGATGGATTGTAGGTCAGAGGTTTAGTGCCTGCCTTGGTGTCTACCTTTCTTTTTCTTTAGCCTGCAGGATACTTTCCTGCATCAAAGATCCTAGAACACAGTGACATAAGTTCCTTATGGCAGCAGTTCAAATTCTCCATGTTCATTGAGTTGTGTGGGTATTGTCCTCAGCAATGGGGCCCCACTGTCAGTTTTCAGAGTGCAATCATTTGTCGTAGAAACAGTCAAGTTTGAGGATTTCCATCAGACCCTCTTTACCAAGAACTCAACTGAATGCAAACCAATCCCACCACTAGAAGCCTTGGCTAGCTTCAAAAATGGCCAGTTGAGACTCAGTATCAATCCACCATTGCTAGGAGTCCCCATTAGAATGACCTTTATAGATTCCAGGAAATTTTCAATGCACTAGGTTTCCACACCAAACCCCAAATGCTTTGAATTCGAACCGTCTCACATCACACTCTATCCCTCCACCACATCACTGCCACCTAATTCTCAGCCTTATTACCATCCCCACCTTCCCCCGGTTTGCCTTTAAAATCTATATTTCTCTTTTTTTCCCAGAGATCCATCCATCCCCACCTAGACTACTCCTCTTTAACTAAACCTTGGGTCTAAGGATTGTTGCTTGGTTATCATTTACTTTTGTTTCTTTCTTTTTTTTCTGAGAGAAGATCTAACCATGTAGCTCTGACTGTCCTAGAACTACTGTGTAGGCTAGGCTGGCCTGGAATGCAGAGATCTGTCTGTCTCCGTCATGCTGGCAATGAAAACTTGTACAATCATCCTCCACAGGTTATCATTTACTTAAAGGATAATTTACACCTTCAAGTTTGCACCTACTATATTTCTTTTTCTGGTGTGGATTTCCACACTCAGGTGATTCTTCTATATCTACCCATTTGTCTGTCAATTTCATGTCTTTAAAAAGCTGAATAATCTTCCATTGTGTAATTGTACCTTATTTTTATTATCCATTCTTCTTTTGACAGATATCTACCTTGGTTCCAGTTTCTGGCTCTTATGAAGTCTCGCTGAGGCAGGAAGAAGTATCCTTTGGGCATATGCCCAAGAGTGTTATACTGAGTTCTTTTTTTTAAAATTTATTTATGTATTTATTAAAAATTTCCACCTCTTCCCCATCTCCCTTTTCTCTCCCCCACCCCACCCCCCCCTCCCCACTTCCCCCTCCCTCTCTAGTCTTAAGAGCAGTCAGGGTTCCCTGCCCTGTGGGAAGTCCAAGGTCTTCCCCCCTCCATACAGGTCTATAAAGGTGAGCATCCAAAAAAACCCGGCTCCCACAAAGTCAGTCCATGCAGTAGAATTAACTCCCAATGCCATTGTCCTTGACTTCTCAGTCAGTCTTCATTGCCAGCCACGTTCAGAGTGTACACTTTGATCACATACTCCATCACTCCCAGTCCAGCTGACCTTGGTGAGCTCTCATTAGATCAGTCCCACTGTCTCAGTGGGTGGGACACTCACACACTTCTCATGATCCTAACTTCCTTGCTCACGTTCTCCCTCCTTCTGCTCCTCATTTGGACCTAGGGAGCTAAGTCCAGTGCTCCAGTGTGGGTCTCTGTCTCTATCTCCATCCATCGCCAGATGAAGGTTCTATGGTGATATGCAAAATATTCATCAGTACGGCTATGGGACAAGGCCAGTTCAGGCACACTCTCCTCTGCTCCCCAGGGAACAATCTGGGGACCTCTCCTTGGACCTGGGAAGCCCTCTAGAATCAAGTCTCTTGCAAACACTAAAATGACTCTCTTAGTTGAGATATTTACATCCCTGCCCCCATATCCATCCTTCCTCCATCTCACCCATCCCATTCCCCCAAACTCTCCCGAATCCTCCCCCTCTCCCTTCTCTCTACCCATTTCCCCTTACCTCCAACCCTCCACCCCATGCACCCAAGTTTGCCTGGCAATCTTGTCTACTTCCAATATCCTGGAGGATAACTATATGATTTTCTTCAGGTTCACTTTCTTATTTAGCTTCTCTAGAATCACGAAATATAGGCTCAAAGACCTTTAGTTATGGCTAGAATCCACATATGAGTGAATACATACCATATTCCTCTTTTTGTGTCTGGGTTACCCCACTCAGTAAAGCATTTTCTATTTCCATCCATTTGCATGCAAAATTCAATATGTCGTTGTTTTTTACTGCTAAGTAAAACTCTAATGTATATATGTTCCACACCTTCTTTAACCTTTCTTCTATTGAGAGGCACCTAGGTTGTTTCCAGGTTCTGGCTATTACAAATAGTGCTGCTATGAACATAGTTGAACAAATGCTTTTGTAGTATGATAGGGCATCTCTTGGATATATTCTCAAGAGTGGAATTGCTGGGTCCTGAGGTAGGTTGACTCCCAGTTTCCTGAGAAACTGCCACACTGATTTCCACAGTGGCTGCACAAGTTTGCATTCCTACCAACAATGAATGAGTGTTCCCCTCACTCCACATCCTCTCCACCATAGGCTATCATTGGAGTTTTTGAGTTTAGCTATTCTGACAGGTGTAAGATGATATCTCAAAGTGGTTTTGATTTGCATTTCCCTGATCGCTAAGGAGGTTGAGCATGACCTTAAGTGTCTTCTGGCCATTCGAACTTCTTTTGTTGAGAATTCTCTGTTCAGTTCAGTACCACATTTTTTTTAATTGGGTTAATTAGAGTTTTAAAGTCTAGTTTCTTGAGTTCTTTATGTATTTTGGAGATCAGACCTTTGTCCGATGAGGGGTTGGTGAAGATATTCTTCCATTCAGTAGGTTGCCTTTTTTGTCTTAATGACAGTATCCTTTGCTTTACAGAAGCTTCTCAGTTTTAGGAGGTTCCATTTATTCATTGTTGCTCTGATTATCTGTGCTACTGGGGTTCCACATAGGAAGCGGTCTCCTGTACCCATGTGTTGCAGACTACTTCCCACTTTCTCTTCTTTCAGGTTCAGTGTGGTCAGATCAGTACTGAGGTCTTTAATCCATTTGTACTTGAGTTTTGTGCATGGTGATAGATATGGATCTATTTCCATTCTTCTACAGGTTGACATCCAGTTATGCCAGCACAATTTGTTAAAAGATGCTTTCTTTCCTCCATTGCATAATTTTAGTTCCTTTGTCAAAAATTAGGTGTTCATAGGTTTGTGGGTTAATATCCATGTCTTCTATTCAATTCCATAGGTTGACTTCTCTGTTCTTATGCCAATACCAAGCTGTTTTCAATACTGTAGCTCTGTAATAGAGTTTGAAGTCAGGGATGGTAATGCCTCCAGAAGTTCCTTTATTGTATAAGATTGTTTTGGCAATTCTGGGTGTTTTGTTTTTCCATATAAAGTTGATTATTGTTCTCTCAAGGTCTGTGAAGAATTTTGTTGTGATTTTAATGGGGATTGCATTGAATCTACATATTGTTTCTGGTAGAAGTGTCATTTTTACTGTGTTGATCCTACCAATCCAACAGCATGGGATATCCTTCCATTTTCCGGTATCCTCTTCAATTTCTTTCTTCAAAGACTTAAAATTCTTGTCAAATAAATCGTTCACTTCCTTGGTTAGAGTTACCCCAAGATACGTTATGCTATTTGTGGCCATCATGAAAAGTGATGTTTCTCTGATTTCCCTCTCTGCTTATTTATCCTTTGTGTGTAGGAGGGCAACCGATTTTTGGAGTTGATCTTGTATTCTGCCACATTACTAAAGGTGTTTTTCAGCTATAGGATTTCTTTGGTAGAATTTTTGGGGTCGCTTATGTACACTATCAAATCATCTGCAAATAATGAAAGTTTGACTACTTCCTTTCCAATTTAAATCCCCTTGATCTCTTTGTGTTGTCTTATTGCTGTTGCTAGAACTTCAAGCACTTTATTGAAGAGATATGGAGAGAGTGGACAGCCCTTTCTTGTTCTTGATTTCAGTGGAATGGCTTTGAGCTTCTCTCCATTTAATTTATTGTTTGCTGTTGGCTTCCTGTATATTGCTTTTTTATATTTAGGAATGAACCTTGTATCCCTAATCTCTCCAAGACTTTTATCATAAAGGGGTGTTGAATTTTGCTAAATGCTTTTTCAACATCTAATGAAATGATCATATGTTTTTTTTCCTTCAGTTTATTTATATGATAGATTACATTGATAGATTTTCGTATGTTGAACCAACCCTGCCTCTCTGGCAAAACTTTTGTGCACGGGGGTGTGGGAGGGTAGATTTAAGGGGAGAAGGGGAGGATTTGGGAGAGGTTGGGGGAATGGGATGGGTGGAATGGATGAAGGGTGGATATGGGAACAGGGACATAAATATCTTAATTTAAGGCAGCCATTTTAGGGTTTTCAAGAGACTTGATTTTAGAGGGGTTCCCAGGTCCAAGGAGAGGTCCCCAGATTGTTCCCTGGGCAGCAGAGGAGAGGGTGCCTGAACTGGCCTTGTCCCATAGCCGTACTGATGAATATTTTGCATATCACCATAGAACCTTCATCTGGCGATGGATGGAGATAGAAACAGAGACCCACATTGGAGCACTGGACTTCCCTCCCAAGGACCAAATGAGGAGCAGAAGGAGGGAGAAGGTGATCAAGGAAGTCAGGACCGCGAGGGGTGTGTCCACCCACTGAGACAGTGGGACTAATCTAATGGAAGTTGGACTGGAAGTGATGGAGCATGTTATCAAACTGGACACTCTGAATGTGGCTTGCAATGTGGGCTTATTGAGAAGCCAAGGACAATGGATGACACTGGGTTTTGTTTCTACTGCATGGACTGACTTTGTTGGAGCCCAATTCGTTTGGATGCTCACCTTTATAGACCTGTTTGGAGGGGGGGAGGACCTTGAACTTCCCATGGGGCAGGGAACCCTGACTGCTCTTAGGACTAAAAAGAGAGGGGGAGGTGGGGACGGAATGGAAAAGGGAGACGGGGAGGAGGTAGAAATTTTTAATAAAAAAAAAAGTCAGAGTGGGAATTTGAATGTTTGCGTATGTAAAGAAGATGGATTTCGGAGCAGAATATTTTATTTCCCCTTCAAAAAAAATCTCCTTTTTGTATTTACTATTAAATTAGATGTTAACATTAAAAAATACGTAGCCATTTGTGGTTTTTTTGAAAAAAGAATGGTAAAATAAACTTTAAAAAAGAAAGGAACCATTCATGTGTGTGTATGTGCCGTAAAGACTTAAAATGGTTCTGACTGGTGCTTTTTCTTATATAAAAACTTAGATTTGTGATTCTTTTAATATTTCTCTATTTTGAGATAAATAATAAAGCGATTGATCCTTCATTTGTACCACAAATTGCAGCCTGCCAGTAAAAGAATTCCTTGCTTACTTACTTTCTGTAACTCTCTTTTTGAGTATGAACGTACTTGGATTTTTTGGAAATTTTCTTTTAACCTGTCATACATAAAATGTTTAATTATGTAAGGGATATGGAAAACATACTCTTATTCATTGTTATTCATTGTAATCATTCACTTGAAAAATGGAGTGTAACCACATTGTAATTGTTATAGTGCTTGAGAGATCTACTGAGGTATATAAGCTGTAAGGGAAAGAATAAAGAGAGAAGAAGAAGGAAAACATCAAGTGTGAGAGAATACGGAAGTATAAGGATAGAAATAAGAGAAAAACATCAAGAAAGAAGATAGAGTGGGAAGGAAAACATCAAGACTGAGTTAGTTAGGAAAAAGACATGAAGAGAACTGGAAGGAAAATATCAAGAGCAACAGAAGGGACTTTTCAGGCTACAAATAATAAAAGAGAATAGAGAAGTCAAATAAATAATACAGAAGAAAGGAGGAAACCATCAAGAGAGTGTGTGAGCATCTTTTCCCTTAACCCCCTCAGAGAAAAAAGTCATTGTACATGCCAACTCCATGGATTCCTTTCAAACCCTGGCCTGCTGAAGGCTGTCCCCAGAGCCTCAATAGATTACCAACTTTATGAATTCCCTGGTGGAATTTCTAGGGTCAGTTATGTAAACTATCCTGTCATCTGAAAATCACAATTCTTTGACTTCTTTCTTTCCAATTTGATCTCCTGCGTTTGACTTTTTGCTCTTGTTAAAACATCAAGTAATGTATTGAATAGGAATGGAGACTGTGGACAACCTATTCTTGATCTTGGTTTTAGTGGAATTGCTTTGAGTGTCTCTCCCTTTATGGTGGCTACTCACTTGCTGCAAGCTGAATTTCCTATGTCAAGGGATGCCAAGGGATTTTCCTATGTCACGGGATGCCAAGGGATGTCCCTTATATCCTCAATAGATTCAATGTATTTTTGCTCATTTATTGGGATGATCATATGGTTTCTGTCATTCAGTCTCTTTACATGGTGGATTATGTTTATTGATTTTCATATGTTGAGCCACCCCAGCCATTCTAGGATGAAGCCTACTTGATCATGGTAGATGGGCTTTTTGAGGTGTTCTTGAACTCCATTTGCAAGTATATTATTAATTATTTTTGCTTCTATGTTCATAAGGGAAATTGATCTGTAATTCTGTTTCATGTTTTAGTATTTGTGTGGTTTGGATATCAGGGTAACAATGACCTCATATAATGAACTTCTGTGCTAAAACCATTCAATCCAGGGCTTTGATTTTACTGGGAGGTTTTTACTGATTGTTGCAAATTCCCTAGGGATTACAGATCTACTAACATTGTTCATCTGACTTTGATTTATTTACCTTTGGTTAGTGATACCTCTTGAGAAAAATATTTGTTTCTTTTATATTTTCCAGTTTGGTGGCTTACATGTTTTTAAAATATGTACTCATGATTCTCTGCATTTCTTAAGTGTCTCTTGTTTTGTCCTCCTTTTCATTTCTGATTTTGTTAATTTGGATCTTCTATCTCTGCCTTTTATTTAGTTTGCATAAACATTTTTCTGTCTTCTTGAATTTTTTTATTCATTTTTTATTTGTAAAAGTTTATTAATTTTTAAAAGTTTCCATTTCCGCTCCTCCTCCCAACACCCTCCCAATCCCCCCCACTCCCTCTCCTCCTCCCTCTCCATCCCTAAGAGCAGTCACTGTTCCTGCCCTGTGGGAAGTTCAAGTTTTTCCCCCCTCCCTCCAGATCCAGGAAGGTGAGCATCCAAACAGACTGGATCCCAAAAATCTAATATATGCAGAGGAAACAAGTCCCAGTGTCATTGTCTATGGCTTTTCAGAAAGACCCCGTGCCAGCCACATTCAGAGAATCTGGCCACATTCAGAGACTCTGGTTGGATCACGTGCTCGCTCAGTCCCAGTTCAACTGGCCTTGGTGAACTCTCATTAGATCAGTCCCCTTGTATCAGTGTGTGAACACACTCCTCACGGTCCTGCCTTTCTTGTTCATGTTCTCCCTCCTTCTGCTCCTCATTTAGTCTTTGGGGGCTCAGTCCAGTGCTCCAATGTGGGTCTCTGTCTCAATCTCCATCTGTCAACGGGTGAAGGTTCCCTCTGGTCTTGCCTTCTTTGCTCACGTTCTCTTTCCTTCTGCTTCTCGTTTGGACCTAGGGAGTGAAGTCCAGAATTTTTAACGAACCAACTCTGTTTCATTTCTTTTAGTCTATTTACTCTTTGTTTCTATTTTATTGGTTTTTGCCCTCCGTTTGATTATTTATTGCCATCTGCTCCTCTTGGGTGTGCTTCCTTCTTTTGTTCTAGAGCTTTCTGGTGTGCTGTTAAGTGGCTAGTATATGAACTGCTCCCCCTCTTTTTTTTCATGTAGGCACCTAGTGTTATGAAATTTCCTCTTAGCACCACTTTCATTGTGTCCCATAAGTTTGGGGATGATGTGAATTCACTGTATTGAGTTTAGAATGTCTTTAATGTCTTTATGAATTTCATGCATGATGCATCTTCATTCATTAGTGTTGTTGTTCTGATTCCATGAGTCTGTAGGCTTTGTGTTGTTCCTGATGTTCAGCTTTAGCCTGTGGTGGTCTGATAGGATGCGGGGAGTTGTTTCACTTTTCTTTTATTTGTTTAGTCTTGCTTTCTTATCGAAGATGTGGTCAGTTTTGGAGAAAGTTCCATGAGGTCCTGAGATGAAAATATATTCTTGTGTTTAGGTGAAATGATATGTAAATATCTATAAAATCAATTTTTCTTTAAGATGTCTATTTCCTCAAACATTTCTCTGTTAGTTTTTGTCTAGATGGCTTCTCTGTTTGGTGAGAATGTGGTATTGAAGTTTCCCAGTATTAGTGTGTGAGGGTCAATATGTGATTTAAGCTGTAGTAGTGTTTCTACCAAACCTGGGTGCCATTGTGTTTGGTTTGCAGTAGATAATATGAGCTGCATTGTCCTCTACTTGTAGCATCCTTCCCTATGTCTTGTGATCGGTTTTGGCTTGAGGTCCAGTTTAGCAGCTATTCAAGTGTTTACACAAGTTTGGTTCATTCATCCATTTGCAGGGTTTAAATTTTTCCAACCATTTACCTGGACGTACGATCTTTTCTTGATGCTGTGCTGTGATTCTTGAATACAGAGGAAATATGGCTATTGTTTTTGCATCTATTGTGTTAGTCTGTGTCTTTTTATTGGGGAATTGAGACCATTGATATTGAGAGATATCAATGACTAACGATGGTTGATTTCTGTGATTTTGTTGGTGTTGGTGGTGCAATATATGTATGTATATGTTTGTCCCTTCTTTTGATTTTTCTGGAGAGAGATTATTTACTTTTTCTGTCTTATGGACTAGCTAGTAGTTAACCTCTTCGTATTGGAGGCTTTCTTCTAGGGCTGGATTTGTAGGTAGATATTTTTTAAATTTCAAAGTATAATGAAATATCGCATTGTCTTTATCGGTGGTGATTGAAATTGTCCCTGGGGACAGTATTCTGGGCTGGCATCTATGTTTTCTTAGAGTGTGCAGCAACCTGTCGAGGCCCTTCCAGCTTGTAGAGCCTCTATTGAGATGTCAGGTAAAATTCTAACAGGTCTGCCCTTATATGTTACTTGGTCACTTTCCCTTCCAGCTTTTAGTATTCTCTCTTTCTTCTGTATAGTTATTGCTTTTATTGTTATATGGTTCATGAATCATCCATTTCTCAAATTCTCCAAGTTTTGGTTTTCTTTATCTATTCTGTCTCTAATTTCAGGTTTTGAACAGTTTTATTCATTTGCTTACAGTGTTGTTTGTGCCTTCCTGGATTTCTTTAAGGGATTTCTTTATTTCCTTTACTAGAATCCCTTTAATCATTACACCCACAGTTTTAAGGTCTTTTCTTTGTTCTTCAGCTGTATTGGAATATTAAGGTCCTGCTATGCTGGGATATCTGGTCTCTAGCTGAGACTCATTGCCTATTTGGTTATTATTTTATTTTTATATAGGCACCTAGGAATCTGGGATTGGAAAGATTATAATTCTATATGAGGATATTGGTCTTGTGTTTATTGGGTGTGTATTTATTCCTTGGTGGCTGTTTCCTCTCTGATTTCCAGAGAGTCTGATGGGATGGCTAAGTGTTGCCTGATTTGTTGGACCGTTCAATGAGTGTGTGGACATGCAATGCCTGCTGGTGTTGGAGGCTGGGATATGGCAATGATTTTGTGGAGGGAGAGTTAGAGGAGGAGGTCATTAAGGTGCTTTGCATATAAGATCAGAGAGGAGAGGGGACCACAGCAGGTGTCCAGCTACAGAGCTGGGGATGAGCCTAATGGTATCAGATCCTAGGAGCAGCAGTAGAGGTGTGTGTCTGCCTTCATGGTACTTGTTGGCCTGGGAGGAGTTGTCCTCGGGTTAGTAGCAGTGCCTGCTGGAGATGGGCTGTAGACCAAAGGATCAAGTGTATGGAGTGAGGTTAGAAGGGTAAGATTTGTAAGAGAGAGAGAAAGAGAGAGAGAGAGAAAGAGAGAGAGAGAGAGAGAGAGAGAGAGAGAGAGAGAGAGAGGCCCGCAGGTAGTTTTGTAGTTTTGCTGGTTTTCTCATATGTCCCTCCTGTCTGCCTGGAACACAAAATTTGTGCCAACCACTTGAAACATTCTTCTAGCCTTCCCAGTCCAGAGAGTTTTGGGTTGCGTGGCATCTCATAATGGGTTAATGGGTAATTTGAGAAGACATTCTTGGTAGTGGCCTGTGTTTCCCATACCCTGTCATCCATGTATTAGGACACATTCAGACCCTGAGAACTAATTTCAGTCTTCACTTTCTCTCTGCCAGTGGAAAGGCATGGAGATACAAAAATCTCCCTGCTGTAATCAGAGCTCAAATTAACCCCTCCAGCCATAACTACTTCAAAATTCTATGCTCAGTTACCCAGCCCAGGACCAATTAAGAGATGAGAGGTCATTCAGCCTATGCAGGGCAGAGATAGATAACTATCTATCTCTGTGGTATCTTTTGGTGGCCACAAGGTCATTTTGCTAATACTGGAATAAGCTTTTAGCTTAAAGAGAGGAAAAAACCTGGATGAGGAACCGATCAAAACCATGATGGCCGATGATGATGTGGTATCCTGAACAGAGCGTTTCTTGGGTCATTTGAGTCTAAGCTGGTGCTATTTTTCCCTCTTCGCCCATTTCTTTGTCCCCTTGTTCATGAAGAGCAATGGAAAGTGGAAATCTTGATGTGGCTTACGTGCAGCCGATTCTTCACTGTGTATTCCTCACTGAGATCAAGGGATGCATTCCTGGAAACAAGCAGGCTCTGCTTGTAGAGAGCTGCTTCTGAGACAGAGTCCTGTCTTCACTCCAGTGGAGAGAAAGCAGAGCCTCCCTTGCAGTTCACTCTGTAAAGGTCTTGCATCCTTCCCCTTTTTCCTTCATCCAGTTCTGACCACCTTTGTGAAAGGTATGAAACTGGGTTTTCTTTTTCTGTCTTCACACAACGCCATTGCTTCTCAGCTCCTGATTTTCCACCCAGGTACAGATCATTCAACATCCTTTACTGCTGCACTCTGGGGATTCCAGGCTACTGTGAACCTGCTGCTCTTGGGCTCTTGCAGACTACATGTCGACACACACATATATATATATAGAGAGAGTCATGCACACCTGCACAGTTACCAGACATGCTTACATACTCACCATGTATGCTTCCATACTGTTACAAGTAGCAATGCCATGACAACCTGTAGGGAGGTTTATGTGTCTCAGGAACCCTCTGTGTGTTGCCGTACTGTTCCTGCATCAACATGAGTGAGGCGGGGGTAGGAAGAATGGGCAGAGAGGGTGAAACAGGAATTGTCAGGTCATCTAGACAGTCTGGATGCCTTAGGGATAGTGGGTGCAGATGAGGATTCTGAGGCAGTGGTCCAGTCCATTAGATGGTGGAGTCTTTCAAAGATTCCTGAGACTAGAAGAGGCATAGCTTTGCAAATGTTCAATGAGTTTGAGTTCATGTTGGTGCACAGGATTCCTGGGAATATCTAGGAAGAGTGGTCTGGGAGGAGACTAAAAACTGAGGACCATCACCAAGATGGAGCTACAGATATTTAACTGGGAGTCATCAGTAGATGGCGACACAGCACATAAGTTTAGTAAGGCCCAACATTCCTAGATTTTCATGGAGGTTCCAGGACCTGTTAATCCTTCCCTGGGTACAGCATGCAAAAGCCCACTGTGCTCCTCTTTTTTTTAATGTCAGAGAGAGCGATCGGGATAAAAATGTGGTGTACCAGATTCTTCTTTCTATGTTTTGCTTTCATTGGTTGAATAAAGAAAACTGCCTTGGCATTTTGATAGGGCAAAACTTAGGCAGGGAAAACAGAACTGGATGCTGGGAGGAAGAAAGTAGAGGCAGGGAGTTGCGTGCCATGAAGCTGCCAGGCCAGACATGTTGAATCTTTCCCAGTAAACCACGAGCTTGTGGCTTCTTACAGATTATTAGAAATGGGTTGAATCAAGATGTGAGAGTTAGCCAATAAGAGGGTAGAAATAGTGGGCCAGGCAGTGTTTAAAGGAATACGGTTTCTGTGTAATTATTTCAGTGTTATACTAGCCAGGTGGTATGAAGCGGCCCACCACTCCTCTTTATAACAGATTGATACTCCAACGTGATGGAGTAAATCCACTTAAAAACCTGAGAGGGCTTTAAAAGGAGAGAGAGAGAGAGAGAGAGAGAGAGAGAGAGAGAGAGAGAGAGAGAGAGAGAGAGTTTGACACAGCTTTTTGCTGTTTGCTGGGGCATGCTGTAGAGAGATTTCCTGATTCAGCAATAGCAGCAGAAGAAAAGCCATGCCATTTTAAAATTCAGCTTCTTGGGCTGTTCCACCAATGCAAACTCTGGCTATAAAGCATTTCGATAGTTTTTCTTTTTGGGACCAGATGTTTGTGTGCCTGTTCGGGATTGGGAAGAAAGTACTCTGAGTCCATGCCAATGGCTTGGTGCTGTCTGCATGGGCAGGCAGCAGAATCAGGTTACTAGGCATGCACAAGCAGGAGGGCATGGCGAATTTCTGCCGCCATACAGAGAGATATTTCCAGGCTGCACACTGCTCTGCATAGCAGATTTGGCTGTAACTGAGATAAAAAGAGTTTATGTGCCACACGCTCAGTCTCAGAGTTGAAGTTCTGAGTGCGGCTCCTACCTGGCGGTCCCAGAGCTAACAGAAATGTTACATCCACCATTTTAAAATTGGAGAGAGGTGGAGCCAACATCCATAGTAGCCTGCCACTCCAAGGCTCAGAGGCACAACTGACTCAGAGGCACAAGCGGCTCTGCCATGTTGAACTGAGCCATGCAAGCCCGCAGTACGTGTTTTTGACATAGGAATGTCACAGTTTAGTTTCTTAAGCACTTAGTGATTTAAAAGTGCAAAGCAAAAATGTTCCTGGCCAGTAAAGAATTACACACAATGCAATAGGACAGATTCAGAGATAAAAGACCTCTAAATGGGTCATAATGTTTGATAGACATATGTAGGCTTGCGAGAGAGAAGAAAAAGACTATCAAAAAGTCATAAAGTAAAGTTAATGCGTAAAAAAGGGGTAAATTCTTTAAAGAGACAGAGTACAGATAGTTATAGATTAAAAAAAAATAAAGAAAAATTGTGGGGGTCGCCGTTCCACACCACCCACCTCCCACGAGTTCCATATTGTCCTAGGGGTTAAAACACAACACACACACACACAGATACAGAGTTTGAGTCATCCTCAAGAAGAGAATGCCCCATTTATTCAACTTAATCCAGGGTTAAATACTTTTGGCCCCAGTAAAGAAAAACTCCTCCCACCCAGAGGGGGCTGGGGAAACTGGCATCTGTGAGAGCTTCTCCCTAGGCAGGTGGTCGAGGGCTCAAGGCAGTGTCAGACAGGGTAGATGGGCCTTAACACCTGAGCTTCTTTTAGGCAGGTTGAGAAATTACCATTTTAAAGTAAAATAGACCCCTCAGGCTATTGTACCAGGCTGTAGCAGAAGCAAGCAGGGAACTTAGCAGGAAGCTTAGCTGGTTAGCATAAACATTACTTGCTTCCTGTGTTTTGGCCTCAAGGAACAGGGAGGACAGGACCTCACAAAAAAATAAACCACGTAAAAATGGAAAATTCACAGAGAGCCTGGATTCTGTATATTGGATTTTCTTTGAATTTTTTGAATGTGAAGGAGCTCAATACAGAGAGACATTTCATTGTGTGGTCTGCCCACCATGAAGCTGCCAGATCAGACATGTTGAATCTTTCCCAGTAAAACACAAGCTCATAGTGACATACAGATTATTAGAAATTGGTTGAATCAATATGTGGGAGTTAGCCAATAAGAGGCTAGAAATAATGGACCAGGGAGTGTTTAAATGAATACAGTTTACATGTAATTATTTTGGGGTTAAACTAGCCAGGTGGTGGGAAGCGTGGCCCTCTGTTCCTCTTTACAACAAAAAGGTAACCATATCACCATAATTCTGTGGCTATCACTAATGAAGGATAATGTTGCCCTTGTAGATGATGACTGGCTCTCCATAGATCCTGTTTTGGTGAGGGAGGAGCTAAGCAGAAGGGCAGATGGGGACAAGTAAGGACAATGTAGGTTGTGAGTATGAACCAAGTACAATGGTATTCGTGTGTGCACTGCTGTGAAGAACCCATTATTTCTGTTCTTACCACCCCTTTAGGGGTGCTAGGACTGTACTTCTATGGATAGAGATGGCTATGATGCAGAATGCTTTTGGTTTGATGCTAAGCCTCACATAAAGCAGGTTTGGTGGCTCAGGCCTCGTATCCTGACTCTTGAGATGTGGAGGTTGGAGGATCAAAATCTCAAGATTATTATTGTTAGAAAGCAAATTTGTGTTCAGACTGAGCTGCAAGAGACCCAACCTCCAAGCCCAATAAATATACAAATTCAACACGTCTTAATGAATACATAGATGTTCACACTGACCTTTCCTTGAACAGCAGACTACTGCTTACATCTGCTTGATGAGTCATGTAAGACACACTGAGCAGTTTTAGCGTGTTCACTCTAAGAGAAAAGCAATCCCGGCCTGTCAAACAAGGGCAGGGCAGGGTTCTCACTCCTTTACAATGAGCCTAACCATGGACATCCCCCTCCCTCAGGAACACCCTGAAGATAGAATTTGGGACCAGTTTTTCCATCCCTCCACTGTTAGGTCACTCACAGCACCTTGGAAACTCTGCTTTGGACACAATGAGTCCCAGCAAGGGCACAGAGCCTCTGGCAGGTCCCCTCCAGTGTTTCCACACTGTCCACTGGGGATAGGGGCCAGTGGGGGGCTGGTACCCTTAGGGTCCTCATGCAAGGAGTGGAACTTGATTTCACATGAAAAGAAAAAAGAAATCTAGCTGTCTCCTCAGGGTAAGAGGCTGATAGCTAATCCTACCTATTCCTGTCTCCTCTTCCCCATTTACCTACATTCTCCCTGCAGGTAAAGAGCCAATCTGCCTGAGAAATAATCCTGCTAACAGACACGTCCAGATTCCAGTGCCCGAGAAACCACTACAAGGATGGCCCAGCTTCTCTGCACCTCCTCTAAGCCTTCATCTCTGGGAGATCAGCTGTTTGTCTTCCCTCAAGGCCACTCTCCATTGTTCACCATCCTGCTGCAGTTAGTCCTGAATCAGAGTTTGACATCCAGGCAATTTGGACTGGTTCCAGAGACAACGAAACACGCTTTCCTACAATCAGGTGAGGTGGAAATCTGTGTTTCACAAGACTAGGCACATGTATCTTCTTTGTTTATCTGTCGCACGCTGACTTCCCAAGTGAGGTATTGTATCCTGTTCCTAGGATAATGGCTATGATCTAATGATTGAAATCCCTGTCTAGAAAATGTGGTCTTTTTTTTTTTGTTGTTGTTGTTCAAGAAACTGTATCTCCATGGGTTGTATGCATTCAGGAGCCAGTTAGACTTGAATGAGTGTCAGAAGACTCTATTTCCAGGCTTTGGGCCACATGACTTACACTCTCCACCCCCCGAACTCCAAGTATATTTTCCACAATTGACAAGGTATGATAGACTGTCCCAGGTATCAAGATTCAGGCAGCAGACATATCTATGTGATTGCTTGGATGGTATGGTTCGTACATTGAGTTTTGGGCCAGCTATAGTTACATATTTAGACCCTCTTTCAATACATAAACTAAACTAAATGTAAGCAAAGCAAAATGAAATGCCCACCGAAGGTGACCAGGACTGCCACTGTATATACCAAAGAAACCACTTAAGAATGTACAGGAAGGTTGATACAAAATAATGTGTGTTGAGTATTCTGTAATAGTCAGGGCTAGAAATGTCTTAGGTGCCCGATGATAGGGCCAAGAGCAATGTGATCTATCCCATGCCTGGAGTTTTGGATGACATGAAAGTCTTCTGTGACAGTATCCATACTCTCTGTGTATTTACCATTTTTACATGGCTTTTTAAAAACTGTATTTATTTTATTTTATTTTACTTTCTGTTTTGAGGCAGGGGTTTTCTGTTTTCTTTGGTCATCCTGGATATAACTCTATAGACCAAGCTAGCCTGAAACTCAGACATCCACCTGCCTTTGTCTCCCAAGTGGGATTAAAGGTGTGTGCCACCATACCTGTGCTTCAACCTCACAGAAAACTACCTGCCTCTGCCTTGTTCTGTAGGTCTTTGAAGTGCTGACTATTATCTAACTGAAATATATCTCTGTATGTCTAGAAAAACCTAAACTACATAATAAAAACTTTGATTATTATCATGACCATTAATCTGTATCTTTAACTATACATTACACTTTTTAATGAGATGCACAAACACAATACATTAACGAGCAGAAATGCTTATACATGGTGTAACAAAATTAACCTTAATCTTTTATCAGTAGGCCAAGATTCATACTAATTCAGAGTATTCATCTCTATATCACATCCCCCTTATTTTTTTAAAGAAATTTATTTTGACTATTAATCACTCATAATCAACTCCTCTTAAATGAAAACAAACTTTTATAATAAATCATCTTACAGGTTAGGCATTGTTTTATTCAAATTGCTTTCTCCTGTTTGTTGGGTGAAATATTTTTAGGGTTCATGGAGACCTTTCATCAAACCACATTATCCTGGAAGGATTCCAAAGCTTCTTATCTTCTTTGGAAACAAAAGCAGAACCTCTTTTCCAGAGTAACATATCCTTAGTCTCAAATTTTGAAGACAAGATGCCATTAAAATATACATGTTGGTTTAGCTTGACATCCCACACAATCAAATGTCTCTCTGTAGTTAGCTCTTTAACAGCCAAAAACTTTAAAGAAAACACAATAATATACATAATCCAAACTGTCTGTGTGTTTTCTATCTTTATGTGGCTTTTTAGAATTCCTTTAATCTATGTCTGCCTGTATTCTTTTATATTACTTTCATTGTGTCTTTAATCTCTCTCTCTCTCTCTCTCTCTCTCTCTCTCTCTCTCTCTTTCTCAAGCTTATGTACAATTTAAAAATATACTGTGTATTGTTTAGAGGTCTTTTATGTCTGAATCTGTCTTCTTGTATATTTGGAATCCTTTTTTGATTAGGACCATTTTCAAATGGTAAACAGTGTGGTCACAGCAGCCCTGGATGCTGGCTTCACCTCTCTTGGCCTTTCAATATGGCAAAGGTATATTTACTGCCAGCTCTGGGACTGCTGAGTAGGAAACATGCTTACTTCTCAACTCTAGGAAGAACTATGCAGCACGTAACCCTTTTTTTTTTTTCTGAGTAAAGCTAAATGTGCCATGCAGCATGCTGTGTGGCCTGAAAATATATCTGTGCATGGTAGCAAGAATTCGCCATATTCTCCTGCCTGTGCACTCCTAGAAGACCTGGTCCACCAATTGCCCAGGGAGGGAGTACTGAGCTGCTGACCTGCTCTCAACTATTTTGCACCTAACCCTGAACAGTCATACAAGCCCCCAGACTGGAAGTGGGTGGCAGTCTATGCTGGCTAGCCCCAATTGTTTGGGCACCTGTATGTAAATGCAGTCTGTGTTTTTGTTTCCTGACTGCCCATACCAGAATAATGACACAGAGACTACATTAATTATAACACTGTTCGGCTGACGGCTCAGACATATTTATAGGTAGCTCTTACATCTTAAATTACCTCATTTCTTGGCCAAAAGACATTTAAGGTCATGTTCAACCTCCTTAGCAATCAGGGAAATGCAAATCAAAACAATGTTGGGATACTATCTTACACCTGTCAGAATGGGTAAAATCAAAAACACTAATGATAGCCTTTGCTAGAGAGGATGTGGAGTAAGGTGTATACTCATCCATTGCTGATGGGAATGCAAACTTGTGCAACCACTATGGAAAGCAGTGTGACGGTTTCTCAGGAAATTCGGGATAAACCTACCCCAGGATCCAGCAATACCACTCTTGGGAATATACCCAAGAGATGTTCTATCATACTACAAAAGCATTTGTTCAGCTATGTTCATAGCTGCTTTATTTGTAATAGCCAGAACCTGGAAATAACCTAGATGCCCCTCAATGGAAGAATGAATAAAGAAAGTGTGGAATATATACGCATTAGAGTACTACTCAGCAGTAAAAAACAATGACATCTTGAATTTTGCAAGCAAATGGATAGAAATAGAAAATACTCTCCTGAATGTGGTAACCCAGACCCAAAAAGATGAATATGGTATGTACTCACTCATAAGTGGATTCTGGCCATAATTAAAGGACATTGAGCCTATAATTCGTGATCCTAGAGAAGCTAAATAAGAAAGTGAACTCAAAGAAAAACATGTAGTTATCCTCTTGGATATTGGAAGTAGATAAGATTTCCAGGCAAAAATTGGGAGATTGGGAGTGGAGGTGGGGTGGGGGTAAGGGGAGATGGGGAAAGAGGCGTGAAAAGGGGAGGATGGGAAGAGCTTGGGGAAATGGGACGGTTGGGATGGAGGAAGGGTGGATATGGGAGTAGGGAAGGAGATATCTTAAATAAGGGAACTATTTTAGGGTTGGCAAGAGACTTGACTCTAGAGTGGTTCCCAGGTGTCCAAGGAGATTTCCCCAGCTTGTTCCTTGGGCTGCTGAGGAGAGGGCGCCTGAACTTGCCCTATCCTATAGCCACACTGATGAATATCTTGCATATCACCATAGAACCTTCATCTGGTGATGGATGGAGATAGTGACAGAGACCCACATTGGAGCACTAAACTGAACTCCCAAGGTCCAAATGAGGAGCAGAAGGAGGGAGAACATGATCAAGGAAGTCAGGACCGCGAGGGGTGTGCCCATCCACTGAAATGGCAGGACTGGTCTAATGGGAGCTCACCAAGGTCAGCTGGACTGGGACTGATGGAGCATGTAATCAAACCAGACTCTCTGAACATGGATGACAATGAGAGCTGACTGAGAAGTCAAGGACAATGGCATTGGGTTTTGATTCTACTGCATGGACTGGCTTTGTGGGAGCCTAGTCTGTTTGGAAGCTCACCTTCCTAGACCTGGATGGATGGGGGAGGACCTTGGACTTCCCACAGGGCCGGAAACCCTGACTGCTCTTTGGCCTGGAGAGGGAAGGGGAGGGTGCTGGGGGGAGGGGAAGGGAAATGGGAGGAGGTAGAAATTTTTATAAGAAATAAAAAAATAGCTGGAAAAAATTTAAAAAATTACCCCATTTCTATTAATCTGTGTTTTGCCATGAGGCTCTGGCTTACCAGCAAGGTTCTGGTGTTTTTCTCCTTCAGCAGCTAAATGGCATCTGCTGGTATCCACCTTCTTTCTTCCTGCATTCAGTTTAGTTTTCCTGTCTACCAATATTCTGCCCTGCCATAGGCCAAAGCTGCTTCTTTAACCAATAAAAGCATATGGAGAGGAATCCCATGTCAGGCAACTGTTCTCACCCTGTCAGTCCATTTATTGGAAATAAATTTTCTGAAAAGAAAATGTTTAAAATGATTTCTCTACCAAAGTCCTCTGAAACATGGCCACTGGTTCTTCTAACCATCACCCAATCAGAGTACAAGAAGCTCTCTGAGGAAATCTTTGTTCTTAGACATACCCAGAGCCCTGTTTCAGTCAAAATCCTGGAGGTCTTCAGTCTGAAAGAGAATACTGAGGAGGTAGGTCTCACCTTGCATAGAAAGTGTGGGGGAAAAAGGTGGTTCTGAACTGAACTTCAGTGACCCTTGGGGAGAGCAGGAAGAGGTGATGGCTTCTCCCTGCTTCTGATTCATTGGCCTGATTTTGAACAGATGACTCTCTTGGTCAGTGTGGCTGTCCTGAGCAGACATTTTTAACCATGATGAGTTGCTTGGAGCTGAGGAATACCTCCTGTGTGCTGTGTGTGTCAGGCTCTCTTCCAAGTGCCTCTTGACAAAATTCATCCAACCATCATAAATAACTCTACCATTGTGGGACCAACTGTTACCTCCTATTCACAAAAGAGGCTAGGGGTCATGTCAACATACAAATGCTGGAGTAGGGACATAGACACAAGATCACAAATCATGGGGCAGGATATAGACACAAGCTTACAAATGGTGGAGTGAGACATGGACATGAGCAATGTGAACCCCGAGCTGGCAGTCCTCTTGAAGGAATGATCTTCAGGCCTGTCACTCTGGTTCTAGCTGTGAGCACCTTCATTTGTAGTTTTTGCCTTACATTCCGTTGACTTTGATGTTTTTCTGGTTTCTCAGGGTAGTCCCAGGATAGAATTTTGTGTGACTTGTGGATGAGGCTGCCCACTATCAGGTAGCCTTTTCAGTTACTGAGCCATTTCAGAAGCCCCAGGACATTAGAAGAGGCAGGGATGATGGCAGAACGATGTGAGAAATTATAGCAAGGGCAATTACCTCCAACGAATGGTTGTTATTGGGCACTTTTGCAAGAGGAATAACACAGTTCAGGCTGTGAATGGCCCAGAGCCCTTCACATGTCTTCTCTTACCCAGGGAAATGTGACCCATGAAAGACCAACAAGAGATCCCTTAATTCTTTCACGTGTGTTAATTCTCTGCCTCTATGCTCAAGGAACATGCCCCAGTGACAGATATCTGGTGCAATGGCAGCACAGAGCATTTGTGGTTTTCACAAGGGATATTTGTCTTTACAGACCTGGCTTGTTTTCCATAAGATCCATCGTCTTCCCCCAAGCACTGCAGTCTGTCCTTCTTTGCAGCCACATGAAACCGCCTTTTGTACTGGCACCACATTTCCCTTATTAATTTGTCCATGAACTGGCACCTAGGCTGAATCCATGATTTGGGTTCTGTTAGTAGTATGGATAGTCAGGTATCTCTGTAGTAAGGTGCTTTTGGTTCCTTTGCTTTAAGGCCATGAGTTAAGTTAGGGTTAGACTATGTGGAAGTCCTATCATAAATGTTTTGAGATACCTCCGTAACTATCTCCATGACGATCAGACTGATTTACATATCTTGGTGCAAAGCCTTTCTTCATCAACCAAGCCCTGTATGTGGCCTTTGCATTCTTTTGTCCTATATGAGTGAGTGTGTGTGTGTGTGTGTGTGTGTGTGTGTGTGCGCGCACGAATGCATGCGCTTTGATGGGGTAGCATAAGTGTCTTTGACCACAAATCTTCATATACTAGTCTAGTTATCTCCTTTGTTTCAAAGGGAAGCTGCTGTCATTCCTAATAATCTCCGTTAGTGCTCAAGCCCTGTATGATCACTCATAGGCACTATACCAGGGAATGGTAGGCTGTATTACCTTTAATACAGGTGGCAAATGAGTTCAGAGAGGTCAGAGATCATGCCAGGAGCCAAATTTTCCTCTGTTAAAAAGCTCTCAGCTTTCCCCCTGTGCACCAACCTTTTCTTGCCTAGATCCCAAGCATGCACCCATTAATGCACCCATAGCTAGGAATTGTAATTATATAAACCCTTATAGCCCCTGCAGTCATTGAATTCACTCCGCTATACCCTCTCCCTCTTCTTGTTCTGTCCCCTGAAATGTTGCAGCGATTAGGTACATGGATAGGCTTCCCAGAAGTGGAAGATGGCCTGTGTCTCTGTCGCTGGGCTTACCATGGCATTCTGTGCTCTCCAAAGAATGGAGAGCACAAGTCTTTTGTGTTACTAAAAGACTGGAACACATGGGACTTGCCGGCCAACCTCAGTCTGTGTCCAGTGGTTTTCTTCTTGGGTTCATTTTGCTTTTCTCTGGTGTTCTCTTATCTCAGCAAGGGATGCGAGATAACCAAGTATGGCCTTAGCTGCAGGTTATGTAGAGCACATATTGTTCCCCAGGAATCTCACACGTTGATCCTCTCTGGTAGATGTGGCCATGGCTGATGGAGAGAGAGGTCCTTTGGGGTAGGATGAGGAAAGGTCTCTTTGATTGGTTCTGTTCTCCTGCCCAGGCAAGTGGGACTACAACTGTATCACTGTTCTTAAGGCCTTAGGTGCTTGTGTAGAGAGCCATTGTGTTTGTAGACCGTGGAACCTCAAATTTGTCCTCTGAGATAGGACTGTCTTGAATCACATTTATGTGGAGGGACTGAGAGCTTAAAGGAAACGTTAAAGAAGAGGCTACTTGTGAAGCATAGCTTCAAGAGGCATCAGCATCTTACATTAAGAAATAGTGATCTGTGGGCTCCACGTGAAGGAATTCTGTCCTGGGGTTTTTCGTGGTACACGTAACCAAGTGCAAGGAAAACTGGGCTAAAACCAATTTTGCAAAGTCAAAGAGCAAACCATTTGCTTGTTGGCATGTTGGTACCCATAAACAAAAGAAAAGAAAAATGGTCGCACTAAAATTAGAAACTAAGATTTCCATTGGTGAAACAAATCTCAGGGCCTCCTCAGAGATGTGATCTATGAGTGCTGGTAGGTGCTCCAGGACTGTGTACAGAACAAGCTGTTTTCAACAGACCCTCTGTGTTTCTAATACGTGCTTTCTTTTCTCTGAAGGGATGGACAGAGAGCAGCAGCCAGAGAGTTCAAGATCACCCCTTAAGAAAACAAAACCAGTTAAAATTAAGAAAAAGAAAAGTGTCAGGTTTCTATTACCTCAGCAAGCTGATAAGAAAACAAAACCCTCTTCCGCTGGAGATGCAGGTCATGAGATGTTCAAATGTAAATGCCCCTACTGCCAAGCTTGTGTGGGGTCCATGTCAGGAGTCTCTGTGGGGACCAGGACAGAGGCAACCTCTCATTCACCCTCCACAGAAAAACAGATACAAGACCTCAATAACCTGACACTCAAACCTCGTTCCACCCAGCCCCCTGTTCTGTCAGAAGGAATACAGAAAAGAGAAAACAAAGTGCATTGGCAGCTGAAAAACAAAAAGGGGTTTCTAAAGGTTCTCCACAAATGGACAGCATGACTCTGGCATTGTCATCCTCATGTGAAGAAGATCAGAACCTACACTATCGTGAGTGTCAACATCACCAATCCCTAGGGTGAAATGTTTTTGGGAGGGGACTGGAGAGATGGCTCAGAGGTTAAGAGCACTGCCTGCTCTTCCAAAGGTCCTGAGTTCTATTCCCAGCAACCACATGGTAACTCACAACCATCTGTAGTGAGGTCTGGTGTTCTCTTCTGGCCTTCAGGCATACACACAGATAGAATATTGTATTCATAATAAATAAATATAAAAACGAAATGTTTTTGGGAGCATGATCAGTGGGAGTATTAGCATTCAGCTTGGTGACATCTTTGGATGGCAAGTTTCAAGCCTATACCATAAACGTAGCAGCCTTTTTCTTAGTAGTTTTGACATCCTCCCTGGGGCATTCTGAGAAGTGATACTCTTTGGCAAGAGCCACTACACAGCAATAGTTCTATACTCCCAATTTTGCTGTTTTCATGTGTAAGCTACCATCTTCCCATCCATGGGTTTTGACTCGTCCTTCCTTAAGTTGTTGTCAATAAAGTTAGAACGTTGATGTAGAGTGTATGTATTTCTGTTTTCAAAACTGTGTCCATTCTATTTTATTGGCTGGAACCCAGAAGAATCACCAGAACTGACTGAGGTGCATGTGTGTGTGTATGAAATTTTTGTTTCAAATCTATTACATCAATATAACAAAATATGATTCTTCTTTTTCTAAAATGAATCAGAACATATAGAGCATTCTCCATGTAATTAGTCCCCCAGTTGTTCACCATACACATTACACAACTACATAACACACTGAAAGCAGGTCACCTGCACTGGTACACTGGGTGTATAGACCTCTCTGTCACTGTATCATGTATGTAAATTCATGCAATGATCACTGCAATCAAGTTTCATCTCTTCTCTCAGAAAAATTTTACTCATGCTGGTTTTTATGATGACACCCAGCAGTATGCTTCAACTGGGACAGCCATTGCATTGTTTGCTTGTTCCATTATCATTTCATTTCATCAACATCTTATAAAAATGGTCAGGCCTGGCCTTTTCCACTCATCACCGTACCCTTAATTCTATATACTTGATTGTATATAGCAAGATTCCATTCTGTGGGACTTTAGATTGTGATCAAGTTGCTTGCTCAGCATGTGTGCGCACCTAGATTTGATTCTCCAGCACCACCGACACACACACACACACAGACACAGACACAGACACACACACACACACACACACACTTCACTGGGGCAATGAATACCCCTAATCTTGTTTCATATACTTGCAGTGCTACTGTAAATTTCACCTCCCCCTTTAGTGGACTCTGATGAGTGACAATCACAGAGAGAGACAGTTTAAAATGCATCCTATCAAGGAAGATATATGACTCACTGCTGCAACATTTTTTGCCATTGTATGTGCTCATGTGAAGTTTTTTGTGTATAGGGCCTGGTAAGATTCCAACCATCCACATTGGCATGTCAACTGATGTTGTCATTGCATAGGTCTTGTTTAGGTGAACAAAGTGTTGAGATGTTATGGGTGCAGCTTGCCCACAGCGTGCACAAGACCTGTACAGGTTCAAGCCATACAGGGCCCCAGCATTGAGAAAGGGAATTAGACATAGTGTCTCACAACTGACCATGTAGCTATTTCCAGTTGATGCCTGCTGGCCAAAGGGAAAATCAGTTTTCTACACTGGAATGTCACTGGGTCTATCATGCACATTCCAGGCCAGACCCCAAGCTCCAGAATAGTTGACCAGGACAAATGAACCTGGGAGGAGTTGGAGTAGGGTAAAAACATGATCAAAACATATTGTGTGGAAAAATTTTACATCAGCACAAAAGAAAAACAAACAAACAAAAGAATCCTAAAACCTGATCTGACAAAGGCAGGCAGATCTCTGTGAGTGTGTGGCCAGCCTGGTCTACAAGAGCTAGTTCCAGGATAGGCTCCAAAGCTATAGAGAAACCTTGTCTCGATAAACAAGGAAATAAGCAAAGAGTCCTAAAACCTAATACAGCAATATACAATGAGAACCCCCCCCCCCAAAAAAAACCCATGAAGAGACAAAAATAAAACAAACAAACAAAGTGTAAGAATATAGTGACGGCATGGGCACTAGAGGGGAGCCCACTACTGCCGTTTCCTAGAACAGGACACTTTCCAAGCGCATTCTAAACACTTATCCTTATGTGTATAGATAAGCATAGTACGTCTCACCCTTCATCAAAGGGGCTTCTCTTTGCAGCAGAGGGAGTCTATTATAGGAATGGAGTCCAGGACCCCTACAATTCCATAAAATTTTCTGAGCATTCATCCGGGCATATTCTTGGCTACTGACTTTTGTTACCACATCCCATCTTTCCCCCAAGCACTCCTTTTCATCTGCAGGATCATTAGATCCACAAACACAGCCTGCTTCAGGGTGGAGGGGATCTGAGAGCCAGGTATAGTGCTGAAGGGACCTAAGAGAGGGCGGACCAAGACAAATTCCCAAGTGCACACAGTCAGCCACAGCAAAGATTGGACCAAGATGCCAAGACTTTCCTGGCCTCATTTGAAAAAAGAGATAGGCCGGTGACAATGCAGGAATTCCTCCAACATCCTGAAAAGCAACATGATAACACCAGAATCCAGCAAAAAAAAAAAAAAAAACAGTAGGAAGACGTGGACACCCTAAAACAGAAGTCGTAGAAGAAATTGACTTTAACTGTAACCTTATGAAAATGATGGAGACCCTTATGCAGAAAAAGAAAAACTTTCTTAAAGAAATGGAAGAGAAGACAAGCAAAAAGTTAGACGAAATTAATAAATCCCTCAAAGACACCCAAGAAAACCAAGAAAAACAATGAAACAGGCAAAGGAAATAGTTCAAGACATGAAGACCAAAATGGAGGTAATAAGGAAAATACAAACTAAGGGAAAGCTGGATGTGGAAAATATGGGTAAAAGAACAGGAACTACAGAGACAAGTATAACCAACAGAATACAAGAGATAGAAGAAAGAATCTCAGGTGCTAAAGACACTATAGCGGAATTAGGTGCATTGATCAAAGAAAACAGGAAACCCAACAAATTCTTAACACAAAACATCTAGGAAATCTGGGATACAGTGAAAAGTCCAAACCTAAGAATCATAGGGTAGAAGAAGGAGAAGAATTACAACTCAAAGGCCCAGAAAATATATTCAATAAAATTATAGAAGAAAACTTTCCAAACCTAAAGAAGGATATCCCTATGAAGATACAAGAAGCTTACAAAACACCAAATAGACTGTATAAAAAAATCAGCTCGGGCACTGATCCTGTAGCAGAAGATACAATGGAGGGGTAAGTGTGTCCTGACCCGCCACACAAGCCCGGTAAGGGAACACACAATTTTCCCGTCATCCTTATCTCCCTGGGTATTCCCGAAGGGGCAGCTTCCCCCAGCTAAACCCTCTCTCCTCCTACCCCATCCCCGCTTTCAGCCAGGAACCCCCACCCTTCCTCTGTCCCTTTTTCGGGGCAGAAAATCCTCCAACTCAGCCTGTGTGGGTGCGGCCGGGATGGGGCAGCGAGTGCAAATGGGAGGGAGTTCCTTTGTTTTAGTAGCCTGCCTGCAGCAAGGTAGGACTGCAGGCAAAGTGATTTCTGGCCAGCAAGGGGCACTAATCCAGTAGCAGAAGACCCAGGGGAGGGAAGAGCCATTGGAGAGCATCTGAAGGGAGAGATGGGCAGGCACCAAGGCAAGAATTCCTCCAACAATCTGAAAAACAACATGAAAACACCAGAACTCAGCGAACTTACGACAGAAGGACTTGAACACCCTATTCCGGAAGAAGTGAAAAACAGTGTCATTATGAAAGCAATAGAGTCTCTTAATCAGGGCATGAATAACTCACTTAATGAAATAGAAGAGAAATATAACAAAAAGATTGAAGAAATGAGTAATTCGTAAATGATACCCTGGGAAACCAAGAAAAAACAGTCAAACAGGTAATGGAATCAGTTCAAGAACTGAAAACTGAAATGGAGGCAATGAAGAAAACACAAACCGAGGGCTAGCTGGATATGCAAAATCTAGGTAAACACACAGAGACGTCAGGAACAAGCATAACCAATAGAATATAAGAGATAGAAGAACGGATCTCATTTTCTGAAGACACCATAGAGAAAATAAACACTCTGACCAAAGAAAACAGCAAATCCAACAAATTCTCATCACAAAACATTCAGGAAATCTGGAACATAATAAAAAAAACCAAATCTAAGAATAATAGGGGTAGAAGAAGGAGAATAATTGCAGATCAAAGGTCCAGAAAATATATTCAACAAAATTATAGAAGAAAACTTTCCCATCCTAAAGAACGATATTCCTATGAAGGTTCAAGAAGCATACAGAACACCAAATAGACTGGATCAGAAAAAAACATCCCCTCGCCATATAATAATCAAAACACAAAGCATTCAGATTAAAGAAAGGATATTAAGAGCTGCAAAGGAAAAATGTCAAGTAACTTATAAAGGTAAACCTATCAGACTTACACCGGACTTCTCTATGGAAACCATGAAAGCCAGAAGGTCCTGGATAGAGGTACTTCAGAAACTAAGAGACCATGGATGCAAGCCCAGACTACTATACCCAGCCAAGCTATTGTTCACTATCAAGGGAGGAAACAAAATATTCCAGGATAAAAACAAATTTAAACAATACGTAGCTACAAATCCAGCCTTACAGAGAATATTAGAAGGAAAATCACAACCCAAGGAATCCAACATTCCCATCACTGCCTACAATAACTCAGACATCTAGCAACCCTTCACAAGCACAACTCAAAGAAGGAAAACACATACACTCTACTACCCAAAAAAATGACCGGAGTCAACAACCACTGGTCATTAATATCACTTAATGTCAATGGACTCAATTCACCTATAAAGAGGCACAGACTTAGAGACTAGATACGAAAACAGGATCCAACATTCTGCTGTTTACAAGAAACACACCTCAACCACAAAGACAGACACCTACTCAGAGTAAAGGGTTGGGAAAAGGTTTTCCAAGCAAATGGACCTAAGAAACAAGCAAGTCTGGCCATTCTAATATCTAACAAAATTGACTTCAAACTAAAATCATTCAGAAGAGATGGAGATGGACATTTCATACTCATAACAGGAACAATTCATCAGGAAGAAGTCTCAATCCTGAATATCTATGCCCCTAATATAAAGGCACCCACATATGTAAAAGAAACTCTTCTAGAACTCAAGGCAGTCATCAAACCACACACACTAATAGTAGGAGACTTCAACACTTCTCTCTCACCAATGGACAGGTCAATCAGACAGAAATATAACAGAGAAATAAGAGAATTATTTGAGGCATTGAATCAAATGGACTTAACAGACATCTATAGAACACTCCACCCAAATAGGAAAGAATATACCTTCTTCTCTGCAGCTCATGGAACCTTCTTGACAATTGACCACATACTGGGTAACAAAGCAAGCTTCCACAGATACAAAAAAATATTAGTAACCACCTGTTTCTTGTCAGATCACCATGGATTAAAATTAGAATTCAACAACAATGCTACCCACAGGAAGCCAAGAAACTCATGGAATTCGAACAGTCAACTACTAAATCACCCCTGGGTCAAGGAAGAAATAAAGAAAGAAATAAAAGTCTTCCTTGAATTTAATGAAAATAAAGCCACAACATACTCAAACCTATGGGACACTATGAAAGCAGTGCTAAAGGGAAAGGTCATAGCACAAAGTGCCCAATTAAAGAAAACGGAGAAAGCAAACTTTGGAGACTTAACAGTACACTTGAAAGCTCGAGAAAAAAAAGAAGCAGATTCACCCAGGAGGAGTAGAAGACTGGAAATAATCAAAGTGAGGGCTGAAATCAACAAAATAGAAACACAGAAAACAATACAAAGAATCAATGAAACGAAAAGCTGGTTCTTGGAGAAAATCAACAAGATAGACAAACCCCTATCCAAAGTAATCAAATGGCAGAGAGAGAACATGAAAATTAATAAAATCAGAAATGAAAAGGGGGACATAACCACAGACACAGAGGAAATTCAGAGAATCATTAGATCTTATTACGAAAGTTTATATGCCACAAAGTTGGAAAATGTAAAAGAAATGGACATTTTTTAGATAAGTACCATATACCAAAGTTGAACCAAGAACAGGTGCCCAATCTAAATAGAACCGTTAGTCGTGAAATCTCCCTACCAAAAAAAGCCCAGGACCAGATGGTTTCAAAGAAGAATTCTACCAGAACTTCCAGGAAGAGCTAATACCTATACTCCTTAATGTATTCCACAATATAGAAACAGAAGAGTCATTGCCAAACTCCTTTTATGAAGGTACAGTTACCCTAATACCAAAAGCACACAAAGACACAACCAAGAAAGAGAATTACAGGTCAATCTCACTCATGAACATCGACGGGAAAATTCTTAGTAAAATACTGACAAACCGAATCCAAGAACACATTAGAAAAATTATCCATTATGATCAAGTAGGCTTCATCCCAGAGATGCAGGGCTGGTTCAACATACGCAAATCTATCAATGTAATCCATCATATAAATAAACTGAAAGAAAAAAACCATATGATCATTTCATTGGATGCTATAAAAGCATTTGACAAAATTCAACACCCATTTATGATAAAGGTGTTGGAGAGACTGGGGATACAAGGATCATACCTAAATATAATAAAAACAATATACAGCAAGCCGACAACAAACATCAAATTGAATGGAGAGAAACTCAAAGCCATTCCACTAAAATCAGGAACACGACAAGGCTGTCCACTCTCTCCATACCTCTTCAATACAGTGCTTGAAGTTCTAGCAATAGCAATAAGACAACATAAGGAGATCAAGGGGATTCGAATTGGAAAGGATGAAGTTAAACTTTCGTTATTTACTGACGATATGATAGTGTACATAAGCGACCCCCAAAACTCTACCAAAGAACTCCTACAGCTGATAAACACCTGTAGTAATGTGGTAGGATACAAGATCAACTCCAAAAAATCGGTTGCCCTCCTATACCCAAAGGATAAAGAAGCAGAGAGGGAAATCAGAGAAACATCACCTTTCACGATAGCCACAAATAGCATAAAATATCTTGTGGTAACTCTAACCAAGAAAGTGTAAGACCTATTTGACCAGAACTTTAAGTCTTTGAAGAAAGAAATTGAGGAGGTTACCAGAAAATGGAAAGACCTCCCCTGCTCTTGGATTGGGAGAATCAGCATAGTAAAAATATCAATTCTACCAAAAGCAATTTATAGATTCAATGCAATCCCCATCAAAATCCCATCAAACTTCTTCACAGACCTTGAGAGAACAATAATCAAGTTTATATGGCAAAACAAAAAACCCCAGCATAGCCAAAACAATCTTATACAATAAAGGAACTTCTGGAAGCATTACCATCCCTGACTTCAAACTCTATTACAGAGCTACAGTATTGTAAACAGCTTGGTATTGTCATAAGAACAGAGAATTCGACCTATGCAATCGAATAGAAGACCCGGATATTAACCCACAAAGCTATGAACACCTAATTTTCAACAAGGGAGCTAAAGGTATACAATGGAAGAAGAAAAGCATCTTTAACAAATGGTGCTGGCATAACTGGATGTCAACCTGTAGAAGAATGAAAGTAGATCCATATCTATCACCATGCACTAAACTCAAGTCCAAATGGATTAAAGACATCAACATTAATCTGTCCACTTTGAACCTGATAGAAGAGAAAGTGGGAAGTAGTCTACAAGACATAGGCACAGGAGGCCACTTCCTAAGTAGGACCCCAGTAGCACAGACAATAAGAGAAACAATGAGTAAATGGGACCTACTGAAACTGAGAAGCTTCTGTAAAGAAAAGGACACTGTCAGTAAGAGAAAAAGGCTACCTTCTGACTGGGAGAAGATCTTCACAAACCCCTCATTAGACAAAGGTCTGATCTCCAAAATATACAAAGAACTCAAGAAACTAGACACCAAAACTTTAATTATCCCAATTAAAAAATGGGGTACTGAACTGAATAGAGAATTCACAACAGATGAACTTCGAATGGCCAGAAAACACTTAACGTCATTGTCAACCTCCTTAGCGATTAGGGAAATGCAAATCAAAACCACTTTGAGATACCATCTTACACCTGTCAGAAAAGCTAAACTCAAAAACACCAATGATAGCCTATGCTGGAGAGGATGTCGAGTGAGGGGAACACTCATCCATTGTTGGTGGGAATGCAAACTTGTGCAGCCACTGTGGAAATCAGTGTGGGGTTTTCTTAGGAAACTGGGAATCAACGTCCCTCAGGACCCAGCAATTGCACTCTTGGGAATATACCCAAGAAATGCCCTATCATACTACAAAAGTATTTGTTCAACTATGTTCATAGCTGCACTCTTTGTAATAGCCAGAACCTGAAAACAACCTAGGTGCCCCTCAATAGAAGAATGGTTAAAAAAGGTGTGGAACATATACACATTATAATTTTACGCAGCGTTAAAAAACAATGACATCTCGAATTTTACATGCAAATGGATGGACATAGAAAATGCTTTACTGAGCGAGGTAACCCAGATCCAAAAAGAGGAATATGGTATTTACTCACTCATAAGTGGATTCTAGCCATAGTTAAAGGTCTTTGAGTCTATAATTTGTGATCCTAGATAAGCTAAATAAGAAGGTGAACCTGAAGAATTCATATAGTTATCCTCCTGGATATTAGAAGTAGTCACGATTGCCAGGCAAACTTGGGTCCACGGGGGGTTGGGGGAAAGTAATGGGAGATGGTTAGGGAGAGGGGAGAGGGTGAGGTTTGGGGATGGCTTGGGGGAATGGCGGGGAGGGAGGAAGGATGGATATGGGAGCAGGGAAGTTTATATCTCAAGTAAGGGAGCCATTTTAGAGTTTGCAAGAGACTTGATTCTGCAGGGGTTCCCAGGCCCAAGGAGAGGTCCCCAGATTTTACTCTGGGCCGCAGAGGAGAGGGTGCCTGAACTGGCCTTGGCCCATAACCATACTGATGAATATTTTGCCTGTCACCACAGAACCTTCATATGGCGATGGATGGAGATAGAGACAGAGACACATATTTGAACACTGGACTTAACTCCCTAGGTCTAAATGAGAAGCAGATGGAGGGAGATCATGAGCAAGGAATGCAAAATCAGAGCGGGCCTTCATCTGACAATGAATGGAGATAGAGACGGAGACCCACAGTGGAGTACTTTAAGTCAGGACCCGGAAGGGTGCGTTCACCCACTGATACAAGGGGACTGATCAAATGAGAGCTCACCAAGGCCAGCTGGACTGGGAGTGAACGAGCATGTGATCAAACCGGATTCTCTGAATGTGGTGACATGGGGGCTGACTGAGCCCCCAAGGTCCAAATGAAGACTGAGAAGCCATTGACAATGGCACTGGGTCTTGTTTAGTCTGCGTGTACTGGCTGTTTGGGATCCTGGCCTGTTTGAATGCTCACCTTCCTGGACCTGGAGGGAGGGGCGAGGAACTTGGATTTCCCACAGGGCAGGAAACCCTGACTGCTCTTGGTAATGGTGAGGGAGGAGGAGAGGGAGTGCGGGGAGCGGGAGGGTATTGGGAGGAGGGGAGGAAGTGGAAAGAGTGTTTTCGGATACTTGAATAAACAAGTCTAACTGAAAAAAAAACAGTTATAAAGCAAGAATTACATTTATATTATTTATATTTATTTTATCTTTTATCATAACTAAGGAAAAGTATAACTATAACTAACCATTCTTCAACTCCCTCAAAGACTGTAGAAGGATATTATATTATGTAAGTAAACAAGAAATAAGCAACTTCCAAACTCTAGAAATGACAGAGACTTCTCACTGCCTGGACAGTCACCCAAAGTTCCTCTGCACTGTTTGGGCATCCATGTTCGGCCTTCAGGCCCATAGTTTCCAGCAGACTTCTCCATAAAGCAGGAAATTTCAAAGGTAGTTTAGTCACTATCTGCTGTGTCCTGCAGAATGTCTCCCAGACTCTTTCATGAATCAGGAACCCCAAATGGCCATCTCACCTTTAGGCCAGTTCAGCAGTCCTCTCTCTGCGGGTTCTCTGTGTCCAGTTTATGCAACAGTCCAGGCAAGAACAGTTTCTTGCCCAAATGGCTAACCAACTCCATAAGGAGCCTCTTCAATGCCCATCTTCCTCTTGAAGTAGCTGGTGCTGCCAGTAGCAGACATGTCTCATTGTCATGAAAAGCCCTAAGTTATTAAAACATTTAAAATGCCATATTCTGTTGTCTTTGAAAGATATGAAGAATGCCTATCTAACTGAAATATATCTCTACACATCTAGAAAATCTAACATGACAACAAGCTTAACTATTATTGATGATTATCCATTAACAACCTATATTTCGTAGTTATACATTACATTTTTAAAATGAACTACAAAATCACAATACCTTAATCAAGATCAGAAATACGTATACATATAACAAAGTTGACCTTAAACTTGTGTCAATAAGTCAAGATTTATACCAATACAAATTATCCATACCTATATCATAGCCCTCCTTTAAATGTAAAAGAACATTTTGGGAATATGGGCGCAGTTATTTCTCTCCAAGCTGCTTCGTGCTTATTGGGGGCAGTATTATTCAGGTCTTTTATGGTGTAACCTGCGTGCCAGGTTCATCTCAGTCGGCAGTTGAGTGAAGTAATTTTTTGAGGGTGTTCACAGCAATTTTTCAGTAGGACATGATCTATCATACCATATTGGGACAGAAGCAATCCACAGGGCCTCATCCTCTGTGAAAACAAAAGAAGAACCTCCTTTCTAATGCATCATGTTCTTAGATCCAAATTCTGAAGTCAAGATAGCTTTATGATATATGTTCTGGTTTATTTTAGCAGCCCACACAATGAGATATGCCTCTGTACTTAGCTCCTTTACAGTCAAAAAGTTCAAAGAAAACACAATATACAGAATCCAAACTCTCTGTGAATTTTCCATTTTTATGTGGCTTATTTTTCTTTATTTCTTTTAATCTATAACTATCTGTACTCTGTCTCTTTAAAGATTTTACCCTTTTTTTAAGGCATTAATTTTATTCTCTACATTCTTTTTCTTCTCTCTCCCAAGCCTACATACAGTCATCCAACACTTTGACCCATGTAGAGGTCTTTTATGTCTGAATCTGTCCTATTGTGATGTCTGTTTTTGCTTTGCGCTTTTAAATTTTTAAGCATTTAAGAATCTAAGCTGTGACATTCCTAGGTCAAAAACAGGTACTGCGGGCTTGCCCCGCCCAGTCCAACGTGACAGAGCCCTTTGTGACTCTGAATCAGTTGTACCTCTGAGTTGCAGAGCTGTGGGCTGTTCTGGATGTTGGCTCCACCTCTCTCCAATTTCAAAATGGAGGACATACCATTTTCTGCTAGCTCTTGGCCTGCCAGGTAGGAGTCGCACTCAGCAGTTTAACTCTGAGACTGAACATGCAGCACAGAAACTCTTTTCATCCAAGTTACAGCCAAATCTGATGTGCAGAGCACTGCACAGCCTGGACACATCTCTCTGTATGGCGGCAGAAACCTGCCATGCTCTCCCATCTGCCTAAGCCTGATCCCACAGTCTGCCCAGGTGGGGAGTGCCAAGCCATTGGCATAGTTTCAGAGTACTTTCTTCCCATTTCCGAGCGTAAACACAAACATCCAGTCTCATAAAAACCATTGCAATGCTTTAAAGCCAGAGTTTGCACTGGCGGCCCAGCCTAGGAAGCCGCGTTTTAAAATGACAGGGCACTTTTTTCTGCTGCTATTGCTGAAACAGGAAATCCCTCTATGGCACATCCTAGCAAACAGCAAAATGTTGTGTTAGACTCTCTTTCACTTTTGTTTAAAGCCCTCTCAGGTTTTAAAGTGGATTTAGTTACCATGTTGGGCAGCCAATTGTAAAAGGAGCAGTGGGCTGCTTTTCATCCCACCTGGCTCCTGGCCGCCTGGCTAGTTTACACCCAAAATAATTACATGAAAACTGTATTCATTTAAACACTGGCTGGCCCATTAGTTCTAGCCTCTTATTGGCTAACTCTCACATCTTGACTAACCCATATCTAATAATCTGTATGCCACCACAAGGTCGTGGCTTACCAGTATGAGTCTAGCCAGCATCCGTCTCGGGAAGGGGAACCATGGCGTCTGCTTGACTCTGCTATCTTTCTCCCAGCATTCTGTTCAGTCTACTCCACCTCTCTGAATTTTGTCCTATCAAAAAACCAAGGCAGTCTCTTTATTTGACCATTGAAAGTAACACATAGACAGATGTCCCTCCTAAATCACACTGAGGTGAAGAAATGTCCTTAGTTGTGCTAAGGACAACTTATGCTCAAAAAAGGGGGTGCCTTTTGAAGTGACCTTCTTAGAAGATACATTCCTTGGAAGGGTATGTATGGGGGTGAGGGAGCTGTGCTAAAGTGGCCTCATAGCTTGTAGATGTTTTACGAAGCCTTGACTATGGTGCATGCCAACATATAGTAAGCATTCTCATATGCAAGTTCACCTTAGACTCTTGAGGTGTCAATTGATGATAAGTATGTGTTCTATATTGAGGCTTCCCAGTCATCTTTTGCTTGCCTTTTTGAAACTCCACTCACTCCTTTCACACAGATGAGATCATATGACTTGTATCTGAGGTTGAATTTGTCAGTTACAACGCAGATCAGAACTCAAGGTCTGGCCCAATTTTACCTTCTGGTCTTCAGATAGCCTGAATTAGGCCCCTTCCCTGCACACAGAATTTCCCATACGAATGTCATTCATTCCCTTGTTCATTTGCAAAGTGGTAGTAATCCAACAACCTGGTTTCTTGGGTGCCTTCTGACTCAAGAGTGTGCAGTGTTTGGTGGGATCAGTAAAGCAGGGTCTGCCCTTGTAAATGTGAGGAGCTTTTGGGAGTTCATAGTCAAAGGACTTCAGTGGGCTTTTTAGGGCTTGTCAGTTTCGGTTAGTAAACAACATCATGTAATTCCTGGGGTGCAGCGGGTATTAAGGGTGAATTTCATTACACTGTTGGGGATTCAGAAACCAATATCTCTGAGGTACATAGAAATGGAATTGGATGAATATCAAAATTGGAGTTGAAGATCAAAAAATGCTGGATTCACTTGCTTTTTACCTTAATAAGTATTATCTAGTTGCATATCATGCATATTCATGAATTTCCATTTAGTATTTGGGATGATACTCCAGGATAACTTTCTTCCTTATTGCTTCTGTTTCCATTTCCCCAGGATTTGTAACACTACCAATGGAGGCTCTCTCTCCACCCACTGGAGACTGGTGCTGCCTTCCTTCTCACCTTTGATTTGAAGCTGCTGTCTGCATTCCCACCACCTCCTGTTTGCCAGTTCTTTTCCTACAGCTGCTCACTGCACCTTACCATCTGCAGCTGCCCCTTCCTTTGCCTTAGCTTACACTGGAGAACTCATTCTGCGGAGCATGTTATGCTCAAACGCGGGAATATAGAAATTGCCAGGTGATGTCTGCAGTGGTCGGGACACCCCCCTCTTTCTGTTTGTGTGTGTGTGTGTGTGTGTGTGTGTGTGTGTGTGTGCACTGTTCTCAGTGACTATCTCCCCTTCACTCTCTGGATGTCACCAGATGTTGCTTTGTGTTTCTGTCAACATCACTAAGACCTGTGCGTTCTGTTTCTGGATACTTTCTATATCTTTTTCGGTGTCCTCTATCATATTTGTCCTCCTTTCCCATCCATCCATGAGCGCATCTGTCTGTGCAGCTCAATAGAGTTCTTAGTGGGACACCCAAGGTCTCCACATGTTCTTACCATGTCTGCTCCTGCACATTTCATGGCTGGAGAATTCCCCCAGGGGCCATAACCCACATCTTATCAGCATCGGTCTGTCTTCCAAATCATCCTCACCAGTCTTGAGCTCTTGTTCTCCCCAGTGGTTACACTCTGTCTGTGAGGATTCCTCCCATAGTGCACTGCCTAGAGCAGGTGGCTTTCATCTTCCAGTCATTTTATTTTTAAGATTCTAATATACTTACCTCCTTTCAACCTTGCCTTTATCCCTGGAAACCCTTTCATATACTACTCATTTTTTCTCAATTTCATATTTTAAAATTTATTTTTTATTGAAAACACATGCGTTCGCGCGCGCGCACACACACACACACACACAGAGAGAGAGAGAGAGAGAGAGAGAGAGAGAGAGAGAGAGAGAGAGAGAGAGAGATACACAACCTATTTAGTCCCTATAACATTATTTTTTTGGTTTTGGATAATGAATTTGTGGGCTTTTTTTCTCCCACTACCAGTGTCCCTTTGTTGCCTATAGGTTTGTTTTCAGTTTTGTTTTTCGCAGCCCTGAGGTGTGCTGGGCATTCCCTGACCACTTTGGCATGTCTGTGGTGGTTGTTCTTCAGTTCACTCTTAGGCCGTTACATTGGTGAGACCATGGGTGTAGCATCTGACATTCCTAGGAGACACCGGCTCACAGAAAACTTCGTGAACCTCTTGTTTGAGCAATCTTTCTTTCCCTCTTCCATTCTCTTCCTTGTGTCTGTTGGGACTGGGCTCCACGGTGCTGCATTTTCATTAGTTGTGGTTTTCTTTAATGGTCTCTGTCTGTTGGAAGAAGATGTTTCCATGATGCTGCACGAGGACTGCACTTCTGTCTGGGTATAAGGGTAAATATTTGCAGTGTAGTTAGGGATTATGATGTCTTCTTAAAGGGGCAGTTACTGCTTCTGCAGATTCCATTATTATATCTAACCCTAGGTTTCCTGTACCAGGTATGATTTCCCTCCTCCTGAGCAGGACTGAAGTTTGAGGATCTGTAGGTCACCACTAGTGCATGTGCCACTACCACACACTTAGGGTTATCTTAGCATGCTGGTCGTCGTGGTTCACAGGCATCATACCTGGGTAGGATTGCTGGTTGCTTCCCTCTTTTGGAAGCTTGTCCTCGTGAAGTACAGACCTCATGAAAGAGACTTTCAGGTCAGATCCAGCTCAGGGGCCTCTGGGGACAAGATGAGATTTCTGTTCCAGTAGTAATTCCACAAGCATGTGTTTGGATAGACTGGGCATTGCAAAGGCCTTTGTCTACCCAGCATTCTCTCCCAGGTGCAGTCCAGTTGAGTAGGCTTTTGAGCTAACTGATAATAAAAAAGCCGCACAGGCAATTCTCTGTCCTGTCCTCAAACAGAACTGTGCCAGATCTCTGCTGACACAGAGACACAGCTTCCTTGACTCCGAGGAAAACATGCAGATTTTATTAAGGTTTTCAACAAGGTATAACCTTGCCTTTGCCCATGTATCGAGGCCACATCATCATTGTTTAGAACCTTTGGAAACTTTAAATGGTGAGATCTTCTTCCCCAGATTCTTCTTAAGTATCCTTTTATTTTAAGGAGTGCATTGACCTGTATGGACGTGCCCAAAACAAGTGCTCAAGTGCGTTGAGAGTGCAGAGAAATAAGAGTGGGCTTTGTATGACTGGAGAAGTGGGTCAGCCGTTGGGACCAGTAGCTTCTCTCTCAGAATTTGAACATCCATATTGAGTGGTTTTTTTTTTAATCCACCGGTAACTCCAGCTGAAGAGCATGAATCCCCCTGTTGTGACCTGTGCAGGCACCTAAGTACTCCTGGTGCACATAGACTACACTCAGGGACACATGAATCAATCCATCTCTTTGGTTCTCTTGTTTGCTTGTTTTCAAGGCAGGGTTTCACTGTGTAACCCTGCTTTTCCTGGATCTCAGTGTGTAGACCAGGTTGGCATCAGACTCACAGAGATGCAAGTCCCTCTCACTTCCATGTGCTGGGATTAATGGTATGTGCTGCCACCTCCCAGCAAATACATCTTCTCCTTTTTTTCCATAATGGATTGTTCTTCATACATGGGTGGGCATTATGAAAATACTTTTCTGGGAGTAGTCAGAATATGCTAAGTGTCATTCATGTGTCGATTAAAATTTGAATGATCTTGAAATATTTCAGGTCTTCTATGTTCTGAGAAATCAACTCACCCTGAAACTGAGTTATAGGAAGGTGTAAATATCTCTGCTAGGAATGCCATTTGGGCTTCCAAAAGGGCAAGCCAATCACACATTAGACAAATTCCCCATGGGTCCTGCATTATAAACATTTCCAAATCAAAAAAATTTCCTCAACGCCATTCTCACATCAAGAATGTTACAACGTCCAGGCTTTGTAAGTGGGATGACAGTTGATTGGACGAATAGCCATTGTGGATGGTGGAAGACCTGCTGAGGGAGCTGAGGGTAGGCTGTCTTTGCCACTTTGTAGCATAAGACTATTCCTAAGGTCTATTTCTAGCATTGCAATTTATTTCTCTAATCTTTTTTTTGAAATCAGGAGGAACTGAATCTCATAAAAGATTTCCACTGTATTGTAGTAGCCCTCTTATATAGTTACTGACAAAGTGAATCTTTGTTCTGCCAATGAATCACTTGATGTAGATTCGATGGAATGTGAAGATATCACAAAAGTAGCAACAATGATTTCTCATCTCAACTTGTACAAGTATGTGGTGGTTTGAGTAAGAATGGCCCCAATGGGCTCAGATATTTACATACTCAATCTTCAGTCCTAAATCTACTTGGGAAGGGTTAGGAGGTGTGTCACTATGTGGGTGGTCATTGAGGTTTCAAGCCCCATGACATGCCCTTCCTATCTCTCTATCTGTCTCTGTCCCTCCCTCCCTCCCTTCTTCCCTCTGTCCCTCCCTCTTTCCCTCCCTCCTTTCCTCCCTTCCTCCCTCCCTGTTGTAAAAGGAGGAGTGGGCCACGTCCTGCCCAATATGAGTGCAGGCCCTTTGTTCCATTCCACCTCGTTAGCTTTCACCGGAAATAACCACATGAAAATTGTATTAAGTTAAAGACTGCCTGGCCCATTAGTTATAGCCTCTTCTTGGGTTACTCTCACATCTTGATTCAACCCATTTCTAGTAATCTGTATGTCACCACGAGATCATGGCTTACCAGGAAAGATTCAGCATGTCTGACCTGGCAGCTTCATGATGGCTGGCTTTTTCACCCTGCCTCCTTTCTCCCAGCATTCTTTCCTGTCTACTCCGCCTATCTAAGGTGCTGTCCTATCAAAGGCCAAGGCAGTCTCTTTTTTTAACCAATGAAAGAAACACATAAAAAGAAGACCATCCTACACCACCTCCCTTCCTCCCCCACTCCTGATTGTATGTCAAGCTCTCAGCACTTGTTCCAGCACCATATTTGACTTCCTACTGCCACATACCCCCCCCTCCACGGTGATCATGGGCCCTGTCTGACCTCTGAAACTGTGTGTTTCAGTTTTGTAAGTTGCCTTGGTTGTGGTTTCTTCACGACAATAGAAAATAACTAAGACAACATGAGTATTTTTCCAACCAATATGTAGTATTGGGATTTATTAACTACACTTTAAGGTTTTCAAAAGACTTGGGAAATATAGGCATCCCATAAAAGATCAAGAATATCATTCTATTTTAGGAAAAGCACAACTGATATTGTCTGAAGACTATGAATAGATGATGTATCGTTTAGATTAGTTGAATTTCCTTCTGCATTCTTTTATTCATTCTTAAATTGTTCTTGTGTGTTTACCTGTCCATGTGTCTGGGTTTTGTTTTGGCAGCTTCTTGATAGATAGCTGGTGCTGTCCTGGAGCACATATGTAGCCCAGACTGTCCTCTAGATCCTCCTTCTTCAGCCTCCTGAGTGCTGGTATTACAGGTGTGTGTTCATCTGCCCTGGTAGCTACTTTCCTTATGAAAACTCTTTGCTGGTTTCTGGTTGTTAATAGCTAAGATGCTGAAGTTGAAGTACTACAATAAGCATTATTGTAATAGTGATGCTCCTACACAGCTGAGGAAAAAATATTATAAGCCAGCTAGAAATTAGAAACTGAGAGGTTTCCTGTGAGTTCTCACAGACAGGGTCTCAGGTAACTCAGGTAAACCACAACTTTCCCATGTTGCTAAAGATGATCATAACCTTAGCATTCTAATCCTCCACAGTCCACCTGACTCTACAGGAGTACTGCTCAGCACATGGAATGCTGAATGGGGCTCAAACCCAGTGCATTCTGTGTGCTAGGCAAGCTCTCCACCGTTGTCACCATATCCCCAGTACCCCTCAGTGTAATATATCCAGTCTTCGTATGATACTATCATCTTTCTGACACAAGAGTTCAAAGCAAAATGCTTCCATTTGTGATCATTCCCCTACTTGCCATTAAAAATAAAAACAAAACAACATGAAACAACCAACAAAGAAAATCTACCTCAGAGAAACCAGAGTGTGTACTGGGTGTTTTTATCCAATGTGATACATTGCCTGGGTTTGCGTGTTTATAAACAAACCATATAATCAATTGCTTCATCTAGATTTTTACATTAGAGGCCTTATAACGGGCATAATTTTTATGGATTCCTCTTGACCTCTTTCGCAATCATGGCCCCTAAATCTACTGGTAGCTATTTGGTGGTTACTCACCCACAGATGCATCTGACTTCTGTGTCTCTCATGTATAGTTTTTGAGTGCATGAATCTCATTGCATAAATACTCATTGGATACCTGTAGGTGATGTAGTGGGCTGAGCAGTTCCCCATGCCTGAAGAATAATGGCACATCTTGTTTCTGTCATTATTACAGCTATCCTGGGAGAAAGATGATCTCATAAGACATATGATACCAATAGTTTTCAACATTTATGATCACCTAAGGGTCATAGTGATCATCTCTTCCTCCTTTGATAGTCTTAAGATTAGAGGCAAGAACTTCATGAGTGTGTGCAAAATGTGCATTCCTGTACCCAAGGAGATGAACCCCGAGGTCCCATGCATGTGAGAAAAGCATTTTGTCACTAAGTTGTATTCCTCGGTTACAGAACCCCAGAATATGACACTTTGGGTGGCATCCCACATGATATCAGCAATATGAGAGAGTGAAGGAAAGAAAATATTGAGAGCAAACTCACCACATGTAAACTATACTAAAACGAATGTTGGGGACCAGTTTGTGTCAATCATCGGAAATGCTGGCTGATGGCCTACAGTCGTCATTAACAAATATCAAAATCATTTCAAAGTACGAGTGGAACCTTGCTCGTATTATTATAGGGTATGCACATATGTCCAGTCTCGGGGATAGGTATGGAAAGATTCTGTTATTGGTATGTATATACATATGCACATGTGCATACATGTGTAAGCAGAGTTTTTCCCGTCATTTCTTTGTCACATAGGGACTTTGGCTTGCATTCCAATTTATTCATTTATCCCTATCACATTCTGCAGCATTGACTGCTGTTTTGTCCTGGCTGTTGGGAGCTTACTTCCCTGGTTCAGGCAATTAAAATGCATGGTGCCACAGGGTCAGAGGATATGTGAAGGGTTTTGGAGTATTCAAATAGACATTCCCAAAGACTCACCTTTGAGTTTGAAAACATTTCTTTCCTGTTGTGTCAAATGGTGCCATTAACCCCAGTTTGAGTGATAGCACTGCTGTCAGGAGGTAAGGAGCTACCCAAGTGTTTGCACTTCATAGACTGTGGAGCCGTTTGTAGAGTGTTATGCCAGTATTCTTCAAGCTGAACAGGAAATGATGACAGTATCATAATAGCCATCCTCCTTCTGTCTTTCTCCTTCCAGTCATCAAGCAGTGATAACGAAAGAAACCACAGCTGCATCAATAACCCAGTACGAGGAAGTGTACCAGAAAGCAGCTTAAACCAGAACATTGCTGAACTTTACTCCAATATCCCCGATTCTCACATGAGGACTATGCACTGTGCCAAGGCCAAGGTCCTTACTCCAACATTAACCAGATCTTGAAGGAAGCCCATTTCTAAAGCTTGCAGCAGAGAGGACAATCTGAGTGTGTTGCTCTATTGGTCTCCATCGTGTGTTTTGAGACAATTCTCTCGTAGGATCCTAGAACTCACCAGTGTGGCTTGATCAGGTAGATAGCCATCCCCAGGAATCCCCGTCTCTCTGTCTATCAGCCGTAGGATTATAAGAGTGCTCTGCCAGGTCAGCTTTTTAGTGAGGGTGGGGGATCTTACTTCAGCCCCTCTTGCCTATGACCCAGACACTTTACCAGCCCTTTGGCTCCCCAGTTCAGTTTCATATTATTTTGTTTAATTGCATTCTTCCTTCACATAATAATGGCCCTTTCCGGAGTAAAGATGCCCACAGCCACAGTTTGCTTTCTCTCCCTGCCTCACCCTCTCCGGTGGGCAGTTTCCTGGATGAGCCGACCAGGATGTGTTTCTCACACTCACAAGGTAGCACGCAGCATCTCCAGGAGCAGTTTCCAGCATCTTAGGAGTGTGGTGCTGCTGCTCTCAAACCCTCAAGTATGTTTTAAACCCTGGTGCTACAAGAGAGACTCCAATTATGCCTTGATTGGTGTTGTCATGGTGATGCCATTGGAATACCTTTCATCAATGCAACATGATTTACCTCTAGGACTGCGTTGTGCCACCCTCTCCCAGCCCTTGTTAAATAGACAGACAATTTTCCCCACCCCACCATTCTCATTTTCTCTCAAGAGAGGTTGGAGAGACGTGTTCCTCAAATGTCATGACTCAGCTTGATGCCCTGTGAGGACTCTGGACAGGAGGTGGTGGCAGAGGTGTAGTTTTAAAATCTCATCCTGAAACCACTGTGCCAGAGGAAATCAATAACCTGCGAGAAAAAGAGATTTTTCTGACAGGATGGAGTGTGTGGTTGCCTAGGTTACCTGGAGAGAGAGAAAGAGCCAGGGCAGAGGGAGACTGCCACATGCGCAGGCTCATTCTATAGGATACAGCCCTCCAGTCAGATTGTAGAGGAGTATGCTCAGTATTTTAGTGCCTTCTCAACATTAGCGGCTTCCTGAAGGGGTCTGAGTCTGTTTGTGAGATGCAAAGACAAGGAGGACAAGGACACAGGCTCTGGCCACAAGCTAAAAGGACCATTGGATTTTCAGTGAGGGTGTGCAGATGGGGCAGTCCCTTTCCTATTGGTGGTAACAAGGAGACAGGGCTGTGAACTCCTGTGGAACCATGTTCCCATTACACAGATGGTATTCTTTCTGTGTTGGCCATCCTGTTAATGTCGCATGTGCTGAGTACATTCCAGAAGTGCTTAAATGGAACATTACTTAGGACCCCTGGAATTCTCAAGACTGTGTACTGTAACTGTCTTGTCTTTCTCTCTGTCTATCTCTTTGTCTGTCTGTCTTTCTATCTCTGTATCTCTCATCTATCTATTTGTAGGGCACAGAACGCAGGGAATTGTGACATTTCACACACCACATATTTACTTAGATGATGTGATTCTAAGCGAGTTTGACTATATACATGTATATATATAGTATATATATGTATATATATATACATACACACAAACACATATATGCATGTAAATAGTCTTCAATGTTCATCGATGCATTCCATGTAAAATCCCTACAAGATATGCCCTGAGAGTTGACCTCCAAAGCCTGAACAATGAATTTCAAGCAGAATCCTAACATGGAGCTTGAGAATTATAATGCTTGCCCAAGGAATGTCCCCCAAATCCAGATAAAATGGGAAAAGTGAAATCAGTTGCCACTGCTGTAGCTCCCAAACTCAGGTGGAAGTAAAGACTGGGATATAGAGGCACCATGCAGGTGCCTTTCAAGGAATGGATCAAGAACATGGTGAACACCCCTGAGCTGTAGCATTCCATCTGTCCTGATCAGCACCATGGCCCAAATCCTGCCTCATACATATGTCTGAGGTAGTCAACCCTACAGGTGCACACTTCATGTTGGAACCATCACAGTGTACATGGGACCAAATGCGAATATCAAGCTCTGCAAGTAGAGAATTCAGAACAAGCTTAAAGGGTGTGAAATTTAGTGGGGTGTGTAGAGGAACCCAGACATAATGCCTTCAGTTTCTATTATATTTTGTTTTTGTTTTGAGCTGTATGATGTAGCTTTGACTCTCCCAGAATTCATAAGTAGACCAGAGTGAAGGAAATTTCACAGACATTTCTCTGCCTCCATGTCCTGTATGCTGGGATTAAAGGTGAGATCTACCAAGACCAGCTCTGTCTCCATTCTCCATGTCTGCCTTGATGATTGAGAGGAAATAGCCATGTGTAAGATTTATGGATTGGTTCTGTACCTACTGTGGTCGTCCGAATGAGAATGCCCTCATAGACTCATAGAGAGTGGCATTTTTGTAGGTGTGGTCTCGTTGAAGTATGTGTTGGCTTGTTGAAAGAAGCGTTTCACTTGGTGGTGGGCTTTGAGATCTGAGACGCTCAAGCCAGGCCTAGTGGCTCACTCGTTACCTTTTCATGACAACAGTGGACTAAACCTCTGACATGTAAATCTGCTCACAGTAACAATTTTCTTTTGTAAGGTTTGCCATGATCATGGTGTCTTTTCACTGCAATAAAACTCTTTCCTTAGAGGTATCCCCAGTGGGCATCCATGAATACATATTCCTTGTGCCCCTATGATTTTGTGCTCACCTTTTTTCTCAGACCTCCCTATTGCCCAACAAGTTTTCTGTCCTTCTGTCTCTTTGCTTCCTCCTCTTTCTCACCTCCCTCGGAAAAGCTCATTCAGGGCTCCCTGTTTTTTCAATGATGAACACCTTCCTTCACAAGCTTACTGAGAAACCTGCAGAAGTCAGGGTATGTGTAAATCATCCCATGAATACAGCCTTACCTATGCTGTACGCCTAAATGGGTTCTTGGCACACTCCAGGGACTGGATGCTGTGACTGACCTGTTCTGAAGAGCATTCATGCTAGGATCTCTCCACCTTCCCGCAGTGCATTGTTAGAGTGCAATGTGGCTTTTAATCAAATACAGCAAGATATCTACAGCATCTTGAGTGTTTGCCGCACACATGAGGAAGGGTCCTTTTTCTTGCCTTTAGCATGTACCTGGGCTGGTGAGAGTCATATTACGACTGGCCCAAGCTCCAGCACTGTGCTTGAGAGAATGACCCATGGGTGATAACTAGACAATGAAATAGAAGAGAATGGAGAGATGACTCCTTGACTGGATCTGAATATTTGTCCTTCAGGTTGCACATTTGTGGTCCAAAGCCTTTCAAACTCGTACTGAGCCTGATTCCACACTCATGATTTCTTCAGTCTTCCAAATGTTCCATTCACAAAGCTCATCTCACTTGTTCTCAGGCTAATCCTGAGGATGTGCAATGTGGCTTGTGTAACTGTGAAGAAACCAAAAAGATGTCCAGGAAGTTCTGTGAGCATAGTAAAATGCAGGTGGCCTGATACTTGGCAGCAGCGTGTACCACTCTTGTGTTGAAGCAGAGAGGCCCACTTGTTTGTCCTGGTTGCCTGACTACCTTACACCCTAAATAACCACACAGAAATTGTTTTAATTAAAACACTGCTTTCCCCATTATCTATTGTCTCTTACTGGCTAACTCTCATATTTTGATTTAATACATTTTTATTAATCTGCATATTACCACAAGTTTGCGGCCTACCAATAAATATTTGTCATGTCTGTCTCTGGCGGCACCATGAAGACTCTCTCTTTGCCTTTCCTCCCAGCATTTAGTTCTCTCTTCTACACCTACCTAAGTTCTGCCCTCTCAGGCCCAAAGCAGTTTCTTTATTCATTACCCAATGTAAGCAACACAGGAACAGAAGAAACTCCTACACCATTTCCTCTTTTCTGTTTAAACAAAAAGGAAGGCTTTAAATTTAACTTAGTAAAATTACATACAACACTACAGTCTCAAGCAACATCTACAGGTACCATATTTATACCTACTTTATCTTTTATCATAAAAAGGAAAACTATAATAATAACTATCCATTCTTCAACTCCATCAAAGTCTCCAGAGGGATACAATATTACCTAAGTAAACAGGAAGTACATTGTAAGAAACTTCCAAAATTCTAGAAATGACAGAGCCATCTCATTGACTGTACAGTTAACCAAAGTTCTCCTGTATCATTGGGACATCCATCTTCAGCCTGCAGGCCCATAGTATCCTGCAGACATTTTCATGAAGCAGGAAATTTCAAAGCCAGTTCAGTTACTTTCTTCTGTGTCCTGCAGAACGTCTCACAATCTCTTTCATGAAGCAGGGACCCCCAAGGACCATGTCACCTTTAGGCAAGATCAGCAGTCATCTCTCTGTGGGTACTGCATGTCCTGTGAAGGAGTCCAGGAAAGAGCAATTTCTTGCCCAAATGGCTGTAAAACTCCATAAGGAGCCTCTTTGATGTCCATCTTTTTCTTGAAGTAATTGGTGCTGCCAGGAGCAGACATGTCTCACCTTCATGAAAAGTCCTCAATTATTAAAACATTAAATGCCATATTCTGTAGTCTTTGAAAGAGATGAAGAATGCCTATCCATTTGAATTATATCTACGCACATCTGGAATATCTAAGTAACATGACTATGAACTTGACTATTATAGATGACTATCTATTAACCTATATTTTTTAATTATGCATTTCATTTTTAAATAAACTACACAATCACAATGCCTCAGTCAAAGCAGAAATATACATACAATAAGATGGATCTTATTATATCAATAAACCAAGATCCATACCAATGTAAATTATTCATATCTATATCATATCACCTTTTCAATGTAAAAGATCATTTGTATACAATATCTGAGAATATGATCACAGTTATTTTCCTTTTTACTTTTTCCTACTGTGTGAGGGCTCCATTAATCAGGTCTTTCATGGTGTATCCTGTGTACTAGATTCATCTCAGTCAGCAGTTGTATGAAGTAATTTTTTGAGGGTATTCATGGTAACCTTTCTTGAGGCCTTGGTCCATGAAACCATAGTGGTGTAGAAGCAATCCACAGGTTCTCATCTTCTGTGATAACAAAGAAAGAACCTCTTTTCCATAGCACCATATCCTTAGACTCTAATTCTGAATACAAGATACCATTATAATATACTACCATATAATATAATATATGCTGATTTATCTTAGCAGCCCATATAATGAAATATCTTTCTGTACTTAGCTCCTTAACAGTCAAATAATTCAAAAATAACACAATAACATACATAATGTAGACTATCTTTGAATTTTTTATTTTTACATGGTTTATTATTTACTCTATTAATTTACTCTGTCTCTTTAAAGTCTTTACCTCCTTTTTTAAAGCATTAACTTTATTTTATGTCTTTCTGTACTCTTTCTTCTCTCTCCCAGGCCTACGTACATTTATCCAACACTGTGATTCATTTAGAGTTTGTTTATGTCTGTATCTGTCCTTTTGTGAATCTGTAATGCTTTACTGTCCAGGAGCACTTCTTAAAACGCTAAGAGCTTCTTAAAAACTTATGTAGTGCCATTAATAAGGGTAATACGGTATAATCTGTTTGCCTGCCCATTCTAAAACTTAAGCTGTGCTATTATTATAGTATATACGATAGTTTCTACCCATGCTCTGCACCTTCCAGTATGGCAGAGCTGTTCGTGTCTCTGAGCCGCACACACACTGACCAACTTCCAGGCACAATGGTGGTCCATGTTGTCAACAAGCAAGCTGCAGCACTCTGCTCACAAACCCCATCTAAATGTTTCGTCTTCTGCAAGAGACAGAGTTTTCACTGGTGGGTCAGCCCAGAAAGCCGATATTTTAAATCTTCCCTTTTTTTCCTGCTTTGGATGCTGAGCCAGGACAATCTCTCTGTGATCTGCCACCATCAAACAGAAAAAAGCTGTGTTCAACTCTATATTTGAGTCTAGAATTCCTTTTCAAGCCCTCTCATGTTTTACGTGGAGTTATTTAACCATGTTGAAAGTCTACCTGCCTGGTGGTTATTCTATTTTGCAGCATCTAGGTATTTAAGGTTTTTCCTAAGTTTGAATAAACGACATTTGTCTGATCTCCTTTCAAATGACCCAGGTCTCTTGTGTGTTCTTTCAGTCTCCAGACCCTTGTCCAGCTTGCACAGGATACAGTGACGCGCGAACTGTACCGAGAAAGTAACGCAGGTGCAGACGTTACAGCAGAGGACCTAGGATCAGTTCCCAATAGCTACATATTGGCTCAGAATTAATCATTAACTCCAGTTTCAGGGAATCTGACACCCTCTTCTGATGAGGGACGTGAAGTATGCTGTGAATATTTTGTATTGCTATTGGTTAAAAAGAAGCTGCTTTCAGCCAATGGCTTAACAGAAAGAGATATACTGAGAGACTATGGGAGAGAGAGAGCTGCCATGGAGCTGACAGGTCAGACATGCTGAATCTTTCCCGTTAAGGAATTAATTATAGAACACCTTGTGGGTCACCACTCAAATGCAAAGACCCCATGCCCTCCAGAGTATCACATGATTTTTTTTATCACCTCCAATCCCTCACATACAGAAACACACACACACACACACACACACACACACACACTCAGACACACATTGAAATAAGAGTTTTTAAAATCTTATTTTTCTTTATTTAGTCAGTGTTTAAAACTCCAAATGCCCTTTTCTACACAGTGTTTTGTTTTATGGAAAATAAATTCCTTTCTCATATAATATATGGTTATCCCTCTTTCTATTCTTCCCAATTCCTCCCAATCTTCCCTTCCCTCCAGATCCAATCTTTTTTGTCTCTCATTAGAAAAGATCAGTCTTTAAACAGATAAAAAGGAAGCAACAAAAGAAACTAGGATAGAGACAAATATATTATGTCCAAGATGGACATGGCAGTCCAACATGGGAAGAGTCCTGATAGCAAGCGCAAGGTTCAGAGACTCACTTGTTCTCACAGTCAGGAGTCCCATATAAATACTAAGCCTGCTGGATATCTGTAACATTTATTCAACAGACCTAGTACAGCTTCTGGTTGACCTTGTGCATGCTGACTAGTCTCCGTGAGCTCGTATACACCTTGCTTAATTTTCTGGTGGTGTCTTTCATCCCCTCTGGTTCTCCACTCTTTAAACTCCTTTTCCATGGGATTTCATGAGCTCTGGTAGAAGAGTTTTGGTGGAGACCTGTGGGGCGCTGCTCGCCTCCACCACATGGTTCCCCAGCCGCACCTTAAAGATGGCACTGGCTCTTAGCCTTTCTAACGGCCACCTTATAGTAAACAACTCCTTATTTGGCATTGGACCACAGATCCTCTGTGGAGTGACTCTGCGTCATACTCTGACGAGTGTCTGCAGTTGCCAGGGAGCCTATGAGCTATGCCCACGTGGCTAACAATTATTGGAGAGCAGAGGTTTATAAGCTGCTTACAGGGAGGGTTCGGGGAAGAAGACGTTATTACCCCTAAACTGTAACTGAGATCCTGCAATAAAGCCGCTTGCTGGAAGACTCTTGGTGTTGCATCAGTCCTTGCTGGTCGAGGTCGGGCGTGACAGAGACCTCTAATTTAGACTCTCTCTCCATATAACATCTCGCTGTGCAACTCTGCATCTGTTCCCATGTACTGTTGAAGAAGACTCTAGTGACTGGATAAGGCACTGATCAATGAGCAGAACAGAATATCATTCGGAAAGACTTTAGTGATTTTTCTTAAGAGAAGTTGTGTTTGGTCTTAGATCTCTTGAGTATCTAATCTCTTGTTGTTGGTTAGCCATGCAGTGTCTGCTGTGGGTTCCTTTTCATGTAGAGTGCCTCAGCATGACAGATCAGACATCGATTGGCTACTTGGCCATTTTTGTGCCACAGTTGTATATTTGGCAGGCAGGATGGATTGTAGGTCAGAGGTTTAGTGCCTGCCTTGGTGTCTACCTTTCTCTTTCCTTAGCCTGTAGGGTACTTTCTTGCACCCAAGAGACTAGAACACAATGGCATAAGTTGCTTATAGGCAACAGTTCAAATTCTCCATGTTCATTGAGCTATGTGGGTATTGTCCTCAGCAATGGGGTCACACTGTCAGTTTTCAAAGTGCAATCATTTGTTTTAGAAACAGCCTAGTTTGAGGATTTTCTAACCCTCTTTTCCAAAACCTCAACTAAATGCAAACCAGTAACAACACTGGAATCCTTTCCTGGTTTCAGAAATGGCCAGTTGAGACTCAGTATCCTTCCCCCATTGCGAGGAGTCCCAGTTATAATGACCTTCATAGGTTCCAGGAAGTTTTCAATGCACTAGGTTTCCACACCAATCCCCAAATGCCATGAATTTGAATATTCTCTCTTCACACTCTATCCCTCCACCATATCACCCCCACCAATTTCTCCACTCTATTTCCAATCCCTACCTCCCCCGGTATGCCTTTAAAATCTAATTTCCCTCTTTCCCAGAGATCCATGCGTCCCCACCTAGACCAGTCCCTTTACCTAACCTCTCTTGGTCTAAGGATCGTAGTTTGGTTATAATTTACTTATGTTTCTTTGTTTTTTTTTTTCTTTGAGATCTCAACAAGTAGCTCTGACTGTCCTAGAACACACTATGAAGGCTAGGCTGGCCTGGAATGCAGAGAGATCCCCCTGTCTCCGTCATGGTGGCAATGAAAACTTGTACTACCATCCATAGGTTATCATTTTCTTATTATATTTTACACCTTTAAGTGTGCATCTACTATAATTATCTTTCTGGGTGTGGGTTACCACACTTAGGTGATTTTTCTTCTATATCTGTCCATTTGCCTCTCAATTTCATACCTTTCAAAAGCTGAGTAATCTCCCTTTTTGTCATTGTTCCTTATTTTTATTATCCATTGTTCTTTCGACAGATATCTATCTTGGTTCCAGTTTCTGTCTATTAAGAATAGAACAGCAATTAACATGGTTGAGGAAGTGTCCCTGAGGCACGAAGAAGAATCCTTTGGGTGTATGACAAAGGGTGTTATAGTGAGTTTTTGATGTAAGTTGAGTTCCTATTTTCTGAGGAACTGGCATATTGATTTCCATAGTGGTTGTGGAAGTGTGCACTCCCTCCAGCAATAGAGCAGAGTTCTTCTTGCTCTATATTCTTCACAGCATGAATTGTTATTTGTGGGGGTTTCATTAACTTTTTCATTTATTTGACATACAAACCACAGTTTCTGCTCCTTACTCCCCTCTCTTCTCTTCCCCCACTTCTTAACCCCATCCACTTCTCTTATATGGTGGACAACCTTGAGAGATTTTTTTATCTGTGGAATTATTCCTGCATATCTGGGATGAAGTTTCCTTGATTATAATGAATGTGGTTTTTCTCCGGTGTATTTAGATTCTTGTTGCCAATATTTTAGTATATTTGCATCAATGTTCATGAGAGATTGGGGCATAATTCTCTTTCTTTGTTGCATTTTGGGTAGTTTGGGTATCAGGGTAGCAGTAGCCTCATAAAAAGAATTTGGCAATTTTCTTTTTCTTTCTATTATGTGGAACTATTTGACGAATATTGCTGTTAGTGTTTCTTTGAAATTCTGGTAGATTTCTTTCCTGACCATCTAGCCCTGGGTGTTTTGTTTCTGTTGTAGTTGTTTGGGAATTTCAATGACTCCATTGCTTTTATTAGGGGCTAAAGGCATCCTTAAGTTGCTTATCTGGTCTTGGTTTACTGTTGGTATGTGGTACTTATCCTAAAATTATTTCTTTTCTTTCAGATTTTACAATTTTATGAAGTACACGTTTTCGAAGTATGACCTAATGATTCACTGAATTTTCTCAGTGTCTATTTTTATGTCGTTCTTTTTGTTTCTGACTTTTTTTATTTTTATTTTTTGAAAGTAATTTTATTAAATTATAAAAGTTTCCATTTCCGACCCTCCTACCAACACCCTCCCACTCTCCCCACTCCCTCTCCTCCTCCCTCTCCATCCCTAAGAGCAGTCAGGGTTTCCTGCCCTGTGGGAAGTTCAAGTTCCTCCCCCCTCCCTCCAGGTCCAGGAAGGTGAGTGTCCAGACAGACTGGATCCCCAAAATCCAATATATGCAGAGGAAACAAGTCCCAGTGTCATTGTCAATGGCTTTTCAGAAAGACTCCGGGCCAGCCACATTCAGAGAATCCGGCCACATTCAGAGAATCTGGTTGGATTGCGTCCTCGGTCAGTCCCAGTCCAACTGGCCTTGGTAAATTCTCATTAGATCCGTCCCCTTGTCTCAGTGGGTGATCGCATCCCTCACAGTCCTGATTTTCTTTTTCATATTCTTCCTCCTTCTGCTCCCCATTTGGACCTTGGGGGGCTCAGTCCAGTGCTCCAATGTGGGTCTCCATCTGTATCGCCTTCCATCATCGGATGAAGGTTCCCTCTGGTCTTGCCTTCTTTGCTCACGTTCTCTTTCCTTCTGCTTCTCCTTTGGACCTAGGGAGTTAAGTCCAGTGTTCCAATGTGGGTCTATGTCTCTATCTCCATTCATTGCCAGATGAAGGTTCTATGGTGATAAGCAAAATATTCATCAGTATGGATATGGGTCAAGGCCGTTTCAGGCACCCTCTCCTCTGTCCAGAGAACAATCTGGGGATCTCTCCTTGGACCTGGGATCCCATTTATAATCAAGTCTCCTGTAAACCCTAAAATGACTTCTTTAGTTGAAATATATTCTTCCCTGATCCCATATCCATCCTTCCTCCCTCCCCCCCATCCCAGTCCACCGAACTTTCCCCATTCCTCCCCTACTCCCTTCTCTCTAACCCTCTCCCCTTCCAACAACCCTCCCACCCCCCAAGCACCCGAGGTTACCTGGGAGTCTTGTCTATTTCCAATCTCCAGGAGGATAGCTACATGATTTTCATCAGGTTCACCTTCTTCTTTAGCTTCTCTAGGATCACGAATAATAGGCTCAAAGACCTTTAATTATGGTTAGAATCCACTTATGAGTGAATACATACCATATTCCTCTTTTTGGGTCTGGCTTACCTCACTCAGTAAAGTATTTTCTATTTCCATCCATTTGCATGCAAAATTCAAGATGTCATTGTTTTTTATCGCTGAGTAAAACTCTAATGTGTATATGTTCCACACCTTTTTAACCATTCTTCTATTGAGGGGCACCTAGGTTGTTTCCAGGTTCTGGCTGTTACAAATAGTGCTGCTATGAACATAGTTGAACAAATGCTTTTGTAGTATGTTAGGGCATCTCTTGGGTATATTCCCAAGAGTGGAATTGCTGGATCCTGAGGGAGGTTGACTCCCAGTTTCCTGAGAAACCGCCACACTGATTTCCACAGTGGCTGCAAAAGTTTGAATTCCCACCAGCTATGGATGAGTGTTCCCCTCACTCCACATCCTCTCCAGCATAGGCTATCATTGGTGTTTTTGAGTTTGGCTATTCTGACAAGTGTAAGATGATATCTCAAAGTTGTTTTGATTTGCATTTCCCTGATCACTAAGGAGGTTGAGCATGACCTTAATTGCCTTTTGGCCATTCGAAGTTCATCTGTTGTGAATTCTCTGTTCCGTTCAATACCTCATTTTTTATTTGGGTTAATTAGAGTTTTAGTGTCTAGTTTCTTGAGTTCTTTGTATATTTTGGAGATCAGACCTTTGTCTGATGAGGGGTTTGTGAAGATCTTCTCCCAGTCGGAAGGTAGCCTTTTGGTCTTACTGACAGTGTCCTTTGCTTTACAGAAGCTTCTCAGTTTCAGTAGGTCCCATTTATTCATTGTTTCTCTTATTGTCTGTGCTACTGGGGTTCTGCTTAGGAAGTGGCCTCCTGTGCCTATATCTTGTTGAGTACTTCCCACTTTCTCTTCTATCAGGTTCAAAGTGGACAGATTAATGTTGATGTCTTTAATCCATTTGGACCTGAGTTTTGTGCATGGTGATAGATATGGATCTATTTTCATTCTCCTACAGGTTGACATCCAGTTATGCCAGCACCATTTGTTAAAGATGCTTTCCTTCTTCCATTGTATACCTTTAGCTCCCTTGTCAAATATCAGGTGTTCATAAGTTTGTGGGTTAATACCCGGGTCTTCTATTTGATTCCATAGGTCGACTTCTCTGTTCTTATGCCAATACCAAGCTGTTTTCAATACTGTTGCTCTGTAATAGAGTTTGAAGTCAGGGATGGTAATGCCTCCAGAAGTTCCTTTATTCTATAAGATTGTTTTGGCTATCTTGGGTTTTTTGTTTTGCCATATAAACTTAATTATTGTTCTCTCAAGGTCTGTGAAGAAGTTTGATGGAATTTTGATGGGAATTTCATTGAATCTATAGATTGCTTTTGGTAGAATTGACATTTTTACTATGTTGATTCTCCCAATCCAAGAGCAAGGGAGGTCTTTCCATTTTTCTGGTATCCTCCTCAATTTCTTTCTTCAAGGACTTAAAGTTCTTGTCAAATAGGTCTTTCACTTCCTTGCTTAGTGTTACCCAAAGATATTTTATGCTATTTGTGGCTATCATGAAAGGTGATGCTTCTCTGATTTCCCTCTCTGCTTCTTTATCCTTTGTGTATAGGAGGGCCACTGATTTTTTGGAGTTGATCTTGTATCCTGCCACATTACTAAAGGTGTTTATCAACTGTAGGAGTTCTTTGGTAGAGTTTTGGGGGTCGCTTTTGTACACTATCATATTGTCTGCAAATAACGAAAGTTTAACTTCATCCTTTCCAATTCGAATCCCCTTGATCCACTTATGTTGTCTTATTGCTATTGCTAGAACTTCAAGCTCTATATTGAGGAGGTATGGAGAGAGTGGACAGCCTTGTCGTGTTCCTGATTTTAGTGGAATGGCTTTGAGTTTCTCTCCGTTCATTTTGATGTTAGCTGTCGGCTTGCTATATATTACTGTTATTATATTTAGGTATGATCCTCGTATACCCAATCTCTCCAACACCTTTATCATAAAGGGTTGTTGAATTTTGTCAAATGCTTTTTCAGCATCCAATGAAATGATCATATGGTTTTTTTCTTTCAGTTTATTTATATGATGGATTACATTGATAGATTTGCGTATGTTGAACCAGCCCTGCATCTCTGGGATGAAGCCCACTTGATCATAACAGATAATTTTTCTAATGTATTCTTGGATTCAGTTTGCCAGTATTTTATTGAGTCTTTTTGCGTCAATGTTCATGAGTGAGATTGGCCTGTAATTCTCTTTCTTGGTTGTGTCTTTGTGTGGTTTTGGTATCAGAGTAACTGTGGATTCATAAAAAGAGTTTGGCAATGATTCTTCTGTTTCTATATTGTGAAATACATTAAGGAGTATAGCTATTAGCTCTTCCTGGAAGTTCTGGTAGAATTCTGCATTGAAACCATCTGGTCCTGGGCTTTTTTTGGTAGGGAGATTTTTGATAACAGCTTCTAATTCTTCACGACTGAGAGGTCTATTTAGATTGTTCACCTGGTCTTGGTTCAACTTTGGTATATGGTACTTATCTAAAAAAATGTCCATTTCTTTTACATTTTCCAACTTTGTGGCATATAAACTTTCGTAGTAAGATGTAATGATTCTCTGAGTTTCCTCCGTGTCTGTGGTTATGTCCCCCTTTTCATTTCTGATTTTATTAATTTGCATGTTCTCTCTCTGCTGTTTGATTACTTTGGATTGGGGTTTGTCAATCTTGTTGATTTTCTCCAAGAACCAGCTTTTTGATTCATTGATTCTTTGGATTGTTTTCTGTGTTTCTATTTTGTTGATTTCAGCCCTCAGTTTGATTATTTCCAGTCTTCTAGACCTCCTGGGTGAATTAGCTTCTTTTTTTTCTAGAGCTTTCAAGTGTGCTTGTAAGTCTCCAATATGTGCTTTCTCCGTTTTCTTTAATTGGGCACTTTGTGCTATGAACTTTCCTCTTAGCACTGCTTTCATAGTGTCCCATAGGTTTGAGTATGTTGTGGCTTTATTTTCATTAAATTCAAGGAAGACTTTAATTTCTTTCTTTATTTCTTCCTTGACCCAGGGGTGATTCAGTAGTTGAATTTTCCACTTCCATGAGTTTTTTGTTTTCCTGGGTGTAGCACTGTTGTTGAATTCTAACTATAATCCATGGTGGTCTGACAAGACACAGGTGGTTACTAATATTTTTTTGTATTTGTGGACGTTTGTTTTGTTACCCAGTATGTGGTCAATTTTTGAGAAGGTTCCATGGGCAGCAGAGAAGAAGGTATATTCTTTCCTATTTGGGTGGAATGTTCTATAGATGCCCGGGCCCCGCGTGCAAGGGAGCAGCTCTGGGGAGATCTTGTGGCCCCAGGGGGAAGGGGGGAAAAGAGGACGGTGTACCTGGATGAAGGCTGGGATAGGGTTCGGGAGAACTCTGCAGGGTGGAGCCACCACTGCAGGGTGACCAGAAAGTCGAGCGGGGCGGGGAACGTCTGAATTCCTCCTAGCAGAAGCCTTCGAGCCAGGAGCAAACTCACCCCTCCTCCAATTGATGTCTGCTAGAAGTTCACTGTCTCTTGCTGGTCAGGAATGTCATTTGTCTCTGATTTTTAAAATTTATTTATTCTCTGTATATTTTGGTTAGTTAGGATGAGGGTTTTTCTAGCATGTTGATTGAAAGAACTCACTGTTTCATTGATTCTTTGGAACGTTCTTTTTCTTTCTACTTTATTGATTTTAACCCTCAATTTGATTATTTCCTGCCATCTGTTCCTCATGGCTTTGTTTGATTCTCTTTGTTTTAGAGCTTTCAGGTATACTATTAAGTCATTGGTGTGAGATTTCTTCAAATTTCTTCTGAAAACGCATTCAATTTTTAAAAAAAATTTCATTTTCATTCCAACCAAATTCTCCCTCCCGCTCCTCCTCTTGATCCCCTCTTTACCCCCACATCCATGCCCCATTCACTTCTACTAACATGTAAGGACCCCCATGGGGAGCTGATAAAGTCTTGCACCATATGTTGCACCAGGACCAAGTCCCTCCTATGTGCATTAAGATTTCCAACTTTTTCATTCATTTTACATACCAACCACAGATGCCCCTCCCTATCCTCCTCCCATTTCCTCCATCTTCCACCCCCCTAAGCCCTATAGGCATCCCAGAAAGTGTAAGGCCTCCCATGAAGACACAAGGAAGCCTGGAACATGAAGTTGATGCAAGATGAAGGCTGAACAAGGCATCCCACCATAAGGAGTGGGCTCCAAAAAGCCAGGGATAGATCCTGGTACCAAGAATTGTGTCCATTGCTATTAAGAGATATTAATGACCAGTGATCGATAATTCATGTTACCTTTTTCATTTTGTTGCTGGTGGCGGTGTTCCTATGTGTGCATGTGTGTGTGTGTGTGTGTGTGTGTGTGTGTGTGTGTGTGTTTCCTTTCTTTGGGTTGAGATTGTCTATTAGCCATGTTTTTGTGCTTGTAGTTAACTTTCTTGGGTTGTAGTTTTTCCTTCTAGTACTTTCTGTAGGGCTGTATTTGTGGGTAGGTATTGTGTAAATGTGTTTTTATCATGGAATGTCTTGTTTTCTCCATCTGTGGCGATTGAAAACTTTGTTGGGTATAGTAGTCTGGGCTGGTGTCCATTGTCTCTTAGCATCTGCAAAACATCTGTCAAGGATGTTCTGGCTTGTAGAGTCTCAGTTGAAAAGTGGGGTATAATTTTGATAGGTCTGTCTTTATATGTGACTTGGACTTTTTCCTTTGCTGTTCTTAATATTCTTTTTTATTCTGTATGGTTAGTGTTTTGATTATTATGGAGCAAGGGTACTATATTTGTTGAGTCTCTTTAGGGTTCTGCGAGCTTCTTGTACTTTTCTAGGTCTGTCCTTCTTTAGGTTGGGAATGTTTTCTTCTATGATTTTTTGAACATGTTTTCTGTGCCCTTGATCTGGAATTTTTCTTCTTCCATCTGTATTATTCTTAGGAGTGGTCTTTTCATGGCCTTCCAGATTTACTGGATGTTTTGTTAGGAATTTATTGGTTTGGTTTTAACATTTACTTTGACCAGTGAATCTTTTTCGTCTAACGTATCTTCAATGCTTGAGATTCTTTCTTCCATCTATTGTAGTTTGGTGGTCATGCTTGCATCTGTAGCTCAGTTACTCAGGTTTTACAATTCTAGAATTTTTTTAGTTTGTGTTTGCTTTATAGGTTCTATTTCAATTTTCAAGTCTTGAACAGTTTCCTTTACATGTTTGATTGTTTCTTCTTGGCTTTTCAAAGGGGAGTTAGTGATTTATTCCAATTTTTTACTTGTCTTTTCCTCAATTTTTTATGTTAACTTTTCATTTACTCTTTAAGGGCTTTCATAATCTTTATAAATGTGTTTTTGAGCTTGTTTTCTTGTGCTTCTTCTGCATTGTAATGTTCAGGTCTTGCTGTTGTAGAACCTCTAGGTTCTGGTGGTGCCAATTTTCCCTTTCTGTTGTTGAATGTATTCTCACACTGGCATTTAAGCATCTGTTTTTCCAACTGGTTTGAATTTTGCCTATGCCTTTGTAGTCTACTGAGGTTGCAGGGAAGTGTTGGTCATGGGGAGTGTCACTCAAGCCCATTGGTTTGGCACCAGAGTGGGTCTTGGGGGAAAATAATCCAGTAGGTGATGCTCGTGGTCCAGCCTGAATGCATGTCTCGCATGTCATTAGTGATTTTGACCTTAACCATGCTAAGGGGTGTAAGACAGAATCTGAAAGTAGTCTTAATTTGCATTCTCCTGATGCCCAAGGATGCTGAACATTTCTTGAAGTGTTTATCACCTATTTTAGAGTCCTTTGTTGGGAATTCTCTGTCTAGAACTATGTACCACTTTTTAATGTGACTTTTGTTAATAATTAGGAAAAGCAATTGAGTTCCACTAGACCAGCTAATTCAAACTCTTGTTACCTTCATGTTGATAGATTTGTTCAAAGGATATAGTGTGTATTATAGCTGAAACACAACTTTGAAAATAACTTAAAGATAGACCAGGATGATTTTGTCAAATATCTTTGAGGTGAAAAACCCAAAAAGGCAATCTAAAGTTTTAGAAAAGCACATAGTTGAGTGAGGAACTCATTAACATCAGAGAAGTAGAAGGAAGCAGCCCAATTATCCTTATCTGACAGGCCTTTCATGCTAGGATTGCTTGATGACCAAAAGGTGATGATTAATTTTCTATACCCATTTTACCCTCAGTCTGCCGATATAAGAATCTACTGATGAGTGGATATGTACCCTAAAGATTTCAAGTAGATCTGACTGATAATTTTTCATATATAAAAGTTTAGATTTGTGATTCTTTTAAGATTTTTCATAATATTATCTTTTGAGGTAAATAAGTAATTGGTTCTTTCTCTGTAACCACAAAATGGAGGGATACAAGGAATATATGGAAAAATAATAAAACAATATACAACTAGTCGACAGTCAAACTCAAATTTAATGTAGAAAAACTCAAAAGGATTTCACTAAATTCAAGACCAAGACAAGACTATCCAGTCTCTCCATATCTATTCAAAATGGTTCTTGAAGTTCTGTCTAGAGCAAAAAGAGAACAAAAGGAGATCAATGGGATCCAAAGTGGACAAGAAAGTCAAACTTCCACTATTTGCAGATGATATGAAAGTGTATATGAGTGACTTAAAACTCTATTAGGGAAATCCTATAACTGATAAATACCTTCAGTAATGTGGCAGGATAAAAGATAAACTATAAAAACCAATAGCCCTTCTATATACAAAACATAAAGACGTTGAGAAAGAAATCGGATAAATATCACCCTTCATAATAGCCACAAGTGACATAAAATATCTTGGGGCTACACTAACCATGAAAGTGAAAGACCTTTTCGACAGCAATATTAAGTCTTTGAAAAAAGACATTGAAGAAGATATCAGAAAATGGAAAGATCTCCCATGTTTTTGAATAGGTATGATCAACATAACAAAAATGGCAATCCTACCAAAAGCAATGTGTAGATTCAATGTAATCACCATTAACAACTCAACACAATTCTTCACAGACATTAAAAGAATAATACTCAACTTCATATGGAAAAACCAAAACAAAAAAGCCATGATAACCCAAAAAATCCCATACAACAAAGAAACTTCTGGAGGCATCACCATCCGTGACATCAAGCTCTATTGTAGAACTAGATTAGTGAAAACTGCTTGATATTGAAATAAAAACAGAGTGGTTGATCAATGGAATTGAATGGAAGTCCCAGATATTAATCCATATACTTTTGAACATGTGATTCTTGACAAAGAAGCCAAAATTATACTAGAAAAAAAGGAAAGCACCTTCAACAAATGGTGCTGGCATAACTGGATATCAACATGTAAAAAAAAATGAAAACGTATGCATATTTATTTCCATGCACAAAATTCAAGTAAAAATGGATTAAAGACCTCAATATAAATCTGGCCACACTAAACCTGGTACAAGAGGAAGCGGGAATTAGCCTTCAATGAATGGGCACAGGAGATTACTTCCTAACTATACCACTAGAACAATAGACACTGAGAGCAATAATAAATAAATGAGACATCCTGAAACTGAGACACTTCTGTAAGGCAAAGGATATTTTTAATACTGAATGGGAAAAGATCTATAGTTTATACTGAATGAGAAAAGATCTTCATCATCCCCACATCAGATAGAGGACTGATCTCCAACATACATAAAGACCTCAAGATATTAGACATTAAAATTCCAAATAATCCAGTTGAAAAATGGATTACAAAACTAAGCATCGAATTCTCAACAGAAGAATCTCAAATGGCCAATTGACACTTGAGGAAATGTTCAACATTCTTAGTCATCAGAAAAATGCAAATTAAAATGATTCTGAGATGCCATCTTACACCAGTCAGAATGTGTAAGTTCTAAAAGACCTATGATAACTTCTGCTGGATGCTGAGAGGATGTGGAATAAGGAGAATAGTCCTCCATTGCTAGAAGGAATGCAAATTTGCACAACCACTTTGAAAATCAGTATGACGATTTTTCAGAAAACTGGGAATTAATCTACCTCAGGGCCCAGCTATACAAGTCTTTGGCATATACCCCCAAAATGCTCATATTACTAGGACATCTCTTCAACTATGTTCATAGGAGCATTGTTTTTAATAGCCAGAACCTGGAAACAATGTAGATGCCCCTAAACTGAAGAATATATTTAAACAATGTAGTATATTTAAATACTGGAGTACTGGTGTGGTACCATGGTCTGTATTCTGTCAATTATATCTTAAGTAAATGCTGATTGGCCAGTAACCAGGCAACAAGTATAGGCAAGACAACCAGACAGAAAGTAGAGGTGGGTCAATGAGAACAAGAGAATTCTGGAAAGAAGGAAGCCCATTCCTCTGGAGTATCATCCCAGACACAGAAGAAGGAAGATGTGACTGCCTCACTGAAAAAGGTGCTGAGCCATGTGGCTAACATATACTAGAATAATGGGCTAATATAAGCTATAAGAGTTAATAAGAAGCCTAAGAAAAGGCCAGCTGGACTGGGAGTGATGGAGCATGTGATCAAAATGGACACTCTGAATGTGGCTGGCAATGAAGGCTGACTGAAAAGCCAAGGACCGTGGCACTGGGTTTTATTCTACTGCATGGACTGAGATTGTGGGAGCCTGGTTTGTTTGGATGCTCACCTTTATAGACCTGGATGGAGGGGGTAGGACCTTGGATTTCCCATGGGGCAGGGAACCCTGACTGCTCTTAAGACTAGAGTGGGAGGAGGAGGTGGGGAGGGAGAGGGAAAAGGGAGGCGGGGAGGAGGTAGAAATTTTTTTTCTAATTTAATGCACTTTATTCAGTTAAAGTAATATTCCACATGATAAACAAATGTAACATACCTTTGCTTAATTAAAATAGTATTCCAAAACACAATCTTGTCTTGTTTCTGATATTAATGGAAATGATAGCTTTCTCCATTTAGATTAATATATTCTGTAAATCATTGATGTTTATCACTTTTATTCCCAGTATCTTCAGAACTCTTATTAAGAAGGGATATTGAATTTTTTCAAAGACTTTTTCCACATCTAATGGTATGATTGTGTGGCTTTTATCTTTAAGTCTGTTTATATAGTGATTCACATTTACAGATTTCTGTATGTCAAACAATCCCTGCATCTCTGAAATGAGACTACTTGATTATCGTTGATGATCTTTTCTATGTGTTCTTGGATTTATTTTGAAAGTATTTGATTAAGTTTTTTTTACATCTATACTCATAAAACAAATTAGTCTGTAATTCTCTTTCTTTGTTAGGTGTTTATTTGGTGTATATATCACAGTAAATGTGGCTGTATAACAACATTGTACAATGTTCCTTCTGTTTCTTTTTAATTTACAATATAATTTTGGAAGTATTGGTGTTAATTCTTCATTGAAAGTCTGGTATAATTCTGTGCTGAATTTATCTTGCCTTAGACTTGTATTGTTTCAAAGTCTTTTAATTAAAGCCTCTATGTTACTAGGGGTCATGAGTCTGTTTGAATTGGTTATACAATCTTGATTCAAGTTTGGTAGATGTTATATAACAAAAAATATATTCATCTCCCTAGATTTTCCAAATTGGTGGGATAGAGTTATAAATTACATCCCTATTATTCTCTGGATTTCCTAAGAATCTGTCATAAATAAATAAATAAATAATTTTTTGTAAAAAAGAAAATGGGCCAATCAGTTTATAGTTAATGTAGACCTCTATATGATTTCTTTGCAACTTAACTACTCCAGGAAAAAGGCAACACAGAACCTCAGACAACAAATGGTGACCAACATGGGGACCACTGCATCCACATAAAGCCTGAAAGAGTTCAGGATATAATTCTAAACAGAAAAGTATAGAGTAAAGCATGGCTTCTTGGTAGCAGCAATTTCTCAGGTCTGCTCTGCTTGCTAGAGGCAAACAAGCACTCTCATTTAAGAGAGGCTTCCTGATTTAGCTTTAGCTGCAAAACCATGCATCTCTTTTAAGAGGTCCTGCCATGAAACACTTAAATGGTGTTGATGAAAAGCTGACCAGATGCTTTTTGTTTTTCAGCCGTAGCAGGAAAAATGCTGCATTGTCTTAAAATGCTGGCTTTCTGGGCCATCCTGCCAGTGCAAACTCTGACTCTTTCAGGCAAGAGGTCCAACTACAGAGCATTTGAGTTTGGTTTGTGAGCACACTGTTGCACCTTGCTTGCTGGCAAGGACCTTGAAACACCATAGAGTTGTGGCAATAAACATGGCTCCAGCTGGTACCTCAACCATGAGCCTGGAATCTCAGAAAGCTAAGGAATAGGCTGGATCTAGCCTTCAAAGCCACGGCTTTAATCCTCACCATATTGCTTAGCAAATTAAAGACTCTTGTGGTCAGAAAAAGGGAGATATATACATCAAAGAGAGATTTAAAGACAAAGAAAACCTCTAAATGGTTTACAATGTGCTAAAAATATATGCAGGCTTGGGAGACAAAAGAAAATGGTTAATCTCCTTAAAATAAAATAGAAAGAAAGAGAATAGCTGGATGTGGTAGAACACACCTTTGTAACGTGAGGGTCGGCTTGTTGGGGTTTTTGTCCTGCCTGGTTCCCATAGCCGGCAAGTTCCAAAGAAAATCACACAAGGTCTGCATAAGTTATAAACTGATTGGCCCATTAGCTTAGGGTTCTTATTAGCTCTTGTAGTGTATATTAACCCATTATTCTTATCTATGTTAGCCACAGGGCTCAGGACCTTTTTCAGCAGGGCAGGCCACATCTTGCTTCTTCCATAATCTGGGCAGGACTGCAGAGTGAGCTTTCTGCTTCTCAGAATTCCCCTGTAGGGTTGTCCTACCTATACTTCCTGCCTGCCTACTGGCCAATCAGAGTTTATTTAAAGCATAATTGACAGAATATAGAATTGTCCCACACCACACCTTTAATTCCAACACTAAGGAGACAGGCATATAGACCTCTGTGAGTTCAAGGTGTGGCAGCATACACCTTTAATCCCAATGCTTGGGAGGCAGAGACAGACAGATCTCCGTGAGTTCAAGTTGTGGTGGCATACACCTTTTATCCCAGTGCTTGGTTGGCAGAGGCAGACAGATCCCTGTGAATTCAAGGTGTGGTGGCATACACCTTTAATCTCAACACTTGGGAGGCAGAGGCAGCCAGATCTCTGTGAATTCAAGGTGTGCTGGCACACATCTTTAATCCCAACAATTGGGAGGCAGAGACAGGCAGATCTCTATGAGTTCAAGGACAGCCTGGTCTACAGAGGTATTCCAGAATAAGAATATATAGAAACCCTGTCTCAAAAAGCCAAAAATCATAAATAAAAGAAATAGAGATTAAAATAAAGCCACGTAAAGATGAAAAAATACACAGTGAGTCTGGATACTGTATGTTATTATGCTCTCTTTGAGTTGTCTGAAAGCTGAGGAAGGAACAACAGCTGCTAAAAGATATTTGTTTATAAATGCTGCTAAATTAATCCAAGATAGGTATTTTGAAAATACCTTGACTTCAAAAGATATGCTACTTTGAAGAGGTTTTGGTTTTGCTTCCACATAAAATGAGAAGCTGTGGATTCATTCTGAGTTAATAAAAATCAGGTTTGATCAAGGACAATCCCCTGAGAAATCTGTCAGGAACAAATGGCCCAGATGTCTGAGTTCTACATCTAGAACAGATTCAAGTCTGCTGTTGGAGATGATCAAGCCTCACAGTATACTCCAGTCAGGATTGGAGTATACTATCATAACTCAAAATTTTGTTTATGTCCCCATTATATTATCAGTGCCCGCAACCAGCAGGAAGTAGCCTGGAAAATTATGTCCACATTCCCACAAAATGTACTATAGATATTCTTTTTTTTTTAAAACAGGGGGAAGTAGTGTAGGACTGTGGTCTGTATTCTGACAATTATATGTTAAGTAAATGCTGATTGGCCAGTAGCCAGGCAGCAAGTACAGGTGGAACAACCAGACAGAAAGTAGAGGTGAGTCAACAAGAACAGGAGAATTCTGGGAAGGAGGAAGCTCATTCCTTGAGAGTTCCATCCCACACACAGAAAAAGCAAGGCGTGACCGCCTCACTGAAAAAGGTACTGAGCCATGTGGCTAGCATATACTAGAATAATGGGCTAATATAAGTTATAAGAGTTAATAAGAAGCCTGAATTAATGTGCCCATCAGTTTATAGTTAATGTAGACCTGTACGTGTTTTCTTTGGGACTTAACTACTGCAGGAACAAGGCGGGACAGAAACCTCAGACAAAAGAGTCCTCAGTGTTAAAAAAATGACACCTTATAGAAAACGCTTTACTGAGTGAGGTAAGCCAGACCCAAAAAGAGGAACACGGTATGTATTCACTCATAAGTGGATTCTAACCATAATTAAAGGTCTTTGAGCCTATTATTCGTGATCCTAGAGAAGCTAAATAAGAAGATGAACCTGATGAAGATTATTTAGCTATCCACCAGGAGGTAGGAAATAGACAAGAGTCCCAGGTAACCTCGGGTGCATGGGGGGTGGGAGGGTCGATGGAAGGGGAGAGGGTTAGAGAGAAGGGAGTAGGGGAGGAATGGGGAAAGCTCGGTGGCCTGGGATGGGGGGGGAGGGAGGAAGGATGAATATGGGATCAGGGAAGAATATATTTCAACTAAGGGAGTCATTTTAGGGTTTACAGGAGACTTGATTATATATGGGATCCCAGGTCCAAGGAGAGATTCCCCCAGATTGTTCTCTGGACAGAGGAGAGGGTGCCTGAATCGGCCGTGGCCCATAACCATACTGATGTATATTTTGCTTATCACCATAGATCCTTCATCTGGCGAAGGACGGCGATATAGTGGGAGACCAACATTGGAGCACCGGATTGAACCCCCCGAGGTCCAAATGAGGAGCAGAAGGAGGAAGAACATGAAAAACGAAATCAGTACTGCGAGGGATGCTATCACCCACTGATACAAGGGAACGGATCTAATGAGAGTTTACCAAGGCCAGTTGGACTGGGACTGAACGAGGAGGTGATCTAACCAGATTCTTGGAATTTGGCCGGATTCTCTGACTGTGGCTGGCCCGAAGTCTTTCTGAAAAGCCATTGACTATGATACTGGGACCTGTTTCCTCTGCATATACTGTTTTTTGGGGATCCAGTCTGTTTGGACACTCACCTTCCTGGACCTGGAGGGAGGGGGAAGGAACTGGAACTTCCCACAGGGCAGGAAACCCTGACTGCCCTAAGGGACGAAGAGGGAGGAGGAGAGGGAGTGGGGGGAGTGGGAGGGTGTTGGGAAGAGGGGCGTAAATGGAAACTTTTATAATTTAATAAAATTTACTTTAAAAAAAATGACACCTTAAAATTTGCATTAAATTTATAGAACTAGAAAAGACCATACTGAGTGAGGTAAAGCAGGCCCAGAAAGATGAATGGTATGTACTCACTCATGAGTGGATACTAGTTATAAATCAAAGAATATTCAGCCTATCGTTCATGATCATAGAGAAGCTAAGTAACAAGGTGAACCCTAAGAAATACATGTATATATCCCCCTGGAATGGGGAAATAGACGAGATGACCTGACATAATTGGCAGTATGGGGGTGGATGGGTAAAGGGAGGGTGGGAGCGAAAGAGGATGGGAGAAGGGGAGTGGAAAAGAGTACTTGAGGGAACAGGATATTTAAGATAGAGGAAGGATAGAGATGAGAGCAAAGAAAGAGATATTTTGATTGAGTGAGCCATTATGGGACTAGCAAGTATCCTGGCACTAGAGAATTTCCCAGGAAACAACAAGGATGGCCACAGCTAAGATCATAAGCAATAGAGGAGAGGGTATCCAGACTGGCCTTGTCCTATAGTGAGACTGATGAATATCTTAAATGTTTCTATAGAACCTTCATCCAGCAAATGATGGAAACAGAGGCAGAGACCCGCATCAGAGAACTGGACTGAGCTCCCAAAGTGCTGTTGAAGAGTGGGAGGGGTGAGACTATAAGAACAGACATCAAAACCATGATGGCAACAGCCACTGAAACAGTGTACCTGAACTAATGGGAACTCACCAACTCCATCTGGACAGGGAAAGTACCAACATAGGTTCAAACTTGACCCTCTGAATGTCGGTGACAATTTTATATCAGGATCACTGGCAGTGGCACCAGAACTTCTCCCTACAGTTCGTACTGGCTTTCAGGAAACCTATTCTCTTTGGATGGATACCTTGCTCAGCCTAGGTATAATAAGGAGGACCTTGGACATTTCTCAAAGCAATGTGCCTTACCTTCTCTGAGGAATCGTTAAGGTGTGGTATGGGGGATTAGGTAGAGGTAATGGGAAGTGGGGAGGGAGGGGTAGGGACAGGGATTGATATGTAAAATGAAAAAAGATTGTTTTCTTTTTCAAAAAGAAAAATAACACAAATTAAAAGAAAAGAGATTGTTGATGTGTGGGTGTGCATCCTAAAGGTTTAACATAGTTCTGACTGATTCTTTTTCTTATATAATAACTTAGATTTGTGATTCTTTTAAGATTTCATTAGATTATATTTTGAGATAAATAATAAAGCGATTGATCCTTTATTTGTACCACAAATTGTGGCCTGCCATTAAAAAAAATGTCTTGGTTACACTCCTATAATCTGTAACTCTTTTCTTAGGGATGAACATACTTGGATTCTCGGGAAAATTTGTTTTCACCTGTCATACATAAAATATTTAATCATGTAAGGGATATGGAAAACATGATCTTATTTACTTTTATTTATTGTAATCATTCACATGAAAAATGGATTGTAACCATATTGTAACTGTCATATTGCTTGAGAGATTTGCTGTGGTATATAAGCTGTAAGGGAAAGAATAAAGAGAGAAGAAGAAGAAAAACATCCACTCGGAGAGAATACAGAAGTCTAAAGATAAAAATAGGAGAAAATATCAAGAAAGAAGATAGAGTGGGAAGGAAAACATCAAGACTGAGTTAGTTAGGAAAAAGACATGAAGAGAGCTGGAAGGAAAATATCAAGAGGAACACAAGGGACTTTTCAGGCTACAGATAATAAAAGAGAATAGAGAAGTCAAATAAATAATACAGAAGAAAGGGGGAAACCATCAAGAGAGTGTGTGAGCATCTTTTCCCTTAACCCCCTCAGAGAAAAAAGTCATTGTACATGTCAACTCCATGGATTCCTTTCAAACCCTGGCCTGCTGAAGGCTGTCCCCAGAGCCTCAATAGATCACCAAATTTATGAGTTCCCTGGTGGAATTTCTAGGGTCAGTTATGTAAACTATCCTGTCATCTGAAAATCACAATTCTTTGACTTCTTCCTTTCCAATTTGATCTTCTACATTTGACTTGTTGCTCTAGTTAAGACATCAAGTACTCTATTGAGTAGGAATGGAGACTGTGGACAGCTTTTTCTTGTTCTTGATTTGAGTGGAATTGCTTTTGAGTTTCTCTCTGTTTACTCTGATGGTGGCTACTCACTTGCTGCAAGCTGAATTTCCTATGTCAAGGGATGCCAAGGGATGTCCCTTATATCCTCAATAGGTTCAATGTATTTTTGTTCATTTATTGGGATGATCATATATTTTTGTCATTCAGTCTCTTTACATGGTGGATTATGTTTATTGATTTTCATATGTTGAGCCACCCCAGCCATTCTAGGATGAAGCCTACTTGATCATGGTAGATGGGCTTTTTGACATTTTCTTGAACTCTGTTTGCAAGTATATTATTAATTATTTTTGCTTCTATGCTCATAAGGGAAATTGATCTGTAATTCTGTTTCATGTTTTAGTATTTGTGTGGTTTGGATATCAGGGTAACAATGGCCTCATATAATGAACTTCTGTGCTAAAACCTTGCAACCCAGGGGTTTGATTTTACTGGGAGGTTTTTAATGATTGTTGTTAATTCCCTAGTGATTACAAGTCTACTAACATTGTTTATCTGACTTTGGTTTATTAACCTTTGGTTAGTGATACCTCTTGAGAAAAATATTCATTTCTTTTATATTTTCCAAATTGGTGGCCTACATGTTTTTAAAATATGTACTTATGATTCTCTGCATTTCCTAAGTGTCTGCTGTTTTGTCCTACTTTTCATTTCTGATTTTGTTAATTTGAATCTTCTATCTCTGCCTTTTAGTTAGTTTGCATAAACATTTGTCTATCTTGTTGAATTTTTAATGAACCAACTCTTTTAATTATTTTATTTGTTTTCTCTTTGTTTCTATTTTATTGGTTGTTGCCCTCAGTTTGATTATTTATTGCCATCTACTCCTCTTGTATGTGGTTACTTCTTTTGTTCTAGAGCTTTCTGGTGTGCTGTTAAGTGGCTAGTATATGGACTACCCCCTCCTCGTCTTTTTCATGTAGGCACCTAGTGCTATGAAATTTCCTCTTAACATCACTTTCATTGTGTCCCATAAGTTTGGGGATGCTGTGTATTTGCTTTATTGAGTTTAGAATGTCTTAATTTTCTTTGTGAATTTTGTGCATGATGCATTTTCATTTATTAGTGTTGTTGTTCTGATTCCATGAATGTGTAGGCTTTGTGTTGTTCGTGATGTTCAGCTTTAACCTGTGGTAGTCTGACAGGATGAGGGGAGCTGTTTCACTTTTCTTGGATATGTTCAGTTTTAGAGAACGTTCCATGAGGTCCTGAGATGGAGATATATTCTTATGTATTTGTGAAATGGTCTGTAAATATCCTTTAATTCCATTTTGGTTTAGGATGTCTATTCCCTCAAGCATTTCTCTTTTATTTTTTGACTGGATGACTTCTCTGTTTGGTGAGAATGGGGTTTTGAAGTTTCCCAGTATTAGTGTGTGAGGATCAATATTTGATTTAAGCTGTAGTAGTGTTTCTTTTACAAACATGGGTGCCGTTGTGTTTGGTTTGCAGTAGATGATATGAGCTGCACTATCACTATGTGGAGCGTCCTTCACTATGTCTTGTGATTGGTTTTGGCTTGAGGTCCATTTGGTACCTATTTAAGTGACTACACCATTTTGCTTCATGTGTCCATTTGCGGGAATAACTTTTTCCAACCATTTACCTGGAGATGCTGTCTTTTCTTGACGCTGAGCTGTGGTTCTTGAATGCAGAGGAAATATGGCTATTGTTTTTGCATCTATTGTGTTAGTCTTTGTCTTTTTTTTGGAGAATTGAGACCATTGATATTGAGAGATATCAATGACTAACGATGGGTGATTTTGTTGGTGTTGATTTTGTAATATGTGTGAGTATGTGTGTGTCCCTTCTTTTGATTTTTCTAGAAAGAATTGATTTACTTCCTCTGTCTTCATGGACTAGCCAATAGTTAGCCTCTTCATATTGGAGGCTTTCTTCTAGCTCCCTCTGTAGGGCTGGATTTGTAGGTAGATATTGTTTATATTTCACTTTATAATGAAATATTGCATTGTCTTTATTGATGGTAATTGAAATTGTCTCTGAGGACAGTATTCTGGGCTAGCACCTGTGGTTTCTTAGGGTGTGCAGCAACCTTTCAAGGCCCTTCCAGCTTGTAGAGCCTCTATTGAGATGTCAGGTAAAATTCTAACAGGTCTGCCTTTATATGTTACTTGGTCACTTTCCCTTCCAGCTTTTAGGATTTTCTCTTTCTTCTGTATATTTATTGCTTTGAATATTATATGGTTCCTGAATAATCCATTTCTCAAATTCCCCAAGTTTTGGTTTTCTTTATCTATTCTGTCTCTAATTTCAGGTCTTCAACAGCTTTATTCATTTCCTTGCACTGTTGTTTGTGTTTTCTCGGATTTCTTCAAGAAGTTTTTTAATTTCCTTTATTCGGCTTTCTATAATTATTATACCTGCCATTTTCAGATCTTTTTCTTGTTCTTCTGCTGAGTTGGAATATTCAGGGCCTGCTATGCTGGGATAGCTGTGCTCTAGCTGAGACTCATTGCCTTGACTATTATTGATTGTGTTTTTATATAGGCGTCTAGGAAACTGGGATTGGAAAGACTGTAATTCTAGATGTGAATATCTGGCCTTGCCTTCACGGGGTGAGTGTTTTGTTTCTTGGTGGTTGTTCCTTCTCCGATTTCCAGAGAGTGTGATGGGGTGGATGAGTGTTGCCTGATTTCCTGGGATGTTCAAAGGGTGTTTTGACATGCAATGCCTGCTGGTGTTGGAGGCTGGGATATTAGGATGAATTTGGGGAGGGACACTTAGAGAAGGAGGTCTTTCAGATGCTTTGGGTATGGGATCAGAGAGGGACCACCGCAGGTGTCAAGCTGCAGAGCTGCAGATGAGCCTAGTGGTAACAGATCCCAGGAGCAGCAGTAGAGCTGTGTGTCTGCTGCCACGGACCGGCTCAGGGGAGCCACTCAGACCGTGGGAGAATCAGGGCGAAGGCTCAGGAAAATTCAGGAATCAGTGAGGAAATGACAGACAGACACATTCAATGTGGTTGAATATGCTGCTGCGACTTTACTTCAATCAGCGCAAGGTTTATATTCTTTTACAATCAAAGAACTTGGCTGGCTGGGTTGAGCTAAGTGACCTTGTGCTCAGAATATCCTGGGTGGGAGAGGGGAAGGCCACTATCTTCCTGGGAAAACATTCTGCTAGGAAATTTCAAAGACATGATCTCAAACTTCTCTGAAGCTCGTCTCACACCATTGACCTCAACTCTCCTCCCTTCCTAATTCTCAGGCTCAGATGTTGTTATCAGTCTAGGTCTTTTTCTCCCCACAAGAAAGGCTTCATAGGCCTCCTGTTTGCAACTGCACGTATCCCCCAGGCAGATGCCGAGTGGGGACTGCTGCAGCTGTTTTTCTGCAGAAGGCTTCTAAGGTTTCTCCTAGTAATATTAACTCTTTTTGCTCCACATCAGTAAGGAATTATCCTAACTATGACCCCCAATTCCCAGAACTGGCTACTTCTTTAAAGGATTTAATGAATGGTGGGGCAGAGCTCAAAATGTCCTCAGCAGTCTTGTTTGTATCAGCAACTTCCTGGAATAGTCTGATCTGTCGACAAGATGCAAGAATCACAAAGAACAGAAAGACAAGGAAAAGGCAGACATATTGGCGCCAAGGGCAGTGAGATCGAGCCAGTGCAGGTGGCAACTCAGGTGGCATCATGACCACAGCTGATTGCCAAGGGACAGCCTGGGGTACAACTCCATGGAGCGCAGGCCCCAATCCTACGGCAACAGTCCGTCCAGTCAGCATTTCTGCTACACTGGTGTGACAGCCGTGGATGTGGCAGTCTGCCTTCATGATACTTGTTGGCCTGGGAGGAATTGTCCTCGGGTTAGTAGCAGTGCCTGCTGGAGATGGGCTGTAGACCAAAGGATCAAGTGTAGGGAGTGAGGTTGGAAGGGTAAGATTTGTAAGATACACAGTAGATGGATCAGGGGGCAGGGAAGGTAGTCATGGGTGTTCTGCTGTAGAGCTGGGAATGAACTAGGGATTAAGTGTGGGAAAAGCGGGAGAAGGAGAAGAGAGGGCCTGCAGGTAGTTTCACTGGTATTCTTATATGTCCCTCTTGTCTGCTTGACACACAAAATTTGTGCCAACCATTTAAAACATTCTTCTAGCCTTCCCAATCCAGAGAGCTTTGGGTTGGGTGGCATCTCACAATGGGAAGTTTGAGAGGATATTCTTGACATTGGCCTGTGTTTCCCATACCCTGTGATCATGTGTTAGGAGATATTTAGACTCTGAAAACTAATTTCAGTCTTCACCCTTTCTCTGCCAGTGGAAAGGCATGGAGATACAAACACCTCCCTGCTCTAATCAGAGCTCAAATTAACCCCTCCAGCCATAACTACTTCAAAATTCTTTGCTCAGTTATCCAGTCTAGGACCAATTAAGAGATGAGAAGTCATCCAGCCTATGCAGGGCAGAGATAGATAACGGGGTTTGGTGACCACAAGGTCATTCTGCTAATTCTGGCATTAGCTTTCATCTTTAAGAGAGGGAAAAACCTGGACGAGGGACAGATCTAAACCATGATGGCCGATGATGATGTGGTATCCTGAACAGACTGTTTCTTGGGTCATTTGAATCACAGCTGGTGCTGTTTTTCCCTCTTTGCCCATTCCCCTACCACCTTGTTCATGAAGAGCAATGGGAAGTGGAAAACATGATGTGGCTGACATGCACCCGTTTCTTCACTGTTCATTTCTCACTGAGAGCAAGGGATGCATTCCCATAAGCCAGCAGGCTCTGCTTGTAGAGAGCTGCTTCTGAGACAGAGTCCTGTCTTCAGTCCAGTGGAGATAAAGCAGAGCCTCCCTTGCAGTCCATTCTGGAAAGGTCTCGCATCCTTCCCCTTTTTCCTTCATCCAGTTCTGACCACCTTTGTGAAAGGTATGAAACTGGGTTTTCTTTTTCTGTCTTCACACAAAGCCACTGCTTCTCAGCACCTGATTTTCAACCCAGATACAGCTCAGTCAATATCCCACATACTGCTGCACTCTGGGGATTCCAGGCTACTGTGCACCTGCTGCTCTTGGGCTCTTGCAGACTACATGCCGACATATATATATATATATATATATATATATATATATATATCCATGCACACCTGCATAATCATCATACATGCTTACATACTCACAGAGCATGCTTCCATACTATTACAAGTAGCAATGCCATGACAACCTGTGGGGAGGTCTATGTCTCCGGAACCCTCTGTGTGTCGCTGCATCTCTCCCTGCAGTAATATGATTGAAGCGAAAGTGGGGAGAATGGGCAGAGAGGATGAAAGAGGAATTGCCATGTCATCTAGACAGTCTGAATGCCTTAGAGGTGGTGGGTGCAGAGGAGGATTCTGAGGCAGTGGTCCAGTCCAGTAGATGGTGGAGTCTTTCAAAGACTCCTGAGACTAGAGGAGGCATACATTTGCAAATGTTCAACGAGTGTGAGTTCATTTTGGTACACAGGATCCGAATATCCATGAAGGGTGGTCTGGGAGGAGACTAGAAACTGAGGATCATCACCAAGTTGGAGGTACAGATGTTGAGCTGGGAGTCATCAGTAGATGGTGACACAGCACAGCACGTAAGACCTAACATGCTTTGATCTGTATGGAGATTCCAGGAACTGTTAATCCTTACTTGGGAACAGATTGCCAAAGCCCTCTATTCTCCTCCATTTCAGAATATCAAAGAGAGAAAGAGAGATAAGGACAAAAAAATGACCATAACACCCTAATTCTGTGGCCATCGTTAATGAAGGATAATGTTGCACTTGTAGATGGTGATTGACTCTCCAGAGATCCTGTTTTGGCGAGGAAGGGGCTAAGCAGAAGGGCGTAGAGGGACAAGTGAGGACAATGGAGCTTGTGAGTATGGACTAAGTACAATGGCATTCGTGTGTGCACTGCTGTTCTTACCACCCCTTTAGCGGGACTGGGACTGCCCATTTTTCATAGAGATGGCTATGATGCAGGAAGCCTTTGGTTTGATACCAAGCCTCATATAAAGCAGGTTTGGTGGCTCAGGCCTTCAATCCTGGCATTTGGGATGTGGAGTTCGGAGATCCAAATTTCAAGATTATCCTTGTTAAATCAAATTTGTGTCCAGATTGAGCTACAGGAGACCTGACCTCCTAGCCCGGATAAATATACACATTTTATACATCTTAGTGAATACGTAGATGTTCACATTGACACACAAATTAAACACACCTTTATTATTACTATATATATTTTTAAAAAGACCTCAACATACAGGCAGCCACACTGAACCTCATAGAAGAGAAAGTGGGAAGTATACACCTGAACGCATTGGCACAGGAGACCATTTCCTAAATATAACCCCAAAGGGAAACACACATCCACAGAGGGAAACAATTAATAAATGGGAACTCCAGAAACTGAAATGCTTCTGTAAAGGAAAGGACGTGGTCAACAAGAAAAAATGACAGCTTACAGAATAGGAAAATATCTTCACTAACCCCACATCAGACAGAGGTCTGATCTGGCAAATATACAAAGAATTCCAGAAATTGGTCATCAAAAGAACACACAATACAACAAGAAAATGGAGTACAGACCTAAACAGAGAACTCTCAACAGAGGAATCTAAAATGACTGAATGACACTTAAGGAAATGTTCAACATCCTTAGTCATCAGAGAAATGCAAATCAAAACAACTCTGAGATTCCATCTTACACCTGTAAGAATGACCAAGATCAAAAACACTGATAACAACTTATGCTGGAGTGGTTGTGGGGAAAAGAGAACACTTCTGTATTGTTGGTAGGAATGCAAGCTGGTACAACCCCTTTGGATTGTGATTTCTTAGAAAATTAGGAAAAAACCTTCCTCAAGACCCAGTGATACCACTTTTGGGTATATATTTAAAGGAGGTTCAATTGTGCCACAAGGACCTGTGCTCAAGTATGTTCATCGCAGCATTGATTGTCATAGCCAGAACCTGGAAACAACGTAAACACTCCTCAACTGAAGAATGGATAAGGAAAATGTGGTACATTTACACAACAGAGTACTATACAGCAGAAAAAATAACAGCACCTTGGATTTTGCAGCAAAATCGATGGAGATAGAAAACATTATTTTGAGTGAGGTAACACAGACACAGAAAGACAATTATAACATGTATTTACTCACAGGAGGTTTTTAAACATAGAGCAAAAAAAAAAAAAAAAACAAAACAGCCTACAAACCACAATCCCAGAGAACTTAGACAACAATGAGGACACTGAAAGAGACTTACATAGAACTAATCTACATGAGAAGTAGAAAAAAGTTCTCCTGAGAAAATTGAGAGAATGGGGACCTTGGGGAAGGGCTGAAGGTGGGACGGGAGTGGCAGGAATGGAAGCAGAGAAAAATGTAGAGCTCAATAAAAATCAATAAAAAGGGAAAAAAGCAATACAAATTACCACTCCCTCTCCTCCTCCCATCCCTTCCACACACACTCCCACCTAAAAGAGGGTAAGGCACTTTGTTTTGCGGAGGGTCCAAGAACCTCCCTACTACATCTAGGCTGAGCAGGTTATATGTCCAAAGAGAATAGGATCCCCCCAAAAATCGCACATGCAGTAGAGATAAATCCCAGTGGGACGTCTAGTGTCTCCTATGTCCTTCCCAGCCATACCACTGTCAACCACATTCAGAGGGACTAGTTTGGTCCTATGCTTGTTCTTTCCCTGTCCAGTTGAAGTTGGTGAGCTCCCATTAGCTCAGGTAAACTGTTTCAGTGGATGAACTCTTCATGGTCTTGACCTCTTTGCTAATATTCTCATTCCTTCTACTCTTCAACTGGACCTTGGGAGCTCAGTCCAGTTCTTCATTTTCTGGTAACTTCTTCAGTTTCTTTCTTCAAAGATATAAAGTTCTTGTAAAATAAGTCTTTAACTTTCTTGGTTAGTGTTACCCCAAGATATTTTACATTACTTGTGGCTGTTGTGAAAGGAGACGTTTTTCTGATTTCCCTCTCAGCTTCTTTACCATTTGTGTATTGGAGGGCTACTTGTTTTGTTTTGAGTTTGTCTTGTATCCTGGCATATCACAGAAGGTATTTATCAGCAGTAGGAGTTCTCTAATAGAGTTTTTGGGGTCACTTATATACACTATCAAATCATCTGCAAATAACGGAAGTTTGACTTAATCCTGAACATCTAATACAAGAGCACACACATATGTAAAAGAAACATTACTAAAACGTAAATCGCACCTCAAATCCCACACACTAGTAGTAGGAGACTTCAACACTCCACTTTCACCAATGGCCAGGTCAACCAGACAGAAACTTAAGGGAGAAATAAGAGAACTAGCAGATGTAAAGAATCAAATGGACTTAACAAACATTTATAGAATATCCCATTCAAACCCAAAGGAATATACTTCCTTCTCAGCACCTCATGAAACCTTCTCTAAAATTGTTCACATACTTGATAACAAAGCAAACCTCCACAGATACAAAAAAATGGATTAACCCCCTTTGTCTTTTTGTTTTGTTTTGTTTTTAATTGATTTTTATTGAGCTCTACATTTTTCTCTGCACCCCTCAAGGTCCCAATGCTCCCAATTTACTCAGGAGATCTTGTCTTTTGCTACTTCCCATGTAGATTAGATCTATGTATGTCTCTCTTAGTGTCCTCATTGTTGTCTTGGATTGTGGTTTGTAGGCTGGTTTTATTTGCTTTATATTTAAAAACCAGTTATGAGTGAGTACATGTGATAATTGTCTTTCTGTGTCTAGGTTACCCCACTCAAAATTGTGTTTTCTAGCCCCATCCACCTTCCTGCAAAGTTCAAAATGTTATTTTTTCTGCTGTATAATACTCCATTGTGTAAATGTACTACATTTTCCTTATCCATTCTTTAATTGAGGGACATTTAAGTTGTTTCCAGGTTCTGTAAAGGCTGAGAGAGAACATTGAAATTGGCAAAAGCAGAAATTAAATGGACACTGAGGAAATTCAGAGAATCATTAGGTCATACTACAAAAACCTGTACTCCACAAAATTGGAAAATGTAAAAGAAACGCACAATTTTCTGGATAAGAACTGCATACCAAAATTAAATCAAGACCAGGTGAAAATTTTAATAGACCTATAATCTGTGAGGAAATAGAAGCTCTCATCAAAAACCTCCCAATCAAAAAAAGTCCAGTGCAGAATTCTACCAGAATTTCCAAGGAGAATTAATACCTCTACTCCTTAAAGTGTTCCACATAATAGAAACAGAAGGGACATTGCCAAACTCTTTTTTGTGAGGCTGCAGTTACTCTGATACTAAAACAACAAAAGACTCAACCAAGACAGAGAATTACAGAACAGTCTCACTCATGAACATTAATGCAAAAATTCTCAATAAAATCCTGGCAACCCAAATATAAAAACACATCAAAAAAATCATCCTTCATGATCAAATAGGCTTCATCCCAGAGATGCTTCAACATCCAAAAATCTCTCAATGTAATCCATCCTTTAAATAAACTGAAAGAAAATAAAACCATCTGATCACTTCATTAGATGCTGAAAAAGCATTTGACAAAATCCAACACCCCTTTCATGATAAAGGTCTTGGAGATATGAGGAATACAAAAATCATATATAAATATAATAAAAGCAATATACAGCAAGCCGACAGCTAACATCAAATTAAACAGAGAGAAACTCAAAGCCATTCCACTAAAATCGGGAACAAGACAAGGCTCTCCACTTTCTCCATATCTCTTCAACATAGTGCTTGAAGTTTTAGCAGTAGCAATAAGACAACAAAAGGATATCAAGGGGATTCAAATTGGAAATGAAGAACTCAACACGTCTTAATGAATACATAGATGTTCACATTGACCTTTCCTTGAGCAGCAGGCTACTGCTTACATCTGCTTAAGGTGTCAGGTAAGACACAATGAGCAGTTTCAGCGTGTTCTCTATGAAGCAGACATAGACAAACAAATGGAAACTAGTTGTCTTGAATGGACTCTAAGAGAAAAGCAATCCCAGCCTGTCAAACGAGGGTCGGGCAGGGTTCTCACTCCCTTACAATGGGCCTAACTATGGACATCCCCCGCTGTCAGGAACACCCTGAAGATTGAATTTGGGACCAGTTTTTCCGTCCCTCCACTGTTAGGTCACTCACAGCACCTTGGAAACTTTGCTTTGGTCACAATGAGTCCCAGCAAGGGCACAGAGCTCTGGCAGGACCCCTCCAGTGTTTCCACACTGTCCACTGGGGGTGGGGACCAGTGGGGGAGGCTGATAGCTTGAGGGTCCTCAAGCAGGGAGTGGAACTTGATTTCACATGAAAAGAAAAAAGAAATCTAGCTGTCTCCTCAGGGTAAGAAGCTGATAGTCAATCCTACCTAGTCCTGTCTCCTCTTCCCCATTTACCTACATTCTCCCTGCAGGTAAAGAGCCAATCTGCCTCAGAAATAATCCTGCTAATAGACACGTCCAGATTCCAGTGCCTGAGAAACCACTGCAAGGATGGCCCAGCTTCTCTACACCTCCTCTAAGCCTTTATCACTGGGAGATCAGCTGTTTTTCTTCCCTCAAGGCCACTCTCCATCGTTCACCACCTTGTAGTATGATTGAGCATCTATTGGATATATTCCCAAGTATGGAATTGCTGGATACTGAGATAGGTTGATTCCCAGTTTTCTGAGAAACTCTCACACTGCTTTCCACAGTGGTTGCACAAGTTTGCATTCCCACCAACAATGGATGAGTGGTCCCCTTGCTCCACAACATCTCCAGCATAAGCTATCATTGGTGTTTGTGATCTTAGCCATTCTGACAGGTGTAAGATGGTATCTCAAAGTTGTTTTGATTTGCATTTCCCTGCTAGCTAAGGAAGAAGAACATGTGCTTAAGTATCTTTTGTCCATTTGAAATTCTTCTGCTGAGAATTCTCTGTTTAGTTCAGTACACCACTTTTTATTTGGGATATTTAGAATTTTAATGTCCAATTTCTTGAGTTCTTTATATATTTTGAAGATCATTCCTTTGTCTAATGTGAAGTTGGTGAAGATTTTTTTTTTCCATTCAGTAGGCTGCCTTTTTGTCTTACTGACTGTGTCCTTTGCTTTACAGAAGCTTCTAAGTTTCAGGAGGTCCCATTTATTTATTGATGCTCTTATTATCAGTACTTTGGGGTTATATTTAGGATGTGGTCTCTTGTGCCCATGCATTGAAGGCTACTTCCCACTTTCTCCTCTATCAGGTTCTGTGTAGTCGGATTTATATTGAGGTCTTTAATCCATTCGGACTTGAGTTTTGTGCATGGAGACAGATATGGATTTATTTTCATTCTTCTACATGTTGACATCCAGTTATGCCAGCACCATTCGTTGAAGATGCCTTCTTTTTTCCATTGTATCTTTTTTGCTTCATTGTAAAAAATCAATTGTTCATTGGTGTGTGAATTAATATCTGGGTCTTCCATTCTATTTCATTGCTCAACGTCTCTGTTTTTATATCAATACCAATCTGTTTTCATTACTGTAGCTCTGTAATAGATTTTGAAGTCAGGGATGGTAATGCCTCCAGCAGTTCCTTTATTGTATAGAATTGTTTTGACTATCCTGGTTTCTTGTTTTTCCATATGAAGTTGAGTATCATTCTTTAAAGGTCTGTGAAGAATTTTGTTGGGATTTTGGTGGGGATTTTATTGAATCTATAGATTGCTTTTGGGAAGATTGCCATTTTTCCTATGTTGATTCTTCTTATCCAAGAGCATGGGAGAGCTTTCCATTTTTTGGTGTCTTCCTCAATTTCTTCAGCGGCATAAAATTCTTGTCAAATAGGTCTTTTGTGTCCTTTGTAAGTGTTACCCCAAGATATTTTATGGATTTTTGGTTATTGTGAAATGTGATGTTTCTCTGATTTCCCTCTCTGCTTCTTTATCCTTTGTGTATAGGAGGGCAACTGAATTTTTGGAGTTGATCTTGTATCCTGCCACATTACTAAAGATGTTTATCAGCAGTAGAAGTTCTTTGGTAGAGTTTTTGGGGTCGCTTGTGTACACTATCATATAATCTGCAAATAATGAAAGTTTGGTTTCTTCCTTTCCAATTCAAATCCCCTTGATTTCCTTATGTTTTCATATTGCTATTGCTAGAACTTCAAGCACTATATTGAAGAGGTATGGAGAGAGTGGACAGCCTTGTCGTGTTCCTGAATTTAGTGGAATGGCTTTGAGTTTCTCTCCATTTAATTTGATGTTAGCTGTCGGCTTGCTGTACATTGCTTTTATTATATTTAGATATGTTACTTGTATCCCTAATCTCTCCAAGACCTTAATCAGGAAGGGATGTTGAATTTTGTCAAATGTTTTTTTCAGCATCCAATGAAATGATCATGTGGTTTTTTTCTTCCAGTTTATTTATGTGGTGGATTACATGGTTGATTTTTGTGTGTTGAACCAGCCCTACATCTCTGGGATGAAGCCTACTTGGTCATATTGGATGATTTTTTTTGACGTGTTCTTGGATTCACTTTGCCAGAATTTTATTGAGAATTTTGCATTGATGTTCATGAGTGAGATTGGTCTGTAATTCTCTTTCTTAGTTGAGTCTTTGTGTGGTTTTGGTATCAGGGCAACTGTAGCTTCATAAAAAGTGTTTGTCAGTGAGCCTTCTGTTTCTATTATGTGGAACACTTTGAGGAGTATAGTTCTTACCTCTTCTTGAAAGTTCTGATAGAATTCTGCACTACAACCATCCAGCCCTGGGCTTTTTTTAGTTCGGAGGTTTTTGATGCCAGTTTCTATTTCCCCAAGGCTTACAGGTCTATTTAAATTGTTCCCATGGTCCTAATTCAATTTTGTAAGGTGGTATCTATCTAAAAAATTGCCCATTTCTTTTACATTTTCCAGTTTGTGGAGTACAGATCTTCGTAGTAGGACCTAATGATTCTCTGAATTTCCTCAGTGTCTGTTGTTATGTACCCCTTTAAATTTCTGATTTTGTTAATTTTCGTGTTCTCTCTCTACCTTTGATTAGTTTGGATAAGGGTTTGTCAATCTTGTTGGTTTTCTCAAAGAACCAGCTCATTGTTTCATTGAGTCTTTGTGTGGTTTTCTATGTTTCTATTTTGTTAATTTCAGCCCTTAACTTGATTATTTCCAGTCTTCTTCTCCTTTTGGGTGAGTCTGCTTGCTTTTTTCCCTAGAGCTTTCAGGCATGCTGTTCAGGCATGCTGTGAGGTCATTGGTGTGAGTTTTTTCCATTTTCCTTATGTGGGCACTTAGTGCTATGAACTTTCGTCTTAGCACTACTTTTATAGTGTCCCATAGGTTTGGATATGTTTTGCCTTCATTTTCATTGAATTCAAGGAAGACTTTAATTTCTTTCTTACTTCTTCCTTGAACCAGGATTGGTTCAGTAGTTGACTGTTCAGTTTCCATGTGTTTGTAGGCTTTCTGGGAGTAGTATTGTTGTTGAATTCTAACTTTTCTCCATGGTTATCTGATAAAATACAGTGAATTACTTTTTTTTCTGTGGGTGTTTGCTTTGTTACTGAGTATGTGATCAATTTTCGAGAAGGTTCAATGTGATGCTGAGAAGAAGGTATATTTTTTCCTCTTTGGGTGGAATGCTCTATTAAGTCTGTTGAGTCCATTTGATTCATTACATCTGTTAGTTCTCTTATTTCTCAGTTAAGTTTCTGTCTGGTTGACCTGTCCATTGTTGAGAGAGGAGTGTTGAAATCTCCTACTATTAGTGTGTGTGGTTGATATGTGATTAAATTTTAGTATTGTTTCTTTTACATATGTGGGTGCTCTTGAATTACTGGCATAGATATTCAGGATTGAGACTTCATCTTGATAAATTGTTCCTGTTATAAATATAAAGTGTCCTTCTCCATCTCTTCTGATTGATTTTAGTTTGAAATCAATTTTGTTACACATCAGAATAGCCATAACTGCTTGTTTTTTTTAGGCCCATTTGATTGGAAAATATTTTCCCAATCCTTTACTCTGAGGTAGTGTCTGTCTTTGAGGTTGAGGTGTGTTTCTTGTAAACAGCAGAATTTTGGATCCTGTTTTTGTATACTTTCTCTTAATTTGTGCCTTTTTATAGGTGAATTGAGTGCATTGATATTAAGTGATACTAATGACCAGTGGTTGTTGACTCCAGTTATTTTTTTTAATGGTAGTGTTTGTGTGTTTCCCTTCTTTGAGTTATGCTAGTGGGGGTTATCAGATGCCTCTGTTATTGTGGGTGTAGATAGCTTCCTTGGGTTGTGGCTTTCCTTAAAGTACTTTCTGTAAGGCTGGAATTGTTGGTAAATATTACTTAAATCTGTTTTTTATCATGGAATATCTTCTTTTCTCCCTCAATTGTGAATGAATGCTTTCTGGGTACAGTAGTCTTGGCTTGCATCCATGGTCTCTTAGTTTCTGCAGCACATCTATCCAGAACCTCTGGCTTTCATGGTTTCCATTGAGAAGTCAGCTGTAATTCTGATTGGTTTTTCTTTATATGTTACTTGACCTTTTTCTTTTGCAGTCATTAACATTCTTTCTTTGTTCTTGTAGTTGGAGATTTTCCATTCGTAACCTGAGGGCCTGCTTGTTGACGTTTCTGTCCTACCAAGTTCCCACAGCAGGTAAGTCCCAGAGAAAATCACACAGAGAGCCTACATTAGTTATATACTCATTGGCCCATTACATCAGGCTTTGTATTAACTCGTATAATGTATAATAACCCATTATTCTTATCTATGTTAGACACATGACTCGGAACATTTTTTGGTGGGGTAGGTCACATATTGCTTCTTCTGTAGTATGGGCAGGACTGGGGAAGCATATGTTTCTTCCTTCCCAAAATTCTCATGTTCTCATTGCCCTGCCTCTACTTCCTGTCTGGTTGTCCTGCCTACCCTAGTTCTGCCCTATCAACAGGCCCAAAGCAGTTTTTTATTAACCAATGAAAGCAACACAAATACAGAAGGACCTCCTACACAATTTTCCCTTTTCAGTTTAAAGGAAAGGGAAGGCTTTAACTTTAACATAGTAAAATTATATATAACAAAACAGTTTTCAAGCAAGGATTACAATTATAATAATTATATCTATTTTATATTTTATCATGACAAAGGAAAACTATAACTATCTATCTGTTCTTCAACTCTATCAAAGACTCCAGAAGGCACCTGGGGAGGGGGACCCCTGGCCTTTCTCCCATGTGGAGGTTTTAGAGAGTGGAGGGTCTGGGTCCCCAGGGCCACTGTTGTCTCATGTCTTATGTCCACCAAGTATTGATCTCCTTGGAGCTAGCAGGGAACGATGCCAGAACTCTGCATTTTGATTGGTAGTTTTTTGCATTGATCTTTGTCTCTCACAAAGTGACATTTCCTTAGTGAGGGTTGAGGGCTACACTTCTCTATGGGTATGAGGAAAAGCACTTAGAATGTAGTCAGGAATTATGCTTGTTTAGTAAAATATCTGTTGTAGAGTCTCCTCCAAGATTCATGACTCCACCAGGCTATACATTCCAGTACTGTACAGGAATTTTCCTTTGTGAGCAGGCTCTAAGTCCAATCTGGGAACTGTTGGTTACAGCCAAGTTATGTGTGTCAGTGATGCACTATTTGACTGTCATGCCAGGGCAGAAACTTTTTCTGTAGTACTTTTGTTTTAGAATAAAAGGGTATTCTGTCTATGTAGTCCTGACTGTCCTGGATCTCACTCTGTGTACCAGGCTAGGCTGGAACTCAGAGTTCACCAGCCTCTGCCTTCAGAGTGCTGAGATTAAAGGCTTTACACCACCATGACCAGCTCAGGCCCAACTTGCACTGTTAAGTGAAGTGCTTATGACTAGCTTCACTGCAAATGTCCTAGTTGAAAGAAGAGAGGGGTCAGGTGTAAAGGTGTCTGGAGGATTAGCAAGATCAAGAAGAGTGAGTACAGGAGAGGTAGGAGAGTTTCAGAGTCTGGAGAAGGGCTTTGACACACTGTGTCAGGCAGTGGGAGACATTAACATGGTAGGAGGGCAGCTAACTACAGAAGCATTACAACCAGGTGGCAAATGTTTTTGGATATAGGAAAGACTTTAGGTGGGATCTGGAAGAGCTGGTCACTCTCTGAGTGGAGATCAAACGCTTTGCTCGATTTTGGGAGTGGCAGGTGTGTGGAAAATGTCTCCCAAGGACCCACAAAGCAGCATGTGCTAGGTACTGAGAGTCCAAGGCAATAAAGCTTGTTCTGATCCTTGGTATTCAGGAGTCAAACATCACTTGCTACATTTGATAACCCGAAAAGGACACAGTTCCCAGCCACCCTTCAAAAGAGACTTTGTTTTCCCCAGTTTTTATTAGTATATATTATTCATTAAAAGGGAGGCTTTCATTTTGGTAATTACATATATACACATAAGATAACTTGGCTGTATTCACCCCCACTGCTACTCTTTGTTATTTCTTCTCCCTTTGCTTTCCCAATCCCCTCCTACAGTCCCAGTATTGCTTCATGTAACTTTACGTCCCTTTGTGTTGGCTTTTAGCTTATTTTTGATCTTTGTGGTTTTAACAAGGGATATTTGTCTTTACAGACCTGGCTTGTTTTCCATAAGATCCATCGTCTTCCCCCAAGCACTGCAGTCTGTCCTTCTTTGCAGCCACGTGAAACCACCTTTTGTACTGGCACCACATTTCCCTTATCAATTTGTCCATGAACTTGAACCTAGGCTGAATCCATGATTTAGGTTCTGTTAGTAGTATGGAAAGTCAGGTATCTCTGTAGTAAGGTGCTTTTGGTTCCTTTGCTTTGATGCCATGAGTTAAGTTAGGGCTAGACTATGTGGAAGCCATATAGTAAATGTTTTGAGACACCTCATAACTATCTCCATGATTGTCAGACTGATTTACATATCCTAGTGCGAAGCCTTCCTAACTCCTTCAACCAAGCCCTGTATGTGGCCTTTCCATTCCTTTTTCCTCTATGAGTGTGTGTGTGTGTGTGTGTGTGTGTGTGTGCATGCGTGTACATTTTGATGTGATAGCATAATCATCTTTGACCACAAATTTTCATATACTAGTCTAGTTATTTCCTTGGTTTCAAAGGGAAGCTGCTGTCATTCCTAATAAACTCCTTTAGTGCTCAAGCCCTGTATGATCACTCATAGGCACTATACCAGGGAATGGTAGGCTGTATTACCTTTAATACAGGTGGCAAATGAGTTCAGAGAGGTCAGAGATCATGCCAGGTGCCAAATCTTCCTCTGTTAAAATGCTCTTAACTCTTCTCCCGGGCATGAACACTTTCATGCCTGGATCCCAAATATGTACCCATAAATGCACCCATAAGTAAGAATTATAATTATATAGTCCCCTTTAGCCCCTGCAATCATTGAATTCATTCCACTATACCAACTTCCCTTCTGCCTGTTCTGTCCCCAGAAATTACTGCTATTAGGTGCATGTATAGGTTTTCCAGAAATGGAAGATGGCCTGTGTCTCTGTCGGTGGGCTTACCATGGCATTCTGTGCTCTCCAAGATGTGACTTGTCCTACTAAAAGACTGGAAGACTTGGGACTTGCCAACCAACCTCAATCTGTGTCCAGTGGTTTTCTCCTTGGGTTCATTTTGCTTATCTCTGGTGTTCTCTTGTCTCAGCAAGGGATGCAAGATAACCTAGTATGGCCTGAAATGCAGGTTATGTATGTTAGGTCCCTAGAGGATAGGCCTTTACACTCCCACTTCATCTGCTTTGCACTCTTGTGGTTGGTTGAAAACAGGAACAAAAACAGGAAAAATCTGTTGTTCTCAGCAATGTTTCTAAGGATGTTTACCCCTAAGCCATTGAGTTATGGTGATGAGCTTCCTGCTTTTGCTTGCTTGTCTTCCCCTGCTGAGGCCTATATATACTGTGTGAGAAAGTAGAATAAAGGCTTGTCTGTAGAACCTGAAGTTGTGTTGTGTGTTAATCCTGACGTCCTCGCTCAGAAGATTGACCATTGCTGTGCTGGCCTGGCAATGTAGAGCACATATTGTGCCCAGGAATCTCGCACATTGATTCTTTCTGGTTGATGTGCCACGGCTGATGGAGAGAGGGGTCCTTTGGAGTAGGATGAGGGGAGGTCTCTTTGATTGGTTCTGTTCTTCTGCCCAGGCAAGTGGGACTGCAACTGTATCATTGTTCTTAAGGCCTTAGGTGCTAGTGTGGTGAGCAACTGTGTTTGTAGACCCTGGAACCTCAAAGATGTCCTCTGAGACAGGACTGCCTCGAATCACATTTATGTGGTGGGACTGAGAGCTTAAAGGAAACATTAAAGAAGAGGCTACTTGTGAAGCATAGCTTCAAGAGGCATCAGCATCATACATTCAGAAGTCGTGATCTGTGGGCTCCACATGAAGGAATTCTGCCCTGGTGTTTTTCATGGCACACAAAATCAAGTACAAAGAAAACTGAACTAAAACATATGTTGCAAAGTCAAAGAGCACACATCTTGCTTGTTGGCATGTTGATACCCATAAACAAAACAAAAGAAAAATGGTCGCACTAAAATTAGAAACTAAGATTTCCATTGGTGAAACAAACCTCAGGGCCTCTTCTGAGATGTGATCTGTGAGTGCTGGTAGGTGCTCCAGGACTGTGTACAGAACAAGCTGTTTTCAACAGACCCTCTGTGTTTCTAATATGTCCTTTTTTTCTCTGAAGGGATGAACACAGAGCAGCAGTCAGAGAATTCAAGATCACCCCTGAAGAAAACTAATCTAGTTAAAATCAAGAAAAAGAAACGTGTTGGGTCTCCCTTATCTCAGCAAGCTGACAAGAAAAGAAAACCATCTTTCCCTAGAGATGCAGAAGAGGAAAAGTTCAAATGTGAATGCCGCTACTGCCAAGCTTGTATGGGGACCACGTCCGGAGTCTCTGTGGCGACCAGGACAGAAGCAACCTGTCATTCACCCTCCACAAAAAAGCTGATACAAGACTTCCATAACCTGACACTCAACCCTCGTTCCACCCAGCCCCCTATTCTGCCAGAAAGAATGCAGACAAGTGAAAACAAATTGAATTGGCAGCTGAAAAACAAAAAGGGGTTTCTAAAGGTTCTCCACAAATGGACAGAATAACTCTGGTATTGTTATCCTCATGTGAAGAAGACCAGAACCTACACTATCATGAGTGTCAACATCACCAATCCCTAGGGTGATATGTATTTGGTTGCATGGTCAGTAGGAGTATCAGCATCCAGCCTGGTGACAATAATTTCAGACGGCAAGTTTCAAGCCTATCCCACAAATGTATCAGTCTTTTTCTTAGTAGTTTTGACATCCTCCCTGGGGCACTCTTGGTAGAGATACTCTTTGGCAATGGCCACCCCGCTGCAATAGTTCCATACTCACAATGCTGCTGTTTCCATGGGTGAGCTACCATCTTCCCCTCAATGAGTTTTGACTCATCCTTCGTTATGTTATTGCCACTAAAGGGAGAATGTTGATGTAGAGTGTATGTCTTTCTGTTCTCAAAACTGTGTCCATTCCATTTTATTGGCTGGAACCCAGAAGAATCACCAGAACTGACTGAGGTGTGTGTGTGTGTGTGTGTGTGTGTGTGTGTGTATGAAATTTTCATTTCAAATCCATTATATCAGCATAATTCAATATGATTCTTCTTTATCTAACATGAATCAGAACATATAGAGCATTCTTCATGTAATTAGTCCCCCAGTTGTTCACCATATATGTTACACAACTACATAATACACTGAAAGCAGGGTACTGGCACTGTTACACTGGGTGTGTAGACCTCTCTGTCACTGTATCATGTATGTAAATTCATGTAATGACCACTGCAATCAAGTTTCATCTCTTCTCTCAGAAAAATTTTACTCATGTTGATTTTTGTGATGACACCCAGCAGTATGCTTCAACTGGGACAGCTATTGCATTGTCTGTTATTTCCATTATCATTTCATTTCATCAACGTCATATAAAAATGGTCAAGCCTGTTTTTTTTCCACTCACCACCCTACCCTTAATTCTATATACTTAATTGTATATATTAAGATTCCATTCTTTGCGAATATAGCTTGTAATCAAGCTGCTTGCCCAGCACGTGTGGGCACCTAAATTTGATTCTCCAACACTTCCCTGCACACAAACACACACACACCTCTCTCAGTTGCTATTAATTTTCATTAATGTGTGCCATACCACGATTTGCATGTGCTGTCAGTTCCTTTTCCACTCCCTTCTTGGGCATTTTGGTTTCCATATTTTGGCTAGCTACTACAAATAAAGCTGCCAAAAGCAGGAATGCAAAGCTTTGTGAGGACAAAAGTTTTTATTCAGGCAAAGATCCCAAAGTACAATCTCTGGGGGAGAGAGGCATTCAATAGGACAAAGACTCCAAATTACAAACTCTGGGTGACATGACAATTACAGATTTTCCTTAGTTTTATTTAAATATCCATCAAAACCACTTGTAAAACTCAGGAGGCCTGAGCTGGGTGGTGGTGACACACACCTTTAATCTCAGCACTCAGGAGGCAGAGGCCAGAGAATCTCTGATTTTGAGACCAACTTAGTCTACAAAGTGAGTTTTAGGAAAGCCAGAGCTGTTATAGAGAGATACCCTGTCTTCAGAAAAGAAAAACTAAGAGAAAAGGAATAAGAAGAAAAACTCTCAGGGGTCCTGCTATGACCTATATATTAAATATAGGATATAGAATATGAACTGTGGAACAACTCTTGCTACATATATCCAATATGTAAATATTTTACTAGTCAAATAAAAACACTGCCCTTTTTACTTTAGTAACTGTTGGAACCTAAACAAACAAGGGCAGCATATGGTATATGTTATAAGTTTAGAAGATTGGGAGTGTAAAAAAATAAAAAGCTTGAGCTTGAGACAAATCAGTTTTGGAGTGTTCACGTGACATCAGAGGAACCTGAGTTCTGTGTCTCTTAAGTCAATGAAACAAGTATTCCCAAAACTTCATGAAGTAATATACAATCAAAACTAGAACCATTAGAAGTCATTTATGTTTGATACATGTAGAACACACACACACACACACACACACACATACAAACACACTTCACTGGGGCAATGCATACTGCTAATCTGGTTCCATACACTTGCAGTGCTATTGTCAATTTCACCTGCCCCTTTAGTGGACTCTGCTGAGTGACAATCATAGAGAGAGACAATTTAAAATGCATCCTAGCAAGGAAGCTATTATATTCACTGCTGCAACATTTTTGTCATTGTTTTGTATGCAATGTACACACATGAACGTGTTGGCATGTGTGTGCTCATGTGATTTTATTTAAGGTATAGGGCCTGGTGAGATTCCCACCATCCATGTTGGCATGTCAACTGATGTCATTGTGTATCTCTTGTTTAGATGACCATAGTGTTGAGATTTTACGGGTGCAACTTGCTAGGCACATATTGAAGACACTTTTCCTTCACAGATGTCCTGGTCTTGCAGTCTTTCTTCCCTATGTTTCAGAATATTCCCTAAATCTTTGGCATAGTGGTTGTTTTGTCGATATGTTCATTGGGGATTTGCCCCCACAACCATTCTCCCTGTTTTCCCCAATTATACATTTCTGTAATAGCCTCCCACTGCTGTTAAGAGAAGCCCCTTTGATGAAGGGTGAGATGTTCTATGTTCATCTATGCACATAAGGATACGTGTTTAGAATGTGTTTGGAAAGTGTCCTGGTCTAGGAAGTGGCAGTAATGGGATCCCCTCTAGTACCCATGCCCTCATTATATTCTAACATTGTGTTTGTTTGTTTTGTTTGTCTTTCATCTCTTTTTTTGTTTTTTTATTCCCCTTGTATATTGCTATATTAGGCTTTAGGACTCTTTGTTTGTTTCCTTGTTTTTGAGACAAGGTTTCTCTGATGCTTTGGAGCCTGTTCTGGTATTAGTTCTTGTAGACCACTCACAGAGATCTGCCTGCCTCTGTCAGAACAGGTTTTAGGATTCTTTTGTTTGTTTGTTTTTTCTTTTGTGCTGATGAAAAATTTTTCCACACAATATGTTTTGATCATGCTTTTATCTTACTCCAACTCCTCCCAGTTTCATTTGTCCTGGCCAACTATTCTGGAGCTTGGGCTCTGCCATGGAATGTGGATGATAGACCCAATGACATTCCAGTGTAGAAAACTGGTTTTCCCTTTGCCAGGAGGCATCAAGTGCAAATAGCTACAAGGTCAGTGGTGAGACGCTAAGTCTAATTCCCTTTTTCAATGCTGGGGCTTGAACCTGTACAGGTCTTGTTCACGCTGTCAGTCTTGGCAAATTCTTAGGTGTATTGGTCCTGTTTCATCAAAAAGACAATTTTTTCTGTTGAGTCACCTTTGTCTCTGACTTTTACTATCTTTTCTCCTTCTTTCCACATACCTTTCTGACCCTTGAGAAGAGGCTTGTGATAAAGACATTACATTTTGGACTGAGTACTCCAAAGTTTTTCACTCTCTGCTCATTGTCCAATCTTCTTTCTCCATGTTAATTTTCAGATGCTTCCAGAAAAAAGCTTGTGCAGTGTGCACTGAGAGAGGTTTATGGGTATAGCAGTATTTCATCAGGAGTCTACTTCTACCTATAGCTATGTATGGTCCTTTTCAAGAAAAATAGTTGTAGCTCTTCCTGTATGCCTATGATTTAGGCAGTTTCAGAATCTTGAATACTTTAACACTGTTAGGTTTGGTTCCACTTCATGAAGTAAGTCTTAAATCTAATAAGAAATAAAAACCCTCCTATGACGTTTGTGCCAGTATGGCACCAGGATAACTTACAGACTGGTCACTGTTGTGAGTCATTGATTTACTAGATGAATGACGTTGATGATTACCTTTCTCCTTAGGTAGCCTTCATTGTACCTTCTTGCACCATAAAGTCTTGTCAGTAGAGGTGAATATTCTAGGTAGGTATCAGTTAGATTTCAATTTTAGAGGTTATACCTGTCAAGCAAGATCCCTGATTTAAATCTCCAGAAAGTACAAACAAAAGCAAAAATAAAAACAGGACTCAGGTTCCCCTAGTATCTCCTGTTAACCCTGAAAGCCTTTCCTTATAGCCCATTTCCATTCCTATCTGATGTATGCCAACAAGAAGAATGTTTCTCTACAAGGCACTTACTTCACAACCATCACATGTGGATAAGATCCGGAGTGAGCAACAGGAACCAAAGAACAGAGCACTTACAGAGCAAGACCAGAAAATTATGCCAGGAAACATTTCAAGCATTGTGACTCCAGATGCTTGGGTCTAACTGCATAATCACAGAAAATAAAAAATAAGACAATATGCCCTCTCCAGAGTCCAACCTCTGTATTGCAACAGTCCCTGAGGAAAGCAATTTAAATGAAACAGAAGACAAGTGATATTGGCATAAGAACAGACAGATTCATTAATACAGCTGAATTAAAGATATGTAAGTAAATCCACACATCTATGGGCAATTGACTTTTGATGAAGAATCCAAAATTATACAATGAAAAGAAGAAAGCATCTTCAACCAATTACAGTAATCTAAGCGGATGTTGCCATGTAGAAGAATGTAAATAGATCATATCTATCACCATTCACCTAACTCAAGTCCAAGTTAATCAAAAACCCCAACATAAATACAGACACACTGAACCTGATAGACGAGGAGGTAGGAAATAGCCTTGAATGCATACGCAAAAAAGACTACTTTCTGAACACAACAACAGGAAATGGAATTTCATGAAACTGAAAAGCTTATGTAAGGCAAAAGATACTGTCAATAGTACAAAACAGAAGCCTACTGAATGTAAAAGATCTTCACCAACCCCATACCTGACATAAGCCCAATATTCAAAATACATAAAGAACTCAAGAACTAGACATCAAAAAACAAAATAATCCATTTAAAAATGGGCTACAGATCCAAACAAAGAATTGTCAAATGGCCCAGACACCCTTAAAGAAGTGTTCAACATCCCTATCCATCAGAGATTTGCAAATCAAAATGTCTGCGTTTCCATCTTATACCTGTTAGAATGGCTAAGGTCAAAATAACTAATGATAGCTCATGCTGGAGAGAATGTAGAGGAAAGGGAACACTCCTGCTCTGTTGGTGAGAGTGAAAACTTGTACAGCCATTTTGGAAATCAGTATGGTGGTTTCTCAGAAAATTGGGAATCCATCTACCTCAAGACCCAGTTATGCTATTCCTGGGCATATACCCAAAGGATGCTTAATCATTCCATGATGGCACTTGCTCATTCATAGCAGCTTGAAGTTGGCTGTTTCTTTAACACTCACAAGTTCCCAAATAACAACTCAGAGGATTAATGCTATTTATATATGCTTGACTAGAGCTTAGGGTTTTGACTAGCTAACTCTTACATTTAAATTACCCCATATTTCTCTTCATGCTTTGCCACATTACTTAGTTTGTTATCTCATTTTCTGCATATTCTGCTTCCTTGGCAGCTGGCTGGTATCTATCTGGACTCCACCCTTCTTCTTTCCTGTATCCTCATTATAATTTTCCTGCCTGACTTGGTCCTGCCTTAATATTAGCCAATCATCTTCTTTAATAACCAATGAGAGTAATACATATTCACATTGTACAGAAGGATTATTCCACAGCAGTAGCTTTATCTGTAATAACTAGAAACTGGAAGCAACCTAGATCTTCCTCAACCAAAGAATGGATAAAAAAAATGTGGTATATTTACACATTGGATTATTACTCTGCAGTACAAAACAATAATACCATGAAATTTGCTTACTAATGAATAGAACGAAAAAAGCTCCTCCTTGGTGAGGCAATCCAGATTCAGAAAGACAAACATGGCCCTTCCTTCCTCCCTTTTTTGGGGCATAAAATCCTCCAACCTAGCCTGTGTGGGCGCCGCTGGAACGGGGCAGTGAGTGCAACCAGGCAAGAGGGAGTTCCTTTGTTTCAATAGCCTGCCTGCAGGAAGGTAAGACTGCAGGCAGGGAGATTTCTGGCCAGCAAGGGGCATTGATCCTGTAGCAGAAGATACAATGGAGGGGTAAGTGTGCTCCTGACTTGCCACAGAAGTCCGGTAAGGGAACACACAATTTTCCCGTCAGACTTATCTCCCTGGTATTCCGAAGGGGCAGATTCCCCCAGCTAAACCCTCTCATCTACTACCCCATCCCTGCTTTCAGCCAGGAACACCTTCCCTTCCACTCTCCCTTTTTCGAGGCATAAAATCCTCCAACCCAGCCTGTGTGGGCACCGCCGGGACGGGGCGGTGAGTGCAACTGGGCAGGACGGAGTTCCTTTGTTTTAATAGCCTGCCTGCAGGAAGGTAAGACTGCAGGCAGGGAGATGTCTGGCCAGCAAGTGGCACTGATCCTGTAGCAGAAGATACAATGGAGGGGTAAGTGTGTTCCTGACTTGCCACAGAAGTCCAGTAAGGGAACACGCAATTTTCCCGCCTCCCTTATCTCCCTGGGTATTCTGAAGGGAAAGATTCCCCCAGATAAACCCTCTCTTCTCCTATCCCATCCTCGCTTTCATCCAGGAACCCCTTCCCTTCCTCCCTCCCTTTTTTGGGGCATAAAATTCTCCAACCCAACCTGGGTCGGCGCAACCAGACAGGAGGGAGTACTTTTGTTTTAATAGCCTGTCTGCAGCAAGGTAGGACTGCAGGTAGGGAGATTCCTGGTCAGCAAGGGGCACTGATCCTGTAGCAGAAAACACAGAAGAGGGAAGAGCCATTGCAGAGCATCTGAAGGAAGAGATGGGCAGGCACCAAGGCAAGAATTCCTCCAACAATCTGAAAAACAACATGAAAACACCAGATCCCAGTGATCTTACTACAGAAAGATTTGAACACCTTATTCCAGAAGATGTGGAAACCAGTGTCATTATGAAAGCAATAGAGTCCCTTAAAAAGGGTATGAATAACTCACTTAAAGAAGTGGAAGAGAAGTATAACAAAAAGATTGAAGAAATGAGTAAATCCGTAAATGACACCATAGGAAATGAAGAAAATCAATCAAACAGGTAATGGAAACAGTTCAAGAATTAAAAACTGAAATGGAGGCAATGAAGAAAACACAAACCGAGGGATGACTGGATATGGAAAATCTAGGTAAATGAACAGAGACTACAGAATCAAGAATAACCAATAGAATACAAGAGACAGAAGAAAGAATCTCAGATTCTGAAGACACCATAGAGAAAATAAACGCTCTGATCAAAGAAAACAGCAAATCCAACAAATTCCCATCACAAAACATTCAATATATCTGGAACATAATAAAAAAACAAATCTAAGAATAATAGGGGTAGAAGAAGGAGAAGAATTGCAGATCAAAGGTCCAGAAAATATATTCAACAGAATTATAGAAGAAAACTTTCCCATTCTAAAGAACAATATTCCTATGAAGTTTCAAGAAGCATACAGAACACCGAATAGACTGGATCAATAAAAAAAAAAACATCCCCTCGCCATATAATAATCAAAACACAAAGCATTCAGATTAAAGAAAGAATATTAAGAGCTGCAAAGGAAAAAGGTCAAGTAACTTATAAAGGTAAACCTATCAGACTTACACCGGACTTCTCTATGGAAACCATGAAAGCCAGAAGGTCCTGGATAGAGGTACTGCAGAAATTAAGGGACCATGAATGCAAACCCAGACTACTATACCCAGCCAAGCTATCATTCACTATCAACAGAGAAAACAAAATATTCCAGGATAAAAACAATTTTAAACAATACATAGCTATCAATCCAGCCTTACAGAAAGTATTAGAAGGAAAAATCACAATCCAAGGAATCCAACATTCCCAATAGTGCCTACAATCACTCAGACATCTAGCGACCCTTCACAAGCACACCTCAAAGAAGGAAAGCACATACACTCTACTACCCAAAAAAATGACCAGAGTCAACAACCACTGGTCATTAATATCACTTAATATCAATGGACTCAAATCACCTATAAAAAGGCACAGACTTAGAGATTGGATATGAAACCAGGATACAATATTCTGCTGTTTACAAGAAACACACCTCAACCACAAGCCAGAAACCTACTCAGAGTAAAGGGTTGGGAAAAAGTTTTCCAAGCAAATGGACCTAAGAAACAAGCAGGTGTGGCCATTCTAATATCTAACAAAATCGACTTCAAACTAAAATCAATCAGAAGAGAAGGAGATGGACATTTCATACTCATAACAGGAACAATTCATCAGGAAGTAGTCTCAATCCTGAATATCTATGCCCCTAATATAAAGGCACTCAGATATGTAAAAGGAACTATTCTAGAACTCAAGTCAGTCATCAAACCACACACACTAATAGTAGGAGACTTCAACACTTCTCTCTCACCAATGGACAGGTCCATCAGACAGAAACCTAACAGAGAAATAAGAGAATTACTGGAGGTATTGAATCAAATGGACTTAACAGACATCTATAGAACACTCCATCCAAATAGGAAAGAATATACCTTCTTCTCTGCAGCTCATGGAACCTTCTCGACAATTGACCACATACTCTGTAACAAAGCAAACTTCCACAGATACAAAAAAATATTAGTAACCATCTGTTTCTTGTCAGATCACCATTGATTAAAATTAGAATTCAACAACAATGCTAGCCCCCAGGAAACCAAGAAACTCATGGAATTCGAACAGTCAACTACTAAATCACCCCTGGGTCAAGGAAGAAATAAAGAAAGAAATAAAAGTCTTCCTTGAATTTAATGAAAATAAAGCCACAACATACTCAAACCTATGGGACACTATGAAAGCAGTGCTAAGAGGAAAGTTCATAGCACTAAGTGCCCAATTAAAGAAAACAGAGAAAGCACACATTGGAGACTTATAAGCAAACTTGAAAGCTCTAGAAAAAAAAGAAGCTGATTCACCCAGGAGGAGTAGAAGACTGGAAATAATCAAACTGAGGGCTGAAATCAACAAAATAGAAACACAGAAAACAATCCAAAGAATCAATGAAACAACAAGCTGGTTGTTGGAGAAAATCAACAAGATGGACAAACCCCTATACAAACTAATCAAACAGCAGAGAGAGAACATGCAAATTAATAAGATCAGAAATGAAAAGCGGGACATAACCACAGACACAGAGGAAATTCAGAGAATCATGAGATCTTACTACAAAAGCCTGTATGCCACAAAATTTGAAAATGTAAAAGAAACCAACATATTTTTGATAAGTACCATATACCAAAGTTGAACAAAGACCAGGTGAACAATCTCAATAGATCAGTCAGTCGTGAAGAATTAGAAGCTGTTATTAAAAATCTCCCAACCAAAAAAAATCCCAGGACTAGATGGTTTCAATGCAGAATTCTACTAGAACTTCCAGGAAGAGCTAATACCTATACTCCTTAATGTATTTCACAATATAGAAACAGAAGAGTCATTGCCAAACTCTTTTTATGAAGCTACAGTTACCCTGATACCAAAACCACATAACTACACAACCAAGAAAGAGAATTACAGGCCAATCCCAATCATGAACACCGATGCAAAAATTCTCAATAAAATACTGAGAAACCACATCCAAGAACATATTAGAAAAATCATCCATTGTGATCCAGTGGGCTTCATCCCTGAAATGCAGGGCTGGTTCAACATACGCAAATCTATCAATGTAATCCATCATATAAATAAACAGAAAGTAAAAACCATATGATCAATTCATTGGATGCTGAAAAAGCATTTGACAAAATTCAACACCCATTTATGATAAATGTGTTGGAGAGATTGGGGATACAAGGATCATACCTAAATGTAATAAAAGTAATATACAGCAAGCTGACAGCTAACATCAAATTGAATGGAGAGAAACTCAAAGCCATTCCACTAAAATCAGGAACAAGACAAGGCTGTCCACTCTCTCCATACCTCTTCAATATAGTGCTTGAAGTTCTAGCAATAGCACTAAGACAACATAAGGGGATCAAGGAGATTCGAATTGGAAAGGATGAAGTTAAACTTTCGTTATTTGCAGACAATATGATAGTATCCATAAGCGACCCCAAAACTCTACCAAAGAACTCCTACAGTTGATAAACACCTTTAGTAATGTGGCAGGATACAAGATCAACTCCAAAAAATCGGTTGCCTTCCTATACCCAAAGGATAAAGAAGCAGAGAGGGAAATCAGAGAAACATCACCTTTCACGATAGCCACAAATAGAATAAAATATCTTGGGGTAACTCTAACCAAGGAAGTGAAAGACCTATTTGACAAGAACTTTACGTCTTTGAAGAAAGAAATTGAGGAGGATACCAGAAAATGGAAAGACCTCCCTTGCTCTTGGATTAGGAGAATCAAAATAGTAAAAATGTCAATTCTACCAAAACAATCTATAGATTCAATGCAATCCCCATCAAATTCCCATCAAACTTCTTCACAGACCTTGAGAGAACAATAATCAAGTTTATATGAACAAACAAAAAACCCAGTATAGCCAAAACAATCTTATAAAATAAAGGAACTTCTGGAGGCATTGCCATCCCTGACTTCAAACTCTATTACAGAGCTACAGTATTGAAAACAGCTTGGCATTTGCATAAGTACAGAGAAGTCGACCTATGGAATTGAATAGAAGACCCCGATATTAACCCACACACCTATGTACACCTAATTTTCGACAAGGGAGCTAAAGGTATACAATGGAAGAAGGAAAGCATCTTTAACAAATGGTGCTGTCATAACTGGATGGCAACCTGTAGAAGAATGAAAGTAAATCCATATCTATCACCATGCACAAAAATCAAGTCTAAATAGATTAAAGTCATCAACATTAATCTGCCCACTTTGAACCTGATAGAAGAGAAAGTGGGAAGTAGTCTACAAGATATAGGCACAGGAGACTACTTCCTAAGTAGAACCCCCGTAGCACAGACAATAAGAGAATCAATAAATAAATGGGACCTCCTGAAACTGAGAAACTTCTGTAAAGCAAAAGACACTGTCAGGAAGACAAAATTCTAATTAACCCATTTTAAAAATGGGGTACTGAACTGAACAGAGAATTTACAACAGATGAACTCGAAAGGCCAAAAGCCACTTAAAGTCATGCTCAACCTCCTTAGTGATCAGGGAAATGCAAATCAAAACAACTTTTAGATACCATCTCCCACCTATCAGAATAGCCAAACTCAAAAACACCAATGATAACCTATGCTGGAGAGGATGTGGAGTGAGGGGAACACTCATCCATTGTTGGTGGGAATGCAAACTTGTGCAGCCACTTTGGAAATGAGTGTGGCGGTTTCTCAGGAAACTGGGAGTCAACCTCATTCAGGACCCAGCAATTCCTCTCTTGCGAATATACCCAAGAAATGCCCTATCATACTACAAATGCATTTGTTCAACTATGTTCATGGCAGCACTATTTGTAATAGCCAGAACCTGGAAACAACCTAGGTGCCCCAATAGAAGAATGGTCAAAAGTGGTGTGGAACATATACACATTAGAGTTTTACTCAGCGGTAAAAAACAATGACATCTTGAATTTGCATGCAAATGGATGGAAATATGAAACGCTTTACTGAGTGAGGTAACCCAGACCCTAAAAGCGGAATATGGTATATACTCACTCATAAGTGGATTCTAGCCATAGTTAAAGGTCTTTCAGTATATAATTCGTAATCCGACAGAAGCTAAATAATAATGTGAACCTGAAGAAAATCATATAGTTATCCTCCTGGATATTGAAAGTATAAAAGATTGCCAGGCAAACTTGGGTTCACGGGGGGTGGTGGTGGTGGGGTGGAAGTAAGGGAAGATGGTTATGGAGAGGGGAGAGGGGGGAGGTATGGGGATGGCTTGGGGGAATGGGAGCAGGTGAGGGAGGAAGGATGGTTATGGGAGCATGGAAGTTTATATCTCAACTAAGGGAGCCATTTTAGGGTTTGAAAAAGACATGATTCTGCAGGGGTTCGCAGGCCCAAGGAAAGGTCCCCAGATTGTTCCCTGGGCCGCAGAGGAGAGGGTGCCTGAACTGGCCTTGGTCCATAACTATACTGAGGAATATTTTGCATGTCACCACAGAGCCTGCATCTGGCGATGGATGGAGATAGAGACAGAGATTCATATTGGAACACTGGACTTAACTCCCTAGGTCCAGATGAGAAGCATCTCGGTTGTTTCCAGATTCTGGCTATTTCAAATAGTGCTGCTATGAACAGAGTTGAACAAATGCTTTTTTAGTATGATAGGGCATCTCTTAGGTATTTTCCCAAGAGTGCAATTGCTGGGTCCTGAGGGCATCTCTTGGGCATATTTTCAATAGTGAAATTGCTGGGTCCTGAGGGAGGTTGACTCCCAGGTTCCTGAGAAACCGCCACACTGATTTCCAAAGTAGTTTCACAAGTGTGCATTCCTACCAACTATGGATGAGCATTCCCCTTACTCCACATCCTCTCCAGCATAGGTTATCATTGGTGTTTTTGATTTTACCTATTCTGACAGGTGTAAGATTGTATCTCAAAGTTGTTTTTATTTGCATTTCCCTTATTGCAAAGGAGGTTGAGCATGACCTTAAGTGTCTTTTGGCCTTTCGATGTTCAACTGTTGAGAATTCTCTGTTCAGTTCAGTACCCCATTTTTTAAATGGGTTAGTTAGTGTTTTAGTGTCTAGTTTCTGGAGTTCTTTGTATATTTTGGAGATCAGGCCTTTGTCTGATGAGGGGTTGGTGAAGATCTTTTCCAAGTCAGAAGGTAGCCTTTTTGTCTTCCTGACAGTGTCCTTTGCTTTACAGAAGCTTCTCAGTTTCAGGAGTTCCCATTTATTCATTGTTTTTGTCTTTCTTATTGTCTCTGCTACCAGAGTTCTACCTAGGAAGTGGTCTCATGTCCCCATGTCTTGTAGACTACTTCTAACTTTCTCTTATATCAGGTTCAATGTGGTCAGATTAATATTGAGGTCTTCAATTCATTCGGACTTGACTTTTGTGCGTGGTGACAGATAAGGATCTATTTTCATTCTTCTATAGGTTGACATCCAGCACCATTTGTTAAAGATGCTTTCTTTATTCCATTGTATACTTTCAGCTCCACTGTCGAAAATCAGGTATTCATACGTTTGTGGGTTAATATCCGTGTCTTCTATTCGATTCCATAATTTGACTTCTCTGTTCTTATGCCAATACCAAGCTGTTTTCAGTGCTGTAGCTTTGTAATAGAGTTTGAATTCAGGGATGGTAATGCCTCCAGAAGTTCCTTTATCATATAAGATTGTTTTGGCTATCCTGGGTTTTTTGCTTTTTTATATAAACTTGATTATTGTTCTCTCAAGGTCTGTGAAGAATTTTGATGGGATTTTGATTGGGATTGCATTGAATGTATAGATTGCCTCTGGTAGAATTGCCATTTTTACTATGTTGATCCTCCCAATCCAAGAGTAAGGGGGATCCTTCCATTTTCTGGTGGCCTCCTTAATTTCTTTCTTCTATGTCTTAGGGTTCTTGTCAAATAGTTCTTTCACTTCCTTGGTTGGAATTACCCCAAGATATTTTTGCTATTTGTGGCTATCATATCAGGTGATGCTTCTCTGATTTCCCTCTCTGCTTCTTTATCCTTTGTGTATAGGAGGGCAACTGAATTTTTGGAGTTGATCTTGTATCCTGCCACATTATTAAAGATGTTTATCAGTAGTAGGAGTTCTTTGATAGAGTTTTTGGGGTCGCTTGTGTAAGCTATCATATCATCTGCAAATATCTAAAGTTTTATTTCTTCCTTTCCAATTCAAATCCCCTTGATCTTCTTATGTTTTCTTATTGCTTTTGCTAGAACTTCAAGCACTATATTGAAGAGGTATGAAGAGAGTGGACAGCCTTATCGTGTTCCTGAATTTAGTGGAATGGCTTTTAGTTTCTCTTTACGTAATTGGATGTTAGCTGTCTGCTTGCTGCAAATAGCTTTTATTATAATTTGGTATGATTCTTGTATCCCTAATCTCTCCAACATCTTTATCATAAAGGGGTGTTAAATTTTGTCAAATGCTTTTTCAGCATCTAATGAGATGATCGTATGTTTTTTTTATTTCAGTTTATTTATATGTGTATTACATTGATATATTTGTGTATGTTGTGATTTTCCTTCTGTTACTTTCTATAAGGCTGGATTTGTGACTACATATTGTTTAAATTTATTTTTATCCTGGAATATTTTGTTTTGTCCATTAATAGTGAATGATAGCTTGGCTGGGTATAGCAGTCTGGGCTTGCATCCATGGTCTCTTTGTTTCTGTAGTACCACTATCCAGGACCTTCTGGCTTTTATGGTTTCCATAGAGAAGTCCGGTATAAGTCTGATAGGTTTACCTTTATAAGTTACTTGACCTTTTTCTTTTGCAGCTTTTAATATTCTTTCTTTAATCCGTATGTTTTGTGTTTTGATTATTATATGTCAAGGGGATGGTTTTTTTTGATCCAGTTCTGTATGCTTTTTGAACTTTCATAGGGATATCATTCTTTAGGATGGAAATTTTTTTTCTCTAATTTTCTTGAATATATTTTCCAGTCCTTTGATTTGCAATTCTTCTCCTTCTTCTGCCCCTATCATTTTAGGTTTGGTCTTTTTAATGTGTCCTATATTTCTTGAATGTTTTGTAATGAGAGTTTTTTGGATTTGCTGTTTTCTCTGATCAGAGTGTTTATTTTCTCTATGGTGTCTTCAGAATCTGAGATTCATTCTTCTATGTTTTGTGTTCTATTGGTTATGCTTGTTTCTGTAGTCTCTGTTCGTTTACCTAAATTTTCCATATCCATCCAGCCCTCGGTTTGTGTTTTCTTCATTGCCTCCATTTCAGTTTTCAGTCCTTGAACTGTTCCCATTACCTGCTTATTGTTTTTTCTTTGTTTCCCAGAGTGTCATTTATGGATTTACTCATTACTTCTTGTGAGGCCCTGTTCTCCCTGTTCCTCGAGGCCAAAACACAGGATGCAAGAAATGTTTGCGCTAACCAACTAAGCTTCCTCCTAAGTTCCGTGCTTGCTTCTGCTACAGCCTAGTACAATAGCCTGAGGGACTATATTACTTTAAAATGGTAATTTTTCATCCTGCCTGAAAGAAGCTCAGGCGCCAAGGCCCATCTACCCTGTCTGGCACTGCCTTGCACCCTCGAACACCTGCCTGAGAAGGAGCTCTCACAGGTGCCTGTTTCCCCAGCACTCTCTGGATGGGAGGAGTTTTTCTTTACTGGGGCCAAAAGTATTTAACCCTGGATTAAGTTGAATAAATTGGGCATTCTCTTCTTGAGGATGACTCAAACTCTGTATCTGTGTGTGCCTCTTGTGTTTTAACCCCTAGGAAATATAGAACTCATGGGAGGTGGGTGGCGTGGAACGGCAACCCCCACACCTTCTAACTTTTTGCTATACTTCTCTTCCATTTCTGTGAGTGAGTTATTCATGTCCTGTTTAAGTGACTCTATTGCTTTCACTTTTTTCCACTTCTTCCTGAATAGGTTGTTTACGTCCTTCTGTTGTAAGATCACTGGGATCTGATGTTTTCATGTTGTTTTTCAGATTGTTGGAGCAATTCTTGCCTTGGTGCCTGCCCATCTCTTTCTTCAAATGCTCTCCAATGGATCTTTTGCTACAGTGTCAGGTTCCCTTGTAGGCCAGTGACCTCGCCCTCTGATGGATCTTCTGCTCCAGGATCAGTGCCCCTTGCTGGCCAGGAATCTCGCTGACAAAAGGCCTTCCTTGCTGTAGGCAGCCTATTAAAACAAAGGAACTCCCTCCTGCCCGATTGCACTCACCACCCTGTCCCAGCACCCAAACAGGCTGAGCTGGGTGATTTTATGGTCCCGAGGAATGAAGGAGAAAGGAAAGGGGTTCCTGGGTGAATGCTGGGATGGGATAGGAGGAGAGAGGACTTAGCAAGGTGAAGCACCCCTGCTGAATGACCTGACTCTATGATTTTCATAATGTCTATTTCTTCTACTTCTTCTGGATTAGGATGTTCAAGTCTTCCTGTTGTATGGTTGCTGGGTTCTGGTGTTATCATGTTGTTTTTCAGATTGTTGTAAGAATTCTTGCATTGGTGTCTGCCCATCTCTTCATTCAAATGCTCTCCGATGGATCTTCTGGTAATGGATCAGGGCCACTTGCTGGCCAGGGACTTTGCAGACTAAAGTGCGGGCTTGGTGTGTAGACTCTTTGATGGATCTTCTGGTACATGATCAGGGACAATTGCTGACCAGGGACATAGCAGACAAAAGGACAGTCTTTCTGTGTAGAGGCTCAATGAAACAAAGAAACTCCTGGAGCAGTTGCACTCATCACTTTGTCCCCTGAACCTCAGCCCTGAAGCAGGCTGATTTGGGGGATCCTATGACTGCACAGATGGGAAGGGGTGCCTGGTTGCAAGCTTGCCTGGCATAAAAATAGAATGGCAGTAACTGGGAGAGAAGGACCCTCTGAATGGCCAGATAGTTTAGGACTTTGGAGGGTTCATCTGCTGCCTCTCTGGGGCGTCCTGCTGGCTGGTCAGGCATTCACTCACCTCTCTGGATGGATCTTCTGGTACAGGATCAGGGCCACTTGCTTGCCAGTAACCTCACAGACAAAAGGGCAGGTTTGCTGGATGCAGGCTCAATGAAACAAAGAAATTCCTCCAGCACTTGCACGCACTACTTTGTCCACAGCCCCTCAGCCCCGAAGCAGGCTGAGTTGGGGGATCCTATGACCCCACTGATGGGAAGGGGTGCGTGGGGGCAAGCTTGGATGGGATAAGAAGAGAAAGGCCCTAGCTGGGGAGAGAATCTCCTGCTGAATGACCAGAAATTTAGGGGATTGGAGGGTGCCTGTGCTCCCTTTCCGGGGCAGCTGGCCAGCCAATCGTGTATACACTCACCTTTCTGGATGGAACTTTTGGTACAGGATCAGGGTCACTTGCTGTCCAGGGCCCAGTATTGGCCAATATTTTGGGTTTGGCCTTAGTCCTGCTCAATGAGGCTTATCTGGCAGCATTTATAAGAAAATATCTTTTTTTAATGAAAAAATGTGATTGTTTTTACCTTTTATTTATTTATTAAAAATTTCCACCTCCTCCCCTCCTTCTATTTCCCTCCCACTCTCCACTCCCCATCCCCCTCCCTCTCCAGTCCTAAGAGAAGTCAGGGTGACCTGCCCAGTGGGAAGTCCTAGGTCCTCTCCCCTCCATCAAAATCTAGGAAGGTGAGCATCCAAACAGACTAGACTCCCACAAAGCCAGTTCATGCAGCAGAATCAAAATCCAGTTAAGCCAATATCTGTAGCAGCTGTTGCTCCTTTCTCAGCATTCAAACAATTCAAAGAGAGCACAATAATGTACAGTATCCATATTCTCTGTGTGTTTTCCATCTTTACGAGACTTTATTTTAAACTTAATTTCTTTTATGTTTAATTTTTGGCTTTTTGAGACAGGGTTTCTCTGTATCTTTGTCCTGGAACTCACTCTGTAGACCAGGCTGTCCTTGAACTCAATGAAATCTGCCTGTCTCTGCCTCTCCAGTGCTGGGATTAAAAGTCTGTGCTACTATACCTTGAACTCACAGAAATCTGTCTGCCTTTGCCCTTCAGGCATTGGGATTAAAGGTGTGTGCCACCACACCTCGAACTCACAGAGGTCTGTCAGCCTCTGACTCCCAGGCATTGAAATTAAAGGTGTATACCACCATACCCAACTACTCTCTTTTTTTTCTTTTTTCTTTTAAGGTCTTTAACCTTTTTCTTTTCTTCCCAAGACTGCATATATTTTGAAAAACACAGTAAACCGTTTGGAGGTTTTCTTCATCTTTGAATTTATCTTTACTGTATCTCTCTCTCTTCTTCTGACCACTTTGAGTTTTTAATTTCCTAAACATTATGGGTAGGATTAAAGCTGTGCCTTTGATGGTAGGATCCAGCCTGCTCCTTAGATTTATGAGATTCTAGCCTCATGGCTGAGGTACCAGCTGTGGCCACGCTTATTGCCACAACTCTGTGGCAGTTCAAGGTCCCTGCCAGCAAGCAAACTGCAGCAGTATGCTCACAAATCACACTGAAATGCTTCATAGTCAGACCACCTTCCTGAAAGAGTCAGAGTTTTCCTTGAAAGTATGGCCCAGAAAGCCGGCATTTTAAAAAAGTGCAGCTTTTTTCCTGCTACAGCTGAAAACCACAATGCACGCATTCAGCTTTTCATCAACACCATTTAAGTGTTTCATGGCAGGACTTCTTAAAGAGCTCCAAGATTTTGCAGTGAAAGGTGAGTCAGGAAGTCTCTCTTAAATGAGAGTGCCTGCCTCTAGTAAGCAGAGCCCACCCGAGAGAGAGCTGCTACCAAGAATCTTGGATTAAAAGAGTGAGTCACCATCACCTGCATCTGTTTCTGGAATGATCTTATGTAGCCCAGGGTAGTCCTGAAATCGCAGAGATCCATCTGCCTCTATCTCCCCAGTCCTGGGATTAAAGGTGTGTGCCATCACTCCCTGAACTATAGGGTGGGCTAGTGTGGCTGCTTTGCCCTCTGATCTTCAGGTAAGTCTTATTTATCAAAACACAAATAAAATACCACTATATTTCCCCTTTTGTCTAAAATAAAAGTGAGGGAAATAACTAATATAAAAAACTATATATACAATAAGTGCAATAATTATAAACAATATATAAGGTAATAAATACATCACCAGTGTCTAGTCCATTTGTATTTAAAAAATCAGAGAAAATATTTCATCATCTATCCTATCTTGGTGAATTTAAAGTCTTGTACCTAATTTATTTTCTAATGTAGCTTGCTTTCTGTGTCTGGTAAACAAGGAAAACTGTAACTATCTAGTCTTCAACTCCTTCAAACGTCAAGAAGAAAATAGTATTAATTAAATAAGCAGGAAGTTCAAGCAAACAACTTCCAAAAAACATGAGAAATGACAGAAATGACTGGCTGCCTGGACAGTCACCCAAAATTCCACTACAATGTTGAGGCATCCATCTTTGGCCTACAGGTCTACAATATTTGACATACATTTCTGTGAAGCAGGATATTCTAAAGGGCTGTCCCATCTTGTCTTGAAAATGTTTGGTAGTCACATTTTTGTCTGTCCTGCTAGTCCAATTAGGGCAGCCTACTGTCAGCAGTCATGACATGGGCACTTTCTTTCCCATTGGCTTACTTTTGCCACAAAGAAAATAAACTCCATATGGAATTTCCTTGATGCTCATCATCTCTGAAGTAGATTGCTGCTGTCAGGAGAAGATGTGTCTCATTGCCATAATCAAAAGAGCCAATCACCCTAAACCATGACAAATATCTATAACACAATAAAAGACAATAACTACCTACCCCACCTCTTGGGAATGTGAGCATTGTTTTCTTAAATTTACTCCTGCTGTCTGAAGGCAACAGAATCTTTAGGGCATCCTGAAAAGAAACATTTGGAATAACTGTCAACTAATAGGAGAGGTAGCAGTGTCATTTGTTGCCCAATGTTTGCAAAATGGCAAAGTGCAGGGCTTATCTCTAGTCCTAGCTAGTGATAGGCTGGATCATCTCAGCTAGCCACCTTGAAATTGTTCTGAGAAGTTTGTAACCCAAAGCTAATATTTAGATGGTGTTTTTCAGCTGAGTGGTGTTAACATAATCCTGGAGAAATCATCATTGTGAGTCCCATCCTCCTTTTGAAGACGTCAAGGGTCCCTGATGTTGACCAACGGAATCAAATTGGAGACCTGGATATTAATCCACAAATTTATGAACACTTGATTTTTGACAAAGAAGCTAGAATTTTACAATGGAAGAAAGAAAACATCTTTAACAAATGGTTCAGGTATAACTGGATATCAACCTGTAGAAGAATGAAAATTGTTCCATATCTATCACCATGCACAAAAGTCAAGTCCAAATGGATTAAAGGCCTCAATATAAATTTGACCACACTGAACCTGATAGAAGAGAAATTGGACAGTAGCCTGCAATGCATGGGCACAGGAGACAACTTCTGACATAAAACCCCAGTATCACAGACACTAAGAGTTAAATGAATAAAGGAGACTTCCTAAAACTGAGAAGCTTCTGTAAAGCAAAGGACACAGTCAGTAAGACAAAAAGACAGGCTACTGAACAGGAGAAGGTATTTACCAACCACACATCAGAAAAAGGACTGATCTCCAAAATATATGAAGAACTCAAGAAACTAGACATTAAAATTCTCAATAACACCACTAAAAAATGAGGCACTGAACTGAACAAGGAATTCTCAACAGAAGTTCAAATGTACAAATGTACTTAATGATATGTTCAACTTCCTTAGCTATCAGGGAAATGCAAATCAAAACAACTTTGCAATATCATCTAATAACTGTCAGAGTAGCTGAGATCAAAAATATCAATACTACTTATGCTGGAGTGAATGTGGAGTAAGGGGACCACTCATCCATTGCTGGTAGGAATGCAAACTTGTGCAACCACTTTGGAAATCAGTTTCTCAGAAAATTGGGAGTCAACCAACCTTAAGATCCAGCAATACTACTCTTGGGACTATACCCAAGAAATGCCCAAATGAATACATTTGTTCAACTATGTTCAAAGCAGTATTATTTGTAATACCTACAATCTGGAAACATCCTCGATGCCCCTCCAAGGAATAATGGATAAAGCAAGTGTGGCACATCTGCACATTAGAGTACTACTCAGTGGTAAAAAACAATGACATCTTGAATTTTGCATGCAAATGGATGGAAGTAGAAAACACTATCCTGAAAGTGATAACCCACATCCAAAAGAATGAATATGGTATGTACTCACTCATTAGTTTCTTCTAGCCATAAACAAAGGATATTGATCCTATAATTCATGATCCTAGAGAAGCTAAGTAATAAGGTGAACCTAAAGAAAAACTTACATAGATCCACCTGGAAATTGGAAGCAAACAAGATTGCCAGGGAAAAGTTGGGAGCATGAGGGTGGGGGTGGTGTGCAAGTAAGGGGAGAGAGATGGAAGAAGGGGAGGGTCGGGGAGATCATGGAGGAGTGGGATGATTGAGATGGAGGAATGAAGGATATGCGAGCAGGGATGGAAATATCCAAATTGGGGGAGCCATTTTGGGGTTGCCAAGAGTCTTGACTTTGGAGGGGTTCCCAGGTGTCCACCGGAATGTCCCCACCTCGGTCCTTGGGGAGTAGTGGAGAGGGTGCCTGAACTGGCCTTTTCCCATAGTCAGACTGATGACTATCTTGCATATCACCATAGGACCTTCGTCTGGCTAAAGATTGAGACAGAGAAAGAGACATATATCGGAGCAGTGGACTGAGCTACCAAGGTCCAGTTGAAGATCAGAAGGAGGGAGAATCAGAGCAAGGAATTCAGACCCACGAAGGGTTCACCCACTGAGACAGTGTGCCTGAGCTAATGGGAGCTCACCAACCCCAGTTGGACAGGGAATGAACGATTAAGGGATCACACTGGACCCTCTGAATGTGGTTGACAGTTGGGGCAGACTGTGGGGCCAATGACAATGGCACTAGGATTTGTCTCTACTGCATTTACTGGTTTTTGGGATCGTATTTTCCATGGATGCATACCTTTCCCAGCCTGAATGTAGTGGAGAAGGCCTTGAACTTCAACAGGCCCTCTCTCAGGACTTCAAAGCCCACTTCCAGTAACATACTTCCTCCAATAAGGCTATACCTACTCCAACAAGGCCATATCTCCTAATTCTTTCAAATAATGCCTCTCCCCACCCCCGTAACCCTCCTACAAGGTCCCCATGCTCCCTATTTACTCAGGAGATCTTGTCTTTTACTACTTTCTACTTTTCATGTAGATTAGATCCATGCAAGTCTCTCTTAGTGTCCTCATTGTTGTCTAGGTTTTCTGGGATTGTGGATTGTATGTTGGCTTTCATTACTTTAGGTTTTAAAAACCACCTATGAGTGAGTACAAGTGATAATTGTCTTTCTGTGTCTGGGTTACCTCATACAAAATATTGTTTTTTGGCGCCACCCATTTTCCTGCAAAATTCAAGGTGTCGTTATTTTTTTCTGCTGTGTAGTACTCCATTGTGTAAACGTCTACATTTTCCTTATCCATTCTTTGGTTGAGGGGCATTTAGGTTGTTTCCATGTTCTGGCTATGACAAACAATGCTGTGATGAACATAGCTGTGCACATGTCCTTGTGGCACGATTGATCATCTTTTAGATAGATACTCCAAAATGGTATTACTGGGTATTGAGGAAGGTGGTTTCCTAATTTTCTGAGAAATTACCACAATGACATCCAATGGGACTGTGGCAGCTTGCATTCCCCTCAGCAATGAAGAAGAGTTCCTGTTTCCCCACAACCTCTACAGTATATATTTTCATCAGTGTTTTTGATCTTGGCCATTCTTACAGGTTTAAGATGGAATCAGAGTTGTTTTGATTTGCATTTCTCTGATGACTAAGGATGTTGAACATTTCCTTCAGTGCCTTTCAGCCATTTAGATTCCTCTGTTGAGAGCTCTCTGTTTAGGTCTGTGATCCATTTTTATTAGATTATTTGTTCTTTTTATGACCATATTTTTCAGTTCTTTGATATTTTGGAGATCAGACCTCTGTCTGATGTGGGGTTAATGAAGATCTTTTCCCATTCTGTAGACCGTTGTTTTGTCTTGTTGACTGTGTTCTTCGCTTTACAGAAGGTTTTCAGTTTCAGAAGGTCCCATTTATTAATTCTTTCTGTCACGTGTCTTGAATATATTTTTCTAAAATATACGTATTCATGATCAAATGAGCTAGAATTACTCATAGCAAATATTTAAGATTATTAAAGTCTAAATCTATGTTGAAAAATTAATCATTCTTTTATTAAATTCTCATAAGTTATTGTAGTGGGTTACTTTGATCAGTAATTTGGGGGGTTTTAGAAAACTAAATATAAGATACTCAGTGTGCTTTCCAAAGATAATTTCCAAGTAAGATAGAACACTGGGAATAGACGAGTAAACATAATACCCAAACTAGAGTGATTGTATCTTTAGGCCTGTAAATGAATACGATCATTTCTGCCACATTATGGAAGGGAAATATGTGGTGTAGAGATGCATAAAGCATACCCATGGCAACTACTAAGTCTGATGAAAAGAAAGAAATTCATCATTTTCCACCACTCTTATTTTTTTAGGAACCACAATAAACTAGTGTACAGCTATAAGATGTGAATGAAATTCTTTTAGGAATCTCAAGATAATAAGGTTTATTTTTTGAGACAGAGTCTCACACTGTAGCTCAGTCTGACCAGGATTTGTGTCTTCCTGATTGGCCTTGTTGAACTTATGGCAATTCAGCCTCCCAAGTGCTTGGAATATTTTTAAGGGCAAAAATGATAGTGTTTCTGCCCTAAAGCACAGTGACTTGCTGTTCTATGATGCAATAATAATAATAATAGTGAATGACAAAATTGAGCATTATCGAAAGCTGTAAAAGAATCATAAAAAGGAACGTTGCAAAAATCATAAAATCATAAAAAGGAATGTTGCAAAAGCTTTTTGAGTTTATGTAAACTGATGAATTAAGAATGATTTTACAATACCACAGGTTAATTTACCTGCGTTTAAATCCCCAAGGTAAACTGACTGCCTTCTTCTTCCCCAGTAGCAATTAACTGCCAGCTCAACAGAGAGGGGGAGGATCTCATGTAGCTGCCTTCTACAGTTGTATTGCTTGGCTTAAGGATTCTCTCTTCATCTTGCTCAACAGCCTGTTAACTGCCATTAAGCCCTCAGGGAGGGGAGGGGCCTCTTGTCTCCTCCATGAGGAATTGTTGATTGTCTAATCTTACACAGGTTATCACAGCTGCTGAGAGTTCAAATTACAATGCTCTTTTACTGTGTAAGACCATCAATAGATAGCTGAGGCTTCTTCTTCACAGCAAGCTAAAACCTCTTTTTTTTTTCTCGATGAAAATGACAGTTTGGGGGTACTAATCTGCTCTTATCATAAATTACTAAACGTTATTTATTTTGGTTTTCTATGGCTACTGTAACAAATTACCTAACTTTAGTAGTTTAACACAGAATACATTTATTTTCTTATACTTTGGAAAGTGTATAACTATCTTCCTATCCTGGACTCTAAGGGAGAATCTATTTTCTTGGCTTTTCGATATTCTACAGCTACATTCTTTGACTTCTGCCTGTTTCCTTCTTCATCTTGCTTCTTCAGTCCTCAAATTGTATTCTTTCTTCATAAACTTAAACTCCTATCTGGGTGTTATAATAAACTTGGCAGTCTCATTATTCATAAATTCTCTTTGCCATGTAAAGTGACATTCACAAATTCCAGAGGTCAGAACCTGAATATCTTTGGAGCAGACATTATTCAGAGTAACATATTTTCTATACAATGTTAATTAAACAGAAAAGATTGACTCTGATCACAGTGAGGGTTTTTCCCCCTAAAATGATCATTTCCTTGACTATTCTCTTGAAAGCAACAACAACAAAAAACCCAAAACAAAAGCAAAAATGTACAAAGCTTACATTTATAAATATGCAAAAATCTTCGTTATACTTATCTAAATTTTTTCACTTTGATTAATAGAAAACCAAGGTACAACTCAAACCTTCTAGCATCTGGTTAACTTTGCCTTCCAAAGTCAAACCCAAAATGAAAAATACAGTAAAATTAAAAAAATTCAAGTTGCCTTTCATGGATAAACTCGTATTTAATATTTTCAAAGAAATGTTGGAAACAAAAGATTTGTTCTTTCAATTTATAAGAGTGATGTTTAAATAATTACCCTTATTTGCTGTGTCAGGACTGATAAGTCACAGGCAAAAACACCAAAACAAAAGAGGTGCTTACTCTTGTCTATATTTACTTCAGTAGGGAAAATGGTGTTGATACACGTATAGTTAGGACTCTTTATGCACAGCTTCTCAACCTACAATTCAACCAACTAAAGAACAAAAATGTTAGAATAATGCATATGTACTGCAGAGGTATAATTCTTTGTCATCCTTCTCTAAACAATATAGAATAAAAGCTTTTTACATCCCATTTACGTTGTGTTTTTATAAATGTCCTAGAGCTGACATGAATTATAAGTAAGTGGTCGTGTATTCCTGTAGTAGTCTCAGATAGTTTGGAATCTGAGGCAGGAGGATCATTTGAGCTCACAAATAAGAGATCAGTCTAGGCAATATAGCAATATACTGTTCACATAAAAATGAGATAAAATATAGGGAAATATGGGTGTATACTATAAATAAATATAAACCACGATATATACTGAACTTAAGCAAGAATCAGATCTTCATATCAAGAAGGGTCATCTGGGAACCAATATCAGATAGGGGAGGACAGAAGTATTAAAGTTCTAGGTTATATGGAAAATTTCTAGATCCCCACTTCTAATTATCAGGGTCCAGTTGGTGCTTCCTCATGATATAAGGCAAAACATTATAGTGTTAGCAGTTGTTAGTTCAGTAAATTAAAAAAATCAAATCTTTCTTTTTAAAATTTTTGTTAAGTATCTTTTAACAGTACATTTTGAAGGAAGACACATATCACACTTTATTTAAAACATGCACACCTAGAAACTAGTATATGTGTCTTTGAAAATATGCTTAATCATTTCAACTGGAACATTTTGACAAAAACACTTCTTTTATATTAGTTTTATCTTACTGTGCATATCACTTTTTCTATTACTATTACATCCTCAATATTATATTTAGTATGCACTCCCACAAGACTGTCCAGTTGCGAAAACTATTAGAAGTCACCAGGGAACCACAGAGACTTAAGTTTCAGTCACTTCTGGCTAATTTTTGATCTACAATGAACCAACAATTGTCTCAGAGTTGAGTGAAAATGGACTTCAGTGACTGTAAAGAGGCTCTTAGACACAGGCTCATGCCATTATGTAAGCCCTTTTCAGACCTCGAAAGTGGTCAGTTTAAGACCAGGGTCTGCTAGGTAGAATGCATGAGTCTCCCTGGGAAAGGGAAATGGAAGAGATCTTCTAGGTGAACTAGGGGCATATGGGGGTGGAAAGTTGAAGGATTGGGTTTGGATGTGAAGTGGGAAAATATGAAAGAGATAACTGGAAAGGGACTGTTTTGGAATCAGGTAGAAACCTTATGCAAGGGAAACTCCCACAAATCTGCAAAGATGACCTGGCTATGATTCCTAGCAATACTGGATATGTAGCCTAAACTGGCCATCTCCTGTGATCAGATGGGTGACTACCCCAATTGTCATCAGCGATCCTCCATCCAGTAACTGATGAAACAAATGCAGAGACCCACAGCCAAACTTTGGACAGAGCTCAGAGAATTCTCCTGAAGAGAAGGAGGATGACTGCAGGAGGCAAAGGGGTCAATGACATCACAAGAAAACCAACAGAAACAACTAACCTAGCTCATATTTACTCAGAGAGTCGGAACCAACAACCAGGGAGCTGTCACAGGATCAACCTAGTCCATCTACTTGTATGTGACAGTGTGTAGCTTGGTCTACTCGTAGGACTCCTAACAATGGGAACAGAGGCTGTCCCTAATGCTTTGGTTGACTCTTGGGAACCTAGTTCTCATACTGACAGCCTTTCCCAGTCTTAATACAAGAAGAAGTGCTTAGTCTTAACACAACTTGATATGTAATGCTCTGTTGATGCCCATGGGAGGCCTGCCCCTTTCTGAAAAGAAACAAAAGGAAATGAATTAAGAGAAGGGTGAGATGAAAAGGGAGGATAGGAGGGCATCAAAAATGGGGTCGGGATGTAAAATAAATAAATAAATTTTAACAAGAAAAGAAAAAATAGCAGGGGCTGGAAAGATGAAAGTCAAGAACACTTTCAGATAATCAGGATCAATTCTCAGTATCCACATGACAATTCACAACCAGCTGTAACTACACTCCCAGGGGATATGACACCTCTTCTCACCTCCAGGAGAGATGCACACATGTAGTGCACAAGCATACATGTAGGCTAAACACACACATAAACTATTTTTAAGTTACATAACAGTCAAAACTGGAAAGTCAGCACCATATCCAGCAGAATAAGATTTTGGTTAACAAAGCCCAACTCAGTTCATTTTTCCTAACCTGTACCCCTAATAAGATACCAGTAGATGTTCTTGAAAATGAATTGTTGAGGGCATTCCTAGAAATTAGAGAGGTCCTACTATCAGAGAATTAAGGAGCTTCATTTGTCTTGGAGAGAACTTCAAATATTTTACTGTAAGTCTCCTTTTAGGGCGGAGTCCAGGAAAGAGTCTCAAGAACAGGTAGGAGCTGAACTCTTTCTCACTTTGCTGCCCACTAACTATGGAACCTTCCATGATATGTTTACCTCCTCCGGGATTTGATAGCCTCAGAGAGTCCTGCTCTATATGGTAGAGGTGAGAAGGGGGCCCTCAGAGCAAAACCCTGCCTAGCTACAGCTTCTACTTACAAAAGAGAGCCTAAGAGGTTTTCTCTTCCTAGAAAGCATATAAAAGCTATCTTTATAGAGTTGTCAAAGGGGAAGATGGCCCATCTGAAGCAGGCATCTGAATTTATGAATGTCAAACATGTGGTACTGCCTTTGGGGGCATGGATGATATAAAAGTGAAGGGGTCATGGAATCTTTCTCTGTGTTTCTGGAGATCCACCAAGGCTGGGCAAAGTATGGAAGTACTGGAGTAGCTATGAAAAGGCAATAGGTTGGGGTCCCTGAGAGGCCATTGCATGAAGCTGTGAAGGTGCAGCCTGGGTTTCAGTGAAGGCTCAAGAGTGTTAGAGATGCCAGAAATGTGAAGCATCTGCCAATGAGAGCGGCATACAGGGAGTGGTTCAGCCCAGGCAACAAAGCTCTAGGAGTGGAACCATCTAAGCCCTTGGAAAGCAAAGCCTAAGACACCAGACATGGAGCTACAGGATTTGATATTTTCCCTGCTGAGTTCTGATCTTGCTATGGTCTAGTATTTCCTCACTATGTCCCCGCAAAACTCTTTCTTCCTTAAGTTGGTCACAGTATTTTATTGCAGCAATAAAAAGTAAATAATGTAAGAGGTATCTAACACGACAATGCATTTAAGCATCTGCTATGCTCTTCATAGGCCCCATGTTTCCTATGAAACCTATAGGCACAGCTGAGCACAATACATAAATGGAAGACATTAACCTTGCTGATTGATCCTCCAAAGTGTCTTGATGCTGCAAAGACTTTGGTAGCTAGGCTGAATCAAATGCTATCTTCAAAATCAACCCCAGAAATATGCAGAGTCTCAGAGAGACAAGGAAGACTCTTACACTACTACATGGACTGTAATGTGACGATCTGACTGATTGCACAGGGCTGTTTTGCTGACATGTTTAACCTACCTACTATAGCTCCTTTTATACTAAGTTACTTCAACTGGCATACTGTCCTGTTACATACCCAGGAGGCCATGTTTTAGAATATAATAAGTCACAGACATAATCCAAATAAATGGCTTTTAAAAGTCAGATAACTATATAACCCACTTAATAGTCCAGGTCTGAGAACCAGGCTGGCTCTGCACCAAAAACATTCTTTGAGAATAGAGCTCTGAATACAGTGACTATTGTCACCGAAGGCCACAGAACTAGAAGAAACTCAGAACCTCTGGACATAAAGATACATCACTGCAGGGAAAGGAAAAGGTTAAAAACATTTTCATCCTGTGATCAGGGGAGCTGTCCATCTCTTCTGAGGTTTCTGGTCAGAGGGAAGAAGCAGTAGGAATGAGCAGGGGAGAATGAGATAAGTTCACAGGGTGCTCAAAGGCTGATAGGAGGGAACTACTTTGGGTAGAATGGTACAAGTGAGAACAGGGTGGAGATAGAGAGAGGGCCTGCTTATCATCCCGGCTGCCCAGCTAGCTTACACCTGAAGTAATAACACAGAAATGAATTCTTTTCTTATTTTTTCTTTTTTTAGTAATTTTATTAAATTATAAAAGTTTCCATTTCTGCCCCTCCTCCCACAACCTTCCCACTCCCCCCACTCCCTCTCCTCCTCCCTCTCCATCCCTAAGAGCAGTCAGGGTTTCCTGCCCAGTGGGAAGTTCAAGTTCCTCCCGCCTCCCTCCAGGTCCAGGAAGGTGAGTATCCAGACGGACTGGAACCGCAAAATCCAGTATATGCAGAGGAAACAAGTCCCAGTGCCATTGTCAATGGCTTTTCAGAAAGACTCCGGGCCAGCCACATTCAGAGAATCCGGCCACATTCAGAGAATCTGGTTGGATTGCGTCCTCGTTCAGTCCCAGTCCAACTGGCCTTGGTAAACTCTCATTAGATCCGTCCCCTTGTATCAGTGGGTGATAGCATCCCTCGCAGTCCTTATTTCCTTTTTCATTTTCTTCCTCCTTCTGCTCCTCATTTGAACCTTGGGGAGGCTCAGTCCGGTGCTCCAGTGTGGGTCTCCATCTGTATTGCCATCCATCGTCGGATGAAGGTTCTCTCTGATCTTGCCTTCTTTGCTCACGTTCTCTTTCCTTCTGCTTCTCGTTTGGACCTAGGGAGTTAAGTCCAGTGTTCCGATGTGGGTCTCTATCTCTATCTCCATCCATCGCCAGATGAAGGTTCTATGGTGATAAGCAAAATATTCATCAGTATGGTTATGGGCCAAGGCCGTTTCAGGCACCCTCTCTTCTGTCCAGAGAGCAATCTGGGGATCTCCTTGGACCTGGGATCCCATTTATAATCAAGTCTCCTGTAAACCCTAAGATGACTCCCTTAGTTGAAATATATTCTTCCCTGATCTCATATCCATCTTTCCTCCCTCCTCCCATCCCAGCCCACCTAGCTTTCCCCAATCCTCCCCTATTCCCTTCTCTCTAACCCTCTTCCCTTCCAACAACCCTCCCATCCCCCCCATGCACCTGAGGGTACCTGGGACTCTTGTCTATTTCCAATCTCCAGGCAGATAGCTACATGATTTTCATCAGGTTCACCTTCTTATTTAGCTTCTCTAGGATCACGAATAATAGGCTCAAAGACCTTTAATTATGGTTAGAATCCACATATGAGTGAATACATACCATATTCCTCTTTTTGGGTCTGGCTTACCTCACTCACTAAAGCGTTTTCTATTTCCATCCATTTGCATGCAAAATTCAAGATGTCATTGTTTTTTACCGCTGAGTGGATCTCTAGTGTGTATATGTTCCACACCTTTTTTAACCATTCTTCTGTTGAGGGGCACCTAGGTTTTTTCCAGGTTCTGGCTATTACAAATAGTGCTGCTATGGACATAGTTGAACAAATGCTTTTTTAGTATGATAGGGCATCTCTTGGGTATATTCCCAAGAGTGGAATTGCTGGGTCCTGAGGGAGGTTGACTCCCAATTTCCTGAGAAACCGCCACACTGATTTCCACAGTGGCTACACAAGTTTGCATTCCCACCAACAATGGATGAGTGTTCCCCTCACTCCACATCCTCTCCAGCATAGGCTATCATTGGTGTTTTTAACTTTAGCTATTCTGACAGGTGTAAGATGATATCTCAAAGTTGTTTTGATTTGCATTTCCCTGATCGCTAAGGAGATTGAGCATGACCTTAAGTGTCTTTTGGTCATTCAGAATTCATCTGTTGTGAATTCTCTGTTCAGTTCAGTACCCCATTTTTTAATTGGCTTAATTAGAGTTTTAGTGTCTAGTTTCTTGAGTTCTTTGTATATTTTGGAGATCAGACCTTTATCTGATGAGGGGTTTGTGAAGATCTTCTCCCAGTCGGAAGGTAGCCTTTTGGTCTTACTGACAGTGTCCTTTGCTTTACAGGAGCTTCTCAGTTTCAGTAGGTCCCATTTATTCATTGCTTCTTTTATTGTCTGCGCTCCTGGGGTTCTGCTTAGGAACTGGTCGCCTGTGCCAATATCTTGTAGACTACTTCCCACTTTCTCTTCTATCACTTTCAAAGTGGTCGGATTAATGTTGATGTCTTTAATCCATTTGGACCTGAGTTTTGTGCATGGTGATAGATATGGATCTATTTTCATTCTTCTACAGGTTGACATCCAGTTATGCCAGCACCATTTGTTAAAGATGCTTTCCTTCTTCCATTGTATGCCTTTAACTCCCTTGTCAAATATCAGGTGTTCATACGTTTGTGGCTTAATATCCGGGTCTTCTATTCAATTCCATAGGTCGACTTCTCTGTTGTTATGCCATTACCAAGCTGTTTTCAATACTGTTGCTCTGTAATAGAGTTAGAAGTCAGGGATGGTAATGCCTCCAGAAGTTCCTTTATTGTATAAGATTGTTTTGGCTATCCTGGGTTTTTTGTTTTTCCATATAAACTTGATTATTGTTCTCTCAAGGTCTGTGGGGAAGATTGATGGAATTTTGATGGGAATTGTGTTGAATCTACAGATTGTTTTTGATAAAATTGCCATTTTTACTATGTTGATTCTCCCAATCCAAGAGCAGGGGAGGTCTTTCCATTTTCTGGTATCTTCCTCAATTTCTTTCTTCAAGGACTTAAAGTTCTTGTCAAATAGGCTTTCACTTCCTTCGTTAGAGTTACCGCAAAATAATTTATGCTATTTGTGGCTATCATGAAAGGTGATGTTTCTCTGATTTGCCTCTCTGCTTCTTTATCCTTTGTGTATAGGAGGGCAACCGATTTTTTGGAGTTGATCTTGTATCCTGCCACATTACTAAAGGTTTTTATCAATTGTAGAAGTTCTTTGGTAGAGTTTTTGGGGTCGCTTATGTACACTATCATATCGTCTGCAAATAACGAAAATTTAACTTTATCCTTTCCAATTTTAATCCTCTTGATCCCCTTATGTTGTCTTATTGCTATTGCTAGAACTTCAAGCACTATATTGAAGAGGTATGGAGAGAGTGGACAGCCTTGTCGTGTTCCTGATTTTAGTGGAATGGCTTTGAGTTTCTCTCCATTCAATTTGATGTTAGCTGTCGGCTTAGTATATAATGCTTTTATTATATTTAGGTATGATCCTCGTATACCCAATCTCTCCAACACCTTTATCATAAAGGGGTGTTGAATTTTGTCAAATGCTTTTTCAACATCCAATGAAACGATCATATGGTTTTTTTCTTTCAGTTTATTTATATGATGGATTACATTGATAGATTTGCATATGTTGAACCAGTCCTGCATCTCTGGGATGAAGCCCACTTGATCATAATGGATAATTTTTCTAATGTATTCTTGGATTCGGTTTGCCAGTATTTTATTGAGTATTTTAGCGTTAATGTTCATGAGTGAGATTGGTCTGTAATTCTCTTTCTTGTTTATGTCTTTGTGTGGTATTGGTATCAGGGTAACTGTAGCTTCATAAAAAGAGTTTGGCAATGATTCTTCTGTTTCTATATTGTGAAATACATTAAGGAGTATAGGTATTAGCTCTTCCTGGAAGTTCTGGTAGAATTCTGCATTGAAACCATCTGGTCCTGCGCTTTTTTTGGTGGGGAGGTTTTTGATAACAGTTTCTATTTCTTCGCGACTAACAGGTCTATTTAGATTGTTCACTTGCTATTGATTTAACTTTGGCAAATGGTATTTATCTAAAAACCAATCCATTTCTTTTACATTTTCCAACTTTGTGGCATATAACCTCTCGTCGTAAGATCTAATGATTCCCCGAATTTCCACTGTGTCTGTTGTTATGTCCCCCTTTTCATTTCTGATCTTATTAATTTGAGTGTTCTCTCTCTGCCGTTTGATTAGTTTGGCTAGGGGTTTTTCAATCTTGTTGATTTTCTCCAAGAACCAACTTTTAGTTTTGTTGATTTTTTGGATTGTTTTCTGTGTTTCTATTTTGTTGATTTCAGCCCTCAGTTTGATTATTTCCAATCTTCTACTCCTCCTGGGAGAGTCTGCTTCTTTTTTTTCCAGAGCTTTTAGGTGTGCTGTTAAGTCTCCAATATATGCTTTCTCCGTTTTCTTTAATTGGGCACTTAGTGCTATGAACTTTCCTCTTAGCACTGCTTTCATTGTGTCCCATAGGTTTGAGTATGTTGTGTCTTTATTTTCATTAAATTCAAGGAAGACTTTAATTTCTTTCTTTATTTCTTCCTTGACCCAAGGATGATTCAGTTGTTGACTGTTCAACTTCCACGTGTTTGTAGGCGTTCTGGTATTCTAATTGTTATTGAATTTTAACTTTATTCCGTGGTGATCTGACAAGACACAGGTGATTACTAATATTTTTTTGTATCTGTGTAAGTTTTCTTTGTTACCGAGTATGTGGTCAATTTTCGAGATGGTTCCATGAGCTGCAGAGAAGAAGGTATATTCTTTCCTTTTTGGGTAGAATGTTCTATAGGTTTCTGTTAAGTCCATTTGGTTCATTACCTCTAGCAATTCTCTTATTTCTCTGTTGAGTTTCTCTTTGATTGATCTGTCCACTGGTAAGAGAGGTGTGTTGAAGTCTCCTACTATTATCATGTGTGGTTTGATGACTGCCTTCAGTTCTAAAAGTTTTTCTTTTACATAAGTGGGTGCTTTTAAATTAGGAGCGCAGATATTCAGGATTGAGACTTCCTCCTGATGAATTGTTCCTGTTATGAGTATGAAATGTCCATCTCCATCTCTTCTGATTGATTTTAGTTTGAAGTCAATTTTGTTAGATATTAGAATGGCCACACCAGCTTGTTTCTTAGGACCCTTTGCTTGGAAAACCTTTTCCCAACCCATTACTGTGAGTAGATATCTGTCTTTCTGGTTGAGGTGTGTTTCTTGTAAACAGCAGAATGCTGGGTCCTGTTTTCTTATCCAGTCTCTAAGTCTGTGCATTTTTATAGGTGAGTTCAGTTCATTGATATTAAGTGATAATAATGACCAGTGGTTGTTGATTCCGTTTATTATTTTTGTTTGTGTGTGTGTAGTAGAGTTTGTGTGTTTCTCTTCTTTGAGTTGTGGTTGTGAAAGGTCGCTAGATGTCTGGGTTATTGTAGGCAGTGATGGCAATGTTGGATTCCTTGGGTTGCGATTTTCCTTCTATTACTTTCTGTAAGGCTGGATTTGTGTCTACGAATTGTTTAAATTTATTTTTATCCTGGAATATTTTGTTTTCTCCATTGATAGTGAACGATAGCTTGGCTGGGTATAGTAGTCTCGGTTTGCATCCATGGTCTCTTAGTTTCTGCAGTACCTCTATCCAGGATCTTCTGGCTTTCATGGTTTCCATAGAGAAGTCTGGTGTAAGCCTGATAGGTTTACCTTTATAAGTCACTTGACCTTTTTCCTTTGCAGCTCTTAATATTCTTTCTTTAATCTGAATGTTTTGTGTTTTGATTATTATATGGCGAGGGGACTTTTTTTTTGATCCAGTCTATTCGGCATTCTGTATGCTTCTTGAACCTTCATAGGAATATCGTTCTTTATTGGGAAAGTTTTCTTCTATAATTTTGTTAAATATATTTTCTGGGCCTTTGATCTGCAGTTCTTCTCCTTCTTCAATCCCTATCATTCTTAGATTTGGTTTCTTTATTGTGTCCCAGATTTCTTGATTGTTTTGTGAATAAAATTTGTTGGATTTGTCGTTTTCTTTGACCAGAGCATTTATTTTCTCTATGGTATCTTCAGAATCTGAGATTCGCTCTTCTATCTCTTGTATTCTATTGGTTATGCTTGATTCTGTAGTCTCCGTTCGTTTACCTAGGTTTTCCATATCCAGCCGGTTCTCGGTTTGTGTTTTCTTCATTGCCTCCATTTCAGTTTTCAATTCTTGAACTGTTTCCTTTACTTGTTTGATTGTTTTTTCTTGGTTTCTCAGGGTATCATTCAAGGATTTACTTATTTCTTCAAACTTTTTGTTATATTTCTCATCCATTTCTATACTCATTTCTTCAAACGTTTTGTTATACTTCTCATCCAATTCTTTAAGGGAGTTATTCATATCCTATTTAAGGGACTCTATTGCTTTCATAATGGCACTTTTTTCTACTTCTTCTGGGTTAGAGTGTTCAAGTCCTTCTGTTGTAGGGTCGTTGGGATCTGGTGTTTTCATGTTGTTTTTCAGATTGTTGGAAGAGGTCTTTCCTTGGCGTCTGCCCATCTCTTCGTTCAAATGCTCTCTATTGGAACTTCTGGTAGCGGGTCAGGTTCCCTTTTTGGGCAGGGAATTCACTGATATAATGCCTACCTTTCCTCAGGCAGGCTATTGAAGCACAGGCACTCCCTCTTTCCGGGATGTGCCTACAGAGTAGGCCAAGCATGCAAGGCAGCTGATCTGGGGAAATTTTATGGCCCCAGTGGGAGGGGAGAAATATAGAAATTTGTACCTGGATGGAAGCTGGGATGACAGGCGGGAGAGCTTAGCAGGGTGGAACCAGCACTGCAGGGTGACCTGGGAGACTATGGGGTCGGGGAAAGTCCAAGCTCCTCCTCGTCGGGCCCCTGCCTCGGGCCTGAAGCAAACTCACCCCTCCAATGGCCCTCTGGATGGAAGCTGGGATGGCTGGTGGGGGAACTAGAAGGGTGGAGCCAGCAGTGCAGGCTGACCTGGGAGTCTATGGGGTCGGGAAAAGTCCGAGCTCCTCCTTGCCGGGTCCTTGCTGCGGGCCCGAAGCAAACTCACCCCTCCGATGGCCCTCTGACTGGAAGCTGGGATTCCTGGTGAGGGAGCCCTCTGATGGCCCTCTGGATGGAAGCTGGGATGGCTGGCCCAGAAATTGTATTCTTTAAAACACTGCTTAGTCCATTCACTCTAACTTCTTATTGCCTAGCACTTACATCTTATTTGAACCCATTTCTATTAATCTATGTATCACCACATGACTGTGGCTTACTGGCAAGATTTTAACCAGCATCTGTCTCAGGCTGGAGATTCATGGTGTCTCTCACTCTGCCCTTCTTCCCAGCATTTATTTCTGTCTTCTTCACCTACCTAAGTTTTGCCCTATCAGACCCAAAGCAGTTTTTTTATTCATTACCCAATGAAAGCAACACATGAACAGAAGAACCTACTATACCATTTCCTCTTTCCTGTTTAAACAAAAAGGAAGGCTTTAACTTTAACATAGTAAATTCACAAATAACAAAACAAGTTTCAAACATGAATTACAGTTTTAATACTTATAATTACTTTATCTTATATCATAACTGAGGAGAACTATAACTATAAATTCTTCAACTCCATCAAAGACTCCAGAAGAATAGAATATTACCTAAGTAAACAGGAAGTGCATTGTAAGCAACTTCCAAGACTATAGAAATGATATAGACATCTTGCTGTCTGAACAGCCACCCAGATTTCTTCTGTACAATTGGGGCGTCCATCTTCAGCCTACAGGTCCATAGTATCCAGCAGACTTTTTCATAAAGCAGGAAATTTCAAAGGCATTTCAGTCACTTTCTTCTGTGTCCTGCAGAATGTCTCACAGACTCTTTCATGAAGCAGGAAACCCAAAGGACCACCTCACCTTTAGGCAAGTTCAGCAGCCAACTCTCTGTGGGTACTGCATGTCCAGTGAAGCAGTCCAGGCAAAAGCAGTTTCTTGCCCAAATGGCTAAGGAGCCTTTTAGATGCCTATCTTCCTCTCAAAGTACCTTGGTGCTGCCAGGAACAGATATGTCTCACTGTCATGAAAAGTCCTACACTTTTTAAAAACATTTAATGTCATATTCTGTAGGTCTCTGAAAGATTTGAAGAATATCTAACTGAAGTTTATTTCTGTATCTCTATTAAATCTAATATGACTACAAGCTTGACTGTTAATGATGACTCTCTAGTAACCTATATTTCTTAATTATACATTACATTTTAAATGAGCTGCACAATCACAATGCCTAATCAAGATCATTAATACATATACATATAACAAAATTGACCTTAAATTCATATTAATAAGCAAGATCCATACCAGTGCAAATTATTCATATCTGTAACATATCACCCTTTAAATGTAAACAAACAGTTATAAGCAATGTTTGAGAATATGGGTGTTGTTTTTTCTCTCCAAAGTGTTTTGGCTGTATGGGGGGGCGCTGTTAATCGGGACTTTCATGGTGTATCCTGTGTGCTATGTTCATCTTAGTCAGCAGTTGAGATAAGTAATTTTTTGAAGGTGTTCACAGAAATGTTTCAGGGGTGCATGGTCTATCATATCATATTGGTCTAGAAGCAATCCACAGGTTCTCATCTTCTGTGAAAAGAAAAGAAGAACCTCTTTTTGCAAGCAACATGTCCTTAGATCCAAATTCTGAAGTCATGATACCTTTATAATATACATGCTGGTTTAGCTTAGTAGTCCATATAATAAAATATCTTTCTGTACATAGCTCCTTCACAGTCAAAAAATTCAGAGTAAACACAAAAATATACAGAGTCCAGACTCTGTGTGAATTTTCCATTTTTACATGGCTTATTTTTGGTTATTCCTTTTACTCTATCAATATTTGTACTCTATCTCTTTAAAGACTTTACCATTTTTAAAAGTTTTACCATTATTTTATGATTCTCTATTCCCTTTATCTTTTGTCTGCCAAGCCTATGTACATTTATCCAACACCATGACCCTTTTAGAGGTCTTTCATGTCTGAATCTGTCCTATTGTGAATCTGTAATTGTTTACTCTCCGGGAGCATTTCTTAAATGATAAGCACTTTTTAAAAACTTAAGTTGTGCCATTAATAAGGGTAATATGGTAATGCCTGTTTTTCTGCCCTGTCTAAAACTTAAGCCTTGCTGTTATTATGGCAAATAAGGTAGTTTTCATCTGCGCTCAGCACATTGCAGCTTGGCAAAACAGATTGTGTGTCTGAGCTGTGCACACTGACCAACTTTCAGACACAAAGCTGGTCCTCTTACCATCAAGCAAGCTGCCACAGTCTGCTCACAAACACCATCCAAAGGCTCTGTCTCCCGCAAGAGACAGAGTTTGCACTGACAGAACAGCCCAGAAAGTCGGTATTTTAAACTGTCACTTTTTGGTGAGTGCAACTGCGCAGAAGTTCCTTTGTTTCACTGAGCCTGCACAACAAGCCCGCCCTTTAGTCTGTGAGGTCCCTGCTCAGCAAATGGCCCTGATCATGTACCAGAAGATCCATCCAGAGAGGTGAGTGTATACCTGACCAGCCAGTAGGATGCCCCAGAGAGGCATCAGAGGAACCCTCCAATCCCCTAAACTTTCTGGCCATTTAGCAGGTTCTTCTCTCCCAGCTACTGCCTTTCTCTTCTTTTCCCATTCCACCTTGCCCCAGACACCCCTTCCCATCTGTGGGGTCATAGGATCCCCCAACTCAGCCTGCTTCAGGGTTGAGGGTCTGGGGATAAAGTGATGAGTGCAACTGCTGCAGGAGTTTCTTTGTTTCACTGAGCCTGCATCCAGCAAGCTTTCCCTTTTTTTCTACAAGGTCCCTGGCCAGAAAGTATCCCTGATCCTGTACCAGAAGATCCGTCTGGAAGGCCTACTCTGGGGGGGGGGGGTTCTGAGAGACAACTCCATTGCTGAGGGGACTTAAGAGAGGGCAGACCAAGAAACCCCCAAGTCCACAGATAGCCACAGCAAAGATCAGATCATGATGCCAAGATTCTCCTAACAGCATTTGAAGGAAGAGATTACAAGGCGCCAATGTAAGAATTCCTCGAACAATCTGAAAAGCATCACGATAGCACCAGAATCCAGCAAACATACAACAGGAAGACTTGAACACCCTAATCCAGAAGAAGTAGAAGAAATTGACTTTGGATGTAACATGCTGAAAATGTTAGAAACAACTAAACAGGATGTGAAAAACTTCTTCAAAGAAATGGGAAGAAGACTAACAAAAAGTTAGAATTGAATAAATCCCTCAAAGATACCCAAGTATACTAAGGAAAAAGCAAACAAACAGGTAAGGGAAACAGTCCAAGGCTTGAAAATTGAAATGGAGGCAATGAAGAAAACACAAACTGAGAGATAGCAGCATATGGAAAATCAGTGTAAATAAATAGAAACAACAGATACAAGTATAACCAACTGAATACAAGAGATAGAAGACTCTCAGATATTGAAGATACTATAGAGAAAATAAACACACTGATCAAAGAAAACAGCAAATCCAACAAATTTTCATCACAAAACATCTTTGAAATCTGGGACACCAAACCTAAGAATAATAGGAGTAGAAAAATAAGAATTACTGCTCAAAGGCCCAGAAAATACATTCAGCAAAATGCTAGAAGAAAACTTTCCCAACCTAAAGAAGGATATTCCTATGAAGTTACAAGAATCATACAGAACATCGAATAGACTGAATCAAAACAAAAACAAAAACAAAATCCCCTTGCCATATAATAATCAAAACACAAAAACATACAGAATAAAGAAAGAATATTAAGAGCTGCAAAGGAAAAGACCAAGTAACTTATAAAAGTAAACGTATCAGAATTACACCTGACTTTTCTATGGAAACCATGAAAGCCAGAAGGTCTTGAATATATGTGCTGAAGAAACTAACAGACCATGGATGCAAGCCCGGACTACTATACCCACACAAGCTTTCATTCACCATCAATGGAGAAAATAAGATATTTCAGGATGAAAACAAATTTAAACAATATGTAGTCACAAATCCCACATTACAGAAAGTAATGGAAGAAAAATCACAACCCAAGGAACCCAACAACAACCACAATAACTCAGACATCTAACAACCCTCCACCAGCACAACTCAAAGAAGGCAACACACAAACTCTACCACCAAAAACAAAACAAATAAACAAACAAAAAATGAAGTTAACAACCACTGGTCATTAATATCACTTAATATCAATGGACTCAATTCACCTATAAAAAGGCACAGGTTAAGAGAATGGATACAAAAACAGGATCCAAAATTCTGCTGTTTACAAGAAACACACCTCAACCACAAAGACAGACATTTACTCAGAGTAAAGGGTTGGGAAAAGGTTTTTCAATCAAATGGACCTAAGAAACAAGCAGGTATGGCTATACGAGTCCAACAAAATTTTAGGGTTGACAAGAGACTTGGTTCTAGAGGGGATCTCAGGTGTCCATGGGTATGTCCCAAGGTAGGTCATTGGGCAGCAGAGGAGAGGATGCCTGAACTGTCCTTGTCCACTATCACACTGATGATTATCTTGAATATCACCATAGAATCTTTGTCAGGTGACAGATGGAGATAGAGACAGAGACCCTAATCATAGCAATGGACTTAGCTCCCAATGTCCAGTTGAAGGGCAGAAGAGGGAGAAGACAAGCAAGGATGTCAAGACTGCAAGGGGTTGGTCCAGTAACTGAGGCAGTGTGCTTTTTTCTAATGGGAGGTCACCAAATCCAGCTGGACCAGGCCTTAATGAGCATGTGATCAAACCAGACTCTCTGTGGCAGATAATTGGGGTTGATTGAGAAGCCATTGATAAAGGCACTGGGACTTGTTTGTTTTTACAGTATGTTCTGGCTTTTTGGGATCCTAGTCTTTATGGATCCAAAGCTTCCTAGGCCTGGATATTGGGGTAGGGCTTAGACTTTGCACCGGGCAGTGTTCCCTTCCCTCTCTCAAGCATGGAGGAGAGGGGGAAGTGGAAGCGGTCGCGCAGGAGGGGATTGGGAAGAGAGGAGGGAGTGTAAATTTTTGAATGGAAAAATAAAAATTAAAAAGACACATTCTAGTAAATGTGAACTGAAAATTAAAAAAATAAATAAATTTTGCTGAATTAATCCAAGATAGGTATTTTGAAAATGCCTTGACTTCAAAATTGAAGTCAAAAGGTATGTTACTTTGGAGAAGAGATTTTGTTTTGTTTCCACGGGAAATAAGAGGCTGTGAATTCATTCTGAGTTAAGGAAAATCAGGTTCGATCAAGGAAATCCACCTGAGAAATCTCCTGTAAGAACAGATTGCCAAGATGTCTGAGTTCTACATCCAAAACGGATTCAAGATGATGCCTTAAATGATCAAGCCTCACAGGATACTCCAGTCAGGACTTGATCATCACTCTAAATTTTCTTTAGGTTCCCATTCGATTATTAGCGCCCACAATCAGCCAAAAGTAGCCTGGAATACTACATCCACATTCCCCAAAATGGACTATGGATATTTTCCTTTGTTTAAAAAAAATTAGGGGAAAGTGGTGCAAGAGAACAATTCTATATCTGTCAGTTATGTTTTAAATAAATGTTGATTGGTTCACAGCCAGGCAGGAAATATAGGTAGGAAAACAGACAAGAAGTAGAGGTCAGGCAAGGAGAGCAGGTGTAATCTAGGAAAAATAAAGCTCCCTCCCCAGTTCTGCCCAGACCACGGAAGAAGCAAGATGTGACCTACCCCACTGAAAAAGGTACTGAGCCATGTGGCTAACATAGATAAGAATAATGGATTAATATGCATTATGAGAGCTACTAGTAATCCTGAGCTAATGGGTCAGTCAGTTTATAACTTATATAGACCTCAGTGTGATTTTTTTTGGACCTTACCAGCTATAGGAACTGGGCAGGACAAAAACCCCAACAAGCAGAACTCCATGTTGCACCCCTTCTCATGCTATTACTAAGCCCTTTCAGGAGCTCCACCAGGTCTTCCTCTAGACCCTAGCACTACACCTCTCAGACTTCACCCTCAAACATATACAGAGGGATAATGCCTTGGAGTCCTAGGCCACCAAACAGGACCTTCTTTTGAATCTTACATACTTTATTGAGGGTTATATCAACAGATATGGCAGGGGAGAGCTGGCATATGCTGAGCAAGATGAAGCTGGCCTCTCCATCTCTGATTTCCACATTGCAACAAACATAGACGAATAATGACAAAGTTTAGAGAGGGAGAGCAGGCTCAAACAATCTGGTCTTGGAGCAAAGAAAAAGAGTAGAGTATTATTTGTCAGTTCCCTGAGTTCCTGGTCCACAGTATACTGGGGCCAGGTTTGATTTGAAAGCAGTGGTCAGTGGGTCTCTAAAAGACATGCCAGTGGGAGCAAGGAGGTACTTAACACAGTTCCCAAAGATGAGGTAGATGAAGAAGGTCCAGAGCCTGAATGTCCTGGCATCACAGGGATACAGAAAAGAACACATTGAGTGGGCACAAGCTGTTCAGTATTTCCATCGTCAAACAAGAACATGGGTCATGCACTCTGAACCCTATTGCTGATATCCTTTAATGAAGTTTCTAGTGTAGTGTTGACCTCCTACCATAAAATGATTTCCATTGCTACCTCATAGCAGTAATTATGCTAATGTTATGAATCATAAAATAAATATCTGATATGCAGACTAGGTGATATGTAATTCCTGTGAAAATGCTGTTTCACTCCCAAGGGTCGTTTCATAAAGACTGAGAACCTCTGATCTAGTGGAATATAACCGAGACCTGAAAAAAATGGCCTTAAGTTGTAGAAACTGAGAATACTCAGTTCTGAAAATGTTTTGACTCTACGTACATTTTCCCAGTGAGATTTACCATTCATGGCAGGCCAACAGACAATCTCAGGTTTCAGTTATATTTCACATGAACCAGGCTCAAATACTTAGCTCAAGTTTTGTGAGTCAATGACTTTCATCTGTCCAGTAATTTCAAAGATAGAGGAGTCTGGGGTTGAATTTCCCTGAGAGGGGCAACAAACACTTTTTCTTTAAAGCACACTTCCATTAGAACAATTAAAAAAAAACAAGGCCTGCTGGGCAATGGTGGCACATGCCTTTAATCCCAGAACTCTGTGAGTTTGAGGCCAGCCTGGTCTACAAGAGCTAGTTCCAGGACAGGCTCCATAGCAACAGAGAAACCCTGTCTCAAAACAAACAAATAAGGAAAAATAAGGCATATTGAGTCATGTTACAGCTTTTGTTATGTGAAGGAAAGTATATCCTAATTCACCAGTGGCAATAGTATAAAAAGAAGGTATAATAAATGTCTAAAACGGTGTTGCCTATGCCATCAGTTTCTAAAATGATCTTACAGTCATGGTGTCTGCAACAGCTCAGGCAATAGCTGGGATGAACTTGACAATTTTCTACAAGACTTCAGCTCCTCTTAGAGATTTAATCGTGTTGGGAAGATCTTTATTCTTACTAATAGTACCTTCACTGAGTATTATATAAGGGATTTGATTTTTCCTCTCTGTTTCTAAGAGTCTGTTTTTTTTGTGTTGGATCAACTGAGAAGAAACAGGTAAGCTTTAAGAAATGGTCCACAATTACTACTGCCTTGTCCCATGAACTACAGACAACACGTCTCAGTATGTGTAAGATGCATTCTGTTGTAGAAGTGTCATTTAATGTGTTATATTTAATATGTCTAACACCATGTTTATTCTCACTATAAAATGTAGCACATCTTCCATGTGCCTCCAGTAGCCTTTGCCTCCATGAAGTGTGGTAGCCAGAGTATAGTCAAAGTATTTCAATAAACAAAGCCCAACCTACTCAGCAGGTTCATATGGCATTGGATAAATACCCAATGCTCCAATTTATAAATGTTTTGCTCCTGACAATTGCTGTGGTTGAGGTGAGGAAAAGGAGGAAATCTAAGGCAATGCAGGGCAATCTGGTCTGGGACTTTTGTAGGACCTGGTGATTACTATGGACTCTGTATGGAACAGTGATGATATATGTCTTACCAGATTGCACTACACATATTTTCCATTATTACTTATTATTTTAGAGCAGGGGTTAAAGTCCTAATTGCTGAAAGCATATAGTTTAGCTTTAGAAAGTTTTTCATTCAGCAGCCATAGATAAATTCTTTCCATTAAGAATGTTAACATTTGGACCTAGGGAGTTAAGTCCAGTGTTCCAATGTGGGTCTCTGCCTCTATCTCCATCCATCGCCAGATGAAGGTTCTATGGTGATAAGCAAAATATTCATCAGTATGGTTATAGGCCAAGGCCGGTTCAGGCACCTTCTCCTCTGTCCAGAGAACAATCTAGGGATCTCTCCTTGGACCTGGGATCCCATTTATAATCAAGTCTCATGTAAACCCTAAAATGACTCCCTTAATTGAGATATATTCTTCCCTGATCCCATATCCATCCTTCCTCCCTCCCCCCAACCCAGTCCCCCGAGTTTTCCCCATTCCTCCCCTACTCCCTTCTCTCTAACCCTCTCCCCTTCCAACAACCCTCCCACCCCCCCATGCACCCGAGGTTACCTGGGACTCTTGTCTATTTCCAATCTCCAGGAGGATAAGTACATGATTTTCTTCAGGTTCACCTTATTTAGCTTCTCTAGGATCTCGAATAATAGACTCAAAGACCTTTAATTATGGCAAGAATCCACTTATGAGTGAATACATACCATATTCCTCTTTTTGGGTCTGGGTTACCTCACTCACTAAAGCATTTTCTATTTCCATCCATTTGCATGCAAAATTCAAGATGTCATTGTTTTTTACCGCTGAGTAAAACTCTAGTGTATATATGTTCCACACCTTTTTTAACCATTCTTCTATTGAGGGGCACCTAGGTTGTTTCCAGGTTCTGGCTAGAAGCAGAAGGAAAGAGAACGTGAGCAAAGAAGGCAAGACCAGAGGGAACCTTCATCCGACGATGGATGGCGATACAGATGGAGACCCACATTGGAGCACCGGACTGAGCCCCCCATGGTCCAAATGAGGAGCAGAAGGAGGAAGAACATGAAAAAGGAAATCAGGACCGCGAGGGGTGTGATCACCCACTGATACAAGGGGACTGATCTAATGAGAGTCCACCAAAGCCAGTTGGACTGGGACTGAACGAGCACGTGATCCAACCAGATTCTCTGAATGTGGCCTGGAGTCTTTCTGAAAAGCCATTGACAATGACACTGGGACTTGTTTCCTCTGCATATACTGGATTTTTGGGATCCAGTCTGTTTGGATACTCACCTTCCTGGACCCGGAGGGAGGTGGAGGAACTTGAACTTCCCACAGGGCAGGAAGCCCTGACTGCTCTTAGGGATGGAGAGGGAGGAGGAGGGGGAGTGGGGGGAGTGGGAGGGTGTTGGGAGGAGGGGCGGAAATGAAAACTTTTATAATTTAATAAACTTTGAATTTAAAAAAAAGAAAAAAAAGGAATATTAACAGTTTTGGCTTTGGTTTTGGTTTTTGAGACTGGGTTACTGTGATACAGCCAAGGCTGTCCTGAAACTTGCTTTGTAGATCAGACTGTCCTTAAATTCACAGAGATGTACCTTCCTCTGCCTCCCAATTGTTGGACTTGAAGGTGTAACAACATGCCTGTCTGAATGTCAGTATTTTTACTCTCCAATGATCTTAGTTAACATAGCAAGCTTATTTTTAATCTATTTTGCTTTCATAATGTACACTGTATTGTGCCCAACAATCCTCCTATGTCCTACAGTCATAGACTTTATGATCCAGACTTCAAACATGTATATGTGTCCTAGGCAGGTTTCTTGAGTATACCACATCTTAACAGTCCCTGAATTGAAGCGATGTACCAAGGGACCTAATTTTTAGGCATATTATAGCCTCTTGATGTGGAGATCCACATCACCTTCAAGCAGTAGATTTGGTTAAACATCTTTGTAAACAATTAAAGATGAGGCATATATAGCTATCTGGCAGATACAAGTTAACTCCAGTCTGGACAACATAACCCAGATGAACCATCTGGGGTCTCAACTTGGCAATTTCCTAAGAATCTTTTTGTTCTTTGATAGTTTCATATAGTTATACAATAACGTTTAGTTATTTTCACTCTTCTCCCCTCTCTCATCTTCCTTTGTCTCTCATGGAACCCTTTCTTTTCAACAAGTCCTTTCCCTGCTTTTCTCTGTTATTTTTATGTGTAACCCACTAATTTTAATTGTTTTTTTGCGTGCTGATGGGTAAGAGATTATTTATTGAAGCAAAAGCAACTTATCAGTGGTTTCACCCCTGAAGAAAATTATTTGCCTTATCCTAACAACAGATTATGGCAAGAGTCCCTGAGGGATGGATGGGATTCCTTCTCAATCTATGAAGAAATGTTGATAGGCCTGATGAATCATCAATTTGACGTTTCTGGTACATTTTCTGTACGGTGTTGTTGCTTTGACCACAGAGTAGGTGTTTGTAATAAGAGGCCACTTGTTTGTCTCCCAGCTGCCTGGCAGCTCAGACCCAAGATAACCACAAAGAGTTGTATTAATTAAATCATTGATTGGACCATTAGATCTAATTTCTAATTGGCTAGCTCTAACATGTTAATTTAACCCATCCCCATTAATGTGTGAATCGCCATGAAGCTGTGGCTTACCAGGTAAAGTTCCAGTGCCTTTCTCCAGTAATGCTACATGGCTTATCTCTGACTCGCCTACCTTTCTCCCAGCATTCAGTTTAGTTTTCCCTGCCTTGCTCTACTCTACCCTTTCAGCCCAAGCCTGTTTTCTTTATTAATTAACCAATCATATTCACAGCATATAGGGGAAATCACACATCATCTCTTTTCTGTTTAAATAAAAAGGAAGGTTTCAACATCAACATGGTAAAATTACTTATAGCAAAATGGGTATTAAGCAAGAAGTATAGTTCCAATATTTATATCTACTCTATATTTTATCATAACTAAGAAAAACTATGACTATTAATTCTTCAACTTCATCAAAGACCACAGAAGGATTTAATATTACATAAGTAAACAAGAAGTACATTATAACCAACTTCCAAATCACTAGAAATGACAGAGACATCTTGCTGCATGGAATGTCACCGAAAGTTCTTCTGTATTGTTGAGACATCCAAACTTTAGCCCACAGGCACATAGTATCTAGTAGACTTATCCATGAAGCAGGAAATTTCAAAGACAGTTCCACACATATTGGCAGTTTACAGTCTCTTTATTCTGTGTCCTACAGAATGTCTGGCAGACTCTTTCATGACGCAGAAATCCCAAAGGACTGTCTCACTTTCTTTAGGCAGCTTCATCAGTCATTTTTCTGTGGGTCCTGCATGTCTAGTTCATACAGCATAACATCAAGCTGCCCAGGCAAAAGCAATTTTTTGCCCAAATGGCTAACAAATCCATAAGGAGCCTCTTCAATTCCCAGCAACCTTTTGAAATAGATTGGTGCTGCCAGGAGCAAATGTGTCTCATTGTCATAAAATGTCCTAAGTTATTAAAACTTTTTAATGCCATATTCTGTAGGTCTCTGAAAGATTTAAAAAATACCTATTTTGATGAAATAATTATCTATATATCTAGAAAACCTAACTAACATGAATGCAAGGTTGATTACTATAGATGACTACCTATTAACTTATGAATTATTTCTTAATTATACATTACATTTTTAAATGAGCTAGACAAACACAATGTCTTAATCAAGATCAGAAATACATATACACAGTATAACAAAATAGACCTTAAATTTGTATCAATAAACCAAGATCCATACCAATGCAAATCTCTATAGCACATACCCCTTAAAATATAAAGAAGCATTCATAAACAATGTTTGGGGAATTTTGGCACAGTCTTCTCCAAACTGCTTTCTGCTTTTTGCTGAGCAAAGTAATTTTTGGGGGTGTTCACAGAAACCTTTCAGGGGTCTTTTGTCCATCAAACCACAATAGTCTGGAATTAATCCATAGGTTCTCATCTTCTGTGGTAAAAAAACCGAACCTCTTTTCCAAAGCAACAAATCCGTAACCAAAATTTTGAAGACAAGATTCTTTTAAAGTACATTTGTTTATTAATTAGTTTCTTCACAGTCAAAAAATTCCAAGCAAACCTAATAATATACATAATCCAGACTCTGGGTATTTAGTGGGATATGGAGGGGAAGGGGAAGGGAAAAGGGGGTAAAGAAAGAAGGTAGAAGAAAGAGAGATAGAGGCAGAGAGGGAGAAAAGCATAAAGAGAGAGAGAAAAGCAAAGAGACAGAAAAAAGCAGAGAGAGAGAGAGAGAGAGAGAGAGAGAGAGAGAGAGAGGAGGGGGTGGGGGCAGGGGGAAAGGGAGGCATTGGGGAGACGGAAGAGAGGCAGAAGCTGCCACTTTAAGAGAGAGATGGAAAGGAAGGAACTCAGGCTTTAAGCTGAAGAAAGATCTGTTTGCCTCAGCAGTGGAGAAAAGAGTGGGCAGGGCTTATCTCTTAAAGAAACAGGACAGATCATTACAGTCAACACAATATGAAGAACTAACTGTTCCAGCATTTCAGTCTGGAGATTTTATAGAAGTAAGAGCTCACTATTGGCTTGGTTGCTTTGCTTTTCTGACCTACAGGTTGAATCCCAATATCTGTCTCTGGTACTTAATATTTGTGCTATACCCAAAAATAATTTTTTTCCTTGCTATTTCATAACTGTAACTTTGCTTCTGTTATGAATCATAATGTATTTTTGGAGCTAGAGGTTTTCAAAGGGATCCATATCCCACAGGTTGAGAACCATTGCTCTAGAGGAACTGAACTGATAACATAGAATGTCATAAAGGGGTTGTATTAGATTGGTTTACACAATATAGTCTGGTTAGTTCAACAGTGGCTGTCTGCATACCAGGGAGGCTAAGAGCCTGGTAGCTCTTTGATCCATGGAGCTGGATACCACAGCATTCCCATTCTAATGCTGGAAAGCGAGAGGATGTCTTAAATACTTCTGGTCCACAGTTCACGACAAAAGTCTGAAGAAACTGTGTTCTAATGGCAATAAAGAATGGTAGAAGCAGAGGAAGTGGGAGCCTCAGAGTACGTATACTCATTAGCAGGAAGTGAAGGGAGGCAGAGAAAGGGAGCAGCAATTTTGTCTCAGGCCTTTTTACACATGCAGTGCATAGCCAAAAGTTATTACCCACTTCCTGGGAGAATATCCATGCTCAGTTGATTTTTCCCCAAAATATTATAAAGTGTTGTGGGGGTCCGAAAATGTAAGCCTATTTCCACCTGGCCCAAAAGTCAGACAGTCGAACTTGACTCTATTCTTTCAAGGTTATTGTGTTTCTACAAGGTCCCACCTAGAGTTACATCAGAGAGTTATGCTTTCTCAAGAATATTGTCAACAGGTAAGCCTAATAGCCAGAACATGTAATCCAGGAAGAGGGAAGCAGATCTGTTCCTACCTCAAATAAAATTCTAAGAATCCAACTAAGTAACAGTTCCCTTTATGGAGTTACCTTCGGATTCCACACAGAGAGTGCCTATAGAATGTTTGGGTCTGGGATAGCAGTGGGAGTAGGCTTAACCTAAGAGCAGGACGATTTACTGAGGACACAGCCTGCCAACTTCAATAGGTATGTCCATTTCTTTGTACCGTGTTAATGCAGTCTTTTGCCTTTCTCCTACCCCTTGGGGCCAGGGGTGTTTTAAGCAGTTGGAAATTAAACATGGGCTAGTTTCAGTACTTACTAGAATTCCATCCTGATACTAGTATATGTTTCTCCATTTTATTTCTTTCATTTACATCATCTTAATCTTTATTATATTTCTAAATCCCCACACCTCTACCCTGGCAAGAGGTATTTTTGTCAAGGCTGTTCCCTGACAAAGTGTGTCTCACAGTTGATCCCAGAACTGATCAAAATTAACCATGGCAAAGAGTGATTGAAACATTTAAGAAACGTGGCGTGGGACCTCACTTTGGGATATTTGAAGAATCCTCTACCTTGTACTTGCTCCTGCTCTAATCAGAGTCTTTATTTTGCTCAGGGTCTCTGCCCTTAGAAAGGGTTTCTAGTTGGTCAGTATCAATTTTAGACATTGTCTCCAAAACTCTTACTACTGTGTGGACACATTTGATGTGCTATTTCTTTTAGAGAATGTCTTTACTTGCCTTCTTCGAGTGTAGCATACACATATGGAACAATATAAGATACCTCTAAATATTCAAATCACCCCCTGTTGTTGAGCATGCATGATGCACTACTTTAGATGGGGTATATGAAGCAAGGCAGAATCTCATTACTTTGCATACTGTGCTCTCTAGTTTTTATGTCAGCTTAACACAGGTTAGGATTATCTGTGAAGATGGAAGCTCACCTAATAAAATGCCTCCATAAGATTGACATATAGGCAAGCCTGTGGGGGAGTTTTCATGCTTGATGATTGATGTGGAAGGGCCCAACCCATTGCAGGTGGTGCCATCTCTGGGCAGTTGGTCTTGAGTTGTATAATAAGGTAGGCAGAGCAATTGTCTTAGTTAGGGTTGACTATTGCTCTGAAGAAATAACATGACCATGGCAACTTTTATTAATAAAAAGAATTAATTGTGGTCATTTGCTTACAGTTCAGAGGTTCAGTCCATTATGAAGGGAAGCATGCAGGCATATGTGGTACTGGATCTGAGAGTTCTACATCTTGACTCAGAGGCAACAGAGAGTTCACTGACAGTCACACTGAGGGAAGCTTGAGAAAAAGAGATCTCAAAACCAGACCCCACAGTGACACACTTCCTCCAATAAGACCATACCTCCTAATATTGCCTTTCCATTTGGGAGCCATTTTCTTTCAAACCACCACAGCAATCCCCAAGAAGAAGTCAGTAAAGATCACCCCTCCATGGCTTTTGCATCAGCTCCTGCTGCTAGGTTCCTACCCTGATTTTCTCACTGATGGACTGTGACGTAAGGAATGTGAGATGAAATAAGTCATTTCCTTCCCAAGTTGTTTTTGTTCATAGTCTTTGGTCAAAACAATAGCAGCCCTGACAAGACCTTGGCCTATGAATAGTTGAATAATTCAATAGCCTTAGAAATACAATTGGCCTACTACAGAGTAGTCTACATAATTTAATTTTTAACATCTTGTAAGATATTACGTCAACAAAACTGACACAGTATCGAGGTCTTTGATGCATACAGGCCTCTGAGTTTCCTACCACAAATTTAGACGAGCTCTAGAATATGTTTTCCTTGACATGAACCTGATTAGTTAGCGTTCATGTAAACATTTAGTCTTCCAGGCAAGGCTGATCCTTCTATGGCCTGAAATAATATTTTGCATCTTCAGGCAGAGTTTCCGAAATCTGGTTCTTTAGAGTCTACATTGAGGGGAGTTTACTGATATTATTCAGGCCTTGAGAAATTAAAGAGTGAAGTTGAAGAGTTCAGATTTAAACCAAAATTGTTTGTGTAAATTTTCAAGATCTATCATAGGCAATTGTAAATTCTTTGTTTGGAAGGGACATTAGTAAAATTGTCATGATAGTCAGTACATTACTGTTTCTGTAGAAGCTGCAGTGAAGGACACAGAGGCCTCTTATGTGGGACATACACTTAATGAATCTCCATATTCCACTTGGAGGACTCCTTAATGGTGGGTGCTGTGGGCCATTCAACCAAAGATTTTTCACATGACTGTGCTTTTGATCATCTGATCAGGAGTTACACTACTCTAACTTTAACTTTTGTGTAATGTTTAGCTAAAACTTGGGTAAAACACAAACACTCTTCAGATCAATAAGTGTCTACTCCATGTCTTTCTCCTTCAACCTGTCTCCATCATCATAAATTCAAATATAGTAGAAGTTTAGGGATGCTTTTATTTAGGTTACTTTACATTTAAACAGATCATATATGTATTTTATACTGACCCCACACCTTGGAAATAAATGTTGCAGTAGAAAAATAAATAACTTCTTTTATAAGTTTCGATTTTATTATCAAAGATAGTGAATAATATGCATAAAACTCTCAAGGTCAATATAAAATAGATCCCATACATTATGGCTTAAATTTTCAGGAATATGGGCTAAGTGTATAACTCAACAGGTAGAACATATTCCAAGCATGTGTGAGTTTCCCCAAACTGCCTGCCTAGCTTCTATCACTTAGTTTATTCACCTCCTCTACTCATAATAGGTAACCCTGAGGCAGAAAATTCAGGAAGAGTGCAACTGTGCCAGCCACCTAGGCCAGAGAAGACCTGAGACCAAAAGAAATCTACAGGAACAGGTACAGGGGAGCAACTGCTGAGGGAGTGGGTCAGAGCCAGAGACTACATGTGGGTCTGAGAAAAGTCTGGGAACTCGAAGGAACTAGGCCTGAGCCAGGACCTCTGTGAGTCTGGGTTTGAGTCTGGGACCTTTGATGGAGTAGGCCTGAGCTAGGAACTTTGTGGGTCCAGGCATTGGTTGGGGACCTCCGAAGGAGTAGGCAGGAACCAGAAATCTCTGTGGGTCTGGGCATGAGTCTGGTACCACTGAGGGAGTAGGCCTGAGCCAGATCCTCACCCAAGTCTGAGATCTCTGAGGGAGAAGATCAGAGCCAGAGAGCTTGCAGGACCAGCCCCAAGCCAAGGACCTCCTCAGGAGAAGATCCGGACCAGGGATATTTACAGAAACAGGTCGGAGCTGAAAACAGGCCTACAACAGTAGGCCTGAGACAGCAAACTCCACATAAGCAGAGCAAACCTTGGGAGCTCTAAGCGACCTCCAGGAACATGGAGCGGCAAACGGGGAAACTGAAACCGTGGCACTGACTGTACCATGAGGAACAAATATCTGAGCCTTGGATCCACTGGCACCTAGAAGATTAATCACCAGAGTCACTGAGAGTCCCAACCACGTCAATTAGAAGAAAAGATGAGCAGACAATGTAAGAACAGATTCAACAACACAAAGAGCAACACGACACCAGTAATAACTAGAGACCCTACAACAGCCATACTTGAACAAACAAATATAGAAGAAGCAGAAGAAAATGTCCTAAAAATAACTTCAGGAAAATGTTTGAGACTCTTATAGAGGAAATGAGAAATTCCCTCAAAGAAATGGAGAAATCAACAAACAGAAAATTGAAAGACATCAGCAAATCCCTTAAAGAAAACCAAGAATGAACAGTCAAATATATGAAAGAAAGTATTCAAATCTTAAAAACTGAAATAGAGACAATGAAGTAGACTCAAGCTGAGGGAATTACAGAAACAGGAATCATGATAAAAAGATCAGGAACCACCAATGCGAACATAAACAGGAGATGGAAGAGAGAATCTCAGGTGCTGAAGACACAACCGAGAAAATAGACTCATCAGTCAAAAAAAAAAACATTAAATGTAACTAACGATTAACCCAAAATATCCATGATACATGGGATACCATGAAAAGGCCAAACATAAGAATAATAGGTATATAAGAAACAGAAGTTCAACTCAAAAGCACAGAAAATATATTTACCATAATCATAGAAGAAACTTTCTCAATCTAAAGAAAGATATGCCTATGAAGATACAAGAAGCTTCCTGAACATCAAGTAGACTGGATGAAAAAAATTGTCCACTCACCACATAATGATCAAAACAGTAAATATGAAGAGTAAGGAAAGAATATTAAGAGCTTCAAAGGAAAAATGCCAAGTAAAATACAAAGGCAGATGTATCAGAATTACACCTGACTTCTCATTGGATACAATGAATGCCAGTACGTCCTGGTCAAGCCTTATGGAGACATTAAGAGACCAAGGTTCCAAGCCCAGACTACTATACCCAGCTAAACTTTCAATCACCATAGACAGAAAAAACAGGATCAGACTGGGAAGTGCAGGAGCAAGTGTGGTGGGTCCTCCACAGGTCCAGGTGGGAATCTGCAGCCATATTCCTTGTTCTGTGAGCTCCCATGTGGTCCCTGCTACTCCCTGAACCTAGGCACAGTCCTCTGTATAACTTTGCTCTGTGGGGTGCACCGGTGCAGAGTGTTGGGAGCAGGGAGCTGTGTGTGGAAGTTTATTGGTAATTAAGAACAATGTGCTCTTTTGGTGCAGCCATGGAAAGCAGGTTGCCTAATTCAGAGAGGCCTAGTTTCTTGAGAATCTTCTAGACATCCAGGAATTTGCATTTAATGTTTACCTGCCGTGTCCATTTATGGTTAAGTTTGTGGTGGTTTTAAAAGGCATCTCATGTGTTGGTTAGCACTCCACATTTACCTGTGATGTAGAAGAGTAGAATTGATGACTTAAAGGATTTATGAATGCTCTGTAGATAGTAATTCCAACAAAGTAGAATTTAATAGAGGAAAGGCTGTCATGATCTGTCCTGTCCCTTTAAGAGACAAGCCTTACCCACTGTCTCTATCATCCACTGAGGCAGGTAGATCTTTCTTCCTGCTTGCAGCCTGTGTCTCTCCTCTTTTCAGTTTCTTCCCCTAAGAGCCAGCTTCTGCTTCTGTCCATTCTCCCATTCCCCCATCTCTCTCTCTCTTCCTCCCTCTGTCTCTCTCCCTGTTTCCCTCTGGTCTTCCCCTTTCTCCCCTTACACACTCTAATATGAACGTTTTAAGTTTCAAAGCACCCTAACAAGAAACTGAAAGGACAAATCACACAATATGATATAATATTTCTTTGTCATGTATGTTATGAGAGATTTATATTTAGATATTTTACAACTCAACAATAAGAGACAACCCAATATAAATAGAAATTATCTGATTATATATTTATCCAAAGATAGTAATAAAGTGCTTGACATCACAAGGAAATTCAAATCATTTCACAGTGAGATAATACATCACACGTAATAGAATGGCAATGAGGAAAATTCAAGGTATACTTGTTGAGGGCTTTTGAGAAAATGGAATTCTTATCTATGTGTGACTATAAACTCTCACAATCATTTTGGAAACCACTAGTGGTTCCTCAAACAATTAACTATAGAGCTACTATATGGCCAAACAGTTCTTCCCTTAATATAAATATAACAGAAATAAAAACAAATCCAAACAAAATATGTACAAAATGTACATAAATATACAGTACCGTTATTCATATTAAATCAATACAGAACAGCACATCTATCCATCAAAAAGTAAGCAAATAAAAATCTGGTTTGTCCACTGCCTTAGTCACATATAGTGAAAATATTATAACACAAGTCAACTTAAAAAGAATAGATAATTTTGGAGGTTTCAACACGTGATAATTGGATCCACTGCTTTGTACCAATGATGGCCCAATGCATCACTGTGTGTGTTCATCTTGGTGAAGACAATTTCTCCCATAGATAGACATGAAATGAAGAAAAGACAGGTACTAGAGTCATACTATCTCTTCTGAGTGCATATACTCAATGACATAAGCTCTTTCTTGGTTTCACCTCTTAAGGATAGTTTTGAGATTAATGGATTATCAAATTTTATGCTAGGGAACATAAACCAGACACAAAAAGACCCAAAGGAACAAAAGGTAGGGTCCAACTGCTGAGAAGGAAACTGGCTAAGAGTCCTTGTATTAATTAAGATTTCTACTGCTTTGAGGAGATACCATGACCATGGTCTGTCCTATCACAGAAATAACTGGGTCCCTGGTACCAACTTCTATATTACTTACAATTTTTATTGCTGTTAAGAGACACCATGACCACAGCAATTCTTATAAAGAAATATTTTAGGTGGCAGCTTAGAGTTCAGAGGTTTAGTCCATCATCATAATGGAGTGAAACATGGTAGCATTCAGATAGACATGGTGCTAGGGATGGAATTAAGAGTTCAACATGTTGAACAGGCAGCAGAAGAAGAATGCCACACTGGGCCTAGCTTTAGCATCTGAGACCTCAAAGCCTGGCCCCAGTGACATACTTCCTCTAACAATGTCACACTTACTTTCACAAGGCAGTATCTCCTAATAGCAACACTACAAAAGAGCCTATGGGATCCATTCTCTTTCAAACCACCAAATTTCCTGCCCTGGCCCCCACAGGCTAATAGCATTAAGTATAATTATAAAAGTTCCCATAGTGTATGACAGTCTCAAATTTGTTTAAAAGTCAGTAAGTTCAAAGTCTCTTCTGAGATTCATGCAGTCTGTATGAATCAACTGTAATCCCCTGTAAAATCAAAGTAATAAAACAGAACACATAAAAAGGGGATATAGTGAGAAAATACCGGACCAAAGCAAAACTAAAAAACAGTCAAGCAAACTCCAAATTCTGTATCTCCATATCTGATGTCAAAAAAACCTTCATATCTCCAATTCATTCAGCTTAGTTGACTGCAACACACTTCTTTCTCTTGGGCGGGTCCCCCTCCCCATTAGTAGCTTCCTTTATCAGGTATCCCATGACTTGGGCATCTCCAGCACCTTGGGGTCTCCAAGGTAATCCAGGCTTCAACTTTACAACTTCACACAGTGTTCTCTCTAGATCTCCATGCACAGACACCGCTGACACATGCCTTGTCTCAGCAGCCTTCCTTAGTCACGAAGGGCAATTCCATAATGCCTTTCTTCTATCCTTTATTTTAAGGCCAGTGAGTGCCACATGGCCGAAGCTGCCAAGTTCTTCTGCTTGCAGAGGCTGGAACATGGCCCACATGTTCAATTACATCTTCACCATCTTAAAGCGTTCAATTGTTTTTCTAATTCACATTCCTCCAAACAAAAATATGGCCTGATCTGTTATTATGACTGGAAGCATGGAGGTATGCAGGCACACATGAACCTGGAGAAGTAGCTGAGAGTTCTACATCTGGATCCACAGGCAGCAGAGAGAGACAGAAACACTAGGCCTGGCTTGAGCAACTGAAACCTCAAAGCCTGTCCTCAGTGACTCACTTTCGCCAACAAAGCCACAGGTGCTCCAACAATGCCACACCTCCTAATAATGCCACTTCCTAAGAGCGTATGTGGATCATTTTGTTTTCAAACCACCACAGTTAGGATATTCCAATCTCAGGTGTGAGTTTACCTGTGACCTTAGAGAAACTATGGCCTATCTGCTGACAGCTGTCTATAAAGACAGAATGAATATTCCCTTGCATTGTCATTGAGTATAGACCTCTTTAAAAAATCAATAGTAGCTTAATGTCCTCTTATACTTTAAATATTGAATCAAAATTATTGTTCTTTTACCATTTAGTCATTTTCTTCTTTAATAGCAGCTGTGCTGTTAGCGTAAATACTGTGTTATAGATTCATAATTTATTATTTATGGGTTTGGATGTGTTTATTTTCTTTTTATTGTTTTTGATTTTGCTATATTTTATAGTTTAAATGCATCAAATAGCAACTTAAGAATGGATTTGATGATACACAAATTTATAAATACATTATTCCAGAGCTGGGCGGTGGTGGCACACACCTTAATTCCCAGTATTCTGGAGGTAGAGGTAGGTGAACTCCTGTGAGTTCGAGACAAGCCTAATCTACAAGAGCTAGTTCCAAAACAGGCTCCAAAGCTACAGAGAAACCCTGTCTCGAAAAACAAAACAAAAACAAACAAGCATACAAAAACACAGGAAAAATAAAACAAAAACCATTAGGCCAGATGGTGGTGGTACACACCCTTTATCCCAGCACTTGGGAGGCTGCTAGATTTCATTGAGTTCAAGGCCAGCCTGGTCTACAGAGCGAGTTTTAAGACAGACAGGAGTGTTAAATAAAGAATCCTTATCTCTAAAAACCAAGAAGAAAAAAAATAAATTATCACACCCTTATTTGTTAAAGAGACCAAGTCTTAATTCACAGATTAGAAATTGATTATTTTTCTCCTGAGAACTTAAGATATTCAACAAAGATATACATTCTGATGAATAAATTTTATTACCAGGTATCGTGGCACTATTCTTCCAAAACTCAGAGATTATGAGAAAGCTACAGATGACTGTGAAATCAAACTTTACACATCGGCGAAGAAATAATTGAGTATTAAATAAAAAGAAAAACTAATTTTAAAAAATGTAATGTCCTTAGAAAGCACTAATAGGAAAAGGGAATAGTATTTTGCTGTGAGGCCTTGAAATGAAAGAATTGAAATCATGTCCTTCATGTCAGTTTCAAGAAATTTACATAGCACTTAAGGTATAAACATGACTACTTTTTCATAGTCTAAAGCAGAAAAGAGGGGGCGGAAACCACAAGAGAAAAACCCGCCTAAATGAAAGATAGTGAAAGTCAGTAAAAATTAGGGAGAGACTAGGTCAAAACTGCAGTGTAATGTGCTAGCACACATCCCCCTTCAAAGTTTTTCAATGAAAGCGAAGGGATATTCATGTTCACTAATAATTTCATGAGGGCATTAGTGGGGAGAAAAGGCAAATTCCTGGAGGAATGCTCAGGACACTGAGGAGAAGGGTAAGGTGAAGGGTAAGCTTTGTCATGCTTCTCCTCTCTGTTTCCAAACAGGTTTGCTCAGGCCTTGTGGGGAGCGAAGCACAGGGCGAAGACAGTTGATCTTAAGAGTCACTGGTTCCAGCACTTTGGAGGTCCAAATCCGGGTCCACATCCTCTGCCCCACTGCAGCTCTCCAGCCCTTCCCAACAACACCGGGGAACCCAGGAGAGCACAGCACAGCAGCAGGCACCCAGAGAGGTGTCCAGCATTGCCCTCATGCTTCTGGGGGTGGGGTGGGGGCCGGTTAGGGACCAGATTTCTGGAGTGGAGGCATCTAACGGGGGGGGGGCAGGGGAGGTTGAGTGAGTTGACCCTTTATCCCCTCAGCTAACTGTCTTTCCCTTTTCTCCAATGCAGCCATGGACCCAGGCATCAGCACCCGGTCTTTCTGGGCCACTGAGGGCCAAGGGGACCCCGCAGATGCAGCTGCTGGACATGCATCCTGTAACAACAACACCAACGAAACTGCAAATTTGACCAAGAAAGCGCCTGTGCAGAAGAGGCGGAGGAGCAGATCTTCCTCGCTGGCCGAAAGGAACATTGTGGGCTGCAGAATCTCGCACAAGTGGAAGGACGAAAATGGGCTCATCACCCATTGGAGAGGAACGGTTCTGGATCGTGTGGCCGTAAATCCCTCTCTCTATTTGTTGAAGTATGATGACATAGATGCTGTCTCTGCATTGGAACTTCACCAAGATGAAAGAGTGCTGTCCCTTAAAGTGCTCTCTGAAACAGTAAAACCATCCCCAGTCCCTGATCCCAACCTTGCTAATGCCATAATTGGCAAAGTGGTGGAGCACACATTTGAGGGTGAGCATGGCTCAAAAGATCAATGGAGAGGGATGGTTCTGTCACAAGCGCCTATTCTTAATAGCTTCTTTTACATTACCTATACGAATGATCCCATCTTATACATGTACGAGCTTCTGGATGATTATAAAGAGGGCGACCTTCGTATCCTGTCAGAGTACTATGAGATTCCTCCACAAGATGTAGACCAGAAATTTGTGGATGGTATGATAGGAAAACATATTAAATATACCAATGATGATGGCACAAAAAGAGTGGGCAAAATGATTGGCAAAGTAGACGCCCGACCATCGGTGTATTTTATCAAATTTGATGATGATTGTCATATCTATGTCTATGATTTCGCGGAAAATTTCTAATTGGCAAAGTTATGCCACCACAACTGTTGAAATAAAGTTGTCATTTCTAGACGTTCAGAGGCTGCTGCTTTTAAGTGTGTTGGGAGCTCCCCACGGGCATAAGTTTGTCCTGACGAATACACATTTCTGTGGGTATAGCACACTGTCTGTAAGCACTTTGCCTTGTGGAAAACACTGGGTGTGTTTGGTGGGTGGAGCAGGGAAGGAGGGAACAGCTGTCAATTCAGCCTGTGAGAGAAGGGAGCTGGTATCATCTAAAAATGGAATGGGACTTATCTGGTCTGGTCCTGGGGGGAGGAGGAGAATGGACTAGATTTGGGTTGTTGAGGAGGGGACTGCCTAGGGAGAAGGGGAGCGGAGCCAGAGTGAGAGAGAGGCTCCCTGGGGGAGGGACATAGTGAAGCAAGAAACATGGATTGGGAAGGCAGGAGGGGTAACAGAGTGAAGCCTTCTGGCACCTTCTGGCTTTCAGAAAACCAAAGGAACTCCTGTAGGAGAAAACACACAGCAGTGTGAAGAGGGACACAGGAAGGGCAGGAAAGGTCTGCTGGGCAGGGAGGTCCCTAAGGAGAGCCTCTGGGACTCCAGAGGCCAGGAGGATTCACACATAGGACACAGTACACTCTAAGCGTAACTGGGAGGAGCATTCCAAGAAGAATGGCCTGATGCATCCACCTTCTTCTTTCTGGCTGTTCATAGTGGCAATGGTCAGCTGTCAAGCAAAGCACCCATGTTAGAGGATTACAGAATGGCCTTTCTAAGGGCCTACTGGGAGAATGGAAGCCAATGTTAAGTTTGTATCTACATATCAGGCTTGTCTGTTTTCAGAGAGTCTGACACAGCCTGAAGCCTAAGGAACTAACAAGAGTTCATGGCTAGCTCTGGGCAAAGGGCAAGTACTTTCTTTGGGAAAACGAATCCTTGGGGAATCCAGGAATAGCAGTCCTGACACTGTCCTTCTGCTTGCTGGAGTAATCCTTGCCTTCCTGGAGAGATGGGGCATCTGATGGTTGTGCCTCATGTCTCCATGGTATAGAGAAAACTTGGCTGTCCATGCTCTGTCACAGCTGCCTGGAGCCACAGGTGGCTCCAATCAGTGCCCAGACAAAGGGAAACTGCCCTTCCTTAGGCATCCCATTCTGGTTCGACTCCCTGAAAAGCCTGTAGCAACTGACACCTTCTAGGTACCTCCTACCCAAACTAGCTCCCCCTTCCTTTTTAAACTCACAGCTGCTCCTGATGATGTTTGCACCTCTCTTTTGCAAGCGAGTGGTATAACCTGAGGATGGGATAGGGCTGGGGATTGTGGCTTTGACTAAGTAATTCCTTTTGCACGAAACTGCTTTTTGAAAGGTCTGGGCTCTGTGGGAAGAGGAATCGGGAATGCAGGAAAGTGTGTCACAACTGTGGAGTTCAGGACACAGGTCCCTGTCCTCTTCAGCTCTCTGTTGTCACTCCCCAACCTTCCAAAGTCCCTCGGAGAACACTGAGTGTGCTCTGCCTCTTCCTTCACCCGTTGTCTGTTTTTCTGCTTCTTTCTGTGGGGGTCTTCCTAAAGACACATTTGGAGAAAGCAAGGATCTGACAAACACTGTAAGAAACTGCTAAACCTCATCGATGCTCACCACCGAGCAAGCATTCATTCTACAGGCTGATTGCCTCAAGAATGACACACAATAAGCAGACCTAAAAAGGGTAGCCTTACTTTTCTTTCCTACATCACGTGGTTTTGTTCAGACAACACCAGCAGGTCCTCTGGGGAGCACTTCTGCCAGCTCCCATGTTTTGCCGGTTTGTTATGTTTTTGCTGTATTCTGCGTCCAGTTAGACTTATGGTAAGTTCATATCACATAAACACCCTGGGATAGGACCCATCTCCCAACAGGGATACAAGGAAGGAAGGGTTGACCTCATTTTCACCTTGGAAAGGTTTTAGTTGGCCATGCCTCAGTAAAATCTGAGTCCGTGCCCTGGAAGGAGGTTCAATTGAAGTTTTATGGCTAGAAGCATGGATACTTGTCTGATTTCATATGCTCAGTCCCACGGATTCTCCATTCATTTGTTATCTTCATCCCATAAACACTTTGGGTGGGCTGTACCAGGCACTGCTTGGGACACAGAGGTGAGGTCAGTGGATATAGCAGATGAATGGATTTTATCCTCATGGATATTCCTTTGTAGTGTGTCAAATGTGTAGTTAGCCATGTAGTTCATAAATCTATAAGAAATATTTTCATATTGATAAGTGATAAGAAAGGACACACGTAGACCAGTTTTGGGAAAATGAAGTTCAAAGATAACGCTCTTTACAGAGAAACAGAGTGGCCAGGAAAGGTTTCTTGGATCCTCTAGGTTTGGAATGAAAACATAAAGGCAGCGAGAGTGTGGCCCCTTGGCAGCAGTAAAGGAGAAAGAGCGTTCCAGGTAGAGCGATGACAGTTGCTGGAGCTCAGAGAAGACCTGGCACAGGTGAGGAGGAGCAGCTGGGATGGAAGCATGGTGGGGGATGATGGAGGGAGGTAGAGAACTGTGGGACGTGATCTCAGAGAAGTCACAAGGGTGTCAGAGAGACCAAAGCCCTGCAGGTTACAACATCTACAGTGGAATTCTGCTTCTCCCATGACTGAGACTGGGAGATAGTTGGGCACGTCAAGCTTTCTCTATTATATCTTCAGTTCCTGAGATTCTCACTTCCATCTCTTGTAATCTGTTGGTTATGCTTGCATCAGTAGCTCCTGTTTGTTTACCCAGATTTTACATTTCCAGTATTCCCTTGGTTTTTGTTTCCTTTATTGACTCTATTTCATTTATCAAGTCTCGAACTGCTTCAGCTCTTTGTTGCACTTGATTGATTGTTTTTTCTTGGTTTTCTTGGCTTTAAGAGTTCTATTGCTTTCTTTCAATTTTTGTTTATTTTTTCCTCCATTTCTTTAAGGGAATTTTTCATTTCCTCTTTAAGGTTCTCTATCATCTTCAGAAAGTTATATTTAAGGACATTTTCTTTGCATCTTCTAGGCTAGGATGTTCATGTCTTCTTTTTTTAGGACCACTAGGTTCAGGTGTTGCCATATTGTTCTTTAGGTTGCTAAATGTATTCTTGTTTTGGTGTCTACCCATCTCTTCCTCCAATTGATGCAGGTAGGGCCTGTGGCTTAGGTGTTCTTTCTTCCTCCTCTTGCAGGCTGCACCATATATCTGGTAGTTGCTGATGAGGCTCTGGGGACTCCTCTCCAGTTGCAGTCATGGCCTAGGCTCCAGATGTCATAGATGCAGTGGAGAATGGTTGCTCTGTTATCTCTGGGGTTTGGTGGTTGGGGTTGGGCATGGGATGTTTCTCTGTGGGTTAAAGCCTGGAGAGCAGGGCCATCCAGATGGGAAGACAGACACTCACTTCTTCAGGGGCAGCCAGGACCAAGGCTCTGGTGGTCTGAGATCCGGAGGGGGTTGGCTGTGGGTGTGGGGACATTTCTTCCAAGTCCCTGGGGTCTAGCTTGGTGGGGTGGGGCACAGGATGTGCCTCCTGGGGCTATAGTCCAGAGACCTGCTGGGCCCTCCAGTTGTGAACCCAGACACTCAACTCTTTGAACCAAGACACTCACCTCTTCGAACCCAGACACTCACCTATCCAGGGGCAACCAGAATCAAGACTCTGGTGGTCAGAGATGTGGGTATGGGGAGAGTGTTCCCAGGTGTCTGGGGGCTAGATGGGTGGGGCTGGGGCACAGGATATACCTCTCAAGACCAGGGTCCAGAGAGCTGCACCTTGACATTGTTTTATATTTTAGCAGTGGACTTACTTTTTATACACACATTTCTAAATTTTAAAGAATATTTATTTCTTAATTAATTTATTTATTTAACATGTATGCACATAAGTATGCATGAGTTTATGTGCACCAAATATGTGTGGGAGCTTGTGGAGTCTAGAATAAGGCTTTGAATCCCCCAGAGTTTGAGTTGCAAGAGGCTGTGAACAGTCGTGTGGGTTTTTCATGAGAAGCATGTGTTCTTAACAACTTAAAACATCTCTATAGACACAAATTGTCAATTTAATGTGCATATTACATTATTACTTTTTCCTAAAATACAGAAAAGTGAAAGAAGGAATTATTCGGCATGAACTTTTATTGGATATTTGCCATCAGTATCAATAAATGATTTAAAAAGTTCCCAATCAGAATGTGTTCCTCTCAGCTCTGTCCTTAACACATGTGCACCTTCTTGTCAAAATTGAGATGGGGCATATTCACTGATATCTAGTAAAAAGAATGCAGGGATGCTACTAAATCTATGATGTACAGAAGAATGTTCACAAAGAGCATTTCCCAGCCTGTCCTGGCTAGGGTTCCAGGCTTTAGTAATGTGGCAGGATACAAGATCAACTCCAAAAAATCGGTTGCCCTCCTATACACAAAGGATAAAGAAGCAGAGAGGGAAATCAGAGAAACATCATCTTTCATGATAGCCACAAATAGCATAAAATATCTTGGGGTAACTCTAACCAAGGAAGTGAAAGACCCATTTGACAAGAACTTTAAGTCTTTGAAGAAAGAAATTGAGGAGGATACCAGAAAATGGAAAGACCTCCCATGCTCTTGGATTGAGAGAATCAACATAGTAAAAATGGCAATTCTAACAAAACAATCTGTAAATTCAATGCAATCCCCATCAAAATCCCATCAAACTTCTTCATAGACCTTGAGAGAACAATAATCAAGTTTATATGGAAAAACAAAAAAACCCAGGATAGCCAAAACAATACGATAAAAGGAACTGCTGGAGGAATTACCAGCCCTGACTTCAAACTCTATTACAGAGCTACAGAATTGAAAACAGCTTGGCATTGGCATAAGAACAGAGAAGTCGACCTATGGAATTGAATAGAGGACCCGGATATTAACCCACAAACCTATGAACACCTAATTTTCGACAAGGGAGCTGAAGGGATACAATGGAAGAAGGAAAGCATCTTTAATAAATGGTGCTGGCATAACTGGATGTCAACTTGTAGAAGAATGAAAGTAGATCCATATCTATCAAAAATCACAAAACTAAAGTCTAAATAGATTAAAGACATCAACATTAATCTGACCACTTTGAACCTGATAGAAGAGAAAGTGGGAAGTAGTCTACAAGATATAGGCACAGGAGACCACTTCCTAAGTAGAACACCCATAGCACAGACAATAAGAGAATCAATCAATAAATGGGACCTACTGAAACTGAGAAGCTTCTGTAAAGCAAAAGACACTGTCAGGAAGACAAAAAGGCTACCTTCAGACTGGGAGAAGATCTTCACAAACCCCTCATCAGACAAAGGTCTGATCTCTAAAATATACAAAGAACTCAAGGAACTAGACACCAAAACTCAAATTAACCCATTTAAAAATTGGGTACTGAACTGAACAGAGAACTCACAACAGATGAACTCGAAAGGCCAAAAGACACTTAAAGTCATGCTCAACCTCCTTTGCGATCATGGAAATGCAAATCAAAACAACTTTGAGATACCATCTTACACCTGTTAGAATAGCCAAACTCAAAACCACCAATGATAGCCTATGCTGGAGAGGATGTGGAGTGAGGGGAACACTCATCCATTGTTGGTGGGAATGCAAACTTGTACAGCCACTGTGGAAATCAGTGTGGCGGTTTCTCTGGAAACTGGGAGTCAACCTCCCTCAGGACCCAGCAATTCCACTCTTGCGAATATACCCAAAAAATGCCCTATCATACTACAAATGCATTTGTTCAACTATGTTCATAGCAGCACTATTTGTAATAGCCAGAACCTGGAAACAACCTAGGTGCCCCTCAATAGAAGAATGGTCAAAAGTGGTGTGGAACATATACACATTAGAGTTTTACTCAGCGGTAAAAAACAATGACATCTTGAATTTTGCATGCAAATGGATGGAAATGTAAAACGCTTTACTGAGTGAGGTAACCCAGACCCTAAAAGAGGAATATGGTATGTACTCACTCATTAGTGGATTCTAGCCATAGTTAAAGGTCTTTGAGTCTATAATTCGTGATCCTACAGAAGCTAAATAATAATGTGAACCTGAAGAAAATCATATAGTTATCCTCCTGAATATTAGAAGTAGACAAGATTGCCAGGCAAACTTTGGTTCACCGGGGTGGTGGTGGGGTGGAAGTAAGGGGAGATGGTTATGGAGAGGGGAGAGGGGGAGGTTTGGGGATGGCATGGGGGAATGGGAGCGGGGGAGGGAGGAAGGATGGTTATGGGAGCAGGGAAGTTTATATCTCAACTAAGGGAGCCATTTTAGGGTTTGAAAAAGACATGATTCTGGAGGGGTTCGCAGGCCCAAGGAGAGGTCCCCAGATTGTTCCGTGGACAGCAGAGGAGAGGGTGCCTGAACTGGCCTTGGTCCATAACCATACTGATGAATATTTTGCATATCACCATAGAATCTTCATCTGGCGATGGATGGAGATAGAAACAGAGACCCACATTGGAACACTGGACTTAACACCCTAGGTCCAAATGAGAAGCAGAAGGAGGGAGAATGTGAGCAAGGAAGTCAGGATCAGAGGGAACCTTCATCCGACAATGGATGGAGATAGAGACGGAGACCCACATTGGAGCACTGGACTGAGCCCCCAAGGTCCAAATGAGGAGCAGAAGGAGGGAGAACATGAAAAAGAAGTCAGGACCGCAAGGAGTGTGTTTACCCACTGATACAAGGGGACTGATCGAATGAGAGCTCACCAAGGCCAGCTGGACTGGGACTGAATGAGCATGTGATCAAATCGGAGTCTCTGACTGTGGCTGACATGGGGACTGTCTGAGAAGCCATTGATAATGGCACTGAGTCTTGTTTTGTCAGCATGTACTGGCTTTTTGGGATCCTAGTCTGTTTGGATGCTCACCTTCCTAGTCCTGGAGGGAGGTGGGAGTAACTTGAACTTCCCATAGGGCAGGAAAACCTGACTGCTCTTAGGACTGGAGAGGGAGGAGGAGAAGTAGTGGGGGAAGTAGGAGGGTATTGGGAGGAGGGACGGAAGTAGAAATTTTTATAAATTAATTAAAAAAAAGAAAAAAATAAAGGCTACCAGTCTATTTAAAAAACCTGAATCTGTCTTTATTGTGTATCTGTAATTATTTTCTGATCAGGACTGCTTTTTTAAAATGATAAGCACTTTTTAAAAAGCTTAGGGATGGCATGATAAGTGCTAATGCTGCTTTGTAGTTGTTTCTGCCCAGTCAAATATGATGGAGACATGTTCAATGTCTCTGCAAACTGCACATTCCACCCTAGTTCCAAGTATGCAGCAGGTCTATGTGGAGCCATTAAGCAGTTGGTGAAAATCTGCTCACAAACCGCATTTAAATGCTCAGTCTCTTGACAGAGCCAGGGTTTGTGCTGGCAGTACAGCCCAGGAAGCCTCCATGCAACTTTTTTTTCTGCTACTGTTGAATCAGGAAATACTCTTAAAGGAGCCATGGCATTAAGTTGTGCATAAGTCTTTTTTTTATGCCTACAATCCTTCCCAGACTCTCTCAGGTTTTAAGTTTATTTTGGTTTTCTATATTGGGTGCAAATTTGTAGTAAGATTTCACTTGTTTTCTGACTGCCTGGCAGCTCAGACCCAAAACAACCACACGGAAAATGTATTAATTAAACCCTTTCTTGTCTCATTTGTTCTCATTTCTTATTAGCTTTCTGTTACATCTTAATTTAACCCATTTCCATTCATCTGTGTATTGCCACAAGGCCGTGGCTTACTAGGTAAAGTTCTGGTGTCTGTAGCAGGGTCACATATTTTCTCTCTGACTCTGCCTCCTTTCTCCCAGTATTCAGTATAGTTTCATTGCCAGCTCGACTCTACCCTCTCAGGCCAAGTCAGATTTGTTTATTAATTAACCAATCATATTCACAGCATACATAGGGGAATCACACATTGGGTATATGCATAAAGGAGAATTTTTATTGACTCACAAGAGGATACAAATCATATTTTACTTCACTTCAATTAAGACTAATAGCATATTAACACACCATAGCTGATGAAGGGGCGTACTTCAAATGTTAAGATATGAGCACCCTCAGTCAAGTGAAATGGAGAAGAAAGAAAAGAAGATCAACCATTTCTGGTTTTCCACTGAGTAACATATTTAACTTCTGATTAGTAAAAATATCCACCAGGAGCCTGGTAGTGGGTAACTCTGCAAATATAATAAACCAATCAAGTTGAGTTAAAGTGTAGCTTTATTCTGAGCAAAGCATTTCCCGGTGATTCCAGGGGAAGAAGGAAAAAGAGGGGGAAATCACATGGTAGGTCAGGGTACCTTGGCTTAAATAGCCTATAGACATAGTGTTGAGCATCTCAGCAGGAGGAGATGATCCTTAGCCAGCTTTCTCAGGGACTGAGTCTAGAACGAGACAAGTGCAGCTGTGTGGAGCTTCCACCTGAACAACTTTCATATTGTCTAATTCATTTATTTACTTTCTCTGGTAGTTCTCCCGGCCTTCAGTTTGATAAACTAGTAGATATGTCACACATCACCTGACTCCACATATAAACATATAATTACGTAGCCAATAAATACATAAGAGACAATTGCTCTGAACATAGACTTTTATGGTAATTCAGTTGCACTGACTTTAATAAATCCACATTCTGGGTCAGAGAGATTGTCCAGTGACTAAGAGCACTGGCTCATCTTTCAGAGGACCAAGGTTCAATTCCCAAAACCCACATGGTGGCACACAACAACCTCTTAATCCAGTTCCAGGGCATCTGATGCCCTCATCTGATCTCAACAAGAACCAGTCATACATGTGGCAAACAAATATACATGCAGATAAAATTTCCAACACACAATGAATTAATAAATATTTAAAAACCTAAATTCTATGCACTTTTACAATTGAATTTTAATATAGAAGGTGAAAAATGTCTATGTGATTGTGAACTCACCACTACCAAATAAAACTGGTGTATCAGAATTCTCTAGGGTAGTGGTTCTCAACTTTACTAATGCTGGAACAATTAGTTCCTCATGCTGTGGTGACTTTAATGGTCTGTCCTGTCCCTTTAGGAGACAATCCCCACCCACTCCCTCCCCTGTCTGCTGAGGCAAGTGAATCTTCCTTCAGTGTACAGCCTGCAAGTCTTTTCTTTTCCATCTCTCTTCCATAGAGACAATTTCTGCCTGTCTCCCCACTTCATCCCCCTTCTCCCGTTCACCCTCATCCTCTCTTTTTCCCTCTGGTTCTCTCTCTCTCTCTCTCTCTCTCTCTCTCTCTCTCTCTCTCTCTCTCTCCACACTTTCCCCCTCTGCCCTTTTCCCTTCCATTCCATAACCCACTAAAAATCCAACCGCAATCTGCATGGCTTGTGCCTATCCATTACTGTCTCTCACCCTGCCTGGGAATCACTACCCATCGTGGACTGCAGGCCCCTTGGGGAATGGTGCCATCTTAGTTTTGTCATAACTGTGCCCCAAAATTGTAGTGATAATAATTTATATTTTAATAAAACTTTCCTGAAGATCAAAATGCAAAGCAGCCACACTAATCAGTCTTACAAATCAGGTAGTGATGGCACACACCTTTATTCCCAGCTGCCACACTAGTAGCCATAGCAGTCCTTTGGTTGTGATACACACCTTTAATCTCAGCACTAGAGAGGAATATAAAGTTGCATGAGGCAGGAACTCATTCTCTTTCTGTTATGATAAAAGTAAAACACCACAGGTCCCTGAGTGGTGGCAGTGGGCAGCAGGCATGAGACCAAGATGGGAATGAAAGTATTCATCCCAGTCAGGGAGCCATGTAGCAGACAAGAGACGGAGACCTATTAGGCACACCATACAGAGAAAGTAGGTATTTATTTAGTGTGTTATGGAGGGGAAGGGGAATGGGAGTATGGACAGAAGGGATAATAAAGAGAGAGAGAGAGGCAGAGAGAGAGAAAAGCATAAAGAGAGAGAGAAAAGCAAAGAGACAGAAAAAAGCAGAGAGAGAGAAAGAAAAGGGGAAATGGGGGCATTGGGGAGACGGAAGAGAGGCAGAAGCTGCCCCTTTAAGAGAGAGATGGAAAGGAAGGAACTCAGGCTTTAAGCTGAAGAAAGATCTGTTTGCCTCAGCAGATGGGGAAAAGAGTAGGCAGGGCTTGTCTCTTAAAGAAACAGGACAGACCATTATAGTCACCATACTATGAGGAACTAACTGTTCCAGCATTTCAGTCTGGAGATTTTATAGAAGTAAGAGCTCACTATTGGCTTGGTTGCTTTGCTTTTCTGACCTACAGGTTGAATCCCAATATCTGTCTCTGGGATTTAATATTTGTGCTACACCCCAAAATAAATTTATTTTCCTTACTATTTCATAATTGTAACTTTGCTTCTGTTATGAATCATAATGCATTTTTGGAGCTAGAGGTTTTCAAAGGGATCCATATCCCACAGGTTGAGAACCATTGCTCTAGAGGAACTGAACTGATAACATAGAATGTCATAAAGGGGTTGTATTAGATTGGTTTACACAATATAGTCTGGTTAGTTCAACAGTGACTGTCTCCATACCAGAGAGGCTAAGAGCCTGGTAGCTCTTTGATCCATGGAGCTAGATACCACAGCATTCCCATTCTAATGCTGGAAAGCGAGAGGATGTCTTAAATACTTCTGGTCCACAGTTCACGACAAAAGTCTGAAGAAACTGTGTTCTAATGGCAACAAAGAATGGTAGAAGCAGAGGAAGTGGGAGCCTCAGAGTAGGTATACTCATTAGCAGGAAGTGAAGGGAGGCAGAGAAAGGGAGCAGCAATTTTATCTCAGGCCTTTTTACACATGCAGTGCATAGCCAAAAGTTATTACCCACTTCCTGGGAGAATATCCCCTGCTCAGTTGATTTTTCCCCAAAATATTATGAAGTGTTGTGGGGGCCCAAAAATGTAAGCCTATTTCCACCTGGACAAAAATTCAGACAGTCGAACTTGACTCTATTCTTTCAAGGTTATTGTGTTTCTACAAGGTCCCACCTAGAGTTACATCAGAGAGTTATGCTTTCTCAAGGCTATTGTCAACAGGTGCGCCTAATAGCCAGAACATGTAATCCAGGAAGAGGGAAGCAGATCTGTTCCTACCTCAAACAAAATTCTAAGAATCCAACTAAGTAACAGTTCCTTTTATGGAGTTACCTTGGGATTCCACACAGAGAGTGCCTATAGAATGTTTGGGTCTAGGGTAGCAGTGGGAGTAGGCTTGTCCCAACAGCTGGATGATTTACTGAGGACACAGCCTGCCAACTTCAATTGGTATGTCCATTTCTTTGTACCGTGTTAATGCAGTCTTTTGCCTTTCTCCTACCCCTTGGGGCCAGGGGTGTTTTAAGCAGTTGGAAATTAAACATGGGCGAATTTTAGTACTCACTAGAATTCCATCCTGATACTATTCTATGTTTCTCCATTTTATTTCTTTCATTCACATCTTCATATTCTTTATTATATTTCTAAATCCCCACACCTCTACCCTGGCAAGAGGTATTTTTGTCAAGGCTGTTCCCTGACAAAGTGTGTCTCTCAGTTGATCCCAGAACTGACCAAAATTTACCATCGCAAAGAGTGATTGAAACATTTAAGAAATGTGGCATGGGACCTGACTTTGGGATATTTGAAGAATCCTCTACCTTATACTCTATAAGACTCTGATTAGACTCTGCTCTAATCAGAGTCTTTATTTTGCTCAGGGTCTCTGCCCTTAGAAAGGGTTTCTAGTTGGTCAGTATCAATTTTAGACATTGTCTCCAAAACTTTTACTACTGTGTGGACACATTTGATGTGCTATTTCTTTTAGAGAATGTCTTTACTTGCCTTCTTCGAGTGTAGCATACACATATGGAACAATATAAGATACCTCTAAATATTCATCCATTCTTATTCCATTCTTCTATTGAGGGGCACCTAGGTTGTTTCCAGGGTCTGGCTATTACAAATAGTGCTCCTGTGAACATAGCTGAAAAATACTTTTGTAGTCTGATTGGACATCTCTTGGGTATATTGCCAAGAGTGGAGTTGCTAGATCCTGAGGTAGGTGGATTCCCAGTTTCCTAAGAAACCACACTGATTTCCAACGGGGTTGCGCAAGTTTGCATGTCCACCAACAATGGAGGAGTATTCCCCTTGCTCCACATCCTCTCCAGCATATTCAATCAACATCTCTAGCCAAGGCTATCATTGGTGTTTATGATTTTAGCCATTCTGACAGGTGTTAGATAGAATCTCAGAGTTGTTTTAATTTGCATTTCCCTGATCACTAAGGAGGTTGAGCATAACCTTAAGTGTCTTTTGGCCATTTGAATTTCTTCTGTTGAGAATTCTCTGTTCAGTTCAGTACCCCATTTTTCAAATTGGGTTAATTAGAGTTTTAACATCAGTTTCTTGAGTTCTTTATATATTTTGAAGATCAGACCTTTGTCTTATTCAGGGTTGGCGATGATGGTCTCCCATTCAGTAGGTTCCCTTTTTGCCTTAATGACAATGTCCTTTGCTTTACAGAAGTGTCTCAGTTTCAGGAGGTCCCATTTATTCATTATTGTTCTTATTGTCTATGCTACTGGGCTTCTACGTAGGAAGTGGTCTCCTGTGCTCATGTGTTGTAGAATACTTTCCACTTTCCCTTCTATCAGATTTAGTATGGTCAGATGTAGAAGGAGCGATGGGCTGCATCCCGCCTGGCTCCCGCGTGGCTAGTTTTACACCCAGAAATAACAACGCACAAACTGTATTCATTTAAACACTGTCTGGCCCATTAGTTTCAGCCTCATATTGGCTAATACTAACATCTTGCTTTAACCCATATTTAGTAATATGCTTAGCAGCACGAGTTGGTGGCTTATCAGAAAAGATCCTAACCTGTGTCTGTCTTAAAGAAGAGAGTCTTGGTGACTGCCTCACTGCCTTCTTCCTTCCAGCATTCTGTTCTCTTACTCCGCCTACCTAATTTTCTGTCCTATCAAAGGTCCAAGGCACTTTCTTTATTAACCAATGAAAGTAACACATAGACAGTTGGCCCTCCTACATCATTTCCCCCTTTTCTGTTTAAACAAAAAAGAAAGTCTTTAACTTCAACATGGTTAAATTACATATAACAAAACAGTTTTCAAGCAAGAATGACAGTTACAATCTTTATATCTACTTTATCTTTTATCATAACTAAGGAAAATTATAACTAGCCATTCTTAAACTCCATCAAACACTCTAGAAGGATATAATATTACCTAAGTAAAAAAGAAGTAAGCAGCTTCCAAAACTCTAGAAATGATAGAGACATCTCACTGCCTGGACAGTCACCCAAAGTTCCTCAGTACTGTTGGGGCATCCATCTTCAGTCTACAGACCAATAGCTTCCAGCCGACATTTCCATGAAGCAGGAACTTTCAAAGGTAGTTCAGTCACTATCTGCTGTGTCCTGTAGAATGTCTCACAGACTCTTTCAAGAATCAGAAACCCCGAAAGACCATCTCACCTTTAGGCAAGTTCAGCAGTCTTCTCTCTGTGGGTTCTTTGTGTCCAGTTTCTGCATCAGTCCAGGCACGAGCAGTTTCTTGCCCAAATGGTTATCAAACTCCAGAAGGAGCCTCTTCGATGCCCATCTTCCTCTTGAAGTAGACTGGTTCTGCCAGGAGTAGACGTGTCTCATTGTCATGAAAAGCCCTAAGTTATTAAAACATTAAATGCCATATTCTGTAGTCTTTGTAAGATATGAAGAATGCCTATCTAACTGAAATATATCTCTATATATCTAGAAAATCTAACTAACATGACTACAAGCTTGACTGTTATTGATGATCATCCATTGACAACCTATATTTCCTAATTATACATTACATTTTTAAATAAACCACAAATCACAATACCTTAATCAATATCAGAAATATATATATAAATATCAAAATTAACCTTAAAATCCATACCAAAGCAAATTATTCATATCTATATCATATCCCCTTTTAAATGTAAAAGAACATTTATAAACAATAACTGGAAATATGGATGTAGTTATTTCTTTCCAAACTTCTTCATGTTGTATAGGGGTGCTGTTAATCAGGTCTTTTTTTTTAGAGTAAATTTTATTAAATTATAAAAGTTCCCATTTCTGCCCCTCTTCCCAACACCCTCCCACTCCCCCCACTCCCTCTCCTCCTCCCTCTTCGTCCCTTAGGGCAGTCAGGGTTTCCTGCTCTGTGGGAAGTTCAACTTTCTTCCCCCTCCCTCCAGGTCCAGGCAGGTGAGTATCCAAACAGACTGGATCCCCAAAATCCAGTATATGCAGAGGAAACAAGTCCCAGTATCATATTCAATGCCTTTTCAGAAAGAATTCGGGCCAACCACATTCAAAGAATCCGGCCAAATTCCGAGAATCTGGTTATATCACGTCCTCGTTCAGTCCCAGTCCAATCGGCCTTGGTAAAATCTCATTAGATCCGTTCCCTTGTATCAGTGGGTGATCGCATGGGTTGCGCATGACCTTAAGTGCCTTTTGGCCATTCGGAGTTCATCTGTTGTGAATTCTCTGTTCAGTTCAGTACCCCATTTTTTAATTGGGTTAGTTAGAGTTTTAGTGTCTAGTTTCTTGAGTTCTTTGTATATTTTGGAGATCAGACCTTTGTCTGATGAGGGATTTGTGAAGATCTTCTCCCAGTCGGAAGGTAGCCTTTTGGTCTTACTGACAGTGTCCTTTGCTTTACAGAAGCTTCTCAGTTTCAGTAGGTCCCATTTATTCATTGCTTCTCCTATTGTCTGAGCACCTGAGGTTCTGCTTAGGAACTGGTCTCCTGTGCCTATATCTTGTAGACTACTTCCCACTTTCTCTTCTATCAGTTTCAAAGTGGTCAGATTAACGTTGAGGTCTTTAGTCCATTTGGACTTGAGTTTTGTGCATGGTGATAGATATGGATGTATTTTCATTCTTCTACAGGTTGACATCCAGTTATGCCAGCACCATTTGTTAAAGATGCTTTCCTTCTTCCATTGTATGCCTTTAGCTCCCTTGTCAAATATCAGGTGTTCATATGTTTGTGGGTTAATACCTGGGTCTTCTATTCGATTCCATATGTCGACTTCTCTGTTGTTATGCGAATACCAAGCTGTTTTCAATACTGTTGCCCTGTAATAGAATTTGAAGTCAGGGATGGTAATGCCTCCAGAAGTTCCTTTATTGTATAAGATTGTTTTGGCTATCCTGGGTTTTTTGTTTTTCCATATAAACTTGATTATTATTCTCTCAAGGTCTGTGAAGAAGTTTGATGGGATTTTGATGGGAATTGCATTGAATCTATAGATTGCTTTTGGTAGAATTGCCATTTTTACTTTGTTGATTCTCCCAATCCAAGAACAGGGGAGATCTTTCCATTTTCTGGTATCCTCCTCAATTTCTTTCTTCAAGGATATAAAGTTCTTGTCAAATAGGTCTTTCACTTCCTTGGTTAGAGTTACCCCAAGATATTTTATGCTATTTGTGGCTATCATGAAAGGTGATGTTTCTCTGATTTGCCTCTCTGCTTCTTTATCCTTTGTGTATAGGAGGGCAACCGATTTTTTGGAGTTGATCTTGTATCCTGCCACATTACTAAAGGTGTTTATCAGCTGTAGGAGTTCTTTGGTAGAGTTTTTGGGGTCGCTTATGTACACTATCATATTGTCTGCAAATAACGAAAGTTTAACTTCATCCTTTCCGAATTGAATCCCCTTGATCCCCTTATGTTGTCTTATTGCTATTGCTAGAACTTCAAGCACTATATTGAAGAGGTATGGAGAGAGTGGACAGCCTTGTCGTGCTACTGATTTTAGTGGAATGGCTTTGAGTTTCTCTCCGTTCAATTTGATGTTAGCTGTCGGCTTACTATATATTACTTTTATTATATTTAGGTATGTTCCTCGTATACCCAATCTCTCCAGCACCTTTATCATAAAGGGGTGTTGAATTTTGTCAAATGCTTTTTCAGCATCCAATGAAAAGATCATATGGTTTTTTTCTTTCAATTTATTTATATGATGGATTACATAGATAGATTTGCGTATGTTGAACCAGCCCTGCATCTCTGGGATGAAGCCCACTTGATCATAATGGATAATTTTTCTAATGTATTCTTGGATTCGGTTTGCCAGTATTTTATTAAGTATTTTGGCGTCAATGTTCATGAGTGAGATTGGTCTGTAATTCTCTTTCATGGTTGTGTCTTTGTGTGGTTTTGGTGTCAGGGTAACTGTAGCTTCATAAAAAGAGTTTGGCAATGATTCTTCTGTTTCTATATTTTGAAATACATTAAAGAGTATAGGTTTTAGCTCATCCTGGAAGTTCTGGTAGAATTCTGCATTGAAACCATCTGGACCTGGGCTTTTTTTGGTGGGGAGGTTTTTGATAACAGCTTCTAATTCTTCACGACTAACAGGTCTATTTAGATTGTTCACTTGCTATTGATTTAACTTTGGCAAATGGTATTTATCTAAAAACCAATCCATTTCTTGTACATTTTCCAACTTTGTGGCATATAAACTCTCGTAGTAAGATCTAATGATTCTCCGAATTTCCACTGTGTCTGTTGTTATGTCCCCCTTTTCATTTCTGGTCTTATTAATTTGAGTGTTCTCTCTCTGCCGTTTCATTAGTTTGGCTAGGGGTTTGTCAATCTTGTTGATTTTCTCCAAAAACCAACTTTTTGTTTTGTTGATTTTTTGGATTGTTTTCTGTGTTTCTATTTTGTTGATTTCAGCCCTCAGTTTGATTATTTCCAATCTTCTACTCCTCCTGGGAGAGTCTGCTTCTTTTTTTTCCAGTGCTTTATGTGTGCTGTTAAGTCTCCAATATATGCTTTCTCTGTTTTCTTTAATTGGGCACTTAGTGCTATGAACTTTCCTCTTAGCACTGCTTTCATTGTGTCCCATAGGTTTGAGTATGTTGTGTCTTTATTTTCATTAAATTCAAGGAAGACTTTAACTTCTTTCTTTATTTCTTCCTTGACCCAGGGATGATTCAGTACTTGACTGTTCAACTTCCACATGTTTGTAGGCTTTCTGGAATTCGAATTGTTATTGAGTTCTAACTTTAGTCCGTGGTGATCCGACAAGACACAGGTGATTACAAATATTCTTTTGTATCTGTGGAAGTTTGCTTTGTTACCAAGTATGTGGTCAATTTTCGAGAAGGTTCCATGAGCTGCAGAGAAGAAGGTATATTCTTTCCTTTTTGGGTAGAATGTTCTATAGGTATCTGTTAAGTCCATTTGATTCATTACCTCTAGTAATTCTCTTATTTCTCTGTTGAGTTTCTGTTTGATTGATCTGTCCATTGGTGAGAGAGGTGTGTTGAAGTCTCCTGCTATTAGTGTGTGTGGTTTGATGACTGCCTTGAGTTCTAAAAGTTTTTCTTTTACATAAGTGGGTGCTTTTATATTAGGGGTGTAGATATTCAGGATTGAGACTTTCTCCTGATTAATTGTTCCAGTTAAGAGTATGAAATTTCCATCACCATCTCTTCTGACTGATTTTAGTTTGAAGTCAATTTTGTTTGATATTAGAATGGCCACACCAGCTTGTTTCTTAGGTCCGTTTGCTTGGAAAACCTTTTCCCAACCCTTTACTCTGAGTAGATGTCTATCTCTGTGGTTGAGGTGTGTTTCTTGTAAACAGCAGAATGTTGGATCCTGTTTTCTTATCCAGTCTCTAAGTCTGTGCCTTTTTATAGGTGAGTTGAGTCCATTAATATTAAGAGATATTAATGACCAGTGGTTGTTGATTCTGTTTATTATTTGTGTGTGTGTGTGTGTGTGTGTGTGTGTGTGTGTGTAGTAGAGTTTGTGTGTTTCTCTTCTTTGAGTTGTGGTTGTGAAGGGTCGCTAGATTTCTGAGTTATTGTAGGCAGTGATGGCAATGTTGGATTCCTTGGGTTGCAATTTTCCTTCTATTACTTTCTGTAGGGATGGATTTGTGGCTACGAATTGTTTAAATTTATTTTTATCCTGGAATATTTTGTTTTCTCCGTTGATAGTGGCTGGGTATAGTAGTCTGGGTTTGCATCCTTGGTCTCTTAGTTTCTGCAGTATCTCTATCCAGGATCTTCTGGCTTTCATGGTTTCCATAGAGAAGTCTGGTGTAAGCCTGATAGGTTTACCTTTATAAGTCACTTGACCTTTTTCCTTTGCAGCTCTTAATATTCTTTCTTTAATCTGGATGTTTTGTGTTTTGATTATTATATGGCGAGGGGACTTTTTTTTTGATCCAGTCTATTCGGTGTTCTGTATGCTTCTTGAACCTTCATAGGAATATCGTTCTTTAGATTGGGAAAGTTTTCTTCTATAATTTTGTTAAATATATTTTCTGGGCCTTTGATCTGCAGTTCTTCTCCTTCTTCAATCCCTATTATTCTTAGATTTGGTTTTTTTATTGTGTCCCAGATTTCCTGAATGTTTTGTGAAGAGAATTTGTTGAATTTGCTGTTTTCTTTGACCAGAGCATTTATTTTCTCTATGGTATCTTCAGAATCTGAGATTCGTTCTTCTATCTCTTGTATTCTATTGGTTATGCTTGATTTTGTAGTCTCCGCTCGTTTACCTAGGTTTTCCATATCCAGCCGGTTCTCGTTTTGTGTTTTCTTCATTGCCTCCATTTCAGTTTTCAATTCTTGGACTGTTTCCTTTACTTGTTTGATTGTTTTTTCTTGGTTTCTCAGGGTCTCATTCACGGATTTACTTATTTCTTCAAACTTTTTGGTATATTTCTCATCCATTTCTATACTCATTTCTTCAAACTTTTTGTTATACTTCTCGACCAGTTCCTTAAGGGAATTATTCATATCCTGTTTAAGGGACTCTATTGCTTTCATAATGGCACTTTTTTCCACTTCATCTGGGTTAGAGTGTTCAAATCCTTCTGTTGTAGGGTCTTTGGGATCTGGTGTTTTCATGTTGTTTTTCAGATTGTTGGAGGAGATCTTGCCTTGGCGTCTGCCCATCTCTTCGTTCAAATGCTCTCTATTGGAGCTTCTGATAGCGTGTCAGGTTCCCTTGTTGGGCAGGGAGTTCACTGATAGAATGCCTACCTCTCCTCAGGCAGGCTATTGAAGCACATGCACTCCCTCTTTCCGGGATGCGCCTACAGAGCAGGCCCAGTGTGTAAGGCAGCTGAGCTGGGGAGATTTTATGGCCCCAGTGGGAGGGGAGAAATATAGAAATTTGTACCTGGATGGAAGCTGGGATGGCATGCGGGAGAGTTTAGCAGGATGGAACCAGCACTGCAGGTTGACCTGGGAGTCTATGGGGTCGGGGAAAGTCCTAGGTCCTCCTCATAGGGCCCCTTCCGCGTGCTGGAATCACACTCACCCCTCTGAAGGTTCTCTGGATGGAAGCTGGGATGGCTGGCGGAGGCGCTAGCAGGCTGGAGCCAGCAGAGCAGTCTGACCTGGGAGTCTATGGGGTCGGGGAAAGTCCTAGCTCCTCCTCGCCGGGTCCCTGCTGTGGGCCGGAATCTTACTCACCCCTCTGATGGCCCTCTGGATGGAAGCTGGGATGGCTGGCGGAGGCGCTAGCAGGCTGGAGCCATCAGAGCAGTCTGACCTGGGAGTCTATGGGGTCGGGGAAGGTCCTAGCCCCTCCTTGCCGGGCCCCTGCCGCGGGCCGGAATCACATTCACCCCTCTGATGGCCCTCTGGATGGAAGCTGGGATGGCTGGCAGAGGCGCTAGCAGGCTGGAGCCAGCAGAGCAGGCTGACCTGGGAGTCTATGGGGTCGGGGAAGGTCCTAGCTCCTCCTCGCCGGGCCCCTGCTGCGGCCCGAAGCACACTTACCCCTCTGAAGGCCCTCTGGATGGAAGCTGGTATGGCTGGCGGAGGCGCTATCCTAATCAGGTCTTTTATGGTGTATCCTTTGTGAAGTAATTTTTTGAGGGTGTTCATAGCAGCCTTTCAGGAGGGCGTGGTCTGTCATACCATATTGGGATAGAAGCAATCCATGCGGTTTCATCTTCTGTGAAAACAAATGAAGGACTTTTCCAAAGCATCATAACCTTAGATCCAAATTTTGAAGTCATAATATCCATTCTGGTTTAACTTGGCAGCCCATATAATAAAATGTCTCTCTGTATTTAGCTCCTTCACAGCTAAAAATTTTAAAGAAAGCACAATGTACATAATCCAGACTCTTTGTGAATTTTCCATTTTTATGTGGCTTATTTTTCTTTATTTCTTTTAGTCTATAACTATCTTTACACTGTCTCGTTAAAGACTTTACCCATTTTAAGGCATTAACTTTATTCTCTATACTCCTTTTCTTCTCTCTCCTAAGCCTACATATGTCTAACATACATAAACACTATGACCCATTTAGAGGTCATTTATGTCTGAATCTGTCCTATAGTGAATCTGTAATTTTTTACTATTTTTACTATCCAGGAGCATTTTTGTTTGCATTTTTAAATCACTAAGCACTTAATAATCTAAGCTGTGACATTCCTAGGTCAAAAACAGGTACTGCCTGTTTTTCCCCCGCTCAGCCCAACATGGCGGAGCTGCTCGTGCCTCTGAGCCTTGCACATTGCACTGCTAGCATGGCAGAGGTGCTTGCGCCTCTGAACTGCAGCACACAGAGATCCCCTTTTAGGCACACAGTGAGTCTAGTTGCCATCAAACAAATCCTAGCACGTTACTCCAAATGATCCATTCAAAAGGTCTGTCTCCCACAGGAGACAGACAGAGATTGTGATGGCAGCACAGACCAGAAACTGGTATTTCAAAACCGCCAAGTTCTAGTAGACCTGATCCCACTGCTTACTCAGGCAGGAAGAGCGAAGCCATAGGCATGGTCTCAGGTACTTTGTTCCCGACACCGAGTGGGCACACAAATGTTTGGGCCCAGAAATGTTCCATAGCTGGAGTTTGCACTGGCAGTAGGGCCCACCGGAAAACGCGTTTTAAACTGGTGCAGATTCAGGAAAATTTCTTTGCAGCAAGCCACCGACAAACAGCAAAAAGCTGTGTTAAACTCTCTCTCTCTCCTTTTTAAGCTCTCCCAGATTTTTAAGTGGATTTAGTTACCACGTTGGGTGCCAATCTGTAGAAGGAACGATGGACTGCGTTCCTGCCGAGGTCCCGGATCACTGGCAAGTTTATACCCCAAATAACAACACACAAATTGTATTCATTTAAACACTGCCTGGCCCATTATCGCCAGCCCCTTATTGGCTGACTGTCACATATTTGTTAGATTAATATTGAGGTCGTTAATCCATTTGGACTTGAGTTTTGTACATGGCGATAGATATGGATCTATTTTCATTCTTATACAGGTTGACATCCAGTTATGCCAGCACCATTTGTTGAAGATGTTTTCTTTCTTCCATTGTGTAATTTTAGCTCCTTTGTTCATAGATTTATGGATTAATATCTAGGTCTTTGATTCAATTCCATTGGTCAACATCTCTATTTTGTGCCAATACCAAGCTGTATTCATTACTGTAGCTCTGTAATAGTTTGAAGTCAGGGATGTTAATCCCTTCGGAAGTACTTTTATTGTATAGGAATGTTTTGGATATCCTGTATTTTTTTTCATAAAAAAATTGATTATTGTTCTCTCAAAGTCTGTGAAGAATTTTGTGGGGATTTTGATGGGAATTGCATTGAATCTATAGATTGCCTTTGGTAGAATTGCCATTTTTCTATGTTGATCCTCCCAATCCAAGAGCATGGGAGATCCGTCCATTTTCTAGTATCCTCTCCAACTTCTTCCTTCAAAGACTTAATATTCTTATTAAATAGATTTTTCACTTCCTTGGTTAGAGTTACCAAAAGATGCTATATGCTATTTGTGGTTATTGTGAAAGGTGATGTTTCTCTGATTTCCCTCTCTGTTTCTTTGTTCTTTCTGTATGGAAGAACTACTGGTGTTTTTTTTTTAGTACATATTGTATCCTGCCACATTACCAAAAAGGTTAATCAGCTGTAGGAGTTCTTTGGTAGAGTTTTTAGTGACGCTTATGTACACTATCTTATCATCTGCAAGTAACTAAAGTTGGATTACTTCTTTTCCAATACAAAACCCCTTGATCTGCTTGTATTGTCTTATTGCTATTTCTAGAACTTCAAGCACTAGATTGACGAGGTATGGAGAGAGTGGACAGCCCTGTCTTGTTCCTGATTTTAGTGGAATGGCTTTAAGTTTCTCTCCATTTAATATGATGTTAGCTGTTGGCTAGCTGTATATTGCTTTTATTATATTTAGATATGAACCTTTTATCCCTAATCTCTCCAAGACCTTTAATCATAAAGGGGTGTTGAATTTGTCAAATGGTGTTTCAGTATCTAATGATATGATCATATTGTTTTTTTCTTTCACTTTATTAATGTGATGGATTACATTGATAGATTTTCTTATGTTGAACCAGCCCTGCATATCTGGGATGAAGCCTACTTGGTCATAATGGATAATCTTTTTGATGTGTTCTTGGATTCGGTTTTCCAGAATTTTACTGAGAATTATTGTGTCAGTGTTCATGAGTAAGACTGATCTGTAATTCTCTTTCCTGGTTGAGTCTTTATGTGGTTTTGGTATCAGGGTGATTGTATCTACATAAAAGGAGTTTGGCAATGACTCTTCTGTTCCTATTTTGTGAAACACATTAAGGAGTATAGGTATTAGCTCTTCTTGCAAGTTCTGATAGAATTCTGCATTGAAACCATCTGGTCCTGGGATTTTTTTGGTAGGGAGGTTTCTGATGACAGCTTCTAATTCCTCGCAATTTACATGTCTATTTAAATTGGTCACCCGGTCTTGATTTAATTTCTGGATATGATACTTATCAAAAAATGTGCATTTCTCTCACATTTTCCAATTTTGTGGCATACAGACTTTTGTAGTAAGATCTCATGATTCTCTAAATTTCCTCTGTGTCTGTAGTTATGTCCCCCTTTTCATTTCTGATCTTGTTAATTTCGTGTTCTCTCTCTGACATTTGAATATTTTGGATAGGGGTTTGTCAATTTTGTTGACTTTCTCCAAGAGCCAGCTTTTTAAATTGATTTTCTTGGATTGTTTTCTGTGTTTCTATTTTGTTGGTTTCTGTTCTCCCTTTGATTATTTCCAGTCTTCTACTCCTCCTTGGTGAGTCTGCTTCTTTTTTCCCTAGACCTTTCAGTTGTGCTGTTAAGTCTCTAATTTGTGCTTTCTCTGTATTCTTTATGTGGGCCCTTAGTGCTATGAACTTTCCTCTTAGCACTCTTAGTGTTCCACAGTATTGAGTATGTTGTGTCTTTATTTTCGTTGAATTCAAGGAAGACTTTAATTTCTTTCTTTATTTCTTCCTTGACACGGGTGGTTCACTAGTTGTCTGTTCCATTTCCATGAGTTTATACGCTTTCTCAGGGTAGAATTATTGTTAAATTCTAACATTACTCCAGGGTGATCTGATAGTACACAGGTGGTTACTAGAATTTCTTTGTATCTGTGAATGTTTGCTTTGTTACCAATCATGTGATCAATTTTTGAGAAAGTTCCATGAGATGCTGAGAAGAAGGCATATTCTTTTCTGTTTTGGTGGAATGTTCAATAAATGTCTGTGAGGTCCATTTGTTTCATTACATATGTTAGTTCTCTTATTTCTCTGTTAAGTTTCTCTCTGGTTGATCTCTCCATTGGTGAGAGAGGAGTGTTGAAATCTCCTACTATTAGGGTGTGGGGTTTGATGTATGTTTTGAGAACTAGTAAGGTTTTTTTTTTTTACATATGTGGGTGCATTTATATTAGGGGCATAGATATTAAGGATTGAGACTTCCTTCTGAGGAAATGTTCCTGTTATGAGTATAAAGTGTCCATCTCCATCTTTTCTGAATGGTTTTAGTTTTAAATCAGTTTTGTTAAATATTATTATAGCCATGCCCACTTGTTTCTTTGGTCCATTTGATTGGAAAACCTTTTCCAAACTCTTTACTCTTGTGTAGTGTGTGACTTTAAGTTTGAGGTATGTTTCTTGTATACAGCAGAATGTTGGATCTTATTTTTGTATCCATTCTCTTAAACTGTACCTTTTTATATGTAAATTGAGTCCATTGATATTAAGTGATATTAATCCCCAGTGGTTGTTAACTCCGGTTATTTTTTCCTTTGGTATTATTTGTATGTTTCCCTTCTTTGAGTTGTGCTGGTTGAGGGTTATCAGATGCTTGACTTATTAGGGTTGTTGTTGGTTTCCTTGGTTTGTGGTTATCCTTCTTGTATTTTCTGTGAGGCTGGGTTTGTGGCTACGTATTTTTTAAATCTGTTTTTGTCCTGGAATATCTTGTTTTCTCCATCGATAGTGAATGCTAGCTTTGCTGGGTATAGTAGTCTAGGCTCACATCTATGGTCTCTTAGTGTCTGCAGCTTATTTATCCATGACCCGGCTCTTATAGTTTCCATTGAGAAGTCAGGTGTAATTCTGAGAGGTAACCCTTTATATGTTACTTGACCTTTTTGCCTTACAGCTCTTAATATTCTTTCTTTATTCTATATGCTTTATGATTTGATTATTATATGTCAAGTGGAAGTTTTTTTTTTTGATCCAGTCTATTTGGTGTTCTGTATGCTCCTTGTACCTTCATTGGAATATCCTTCTTTAGGTTGGGAAAGTTCTCTCCTATAATATTTTGAATATATTTTCTGGGCCTTTGAGCTATAATTCTTCTCCTTCTTCTACCCCATTATGCTTAGGATTGATTTTTTTCATGGTGTCCCAGATTTCCTGGATATTTTGAGTTAAGAATATGTTGGATTTGTTATTTTCCTTAATCAATGAGTTTATTTTCTCTGCAGTATCTTTGGTGTCTGAGATTCTTTTTTCAATATCTTGTATTCTGTTGGTTACACTTTTCTCTGTACTACCTGATTTTCAATATCCAGCCTTCCCTCAGTTTTTTGTTTTCTTCATTACCTCCATTTCATTTTTCAATGTTGAACTGTTTCCATTAACTATTTGATTGTTTTTTCTTGATTTTCTTGGACATCTTTGAGAGATTTATTCATTTCTTCTACCGTTTAGTTTGTCTTCTCTGCTTCTTTAAAGAAGTTTTCCACCTGTTGTTTAAGGTCCTCTATTATTATCATAATGTTATGTTTAATGTCCATTTCTTCTACTTCCTCTGGAATAGGGTGTTCAACTATTGTTGTGGCATGATCCCTAGATTCTGGTGGTGTCATTTTGCCTTTGGAGTTCTTGTAGGAATTCTTACATTGGCACCTGTCCATCTCTTAATTCAAATGCAGCCAGGAGAGTCTTGGTCCAATCTGTGCTGTAACTGAGTCTCTGTGTGGATCTCCTCAGTGTAGGAGCACGAACTGTTCCTGGGCCAAGGAACAATCTGAATGGAACTCCTCAGCACAGAAAAATGGGACTACCGTCTACATAGAAAGCCTCAGTGCAGGGGCAGGAACTGTTCCTGGGACAAGGATCTTGCAGACAATCTATAAAATATTTTCTACCATCTTGTCAGGTACTGTGTCAACAAAACTGACACAGTATCAAGTTCTTAGGTGCTAACAGGCCTCTTAGTTTCTTAACATATATGTAGAAGAGCTTGAGAACCTCATTTCTTGACATGACACTGGTTAGTTAGTGTTCATAGGCACATTTACTCTTCCAGGCAAGACTGATACTTCTATGGCCTGGAATTATATTTTGCATCTTCAGACAACATTTTAGAAATCTGAATCTTTAGAGTCTACTTACTATTTTACTCAGGCCTTGAGAAATCAAAGAGTGAAGTTGAAGAGTTCAGTTTTAAGCCAAAATTGTTTGTGCCAATTTTCAAGATCTATTATAGGCAATTGTAAATTCTTTGTTTGGAAGGGGCATTAGTAAAGTTGTCATGATAGTCAATGCATTACAGGTTCAGTATATGTTACAGTAGAGGACTCAGAGGCTTCTTATGTGGGACATACTCTTAATGAATCTTCACATTCCACTTGCAGGCCTCCTTAATGGTGTGTGCTTGGTGGCATTCAACCAAAGCTTATTCACATGCCTGTGCTTTTGATCATCTGATCAGGAGTTACACTACTCTAACTTTAACTTTTGTCTAATGTTTAGCTAAAACTTGGGTAAAACACAAACACTCTTCAGATCAATATGTGTCTTCTCCAAGTCTTTCCCCTTCAACCTGACTGCAACTTCATGAATTCAAAAATAGTAGAAGGTTAGGGATGCTTTTATTTTGGTTACTTTTCATTTAAACTGACCATATATGTATTTTATACTGACCCCACTCTTTGGCAATAAATGTAGCAGTAGAAAAATTAATAAATTCTTTTATAAGTTTTTATTTCATTATCAAAGATAGTGAATAATATGCATAAAACTCTGAAGGTCAATATAAAATAGATCCCATACATTATGGTTTAAATTCTCAGGAATATGGGCTAAGTGTATAACTCAACAGGTAGAACATATTCCAAGCATGTGTGAATTTCCCTAAACAACTTTCCTAGGTTCTATCACTTAGTTTATTCACCTCCTCTACTCATAATAGGTAACCCTAACTGAGGCAGAAACTTCAGGACGAGTGCGACTGTGCCAGCCATTTGGGCCAGAGAAGACCTGAGACCAAAAAAATATCTACATTAACAGGTACAGGGGAGGAACTGCTCAGGGAGTGGGTCAGAGCCAGAGACTACTGTGGGTCTGGGCATGAATCTGGGACCTTTATGTGCATAGAGATGAGGCAGGACCCCTGTGGGTCTGGGAGCTCGGAGGAACTAGGCCTGAGCCAGGACCTCTGTGAGTCTGGGTGTGTGTCTGGGACCTCTGAGGGAGTAGGCCTGAGTTAGAAACTTTGTGGGTTCAGGCATTGGTTGGGGACCTGCGAAGGAGTAGGCAGAAACCAGAAACCTCTGTGGGTCTGGGCATGAGTCTGGTACCACTGAGGGAGTAGGCCTGAGCCAGGTGCTCACCCAAGTCTGAGATCTCCGAGGGAGAAGATCAGAGCCAGAGAGCTTGCAGGACCAGCCCCAAGCCAAGGACCTCCTCAGGAGAAGATCTGGACCAGGGATATTTACAGAAACAGGTCTGAGCTGAAAACAGGCCTACAACAGTAGGCCTGAGACAGCAAACTCCACATAAACAGAGCAAACATTGGGAGCTCTAAGCGACCTCAAGGAACATGGAGCGATCAACGGGGTAAAGAAAACCGTGGCACTGACTGTACCATGAGGAACAACTATCTGAGCCTTGGATCCACTGGCACCTAGAAGATTAATCACTAGAGTTACAGAGAGTCCCAACCACATCAATTAGAAGAAAAGATGAGTAGTCAAGGTCAGAACAGATTCAACAACACAAAGAGCAACACGACACCAGTAATATCTAGAGACCCTACAACAGCCATACTTGAACAAACAAATATAGATGAAGCAGAAGAAAATGTCCTAAAAATAACTTCAGGAAAATGCTTGAGACTCTTAAAGAGGAAATGAGAAATTCCCTCAAAGAAATGGAGAAATCAACAAACAGAAAATTGGAAGACATCAGCAAATCCCTTAAAGAAAACCAAGCAAAAGCAATCAAACATATGAAAGAAAGTATTCAAGACTTAAAAACTGAAATAGAGACAATAAAGTAAACACAAGCTGAGGGAATTGTAGAAACAGAAATCATGATAAAAAGATCAGGAACAACCAATGCAAATATAAACAGTAGAAACAAGAGATGGAAGGGAGAATCTCAGGCGCTGGAGACACAACAGAGAATAGACTCATTCTGTCAAAGAAAACATTAAATGTAACTAAAGCTTAACCCAAAATATCCATGAAACATGGGATACCATGAAAAGGCCAAACCTAAGAATAATAGGCATTAAAAAAGGAGAAGTTCAATTCAAAAGCACAGAAAATATTTTTATCATAATCATAGAAGAAAACATTCACAGCCTAAAAGAAAGATATGCTTATGAAGATTCAAGAAGCTTACAGAACACCAAATAGACTGAAAAAAAACATAGTCCTCTCACCACATAATGATCAAAACACTAAACATACAGAGTAAAGAAAAAATATTAAGAGCTGCAAAGGAAAAATGCTAAGTAACAGCTAAGGGCAGATGTATCAGAATTATATCTGACTTCTCATTGGAGCCAATGAAAGCCGGAATGTCCTGGTCAAGTGTTATGCAGACATTAAGAGACTAAGGTTACAATCCCAGACTCCTAACCCAGGTAAACTTTCAATAACTGTAGACAGATGAAACAAGATCAGACTGGGAAGTACAGGAGCAGGTATGGTGGCTCCTCCTAAGGGCCAGGTGAGAATCTGCAGCCATAATTCTTATTCCTTGATCTCCCATGTGGTTCCTGCTACTCTCTGAACCTAGGCACAGTCCTCTGTATAACTTTGCTCTGTGGGGTGCACCTGAGCAGAGCATTGGGAGCAGGGAGCTATGTGTGGAACCCTATTGTTAGTAAAGAACATTGTGCTTTTGGTGCAGCCAAAGAAAGCAAGTTGCCTAACCTCGGATAGGCCTAGTTTCTCGAGTATCTTCTAGACATTCAGAAATTTGCATATAACCATTACCTGTTGTGTCCATTAATGATTAATTTTGTGGTGGTTTTAAAAGGCATCTCATGTGTTGGGTAACGCTCCACATTTACCTGTGATGTAGAAGAGTAGATTTGATGACAAAGGATTTATGAATGCTCTGTAGATAGAAATTCCAACAAAAGTAGACTTTAATAGAGGGAAGGCCGTAATGATCTTTCCTGTCCCTTTAAGAGACAAGCCCTGTCCAATATCTCTACCACCCACTGAGGCATATAGATCTTTCTTCCTGCTTGCAGCCGGTGCCTCTCCACTTTTCAGTCTCTTCTCCCTTAGAGGCAGCTTCTGCCTCTCTCCATTCTCCCCACTTCTTCCCTTTTCCCATCTCTCTCTCTCCCTCTCTCTGTCTCTCTCTGTTTCTCTCTGTTCTTCTCCTTCTCCCCTTACACACTCTTTCTTTCCGTTCCATAACCCAATAAATAAATATGAAACCTCAGTTTTCATGGTATGCCTATCCAAGTTCTCTTACCCGCTATGAGAGGCTCCCTGCCCGGGACCAGTTGCCTTTGGAGACCTGCAGAATAGTCTCATGGAGTGCCCATCTGTTTGTCTCTCCTTGTGGCCTGCTACAGCCACTTTGGGAACTGCACCATTTCTGCCAGGGACTGGCTGCTCAAGACACCCTGCCCACTTTCTGTCCTGCTCGAGGACCTGCATCATGATCTCATTGCCTGCTGCCCTCTGCAGCCACTCGGGAACCGGAAGCATTTTATTTAATCCATTACACTATCTAACCAAATATTTTTCTTTAAATACAATAGAGTCATTTTATTTCCTAAGTAAACAATGAGTTTATTATAAGGAACTTCCAAAACTCTAAAATTGACAGAGACATCTCACTGTCTATCCAGTCACCCAAAGTTCTTCTGTACCATTGTGGCATACATCTTCAGACCATCAGAAACCTCATCGATGTCCATCTTCCTCTTGAAGTAATTGGTGCTGCCAGGAGCACATATGTCTCACTGTCATGAAATAATAACTGCTTAAAACATTTTAAATGCCATATTCTGTAGATCTCTGAAAGAATTGAAGAATATCTATCTAACTAAAATATATTTCTATATATCTAGGAAACCAAACACTAGTACAAGCTTTATTATAGATGACTCTATTAACCTAAATTTCTTAATTATATATCACACTTTTAAATGAGCTGCACAAACACAATACCTCAATCAAGAGCAGAAATATACATGAAACAAACTTGATCTTAAATTTGTATCAATAAAGTAAAATTCATACCAATGCAAACTATCTATCTCTATAGCACATCCTCTTTAAATGTAAACAAATGTTTTTACACAATATTTGGGAATATAGGTGTAGTTCCCTCCAAATCCCTCCTGCTATTTATTGGGTGATGTAAGTTTTTGAGGGATGTTCAAGGCAACCTTTCAGGCTCTCTTGGTTCATTAAACCACATTAGTCTAGAATGAGTCCACAGGTTCTGATCCTCTGTGGAAACAAAAGAAGAATCTCTTTCCCAAAGCAACACATCCTTAGACTCAAATTCCAAAGTCAAGATACCTTGAAAATATACATGTTGGCTTAGTTTAGCAGTTCCCAGAATCAAATACTTCTTTGCAGTCAAACAATTCAAAGATAACAAGAGAGTTGGTATGGCTACACTAGCATTAAATGAAATAGAATTTAAATCAACAACTATAATGAGGTAAAGAAAAAATATTTTGATAAAGAAACTAATTTATGAAGAAGATATAATAATTATGAACACATACATGTACCAAAAATATCAGAATTGAAGAGTGATTCATAAAGCTGTAAACACAGTTGGGCGACTTGTGTTCTCACATCCAATAAAGAAGTAAACAAGCAGAGAGCTGTAGAATAGTCCATTGCGGACACAAGAGGGGCTCCTGAGATCCTCTCCCTCACTGCAGGCTGTCATAGTTCCAGAGAAAATGTCATCCAGGTGGTAGTGGTGCACATCTTTAGTCCTAGCACTCCAGAGGCAGATGCAGGTGGATCTCTGCGAGTTCAAGGTCAGCCTGGTCTCCAGAGTGAGTTTCAGGACAGGCTCCAAATCTACAGAGAAACCATGTCTCAAAAATCAAAAAGAAAAAAAAAGAAAACAGAAAAAGTTGGCTCCTAAAGCATGTGGCACTATTAGGAAGTATGACTTTATTGGAGTGGGTATGGCCTTGTTAGAGAAAACATGTCATTGTGGACTTTGAGATCTCATATATGCTCTCACGATAGCACCCAGTGTCTTGAGCCACTTCTTGTTGGCTGTGCAAGATGTTGAAGCCTTAATTTCTCTGCAGTACCATGTCTGCCTGCATACCACCATAATCCCAACTGCCATGCTTCCTGCTCTGATGAGAGTGGACTAGACCTCTGAAATTGTAAGCCAGTACCTTAATTAAATGTTGATCTTCATCTTTATAAGAGATCTTGTGATCATGCTGTCTCTTCACAGCAATAGATACATTAAATAACAGCCAGTGGTGTTGGTGTGCTCTTGAATACCAGCACTTGGGAGGCAGATTAAGGCGGATCTCTGTGAGTTCAAGGCCAGCCTGGACTACAGAGCAAGTTCCGGGGTTGGCTGCATAGCTACCGAGAAACCATGTCTTGAAAACACCCAAAAGAAACTTTAACTAAGACAAAGGCTGAACAATCTATGAGAAATAACATACCACATGATCTGATAAACATTCACTATGCTAAATCTCTTAATGTTTCCAAGTGTCATCCCGGGAACTGAGCCTTTATAATATAAGTCTTTAAAGAACATCTAAGATACAAACTACAGAATATTTCTCATCATTTCATTAATTGTCAATTTAGAATGTTGTTCAACTTCATCTATGATAATATGGAGTTAAGGGAAGCCTGGACGCATATATGACGTCCAAGCTGCACAGCTGCCTTGACAGGTTTGATTGAGACCAGCCAAGTGTATAGGCTTCAGTTTCCATTTACTAGAAGGCAGCACCTGATTCCAGGAAAATCCATAAGCTGATACCATCCAGGGACAGGCCAGTGTCTAAGGGGAAGTACCTGACATTCTGAATATACTAAATGACCAATAGGATTAAATGAGAACACCAGATTCCTTGAACCCAGCACTTACCTATTCCTTTCCCCCAAAACACCTCTAGACAATTGTCAGCCAGTCATTGTTTGAAACCTAAAACTGCCTCACCCCCAACCACTGCTATGATAAAAAAAAACACTACCCCACGAGACTGGACCTCTCCATTTGCACTTCTGCATTGGACAAGCAAAAGGGTCCCATCTCAGACTTGAATGAATAAAGTGTCTTTGCTTTTGCATACAGATTTGGCTTGGAGTTGTTCTTTAGGGAAGGCCACAAACTGGCTATAATAGTGTACTTGCTAGAATATGCTTTTAAAATACAGTATGTGTAAGATGCATTCTGTTGTAGAAGTGTTACTTAATGTGTTATGCACGTGTGTGTTTGTGTATGTGTGTAACATCATGGTGATTCTCACTGCAAAATGTGGCACACCTTCCATGTGCCTCCAGTAGCCTTTGCCTCCATTGAGACTGGTATTCATAGATTTTGGTCATCCATGCCTAACAGAGACATTATAGTCAAAGTATTTCATTCAACAAAGCCCAACCTACTCAGCAGGTTTATATGGCATTGGATAAATTCACAAAGCTCCACTTTATAAATATTTTGCTCTTGACAATTGTTGTGATTGAGGTAAAAAAAAATAAAGGACAAAATCGAAGACTATGCAGGGCAATTTGGTCTGGGACTGTAGAAGGACCTGGTGATTACTTTGGACTCTATATGGTACAGTGAAGACTGATGCCTTACCAGATAAACTACACGTATTTTCCTTATTACTTATAATTTTAGAGCAGTGGTTAAAGTCCTAACTGCTGAAAGCATATAGTTTAGTTTTAGAAAGGTTTTCATTTATCAGTCATAGCTAATTACTTTCCATTAAGAATGTTAACAATTTTGGCCTTGGTTTTGGTTTTTGAGACAGGATTACTGTGATAAAGCCACAGCTGTCCTGAAACCTGCTTTGTAGATTAGGCTGTCCATAAATTCACAGAGATGCACCTGCCTCTTCTTCCCAATTGTTGGACTACTCTACCCTACCAGCCAACATCTCCTTTCTTTCTTAATCAACCAATTATATTCACAGCATACAGGGGAATCCCACATCATATCCCCTTTTCTGTTTAAATAAAAAGGATGGTTTTAACTTTAACATAGTAAAATTACTTATAACAAAATGGGTATCAAGCAATAACTATAATTCCAATATTTATATCTACTTTATCTTTTATCATAACTAAGAAAACTATAACTATTAATTCTTCAACTCCATCAAAGATCACAGAAGGATATAATATTACCTAATAAACATGAAGTACATTATAAACAATTTCCAAAACTCTAGAATTGACAGAGACATCTCATTGCCTGTACAGTCACCCAAAGTTATTCTGTGTGGTTGAGGCATCCAACCTTTGGCCCATAGTATCTAGCAGACTTTTCCATGAAGCAGGAAATTTCAAAGACAGTTCCACCTATATTGGCAGTTTACAGTCACTTTTTTCTGTGTCCTACAGAATGTCTGGCAGACTCTTTCATGACGCAGACACCCTGAAGGACTGTCTCACTTTCTTTAGGCAGCTTCAGTAGTCATTTTTCTGTGGGTTCTGTATGTCTAGTTCATATAGTATAGCATCAAGCTGCCTAAGCAAAAGCAGTTTTTTTGCCCAAGTGGCTAACAAATCTATAGGGAGCCTCTTCAATGCCCAGCAACCTTTTGAAATAGATTGGTGCTGCCAGGAGCAAATGTGTCTCATTGTCATAAAAAGTCCTAAGTTATTAAAACTGTATAAATGCCATATTCTGAAGGTCTATGAAAGATTTAAAGAATACCTATATTAATGAAATATACCTCTATATACCTAGAAAACCTAACTAATATGAATACCAGGTTGACTATTATAGATGACTATCTATTAACCTATATTTCTTAATTATACATTATATTTTAAAATGAGCTAGACAAACACAATGACTTAATGAAGAGCAAAAACACAAACAAAATTGTATAACAAAATTGACCTTAAATTTGTATCAATAAACCAAGATCCATACCAATGCAAATCTCTATAGCACATCCCCTTAAAATATACAGAAACATTCATAAGCAATATTTGGGAATTTCGGCACAGTTTTCTCCGAACTGCTTCTTGCTTTTTGTTGAGCGACGTAATTTTTGGGGGTGTTGATGGAAACCTTTCAGGGGTCCTTTGTCCATCAAACTACATTAGTCTGGAATTAATCCATAGGTTCTCATCTTCTGTGGAAAAAAACAGAACCTCTTTTCCAAAGCAACAAATCCACAAACAAAAATTTTGAAGACAAGATACTTTTATAGTACATTTATTACTTAGTTTATTCACAGTCAAAAAATTCCAAGCAAACACAATAATAAACATAATCCAGACTCTGTATATACTTTATCTTTATGTGGCCTAATTTTTTAATCTATTACTGTCTATACTGATCAACTATTTTTTAAAAACCGTTTACTACCTTTTATAGCTCTCTTTACTTTTTTTTCTGTCTTCCAACCTGACATACATTTTTTAAACACACTGTGATCCATTTAGAGGTCTTTTACAATCTGAATCTGTCTTTATTGTGTATCTGTAATTATTTTCTGACCAGGACTGCTTTTTTTTAAAATGGTAAGCACTTTTTAAAAAGCTAAGTGGTGGCATGATAAATGCTAATGCTGCTTTGTAGTTGGTTCTGCCCAGTCAAACATGATGGAGACATGTTCAATGTCTCTGCAAACTGCACATTCCACGCTAGTTCCAAATATGCAGCAGATCTATGTGGAGCCATTAAGCAGTTGGTAAAAATCTGCTCACAAACCCCATTTAAATGCTCATTCTCCTGAAAGAGCCAGGGTTGGTGCTGACAGTACACACCAGGAAGTCACCATTCAATTTTTTCTGCCACTATTGAATCCAGAAATCCTCTCTTAATGGAGCCATGGCATTAAGTTGTGCTTAAGCCTTTTTTTATGCCTACAATCCTTCCCAAACTCTTAAAACAGGTTTTAAACTTAAAACAGGTTTTCTGTGAATTTTGGTTGGCCATGTTGGGTGCTAATTTGTACTAAGATTTCACTTGTTTTCTGGCTACCCGAAAGCTCAGACCCAAAATAACCAGACAGAAACTGCATTAATTAAATCACTTCTTATCCCATTAGCTCTCATTTCTTATTTGCTATCTGTTACATATTAATTTAACCCATCTCCATTTATCTGTGTATTGCCACAAGGCCATGACTTACTGGGTAAAATTCTGTTGTCTGTAGCAGGGCCACATGGCTTCTCTCTGACTCTGCTTCCTTTCTCCCAGTATTCAGTTTAGTTTCATTGCCTAGCTCTACTCTACCTTTTCAGGCAAAGCCACTTTTCCATGTTAATTAACCAATCATATTCACAACATACATATGAGAATCTGACATCAGGTATGTGTCTGTAGGAGAATTTTTAATTGACTCACAAGAAGATATAAATCATATTTTACTTCACTGCAATTTAGACTAACAGCATATTACCCACACCATGGCTGATAAAGGGGAGTACTTCAAATGTCAAGATATGAGCATCCTCAGTCATGTGAAATGGAAAAAAAAAGAAGATCAACCTTTTCTCGGTTTCCACTGAGTAACATATTCAACTTCTGATTAGTAAAAATATCCACCAGGAGCCTGGTAGTGGGTAACTACGTAAATATAATGAACTAATCAAGTTGAATGAAAGTCCAGGTTTAATCTAAGCTAAGCATTCCCAGGTGATTCCAGGGGAAGAGAAGAAACAAGGGGGAAACCACATGGCAGGTCAGGGGACTTTGGCTTAAATAGACTATAGGCATGGTCTTGAGCATCTCAGATTGAGGAGATGAGCCATAGCCAGCATTCTCTGGGACTGGGTCTAGCATGGGACAAGTGCATCGGTGTGGCACTTCCACATGAACAACTTTCATATTGTCTAATTCATTTATTTACATTCTCAGGTAGTTCTCCCTGCCCTAAATTTGATAAACTGGTAGATATGTCACACATCACCTGACTCCACATATAAACATATAATTACATAGCCAATAAATACATAAGTGACAATTTCTCTGAACATAGACTTTTATGATAATTCCGTTGCACTGACTTCAAAAAATTTAATTCTGGGTCAGAGAGATTGTCCAGTGACTAAGAGCACTGGCTGGTCTTGCAGAGGACCAAGGTTCAATTCCCAACACCCACATGGTGACATACAACCACCTCTTAATCCAGCTCCAGGGCATCTGATGCCCTATTCTTATCTCAACAAGAACCAGTCATACATGTGGCAAACAAATGTACATGCAGATAAAATATTCCAACATACAGTGAATTAATAAATATATAAGAATATAAAGTCTATGCATTTTTACAATTGAATTTTAATATATAAGGTGAAAACGTCTATGTGATTGTGAACTCACCACAGCCATATCAAATGGGTGTATCAGAATTCTCTAGGGCAGTGGTTTTCAACCTTACTAATGCTGGAACAATTAGTTCCTCATGCTGTGGTGTCTGCAATGGACTGTCCTGTCCCTTTAAGAGACAATCCCCACCCACTCCCTCCCCTGTCTGCTGAGGCAAGTGAATCTTCCTTCAGCATACAGCCTGCAAGTCTTTTCTTTTAAATCTCTCTTCCATAGAGACAGGTTCTGCCTGTCTCCCCACTTCATCCCCCTTCTCCCCTTCACCCTCATTCTCTCTTTTTCTCTCTGGTTCTCTCTCTCTCTCTCTCTCTCTCTCTCTCTCTCTCTCTCTCTATTTCTCTCCACATTCCCCCTTCTCCCTTTTCCCCTTCCATTCTATAACCCACTAAAAATCCAACCTCACTCTGCATGGCATGTGCCTATCCATTACTGTCTCTCACCCTGCCTGGGAATCACTACCTATTGTGGACTGCAGGCCCCTTGGGGAATGGTACCATCTTATTTTTGCCATAACAGTGCCCCACAACCATAGTGATATTTCAATGGTATTTTAATAAAACTTTCCTGAAGATCAAAGTGCAAAGCAGCCACACTAATCAGTCTTACAAATCAGGTAGTGATGGCACACACCTTTATTCCCAGCTGCCACACTAGTAGCCATAGCAGTTCTTTGGTGGTGATACACACCTTTAATCTCAGCACTAGAGATGAATATAAAATGGCGTGAGGCAGGAACTCACTCTCTTTCTGATATGGTAAAAGTAAAACACCACAGGTCCCCAAGTGGTGGCATTGGACAGCAGACATGAGACCAAGATGGGCATGAAAGTAGTCAGTCCCAGTCAGGGAGCCACGTAGCAGATGAGAGACAGAGATCTATTAGGCATACCATGCAGAGAAAGTGGGTATTTATTTAGTGGGTTATGGAGGGGAAGGGGAAATGGAGTATGGACAGAAGGGAGAATAAAGAGAGAGAGAGACAGAGAGAGAGAAAAGCATAAAGAGAGAGAGAAAAGCAGAGAGAGAGAGAGAGAGAGAGAGAGAGAGAGAGAGAGAGAGAGAGAGAGAGAAGGGGAAAGGGGGGCATTGGGGAGACGGAAGAGAGGCAGAAGCTGCCCCTTTAAGAGAGAGATGGAAAGGAAGGAACTCAGGCTTCAAGCTGAAGAAAGATCTGTTTGCCTCAGCAGATGGGGAAAAGAGTGGGCAGGGCTTGTCTCTTAAAGGAACAGAACAGACCATTACAGTCACCACAATATGAGGAACTAACTGTTCCAGCATTTCAGTCTGGAGATTTTATAGAAGTAAGAGCTCTCTATTGGCTTGGTTGCTTTGCTTTTCTGACCTACAGGTTGAATCCCAATATCTGTCTCTGGGATTTAATATTTGTGCTACACCCAAAAATAAATTTATTTTCCTTACTATTTCATGACTGTAACTTTGCTTCTGTTATGAATCATAATGTATTTTTGGAGCTAGAGGTTTTCAAAGGGATCCATATCCCTCAGGTTGAGAACCATTGCTCTAGAGGAACTGAACTGATAACATAGAATGTCATAAAGGGGTTGTATTAGATTGGTTTACACAATATAGTCTGGTTAGTTCAAAAATTGCTGTCTGCATACCAGAGAGGCTAAGAGCCTGGTAGCTCTTTGATCCATGGAGCTAGATACCACAGCATTCCCATTCTAATGCTGGAAACCTAGAGGATTTCTGAAATGCTTCTGGTCCACAGTTCACGATAAAAGTCTGAAGAAACTCTGTTCTAATGGCAAGAAAGAATGGTAGCAGAAGAGGCAGTGAGTGCCTCAGAGTAGGTATACTCATTAGCAGGAAGTGAAGGGAGGCAGACAAAGGGAGCAGCAACTTTTTTCTCAGGTCTTTTTACACATGCACTACAGCCAAAATGTATTACCCACTTCCTGGGAGAATATCCCCTGCTCAGTTGATTTTTCCCCAAAATATTATGAAGTGTTGTGGGGGCCCAAAAATGTAAGCCTATTTCCACCTGGACAAAAGTTCAGACAGTCGAACTTGACTCTATTCTTTCAAGGTTATTGTGTTTCTACAAGGTCCCACCTAGAGTTACATCAGAGAGTTATGCTTTCTCAAGGCTATTGTCAACAGGTGCGCCTAATAGCCAGACCATGTAATCCAGGAAGAGGGAAGCAGATCTGTTCCTACCTCAGACAAAATTCTAAGAATCCAACTAAGTAACAGTTCCCTTTATGGTGTTACCTTGGGATTCCACACAGAGAGTGCCTATAGAATGTTTGGGTCTAGGGTAGCTGTGGGAGTAGGCTTGTCCCAACAGCCGGACGATTTACTGAGGACACAGCCTGCCAACTTCAATAGGTATGTCCATTTCTTTGTACCGTGTTAATGCAGTCTTTTGCCTTTCTCCTACCCCTTGGGGACAGGGGTGTTTTAAGCAGTTGGAAATTAAACATGGGCGAATTTCAGTACTCACTAGAATTCCATCCTGATACTATTCTATGTTTCTCCATTTTATTTCTTTCATTCACATCATCTTATTCTTTATTATATTTCTAAATCCCCACACCTCTACCCTGGCAAGAGGTATTTTTGTCAAGGCTGTTCCCTGACAAAGTGTGTCTCTCAGTTGATCCCAGAACTGATCAAAATTGACCGTGGCAAAGAGTGATTGAAACATTTTAGAAACGTGGCGTGGAACCTGACTTTGGGATATTTGAAGAATCCTCTACCTTGTACTTGCTCCTGCTCTAATCAGAGTCTTTATTTTGCTCAGGGTCTCTGCCCTTAGAAAGGGTTTCTAGTTGGTCAGTATCAATTTTAGAGACTGTCTCCAAAACTCTTACTACTGTGTAGACACATTTGATGTGCTATTTCTTTTAGAGAATGTCTTTACTTGCCTTCTTCGAGTGTAGCATACACATATGGAACAATATAAGATACCTCTAAATATTCAAATCACCCCTTATTGTTGAGCATGCATGATGCACTATTTAATATGGGGAATATAAAACAAGGCAGATTCTCATTACTTTGCATACTGTGCTCTCTAGTTTTTATGTCAGCTTAACACAGGTTAGGGTTATCTGAGAAGAGGGAAGCTCACCTAAGAAATTGCCTCCATAAGATTGACATATAGGCAAGCCTGTGGGGGATTGATGTGGAAGGGCCCAACCCACTGCAGGTGGTGCCATCCCTGGGCAGTTGGTCTTGAGTTGTATAATAAGGTAGGCAGAGCAATTGTCTTAGTTAGGGTTTACTATTGCTCTGAAGAAATAACATGACCATGGCAACTTTTATTAATAAAAAGAATTAATTGTGGTCATTTGCTTACAGTTCAGAGGTTCAGTCCATTATGAAGGGGAGCATGCAGGCAGATGTGTTACTGGATCTGAGAATTCTACATCTTGACTCAGAGGCACCAGAGAGTCCACTGACAGTCACACTGAGGGAAGCTTGAGAAAAAGAGATCTCAAAACCAGACCCCACAGTGACATACTTCCTCCAATAAGACCACACCTCCTAATAGTGCCATTCCCTTTGGGGGCCATTTTCTTTCAAATCACCACAGCATTCCCCAAGAAGAAGTCAGTAAAGATCACCCCTCCATGGCTTCTGCATCAGCTCTTGCCGCTAGGTTCCTACCCTTATTTTCTCACTTATGGACTGTGATGTGAGGAATGTGAGATGAAATACGTCATTTCCTTCCCAAGTTGTTTTTGTTCATAGTCTTTGGTCAAAACAAGAGTGCCCCTAACAAGACCTTGGCCTATGTATAGTTGACTAATTCAATAGCCTTTGAATACCATTGGCCTACTAAAAAGTAGTCTACATAATATATTTTCTAGCATCTTGTCAGGTATTGTGTCAACAAAACTGACACATTATGGAGTTCTTAGATGCATTCAGGCCTCTGAGTTTCCTACCAAAAATTTAGACGAGCTCTAGAACCTGTTTTCCTTGGAACGAACCTGACTAGTTAGTGTTCATGTAAACATTTAGTTTTCCAGGGAACGCTGATCCTTCTATGGCCTAGAATTATATTTTGCATCTTCAGGCAGCATTTCAGACATCTGGTTCTTTAGAGTCTACAATGAGGGGAGCTTACTATTTTATTCAGGCCTTGAGAAATCAAAGAGTGAAGTTGAAGAGTTGAGATTTAAACCAAAATTGTTTGTGCCAATTTTCAAGATCTATCATAGGCAATTGTAAATTCTTTGTTTGGAAGTGGCATTAGTAAAGTTGTCATGATAGTCAGTACATTGCAGTTTCTGTAAAAGTAGCAGTGGAGGACTCAGAGGCCTCTTATGTGTGACATACACTTAATGAATCTCCACTTTCCACTTGGAGACCTCCTTAATGGTGGGTGCTGTGGGCCATTCAATCAAAGCTTTGTCACGTGCCTGTGCTTTTGATCATCTGATCAGGAGTTACACTACTCTAACTTTAACTTTTGTCTAATGTTTAGCTAAAACTTGGGTAAAACTCAAACACTCTTCAGATCAATATGTGTCTACTCCAAGTCTTTCTCCTTCAACCTGTCTCCATCATCATAAATTCAAATATAGTAGAAGGTTAGGGATGCTTTTATTTAGGTTTTTTTCATTTAAACTGATCATATATGTATTTTATACTGACCCCACTCCTTGGCAATAAATGTAGCAGTAGAAAAATTAATAACTTCTTTTATAAGTTTCGATTTCATTATCAAAGATAGTGAATAATATGCATAAAACTCTGAAGGTCAATATAAAATAGATCCCATACATTATGGTTTAATTTCACAGGAATATGGGCTAAGTGTATAACTCAACAGGTAGAACATATTCCAAGCATGTGTGAGTTTCCCCAAACTGCCTCCTAGCTTCTATCACTTAGTTTTTTCACCTCCTCTACTCATAATAGGTAACCCTAACTGAGGCAGAAAATTCAGGAAGATCGCTACTGTGCCAGCCACCTGGGCCAGAGAAGACCTGAGACCAAAAAAAAAAATCTACAGGAACAGGTACAGGGGAGGAACTGCTCAGGGAGTGGGTCAGAGCCAGAGACTACTGTGGGTCTGGGCATGAATCTGGGACCTTCGATTGAGTAGACCTGAGACAGGACCCCTGTGGGTCTGGGAAAAGTCTGGGAACTCGAAGAAACTAGGCCTGTGCCAGGACTTCTGTGAGTCTGGGTGTGAGTCTGGTACCTCTGAGGGAGTAGGCCTGAGCTAGGACCTTTGTGGGTCCAGGCATTGGTTGGGGACCTGCGAAGGAGTAGTCAGGAGTAGTCAGGAACCAGAAACCCCTGTGGGTCTGGGCATGAGTCTGGTACCACTGAGAGAGTAGGCCTGAGGCAGGTCCTCACCCAAGTCTGAGATCTCCGAGGGAGAAGATCAGAGCCAGAGACCTTTGCAGGACCAGCGCCAAGCCAAGGACCTCCTCAGGAGAAGATCCGGACCAGGGATATTTACAGAAACAGGTCTGAGCTGAAAACAGGCCTACAACAGTAGGCCTGAGACAGCAAACTCCACATAAGCAGAGCAAACCTTGGGAGCTCTAAGCGACCTCCAGGAACATGGAGCGATCAACGGGGTGACTAAAACAGTGCCACTGACCGTACCATGAGCAACACGTATCTGAGCCTTGGATCCACTGGCACCTAGAAGATTAATCACCAGAGTCATAGAGAGTCCCAACCACATCAATTAGAGGACAAGATGAGTAGACAAGGTCAGAACAGATTCAACAACACAAAGATCAACACGACACCAGTAATATCTAGAGACCCTACAACAGCCATACTTGAACAAACAAATATAGATGAAGCAGAAGAAAAACAAGCATACAAAAACAGAGAAAAAATAAAACAAAAACCATTAGGCCAGATGGTGGTGGTACACACCCTTTATCCCAGCACTTGGGAGGCAGCTAGATTTCATTGAGTTCAAGGCCAGCCTGGTCTACAGAGCGAGTTTTAAGACAGACAGGAGTGTTAAATAAAGAATCCTTATCTCAAAAAACCAAGAAGAAAAAAAATAAATTATCACACCCTTATTTGTTAAAGAGACCAAGTCTTAATTCACAGATTAGAAATTGATTATTTTTCTCCTGAGAACTTAAGATATTCAACAAAGATATACATTCTGATGAATAAATTTTGTTACCAGGTATCGTGGCACTATTCTTCCAAAACTCAGAGATTATGAGAAAGCTACAGATGACTGTGAAATCAAACTTTACACATCGGCGAAGAAATAATTGAGTATTAAATAAAAAGAAAAACTAATTTTAAAAAATGTAATGTCCTTAGAAAGCACTAATAGGAAAAGGGAATAGTATTTTGCTGTGAGGCCTTGAAATGAAAGAATTGAAATCATGTCCTTCATGTCAGTTTCAAGAAATTTACATAGCACTTAAGGTATAAACATGACTACTTTTTCATAGTCTAAAGCAGAAAAGAGGGGGCGGAAACCACAAGAGAAAAACCCGCCTAAATGAAAGATAGTGAAAGTCAGTAAAAATTAGGGAGAGACTAGGTCAAAACTGCAGTGTAATGTGCTAGCACACATCCCCCTTCAAAGTTTTTCAATGAAAGCGAAGGGATATTCATGTTCACTAATAATTTCATGAGGGCATTAGTGGGGAGAAAAGGCAAATTCCTGGAGGAATGCTCAGGACACTGAGGAGAAGGGTAAGGTGAAGGGTAAGCTTTGTCATGCTTCTCCTCTCTGTTTCCAAACAGGTTTGCTCAGGCCTTGTGGGGAGCGAAGCACAGGGCGAAGACAGTTGATCTTAAGAGTCACTGGTTCCAGCACTTTGGAGGTCCAAATCCGGGTCCACATCCTCTGCCCCACTGCAGCTCTCCAGCCCTTCCCAACAACACCGGGGAACCCAGGAGAGCACAGCACAGCAGCAGGCACCCAGAGAGGTGTCCAGCATTGCCCTCATGCTTCTGGGGGTGGGGTGGGGTGGGGGCCGGTTAGGGACCAGATTTCTGGAGTGGAGGCATCTAACGGGGGGAGGGGGGGGCAGGGGAGGTTGAGTAAGTTGACCCTTTATCCCCTCAGCTAACTGTCTCTTCCCTTTTCTCCAATGCAGCCATGGACCCAGGCACCAGCACCCGGTCTTTCTGGGCCACTGAGGGCCAAGGGGACCCCGCAGATGCAGCTGCTGGACATGCATCCTGTAACAACAACACCAACGAAACTGCAAATTTGACCAAGAAAGCGCCTGTGCAGAAGAGGCGGAGGAGCAGATCTTCCTCGCTGGCCAAAAGGAACATTGTGGGCTGCAGAATCTCGCACAAGTGGAAGGACGAAAATGGGCTCATCACCCATTGGAGAGGAACGGTTCTGGATCGTGTGGCCGTAAATCCCTCTCTCTATTTGTTGAAGTATGATGACATAGATGCTGTCTCTGCATTGGAACTTCACCAAGATGAAAGAGTGCTGTCCCTTAAAGTGCTCTCTGAAACAGTAAAACCATCCCCAGTCCCTGATCCCAACCTTGCTAATGCCATAATTGGCAAAGTGGTGGAGCACACATTTGAGGGTGAGCATGGCTCAAAAGATCAGTGGAGAGGGATGGTTCTGTCACAAGCGCCTATTCTTAATAGCTTCTTTTACATTACCTATACGAATGATCCCATCTTATACATGTACGAGCTTCTGGATGATTATAAAGAGGGCGACCTTCGTATCCTGTCAGAGTACAATGAGATTCCTCCACAAGATGTAGACCAGAAATTTGTGGATGGTATGATAGGAAAACATATTAAATATACCAATGATGATGGCACAAAAAGAGTGGGCAAAATGATTGGCAAAGTAGACGCCCGACCATCGGTGTATTTTATCAAATTTGATGATGATTGTCATATCCATGTCTATGATTTCGCGGAAAATTTCTAATTGGCAAAGTTATGCCACCACAACTGTTGAAATAAAGTTGTCATTTCTAGACGTTCAGAGGCTGCTGCTTTTAAGTGTGTTGGGAGCTCCCCACGGGCATAAGTTTGTCCTGACGAATACACATTTCTGTGGGTATAGCACACTGTCTGTAAGCACTTTGCCTTGTGGAAAACACTGGGTGTGTTTGTTGGGTGGAGCAGGGAAGATGGGAAGACAGACACTCACTTCTTCAGGGGCAGTCAGGACCAAGGCTCTGGTGGTCTGAGATCCGGAGGGGGTTGGCTGTGGGTGTGGGGACATTTCTTCCAAGTCCCTGGGGCCTAGCTTGGTGGGGGTGGGGCACAGGATGTGCCTCCTGGGGCTACAGTCCAGAGACCTGCTGGGCCCTCCAGTTGTGAACCCAGACACTCAACTCTTTGAACCAAGACACTTACCTCTTCGAACCCAGACACTCACCTATCCAGGGGCAACCAGAATCAAGACTCTGGTGGTCAGAGAGGTGGGTATTGGGAGAGTGTTCCCAGGTGTCTGGGGGCTAGATGGGTGGGGCTGGGGCACAGGATATTCCTCTCAAGACCAGGGTCCAGAGAGCTGCACCTTGACATTGTTTTATATTTTAGCAGTGGACTTACTTTTTACTTTTTATACACACATTTCTAAATTTTAAAGAATATTTATTTCTTAATTTATTTATTTATTTAACACGTATGCACATAAGTATGCATGAGTTTATGTGCACCAAATATGTGTGGGAGCTTGTGGAGTCTAGAATAAGGCTTTGAATCCCCCAGAGTTTGAGTTGCAAGAGGCTGTGAACAGTCATGTGGGTTTTTCATGAGAAGCATGTCTTCTTAGCAACTTAAAACATCTCTATGGACAAAAATTGTCATTTTAATGTGCATATTACATTATTACTTTTTCCTAAAATACAGAAAAGTGAAAACAGGAATTATTCTGCATGAACTTTTATTGGATATTTGCCATCAGTATCAATAAATGATTTAAAAAGTTCCCAATCAGAATGTGTTCCTCTCAGCCCTGTCCTTAAGACATGTGCACCTTCTTGTCAAAATTGAGATCGGGCATATTCACTGGTATCTAGTAAAAAGAACGCAGGGATGCTACTAAATCTATGATGTACAGAAGAATGCTCACAAATTGCATTACCCAGTCAATTCTGGCTAGGTTTCCAGGCTTCAGAAATACTGCATTACAAGAAGATGACATAGGCATGCTCCCCACAAAACATAAATGTGGGGAAACAGCATAATGTGAGCAGATGTAGCAGAGCAGAGATCATTTCAGTTTCCCATAAATTTCATCTTTCACCAAGTCCTGTAATAGCTCTATCTTTTTGTTGTAGGCTGAAACATTCTGTGGCACTCCTGTTTAGCATCCCTTGGTAAATTTGCCATTGTCTATTTAGGATGTTGTTTTGCAATGTGTCTTAGTTTGCTTTCTAGGGATGTGATTAAAAACCATGAGCAGATGCACCTTGGGAAGGAAAGCATTTCTTCCATTTTCTATGTTGTGGTCCATCATAGAGGAAGTCGAGGCAGGAGCTCAGGACAGGAACCCAGAGAGGGGAACTGCAATGGAAACAAGGGAGAGGGATGCTTGCTTGTAGGCTCCTTTCTTATGGCTTATTCAGTGTGCTTTCCTGTACACCCAAGGTCGACATGGCCAGAGATAGCACTGCCTGTAATGGATGGGTCGTCTCTCCCACACCCAATATTATTCAGGAAAGTTCTATGCAGTTATATCTATATGTAAAATAGATGAGGCAATTTCTCAACTGAGATGCCCTCTTCTCAGATATGTTGGTTTGGTTTCAATTTGACAAAACCGGACCCCCACAACTTGTGAGATTGTTCTGACAGATGCACAATTGGGACTCAGTCAGTCTGATCACAGAACAAGGCAACTTCTTGAGAGAGACTGGACCATGGTGGTTGTAGTGGGGAGAATCTCGCTTTTGTTTACTTTGGTAGTAGTTTCCTCTGGTGTGATTTTGTTTCTTGCTGCCTCAAATATGGTCTGATATCTGTTGCCCTGTTATATTGCCAAGCCTGATTTTTAAAATTAATAGTTGTTTAAAAGCTTTTATTCAGCCCGGTGGTAGTGGTACACACCTTTAATTACAGTACTCCAAAGGCAGAGGCAGGCAATCTCTGTGAGTTTGAGACCAGCTTGCTCTACAAAGCAAGTTCCAGGAAAGCCAGACAGAGCTGTTACACAGAGAAATCTTTTCTTGAATCCGACCCCCAAATCTTTTGTTCTTTTTTTTTAGGTGTGTGTGTGTGTGTGCATTTGTGTATGCAGGTGTTCCTTATGAAACTCAGAACAGGCTTTCAGATGCCCTCTGGTGCTGGAGTTCCAGGCAGTTGTGGTCCATATTAGGTGAGTGCTGGGAACCTAATCTACAGATTTCTGCAAGTATATTTGTCCAAATTAACTGTTGAACCATCTCTCTAGTGCCTTAACTAATGTTAACTATATTAAATAATAGGCTTCATTATGTCATTTTCATAGTTACTTTATTTTTATTTTTCAGCCTTCTTCATCACCCTGTCCTATCCTGTGTCTCCATCTTGCTGGTACCCTTCTCCCTAATGGCCCCAGTGTCCTCCTTCCTGGTTGCTGCATAATTAAACTTACAACTTACTCTCTAACTCATTTAACATCTTTTGTTCCCCTATCCTGATCTCCTTTCTGGTTTCAGGTGCCCCCCAACCACTACACTCAAATACAAACTCAAGTGATTCCTCCCTCGGAGGAAAACTTGTCAAGTATCTGTCTTTCTGCATCTTGTCTGTTTTGTTTATCACAATCAATTACAGTTCCATTCATTTTCCTGCTAATACCATGACCTTACTTGAAGTGATAGGAGCGGTGGACTACGTTCCTGCCAGCTGGCTCACAGCTAACTTTATCAGAAATAATTTCACAGCAACTGTATTCTTTTAAACACAACCTGGCCCATTAGCTCCAGCCTCTTAATGGCTAACTTTCACATCTTCCTTAACCCATTTCTAATAATCTGTGTAGCACCATGAGGTGGTGGCTCACTGGGAAAGATTCAGCATGTCTGACCTGGCGGCAGGTTCCTTGGCATCTGCCTACCTCTGCTTTCTTTCTTCCACAATTCTGTTCTGTCTTCCCCATCTACCTATGTTCTGAGCTATCAGGCCTAGCAGTTTTCTCTATTAATTAGCCAATGAAAGCATCAGATAGATAGAAGACTCTCCTACATCATTTCCCCTTTTTCTGTGTAAACAAAAAGGAAGCCTTTAACTTTAACATAGCAAAATTACATATAACAAAACAGTTATAAAGCAAGAATTACAGTTACAATATTTATATCTATTTTATCTTTTATCATAACTAAGGAAAACCATAACTATCCATCCATTCTTCAACTCCATCAAAGACTCCAGAAGGACATAATATTACCTAAGCAAACAAGAAGTAAGCAACTTCCAAACTCTAGAAATGACAGAGACATTTGGCTGCCTGTACAGTCACCCAAAGTTCTTTTGTAGCGTTGGGGCATCCATCTTCAGCCTACAGCCCCATAGTATACAACAGACATTTCCATAAAGCAGGAAATTTCAAAGGCAATTCAGTCACTATCTGCTGTGTCCTGCAGAATGTCATGCAGACTCTTTCATGAATCAGGAACCCTGAAAGACCATCTCACCTTTAGGCAAGTTCAGCAGTCCTCTCTCTGCAGGTTCTCTGTGTCCAGTTTATGCAACAGTCCAGGCAAGAGCAGTTTCTTGCCCAAATGGCTAACCAACTCCATAAGGAGCCTCTTCAATGCCCATCTTCCTCTTGAAGTAGCTGGTGCTATCTAACTGAAATATATTTCCATATATCTAGAAAATCTAACTAACATGACTACAAGCTTAACTATTATTGATGATTATCCATTAACAACCTATATTTCCTAATTATACATTACATTTTTAAAATGAACTACACAATCATAATACCTTAATCAAGATCAGAAATACATATACATGTAATAAAATTGACCTTAAAATCCATACCAATGCAAATTATTCATATCTATACCATATCCCCTTTTAAATGTAAAAGAACAGTTATAAACAATATTTGGGAATATGGACGCAGTTATTTCTCTCCGAACTTCTTCCTGCTGTACAGGGTCACTGTTGATCAGGACTTTCATGGTAAAAACCTGTGTGCTAGGTTCATCTCAGTTGGCAGTTGAATGAAGTAATTTTCTGAGGGTGTTCACAGCAACCTTTCAGGAGGGCGTGGTCTATCATACCATATTGGGATAGAAGCAATCCAAAGGGTCTCATCCTCTGTAAAAACAAAACAAGAACTTTTCCAAAGCATCATAACCTTAGATCCAAATTTTGAAGTCAAGGTATTTTTAAAATATCTATCTTGGATTGGTTCAGTAGCATTTATTAATAAATACATTTTAACAGCTGTTGATCCTTCCTCAGCATTCAAACAATTCAAAGAGAGCATAATAGCATACAGTATCAAGATTCTCTGTGTATTTTGCATCTTTGTGTGACTTTATTTTAACCTCTATTTCGTTTATTTTTACTTTTTGAGACAGGTTCTTTGTATATTTTTGTCCTGGAATAACTCTGTAGACCAGGCTGTCCTTGAACTCACAGACATCTGTCTGTCTCTGCCTCCCTGGTGCTGGGATTAAAGGTGTGTGCTACTACACCTTGAACTCACAGAGATCAATCTACCTCTGCCCCCTGAAGTCACAGAGGTCAATCTACCTCTGTCTCCCAGGCATTGGGATTAAAGATGTATACCACCACACCCAACTACTCTCTTTCTTTCTTTTTACTTTAAGAATTTTAACTTTTATCCTGCATATATTTTTAACACATTGTAAATCATTTAGAGGTTTTCTTTGTCTTTGAATCTCTCTTTACTGTATATTTCTCTTTTTTTACCACATGAGTCTTTAATTTGCTAAGCAATATAGAGAGCCATGGTTTTGACCGCTGGATACAGCCCATTCCTTAGCTTTCCAGCCTCTTGGCAGAGGTACCGGCTATAGCCATTTTTATTGTCACAACTCTATGGCGTTTCAGGGTCCTTGCCAGCAAACAAACTGCAGCATTCTGCTCACAGACCACACTCAGTCAAACTGCCTGCCTGAAAGAGTCATATTTTGCCCTGGCAGGACGGCTGAAAAAGCCAGCATTTTAAAACAGCGCAGCTTTTTTCCTAATACGGCTGAAAACCGAAAAGCATGCGTTCAGCTTTTCAACAACACTGTTTAAGTGTTTCATGGCAAGACCTCTTAAAAGAGCTGCAGGGTTTTGCAGCTAAAGGTGAGTCAGTAGCTTCTCTTAGATGAGAGCGCTTGCTTGCCTCTAGCAAGCAGAGCAGCCCCAGGTTGGGTGCCATTTTGAAGCCAAGGTATTTTACTTTGGAGAAGAGATTTTGGTTTTGTTTCCACAGAAAATGAGAGGCTCTGTATTTATTCAGAGTTAAGAAAAATCAGCTTTGATCAAGGAAGACCACCTGAGAAATCTCCAGCAGGAGTAGATGGCCCAGATGTCTGAGTTCTACATCCAGAACAGGTTCAAGACTGCTGCCTGAGATGATCAAGACTCACAGGATACTTCAGTCAGGATTTGATTGTAACTCTAAATTTTCTGTAGGTCCCCATAAGATTATCAGTGCCCCCAATCAGCTGGAAGTAGCCTGGAATACTATGCCCACATTCCCAAAATCTGGACTATGGATATTTTCCTATGTTTTTTTTTTTAAGAGGGGAAGTGGTGCGGGATAATAGTCTGTATTCTGTTAGTCATGTTTTAAATAAACACTGACTGACTAGGCAGGAAGGATAGGTGGGAAAACCAGACAGGAAGTTAAAATGATGGAATGAGAACAGGAGAATTCTGGGGAAGAAGGAAGTTGATTCCTCCCACTCCTGCCCAAATCACTGAAGCAGCAGGATGTGATCTGCCCCACTGAAAAAGGTACTGAGGCAATGGATAACATAGATAAGAATAATGGGTTAATATAAGCTACAAGAGCAAATAAGTAGCCTGACCTAATAGGCCAATCAGCTTTATAACTTATAGAAATCTCTGTGTGATTTACTCTGGGACTAAATAGCAGGGGTGGCGGGTGGGACAGAAACCCCAACAAGCAGGGCCTTCGTGTTACACTTACCTCTCTTTATGTATTCTCTCCCTCTCTCTCTCCCTCTCTCTCTCTTTCTCTCTCTCTTCTTCTCGTGTGTGTGTGTCTGTGTGTGGGGGGGGGTGAGAGAGAGAGAAAGAGAGAGAGAGAGAGAGAGAGAGAGAGAGAGAGAGAGATTCTCTTTCCTTGGTGCATGGTATTCAAGACATGAGCCCCTAGCTGATGTTAGATTTACCTCTGTATACTGTGATTACCATTGATAAAAGAACTGCCTTGAGCCTATAGGAGAGTTATAGGGGAACAGAGCTAGACAGGGAAAGCTAAACTTGTTACACCCAAATCCGTGGGTCCCCACAAAAGACAACAAAGGAGACCGAGTCCCATATGTAAAAGCAATGAGCCTTTATTTTGATCAAGTTTGCAAACTCGGTCTCTCCACATGTCCAACATATTGGAATATCCAGAGATCCCTGAGCTCAATTAGAATTGGGTTTTTATAATAATAAAGTTGGGGGTGAGGGGTCTCTGAGATTTAGGACCCCTGATTGGCTGACATTTGTCTAGGAGTGTCCTGGTGAAATCCTGCCAGGTGTTTCTATTACAGTGCTTGGAATGCCAGGAATTTCCTTTGAATGGTCTGCTCTTGGGTGGGGGTCAGGTAATCTGGCCTACCAGGCATTATCTCAGGGTAAACTATTGATATCCCATTTAAATTTATCGATGGCCAGAGTCCCAGGTGATAATGGTTGGAGGAAGTAAAAAATTTCCTTTCTGTCCAGACTTAGATTATCATGGCTGGCCCTCACAAAACTGAATGTTGGAAAAAAGAAAGACAGAGTCAGAGAGAAGCCATGGAGTCACTGCCAGAGACAGACATGCTAAAACTCTGCTGCAATGCCACAACCTCGTGTTGATACACAGATTAATGGAGATGGGTTAAACGAAGATGTAAGAGTTAGCCAGTGAGAAGCTAGAGCTAATGGGACAAGCAGTGATTTAAACAATTCAGTTTCTGAGAGATTATTTTGGGGCTAAGAGGCCAGGAACCAACAAGCGACCTCCTTACTACACCTAGCTTCTGTTAGAACTCCTCTACCTGTTGCTAGCTTCCACAATGCACGCTTATCTCTCTGGAACCATAAGCCAAGCAAACCCTTCCTTCCAAAAGTTTCTCGGCTCATAGTGAAGTGTCCCAACAATAGTAAAGTAACGTACACAGTGGCTGAAACAACTCTGCTCACATGAATGCAGTTCTTTTTCCCCATTAGCAAGAGATCCTTCAGTATCAGGAGCTTGAGTTTAGAGATGATGTTCCAGCCTTGTGGCCTAAACCTCTTGGAAAAGTGATGTGTTAAAATGATGGGTGACCATTTTGAACCAGAAACAAGAGAGGAGTAGATGGGGGGCAGAGGGGAGGCAGGGGGAGGGAATGGGAGGACAGGAGGGAGGGGGGAACTGCAGTTGGGATATAAAATAAATGAAAATTTTTAATTAAAAAAAAACCACATGGGTGACATTGTCCCCTACAAAAGCAGTCCTAGCCAGCCAGTCCAACAGCTCAGTAATTTTGATGGAACCCATACCCAGGATCCTTGTCTTGTCTGGTGGGTGGGACTTTACTGAGTGCCTCAAAATTTAAAAAAAAAAAGATGCCAGTGATCATCTAACATGAATAATTGATAAATATTCTTCTTCCTCTGCCTCAGAAATTCTGATTTTCCCATTTGTTTTTAGTAAATCAGGTTGTATTTCTCCCCTTCTCTCCCCACTTCTCTTATTTCCTCCCTCCAGTTTCCCCTCCCAGATTCTCCAATCTGATCCCCTTTCTAAACAGTTTCCTGATTTGTCCTGGGAGCTGAGGCAACTATGGGAGCCATGGCAGGAAGACAGCACAAGAGACTCAGGGCAGCGAGTTTCTCTCACGGATGCCGTCATTAGAGTCTTAATCGTCCAGGACTATAGTTTCACTGTTCCAGTAGAGAATGGTGTTTCTGAGGGCTGAGATGCAGGTGCCAACTGTCTCCAAGTAGCTGGGTTTCTGCTTCTTGTCCAGTTTGTCTCAGGGGCACCTCTGGAGATCGTGCCTGGCTCCATTCATCCCCTAGAGGGCAGAGCTGAGTCCCTGGCCTTGTGCTGTGCCTTGTCCGGAGCCTCTTTCCCTGCTGTTTGTGAGGTGACCGCAGAGAATTACTTGTCCAGCAGGGGTCGCGGTGCACACGGATGTTCACTGGGAGCACAGCCTTGTCTGGGAAGCAGAGCTAGACTCCAGGTTCTCAACAAACTGTTTTTCCCGTGCATTCTAAGGACTCTTTGTTTTGGAAAGCAAAGATTAAAGCTTTGTTTTTCCCATAACTAAGTAAATTTTGTTTAGGGGAAAATTTTTGGGAGATGGGTTTTGTTCTGCTGTTCAAGCTTGCCTCGGCCTCCTGAGCATGGGACTAGATACAGAAGCACACAAAAGAGCCTGGCTTCCATCAAGGTTTCACCTTTCAGGACGTAAAACAATTTCTTACAACCTTTCATTTCCTCCTCTTGCAGCATTAACTGTAGAGATAATGCCATATTGGGTGCATTACACAGCTGCTTTTAATTAGATTTTAAAAATTATGTGTATGTGGGTGTCTGCATGTGAGTGCATGTGCCCCAAGAGTTCAGAGGGTATAGGTTCTCTGGAGACTGAGATCCAGTCAGTTGTTAGCCACCTGATGTGGTTACAGAGAGCTTAACTCTGGTCCTTTGGAGGAGTAGAAAGATGCCCTGGAGCACTGAGCCATCTCTCTATCCACAAACAGGGTCTTAAACTCTGGCTTTTCACCCCATAGGGAATCTTGCACCTGAATGCAAATATCCTAATTCTTGTGAAACCCTAAAACTGAAATGTCCAGGAATGGTACTAGGAAGAGAAATGGCTTGGTGGAAAGTACCTGCCATGCAATGATAAGGACTTTAGTTTTAATTCACAGAACCCATGTAAATGCTGGACACAGCAGAAGTATATGCACTCTCACGGTTCCTATGGGGAGATGACATGCAGAGACAGTTGACTGTCCAGAAATGCCAGAGCCAAAGAGACTGATCTACAGTGGAAAAACAACAAAGAAAGGTTGTCTCAAAGAAGGTGAAGAGGAAAGACTGCCATCTGAGGTTGTCCACTCACCGTGGCACACACACAGAGATACGCATGGCCCCTATTCTCCCTGCCTGCCTCCCACACTGAGATCAGAAAAATCTCATTGCCTTCAATATTAGAGAATCCCAAAGGCAGGAAACTTCAGTCAGGATTTCAGAGACGTTTATGGGAGAAGGGACCTGGAACAGTGAGTCACAGGTCCCTCCAAAGTACCGCGCTTCTGCTTCAGCTCTACATCCTCACGTGGTGCAGAGACAGAGCTCTCTGCTGTCTCTCCCTTCTACATGAGGTCCCCAGTTCAGCTCTTCATTGACATGTCCTTGTGAACTCAGCCAAGTCATGTAGATTCTTACGGCTCCACCTGTGAATGATGTGAGATGTGTGTGTGTGTGTGTGTGTGACACAACACACTCCACTCTGTCTTCAAGGTGGCATTAACAAAGCCCAGAACTGAGTGTGCCTTTTGTAAGAGCAACAAAGAGGGATGTATGTGCCATGTCAATACTGGACCTGGGCCCTAGTTCATGTTGTTCATACCTCGGCATGGGTTCTGATATTCCATGAACAAAAAGGAAGGGGATTATTAAATTCCAAACAGCTGCTTTACTTGGAGAAATACCGACCTAAGATGCGATTATGCTTCAGAGATGTCAATGGACATTGCTGTGCTCAGTAGGAGTAGAGAAAGGATAACTGGATCCTGGCACTAGAGGGAACTCTTGGTATTTGGAAATGTGAATCTGAAATCTTTCCTGCGTCATCAAAGTAGTGATGGATTCAGTACCCCTCAACTCCTAAGGATTGAGAAGAAAGCAAATGATAAAGAAATCCCTCTATAACATGAATAAAATGTGTAGGAAGAGAAAAAAGAAAGGAAAAGGAATTAATTTAGTGAAAGATGATTTTACTCCTACTTTTGGAGTTATGATTTCTGCCAGGGTTGAATTATTTCAAAATCTCCTCTGTTTTTTAAACTTTGTTTAAAATAGATGTCTGAGGAAAACCAGCAGAACATTAACCAGTGATAGCCAAAAGAAAGATTTATAGTTTTTTTAAATTACTAAAATAACAACTGCCAACACTATAATGTTTTGCCTTATATCATGAGGAAGCACCAACTGGACCCTGATAATTGAAGTTGGGCTCTAGAAATTTTCCATATAACCTAGAACTTTAATACTTCTGTCCTCAAGTATCTGATATTGGTTCCCAGATGGCCCTTTTTGATATGAAGATCTGATTCATGCTCAAGTCTAGTATATATAGTAGTGTTGTATTTGTTTATAGTATATACCCGTATTTCCCTATATTTTATCTCATTTTATTTTATTTGAACAGTACCTTGTTATATTGTCTAGACTGATCTCATATTTGTGAGTTCAAATGATCCTCCTGCCTCAGATTCTTAAATATCTGGGACTACTACAGGCATATACTACCACTTGCCTGTAATTCACGTCAGCTCTAGGCCATTTATAAAAACACAATGTAAACAGCTTTCATTCTATATTGTTTAGGGAAGGATGACAAGGAATTATACCTCTTCAGTACATACACATTATTCTAACATTTTTGGCCTTTAGTTGGTTGAATTTTAGATGGAGAAGCTGTGCATAAAGAGTCCTAACTATACTTGTATCAACACCATTTTCCCTACTGAAGTGAATATTGACAAGACTAAGCACCTCTTTTGCTTTGGTGGTTTTGCCTGTGACTTCTCAATCCTGACATCGCAAATAAAGGTAATTTTTTAAACATCACTCTTATAAATTGAATGAACAAATCTTTTGTTTCCAACATCTCTTTGGATCTCTCAAAGACAAGTTTATCCATGAAAGATAACATTCTTTTTTTTGTATTTTACTGTATTATTGATTTTGGGTTTGACTTAAGAAAGCAAAATTAACCAGTTGCTAGGAAGTTTGAGTTGTACCTTGGTTTTCTATTATTCAAAGTGAAAATATTTAGATAAGTATAAAAAAGATTTTAGCATAACTATAAATGTAAGTTTTGCACGTTTTTGCTTTTGTTTTTGTTTTTTTGTTGTTGTTGTTGTTGTTTTAAAAAGAATAGTCAAGGACACGATCATCTTAGGGGGAAAACCCTCACTGTGATCAGAGTCAATCTTTGCTGTTTGATCAACATTATATCAAAAATATGTTACACTTAATAATGTCTCCTTCAAAGATACTCAGGTTCTGACATCTGGAATTTGTGAATGTCACTTTATATGGCAAAGAGAATTCATGGATAATGAGACTGTCAAGTTTATTATAACACCCAGATAGGACTTTAAGGTTATGAAGAAAGAATACAGTTTGAGGAATGATGACTAAGCAAAATGACTAAGGAAATGGGCAGAAGTCAAAGAACGTAGCTGTAGAATCACGAAAAGCCAAGAAAATAGATTCTCCCCTAGAGTCCAGCGTAGAAGCATAGTTATTTACTTTCCAAACTATAAAAAAATGAATGTATTCTGTGTTAAACTAGTAAAGTTAGGTAATTTGTTACAGTAGTTATAGAAAACCAATATAAATAATGTTTTAGTAATTTATGATAAGAGCAGATTAGTAACCCCCAAATTTTCATTTTCATGGAGGAAAAAAAATCACTTTTTAGCTTGCTGTGATCAAGAACCCATAGGTATCTATTGATGGTCTTACACAATAAAAGTAAGAAAGCATTGTAATTTGAACTCTCAGCAGCTGTGCTTACCTATGTAAGACCTGTGCAAGATTAGACCATCAACATTCCCTCATGGAGGAGACAAGAGGCCCCTCCCCTCCCCGAGGGCTTAATGGCAGTTAGCAGGCTGTTGAGCAAGATGAAGAGAGGATCCATAAGCCAAGCAATACAACTGTAGAAGGCAGCTACATGAGATCCTCCCCCTCCCTGAGGAGATGCTGGCAGTTAACTGTTACTGGGGAGGGAGAAGGCAGTCAGTTACCTTAGGGGTTTAAACTCACTTAAATTAACCTGTAGTACTGTAAAATCATTCTTAATTCATCAGTTTACATATACACAAAAAGCTTTTGCAAAATTTTCGTGTCTATTTTTGTTCCTTTTTATGATTCTTTTACAGCTTTCGATAATGCTCAATTTTGTCATTCACTATTATTATTATTATTGCATCATAGAACAGCAAGTCACTGTGCTTTAGGGCAGAAACACTATCATTTTTGCCCTTAAAAATATTCCAAGCACTTGGGAGGCTGAAGCAGGAGAATTGCCATAAGTTCAACAAGGCCAGTCTGGAAGACACAAGTCCTGGTCAGCCTGAGCTACAGTGTGAGATAAACCTTATTATCTTGAGATTCCTAGAAGAATTTCATTCACATATTATCGCTGTAAAGTGTGGTTCCTAAATAAAGAAGAGTGGAAAATGATAAATTTCTGTCCTTTCATCAGACTTAGTAGGTGTCATGGGTACACTTTATGCATCCTTACACCACTTATTTCCCTTCCATAATGTGGCAGAAATGATTATATTCATTTACAGACCCAAAGGTATAATCGCTCTAGTTTGGGTATTATGTTTACCCGTCTATTCCAGTGTTCTATCTTACTTGGAAATTATCTTTGGAAAGTACACTGAAGATCTTATCTTTAGTTTTCTAAAACCCCCAAATTACTGATCAAAGTAACCCACTACAATATCTTATGAGAATATAATAAAAGAATGATCAATTTTTCAACATAAATTTAGACTTTGAAAATCTTAAATATTTGTTATGGATAATTCTAGCTCATTTGATCATGAACATGTATATTTTAGAAAAACATTCCCAAGACATGTGAGAGAAACAATTAATAAATAGGATCTCCTGAAACTAAAAAGCTTCTGTAAAGCAAAGGACACCATCAACAAGACAAAACGACAGCCTACAGAATGGGAAAAGATCTTCACTAACCCCACATCAGAAAGAGGTCCAATATCCAAAATATACAAAGAACTCAAAACATTGGTCATCAAAAGAACAGATAATCCAGCAAAAAATGGAGCACAGACCTAAACGGAGAACTCTCAACAGAGTAATCTAAAATGGCTGAAAGACACTTAAGGAAATGTTCAACATCCTTAGTCATCAGAGAAATGCAAATCAAAACAATTCTGAGATTCCACCTTACACCTGAAAGAATGGTCAAGATCAGAAACACTGATGACAACTTGTGCGGGAGAGGTTGTGGGGAGAAGGGAACACTTCTGCATTGCTGGTGGGAATGCAAGATGGTACAGCCCCTTTGGATGTCAGTGTGGTGATTTAACAGAAAATTAAGAAGCCACCTTCCTCAAGACCCAGTAATACCACTTATGTGTACATATCCAAAGAATGCTCAATCATGCCACAAGGACATGTGCTCAACTATGTTCATAGCAGTATTATTTGTCATAGCCGGAACCTGGAAAAAACCTAAATGCCCCTCAACCAAAGAATGGATAAGGAAAATGTGGTACATTTGCACAATGGAGTACTACACAGCAGAAAAAACAACGACATCTTGAAATTTGCAGGCAAAAGGATGGAGCCAGAAAACATCATTTTGAGTGAAGTAACCCAGACCCAGAAAGACAATTACCATATGTCCTCACTCATGAGTGGTTTTTAAACATAAAGCAAAAAAACCAGTCTACTGGCTAGGTGGTGGTGGCGCAGGCCTTTAGTCCCAACACTCAGAAAGCAGAGCCAGGTGAATCCTTGCGAGTTTGAGGCCAGCCTGGTCTACAAGAGTTAGTTCCTGGACAGCTAGTACTGTTATGCAGGGAAACCCTGTCTCTAAAAACCAAAAGACAGACAGACAGACAGACAGACAGACAGACAGAAAGAAAGAAAGAAAGAAAGAAAGAAAGAAAGAGAAAGAAAAACAGCCTACAAATCACAATCCCAGAGAACCTAGACTGTAGTATGAGGGCTGGCTTGTTGGGGTTTCTGTCCTTCCCAGTACCCCAACAGCCGGCAAGCAACAAAGAAAAATTACACACAGGACTCCATAAGGTTATAAACTGATTAGCCCATTAGGTCAGGCTTCTTGTTAACTCTTATAACATATATTACCCCATTATCCTTATCTATGTTAGCCACATGGGCTCAGTACCTTTCTCAGTGTGACAACTTACATGTTGCCTCTTCGGTGGTCTGCGCAGGAGTGGCTGAGAGAGAGCTTCTGCTTCCAGAATACTCCCAGTCTCTTTGCTCCACCCCTACTTCCTGTCTGGCTTTCCTGCCTATACTGCCTGCCTGGCCAATCAGCGTTTTATTAAAATATGATTGACAGAATACAGATAATTCTCCCGCACCATTTCCCTCTTTTTTTTTAAACAAAGGAAAATACCCATAATCCATTTGTTGGGAATGTGGGCATAGTATTTCAGGCTACTTCCTGCTGGTTGGGGGCGCTGATAGTCTTAAGGGGACCTAAAGAAAATTTAGAGTTATAATCAAGTCATGACTGGAGTATCCTGTGAGTCTCGATCATCTCAGGCAGCAGTCTTGGATCAGTTCTGGATGTAGACCTCTGTCATCTGGGCCATCTGTTCCTATCGGAGATTTTTCAGGTGGCCTCCCTTGGTCAAAGGTGATTATTCTTAACTCTGAATAAATCCAGAGTCTCTCGTTTTCTGTGGAAACAAAAGCAAAATCTCTTCTCCAAAGTAACATACCTTTTGACTTCAGTTTTGAAGCCAAGGTATTTTCAAAATTCCTATCTTGGGTTAGTTCAGCAGCATTTATAAACAAAAGTCTTTTAGCAGTTGTTGCTCCTTCCTCAGCAATCAAACAATTTAAAGAGAGCATAAAAGCATACAGTATGAAGATTCTCTGTGCATTTTCCATCTTTATGTGGCTTTATTTTAGCCTCTATTTCTTTTATTTTTACTTTTACTTTTTGAGACAGGATCTTTGTATATCTTTGTCCTGGAATAACACTGTAGACCAGGCTGTCTTTGAACTCACAGAGATCCTCCTGTCTCTGCCTCCCCAGTGCTGGGATTAAAGGTGTATGCTACCACACCTTGAACTCACAGAGATCTGTCTCTGCCTCCCAGGCATTGGGATTAAAGGCGTGTACTACCACACCTTGAGGTCACAGAGGTCAATCTACCTCTACCCCTTGAAGTCACAGAGGTCAATACGCCTCTGCCTCCCAGGCCTTGGGATTAAAGGTGTGTACCACCACACCCAACTACTCTCTTTCTTTCCTTTTAACTTTAAGAATTTTAACTTTTAGCCTGCATATACACACTGTAAACCATTTAGAGGTTTTCTTCCTCTTTGAATCTCTCTTTACTGTATGTTTTTCTTTTTCTGACCATATGAGTCTTTAATTTACTAAGCAATATGGAGAGCTGTGGCTTTGACGGCTAGATCCAGCTCATTCCTTAGCTTTTCAGCCTCAAGGCTGAGGTACCAGCCAGAGCTGTGTTCACTGCCACAACTCTATGGCGTTTCAAGGTCCTTGCCAGCAAGCAAGCTGCAGCATTCTGCTCACAGACCACACTCAGTCGGACTGCCTGCCTGAAAGAGTCAGAGTTTGCTCTGGCAGGACAGCCCAGATAGCCGGCATTTTAAAACAGCACAGCTTTTCTCCTGCTACAGCTGAAAACTGAAAAGAATGCGTTCAGCTTGTCATCAACAACATTTAAGTATTTTGTGGCAGGACCTCTTTAAAGAGCTGCAAGGTTTTGCAGCTAAAGCTGAGTCAGGAAGCCTCTCTCAGATGAGAGCGCTTGCTTGCCTCTAGCAAGCAAAGTAGACCTGAGAAATTGCTGCCACCAAGAAGCCATGCTTTACTCTATTCTTTTCTAAGCTTTCTCAGGCTTTCTGTGGATTCAGTTATCCACGTCTGGGCGCCATATGTAGTATGAGGGCTGGCTTGTTGGGGTGGTGCGGGAGAATTATCTGTATTCTGTCAATCATATTTTAATAAAACGCTGATTGGCCAGGCAGGCAGTATAGGCAGGAAAGCCAGACAGGAAGTAGGGGTGGAGCAAAGAGACTGGGAGTATTCTGGAAGCAGAAGCTCTCTCTCAGCCACTCCTGCGCAGACCACCGAAGAGGCAACATGTAAGTTGTCACACTGAGAAAGGTACTGAGCCCATGTGGCTAACATAGATAAGGATAATGGGGTAATATATGTTATAAGAGTTAACAAGAAGCCTGACCTAATGGGCTAATCAGTTTATAACCTTATGGAGTCCTGTGTGTAATTTTTCTTTGTTGCTTGCCGGCTGTTGGGGTACTGGGAAGGACAGAAACCCCAATAAGCCAGCCCTCATACTACATATGGCGCCCCACGTTGGGCGCCAGATGAAGGCGTAAGTCACAGACAATCCCACACCAGTTTGGAATTATGATTAATAGAATGGTTATTTATTCAAAGGGGAAAAAACTTACAGATTACCGTCCCAGACAACAGCCCCTCCACGCGAACAGGAAAGGAGTCCAGGGGCCGGAAACGGAGCCGGAAGACAAAGACAGAGTGGAGGACAGCCGCTGCTTTTTTTAAAGGGAGAGAGACCACGCCCCAATGGGCTGGTAACTCAGCGGCGATTGGCTGAAGGAGCTGAAGGAACTCCCACAGCACTAGACAACAATGGAAACTCTAAGAGAGACATACATACATCTAATCTACATGGGAAGTAGAAAGTAGAAAAAGAAAGGCTCTCCTGAGTAAATTGGGAGCATGGGAATCTTGGGAGAGGGTTGAAGGGGAGGGGAAAGTTAGGGAAAGGAACAGAGAAAAATGTACAGCTAATAAAAATCAGTAAAATATATTAAAAAACTAATGCTGGGCTAGAGAAATGGCTTGTTGATTAAGAGCACTGCTTATTCTTACAGACGACCTGGGTTAAGGTCCAAGAACCCACACAGTGGCTCACAACCATCAGTAGTACAGTTCCATGGGATCTGACACCCCTCTCCGGCCTCCTCAGGTACCATGTACACACATGGTGCACATAAATACATACAGACAAAAGATTCAAACACATAAAAATATTCAATTCTAGCCAATGGAATTCAACAGCATAACAGAAATATTAAACACCAAGTGAGAGTCATTCTCAGTATACACAAATTGCTCACCATACCAAAATCTATGAGACATGTTATATTAATAGACTAAAGTGGGAAACATAAGACTGTGTTTTTTCAAATGATAGAGGGAAAAGCAATTGACCGGAGTCAACAACCACTAGTCATTAATATCACTTAATATCAATGGACTCAATTCACCTATAAAGAGGCACAGACTTAGAGATTGGATACGAAAACAGGATCCAACATTCTGCTGTTTACAAGAAACACACCTCAACCACAAAGACAGACACCTACTCAGAGTAAAGGGTTGGGAAAAGGTTTTCCAAGCAAGTGGACCTAAGAAACAAGCGGGCGTGGCCATTCTAATATCTAACAAAATCGACTTCAAACTAAAATCAATCAGAAGAAATGGAGATGGACATTTCATACCCATAACTGGAACAATTCATCAGGAGGAAGTCTCAATCCTGAATATCTATGCTCCTAATATAAAGGCACCCACATATGTAAAAGAAACTCTTCTAGAACTCAAGGCGGTCATCAAACCACACACACTAATAGTAGGAGACTTCAACACTCCTCTCTCACCAATGGACAGGTCAATCAGACAGAAACCAAACAGAGAACTGAGAGATCTATTGGAGGTATTGAATCAAATGGACTTAACAGACATCTATAGAACACTCCACCCAAATAGGAAAGAATATACCTTCTTCTCAGCATCTCATGGAACCTTCTCGAAAATTGACCACATACTCGGCAACAAAGCAAACTTCCACAGATACAAAAAAAATTACTAATAACCACCTGTGTCTTATTGGATCAGCATGGAATAAGTTATAATTTAACAATAATTCTACTCCCCAGAAGCCTAAAATCTCATGGAAGCTGAACAATCAACTACTGAACCGCCCCAGGGTCAAGGAAGAAATAAAGAAAGAAATTAAAGTGTTCCTTGAATTCAATGAAAATAAAGACACAACATACCCAAACCTATGGGACACCATGAAAGCAGTTCATAGCTCTACATGCCCACATTAAAGAAACGGAGAAAGCTCACATTAGAGACTTAACAGCACAGCTGAAAGCTCTAGAAAAAAAAGAAGCAGACTCACCCAGGAGGAGTAGAAGACTGGAAATAATCAAACTGAGGGCTGAAATCAACAAAATAGAAACACAGAACACAATCCAAAGAATCAATGAAACAAAGAGCTGTTTCTTTGAGAAAGTCAACAAGATTGACAAACCTTTATCCAAACTAATCAAAAGGCAGAGAGAGAACATGCAAATTAACAAGATCAGAAATGAAAAAAGGGACATAATAACAGACACAGAGGAAATTCAGAGACTCATTAGGTCCTACTACAAAAGCTTATATGCCACAAAGTTGGAAAATGTAAAAGAAATGGACTTGTTTTTAGATAAGTACCATTTACCAGAATTAAATCAAGACCAGGTGAAGACTTTAAATAGACCTATAAGTCGTGAGGAAATAGAAGATGTCATTAAAAACTTCCTGACCAAAAAAAAAGCCCAGGACCTGATGGTTTTAATGCAGAATTTTATCAGAACTACCAAAAAGAGCTGATACCTACACTACTTAATGTGTTTCACGTAAAAGAATCAGAAGGGTCATTGTCAAACTTTTTCTGAAGCTACAGTAACCCTGATTACAAAACCACACAAAGACCCAACCAAGAAAGGGAATTACAGACCAATCTCACTCACGAACATCGATGCAAAAATTCTCAATAAAATACTGGCTAACAAAATCCAAAGACACATTAAAACAATTATCCATTACTTGAAGTAGGCTTCATCCCAGAGAGGCAGGGCTGGTTCAACATATAAAAATCTATCAATGTAATCCATCATATAAATAAATGAAAGGAAAAAAACATATGATCATTTCATTAGATGCGGAAAAAGCATTTGACAAAATTCAACACCCCTTTATTATAAAGGTCTTGGAGAGATTAGGGATACAAGGTTCATTCCTAAATATAACAAAAGCAATATGCATCAAGCCTACAGCTAACATTAAATTAATTAAATGGAGAGAAACTGAAAGCCATCCTACTAAAATCAGGAAGAAGACAAGGCTGTCTACTCTCCCCATACATCTTCAATATAGTGCTTGAAATTCTAGCAATAGCAATAAGATAGCATAAGGAGATCAAGGGGATTCAAATTGAAAAGGAAGAAGTCAAACTTTCGTTATTTGCAGATGATATGACAGTATACATAAGCGACCCCAAAAACTCTACCAAAGAACTCCTACAGCTGATAAGCACATTTAGTAATGTGGCAGAATAGAAGATCAACTCCAAAGAATCTGTAGCCCTCCTATACACAAAGGATAGAGAAGCAAAGAGGAAAATCAGAGAAACATCACCTTTCATGATAGCAACAAAAAGCACACAGTACCTTGGTGTAACTCTAACCAAGGAAGTGAAAGATCTATTTGACAAGAACTTTAAGTCTTTGGAGAAAGTAATTGAAGAGGACACAAGAAAATGGAAGGATCTCCCTTGCTCTTGGATTGGGAGGATCAACATAGTAAAGATGGCAATTCTAACAAAAGCAATCTATAGGTTCAATGCAATCCCCATCAAAATCCCAACAAAATTCTTCACAGATCTTGAGAGAATAATAATCAAATTTATATGGAAAAACAAAAAACCCAGGATAGCCAAAATAATCCTATACTTTAAAAGTACTTCCGGTGGCATTACCATCCATGATTTCAAACTCTATTACAGAGCTACAGTAATGAAAACTGCTTGGTATTGGCACAGAAACAGAGACGTTGACCAATGGAATCGAATGTAAGATCCAGATATTAACCCACAAACCTATGAACACCTGATTTTCGACAAAGGAGCTAAAATTAAACAATGAAAGAAAGAAAGCATCTTTAACAAATGGTGCTGACATAACTGGATGTCAACCTGTAGAAGAATGATAGTAGATCCATTTCTATCACCATGCACAAAACTCAAGTCCAAATGGATTAAAGAACTCAATATTAATCTGACCACACTGAATCTGATAGAAGAGAAAGTGGGAAGTAATCTACAACACTTGAGCACAGGAGACCTCTTCTTACATAGAGCCTCAGTAGTACAGACAATAAGAGCAACAATAAATAAATGGGACCTCCTGAAACTGAGAAGCTTCTGTAAAGCAAAGGTCACTGTCATTAAGACAAAAAGGCAACCTACTGACTGGGAGAAGATCTTTACCAACCCCACATCAGAAAAAGGTCTGATCTCAAAAATATATAAAGAACTCAAGAAACTAGACTTTAAAATGATAATTAACACAGTGAAAAAATGGGGCACCTAACTGAGCAGAAAATTCTCAACAGAAGAAGTTCAAAAGGCCAAAAGACACTAAAGGTCATGCTCAACCTCCTTAGCGATCAGGGAAATGCAAATCAAAATAGCTCTGAGATACCATCTTACACCTGTCAGAATGACTAAACTCAAAAACACCAATGATAGCCTATGCTGGATAGGATGTGGAGTAAGGGGAACACTCATCCAATGTTGGTGGGAATGCAAACTTGGACAACCACTTTGGAAATCAGTGTGGCGGTTTCTCAGGAAACTGGGAGTCAACCTCCCTCAGGACCCAGCAATTCCACTCTTGGGAATATACCCAAGAGATGCCCAATCCTACTACAAAAGCATTTGTTCAACTATGTTCATAGCAACACTATTTGTAATAGCCAAAACATGGAAACATCCTAGGTGCCTCTCAATAGAAGAATGGATAAAGAATTTGTGGCACATACATATACACCTTAGAGTTCTACTGAGCAGTAACAAACAACGACATGTTGAATTTTGCATGCAAATGGATGGAAATAGAAAACAATTTACTGAGTGAGGTAACCCAGACCCAGAAAGAGGAATATGGTATGTACTCACTCATAAGTACATTCTAGCCATAAATAAAGGACATTGACCCTATAATTTGCGATCCTAGAGAAGCTGAATAAGAAGGTGAACCTAAAGAAAAACATGCAGTTATCCTCCTGGATATTGGAAGTTGACAAAATTGTCGGGCAGGCGTTGGAAGCATGGGAGTGGGGGTGAGGTGGGGATAAGGCGAGATGGGGGAGAGAAGGGAGAAGGGGAGGATGGGGAGAGCTTGAGGGAATGTGATGGTTGTGATGACTGAAGGGTGGATGTGGGGGCAGGGAAGTATCTATCTTAATTAAGGGAGCCATTTTAGGGTAGGCAAGAGACTTGACTCTAGAGGGGTTCCCAGGTGTCAAAGGAGATGTCCCCAGCTTGTTCCTTGAGCAGCAGAGGAAAGGGTGCCTGAACTGGCTTTGTCCTATAGCCACACTGATGAATATCTTGCATATTACCATAGAACCTTCATCTGGTGATGGATAGAAATAGGGACAGAAACCCACATTGAAGCGCTGGACTGAGCTCCCAAGGTCCTAATGAGAAGCAGAAGGAGGGAGAACATGAGCAAGGAGGTCAGGACCGCGAGGGGCACGTTCACCCACTGAGATGGTGGGACAGATTGAGAGGTCAGCATGTCTTTGAAATAAACAGGTTGGTTTAGTTCAGAAGTTTTTTCCATTATCCAATGCCTCTCTGCTGCTGTTGTTCCTTTCTCATTAGCATTAAGAAAATTCAAGGTTAATAAAGCATTATGCAATCTATTTCTGGGGGTATCTTTCGTCCCTTTCTGTTTGTTTAGCATATCCTTTATAGTACGATTTGATCTTTCTATAACTGCTTGTCCTGTAGGATTGTATGGTATACCTGTAACATGCTTACTTATTGTAACCCACTGAGATGGTGGGACATGCTTAATATTATAATAAGCAAAAAATCGTTTCATTTTCCTAGATACATAAGCTGGACCATTATCTGTTTTTATTTGTGCAGGTATACCCACATTTGAAGTTTCCAGGAAGAAGATGGGGCCCCATAACAACAACTCCACCTGGTTGATATGACATCATGATACTGATAGTGCTACTACAAGACCTGTTTTGGGTACCAGCTGCACAAGACGATTCCAACGTGGTTAGCTGAAATGATGCACATCTTGTACAACATTCTGGCCAGTCCTCCACAAAATACTCAGAGACTATTTGCAATTTTAAAAGACATTGATCTTGAAATTTAACCATCATTTTGCTTCCACAGGATCCCCCAGAAAGAACGTCGCCCCCATGACAGCTGGAAGTAATTCTAGAGAACGACGTCCCCTCTCCCAGTAAAGTTTGTCCTTGGGTTTAGGGACATCATTTAGGGGTTGGTTATAATTAGTATAGGGTTGAGGGTTGGGGGAGGAATTTTATAAGCGCAGGAATCCTTAAAAAACAAAGAGGGATAATTGGATTATGGGATAATAGCTTTGTACTTGTGAGTTATTGTTTTTAGACAAATATATTGGTATTGATTCTTATATATTGATACAAAGTTAAATTATGTTGACTATTTTATGCATGCATGCTTCTACCTCTGTTTAAAACATTTTTATATATTGACATATATATATATATATTGTATTGATATATGTATATTTTACCATATTGCATTGTACACTTCTACCTCTGATTAAGATACTTATATATTGTTTATGTATTGATATATATATATATTTACCATATTGAAATGTATACTTGCACATTGTTTATATTTGGAGGTCATATTGTCCCCATTTATTGCACAGTTGTTTACTATTCCAGTCTTTAAGTTAGATAGATATTGAGAATAATATAGATCAATAGTCATCTAAATTTGTCATTTATAATTAGACTAATCAGGTTCTTTAGATACATAGAGATTATATTCACTATAGATAGATAATCTTCAACCTCTTCAAAGAGCTGTAGAAAATGGCCTTTAATCTAACTCAGAGTTCTGTGGTAGGGAGACACTATTGCTCCTGGCAACACTGATCTATTCCCGAGAGAATGTTGAGCACCAAAGACACTCCACCTGGAACCTTTTCTTCTTGGCAGAACTGGCCTTTGGGTAAAGAAATGCCCATACCTCAACTACTGACAGAGTTACAGAGTATCCGTAAATGGATAAAACAGGACTGTCATATCCTGCCAAGACAGGGTAAGATAGTTTTGAAAAGTTCCTTGCCTTTGAAAATGGTATGTCAGTTACGTTAGGCCTTAGTCAAAGTTGGTTGCTTCAACGCTGCAAACGTGATTTTGGGTGTTTGCCCAGGTAGCCAGTTGTCTATGTGATTTGTTACATGTTCTGGAAGTTTGATTGCACTTCCTAATTACTCAGGTAACATTATTTCCCTTCTCAGATCTTTGATGGTATTGAAGATTATATAAACGTAGTTACTTTCCTTTCATGATGTGGCCAAGTTATTTCTTATACAAGACTTAAGCTAGTTAGAATAGGATATTTGTATTTATTGTATATAATTGTGTAGGTTTGTACTTACTGTATATAATTTCATAGTAGGCTTAGAACTCTCTTACTTAAACAAAAGGGGGAGGTGTTGTGGGAGTAACTTCCGCTACCTCAACCAATAGTCGCTGAAATACGAGCCCACAGTGCAGCGGGGAGCGACTTCCGCTCCGTCAGTCAATAGCTGCTGAAATACCAGCCCACTGGGGCGTGGTATATTTCTCTTTTAAAAAGAGAAGCAGATCCGGATCAGGCTCTCTTGGTTCCGGCTCTTGGTTCCGGTGCTTGCTCCCGGCTCCTGCTCCTGGCTCCTGCTCCCGGCTCCTGCTCCAGCGACTAGGCTCCCTTCCTGACGGTTTATGGTGTATGTAAGTTTTACCCCCCAAAATAAATAACCCCTTAAAACATAACTGGTGTGGGACAGATCTAATGGGAGATCACCAAGGCCAGTTGGAATGGGACTGATGGAGCATGTGATCAAACTGGACTCTCTGAATGTGGCTGATGGTGGAGGCTGACTGAGAAGCCAAGGATAATGGCGCTGGACTTTGATTCTACTGCATGGATGGGCTTTGTGGGAGTCTTGTTTGTTTGGATGCTCACCTTCCTGGACCTGGGGGGAGTGGGGAGGATCTTGGACTTCCCATAGGGTAGGGAACCCTGACTGCTCTTTGGCCTGGAGAAGGAGGGGGAGTGGGGTTGGGGGGAGGGAAGGGGAGGGCAGGAGGTGGAAATTTTTAATAAAAAAATAAAAATAAAAAAATTATTTTCAAGATTATAATCTAACTTAATCGTCAGCTAGTTCCTGAAACAGAGTGACTGAAAAGGCTAATCTAGATTTTTGATTCTTCTCTCCATGCTAGATTTTTGGCTGTATTTTTTCTGCTAGAGGGGTCTGGATTTATCCGGGTCTTTCATTACTAGAGATCAGTTGGCTTCTCCTTTTCCCCTTTTTATTTGTGTCAGGCCTCCCGGCCATGGATGGTGCCACACAAGTTCAGAGACAGTCTTCCCCTACTTTCTGAATCTCCCCTTAAAAAACCCTCAGAGACTGGGAGGTATTGATAGATATCCCAGGTGTTTCTTAATTGTCAGTTGAAATAAACCATGACAATTTCTGAATTTATGGGACTGGAAACTAATAGTGTTGGCTGTCAACTTGACTGACTCTGTAATCAGCTAAGCAATATGACTCCTCATTGTTCCAGAGTGGGTGTCACTTTCCAGTAGTGTCCCATAGAAAAGTAGCTGCTGTTTCTTGTCTGCCTTTGCTCCTTGCTGGTCAGTGGATCTACGATATTGCTGTTGCTGCTGCTACCGTCTTCACTGACATCATAACCCATCTTTTTCAGCCTTCTAATGAAAACTGAAGACTAACACTCTCCAAGAATCCTCCAAGCTTCAGGACTGTATTGGGACTGTGGAGGCACCTGACCTTGTAGACTGAGCAACTACTGGATTCTCAATCTCTCCAGCATCCAGACAGCCATATTGGACTAGCTGGCCCATATCATGTAAATCAATCCATATTCACAATATATACATATTTTTTGATTCTGCTGCTCTAGAGAATCCTTACTAATATAAGAGACATACCTGTCACATAATTATATAACCCTTGGGGTAACTGATTGAAATCTATCATTTGCTGTATATATGTATGCTCCATAAGTACAAGATCCATGCCTTGTTGCCTACTATCATATCTTTTGGATTAACATAATGCATGGAATGTGGGAGGCTTCAATAAATCTTTATTGCAAAAAATAGTAAACCTGAATGAGTCTCCTGGTGTGATACTTTGCATTCATCTAGTTGACTTTTACCCTAATTCTTCACATGACCTTGTTTGCCCTTTTAAGTAGAAAAAGTGAAATTAGGCAGAGCTGGCTTGAGAGTAACACCGAGCATGTTTTTAGACTGTTTGGTTAGGTATGAGAGATGTAGACAGAAACTTCTTTTTCCAAATGAGCCATCTATCTCTTTATCTCTCTTCAAAAACAGTTTATCACTCTTCATTTTGATCTCTTCCTTGCCTTTCTGCTCTTTCAAATAATTTCCATTTTTATGTATTTTCAAAATCAGAAGTAAAAACATACTAGATGCAAGTGAAACATTTGAAAATGTGGTGCTCTGAAGATTACCCAAAGCGATTATTACTTGGCATGCTTGTGAGACTTGGGAATGTGACTGGAACTTCATTGCCTATCAGGCAGAGACTCACAAACAGAAAGGGGCTATAACAGACTTGTAACCATGCTTTGGGGCAACATCTCTTCGAGTCCAGCCTCAATGGGATTCACACTTGCACGGTCCAGGGTAGGGGTGTGTAGATTAGAAAATTTAGATATGAGGAACAGATATGAACAGAGAGACATAGGATAGAATTGGGAAGGCTATCCAGTGAATACTGAGTATGCCCATGTTTATTTTCCATATGCTTATATACCCCAATCCAAAAAGGGGGAAGAAGGCAAAATCCTACTTTAACATAACACAAAGGACAAACAGAACAATTACTTGCGTCAGTACTTGAAACATCAATCAACTATAGTCTTTAATTAAGTATTCTGTTGTTTAGACAGTACATGAACAACCATACTTTAGTGGGCAGCCACTCCCTGAGCCAAACCGCCTGTTACATCCTTGAAGAAACAGGAACAGGCTTGAATTCTCTGACCTTTGGTCAATATAAAGCAGATCCACCTCTATGGGCTATCTAATATCCAAAACACCAAGTAACCACATCCTAGGTCAGGGTATCTTGTTTGTAGCTACTCTTTAAGTCAGACTTCCTGTCAATAACTTTGAAAGAGCAAGAGTAGGCCTGCACTCTCTGACCTTCAGTCAAAATGGAGCGGACCCACTTCTGTGGACACCCCGCACAGACACAGATTGGCTCCTTGTGTCTCCTCTGATAGAACATGACTTAGTTAAGAAGACAAAATGCCAGAATCTCTCCATGGTTGTATTACCTAGAATGTCAAAGCATAATTAACCTCCCAGGTCAATGACTGCGGCTCTGTATCTGCATATTTTCCTTTTGGTTCATGCTATTATGTTGCTCAAACCCAATAAAGAGAAGTGCTTATGATCCAAGCTCTTAGAAATTGTGATGTCCTGGATTATGACTGCTTTGTGCTTCCATTGAGGACCACTATTGAAGCACTTTATGAGAAATAAAAATGGGAAAACTGTATATCCACTCACTCAAGCAGACAAAATGTTTCTGTATCAGCTAGCGCACTTAGATGTATTGCATTGAGGCACAAGGAATGAAGCTTTCACATTCCAGCTCTGTTGCTAATATGAATTGGTAGGTGGTGTGATGGCCATACTTGGTTATCAACTTGACTCCATCTGGAATTAACTAAAGTCCAACTGGCTAGATACACCTGTGAGGTATTTTTTCCTAATTAAATCATTTTAAGTGGGGAGATGCACTTTTATTCTGGATCTTTTGAGCTGGGAAGATAATCCAGGCCATACTTTCTGCTGGTCGCCTATATAAGGACATTGAAGAAAAAAGTTTTTGCCCTTTGCCTGCTTGCTCTCTCCTTGCTAGTACGTCCATTCCTTCCCTGGCATTACCGTCTACTTCTTTGGGATTTGAACATACACTGATGACCAACTGAGACATCCAACCTCGTGGACTGAACAGCTACCATATTTTTAGATCTCCCATTGGTAGACAGGCATTGTAGGACTAGCTGGACCACAGCCCATAATCTACTCTAATAAAATATATTCTATATGCATAGAGATTCTTTCTATCAGTTCTACTCCTCTAGAGAACCCTGACTAATACAGGTGAGTTCTGCCTAACTCATTTGATTGCTCTGTAGTCAGCTGCAATAATTTTATATAGTATAGGGATACTTTTTCTGGGTTTACAAAAATCTTTTTACTCTTTTCTTAAATACTTTTCCAGTGTTTTTGGCAAAGTAGATAAATACCTATATTGTGTGTGTGTGTGAGAGAGAGAGAGAAAGAGAGAGAGAGAGAGAGAGGTGGAGAATATGAGTGTATTTATTTGTCTTTGAAAGAGGTCTAAAATCTTAACAAATGCATATATGCACATATATGATAATTACATTGGAGTAACAAAGTTACTAGGATATATTCAGCAATATCCCAGAGCAAAAAGTTTTGAAACATTCCTTCTAATTGAGTAGGTAAAAGATTTCCTCTATCTCAATCCTCTAGAACCTCTTGATAATAAACTAGAAGATGCCCATATCTTAAAACCCAGAAACAACATCTTGGTCATATTTACCTCCAACTCCCTCCCCTCTAGATACTATATTCTTCTACCATATTCTTCCCAACTTCATGAACTCCTTTTGTTTTGTTGAGACAGTATCTCACTGTGTATGTAGCCCTGTTCAGGTCTGAAACTTACTATGTAGATCTGGCTGGCCTAGCACTTGCAGTTATCTGCCTGTCTCTGCCTCCTGAGTGCTGGCATTAAAGATGTGTACCACCATACCCAACCATGTATTCTTTTTATTTTTATATTCCATTCAAAATTATTCAAAATTTAAGTATTTTGGAATACATGTAACAAAAGAAATGAAAGACTTCAATGTCAAAAATATCAACATATTGAAAAAGGAATTCACAGAAGATACTAGATGATGAAAAGATATTCCATGCTCCTAGATCGACAGAATTAATACTGGGGACATCACCATAGTACCTAAATTAATTTACAAGATTAATACCCGTCAACATTCCTTAACCTCTGAACCATCTCTCTCCAGTTCCCTATCAACATTCCTATGTCATATGTCACAGGCTCAGAAAAAAATACAAGATTCCATATGGAATCAGCAAAGATTATGAATAGACAAAGAAACCCTAAAGAGTAAGAACAATATTGTAGGTATTACAACAAGAGTCCTCAAATTATCCTCCAGCATTATAATTATACAGTCTGGTATGGACATAAAATAGACAAGAACAAAATGGAGTCTAACAGAGGTCCTGGAACTAGAGTAAACCCACTTTACTACTTTACCTTGGAAAAAGATTTAACAAACGGTGCAGGCAAAACTAATTAGATTTCTACCCGAAGAGGAATGAACATAGGTTCTTTTTCTTTTCTCTTTTTGTTTGTTTGCTTTAAAGAATCTTTCTCTGTGTAGCTTTGGAACCTGTCCTGGAACTTGCTCTGTAGACCAGGCTGGCCTCAAACTCACAGAGAACCACATGCCTTTTCCTCCCAAGTGCTGGGATTAAAAGTGTGCACAAATACCACCCATCTTTATTTATGTATTTATGTATTTACTTACTTACTTACTTACTTACTTATTTATTTATTGTGAGCTTAGATTCTTATCTTTCACCTTGCACAACAACCAACTCAAAAAGATCAAAAGCTTTAATTTAAAACTTGAGACTGGGGGCTGGAGAGATTGCTCAGTGGTTAAGAGCACTGATGGTGCTCCCCAAGGTCCTGAGTTCAACGTCCAGAAGCCACATAGTAGCTCACAACTCCACTTCCAGGGGACTCAACACCCTCAAGTCACATAGATGTATATGCAGGTAAACACCAGTGCACATACAGATAAAATTTTAGAAATGATCCTTCAATTTAGCAAGGTAATCTGAATTCATTTAATATAAAAATAAAACCTAATATTGAAACTTGTAGAATAAAAAACAAAGTGAACATTTCAAAACACTGGGGTAGGCAGGAGTTTTTTGAACAGAGCACCAATAGGCCAGGAATTACTCCCCAAGAATCAACAGTTGGGAGTACACGAAAAGAAACACTTTCTGTCTAATAAAGGAACCAGTGAGCAGAACAAACAGCCTGTAGAATAGGAGAAAATCTTCACTAGCCGTACATTACACAAGGGGCTGATGTCCAAAATTTACAAAACTAATTAGAAATTAAGCACCAAGGAAATAAAACTGCCAGCCAAAAATGCTCAGATGAACTGGATAGTTTTCTTTTGTAACATGAGGGGTTGGCTTGTTGGGGTTTTCTGTCCTGCCTGGTTCCACAGCTGTTTAGCCCAAAAGAAATCACACAGAGGTCTCCATAAGTTATAAGCTGATTGGCCCATTAGTTCAGGCTTCTTATTAGCTCTTATGACTTAAAATAACCCATTATTCTGATCTATTTTAGCCATATGACTCGGTACCTTTTTCAGCTGGCAGGTCACATCCTGCTTTCTCGGTGTTTTGCGCAGGACTGGAAGGAATCAGCTTCCTCCTTCTCAGAATCTTCCTGTTCTCATTGCATCACCTCTTCTTTCTGTCTGGTTTTCCCACCTATACTTCCTGCCTGGTCAATCAGAGTTTATTTTAAACATGATTGACAGAATACAGGCAATCTCCCACACCACTTCCCCCTCTTTAAAACAAAAAATTAATAGTCCATTTTTTGGATGGAACATGTGGGTGTAGCATTACAGGCTACAGGCTACTTCCAGCTGGTTGGGGGCTGTGATAATTTTATGAAGACCGAAAGGAAATTAGAATTATGATCAAATCCTGACTGAAGGATCCCATGAGTCTTGATCATCTCAGGCAGCAGTTTTGAACCTGCAGAACTCAGACATCTGTGCCATCTATTCCTGCCGAAGATTTCTCAGGTGGTCTTCCTTGATCAAAGCTGATTTTTTCTTAACTCTGAATAAATCCAGAGCCTCTCATTTTCTGTGGAAACTAAAGCAAAAATTTCTTCTCCAAAGTAATATACCTTTTCACTTCAATTTTGAAATCAAGGTATTTTCAAAATACCTAACTTGGATTAATTAGAAGCTGTTGCTCCTTCCTCAACATTCAAACAATTCAAAGAGAGCATAATTGCATACAGTATCAAGATTCTCTGTGTATTTTTCATCTTTACATAGCTTTATTTTAACCTCTATTTCTTTTATTTTTACTTTTAACTTTTGACTTTCTGAGACAGGTTCTCTGTGTATCTTTGTCCTGGAACTCCCTCTGTAAACCAGGCTATCCTTGAAATCACAGAGATCTGTCTGTCTCTGCCTCCCAGGCAAATCCTACAGGCATGTGCCACCACAACTGGCTACTCTCTTTCTTTCTTTCTGTTTTTATTTTCACTTTGAGAACTTTAACCTTTAGCCTGTATACATTTTTAACACACTGTAAACCATTTAGAGGTTTTCTTCCTCTTTGAATCTCTCTTTACTGTATATCTCTCTTTTTCTGACCATGTGAGTCTTTAATTTGCTAAGGAATATGGAGAAGATTAAAGCCATGGCTTTGACTACTAGATCCAGCCCACTCCTTAGCTTTATAAAATTCCACCCTCATGGTGGAGGTACCAGCTGTAGTGATGGCTTTTTGCCACAACTCTATGGCGTTTTCAGGTCCTTGCCAAAAAGCAAGCTGCAACAGTGTGTCCATAAACAACACTCAAAACCTCCATAGTCAGGACCGCCTGCTTGAAAGAGTCAGAGTTTTCCCTGGCAGAACGGCCCAGAAAGCCAGCATTTTAAAACAGCACAGCTTTTTTTTCCTGTTAAGGCAGAAAACCCAAGTTTTCTCAGGCTTTCTGTGGACTCAGTTATCCATGTGGGCACCATTCTGTAACATGAAGGGGCCTGCTTATTGGGGTTTACTGTCCTGCCCAGTTCCCTCAACTGTTTAGCCCCCAAAGAAAATCACGCAGAGGTCTCCATAAGTTATAATCTGATTGGCCCATTAGCTCAGGCTTCTTATTAGCTCTTATGACTTATATTAACCCATTATTCTGATCTATTTTTGTCAAATGGCTCGGTACCTTTTTCAGCTGACAGATGACATCCTGCTTCCTCGGTGACCTGTACAGGACTGGGAGGAATCAACTTCCTCCTTCACAGAATCCTCCTGTTCTCATTGCATCACCTCTACTTCCTGTCTGGTTTTCCCACCTATACTTCCTGCCTGGCCAATCAGCATTTACTTAAAACATGATTGACAGAATACAGACAATTCTCCCGTACCATTCTTTTAAAAAAAAAAAAAAGAAAGAAAAAGAAAGAAACACAAATGTCCAAAAGCTGTTTTTCAAAAAGTGTTCAGTATTTCTAGCCATCAGAGAAATTCAAATTCAATTACTTTGAGATAGTGCCTCTCCCCAGTCAGAATGGCTATTATCAAGAAATCTGAAGACCAAGGTCGGAGAGGATGTGGAGAGGGAGAGAATGAATCCTTATATACTGTCAGCAAGGATTCAAATTAATGCAGTCATTGTGGAAACCAGTTTGGGGACTTCTCAGAAATTAAAAATAGAACTAGTATATATGCCCCAGCTAAATTCCTCATGGGCAAATACCCAAAGAAGTTTGCACCCTATCATAGAGATATTTGTACCCCTACAATGATTGTTGCTTTATTCATTTAACATGGCCCTGGAATCAACCTAAAGGACCATCAACAGATGGATAAATAATGAAAATTTGCGGCATATATTTAAAAAATGAAGTTGGGTATGGTGGTGCACACCTTAATCTGAGGACTTGGGCAGCAGAGGAAGGCAGATTGAGGTTTTCCTGGACTAGAGTGAGTTCCAGGACAGCCTGTACAGTTACACAGAGAAACTCTGTCTTAAAAAAAATGGATTACTAAGTCCACTCAGAAAATTTTCAGGAAAATGGGTGGACTCAGAAAGTATAACATTAACCAAAGTCACACAATCTCAGAAAGAAACAGATCTCTCCCTCATGTGCAGAACCTAGACAGTAATATGTGTACACATGTAAACACATGTATGCAGTAACATGTAGAGAAAAAAACAAAGAAAGATGCATATTAAGAGACAGGAAGGACTGCATACAAGTAATGGACATGAGTTATGAAAGAGAATAAAAAGTTAAATTGTTTTTCTGGTTCTAACTCTAATACAGATATTTTGGGATTGGTGGTGAGTAACTGCATAAAAATACATCCAATAGTGAAAGTGTAAAATCTCTGTATTCTTTTTGAACCCATTGAGTTAGTTCATTTAGTGCTGCCAGCATGTGTATAGCCACCCTCTAGAACATGGGTAGCCTTTCAGCGTCCATATCCAAAAAGAAAAAAGAAAAACCAACCACTGACTCCTTCTCACAGAAACCATCAGTTGCCAATAGAATGTCAGTTAATGCAGATACTCAGACAGGATCAAAGTAGAGACTTGAGACTTTAGAATGCTCAGCCCTCAATGGGACATCTGTATCACACCCTTTCTCCCCATGGCTCTGGGATGAACTCAGAAGAAGGATGACAAAGACTAAGAATTAGAGGTAGTAGAGGATTGGTTGGCAATCATTTTCCTAACATGACAGGGCTGTTGTTCACATTCACTCACAGTGACTATGATGGTATGCACAAGTCCCACACAAAAGGATGGATGTGAACTGTGAAAAAAAGGCATGAAGCTAATTGTTCTTTGTAGTTCTAATCCCATTATGAACTTTGGGTCTTAAAACAATTGGTTTGAATGTTGCTGAACTCAGCTGCTTAAGGGAAGGGCCTTTTAGTGCCATTGGGCCATTGACATTTAAGGAGCACTATTGTCAGGCCTTTTCTGAGGCCTCTTGGGCTTAGTCCTTTCCCCCCTCCCCTGGGAACCTAGCAACTGCACCTGCACGTACTCTAATGTTGGGAACTTTCCATCTCCCTGAGTCCTTGTGAAGGTTCTCCAAATAGAGCTCTGCTCCTGGAGTTGGGACAAGATAATCCACAGATGTCCACAGATGTTTTGACTCAGTCCCTGGGAAGGGGGTCAAAGTAACCCCCAAATGTTTCCTCTTATCTCGCCTTATCTGGCAACCATCCTCGAGCCCTGGCTCAAACCAATTATTGTTAATAGCCCTTTTTATGAGCCAATCCTAATAGTTAAAGTACAACCCCTGAGTCCCCCCCCCCCGCCCCTTGTTTCTGTGGCTTTGTATTTTAAAAGTAGCTTGAGACAGTCTTCTGGAGTCTTTTGGCTTCTCAAATGCTGAAAGACCCTGTCGCGAAAGAATTAAATCCTCTTGCTTTTACATCAACTGCAATGTGAGAGTGGTCTCTTGGAGTGACTCTTCCTCGGTGATTGGATTTCACTGTCAAACACTATGGTACACAGATACTCTGAAGAGAAAACAGTTTTGAAAGAATACAAATAGAGTTTTTGGTTGGTTGGCTGGGTTTTTTTGTTTGTTTGTTTTTGTTTTTCAAAACAGTGTTTCTCTGTGTAGCCCTTACTGTCCAGGAACTCACTCTATAGACCAGGCTGGCCTAAAACTCTGAACTCAAGAGATCCGCCTGCCTCTGCCTCCCAAGTGCTGGGACAACCCAACTAGAACAGGTTTTAAATTCAAACAATGCACAAAAGCAAAATGCAAGTTATACACACACACACACACACACACACACACACGCACACACGCACACACACACACACCAGTCTTCAGTATCCCTAGACTTCTAGCCATGAGTGATATTCATAACTAACACTGCTTTATATATTATTTTAGCAATGTTTTATAATTTTACAAATTTTCTATAGGTTATATTTTATAAAAATAACATTCTACTAATATGACTGCTTTCTACTTTCTTCACTCAGCTGTGTAACTTATCAGTGGTTCTATGTTAATAAGTATAAAGCTTCATTTTACAGTACAGTATTATAGTCATAGCTAGAAATTCTACATTTTATTGCTTTCCTATTTGTAACTTGCTTAGTATATTTCTTGTGTTTTGCTATTAGAAACATTTTTACTGTTAGATCAGGATTGATCTAGGTGGCATAGACATCAAAGAAAAAATAAAAAAAACTCTCGACAGAAGCAGATAGTCCTTTAATCAAAACAATGAGAGATAACAGTCTCTCTATAGGAATAGGAACCATGCATACGTGGCACATGGAGCATGGGGGTTTTATGTGCAGACAGAATTCTTGAGCTGGAAGAGTCCATCTGCAGGGCTGTTCCACCATGGTTTCAGGGCTGTAATTATCAGTGGAGGTTGTGTGGTGTTATCAGGGAAATCATGGATGTTTGTAAAAGGTGTGGAGGGCTGCTTCCCGCCACCCCGCTAGTTAACAACTGAAATAATCACACAGAAACTGTATTCTTTTAAACACTGCCTGGCCCATCATATCTAGCCTCTTCTTGGCTAACTCTCACATAATGATTCAACCCTTTTCTAATAATCCATATGTCACTATGAGGTTGTGGCTTACCAGGAAAGATTCAGCATGTCTGACCTGGCAGCTTCATGGCGGGTGGCTCTCTGACTCTGCCTGACTCTGCTTCTTTCTCCCAGAATTCAGTTCTCTCTTCCCTGCCTACCTATGTTCTGACCTATCAGGCCAGGCAGTTTTCTTTATTAATTAACCAATGAAAGCAACAGATAGATAGAAGACTCTCCTACATCATTTTCCCCTTTTCTGTTTAAACAAAAATGAAAGGCTTTAACTTTAACATAGTAAAATTACATATAACAAAACAGTTATCAAGCAAGAGTTACAGTTACAATATTTATATCTACTTTATCTTTTGTCATACCTAAGGAAAACTATGACTATAACTAATCATTTTTCAACTCCATCAAAGACTCCAGAAGGATATAATATTAACTAAGTAAACAAGAAGTAAACAACTTTGGAGCAGCGGACTGCGTTCTCGCCGGCCACCTGGTTAGTTTTACCTGAAATAATTACATGGAAACAGTTTTCATTTAAACACTGCCTGGCCCATTAGTTCTCCAGCCCCTTATTGACTAATTTTCACATATTAATTAACCCATTTCTAATAATCTGTGTAGCACCACGAGGTCGTGGTTTACCGGGAAGATTCTAACCCACGTCCATCTTGGAGAGGAGAGCCATGGCGTCTGCCTCATTGCCTTCTTCCCAGCATTCTGTTCTACTCCACCCACCTAAGGACTGGCCTATCAAAAAGGTCAAGGAAGTCTCTTTATTAACCAATGAAAGTAACACATGGACAGATGACCCTCCTCCATCAGATGTTCTTCTTGAAGGGGAAGGGAGATTGCTTAGTTTATGAAACCAGACAATCATTTGGCCTTCCTTGTCAGGAGCCTCCTAGATCCTAGAGGCCTGGCAGATGCAATTAGCCTGTCGTTAGTGTAGGAGGCCCCATAGCTTTGGGCTTCCTTATCAGGAGCTTCCAGCATCCTTGCAGCCTGCAGATGTTAGTAGCTACCAACATTCCTCCCCTGGTTCCTTAATCAGCCTTAGGCTTTTCAGTCATTAGCCCTTTAGCTATAGTAAATATCTTTCCAGAAGAGCTGTGGAAAATTACACAGAATTGAAGCAGTGCATGAGTGCCCATTACCAGAAACATAGATGGACATGTCTGTGTCTTTCCAAGGTGTCAGAATTTGTTGAATAACAATTCCAAACTGTATCAGCAGCTTTGTCAAGTGATCCCAATTTCCATTGAGGTCTGGCTGTTGGGAGACAAGTTCTTTGATTTAACTTTATTTACTAATATTAAGTCTTAGTTCACACAAATTGTTTCTGTGTAAGTTGTAGCTTGGTCACAAAGGGTTAACAAAGCCGCAGACATGTTGGGGATCTCAAAGAAGGATCACTGGAGACCAAAAAGAGGTGGTCCATACAGTCTGGGGAAGGCTTCTTAAGTACAGAAAGAACTTTGATGAAGACACTGCATAGTTGAGCCACAAGGTCACAGGACTGAGCCAAGAAGGTTTGGGCCTGATTTGAGGTGCAGGACAGCATCAAGATAACAGTTGGACTAGACCAGGCCTGGAGTGGAGATTGAGCTGAGCTGAAACCCTTGAGGCAATAGGATTCTCTGCCTGACCCTTGATGCACAAATCGGTTTGTTAGCTGACAGACTGGGGAGGCTGCCTTGGTCTCGGTGGTATGTCTTTTTTTGTTGTCTTCTTTTTGTTTTCATTCAGCTATATGTTACAGCCTGGGAACAGTCCGTGCCTTTCTCCTTATTCTCCTTATCACCCTTCCTGTCAGTCTCCTTGGTCATACTAGAGAGTCACATCTACTGTCATGTCATATATGCATACACATATACGCATACATACATACACACTGGTATGTCTGTGGAAAATCGAGGAATAGTGTGTAAAAGAAAACTTAGGCTAGTCATCTTTCAGCAACTTTCCTGTAAATGACAAAACGTTTTTCTTCTTTATGGCTGGAAAATAATCCATTGTATATGTATGCCACATTTTCTTTGTTGATTCCTCTGCTGTTGAATGTGTAAACTGTTTCCATGACTTACCTACTGTGAATATTGCTGCAGTGAACATCAGTGTTGCAAACATTATATCTAGTTGTTGCTCTCAGTTTAGGATTCCTTTGACTAAATGTCTTCTTCTGTGTATCCATATGAATTTTAGGATTCTTCTGGCAAGAATTTCATGGGGACATTGATGAGCATTTTATTGAGTAGAGTCCTTTGACAGAATATCCATTCTCACTTGTTGATTTTTTTTAATTCCAGAGCACAGGGGATCTTTCTATCTTTTGGCATCTTCTTCACTTCCTTTCTTTAGTATTTCCAAGTTTTCATCATGCACCCCATGGAGGTCTTTGCCTTCCATGTTTGGGTACACTGCCAGGGATTTTCTTGAGGGAATCATGACTAGTATTGTTTCCCTCATTTCCTTCACAGCTTGTTTGCCATTGGGGCATAGGAAGGTTACTGATTTTTTTAGATTACCTTTGCATCTTGCCAGTTTGCTGAAAGTGTTCATCACCTCTAAGAGGTTTTTTATTTTGTTTTGTTTTTTGACTTTAGGGTGTTTTATGTATTAAATCTTATTATCTACAAGTATTGAAACCTGGACATCAGAGTCCCTTTCCTCATGTATTCCAGGTGAGGGTGGTGCACCTTCCTTGGCCTGGTGTGTTTGATAAGTCCTCGGGCCTAGTTTTTCTTACATGGTTTGGATACCCCTGTGTGGTGATTTAGTAATCTTTATCTACCTTAATCTTTCAATCTACTTTAGTAAGTGTCCAGGATGGTTCCGTTTGACTTTTAGGAATAAGTCTTTTGTCAGTCTGGTATTGCTGACCCGTGCTGGTGGTTATGCGTCCAATGGAGTGTGCTCAAGCCCCCTGTCTCTGCACAGGCACGCCAAGTGGAGCATTCGAATTCTGCTTGTAACATGGAGTTGCCCACTGTTTTGCATACTATTCAGTAATTTAGAGCAGGAACAACCTGGTTTCAGTTTAGGGGAGTGCTTTATTAGTGTTGGTTTTATAAACCAGGAACAATATGGATCCAGGAGCAGTACAAATGTTCACTGTTTACTCTCAGTCTTAACAAAAACAAATAAATAAACAAAAAAAACCCAGGAGATACAAATTAGCAAAGAAAAATCAGTTCCTTTATTTTTGGGCCACAACTACAGTGGAAATACTTCAAAAAGATTCATTTCCTTTCCTCCTGTTTTAGTGTTACAACAATTTTTACAATGTAATAAAAGCTAAGAACTATCTGTACATTTAGCTGTGAGCTAAGGTATTAGAGGTGTGAAAATCCCTTCCGGATGCAGTGGGTAGGGTTCCTTCTGATGTTATAGCTTCAGAATTCATCCATAGCATAGGATTATATGAAGAAATTTTAGTTTTTAAAGTCCAGTTGTTGGCCCCTATTCACCTTACAGTATTGAGTGTTGTAATGGTTGGTTTCCTGGATAAGCCACAAGTATGGTGAAAATTCGGCAGACTTTCTTATTAGAAGTGCCTGATGGTGAGGAGTTGGAATGCTGCAGACAATGGACCAAAATCGTCTTGGGCGATCATTATCCTCTTTATCATGCATGCATCACTCACCTCTGTTTCTGCCCTAGCATCCTCCTGACTATCAGATAATCACTGAAAAAAAATGTGCTACCCTAGCAGGCCATTTGCTTCCAGTGACTCAAACGCTAAGAATAAGATAGCGTCTTAAGTCTGTGATGCCATAAGCTAGGGTCTGAAATCGGTAGTGGATTCCTCTGCTTTGCCTAACTATTGACCTGATGTCACCACCAGTGTATCTTGTAGACGGTTCATGGTTTTCTTTTGTTCCATCACTAGAAAAGGTTCATAGAAGCATTTCATTGATAGAACATGTCCTTCGTGACAACCAGAATTGCTCCTGGACCATGGTCACTCATGTGGCTCAGAATAAACCCCATAGTATTTCTTTTGGAATGGTAGTTGTGATCTAAAAATACTGTCGCATGAACCTTCAGAAACTTTCTTCTCTGTAAAAGAGGAAACAGTAAGAATGAATCATTTTTTTCAGAATCTTGAAAATAAACTCAGGCTGACAGTAGTCTGAAAACATTTATTCGTGTGGGTGATCATGGTGAGTAGAGGAGATTCCCACCCTGTAGTTTGTCTTGTTGCTCTAGTCCATCCTCAGCTCCCATGTGGACTTGAAAGCCAGCCATCATCATGATAACCCGAGCCTGCCAACCACAGGAGCAGCAGCAATGGAGCCAGCACACTTTCAAAGATCCGTTCTTAGAAAATGCTCAGTATTTGAAATGTCTGCGAGTTTCCTATAAAAGCTCACTCACAGCTCTTATCTGCATTTGACTTCATTCAGAGCTCACTTTATCCATTTCCCTTCAGGTGTTCACAAAACAAAAACCAGACCAAACCAAACCAAACCAAAATAACACAAAACAAAACACAGGCAGTTCTTGAACTTTGAGCTAACTGAGTCAGTAGCATAATATTGAGAAACAATTGCTCACCAAAACCAAAAGATATAAAAGGCAAATCTGGATTGAAGATGCCTTTGAACAGTTCTGATATATTCTGGGAAGCCAGAAGTCTGCGTTTATTCTTCATATGGTGAGCATTTTCAGTGAAGATCCTCATTTCCAGGTAACTCGAGAATCAATTAAATCAGGAAGTAAAGCCTGGGGCAGATTGTTAAGCAACCTAATTCTTAAAGCTTGTGTCTCAGTTAAGGTTTCTATTGCTGTGATAAAACACCATGACCAAAGGAACTTGGGGAGGAGAGGACTTATTTTGCTTATACTTTCACATCACAATTCTTATCAAAGGAAGTGGACAGGGACCCAAACTAGGGAAGAACCTGTGGGAAAGAGCTGGTGCAGAGGCCTTGCAAGAGTGCTGCTGACTGACTCACTCCTCATGGCTTATCCAGCCTGCTTTCTTAAAGCACCCAGTACCACCGGGCCAGGAGTGGTACCACCCACACGGGGCTGGGCCCTCTCACATCAATTGTCCATCAGGAAAAAGCTCCACAGGCTTGTGGATAAGCCAGTCTTATGCAAGCAGTTGCTCAAATGAGGCTCTCTCCTCTCAGATGAGTCTAGTCTGTGTCAAGCTGACAAAAAAAAAAAAACCAAACTAGCCAGCACACTTAATCTCTTGTCAGCTTGCTGGACAAACATCACTCTTCAACTCCAAACTTCCCTCTTTGTTCCTAAAATTGCATGTTAATTTTATATCACAATATGAAGCATTCCAACTTTGAAAATTTTCACAATCATTAAAAACTGAATCCTTTAAAAGTTCAGATGCTCTTTGTTCCTTCTAAGCCCAGCACCGCTCTTTGAAGGGGTCCTTATTGGTCACGTAGTATCAGATCCTACTCTCATTTGTTCAATGCTTTGTTCTCCACATAGTTCAAGTGTTCCCAAACATGATTCCTTCACCCTCAGGCTGGGGTTTGCTTACAACACTGACTTTATTTCTGGTTAATCATTTTTGTGCGCTCTGTCCCCTAACATGCTCCAAAGAAACCTACAATGCTGATGCTACCATTGCCTTCTATTTTCTTATGAGGGACAAAGTGGTTGAGGCACCAGTGTCATAGGTAGACTTTAAATCTCTACTGTCTATACTAGAAGCCGTAAACTTAACTCACAATCCTCACTCCCAAGTCCATAGATGGTTTCCCTGCACGCATAACCTCTGCCCCGCTCATGGCACACAGCAAGGGCCTGTAAATCTTGCTTCTGTCTACTTCTTCAACATTAACTACTTTCTCTTGGTTCACTTTGCTCTTACCATGCCATGCCTGCTCTTCCTTTAATGCATTAAACTTATTTCTAGGTCTCTGTTCTAGCTACTACATCTCCTTTGACGATTCTTCATGCCCCCGATTCCTCATCACACTAGTGTCTGCTCACAAATTGTCATCTCAGAAGTCTCATCCATGACTGTATTATCATAACTACAATTATCTCACCTATGGTCTTTTTTCTGTAGTACCATAGTTTCACGTAGTCGTCAGTACTTAAAGTTGCTGTTTTATTTGGTAATTATCTGTTGACTCTCACTAGAATTTTTTAGATCCTCACAAGGTTTGTTTCTCTATGTCAAGCACCTAGAGCAAAATATATGGAAAGGTAGATGACTCCGTCCATACACAGTCCACATGTATCTGTTGAGTACCTTCTCTGTGACTGGCCAGATGATGATAAGACAGATTGAACTACAATGTACAGATTGACATAGGGTGGATTTTGCCACTGAAAGTTCTGCAATTTTTTGAAGAAGGAAATGTGACTGGGACAGGAGAAATGGCTGAGTTGATCCCACATTTAAAAAAAAGAGTCAGGCATGGAGGTGTGCCTATAATCTCAGCATCGAGAGTCTGAGACAGGAGGATTTCTGGTGTTCACTGCTAAGCCAACCTAGCTGAATCAGTAAGCCCCAGGTCTCACTGAGAGAGCATGTCTCAAAAACCAAGGTGAGCCGAGGAGTGGTGGCGCATGCCTTTAGTCCCAGCACTCGAGAGTTAGAGGCAGTCGGATCTCAGTGTGTTCCAGGCCAGCCTGGTCTACAGAGTGGGTTCCAAGACAGTCAGGGCTGTTACACAGAGAAAGCCTGTCTTTAAGAAAAACCAAAACAATTAATAAATAAAGTAGATGACCACTAGAGAGGAAAATCTGCAATTGATCTCTAGCTTCCACACACATGTGCATGCATTTCCACCCATAAACATGTACACACACATATGAGTGCACACGTGTGTGTACACATACACAATGTATGATAAATAGACAGGACACTCCTAGAGAAGAAGCCTATGTGTTATAATGTGTAGCATGAGGCAAGCAGGCCTGCTTTTTGTGCCGCCCGGCTCCCGCATGGCTAGCTTGACACCCGAAATAACAACACACATATTGTATTCATTTAAACACTGCCTGGCCCATGAACACCACTGTACTATACCTGATTCCATTTCCAAAGGCAGTTTTCCTAGAAAGCTTTCTACCATGTTTTGTGGACTAATCAGAATAACTAGTAACAATCTTAAAATCATGAGATTCACATAGGCTATAGTATCAGATACTTCTTCTTAAAATTCTGTGTCTGGTTTATCTGACTTTAGTGGAACTGTTTAATGCTCTAGATGACTCAGTTTCATAGTCTTTTCCTTTTGTCAGTCTTTAATTCCCCCCTATTTTACAGACATATTAAAAATTATTCCCTTATTACATTTCAAAATTGTTGTTTTTTTCATTTTCTTTTATTATTTCTGTTTTTATTAGTTCTTTGAGAATTTATCCTATGTGGTTTGATCATATGCACCCCCAACTTCTTCCAGATCTACCCACCTTTCCTGACTCACTCAACTTTGTGTACTCTTTTTTCTAAGACCATCAAGTACAGTTTGTGTTACCTATATACTGTTGAGTGTGCAGACACCCAGTGGTGCATGGTTAACCTACCAAGCACTATACTGTCCAAAAGAACTGACTTCACCTGTTCCAGAAGTTACCAATTGCCAGTAGTGCCTCAGCTAGGACTAGGACTCGGTGCCCATCTCCCCACTCTATGGTGGGATTATTTGGATTTGAATTTCACAGGACTTGTGCCTGCTGTTCCAATCTCTGTGAATTCCTATATGCAGCTACCCATTGTGTCTGAGGAACACTGTTTTAGGCATCAGTTTTCTCTGGCTCTTACAATCTTTCAACCCCCCTCTTCTAAAAATGACATCTTAGCCTTGGGAGGAGAGTTGTGATGTACTTGTCGCACTTAGGGATGAGCATTTCACAGCCTCGTAATCTCTGTACCTTGTCCATTTGTGAGTCTCTGTGTTGATAACCACCTACAGCAAAAAGAAACTTCTCTAAATGGGAGTTGAGTGATTCAGTAATCTATGGATATACCAATATGTTATTAGGAGCTGATTTAATACTGTGTCTATTTAGTAGAATAATCATGATAGGTTCTCCCTTAGGGCCTAAGACCTACCTAGCCACATGTTTGGGTCTTGATAATGGTGCCAGGTATGGGTTTCATCTTGTGGAGAGGAATTGAAATCCAATCAGAAAGGTTGGTTACTCTCATGGCATCTGCACCACTAATGCACCATTGGGAATGACTTGACTGGGAAGAAATTATTGTATCTCTCAGAATCATATCTGGGTAAGACTGATGATTATTTTTACCCCAGTAGTATAATAGCACCTCCCAGCCTTATGAAAGTTTGCCACTATGAATGGAGCTTCCAGGTCAGCACCAGCTTGACCCAAGTTCTATGACTCAAGCATGTAATAGCGTCAGTAGTAGAGTCTTACACTCAAGCTCTGGAGGCTAAGCAATGGCACTGGTAAGAGCCTGTTTTGGGGTCTGTGAGACCAAACTGGCCAGCAAACTCAAAAGCCTGTTTAGGCTATCACAAGGCTTTGATTTGTTAGTGTATCATGTTAGTCTCCCAGAGACTTTTACTATCTGCCAAATGCTACCATGGAACACTTCTACAAGATCATCCTCCTTCATTCCTACAATATGAAGAGGATCCCAGCAGCAGCTCCCAAATACATGAACTTATGGAAGTCAGTTCTAGGGGTGGAGCATGGTGATTAAGGTACAGAAACCCTATTTTGAAAAACCAAGTAAAAAAGCAAAACAACAAACAATACTAACAAAAACCCTTCGAAATGAGTTTCATATTTGTGGATCCAACCAACTGTGGATTGAAAATATTTTTTAAATTGCTTTTACTGAATCAATATTCTTTCTTTTTTTGAGGTGGGGTTTCTCTGTGTAGCTCCGGCTATCCTGGAACTCACTTTGTAGGCCATGCTGGCCTTAAACTCACAGAGATCCACCTGCCTCTGCCTAGCAAGTGCTGGGATTCAAGGCATGCATATTCACTGCTCAGCTGATATTTCTTATTAAAATTCTCTTAGCACTATACTTTAAAAAGTAGTTATATAATATTTTCTTTGTGTTAGACATTATAAGGAATCCAGAGATTCTTGCTGTTTGTCCAAAGAACCCTCATTTGGTTCTCAGCACCAACATTGGGCAGCTCACAACTGCCTGTGTCTCCAGTTTCAAGGGATCCAAAACTTCAACTTCCATGGGTACCTGCACACAGTACCACAGTACACACACACACACACACACACACACACACACACACACAGAGTCATACATATAAATAAATGAAAGAATTTAAAGATTATGTGATGTTCATAGAAAGATGTTTGTAGGTGTTATATAAATACTATGCCACTATTAGACATTGTTGGTATCTGATAAAGGTCCTGGAAGCAACTCCCTTTGAACACCAAAGGACAGATGTGCATACATATGCGTGTGTGTTTGTGTATGTGTGTGTATTCTATATTTTGACTACATAAACTTGTACTAATTGTGTCATATCATTTTATTTTACTAACATTAATCATTTGCTGAATGCAAAAGATATTCTCTAAGCTAAGCAACAAACTTGTTAAAGTATTTTTCATCCCTTGTACAGATATTTTCTTCTCATTGCAACATTGCATACTGAAAGAAAGAAGGAGGAATGCAAGAATCAAGAACCTGGGGCTGTAGTGATGGCTCAATGGCTAAAAGTACTTTCTTCTTGCAAAAGATCCAGGTTTGATTGCTAGCATTCACGTGGTAGATCGCAACTATCTGTAATTACAGTTCTGAGGGATCTAATGCCTTCTTATGGCCTCTGCAGGTACTGCATGCATGTGGTGCACAGACATATATACAGGCAGAATACCCACACACATAAATGAATGAATGAATGAATGAGTGAGTGAATGAATGAATATTTTTTAAATGTCAGGGACCTAAAGGAAGTAACGAGGCTCAACAACCTTGAAAGTTGTAAGATTCAGAAGCATTAACTCCAGAGGGGAAGCCTCTTTGGTGGAGGACATTGCAGTTATACTGGGAGCCCCAAGGATGCAAATTTGTGAGTTTTCAGCCATGCTAACGTGGCCTTTTTGGTTATACAAAAATGCCTTTGGGTCATCCATTGTCCTACAAGTAACCCTCACTCATTAGCCTGTAAGTAACCTCAATAAAGACTAGGGAGAAATGTTTCTCTAGTCTCTCCTCAATTCTCTCTCTGGGATGAATAGATATTTCAGTGCGTTTCCCCAGGAAAAGTCACACAGAGACACCCTTCCTCCATAAACTCCTCCCCACAATATATGATTAACAAAATAGATGACTGTTGTTATAATTTACAGAAGACAGATCCTTAGAAAGAAGCTATTGTGTGACAGTTTTCTCCAAGATTATAACATTCCACCATGCAGGAAGCCCCTCAAGGCAGAAGGTAAGCTACTCAAAATAGTTTCAGGAAGTCCCTGAAACTGACCAAACCCACTGGGCCCCTGCATCCCAGAGTAAGCAATGAAGATTTTCGAGAGTCACTCTCAGACAAGACAAGCTGAAAAGAAGACCCTGAGTGGACCTAAGCTGCACAAAAGATTCTCCAGCAAGCCCAGCTGGCCGAGAGAAGCAGAAACCAGCTCAGCTCCCTGGAAAGACTTAACCCCTTGGGGTACCTGGAAAGGGCACTCTCCAACCTGTGGAGCTGCCAGGATTTGCAGTGTTCTCTGGGGCCCCAGCTTTGGAAGCTGTCACCATGCTGGAGTGGGCCTTGTGGATACAGCTGACTCTGAATCATCTGAGCTCTCATAAGTAACCCCTTACCCATATTCCTGTAATTAACCTCAGTGAAACTCATTGGGTCGGGACTGGAGAGATGGTTCAGTGGTTGAGAGCACTGACTGCTGTCTAGGGGATTGGGGTTCAATTCCCAGCGCCCACATGGCAGCTCATCACTGTCTGTAATCCAGCTGCAAGTGATAGATTTGACACCCTCACACAGACATACCCCAATGCACATGAAATAAATAAACATTAAAAAACAATTCATCGATTCATCAAGATGGGCTTTGGTAGTACCTGTACTTTATTCTGTCATGAGTAGGTGTATGTGTTGGGATGAGTAGGTGTATGTGTTGGGATGAGTAGGTGTATGTGTTGCTTCTCCCCAGGAAAAGCATGGTCACACAACAGAAGCTGTGATGAATTACCCTTCAGATGGGTTTTGTTAGGAAAAATGATGGCACCAAGGCCACAAGCAGCCATGTCTGCAGGGAGGGAGAGTGAGTGGGCAGTCGGGTCCAAAGACAAGTTTCATCAGGAGAGATAGCCACCAGGGATAGCAGATAGCGCGGTGACTTCCTAAATGAAAAGACCCTTCGGTTCCTAGGGGAGCTAACACATTGCTCCATGCAATGCTGTGCAAAGCGATTTTAAGGGGGCCATAGGCTGGCCTGTCATTCCCAAAGAACAAAGGGCGTGTCCTGCTTTCATAGGTTTTCAGTACGGGGAGTTCCATACCACATGACCTAGTCTGTACCCAGAAATTCAGAAGGCGCTGAAAAAAGGAAAGTTAAAATTCAAGGTCCTTTGGAGTCTGAGAGAGAGAGAGAGAGAGACTAGCCTTGTCTGAAGCTGCAAATGGGGGAGGGAACTCAGCTCCAGGAGAGCTGGGACATCACAGCAGACAGCTGGGGCCAAGGCCTGATTTCTGGGAGGGAGAGAGAATGGTTAGGGCTGTGGTTCTCTACCTTCCTAATGCTACGACCCTTTAGTACAAGTCCCCGTGTTATAATGACCCCCAACTCTAAAATTATGTTTGCTGCTACTTCATGACTGTAATTTTGCCACTGTGTTTTCTGATGGTTTTAGGTGACCCCTGAGAAAACAGAGGGTAGTGACACTCAGGTTGAGAAGCACTGGGCTACAGGGACTGTAATGTACCAGTAGTGTCTAGTGAAGATCGGGTAACTATGACAACTTTGAGCTGAAATCACATGGGTTGGCTCAAAACTGTACATTTCCATTACTACTTCAGCTGGTTAGCTCAGAAACTATGTTAAAGGTCTCAGGGAGATAGTACTTGGAGCTTTCAGAACGCCATAGCCTAATGTTTTCTTCAAATAGGCTTTGATTTTAGCAGAACACATTCTTCAGGTGAAATCTTTTCATACCAGGCTCTCACAAAATTCTTATCCATGTTTCCTTGGAGACATTCTTGCTCTAATGCGTGCAGCAGGGGTCTGTGCATCTTCCCCAAGCTGCTGTCTGGGTGTGGCTTTAGTGCTTGTGTTTTTCTCACAGTCTTCTTGAAAAGTGTTGCCCTGTTGCACTGAGAGAGGGTGTCGGCCTAGTTTGTCTTTTTTGTTGCGGACCAAAAGCACCTTGGGGAGGAAAGGATTTAGGGATCTTACAGCTTGCAGTCCGCCCTGGAGAGAGGTCAGGGCAAGCGCCTGAGCAGAAACTGAAGCAGAGACCACAGAGGAACACTGCTCTGTTGGCTGGCTCCTCTGGCCTTTGTCACATTCCTTTCTTATGCAACCCAGGGCCACCTTCCCAAGGGGGTCTCTGCCCACAGTGGGCTGGGCCTTCCCATAGCAATCTTTAGTTAAGAAAATGCCCCTACAGACATGCCCATTGGCCAATTTCTCAGTTGAAGTTTTCTCTTCTCAGGTGACTCTAGTAGACAAAAACTAAGTAGCACAGGTCTCAAACTTGGTGATAATAGGATCAGCACAGAGTCTAGGACCACTCCTTAGAAACGCTTGTCATCTTTGAAAGAACTTCCATCAGAGAGAAGCTCTGACACTGGAGTATAGGTCCCTCATCAGCAGATTACTAGGCCTCGTGAGAAAGGGACTTTCTCTTTGAGTCCTTGAATTTTCCTGATTCCTTTAGCACACTGTCAGTAATTTGAATTATTCATCCCAGTAATGAATGGTATCATCACTGAAGAGGAAACATCATCAGGGGTTGCTGAATCTATGCCAGTAGTCTGAGGTTTTCCACTTCCTTTCCTGCGGGCTCTGTGGTTATGTCATCTATTGTTCCCATGTGAAAGTGTCTGTGTCCTCTTAACTCCAGCAGCCTCATTGACTACATACAGCCCTTGAGTATAGCACCCAGGGCTCTCACACCTGTTGCTGCCTCATCCAGCCCCCTTTAATCAAATGTTCTTGCTTTCCTGAAGCCTAAACCAAATGTAATACACACTGAATGCATGTGGCAGTAGCTGTGTTCAGGATTGTACCAATTTTATTCCACTATTTAATAATTGGCAGTATTCTGATCAAAAGAGTGGCATTTCATTGTTGTTTTCATTTGGTCTTCTCTGATCCCCATGAAAGGAAGGCTAGTTTTTCTTTTGTTTTGATTTTTTTTAATTGCCCACATGTTAAAAACCCTTTACTCGCTGACCCTTGGGGAAATTTAAGGATAGTCTTTATTAAAAAAAAAAAAAAGACTCACATTGGTGAGGTTTAACACTTAAACTTTGTTAAAATTTTATCTTTAAATTATAATTCTGAATATTTTAAATCCTTATATAACTAAAATCTTTTCTCAACACATTTTAAAAAGGAATGACTTCTGCCTGTCTGGTGATACATGCATCTTGCCTGGATCATTCCATGCTTCTGTATTGTTCATTGCTACTGATGTGTTTAGTATCGTCAGTGTTTCTAGAAATATGGCTCAAATTCATGACTAAATAAATACTTTGAAGTTTATAAAAGGTTATTTTCCCAGTCATTTTCTTAAGTTTCTTTCCTCAGCATCTACTTGGCTCCTTAGTTTATTTCTAAGTATTTTGGTATTGATACTATTGTGAACAAAATCATTATCTTAAATTATCAAAATTTTTTTATTGCTGTGTAGAAATATAATTAGCTTTGCATTAATCTGTGTGCTGAAATTTATTTACTAAACTTTTATTGAATCTTTAGGGTTTTCTACATGTGCGGTCATTTTCCTTTCCCAGTTTGACGTCCCCTTTCTTGCCTGATTGCTCCAGCTAGAGCTCCTTGTCACTAGGCGTTGGACAGAAGTGGTCAGATATGGCACCTCGTCATGCTGCATTGGTCTTTGCTGCTGGAGTCTTGGCCAGTGTTGTTGTGTTCGGTATTTCCTCCCATTTCTGGTTTTCCTCAGGAATGTACATTAATTTTATTCAATAGCTTTTCCCTCTATCATTTGAAAAAACACAGTCTTATGTTTCCCACTTTAGTCTATTAATATAACATGTCTCATAGATTTTGGTATGGTGAGCAATTTATGTATACTGAGAATGACTCTCACTTGGTGTTTAATATTTCTGTTATGCTGTTGAATTCCATTGGCTAGAATTGAATATTTTTATGTGTTTGAATCTTTTGCCTGTATGTATTTATGTGCACCATGTGTGTACATGGTACCTGAGGAGGCCAGAGAGGGGTGTCAGATCCCATAGAACTGTACTGCTGATGGTTGTGAGCCACTCTGTGAGTTCTTGGACCTTAACCCAGGTCATCTGTAAGAATAAGCAGTGCTCTTAATCAACAAGCCATTTCTCTAGCCCAGCATTAGTTTTTTAATATATTTTACTGATTTTTATTGAGCTGTACATTTTTCTCTGTTCCTCTCCCTAACTTTCCCCTCCCCTTCAACACTCTCCCAAGATTCCCATGCTCCCAATTTACTCAGGAGAGCCTTTCTTTTTCTACTTTCTACTTCCCATGTAGATTAGATGTATGTATGTCTCTCTTAGAGTTTCCATTGTGGTCTAGGTTCTCTGGGATTGTGATTTGTAGGCTGTTTTTCTTTCTTTTTCTTTCTTTCTTTCTTTCTTTCTTTCTGTCTGTCTGTCTGTCTGTCTGTCTGTCTGTCTGTCTGTCTTTTGGTTTTTAGAGACAGGGTTTCCCTGCATAACAGTACTAGCTGTCCAGGAACTAACTCTTGTAGACCAGGCTGGCCTCAAACTCGCAAGGATTCACCTGGCTCTGCTTTCTGAGTGTTGGGACTAAAGGCCTGCGCCACCACCACCTAGCCAGTAGACTGGTTTTTTTGCTTTATGTTTAAAAACCACTCATGAGTGAGGACATATGGTAATTGTCTTTCTGGGTCTGGGTTACTTCACTCAAAATGATGTTTTCTGGCTCCATCCTTTTGCCTGCAAATTTCAAGATGTCGTTGTTTTTTCTGCTGTGTAGTACTCCATTGTGCAAATGTACCACATTTTCCTTATCCATTCTTTGGTTGAGGGGCATTTAGGTTTTTTCCAGGTTCCGGCTATGACAAATAATACTGCTATGAACATAGTTGAGCACATGTCCTTGTGGCATGATTGAGCATTCTTTGGATATGTACACATAAGTGGTATTACTGGGTCTTGAGGAAGGTGGCTTCTTAATTTTCTGTTAAATCACCACACTGACATCCAAAGGGGCTGTACCATCTTGCATTCCCACCAGCAATGCAGAAGTGTTCCCTTCTCCCCACAACCTCTCCCGCACAAGTTGTCATCAGTGTTTCTGATCTTGACCATTCTTTCAGGTGTAAGGTGGAATCTCAGAATTGTTTTGATTTGCATTTCTCTGATGACTAAGGATGTTGAACATTTCCTTAAGTGTCTTTCAGCCATTTTAGATTACTCTGTTGAGAGTTCTCCGTTTAGGTCTGTGCTCCATTTTTTGCTGGATTATCTGTTCTTTTGATGACCAATGTTTTGAGTTCTTTGTATATTTTGGATATTGGACCTCTTTCTGATGTGGGGTTAGTGAAGATCTTTTCCCATTCTGTAGGCTGTCGTTTTGTCTTGTTGATGGTGTCCTTTGCTTTACAGAAGCTTTTTAGTTTCAGGAGATCCTATTTATTAATTGTTTCTCTCACATGTCTTGGGAATGTTTTTCTAAAATATACATGTTCATGATCAAATGAGCTAGAATTATCCATAACAAATATTTAAGATTTTCAAAGTCTAAATTTATGTTGAAAAATTGATCATTCTTTTATTATATTCTCATAAGATATTGTAGTGGGTTACTTTGATCAGTAATTTGGGGGTTTTAGAAAACTAAAGATAAGATCTTCAGTGTACTTTCCAAAGATAATTTCCAAGTAAGATAGAACACTGGAATAGACGGGTAAACATAATACCCAAACTAGAGCGATTATACCTTTGGGTCTGTAAATGAATATAATCATTTCTGCCACATTATGGAAGGGAAATAAGTGGTGTAAGGATGCATAAAGTGTACCCATGACACCTACTAAGTCTGATGAAAGGACAGAAATTTATCATTTTCCACTCTTCTTTATTTAGGAACCACACTTTACAGCGATAATATGTGAATGAAATTCTTCTAGGAATCTCAAGATAATAAGGTTTATCTCACACTGTAGCTCAGGCTGACCAGGACTTGTGTCTTCCAGACTGGCCTTGTTGAACTTATGGCAATTCTCCTGCTTCAGCCTCCCAAGTGCTTGGAATATTTTTAAGGGCAAAAATGATAGTGTTTCTGCCCTAAAGCACAGTGACTTGCTGTTCTATGATGCAATAATAATAATAATAGTGAATGACAAAATTGAGCATTATCGAAAGCTGTAAAAGAATCATAAAAAGGAACAAAAATAGACACGAAAATTTTGCAAAAGCTTTTTGTGTATATGTAAACTGATGAATTAAGAATGATTTTACAGTACTACAGGTTAATTTAAGTGAGTTTAAACCCCTAAGGTAACTGACTGCCTTCTCCCTCCCCAGTAACAGTTAACTGCCAGCATCTCCTCAGGGAGGGGGAGGATCTCATGTAGCTGCCTTCTACAGTTGTATTGCTTGGCTTATGGATCCTCTCTTCATCTTGCTCAACAGCCTGCTAACTGCCATTAAGCCCTCGGGGAGGGGAGGGGCCTCTTGTCTCCTCCATGAGGGAATGTTGATGGTCTAATCTTGCACAGGTCTTACATAGGTAAGCACAGCTGCTGAGAGTTCAAATTACAATGCTTTCTTACTTTTATTGTGTAAGACCATCAATAGATACCTATGGGTTCTTGATCACAGCAAGCTAAAAAGTGATTTTTTTTCCTCCATGAAAATGAAAATTTGGGGGTTACTAATCTGCTCTTATCATAAATTACTAAAACATTATTTATATTGGTTTTCTATAACTACTGTAACAAATTACCTAACTTTACTAGTTTAACACAGAATACATTCATTTTTTTATAGTTTGGAAAGTAAATAACTATGCTTCTACGCTGGACTCTAGGGGAGAATCTATTTTCTTGGCTTTTCGTGATTCTACAGCTACGTTCTTTGACTTCTGCCCATTTCCTTAGTCATTTTGCTTAGTCATCATTCCTCAAACTGTATTCTTTCTTCATAACCTTAAAGTCCTATCTGGGTGTTATAATAAACTTGACAGTCTCATTATCCATGAATTCTCTTTGCCATATAAAGTGACATTCACAAATTCCAGATGTCAGAACCTGAGTATCTTTGAAGGAGACATTATTAAGTGTAACATATTTTTGATATAATGTTGATCAAACAGCAAAGATTGACTCTGATCACAGTGAGGGTTTTCCCCCTAAGATGATCGTGTCCTTGACTATTCTTTTTAAAACAACAACAACAACAACAAAAAAACAAAAACAAAAGCAAAAACGTGCAAAACTTACATTTATAGTTATGCTAAAATCTTTTTTATACTTATCTAAATATTTTCACTTTGAATAATAGAAAACCAAGGTACAACTCAAACTTCCTAGCAACTGGTTAATTTTGCTTTCTTAAGTCAAACCCAAAATCAATAATACAGTAAAATACAAAAAAAAGAATGTTATCTTTCATGGATAAACTTGTCTTTAAGAGATCCAAAGAGATGTTGGAAACAAAAGATTTGTTCATTCAATTTATAAGAGTGATGTTTAAAAAATTACCTTTATTTGCGATGTCAGGATTGAGAAGTCACAGGCAAAACCACCAAAGCAAAAGAGGTGCTTAGTCTTGTCAATATTCACTTCAGTAGGGAAAATGGTGTTGATACAAGTATAGTTAGGACTCTTTATGCACAGCTTCTCCATCTAAAATTCAACCAACTAAAGGCCAAAAATGTTAGAATAATGTGTATGTACTGAAGAGGTATAATTCCTTGTCATCCTTCCCTAAACAATATAGAATGAAAGCTGTTTACATTGTGTTTTTATAAATGGCCTAGAGCTGACGTGAATTACAGGCAAGTGGTAGTATATGCCTGTAGTAGTCCCAGATATTTAAGAATCTGAGGCAGGAGGATCATTTGAACTCACAAATATGAGATCAGTCTAGACAATATAACAAGGTACTGTTCAAATAAAATAAAATGAGATAAAATATAGGGAAATACGGGTATATACTATAAACAAATACAACACTACTATATATACTAGACTTGAGCATGAATCAGATCTTCATATCAAAAAGGGCCATCTGGGAACCAATATCAGATACTTGAGGACAGAAGTATTAAAGTTCTAGGTTATATGGAAAATTTCTAGAGCCCAACTTCAATTATCAGGGTCCAGTTGGTGCTTCCTCATGATATAAGGCAAAACATTATAGTGTTGGCAGTTGTTATTTTAGTAATTTAAAAAAACTATAAATCTTTCTTTTGGCTATCACTGGTTAATGTTCTGCTGGTTTTCCTCAGACATCTATTTTAAACAAAGTTTAAAAAACAGAGGAGATTTTGAAATAATTCAACCCTGGCAGAAATCATAACTCCAAAAGTAGGAGTAAAATCATCTTTCACTAAATTAATTCCTTTTCCTTTCTTTTTTCTCTTCCTACACATTTTATTCATGTTATAGAGGGATTTCTTTATCATTTGCTTTCTTCTCAATCCTTAGGAGTTGAGGGGTACTGAATCCATCACTACTTTGATGACGCAGGAAAGATTTCAGATTCACATTTCCAAATACCAAGAGTTCCCTCTAGTGCCAGGATCCAGTTATCCTTTCTCTACTCCTACTGAGCACAGCAATGTCCATTGACATCTCTGAAGCATAATCGCATCTTAGGTCGGTATTTCTCCAAGTAAAGCAGCTGTTTGGAATTTAATAATCCCCTTCCTTTTTGTTCATGGAATATCAGAACCCATGCCGAGGTATGAACAACATGAACTAGGGCCCAGGTCCAGTATTGACATGGCACATACATCCCTCTTTGTTGCTCTTACAAAAGGCACACTCAGTTCTGGGCTTTGTTAATGCCACCTTGAAGACAGAGTGGAGTGTGTTGTGTCACACACACACACACACACACATCTCACATCATTCACAGGTGGAGCCGTAAGAATCTACATGACTTGGCTGAGTTCACAAGGACATGTCAATGAAGAGCTGAACTGGGGACCTCATGTAGAAGGGAGAGACAGCAGAGAGCTCTGTCTCTGCACCACGTGAGGATGTAGAGCTGAAGCAGAAGCGCGGTACTTTGGAGGGACCTGTGACTCACTGTTCCAGGTCCCTTCTCCCATAAACGTCTCTGAAATCCTGACTGAAGTTTCCTGCCTTTGGGATTCTCTAATATTGAAGGCAATGAGATTTTTCTGATCTCAGTGTGGGAGGCAGGCAGGGAGAATAGGGGCCATGCGTATCTCTGTGTGTGTGCCACGGTGAGTGGACAACCTCAGATGGCAGTCTTTCCTCTTCACCTTCTTTGAGACAACCTTTCTTTGTTGTTTTTCCACTGTAGATCAGTCTCTTTGGCTCTGGCATTTCTGGACAGTCAACTGTCTCTGCATGTCATCTCCCCATAGGAACCGTGAGAGTGCATATACTTCTGCTGTGTCCAGCATTTACATGGGTTCTGTGAATTAAAACTAAAGTCCTTATCATTGCATGGCAGGTACTTTCCACCAAGCCATTTCTCTTCCTAGTACCATTCCTGGACATTTCAGTTTTAGGGTTTCACAAGAATTAGGATATTTGCATTCAGGTGCAAGATTCCCTATGGGGTGAAAAGCCAGAGTTTAAGACCCTGTTTGTGGATAGAGAGATGGCTCAGTGCTCCAGGGCATCTTTCTACTCCTCCAAAGGACCAGAGTTAAGCTCTCTGTAACCACATCAGGTGGCTAACAACTGACTGGATCTCAGTCTCCAGAGAACCTATACCCTCTGAACTCTTGGGGCACATGCACTCACATGCAGACACCCACATACACATAATTTTTAAAATCTAATTAAAAGCAGCTGTGTAATGCACCCAATATGGCATTATCTCTACAGTTAATGCTGCAAGAGGAGGAAATGAAAGGTTGTAAGAAATTGTTTTACGTCCTGAAAGGTGAAACCTTGATGGAAGCCAGGCTCTTTTGTGTGCTTCTGTATCTAGTCCCATGCTCAGGAGGCCGAGGCAAGCTTGAACAGCAGAACAAAACCCATCTCCCAAAAATTTTCCCCTAAACAAAATTTACTTAGTTATGGGAAAAACAAAGCTTTAATCTTTGCTTTCCAAAACAAAGAGTCCTTAGAATGCACGGGAAAAACAGTTTGTTGAGAACCTGGAGTCTAGCTCTGCTTCCCAGACAAGGCTGTGCTCCCAGTGAACATCCGTGTGCACCGCGACCCCTGCTGGACAAGTAATTCTCTGCGGTCACCTCACAAACAGCAGGGAAAGAGGCTCCGGACAAGGCACAGCACAAGGCCAGGGACTCAGCTCTGCCCTCTAGGGGATGAATGGAGCCAGGCACGATCTCCAGAGGTGCCCCTGAGACAAACTGGACAAGAAGCAGAAACCCAGCTACTTGGAGACAGTTGGCACCTGCATCTCAGCCCTCAGAAACACCATTCTCTACTGGAACAGTGAAACTATAGTCCTGGACGATTAAGACTCTAATGACGGCATCCGTGAGAGAAACTCGCTGCCCTGAGTCTCTTGTGCTGTCTTCCTGCCATGGCTCCCATAGTTGCCTCAGCTCCCAGGACAAATCAGGAAACTGTTTAGAAAGGGGATAAGATTGGAGAATCTGGGAGGGGAAACTGGAGGGAGGAAATAAGAGAAGTGGGGAGAGAAGGGGAGAAATACAACCTGATTTACTAAAAACAAATGGGAAAATCAGACTTTCTGAGGCAGAGGAAGAAGAATATTTATCAATTATTCATGTTAGATGATCACTGGCATCTTTTTTTTTTAAATTTTGAGGCACTCAGTAAAGTCCCACCCACCAGACAAGACAAGGATCCTGGGTATGGGTTCCATCAAAATTACTGAGCTGTTGGACTGGCTGGCTAGGACTGCTTTTGTAGGGGACAATGTCACCCATGTGGTTTTTTTTAATTAAAAATTTTCATTTATTTTATATCCCAACTGCAGTTCCCCCCTCCCTCCTGTCCTCCCATTCCCTCCCCCTGCCTCCCCTCTGCCCCCCATCTACTCCTCTCTTGTTTCTGGTTCAAAATGGTCACCCATCATTTTAACACATCACTTTTCCAAGAGGTTTAGGCCACAAGGCTGGAACATCATCTCTAAACTCAAGCTCCTGATACTGAAGGATCTCTTGCTAATGGGGAAAAAGAACTGCATTCATGTGAGCAGAGTTGTTTCAGCCACTGTGTACGTTACTTTACTATTGTTGGGACACTTCACTATGAGCCGAGAAACTTTTGGAAGGAAGGGTTTGCTTGGCTTATGGTTCCAGAGAGATAAGCGTGCATTGTGGAAGCTAGCAACAGGTAGAGGAGTTCTAACAGAAGCTAGGTGTAGTAAGGAGGTCGCTTGTTGGTTCCTGGCCTCTTAGCCCCAAAATAATCTCTCAGAAACTGAATTGTTTAAATCACTGCTTGTCCCATTAGCTCTAGCTTCTCACTGGCTAACTCTTACATCTTCGTTTAACCCATCTCCATTAATCTGTGTATCAACACGAGGTTGTGGCATTGCAGCAGAGTTTTAGCATGTCTGTCTCTGGCAGTGACTCCATGGCTTCTCTCTGACTCTGTCTTTCTTTTTTCCAACATTCAGTTTTGTGAGGGCCAGCCATGATAATCTAAGTCTGGACAGAAAGGAAATTTTTTACTTCCTCCAACCATTATCACCTGGGACTCTGGCCATCGATAAATTTAAATGGGATATCAATAGTTTACCCTGAGATAATGCCTGGTAGGCCAGATTACCTGACCCCCACCCAAGAGCAGACCATTCAAAGGAAATTCCTGGCATTCCAAGCACTGTAATAGAAACACCTGGCAGGATTTCACCAGGACACTCCTAGACAAATGTCAGCCAATCAGGGGTCCTAAATCTCAGAGACCCCTCACCCCCAACTTTATTATTATAAAAACCCAATTCTAATTGAGCTCAGGGATCTCTGGATATTCCAATATGTTGGACATGTGGAGAGACCGAGTTTGCAAACTTGATCAAAATAAAGGCTCATTGCTTTTACATATGGGACTCGGTCTCCTTTGTTGTCTTTTGTGGGGACCCACGGATTTGGGTGTAACAAGTTTAGCTTTCCCTGTCTAGCTCTGTTCCCCTATAACTCTCCTATAGGCTCAAGGCAGTTCTTTTATCAATGGTAATCACAGTATACAGAGGTAAATCTAACATCAGCTAGGGGCTCATGTCTTGAATACCATGCACCAAGGAAAGAGAATCTCTCTCTCTCTCTCTCTCTCTCTCTCTCTCTCTCTCTCTCTCTTTCTCTCTCTCTCACCCCCCCCCACACACAGACACACACACACGAGAAGAAGAGAGAGAGAAAGAGAGAGAGAGGGAGAGAGAGAGGGAGAGAATACATAAAGAGAGGTAAGTGTAACACGAAGGCCCTGCTTGTTGGGGTTTCTGTCCCACCCGCCACCCCTGCTATTTAGTCCCAGAGTAAATCACACAGAGATTTCTATAAGTTATAAAGCTGATTGGCCTATTAGGTCAGGCTACTTATTTGCTCTTGTAGCTTATATTAACCCATTATTCTTATCTATGTTATCCATTGCCTCAGTACCTTTTTCAGTGGGGCAGATCACATCCTGCTGCTTCAGTGATTTGGGCAGGAGTGGGAGGAATCAACTTCCTTCTTCCCCAGAATTCTCCTGTTCTCATTCCATCATTTTAACTTCCTGTCTGGTTTTCCCACCTATCCTTCCTGCCTAGTCAGTCAGTGTTTATTTAAAACATGACTAACAGAATACAGACTATTATCCCGCACCACTTCCCCTCTTAAAAAAAAAAACATAGGAAAATATCCATAGTCCAGATTTTGGGAATGTGGGCATAGTATTCCAGGCTACTTCCAGCTGATTGGGGGCACTGATAATCTTATGGGGACCTACAGAAAATTTAGAGTTACAATCAAATCCTGACTGAAGTATCCTGTGAGTCTTGATCATCTCAGGCAGCAGTCTTGAACCTGTTCTGGATGTAGAACTCAGACATCTGGGCCATCTACTCCTGCTGGAGATTTCTCAGGTGGTCTTCCTTGATCAAAGCTGATTTTTCTTAACTCTGAATAAATACAGAGCCTCTCATTTTCTGTGGAAACAAAACCAAAATCTCTTCTCCAAAGTAAAATACCTTGGCTTCAAAATGGCACCCAACCTGGGGCTGCTCTGCTTGCTAGAGGCAAGCAAGCGCTCTCATCTAAGAGAAGCTACTGACTCACCTTTAGCTGCAAAACCCTGCAGCTCTTTTAAGAGGTCTTGCCATGAAACACTTAAACAGTGTTGTTGAAAAGCTGAACGCATGCTTTTCGGTTTTCAGCCGTATTAGGAAAAAAGCTGCGCTGTTTTAAAATGCTGGCTTTTTCAGCCGTCCTGCCAGGGCAAAATATGACTCTTTCAGGCAGGCAGTTTGACTGAGTGTGGTCTGTGAGCAGAATGCTGCAGTTTGTTTGCTGGCAAGGACCCTGAAACGCCATAGAGTTGTGACAATAAAAATGGCTATAGCCGGTACCTCTGCCAAGAGGCTGGAAAGCTAAGGAATGGGCTGTATCCAGCGGTCAAAACCATGGCTCTCTATATTGCTTAGCAAATTAAAGACTCATGTGGTAAAAAAAGAGAAATATACAGTAAAGAGAGATTCAAAGACAAAGAAAACCTCTAAATGATTTACAATGTGTTAAAAATATATGCAGGATAAAAGTTAAAATTCTTAAAGTAAAAAGAAAGAAAGAGAGTAGTTGGGTGTGGTGGTATACATCTTTAATCCCAATGCCTGGGAGACAGAGGTAGATTGACCTCTGTGACTTCAGGGGGCAGAGGTAGATTGATCTCTGTGAGTTCAAGGTGTAGTAGCACACACCTTTAATCCCAGCACCAGGGAGGCAGAGACAGACAGATGTCTGTGAGTTCAAGGACAGCCTGGTCTACAGAGTTATTCCAGGACAAAAATATACAAAGAACCTGTCTCAAAAAGTAAAAATAAACGAAATAGAGGTTAAAATAAAGTCACACAAAGATGCAAAATACACAGAGAATCTTGATACTGTATGCTATTATGCTCTCTTTGAATTGTTTGAATGCTGAGGAAGGATCAACAGCTGTTAAAATGTATTTATTAATAAATGCTACTGAACCAATCCAAGATAGATATTTTAAAAATACCTTGACTTCAAAATTTGGATCTAAGGTTATGATGCTTTGGAAAAGTTCTTGTTTTGTTTTTACAGAGGATGAGACCCTTTGGATTGCTTCTATCCCAATATGGTATGATAGACCACGCCCTCCTGAAAGGTTGCTGTGAACACCCTCAGAAAATTACTTCATTCAACTGCCAACTGAGATGAACCTAGCACACAGGTTTTTACCATGAAAGTCCTGATCAACAGTGACCCTGTACAGCAGGAAGAAGTTCGGAGAGAAATAACTGCGTCCATATTCCCAAATATTGTTTATAACTGTTCTTTTACATTTAAAAGGGGATATGGTATAGATATGAATAATTTGCATTGGTATGGATTTTAAGGTCAATTTTATTACATGTATATGTATTTCTGATCTTGATTAAGGTATTATGATTGTGTAGTTCATTTTAAAAATGTAATGTATAATTAGGAAATATAGGTTGTTAATGGATAATCATCAATAATAGTTAAGCTTGTAGTCATGTTAGTTAGATTTTCTAGATATATGGAAATATATTTCAGTTAGATAGCACCAGCTACTTCAAGAGGAAGATGGGCATTGAAGAGGCTCCTTATGGAGTTGGTTAGCCATTTGGGCAAGAAACTGCTCTTGCCTGGACTGTTGCATAAACTGGACACAGAGAACCTGCAGAGAGAGGACTGCTGAACTTGCCTAAAGGTGAGATGGTCTTTCAGGGTTCCTGATTCATGAAAGAGTCTGCATGACATTCTGCAGGACACAGCAGATAGTGACTGAATTGCCTTTGAAATTTCCTGCTTTATGGAAATGTCTGTTGTATACTATGGGGCTGTAGGCTGAAGATGGATGCCCCAACGCTACAAAAGAACTTTGGGTGACTGTACAGGCAGCCAAATGTCTCTGTCATTTCTAGAGTTTGGAAGTTGCTTACTTCTTGTTTGCTTAGGTAATATTATGTCCTTCTGGAGTCTTTGATGGAGTTGAAGAATGGATGGATAGTTATGGTTTTCCTTAGTTATGATAAAAGATAAAATAGATATAAATATTGTAACTGTAATTCTTGCTTTATAACTGTTTTGTTATATGTAATTTTGCTATGTTAAAGTTAAAGGCTTCCTTTTTGTTTACACAGAAAAAGGGGAAATGATGTAGGAGAGTCTTCTATCTATCTGATGCTTTCATTGGCTAATTAATAGAGAAAACTGCTAGGCCTGATAGCTCAGAACATAGGTAGATGGGGAAGACAGAACAGAATTGTGGAAGAAAGAAAGCAGAGGTAGGCAGATGCCAAGGAACCTGCCGCCAGGTCAGACATGCTGAATCTTTCCCAGTGAGCCACCACCTCATGGTGCTACACAGATTATTAGAAATGGGTTAAGGAAGATGTGAAAGTTAGCCATTAAGAGGCTGGAGCTAATGGGCCAGGTTGTGTTTAAAAGAATACAGTTGCTGTGAAATTATTTCTGATAAAGTTAGCTGTGAGCCAGCTGGCAGGAACGTAGTCCACCGCTCCTATCACTTCAAGTAAGGTCATGGTATTAGCAGGAAAATGAATGGAACTGTAATTGATTGTGATAAACAAAACAGACAAGATGCAGAAAGACAGATACTTGACAAGTTTTCCTCCGAGGGAGGAATCACTTGAGTTTGTATTTGAGTGTAGTGGTTGGGGGGCACCTGAAACCAGAAAGGAGATCAGGATAGGGGAACAAAAGATGTTAAATGAGTTAGAGAGTAAGTTGTAAGTTTAATTATGCAGCAACCAGGAAGGAGGACACTGGGGCCATTAGGGAGAAGGGTACCAGCAAGATGGAGACACAGGATAGGACAGGGTGATGAAGAAGGCTGAAAAATAAAAATAAAGTAACTATGAAAATGACATAATGAAGCCTATTATTTAATATAGTTAACATTAGTTAAGGCACTAGAGAGATGGTTCAACAGTTAATTTGGACAAATATACTTGCAGAAATCTGTAGATTAGGTTCCCAGCACTCACCTAATATGGACCACAACTGCCTGGAACTCCAGCACCAGAGGGCATCTGAAAGCCTGTTCTGAGTTTCATAAGGAACACCTGCATACACAAATGCACACACACACACACACCTAAAAAAAAAGAACAAAAGATTTGGGGGTCGGATTCAAGAAAAGATTTCTCTGTGTAACAGCTCTGTCTGGCTTTCCTGGAACTTGCTTTGTAGAGCAAGCTGGTCTCAAACTCACAGAGATTGCCTGCCTCTGCCTTTGGAGTACTGTAATTAAAGGTGTGTACCACTACCACCGGGCTGAATAAAAGCTTTTAAACAACTATTAATTTTAAAAATCAGGCTTGGCAATATAACAGGGCAACAGATATCAGACCATATTTGAGGCAGCAAGAAACAAAATCACACCAGAGGAAACTACTACCAAAGTAAACAAAAGCGAGATTCTCCCCACTACAACCACCATGGTCCAGTCTCTCTCAAGAAGTTGCCTTGTTCTGTGATCAGACTGACTGAGTCCCAATTGTGCATCTGTCAGAACAATCTCACAAGTTGTGGGGGTCCGGTTTTGTCAAATTGAAACCAAACCAACATATCTGAGAAGAGGGCATCTCAGTTGAGAAATTGCCTCATCTATTTTACATATAGATATAACTGCATAGAACTTTCCTGAATAATATTGGGTGTGGGAGAGACGACCCATCCATTACAGGCAGTGCTATCTCTGGCCATGTCGACCTTGGGTGTACAGGAAAGCACACTGAATAAGCCATAAGAAAGGAGCCTACAAGCAAGCATCCCTCTCCCTTGTTTCCATTGCAGTTCCCCTCTCTGGGTTCCTGTCCTGAGCTCCTGCCTCGACTTCCTCTATGATGGACCACAACATAGAAAATGGAAGAAATGCTTTCCTTCCCAAGGTGCATCTGCTCATGGTTTTTAATCACATCCCTAGAAAGCAAACTAAGACACATTGCAAAACAACATCCTAAATAGACAATGGCAAATTTACCAAGGGATGCTAAACAGGAGTGCCACAGAATGTTTCAGCCTACAACAAAAAGATAGAGCTATTACAGGACTTGGTGAAAGATGAAATTTATGGGAAACTGAAATGATCTCTGCTCTGCTACATCTGCTCACATTATGCTGTTTCCCCACATTTATGTTTTGTGGGGAGCATGCCTATGTCATCTTCTTGTAATGCAGTATTTCTGAAGCCTGGAAACCTAGCCAGAATTGACTGGGTAATGCAATTTGTGAGCATTCTTCTGTACATCATAGATTTAGTAGCATCCCTGCGTTCTTTTTACTAGATACCAGTGAATATGCCCGATCTCAATTTTGACAAGAAGGTGCACATGTCTTAAGGACAGGGCTGAGAGGAACACATTCTGATTGGGAACTTTTTAAATCATTTATTGATACTGATGGCAAATATCCAATAAAAGTTCATGCAGAATAATTCCTGTTTTCACTTTTCTGTATTTTAGGAAAAAGTAATAATGTAATATGCACATTAAAATGACAATTTTTGTCCATAGAGATGTTTTAAGTTGCTAAGAAGACATGCTTCTCATGAAAAACCCACATGACTGTTCACAGCCTCTTGCAACTCAAACTCTGGGGGATTCAAAGCCTTATTCTAGACTCCACAAGCTCCCACACATATTTGGTGCACATAAACTCATGCATACTTATGTGCATACGTGTTAAATAAATAAATAAATTAAGAAATAAATATTCTTTAAAATTTAGAAATGTGTGTATAAAAAGTAAAAAGTAAGTCCACTGCTAAAATATAAAACAATGTCAAGGTGCAGCTCTCTGGACCCTGGTCTTGAGAGGAATATCCTGTGCCCCAGCCCCACCCATCTAGCCCCCAGACACCTGGGAACACTCTCCCAATACCCACCTCTCTGACCACCAGAGTCTTGATTCTGGTTGCCCCTGGATAGGTGAGTGTCTGGGTTCGAAGAGGTAAGTGTCTTGGTTCAAAGAGTTGAGTGTCTGGGTTCACAACTGGAGGGCCCAGCAGGTCTCTGGACTGTAGCCCCAGGAGGCACATCCTGTGCCCCACCCCCACCAAGCTAGGCCCCAGGGACTTGGAAGAAATGTCCCCACACCCACAGCCAACCCCCTCCGCATCTCAGACCACCAGAGCCTTGGTCCTGACTGCCCCTGAAGAAGTGAGTGTCTGTCTTCCCATCTTCCCTGCTCCACCCAACAAACACACCCAGTGTTTTCCACAAGGCAAAGTGCTTACAGACAGTGTGCTATACCCACAGAAATGTGTATTCGTCAGGACAAACTTATGCCCGTGGGGAGCTCCCAACACACTTAAAAGCAGCAGCCTCTGAACGTCTAGAAATGACAACTTTATTTCAACAGTTGTGGTGGCATAACTTTGCCAATTAGAAATTTTCCGCGAAATCATAGACATGGATATGACAATCATCATCAAATTTGATAAAATACACCGATGGTCGGGCGTCTACTTTGCCAATCATTTTGCCCACTCTTTTTGTGCCATCATCATTGGTATATTTAATATGTTTTCCTATCATACCATCCACAAATTTCTGGTCTACATCTTGTGGAGGAATCTCATTGAACTCTGACAGGATACGAAGGTCGCCCTCTTTATAATCATCCAGAAGCTCGTACATGTATAAGATGGGATCATTCGTATAGGTAATGTAAAAGAAGCTATTAAGAATAGGCGCTTGTGACAGAACCATCCCTCTCCATTGATCTTTTGAGCCATGCTCACCCTCAAATGTGTGCTCCACCACTTTGCCAATTATGGCATTAGCAAGGTTGGGATCAGGGACTGGGGATGGTTTTACTGTTTCAGAGAGCACTTTAAGGGACAGCACTCTTTCATCTTGGTGAAGTTCCAATGCAGAGACAGCATCTATGTCATCATACTTCAACAAATAGAGAGAGGGATTTACGGCCACACGATCCAGAACCGTTCCTCTCCAATGGGTGATGAGCCCATTTTCGTCCTTCCACTTGTGCGAGATTCTGCAGCCCACAATGTTCCTTTTGGCCAGCGAGGAAGATCTGCTCCTCCGCCTCTTCTGCACAGGCGCTTTCTTGGTCAAATTTGCAGTTTCGTTGGTGTTGTTGTTACAGGATGCATGTCCAGCAGCTGCATCTGCGGGGTCCCCTTGGCCCTCAGTGGCCCAGAAAGACCGGGTGCTGGTGCCTGGGTCCATGGCTGCATTGGAGAAAAGGGAAGAGACAGTTAGCTGAGGGGATAAAGGGTCAACTTACTCAACCTCCCCTGCCCCCCCTCCCCCCGTTAGATGCCTCCACTCCAGAAATCTGGTCCCTAACCGGCCCCCACCCCACCCCACCCCCAGAAGCATGAGGGCAATGCTGGACACCTCTCTGGGTGCCTGCTGCTGTGCTGTGCTCTCCTGGGTTCCCCGGTGTTGTTGGGAAGGGCTGGAGAGCTGCAGTGGGGCAGAGGATGTGGACCCGGATTTGGACCTCCAAAGTGCTGGAACCAGTGACTCTTAAGATCAACTGTCTTCGCCCTGTGCTTCGCTCCCCACAAGGCCTGAGCAAACCTGTTTGGAAACAGAGAGGAGAAGCATGACAAAGCTTACCCTTCACCTTACCCTTCTCCTCAGTGTCCTGAGCATTCCTCCAGGAATTTGCCTTTTCTCCCCACTAATGCCCTCATGAAATTATTAGTGAATATGAATATCCCTTCGCTTTCATTGAAAAACTTTGAAGGGGGATGTGTGCTAGCACATTACACTGCAGTTTTGACCTAGTCTCTCCCTAATTTTTACTGACTTTCACTATCTTTCATTTAGGCGGGTTTTTCTCTTGTGGTTTCCGCCCCCTCTTTTCTGCTTTAGACTATGAAAAAGTAGTCATGTTTATACCTTAAGTGCTATGTAAATTTCTTGAAACTGACATGAAGGACATGATTTCAATTCTTTCATTTCAAGGCCTCACAGCAAAATACTATTCCCTTTTCCTATTAGTGCTTTCTAAGGACATTACATTTTTTAAAATTAGTTTTTCTTTTTATTTAATACTCAATTATTTCTTCGCCGATGTGTAAAGTTTGATTTCACAGTCATCTGTAGCTTTCTCATAATCTCTGAGTTTTGGAAGAATAGTGCCACGATACCTGGTAACAAAATTTATTCATCAGAATGTATATCTTTGTTGAATATCTTAAGTTCTCAGGAGAAAAATAATCAATTTCTAATCTGTGAATTAAGACTTGGTCTCTTTAACAAATAAGGGTGTGATAATTTATTTTTTTTCTTCTTGGTTTTTTGAGATAAGGATTCTTTATTTAACACTCCTGTCTGTCTTAAAACTCGCTCTGTAGACCAGGCTGGCCTTGAACTCAATGAAATCTAGCTGCCTCCCAAGTGCTGGGATAAAGGGTGTGTACCACCACCATCTGGCCTAATGGTTTTTGTTTTATTTTTTCTCTGTTTTTGTATGCTTGTTTTTCTTCTGCTTCATCTATATTTGTTTGTTCAAGTATGGCTGTTGTAGGGTCTCTAGATATTACTGGTGTCGTGTTGATCTTTGTGTTGTTGAATCTGTTCTGACCTTGTCTACTCATCTTGTCCTCTAATTGATGTGGTTGGGACTCTCTATGACTCTGGTGATTAATCTTCTAGGTGCCAGTGGATCCAAGGCTCAGATACGTGTTGCTCATGGTACGGTCAGTGGCACTGTTTTAGTCACCCCGTTGATCGCTCCATGTTCCTGGAGGTCGCTTAGAGCTCCTAAGGTTTGCTCTGCTTATGTGGAGTTTGCTGTCTCAGGCCTACTGTTGTAGGCCTGTTTTCAGCTCAGACCTGTTTCTGTAAATATCCCTGGTCCGGATCTTCTCCTGAGGAGGTCCTTGGCTTGGCGCTGGTCCTGCAAAGGTCTCTGGCTCTGATCTTCTCCCTCGGAGATCTCAGACTTGGGTGAGGACCTGCCTCAGGCCTACTCTCTCTGTGGTACCAGACTCATGCCCAGACCCACAGGGGTTTCTGGTTCCTGACTACTCCTTCGCAGGTCCCCGAACAATGCCTGGACCCACAAAGATCCTAGCTCAGGCCTACTCCCTCAGAGGTACCAGACTCACACCCAGACTCACAGAGGTCCTGGCACAGGCCTAGTTTCTTCGAGTTCCCAGACTTTTCCCAGACCCACAGGGGTCCTGTCTCAGGTCTACTCAATCGAAGGTCCCAGATTCATGCCCAGACCCACAGTAGTCTCTGGCTCTGACCCACTCCCTGAGCAGTTGCTCCCCTGTACCTGTTCCTGTAGATTTTTTTTGGTTTCAGGTCTTCTCTGGCCCAGGTGGTTAGTAGAGTTGCGATCTTCCTGAATTTTCTGCCTCAGTTAGGATTACCTATTATGAGTAGAGGAGGTGAATAAACTAAGTGATAGAAGCTAGGAGGCAGTTTGGGGAAACTCACACATGCTTGGAATATGTTCTACCTGTTGAGTTATACACTTAGCCCATATTCCTGTGAAATTAAACCATAATGTATGGGATCTATTTTATATTGACCTTCAGAGTTTTATGCATATTATTCACTATCTTTGATAATGAAATCAAAACTTATAAAAGAAGTTATTAATTTTTCTACTGCAACATTTATTGCCAAGGAGTGGGGTCAGTATAAAATACATATATGATCAGTTTAAATGAAAAAAACCTAAATAAAAGCATCCCTAACCTTCTACTATATTTGAATTTATGATGATGGAGACAGGTTGAAGGAGAAAGACTTGGAGTAGACACATATTGATCTGAAGAGTGTTTGAGTTTTACCCAAGTTTTAGCTAAACATTAGACAAAAGTTAAAGTTAGAGTAGTGTAACTCCTGATCAGATGATCAAAAGCACAGGCACGTGACAAAGCTTTGATTGAATGGCCCACAGCACCCACCATTAAGGAGGCCTCCAAGTGGAAAGTGGAGATTCATTAAGTGTATGTCACACATAAGAGGCCTCTGAGTCCTCCACTGCTACTTTTACAGAAACTGCAATGTACTGACTATCATGACAACTTTACTAATGCCACTTCCAAACAAAGAATTTACAATTGCCTATGATAGATCTTGAAAATTGGCACAAACAATTTTGGTTTAAATCTCAACTCTTCAACTTCACTCTTTGATTTCTCAAGGCCTGAATAAAATAGTAAGCTCCCCTCATTGTAGACTCTAAAGAACCAGATGTCTGAAACGCTGCCTGAAGATGCAAAATATAATTCTAGGCCATAGAAGGATCAGCGTTCCCTGGAAAACTAAATGTTTACATGAACACTAACTAGTCAGGTTCGTTCCAAGGAAAACAGGTTCTAGAGCTCGTCTAAATTTGTGGTAGGAAACTCAGAGGCCTGAATGCATCTAAGAACTCCATAATGTGTCAGTTTTGTTGACACAATACCTGACAAGATGCTAGAAAATATATTATGTAGACTACTTTTTAGTAGGCCAATGGTATTCAAAGGCTATTGAATTAGTCAACTATACATAGGCCAAGGTCTTGTTAGGGGCACTCTTGTTTTGACCAAAGACTATGAACAAAAGCACCTTGGGAAGGAAATGACGTATTTCATCTCACATTCCTCACATCACAGTCCATAAGTGAGAAAATCAGGGTAGGAACCTAGCGGCAAGAGCTGATGCAGAAGCCATGGAGGGGTGATCTTTACTGACTTCTTCTTGGGGAATGCTGTGGTGATTTGAAAGAAAATGGCCCCCAAAGGGAATGGCACTATTAGGAGGTGTGGTCTTATTGGAGGAAGTATGTCACTGTGGGGTCTGGTTTTGAGATCTCTTTTTCTCAAGCTTCCCTCAGTGTGACTGTCAGTGGACTCTCCGGTGCCTCTGAGTCAAGATGTAGAATTCTCAGATCCAGTACCACATCTGCCTGCATGCTCCCCTTCATAATGGACTGAACCTCTGAACTGTAAGCAAATGACCACAATTAATTCTTTTTATTAATAAAAGTTGCCATGGTCATGTTATTTCTTCAGAGCAATAGTAAACCCTAACTAAGACAATTGCTCTGCCTACCTTATTATACAACTCAAGACCAACTGCCCAGGCATGGCAGCACCTGCAGTGGGTTGGGCCCTTCCACATCAATCCCCCACAGGCTTGCCTATATGTCAATGTTATGGAGGCAATTTCTTAGGTGAGCTTCCCTCTTCTCAGATAACCCTAACCTGTGTTAAGCTGACATAAAAACTAGAGAGCACAGTATGCAAAGTAATGAGAATCTGCCTTGTTTTATATTCCCCATATTAAATAGTGCATCATGCATGCTCAACAATAAGGGGTGATTTGAATATTTAGAGGTATCTTATATTGTTCCATATGTGTATGCTACACTCGAAGAAGGCAAGTAAAGACATTCTCTAAAAGAAATAGCACATCAAATGTGTCTACACAGTAGTAAGAGTTTTGGAGACAATCTCTAAAATTGATACTGACCAACTAGAAACCCTTTCTAAGGGCAGAGACCCTGAGCAAAATAAAGACTCTGATTAGAGCAGGAGCAAGTACAAGGTAGAGGATTCTTCAAATATCCCAAAGTCAGGTTCCACGCCACGTTTCTAAAATGTTTCAATCACTCTTTGCCACGGTCAATTTTGATCAGTTCTGGGATCAACTGAGAGACACACTTTGTCAGGGAACAGCCTTGACAAAAATACCTCTTGCCAGGGTAGAGGTGTGGGGATTTAGAAATATAATAAAGAATAAGATGATGTGAATGAAAGAAATAAAATGGAGAAACATAGAATAGTATCAGGATGGAATTCTAGTGAGTACTGAAATTCGTCCATGTTTAATTTCCAACTGCTTAAAACACCCCTGTCCCCAAGGGGTAGGAGAAAGGCAAAAGACTGCATTAACACGGTACAAAGAAATGGACATACCTATTGAAGTTGGCAGGCTGTGTCCTCAGTAAATCGTCCGGCTGTTGGGACAAGCTACCCTAGACCCAAACATTCTATAGGCACTCTCTGTGTGGAATCCCAAGGTAACACCATAAAGGGAACTGTTACTTAGTTGGATTCTTAGAATTTTGTCTGAGGTAGGAACAGATCTGCTTCCCTCTTCCTGGATTGCATGTTCTGGCAATATTATATATTATATAATATATAATATTATAATATATTATATATATATAATATTAGGCGCACCTGTTGACAATAGCCTTGAGAAAGCATAACTCTCTGATGTAACTCTAGGTGGGACCTTGTAGAAACACAATAACCTTGAAAGAATAGAGTCAAGTTCGACTGTCTGAACTTTTGTCCAGGTGGAAATAGGCTTACATTTTTGGGCCCCCACAACACTTCATAATATTTTGGGGAAAAATCAACTGAGCAGGGGATATTCTCCCAGGAAGTGGGTAATACATTTTGGCTGTAGTGCATGTGTAAAAAGACCTGAGAAAAAAGTTGCTGCTCCCTTTGTCTGCCTCCCTTCACTTCCTGCTAATGAGTATACCTACTCTGAGGCACTCACTGCCTCTTCTGCTACCATTCTTTCTTGCCATTAGAACAGAGTTTCTTCAGACTTTTATCGTGAACTGTGGACCAGAAGCATTTCAGAAATCCTCTAGGTTTCCAGCATTAGAATGGGAATGCTGTGGTATCTAGCTCCATGGATCAAAGAGCTACCAGGCTCTTAGCCTCTCTGGTATGCAGACAGCAATTTTTGAACTAACCAGACTATATTGTGTAAACCAATCTAATACAACCCCTTTATGACATTCTATGTTATCAGTTCAGTTCCTCTAGAGCAATGGTTCTCAACCTGAGGGATATGGATCCCTTTGAAAACCTCTAGCTCCAAAAATACATTATGATTCATAACAGAAGCAAAGTTACAGTCATGAAATAGTAAGGAAAATAAATTTATTTTTGGGTGTAGCACAAATATTAAATCCCAGAGACAGATATTGGTGTTCAACCTGTAGGTCAGAAAAGCAAAGCAACCAAGCCAATAGAGAGCTCTTACTTCTATAAAATCTCCAGACTGAAATGCTGGAACAGTTAGTTCCTCATATTGTGGTGACTGTAATGGTCTGTTCTGTTCCTTTAAGAGACAAGCCCTTCCCACTCTTTTCCCCATCTGCTGAGGCAAACAGATCTTTCTTCAGCTTGAAGCCTGAGTTCCTTCCTTTCCATCTCTCTCTTAAAGGGGCAGCTTCTGCCTCTCTTCCGTCTCCCCAATGCCCCCCTTTCCCCTTCTCTCTCTCTCTCTCTCTCTCTCTCTCTCTCTCTCTCTCTCTCTCTGCTTTTCTCTCTCTCTGCCTCTCTCTCTCTTTATTCTCCCTTCTGTCCATATTCCATTCCTTCCTTTCCATCTCTCTCTTAAAGGGGCAGCTTCTGCCTCTCTTCCGTCTCCCCAATGCCCCCTTCCCCCTTCTCTCTCTCTCTCTCTCTCTCTCTCTCTCTCTCTCTCTCTCTCTCTGCTTTCTTCTCTCTCTTTGCTTTTCTCTCTCTCTTTATGCTTTTCTCTCTCTCTGCCTCTCTCTCTCTTTATTCTCCCTTCTGTCCATACTCCATTTCCCCTTCCCCTCCATAACCCACTAAATAAATACCCACTTTCTCTGCATGGTATGCCTAATAGATCTCTGTCTCTCATCTGCTACGTGGCTCCCTGACTGGGACTGACTACTTTCATGCCCATCTTGGTCTCATGTCTGCTGTCCAATGCCACCACTTGGGGACCTGTGGTGTTTTACTTTTACCATATCAGAAAGAGAGTGAGTTCCTGCCTCACGCCATTTTATATTCATCTCTAGTGCTGAGATTAAAGGTGTGTATCACCACCAAAGAACTGCTATGGCTACTAGTGTGGCAGCTGGGAATAAAGGTGTGTGCCATCACTACCTGATTTGTAAGACTGATTAGTGTGGCTGCTTTGCACTTTGATCTTCAGGAAAGTTTTATTAAAATACCATTGAAATATCACTATGGTTGTGGGGCACTGTTATGGCAAAAATAAGATGGTACCATTCCCCAAGCGGCCTGCAGTCCACAATAGGTAGTGATTCCCAGGCAGGGTGAGAGACAGTAATGGATAGGCACATGCCATGCAGAGTGAGGTTGGATTTTTAGTGGGTTATAGAATGGAAGGGGAAAAGGAAGAAGGGGGAATGTGGAGAGAGAGAAAGAGAGAGAGAGAGAGAGAGAGAGAGAGAGAGAGAGAGAGAGAGAGAGAGAGAGAGAACCAGAGAGAAAAAGAGAGAATGAGGGTGAAGGGGAGAAGGGGGATGAAGTGGGGAGACAGGCAGAACCTGTCTCTATGGAAGAGAGATTTAAAAGAAAAGACTTGCAGGCTGTATGCTGAAGGAAGATTCACTTGCCTCAGCAGACAGGGGAGGGAGTGGGTGGGGATTGTCTCTTAAAGGGACAGGACAGACCATTGCAGACACCACAGCATGAGGAACTAATTGTTCCAGCATTAGTAAGGTTGAAAACCACTGCCCTAGAGAATTCTGATACACCCATTTGATATGGCTGTGGTGAGTTCACAATCACATAGACATTTTCACCTTATATATTAAAATTCAATTGTAAAAATGCATAGACTTTATATTCTTATATATTTATTATTTCATTGTATGTTGGAATATTTTATCTGCATGTACATTTGTTTGCCACATGTATGACTGGTTCTTGTTGAGATAAGAATAGGGCATCAGATGCCCTGGAGCTGGATTAAGAGGTGGTTGTATGTCACCATGTGGGTGTTGGGAATTGAACCTTGGTCCTCTGCAAGACCAGACAGTGCTCTTAGTCACTGGACAATCTCTCTGACCCAGAATTAAATTTTTTGAAGTCAGTGCAACGGAATTACCATAAAAGTCTATGTTCAGAGAATTTGTCACTTATGTATTTATTGGCTATGTAATTATATGTTTATATGTGGAGTCAGGTGATGTGTGACATATCTACCAGTTTATCAAATTTAGGGCTGGAAGAGCTCCCTAAGAAAATAAATAAATGAATTAGACAATATGACAATTGTTCAGATGGAAGCTCCACACAGATGCACTTGTCCCATTCTAGACCCAGTCCCAGAGAAAGCTGGCTATGGATCATGTCCACCCTCTGAGATGCTCAAGACCATGCCCATACGCTATGTAAGCCAAGATCCCCTGATCTGCCATGTGGTATCCCCCTTGTTTTTTCTCTTTCCCTGGAATCACCTGGGAATGTTTAGCTTAGATTAAACCTGGACTTTAATTCAACTTGATTAGTTCATTATATTTGCATAGTTACCCACTACAAGGCTCCTGGTGGATATTTTACTAATCAGAAGTTAAATATGTTACTCAGTGGAAAACCAGAAAAGGTTGATCTTCTTTTCTTTCTTCTCCATTTCAAATGACTGAGGATGCTCATATCTTGACATTTGAAGTATGCCCTTCATCAGCTATGGTGTGGGTAATATGCTATTAGTCTTAATTGAAGTGAAGTAAAATATGATTTGTATTCTCTTGTGAATCAATAAAAACTCTTCTATATACACATACCTGATGTGGGATTCCCCTATGTATGCTGTGAATATGATTGGGTAATTAATAAACAAATTTGACTTGGCCTGAAAGGGTACAATAGAGCTAGGCAATGAAACTAAACTGAATACTGGGAGAAAGGAGGCAGAGTCAGAGAGAAAACATGTGACCCTGCAAAAGACACTAGAACTTTACCTAATAATCCACGGCCTTGTGACAATACACATATGAATGGAGATGGGTTAAATTAAGATGTAACAGAAAGCTAATAAGAAATGAGAGCAAATGAATCAAGAAAGGGTTTAATAACCCAAAGGTTATTTTGGATCTGAGCTGCCAGGCAGCCAGAAAACAAGTGAAATATTAGTATAAATTGGCACCCAACATGGCCAACCAAAATTCACAGAAAACCTGTTTTAAGTTTAAAACCTGTTTTAAGTGCTTGGGAAGAAATGTAGGCATAAAGAAAGACTTAAGCACAACTTAATGGCTTGGCTCCTTTAAGAAAGGATTTCTGGATTCAACAGTAGCAGAAAAAAAGTTCCATGGTGGCTTCCTGGCCTGTACTGTCAGCACCAACCCTGGCTCTTTCAGGAGAATGAGCATTTAAATGAGGTTTGTGAGCAGATTTTTACCAACTGCTTAATGGTTCCACATAGACCTGCTGCATACTTGGAACTAGGGTGGAATGTGCAGTTTGCAGAGACATTGAACATGTCTCCATCATGTTTGACAGGGCAGAACCAATTACAAAGCAGCATTAGCACTTATCATGCCATCCCTAAGCTTTTTAAAAAGTGCTTGTCATTTTAAAAAAAGCAGTCTTGGTCAGAAAATAATTACAGATACACAATAAAGACAGATTCAGATTGTAAAAGACCTCTAAATGGATCACAGTGTGTTTAAAAAATGTATGTAGGGTTGGAAGAAAGAAAAAAAAGAGTAAAGAGAGCTATAAAAGGAAGTAAATCAGATATAGAAAATAAAGTCTTTAAAGAGACAGTATAAACAGTCATAAATTAAAAAAGTAAGCCACATAAAGATAAAGCATACACAGAGTCTGGATTATGTATATTATTGTGCCTACTTGGCATTTTTTGACTGTGAAGAAACTAATTAATAAACAAATGTACTTTAAAAGAATCTTGTCTTCAAAATTTTGGTTTGCGGATTTGTTGCTTTGGAAAGGAGGTTCTGTTTTTTTTCCACAGAAGATGAGATCTTATGGATTAATTCCAGACTAATGTAGTTTGATGGACAAAGGACCCCTGAAATGTTACCATCAACACCCCCAAAAATTACTTTGCTCAACAAAAAACAGGAAGCAGTTTGAAGAATACTGTGCCGAAATTTCCCAAATATTGTTTATGAATGTTTCTTTATATTTTAAGGGGGAGGTGCTATAGAGATTTGCATTGTTATGGATCTTGGTGTATTGATACAAATTTAAGGTCAATTTTGTTATACTGTGTATATGTATTTCTGATCTTGATTAAGATATTGTGTTTGTATAGCTCATTTAAAAATGTAATGTATAATTAAGAAATATAGGTTAATAGATAGTCATCTATAATAGTCAACCTTGTATTCATATTAGTTAGGTTTTCTAGATGTATAGAGATATATTTCATTAAGATAGGAATTCTTTAAATTTTTCATAGACCTTCAGAATATGGCATTTACAAAGTTTTAATGACTTAGGACTTTTTATGACAATGAGACACATTTGCTCTTGGCAGCACCAATCTATTTCAAAAGGTTGATGGGCATTGAAGAGGCTCCTTATAGATTTGTTAGCTACTTGGGCAAAAACTGCTTTTGCTCAGGTGGCTTGATGCTATGCTATATGAACTAGACACACAGGACCCTCAGAAAAATGACTGCTGAAGCTGCCTAAAGAAAGTGAGACAGTCCTTCAGGGTTTCTGCATCATGAAAGAGTCTGCCAGACATTCTGTAGGACACAGAAGAAAGTGACTGTAAACTGCCAATATAGGGGGAACTATCTTTGAAATTTCCTGCTTCATGGAAAAGTCTGCTAGATACTATGGGCCAAAGGTTGGATGCCTCAACCACACAGAATAACTTTGGATGATTGTACAGGCAATGAGATGTCTCTGTCAATTCTAGAGTTTTGGAAATTGCTTATAATGTTCTTCATGTTTATTAGGTAATATATCCTTCTGTGTTCTTTGATGGAGTTTAAGAATTAGTAGTTATAGTTTTCTTAGTTATGATAAAAGATAGAGTAGATATAAATATTGGAACTATAATTCTTGCTTGATACCCATTTTATTATAATTAATTTTACTATGTTAAAGTTAAAACCTTCTTTTTTATTTAAACAGAGAAGGGGAGATGATGTGGGATTCCCCTGTATGCTGTGAATATGATTGGTTAATTACAAAAGAAAACAGACGTTGGCTGATAGGGTAGAGTAGAGCAAGGCAGGGAAAACTAAAGTGAATGCTGGGAGAAAGGTAGACAGAATCAGAGGTAAGCCACTGTAACTTTACGTGGTAAGCCACAGCCTCATGGTGATACACAGATTAATGGAGATTAGTTAAATTCACATGTTAGAGCTAGCCAATAAGAAATTAGAGCTAATGGTCCAAGCAATGATTTAATTAATACAATTTCTGTGTGGTTATTTCGTGTCTGAGCTGTCAGGCAGCCGGGAGACAAACAAGTGGCCTCTTATCACACATACCTACTCTATGGGCAAAGCAACAACACCTTACAGAAAATGTACCACAAAATTCAAATTGATGATTCATCAGGCCTATCGACATTTCCTCATAGATAAGGAAGGAATCCTATCTGGTGTGGGAGAATTATCTGTATTCTATCAATTATGTATTTTAAAAAAACACTAATTGGCCAGGCAGGAAGTATAAGTGGGTCAACCAGACAGCAAGTAGAGGCGGGGCGATGAGAACAGGAATATTCTGGGAAGCAGGAATCTCCTCTGCCATTCCTGCCCAGACCACCAAAGAAGCAACATGTGAGCTGAGAGCTGGAAAAGTACCAAGCTATATGACTAACACAGACAAGAATTATGGGTTACTGTAAGATGTAAGAATTAGTTAATGAGAAGACTGAGCTAATGGGCCAGTCAGTTTATAATCTATGGAGTCCGGTGTGTGATTTTCTTTGGGGGGTGCCGACTGTGGGGTGTTGGGTGGGACAGAAACCCCAACAAGCTGGCCCTCATGTTGCACCTATCCATCCCTCAGGGACTGTTGGAGCAATCAGATTTTAGGGTAAGGCAAATAATTTTCTTCAGGTTTGAAACCACTGATAAGTTGCTTTTGCTAAAGTAAATAATCTCCTACCCATCATCAAGCAAAAAAAACTAATTAATATTAGTGAGTTGCACATAAAAATAACAGAGAAATGCAGGGAAAGGACTTGTTGGAAAGAAAGGGTCCCATGAGAGACAGAGGATGGTGAGAGAGGGGAGAAGAGTGAAAATGACTAAACGTTATTATCTAAATATATGAAACTATCAAGGAACCAAAATATTCTTAGGAAATTACAGAGTTGAGACCCCAGATGGTTCATCTGGATTACATTGTCTGGACAGGAGTTAACTTGTATCTGCCAGATAGCAGTATATGCCTCATCTTTAATTGTTTACAAAGATGTTTAACCAAATCTACTGCATGAAGGTGATGTGGATCTCCAAGAGGCTTTAATATGCCTGAAAATTAGGTCCATTGTTGAATGACTTTAATTCAAGTACTTTTAAGATTTGGAATACTCAGGAAACCTGCCTAGGAAACAAATACATGTTTGCAGTCTGGATCATGTAGTCTATGACTGTAGGACATATGAGGGTTGCTGGGCACAATACAGAATACATGATGAAAGCATAATAGATTAAAAATAAGCTTGCTGAAATAACCAAGTTCATACGAGAGTAAAAACATTAACATTCAGCCAGGTATGTTGTTACACAACTTCAAGTCCAACAATTGGGGAGGAAGAGGTAGGTTTATCTCTGTGAATTTAAGGACAGCCTAATCTACAAAGCAAGTTTCAGGGCAGCCATGGCTGTATCACAGTAACCCTGTCTCAAAAACCAAAACCAAGGCCAATAAAGTTAACATTGTTAATGGAAAGAATTTAGCTATGACTGCTAAATGAAAACCTTTCTAAAGCTAAAGTATATGCTTTCAGCAATTAGGACTTTAACCCATGCTCTAAAATAATAAGTAATATGGAAAATAAGTGTAGTTCAGTCTGGTAAGACATCAGTCATCACTGTGCCATACAGAGTCCAAAGTAATCACCAGGTCCTTCTAAAGTCCCAGACCAAATTGCCCTGCATAGCCTTCGATTTCATCCTTTTTCTCACCTCAACCACAGCAATTGTCAAGAGCAAAACACTTATAAATTGGAGCCTTGGGAATTTATCCAATGCCATATGAATCTGCTGAGTAAGTTGGGCTTTATTTATTGAAATACTTTGACTATAATGACTCTGTTAGGCATGGATGACCAAAATCTCTGGGTACCAGACTCAGTGGAGAAAAAGGCTACTGGAGGCACATAGAAGTTGTGCCACATTTTACATTCAACATGATGTTAGACACACACACACACACACACACACACACACATTTAGTTGTGTGTGTGTGTGCATAACACATTAAATGACACTTCTACAACAGAATTCATCTTACACATACTGTATTTTAAAAACATATTCTAGCAAGTACACTAATATAGCCAGATTGTGGCCTTCCCCAAATAACAGCACCAAGACAAATCTGTATGCAAATCAAAGGACATTTATTCATTCAAGTCTGAGCTGGGACCCTCTTGTGTATCCAATGCAAAAGTGTAAATGGAGAGGTCCAGTCTCATGTTGAAGAGGTTTTTTTTTTTATCATAGCTGTGGTTGGGAGTGAGGCAGTTTTCAGGTTTCAAACCCTGACTGGCTGATAATTGTCTAGGGGTGTTTTGGGGAAAGGAATAGGTGAGTGCTGGGTTCAAGGAATCTGGTGTTCCCATTTAATCCTATTGGTCATTTAGTATATTCAGAATGTCAGGTACTTCCCCTTAGACACTGGCCTGTCCCTGGATGGTATCAGCTTATGAATTTTCCTGGAATCAGGTGCTGCCTTCCAGTAAATGGAAACTGAAGCCTACACACTTGGCTGGTCTCAAACCTGTCAAGGCAGCTCTACAGCTTGGACATCATATATGTGTCCAGACTTCCCTTAACTCCATATTATCAAAGATGATGTTGAACAACATTCTGAATTGACAATTACTGAAATGATGAGAAATATTCTGTAGTTTGTATCTTAGATGTTCTTTAAAGACTTATATTATAAAGGCTCAGTTCCCGGGATGACACTGCGGGAAATATTAAGAGATTTAACATAGTGAATGGTTATCAGGTCATGTGGTATGTTATTTCTCATAGATTATTCAGCCTTTGTCTTAGCTAAAGTTTCTTTTGGGTGTTTTCAAGACATGGTTTCTCGGTAGCTATGCAGCCAACCCCGGAACTTGCTCTGTAGTCCAGGCTGGCCTTGAACTCACAGAAATCTGCCTTACTCTGCCTCCCAAGTGCTGGTATTCAAGAGCACACCAACACCACCGGCTGTTATTTAATGTTTCTATTGCTGTGAAGAGAGAGCATGATCACAAGAACTCTTATAAAGATGAAGATCAACATTTAATTAAGGTACTGGCTTACAATTTCAGAGGTCTAGTCCACTCTCATCAGAGCAGGAAGCATGGCAGTTGGGATTATGGTGGTGTGCAGGCAGACATGGTACTGCAGAGAAATTAAGGCTTCAACATCTTGCACAGCCAACAGGAAGTGGCTCAAGACACTGGGTGCTATCGTGAGAGCATATATGAGATCTCAAAGTCCACAATGACATGTTTTCTCTAACAAGGCCATACCCACTCCAATAAAGCCATACTTCCTAATAGTGCCACATGCTTTAGGAGCCATTTTTTTCTGTTTTCTTTTTTTTTTCTTTTTGATTTTTGAGACATGGTTTCTCTGTAGATTTGGAGCCTGTCCTGAAACTCACTCTGCAGACCAGGCTGACCTTGAACTCACAGAGATCCACCTGCATCTACCTCTGGAGTACTAGGACTAAAGATGTGCACCACTACCACCTGGATGACATTTTCTCTGGAACTATGACAGCCTGCAGTGAGGGAGAGGATCTCAGGAGCCCCTCTTGTGTCCACAATGTCTACAGCACTCTGCTTGTTTACTTCTTTATTGGATGTGAGAACACAAGTCGCCCAACTGTGTTTACAGCTTTATGCATCGCTCTTCAATTCTGATATTTTTGGTACATGTATGTGTTCATAATTATTATATCTTCTTCATAAATTAGTTTCTTTTTCAAAATATTTTGTCTTTGCCTCATTATAGTTGTTGATTTAAATCCTATTTCATTTAATGCTAGTGTAGCCATACCAGCTCTCTTGTTATCTTTGAATTGTTTGACTGCAAGGAAGTATTTGATTCTGGGGACTGCTAAACTAAGCCAACATGTATATTTTCAAGGTATCTTGACTTTGGAATTTGAGTCTAAGGATGTGTTGCTTTGGGAAAGAGGTTCTTCTTTTGTTTCCACAGAGGATCAGAACCTGTGGACTCATTCCAGACTAATGTGGTTTAATGAACCAAGAGAGCCTGAAAGGTTGCCTTGAACATTCCTCAAAAACTTACATCACCCAATAAATAGCAGGAGGGATTTGGAGGGAACTACACCCATATTCCCAAATATTGTGTATTAACATTTGTTTACATTTAAAGAGGATGTGCTATAGACATAAATAGTTTGCATTGGTATGAATCTTGCTTTATTGATACAAATTTAAGATCAAATTTGTTTTATGTATATTTCTGCTCTTGATTGAGGTATTGTGTTTGTGCAGCTCATTTAAAAGTGTAATATATAATTAAGAAATTTAGGTTAATAGAGTCATCTATAATAGTCAAGCTTGTACTAGTGTTTGGTTTTCTAGATATATAGAGATATATTTCAGTTAGATAGATATTCTTTAATTCTTTCAGAGATATACAAAATATGGCATTTAAAATGTTTTAAGCAGGAGTGCAAACGTGAGGGAGTTCCTTTGTTTTAATGGCCTGCCTGCAACAAGGTAAGGCTGCAGGCAGGGAGATTTCTGACCAGCAAGTGGCACTGATCCTGTAGCAGGAGATACAATGGAGGGGTAAGTGTGTGCTTGACCCGCCACACAAGTCCCGAAAGGGAACACACAATCTTCTGCCATCCTTATGTCCCTGGGTATTCCAAAGGGGCGGCTTCCCCCACCTAAACCCTCTCTCCCCATACCCCATCACTGCTTTCAGCCTGGAAACAGTCCCTTCCTCTCTCCCTTTTTCAGGGCATAAAATCCTCCAACTCAGCCTGGGTGGGCGCCGTTGGGATGGGGCGGTGAGTGCAAACGGGAGGGAGTTCCTTTGTTTTAATAGCCTGCCTGCAGCAAGGTAAGACTGCAGGCAAAGTGACTCCTGGCCAGCAAGTGGCACTGATCCTGTAGCAGAAGACCCAGCGGAGGGAAGAGCCATTGGAGAGCATCTGAAGGAAAAGATGGGCAGGTGCCAAGGCAAGAATACCTCCAACAATCTGAAAAACAGATCCCAGCGATCTTATGACAGAAGGACTTGAACACCCTATTCTGGAAGAAGTGGAAAACAGTGTTATTATGAAAGCAATAGAGTCTCTTAAACAGGGTATGAATAACTCACTAAAAGAAATAGAAGAGAACTATAACAAAAAGATTGAAGAAATGAGTAAAGAAATAGAAGCAAAATATAACAAAAAGTTTGAAGAAATGAGTAAATTTGTAAACGATATTCTGGGAAACGAAGAAAAAACAATCAAACAGGTAATGGAATCAGTTCAAGAATTGAAAACTGAAATGCAGGCAATGAAGAAAACTCAAACCGAGGGCCGGCTGGATATGGAAAAGCTAGGTAAACAAACAAAGACACAACCAAGAAAGAGAATTACAGGCCAATCTCACTCATGAACATCGACGCAAAAATTCTCAACAAAATCCTGGCAACTAAAGAAAGAAATTCTTCAAAATAAAATCAATCAGAAGAGATGGAGATGGACATTTCATACTTATAACAGGAACAATTCATCAGGAGGAAGTCTCAATCCTGAATATCTATTACCTTAATATAAAGGCACCAACTTATATAAAAAAACACTTCTAGAACTCACGGCAGTCATCAAACCACACACACTAATAGTAGGAGACTTCAACACACCTCTCTCACCAAAGGACAGGGCAATAAGACAGAAACATAACAGAGAAATAAGAGAATTATTGGAGATATTGAATCAAATGGACTTAACAGACATCTATTGAACATTCCACCCAAAGAGAAAAGAATATACCTTCTTCTCTGCAGCTCATGGAACCTTCTCGAAAATCGACCACATACTTGGTAACAAAGCAAACTTCCACAGACACAAAAAATATTACTAACCAGCTGTGTCTTGTCAGATCACCATGGATTAAAGTTAGAATTCAACAACAATGCTACCCCCAGGAAGCCAAGAAACTCATGGAAGATGAACAGTCAACTACTGAATCACCCCTGGGACAAGGAAGAAATAAAGAAAGAAATTTAAGTCTTCTTTGAATTTAATGAAAATAAAGACACAAAATAGTCAAACCTATGAGACACTATGAAAGCAGTGCTAAGAGGAAAGTTCGTAGCACTAAGTGCCCAGTTAAAGAAAACGGAGAAAGCACACATTGGAGACTTAACAGCACACCTGAAAGCTCCAGGAAAAAAAAAAAGAAGCAGATTCACTCAGGAGGAGTAGAAGCCTGGAAATAATCAAACTGAGGGCTGAAATCAACAAAATAGAAACACAGAAAACAATCCAAAGAATTAATGAAGCAAAAAGCTGGTTCGTGGAGAAAATCAACAAGATCAACAAACCCCTATCCAAACTAATCAAACGACAGAGAGAGAACATGCAAATTAATAAAATCAGAAATGAAAAGGGGGACATAACCACAGACACAGAGGAAATTCAGAGAATCATTAGATCTTACTACAAAAGTCTGTTTGCCGCAAAATTGGAAAATGTAAAAGAAATGGACATTTTTTTAGATAAGTACCATATACCAAAGTTGAACCAAGAACAGATGAACAATCTAAATAGACCTGCTAGCCGCGAAGAATTAGAAGCTGTTATCAAAAATCTCCCTGCCAAAAAAAGCCCATGACCAGATGATTTTAATGCAAAATTCTACCAGAACTTCCAGGAAGAGCTAATATCTATACTCCTTAATGTATTTCACAATATAGAAAGAGAAGAGTCATTGCCAAACTCCTTTTATGAAGTTACAGTTACTCTGATACCAAAACCACACAAAGACACAACCAAGAAAGAGAATTACAGACCAATATCACTCATGAACATCGACGCGAAAATTCTCAATAAAATACTGGCAAACTGAATCCAAAAACACATTAGAAAAATTATCCATTATGATCAAGTAGGCTTCATCCCAGAGATGCAGGACTGGTTCAACATATGCAAATCTATCAATGTAATCCATCATATAAATAAACTGAAAGAAAAAAACCATATGATCATTTCATTGGATGCTGAAAAAGCATTTGACAAAATTCAACACCCCTTTATGATAAAAGTGTTGAAGCGATAGGGGAAAAAAAAGGATCATACCTAAATATAATAAAAGCTATTTACAACAAGCCGACTGCTACCATCAAATTGAATGGAGAGAAACTCAAAGTCATTCCACTAAAATCAAGAACACGACAAGGCTGTCCACTCTCTCCATACCTCTTCAATATAGTGCTTGAACTTCTAGCAATAGCAATAAGACAATGTAAGGGGATCAAGGGAATTCGAATTGGAAAGGATGAAGTTAAACTTTCGTTATTTGCAGATGATATAATAGTGTACATAAGCGACCCCAAAAACTCTACCAAAGAACTCCTACATCTGATAAACACCTTTAGTAATGTGGCAGGATACAAGATCAACTCCAAAAAATCGGTTGTCCGCCTATACACAAAGGATAAAGAAGCAAAGAGGGAAATCAGAGAAACATCATGTTTCATGATAGCCACAAATAGCATAAAATATCTTGGGGTAACTCTAACCAAGGAAGTAAAAGACCTATTTGACAAGAACTTTAAGTCTTTGAAGATAGAATCTGAGGAGGATACCAGAAAATGGAAAGACCTCCCTTGCTCTACGATTGGGAGGATCGACATAGTAAAAATGGCAATTCTACCAAAAGCAATCTATAGATTCAATGCAATCCCCATCAAAATCCCATCAAACTTCTCCACAGACCTTGAGAGAACAATAATCAAGTTTATATGGCAAAAGAAAAACCCGGGATAGCCAAAACAATCTTATACAATAAAGGAACTTCTGGAGGTATAACCATCCCTGGCTTCAAACTCTATTACAGAGCGACAGTATTGAAAACAGCTTGGAATTATCATAAGAACAGAGAAGTCGACCTATGGAATCGAATAGAAGACCCGGATATTAACCCACAAACCTATGAACACCTTATTTTCAACAAGGGAGCTAAAGGTATGCAATGGAAGAAGGATAGCATTTTCAACAAATTGTACTGGCATAACTGAATGTCAACCTGTAGAAGAATGAAAGTAGATCCATATCTATCACCATGCACAAAACTCAAGCCCAAATGAATTAAAGACATCAACATTAATCTGACCACTTTGAACCTGATAGAAGAGATAGTGGGAAGTAGTCTACAAGACATAGACACAGGAGACCACTTCCTAAGTAGGACCCCAGTAGCACAGACAATAAGAGAAACAATGAATAAATGGGGCCTACTGAAACTGAGAAGCTTCTGTAACTCAAAGGACACTCTCAGTAAGATAAAAAGGCTACCTTCCGACTGGGAGAAATCTTCACCAACCCCTCATCAGACAAAGGTCTGATCTCCAAAATACAGAACGAACTCAAGAAACTAGACACTAAAACTCTAATTAACCCAATTAAGAAATGGGGTACTGAACTGAAAATAGAATTCACAGCAGATGAACTTCGAATGGCCAAAAGATGGTATGTACTCACTCATAAGTGGATTCTAGCCATAGTTAAAGGTCTTTGAGTCTACAATTCGTAATCCTAGACTAGCTAAATAAGAAGGTGAACCTGAAGAATATCATATAGTTATCCTCCTGGATATTAGAAATAGACAAGATTGCCAGGCAAACTTGGGTGCATGGGGGTTGGGGTGGGTGGAAGTAAGGGGAGATGTTTAGGGAGAGGGGAGATGGGGAGGGTGGGGATGGCTTGGGGGAATGGGAGAGGGGGAGGGAAGAAGGATGGCTATGGGAGCCGGGAAGTTTATACTTCAACTAAGGGAGCCATTTTAATGTTTGGAAGAGACTCGATTCTGGGGGTGTTCGCAGGCCCAAGGAGAGGTCCCCAGATTGTTCCCTGAGCAGCAGAGGAGAAGGTACCTGAACTGGCCTGGGTCCATAACCATACTGATGAATATTTTGCATGTCACCACAGAACCTTCATATGGCGAAGGATGGAGACAGAGACAGAGACACATATTGGAACACTGGACTTAACTCCTTAGATCCAAATGAGAAGCAGAGGGAGGGAGATCGTGAGCAACGAAAGCAGAACCAGAGGGTACCTTCATCCGACAATGGATGGAGATAGAGACGGAGACCCCCATTGGAGCATTGGACTGAACCCCCAAGGTCCAAATGAAGAGCAGAAGGAAGGAGAACATGAAAAAGGAAGTCAGGACTACAATGCGTTCACCCACTGATTCAATGGGACTGATTGAATGAGAGCGCACCAAGGCCAGCTGGACTGGGACTGAACGAGCATGTGATCAAACCGGATTCTCTGAATGTGACTGAAATGGGGGCTGACTGAGAAGTCATTGACAATGGCACTGGGTCTTGATTCGTTTGCATGGACTGGCTTTTCGGGTTCCTGGTCTGTTTGGATGCTCACCTTCCTGGACCTGGAGGGAGGGGGGAGGAACTTGGATTTCCTACAGGGCAGGAAACCCTGACTGCTCTTGGGAATGGAGAGGGAGGAGGAGATGGAGTGGGGGGCGCGGCAGCGGGAGGGTATTGGGAAGAGGGGAGGAAGTGGAAATTCTTTAAATAAATAAATAAGGAAAAAAAGAAAAAAGTCAAAATAAATAAATAAATTAAAATCTCAAAAAAAATTAAAATGTTTTAATCAGTTAGGATTTTTCATGACAGTGAGACACATGTGCTCCTGGCAGCAGCAATTACTTCAAGAGGAAGATGGGCATCAATGAGGTTCCTTATGGAGTTTATTAGCTATTTGGGTAATTGCTCTTGCCTGTACTGTTTGATAGTATGCTGAGTGACCTGGACATGCAGAACCTACAGAGAAATGACTGCTGAACTGCTACATCCACTGCTGTCATGCCAGTGTAGCAGAAATGCTGACTGGGCAGGCAGGTGTTGCAGGAGGATTGGGGTCTGTGCTTCTTGGAACTGTGTTCCAGGCGGTCCTTTGCCAATCAGTTGTGGTGTAATGCCACCTGAGTCGCCATTTGTAGTGACTTGACTTGGATCCATATGTGTGTCTTTTTCCTTGTCGTGTGTTCTTTGTGATCCTTGCATATTGCTAACAGATGAGACTTTTCCAGGCAGTTGCAGATACAAACAAGACTGCTGAGGACATTTTTGAGCTCTGCCCCACTATTCATTAAAGCCTTAAAAGAAGTAGCCAGTTCTGGAAATTGGCAAGGTCATCATTAGGACAATTCCTTAATAATGTGGAACAAAAGGAGTTAATTTTACCAGGAAAAACCTTAGAAGCCTTAGGCATTTGCCTGGGAAATATGTACAGTTGTAAACAGAAGGCCTATGAAACCTTTCTCGTGGGAAGAAAAAGACCTAACCTAAGCTGACAATATCTGAGCCTGAGAAATGAGAAGGGAGGAGAGTTGAGGTTAGTGATATGGAGTGAGTTTCAGAGAGGTTCGAGACTATGTCTTAGAAATTTCCTAGCAGAAAGCTTTCCCAGGGAGATAGTAGTCTTCTCCTTTCCCACCCAGGAGCACAAGGTCACTTAGCTGAAACCAGCCAGCCACCTGGTACAAGCTGATAAAGATAGTCTAGCTCAAGGGCAATAGCCTCTCTGAAGGCAAGAAAAAAAGAGTTTATTTTACAAAATATGAGAGAGCAGAAGTCCTTGTGCCCAAGTCAAAGCATCTTCAAAGATTCTTTATGTACACTGTTTTATGCTGTTCTATGATTTGATGATGTATGCCTTTGCCAAGCTCTTTGATTGTAAAAAATATATAATCCTGCACTGAAAAAAGTAAAATCGCAGCAGCATTCTCAAATACATTGAAGGTGGTCTGTCTGTTATTCCTCTACCGTATCCTGAAATCTCCTGAGCCTTCGTCCTGTTCTCCCACGGTCTGAGTGGCTCCCCTGAGCCAGTCTGTGGTAGGTGGCGCCCGGACAGGGACTTGAAGGACAGGTAATCTTTCTCTTTTCTTTCTTTTTCCTTTTATTAGTTTTCAGGAACAGCTCTTACCAGGGAGCTGCAGTCCCGCCGGAAGAAAAAATTGCCAGTTAATGTAAGTAATCAGAGGAACCATGGTGAGAGATGCCTCACCAGCATTAGTCCAAGGAATGGCTTATGCTGCAGCAATGAAGGGTTGGAAATTCAGCGCCAATGTTAAAAAGACATATGAAGGAGGTGTAAGAGACTCCTCATCTCCCACTTGTTATAATTGTGGGAAATCAGGGAATATGCAGAAAGACTGCAGGAGGCCCAAAGGAACAGGGCAAAGGGGAACTCCCGAACTTTGTCCCCAGTGCAAAAAGGGAAAGCACTGGAAGAATGGATGTAAATTCAAGTTCCATAAGGATGGAACACTCTTAGATAAGAATAAAAATAAACATAAAAATAGAAATAAAAACCAAGCAAATATAAAACAAAAGAGTCTAAAATTATGATCAGAGAAAAGTTAACAGGGAATTTAAAAAGGCATTAGCAGCTAAGGACACTTTCTGTGCCTCTTTTCTTTTCTGAACTAAGTTTTTCACTGTGATAACACTCAAGGTTTCTTCCACTGGCCAGCAATTTCTTCTCTTAACTCTTTTCTGTCCTAATACTGCTTATAAAAAGTTTCAAATTATACCAACCTGTCACTTTAAAAAACATTAATTTTAGAATAAGTGTTAATGATGCAATATTTTGCTGGATAAAATCACAAAAAAGGACTTTAATAAAACTTTGCAATTGTCTAAAAACTAAAAAGGGCAAAAACTAAAATAATAATAATAATAATAATAATAATAAAAGGGGTTTGTCTAAAAGTGTCTGGCTTAATCAATGAAACAAAGATTGAGAAAGGCATCAAACCTAAAAATTACAAAAGGTATATAAAATGTCATAAAAGGTAATAAGAGGCCAAAAGAAGTTTGCTATAATTTCTTATATCTGAATGTTTAATGGTTAATTCTGGTTTTAAAAGGCTCTATTTATCTTGTGAAAGGGTCATGGTTATTTCTTTTATGCATGCCTGTTTAGCTTTATGCCTATGCATGGTTGGGTATGTGGGGAGCATGATGATATTAAAAAATATGAGGTGAGTATACTCATGAATAAGGGTCTCGAAAACTTTGTCCTATGGACATCATATAATGTGCCAAAAATTATATGCTATATTTTGCCAAAAACTTCCTGAGCAAATATTGATTTGGGTATATTTTTCTTTAACAATATAGTCACCGATTAATTGTTTATGCTAAAACAAATAATGCTTTCTCCACATTCAACAAAGAAATTATATTTAAGGTTTACTTTAACAAAAATATGGTATATATTTTTGGTTTGTTAAAAATATAAGTTAATAAAAATAATAAAGTTTGCCTAATCAGAGGTACCTGGACAGCCCTAAATGCTTCAAAAATCTATAGAAAATGGCATTTAAAATAAAGTATATTTAAGATAAAATATAAAAGGCTTATATTAGACAGAGACTCTGAGATCCTAACAGTGATCCAAGGTCTCCAAAGAAGATTATGGTACACCACGATGTCTCCACTTGGACAACAATGATGCTGACCACTGGGTAAGATGACCCCCAGTGCAACAGCTGATGTCAGGACCAGGTCCAGACCATGGACTACAGCAGGAGGAATAGTCCTCAGGTAAGCTGGGGATCCTGTGACCAAAGCAGGGGAAAATAGTTCCCAGGTAAATGGGAATCCTACGACTAAAGTAGGGTTGATTAAATGCTTTCCCTGTAAATAAAGGGAAAGTGTCTGCTGTTAAAGCAGGATTCATTAATAGCTCTCTCTGTAAATAAAGAGAAAGCTACTGTGGCTAAAACAGGGTTAACTAGATTTTTTCTCGGTATATAGAGAGAAGGCAACCACGGCAAAGCGGGGATTAATTGCTTTTCCCCGGAAATGAAGGGGGAGCAGCCGCAATCAAAGCGGGAGTTTTATTACTCATTCCGTAAATAAGGAATGAGTGAAGAGCAGTTTTGCAAGTTGATGAAACGAAAGTAAAAGGAATATACATTAAATATGGGTGCTAATCAATCACGCTCAATTTTTTGGGCTCTTAACAAGCTGCTATGTTCAAAGAATCTAAAGATAAGACCTAATGGGCCTAAAAGTTTTAAATGTATTAAATTCTGTTCCTAGTTTAAATTTGTCTCTACAGGATTCCCCTTGGTTGGCAGACACAAACAAGCATCAATTGCTGCCTACAACCTGCTCTAAATGACTGTGGACCATGGACATGCTGAAAACTGATGTGGACGAGACTAGCCGATATGAATGCTCTTCAACAAAGTCCACGAATCAAATGTTCCTAAAATTTTCTCATTTTGACTAGCATTTCATCTTTGTTAACCCTTGACAACGTCGCCCCAAAGTCATGACAGTGAGACACATGTGCTCCTGGCAGCAGCAATTACTTCAAGAGGAAGATGGGCATCAATGAGGTTCCTTATGGAATTTATTAGCCATTTGAGTAATTGCTCTTGCCTGTACCGTTTGACAGTATGCTGAGTGACCTGGACATGCAGAACCTACAGAGAAATGACTGCTGAACTAGGCTAAAGATGAGATGGTCCTTGGGGATTCCTGCTTCATGAAAGAATCTGCTAGACATTCTGCAGGAAATAGAAGAAAGTGACTGACAAACTGCAAATATAGGCAGAACTGTCTTTGAAATTTCCTGCTTCATGGAAAAGTCTGCGGGATACTATGGGCTGAAGATGGATGCCCCAATGGTACAGAAGAACTTTGGATAACTGTACAGGCAGTGAGATGTCTGTCAATTCTAGAGTTTTGGAAATTCCTTACAATGAACTCATTGTTTACTTAGGAAATAAAATGACTCTATTGTATATAAAGAAAAATAGTTGCTTAGATAGTGTAATGGATTAAATAAAATGCTTCAGGTTCCCGAGTGGCTGCAGAGAGCAGCAGACCATGAGACCATGCTGAAGGTCGCCGAGTGGGACAAGAAGTGGGCAGGGTGTCTTGAGAGCAGCCAGTCCCTGCCGGGGATGGCGCAGTTCCCAAAGTGGCTGTAGCAGGCCATGAGGAGAGACAAACAGATGGGCACTCCACAAGACCATTCCGCAGGTCTCCAAAGGCGGCTGGTCCCGGGCAGGTGGGAGACATGGATAGGCACACCATGAAGACTTATGTTGAATATTTACTTAATGGATTATGGAAGAAAAAGAAAGAATGTGTAACGGGAGAAGGAGAAGAACAGAGAGAAACAGAGAGAGGGAGAGAGAGAGATGGGCGAAGGGGAGAAGTGGGGAGAATGGAGAGAGACAGAAGCTGCCTCTAAGGGGAAGAGACTGAAAAGTGGAGAGGCACAGGCTGCAAACAGGAAGAAAGATCTACCTGCCTCAGTGGATGGTGGAGAGAGTGGGCAGGGCTTGTCTCTTAAAAGGACAGAACAGATCATTATGGCCTTCCCTCTATTAAATTCTACTTTGTTGGAATTACCATCTACAAAGCAGTCATAAATCCTTTAAGTCATCAATTCTACTCTTTCACATCACAGGTAAATGTGGAGTGCTACCCAACACATGAGATGCCCTTTAAAACCACCACAAAATTACCCATAAATGGACACAACAGGTAACGGTTATATGCAAATTTCTGAATGTCTAGAAGATACTCGAGAAACTAGGCCCCTCTGAGTTAGGCAACTTGTATTCCACTGCTGCACCAAAAGCACATTGATCTTAAATAACAATAGGGTTCCACACATAGCTCCCTGCTCCCAGTGCTCTGCACAGGTGCACCCCAAAGAGCAAAGTTATGCAAAGGACTGTGCCTAGGTTCAGGGAGTAGCAGGAACCACATGGGAGCTCAAAGAACAATATGGCTGTAGATTTCCATCTGGCCTTGGGGAGGACCCACCACACTAGTTTTTGTACTTCCCAGTCTGATCTTGGTTCATCTGTCTATGGTGATTGAAAGTTTACCTGGGTATAGTAGTTTGAGCTTGTAACCTTGGTCTCTTAATGTCTGCATAACACTTGACCAGGACATTCTGGCTTTCATTGTCTCCAATGAAAAGTCAGGTATAATTCTGATACATCTGCCTTTAGCTGTTACTTGACCTTTTTTCTTCGTGGCTCTTAATATTAATTCTTTACTCTTTATGCTTAGTGTTTTGATCATTATGTGGTGAGAGGACTACTTTTTTGATCCAGCCTATTTGGTTTTCAGGAAGCTTCTTGTACCTTCATAGGCATATCTTTCTTTTAGGCTGGGAATGTTTTCTTCTATGACTATGGTAAATATATTTTCTTTACTTTTGTGTTGAACTTCTCCTTCTTTAATATCTATTATTCTTAGGCTTGGCCTTTTCATGGTGTCCCTTGTTTCATGATATTTTGAGTTAAGCTTTAGTTACATTTAATGTTTTCTTTGACTGATGAGTCTATTTTCTCTGTTGTGTCTTCAGCACCTGAGATTCTCTCTTCCATCTCTTGTATTCTGTTGATTATGTTTGCATTGGTTGTTACTGCTCTTTTTATCATGATTTCTGTTTCTACAATTCCCTTGGCTTGTGTTTACTTCATTGTCTCTATTTCAGTTTTTAAGTCTTGAATACTTTCTTTCATATGTTTGATTGCTTTTTCTTGGTTTTCTTTAAGGGATTTGCTGATGTCTTCCAATTTTCTGTTTGTTGATTTCTCCATTTCTTTGAGGGAATTTCTCAGTTCCTCTTTAAAAGTCTCAAACATTTTCCTGAAGTTATTTTTAGGACATTTTCTTCTGCTTCATCTATATTTGTTTGTTCAAGTATGGCTGTTGTAGGGTCTCTAGATATTACTGGTGTCGGGTTGCTCTTTGTGTTGTTAAATCTGTTCTGACCTTGTCTACTCATCTTTTCCTCTAATTGATGTGGTTGGGACTCTCTGTGACTCTAGTGATTAATCTTCTAGGTGCCAGTGGATCCAAGGCTCAGATAGTTGTTCCTCATGGTATAGTCAGTGCCACGGTTTTCGTTACCCCGTTGATCACTCCATGTTCCTGGAGGTCGCTTAGAGCTCCCAAGGTTTGCTCTGCTTATGTGGAGTTTGCTGTCTCAGGCCTACTGTTGTAGGCCTGTTTTCAGCTCAGACCTGTTTCTGTAAATATCCCTGGTCCGGATCTTCTCCTGAGGAGGTCCTTGGCTTGGGGCTGGTCCTGCAAGCTCTCTGGCTCTGATCTTCTCCTTCGGAGATCTCAGACTTGGGTGAGGACCTGGCTCAGGCCTACTCCCTCAGTGGTACCAGACTCATGCCCAGACCCACAGAGGTTTCTGGTTCTTGCCTACTCCTTCGCAGGTCCCCGAACAAAGCCTGAACCCACAAAGTTCCTAGCTCAGGCCTACTCCCTCAGGGTCCCAGAATCACACTCAGACTCACAGAGGTCATGGCTCAGGCCTAGTTCCTTCGAGTTCCCAGACTTATCCCAGATCCACTGGGGTCCTGTCTCATGTCTATTCACTCGAAGGTCCCAGATTCATGCCCGGACCCACAGTAGTCACTGTCTCTGACCCACTCCCTCAGCAGTTGCTCCCCTGTACCTGTTCCTGTAGATTTTTTTTTGGTTTCAGGTCTTCTCTGGCCCAGGTGGTTAGTAGAGTTGCGATCTTCCTGAATTTTCTGCCTCAGTTAGGATTACCTATTATGAGTAGAGGAGGTGAATAAACTAAGTGATAGAACCTAGACAGGCAGTTTGGGGAAACTCATACATGCTTGGATATGTTCTACCTGTTGAGTTATACACTTAGCTCATATTCCTGAGAAATTAAACCATAATGTATCAGATCTATTTTATATAGACTTTCAGAGTTTTATGCATATTATTCACTATCCTTGATAATGAAATCAAAACATATAAAAGAAGTTATTAATTTTTATACTGCAACATTTATTTCCAAGGAGTGGGGTCAGTATAAAATACATATATGATCAGTTTAAATGAAAAATAACCTAACTAAAAGTATCCCTAACCTTCTACTATATTTAAATTCATGAAGTTGGAGACAGGTTGACAGGGAAAGACTTAGAGTATACACATATTGATCTGAAGAGTGTTTGTGTTTTAACCAAGTTTTAGCTAAACATTAGACAAAAGTTAAAGTTAGAGTAGTGTAACTCCTGATCAGATGATCAAAAGCACAGGCATGTGAAAAATCTTTGGTTGAATGGCCCACAGTACCCACCATTAAGGAGGCCTCCAAGTGGAATGTCGAGATTTATTAAGAGTATGTCCCACATAAGAGGCCTCTGAGTCCTCCACTGCAACTTCTTCAGAAACTGTAATGCACAGGTTATCATGAAAAGCACAACTTTACTAATGTCCCTTCCAAACAAAGAATTTACAGTTGCCTATGATAGATCTTGAAAATTGGCACAAACAATTTTGGTTTAAATCTGAACTCTTCAACTTCACTCTTTGATTTCTCAAGGCCTGAATAAAATAGTAAGCTCCCCTCATTGTAGACTCTAAAGAACCAGGTTTCTGAAATGCTGCCTGAAGATGTAAATTATAATTCCAGGCCTTAGAAGGATCAGCCTTGCATGGAAGACTAAATGTTTACATGAACACTAACTAATCAGGTTCATGTCAAGGAAAACAGGTTCTAGAGGTCATCTACATTTGTAGTAGGAATCTCCGAGGCCTTTATGCATCAAAGAACTTCATACTGTGTCTGTTTTGTTGACATAGTACCTTACAAGATGTTAGAAAATATATTATGTAGACTACTCTTTAGTAGGCCAATGGTATTAAAAGGCTATTGAATTAGTCAACTATTCATAGGCCAAGGTCTTGTTAGGGCTGCTATTGTTTTGACCAAAGACTATGAATTAAAACAACTTGGGAAGGAAATGACTTATTTCATCTCACATTCCTTACGTCACAGTCCATAAGTGAGAAAATCAGGGTAGGAACCGAGCGGCAAGAGCTGATGCAGAAGCCATGGAGGGGTGATCTTTACTGACTTCTTCTTGGGGATTGCTGTGGTAGTTTGAAAGAAAATGGCCCCCAAAGGGAATGGCTCTATTAGGAGGTGTGGTCTTATTGGAGGAAGTTTGTCACTGTGGGGTCTGGTTTGGAGATCTCTTTTCCTCAAGCTTCCCTCAGTGTGACTGTCAGTGGACTCTCCGGTGCCTCTGAGTCAAGATGTAGAATTCTCAGATCCAGTACCACATCTGCCTGCATGCTCCCCTTCATAATGGACTGAACCTCTGAACTGTAAGCAAATGACCAAAATTAATTCTTTTTATTAATAAAAGTTGCCATGGTCATGTTATTTCTTCAGAGCAATAGTAAACCCTAACTAGGACAATTGCTCTGCCTACCTTATTATACAACTCAAGACCAACTGCCCAGGCATGGCAGCACCTGCAGTGGGTTGGACCCTTCCACATCAATCCCCCACAGGCTTGCCTATATGTCAATCTTATGGAGGCAATTTCTTAGGTGAGCTTCCCTCTTCTCAGATAACCCTAACCTGTGTTAAGCTGACATAAAAACTAGAGAGCACAGTATGCAAAGTAATGAGAATCTGCCTTGTTTTATATTCCCCATATTAAATAGTGCATCATGCATGCTCAACAATAAGGGGTGATTTGAATATTTAGAGGTATCTTATATTGTTCCATATGTGTATGCTACACTCGAAGAAGGCAAGTAAAGACATTCTCTAAAAGAAATAGCACATCAAATGTGTCTACACAGTAGTAAGAGTTTTGGAGACAATCTCTAAAATTGATACTGACCAACTAGAAACCCTTTCTAAGAGCATAGACCCTGAGCAAAATAAAGACTCTGATTAGAGCAGGAGCAAGTACAAGGTAGAGGATTCTTCAAATATCCCAAAGTCAGGTTCCACGCCACGTTTCTAAAATGTTTCAATCACTTTTTGCCACGGTCAATTTTGATCAGTTCTGGGATCAACTGAGAGACACACTTTGTCAGGGAACAGCCTTGACAAAAATACCTCTTGCCAGGGTAGAGGTGTGGGGATTTAGAAATATAATAAAGAATATGAAGATGTGAATGAAAGTAATAAAATGGAGAAACATAGAATAGTATCAGGATGGAATTCTAGTGAGTACTGAAATTCGTCCATGTTTAATTTCCAACTGCTTAAAACACCCCTGGCCCCAAGGGGTAGGAGAAAGGCAAAAGACTGCATTAACACGGTACAAAGAAATGGACATACCTATTGAAGTTGGCAGGCTGTGTCCTCAGTAAATCGTCCTGCTGTTGGGACAAGCCTACTCCCACAGCTACCCTAGACCCAAACATTCTATAGGCACTCTCTGTGTGGAATCCCAAGGTAACACCATAAAGGGAACTGTTACTTAGTTGGATTCTTAGAATTTTGTCTGAGGTAGGAACAGATCTGCTTTCCTCTTCCTGGATTACATGTTCTGGCTATTAGGCGCACCTGTTGACAATAGCCTTGAGAAAGCATAACTCTCTGATGTAACTCTAGGTGGGACCTTGTAGAAACACAATAACCTTGAAGGAATCGAGTCAAGTTCGACTGTCTGAACTTTTGTCCAGGTGGAAATAGGCTTACATTTTTGGGCCCCCACAACACTTCATAATATTTTGGGGAAAAATCAACTGAGCAGGGGATATTCTCCCAGGAAGTGGGTAATACATTTTGGCTATGCAGTGCATGTGTAAAAAGGCCTGAGACAAAATTGCTGCTCCCGTTGTCTGCCTCCCTTCACTTCCTGGTAATAAGTATAACTATTCTCAGGCTCCCAGTGTCCCTGCTGCTACCATTCTTTGTTGTCATTAGAACACAGTTTCTTCAGACTTTTGTCGTGTACTGTGGACCAGAAGCATTTCAGAAATCTTCTAGGTTTCCAGCATTAGAATGGGAATGCTGTGGTATCTACCTCCATGGATCAAAGAGCTACCAGGCTTTTAGCCTCTCTGGTATGGAGACAGTCACTGTTGAACTAACCAGACTATATTGTGTAAACCAATCTAATACAACCCCTTTATGACATATTATATTATCAGTTCAGTTCCTCTAGAGCAATAGTTCTCAACATGTGTGGCTTGGATCCCTTTGCAAACCTCTAGCTCCAAAAATACATTATGATTCATAACAGAAGCAAAGTTACAGTTATGAAATAGCAAGGAAAATAAATTTATTTTGGGGTGTAGCACAAATATTAAATCCCAGAGACAGATATTGGTGTTCAACCTGTAGGTCAGAAAAGCAAAGCACCCAAGCCTCTAGAGAGCTCTTACTTCTATAAAATCTCCAGACTGAAATGCTGAAACAGCTCCTCATATTATGGTGACTGTAATGGTCTGTCCTGTTCCTTTAAGAAACAAGCCCTGCCCGCTCTCTTCCCCATCTACTGAGGCAAACAGATCTTTCTTCAGCTTAAAGCCTGAGTTCCTAACTTCCATTTCTCTCTTAAAGTGGCAGCTTCTGCCTCTCTTCCTTCTCCCCATTGTTCCCCTTTTCCCTTTTCTCTCTCCCTCCCTCTGTCTCTGTCTCTGTCTCTGTCTCTCTCTCTCTCTCTCTCTCTCTCTGTCTCTCTCTCTGCTTTTCTCTCTCTATCAGCTTTTCACCTTTTCTTTCTGTTTTTCTCTCTCTATCTTTCTCTTTCTTCTTCCTTCTTACCTTACCCCCTTTCCCCTTCCCGTCCATAACCCACTAAATAAATACTCACTTTTTTTCTGCATGGCATGTGTAATAGGTCTCTGTCTCTCATCTGCTACGTGACTCCCTGACTGGGACTGACTACTTTCATGCCCTTCTTGGTCTCAATCCTGCTGCCTACTGCCAAAACTCGGGGACCTGTGGTGTTTTACTTTTATCATAAAAGAAAGAGAGTGAGTTCCTGCCTCATGCCACTTTATATTCGTCTCTAGTGCTTAGATTAAAGGTGTGAATCACCACCACAGGACTGCTATGGGTACTAGTGTGGCAGTTGGGAATAAAGGTGTGTGCCATCACTACCTGATTTGTAAGACTGATTAGTGTGACTGCTTTGCATTTTGATCTTCAGGAAAGTTTTATTAAAATATAAGTTGAATATCACTACAGTTTTGGGGCACAGTTATGACAAAAATAAGATGGCACCATTCCCCAAGGGGCCTGCAGTCCACGATGGGTAGTGATTCCCAGGCAGGGTGAGAGACAGTAATGGATAGGCACAAGCCATGCAGATTGCGGTTGGATTTTTAGTGGGTTATGGAATGGAAGGGGAAAGGGGAGAGGGGGAAAGTAGAGAGAGAGAGAGAGAGAGAGAGAGAGAGAGAGAGAGAGAGAGAGAACCAGAGGGAAAATGAGAGGATGAGGGTGAAGGGGAGAAGGGGGATGAAGTGGGGAGACAGGCAGAAATTGTCTCTATGGAAGAGAGATGAAAAAGAAAAGACTTGCAGGCTGTACACTGAAGGAAGATTCACTTGCCTCAGCAGACAGGGGAGGGAGTGGGTGCGGATTGTCTCTTAAAGGGACAGGATAGACCATTAAAGTCACCACAGCATGAGGAACTAATTGTTCCAGCATTAGTAAGGTTGAGAACCACTACCCTAGAGAATTCTGATACACCCATTTTATTTGGTAGTGGTGAGTTCACAATCACATAGACATTTTTCACCTTCTATATTAAAATTCAATTGTAAAAGTGCATAGAATTTAGGTTTTTAAATATTTATTAATTCATTGTGTGTTGGAAATTTTATCTGCATGTATATTTGTTTGCCACATGTATGACTGGTTCTTGTTGAGATCAGATGAGGGCATCAGATGCCCTGGAACTGATTTAAGAGGTGGTTGTGTGCCACCATGTGGGTGTTGGGAATTGAACCTTGGTCCTCTGAAAGATGAGCCAGTGCTTTTAGTCACTGGACAATCTCTCTGACCCAGAATGTAGATTTATTAAAGTCAGTGCAACTGAATTACCATAAAAGTCTATGTTCAGAGCAATTGTCTCTTATGTATTTATTGGCTATGTAATTATATGTTTATATGTGGATTCAGGTGATGTGTGACATATCTACCAGTTTATCAAATTTAGGGCAGGGAGAACTACCTGAGAATGTAAATAAATGAATTAGACAATATGAAAGTTGTTCATGTGGAAGTGCCACACCGATGCACTTGTCCCGTTCTAGACCCAGTCCTAGAGAATGCTGACTATGGCTCATCTCCTCAATCTGAGATGCTCAAGACCATGCCTATAGTCTATTTAAGCCAAAGTCCCCTGACCTGCCATGTGGTTTCCCCCTTGTTTCTTCTCTTCCCCTGGAATCACCTGGGAATGCTTAGCTTAGATTAAACCTGGACTTTCATTCAACTTGATTAGTTCATTATATTTATGTAGTTACCCACTACCAGGCTCCTGGGGGATATTTTTACTAATCAGAAGTTGAATATGTTACTCAGTGGAAACCGAGAAAAAGTTGATCTTCTTTTTTTTTTTTCCATTTCGCATGACTGAAAATGGTCATATCTTGACATTTGAAGTACTCCCCTTTATCAGCTATGGTGTGGGTAATATGCCGTTAGTCTAAATTGCAGTGAAGTAAAATATGATTTATATCTTCTTGTGAGTCAATAAAAATTCTCCTACAGACACATACCCGATGTCAGATTCTCATATGTATGCTGTGAATATGATTGTTTAATTAACATGGAAAAGTGGCTTTGCCTTAAAGGGTAGAGTAGAGCTAGGCAATGAAACTAAAGTGAATACTGGGAGAAAGGAAGCAGAGTCAGAGAGAAGCCATGTGGCCCTGCTACAGACAACAGAATTATACCCAGTATGTCATGGCCTTGTGGCAATACACAGATAAATGGAGATGGGTTAAATTAATATGTAACAGATAGCAAATAAGAAATGAGAGCTAATGGGATAAGAAGTGATTTAATTAATGCAGTTTCTGTCTGGTTATTTTGGGTCTGAGCTTTCGGGCAGCCAGAAAACAAGTGAAATCTTAGTATAAATTAGCACCCAACATGGCCAACCAAAATTCACAGAAAACCTGTTTTAAGTTTAAAACCTGTTTTGAGCGTTTGAGAAGGATTGTAGGCATAAAAAAAGGCTTAAGCACAACTTAATGCCATGGCTCCATTAAGAGAGGATTTCTGGATTCAATAGTGGCAGAAAAAATTGAATGGTGACTTCCTGGTCTGTACTGCCAGCACAAACCCTGGCTCTTTCAGGAGAATGAACATTTAAATGGGGTTTGTGAGCAAATTTTTACCAACTGCTTAATGGCTCCACATAGACCTGCTGCATATTTGGAACTAGGGTGGAATGTGCAGTTTGCAGAGACATTGAACATGTCTCCATCATGTTTGACTGGGCAGAACCAACTACAAAGCAGCATTAGCACTTATCATGCCACCACTTTGCTTTTTAAAAAGTGCTTACCATTTTTAAAAAAAACGCAGTCCTGGTCAGAAAATAATTACAGATACACAATAAAGACAGATTCAGATTGTAAAAGACTTCTAAATGGATCACAGTGTGTATAAAAAATGTATGTCAGGTTGGAAGACAGAAAAAAAAGTAAAGAGAGCTATAAAAGGAAGTAAATGGTTTTTAAAAAATAGTTGATCAAGATACAGTATAGACAGTAATAGATTAAAAAATTAAGCCACATAAAGATAAAGTATATACAGAGTCTGGATTATGTATATCATTGTGTTTGCTTGGAATTTTTGACTGTGAAAAACTAAGTAATAAATGTACTTTAATAATATCTTGTCTTCAAAATTTTTGTTTGTGGATTTGTTGCTTTGGAAAAGAGGTTCTGTTTTTTTCCACAGAAGATGAGAACCTATGGATTAATTCCAGACTAATGTAGTTTGATGGACAAAGGACCCCTGAAAGGTTTCCATCAACACCCCCAAAAATTACGTCGCTCAACAAAAAGCAAGAAGCAGTTCAGAGAAAAATGTGCCGAAATTCCCAAATATTGTTTATGAATGTTTCTTTATATTTTAAGGGGATGTGCTATAGAGATTTGCATTGGTATGGATCTTGGTTTATTGATACAAATTTAAGGTCAATTTTGTTATACTGTGTATATGTGTTTTTGATCTTCATTAAGTCATTGTGTTTGTCTAGCTCATATTAAAATGTAATGTATAATTAAGAAATATAGGTTAATAGTCATCTATAATAGTCAACCTGGTATTCATATTAGTTAGGTTTTCTAGGTATATAGAGGTATATTTCATTAATATAGGTATTCTTTAAATCTTTCATAGACCTTCAGAATATGGCATTTATACAGTTTTAATAACTTAGGACTTTTTATGACAATGAGACACATTTGCTCCTGGCAGCACCAATCTATTTCAAAAGGTTGCTGGGCATTGAAGAGGCTCCTTATAGATTTGTTAGCCACTTGGACAAAAAAAACTGCTTTTGCTTAGGCAGCTTGATGCTATACTATATGAACTAGACATACAGAACCCACAGAAAAATGACTACTGAAGCTGCCTAAAGAAAGTGAGACAGTCCTTCAGGGTGTCTGCGTCATGAAAGAGTCTGCCAGACATTCTGTAGGACACAGAAAAAAGTGACTGTAAACTGCCAATATAGGTGGAACTGTCTTTGAAATTTCCTGCTTCATGGAAAAGTCTGCTAGATACTATGGGCCAAAGGTTGGATGCCTCAACCTCCCACACTAGCTTTGGATGACTGTACAGGCAATGAGATGTCTCTGTCAATTCTAGAGTTTTGGAAATTGTTTATAATGTACTTCATGTTTACCTAGGTAATATTATATCCTTCTGTGATCTTTGATGGAGTTGAAGAATTAATAGTTATAGTTTTCTTAGTTATGATAAAAGATAAAGTATATATAAATATTGGAACTATAATTCTTGCTTGATACCCATTTTGTTATAAGTAATTTTACCCTGTTAAAGTTAAAACCATCCTTTTTATTTAAACAGAAAAGGGGATATGATGTGGGATTCCCCTGTATGCTGTGAATATAATTGGTTGATTAAGAAACAAAGGAGACGTTGGCTGGTATGGTAGAGTAGTCCAACAATTGGGAAGAAGAGGCAGGTGCATCTCTGTGAATTTATGGACAGCCTAATCTACAAAGCAAGTTTCAGGACAGCTATGGCTTTATCACAGTAACCCTGTCTCAAAAACGAAAACCAAGGCCAAAATTGTTAACATTCTTAATGGAAAGTATTTAGCTATGACTGATAAATGAAAACCTTTCTAAAACTAAACTATATGCTTTCAGCAGTTAGGACTTTAACCACTGCTCTAAAATTATAAGTAATATGGAAAATACGTGTAGTTTATCTGGTAAGGCATCAGTCATCACTGTACCATACAGAGTCCAAAGTAATCACCAGGTCCTTCTACAGTCCCAGACCAATTTACCCTGCATAGTCTTCGATTTCGTCCTTTATTTTTTTTTTACCTCAACCACAACAATTGTCAAGAGCAAAACATTTATAAAGTGGAGCTTTGTGAATTTATCCAATGCCATATAAACCTGCTGAGTAGGTTGGGCTTTGTTGAATGAAATACTTTGACTATAATGTCTCTGTTAGGCATGGATGACCAAAATCTATGAATACCAGTCTCAATGGAGGCAAAGGCTACTGGAGGCACATGGAAGGTGTGCCACATTTTACAGTGAGAATCACCATGATGTTACACACATACTCACACACACACACACACACACGTGCATAACACATTAAGTAACACTTCTACAACAGAATGTATCTTACACATACTGTATTTTAAAAGCATATTCTAGCAAGTACACTATTATAGCCAGATTGTGGCCTTACCTAAAGAACAACTCCAAGCCAAATCTGTATGCAAAAGCAAAGACACTTTATTCATTCAAGTCTGAGATGGGACCCTTTTGTTTGTCCAATGCAGAAGTGCAAATGGAGAGGTCCAGTCTCGTGGGGTAGTGTTTTCTTTTATCATAGCAGTGGTTGGGGGTGAGGCAGTTTTAGGTTTCAAACAATGACTGGCTGACAATTGTCTAGGGGTGTTTTGGGGGAAAGGAATAGGTAAGTGCTGGGTTCAAGGAATCTGGTGTTCTCATTTAATCCTATTGGTCATTTAGTATATTCAGAATGTCAGGTACTTCCCCTTAGACACTGGCCTGTCCCTGGATGGTATCAGCTTATGGATTTTCCTGGAATCAGGTGCTGCCTTCTAGTAAATGGAAACTGAAGCCTACACACTTGGCTGGTCTCAATCAAACCTGACAAGGCAGCTGTGCAGCTTGGACGTCATATATGCGTCCAGGATTCCCTTAACTCCATATAATCATAGATGAAGTTGAACAACATTCTAAATTGACAATTACTGAAATGATGAGAAATATTCTGTAGTTTGTATCTTAGATGTTCTTTAAAGACTTATATTATAAAGGCTCAGTTCCCGGGATGACACTTGGAAACATTAAGAGATTTAGCATAGTGAATGTTTATCAGATCATGTGGTATGTTATTTCTCATAGATTGTTCAGCCTTTGTCTTAGTTAAAGTTTCTTTTGGGTGTTTTCAAGACATGGTTTCTCGGTAGCTATGCAGCCAACCCCGGAACTTGCTCTGTAGTCCAGGCTGGCCTTGAACTCACAGAGATCTGCCTTAATCTGCCTCCCAAGTGCTGGTATTCAAGAGCACACCAACACCACCGGCTGTTATTTAATGTTTCTATTGCTGTGAAGAGACAGCATGATCACAAGATCTCTTATAAAGATGAAGATCAACATTTAATTAAGGTACTGGCTTACAATTTCAGAGGTCTAGTCCACTCTCATCAGAGCAGGAAGCATGGCAGTTGGGATTATGGTGGTATGCAGGCAGACATGGTACTGCAGAGAAATTAAGGCTTCAACATCTTGCACAGCCAACAGGAAGTGGCTCAAGACACTGGGTGCTATCGTGAGAGCATATATGAGATCTCAAAGTCCACAATGACATGTTTTCTCTAACAAGGCCATACCCACTCCAATAAAGTCATACTTCCTAATAGTGCCACATGCTTTAGGAGCCATTTTTTTCTGTTTTCTTTTTTTTTTTTTTGATTTTTGAGACGTGGTTTCTCTGTAGATTTGGAGCCTGTCCTGAAACTCACTCTGCAGACCAGGCTGACCTTGAACTCACAGAGATCCACCTGCATCTGCCTCTGGAGTACTAGGATTAAAGATGTGCACCACTACCACCTGGATGACATTTTCTCTGGAACTATGACAGCCTGCAGTGAGGGAGAGGATCTCAGGAGCCCCTCTTGTGTCCGCAATGGACTATTCTACAGCACTCTGCTTGTTTACTTCTTTATTGGATGTGAGAACACAAGTCGCCCAACTGTGTTTACAGCTTTATGCATCGCTCTTCAATTCTGATATTTTTGGTACATGTATGTGTTCATAATTATTATATCTTCTTCATAAATTAGTTTCTTTATCAAAATATTTTTTCTTTACCTCATTATAGTTGTTGATTTAAATTCTATTTCATTTAATGCTAATGTAGCCATACCAACTCTCTTGTTATCTTTGAATTGTTTGACTGCAAGGAAGTATTTGATTCTGGGGACTGCTAAACTAAGCCAACATGTATATTTTCAAGGTATCTTGACTTTGGAATTTGAGTCTAAGGATGTCTTGCTTTGGGAAAGAGATTCTTCTTTTGTTTCCACAGAGGATCAGAACCTGTGGACTCATTCCAGACTAATGTGGTTTAATGAACCAAGACAGCCTGAAAGGTTGCCTTGAACATCCCTCAAAAACTTACATCACCCAATAAATAGCATTAGGGATTTGGAGGGAACTACACCCATATTCCCAAATATTGTCTAAAAACATTTGTTTACATTTAAAGAGAATGTGCTATAGAGATAGATAGTTTGCATTGGTATGAATTTTACTTTATTGATACAAATTTAAGATCAAGATTGTTTCATGTATATTTCTGCTCTTGATTGAGGTATTGTGTTTGTGCAGCTCATTTAAAAGTGTGATATATAATTAAGAAATTTAGGTTAATAGAGTCATCTATAATAATCAAGCTTGTACTAGTGTTTGGTTTCCTAGATATATAGAAATATATTTTAGTTAGATAGATATTCTTCAATTCTTTCAGAGATCTACAGAATATGGCATTTAAAATGTTTTAAGCAGTTATTATTCCATGGCAGTGAGACATATGTGCTCCAGGCAGCACCAATTATTTCAAGAGGAAGATGGGCATCGATGAGGTTCCTGATGGTCTGAAGATGTATGCCACAATGGTACAGAAGAACTTTGGGTGACTGGATAGACAGTGAGATGTCTCTGTCAATTCTAGAGTTTGGAAGTTCCTTATAATAAACTCATTGTTTACTTAGGAAATAAAATGACTCTATTGTATTTAAAGAAAAATAGTTGGTTAGATAGTGTAATGGATTAAATAAAATGCTTCAGGTTCCCGAGTGGCTGCAGAGGGCAGCAGGCAATGAGATCATGCTGCAGGTCCTCGAGCAGGACAGAAAGTGGGCAGGGTGTCTTGAGCAGCCAGTCCCTGGCAGAAATGGTGCAGTTCCCAAAGTGGCTGTAGCAGGCCACGAGGAGAGACAAACAGATGGGCACTCCATGAGACTATTCTGCAGGTCTCCAAAGGCAACTGGTCCCGGGCAGTGAGTCTCTCATGGCGGGTAAGAGAATTTGGATAGGCATACCATGAAGACTGAGGTTGGATATTATTTATTGGGTTATGGAAGGGAAAGAAAGAGTGTGTAAGGGGAGAAGGAGAAGAACAGAGAGAAACAGAGAGAGACAGAGAGAGGGAGAGAGAGAGATGGGAAAAGGGGAGAAGTGGGGAGAATGGAGAGAGGCAGAAGCTGCCTCTAAGGGAGAAGAGACTGAAAAGTGGAGAGGCACTGGCTGCAAGCAGGAAGAAAGATGTATATGCCTCAGTGGATGGTAGAGACATTGGACAGGGCTTGTCTCTTAAAGGGACAGGACAGATCATTACGGCCTTCCCTCTATTAAAGTCTACTTTTGTTGGAATTTCTATCTACAGAGCATTCATAAATCCTTTGTCATCAAATCTACTCTTCTACATCACAGGTAAATGTGGAGTGCTACCCAACACATGAGATGCCTTTTAAAACCACTACAAAATTAATCATTAATGGACACAACAGGTAATGTTTATATGCAAATTTCTGAATGTCTAGAAGATACTCGAGAAACTAGGCCTCTCCGAGTTTAGGCTACTTGCTTTCCTTGGATGCACCATAGCACAATGTTCTTTACTAACAATAGGGTTCCACACATAGCTCCCTGCTCCCAATGCTCTGCTCAGGTGCACCCCACAGAGCAAAGTTATCCAGAGGACTGTGCCTAGGTTCAGGGAGTAGCAGGAACCACATGGGAGATCAAGGAATAAGAAATATGGCTGCAGCTTCCCACCTGGCCCTGAGGAGGAGCCACCACTTCTCCTTCCTCCTTCTGAGGAGGAGTACCTGCTCCTGTACTTCCCAGTCTGATCTTGTTTCATCTGTCTACAATGATTGAAAGTTTACCTGGGTATAGTAGTCTGGGCTTGTAACCTTAGTCTCTTAATGTCTGCATAACACTTGACCAGGACATTCCGGCTTTCATTGGCTCCAATGAGAAGTCAGATATAATTCTGATACATCTGCCTTTAGCTGTTACTTAGCATTTTTCCTTTGCAGCTCTTAATATTTTTTCTTTACTCTGTATGTTTAGTGTTTTGATCATTATGTGGTGAGAGGACTATGTTTTTTTTTCAGTCTATTTGGTGTTCTGTAAGCTTCTTGTATCTTCATAAGCATATCTTTCTTTTAGGCTGTGAATGTTTTCTTCTATGATTATGGTAAAAATATTTTCTGTGCTTTTGAATTGAACTTCTCCTTCTTTAATGCCTATTATTCTTAGGTTTGGCCTTTTCATGGTATCCCATGTTTCATGGATATTTTGGGTTAAGCTTTAGTTACATTTAATGTTTTCTTTGACAGAATGAGTCTATTCTCTGTTGTGTCTCCAGCGCCTGAGATTCTCTCTTCCATCTCTTGTTTCTACTGTTTATATTTGCATTGGTTGTTCCTGATCTATAAATCATGATTTCTGTTTCTACAATTCCCTCAGCTTGTGTTTACTTTATTGTCTCTATTTCATTTTTTAAGTCTTGAATACATTCTTTCATATGTTTGAGTGCTTTTTCTTGGTTTTCTTTAAGAGATTTGCTGATGTCTTCCAATTTTCTGTTTGTTGATTTCTCCATTTCTTTGAGGGACTTTCTCATTTCCTCTTTAAGAGTCTCAAACATTTTCCTGAAGTTATTTTTAGGACATTTTCTTCTGCTTCATCTATATTTGTTTGTTCAAGTATGGCTGTTGTAGGGTCTCTAGATATTACTGGTGTCGTGTTGCTCTTTGTGTTGTTGAATCTGTTCTGACCTTGTCTACTCATCTTTTCCTCTAATTGATGTGGTTGGGACTCTCTGTGACTCTAGTGATTAATCTTCTAGGTGCCAGTGGATCCAAGGCTCAGATAGTTGTTCCTCATGGTACAGTCAGTGCCACGGTTTTCGTTACCCCGTTGATCACTCCATGTTCCTGGAGGTCGCTTAGAGCTCCCAGGGTTTGCTCTGCTTATGTGGAGTTTGCTGTCTCAGGCCTACTGTTGTAGGCCTGTTTTCAGCTCAGACCTGTTTCTGTAAATATCCCTGGTCCGGATCTTCTCCTGAGGAGGTCCTTGACTTGGGGCTGGTCCTGCAAGCTCTCTGGCTCTGATCTTCTCCCTCGGAGATCTCAGACTTGGGTGAGGACCTGGCGCAGGCCTACTCCCTCAGTGGTACCAGACTCATGCCCAGATCCACAGAGGTTTCTGGTTCCTGACTACTCCTTCGCAGGTCCCCGAACAATGCCTGAACCCACAAAGTTTCTAACTCAGGCCTACTCCCTCAGAGGTCCCAGACTCACACCCAGACTCACAGAGGTCCTGGCTCGGGCCTAGTTCCTTCGAGGGCCCAGACCCACAGGGGTCCTGTCTCATGTCTACGCACTTAAAGGTCCCAGATTCATGCCCAGACCCACAGTAGTCTCTGTCTCTGACCCACTCCCTCAGCAGTTCCTCCCCTGTACCTGTTCCTGTAGATACTTTTTTGGTCTCAGGTCTTCTCTGGCCCAAATGGCTGGCACAGTCGCACTCGTCCTGAAGTTTCTGCCTCAGTTAGGGTTACCTATTATGAGTAGAGGAGGTGAATAAACTAAGTGATAGAACCTAGGAAAGTTGTTTAGGGAAATTCACACATGCTTGGAATATGTTCTACCTGTTGAGTTATACACTTAGCCCATATTCCTGAGAATTTAAACCATAATGTATGGGATCTATTTTATATTGACCTTCAGAGTTTTATGCATATTATTCACTATCTTTGATAATGAAATAAAAACTTATAAAAGAAGTTATTAATTTTTCTACTGCAACATTTATTTCCAAGGAGTGGGGTCAGTATAAAATACATATATGGTCAGATTAAATGAAAAGTAACCAAAATAAAAGCATCCCTAACCTTCTACTATTTTTAATTCATGAAGTTGCTGTCAGGTTGAAGGGGAAAGACTTGGAGAAGACACATATTGATCTGAAGAGTGTTTGTGTTTTACCCAAGTTTTAGCTAAACATTAGACAAAAGTTAAAGTTAGAGTAGTGTAACTCCTGATCAGATGATCAAAAGCACAGGCATGTGAATAAGCTTTGGTTGAATGCCACCAAGCACACACCATTAAGGAGGCCTGCAAGTGGAATGTGAAGATTCATTAAGAGTATGTCCCACGTAAGAGGCCTCTGAGTCCTCTACTGTAACATATACTGAACCTGTAATGCATTGATTATATTGACAACTTTACTAATGCCCTTTCCAAACAAAGAATTTACAATTGCCTATAATAGATCTTGAAAATTGGCACAAACAATATTGGCTTAAAACTGAACTCTTCAACTTCACTCTTTGATTTCTCAAGGCTTGAATAAAAGCAGTAAGTAGACTCTAAAGATCCAGATTTCTAAAATGTTGTCTGAAGATGCAAAATATAATTCCAGGCCATAGAAGTATCAGTCTTGCCTGGAAGAGTAAATGTGCCTATGAACACTAACTAACCAGTGTCATGTCAAGAAATGAGGTTTTCGAGCTCTTCTACATATATGTTAAGAAACTAAGAGGCCTGTTAGCACCTAAGAACTTGATACTGTGTCAGTTTTGTTGACACAGTACCTGACAAGATGGTAGAAAATATTTTATAGATTGTCTGCAAGATCCTTGTCCCAGGAACAGTTCCTGCCCCTGCACTGAGGCTTTCTATCTAGATGGTAGTCCCATTTCCTGTGCTGAGGAGTTCCATTCAGATTGTTCCTTGGCCCAGGAACAGTTCCTGCTCCTACACTGAGGAGATTCACACAGAGACTCAGTCACAGCACAGATTGGATCAAGACACTCCTGGCTGCATTTGAAGGAAGAGATGGACAGATGCCAATGTAAGAATTCCTACAAGAACTTCAAAGGCAAAATGACAACACCAGAATCTAGGGATCATGCCACAACAATAGTTGAACACCCTATTCCAGAGGAAGTAGAAGAAATGGACTTTAAACATAACATTATGATAATAATAGAGGACCTTAAAAAGGAGGTGAAAAACTTCTTTAAAGAAGCAGAGAAGACAAACTAAAAGGTAGAAGAAATGAATAAATCTCTAAAAGATGTCCAAGAAAATCAAGAAAAAACAATCAAATAGTTAATGGAAACAGTTCAACATTGAATAATGAAATGGAGGTAATGAAGAAAACAAAAAACTGAGGGAAGGCTGGATATTGAAAATCAGGTAGTACAGAGAGAAGTGTAACCAACAGAATACAAGAGATTGAAAAAAGAATCTCAGACACCAAAGATACTGCAGAGAAAATAAACTCACTGATTAAGGAAAATAACAAATTCTTAACTCAAAATATCCAGGAAATCTGGGACACCACGAAAAAATCAATCCTAAGCATAATGGGGTAGAAGAAGGAGAAGAATTATAGCTCAAAGGCCCAGAAAATATATTCAAAATATTATAGGAGAGACATTTTCTAACCTAAAGAAGGATATTCCAATGAAGGTACAAGGAGCATACAGAACACCAAATAGACTGGATCAAAAAAAACTTCCACTTCCATATAATAATCAAAACGTAAAACATATAGAATAAAAAAAGAATATTAAGAGCTGTAAGGCAAAGAGTTCAAGTAACATATAAAGGGTTACCTCTCAGAATTACAGCTGACTTCTCAATGGAAACTATAAGAGCCAGGTCATGGATAAATAAGCTGCAGACACTAAGAGACCATAGATGTGAGCCTAGACTACTATACCCAGCAGAGCTAGCATTCACTATCGATGGAGAAAACACGATATTCCAGGACAAAAACAGATTTAAAAAATACGTAGCCACAAACCCAGCCTCACAGAAAATACAAGAAGGATAACCACAAACCAAGGAAACCAACAACAACCCTAATAAGTCAAGCATCTGATAACCCTCAACCAGCACAACTCAAAGAAGGGAAACATACAAATAATACCAAAGGAAAAAATAACCGGAGTTAACAACCACTGGGGATTAATATCACTTAATATCAATGGACTCAATTTACATATAAAAAGGTACAGTTTAAGAGAATGGATACAAAAATAAGATCCAACATTCTGCTGTTAACAAGAAACATACCCCAAACTTAAAGTCACACACTACACAAGAGTAAAGAGTTTGGAAAAGGTTTTCCAATCAAATGGACCAAAGAAACAAGTGGGCATGGCTATACTAACATTTAACAAAACTGATTTAAAACTAAAACCATTCAGAAAAGATGGAGATGGACACTTTATACTCATAACAGGAACATTTCCTCAGAAGGAAGTCTCAATCCTTAATATCTATGCCCCTAATATAAATGCACCCACATATGTAAAAAAAAAAAAAAAACCTTACTAGTTCTCAAAACATACATCAAACCCCACACCCTAATAGTAGGAGATTTCAACACTCCTCTCTCACCAATGGAGAGATCAACCAGAGAGAAACTTAACAGAGAAATAAGAGAACTAACATATGTAATGAACCAAATGGACCTAACAGACATTTGTAGAACATTCCACCAAAACAGAAAAGAATATACCTTCTTCTCAGCATCTCATGGAACCTCCTCAAAAATTGATCACATAATTGGTAATAAAGCGAACATTCAAAGATACAAAGAAATTTTAGTAACCACCTGTGTACTATCGGATCACCATGGAATAACGTTAGAATTTAACAATAATTCTACCCTGAGAAAGCCTATGAACTCATGGAAATGGAACAGACAACTAGTGAACCACCCGTGTCAAGGAAGAAATAAAGAAAGAAATTAAAGTCTTCCTTGACTTCAACGAAAATAAAGACACAACATACTCAATACTGTGGGACACTATGAGTGCTAAAAGGAAAGTTCATAGCACTAAGTGCCCACATAAAGAATACAGAGAAAGCACAAATTAGAGACTTAACAGCACAACTGAAAGGTCTAGGGAAAAAAGAAGCAGACTCACCAAGGAGGAGTAGAAGACTGGAAATAATCAAAGGGAGAACAGAAACCAACAAATTAGAAACACAGAAAACAATCCAAGAAAATCAATAAAAAAAAGCTGGCTCTTGGAGAAAATCAACAAAATTGACAAATCCCTATCCAAAATATTCAAATGTCAGAGAGAGAACACGAAATTAACAAGATCAGAAATGAAAAGGGGGACATAACTACAGACACAGAGGAAATTTAGAGAATCATGAGATCTTACTACAAAAGTCTGTATGCCACAAAATTGGAAAATGTGAAAGAAATGCACATTTTTTGATAAGTATCATATCCAGAAATTAAATCAAGACCGGGTGACCAATTTAAATAGACATGTAAATTGTGAGGAATTAGAAGCTGTCATCAGAAACCTCCCTACCAAAAAAATCCCAGGACCAGATGGTTTCAATGCAGAATTCTATCAGAACTTCCAAGAAGAGCTAATACCTATACTCCTTAATGTGTTTCACAAAATAGGAACAGAAGAGTTATTGCCAAACTTCTTTTATGTAGATACAATCACCCTGATACCAAAACCACATAAAGACTCAACCAGGAAAGAGAATTACAGATCAGTCTTACTCATGAATACTGACACAATAATTCTCAATAAAATTCTGGAAAACCGAATCCAAGAACACATCAAAAAGATTATCCATTATGATCAAGTAGGCTTCATCCCAGATATGCAGGGCTGGTTCAACATAAGAAAATCTATCAATGTAATCCATCACATTAATAAAGTGAAAGAAAAAAACAATATGATTATATCATTAGATACTGAAACACCATTTGACAAAATTCAGCACCCCTTTATGAGTAAAGGTCTTGGAGAGATTAGGGATAAAAGGTTCATATCTAAATATAATAAAAGCAATATACAGCAAGCCAACAGCTAACATCATATTAAATGGAGAGAAACTTAAAGCCATTCCACTAAAATCAGGAACAAGACAAGGCTGTCCACTCTCTCCATACCTCGTCAATCTAGTGCTTGAAGTTCTAGAAATAGCAATAAGACAATACAAGCAGATCAAGGGGATTCGTATTGGAAAAGAAGTAATCCAACTTTAGTTATTTGCAGATGATAAGATAGTGTACATAAGCGTCACTAAAAACTCTACCAAAGAACTCCTACAGCTGATTAATCTTTTTGGTAATGTGGCAGGATACAATATGTACTAAAAAAAAAACACCAGTAGTTCTTCCATACAGAAAGAACAAAGAAACAGAGAGGGAAATCAGAGAAACATCACCTTTCACAATAACCACAAATAGCATATAGCATCTTTTGGTAACTCTAACCAAGGAAGTGAAAAATCTATTTAATAAGAATATTAAGTCTTTGAAGGAAGAAGTTGGAGAGGATACTAGAAAATGGACGGATCTCCCATGCTCTTGGATTGGGAGGATCAACATAGAAAAATGGCAATTCTACCAAAGGCAATCTATAGATTCAATGCAATTCCCATCAAAATCCCAAAAAAATTCTTCACAGACTTTGAGAGAACAATAATCAATTTTTTATGAAAAAAAAACCAGGATAGCCAAAACATTCCTATACAATAAAAGTACTTCCGGAGGCATTAACATCCCTGACTTCAAACTATTACAGAGCTACAGTAATGAATACAGCTTGGTATTGGCACAAAACAGAGATGTTGACCAATGGAATTGAATCAAAGACCTAGATATTAATCCACAAATCTATGAACAAAGGAGCTAAAATTATACAATGAAAGAAAGAAAACATCTTCAACAAATGGTGCTGGCATAATTGGATGTCAACCTGTATAAGAATGAAAATAGATCCATATCTATCGCCATGTACAAAACTCAAGTCCAAATGGATTAACGACCTCAATATTAATCTAACAAATATGTGACAGTCAGCCAATAAGGGGCTGGCGATAATGGGCCAGGAAGTGTTTAAATGAATACAATTTGTGTGTTGTTATTTGGGGTATAAACTTGCCAGTGATCTGCGATCTTGGCAGGAATGCAATCTATCGTTCCTTCTACAGATTGGCACCCAACGTGGTAACTAAATCCACTTAAAAATCTGGGAGAGCTTAAAAAGGAGAGAGAGAGAGAGTTTAACACAGTTTTTTGCTGTTTGTCGTTGGCTTGCTGCAAAGAAATTTTCCTGAATCTGTGCCAGTTTAAAACGCGTTTTCCGGTGGGCCCTACTGCCAGTGCAAACTCCAGCTATGGACCATTTCTGGGGCCAAACATTTGTGTGCCCACTCGGGGTCAGGAACAAAGTACCTGAGACCATGCCTATGGCTTCGCTCTTCCTGCCTGAGTAAGCAGTAGGATCAGGTCTACTAGAACTTGGCGGTTTTGAAATACCAGTTTCTGGTCTGTGCTGCCATCACAATCTCTGTCTGTCTCCTGTGGGAGACAGACCTTTTGAATGGTGCATTTGGAGTAAAGTGCTAGGATTTGTTTGATGGCAACTAGACTCACTGTGTGCCTAAAAGGGGATCACTGTGTGCTGCAGTTCAGAGGCGCAAGCACCTCTGCCATGCTAGCAGTGCAATGTGCAAGGCTCAGAGGCATGAGCAGCTCTGCCATGTTGGGCTGAGCTGGGCAAACAGGCAGTACCTGTTTTTGACCTAGGAATGTCACAGTTTAGATTATTAAGTGCTTAGTGATTTAAAAATGCAAACAAAAATGCTCCTGGATAGTAAAAATAATAAAAAATTACAGATTCACTATAGGACAGATTCAGACATAAATGACCTCTAAATGGGTCATAGTGTTTATGTATGTTAGACATATGTAGGCTAGGGAGAGAGAAGAAAAGGAATATAGAGAATAAAGTTAATGCCTTAAAATGGGTAAAGTCTTTAACGAGACAGTATAAAGATAGTTATAGACTCAAAGAAATAAAGAAAAATAAGCCACATAAAAATGGAAAATTCACAAAGAGTCTGGATTATGTACATTGTGCTCTCTTTAAAATTTTTAGTTGTGAAGGAGCTAAGTAAAGAGAGACATTTCATTATATGGGCTGCCAAGCTAAACCAGAACGGATATTATGACTTCAAAATTTGGATCTAAGGTTATGATGCTTTGGAAAAGTCCTTCATTTGTTTTCACAGAAGATGAAACCGCATGGATTGCTTCTATCCCAATATGGTATTACAGACCACGCCCTCCTGAAAGGCTGCTATGAACACCCTCAAAAAATTACTTCACACAGGATACACCATAAAACACCTGACTAATAGCACCCCTATACAGCAGGAAGAAGTTTGGAGAGAAATAACTACATCCATATTTCCAGTTATTGTTTATAAATGTTCTTTTACATTTAAAGGGGGATATGATATAGATATGAATAATTTGCTTTGGTATGGATTTTAAGGTTAATTTTGATATATATATATATATATATATATATATATTTCTGATATTGATTAAGGTATTGTGATTTGTGGTTTATTTAAAAATGTAATGCATCATTAGGAAATATAGGTTGTCAATGGATGATCATCAATAACAGTCAAGCTTGTAGTCATGTTAGTTAGATTTTCTAGATATATAGAGAGATATTTCAGTTAGATAGGCATTCTTCATATCTTTCAAAGACTACAGGATATGGCATTTAATGTTTTAATAACTTAGGGCTTTTCATGACAATGAGACACATCTACTCCTGGCAGCACCAATCTAGTTCAAGAGGAAGATGGGCATCGAAGAGGCTCCTTCTGGATTTTGATAACCATTTGGGCAAGAAACTGCTCATGCCTGGACTGATGCAGAAACTGGACACAAAAAACCCACAGAGAGAGGACTGCTGAACTTGCCTAAAAGTGAGATGGTCTTTCGGGGTTTCTGATTCTTGAAAGAGTCTGTGAGACATTCTACAGGACACAGCAGATAGTGACTGAACTACCTTTGAAAGTTCCTGCTTCACGGAAATGTCTGCTGTAAGCTATGGGTATGTAGACTGAAGATGGATGCCCCAACAGTACAGAGGAACTTTGGGTGACTGTCCAGGCAGCGAGATGTCTCTGTCATTTCTAGAGTTTTGAAAGCTTCTTACTTCTTTTTTACTTAGGTAATATTATATCCTTCTGGGGTCTTTGATGGAGTTTAAGAATGGCTAGTTATAGTTTTCCTTACTTATGATAAAAGATAAAGTAGATATAAATATTGTAACTGTCATTCTTGCTTGATAACTTTTTTTATATGTAATTTTACCATGTTAAAGTTAAAGACTTTCTTTTTTGTTTAAACAGAAAAGGGGGAAATGATGTAGGAGGGTCATCTGTCTATGTGGTACTTTCATTGGTTAATAAAGAAAGTGCCTTGGACATTTGATAGGACAGAAAATTAGGTTGGCTGAGTTAGAGAACAGAATGCTGGGAGGAAGAAGGCAGTGAGGCAGTCGCCAAGACTTTCCTCTTTAATAAGGACACAGGTTAGGATCTTTTTTGAAAAGCCACCAACTCGTGGTGCTAAGCAGATTACTAAATATGGGTTAAAGCAAGATGTTAGGATTAGCCAATATGAGGCTGAAACTAATGGGCCAGACAGTGTTTAAATGAATACAGTTTATGCGTTGTTATTTCTGGGTATAAAACTAGCCACGCGGTAGCCAGGCAGGATGCAGCCCGTCGCTTCTTCTACATCTGACCATACTAAATCTGATAGAAGGGAAAGTGGAAAGTATTCTACAACACATGGGCACAGGAGACCACTTCCTATGTAGAAACCCAGTAGCATAGACAATAAGAACAATAATGAATAAATGGGACCTCCTAAAACTGAGACACTTCTGTAAAACAAAGGACACTGTCATTAAGGCAAAAAGGCAGCCTACTGAATGGGAGACCATCATCGCCAACCCTGAATAAGGCAAAGGTCTGATCTTCAAAATATATAAAGAAGTCTAGAAACTGATGTAAAAACTCTAATTAACCCAATTTGAAAAATGGGGTACTGAACTGAACAGAGAATTCTCAACAGAAGAAGTTCAAATGGCCAAAAGACATTTAAGGTTATGCTCAACCTCCTTAGTGATCAGGGAAATGCAAATTAAAACTACTCTGAGATTCCATCTTACACCTGTCAGAATGGCTAAAATCATAAACACCAATGATAGCCTTGGCTAGAGATGTTGATTGAATATGCTGGAGAGGATGTGGAGCAAGGGGAATACTCCTCCATTGTTGGTGGACATGCAAACTTGCACAACCCCGTTGGAAATCAGTGTGGTGGTTTCTTAGGAAACTGGGAATCAACCTACCTCAGGATCTAGCAATTCCACTCTTAGCAATATACCCAAGAGATGTTCAATCATACTACAAAAGCATTTTTCAATTATGTTCACAGGAGCACTATTTGTAATAGCCAGACCCTGGAAACAACCTAGGTGCTCCTCAATTTAAGAATGGATTAAGAATGGATGAATATTTAGAGGTATCTTATATTGTTCCATATGTGTATGCTACACTCGAAGAAGGCAAGTAAAGACATTCTCTAAAAGAAATAGCACATCAAATGTGTCTACACAGTAGCAAGAGTTTTGGAGACAATGTCTAAAATTTATACTGACCAACCAGAAACCCTTTCTAAGGGCAGAGACCCTGAGCAAAATAAAGACTCTGATTAGAGCAGGAGCAAGTACAAGGTAGAAGATTCTTCAAATATCCCAAAGTCAGGTCCCATGCCACGTTTCTAAAATGTTTCAATCACTCTTTGCCATGGTTAATTTTGATCAGTTCTGGGATCAACTGAGGGACACACTTTGTCAGGGAACAGCCTTGACAAAAATACCTCTTGCCAGGGTAGAGGTGTAGGGATTTAGAAATATAATAAAGAATAAGAAGATGTGAATGAAAGAAATAAAATGGAGAAACATAGAATAGTATCAGGATGGAATTCTAGTGAGTACTGAAATTTGCCCATGTTTAATTTCCAACTGCTTAAAACACCCCTGGCCCCAAGGGGTAGGAGAAAGGCAAAAGACTGCATTAACACGGTACAAAGAAATGGACTTACCAATTGAAGTTGGCAGGCTGGGTCCTCAGTAAATCGTCCTGCTGTTGGGACAAGCCTACTCCTACTCATACCCTAAACCCAAACATTCTATAGGCACTCTCTGTGTGGAATCCCAAGGTAACACCATAAAGGGAACTGTTACTTAGTTGGATTCTTAGAATTTTGTCTGAGGTAGGAACAGATCTGCTTCCCTCTTCCTGGATTACATGTTCTGGCTATTAGGCGCACCTGTTGACAATAGCCTTGAGAAAGCATAACTCTCTGATGTAACTCTAGGTGGGACCTTGTAGAAACACAATAACCTTGAAAGAATAGAGTCAAGTTCGACTGTCTGAACTTTTGTCCAAGTGGAAATAGGCTTACATTTTTGGGCCCTCACAACACTTCATAATATTTTGGGGAAAAATCAACTGAGCAGGGGATATTCTCCCAGGAAGTGGGTAATATATTTTGGCTGTAATGCATGTGTAAAAAGACCTGAGAAAAAATTGCTGCTCCCATTGTCTGCCTCCCTTCACTTCCTGCTAATGAGTATACCTACTCTGAGGCACCCACTGCCTCTTCTGCTACCATTCTTTCTTGCCATGAGAACAGAGTTTCTTCAGACTTTTATCATGAACTGTGGACCAGAAGCATTTCAGAAATCCTCTAGGTTTCCAGCATTAGAATGGGAATGCTGTGGTATCTAGCTCCATGGATCAAAGAGCTACCAGGCTCTTAGCCTCTCTGGTATGGAGACAGCCACTGTTGAACTAACCAGACTATATTGTGTAAACCAATCTAATACAACCCCTGTATGACATTCTATGTTATCATTTAAGTTTTTCTAGAACAATGGTTCTCAACCTGAGGGATATAAATCCCTTTGAAAACCTCTAGCTCCAAAAATACATTATGATTCATAATAGAAGCAAAGTTACAGTTATCAAATAGTAAGGAAAATAAATTTATTTTTGGGTTTAGCACAAATATTAAATCCCAGAGACAGATATTGGTGTTCAACCTGTAGGTCAGAAAAGCAAAGCAACCAAGCCAATAGCTAGCTCTTACTTCTATAAAATCTCTAGACTGAAATGCTGGAACAGTTAGTTCCTCATATTGTGGTGACTGCAATGGTCTGTCCTGTTCCTTTAAGAGACAAGCCCTGCCCACTCTTTTCCCTATCTGCTGAGGCAAACAGATCTTTCTTCAGCTTAAAGCCTGGGTTCCTTCCTTTCCATCTCTCTCTTAAAGGGGCAGCTTCTGCCTCTCTTCCGTCTCCCCAGTGCCCTCCTCCCCCCCCTCTGCTTTTTTCTGTCTCTTTGCTTTTCTCTCTCTCTTTATGCTTTTCTCTCTCTCTGCCTCTGTCTCTTTTTATTCTCCCTTCTGTCCATACTCCCTTTCCCCTTCCCCTCCATAACCCACTAAATAAATACCTACTTTCTCTGTATGGTGTGCCTAATAGGTCTCCGTCTATCATCTGCTACATGGCTCCCTGACTGGGATGAATACTTTCATGCCCATCTTGGTCTCATGCCTGCTGCCTACTGTCACCACTCGGGGACCTGTGGTGTTTTACTTTTATCATAACAGAAAGAAAATGAGTTCCTGCCTCATGCAACTTTATATTCCTCTCTAGTGCTGAGATTCAAGGTGTGTATCACCACCAAAGGACTGCTATGGCTACTAGTGTGGCAGCTGGGAATATAGGTGTGTGCCATCACTACCTGATTTGTAAGACTGATTAGTGTAGCTGCTTTGCATTTTGATCTTCAGGAAAGTTTTATTAAAATATAAGTGAAATAGCACTACAGTTTTGGGCACAGTTATGACAAAAATAAGATGGCACCAGTCCCCAAGGGGCCTGCAGTCTACGATGGGTAGTGATTCCCAGGCAGGGTGAGAGACAGTAATGGATAGACACAAGTCATGCAGATTGCGGTTGGATTTTTAGTGGGTTATGGAATGGAAGGGGAAAGGGGAGAAGGGGGAAAGTGGAGAGAGAGAGAGAGAGAGAGAACCCGAGGGAACAAGAGAGGATGAGTGTGAAGGGGAGAAGGGGAACGAAGTGGGGAGACAGGCAGAAACTGTCTCTATGGAAGAGAGATGAAAAAGAAAAGACTTGCAGGCTGTATGCTGAAGGAAGATTCACTTGCCTCAGCAGACAGGGGAGGGAGTGGGTTGGGATTGTCTCTTAAAGGGACAGGACAGACCATTACAGTCACCACAGTGTGAGGAACTAATTGTTCCAGCATTAGTAAGGTTGAGAACCACTGCTCTAGAGAATTTTGATACACCCTTTTTATTTGCTAGTGGTGAGTTCACAATCACATAGACATTTTTCACCTGTTATATTAAAATTCAATTGCAAAATGCATAGAATGTATATTTTTAAATATTTATTTATTCATTGTGTGTTGGAATATTTTATCTGCATGTATATTTGTTTGTCACATGTATGACTGGTTCTTGTTGTGATCAGATGAGATCATCAGATGCCCTGGAACTGGAGTTAGAGGTGATAGTGAGCCACCATGTGAGTGTTGGAAATTGAAACTTGGTCTTCTGCATGACCAGCCAGTGATCTTAGTCACTAGAAAATGTCCCTTACCCAGAATGTAGATTTTTTGAAGTCAGTACCACTGAATTACCATAAAAGTCTATGTTCAGAGAAATTGTCACTCATGCATTTATTGGCTATGTAATTATATGTTTATTTGTGGAGTCAGGTGATATGTGACATATCTACCAGTTTATCAAATTTAGGGCAGGGAGATCTCCCTATGAAAGTAAATAAATGAATTAGACATTATGAAAGTTGTTCAGATGAAAGCTCCACACAGATGCACTTGTCACATTCTAGACCCAGTCTCACATAAAGCTGGCTGTGGATCATCTCCTCCCTCTGAGATGCTCAAGACCATGCCCATACGCTATGTAAGCCAAGATCCCCTGACCTGCCATGTGGTATCCCCCTTGTTTCTTCTCTTCCCCTGGAATCATCTGGAAATGCTTAGCTTAGATTAAACCTGGACTTTAATTCAACTTGATTAGTTCATTATATTTACATAGTTACCCACTACCGGGCTCCTGGAGGATATTTTTACTAATAGGAAGTTAAATATGTTACGCAGTGGAGACTGAGAAAAGGCTGATCTTCTTTTTTTTCTTTTCCATTTCACATGACTGAGGATGCTCATATCTTGACATTTGAAGTACACCCATTCATCATCTATGGTGTGGGTAATATGCTATTAGTCTAAATTGCAGTGAAGTAAAATATGATTTGTAACTTCTTGTAAATCAATAAAAATTTGCTTATAGATACATACCCGGTGTGGGATTCCCCTATGTATGCTGTGAATGTGATTAGTTAATTAATAAAGAAAACTGGCTTTGCCTGAAAGGGTAGAGTAGAGCTAGGCAATGAAAACTAAACTGAATCCTGGGAGAAATGAGGAAGAGTCAGAGAGAAGCCTTGTGACCCTGCTGCAGACACCAGAACTTTACCCAGCAAGCTACGGCCTTGTGGCAATACACAGATTAATGGAGATGGGATAAATTAATATGTAACAGATAACCTATAAGAAATGAGAGCTTATGGGATAAGAAGTGATTTAATTAATCCAATTTCTGTGTGGTTATTTTGGGTCTGAGCTGCCGGGCAGTCATAGAAGAAGTGACATTTTACTACAATTTTGTACCCAACGAGGCCAACCAAAATTCACTTTAAACCTGAGAGAGTTTGGGAAGGATTGTAGGCATAAAAAAGTCTTAAGCACAAATTAGTGTCATGGCTCCTTTCAGAGGGGATTTCCTGATTCAACAGTAGCAGAAAAAAGTTCCATGGTGGCTTCCTGGGCTTTGCTGCCAGCACAAACTCTAGCTCTTTCAGGAGAATGAGCATTTAAATGCGGTTTTTGAGCAGATTTTTACCAACTGCTTAATGGCTCCACATAGACCTGCTGCATACTTGGAACAAGGGTGGAATGTGCAGTTTGCAGAGACATTGAACATGTCTCCATCATGTTTGACTGGGTAGAACCAACTACAAAGCAGCATTAGCACTTACCATGCCACCACTTAGCTTTTTAAAAAGTGCTTACCATTTAAAAAAAAGCAGTCCTGGTCAGAAAATAATTACAGATACACAATAAAGACTGATTCTGATTTTAAAAGACCTCTAAATGGATCATAGTGTGTTTAAAAATTGTATGTCGGCTTGGAAAACAGAAAAAAAGAGTATAGAGAGCTATAAAAGGATGTAAATGGTCTATAAAAATTAAAGTCTTTATAGAGACAGTATAGATAGTCATAGCTTAAAAAATAAGTCACATAAAGACAAAATATACACAGAGTCTGGATTATGTTTATTACTGTGTTTCCTTGGAAATTTTTGACTGTGATGAAACTAAGCAATAAACAAGTGCACTTTAAAAGAATCTTGTCCTTAAAATTTGTGTTTATGGATTTGTTGCTTTGGAAAAAAGATTCTGTTTTTTTTTCCACAGAAGATGAGAACCTATGGATTAATACCAGACTAAAATGTTTTGATGAACAAAGGACCCCTGAAAGGTTTCTGTGGACACCCCTAAAAATTACTTCACTCAACAAAAAGCATGAAGCAGTTTAGAGAAAACTGTGCTGAAATCCCCCAAATATTGTTTATGAATGTTTCTTTATACTTTAATGGGGATATACTATAGAGATTTGCATTGGTATTGATCTTGGTTTATCGATACAAATTTAAGGTCAGTTTTGTTGTACTGTGTTTAAGTATTTCTGATCTTGATTAAGACATTGTGTTTGTATATCTCATTTAAAAATGCAATGTATAATTGAGAAATATAGTTAATAGATAGTCATCTATAATTATCAACCTTGCATTCATGTTTGTTAGGTTCTCTAGATATATAGAGAAATATTTCATCAAAATAGGTTTTCTTTAAATCTTTCAGAGACCTACAGAATATGGCATTAAAAAGTTTTAATAACTTAGGACATTTTATGACAATGATACACATTTGATCCTGGCAATACTAATCTATTTCAAGAAGTTGATGCACATTGAAGAGGCTCCTTATGGATTTGTTAGCTACTTGGGTAAAAAACTGCTTTTGCTTAGGCAGCTTGATGCTATACTGTATGAACTAGACATACAGGACCCACAGAAAAATGACTGCTGAAGCTGCCTAAAGAAAGTGAGATAGTCCTTCTGTGTTTCTGCTTCATGAAAGAGTCTTCCAGACATTGTGTAGGACACAGAAGAAAGTGACTGTGAACTGCCAATATAGGTGGAACTGTCTTTGAAATTTCTTGCTTCATGGAAAAGTCTGCTAGATACTTGGGCAATAGGTTGGATGCCTCAACCTCCCACACTAGCTTTGGATGACTGTACCGGCATCGAGATGTCCCTGTCAATTTTAGAGTTTTGAAAATTGCTTATAATGTACTTCATGTTTACCTAGGTAATATTATATCCTTCTGTGATCTTTGATGGAGTTGAAGAATTAATAGTTATAGTTTTCTTAGTTATGATAAAAGATAGATTAGATATAAATATTGGAACCATAATTCTTGTTTGATACCCATTTTGTTATATGTAATTTTACTATGTTAAAGTTAAAACCTTCCTTTTTATTTAAACAGAAAAGGGGAGATGATGTGGGATTCCCCTGTATGCTGTGAATATGGTTGGTTAAAAAAGAATACAGGCTTTGGCTGATAGGATAAAGTAGAGAAAGGCAGGGAAAACTAAACTGAATGTTGGGAGAAAGGTAGGCAGAATCAGAGATAAGCCACTGGAATTTTACCTGGTAAGCCACAGCCTCATGGTGATACACAGATTAATGGAATGAGTTTAATTCTCATGTTAGAGCTAGCCAATAAGAAATTAGAACTAATGGTACAAGCAATGATTTAATTAATACAATTTCTGTGTGGTTCTTTTGTGTCTGAGCTGTCAGGCAGCCGGGAGACAATCAAGCAGCCTCTTTTCACACATACCTACAGTATGAGCAAAGCAACAACACCTTACAGAAAATGTACCACAGAATTCAAATTGATGGTTCATCATTTCCTCATAGATAGGGAAGGAATCCTATTCATCCCTCAAGGACTGTTGCAGAAATCAGTTTTCAGGGCACGGCAAATAATTTTCTTCAGGGGTGAAACCACTGATAAGTTTCTTTTGCTCCAGTAAATAATCTTCTACCCATCATCAAGCAAAAATCTAATTAAAATTACTTGGTTACACATAAAAATAACAAAGAAAAGCACGGAAAGGACTTGTTGGAAAGAGAGGTTTCCATAAGAGACAGAGGAACATGAGAAAGGGGAGAAGAATGAAAATGACTAAACTCTATAATCTAGGTATATGAAACTATCAAAGAAAAAAATATTCTTAGGAAATTGCTGAGCTGCGACTCCAGAGGGTTCATCTGGGTTATGTTGTCCAGACAGGAGTTAACTTGTATCTGCCAGATAACTGTATATGACTCATCTTTAATTATTTACAAAGATATTTAAGCAATTATACTGCTTGAAAGTGATGTGGATCTCTAAGAAGCTATCATATGCCTGAAAATTAGTCCCATTGGTGCATGGCTTCAATTCAGGGACTGTTAAGATTTGGTATACTCAAGAAACCTGCCTAGGAAACAAAAGCGTGTTTGCAGTCTGGATCATGTAGTCTATGACTGTAGGACATATGAGGGTTGCAGGTAACAATACAGTGTACATTATGAAAGCATAATAGATTAAAAATAAGTTTGCTATGTTAACCAAGTTTATAGGAGAGTAAATATATTAACATTCAGCCATGTGTGTGTTGGACACCTTCAAGTCCAACATATGGGAGGAAGAGACAGGTGCATCTCTGTGAATTTAAGGACAACCTAATCTACAAAACAAGTTTCAGGACAGCCGTGGCTGTATCACAGTAACCCTGTCTCAAAAACCAAAACCAAAAGCCAAAAATGTTAACATTCTTAGTGGGAAGTATTTAGCTATGGCTCTTGAATGAAAAACTTTCTAAAGCTAAACTATATGCTGTCAGCAATTAGGACTTGATCCACTACTCTAAAATAATAAATTATAATGGAAAATATGTGTAGTGCAGTCTGTTAAGACATCAGTCATCACTGTTCCATACAGAGTCCATAGTAATCACCAGGTCCTTCTAAAGTCCCAGACCAATTTGCCCTGCATGGCCTTTGATTTCATCCTTTACTTCACCTCCACCACAGCAATTGTCAAGAGCAAAACACTTATAAATTGGAGCCTTGGGAATTTATCCAATACCATATAAAATGATGAGTAGATTGGGCTTTGTTTACTGAAATACTTTGACTATAATTGCTCTGTTAGGTATGGATGCCCAAATTTTTTGGCTACCACACTCAATGGAGGCACATGGATGTTGTGCCATATTTTACAGTGAGAATCACCATGATGTTAGACAAACACACACACACACACACACACACACACACACACACACACACACACACACATCAGTCACATTAAATGACACTTCTACAACAGAATGCATTTTATGCATACTGAGAACTGTTTTCTGTAGTTCATGGCACGAGACAGTAGTGATTGTGGACCATTTCTTAAAGCCTACCCGTTTCTTCTTAGTTGATCCAACATAAATTAACAGACTCTTAGGAAGAGAGAGGAAAAAAATCAAATCCATTATATAACACTCAATGAAAGTACTATTAGTAAGAATAAAGATTTTCCCAGCTTCATCAAATCTCTAAGAGGAGCTGAAGTCTTGGAGCAAATTGTCAAGTTCTTCCTCGCTATGGCCTGAACTGTTGCAGATATCATGACTGTAAGACCATTTTAGAAACTGATAGCATAGGCAACACTGTTTTAGATATTTATTATACCTTCTTTTTAAACTATTGCCACTGGTTAATTAGGATATAATTTCCTTCACATAACAAAAGCTGTAATATGACTCAATATGCCTTCTTTTTTTGTTTGTTTGTTTTGAGATAGAGTTTCTCTGTAGTGATGGAGCCTGTCCTGGAACTAGCTCTTGTAGACCAGGCTGGACTTGAATTCACAGAGTTCTGTGATTAAAGGCATGTGCCACCACTGCCCTGCAGGCCTTTTTTTTTTAATTGCGCTAATGGAAGTATGCTTTAAAGAAAAAGTGTTTGTTGCCCCTCTCAGGGAAATTCAACCCCAGACTCTTCTATCTATAAAATTACTGGCTGGATGAAAGTCATTGACTCACAAAACTTGAGCAAAGTATTTGAGCCTGGTTCATCGATGTGCAGTATAATTGAAACCTGATATTGTCTGTTGGTTTGTCATGCATGGTAAATCTCACTGGGATAATGTATGTAGAGTCAAAACATTTTCAGAACTGAGTATTCTCAGTTTTTACAACCTAAGGCCATTTTCTCAGGTCTTGGTTATATTCCACTAGATCAGAGGTTCTCAACCTTTGAGAAAAAACCCTTGGGAGTGGAACAGCATTTTCACAGGAATTGCATATCACCTAGCCTGCATATCAGTTATTTATGTTATGATTCATAACATTAGCATAATTACTGTTATGAGGTAGAAATGGAAAATATTTTATGGTAGGAGGTTACCACTACACAGAGAATTGTATTAAAGGATCACAGCAATAGGAAGGTTAGGAACCACTCTGCTAAATGAAGTTTTGTATGCTTTTACTGACTCACAGAATATTGTAAATGGACTAGTTATTAGGTCTGCCATTTGGGGATGAAAAATCTAGAAATGAAATTTATGCTGCTGCTACTGCCAAACCTGAGTTTTTCATGCATGTGATCACCACACTAATAAAACACTTTCTGATGAGACTGAAATAATGCCCTAGAATTAGCATGCACTTCTAAATTGTTAGAATTTGTGGCTGGACCTATCTCTGTACTGTACATGGTAACATACTACCAAAACATAGATTAAAGTGTACACTTCTACTCCTGTTTAAGTTTACTACTAGATGCCAGGCTTATTAATCTTTCCAAACGCTGTCTTTAAGTGGGAGTTGTCACACTGTGTGAGGCATTTTCTCTGCCTTGGTTACTAGCACATTGGTTGTACTAGATTTTATCTTATCTCTTTTAGTGCTTGCTGGTTGTGCCTTACTACCACTAATTTTTTTTCAGATGAGTGTCATTGATCCAATCTACCAAGTCAACTCTTGATACAATATCATGGTCATTGATGCTAACACGATCATGAATTTATAGTTTAATGTAATTTTTCTAAGGTATAACTCATGTCTTAGTGACTTATTTCTTGCTGTGATAACACATCCTGATCAAAGTAACTGAAGGAAGAAAGAGCTTATTTTGAGCTCCTGGTTCCAGGGGGTTAATATTCCATGATGCTGAAGTGGTGGGAGCAGGCAGCAGGCAACTGAAGTAGCAGCTGAGAGCTCATGTCTTGAAATGCAAAGAACCTGAGAGCCTACTGGAAGCAGCACACTTCTTCTAGCAAGGCCACAGCTCTGAAGTCTACCAAATAAGGTCCCAATATTCAAATGCTTGACATGTATGGGAAGCATTTAAAGGACAACATTCTTATTTAAATATCACATGTATATCATTCCCTTTTTATGTTGGAAGTATGCGATCTTTTCTTGATACTGATTTTACAGGATATTGCAGTTAGGAGACTGCATGATGCAGGGCCATGGTAGGCCATGTCTTTAATCCCAGCACTTGGGAGTCGGAGGCAGGAGGATCCCTGAATTTAAGGCCATCCTGGTCTACTGCATGTATTTTGGGGCAGCCAGGACTTCGCAGAGAAACTCTTGGAAACTGTAGGTTTATGGCTACAAAAATCCAAAATAAATAAATAAATAAATGCAGAGACTGGGCAGTAGTGGCACATATCTTTAATCCCAGAACTTGGTATGCAGAGGCAGGTGGATCTCTGTGTCTGGACTCTCCCACAGAGAAAATCGTATAAATCTCAGAAGAGACTTTGAAATGTCACCATTTTCACTTGCAGAGTTTTGGAATTTGAGTCATTTGAATTGGTTAAGAACTGTCTTATTAATTGGCTAATATGTGAAGATGTATATAAGTATGTTTTAGACACACATGCTGCCATTGATTATAGTTAAATTTTTCTCACTTTCTTGTGTACTTTCAAAGTATACCCTTAATTTGCTATCAGAAATTATGTGCACTGCAATGGAAGTATTCTCCATTTTCTGGATTGTTTGATGATTTTATTCAGATGAATCCTCCAAGGAGAATGATACATAATAATTGTACGCTTACTTCCAAGATTGGGTGTACATAGTAATGAAATGTCCAATGGATAGTGAGAAAATTATCCAAAATGATTATAATTCTTTTGTTTTATTTTAACTTGCCTTGAAATACTCCAGAGAGTTATGTTAGAATTGCTGAGAGTTAAGAAATGAACTTTTGATAATGAACCAATGGATAGCTAATTCAAAGGTTGTCATATATTGAATTCATCTGAGTGTTCAAATAGTGTGTGTACCAAATAAGGCTTGCTCTTGTATTATGTCTGAGTAATTTAAAGGTTCTTGTACACAGAAATGTTTTAAGGTGCATTGCCTACATGACACCCTGTTCTCCACATTCTGAGCTAAAGTGATAGGGTTACAAATGGAAAAGGGTATTTGTTAGTTCCCTCCATCACTGCAGCTTGTCTCTGCTGTCAAAGCAGTTTCATCATCACCTGTCATGAGGTGCCTTTCCACAATCAGCTATGCAACATGTGCACCCTTTATAAGAGCCGATGAGTCACAGCTCACCCTCTTCACAACTCTTTACCTCTCTTGTCTGTCATCTCTCTTGCCTCTTACTCCTTTCTTTGTCTCGTCTTCCCTCTCTTGCCTCTTCTTTTCTCTCTTGCTTCTCTTCTTCCCCTTGTCTGTCTGTCTCTCTCAGGTCCCCGCTCCAATAAGGCCTTTCACTCTTCTGCTCTCCCACTCCCCCAATAAACATCTTTAACTAACTCTGTTGCATGTGTCGTATTTCCTTAGTGGCATACCCTGGCAGGGCCCACTGAAAGATACTATCACCTTTATTTTTATTTATCTTTTCATTCGTGCTGAGACTTAATACATTCTCCTGGTGTTTGGTCTGGCTCTGATGGTACCCTACCTGCCTGATCAACTTGCAACAGATCCATTGTCTTCCACCTGAAACAGGTCTGCTTTCTCAGTCACTGAAGGTTTTACCTTCCATTCAATGACAGCGATTGAATCTCTGGTGAGGCTGCCCACATCAGACCATTACCCTGGATGTGAGGCTTCATTTCTTGAACACAGTCCTCTCTTCATCTTCTGTCTTTTCATGAAATCTGGTACCTAGTGACTGTGTGTCTCTTGGGTTCATAGTGCTTGGCCCATGTTCTTGATTGATGACGGAAATACGGAACAGCTTATGCTTATTCAATGTGATCCTTTCTGTATCCCCAGGACACCAGAAAATTCAGGATTTGGACTTTCTTACTCTATCTCATCTTTGGGAACTGTGTCAAGTACCTCCTTGCTCCCACTGGGGTGTTTTTGGAGACCCAATGAACACTGCTTTCAAATCAAACCTGGCCCCAGTATACTGTGGAGCAGGCAGTTAGGGAACTGACAAAGAATTCTCTACTCTTTTTCTTTGTTCCAAGACATGCTTGTTTGTGCCTGCTCTTCCTCTCTAAACTTTGTCAATGTTCTATCCTATCTATGTTTATTTCAATGTGGGAATCAGAGATGGAGAGGCCAGCTTGCTCAGTATATGCCAGCTCTCCCCTGAAATACCTGTTGATATAATACTCAGTAAGGTATGTAACATGCAAAGGAATGTCCTGTTTGGTAGCCTAGGACCCCAAGAGCATACCCCTCTTTATCTGTTTGAGGGTGAAGTCTGAGAGGTGTAGTGCTAGGGTTTGGAGGAGGGCCTGATGAAGCTCCTGAAAGGGCTTAGCAATGACATGAGAAGTGATGTAACATGGAGTTCTGCTTGTTGGGGTTTCTGTCCTGCCCAGTTCCCACAGCTGGTGAAATCCCAAAGAAGATCACACAGAAGTCTATATAAGTTGTAAACTGATTGGCCCATTAGCTCAGGCTTCGTAGTAGCTCTCACAATGTTTATTAACCCATTACCTTTTTGTATTTTTTTGTTTTATTTATTTATTAAAAATTTCCACCTCTTTCCCGCCTCCCTTTTCCCTCCCCCTCCCCACCTCTCTCTCCCTCTCTAGTCTTAAGAGCAGTTGGGGTTCCTTGGCCCATGGGAAGTCCAAGGTCCTCTCCCATCCATACAGGTCTTGAAAGGAGAACATCCAAACAAACCAGGCTCCCACAAAGTTAGTCCATGCAGTAGAATTAAATCCCAATGACACTGTCCTTGGCTTCTCAGTCAGCCTTCATTGCCAGCCATGTTCAGAGTGTTCATTTTTATCACATGCTCCATCACTCCCAGTCCAGCTGGCCTTGGTGAGCTCCCATTAGATCAGTCCCACTATCTCAGTGGGTGAATGTGCCCCTTGTGATCCTGACTTCCTTGCATACATTCTCTCTCCTTCTGCTCCTCATTTGGACCTAGGGAGCTAAGTCCAGGGCTCTAAAGTGGGACTTTGTCTCTATCTCCATCAATTGCCAGATGAAGGTTCTATGGTTATATGCAAGATATTCATCAGTATGGTTAGGGGCGAGGCCAGTTGATGCACCCTCTACTCTGCTGCCCAGGGAACAATCTGGGGATCTCTCTTTGGACCTGGGACCCCCTCTAGAATCAAGTCTCTTGCAAACCCTAAAATGGCTCTCTTAGTTGAGATATTTACTTCCCTGCTCCCATATCCATCCTTCCTCCCTTCCGCCCATCCCATTCCCCCAAACTATCCCGAATCCTCCCCTTCTCTCTTCTCTCTACCCAACTGTAAGGGGAGTTAACCCATTATTTTTAACTATGTTAGCCACATGGCTCAGTACCTTTTTTGGTGGGGTAGGTCATATCTTTCTTCTTCTGTGGTCTCGGCAGGACTAGGGTGGGAGCTTCATTCTTCTCAGAATGCTCCTGCTCTTTTTGCCCGACCTCTACTTCCTGTCTGGTTTCCTGCCTGTACTTCCTGCCTGGCTACCAACCAGTCAGCAATTATTTAAAACATAGTTGACCAATATAGAATTGTTCTCCTGCACTACTTCCCCCTCTTTTTTTTAAACAAAGGAAAATATCCATAGTCCATTTTGGGGAATGTGGGCATTGTATTCCAGGCTATTTCCGGCTAGTTGGGGGCACTGATAATCTATGGGAACCTAAAGAAAATGTAGAGTTATGATCAAATGCTGACTGGAGTATCCTGTGAGGCTTGATTATTTCAGGCAGCATCTTGAATCAGTTCTGGATGTAGAACTCAGACATCTTGGCCATCTGTTTCTATGGGAGATTTCTGAGGTGGTCTTCCTTGATCAAACCTGATTTTCTTAAACTCAGAATGAATTCACAGCCTCTCATTTCCTGTGGGGAAAAAAAAACAAAATCTGTTCTCCAAAGTAACACACCTTTTGCCTTCAATTTTGAAGTCAAGGCATTTTCAAAATACCTATCTTGAATGAATTCAGCAGCATTTAGCTTTTTTTTAATTTTCAGTTCACATTTACTGAAATGTTTTTTTCATTTTATTTTTCCATTCAAAAATTTACACTCCTTCCCCTCCTCCCAATCCCCTCCTGCTCTCCAACTGCCCTTTCCCCCTCCCCCCATGCTTGAGAGAGGGCAGGAAACACTGCCCTGTGGGAAGTCCAAGGCCTTCCCCCCTATATTCAGGCCTAGGAAGCTGTCCATCCTTATAGAATAGGGCCCCAAAAAGCCAGAACATACTTTTAAAACAAGTCCCGGTGCCTTTATCAATGGCTTCTAAGTCAGCCCCCAATGTCAGCTACATTCAGAGCACCCGGATTGATCAAATACTCGTTTACCCCAGGTCCACTGGATTTGATGAACTCCCATTAGAAGAGGCACACTGTCGCAAAGGTGGGCCAACCCCTCCTGGTACTGACTTCCTTGCTTGTCTTCTCCCTCCTTCTGCCCTTCAACTGGACCTTGGAAGCTCAGTCTGTTGCTCTGTCTCTATCTCCATCCGTTGCCTGACCAGGATTCTATGGTGACATTCGAGATAATCATCAGGGTGATAGTGCGGCAAGGACAGTTCAAATGCCCTCACCTCTGCTGCCCAAGGACATAGCTGGAGACATCCCCGTGGACACCTGGGATGCCCTCAAGAGCCTAATCACTTGCCAACCCTAAAATGGCTCCCTTAATGTAGATATCTTCTTCCTTGCTCCATTATCCACTCTTCATCTCTGTCCTCCCACTCCCCCAAGCTATCTGTAGTCATTCCCTACTCCCTTCCCTCTCACCCTTTGCCCTTTCCCCAACCTCACCACCAATCCACTCCCAACCCTACCCTCACCCCTATGCTCCCAACTTTTGTCAGGCAATCTTGTTTGCTTTCAATTTCCAGGAGGAACTACATATGCCTTTCTTTAAGTTCACCGGGTTATTTGACGTCTCTACACTTGTGAACTATAGACTTAATGTCCTTTGTTTATGGGTAGAGTCTACTAATGAGTGAGTACATATCATATTCATCTTTTGGGGTCTGGGTTATCTCACTCAGGATAGTGTTTTCTATTTTCATCCCTTTGCATGTGAAATTCAAGATGTCATTGTATTTTACCTCTGAGTAATACTCTAATGTGTATATATTCCACACTTTCTTTATAGATTCTTCCATTGAGGGGCATCTAGGTTGTTTACAGGTTATGGCTATTACAAATAATGTTACTATGAACATAGCTGAACAAATGCTTTTGTAGTTTAATAGGGTATCTCTTGAGTATATTCCCAAGAGTGAAATTGCTGGGTCCTGAGGGAGGTTGACTCCCAGTTTCCTGAGAAACCACCACACTGATATCCACAGTGGTTGCACAAGTTTGCATTCCCACCAACAATGAATGAGTGTTCCCCTCACTCCACATCCTCTCCAGCATAGGCTATCATTGGTGTTTTTGAGTTTAGATATTCTGACATGTGTAAGATGGTATCTCAAAGTTGTTTTGATTTGCATTTCCCTGATCACTAAGGAGGTTGAGCATGATCTTAAGTGTCTTTTGGTCATTCGACGTTCATCTGTTGTGAATTCTCTGTTCAGTTCAATACCCCATTTTTAATTGTGTTAATTAGAGTTTTGGTGTCTAGTTTCTTGAGTTCTTTGTATATTTTGGAGATCAGGCCTTTATCTGAAGAGGGGTTGGTGAAGATTTTCTCCCAGTCAGAAGGTAGCCTTTTTGTCTTACTGACAGGGTCCTTTGCTTTACAGAAGTTTCTCAGTTTCAGTAGGCCCCATTTATTCATTGTTTCTCTTATTGTCTGTGCTACTGGAGTTCTACTTAGGAAGTGGTCTCCTGTGCCTATGTCTTGTAGACTACTTCCCACTTTCTCTTCTATCAGGATCAAAGTGGTCAGATTAATGTTGATGTCTTTAATTCATTTGGGCTTGAGTTTTGTACATGGTGAAAGATATGGATATACATTCATTCTTCTACAGGTTGACATTCAGTTATGCCAGTACCATTTGTTGAAGACGCTATCCTTCTTCGATTGCGTACCTTTAGCCCCCTTGTCGAAAATAAGGCGTTCATAGGTTTGTGGGTCTTCTATTTGATTCAATAGGTCGACTTCTCTGTTCTTATAATAATTCCAAGCTGTTTTCAATACTGTAGCTCTGTAATAGAGTTTGAAGTCAGGGATGTTAATGCCTCCAGAAGTTCCTTTATTGTATAAGATTGTTTTGGCTATCCCGGGTTTTTCTTTTGCCGTATAAACTTGATTATTGTTCTCTCAAGGTCTGTGAAGAATTTTGATGGGATTTTGATGGGGATTGCATTGAATCTATAGATTGCTTTTGGTAGAATTGCCATTTTTACTATGCCGATCCTCCCAATCATAGAGCAAGAGAGGTCTTTCCATTTTCTGGTATCCTCCTCAGTTTCTATCTTCAAAGACTTTAAGTTCTTGTCAAATAGGTCTTTCACATCCATGGTTAGAGTTACCCCAAGAAATTTTATGCTATTTGTGGCTATCATGAAACGTGATGTTTCTCTGATTTCCCTCTCTGCTTCTTTATTCTTTGGGTATAGGAGGGCAACCGAGTTACTGGAGTTGATCTTGTATTCTGTCACATTACTAAAGGTGTTTATCAGCTGGAGGAGTTCTTTGGTAGAGTTTTTGGGGTCGCTTATGTACACTATTATATCATCTGCAAATAACGAAAGTCTAACTTCATTCTTTCCAATTCGAATCCCCTTGATGCCCTTATGTTTTCTTATTGCTATTGCTAGAAGTTCAAGCACTATATTGAAGAGGTATGGAGAGAGTGGACAGCCTTGTCATGTTCCTGATTTTAGTGGAATGACTTTGAGTTTCTCTCCATTCAGTTTGATGGTAGCCATCGGCTTGTTGTAAATAGCTTTTATTATAATTAGGTATGATCCTTTTTTTCCCTATCGCTTCAACACTTTTATCATAAATGGGTGTTGAATTTTGTCAAATGCTTTTTCAGCATCCAATGAAATGATCATTTGGTTTTTTTCTTTCAGTTTATTTATATGATGGATTACATTGATAGATTTGCGTATGTTGAACCAGCCCTGCATCTCTGGGATGAAGCCTACTTGATCATAATGGATAATTTTTCTAATGTGTTCTTGGATTCGGTTTGCCAGTATTTTATTGAGAATTTTCGCGTCGATGTTCATGAGTGAGATTGGCCTGTAATTCTCTTTCTTGGTTGTGTCTTTGTGTGGTTTTGGTACCAGAGTAACTGTAGCTTCATAAAAGGAGTTAGGCAATGACTCTTCTCTTTCTATATTGTGAAATACATTAAGGAGTGTAGGTATTAGCTCTTTCTGGAAGTTCTGGTAGAATTTTGCATTGAAACCATCTGGTCCTGGGCTTTTTTTGGTAGGGAGATTTTTGATAACAGCTTCTAATTCTTCGCGACTACCAGGTCTATTTAGATTGTTCACCTGTTCTTGGTTCAACTTTGGTATATGGTACTTATCTAAAAAATGTCCATTTCTTTTACATTTTCCAATTTTGTGGCAAACAGGCTTTTGTAGTAAGATCTAATGATTCTCTGAATTTCCTCTGTGTCTGTGGTTATGTCCCCCTTTTCATTTCTGATCCTATTAATTTGCATGTTCTCTCTCTCTCATTTGATTAGTTTGGATAGGTGTTTGTCAATCTCATTGATTTTCTCTAAGAACAAGCTTTTTGCTTCATTGATTCTTTGGACTGTTTTCTGTGTTTCTATTTTGTTGATTTCAGCCCTCAGTTTGATTATTTCCAGGTTTCTAGTCCTCCTGAGTGAATCTGCTTCTTTTTTTTTCCTGGAGCTTTCAGGTGTGCTGTTAAGTCTTCAATGTGTGCTTTCTCTGTTTTCTTTAACTGGGCACTTAGTGCTATGAACTTTCCTCTTAGCACTACTTTCATAGTGTCTCATAGGTTTGACTATTTTGTGTCTTTATTTTCATTAAATTCAAGGAAGACTTTAATTTCATTCTTACTTTCTTCCTTGACCCAGGGGTGATTTGGTAGTTGACTATTCAACTTCCATGAGTTTGTTGGCTTCTTGGGGTTAGCATTGTTGTTGAATTCTAACTTTAATCCATGGTGATCTGACAAGACACAGGTGGTTACTAATATTTTTTTGTATCTGTGGAAGCTTGCTTTGTTACCAAGTATGTGGTCAATTTTTGAGAAGGTTTCATGGGCTGCAGAGAAGAAGGTAGATTCCTTTCTATTTGGGTGGAATATTCTATAGATATCTGTTAAGTCCATTTGATTAATTACCTCTAGTAATTCTCTTATTTCTCTGTTGGGTTTCTGTCTGATTGATGTGTCCATTGGTGAGAGAGGTGTGTTGAAGTCTCCTACTATTAGTGTGTGTGGTTTGATAACTGCCTTGAGTTCTAGAAGAGTTTCTTTTACATATGTGGGTGCCTTTATATTAGGGGAATAGATATTCAGGATTGAGACTTCCTCCTGATGAATTGTTCCTGTTATGAGTATGAAATGTCCATCTATATCTCTTCTGATAGATTTTAGTTTGAAATCAATTGTGTTAGATATTAGAATGGCCACACCTGCTTGTTTCTTAGGTCTATTTGCTTGGAAAACCTTTTCCCAGCCCTTTCCTCTGAGTAGATATCTGTCTTTGTGGTTGACGTGTGTTTCATCTAAACAGCAGAATGTTGGATCCTGTTTTCTTATCCAATATCTAAGTCTGTGCCTTTTTATAGGTGAATTGAGTCCATTGATATTAAGTAATATTAATGACCAGTGGTTGTTGGCTCCGGTTATTTATTTAATTTTTTGGGTAGTAGAGTGTATGTGTTTCCCTTCTTTGAGTTGTGCTTGTGAAGGGTCGCCAGATGTCTGAGTTTTTGTAGGTGGTGTTGGGACTGTTGGATTCCTTGGGTTGTGATTTTCCTTCTAATACTTTCTGTAAGGCTGGATTTGTAGCTACATATTGCTTAAATTTGTTTTTATCCTGGAAAATTTTTTTCTCCATTGATAGTGAACGATAGCTTGGCTGGGTATAGTAGTCTGGGCTTGCATCCATGGTCTCTTAGTTTCTGCAGTACCTCTATCCAGGACCTTCTGGCTTTAATGGTTTCCATAGAGAAGTGTGGTGTACATCTGATAGGTTTACCTTTATAAGTTACTTGATCTTTTTCCTTTGCAGCTCTTAATATTCTTTCTTTAATCTTAATGTTTTGTGTTTTGATTATTACATGGCGAGGGGTTGTTTTTTTTTTTTTTGAGCCAGTCTATTCGCTGTTCTGTATGCTTCTTGAACCTTCATAGGTATATCGTTCTTTAGGTTGGGGAAGTTTTCTTCTATAATTTTGTTGAATATATTTTCTGGGCTTTTGATCTGCAGTTCTTCTCCTTCTTCTACCCCTATTATTCCTATTATTCTTAGATTTGGTTTTTTTTTTGTGTCCCACATTTCCTGAATGTTTTGTGATGAGAATTTGTTGGATTTGCTGTTTTCTTTGGTCAGAGCGTTTATTTTCTCTGTGGTGTCTTCAGAGTCTGAGATTCTTTATTCTATCTCTTTTATTCTGTTGGTTATGCTTGTTTCTGAAGTCTCTTTTCATTCACCTAGATTTTCCATAGCCAGCCGGCCATCAGTTTGTGTTTTCTTCATTGCCTCCATTTCAGTTTTCAAATCTTGAACTGTTTCCATTGCCTGTTTGATTGTTTTTTCTTGATTTCCCAGAATTTCATTTACGCATTTACTCATTTCTTCAAACTTTTTGGTATAATTCTCTTCCATTTCTTTACTCATTTCCTCAATCTTTTTGTTATACTTATCTTTCATTCCTTTATGGCAGATTTTCACCTCCTGTTTATGTTCCTCTATTATTTTCATAAAGATCCTCTTGGAGTCGATTTCTTCTATTTCTTCTGGAGTAGGGTGTTCAATTCTTCTAGTTTTGTGATCCCTGGATTCTGGTGATGTCATGTTACCTTTCATGTTGTTGGAGGAATTCTTGCATTAGCACCTACCCATCTTCTCCTCTCTGGATGAAACTCCTCAGCACTCTCTGGATAGAACTCCTCATCACTCTTTGGATAGGACTCCTCAGCCCTCTCTGGATAGAGCTCCTCAGCACTGAAACAGGGATAGCTGGTATTCCAAGGACCCAGGAGACAAAACGACGGCAACAGTGGGGGAAGGGAGGGGTCCTGTGGAACACCGAAGACCCTGCGGCAGAAGTTGAGGGGGGAGTGGCTGTGCTCTCTTCCGGGACAGACCACCCCAGCGAGTACCCACTCACCTCTCTGGATAGAACTCCTCAGCACTGAAACTGGGATAGCTGGTATTCCAAGGACCCAGAAGACAAAAGGGCGGCAGCAGTGGGGGCATGGAGGGTTCCCGTCGGTTGGGAGGTTTTTAATGACAGCTTCTATTTCCTCACAATATATAGATCTATTTTAATTGTTCACCTGTTCTTGATTTAATTGCGGTATATGGTATTTATTTAAAACAAGTTCATTTCTTTTACATTTCCCAACTTTCTGGCATATAAGCTTTTTTAGTACGACCTAATTATTCTCTGAATTTCCTCAGTGTCTGTTGTTATGTCTCCCTTTTCATTTCTAATCATGCTAATTTGTGTGTTTTCTCTCTACCTTTTGGTTAGTTTGGATAGGAATTTTTCAATCTTGTTAATTTTTTTCAAAGAACCACCTCTCTGTTTCATTGATTCCTTGGCTTGTTTTCTGTGTTTCTATTTTGTTGATTTCATTCCTCATTTTGATTATTTCCAGTCTTATACTCCTCCTGGGTGAGTCTGCTTCTTTTTTTCCTAGGGTTTTCAGCTGTGTTGTTAAGTCTTTAATGTGAGGTTTCTCCATTTTTTTAATGTGGGCATTTAGTGCTATGTACTTTCCTCTTAGCACTTCTTTCATAGTGTCGCTTAGGTTTGGGTATGTTGTATCTTTCTTTTCATTGAATTTAAAGAAGACTTTAATTTGTTTCTGTATTTCTACCCTGAACAAGTGGTGGTTCAGTAGTTGACTGTTTATTTTCCATGATTTTGTAGGGTTTCTGAAGTTAGAATTGTTGTTAAATTCTAACTTTATTCCGTGGTTATCTGATAAGACACAGGTGGTTACTAAAATTTTTATGTATCTGTGGAAGTTTGCTCTGTTACCGAGTATGTGATCAATTTTTGAGAAGGTTTCATGAGATGCTGTGAAAAAAGGTATATTTTTTTCCTATTTGGATTGAATGTTTTATAGATGTCTCATTAGTCCATTTGATTTGTTACCTCTGTTAGTTCTCTTATTTCTCTGTTAGGTTTCTGTCTGGATGACCTGTCCATTGGTGAGAGAGAAGTGTTGAAGTCTCCCACTATTAGTGTGTGAGGTCTGATGTGTGCTTTAGGTTCTAGCAATGTTTCTTTTACATAAATGGGTGCTTTAATATTAGGGGCATAGATATTCAGGTTTGAGAATTCATCCTGATGTTTTTATCCTGGAATATCTTGTTTTCTCCATTGATGGTGAAAGCAAGTTTGGCCAGCAATAGTAGTCTGGGCTTGCATCCATGGTCTCTTAGTGTCTGCAGCACATCTATCCAAACCTTCTGACTTTCATTGTTTCCATAGAGAAGCCAGGTGTAATTCTGATAGGTTTAACCTTTATATGTTACTTGACCATTTTCCTTTACAGCTCTTAATACTTTTTCTTTTATTCTGTATGCTTTGTGTTTTTATTATTATTTGGCAAGGGGATTTTTTTTTGATTCATTCTATTTGATGTTCTGTATGCTTCTTGTACACACACAGGAATATCCTAGGTAGGGAATGTTTTCTTCTACAATTTTGTTAAATATATTTTCTGAGCCTTTGATCTGTAATTCTTCTCCTTCTACCCCTATTATTCTTAGGTTTGGTCTTTTCATGGTGTCCCAGATTTCCTGGATGTTTTGGGTTAAGAATCTGTTGGATTTTTTGTTTACTTTAACCAATGAGTTTATTTTCTCTATAATATCTTCAGCATCTGTGATTCTTTCTTCTATCTCTTGTATTCTATTGGTTATACTTGTCTCTTTAGTTTCTGTTCTTTTACTCAGGTTTTCCATATCCTGTCATCTCTTGGTTTGTGTTTTCTTCATTGCCTCCATTTCAGTTTTCAAGTCTTGAACTGTTTCCATTACCTCTTTGATTGCTTTTTTTTGGTTTTCTTGGGTATCTTTGAGGGATTTATTCATTTCTTCAAACTTTTTGTTATTCTTCTCATCCATTTTTTAAAGGAGTTTTTCACATCCTGTTTATTGGTCTCTAACACTTTCATAATGTTATATTTAAAGTCAATTTCTTCTATTTCTTCTGAATTGGGATGTTCAAGTCTTCCTGTTATATGTTCACTGGATTCTGGTGTTATCATGTTGCTTTTCAGGCTGTTTGAGGAATTTTTGCAATGGTGCCTGCCCATCTCTTCCTTCAAATGCTGTTAGGAGAGTCTTGGTGGCTTGGTCCAATCTTTGCTGTGGCTACCTGTGTACTTGGTTTTTTTTGTGGTCTGCTCTCCTTAGGGCTCTCAGCACTGGAGTTTTCTCTCAGATCCTCTCCACCCTGAAGTAGGCTTTGGTGGTCGACCTAAAGACTCCCTAGATGGAAAGAAGTGCTTGAGGGTTAAGCTGGGATGGGATAAGTAGAGAAAGGCAGTAGCCTGGAAGAAGCTTCACTGAATGGCCAGAACATTTAGGGGACTGGGGGGGGGGGCTTTGCTTCTTTCTCGGGGTGGTTGACCAGCCGATCGGGCACTCACTTACTCCTCCAGATGGAACTTCTGGTACAGGAGCAGGGCCACTCTCTGGCCAGGGACTTGACAGAAAAAAGGGCCTGCTTTCTAGGTGTAGTCTGAGTGGAACAAAGAAACTCCTGCAGCAGTTGCACTCACCATTTTGTCCCCAGACCTTCAGCCCGGAAGCAGGTTGAGTTGGGTTATACTATGACCCAGCAGATGGAAAGGGCTGCTTGGGGGCAAGCTTGGATGGGATAAAAAGAGAAAGGCAGTAGCCAGGGCAAGCCCTCGCTGGATGGCCAGAAAGTTTAGGGGATTGGAGGGTGTCTGTACTCTCTTCCCAAGGCATCTGTCCTGATAGTTGGGTACACACTCACTCCTCCGGACAGACCTTCTAGTACAGAATCAAGGCCACGTGCTGGCCAGGGACCTCGCAGACAAAAGGTCAGGATTGCTAGGTCGTTTTTTCCTCTCTTTAAGCTGAAAGCTTATGCCAGTATTAGCAGAATGACCTTGTGGTCACCAAACCCCATTATCTATCCCTCTGCCCTGCATAGGCTGGATCTCCTCTCATTTCTTAATTGGTCCTGGGCTGGGTAACTGAGCATAGAATTTTGAAGTAGTTATGGATGGAGGGGTTTATATGAGCTCTGATTAGAGCAAGAAGGTGTTTGTATCTCCACGTCTTTCCAATGGCAGAGAGAGGGTGAAGACTAAAATTAGTTCTCAGGGTCTGAAATGTGTTCTAACACATGTATCACATGGTATGGGAAACACAGGCCAATACCAAGTATGTCCTCTCAAACTCCCCATTATGAGATGCTACCCAACCCAATGCTCTTTGGACTGGGACGGCTAGAAGAATGTTTCAAGCAGTTGACACAAATTTTTGTTCCAGGCGGACAAGAGGGACATATGGGAAAACCAGCAAAACTACCTGCAGGCCTTCTCCTCTCTCCCCCTCTCTCTTCCCCACACCTAATCCCTAGTTCATTCCCAGCTCTACATCAGAACACCCATGACTACCTTTGCTGCCCCCTGCCAGATCTACTGTATTACCTACAGATCTTACCCCTCCAACATTACTTCCTACACTTGATCCTTTGGTCTACAGCCCAAAGGATCTCCAACAGGCACTGCTGCTAACCCGAGGACAACTCCTCCCAGGCCAACAAGTACAATGCAGGCAGACACAAACCACTACTCCTGCTCCTGGGATCTGATCCCACCAGGCTTATCTGCAGCTCTGTAGCTGGGCACCAGCTGTGGTCCCCTCTCCTCTCTGACCTTATTCCCAAAGCATCTCAAAGACCTCCTTCTCCAAGTGTCCCTCCCCAAATTCATCCCAACATCCCAGCCTCTAGCACAAACAGGCATTTCATGTCAACACACCCTTTGAACAGTCCAGGAAATCAGGCATCACTCAGCCATCCCATCATACTCTCTCAAAATCAGAGAGGGAACAGCCACCAAGAAACAAAAGACCCACCCAGTGAAGACAAGACCAGATATCCGCATCTAGAATTACAATCTTTCTAATCCCAGTTTCCTAGATGCCTATATAAAAACACAATCAATAACAGCCAGGGCAATGAGTCTCCACTAGAGCCCAGCTATCCAAGAATAGCAGGCCCTGAATATCTCAACACAGCTGAAGAACAAGGAAAAGATCTGAAAACAGCAGGTATAATGATTATAGAGTTCCTAATAAAGGAAAAAACAGAAATTCCTTAAAGAAATCCAGGAAAACACAAACAACAGTGTAAGGAAATGAATAAAATTGTTCAAAACCTGAAATTAGAGACAGAATAGATAAAGAAAACCAAAACTTGGGGAAATTTAGAAATGGATGAGTCAGGAACATGTAATAATCAAAGAAATACATGTACAGAAGAAAGAGAGACTCCTAAAAGCTGGAAGGGAAAGTGACCAAGTAACATATAAGGGCAGACCTGTTAGAATTTTACCTGACATCTCAATAGAGGCTCTACAAGCTGGAAGGGCCTTGACAGGAGGCTGCAAACTCTGAGAAACTACAGACGCCAGCCCAGAATACTGTATCCAGAGAAAATTTTAATCACCATTGATAAAGACAATGCAATATTTCATTATAAGGTGAAACTTAAACATTATCTACATTTAAATGCAGCCCTACAGAGGGAGCTAGAAGAAAGCCTCAATACGAGGAAGTTAACTACTGTCTAATCCCTGAAAACACAGGAAGTAAATAATCTCTCCCCCCCAAAAAAAATCAAAAGAAGGGACACACATATTGCACCACCAACACTAACAAAATCACAGAAATTATCCATCGTTAATCCTTGATATCTCTCAATATCAATGGTCTCAATTCTCCAATCAAATGACACAGACTACCACAATAGATTCTAAAACAATATCTACATTTCCGCTGCAATCAAGAATCACATCTCAGTGTCAAGAAAAGACAGTATCTCCAGGTACATTGTTGGAAAAATTTATTCCTTGCAAATGGACACATGGAGCGAACTGGTGTAGTCACTTGAATAGCTACCAAAATGGACCTCAAGCCAAAACCGATCACAAGACATAGTGAAGGATGCTCCACGTAGTGATATTGCAGCTCATATCATCTACTGCAAACCAAACACAGCGGCACCCAGGTTTGTGAAAGAAACACTACTACTGCTTAAATTACATATTGATCCTCACACACTGATAGTGGGAAACTTCAATACCCCATTCTCACCAAACAGAGAAGCCATCCAGACAAAAAAATAACAGAGAAATATTTGAGATAATAGACATCTTAAAACAAAATGGACTTAACAGATATTTCCAGACACAAGGGTACATTTTCATTTCATGACCTCATGGAACTTTCTCCACAATTTTCCACATCCTCGATCAGAGAGCAAGTCTGAACAAATACAAGAAATGTGAAACAACTCCCTCCCCGCATCCTGTCAGACCACCACAGGTTAAAGCTGAACATCAGGAACAACACAAAGCCTACAGACTCATGGAAACAGAACAATACTAATGAATGAAAATGCATCATGCATGAAATTCACAAAGACATTAAAGTCATTCTAACTCAATAAAATGAGCACACAGCATCCCCAAACTTACAAGACAGAGTAAAAGCCGTGGTAAGAGGAAATTTCATAGCACTAGGTGCTTACATGACAAAAGCAGAGGGCAGTCCATATGCTAGCCACTTAACAGCACACCAGAAAGCTCAAGAACAAAAGAAGTAGGCACACCCAAAAGGAGCAGATGGCAATAAATAATCAAACTGAGAGTAGGAACCAATAAAATAGAAACCAAGAGAAAATAAATAAAGGAGTTGTTTCAGTAAAATTTCAACAAGATAGACAAATGTTTGTGCAAACTAACTAAAAGGCAGAGATAGAAGATCCAAATTAACAAAATCAGAAATGAAAAGGAGGACAAAACAGCAGACACTTAAATGCAGAGAATCATAAGTACATATTTTTAAAAACTTGTATGACACCAACTTGGAAAATATAAAAGAAATGGGTATTTTTCTCAATAGGTATACTAACCAAAGGTAAAGAAATCAAAGTCAGATAAACAATGTTAGTAGACCTGTAATCCCTAGGGAATTAGCAACAATCATTAAAAATCCCCCAGTAAAATCAAAGCCTTGGGTTGATTTTAATCACAGAAGTTCATTATATGAGGCCATTGTTGCCCTGATATCCAAACCACACAAATAGTAAAATATGAAACAGAATTACAGATCGATTTCCTTTATAAACATAGAAACAAAAATAATTAATAATATATTTGCAAATGGAGTTCAAGAACATGTCAAAAGCTCATCTACCATGATCAAGTAGGCTTCATCCTAGAATGGCTGGGGTGGTTCAAGATATGAAAATCAATAAACATAACCCACCATGTAAAGAGACTGAATGACAAAAATATATGATCATCCCAATAAATGAACAAAAATACATTGGACCTATTGAGGATATGAGGGACATCCCTTGACAAAGGAAATTCAGCTTGCAGCAAGTGAGTAGCCACCATCAGCATAAACAGAGAGAAACTCAAAGCAATTCCACTCAAATTAAGAACAAGAAAAGGCTGTCCACAATCTCCATTCCTATTCAATACAGTACTTGATGTCTTAACTAGAGCAATAAGCCAAATGCAGGAGATCAAATTGGAAAGGAAGAAGTCAAAGAATTGTGATTTTCAGATGACAGGATTGTTTACATAAGTGACCCTAGAAATTCCACCAGGGAACTCATAATGCTGGCAATCTATTGATGCTCTTGGGACAGCCTGCAGCAGGCCAGGACTTGAAAGGAATCCATGGAGTTGACATGTACAATGACTTTTTTCTCTAAAGGGGTTAAGGGAAAAGATGCTCACACACTCTCTAGATGGTTTCCCCCTTTCTTCTATATTATTCATTTGACTTCTCTATTCTCTTTTGTTATCTGTAGCCTGAAAAGTCCCTTCTGTTTTTCTGGTGTTTTCCTTCCAGCTCTCTTAATGTCTTCCTTTTAACTCTCACAGTCTTGATGTTTTCCTTCTTACTCTATCTTCTTCCTTGATATTTTTCTCCTATTTCTCCTTTAGACTTCTGTATTCTCTCACACTTGATGTTTTCCTTCTTCTTCTGACTTTATTCTTTCCCTTAAAGCTTAAATACCACAGCAAATCTCTCAAGGAGTATAACAATTAGAATGTGGTTACACTCCGTTTTTTTCAAGTGAATGATTACAATGAATAGAAGTAAATAAGAGCATGTTTTCCACAATCCTTACATGATTAAACATTTTATGTATGACAGGTGAAAGCAAATTTTCCCATGAATCCAAGGACATTCATACCCAAGCAAAGAGTTATAGACTAAAGGAGTGTAAGTAATAAAGGCATATTTTTACTGGCAGGCTGTAATTTGTGGTAAAAATAAAGAATCAATCGCTTTATTTTTATCTCAAAAGAAAATCTAATGAAATCTTAAAAGAATCACAAATCTAAGCTATTATACAAGAAAAAGAATCATTCAGAACTATTTTAAATCTTTAGAATGCATACCCACACATCAATAGTTTCTTTTTAAATTTATTTTATTTTTACAAAGAAAACAATCTTTTTTCATTTTCCATATCAATCCCTGTTCCCTATACCTCCCATGTTCCCATTCCCTCTACCTAATCCCCTATCTCACCTTTTATCCATTCCTCAGAGAAGGTAAGGAACATTGCTTTGATAAAGGTCCACGGCCCTCCCTACCATATCTAGGCTGAACAAGGTATCTATCCAAAGGGAATCGGTTCCCTAAATGCCAGTACAAGCTGTAGGGATAAGTTGTGGTGTCACTCACTGCCAGTGATCCTGCCATCTGCCCCAGTCATAAAACTGTCACTCACATTTAGAGGATAAAGTTTGAACCTATGCTGGTTCTTTCCCTGTCCAGATGGAGTTGGTGAGCTCCCATTAGCTCAGGTAAACTGTTTCAGTGGGTATCCTCATCATGGTCTTGACATCCTGCTCATATTCTCACTCCTCCCACTCTTCAACAGGACTTTGGGAGCTCAGTCCAGTGCTCTGATGCGGGTCTCTGCCTCTGTTTCTATCATTTGCTGGATGAAGGTTCTAGAGTGACATTTAAGATATTAATCAATCTCACTACAGGACAAGTCTGGATACCCTCTCCTCTATTGCTTATGGTCTTAGCTGTGGCCATCCTTGTTGATTCCTGGGAAATTCACTAGTACCAGGTTACTTGCTAGTCCCATAATAGCTCTGTCAATCAAAATATCTCTTTCTTTGCTCTCATCTCTATCATTCCTCTATCTTAAATATCCTGTTCCCTCAAGTACTCTTTTCCACTCCCCTTCTCCCATTTTCTTTCACTCCCACCCTCCCTTAACCCATCCACCCCCATACTGCCAATTATGTCAGGTCATCTCATCTATTTCCCCATTCCAGGGGGATATATACATGTATTTCTTAGGGTTTACCTTGTTACTTAGCTTCTCTAGGATCATGAACTATAGTTTGAATATACTTTGCTTTATAACTAGTATCCACTCATGAGTGAGTACATACCATTCAAATTTCTGGGTCTGGGTTACCTCACTCAATATGGTCTTTTCTAGGTCTATACATTTAATGCAAATTTTAAGACGTCATTTTTTCCAAAAAAACCAGTATTTGAATATTTTATTTCAAATCCTTAAAAACTGTGTCCTTTTTTTGCAATTTTGTAAAAATTACTAATAACAAGTAAACCTTCTCTTTGATACAATAGTCAAGACATTTAAAAAGTATCTTTTATTGAAAGATATATTTAAAATATTATATATACACTAAGATAATATTCATTCAAAATACTTATTTTAAATTATATACTTATTTTCTTTTTTGATTTCTTCATCTATTTTTTTTCAAAGTTTATTAAATTATAAAAGTTACCATTTCCACCCCTCCTCCCAACACCCTCCCACTCCCCCTTCCCCTCCTCCTCCCTCTCCATCCCTAAGAGGAGTCAGGGCTTCCAGCCCCTTGGGAAGTCCAAGTTCCTCCCCCCTCCCTCCAGGTCCAGGAAGGTGAGTATCCAAACAGACTGGTTCCCCAAAATCCAGTATATGCAGAGGAAACAAGTCCCAGTGTCATTGTCAATGGCTTTTCAGAAAGAATCCAGGCCAGCCACATTCAGATAATCCGGGCACATTCAGAAAATCTGGTTGGATCACATGCTCGTTCAGTCCCAGTCCAGCTGGCCTTGGTGAACTCTCATTAGACCAGTCCCCTTGTATCAGTGGGTGATCGCACCCCTCGCGGTCCTGAGTTTTTTCTTCATGTTCTTCCTTCTTCTGCACCTCATCTGGATCATGGGGGCTCAGTCCAGTGCTCCAATGTGGGTTTCCGTCTGTATCGCCATCCATCGTCGGATGAAGGATCTATGGTGATAAGCAAAATCTTCATCAGTATGATTATAGGCCAAGGCCGGTTCAGGCACCCTCTCCTCTGTCCAGAGAACAATCTGGGAATCTCTCCTTGGACCTGGGATCCCATTTATAATCAAGTCTCTTGCAAACCCAAAAATGACACCCTTAGTTGAGATACATTCTTCCCTGATCCCAAATCCATACTTCCTCCCTCCCCCCATCTCAGTCCCCCGAGTTTTCCCCATTCCTCCCCTACTCCCTTCTCTCTAACCCTCTCCCCTTCCAACAACCCTCCCACCCACCCCCCATGCACCCGAGGTTACCTGGGACTCTTGTCTATTTCCAATCTCCAGGAGGATAAGTACATGATTTTCTTCAGGTTCACCTTCTTATTTAGCTTCTCTAGGATCTCGAACAATAGGCTCAAAGACCTTTAATTATGGCTAGAATCCAATTATGAGTGAATACGTACCATATTCCTCTTTTTGGTTCTGGCTCACCTCACTCAGTAAAGCGTTTTCTATATCCATCCATTTGCATGCAAAATTCAAGATGTCATTGTTTTTTACCGCTGAGTAAAACTCTAGTGTATATATGTTTCACACCTTCTTTAACCATTCTTCTATTGAGGGGCACCTAGGTTGTTTCCAGGTTCTGGCTATTACAAATAGTGCTGCTATGAACAATGTTGAACAAATGCTTTTGTGGTATGATAGGACATCTCTTGGGTATATTCCCAAGAGGGGAATTGCTGCGTCTTGAGGGAGATTGACTCCCAGTTTCCTGAGAAACCGCCACACTGATTTCCACAGTGGCTGCACAAGTTTGCATTCACACCAACAATGGATGAGAGTTCCCCTCTCTCCACATCCTCTCCAGCATAGGCTATCAATGGTGTTTTTGACTTTAGCTAATCTGACCGGTGTAAAATGGTATCTCATAGTTGTTTTGATTTGCATTTCCCTGATCGCTAAGGATGTTGAGCATGACCTTAAGTTTCTTTTGGCCATTCGGAGTTCTTCTGTTGAGAATTCTCTGTTCAGATCAGCACCCCATTTTTTAATTGGGTTAATTAGAGGTTTATTGTCTAGTTTCTTGAGTTCTTTGTATATTTTGGAGATCAGGCCTTTATCTGAAGAGGGGTTGGTGAAGATCTTCTCCCAGTCAGAAGGTAGCCTTTTTGTCTTACTGACGGTGTCCTTTGCTTTACAGAAGCTTCTCACTTTCAGGAGGTCCCATTTATTCATTGATTCTCTTATTGTCTGTGCTACTGGGTTTCTACTTATGAAGTGGCCTCCTGTGCCTATATCTTGTAGACTATTTCACACTTTCTCTTCTATCTGGTTCAAAGTGGTTCAATTAATGCTGAGGTCTTTAATCCATTTGGACTTGAGTTTTGTGCATGGTGATAGATATGGATCTACTTTCATTCTTCTACAGGTTGACATCCAGTTATGCCAGCACCATTTGATAAAGATGCTTTCCTTCTTCCATTGTATACCTTTAGCTCCCTTGTCCAATATTAGGTGTTCATAGGTTTGTGGGTTAATATCCAGGTCTTCTATTCGATTCCATAGGTAGACTTCTCTGTTCTTATGCCAATACCAAGCTGTTTTCAATACTGTAGCTTTGTAACAGAGTTTGAAGTCAGGGATGGTAATGCCCCCAGAAGTTCCTTTATTGTATAAGATTGTTTTGACTATCCTGGGTTTTTTGTTTTGCTTTATAAACTTGATTATTTTTCTCTCAAGGTCTGTGAAGAAGTTTGATGAGATTTTGATGGGGATTGCATTGAATCTATAGATTGCTTTTGGCAGAATTGCCATTTTTACTATGTTGATTCTCCCAGTCCAAGAGCAGGGGAGGTCTTTCCATTTTCTGGTATCCTCCTCAATTTCTTTCTTCAAAGACATAAAGTTCTTGTGAAATAGGTCTTTCACTTCCATGGTTAGAGTTACCCCAAGATATGTTATGCTATTTGTGGCTATTGTGAATGGTGATGTTTCTCTGATTTCCCTCTCTGCTTCTTTACTCCTTGTGTATAGGAGGGCAACTGATTTTTTGGAGTTTATCTTGTATCCTGCCATATTACTAAAGGTGTTTATCAGCTGTAGGAGTTCTTTGGTAGAGTTTTTAGGGTCGCTTATGTACACTATCATATCATCTGCACATAACAAAAGTTTAACTGTAGGGAGCCACCTGGAGGCACAGGTGGTCCTGCAGTTTGGAGGTATACAAGTCCATACCTGGCTTAGCCACGTGAGGCTGAGTACCCTTGCCTGCACATGCTCAGACCAGCAGAATGGCATTAACCAATCAGGACAGCATTCAAGCCTCTCCACCGTTTAAAAGCAGCTGCCTCTGGGCTCTACTTCCTCTCTCTAAGCTTTCTCTTGTCCCTGCTCTCTCTCTTCCCTTCCCCCAATTTTCCTCAACCGAATGCTCCGAATAAAGATGTGACCAGGGAAGGAATTCTCGTTTTTAGTGGCGTTCATTCCTGCTGGTCAGGAAGCGCGCCGCAACTGGTGCTGAAAGCCCGAGAAGGAGCTGAAATCAGACACCGGACAGAGAGCCGCGAATTTCAGAACTCTGCCAAGTGGAGCGGTGAGTGACGTCAGTTAAATCCTCCAGAAAGGGGAGGAAAAAGAATGGAAAAAGTATAGGCCTAAAAAGAAAAGAAAATAGAAAGAATCAAAGTTAAGGTATCTGAAAGAAGGTACTAGAAGTAACGGGGAAGAAAAAACCCCTCAAGTTCAGTGCAGGTGGAGCTGAAAAAAAGCGAGGTTTATGGTTGGGAGATCCGCGGCTTCCTCCGTCCCAACTCGCAGATAGAGATTCCGGGCAACAGTCTCGTAGGGAGGCGGGCTTGATCATGTTTGAAGACTGCCTTCCCTGTTCTTAAAGAGCCACACAGTTTTTGAGGTAATTTTTGCCTAATTTTGATAAGAGAGCTCAGTCTCTGGCTCTCACGTACAGAAAACTTTAAATTTGATTGAGGAAATGGGCTGGCGCGGTGGCGCACACCTGTTGTCCCAGCTACTCAGGAGGGAGACGCAAAATTGCACCGGCGAATGTTAACTCGTTCGGGAGGCATGGCCATGCTAACCAGTTGCTGGCGGGGAGTTTGCTGGAGTCCACAGAGGCCTACAAAAAGTCAGGTCGCTGTGGCGTCATGGGCGGGCTAAAGTCTGTGTAACATCAGAGGCTATGTGTCCTGGCCTTCTGGCGGGGCTGTGGTTTTCAGAGGACTTTTTCAGCACCTGAGCGGACTTGCCCTGACTGAGGTGGAAGCTGCATGGTGAGCAGCAGCGAAGCTAAAGACCTAAAGACGGAGAGGGGCCAAACTCTGAACTGCGTTTCCATAGCAACATGGGCGGGCGGAGGAAGCTCATGGGCGGGGCCACGTGCTGAGTGCTCGTCACTCCCCGGCCCCCGGGAAGGTCTGAGACTGGGGCCCCCCGCGGCCCTAACTGGGCCCTTCCGTGCGCGGGCAGCCCGGGCAGGAGAGGCCCCCCCTCGCCGGAGCTTGGAAAAGACTCACGGCCGGTGGTGCGAGTTCAATGGCTGAGGTGAGGCAGGGTGCACAGTTCGCAGGTACAGGATAAACGGCGAGCCCGCGCATGGCCCAGGGCGGGGCCATGCGGAGCGCGCCACAATGGACCACAATGGGCCACAATGGGCCACAATGGGCCACAGTGGGCAGTGCCTCAGAGGCGGAGCTATCGCAGCCGCTGCCGCCGCTCACAGCCACGGTCGCCAAAAATTCAGTCAGATAAAAACATTTGTCGCCAAAAATTTAGTCAGATAAAAACATTTATCCCCCAAAAAATGTGCATCATCCCTCCTTCAGCAGGAAGTAGTCAGATCGATTGTCGACGCCCATTTTCCCTCAAAGAACTGGTCGTAATTATCATAATAAAGGCGCGTCAACCTGGTTACCGTATCCTAGGTAACAACGGCGGACCTGTTGCCTGAAACAACGGGTGGAATAAACAATGCTACCTAGAGGTTTTTTCATTTGAATGCGGGCTGGAGAGATGGCTCAGAGGTTAAGAGCACTGCCTGCTCTTCCAAAGGTCATGAGTTCAATTCCCAGTGACAACTGTTTTGGTTTTAGACAATAGAGGGGGACTACCAGTGACAGCTTCCCCCAGAGAAAGGATTTCTCTTGCATTCTTTACATTTAATTTTTAATTCAAAAATTTTGCTGGAAAAACAGCAACAGACAGAGACGCTCTGTTTGAAAGCAATTCCATCTTATTCTAAGGCCTGCTTTAATGGCACAGGCAAGCAAGATTTGCTCTTTGGAGCAGAGACCTACAGGTCTCTAAGTTCGAAACCTGCCTACTTCCAGTACTGATTGTGCTGAATTTTTACACTGAGAGTTTTTAGTACTCTTAAATGTTAATTTGGGAGGAGAGTTTTGTTTATGTTTTTCCAGGAATGCTGACATACATCTGGGTGCCAACAAGACCGACAAGAGAAATAAAGAAGAAAGATGACCCAGTGGATGCTAAATATCCTGCTGTGGGAGATTCATGTGGAGGCAGCAGAGATGTCCTTCTGGGCAGTGTCAAGAGCAGCTGTTTCACACCATCGACTTGAGCAGCACCCTGTGCAACCTCTTATCTCTTAACAATTTTCTGACTGACTCTATTTTGCCTTTTCCTTCCTTAGGAATGGGTGGGAGCAGAGATATTCTTGGCATGCTGTGTCTAGGTGGAAGTGCTGTATGTCTTTGATTGGTGTGCTACCTGCTAGCCCAAGTGAGGTGGGACAAGGTCTTTGTGGCACAGGCCTTGGCAGCCTTGGAATGTGTATCCTCACCCCAAGTTTGGCTCTCAGCTTCAAAAGAGCTCATAGGCAATTAGCCATGCATACCCTCTAGGGACCAGATAGTCCCACGGCATAGTGGAAGGTATGCATAGGCAGAGGGTGTGCAGACACAGCCCTAGCACTCCCAGGGTAGTTGTCCCATTGCACGGGAAGAGTGTGTCTTGTTTTTCTTTTCTTTAATCGGTCCACACATTATGAGGTGGGGACCAGATTGGAAAACAGTTTTGCCTTATTGCTCTTAGTAACAATAGAAGAGGGAGATGTAGGGAGCCACCTGGAGGCACAGGTGGTCCTGCAGTTTGGAGGTATACAAGTCCATACCTGGCTTAGCCACGTGAGGCTGAGCACCCTTGCCTGCACATGCTCAGACCAGCAGAATGGCATTAACCAATCAGGACAGCATTCAAGCCTCTCCACCGTTTAAAAGCAGCTGCCACTGGGCTCTACTTCCTCTCTCTAAGCTTTCTCTTGTCCCTGCTCTCTCTTCCCTTCCCCCAATTTTCCTCAACCGAATGCTCCGAATAAAGACGTGACCAGGGAAGGAATTCTCCTTTTTAGTGGTGTTCATTCCTGCTGGTCAGGAAGCGCGCCGCATTTAACTTCATCCTTTCCAATTCAAGTCCCCTTGATCACCTTATGTTGTCTTATTGCTATTGCTAAAAATTCAAGCACTACATTGAAGATGTATGGAGAGAGTGGACAGCCTTGTCTTGTTCCTGATTTTAGTGGAAAGGCTTTGAGTTTCTCTCCATTCAGTTTGATGGTAGCTGTCGGCTTGCTGTATATTGCTTTTATTATATTTAGGTATGATTCTTGTATCCCCAGTCTCTCCAACACCTTTATCATAAATGGGTGTTGAATTTTGTCAAATGCTTTTTCAGCATCCAATGAAATGATCATTTGGTTTTTTTCTTTCAGTTTATTTATATGATGGATTACATTGATAGATTTGCGTATGTTGAACCAGCCCTGCATCTCTGGGATGAAGCCTACTTGATCATAATGGATAATTTTTCTAATGTGTTCCTGGATTCGGTTTGCCAGGATTTTATTGAGATGTTTTCGTCGATGTTCATGAGTGAGATTGGCCTGTAATTCTCTTTCTTGGTTGTGTCTTTGTGTGGTTTTGGTATTAGGGTAACTGTAGCTTCATAAAAGGAGTTTGGCAATGACTCTTCTCTTTCTATATGTGAAATACATTAAGGAGTGTAGGTATTAGCTCTTCCTGAAAGTTCTTGTAGAATTTTGCATTGAAACCATCTGGTCCTGGGCTTTTTTTGGTAGAGAGATTTCTGATAACAGCTTCTAATTCTTCACGACTAACAGGTCTATTTAGATTGTTCACCTGGTCTTGGTTCAACTTTGGTATATGGTACTTACCTAAAAAAATGTCCATTTCTTTTACATTTTCCAACTTTGTGGCATATAAACTTTCATAGTAAGATCTAATGATTCTCTGAATTTCCTCTGTGTCTGTTGTTATGTCCCCCTTTTCATTTCTGATTTTATTAATTTGCATGTTCTCTGTCTGTAGTTTGATTAGTTTGGATAGGGGTTTGTCAATCTTGTTGATTTTCTCCAAGAACCAGCTTTTTGATTCATTGATTCTTTGGATTGTTTTCTGTATTTCTATTTTGTTGATTTCAGCCCTCAGTTTGATTATTTCCAGTCTTCTAGACCTCCTGGGTGAATCAGCTTGTTTTTTTCTAGAGCTTTCAAGTGTGCTGTTAAGTCTCCAATGTGTGCTTTCTCCATTTTCTTTATTTGGGCACCTATTGCTATGAACTTTCCTCTTAGCACTGCTTTCATATTGTCCCATAGGTTTGAGTATGTTGTGTTTTTGTTATCATTAAATTCAAGGAAGACTTTAATTTCTTTCTTACTTTCTTCCTTGACCCAGGGGTGATTTGGTAGTTGACTATTCAACTTCCATGAGTTTGTTGACTTCCTGGGGGTAGCATTGTTGTTGAATTCTAATTTTAATCCATGGTGATCTGACAAGACACAGCTGGTTATTAATATTTTTTTGTATCTGTGGGAGTTTGCTTTGTTACCAAGTATGTGGTCAATCTTCGAGAAGGTTCCATGAACTGCAGAGAAGAAGGTATATTCTTTCCTATTTGGGTGGAGTGTTCTATAGATGTCTGTTAAGTCCATTTCAATCAATACCTCCAATAAATCTGTTAATTCTCTGTTTGGTTTCTGTCTGAATTACCTGTCAATTGGTGAGAGAGGAGTGTTGAAGTCTCCTACTATTAGCGCGTGTGTTTTGATAACTGCCTTGAGTTCTAGAAGAGTTTCTTTTACATATGTGGGTGCCTTTATATTAGGGGAATAGATATTCAGGATTGAGACTTCCTCCTGATGAATTGTTCCTGTTATGAGTATGAAATGTCCATCTATATCTCTTCTGATAGATTTTAGTTTGAAATCAATTGTGTTAGATATTAGAATGGCCACACCTGCTTGTTTCTTAGGTCCATTTGCTTGGAAAACCTTTTCCCAGTCCTTTCCTCTGAGTAGATATCTGTCTTTGTGGTTGACGTGTGTTTCATCTAAACAGCAGAATGTTGGATCCTGTTTTCTTATCCAATCTCTAAGTCTGTGCCTTTTTATAAGTAAATCGAGTCCATTGATATTAAGTAATATTAATGACCAGTGGTTGTTGGCTCCGGTTATTTATTTAATTTTTTGGGTAGTAGAGTGTATGTGTTTTCCTTCTTTGAGTTGTGCTTGTGAAGGGTTGCTAGATGTCTGAGTTATTGTAGGCGGTGTTGGGAATGTTGGATACCTTGGGATGTAATTTTCCTTCTAACATTCTCTGTAAGACTGGATTAGTATTTACATATTGTTTAAATTTGTTTTTATCCTGGAATATTTTGTTTTCTCCGTTGATAGTGAACAATAGCTTGGCTGGGTATAGTAGTCTGGGCTTGCATTCATGGTCCCTTAGTTTCTGCAGTACCTCTATCCAGGACCTTCTGGCTATCATGGTTTCCATAGAGAAGTCTGGTGTAAGTCTGATAGGTTTACCTTTATAGGTTACTTGACCTTTTTCCTTTATTAGTGTCCTTACTTTAATCTGAATGCTTTGTGTTTTGATTATTATATGGTGAGGGGATGTTTTTTTCTGATCCAGACTATTTGGTGTTCTGTATGCTTCTTGCACCTTCATAGGAATATCATTCTTTAGGATGGGAAAGTTTTCTTCTATAATTTTTTTGAATATATTTTCTGGGCCTTTGATCTGCAATTCTTCTCCTTCTTCTACCCCTATTATTCTTAGATTTGGTTTTTTTATTATGTCCCATATTTCCTGAATGTTTTGTGATGAGAATTTGTTGGATTTGCTGTTTTCTTTGGTCAGTGGGTTTATTTTCTCTATGGTGTCTTCATAATCTGAGATTCGTTCTTCTATCTCTTGTATTCTATTGGTTATGTTTGTTCCTGAAGTCTCTGTTTGCTTACCTAGATTTTCCATATCCAGCCGGCCCTCAGTTTGTGTTTTCTTCACTGCCTCCATTTCAGTTTTCAATTCTTGAACTGATTCCATTACCTGTTTGATTGTTTTTTCTTGGTTTCCCAGGGTATCATTTATGAATTTACTCATTTCTTCAAACTTTTTGTTATATTTGTCTTCCATTTCTTTACTCATTTCTTCCTTCTTTTTGTTATATTTCTCTTCTATTTCTTTAAGTGAGTTATTCATACCCTGTTTAAGAGACTCTATTGCTTTCATAATGACACTGTTTTCCACTTCTTCTGCAATAGGGTGTTCAAGTCCTTCTGTCGTGGGATCGCTGGGATCTGGTGTTTTCATGTTGTTTTTCAGATTGTTTGAGAAATTCTTGCCTTGGCGCCTGCCCATCTCTTCCTTCAGATGCTCTCCAATGACTCTTCCCTCTACTGGGTCTTCTTCTACTGGATTGGTGCCCCTTGATATCCAGGAATCACTTTGCCTGCAGCCTTAGCTTGTTGCAGGCAGACTATTAGAACAAAGGGACTCCCCTCCCTTTGCACTCACCACCTGTCCCGGTCCGCGGCGACCACCCCAGCTGAGATGGAGGAATTTAAGCCCCGAAAAAGGGAGAGGGGAAGGGTAGGAGTTCCAGGCAGAAAGCTAGGATGGCGTAGCAGGAGAGAAGGTTTAGCTGGGGTAAGCCGCCCCTTTGGAGTAGCCAGGGAGATAAGGATCTCGGGAATATTGTGTGCTCCCTAACCGGACTTGTGTGGCGGTCAGGAACAACACACTTACCCCTCCATTGTATCTTCTGGTACAGGATCAGAGCTCTTCATCTATTTTTTTAAAAAAATTTATTTATTAAAAGTTTTCACCTCCTCCCCTCCTCCCATTTTCTTCCTACTCCTCCCACTCCCCCTTCCTCTCTAGTCCTAAGAGCAGTCAGGATTCCTTGCCTTATGGCATCCAGGTCCAGAAAGGTGCGCATCCAAATAGACTAGGATCCCAAAAAGCCAGTCCATGCAGTAGAATCAAAACCCAGTGCCATTATCATTGACTTCTCAGTCAGCCCTCATTGTCAGCCACATTCAGAAAGTCCGGTCTGATCACATGCTCATTCAGTCCCAGTCCAGCTGGCATTGGTGAGCTCCCATTAGAGCAGTCACACTACCTCAGTCGGTGTACGTACCCCTCGTGGTCCTGACTTCCTTACTCATGTTCTCCCTCCTTCTCTTCATTTGTACCTTGGGAGCTCAGTCCAGTGCTCCAGTTTAGGTCTCTGTCTCTATCTCCATTCATCGGCAGATGAAGTTTCTATGGTGATATGCAAGATATTCAACAGTTTGGCTCTGGGATAAAGCCAGTTCAGGAGCCCTCTGCTCTGCTGCCCAAGGACCCAGCTGAGGACGTCTCCTTGGACGCCTGAGAACCCCTCTAGAGCCAAGTCTCTTGTCAACCCTAAAATGGCTCCCTTAATGTAGGTATATACTTCCCTGCTCCAATATCCACCCTTCGTCCGTCTCAACCATCCCATTCCCCCCAAACACCCCCCACAATCCTCCCTTTCTCCCTTCTCTCTCCCCATCTCTCTTTACCACAGAGTACTTTGTTGTCTGAGGTTTCTGTCCTGCCCGGTTCCTGTAGTAGTTAAGTCCCAAAGAAATCACACAGAGGTCTACACCAACGATAAACAGATTGGCCCATTAGTTTAGGCTTCTTAATAACTCTTATAATTTATATGAGCCCATTATTCTAGTATATGTTAGCCACAAGGCTTGGTACCTTTTTCAGCGAGGCAGTCACATCTTGCTTCTTCTGTGTCTGGGATGGTAATCTCAAGGAATGGGCTTCCTTCTTCCCTGAATTCTCTTGTTCTCATTGACCTGCCTCTACTTTCTGTCTGGTTGTTCCACCTATACTTGCTGCCTGGCTACTGGACAAACAGAGTTTACTTAAAATATAATTGACAGAATACAGACCATGGTCTCACATCAGTACTCCAGTGTTTAAATTTACTACATTTCTTTATCTATTCTTCAGTTTAGGGGGCATATAGATTGTTTACAGGTTCTGGCTATTAAAAACGATGCTCCTATGAACATAGTTGAACATATGTCCTTGTAGTATGAGCATCTTTTGGGTATATGCCCAAGAGTGGTATAGCTGATCCCTTAGGTAGGTTGATTTCCAGTTTTCTGAAAAATAACCATACTAATTTCCAGAGTGGTTGTGCAAGTTTGCATTCCCACCAGCAATGGAGGTGTGTTCTCCTTATTCCACATCCTTTCCAGCATAAGCTCTCATAGGTGTTTTAGAACTTACATGTTCTGACTGGTGTAAGATGGTGTCTCAGAGTCATTTTGATTTGCATTTTCCTGATGACTAAGGAAAGACATCTCAAGTGTCTTTTGGCCATTTGAGAATCTTCTGTTGAGAATCCTATGCTTAGTTCTGTAATCCATTTTTTAGCTGGATTATTTGGAATTTTAGTGTTTAATTTCTTGAGGTCTTTATATATGTTGGAGAACAGTCCTCTATCTGATGTAGGGATGGTGAAGATCTTTTCCCACTCAGTAGGCTGCCTTTTGGTCTTATTGATTGTATCCTTTGCCTTACAGAAGTGTCTCAGTTTCAGGAGGTCTTATTTATTTATTATTGCTCTCAGTGTCTGTGCTGCTAATGTTGTAGTTAGGAAGTGATTTTCTGTGCTCATTCATTGAAGTCTAATTCCCACTTTCTCTTGTACCAGGTTTAGTGTGGTCAAATTTATATTGAGGTTTTTAATCCATTTTTTAATTGAGTTTTATGCATGGGAATAGATATGGATCTGTTTTCATTTTTTACATGTTGATATCCAGTTATACCATCACCATTTGTTGAAGATCCTTTCTTTTTTTCCTTGTATAATTTTAGCTTCTCTGTCAAAAATCACATGTTCATAAGTATGTGGATTAATATCCGGGACTTCCATTCAATTCCATTGGTCAACCTCTCTGTTTTTATGCCTATACCAAGCAGTTTTCTCTACTCTTGTTCTATAACAGAGCTTGATGTAAGGGATGGTGAGGCCTCCCAAAATTCTTTTTTTCTACGGGATTTTTTGAGCTATCATGGTATTTTTTGTTGTTGTTTTTCTATATCAAGTTGAGTATTATTCTTTTAAAGTCTGTGAAAAATTGTGTTGAGCTGTTAATGGTGATTGCATTGAATCTATACATTGCTTTGGTAGGATTGCCATTTTATTATGTTGGTCTTACCTATTTAAAAACATGGGAAATCTTTCCATTTTCTGACATCTTCTTCAATATCTTTCTTCAAAGACTTAGTATTCATGTCAAACAGGTCTTTCAGTTTCTTAGTTTGTGTAACCCCAAGATATTTTATGTCACTTGTGGATATTATGAAGGGTGATGTTTATCAGATTTCTTTCTCAACTTCTTTATGGTTTGTATTCAGGAGGGCTATTGGTTTTTTAGTTTATCTTTTATTCTGCCACATTACTGAAGGTATTTATCAGTTTTAGAATTCCCTAATAGAGTTTTGGGTCACTCATATATGCTTTCATATCATCTGCAAATAGTGGAAGTTTGGCTTCTTCTTGTCTAATTTGGATCCCATTGATCTCCTTTTGTTCTTGCTCTAGCCAGAACATCAAGAATCATTTTGAATAGATATGGAGAGACTGGACAGTCTTGGTCCTGATTTTGGTGAAATCCTCTTGAGTTTCTCTCCATTTAATTTGATATTGGCTGTTGACTAGTTGTACATTGTTTTTATTATGTTTCCATATATTCCTTGTATCCCTAAATTTGTGGTTAAAGAGTAAGAATCAATTACTTTATTATTTACCTCAAAAGATAATATTATGAGAAATCTTAAAAGAATCCCAAATCTAAAGTTTTATATATGAAAAGAATCAGTCAGATCTACTTTAAATCTTTAGAGTACATACCCATTCATCAATAGTTTCTTATATCGGCAGACTGAGAGCAAAAATGGGAATAGAAAATTAATCATCAACTTTTGGTCATCAAGCAATCCTAGCATGAAAGGCCTGTCAGATAATGATAATTGGGCTGCTTTCTTCTACTTCTCTGATGTTAATGAGTTTCTCACTCAACTATGTACCTTTCTAAAACTTTAGATTTTCTTTTTGGGTTTTTCACCTTAAAGCTATTTGATGAAATCATCCTGGTCTAACTTTAAGTTATTTCAAAGCTGTGTTTCAGCTATAATGCACACTATATCCTTTGAACAAATCTATCAACATTAAGGTAGCAAGAGTTTGAACTAGCTGGTCTAGTAGAACTCAATTGCTTTTCTTAATCATTAACATAAGCCATATTAAAATGTGGTACATAGTTCTAGACAGAGAATTCTCAATAAAGGTATCTCAAATAGGTGATAAATACTTCAAGAAATGTTCAGCATCCTTAGGCTTTAGGGAGATGCAAATTACGAATACTTTCAGATTCCATCTTAGAATGGCTAAGATCAAAACCACAAGTGACATGTGAGACATGCATCCAGGCTGGACCACAAGCATCACCCACTGGATTATTTTTCCCCAAGACCCACTCTGGTGCTAACCTAATGTACTTGAGCATCCTCCCTCCCATGACCAACACTCCGTGCAACCTCAGCAGACTACACAGGCATAGGCACAACTCAAACCAGTTTAAAAAATGCTTAAATGCCAGTGTGAGAATACATTCAACAACAGAAAGGGAAAATTGGCACCACCAGAACCTAGAGGTTCTACAACAGCAAGACCTGAAAATTGCAAAACAGAAGAAGCACAAGGAAACAACCTCAAAAGTAACTTTACAAAAATTATGGAAGCCCTTAAAGAGTTAATGAAAAGTTAATATAAAAAATTGAGGAAAAGAGAAGTAAGAAATTGAAAGAAATCACTAACTCCCCTTTAAAAAGCCAAGGAGAAATGATCAAACATGTAAGGGAAATTGTTCAAGACTTGAAAATTGAAACAGACCCTATAAAGTAAACACAAACTGAGGAAATTCTAGAATTTTAAAACCTGGGTAACTGAGCTACAGATGCAAGCATGACCACCAAACTACAGTAGATGGGAGAAAGAATTTCAGGCATTGATGATACGTTAGAGGAGGAAGATTCAGTGGTCAAAGTAAATGGTAAAACCAAACTAATATATTCCTAACAAAACATCCAGTAAATCTGGGAGGCCATGAAAAGACCAATCCTAGGAATAATACAGATTGAAGAAAAAAAATACCAGTTCAAGGACACAGAAGACATGTTCAAAAAATCATAGAAGAAAACATTCCCAACCTAAAGAAGGACAGGCCTAGAAAAGTACAAGAGGATCACAGAACCCTAAAGAGACTCAAGAAATACAGTACACTTGCTACATAATAACCAAAACACTAACCATAAAGAATAAAGAAAGAATATTAAGAGCAAAATAGAAAAAAGTCCAAGTCACATATAAAAGCAGACCTATCAAAATTACATCCTATATTTCAGTGGGTAGTCTACAAACCAGAATGCCCTTGGCAGATGTTTTGCAGATTCTAAGAGACCATGGATACCAGCCCAGACTACTATAAACAGCAAAGTTTTTAATCACCACAGATGGAGAAAACAAAATATTCCATAAAAAAACCACATTTACACAATACCTACCCACAAATAGAGCCCTACAGAAAGCACTAGAAGGAAAAACTACAACCCAAGAAAGTTAGCGACAGCCATAAAAGCATGGCTAATAGACAATCTCAACCCAAGGAAAGGAAACACACACACACACACACAACAAACACCACCACCACCACCAAAACCAAATAGGTAACATGAGTTATCAGTCACTGGTCATTAATATCTCTTAATAACAATGGACTCAATTCTTGGGACCAGGATCTATCCCTGTCTTTTTGGGGACCACTCCCTATGGTGGGATGCCTTGTTGAGACTTGATGTAGTGGAAGGGCCTTGGTTTTGCCTCAGCTTCATGTGGTAGGCTTCTTTGAGTCCTCCTGTGAGGCCTTACACCTTCTGGGATCCCTATGTGGGTTAGGGGTTTGAAAGTGAGAGGGAATGGGAGGAAGATAGTGAGGGGGGCAACTGGTACATAAAATGAATAAAAAAGGTGGAAATCTTAATACAGATAGGAGCGACTTAGTCCTGCCACAACATAAGGTACCAGACTTCATCAACTCCCCATGGGAGTCCTTACTTGTTGCTAGGAGTGAATAGAGCAGGAATGAGGGCTAATGAGGGGAGCAAGAGGAGGTGTGGGAGGGAGAAATTTGGTTGGAATGAAAATGAAATTTAAAAAAAAACAGATGCTTTTTCAAAAGAGATTTAAAGAAATCTCACACCAATGACTTAAAAGTACACCTGAAAGCTCTAAAACAAAAAGAATCAAACTAACCCATGAGGAATAGATGGCAGGAAACAATCAAATTGAGGGCAGAAATCAATAAAGTACAAAGAGAAAGAATGGTACAAAGAGTCAATGAAACAAAGAGAGAGTTCTTTAAATCAACAAGATAGACAAACCCTTATCCTTGCGAACCAAAATGAAGAGTGAATATCCAAATTAACAAAACTAGATACAAAAAGGACATAAAGTAATATGACATAAAAGTAGACACTGAGGAAATTCAGTGAATCATTTGGTCATACTTTGTATACCTGTACTCTATAAAATTGTAAAATCTGAAAGAAAAGAACAATTTTCAGGATAAGTACCACATACCAAAAGTAAACCAATACCAGATAAACAATTAAAAATGCCTAGAGCCCCTAATGAAAGAGAAGTAGCCATTGAAATTCCCAAACAACAACAACAACAACAACAACAACAAAACACCCAGAGCTTGATGGTTTCAGCAAAGAAATCTACCAGAATTTCAAAGAAGAACTAACAGCAATACTCCTCAAATAGTTCCACATAATAGAAAGAGAAAGAACATTGCCAACTTCTTTTTATGAGGCTACAGCTACCCTGACACCCAAACCACAGAAAGATGTAACAAAGAAAGAGAGCTATGCACAAATCTTCCTCATGAACATTGATACAAAATTTATAAAATATAGGCAACTAGAATCCAAGAACACCTGAAAAAACCACATTCATTATAATCAAGTAGGTTTTGTCCCAGATATGCAGGGATGATTCCACAGATAAAATCTCTCCAGGTTGTCCACCATGTAAGAGAAATGGATGGGGGTTAAGAAGTTGGGGAAGGGAAGAGAAGAGGGGAAGGAGCAGAAACTGTGGTTCACATGTCAAATAAATGAAAAATATAAAAACCAACAAATGACAGTCCATGTGGTGAAAAATATGGAGCAAGAGGAACTCTCATTCATTGCTGGTGGGAGTGCACACTTTCAAAACCACTATGGAAATCAATATGCCAGTTCCTCAGAAAATTGGAACTCAAACTACATCAAGAACTCACTATAACACTCTTGGGCATACACCCAAAAGATTCTTCTTCCTGCCTCAGGATGACTTCCTCAACCAAGTTCATTGTTACTCTATTTATAATAGCCAGAAACTGGAACCAAGGTATATGTCTGTCAAAAGAAGAATGGATAATAAAAATAAGGAACAATTACACAATGGAAGATTGCTCAGCATTTTAAAGACATGAAATTGAGAGGCAAATGGGTAGATATAGAAGAAAAATCACATTAGTGTGGTAATCCACACCCAGAAAAAGAAATATAGTAGGTGCACACTTAAAGGTGTAAATTATCCTTTCAGTAAATGATAACCTACAGTAGACGATTGTACAAGTTTTCATTGCCACTACAAGTGAGACAGTGGGATCTCTGTGCATTCCAGGCCAGCCTAGCCTGCATAGTGAGTTCTAGGACAGTCAGAGCTACATGTTGAGATCTTCTCTCAAAAACAAAAAATGAAACCTAAGTAAATGATAACCAAGCTATGATCCTTAGACCCAGAGTGGTTAGGTAAAGGGACTGATCTAGGTAGGATTGCATGGATCTCTGGGAAAGAGGGAAATTAGATTTTAAAGGCAGACTGGGGGAAGGTATGGATTGGTAATGGGGTGGAGAATTTGGTGGGGGTTATGTGGTAGAGGGGGATAGTATGAAGAGAGAAGGTTCCAATTGAGGGCATTTGGGGACTGGTGTGGAAACCTAGTGCACTCAAAACTTCCTGGAATCTATGAAGGTCATTCTAATAGGGACTCTTAGCAATGGGGGATGGATGCTGAGTCTCAACTGGCCATTTTTGAAGCCAGTCAAGGCTTCCAGTGGTGGGACTGATTTGAATTTAGTTAAGGTCTTGGCAAAGAGAGTCTGATGGAAATCCTCAAACTAGACTGTTTCTAAGACAAATGGTTGCACTCTGAAAACTGACAGTGGGAACCCATTGCTGAGGACAATACCCACAAAACTCAATGAACATGGAGAATTTGAACTGTTTCATATAGGGAACTTACAACACTATATTCTAGTCTCTTTGGTGTGGGAATGTATCCTGCAGGCTAAGGAAAGAGAAAGGTAGACACCAAGGCATGAACTAAACCTCTGACCTACAATCTGTCCTGCTTGTCAAATATGCAATGGTGGCAAAAAATTGGCCAAATAGTGAATCAATGTCTGATTTGTTATCCTAAGGCCCACTACACAAGAAGGAACTCATAGCAGACACTGCATGGCAAACCAAGAATGAGAGATTAGATAGTCAAGAGACCTAAGGTAATACCAAACACCACTTCTCTTAAGAAAAATCATTGAAATCTTTTCTAATGATATTCTACTCTACTCATTGAGCAGTGCCTTATGCAGTCACTAACAGCTTCTTCCAACAGCACATGAAAACAGATGCAGAGGTCCACAGTGAGATGTTACATGGTGAGAGAGTCTAAATTAGATGTCACCACAAAAACTCTTCCACCAGAGCTCAGGAAATCCGGAGGTTAAAGAGTATAGAACCAGAGGGGATGGAAGACACCAGCAGAAAATTAAGCAAGGTGTATATGATCTCAAGGAGACTTGTCAGCATGCACAAGGCCAACCAGAATCTAATCTAGGTCTGTTTAGTATATGTTACAGATAGCCACCAGGCTTAGTATTTATGTGGGACTCCTGACTGTGAGAACTAGGGGATCTCTGAACCTTCTGCTTGCTGTCAGGACTCTTCTCATGTTGGGGTGCCAAGTCCATCTAGGACATAATAGATTTGTCTCTATTCTAGTTTCTTTTGTTGCTTTCTTTGTATCTGTTTAAAGGCTCATCTTTTCTTTTTTTTTAAATTTACTTGTTTATTTATTTATAAAAATTTCCACTTCCTCCCCTCCTCCCAATACCCTTCCATTCCCCCCACTCCCTCTCCTCCTCCCTCTCCAGTCCTAAGAGCAGTCAGGGTTTCCCACGCTGTGGGAGGTTCAAGTTCCTTCCCCCTTTCTAATGAGAGACAAAAAAGAGTGGATCTGGAAGGGAGGGAAGGTTGGGAGGAAATGGGAACAGCAGAGGGAGGGAAAACCATAACCAGGGTATATTATATGGGAAAGGAATTTATTTTCCATAAAACAAAAAACTGCATAGATAAAGACATTTGGAGTATTGGACACTTACTGAATCAAGAAAAAGAAGATTTTTTTTAATGCATGAACTGTTTTAATCTGACCTTTGTGTTTGTTATAGAATAAGTAGGAATCCAGCAATTCAGTGAAAATAAATATCAACTGCTAAACAAACCCAAAACAACAGGGAAAAATGAACAGAGGAATCATAATAAAAATTTTTTATTTGGCTTTTGTCAGTACAGGTGAGATATACAGAAGTCACAGGTCAATATGCATTAACAGGACATAATAGCTCATAAAAACTTAGTAATTATGCACACAGATTTCTTAAACATTCGGGCACCTAAAGATGAACGCACAGATGTATGGTGGAAAAACTATCTAACATTGAAACTTTTTTAGGACTCCAAGTCCAACTTCTTAGTGGACTAACCCACATCTACTCTAACAAGTCTGAATGGTGCATAAGTATATAACAGCATGAGAAGAATGTGCTTCCAAAGCACAGCTTCTAGATAAACAGATTTATACAGACATCATTGTTATAGATTCCCATTTACAACTTCACATTAACTCATATAAAAATAACTTGATCCTACATAAAATGTTCTTTTAGCAATGTTCAAAGTAACTAACTGTTAAAATTTTCAAAGAGTCAGAGGTATTGAAGCAATAAAAAAGGGAAGAGAAATAAAGTAACCAAACAAAAACACACCCACAAAAAGGCAAATTGTGACAAACGTATGCATTAAATTTTCACGATATCCTCTCCCAAATTAAATGACACTGTATAAAAATCTGCTGGAAAAATATTACAAACCAGAACCTTGTACATTTACACTTGAGTCCAAGCCATTCTGAATGTGGCAGGAACCCACAGTTTGGTTACCTTTCCCACTCACTGCTTTTTCCTCTTGAGGGTCATGACTGGAGTCTGTGTCATGAGTGATGTGTGAGAGAGTTTTCACTGCCCATGGGAGAGTCTACACTTTCGTTCCCCGCATGAGGTCATGGTTTACTGGGAAAGACTGAACATGTCTGACTTGGTGGCTCCATGGCATCTCTCTCTCTCTCTCTCCCATATTCTCTCAATATACGACTTTCAGCCTGGCTTTATTCTGTTAAGCCATTGGCTGAAAGCAGCTTCTTTTTAACCAATGGCAATACAAAACATTCACAGCATACATCACCTCCCTCATCAGAAGAGGGTGTCAGATTCCCTAAAAGTGGAGTTAATGATTGATTGTGAGACAATATGTGGGTGCTAGAAAGTAATCCCAGGTCCTCTGCTGTAACGCCTGCACCTGTGTTACTCTCTCAGTAAAGTTCGTATGTCACTGCACCCTGTGAGAGGTGGGCAAGGGCCTGGAGATTGAAAAAACACACAAGAGACCTAGATCATTTGAAAGGAGATCAGCAAAATGCCATTTATTCAAACTTAGGAAAAACCTTAAATACCTAGATGCTGCACAATGAAATACCCACCAGGCAGGTGTGCCATCAACATGGTCAAATAACTCCATGTAAAACCTGAGAGGGCTTGTAAAGGAATTCTAGACAAAAATATAGAGTTTAACATGACTTTCTGCTGTTTGTTGGTAGTGTACCGCAGAGAGATTGTCCTGGCTCAGCAGCCAAAGCAGGAAAAAAGGCTGGTTTTAAAATTTCAGCTTTCTAGGTTGTGCTGCCAGAGCAAACTCTGTCTCTTGAGGGAGACAGAGCATTTGGATGGGGTTTGTGAGCAGATAGCTGCAGCTTGCTTGATGACAACATGGACCAGCATTATGCATAGAAGTTGGTCAGTGTGCGTGGCTCAGAGACACAAGCAGCTCCACCATGCTGGAATGTGCAGAGCGTGGGCAGGAACTAGCATATTTACCATAATAGTGCAGCTTAAGTTTTAAAATGCGCAGGCCATTACTAACAGCACAATGTAAATTTTTAAGATGTGCTTATCATTTTAAGAAGTGCTCCCGAACAGTAAAAAAAATTACAGATTCACAAAAGGAAACATTCAGAAATAAACAAATTGTAAATGGGTCACAGTGTTGGATAAATGTATGTAGGCTTGGGAGAGAAAAGAAAAAGAGCATAGAAAGTCATGAAATAAAGTTAATGCTCTAAAAAATGGTGAAGATTTTAAAGAGACAGAGTAAATTAATAGAGAAAAAATAAGCCATGTGAAAATGGAAAATTCATAGAAAGTCTGCATTATGTATGTTATTTTGTTATTTTGCAATGTTTTGACTGTGAAGGAACTAAGTACAGATAGATCTTTCATTACATGGACTGCTAAGCTAAACAAGAATGTATATTATAAAGATATCTTGTATTCAGAATTTGGGTCTAATGATATAGTACTTTGGAAAAGAGGTTCTTCTTTTGTTTTCACACACGATGAGAACCTGTGAATTGCTTCTACACCAATATGTTGGTTTTTGTTGTCTTCTTGCTCTAGCCAGAACTTCAAGAACAATTTTGAATAGATATGGAGAGAGTGGACAGTCTTGTCTTGGTACTGATTTTAGTGAAATCCTTTTGAGTTTCTCTCCATTTAATTTGATGTTGGCTGTCAACTAGTTGTATATTGTGTTTTATTATGTTTCCATATATTCCTTGTATCCCTGCATTTTATGGTTATAGAGAAAAAACCAATTACTATGTTATTTGCCTCAAAAGATAATATTATCAGAAATCTTTAAAAAAATCACAAGCCTAAACTTTTATATTTGAAAAATAATCCGTCAGATCTACTTTAAATCTTTAGGGTGAATATACATTCATCAATAGTTTCTTATATCAGCAGACTGAGGGCAAAACTGGGTATAGAAAATCAATCATCACCTTTTGGTCATCAAGCAATCCTAGCATGAAAGGCCTGTCAGATAAGGATAATTGGGCTGCTTTCTTCTACTTCTCTGATGTTAATGAGTTTCTCATTCAACTATGTGCCTTTCTAAAACTTTAGATTGTCTTTTTGGACTTTTTCACCTCAAAGCTATTTGACAACATCATCCTGGTCTAAGTTTAAGTTAGGAAGGTGGGTATTGGTAACAGGGTGGAGAATTTGGTGGGGGTTATGTGGTGGAGGGAGAGAGTGTGAAGAGAGAATGTTTGAATTGATGGCATTTGGGGATTGGTGTGGAAACCTAGTGCACTCAAAACTTCCTGGAATCTATGAAGGTCATTCTAATGGGGACTCCTAGCAATGAGTGGATGGATACTGAGTCTCAACTGGCCATTTTTGAAGCTAGTCAAGGCTTCCAGTGGTGGGACTGGTTTGCATTTAATTAAGGTCTTGGCAAAGAGAGCCTGATGGAACTCCTCAAATTAGACTGTTTCTAAAACAAGGGCTGCTCTCTGAAAACTGACAGTGGGACCTCATTGCTGATGACAATACCCACAAAACTCAATGAACATGGAGAATTTGAACTGTTTCATATAAGGAACTTACAACACTATGTTCTAGTCTCTTTGGTGTGGGGATGTATCCTGCAGGCTAAGGAAAGAGAAAGGTAGACACCAAGGCATGCACTAAACCTCTGACCTACAATCTGTCTTGCCTGCCAAATATGCAATGGTGGCACAAAAATGGCCAAGTAACCAACCAACGTCTGATTTGTCATCCTAAGGCCCACTATACTAGAAGGAACCCACAGCAGGCACTGCATGGCTAACCAAGAATGAGAGATTAGATAGTCAAGAGACCTAGGGTAAGACCAAAGACCACTTCTCTTAAGAAAAGTCATTGAAATATTTCCTAATGATATTCTGCTCTACTCATTGAGCAGTGCTTTATCCAGTCACTAGAGTCTTCTTCCAATAGCACATGGAAGCAGATGCACAGTTCCACAGTGATATGTTATGTGGGGAGAGAGACTAAATTAGAGGTCTCCACCACCAGAGCTCAGAAACTCCCATGGAAGAGGAAGTTGAAAGGGTGTAGAACCAGAAGGGATAGAAGACACCAGCAGAAAATTTCTCAAGGTCCATATGAGCTCACAGAGACTTGTCAGAATGCACAATATTTATTGTAATATAAACTAGGTCTCTTGAATATATGTTACAGATAGCCACCGGGCTTAGTATTTATGTGGGACTCCTGACTATGAGAACAAGGGTGTCTCTGAACCTTGGGCTTGCTGTCGGGACTCTTCTCATGTTGGACTTCCGTGTTCATCTTGGGCATAATATGTTTGTCTCTATCCTAGTTTCATTTGTTGCTTTTCTTTTATCTGTTGAAACATTTATCTTTTCTAATGAGAGGCAAAAAGAGTAGATCTGTAGGGGAGGGAATGTTGGGAATAAATGGGAGGAGAAGAGGTAGGGATAACCATAATCAGGATATACTATATGCGAAAGGAATTTATTTTCCATAAAACAAAAAACTGCATAGATAAGGACATTTGGAATATTGGACACTTACTGAATTAAGAAAAAGAAGATTTTAAAAACCCTTATTTCAGTGTGTTTGTGTGTGTTTGTATGTGTGTATATTTCTTCATACACACATTGGAGGTTATTGGAGGTGATAAAAGGGCATGTGATACTCTGGAGGGCATGCATTCTTTGCATTTGAGTGGTGCCCCACATGGTGTTCTGTAATGTATCCCTAGTCTTCTGCCTGAGTGTTACAATGAAAGGGGGCCCTTTGTGTGTCCCGGTTGCCTGGATAGCATACACCCAAAATAACTACACAGGAGCTACATTAAATTACTACTTGACCCATTAGCTCTAGCCTCTTATTGGCTAACTCTCACATCTTGATTCAACCCATTTCTAATAATCTGTATATCACCATGAGGTTGTGGCTTACTGGGAAAGATTCAGCATGTCTGACCTACCAGCTCCATGGCAGCTCTTTCTCTCCCATACTCTATCAATATATCTCTTTCAGCCTGGCTTTATTCTGTTAAGCCATTTTCAGAAAGCAGCTTCTTTTTAACCAATGACAATAAAACACATTCACAGCGTACATCACGTCCCTCATCAGAAGAAGGTGTCAGATTCCCTAAAATGGGCGTTAATGATTGATTCTGAGCCAATATGTGGGTGCTAGGAACTGATCCCAGGTCCTCTGCTGTAACTCCTGCACCGGCACTACTCTCTTGGTACATTTTGCATGTCACTGTACCATGTGCGAGACCGGCAAGTGCCTGAAGATTGAAAGAAAATGCAAGACACCCAGGTCATTTGAAAGAAGATCAGTCAAATGCCATTTATTCAAACTTAGGAAAAACCTTAAATACCTAGATGCTGCAAATGGAATACCCACCAGGCGGGTGGGCCTTCAACATAGTCAAAAAACTCCATGTAAAAACTGAGAGGGCTTGAAAAGAAATTCTAGAAACAAATATAGAGTGTAACACAATTTTTTGCTGTTTGCTGGTGGTGTACTGCAGAGAGATTTTCCTGGCTCAGAATTCAAAGCAGGAAAAAAGGGCGGTTTAAAAATATTGGCTTTCTGGGCTGTGCCGCCAGCATACTCTGTCTCTATCAGGAGACAGAGCATTTGGATGGGGTTTGTGAGCAGATAGCTGCAGCTTGCTTCATGGCAACGTGGACCAGCATTGTGCCTTGAAGTTGTTCAGTGTGCCTGGCTCAGAGACACAAACAGCTCCACCATGCTGGAATTTGCAGAGCATGGGTAGGAACTATCGTATTTACCATAATAACAGCGCAGCTTAAGTTTTAGAACAGGCAGGCAAACAGACTATACCGTATTACCTTTACTAAGGTAACAACATAAGTTTATTAGAAGTGCTTAGCATTTTATTTATTTATTTATTAAAAATTTCCACCTCCTCCTTGCCTCCCATTGTCCTCCCCCTCCCCACCTTCCCCTCCCTCTCTAGTCCTAAGAGCAGTCAGGATTCCCTGCCCCTTGGGAAGTCCAAGATCCTCCCCCATCCATACAGGTCTATACAGGTGAGCATTCACACAAACCAGGCTCCCACAAAGTCAATCCATGCAGGAGAATCAAAACACAGTGCCATTGTCCTTGGCTTCTCAGTCAGCCTTCATTGCCAGCCACATTCAGAGAGTCCAGTCTGATCACATGCACCATCACTCCCATTCCTGCTGGCCTTGGTAGGCTCCCATTAGATCAGTCCCAGTGTCTCAGTGGGTGGACACACCCATCGTGGTCCTGACTTCCTTGCTCATGTTCTCCCTCCTTCTGCTTCTCATTTGGACCTTGGGAGCTAAGTCCAGTGCGGCAATGTGGGTCTCTGTCTCTATTTCCTTCCATCGCCAGATGAAGGTTCTATGGTGATATGCAAGATATTCTACAGTGTGGCTATAGGACAGAGCCAGTTCAGGTACCCCCTCCTCTGCTGCACAAGGAACAATCTGGGGACCTGTCCTTGGACATGAGAACCCCTCTAAAGTCAAGTCTCTTGAAAATCCTAAAATGACTCCTTTAATTAAGATATTTACTGCCCTGCTCCTATATCCACCTTTCCTCCACCCCACCCATCACATTCCCCCAAGCTCTCCTGAATCCTCCCCTTCTCCTTTCTCTCTACCCATCTCCCCTTACATTTACCCACACACACACACCACCGTGCCCCCAATTTTGCCTGGCAATATTGTATACTTCCAATATCCAGGAGGATAACTATATGATTTTCTTTGGGTTCACCTTCTTATTTAGCTTCTCTAGGATCACAAATTAAAGGCTCAGTGTCCTTTAATTATGGCTGGAATCCACTTATGAGTGAGTACATACCATATTCCTCTTTTTGTGTCTGGGTTATCTCACTCAGTAAAGCGTTTTCTATTTCCATCCATTTGCATGCAAAATTCAAAATGTCATTGCTTTTTACCACTGAGTAAAACTTCAATGCGTATATGTTCCATACATTCTTTAACCTTTCTTCTATTGAGGGGCACCTAGGTTGTTTCCAGGTTCTGGCTATTACAAATAGTGCTGCTATGAACACAGTTGAACAAATGCTTTTGTAGTATGATAGGGTATCTCTTGGGTATATTCCCAGGAGTGGAATTGCTGGGTCCTGAGGTAGGTTGATTCCCAGTTTCCTGAGAAACTGCCACACTGATTTCCGAAGTGGCCACACTGATTTCCAAAGTGGTTACACAAGTTTGCACTCCCAACAACAATGGATGAGTGTTCCCCTTACTCCACATCCTCTCCAGCATAGGCTATCTTTGGTATTTTTGATTTTAGCTATTCTGACAGGTGCAAGATGGAATCACAAAGTTGTTTTGGTTTGCATTTTCCTGATCGCTAAGGAGGTTGAGCATTACCTTAAGTGTCTTTGGGCCATTGGAACATCTTCTGTTGAGAATTCTCTGTTCAGTTCAGTACTCCATTTTTTTAATTGGGTTAATTAGAGTTTTACTGTCTAGTTTCTTGAGTTCTTTGTACATTTTGAAGATAAGACTTTTTTTCTGATGAGGGGTTGGTTAAGATCTTCTCCCAATCAGTAGGTTGCCTTTTTGTCTTAATGACAATGTCCTTTGCTTTACAGAAGCTTCTCAGCTTCAGGAGGTCCCATTTATACATTGTTGCTCTTATTGTCTGTGCTACTAGGGTTCTACATAGGAAATCGTCTCCTGTGCCCTTGTGTTGTAGACTACTCCCCACTTTCTCTTCTCTCAGGGTCAGTGGGTTCAGATTAATATTGTGGTTCTTAATCCATTTGGACTTGAGTTTTGTGCATGGTGATAGAAATGAATCTACTTTCATTCTTCTACAGGTTGACATCCTGTTATGCTGGCACCATTTGTCAAAGATTCTTTCTTTCTTCCATTGTATAATTTTAACTCCTTTGTGGAAAATCAGGTGTTCATAGGTTTGTGGATTAACATCTGTGTCTTCGATTCGATTCCTTTAGTCAACATCTCTGTTTTTGTGCCAATACCGAGCAGTTTACAATACTGTAGCTCTGTAATAGAGTTTGAAGTCAGGGATGGTAAATCCTCTGGAAGTACTTTTATTGTATAGGATAGTTTTGACTATCCTGTTTTTTTCCCATATAAACTTCATTATTGTTCTCTCCAGGTCTGTAAAGAGTTTTGTTAGGATTTTGATGGGGATTGCATTGAATCTATAGATTGCTGTTGGTAGAATTGCCATTTTTACTGTGTTGATCCTCCGAATCCAAGAGCATGGAAGATTCTTGAATTTTTGGGTATTCTCTTCAATTTCTTTTTTTAAAATTTATTTATTTATTAAAAATTTTCACCTCCCCATGTCCTCTTTGCCTCCCCTTCCACACCTCCCCCTCTCTCTCTAGTCCTAAGAGCAGTCAGGGATCTCTGCCCCGTGAAAAGTCCAAGGTCCTCCCCCATCTAGCCAGGTCTATAAAGATGAGCATCCAAACAAACCAGGCTTTCACAAAGTCAGTCCATGCAGTACAATCAAAACCCAGTGCCATTGTCCTTGGCTTCTCAGTCATCCTTCATTGCCAGCCACATTCAGAGAGTTCAGTTTGATCACACACACCATTACTCCCAGTCCAGCTGGCTTTGTTGAGTTCCCATTAGATCACTCCCACCCTCTCAGTGGGTGGACGCACCCCTCGTGATCCTGACATCTTGATCATGTTCTCCATCCTTCTGCTCCTCATTTGGACCTTGGGAGCTCAGTCCAGTGCTCCTATGTGGGGTTCTGTCACTATCTCCATCCATTGCCAGATGGATATTCATCAGTGTGGCTACAGGACAAGGCCAGTTCAGGCACCCTCTCCTCTTCTACCCAAGGAACAAACTGGGGAACTGTCCTCGTACCTGGGAACCCCTCTATAGTCAAGTCTCTTACAAACCCTAAAATGGCTCCCTTAATTAAGCTATTGACTTCCCTGCTCCCATATCCACCCTTCCTCCATCCCACCCATCCCATTCTCATAAGCTATCCGGAATCCTCCCCTTCTCCCTTCTCTCTACTCATTCCTTTTACATCCACCCCCACACCCTCGTGAACCCAACTTTAACCTGGCAATTTTGTCTACCTCCAATTTCCAGGAGGATAACTATATCAGTATCTTCAGGTTCACCTTTTCTAGGATCACTAATTATAGGCTCAATGTCCTTTAATTATGGCTAGAATCCACTTATGAGTGACTACATACCATATTCCTCTTTTTGGGCCTTGGTTACCTCACTCAGTAAAGCGTTTTATACTTCCATTCATTTGCATGCAAAATTCAAAATGTCATTGTTTTTTACCGCTGAGTAAAAGTCTAATGCATATGTGTTCCACACATTCTCTAACCATTCATCTATTGAAGGGAACCTAGTTTGTTTCCAGGTTCTGGCTATTACAAATAGTGCTGCTATGAACATAGTTGAACAGATGTTTTTGTAGTATGATAGGGCATTTCTTGGGTATATTCCCAAGAGTGGAATTGCTGGGTCCTGAGGGAGATTGACTCCCAGTTTCCCAAGAAACCGCCACACTGATTTCCACAGTGGCTGCAAACCGGATTCTCTGAATGTGGCTGACACGAGGACTGTCTGAGAAGCCTTTGATAATGGCACTGGGACTTGTTTGGTCTGCATGTCCTGGCTTTTTGGGATCCTAGTCTGTTTGGATGCTCAGCTTCCTAGACCTGAAGGGAGGGGGGAGGAACATGAATTTCCCACAGGACAGGAAACCCTGACTGCTCTTAGGACTGGAGAGGGAGGAGGAGAGGGATTGGGGGTGAGTGGTAGGGTATTGGGAGGAGGGGCGGAAGTGGAAGTTTTTGTAAGTTAATAAAAAAAAAAACATGCTTGAGGGTTTGAGAGAAGCAGCACCACACAGCTAATGTGATGGAAATTGCTCCTGAAGATGCTGCATGATTCCCTGTGTGTGTAAGTAACAAATCTTAATCTGATCATTCAGGAAACTGCCCACCAGGGTGGGTGAGGCAGACAAGGGGAGCACACTGTGGTTGTGGGCATTATTACTCCAAAAATGGCCATTATTATGTGAAGGAAGATTGCAATTCAATAAAATAGTATGAAACTCGGCTGTGGAACAAGGCGCTGGTAAAGTGTCTGGTTCATGGCAAGAGGATCTGAGGTAGGATTCCCCCACCCTCACTCAAATGCTGACCTGACAGAACACTCCCATAATTCTAGGGGTGATAGACAGAGAGAAGAAAATTCATAGGGCTGACTATGTACCTGATCAAGCCACACTGGTGAGTTCTAGAATTCTACAAGAGAACTGTCTCGAAACACACGATGGAGAGCAATAGAGCAACACACCCAGAGTCAACCTTGGACCTCCACACACACAGGCATGAGGGCCCACAGTCACACACATGCACAGATGCTTAGTTATCCAGCACACCCATATAATTGTATGAAGGGAGGTAAAGATGATCAGTCAGTAGGAATGGTCAAGTGATGGCACCAGCAGGACTCAAATAACTGAGGGCAAGGTAAAGGGAGTTAGCTGGTACCCACAGAAGACCACCTCTAGTGAAAGCAAGGAGCATGGGTGCCAACTCCAGCGACCACTTAGATGACTCTGAGAGTCCTTGGCCAAGAACACAGTGTGGTAATCCAGATAAGACATCAACTTTTACAGGGTATGGGGCAGTGGGGCTGGCAGCTGAGCCTGGGCCCTCTTGTGAAAAGGTCCTGTACCCAGCATGCCAAGAGAGTCACAGCACATACTGTAGTTGGTTGAACTGAGTCACTGGAATCTCCAGGGAGGTGGATCTTAGGGCAAATTGTTCAATGACCGTCATCCTACTCTCTCACCAACTTTGAAACTTTACAATTGTGTATTCTAAAGAACAGCATGTGCTGATGCTGAATGCAGAGGGAGAACAGGAAGACCTCCAGATAGATGAAGAAGCACAGAGGGGAAGATGTGACCAGAAGAAAACACAGCACCTACTACAGGAGATCCACTGTGGAAAAGGAAAAACATGACCATTGCTTTGCCAAAGTGAGAAATATTGAAAAGAAAGCAGGCAAACTGAACTATAACGACAATTTGGGTCATCACCTAGTCAGTCGGTGGACTGAGACGATCAGTTATAAAACTCAGAATGTGCAGAAAAAACAAGTTGCCCCCTGGATTAGGATAGAGACCACTACACAGTTTCTTCACCTCTCAAAGCACATGGTGACATCCCAGTCCACATTAACAACAGGGGGCAGGTGGTCATAGAAGAGAACATGTTTACACATTTGGAACAGGGCATTTGATGCTGTCTGGTACAAGCTCAGGACATCACAGACTTGAAAGGAGCAAATCAGTTCAATGTCAGGCAAGTGAAAATAATTTGTACACCCTGACACATCCCTCTGATCAGACAGAGTTACAGGTGCCCTGTCCAGGGACTGAAGGTCACAGGGCATGTGAGAAGGAAGAACAAAAGTAAAGCAAGTGACACATCTCACAGATGCTCCCCTTGTTCTCCCAGTAGACAGCAGGCTCTGCCTCCCATGGCCTAATGGCCAGGAACAATTTTAACCCTGCCAGGTTGCCTTTGCCCTCAAAACTACAAGGCATCCCATAATGGCTAGTAGGGATGTGTATCCAGGCCTCTAAAGCTCCCTCTACAATTCCAAAGCTACACACTGACTGCTGAAGAGTGGTTGCTAGGCAACAACCTGGAGAAATGAGCATCATTCTCATGTGAATAAGGCCCCATTCACCCCACCACACTTGTGTGGCATATAGGCAGATGAAAGGCTGGTCCTCCTGTCAATTCAACAAGGGATACATTTTGCCCTCCCAGATGTTTGCTTGGATCATCAGGGACTTTTAGCAGCTAAGAAACAGAGTATACAAATCCCCAATAATAAGCTAATAACTAATAAACACATAGAAACTTTCCACTGCAGGATCTTGACCAGTAACAGCAAACTCGAGGGCAAAGTGGCCTCCCCAGCTTCCAGTCTATAACATGGGCATACACAGGCCATGGATATTTATAGTGACATTACTGGAAAAGTCGTGAAGTCAGTCCCCACACATATTCATCAATTTTCACCAAATTCTGGTGATAACAATATTGATCATCAGTGTCTATCACTATGACAATTCCACCTGGACCCTCCTGCAGTATAGTCCACACCCACTACTGAGCCTGTCTATGCCAAGCCCAGCATGCATAGTTGAGCTTCTTGTTTCTTTGCCTCATCGTCTACATGAAACTATGCCTTTCCTGACCTGCCTGGGTGTCCTTAAATTATTGTATTAATCAGATGAAGAGACGTGTGTGGGGAGGGGGTGTGATACACAGGTGGGCAATTCCAAATCAACATTGCTAGAAATATAATTGAGTGAACACATGGGAAATTCTTCCAGTGATCCATCATTTGGTATGGCTAAGAGGGAATCTTCTTTTCTTCTATGTAGGTTCACACCACTGGATGTTCTACCTAATATAATGCATTAGGTAGCTGGCTTCAGCTTGCATTCCCTTGTTTCAAATTGTGGATGCTGCAAGTCAATGCATCTCTCCTATCCAGAGCATGGACCTCATAATACCTATCATTCCTGTAATTCCTTTTGTGGGGGCACTCAATAAACTGACATCAAGAAGGCATTAAGGAGATATATATCTGTCTTATATATACATATGTACATATAGAGAGAGATATATACACACACATGTTGGTTTTTTTAACAGCAAAGCGGGGGGCATTGTATTCCCAGGGAAATGAGTGAACACTCTTTGTGTATGAATCACAACATGAGGGTTCAGGGATCTCTGGTTCCCACTTTTCTTTTGTGTAGGCTAGCACACACCACCACACCCCAAAAGGCATGCTAAAAGATATAAGGAGGAAAGCTGAAGCCTTTCCTAGGACAAATTTTGGTAATAACACAAGTGTTTGGACTCATGCAAAGCAGATGATTGCCTAGACCTCAGAAGAGTCCGGCCCCTGAGGTGGCCGTCCACACTATGTGCATCAGTTTTCACCTCCATCTTCTGGGAGCCAGCTCCTCAGCCTTCTTCCATCCTCTACTTGAGCATCCTCTGGAACATCCTCATGCTTTCCTGTTGCCTGTCCACTGGGAGCATCTGCTCTGGCTCCAGCTGCCCCCCAGTCCCCTCTGGCAGGGGGCTGGGTCTGTTGGCTCCCAGGCTGAGGGTGAGGCCACTGAGGCCCTGCACCAGCGTTTCCCAAGAGTCTTTCCCTCAAACTCATTCTGCTTTAACTTTAGTCAAAATATCTATCTGGTCTGTGGTCATGAATACCCAAGGTCATCGTGGCTAGAGACAATGAAAGGATCCAGACATCAAGCAGTAGTCACAAATGAAAAACTATCAGGACAATGTGGGTTTCAGGTCAAAGCTCTTAATGTGGAGATGGAGAGAGTAAAGCCCAAGAGAGAGAGCACAGAGGGTGAGGAGGAAACAGAGAAGCAGACAGGTAGAAGGGAGGAAGAATGAGAGATACTATTCCTTGGTCTCAGGTACACTGAATATGGTCATCATGGAATCAGCAGGATTAAATACTGTTTAGTTGCACAATGCAATGAGTGGAGAGCACCAGAAGTTTCTAGAATCAACCAATCTTTCCCAAAAGTAGCCAACTTGCATTAGTGCAAAGGGAACTTTTACTAAGTTGAAGAGACCTGATTTTCAACGCTGGTGTTTTCTCTCCAGTTGTGTGTCTTACGCTGCTCAAGGACTCCTGTCACATACTTCAGGATCTGATTGCACAGGTGGATGACTTGGCAGCAAGTTTCCCTCCCTGCCTGTGACTTGCAGCCTCAACCTACTTCTGCCTCCATGGGTGCTGGGAAGGCCACACTGGGGTTGGAGCCCATACTGGGTTGTTCCGAAGTTAGGTCCTTACTCTCTGAACACTAGCCCCTTATCGTCCCTGGCTAAACAATCTTTCCTTTCTGTAGGTTCTAGACTCCAGTAGAAAAGGGTCGCTTCTCTCCATCACCAGTCTTGGAAAATACTTTATATTACCAGAGGGACTGTTATGGAGGTCAGGCTTATACCATTTCAATAAATACTTGGGAGCTGTTAGGACATAGGCTGGTGATAAACTGCTAAATAACTTGCAAAAGACAGTACGGGGATGGCACAATGTTATTACCAGGACAAGAGATTCAGACTCTTGGAGGAGGCAGGTTTGCAGGAGTTAGGGTCCAGCAGGAGGTACACAGTCATTCCAGTTCAGGCTAGGTCACATAGGAAGAGCCTGGCTTTACAAACAATTGTTTAAGATTGTTAACAAATGTTTAAGAAAAGCCATACATGATGGCACAAGAAATCCATGCTAGCAAACAGGAGGCAGAAGCAAGCTGACCTGCTTGCGTTCTAGGCCAGCCTGGTATACATAAAATTTTGGGTCTGCTCTGGTCAAATGTGAGATGAGAGAGCTTTTTAAGAGGACAGAGAACTACTTCTTGGAGTCTGTTCTCTTTTTCCATCACATGACTCTGAGGGATGGTACCCAGATTGTCAGGCAAAGTGAAAAGCACCTTCCCCAAGATATCTCGCCTGTATGACTGATAGTGGTTCAAACCCAGATGGGCAGCCTGCCATAGATGTCACCCTGCACTGCTCTCCTGAGGTGCTCCTGAATTGTGCTGCATGCATGCAGTTTCAAACTGAAGATTCCTTCTCCTTTTTATTTTTCATTGTTTGTCTCACTCTTACAAAGAAATTGTTAACAAAGTATCTGATGGGCACACAACAGAGCATTAAAAGAAGAAGCCTTCTCACTTGGAATGTGGAGTGCAATTGACAGACCCAGGCTTCACATTCACAACTGCAGAGGCTGACATTTGCGCCATTATATGTAGAAAATCTCCCTTCTGAGGAGCTGCCCTGCCATTCATTTCAGAACAAGAACAAGCCCCATTCTCCCTCCAATCAATGCTCATTGCTGCTTTGGTGTTGGCTTATTCGCTGCTGTTGTTTGTTCTTTCATGTTTTAAGGGAAAGTACACATTCCTTTATGGGTCACTTAGCTTCTCAGAAGGAGGGATCACATTGTAAAGGGACATTTAACATGGAGACCCTAAATGAGTGACTTGGAACCCAACCTGAAAGGGACAAACAAGCCATTCAGTATCAGGAGAAATCCTCATGCTGCTATTTGAACATGAATTGGACACCAGACTTGACAGAAAACATATCACACTGTCACAAAAGACCCTCTGAAATCGCAGTGGTGGAGAAAACAGCAAAAGAGTACAAATGCCCATTGACACTTACTGAAAATACAGACAAAAGCCAAGACTGCTTTGTGTGAATGTCATTGCTTTTTGTAAAGAAGGGAGGAGAAGCGCCCAGGTCATTACATTGGTGATTGTCTTCTCTGCTGAAGGCTGTAGGAATGGGCATTGTTCAAGATCTTGTTAATGTTGGAGTGAGGACCTTAGCCTTGGCACAGTGCATAAGCCTCATGTTAGAATTGGGGATATTGGAGTAATGTTCAGCAATGTTTTGGTTTAAGGTGCTTTCTGGTACACTTCCTCGTACTGGGTTATTGATGCTGCTGTGGTTTCTTTCATTATCACTGTTTGACAACTGGAAGGAGAAAGACAGAAGGAGGATGGCTATTATGATACTGTCATCATTTCCTGTTCAGCTTGACGAATACTGAAGCATCACACTCCACAAAAGGCTCCACAATCTATGAAGTGCAAACACTTGGGGAGCTCCTTCCCTTCCTACGGCAGCGCTCTAGCTCAAACTGGGGTTAATGGCACCCATTTGACAGAACAGGAAAGAGATGTTTTACAAACCCAAAGGTGAGTCTTTAGTAATGTTATGGAGAGGGTTCAAACACAGGTTTTCTCCCTCCAAAACCCTTCACATATCCTCTGACCCTGGGAGCAAAGGCAGCGTTCACATTTAGGTGATCATATGCAGCAGAAACTTCAATGGGTCAAGAACTCTACTTGCTTGACTCGGGTAGATCTTGGTACATTTTATCCAAAACCTACCTGTGTCTGTCCCAGAGGAATGGCACACATTGACAAGTCTTTCATCTCTTGCCTGAGAAAGGTAAAAGTCAGCCATACTTATTCATTACCTGATGAGAGCTGCCCAGAAAAACTTTACAATGCTCCCTCCTCACATATGCTTCTGTTCAAACCATGCTGTGTTACCCCTTACTGGTTATTAAAGTTAAGACTGTGGAAGTTGAAACACAAACTCTTTGGCACAAACATCCTGAAAGCTTTCCCATGTCTCTTCACACAACCCCACTTTGCTTTTTGTATTTTTCAGGGAGAAAGCAAAAGGAGCATTGCAGTTAGTAGCCCACCACTCTCTTCTTCAAGTTTATGTCTTTCCTAACCATAGAAGGAGGGGTTCGATTCTCCCTCTCTATTTGCAAGATGAGGGAATTTCTGGAACCCCATTCCTCATGGCTGGGCTTCGGAAAGCATCTCTGTTCGTCCTTTCTCTGTCTTTCTGCACAGTAAAGCTATGCTTATTACAATACTTAAAATTCTGCTCTGCCTCAAAACCATTGCATCCAAGGAGAAGACTTTCATGAGTGTGTCTGAGAGGGTTCTCTTACCATTGTGGAGATGGAAATGAATGCCACAGAGTGAGCAATGAGTCAAAAGGAGAAGCTGGGTGGCCATCGCTCCTACCTCTATAGCGCGAGGGTCCTGGAAGGCCTGGTCCTTCTTATTCCTCTTTGAATGAGGGTCATCGTGGTTGTCCTCTTCGTTGTCATCTCTTCTCTTTTCCTGAAAACAGTTTTCAGAGGGAGAGGAAAACCTGTCGTCATTCAGGATTGATCTTTGGGTGCTTAACTTTCAGCCCTGTGACAATACCCAAATCTGCGGCCTTGTCTAGGATTAGAACAGTCAGAGCTGCTCTGATGGATTCAGAGTCTGCAGGTAGATGGCACTAGGCAGTGGAGCAAACATGTCAAACAGGAATCCTAGGAATCCTAGGTGTGCCCAAAGCCCAAGTTCAAGTTCCCTACATCAGAATCTTAATTTGAGTCACTTCTTGGGACCAAAAACATAAAGTTTTTATGTTCAAACATTAGAACTCTACCTGTCCAGGCTCATTTTCTTCATCCTCTGAAATAACTGCTCCAAGTTAGATGATTTTAAGCCCAGCCATAGGGCAACTCAAGGTACGTGAGCCTTCTTTGCCTATTTACTCTTGTGTCCTTTCTGCCTGTGGCTAGGAACAGACACGTCCTGTGTACTGTCAGATCATTCATGTTGCTATACCAACAAGTGTGATGTCGTTGTAGCTAGTTGACTTGACTGTCACCATGACACTGTGACTGATGACTCCCCTGAAACTGTCTAGAAGTGTTTTCATGCTTCATTTCCTTGTATTTTCCCCCATGCCCTCTTTCCACAAATAATTAGTTTGTGATATTTGGCAGTATTATTCTTGAATTTTCTTTATATGCTATTATAGAGATATTCTTTATCAGTTACTATATTAAGGATGGTTGGTAGGATTTTAGACATATATATGTCTGAGTTCACTTATTTTTTCCTAGTTTTTAATGTTACTTTATTGTCTGAGAGAATTCTTCATAGTCAGATATCATACTTTGTTTAAAATTTTTTCAATCATACTGCCTACAAAAATGAAGCTGCATCTAGCAAGCAGAGGGTATGCCCAGACAAAGCAGTGTTAACACACAGAACTGGCTGGATCTATTGCCAGTGACGCTTGCAAATGTTTCCTGATTTTTCTCCTTAGAATAAGTTAAAGTGGAAAATTAACTGCATCAGGGCAATGCCCAAGATGTTGCACTTGATATTTAATGTGAAGATTTTATTTAACGGAGAAATACATATGAAAGTGAAAAAAATGAAATATTGCATTTCTAAATCAAATAATATCACCATGATACAGATGCTACATGGATAAAATTATTCAGGAGATTCGTATACGATTTTATTTTGTAAAAAGAAAAATACTTAGCCTCTGTGTGTTTTTCCTCACGTATTTTGCAAAGCAGACCCATTTTACATAGTTTTTGCCACATGTCGAAAATGAAAGAATTTTGCAGTCTGTAAAATCTCCAAGCATAAACTTTCCTGTGAAATAATCATGTCCACAAACACAAGAATATATTCCTAAATTAGTGTATTTTTTATATATTTTTAAAAATTTGAAATTACAGTTATTTATATCTCTGTATGTGTCTGTGTGCAGAGATACATGGTATGACCTGTGTGTGGTGGCTGGAAGACAACTCATTGTAGCTTCTTCATTCCTGATTCCAGATGGAATCTCATTGAAAACACATCATTAGGCTCAGTGTCAATGGCCTTTAGGCACTTTTAACATTCAATAAATTCATACGTGTATAGAATTTGCTCTGAACAATCCAATCATAAAATTTCTGCTTTTCCGTTCCTACCATATTTCCCTCCCAACTACATGTACTTTTGAACATTCTACTAAGACCATGTAATGGTGCCTGTGTGTGCATGGCTTTAAGAATATTGGTACATGGATCACGTCTCAGGAGCCAAATTCCTTATAAAACTAGGTTATTCCCCCAAAACCATCACTTGCTAAGAGCTCCTCAGCTAGGCTTGTAAATTCATGAACTGCCTAGTAATCCATCCTAAGCTTTTTCCTGGCTTGATCTTGTATATGTGCTGTGCATGTGGGCACCTCTGCCATGGAATTCATGTGGGCAACAGTTCTGTCATAACCCGCAAATGGAATTTTCTGACAAACATCCACCACTCCTGACTTTCACAATTGTTTCTTCCCTTCTTCCCTGATGGAATGAGACTTGGAATGGACAGATTCATGTTGTATATGATTCGTTCTGCAGGCTCGGGGGCCTCCAAATCTCTTATTTTCTTCATATTGACCATTAGAGGTTCTGGTGTTAATTGCCATCTACTTCAAAAGGCAGCTTTCTTGTGACTGTTGAGAGAAGAACTAATGTATAGATATAAAAAAATGTTAGAGGGAACTATAATACAGTTTCCATTAAACAGAATAATAGTCCTAAATTCTCTTTAATGCTTAATAATCCAGAGACTCTTGGCTGCCAACACTTTTGCTGGAGAGTTATTCCTCTGGGATTTAATGCCCAGTGTCTGTGGGACATTTGAGCCTTTACAATCCCTAATTTCCAGCATCAGAGTGGGGCAGAAGTGGGGAGCACTCCCAAGTTTTACATTTCTTCCTTGGAATGCTCAGGTCATTGAGCCTAACAACCAGGCTCTAGGATCTACGCTGTTGGAACCCTTGGCCCTTGACAGGGGCTCTTGTCACAGGTGCAAGACCTAGAATGCCAAGACCTTTGGACCTTCCAGACTCCTCAAACACTTCCAGGGAGGTAGATCCCACCCTTTTCCACCCCTGGATCCTCACAACCTCTGTCTTTCTTCAGCATCAGTGCTCTGCCTCCTATGCTTTTCTGTTGTTCCTTCTTGCATCCTCTCCTCCAGCTCCCCATCGTTTCTGCCTCAGCCTGTTTGGCCCAAGAACTCTTCCACTGCCCCTTGCTGTCACTGGTGCTACAACAAGGGCTGCTTCCTCTGCAGGTACAGCAGACACTGCTCTATGAGCTGCTGTCTCGGGTGCCATCTCCTCTTCAGGCTACCAGCTTAGTCAAGAGTGTAATAAGAAAAGCAAAACCCCAGATCCCAAACTGGCAAGAACAGACCACAAGGGATATTCTTCTAACGGACCTTACACTACAACAGCAGAGGGCAAGCTGACCCAGAAAGAGAAGCAAGCTGCCAGCTCATACAGCAGGAATGGGGGTGCAGCAAATGTTTTTGCATAAGTGACTTCACCACCTGAAGGGGTGTGGTCGATTGATAATTATCAAGGCCAACTCAATACAAAAAGATTTAGCTTTTAATAATTGGGAAAAGGAGGAAAACTTACATGACCAGAGATCCCAAGAACACCAGGTGAGCAGGGAACAAAAAGAGGAAGTGGCAAGGCACTTAGATCTTTTATTTGTTTTGTGTGGCCCCAGGGGGACACACCTTAAGCAGAATGTGATTGGCTGAGATTCCCCATCAACCACCCTCTATGCTAATGGAATGTTGTGAACTGCATCAATGGCAGCCATTGCGCTGGGCCACCAGGGCAAGTGTTGCCCTCTGTCTTCGGTGACACGGCTATAGAACCTTCTGAGCTGCAGAATCCAGAGCTGCAATGCCAAAATGCAAACCAAGACAAAAACTTCTTAAAGCTATTTGAAAACACCCTGGCAGGTAAAGCTGGAACTGGAGCTAGGATTCATATGTTTGAATTGCAGTCTGTTCAAGGCATCTGTGTACTGTTCCAAGACACCAGGGTACAACCAAGGCATTTTGGTAGGCTTCTGAACAGAAACCACATAAGGCTGACAGGCACAAGCAGATAGATGGCCTGTGACAAAGTCTGGTCTTAGGAGTGTGAATCACATACAGAAAACATTCAAAGGAGGTTGACGGTAGAGATAAGGAATAGCACTAAGAGATCCAGCATTTAACAACACTCAAAATTATTGAACAGTGAAAAATGGGGCTTAATATCCCATGGCTCGGGGGAGAGGCAAGTCCCTGTGATCTGTCACAGAAGGACAAGCATTACTTGGCATTTTAAACACAATTTTCTGAAAGTAATTGGTGTGAGATGGTAGCAGGAAAGGACAGACATTTTAACAGAAGACAATAAGTGGGGTAAAGTAGGTCTAAATGTGACTCGAGGTGTAAAAGGACATCTAAAGAGCAATGGGAAATGCAGTAACTACTGTGTCTCCTTAGTGCTCTGCTTTGCCCAGTTAGATAACGGATTAATGCAAGCAGAGAGGTGCTATAGAAATCAGGCAGGGATGAGTGTGTTCTATGGCAATGGGCAAGGCTTTAGACTACACCAAACTTCTCAGAAGGCAGGGTATAAATGAAGGCTTAGTGCACATATAAAGATTCACACTGAAGCCAGGTATGGTGGTACACACATTTAATTTCATCACCCAGGAGACAGAGGCAGGTGGATCTCTGAGTTTGAGGCCAGCATGATCTACAAAGTGAGTTCCAACACAGCTAGAGCTACATAGTGAGACCCTGTCTCAAAACAGCAAATAAACACTCAGAAATAAAACAAGTAAACAAACTCTCCCCCCGAACATTCAAACTAAAATCCTTAAAATCACCCACTTCAACGGTGAGTCTTTTGAGATTCACAGTAGCCTCTTCCCTCTTCCTGTATCAGAAGACTAGGCCTATCATCAGTTCTGTTAAGACCCTCTTTGTATCCCTTGCAGTTATCCATTACCACACCCTCCTGAGGCTGATTATGGCTAGTCCATTGCTGAACTGTTGAAGCTTCATTATTGGTTCACAGCAATGATCTCATCTCCCTATGTCATAGCTGTCTTTATGTTCTTTATTGACCTTTGATGGAGGAGGGTCATCTGTCTATATGTTACTTTCATTGGTTAATAAAGAAACTGCCTTGGTCCTTTGATAGGACAGAAAATTAGGTAGGCCAAGTAGACAGAACAGAATACTGGGAGGAAGAAGGTAGTGAGGCAGTCACCATGACTCTTCTCTTCGAGACAGACGCAGGTTAGGATCTTTCCTGGTAAGCCACTACCTCGTGGTGCTACACAGATACTAAATATGGGTTAAAACAAGATGTGAGAATTAGCCAATAAGAGTCTGAAACTAATGGGCCAGGCAGTGTTTAAATGAAAACAGTTTGTGTGATGTTATTTCTGGGTTTAAAGCTAGCCATGCGGGAATCAAGCAGGAACACAGCCTGCTGCTCTTTCTACAGACCTTCTATCTTCTTTTCCCCTAATCAGCTTGTAGGTTCTTTGACTATCCTTTTTAATGGCTTAAATAGGAGTGTGTAGGCATTGATCAACATATTCCATGATGTTGTCTTTAAAAAAAAAAACAACTAACATACCTGCAACTTACTTCCACCTTTTGACATTATTCCTATTACATTCTTACCTACTTTTAACATCACTACTTTTTTGTTTTGTTTTGTTTTTTGTTTTGTTTTTTTCAGGAACTACACAGTTTAATTAAGTGTTAGTCAACATTCATTTTGGCTTGTCAGTGTAATGGAAAAATAAACCCATAGCTCAGAAAATACACAGGAAAATATATGTATAAAATCCAAACACTGCTAAAAGGTGCGTGCCAACAGGACAGCGATGGTTCAGAATCAGCAGGCAGTGCCCAGAACCATCTGCAGCATACAGCAAGTTCACACTAAATCTCATCTCAATGAGAGAAGTTGATGCTGGAGAATGAAATGAATGATATCTTATTAAACCAATCATAACCAGAAGTTATGCAGTTTTTCAGAATTCTATACACCATTACATATAGAAGCAGCATTTCTATGTGGATACATGCATGGATAACAGTATGATAAAAGTCTAGTCTAGATCAAAGGAATCATCCAGAGACACAGGCGACCATCCTATGATCTGCAGACACACTGCCCAACCATTCCTCCAAGACTGACAATCTGTCTTTCTGCAGACATAGCACCCTGTGACACAGCACTGATCCACAGCACGCTGTCTAGAGAGGTGTGTGTACAACATGGTGGCTCCCTTGCCTTTAATTCCTGCGGTCATTTTTTTAAAGAAATGATTAGAGGATATTGATGTCAGAAGCCACCCCATTACCAAATAAGCAGATTCTCTTAATTGTAGGCAAAGTATCTGTGAGAAAATGAATTAGCCCCAGCCGACCTAAAACCATATTTATTCTAATGTTTTTATAATTTTAATAACATCCTCCCAAAGTTGGTGTATATAACAGTGTTACCAAGACAACATGAGGACTGTTGGACTGTTTCAATTTGTTACCTTCTATCTAAAAACTCTGTTTAGTGTGAGCTTTTGGTTGAGGGTCCAGGCCATCCTTGTCTGCCTTGTAAACATCTACACTATTAATATGTTCATCAGCCAACAGACAAAGGACTGATTTCCAATATATATATATATATATATATATATATATATATATATATATATATATATTTCTCAATTGAGAATAATATATTAACATATATAATATATAATTAATATATAATATATAATTAATATAATAATAATATATATTATTCTCAATTGAGAAATATATATATATATTCTCAAGAAATTAAACACTGACACTTCCCTGTCCACCCCTCACCCCTGCCTTATTGTCTGTGGAGTCTTTGGCCCAGGAATATGTCCTGCTCCTTCACTGAGGATACCCACCCAAAGAGGTGAGTGCGCACCTGCTCAGCTGGAGGGGAGTGCATGGCACCTCCAGCTCCTGCTGCAGGGGCTTCTTGGCTCTGCAAAACTTCCCCCCCACCGAGTTCGCCCTTTTGATGCAGGGTCCTTTGACCTCCAGGAGCCCTATCCTTGTCCTGAGGACAACATTTCATACTAGTGAGTGGGTGCCATCCCGGGACAGGGCAGAACATCTGGGAAAGGAGCACTGGGCCCCTTCAGCTCCTGCTTCAGGGGCTTCTGTGTTCCACAATTCCCTGCCCACTGCCCACCCCCCAAGCATGCACTATTGTCTGCGAGGTCCTTGGCCCAGGAAGAGGCTACCCACACAGAGGGGTGAGTGCGCACCCGCTCGGCCAGAGAGGAGTTCACGGCACCTCCAGCTCCAGCTGCAGGGATTTCTTGGCTCTGCACAAATCTCCCCTCCCCCTTGAGTTCTCCCTTTTGTTGTGGGTCCATAGACCTCCAAGAGTCCTGTCCCTATGCTGAGGACAACCTTTCAGACAGGCTGACCAGGGAACAGTTCCTGTGCCTGAACTGAGGAGATCCACCAAAAGTCAATCACAGAAAAGACTGGACCAAGACACCAAGACTCTCCTTGCCCCATTTGAAGGAAGAGATGGGCAGGCTCCAATGAAAGAATTCTTCCAACAACCTGAAAGGTAGCATGGCATCACCAGAATCCAGGGATCACACAACAAGAAGAATTGAACACCCTACTCCAGGAGAAATAGAAGAAATCAACTTTAAACGGAACTATATGAAAATGATAGAGAAACTTAAACAGGAGGTGAAAAACTGCCGTAAAGAAATGGAAATAACAAACAAAAAGGTAGATGAAATGAATAAATCTCTCAAAGATACCCAAGAAAAACAAGGAAAAGCAATCAAACTGGTAAGGGAAACAGCTCAAGACTTGAAAAATGAAATGGAAGTAATGAAGAAAACACAAACCGAGGGAAGGCTAGATATGGAAAATTTGGGTAAACGAACAGGAACTGCAGAGACAGGTATTACCAACAGAATACAAGAGATAGAAGAAAGAATCTCAGACACTGAAGATACTATAGAGAAAGTAAACTCACTGATTAAAGAACAAAACAAATCCAACAAATTCTTAACATAAAACTTACAGGAAATCTGGGACACTGTGAAAAGACCAAACCTAAGAATAACAGAAGTAAAAGAAGCAGAAGATTTACAGCTCAAAGGCCCAGAAAATGTATTCAACAAGATAATAGAAGAAAACGTTCCCAACCTAAAGAAGGATATTCCTATGAAGGTACAAGAAACATATAGAACACCAAATAGACTAGATGAAAAAGAACATCTCCTTGCCATATAATAATCAAAACACAAAAAAGACAGAATAAAAAACAAATATTAAGACCTTCAAGGGAAAAAGGTCAAGTAACATACAAAGGGAAACCTATCAGAATTACACCTGACTTCTCAATGGAAACCATGAAAGCCAGAATGTCCTGGATAAATGTGCTGCAGAAACAAAGAGACCAAGGATGCAAGTCCAGACTACTATACCCAGAAAAGCTTGCATTCACCATCGATGGAGAAAACAAGATATTCCAGGACAAAAATATATTTAAACAATATGTAGCCACAAAGCCAGCCTTACAGAAAATACTAGAAGGAAAATCACAAACCAAGGAACCCTACAACACCCATAATAACACAAGCATCTGACAACCCTCCACCAGCACAACTCAAAGAAGGGAAACACACAAACACTACCACCAGGAAAAATAACCAGAGTTAACTGGTCATTAATATTGCTTAATATCAATGAACTCAACTCACCTATTAAAAGTCACAGGTTAAGAGAATGGATATGAAATCAGGATCCAACATTCTGCTGCCTACAAGAAACAAACCTCAAACACAAAGACAGACACTACCTCAGAGTAAAGAGTTGGGAAAAGTTTTCCAATCAAATGGACCAAAGAAACAAGAATGTGTGGCTATACTAATACCTAACAAAATTGATTTCAAACTAAAATCAATCAGAAGAGATGGAGATGGACAATTTATACTCATATCAGGAACAATTCATCAGGTGGAAGTTTAAATCCTGAATATCTATGCCCCTAATATAAAAGCACCCACATATGCAAAAGAAACATTATTAGAACTCAGAGCACACATCAAACCCCACACTCTTATAGTTGGTGATTTCAATACTCCTCTCTCACCAATGGACAGGTCAATCAGACAGAAACTTAACAGAGAAATAAAAGAACTAATGGATGTAATGAACCAAATGGACCTAACAGACATCTATAGAACATTCTACCCAAACAGAAAAAAATATACCTTCTTCTCAGCATCTCATGGAACCTTCTCAAAAATTGATCACATAATTGGTAACAAAGTAAACATCCATAAATATATAGAAATTGTAGTAATCACCTGTGTACTATTGGATCATCAAGGAATAAAGTTAGAATTCAACAACAATTCTAACCCCAGAAAGTCAACAAACTCATGGAAACTGAAGAATCAACTACTGAACCATCCCTGGGTCAAGGGAGAAATAAGAAGAGAAATTAAATTCTTCCTTGAATTCAAAGAAAATAAAGACACAAAATGCACAAATCCATGGGACACTATGAAAGCAGTGATAAGAGGAAAGTTCATAGCATTTAGTGCACACATAAAGAAAATGGAGAAAGCACACATTAGAGACTTAATAGCACACCTGAAAGCTCTAGAAAAAAAGAAGCAGACTCATCCAGGAGGAGTAAAAGACTGGAAATAATCAAACTTAGGGCTGAAAGGAAAAGCACCAAAAATTGTAACACAGAAAACAATCCAAAGAATCAATAAAACAAAAAACTGGTTCCTGGAGAAAATCAACAAGATTGACAAACCCCTATGCAAATTATTCAAATGCCAGAGAGAGAGAACACACAAATTAAGAAGATCAAAAATAAAAAGGGGGACATAACCACAGACCCAGAGGAAATTCAGAGAATCATTAGATCTTACTACAAAAGCCTGTATGCCAGAAAATTTGAAAATGTGAAAGAAATTGACAATTTCTTAGATAAATACCATATACCAAAATTAAGTCAAGACCAGGTGAGCAGTTTAAATAGACATGTAAGTCATAAGGAAATAGAAGGTGTTATCAGAAACCTGCCAAACAAAAAAAAAAGCCCTGGACCAGATGGTTTCAATGCAGAATTCTATCAGAACTTCCAAGAAGAGTTAATACCTATACTCCTTAATGTGTTTCACAAAATAGAAACAGATGAGTCATTGCCAAACTCCTTTCATGAAGCTACAGTCACCCTGATACCAAAAGCACACAAAGACTTAACCAAGAAAGAGAATTACAGACTAATCTCACTCATGAACATTGATGCAAAAATTCTCAATAAAATACTGGCAAACAGAATTCAAGAACACATGCAAAAAATCATACATTATGATTAAGTAGGCTTCATTCCTGAGAGGCAGGGCTGGTTCAACATATGAAAATCTATCAACGAAATCCATCATATAAATAAACTGAAGGAAAAAAACATATGATCTTTTCGTTAGATATTGAAAAATCATTTGACAAAATTCAACACCCCTTTATGAAACAGGTCTTGGAGAGATTAGGGATACAAGGGTCATTCCTAACTACAATAAAAGCAATATACAACAAGCCAACAGCTAACGTTAAACAAAATGGAGAGAAGCTCAAAGCCATCCCACTAAAACCAGAAACAAGACAAGGCTGTCCACTCTCTCCATACATCTTCAATATAGTGCTTGAAGTTCTAGCAATAGCAATAAGACAGCATAAAGAGATTAAGGGGATTCCAATTGGAAAGGAAGAAGTAAAACATTCATTATTTGCAGATGATATGATAGTGTATATGAGAGACACCTAAAATTCTACCAGAGAACTCCTACAACTGAACAACATCTATAGTCCTGTAGCAGGATACAAGATCAACTCAAAAAAAAAATCAGTTGCACTCCTATACACAAAGAACAAAGATGCAGAGAGGGAAATCAGAGAAATATCATCTTTCACGATAGCCACAAATAGTATAAAGTACCTTGGGGTAACTCTAACCAAGGGAGTGAATGATCTATTTGACAAGAACTTTAAAATTTTGAAGAAAGAAATTGAAGAGGATAACAGAAAATTGAAGAATCTCCCATGCTCTTCGATTGGGAAGATCAACATAGTAAAAATGGCAATTCTACCAAAAGCAATCTATAGATTCAATGCAATCCCCATCAAAATCCCAACAAACTTCTTCACAGACCTTGAAAGAACATTAATCAAGTTTATATGGGAAAACAAAAAACCAGGATAGTCAAAACAATGCTATACAATAAAAGTACTTCCAGAGGAATTACCATCCCTGACTTCAAACTGTATTACAGAGCTACAGTAATGAAAACTGCTTGGTGTTGGCACAAAAACAGAGATGTTGAATAATGGAATCGAATCGAAGACACAGATGTTAATTCACAAACCTATGAACACCTGATTTTCCACAAAGGAGCTAAAACTATACAAGGGAAGAAAGAAAGAATCTTTAACAAATGGTGCCAGCATAACAGGATGTCAACCTTTAGAAGAATGAAAATAGATCCATATCTATTACCATGCTCAAAACTCGAGTCCAAACGGACTAAAGACCTCATTATTAATCTGAACCCACTGAACCTGATAGAAGAGAAAGTGGGAAGTAGTCCACAGCACATGGGCACAGGAGACCTCTTCCTACGTAGAATCCTAGTAACACAGACAATAAGAGCAACAATGAATAAATGGGACCTACTGAAACTGAGAAGCTTCTGTAAAGCATAGGATATTGTCATTAAGAAAAAAGGGCAACCTACTGATTGGGAGAAGATCTTCACCAACCCCTCATCAGACAAAGGTCTGATCTCCAAAATATACAAAGAACTCAAGAAACTAGACACTAAAACTCTAATTAACCCAATTAAAAATTGGGGTATTGAGCTGAACAGAGCATTTTCAATAGAAGAAGTTCGAATGGCCAAAAGACACTTATGGTCATGATCAACCTCCTTAGTGAGCAGGAAATGCAAATAAAAACAACTTTCAGATACCACCTTACACCTGTCAGAATAGCTAAAATCAAAATCATCAATGATAGCCTATGCTGGAGAGAATGTGGAATAAGGGGAACACTCATCCATTGTTGGTGGGAATGCAAACTTGTGCAGCCACTATGGAAATCAGTGTGGTGGATTCTCAGGAAACTAGGAGTCAACCTACCTCAGGACCCAGCAATTCCACTCTTGGGAATACACCCAAGAGATGCCCTATCATACTGCAAAAGCATTTGTTCAACTATGTTCATAGCAGCACTATTTGTAATAGCCAGAACCTGGAAACAAACTACGTTCCCTTCTATAGATGAATGGTTAAAGAAAGTGTGGAACATATATGCATTAGACTTTTACTCAGCGGTAAAAAACAATGACATTTTGAATTTTGCATGCAAATGGATGGAAGTATAAAATGCTTTACTGAGTGAGGTAACCCAGGCCCCAAAAGAGGAATATAGTATGTATTCACTCATAAGCGGATTCTAGCCATAATTAAAGGACATTGAGCCTATAATTAGTGATCCTAGAGAAGGTGAACCTGAAGAAAATGATATAGTTATCCTCCTGGAAATTGGAGGTAGACAAAATTGCCAGGTTAAAGTTGGGTTCATGAGGGTGTGGGGGTGGATGTAAATGGAATGAGTAGAGAGAAGGGAGAAGGGGAGGATTCCGGATAGCTTATGAGAATGGGATGGGTGTGATGGAGGAAGGGTGGATATGGGAGCAGGGAAGTAAATTTCTTATTTAAGGGAGCCATTTTAGGGTTTGTAAGAGACTTGACTATAGAGGGGTTCCCAGGTACGAGGACAGTTCCCCAGTTTGTTTCTTGGGTAGAAGAGGAGAAGGTGCCTGAACTGGCCTTGTCCTGTAGCCACACTGATGAATATCATGCATATCACCACAGAACCTTCATCTGGCAATGAATGGAGATAGAGACAGAGACCCACATAGGAGCACTGGACTGAGCTCCCAAGGTTCAAATGAGGAGCAGAAGGATGGAGAACATGATCAAGGTGTCAGGATCACGAGGGGTACGTCCACCCACTGAGAGGGTGGGAGTGATCTAATGGGAACTCAACATGGCCAGCTGGACTGGGAGTAATAGAGTCTGTGATCAAACTGAACTCTCTGAATGTGGCTGGCAATGAAGGATGACTGAGAAGCCAAGGACAATGGCACTGGGTTTTGATTGTACTGCATGGACTGACTTTGTGAAAGCCTGGTTTGCTTGGATGCTCACCTTTATAGACCTGGCTGGATGAGGGAAGACCTTGGAATTTTCACAGGGCAGGGAACACTGACTGCTCTTAGGACTAGAGAGGGAGGTGGAGGTGTGGAAGGGGAGGCAAAGAGGACATGGGGAGGTGAAAAATTTTAATAAATAAAAAAATTTAAAAAAAGAAATTGAAGAGAATACCCGAAAATTCAAGAATCTCCCATGCTCTTGGATTGGGAGCATCAACACAGTAAAAATGGCAATTCTGCCAACAGCAATCTATAGATTCAATGCAATCCCCATCAAAATCCTAACAAAACTCTTTACAGACCTGGAGAGAACAATAATGAAGTTTATATGGAAAAAAACAGGGTAGTCAAAACTATCCTATACAATAAAAGTACTTCCTGACTTCAAACTCTATTACAGAGTTACAGTAATGGAAACTGCTCGGTATTGGCACAAAAACAGAGATGTTGACTAATGGAAACGAATTGAATACAGAGATGTTAATTCACAAAACTATGAACACCTGATTTTCCAGAAAGGAGCTAAAATTATACAATGGAAGAAAGAACGAATCTTTGACAAATGGTGCCAGCATAACAGGATGTCAACCTTTAGAAGAATAAAAGTAGATCCATTTCTATCACCATGCACAAAACTCAAGTCCAAATGGACTAAAGACCACAATATTAATCTGAACCCACTGACCCTGATAGAAGAGAAAGTGGGAAGTAGTCTACAACACATGGGCGCAGGAGAACATTTCCTACGTAGAACCCTAGCTGCACAGACAATAAGAGCAACAATGAATAAATGGGACCTCCTGTAACTGAGAAGCTTCTGTAAAACAAAGACATTGTCATTAAGAAAAATAGGCTACCTTCTGACTGGGAGAAGATCTTCACCAACCCCTTATCAGACAAAGGTCTGATCTCCAAAATATACAAAGAATTCAAGAAACTAGACACTAAAATCCAATTAACTCAATTAAAAAATGGGGTATTGAACTGAACAGAGAATTCTCAACAGAAGAAATTTGAGTGGCCAAAAGACAATTAACATTATTCTCATCCTCTTTAGTGATCAGGAAAATGCAAATCAAAACAGTTTTGGGATACCATCTTACACCTGTCAGAATAGGCAAAATCAAAATCACCAATAATTGTCTATGCTGGAGAGAATGTGGAATAAGGGGAATGCTCATCCATTGTTTTTGGAAGTTGAAACTTGTATAACCACTTTGGAAATCAGTGTGGCAGTTTCTCAGGAAAATGGGAATCAACCTACCTCAGGACCCAGCAATTCCACTCTTGGGAATATACCCAAGAGATGCCCTATCATACTACAAAAGCGTTTGTTCAACTATGTTCATAGCAGCATTGTTTGTAATAGCCAGAACCTGGAAACAATCTAGGTGCCCCTCAATGGAAGAATGGATCAAGAAAGTGAGGATTATTATGCATCAGAGTATATATTCAGCGGTGAAAAACAATGACATCTTGAATTTTGCATGCAAATGGATGGAAATTGAAAACGCTTTACTGAATGAGGTAACACAGACCCAAAAAGAAGAATATGGTATGTACTCACTCATAAGGGAATTCTAGCCATAATTAAAGGACATTGAGCCTATAATTTGTGATCCTAGAGAAGCTAAATAAGACGGTGAACCCAAAGAAAATCATATACTTATCTTCCTGGATATTAGAAGTCGACAAGATTGCCATGCCAAAGTTGGGTGCATGGTGTTGGGAGGTGAATGTGAGAGGAGATGGGTAGAGAGATGGGAGAAAGGGAGGATTTTGAAGAACTTGGAGAAATTGGATGGGTGTGGTGGAGGAAGTGTGGATATAGGAGCAGGGAAGTCAATTTCTTATTTAAGAGAGCCATTTTAGGGTTTTCAAGAAACTTGACTCTAGAGGGGTTCTCAGGTCCAAGGAGAGGTCCCCAGTTTGTGCTTTGGGCAGCAGAGGAGATGTTGCCTGAACTGGCCTTGTCCTTTAGCCACACTGATGAATATCATGCATATCACCATAGAACCTTCATTTGGCGATGGATGGAGATAGAGACAGAGACCCACATTGGAGCACTTGACTGAGCTCCCAAGGTCCAAATGAGGAGCAGAAGAAGGAAAAACATAAGCAAGAAAGTCAGGACCACTAGGGGTACGTCCATCCACTGAGACAGTGTGACTGATCTAATGGGAGCTCACCAAGCCCAGCTGGATCAGGAGTGATGGAGCATGTGATCAAAATGGACACTCTGAACGTGGCTGGCAATGAAGTCTGACTGAGAAGTCAAGGACATTGGTACTGGGTTTTGATTCTACTGCATGAACTGACTTTGTGGGAGCCTGGTCTGTTTAGATGCTCACCTTTAAATACCTGAATGGATAGGGGAGGACCTTGGACTTTTCACGGGGCAGGGAACCCTGACTGCTCTTAGGACTAGAGAGGGAATGGGAGGTGGGTAGTGGGAGAGAAAAGGGATGAGGGGAGGAGTTGGAAATTTTTATTAAATAAATATACAAACAACCATAAAAAAGAAAGAGAAAAAAATTTAACATCAAAATTCTGAATAACTCAATTAAAAATGACGTACAGAACATGGAAATAGCCTTGATGCCCCTCCACTGAATAGTGGATAAAGAAAATGTTCCACTATTACACATTAGAGTCCTCTTCTGTGGTAAAAAACAATGACACCTTGAAATTTGCCTGCAAATGGATCGAACGAGAAAACATCATATTGAATGTGGTATCCCAGACCCAAAATTGATGAATATGGTATGTATTCACTCATAAGTGGATACTAGCTATAAACAAAGGTTATTGAAGCTATAGTTCATGATTCTAGAGTAGTTAAGTAACAAGATGAACCCCACGAAAAACATAAATTGATCCACCTGGAAAATTGAAATAGACAAGATCTCCTGAAAAAATGGGGAGCATGGGGGTTGGGGCAGAAGAGAGGTTAGAAGGGGAAGATGAAGAGAGAAGGCGAGGGTTGAGGAGAACTTGAAAGAATGGGATAGTCAAGATGGAGCAATGACATAGATGAGAGCAAGGAAAGAGATATTTTGATTTTGGGAGCCATTATGAGGCCAGCCAGAAACCTGGCACTAGAGAATTTCCCAGGCATCCACAGCGATGACCCTAGCTAAGACCCTAAGCAATAGAGGAGAGGGTGCCCAAACTGGCCTTGCTCTATAGTCAGACTGATGAATATCTTAAATATCCAGCAACTGATGGGAACAATGCACTGGACTGAGCTCCCAAAGTCAAGTTGAAGAGTTATAGGAGTGAGAATATGAGCAAACAGATCAAGACCATAATGGGTATACCCACTTAAACAGTCTACCTGAGCTAATGGGATCTCACCAACTCCAGCTGGACAGGGAAGGAAAAAGCATAGGTCCAAACTCCTCCCTCTGTATGTGGGTGACAGTTGTTTGACTTGGGTGGACTGTGGGGCCACTGGCAGTGTCACCAGGATTTATCTCTATTGCTTGTACTGGCTTTTTGGGAACCAATTCTCTTTGGTTGGATACCTTGCTCAGCCTAGATATAGTAGGGATGGCCTTGGTCCTTCCGCAAAGCAGTGTGCCTTACCCTCTCTTTAAAGTGGATGGAGGGTGGGGGGTTGTAAGTGTAGGGAATGGGAGGAGGGGTGGGAACTAGTATTGATATGTATAATGAGAAAAGATAGTTTGTTTTCTTTTTTAAAAATAATAATTAATGGATAGATTGAAAATCTTTCTCCTATTGGTGGTAATTGTTGGGAAATATGTACCTTTTGCAATGATGTTGCTGTGCTTTATTGGATGTAAAGAAAATTTCATGTCTCTGCTTCCTTAGGAGACTTGTCTTAAAGGCATGTGAGCTGCACTGAGAATGGAAAAAGGGCAGGACTTAGTTCTCCTTTCATCAGCAGATGTACAAATCACATTGTTAAGTCTATCTTCCCATTTTAGAGACTTCAGCCAGACTAAAGAAACAATTTTCCAACAACAAGCCCTACCCCGAGTCTTCTCTGTTTTGTCTTGACAGGCAACCCCTGTCAGCTTGAAATTTACCTGCCCTCACAAAAAACAATTTTCTGCCTCAAAATGTTGAGGAAAAAAAAAGGAGGAGAAGGAGGATGAGCAGAAGGAAGGGAAGGCAGGGTGGAGGCCTGAAGCTTCGATGTTAAGAACTCTTGCTGTTCTTTCAGAGGACCTGGATTTCAGAATAGATTATGGATGCTTGTCTTTGTTTAGAGTATTGGTTACAAGTTGCTATGGATAATGGTCAGGAAAAAAGCTAAACAAAGGATATTAGAGTCAGAGTTTTTGTTTGGAAAAAAGGGGGGAAACACTGTGGGGTAATGGTTTTCTACTCAGTAAAACTTTGTTGCTTGTATTGTTTTAGTAAAATACTGACTGGCCAGCAACCAGGCAGGAAGTATCTGTGGGGCAACAAAAACAGGAGAATTCTGGGAAGAGGAAAGTCTCAGTCTGCAATCGTCATCCAGACACAGAGGAAGCAAAATGAGACTACCTCACTGAAAAAAGTTGACTAACATAGACCAGAATTATGGGCTAATTTAAGAATTAGGAGTTAATAAGAACCCTGTGCTAATAGGACAACCAGTTTATAATTAATGTAGACCTCTGTGTGTTTTTCTTTGGGACTGAATGGCTGCAGGACTGGGTAGGAGAGAAACCTCTGGCAACAATGGTCCTCACCTTGAGGGCAAATTTCTTCTAGTCCCTGCAACATCATTTGCCACTGTATCTGACCAACAGCAGGCCCGTAATGAATGCTCAGTCATGCCCCACCCTGTGTTCCTTCTGTTTGTGGGGCATGGGTGGGTAAATAGGCCCCTTCTCGGTGAGATGCTGTTGAATTTCTTTTGTTGGGGATGTGATAACATGTCTATCCCCCAGACAGAGGGGACACTGAAGGACCATAGAAAGGATTTTATTAAAGCCAAGTCTGTCAAACAAATGTGTTTATTGGGCTTACTTATAGGGCCATGAATAGGGGTTGTTTCTAGGAGCATGAGTGATTTAAAGCAACTGTATCATCAAAATGTCCCATTACTGCATGAGAGATGATCTTGTGAATGCAGTATTGATGATTTCTTGCCTTTAGTTAACATTCTACCTCCTCCCAGCATACTTTACCACTGTTCAACCCAGGCCACCTGCAGCTGTGAATCAAGGGGGAATAAATTGCTGGAATCTCTAGTGATGGTTCCATGATCTTGCCTCCCACTCACCTACCATGAAGGTATAATAACAACCCCATTGCTATTGCTATAAACATAACTATTGTTATTCTTCTCCTTATTCCATTGTCATCACTACAGGTTTAAGATTATTCTGTAGGTCACCACAATAATATTTTCTCAGTGATGGCCTATGGTCAGGTTAGGCCCAGAAGAAATAGATATCATCCAAATACATGTGCATGCTAAAATTAGGTTGTCCATTGAATATTTATCATAATTTGCTGTCATACCATCCAGAAATATATCATATCTCATCTAATTTGATTCCTAGACCATTGGCAATACATATCTGCCAGACATAAAATTTGAATTCAATTTATTAGCACCATAGATCATCCTTGAATATGATCACACACTAAGTCAACACTTGGTTACAGTGATTTTGCCCTAGTCATGAGACATTTGAAATAAATTCAGTTCCAAGCCCTGAAAAACACTCATCTATAGTCACCCCTGGACTCTGACCCTAGTTATTCACTGAGCCAAGATCTTGGATTCCAGAGCCCATTAGCCATTGACCCCTGGTTGTACTTTCCAAATGTGCTGTCACGACCACCTCGACCAGCAAGGAAAACGCAACACCAGAGCTCTTCTTGCAAGCAGTTTACTCAGGACCTTGTTACAATAGTTCCTCTCTCGCTTCTCTCCCCGGGCAAGCTCTTCCCAGCCCTTAAGTAGCCCTGGGCAGCCAATCCTGGATCGCCACATGGGCACTGTCCATAGGTCCACTTATACGCAAGCAGCTTACGATCATCGCGTGATCCTGGCCTTAGCCAAATAAGGTGCTGTTTACCACTGAGAGCACTCGCTTTCGGGATAGCGGAAGGCAGAAGCTGGTGCCATCTTTTAGGTGCGGCTCCATGCAGCTCTCTACAGTTCCCCCTTTTTTGTTTTAAAAGCAACAGGCAAGAGTAGAGGTCTGATCTCTGTTAAAAATGAAGCATGTACTATTGTTTATCCAGGTATCCTCCACCCAGAAAACACTAGACCTGCTTGGTGTCCTTTTTACAGAGGTGGGAGTTAGGCACCGACCCACATGCAATCAGGCTTGCTCTTCTTGAGGTAGATGTAATTACCCTCAAGTGTAGTGCACAAGCCTCATATTCTGTGATTATATATCTTTTAAAGTAGTTATCCAAACTTGGGGGGGGCCTGTCCTGCTTCAATAGCCATGAAGGCTTGAATGATCATTGCTGCATTGCGATGTTGTGAGGCTCTCATGTGAAAAATGCACCATAGACATACCAGGGAGGCAAGCACCATTAGGCCTGTCAGGGTTCCTATTCCCACCCACTCCTTAAAATAACTAAAAGTTCATTTCAGCATATTAAGAAAAGCATTAGCAGTAGGTAATTCCAGTCATGTGGCATTCAGGAAAATAATCTGGTTGATCAAGGTGTCCGTCAGTTTCTTGAACTTCTTGCTCCAGTTTCCCTGGAGGTATGTACTCAGCTGCTGTCTCAGGTTACCGTTCTTTGTAAAATTCTCAGCCAATCTGGAAGTAATGCATAAAGAGGAGAGGGAATGGATACATCCTACACTGGTTAAGGTTACTAAATCATCCACTTGTTCTTGCAAGAGGTCTACTATTTGGTTTACTGTCAAAATGCCAGCCTTTAAATGACCATCGATAGATTTTAAAGTGGTCATTGTGGAGGCTGTCCTCTCCATGATTTCATTAACTGTCTCTGCAATCTGAGTTGTTGCAGCCATGGCAACAGCAGCTGTCATGGCAGCTGCAGCAGATACAGCAATTGTGGAGACTAGGGCTGCTGTTATCCCAAAGTCTCGTTTTGTTCTGAGCAAATGAGCAATTGGGAAGGTACCAGTATCAACTCTGACTGGGATGGGAACATATGTGGGAACTCTCATCACCACAACTGTGTTATAACACAACTGTGTTATAAGTCTCATCACCATTGACTTGCAAGGCAAGTTGCCTTAGAGGAATTACAATAGATCACATCCTCTGTGACATTGGTAATATTAGTCAGCAAAAAGAAGAAGGGTGCCTTTAAGCACACTGGACTGGCAGAAATGGTAAGGTTGTTCATCATCTTATTTATATTAACATTTGAAAGAACTCCCTTCATATCTCAGCTAGTAGAGATGTTAAGTAGCCGGACAGTCAAATTATGAAGGGCAGCAAAAGGCTCTAGGGATGAAAAGGCCTCTCTTTCATTAGAAAGTATCCATTGAAACCAGGGCCAAGTATTTTTCTTATTAGTTTTCTGATTAGTCCGATTAGCAAGATTAAAGGAATATCTTCCTAAAGGAGGTGTAAATTCAAAACCTGGTGCAATCTGCTTTGACTTATGATCTGGGCTTTGACATGGTGTCCAATGAGGGGGGTACCCTAAATTAGGGACACAATAAGGTAACACTTGTCGAGTGGTGGAATTCCCTAATCCAAAGCGTGAACTTGAAGGCTGAAGCTCTTCCATCAACATCAATAAGGTAGTAATACTTGTGGCATTACTACCGTTTTTACTGCTGCCCATGCCTGAGGAAGCACCCGTATTTATTGTTTTCAATGCTTCCGCAAGCATGGCGAAAGGCACATGATTATCGGTCAACGGGTCAAGTCAATTACCCACCGAGCTACTTTTCAACCATATACATGGGTTAGAATTATTTTCAAGAGAAAAAACATAAGGCTCCTTGAAGAGGAACATCAGTTGCATTATACATAGCCATGCTAGGGTCTAAATTTATGCAGGGTAAGCCTAATTCACAACTACTGGAAAAAAAGAAAGGTAAAACTTTTGACGTAGAATGAGCAGGTATAGGAATTGGCTATGCTTTTGCTATGGCCCACAAGATTTGTTCGTTGGCCTGGATCAACAACGGGGACATCAGGACCATCACCATCAGTAGGATCACAGTCTAAGGCTTCATCTTGCTTGTCGTTCCTCTGCACTTGTACTTTTCTCACCAAGCGCTCCGGTACCCAAATGGGGTCCAAATGATCCCGTGGAAAAACACAAAGAAAGCCTCGTGCCCATGTCAGCATAGGATCAGGGACATGCCAGACCCCTTTCAGAGTGTCCTTCCATTTTATCAATCCTTTTAAAGGACTGGATGGGCAAGAATGCCTGTCCGCTGCAGACTGATTGGTATTATCCAAGTCTAAAAAATTAAGTGCAAATAAGGCTAAGGAAAGTCTATTCTTGGGGGTCTGTTGATGACCTATTCCCCATTTTTGTTTTTGAAGCAATTATTTTAAGGAGCGATGAGCATGCTCTACAATGCCTTGGCCTTGTGGATTATAAGGCAGTCCATGTATGAGTTGAACACCCATGTGTTGGTAGAAGGAGGTGAACTTTTGTCCCGTATAAGCGGGACCATTGTCTGTTTTCAGTTGCTGGGGATTTCCCCAGGCGGCCCACGCTTCTAGACAATGAGCAAGTACTTGAGTTGCCTTTTCACCTGTCATGGGTGTGGCATGGATAATGCCGGAGCACGTGTCCACAGAGACATGTGCATATTTTACCTTGCCAAACTCAGAGTGATGGGTAACATCCATCTGCCAAAGTTCAAGGGGGAGCAATCCACGTGGATTGACCCCCCACCAAAGTTTGAAGGTGATGATGTATGACACATCGTGGACAATCCACAACTACCTTGTGTACATCAGCATGGGAAATGGCAAATTTTTGTTGTAAGGTTTTGGCATTAACATGAAACTCTTTATGAAAACCATGAGCCCTCTGCAGGGCAGAGGCAAGAAACATCCATTCTCGTCTGGTACACTGATCAACCTTGTCATTGCCAGCAGCCAGAGGGCCTGGCAAACCTGTATGTGAACGAATGTGCTGTACAAAGAAAGGATTCTTATGTTGCCAGAGTAATAGCTGTAATTGTGTAAATAGCCTATGTACCGGGCTGAAGGATTTAATAGGTCTAGCGCACTCAAGGTATTTTAAGGGATTAACAACATAACAAGAATCCGAAATTAAATTAAATGTAAATGGACAGGATTTAAACACCTCATCCACGATTGCAAGCTCCACTTGCTGAGGAGCTCCAGGAGAAAACTGATATTTAACAGGTTTTGTGTCCTTGAGGGCAGTTGTGCTTAATGTGGCCTGGCTTACCACATCGAAAGCAAGTTCCTGCATTGCCCCCATTTTTGCTCAATCTAAGTACTGCAGCTGCCAGTCCAGCATTGGTTAATGGACCTCCTAATTCTCTACATGCTCTCATCCAGACTTCTAATCCTCTATTTTTATATGGGGTGATAGCCGCTCTTCATTCCTGGGTACATTGTTCATACACTAGCTGCTTGACAAACGGCATAGTGGTGTCTGGGTCACCAAAGATCTTTCCTGCCGCTTCTACCATCCTAGCCACATAATCAGAAAAAGGCTCCATAGATCCTTGAAGGATCTTAGTCAAATTACCAATACCTCCCCTTTATTAGGTAAGGTCTTCCATGCTCCTGTGGCAATGTTATTAATCTGATCATACACTCTAGGAGGATATCCATTTTGCTGGTTGACAAACCTGCCTTGTCCAAGCAACATATCTGTGTCCCAGACTGCTTGTGCCTCTCCAGCTGCTAGATTTATTGCAGCCTGAGCATTGGCCAATTCAATTAAAAGAGCTTTCCAATCTAGATACTGTCCAGGGGACAAACATGCTCATGCTAGGTTCATCCAATCAGCTGGAGTCATGGCGTATCTATGTAGAGCTTCCACGTGGGCCACCATAAAGGCGGCTGTAGTGCCATAAGTCCAGACAGATTCTGCCAATGTCTTGATGACCTTAAAATCCAAAGGTTCATGGAATCGATTGCCTTGCGGATTCTGAAATACAGGAAATGCTGAGGCCGTCATCATTTCTTCCCTGACTTCTCTCTATACCTTAGGATTGAAAGAAATCCCTCCCTCTGATCCTATAACCTCCGGATACGGGGGCAGAGCTGAAGGGGTTACAGTCCTGCACATGCCTTTAGATGTCTTATTTTTCTCTCCATTTCCCTTTTTCTTGGAGATTTTCATTCTTTTAATCTTTTCCTAAGGGTTTCTCTATCTTCTTCATCCGTTTCTGTCTCTGTGTCTGGCGTCTCTGGGTCTGGCCCTGTCTCTGAGCTCGAGGAGACAGAAGAGTCTGATTCCTCCAATTCTGACAGGCTAGGATATAATCGACCCTTTTGCTTTTCCTGAGCCCTTTTCTTCTTCCCTCTACCTGAATCTGTATCAGATGCCACATCAGACTTTTCCCTTTTAGAGGCTGCCGTTTCTGAATCTGCCCTCTCTGAACGTTCCTCCTGTAATATCTCTAAGGCTGCTTGGCCATTTTCTACTGCTTCACTGCACTTTCGATCCTCGAGGCAGCTTTTCACTAATTTCCAGATAGGTCTTACTCCAGCCTTAAGCGTTCCCTGTTCTGCAGCAAACTCAAGGTCTCAACCTAGCTTTTCCCATGACGGAGTCGTAACCTTCCCGGAGACTGCAAACCAAGGTGCAGTGGTATCACATTCCTCCAGGAATCTCCCTAAGGTACTTTTCTTAAATTTTAGATTTTTTGAACGAATCAGCTCGTCCAAAGCCAGAAAAATTGGGTGAGAAGGAGAATTCCCCATGTTTATTCACTGAGGATTCTCAATACACTCCCTACAGCAATAAGTAAAAAACGATGAACCAGAACACTGTATTCAAGAGTACCCAAGCTGCTAAGAGCAAGTAGTAATCCATCAACAGTATCCAGCAATTTTACTTTCAGTTCGTCAGGCTAGCGAACCAAATGTGCTCTACAGACTTGTAGCCTGTCTGCTGCAGTAGGCTTTTACTTTCACTTTCGATTTGTCCGCTCTAGTTTCACGGCTCTACTTCCCCACTCTCCCTTTGTTTACAGGCAAGAGCAAATAACCCGCTTTGGTCGTGGATCCCCAATCTTACCTTGAGGACTTACCAGTGCACCCCCTGACTGCTGCAAGTTCTGGGCTCCAGGGAGAGGAGAGGAGAGTCCCCGTTCAGGCCATCACTTGTTGCAACCGCCTCGACCAGCAAGGAAGATGCAACACCGGAGCTCTTCTTGAAAACAGTTTACTCAGGACCTTGTTGCAATAGTTTCTCTCTCGTTTCTCTCCCCGGGCAAGTTCTTCCCAGCCCTTAAGTAGCCCTGGGCAGCCATTTCTGGATCGTCATGTGGGCACTGTCCATAGGTCCACTTATACGCAAGCAGCTTACGATCATCGCGTGATCCTGGCCTTAGCCAAATAAGGTGCTGTTTACCACTGAGAGCACTTGCTTTCGGGATCATGGAAGGCAGAAGCTGGTGCCATCTTTTAGGTGCGGCTCCACGCAGCTTTCTACAATGTGCTAGTAGTCTCATTTTAGTAGAAGAAAATACACAAATTAGGCTAACTTTAGAAAAATGGCTTCTTTTGACGCACAATTCCATTTATTGGGTCTTGACCTTGTTTGTATCAGAACCCTAATCCTATCCCCCATTGATGGCAAGATGATAAGTCATAGAGATCTAGAGGCAGAGAGTACGAGGATTATTTTTGTCTATATGCTATCCAATATCAAGCCAGTTTCCTAACATGACAATGTACCCCCATCTCATAATCAGCAAGTTAAAAAGACAGTGCGTGTCAGTGCAGGCAGCCCTTAAACAGGTCTTCTCTTAAGCCTGCCTGAGGATGCATACTCTGCCCAAGGCCATCTGAAGAGGACCCACAATTGTCAGGTGTCTGGGAGTTGTGTTTGGATCCTTTCCCAGGAAACCCAGTGTGAAATCTGCTGTTGCCTTTGCTATTATTGCCCCCACTTTAATATATCTGAAATATTGACTCTCACACTGTGCCTTGCCCTTGGAGGGTACATCTAACAAACAGCAGTTAATACCAATTTTAGTGCCAGTATAGAGGTTGGGTGAGTCTGAATTTCCTTTGAGCATGTAAATACCACCAGCATCTGTCCAGGATCGAGCATGAGGCACAGACTGATGATGTATTCATGCAAGTAAGAAGGCACTACTCAAACAAATTGAAAACAAATGAACACATGGCTATATGAACACAATATAGCAAAAAGGCCCGAGAACTTATTGAACACCTCAGATAAAAAAAATGGTGCCATATACCCATCTGTATCCTATGGGATGACAATAGCCCCATAACCTCTTTGTCTGACCACCCAGTGTGTGAGCAGTGTCAGTCAAAGGACCTACAGGTAGAGAACTTAACTGTCTTCAGGGCTTCAGCTGAGCATGGTCCCCAATGATTGAAAGTGTCCATCCACCCATCTTGACCTTTGTCCTGTGCCTTCTTGGGAGCTCCAAAGGCTTTGAAAAAGTTGGACTGGGAATGGGTCTTTATACCTCCGGCAGTTCTCCAACTGAATTACTTATGCACCAGCAGCTTCTTGCCTTATGTAAGGCTTCTTTTTGATATCTGTGGCCTTTTAAACAGTTTTGTTACCATTTTGTGATGTGCGCACACACACACGTGTGTGTGTGTGTGTGTGTGTGTGTGTGTGTGTATGTGTGTGTGTGTAAGCTTTCACACACATTGAGCTTTGTCAAAATCTGGCCAGTTGTTCATTAAGCTACTAATGTGGGCCAAGGAAATCCTTGCTGGATAGTAAGCCCTGGGGAAGATTCTAGAAAGGGACAATTGCACTGTAGACCTATGGAGTAGCAGGCACATATTTGAGCAAGTATAGCCTAGGCCCTGAGTTAAACAAGAGATCACAAATCCCCAACAAGACCAGATGTACCCAACTGATTCTGGTCCTTCAATGTCAGAAGCTGCTAGGTATTGTGACTACAGACTGATCCTCAAGCATATGTGTACCCTGATCCTGACGTCAGAGTCTCTCTAAGTGAAAGGGCAGTACACAGAGACAGCTGGAACAGTCTCCAAGCTCTGAGCTAGACATTATTGCATTGGTTTTTAAAAAGAAACTGAGAGTCAAAGATGTGACAATGGGCTTCCTTGTTATCTCCAGTGAATAGTATCTAAATAATCTGACTTCTGGGCTGCTCCTTCAACTGCAGCCCCTGAAATTTCTGTCCAGTGACATCCCAGTCATTATGTCCCACCTTTCTGGAATTTCAAGTGTAGTTAATTTTTTTCTTACTTTTTACTCTTTTGCCCCAAATAAATACACATTAAGACTTACATATAAATGCCTGGCCTTTGCTTGGCTTGATTCAAGTCAACTTTGCTTAAATTGTCGCAGATATCTTTTGTCTATGGACCTTTATCTTTCTCTATTCTATATACCTTTCTTTACATCTTATTCCATGTTTGGCTGTGTATCTGTGTGACTAGGCCCTTCTTTTCTCGCTCCCAGGTTTCTCCTTCTATTAATCTTCTCTGCCTGCCAACCCTGCCTATTTCTTTCTCCTTCCTCTCCATTGGCCATTAAGTTCTTTACTACACCATCAGTTGTTTGAGAAAGGCACAGTAACACAGTTTTACAGAGTTAAACAAATGCAACATTAAAGAATGCAACATATCTTTGCACCATTAAAGCAAATGCTCCACAACATAAACAAATGTAGTACATCTTAAAATAATATTACACAACACCCAGGCCTTAGTACAGTTGCCTACTCTCCCTCATGCCTAGGTTTGTCTATTTATTTAAATTTTTTATTCATTTTACATACTAACCACAGTGCTCCCTCCCTTACCCCATCCTGCCCCCCCCACTACCTTCCACCCTCATCCACTGCTCAGAGAGGATCAGGCTCCCATGAGGAGGCAAAAAAGCCCGGCATATCAAGTTGAGGTAGTACCAAGCCCCTCCCCTGTGCATCAAGACTGAGAAAGGTATCTTACCATAGGTAATTGATTCCAAAAGTTCAGTTCATGCACCAGGGATAAATCCTGATTCCACTGCCAGGGGCCCAAAAAACAGACCAAGCCACACAAGTGTTACACACATTCAGAGGGCCTAGTTTGGTCCCATGCAGGCTCCCTAGCTGTCAGGCCAGAGTTTGTGAATTCCCGTGAGCTTGGTTTAGCTGTCTCTGTGGGTTTCCCCATCATGATCTTTACCCCCTCTTGCTCATATAATTCTTCTTCCCATTCTTGCGACTCCAGGAACTCAGCCCAGTGCTTGGCTGTAGATCTCTGTATCTGCTTCCATCAGTTACTGGATGAAGTTTCTAAGGTGACAATTGGAGTCTGATTACAGGAGAAGGCTAGTTCAGGAACCCTCTCCACCTTTGCTATGAGTCTTATCTGGGGTCATCCTTGTGGATTCCTGGGTATTTTCCTAGCACCAAATTTCTCCCTAACCCCACAATGGCTCTGTCTACCAAGATATTTCTCTCATTTCTCTCCCTCTCCATCCCTCCCCCAACTCACCCACCACGTTTCCTCATGTTTTCAATCCTCAACTCCTCTCCTTATACTCTTCACCCCCAGTTTACCCAGAAGATATTTTTCATTTCCCTTTCTAGGGCAATTCATTCTGGTCCTTCTTAGGATTCTCCTTGTTTCCTATCTTCTCTGGGATTATGGACTATATATAGGCCGGTTATACATTGCTTATATCTAATATCCATGCATGAGTGAGTACATACCATGTTTGTTTTTCTATGTCAGGGTTACCTCACTCAGAATGATTTTTTATAGATCCATCCATTTGCCAACAAATTTTAAGATGTCATTTTCTTTAGCACCGAGTAGTACTCCATTGTATAAATGTACCACATTTTCTTTATCTATTCTTCAGTTGAGGGGCATCTAGGTTGTTTTGATTTCCTGGCTGTTATGAATAATGCTGCTATGAATATAGTTGATCAAATTTCCTTATGTTATGATTGAGTATCCTTCAGGTATATGCCCAAGAGTTATATTGCTGGGTCTTGAGGCAGATTGATTTCTAATTTTCTAAGAAGCTTCCATATTGAGTTCCAATGTGGCTGTACAAGTTTGCACTTCCACAAGCAATGGAGGAGTGTTTCCCTTACTTCCCTTACTCCACATTATCTCTAGCATATACTGTTATCAGTATTTTTGATCTTAGCCCTTCTGATAGGAATAGGACAGAATCTCAGAGTCATTTTGATTTGTATTTTCCTGATAACTAAGGATGTTGAGAAATACCTTAAACATCTTTTGGCAATTTGAGATTCTTCTGTTGAGAATTTTCTTTATAGATTGTTGCCCCATTTTAAAATTGGATTATTTGGTATTCTGATGTCCAGTTTCTTGAGTCCTTTATATATTTTGGACATCACATGGTTGTAGGGAGCAGGACCCCTTGTTCCATACCCCTCCCAGTTAGCTTACACCTGACATAATCACGCAGAAACTGTATTTATTTAAACACTGCCTAGTCCATCAACTCAAACCTCCCATTGGCCAAATCCTACAACTCAATTAAACCCATTTTCATCAATTATTGCCACATGACTGTGGCTTACAGGCAAGATTCTATCCGGCATCCATCCCAGGTGGGAGATCCATGGTGTCTCGAATCTGCCCTTCTTCCTCCCAGCATTCTGTTCTGTCTACCCAGCCTACCTAAGTGCTGCCCTATCAAAAGGCCAAGGCAGTTTCTTTATTCAACTTATGAAAGCAACACATAGACAGAAGAACCTCCTACAGCATTTTCCCTTTTTCTGTTTAAACAAAAAGGAAGCCTTTAACTTTGACATTGTAAAATTACATATAACAAAACAGTTATAAAGCAGGAATTAGAGTTATAATATTTATATCTATTTTATCTTTTATCATAACAAAGGAAAACTCTAATTATCCATTCTTCAACTTCATCAAAGATTTCAGAAAAATATAATATTACCTAAGTAAACAGGAAATATATTGTAAACAACTTCCAAAACTCTTGAAATGATAGAGACATCTTGCTGCCTGGACAGGTTACCCAAAGTTCTTTTGTACCGTTGGAGTATCCATCTTCAGCCTACAGTTCCATAGTATCTAGCAGATACTTTTATGAAGCAGGAAATTTTAATGACAGTTTAGCCACTTTTTTTTGTATTATGCGGAAAGTCCCACAGACTCTTTCATGAAACAGGAACCCCGAAGGACCATGTCACCTTTAGGTAAGTCTAACTGAAAAAAAAAACAGTTATAAAGCAAGAATTACAGTTATATTTATATCTATTTTATCTTTTGTCATAACAAAGGAAAACTATAGTTATCCATTCTTCAACTCCATCAAAGATTCCAGAAAAATATAATATTACCTAAGTAAACAGGAAGTATATTGTAAACAACTTCGAAAACTCTAGAAATGACAGAGACATCTTGCTGCCTGGACAGACTACCTAAAGTTCATTTGTACCGTTGGAGTATCCATCTTCAGCCTACAGTTCCATAGAATCTAGCAGATATTTTTATGAAGGAGGAAATTTTAATGACAGTTCAGCCACTTTCTTTTATATCCTGCAGAATGTCTCGCAGACTCTTCAATGAATCAGGAACCCCGAAGGATCATCTCACCTTTAGACAAGTTCAGCAAGTCCTCTCTCTACTGGTTCTTCATGTCCAGTTTATGTAACACTCCAGGCAAGAGCAGTTTCCTCCCCAAATGGCTAACCAATTCCGTATGGAGCATCTTCAATGCCCATCTTCCTCAGGAAGTAGCTTGGTGCTGTCAGGAGCAGACGTGTCTCATTGTCATGAAAAGCCCTACGTTGTTAAAACATTTTAAAATGTATTTATTTATTAAAAGTTTCCACTTCCTCCCCACCTCCCTTTTCCACCCCCTTCCCCTCTTCCCCCTCCCTCTCCAGTCCTAAGAGCAGTCAGGGTTCCCTGCCCCGTGGGAAGTCCAATGTCCTCACTTCTTATTTAGCTTCTCTAGGATCGCAAATTATAGGCTCAATGTCCTTTATTTATGAGTAGAATCCACTTATGCGTGAGTACATATGATATTCATCTTTTTGGGTCTGGGTTACCTCACTCAGTAAAGCATTTTTTATTTTCATCCATTTCCATGCAAAATTTAAGATGTCATTGTTTTTTACCGCTGAATATATACTCTAATGCATATATATTCCTCACTTTCTTGATCCATTCTTCCATTGAGGGGCATCTAAGTTCTCTCAAGATTCTGGCTATTACAAAAAAATGCTGCCATGAACATAGTTGAACAAATGCTTTTGTAGTATGATAGGGCATCTCTTGGGTATATTCCAAGGAGTGGTATTGCTGGATCCTGGGGTACGTAGATCCTGAATTACCTGAGAAACCACCACACTGATTTCCAAAGTGGTTGCACAAGTTTGCATTCGCACCAGCAATGAATGAGTGTTCCCCTTATACAACATCCTCTCTCGCCAAGGCTATCATTGGTGTTTATGATTTTAGCCATTCTGACAAGTGTAAGATGGTATCTCAAAGTTGTTTTGATTTGAATTTCCCTGATTGCTAAGGAGGTTGAGCATGACCTTAAGTGTCTTTTGATCATTTAAACTTCTTCTGTTGAGAATTCTCTGTTCAGTTTAGTGGCTCATTTTTAAATTTGATTAGTTAGAATTTTAAAGTCTAGTTTCTTGAATTCTTTATAATTTTGGAGATCAGACAATTGTCTGTTGTGGGGTTGGTGAATATCTTCTCCCAGTCTGTAGGTTGCCTTTTTGTCTTAATGACAGTGTCCTTTGCTTTACAGAAGCTTCTCAGTTTTAGGAGGTGCCATTTATTCAAAGGTGCCCGTCTTGTCTGTGCTACTGGGGTTATATGTAGGAAGTGGTCTCCTGTGCTCAAATGTTGTAGCCTACTTTCCACTTTCTCTTCTAACAGGTTCAGTGTGTTCAGATTAATATTGAGGCCTTTAATTCATTTGGACTTGAGTTTTGTGCATGGTGATAGATATGGATCTATTTTCATTCTTCTACAAGTTGACATCCAGTAATGCCAGCACCAATTGTTGAAGATGCTTTCTTTCTTCCATTGTATACTTTTAGCTCCTTTGTGGAAAGTCAGGTGTTCATAGTTTTTTAGGTTGATATCCTGGTCTTCTATTTAATTCCATTGGTCAACGTCTATGTTTTTATGCCAATACCAAGCTATTTTCATTACTGTAGCTCTGTAATAGAGTTTGAAATCAGGTATGACAATGCCTCTGGAAGTACTTTTATTGTTTAGGATTGTTTTGACTATACTGGGTTTTTTGTTTTTCCATATAAACTTAATTATTGTTCTCTCAAGGTCTGTGAAGAATTTTATTGGGATTTTGATGGGGATTGCATTGAATTTATAGATTGCCTTTGGTAGAATTGCCATTTTTACTATGTTGATCCTACCCATCGAAGAGCAGGAGATACCATTCCATTTTCTGGTGTCCTCTTCAGTTTCTTTCTTCAATGCCTTAAAGTTCTTGTGAAGTAGATCTTTCATGTCCTTGGTTAGAGTTTACCCCAGATACTTTAGGCTATTTGTGGCTATCATAAAAGATAAAGTTTCTCTGACATCCCACTCTACTTCTGAATTTTTTTGAGTTGATCTTATAACATGCCACATCACTGAAGCTTCTTATCAGCTGTAGGAGTTCTTTGGTAGAGTTTTTGGGGTCACTAATGTACACTATCATATCATCTGCAAATAACAAAAGTTTAACTTCTTCCTTTCCGATTTGAATCTCCTTGATCTCCTTATACTGTCTTATTGCTATTGCTAGAACTTCAAGAACTATGTTGAAGAGATATGGTGAGAGTAGACAGCCTTGTCTTGTTCCTGATTATCGTAGAATGGCTTTGAGTTTCTCTCTATTTAATGTTAGCTGATAGTTTGCTATATATTGCTTTTATTATATTAAGGTATTATCCTTGTATCCCTAACCTCTCCAAAACCTTTATCATAAAGGCATCTTGAATTTTGTCAAATGCTTTTTCTGCATCTAATGAAATGATCATATGGTTTTTTTTCTTTCAGCTTATTTATATGATGGATTACATTGATAGATTTGTGTATGTTGAACTAGCCCTAATTCTCTAGGATGAAGCCTACTTGATCATAGAGGAAAATATTTTAAAGTGTTCTTGGATTCTGTTTGCCAGAATTTTATTGAGAATTTTTGCTTCGATGCTCATGAGTGAGATTGGTTTATAATTCTCTTTCTTGGTTGGGTCTTTGTGTGGTTTTGGATCCAGGGTAACTGTAGCTTCATAAAAAGAATTTGGCAATGACTCTTCTGATTCTATTATGTGAAACACATTAAGGAGTATAGGTGTCAGCTTTTCTTGGAAGTTCTGATTAAATTCTACATTAAAGCCATCAGGTCCTGGGCTTTTTTTGGTCGTGAGATTTTTTTTTTTTATGACAGCTTCTGTTTCCTCACAACTTATAGGTCTATTCAAATTGTTCACCTGGTCTTGAATTAATTTTGCTAAATGGTACTTACCTAAAAACAAGTCCATTTCTTGTACATTTTCCAACTTTTTGGCATATAAACTTTTGTAGTAAGACCTAATGATTCTCTGAATTTCCTCAGTGTCTATTGTTATGCCCCCCTTTTCACTTCTAGTCTGTTAATTTGCATGTTCTCTCTCTGCTTTTTGATTAGTTTGGATAAAGGTTTGTTAATCTTGTTGACTTTCTCAAAGAACCAACTCTTTGTTTCATTGATTCTTTGGATTTTTTTTCTGTGTCTCTATTTTGTTGATTTCATCCCTCAGTTTGATTATTTCCAGTCTTCTACTCCTCCTGGGTGAGTCTGCTTTTTTTTTAGAGCTTTGAGCTGCGCTGTTAAGTCTCTATTGTGTGCTTTCTCCATTTTTTTAATGTGGGCACTTAGAGCTATGAATTTTCCTCTTATCACTGCTTTCATAGTGTCCTATAGATTTGGACATGTTGTGTCTTTATTTTCTTTGAATTCAAGGAAGACTTTAATTTCTTTCTATATTTCTTCCCTGACCCAGGGGTGGTTTAGTAGTAGACTGTTCAGCTTCCATAAGTTTGTAGGCTTTCTGTGGGTGGAATTATTGTTAAAGTCTAACTTTATTCCTTGGTGATCCAATATGACACTGTACGTCATTAATTTTTTTGTATCTGTGGAAGTTTTGTTTGTTACTGAGTGTGTGGTCAATTTTTGAGAAGGTTCCATGAGGTGCTGAGAAGAAGGTATATTCTTTCCTATTTCAGTGGAATGTTCTATAGATGTCTGTTAAGTCCATTTGATTCATTTCCTCCAATAATTCTCTTATTTGTCTGTTAGGTTTCTGTCTGATTGACCTGTCCATTGGTGAGAGAGGAATTTTGAAGTCTCCTACTATTAGTGTGTGGGGTTTGATGTATGCTCTGAGTTCTAGTAATATTCCTTTAACGTAAGTGAGTGCCTTTTTATTAGGGCCATAGATATTCAGGATTGATACTTCATCTTGATGAATTGTTCCTGTTATGAGTATAAAGTGTCCATCTCCATCTCTTCTGATTGTTACAGTTTGAAGTCTATTTTGTTAGAAATTAGTATAACCATACCTGCTTGTTTCTTAGGTCTGTTTGATTGAAAAACCTTTTCCTAACCCTTTACTCTGAGTAGATGTCTTTCTTTGTGGTTGAGGTATGTTTCTTGTAAACAGCAGAATGTTGGATCATGTTTTTGTATCCAATCACTTAGCCTGAGCCTTTTTATAAGTAAATTGAGTCCATTGATATTAAGTGATATTAATGACCAGTGGTTGTTAGCTCTGGTTATTTTTTCTTTTTTCTTTTTTTTGTTGGTAGAGTTTGTGTGTTTTCCTTCTTTGAGTTGTTCTGGTGAAGGGTCGCTAGATGTCTGTGTTATTGTGGGCATTGTTGGATTTCTTGAGTTGTTATTTTCCTTCTATTACTTTCTGTAAGGCTGGGTTTGTGGCTACATATTGCTTAAATTTGATTTATTATTATTGTTTATTTATTCATTTATTTATAAAGAATTTCCACTTCCTCCAATCCTCCCAATACCCTCCCATTCCTCCATTCCCACTCCTCCTCCATCTCCAGTCCTAAGAGCAGTCAGGGTTTCCTACCCTGTGGGAAGTTGAAGTTCGTCCCCCCTCCCTCCAGGTCTAGGAAGGAGAGCACGCAAAAAGACTAGGATCCCAAAAAGCCAGTACATGTATACAAAATAAGATACAGTACATTATCAATGGCTTCTCAGTCAGCCCCCATGTCAGCCACAGTCAGAGAATACGGATTGATCACATGCTCGTTCAGTCCCAGTCCAGTTGGCCTTGGTGAGCTCTCATTAGATCATTCCCCTTATATCAGTGGGTGAATGCACCCCTCGGGGTCCTGAATTTCTTTTTATGTTCTCCGTCCTTCTGCTCGTCATTTGGATCTTGGGGCCTCAGTCCAGTGCTCCAATGTGGGTCTCTGTCTCTATCTCCATCCATCCTTGGATGAAGTTTCCCTCTGATTCTGCCTTCCTTGCTCACATTCTCCCTCCATGTGCTTCTCATTTGGACCTAGGGAGTTAAGTCCAGTGTTCCAATGTGCATCTCTGTCTCTATCTCCATCCATCGCCAGATGAAGGTTCTATGATGATATGTAAAATATTCCTTAGTATGGTTATGGGCCAAGGCCAGTTCAGGCACCCTCTCCTCTGCTGCCCAGAGAACAATCTGGGAACCTCTCCTTGGGCCTGGGAAACCCTCCAGAACCAAATATCTTGCAAACCCTAAATTGGCACCCTTAGTTGAGATATATACCTCTCTGCCCCCATATCTATCCTTCCTACCCCCTTCCCATTCCCCCAAGCCATTCCCAATCCTCCCCTTCTCCCTTCTCTCTAATCATCTCCCCTTACATCCACCCCCCTACCCCCCCCCCGTGCACCCGAGTTTGCCTGGCAATCTTGTCTACTTCCAATATCCAGGAGGATAACTATATGATTTTCTTCAGGTTCACCTTCTTATTTAGCTTCTCTAGGATCACGAATTATAGGCTCAAAGACCTTTAACTAAGGCTAGAATCCACTTATGAGTGAGTACATGCCATATTCCTCTTTTTGTGGCTGGGCTACCTCACTCAGTAAAGTGTTTTCTGTTTCCATCCATTTGCATGCAAAATTCAAGATGTCCTTGTTTTTTACCGCTGAGTAAAACTCTCATGTGTATATGGCCCACACCTTCTTTAACCATTCTTCTATCAAGGGGCACCTAGGTGGTTTCCATGTTCTGGCTATTACAAATAGTACAGCTATGAACATAGTTGAACAAATGCTTTGTAATATGATAAGGCCTCTCTTCGGTATAATCCCAAGAGTGGAATTGCTGAGTCCTGAGGGAGGTTGACTCCCAGTTTCCTGAGAAACCGCCACACTGATTTCCACAGTGGCTGCACAAGTTTGATTTCCCATCAACAATGGATGAGTGTTCCCCTCACTCCACATCCTCTCCAGCATAGGCTATATTGGTGTTTTTGAGTTTGGCTATTCTGACAGGTGTAAGATGGTATCTCAAAACTGTTTTGATTTGCATTTCCCTGATTGCTAAGGAGGTTGAGCATGATCTTAAGTGTCTTTTGGACATTCAAAGTTCATCTGTTGTGAATTCTCTGTTCAGTTCGGTACCCCCATTTTTAATTGGGTTAATTAGAGTTTTAGTGTCTAGTTTCTTGAGCTCTCTGTATATTTTGGAGATCAGACCTTTGTCTGATGAGGGGTTGGTGAAGGTCTTCTCCCAGTCAGAAGGTAGCCTTTTGGTCTTACTGACAGTGTCCTTTGCTTTACAGAAGCTTCTCAGTTTCAGGAGGTCCCATTTATTCATTGATTCTCTTATTGTCTGTGCTACTGGGGTTTTACTTAGGAAGTGGTCTCCTGTGCCTATATCTTGTAGACTACTTCCCACTTTCTTTTCTATCAGGTTCAAAATGGTCGGACTAATGATGATGTCTTTAATCCATTTGTACTTGAGTTTTGTGCATGTTGATAGATATGGATCTACTTTCATTCTTCTACAGGTTGACATCCAGTTATGCCAGCACCATTTGTTAAAGATGCTATCTTTCTTCCATTGTATACCTTTAGCTCCCTAGTCGAAAATCAGGTGTTCGTGGGTGTGTGGGTTAATATTCGGGTCTTTTATTCGATGCCATAGGATGACTTCTCTGTTTTTATGCCAATACCAAGCTGTTTTCAATACTGTCGCTCTGTAATAGAGTTTGAAGTCAGGGATGGTAATGCCTCCAGAAGTTCCTTTATTTTATAAGATTGTTTTGGCTATCCTGAGTTTTTTGTTTTTCCATATAAACTTGATTATTGTTCTCTCAAGGTCTATGAAGAAGTTTGATGGGATTTTGATGGAGATTGCATTGAATCTATAGATTGCTTTTGGTAGAATTGCCATTTTTACTATGTCGATCTTTCCAATCCAAGAGTAAGGGAGATCTTTCCATTTTCTGGTAACCTCCTCAATTTCTTTCTTCAAGGACTTAAAGTTCTTGTCAAATAGATCTTTCTCTTCCTTGGTTAGAGTTACCCCAAGATATTTTATGCTATTTGTGGCTATTGTGAAAGGTGATGTCTCTCTGATTTCCCTCTCTTCTTCTTTATCCTTTGTGTATAGGAGGGCTACTGAGTTTTTGGAGTTGATCTTGTATCCTGTCACATTACTAAAGGTGTTTATCAGCTGTAGGAGTTCTTTGGTAGAGTTTTTGGGGTCGCTTATGTACACTATTATAATATCTGCAAATAACGAAAGTTTAACTTCATCCTTTCCAATTAGAATCCACTTCATTCCCTTATGTTGTCTTATTGCTATTGCTAGAACTTCAAGCACTATATTGAAGAGGTATGGAGAAAGTGGGCAGCCTTGTCTTGTTCCTGATTTTACTGGAATGGCTTGGAGTTTCTCTACATTAAATTTGATGTTATTTGTCGGCTTGAAGTAAAAAGTTTTTATCAGATTTAGGTATGGTCCTTGTATCCCCAATCACTCCAACACCATTATCATCAAGGGATGTTGAATTTTTTCAAATGTTTTTTCAGCATCCAATGAAATGATCATATGTTTTTTTTCTGTCAAATTATTTATATGATGGATTACATTGATAGATTTGCATATGTTGAACCAGCCCTGCCTCTCTGGGATGAAGCCCACTTGATCATAACAGATAATTTTTCTAATGTGTTCTTGGATTCGGTTTGCCAGTATTTTATTGAGAATTTTTGCGTCAATGTTCACGAGTGAGACTGGCCTGTAATTCTCTTTCTTGGTTGTGTCTTTGTGTGGTTTTGGTATCAAGGTAACTGTACCTTCATAAAAAGAGTTTGACAATGACTCTTCTGTTTCTATATTGTGAAATACATTAAGGAGTGTAGGTATTAGCTCTTCCTGGAAGTTCTGGTAGAATTCTGCATTGAAACCATCTGGTCCTGTGCTTTTTTTGGTAGGGAGATTTTTGATAACAGCTTCTAATTCTTCACGACTGACAGGTCTATTTAGATTGTTCACCTGGTCTTGGTTCAACTTTAGCATATGGTACTTCTCCAAAAAAATGTCCATTTCTTTTACATTTTCCAATTTTGTGGCATCCAGTCTTTTGTAGTAAGATGTAATGATTCTCTGAATTTCCTCTGTGTCTGTGGTTATGTCCCCCTTTTCATATCTGATCTTATTAATTTGCATGTTCTCTCTCTGCCATTTGATTAGTTTGGATAGAAGTTTGTCGATCTTATTGCTTTTCTCCAAGAACGAGCTTTTTGTTTCATTCATTCTTTGAATTGTTTTCTGTGTTTCTGTTGTGTTGATTTCAGCCCTCAATTTGATTATTTCCAGTCTTCTACTCTGCCTGGGTGAATCAGAATCTTTTTCTTCTAGAGCTCTCAAGTGTGATGTTAAGTCTCAAATGTGTGTTTTCTCTGTTTTCTTTAATTGGGCACTTAGTGCTATGAACTTTCCTCTTAGCACTGCTTTCATAGTGTCCCATAGGTTTGAGTATATTGTGTCTTTATTTTGATTAAATTCAAGAAAGACTTTAATTTCTTTCTTATTTCTTCCTTGACCCAGGGGTGATTAGTAGTTGACTGTTCAACTTCCATGAGTTTGTTGGCTTCTTGGGGGTAGCATTGTTGTTGAATTCTAACTTTAATCCATGGTGACCTGACAAGACACAGGTGGTTACTAATATTTTTTTGTATGTGGTCAATATTAGAGAAGGTTCCATGAGCTGCAGAGAAGAAGGTATATTCTTTCCTATTTGAGTGGAATGTTCTACAGATGTCTGTTAAGTCCATTTGATTCAATACCTTCAATAATTCTCTTATTTCTCTGTTTGGTTACTGTCTGATTGACCTGTCCATTGGTGCGAGAGGTGTGTTGAAGTCTCCTACTATTAGTGTGTGTGGTTTGATTACTGCCTTGAGATCTAGAAGTGTTTCTTTCACATAAGTGGGTGGCTTTATATTAGGGGCCTAGGTATTCAGGATTGAGACTTCCTCCTGATGGATTTTCCCTGTTATGAGTATGAAAAGTCCATCTCCATCTCTTCTGATTGATTTTAGTTTGAAGTCAATTTTGTTAGATATTAAAATGGCCACACCTGCTTGTTTCTTAGGTCCATTTGCTTGGAAAACATTTTCCCAATCCTTTACCCTGAGTAGGTGTCTGTCTTTGTGGTTGAGGTGTGCTTCTTGTAAACAGCAGAATGTTGGATCCTGTTTTCATATCCAGTCTCTAAATCTGTGCCTCTTTATAGGTGAATTGAGTCCATTGATATTAAGTGATATTAATGACCAGTGGTTGTTGACTCAGTTTTTTTTGGGGGGGGTAGTAGAGTGTATGTGTTTCTCTTCTTTGAGTTGTGCTTGTGAAGGGTCGCTAGCTGTCTGAGTGATTGTAGGCAGTGTTGGGAATGTTGGTTTCCTTGGGTTGTGATTTTTCTTCTAATATTTTCTGTATGGCTGGATTTGTAGCTATGTTTTGTTACATTTGTTTTTATCCTGGAATATTTTGTTTTCTCCTTTGATTTTGAATGATAGCTTGGCTGGGTATAATCGTCTGGGCTTGCATCCATGGTCTCTTAATTTCTGCAGTACCTCTATCCAGGACCTTCTGGCTTTCATGGTTTCCATAGAGAAGTCTGGTGTAAGTCTGATAAGTTTACCTTTATAAGTTATTTGACTATTTTCTTTGCAGCTCTTAATACTCTTTCTTTATTTTTTTTCTCTTTCACAACGGAGATTTTATTGGTTGAGGAGTAAAGTACACAGACATTTCAATTCTTAAAACATGTACCCAAACTCTGAGGAGTCATACATTGTGTTCACGTACCCAAAAGTGCCATGTGTTGTTTCTCTTTGAACTTATTCCAAGTGATGTTCCATCCCCAAACTTGGCAATCCTTCTCCAAGACCTCACATAATAATAAATTGCTCACAATCCTCAACTCCACTGACTCACCATTTTATGCCACGCACAGGGCACACTCAAAAAGTTCAATGTTTCACAGCACATTGTCACACTTGTTAGGAAGATGGACCGCCATGAGCAGACAGTCCTGACGGGGAAAGGGCCGAGGAGTGGGTTTTTAGCCAACAGTTCTACGAAACACGACACCAGATATAACTGAAAATATTCCAGACACAAATGTACGACCAAGACTCCAAATTACCATTTAGGATATGCTTTGTGTTGTAGGATATAAAACTACCCCCTCTACGGAATGTTATGGTGACCCCCGAGACAGTCACAGCCTCTCCTGATTCAGTATCCTGCTATTTTCTGGTTGTACCAAAAAATAAACAACCAGCAAGTGATTTAACCTCTTAAAAAAATCATTTACACTTAAAAAATAGGATGAGGCAGGATTTCTCCCCACCTTTTAAAAATGTTTCTAGAGCTACTAAAAAACTCGCATTTACAAAATAGTTGATAAAAATATTCCTCTGGATTGTACAAGAAGGGAGGCGGGACACTGACAGACATGATGGATGGTTAGTCGGACTTGGCTTCTTTCTCTTCACCTTCAGAGGCTGGACTCTGGTTTCCGGTCTCTCCGTTCTCTGTGGGCAGATCCACGGTTTGCTGGTTGGCCACTTCCACCTGTTTGGCCTTTGCTCTCCTCTTCCCTTTTGCTTGCACTTTTTTATCTGATGACTTATCCTTTCCTGCGGCCTTCTTCGGCTTCGTGTCCACCTTGGCAGGGGCGGGCTTTGCCAACAGCCTCGCGGAGCAGCGCTTGGGCTCCGCCTTCACCACTCCATCTGCGCTAACCTTCCTCTTGGGCATCTTGGTGGCGTGTATGGGAGGCGTGTGTGTGTGAGGCCGAACCTGTCACGGAGCGGAGCAGCCGCTGCACGGACTGCTGCGACCCGCCGCGGGGGCGGTGGGAGAACCGGATCAATACTCTTTCTTTAATCTGTATTTTTTTGTGTTTTGATTATTATATGGCAAGGGAATTTTTTTTTTGATCCAGTCTATTTGATGTTCTGTATGCTTCTTGAACCTTCATAGGAATATCGTTCTTTTGGTTAGGAAAGTTTTCTTCTATAATTTTGTTCAATATATTTTCTGGACCTTTGGTCTGCAATTCTTCTCCTTCTTCTACCCCTATTATTCTTAGATTTGGTTTTTTTATTATGTCCCAGATTTCCTGAATGTTTTGTGATGAGTATTTGTTGGATTTGCTGCTTTCTTTGGTCACAGCATTAATTTTCTCTATGGTGTCTTCATAATCTGAGATTCATTCTTCTATCTCTTGCATTCTATTGGTTATGCTTGTTTCTGAAGTCTCTGTTTGTTTACCTCGATTTTCCATAGCCAGCCGGCCCTCGGTTTGTGTTTTCTTCATTGCCTCCATTTCAGCTTTCAATTCTTGACCTGTTTCCATTACCTGTTTGATTGTTTTTTTCTTGGTTTCCCAGGGTGTTGTTTATGGATTTACTCATTTCTTCAAACCTTTTGTTATATTTCTCTTCCATTTCTTTACTGATTTCTTCAATCTTTTAGTTATACTTCTCTTCCACTTCTTTAAGTGAGTTATTCATACCCTGTCTAAGGGACTCTTTTGCTTTCATAATGACACTGTTTTCCACTTCTTCCGGAACAGGGTGTTCAAGTACTTCTGTAGTAAGATCACTGGGATCTGGTGTTTTCATGTTGTTTTTCCGATTGTTGGAGGAATTCTTGCCTTGGTGTCTGCCCATCTCTTCCTTCAAATGTTCTCTAATGGATCTTCTGGTACTGGGTCAAGTTCCCCCCTCTGATGAATATTCTGCTAGAGGATCAGCGCCCCTTGCTTGCCGGGATTCTTGCTGAGCTGATGGAGGGCCTAACTTTACACCACCGGCATGCAGGCTATTGAAACACAGGCACTCCCTCCTGCCGGGTTGCACTTCCAGCCCAGTCCCAGACTGCAAGCCAGCTGACCTGGGTGATTTTATGGCCCTGAAGAGGAAGGGAGAAATAAAGGAAGGGGTTCCTGGATGAAAGGTGGGATGGGCTACGAGGCTAGAGGGTTTAGCCCCTGCAGAGTGGCCAGGGAGTCAAGGGGGACCAGGGATGTCTCAGCTCCACCTTGTCAGGCTTCTGCCATGGGTTAGAGCAAATTCACCCCAATGATGAATCTTCTGCAAGAGGATCAGTGCCCCTTGGTGGCCATGATTCTTGCTGAGCTGATGCAGGGCCTATTGTTTTTTAAAAAGGCAGGTGTGTTCCCTGGCAGGCTCGCAGAGCAGCTGCTAGTCTGATAAGGATGTCTGTGGGTCTCTGCAAGATCTCCAGGGTGGCAGCGCCATGCAGCCAGGAGTCAGGCGGCAGGTACGGTGGATAAAAGGCTCACAGGACATAGTAAATAAACATAAGGGTAAACATTTATTACTTAAAAAGAAACAGAGAGACAGAGAGACAGAGATAGACAAACATAAAGACATAAAAACATAGAGACAGAGATAAACACATGTGCACACGCCGAGAGAGAAAGACCAAAGAGAGAGAGTTAAGATGGCAGCAAGGGACATCAGAAGTGGCTGGGGAGTGGACGTGGTTAGTCCTTAAAGGCACCGCAAAGGAATAATATTCCTGGATCCTTTTTATAATAAAAAGTAGAAGGTTAGACATTACAGTTTGAAGGAATTGGGGCGGCGAATTCTCAAGACTGCTTCCGGCTGATATGTGGGCGTTGTCTTTGGGGGAGGTGGTGGAGATCTGAGAAAAGGCTGGGTGCTGTTCACATCCTGGCATACCTGGTCTCTGTTCCCGACAGGTGTCTGTGGCATGGAAATGTCTGGTGTCCCTTGTACCTGGTTAGGGTGTTGGCAGAACAGAGGACAAAGTTAAATTAAGAAAAAAAAATTTAGGACCAGGGAATTGAGGGGTTATGTATCTGATCTGTTTATGGTGGGTTCTTTATTTTGGCTCCCTGGAACTCATAAGAAAAATAGAAGTTTTCGACATATACATTGTATAATGCCTGTGACATATTTTTGTACAATGAAAGGTATTTTTATTTGGTGAAGTAACCTGGCAAAACCTCTTAGCTATCAGACTGTCAGAAATCTTTGAGAAGGATAAGATTTTACTTGAGTTACTGATTAAAAAATGACAGAGAACTTATTTGGTTGGCATGTTTGGGGTCTGTGAGACCAAATTGGCCAGCAAACTCAAAGGCCTGTTTAGGCTATCACAAGACTTTGATTTGTTAGTGTATCGTGTTCATCTCCCAGAGAAAGTTCTCTCTCATAGCCCCAAACAACTTCCTCCTCAGTCTTTACCTCACTCCTCGGGATTTTTTTTTCTTAATAGGTCAGTTTCTGGTTATTAGGTCAGAGACCATTGTGAAAGAGGAAAAGAAACATCTTTCCAGATCTTAAAAAAAATGTTTCTAAATATTGCTATGAGAGGAACAATGTCCCTAAGACCTAGAATTCAACTCAGTATGCCCACAGAATTCACTCTCCATGCTGTAAACAATGAATGTAATTATGATAATAACAAAAGTCATCATTTATTGCATTTTTACTATGTGCTAAATGCTACCATGGAACACTTCTACAAGATCATCCTCCTTCATTCCTACAATATGAAGAGGATCCCAGCAGCAGCTCCCAAATACATGAACTTATGGAAGTCAGTTCTAGGGGTGGAGCATGGTGATTAAGACTCAGAAACCCTATTTTGAAAACCAAGTAAAAATGCAAAACAACAAACAATACTAACAAAAACCCTTCGAAATGAGTTTCACATTTGTGGATCTAACCAACTGTGGATTGAAAATACTTTTTAAATTTCTTTTACTGAATCAATAATCTTTCTTTTTTGAGATGGAGTTTCTCTGTGTAGCTCTGGCTATCTGGGAACTCTCTCTGTAGGCCATGCTCACAGAGATTCACCTGCCTCTGCCTCTCAAGTGCTGGGATTAAAGGCATGCATGTTCACTGCTCAGCTGATATTTCTTATTAAAATTCTCTTAGCACCATACTTTAAAAAGTAGTTAAATAGTAATTACTTTGTGTTAAACATAATAAAGAATCCAACAATTCTTGCTGTTTGTCCAGAGAACCCTCATTTGGTTCTCAGCACCAACACTGGGCAGCTCACAACTGCCTGTGTCTCCAGTTTCAAGGGATCCAAAACTTCAACTTCCATGGGCACCTGCACACAGTACACACACACACATACACACACAGAGTCATACATATAAATAAATCACAGAATCTAGAGATTATGTGGTGTCCATGGAAAGATGATTGTAGGTTTTATATAAATATTATGCCACTATTAGAGATTATTGGTTTCTGATTAAGGTCCTCTGATAAAGGAAGCAACTCTCTTTGAACACCAAAAAACAGAAACCAAAGAACAGATGTGCATATATATATATATATATATATATATATATATATATATATATATACACATATATATGTGTGTGTGTGTGTGTGTGTGTGTGAGTGTGTGTATGTATATATACGTATATACATATATACATATATATGAGTGTGTGTATATATATACTTACTTTCTATATTTTTACTAAGTAAATTTGTATTAATTGGGTCATAACATTTTATTTTACTAACAGTAATCATTTTCTGGATGCAGAACATATCCTCTAAGCTTCACAACAACCTTGTAAAAGTAGTTTTCATCTTTGTACAGATATTTTCTTCTCATTGCAAACTTGCATCCTGAAAGAAAGGAGGAGGAATGTAAGAATCAAGAACCTGGGGCTGGAGAGATAGATCAATGTCTAAAAGTACTTTCTTCTTGCAAAAGATCCAGGTTTAATTGCTAGCACCCATGTGGTAGATTGCAACTATCTGTAATTACAGTTCCAGGGGATCTGATGCATTCTTATGATCTCTGCAGGTACAGCATGCATGTGGTGCACAGACATGCATACAGCTGCCTGGGAAGATTTAACCCATTGGGACAACTGGAAAGGGCACTCTCCAACCTGTGAAGCTGCCAGGATGTGCAGTGTTCTCTGGGGCCCCAGTTTTGGGAGCTGTCACCATGCTGGAGTGGACCTTGTGGATACCACTGTCTCTGAATCATTTGAGCTCCCATAAGTAACCCCTTATCCGTATTCCTGTAACTAACCTCAGTGAAACTCATTGGGTCGGGACTGGAGAGATGGTTCAGTGGTTGAGAGCACTGACAGCTGTCTAGGGGTTAGGGGTTCAGTTCCTAGTGCCCACCTGGCAGCTCACCACTGTCTGTAATCCAGCTGCAAGTGATGGGTTTGACACCCACACACAGACATACCCCAATGCACATGAAATAAATAAACATTAAAAAACAATTCATCGATTCACCAAGATGGGCTTTGGTAGTACCTGTACTTTATTCTGTCATGAGTAGGTGTATGTGTTGGGATGAGTAGGTGTATGTGTTGCTTCTCCCCAGGAAAAGCATGGTCACACAACAGAAGCTGTGATGAATTACCCTTCAGATGGGTTTTGTTAGGAAAAAATGATGGCACCAAGGCCACAAGCAGCCATGTCTGCAGGGAGGGAGAGTGAGTGGGCTTTCAGGTCCAAAGATGAGTTTCATCAGGAGAGATAGCCACCAGGGATAGAGGATAGTGCGGTGAGTTCCTAAAGAAAAGACCCTTCGGTTCCTAGGGGAGCTAACACATTGCTCCGTGCAATGCTGTGCAATTCTATTTTAAGGGGGTCATAGACTGACCTTTAATTCCCAAAGAACAAAGGGCGTGTCCTGCTTTCATAAGTTTTCAGTAGGGGAGTTCCATACCACATGACTTAGTCTGTACCCAAAAAATCCAGAAGGCACTGTTAAAAGGAAAGTTAAAATTCAAGGTTCTTTGGAGTCTGAGAGAGAGGGAGACTAGCCTTGTCTGAAGCTGCAAAGTGGGGGGAGGGAAATCAGCTCCAGGAGAGCTGCAAGATCACAGCAGACAGCTGGGGCCAAGGCCTGATTTCTGGGAGGGAGAGAAAATGGCTAGGACTGTTGTTCTCTACCTTCCTAATGCTGAGACCCTTTAGTACAATTCCCCGTGTTATAATGACCCACAACTCTAAAATTATGTTTGTTGCTACTTCATAACTGTAATTTTGCCACTGTTAGGAATTGTAATGCTAATATTTGTGTTTCTGATGGTTTTAGGTAACCCCTGAGAAAACAGAGAGTAGTGATACACAGGTTGAGAAGCACTGGGCTACAGGGACTGTAATGTACCAGTAGTGTCTAGTGAAGATCAGGTAACTATGACAACTTTGAGCTGAAATCACATGGGTTGACTTAAAACTGTACATTTCCATTACTACTTCAGCTGGTTAGCTCAGAAACTATGTTAAAGGTCTCAGGGTGATAGTACTTGGAGCTGTCAGAACGCCATAGCCTAATGTTTTCTTCAAATAGGCTTTGGTTTGAGCAGAACACTTTCTTCAGGTGAAATTTTTTCATACCAGGCTCTCACAAAATTCTTATTCATGTTTCCTTGGAGACATTCTTGCTCTAATGCGTGCAGCAGGGGTCTGTGCATCTTCCCCATGCTGCTGTCTGGGTGTGGCTTTAGTGCTTGTGTTTTTCTCAGTCTTCTTGAAAAGTGTTGCCCTGTTGCACTGAGAGAGGGTGTCGGCCTAGTTTGTCTTTTTTGTTGCGGACCAAAAGCACCTTGGGGAGGAAAGGATTTAGGGATCTTACAGCTTGCAGTCCGCCCTGGAGAGAGGTCAGGGCAAGAGCCTGAGCAGAAACTGAAGCAGAGACCACAGAGGAACACTGCTCTGTTGGCTGGCTCCTCTGGCCTTTACCACATTCCTTTCTTATGCAACCCAGGGCCACCTTCCCAAGGGGGTCTCTGACCACAGTGGGCTGGGCCTTCCAATACCAATCTTTAGTTAAGAAAATGCCCCTACACACATGCCCATTGGCCAGTGTAATGGATGCAATTTCTCAGTTGAAGTTTTCTCTTCTCAGTTGACTCTAGTAGACAAAAACTAAGTAGCACAGGTCTCAGACTTGGTGATAATAGGATCAGCACAGAGTCTAGGACCACTCCTTCAAAACAGTTGTCATCTTTGAAAGAACTCCCATCAGAGAGAAGCTCTGACACTGAAGTATAGGTCCCTCATCAGCAGATTACTAGGCCTCATGAGAAAGGGACTTTCTCTTTGAGTCCTTGAATTTTCCCGATTCCTTTAGCACACTGTCAGTAATTTGAATTATTTATCCCAGTAATGAATGGTATCATCACTGAAGTGGAAACATCATCAGGGGTTGCTGAATCTATACCAGTAGTCTGAGGTTTTCCACTTCCTTTCCTGCGGGCTCTGTGGTTATGTCATCTATTGTTCCCATGTGAAAGTGTCTGTGTCCTCTTAACTCCAGCAGCCTCATTGACTACATACAGCCCTTGAGTATAGCACCCAGGGCTCTCACACCTGTTGCTGCCTCATCCAGCCCCCTTTAATCAAATGTTCTTGCTTTCCTGAAGCCTAAACCAAATGTAATACACACTGAATGCATGTGGCAGTAGCTGTGTTCAGGATTTGTACCAATTTTATTCCACTGTTTAATAATTGGCAGTATTCTGATCAAAAGAGTGGCATTTCATTGTTGTTTTCAATTGGTCTTCTCTGATCCCCATGAAAGGAAGGCTAGTTTTTCTTTTCTTTTGATTTTTTTTAATTGCCCATGTGTTAAAATCCCTTTATTCGCTGACCCTGGGAAATTTTAAGAATAGTCTTTGAAAAAAAAAACTCAAAGGACTAACTTAGGTGATCTTTCTACATCAACTTTGTTAAAATTTTATCTTTAAATTATAATTTTGAATATTTTAAATCTTTATATAACTAAAATCTTTTCTTAACACATTTGTAAAAGGAATGACTTCTGCCTGTCTGGTGATACATGCATCTTGCTGAATCATTACATGGTTCTTTATTGTTCATTGCTACTGATGTGTTTAGTATCATCAGTGTTTGTAGAAATATGGCTCAAATTCATAACTAAATAAAGACTTTGAAGTTTTTAAAAGGTTCTTTTCCCAGTCATTTTCTCAAGTTTCTTTCCTCAGCATTTACTTGCCTCTTTAGTTTATTTATAAGTATTTTTGTATTGATACTATTGTGAACAAAATAATTATCTTAAATTATCAAAATTTTTTCATTGCCATGTAGAAATATAATTAGCTTTGCATTAATCTGTGTGCTGAAATTTATTTACTGAACTTTTATTGAAACTTCAGGGTTTTCTACATGTGCGGTCATTTTCCTTTCCCAGTTTGACGTCCCCTTTCTTGCCTGATTGCTCCAGCTAGAGCTCCTTGTCACTAGGCGTTGGACAGAAGTGGTCAGATATGGCACCTCGTCATGCTGCATTGGTCTTCACTGCTGGAGTCTTGGCCAGTGTTGTTGTGTTCGGTATTTCCTCCCATTTCTGGTTTTCCTCAGGAACGTACATTAATTTTATTCAATTGCTTTTTCCTCTATCATTTGAAAAAAACACAGTCTTATGTTCCCCACTTTAGTCTATTAATATAACATGTCTCATAGATTTCTGTAGGGTGAGCAATACTAGGAATGACTCTCACTTGGTGTTTAATATTTCTGTTATGCTGTGGAATTCTATTGGCTAGTGCTGAATATTTTTTTGTGTATGAATGTTTTGCCTGTATGTATTTATGTGCACCATGTGTGTACATGGTACCTGAGGAGGCCAGAAAGGGGTGTCAGATCCCATAGAACTGTACTACTGATGGTTGTGAGTCACTGTGTGGGTGCTTGGACCTGAACCCAGGTCCTCTGTAAGAATGAACATTGCTCTTAATCAATGTGCCATCTCTCTAGCCCTGGCATTAATTTCTTAATATATTTTATTGATTTTTATTGAGCTCTATGTTTTCTCTGATCCCCTCCCTACCTATCCCTGCCCCTTCAACCCTCTCCCAAGATCTCCATGCTCCCAATTTACTCAGGAGAGCCTGTCTTTTTCTACTTTCTATTTTCCATGTTGTTTACATGCTAGGATTAAAGAGTTTTGCAACCATAGCAACTTTTTTTGTGTCTTCTGGAAATCCATAATGAGGTCTTCATTATTGAACAGAAATCCTTTCACTAACTGAGCTGTCTCTCCAGCCTCCCTGTTATCTCTGCATCGGCCTTCCAATCCTCTGGCACAAGTGCCACATTATAACACACTGTGTACTATTTCATCAATTTTAAATTCCTTGAAGCAATAATTGAATTTTCCAACCTCTCAAGATACATGTGGATTCTTGCTATGGTCTGTGGGAGAGTTCATCTAGATTGCCAGAATATCAGAATAATCTAGGGTATAAGACTCTGGGCTTGTCAATGACTGATCCTTTATGCTCAATTAGTCCCTGAGCATGTCTGTAAGGGATTATTCAGATGAAGTTACTAGATAGGGAGGTCTGCCTACTGTAAGCTGCACCAATGCATGGACTGCTTGCATGTGATCTGAACAGAGAGAAAAAGCAGAAATCCAGCTGAGCATTGACCATTCCCTCCTTCCTGATGAACATCACTCAAAACATGCGAGCAAACAGCGAATGCTTGCTTTATCAGTTGAGAGTTTGTCATTTTAGAGCTATGTGGTGATTCATCAGTGTGTTATATGTATGCTTCTCTAACGACAGTGATGATGCTAAGCATGTTTTCATGGGCTTTATTTCATCCTCTACCCCGTGTTTCTGCTTCACATGTTGCTTTGGCTATTCTATATGTTTTGAATTTAAATATGAATTTTAGAGTCAGCTTCTCAGATTCTACCATACATCTTGTTAGTATTCTCAATGATATTTCATTGAATCTGTGGATAAATTTGGGCAAAGTCAACATCTTTAACAACCTCACCTGTGCTAAGCTTCAAACAAATCATATCTCTCAATTTCCCAATATCTCACTTCATTTTACTTTTATTTCGCATGTCCTTTTCATTACTTGTTAAATGTGTATTTGTGTGCAATGTTGGTTTTAGTATTCAGTTGGTAACTGAGTAAACACAGGAACATTTTGTTTTCCTGAGCCAATGGTGAGTCCTAAAGTAGAGTGAGAAATATATCTGATGCATTTCACAGAGGTAGGAGCACTGTATTGCAGCACAAATAATAAAAACCCAGAACAGATATTGGGGTTTAAGATGAAAGATCAGAGAAGCAAAACAGCCAAGCCACTAGACAGCCCTTATCTCTATGAAATCTTCGGACTGAAAAGACAGTGAGTTTCTGTCTCATCTCACCTTAGATTCCTCTCTAGTGCTGGTATTAAAGACATGCAGCACTGCCTGGCCTCTGTGGCTAGCTAGTATGGCTGCTTGGATTGAATGTATGTGTCACCACTGCCTGGCTTGAATGACTGACTAGCATGGCTGGTTTGTCCTCTGATCTTTGGGCAAGCTTTACTTATTAAAACAAAAATAATATATCACTATATTTCCCATTGTGTCTAAACTAAAAAGAAGGCTGTAACTAATATAAGAAAAACTATATACAATAAGTACAATAACTATATACAATACATATGGACAATAAATAGGTCAACAATATCTAGTCCATTTACATTTGACAAATTCAGAGAAAATACTCCATATCTATCCTATCATGGAAATTACAAAAGGTTGTACCTAATCCACTTTTTATTCTAATTTGCACTATGAAATTATCTTTTAATGTCTCTCAAACATTTACACTTTACACCTCTTTCGTGAGTTGCTTTTCTGTGTTTAGTAAACAAGGAAATATTGAGCTACAAATATCTAGTCTTTGACTATCTCAGAGGCCCAAGAAAGAAACACTATCAATTGAGGAAACAGGAAGTGGACTCAAGCATCTTCTAAAACATGTGAGAAATGATACAAAGAGCTGGCTGCCTGGACAATCACCCCAAGTTCCTCTGTAATGCTGGCACATCCATCTTCAGTCTTGAGATGGTGGCGTGCTGATTCACACCCTGCCCATACCCGAGAGTTGTCTCACAGTGCACCTTGTGGTGTTGATGTTTTTGTGGGTTTTCACAGTTTCAGCTATGGGTAGCAAGCAATCCATGTCTGTCCCCCCTGGGATGGATGCCTAAAACCATAGACCTTAATGTCCTTCTTCTTCAGCTCGTACCCTTACTCTACCTGTGTCCACCAGCTCCCCTTTTTTGGGAGCTTTCTAACTACTATCAACACACAGGCTAATGGACCCTGTCACCGCTACTGCTGCCAACAAGATTGGTCAGATCCATGAGGCAGCTTTTTCAATTCCAGTCTTTTGCTCCTCTCTGCATCTTTGTGGCGCTGTCATGCCTTATTCTCAAAGGAGCGAGAAGAAGTTTCCTAGCAGAGTATTTTCCCAGGAAGATAGTGGTCTTCTCCTCTCCCACTCATGATATTCTGAGCACAAGGTCACTTAGCTCAGCCCAGCCAGCCACCTGGTACAGGCTGATAAAGATGGCCTAACTCAAGAGCAATGGCCCTGCTCTAAGGACAAGGAAAAAGCTGGCATAACAGAATGGGAGGGAGCAAAAGTCTTTGTACCCATGTCAAAGTAGATTCAAAGATTCTCTTTGTAGTTATGCCTTTAAAAGTTTACCCCACAGAGGAGATACAACTCCTCTCTCTACCTCGCTGTAACGGGGATGGAGATGAATTCCAAACATGTTTGTATTATGCTGATTAAACCTTGCTTATTACAGTCTGGGCCTCTCTGATGGTCTCTCTCTGGGGGTCGTAATCTGAGCACAGCAGCTTGTGGCATGGCGGCTCAGCCACAGGACAGATCACGCCTCTAAGTCTCTCTTATTATTAACCTTAAATTCCCTGCAGTACAGAATTGTGGCTTTTCCATATAACATGTGACCGCTGCCATTTTGACTGAGGTCAGTTGAATTTACTATCATCTTAACTGAGGCCAAATGACTTCACCGTCATCTTAACTGAGTGGTTTTTCCTTACAACATGTGACTGCTGCTATTTTGACTGAGGTCAGGAGACTTCAATGCCATCTTAACTGAGAGCCAGGTCAGGTAACCAAATCCTGCCATTTTTATACTCTGCCTGGTCCCCCAGTTCACTTATGTGTTTGTCTCTAAATTCCTCTTGTTGACTCTGTTGCATGTGTGTTTTGTGTGGTGGCATGCCTTTGGCAGGGCCCACCAAATCATCCACTTAAGCCAATTCCTGTTCACTTTGTGTGTGTGTATGTGTGCGTGTGTGTGTGTATGTGTGTGTGTATATTTATACATAAAATGTAAATGTACCTATGTTTACTGTTAAATGTTATAATTGTCTGTTCATTGTATCTCACTTCAGACTACAAAAACAAGTCTCATGTTTTAAAATGGTATGTACTTTTAAGTCTCTTACAAAAACACTTTATATTTAATCCAACCCTCATTTCAAATATATTAAGATGTTCTCTACTATTGTCAGTTCTGCCATTAACCTTCTATTGCAAGCAGTTTTTTCTTCATTCTTTTTACGAGTGTAAATCTTACCTGTTACAAGCCAGTACACTCAAGCTCAGAGCCAGCTTTCCAGGTAGATTATATACTGTAGCTGTACCTGATAAACAGCCCTCAACTGCTCAAAGTTTTAGGGAATATGGCATTTAAAATTTTATACATTTTTATTGATATTTATTGAGCTCTACATTTTTCTCTGCTCCCCTCCCTGCCTCTCTCCTTCCCCTTCAATCCTCCTCCACGGTCGTCGTGTTCCCAATTTACTCAGGAGATTTTGTCTTTTTCTATATTCTACTTCCCATGTAGATTAGATCTATGTTAGTCTCTATTAGTGTCCTCTTTGTTGTCTGTGTTCTCTGGGATTGTGACTTGTAGGCTGGCTTTCTTTGCTTTATGTTTAAAAAACACCTATAAGTGAGTACATGTGATAATTGTCTTTCTGCATCTGGGTTACCTCACTCAAAATAATGTTTTATAGCTCCATCCATTTTCCTGCAAAATTCAAGCTGTCGTTATTTTTTCTGCTGTGTAGTACTCCATTGTGTAAATGTACCACATTTTTCTTATCCATTCTTCGAATGAGGGGACTTTAGGTTGTTTCCAGGTTCTGGCTATGACAAACAAAGCTGCTATGAACACAGTTGAGCACATGTCCTTGTGGCACAATGGAACACCCTTTGGATATATACGCAAAAGTGGTATTGCTGGGTCTTGAGGAAGGTTGTTTCCAAATTTTCTGAGAAATCGCCACACTGACATCCAAAGGAGTTGTACCAGCTTGCATTCCCACAAGCAATGCAGAAGTGTTCCCTTTTCACCACAACCTCTCCACTAAGCCTCCCACAAGTCAGCTTTTACCAACTGGCTCCAAGACTAATCTTTTCTACACCAATCAACTTCAGATTAATCCCTCCTCTCTGGAATTCCCCTAACTCTGCTTAAAAGAAGCTTGTGGCCTTCCTTGGGTATCACCAAGAGTCATCCTAATGTTGAAAAGAATAAAGAAATATTTTTAATGCATACATGGTTGTTGGTCTTCTTTAGGGGATTCTCTCAGACCCTAACTATTCTGGACATCAATTTCTTTTTGGTTTTCTTGAGCCAGAGTTCCTCTGTATAACAGCTCTAGATGCCCTGGAACTCGTTGTGTAAACCAGACTGGCCTTGAACTCACAGAGATCTGCCTACCTCTGCCTCCTGAGTTCTGGGAGTAAAGGCATGCACCACTACCGTCTGACGTTTGGACATCAATTTTAAAAATTCATGAGATCCACATTCATTTTTTTCAAGGTGAGAGAATTTTTTTCTTTTATGAAACAGTGTCTTGTAGCTCAGAGGCCCTCTGTCTTTCTGTAAAGCAGGATTACATTCAACATTTGATATTCCTGCCTCCATCTCTATGGTGATGATTTCAGGTGTATATCATTATCCTAGTTTATTGCTATGCGTTTTAGGGTTTTCTGAATACTAGGCAAGCACTATAACAATTAAGCCACAATCACAGTGTAGGGTAAAAAGGCCAAAGAAAGAACACCTTGACCCCCTCTTGACCCCAAGACCAGAACCAAAGGAAAAACACCCTGATCTTGACTTGACCCTCATACCAGGGCAAAGGAAAAAACTCTCTGACCCTGATTTGACCCCAAACCAAGACCAGGGCCAAGCAACAGAATCCCACAATCACTAAGTGTGATCCAAGTTCAGGCCACAAAAAATTCCCACCAATTCCCGGCTACCCTAGAAAGCTCCACCCCTCTCCTGCACTCCAAGACACTCTATAAAAACTCTGCCTTCTCTTCAGTTCCTTGCTGCTCCTCACCTGACCAGAGGCAGCCACCCTCCTGGTTTTTCTCCCTGCCAGTAAATCTCATTTGTGAGGTTTGTTTTTCAGTGTGACTTTGTGGTATTCCTTGGCTCCTCAAGGCCAGGATACATTTCCCTTCAGAGCTGTAAAACTTACATTGTGGAGACCTTTCCCCCCACCATAACAGAGCTCTAACACTTCTATTGGGGCACCCTGTCCCTTCAGAGCTGCAACACTTTCACATAGTCCCTGAAAATGTGAGTTTGTACATCAACTTGACACTTTAATTTTGCTGAAAACAAACAAATTTATTTCAAATAGCAGTCAAACAGAAACAGAAGATCAGTGAACTTGCTTCAAAAGCAACATGGACATCAGTTCTAATGACCAGAGGAAGACCCCATGGCAGTGGGGACATCCCAGTTCAGTTCACATGAAGCTTTAGGACAGGCTGAGCTTTTCGAAGAGGTACTCAGCCAAGTCATTCTCTGGGGCCCCCTTCTGGCGCAAGTTGGTCAGATATTGGCTCACCTCCTTCAGAACTTGGACCTGCTGATTCAAACAGCTTTGTTCCAGGAAGTTGCAGAGGTAGGCGTTGCCTTTTCCCTTGGCCAATGCGTGCAGGTTCAGCAGGCTCTGATTGATGGTCATCTCCATGTGGAAGACGTACTCCATAGCCTGGATGCCTCCATGCCAACTGTCGCGGTCTGGTCCCGAGATGCAGTATCGACGAAGGTCGATGCAGCCTCCACACTGATTCTGCAGGATCATGAACATCTCGGCACTGGCCTTGTGGTCGTGTGACTTGCTCAAGAAGAAACGCTTCAAGTTCTCTTGGCCCACGTCATCACGGTCAAAGTAGAAGGCCATATATAAGTACACAGAGGAGGCAGAGAGCTGCAGCTGAATATAGGTATTGACAGCGTCCTCACAGTCACAGTCATATTTCTGTCCCACTTGTGAGGATGCTTCAGCCATGGTGGGCGATTGAACACCACAACAGTCTCAGCAACTTCTGTACCTGATCAGAGGAGCAGGGTGATGAGGACAGGTGGAGTCCCTGGGTCCCTCAGAAGACAGGAAGTCCCCAGTGGAGCTCAACAGAGAAGCGTCTGGAAGCTCTGAGGAAAGCCCAGGGCAACACGGGAAATGACTGTTGGCGCCTGAGGATGACGTCATTTTGGCTCCAGGGCTTAGAGTGGGGAGGGGGCGGGTCAAGAACGCTCATTTGCATAGCAGCAGGGCCTGCTGGGCCCTGACTGACATAAGCCATGTTTTAAAGGGTTCTATGAATAAAGTCCAAAGTTTTAGGCTAAATCCTTTCGATGCTTTATAAAAGCAGTTTCTCTGATTATCTCCACAATGTTATTTCTCTCAACATTCTGCCGTTTGCTTTCCTTAAGTCAACTTAATATCGTAAGGTTTATTTGAATGACAGCTCTCATCACAGGCCTCAGGTAGTATTTACCTGACCATAGGTTGAAGGGTCATCAGTGCAGAGTGCGCTTAGTAAACCAGGCAACTGTGTGATGACCTTAACTTCTTTCTTTCTTTTCTTTTTTTTTGTTTTTTTTTTTTGAGACAGAGTTTCTCTTTGTAGTCCTTGATGTCTGGAAACTCACTCTGTAGACTAGGCTGGCCTTTTACTCACAGAGATCTGTTTGCCTCTGCCTCCCAAATGCTGGAATTAAAGGCGTGCACCACCACTGCCTGGCAACCTTAACTTCTACATAGGATTTTAAAATAGTTTTTCAATAATGAAAGTAAAAGCTTTTTTCATTAATACAGAAGGTGACTGAGAAAATAGACATTTTGATGCCTTTCTATGGGTAATATAATTAGTCATGGTGATTCATTGTCATCCAACATTTTTCTATTGCCACTGCTATGAAAAATAAGATTTTTAAGTATTAAATTAAATGAATAAAGTTGATTAAATTAGCTTTTTAAGAGTTTATTTTGTCTTTACTATGAGTATATGTGCAAGTATTAAATTGAGTGATCTTTTAAGAAGGCTAATATTGTGTTTAGTTTATAACTAAAACAAATGATGTGTTATTTCTTAAAGTAGAATATAATCCGATTGGTCAATACAATATTTAAAGTATATATCATACACATTAGGGAACGACTGTCTTAAAGTAGAGGGTTTCATAGATATATACTCACCAAAGAAAATGCAATTTCTTACATCCATTTGAAAACTCTTTTCATAGTCCATCAACATACTTTCTATAATATAATCTTAAAGTGACTACAATAAATTCAGTAAATAATTGTGAAGAATTTGTATTTTCTTTCACAAGAGTTGTTGCAATTATTAATTGTTAATCCTCCAACCCTACCTAGAAATGATGAAACATGACTTTTCTTCTTGACTAAAGCACAATATTATTTAAAACTGACACTTTCTGTTCTTATATTTTTAAAAAATCACATGAAGATTGCTTTAGTCAAAGGTCTATTGCTGTGTAAAGACATCATTTCCATGACAACTCTTATAAAAGAAATCTTTTAATTGGGACTTGCTTGTTATTGTTCTTTTTAAAAATAAGATGATATGGTGGCCCCGGGCGGCCTGCAAGCCAGGCAGAAGCTGCCACCGGAGCAGTACAGGGTCCCCAGGCAAGCGGCAGAGTCAGGCGGCTGAATGCGGTGGACGGCAGAGTAAATGGACATAAGGCTATACATAAAGCTAGACATTTATTACTTAAAGAAAGGAAAACATAAACAAACATAGAGAAAACAAAGACACACACACACGCACACACACACGCACACACACACGCACCAGAGAGAGCGAGAGAAAAGATGGCTGCAGGGGAGGTCCAAAAGTGGCTGAGGTGAGCGTGGTTAGTTCTTAAAGTGGCAGCAGAAGACTAACATTCCCGGATCCTTTTTATAATAAAAAGTAGAAGGTTAGGCATTACAGGTTGAAGGAATTTGGCCGGTGAATTCTCAAGACTGCTTCCAGCTGATTTGTGGGCATCGTCTTTGGGGGGTGTGGGGGTGAGGGAGATCCGAGAGAAGCTGGGTGTTGGTCACATCCTGGCATAGCTGGTCTCTGCTCCCGACAGGACAGGTGTCTGTGGCATGGAAATGTCCCTTGTACCTGGTTAGGGTGTTGGCATAACAGAGGACAAAGTTAAATTGAGAAAAAAAATTTTAGGACCAGGGAATTGAGAGGTTTGTATCTGACCTGTTTACGGTGGGTTTTTAATTCGGCTCCCTGGAACTCATACGGAAAAACAGAAGTTTTAGACATATACATTGTATTAAGAACTCCCTGGGTTTGTAAAAAGCAGAAATTATAATGAAAAGTATTTTTATTTGGTGAGACAACCTGGCAAAACCTCTTAGCTATCAGACTATCAGAGATCTTTGAGAAGGATAAGATTTTACTTGAGTTACTGGTTAAAAAATGACAGAGAACTTACATGGTTGGCACCCAGAGCTACCACACACACACGCGTGCACACGCACCCACACACACGCACCAGAGAGAGCGAGAGAGAAGATGGCTGCGGGGGAGGTCCAAAAGTGGCTGGGGTGGGCGTGGTTAGTTCTTAAAGTGGCAGCAAAAGACTAACACTTATAATTTCAGATGTTCAATCCATTTTCATCATGATGGGGAAACATGGCAGAAAAATGGCTAAGAGGCCTGTTTGCAGCAGGGAAAGCCACTGGGTGTGACATAGGCTTTTGAAACTTTCAAAGCCCACTCCCAGTAGCACACTTCCTCCAATAAGGCTGCACCTACTCCAACAAGGCCATATCTCCTAATTCTTTCAAATAATGCCACTTCCTGGTGACCAAGCATTCAAATCTATGAGCCTATGCATGCCATTCTTATTCAAACAACTACATTCCATTTCCTGGTCCTCATAGGCCTGAGGGTATATTTAAATGCAAAATACACTTAGTCCTACTTCAAAAGTCCCATAATCTATCATGGTCTCAACACTTTTCAAAAGTTCAAAGTCTCTTCTTAGACTCCTGAAAATCTCTTTACTGTAACCCCTATAAAATCAAAAAGTAAATCGCATACTTCCAATATATAAAGTCACATAATATATATTACCATTCCAAAAGGGAGCATAATGAGAAAAGACTGCAGCAAAGCAAGACCAGAAAACAGCTGGGCAAACTCCAAGCTCTGAAAAGTGCTCTTCAGCTCTCCAATTTCTTTTATCTTTGTTGACTACAGCACACTTCTCTCTCTTGGGCTTGGGCTGGTTCCACATCTCATTAGCTGCTCTCCTTGGCAGGTATCTCACAACTTTGATATCTCCAACATCTTGGAGTCTCCAGCAAAATCCAGGCTTCCATTCACAGCTTCACACAAAGGCCTCTGTGAGCCTCCTTGCAGGAACACTCCTGTCACATACCTGGGCCTTGGTGGCTTTCCTTAGCTGAAGAGGGAGGTACGATAATCCCTTGTATCCTAGATTCTAAATCCAGAACCTTGTGTCTGAAGCTGCCAAGTTTTTTCTGCTTCCTGATGCTGGAACATGGCCCCCTCAAATACATTTTTACCAGCTTTCAGATTTTGATGGTTTCCTTCACTGTCTGAGTTTGGCTATCCTAGAATATGCTCTATAGACCAGGCTGGCTTTGAATTCAGAGATCTGACTTTGCCTTGGACAAGGGAAAAGAGCAGCGACATTCTTTGCATAAATATCACAAGAATGGTCTCTGGGCCACTTACGTTTTCCCTCTGAAACTTCTTGAGCTGGGCCCCCACAGCTCAAATCACCCTCAGTACTGTCTTCCATGTGTTGTGGGAGTAACTTCCGCTGCCTCAACCAATAGTCGCTGAAATACGAGCCCACAGTGCAGCGGGGAGCGACTTCCGCTCCGTCAGCCAATAGCTGCTGAAATACCAGCCCACTGGGGCGTGGTATATTTCTCTTTTAAAAAGAGAAACATATCCGGAATAGGCTCTCTTGGTTCCGGCTCTTGGTTCCGGTGCTTGCTCCTGGCTCCTGCTCCCGGCTCCTGCGACTAGGCTCCCTTCCTGACGGTTTATGGTGTATGTAAGTTTTACCCCCCAAAATAAATAACCCCTTAAAACATAACTGGTGTGGGATTGATTCGCCGATAATTGACGCCCAACGTTTGGTTTAAGAACCGCCCCACCCCCCCCACCCCCAGCTCGGCCTCCCAGGATACACAGGTCCGGACAGTCTCTGCCGGCTTACTTTGCCCTGTTCGGCACGGATTTTTAAATTTCTCCTTGCAACGTGAGTCAAAGAGCTCACAGTGCAAGCTCCCTTTGAAGTTCCAGCAAGCTGTTTGAAACCCCTGCCATCCGCCATAACTGATTAGGAGTGCTGCAAGCAGCTTGACCCTTAATCCCAGCACAGGGACACGGGGCCCAAAGCACTAGGCCTCTTTAGCAACAGTGCAGTGGCTGTGTCATGACCCTCTGCATCCGGTTGAACAGAGCAGCAGGGCCTTGCAGGATCCCCCAGAAAGAACGTCGCCCCCATGACAGCTGGAAGTAATTCTAGAGAACGACGTCCCCTCTCCCAGTAAAGTTTGTCCTTGGGTTTAGGGACATCATTTAGGGGTTGGTTATAATTAGTATAGGGTTGAGGGTTGGGGGAGGAATTTTATAAGCGCAGGAATCCAAAAAAAAAGAGGGATAATTGGATTATGGGATAATAGCTTTGTACTTGTGAGTTATTGATTTTAGACAAATATATTGGTATTGATTCTTATATATTGATACAAACTTAAATTATGTTGACTATTTTAGGCATGCATGCTTCTACCTCTGTTTAAAACATTTTTATGTATTGACATATATATATTGTATTGATATATGTATATTTTACCATATTGCATTGTACACTTCTACCTCTGATTAAGATACTTATATATTGTTTATGTATTGATATATATATTTACCATATTGCAATGTATACTTGCACATTGTTTATACTTGGAGGTCATATTGTCCCCATTTATTATACAGTTGTTTACTATTTCAGTCTTTAAGTTAGATAGATATTGAGAATAATATAGATCAATAGTCATCTAAGTTTGTCATTTATAATTAGACTAATCAGGTTCTTTAGATACATAGACATTATATTCAGCATAGATAGATAATCTTCAACCTCTTCAAAGAGCTGTAGAAAATGGCCTTTAATCTAACTCAGAGTTCTGTGGTAGGGAGACACAATCGCTCCTGGCAACACTGATCTATTCCTGAGAGAATGTTGAGCACCAAAGACACTCCACCTGGAGCCTTTCTTCTTGGCAGAACTAGCCTTTGGGTAAAGAAATGCCCATACCTCAACTACTGACAGAGTTACAGAGTATCCGTAAATGGATAAAACAGGACTGTCATATCCTGCCAAGACAGGATAAGATAGTTTTAAAAAGTTCTTTGCCTTTGAAAATGGTATGTCAGTTATGTTAGGCCTTAGCCAAAGTTGGTTGCTTCAACGTTGCAAACGTGATTTTGGGTGTTTGCCCAGGTAGCCAATTGTCTATGTGATTTGTTACATGTTCTGGAAGTTTGATTGCACTTCCTAATTACTCAGGTAACATTATTTCCCTTCTCAGATCTTTGATGGGATTGAAGATTATATAAACGTAGTTACTTTCTTTTCATGACGTGGCCAAGTTATTTCTTATACAAGACTTAAGCTAGTTAGAATAGGATATTTGTATTTATTGTATATAATTGTGTAGGTTTGTACTTACTGTATATAATTTCGTAGTAGGCTTAGAACTCTCTTACTTAAACAAAAGGGGGAGGTGTTGTGGGAGTAACTTCCGCTGCCTCAACCAATAGTCGCTGAAATACGAGCCCACAGTGCAGCGGGGAGCGACTTCCGCTCCGTCAGCCAATAGCTGCTGAAATACCAGCCCACTGGGGCGTGGTATATTTCTCTTTTAAAAAGAGAAACATATCCGGAATAGGCTCTCTTGGTTCCGGCTCTTGGTTCCGGTGCTTGCTCCTGGCTCCTGCTCCCGGCTCCTGCGACTAGGCTCCCTTCCTGACGGTTTATGGTGTATGTAAGTTTTACCCCCCAAAATAAATAACCCCTTAAAACATAACTGGTGTGGGATTGATTCGCCGATATCCATGCTTCAACTTGGATAGCACATGAAGCCCTGATTAACACATTCAACTATTTTCTTAATCCAAAGTTCACATTCTGCCAAAAAGAAGCATGTTAAGGCCTGTGAGAGTAATACTCTTCTCTCTGATACCAAATTCTGTCTTAGTCAGTGTTCTATTGGTGTAGAGAGACACTATGACCATTGTTGTAGTAGTAGGTAGGCTGTTAGTTTGTTTCCCAGCTGCCAGGCAGCTCAGACCTAAAATAAGCACGCAGAAATCATATTATTTAAATCACTGCTTGTCCCATTAAATCTAGTTTCTTATTGGCTAACTCTTACATATTAATTAGCCCATTTTTATTAATCTGTGTATTGACACGTTGCTGTGGCTTACCTGGTAAAGTTCAGCATCTGTCTCTGGTGGGGCTCCCTGACTTCTCTCTAACTCTGCCTCCTTCCTCCCAGCATTCAGTTTCCTTTTCTCCACCGAGCTAAGTTCTGTCCTGCTATAGGTCCAAAGTAGTCCTTTATTAACCAATGATATTCACAGCATATAGGGGAGAATCCCACATCACCTCCCCTTTTCTGTTTAAATAAAAAGAAAGGTTTTAACTTTAACACAGTAAAATTACATATAACAAAACGGTTATGAAGCAAGAATTATAGTTACAAAATTTATACCTAATTTATCTTTCATGATAACTAAGAAAAACTATTACTACATATTCTTCAACTCCATCAAACACTCCAGAACGATATAATATTACCTAAGTAAACAGGAAGTGCATTGTAAGCAACTACCAAAGCTCTAGAAATGACAGAGACATCTTGTTGCCTGTACCGTAACCCAAAGTTCTTCTGTATCTTTGGAGCATCTATCATTAGCCTATAGGCCCATAGTATCCAGCAGACTTTTTCATGAAACAGGAAATTTGAGGATCTGTTTTGCCTAGGAATGGCAAAGTCCATCAGTTACTTCCTTCGGTGTCCCGCAGATTGTCTGGAAGACTCTTTCACGAAGCAGAAACACCAAAGGATCATCTCACCTTTAGGCAAATTCAGCAGTCATTACTCTGTGGGTCTTGAATGTCATTTAACTCAGTATACTATCAAACAGCCCAGGCAAAAACAGTTTCTTGTCCAAATAGGTAACCTACTCCATAAGGAGCCTCTTTGATACCCATCATCCTCTTGAAGTGGACTGGTGCTGCCAGGAGCAGATGTGTCTCACTATCATAAAAAGTCCTAAATTCTTTTATTTCTTCATAATTTATTTATTTATTTTGGGTTTTTGAGACAGAGTTTCTCTATGTTGCTTCGGTGCCTGTCCTGGAACTATCTCTTGTAGATCAGGCTTGCCTCAAACTCACAGAGATCTGACTTTCTCTGCCTCCTGAGTGCTGGGATTAAAGGTGTGTGGTACCAATGCCTGACTATTTTATCAATTTTTATTGAGCTCTACAGTTTTCTATGTTCCCCTCTCTGCATTTCCCTTCCCACTTCAACATTCTCCCAAGGTCCTCTTGCTCCCAATTTACTCAGGAGATCTTGTCTTTTTCTACTTCCCATGTTGATTAGTATTTATTTCTCTTTTTGGGTCCTCATTGTTGTCTAGGTTCAGGAGATCTTATCTTTTTCTACTTCCCATGTTGATTAGTATTTATTTCTCTTTTTGGGTCCTCATTGTTGTCTAGGTTCTCTGGGATTGTGATTTGTATGCTTGCTTTATTTGTTTTATGTTTAAAAACCTCCTATGGATGAGTACATATGATAATTGTCTTCTGTGTCTGGGTTACCTCACTCAAAATGATGTTTTCTAGATCCATCCATTTGTCTGAAAAATTCAAGATGTTGTTATTTTTTCTGCTGTGTGGAATGTGTAAATGTACCACATTATGTTTATTCATTCTTTGGTGAAGGGGTATTTAGGTTGTTTCCAGGTTCTGGCTATTATGATAGCACAATGCTATTATGAACATAGTTGAACATATGTTCTTATGGCACAATTGAGCATCCTTTGGACATATACCCAAAAGTCATATTACTGGGTCTTGAGGAAGGAGGTTTCCTAATTTTCTGAGAAATTACCACACTGGAAAAGTATGGCACAATCACAATACCTTAATCAAGAACAGAAATTCTTAAACACAGTACAACAAAATTGATCTCTGTACTTAGTTCCTCCACAGTCAAAATTTAAAGGAATTTAAAGAAAACACAATAATATACATAATTCAGACTCCCGTGAATTTTCCATCTTTATGTGGCTTATTTTTCTTTAGTCCTTTTAACCTATGACTGTTTGTAAACAATTTACTTCTTTTCCAACTCTCTATACTCTTTTTTCTTGTCTTTCCCAAGCCTACATACATTTATCCAAAGCTGTAACGCAGTTAGAGGTTTTTTTATCTGAATTTTTCTTTATTGCATATCTGTAATTATTTTCTGACCAGAAACGCTTCTTAAAATGCTCAGTGCTTCTTAAGAATCTAAACCGCAGCATTGCTAGGGTATATACAGCATTTCCTGCCTGCTCTGCATTGTCCAGCATGGCGGAGCTATTCACTGCCTCTGAGAGCCATGTACATTGCCCCATATTTAGGCACACAGCAGGTCTATGCTGCCATTAAGCAAGTTGTAGCCCGTTGCTCAGAAACACCATTTAAATGTTTGGCCTCCTGCAAGGGCCAAAGTTTGCACTGGCAGCATGGCCCAGAAAGCTGGCATTTCAAAATAGTGTGACTCACTGAGTCAGAAAAACCTCTCTTAAAGATGTCATGCCTCAGCTTGCTTCTTGCAAACAGAGCCCACCTAAGAAAATGCCACTACCAAGCCATGTTTACTCTGTTCTTTTGTGTTTAAACTTAAAATTGAATTAGCTTACATGGGTGGACAATGCCACTTTATGAAAACATTAGTTATTATATGATAATCACAGTGAAAAACACTGGATACCTCCCTATGAGATACAGGTTAGAAAATCCCCCAGGACCATGGTCAGGAAGGACAAAATTTGTCGAATTTATTCCTGGCCTAAGCAGTCCTGCTTAAGTCATCATCAAGATGTAATAATCATATCAAAATGCCTTGGTGTCACCCAAGAAGATGGTTGTTGCAGAGCCTGAAAATCTTATTTTCTGGTCATTCTGAAGAAGGCAGAAGCAATCAGATAAATAAAAAGTTCATGGGATGAAGGTTTCTTGGAGGGAATGTGTTACACTAAAGCTCAGTTAAATTGAATTATTGGGCAACAATTTGAATTTGAAGAGAGTATTTGTGCTGTCAATGCCAGTATTTCTGTTTACCAACTTTAGGCAATTATGCTTTGGCCCAATTCTGAGGATGTCTCACTTAGGTTATTTATTTTGTGAACACAATCTTAAGAGAAGTTCTGCATTTCTCGATTCCCTAAGGTGACTTTCATTCCATCAGCATTATACAAAAATTGTATCCCACTTACAGCCTGTCGTAATGATCTCCTTTGCCTGGGCATCACAATGACATGATTAATTCAAATATGAAACTGTAATTGATTATGTGCTATACAGGAGGTAGCTAACTGTAGCAAAGTAGTAAACAGTCTGACTAGTCCAGAAGTGTTCCTTCCCATGCCTAAGGCAACATGACCCACTGTAAGTAAAGCTGAAAGGAAGGCACAACCATAAATGTGTTCATCTCCAATACCAACCTGACAGAGTGGGACAGACCAGGTCTGAGCTTTGCAGAGTGATGATTATTATGTACAGTCTTCACTCTGTGATGTACAGGTTCTTCTGTTCATGTTTTACTTTCATTGGATAATGAATAAAGAAACTGCCTTACCCTAGTTGATAGGACATAGCGTAGGTAGGTGGAGTAGACAGAACTGAATGCTGGGAAGAAGGGCAGAGTGGCAGATGCCATGGATCTCCTGCCTGAGATGGATTCTGGTTAGATTCTTGCTGGTAAGCCACAGTCAAGTGACAATTAACAGATTAATAGGAATGGGTTAAATTAAGATATAAGAATTAGCCAATAAGAAGTTAGTGCTCATGGGCCAGGCAGTGTTTAAATGAATACTGTTTCTGTGTGATTATTTTGGGTGTATGCTAGCTTGGGTGGTGGGGACAAAAAGCAGCCCTTTCCTCCTGTTACAACAGTGTAATACCCATTCAGGGCAGTAGAGAGAAAGCAGAAACAGGGCAAAGGGAGTCTAGAGTACACAAAAGAGAATAGTTTTGGAAAATCATACATTCACACATTTGTCATGGAAACTAGGCCAAGGGTTTCTACTGCCTATGAAAACTCAGGACATGCGTAATGCAGAACCATCAGTCATAATATTGCACTGTATTCTAGATATAATGTTTTATTATTATTGTAAAGTACTTTTCACTCCTTATTTACCACTTAAGGTCTTGACTTTCCACAGTGAGCATAAGTTCTTCAGAAACTAAATCCCGATGAAAAGAATATGCATTTATTTGACGGTATCTTTGGGTATTTTTCTTGTGCCATTTCTTCTTTTCTTAACTCTCTTCCTGAAGCACAATTAATAAAAACTCAGGCTTTTACTTCAACCTTAGTCCAAAATGGTGATCCTGTCTCCAGGAGTCTCAGAATGAGACTGTGTCTGTGAGCTGTCTTCTCCTGTCTTATATTCCTCTCTAAGGCTGTGATCAAAGACATGAAACACTGGGATTAAAAGAATGCACCACCCGATTACTATGACAACTAAAGTGGCTACTGGGATTAAAGGTGTGTGTTATTGTGGTTACTGGGATTAAAGGTGTGTGTTACCATAACCTGGTCTGTAAGACTGAGCAGTGGGAGTGTTGTATTCTTAGATCTTCTGGCACTCTTTATTAAAATATATTTGAAATGCCACTACGTCTTCCTTCTCTTCCTCCAATTCCTTTCTCTTGCACTTGCTTTCTATTTCTCCTATTTCCTTCTTTCCTTAAATTCTCCCTAAACTCTCTTTCCCCCATGTCTCATTTTTGTTAATACATGGTATGTACGAGGTAGCTAAAGTTGGCATCAAATTATCTATGTAGTTTAGGATGAATTTGATCTCCTGATCCTCCTGCATCCTCTTCCCAGGTACTTTAGAAGTAGGTAAACATTCTAGTTTTTATCATTTCTTAAGCAAAACAAAGACATGAGATTTTTGATGCTTTGTATTTGAACTGTAATATGTTCAATAACTTGCCAAAGATCATTGAGAGGTAAATCAAAGGATATTCTGACCACAACACCTTTTCTCTTAACAACTAGTAGCAGACATGTTGCTCATAGCTCTGTCTTTCCAGTGTAGAAGACATTTCTTTGTGACCAAAAGATTTGGATTTTCAATGGGACAATTGGATTTACAGTAGCCACAAAACTTTGGTATTAGAATTCCACATTTCCTTTAATGTCTTTATAAATCCCATTTGTATCCCTCCATGCTTAGAATCCAACACATCACTTTCAGTCTTTCTTTAGTATTTAAATTTAATGTTCTCTCTAACAATAGTTTTCTTTGGAGAGAGTATCTTCCCATATGTTACCTTATTCTTCTAGTTTCTGATAATTTTTTTTACCCCAATAACATCTTAGAATTTATTACATAAATTTGGTGGCCAAAATGACTCAGAACTTCTCCCCTTCCTTCCCCATGGTTATTCACATGTTAACATACTAAGAAATGATTCTCACTCCACCACATTTCTTACATTCTTCATTTCCAATTTCTACTTGTGTGAATCCCTTTCTTCCTGGGACAAAATATAAAAGTGGCCACAATCTTCAATGTTCTGTAACTTATTCTTAAAATATAAAATAATTGTGTCTACTTTGGTGTTTTCTTCTTTATGTCCTATCCCTGTGATGTTGTCTGGCTGTCAGGACATTACCAAGTACAATAAGAGTGCTTTTGGTTTGGAATACTATCTGGCTGCTGTAGGAAGCCAGTTGACCTGTATTGCTACAGAAATGTCAGCTGAAGGACCCTATGTCACATGTGTGCCCCAGTCAGTAGACAGACAGCCAACTCCCAAAACTCCCACAATGGATTATACACAAACTAGACCCCTCCTCTCCACAGCACCAGGTACAAGCTGGAAGTTCCTTGTATTCGAGTGCAGTTCAAAACCATGTCCCACAAAATCAGAAATTGACAACAGTATACTCAGAGCTATGGTAATTTGTTGTATATCAGAACTGACAGCATCTCCTTTCCAAGCTATTGTTTAAATGTCACCTCCTTAGGAAAGAATTTCTGAAATACAAAGTATAAAGTTTGCACCCCTAATTATATTCTGTCAGAGTGCCAAACTGATTATATTGTCTTTCTTATTCCTTCATTGTTTCCCTCCCAAGTTAGACTGAAATCTGTTAGTGTTGAGCCACATCAGGTATCTACACCACAGGTCCTTTGATCTCTACATATAGCTGCTGTATCATGTTATCCTTGTACAAAATGGTTTCTTCAAGTATCTGTGATGCTTGGCCCATGGTTGCATCATGGCTATCAATCGTGTTTAGTATGTGCTAGCAGATGGACAGTAATCAGATACTTTGTGCAGGGCTTCAGGACACTGGTGAACTTGGTTCAGGTGGGTGAGCACAAAAGCATCTTAACCTGGCCTGTCTCTGCATTTTGAGTTAAGTAGTGTCTTCTTCAAGTCAGCACTCGATATTTACATTCAGAGGATGTGCCAAATATTTGAAGGACACAACCAATGAGTGAATGTACAGATAAGTGAGTGAACAGCTATACTGCTGCCTCTGAGCAAGATTTAACATGTTAAGAGGACCCTAAGAGAGACATGCATGGATCTAATCTACATGGTAAATAGAAGGGGGAGTGGAGAAGAATACATATCTCAATAAAAACAAAAGATTTAATGTGTTATTTATGTAACAGGAGTTTGTTTACAAAGTTTAACCATGCTTTCCTGATAAATTCCATCATCACTGCATTTATGATCCCTCAATTTTAAGCTACATGCCTACCTATACCTCTTGAGACAGGTGAAGTCTATGGTGAATGTTCTTGACTGTGTATTTGACTTTGCTAGGTGGGAACTTGGAAATCATCAAAGCAAAGCTTGTTCTAATAGGTCACTACTAGTCTTCATTTGTTACATCTTCTATAATAGATTTCTTCCATTTGACAGTTATCAATAATCAATGGGTCACTATAGCACCTTAGTGTGTCATAATCAGAATTTTTTAAGAAAACAATGAAAGGCAAATTCACAGTGTACCAAATAAATTGTGTGAAGTACTCCTCAAAGGATATTGTTTTATTTCTACACAGCTGTGAGTGCTCCATCTCAGCATAGAAAATATACTATGAATACAGTTCTTGCCAAAAAGTTTTGAACATTAATGCTAGCCCAATTCTTGTTTATGTCTCACGGTGACATAAAGAAAAAGTCCACATTTCTGTCAGAGGAGAAAATGTCTTTTATATTGCATAATATCAAAGTGGTTTTCAAGAGAAGAAGAAACCACAGGTATTGTGGTGTAATTTATAAAAGATCTTACAAAAATGGCTCAGTAATACCTCCACAATAAAAAGGAAGGTGGTTACTGCTTGAAGTCAGGAAAATGATTACCCTTGGAGGGCAGGGCCACTGTGTTTAGCAGGCAATATGCAATATTCTAGACCTTAGAGTACATTTCTTTCTCTGTTCCTTAAAAGATTGGGGACTTATTTGGGTAGTGAAATTATAGAAATTTGTTAAATCTGGATAACCTACTATACCTCCCATCCAGTAGGTATATATATATATATAAGAGCAATAAAATGATTTGAATCATGTCACTGAACTAGAAAACCTATCAGAACAATAAACATTTATTCAATCTTTTCTGTTGTCAAAAGCTGAGCAGGGCCAGACTTAAGTAGTACTTGAATGAGAGAATTTTGTGAGTAAAGGTTAAAAAAGAAACATTTACACATATTGCATTTTATATATTTTCAAAATTGGCTGCTGTGAAACATATCTCTTATTTTAAATAATTTGAGAATGATACATGTGAATATTTGAACACAATATTGAAGCACAGACCTGGAGATCTACTGAGTAGATATAAGCAAGGGAACATATGCTTACAGGAAACAAAACTGAATCACATATGAAGTCAAGTTCCTCTTCAATGCTCAGTGCAAATATATTACATTTTTTTTCCAATCTCCAAAAAGCATGGTTTGCAGTGGAGTGAATTCCATGAGTTGTGTACATATCATCGTCCTAGAAATCACCAAAGTATCACATTACTCTCTCCAAATCTCCACAAGAGAGGACTGAGAATTTGAAGGGTTAGATAATCTGGGTGAAAGTTGAACATCTGACAAGGGCATGGGTTCGAATGTTCAACAAATTCTGGACAACCTTAGGAAATTGGAGGGCAAGCAATATGGGAAATGTGTTTGGATGTTGACTTGCATGGGAATATTGAAAAGGATTACACATGTTTAATCTAAATAAAATGATCCAGGAACCATCAAATTTCATTGTCAGAGCAGTGGAGACCTCTCTGTGTAAAAAGAACTTGCTGGGCAAACAAGAAGACTTGAACTCAGTTTTCCAGCACCTACACAAAATTTAGTCATAGTGTCCTAATATACTACTCCCATCCAAGGTAGGCAGCCAGGAGGATGCAGAGATTTTATTGTTATAATAGTCTAGCTATATCAACAAGTTCTAAGTTCAAAGCAAATTTTATCTCAAAAACTACAGAAGTGATGGAAGAAGAAATCTAATGTCAAATATTGGTTTCCTAGATGAGAGTATGTTAGATCCTAAAGTCCAGTCACTAAGGAGGAGTCACCCCAAAAGACCATTCTCACACCACAGTTGATGCAAAAGCAATGTAGTGGGGAGCTGCAAGCAGGCCTGCTTTTTGTCCCACCCGGCTCCCACACGGCTAGCTTAGCCCCAGAAATAACAACACACAAATTGTATTCATTTAAACACTGCCTGGCCCATTATCTTTAGAGAGTTAGTTACTGACTAACTCTCATATCTTGATTAATATATTTCTAATAATCTGTCTAGCACCACGAGGTGGTGGCTTACTGGAAAAGATTCAGCATGTCTGACCTAGTGGCTGGCTTCATGGCATCGGCCTCATTGCTCTCTTCCCAGCATTCTGTTCTGTTTACTCCACCTACTTAATTTTCTGTCCTATCAAAGGGCCAAGGCAGTCTCTTTATTAACCAATGAAAATAGCACATAGACAGAAGGCCCACCTACACCAAAGCAAGAGGAATTTTTATTTCTGCCATGACAGAGGTCCCCTAGCCCCAGGAGGAGAAGGATGTTGAATAGCTATTACAGGCTTCTTTTAAAGAGAAAAACTGCAGAACGAAAAAAGTGGATGCAGAATCAAAAGGGGAAGTGCAGAAGTCATTTGTCAACCATTGTGACTAGTTTGTTTAATGGTCAGCTAACTATGATGGGTCATTGCTGTGGCGATTGCTGGGTTGATTGAACAATGAGAAACATCTGCAGGTCATCTGCATGTCATTTTGCCCCAGTTCCAGGGCCTGGGTCTATTGAAGAAAAACTACAAAGGGGATTGAGATTTCCAGGGGAAAGTACTCAAAGCTCCAGTGGAGGTATGGGTGATTATCAGGTTTCTGGTTCCCAGCATATGGGGGCAGTTTAGCTGAGGTGGCCCAGAGTCTTTTTAAGTACAATCACACATATGTGTATGTAGCAAAAATAATGAAACTCAGAGACAGATATTGGAGTTCAAGCTGAAGATCACAAAAGCAAAGTGTCCAGCCACTGGTTCTTACCTCTACCTCAGACTAAAATGGGCAATCCTGACACTGCTAATCCTCAGACTGATACTGAGCCTAAGACCTGTCTCCTTCCATCTTACATTCCTGTTTTGTATTATAGTATAATCCCCTTTTTAGTGCTGGGATTCAAGGTGTGCACTATATTCTTCTGGCCTCTATGGCTAACTAGTATGGCTGCTGGGATTAAAGATGTTTGCCACCACTGCCTGGCATGAATGACTGAATAGCATGGCTGCTTTTCTCTCTGATCTTTGGACAAGCTTTTTTTTAAACAAAAATAATATACCACTAAATTTGGTCCTTTGTCTAAAATAAAAAGAAAGCTAAAATTAATATACCTAAGAGGCCCAAGAAGGAAACAATATTAACTGAGTAAATAGGAAGTGCAAGCAAGTAACTTCCAAAACATGTGAGAAATGATACAAACAGCTGACTGCCTGGAGAGTCATGCAAAGTTCCTCTACAATGATGGTGCATTCATCTTCAGTCAAAAGGCCTAGAATATTCAACAAATTTTTTAATGAAGCAGGACTTTTGAAGGACTGTCATGCCTTGTCTTGACAAGGTTTGGTAATCACTCTTTGTGTCCTGCTTATCCAATTAAGACAACATACTATCAGCAGTTGACACAAGAGCATTTTCTTGTCCAGTGGCTTACTATTGCCATAAAGAAAGTAAACTCCATTTGGAGTTTCTTTGATGCCCACTATCTCTCTGAAGTAGATTGGTACTATCAGGAGCAGACATGTCTCATTGTCATAAAAAAAGAACCTATGTTATTAAAACATCTTAAATTCTGTAGATCTCTAAAGTGTCTGAAGATGACCTGTCTATCTAAAATATATGTCTGTTTGACCTTGAAAACATACCTAATATGACTACAAGGTTAATTAAATAGGTCACTGATTATTAACCTGCATTTCCTTATGATCATAAACAGTTGGTAATAAAAATTCTCAAGAATTAGAAATTTGCATTATATTGTTAAATGAGCTATATAGTTACAATGCCTTAACCAAGAGTAGAAATGTATGTATAGGCCTCTCTTCCCCCCTCCCCTCTGGGGCCAGAAGTTCTCCCCAGAGCTGCTCCCTTGCACGCTGGGCCTGGGCTGTGGGCTCAGTCCGGCAGGGGCAGTTCCTGTGCTTTGAGAGCCTGCCTAACTACAGGCAAGCTCTGTCTCAGTTCAGCCACATTCCTGGTCAGCAAGAGAGAGTGAACTTCTAGCAGACATCCATTGGAGGAGGGGTGAGTTTGCTCCTGGCCCGAGGGCTTAGGCTAGGAGGAATTCAGACTTTCCCCGCCCCCCCCCAGACTTCCTGGTCACCCTGCAGAGGCAGCTCCTCACTGCGGAGCTCTCCCAAATCCTGTCCCAGCCTTTATCCAGGCACACCTTCCTCTCTTCCCGCCTTCCCTCTGGGGCCACAAGATCTCCCCAGAGCAACTCCCTTGCGTGTTGGGCCTGGGCTGTGAGTGCAACCCAGGAAGAGGGAGTGCCTGTGTTTCAATAGACTGACTGAGGAAAGGTAGACCTTCTGACAGTGAAGTCCCTGCCCAACAAGGGAACCTGACCTGGTATCAGAAGACTCAATAGAGAGCATTTGAAGGAAGAGATGAGCAGACACCAAGGCAAGAACACCTCCAACAATCTAAAAAAACAACATGAAAACACCAGATCCCAATGACACTACAATAGAAGGACTTGAACCTCTTAAGTCAGAAGAAGCGGGAAAAAAATGCCATTATGAAAGCAATAGAGTCCCTTAAACAGGATATGAATAATTCCCTTAAAGAACTGGATGAGAAGTACAACAAAAAGATTGAAAAAATGAGTAAAGAAATGGATGAGAAATATAACAAAAAGTTCGAAGAAATGAGTAAATCCATGAATGATACACTGGGAAACCAAGAAAAAACAATCAAACAGGTAATGGAAACAGTTCAAAAATTGAAAATTGAAATAGAAGCAATGAAGAAAACACAAAACGAGGGCCGGCTGGATATGGAAAATCTAGGTAAATGAACAGAGACTACAGAATCAAGCATAACCAATGGGATACAAGAGATGGAAGAACGAATCTCAGAGTCTGAAGATACCAAAGAGAAAATAAATGCTCTGATCAAAGAAAACAGCAAATCCAACAAATTCTCTTCACAAAACATTCAAGAAATCTGGGACACAATAAGAAACCAAATCTAGGAATAATAGGGATTGAAGAAGGAGAAGAACTGCAGATCAAAGGCCCAGAAAATATATTCAACAAAATTATAGAAGAAAACTTTCCCAACCTAAAGAATGATATTCCTATGAAGGCTCAAGAAGCATGCAGAACACCGAATAGACTGGGTTAAAAAAAAAAAACATCGCCTAGCCATATAATCATCAAAACACAAAACATACAGATTAAAGAAAGAATATTAAGAGCTGCAAAAGAAAAAGGTCAAGTAACTTATAAAGGTAAACCTATCAGACTTACACCGGACTTCTCTATGTAAACCATGAAAGCCCAGAAGGTCCTGGATAGAGGTACTGCAGAAACTAAGAGACCATGGATGCAAGCCCAGACTAATATACCCAGCCAATCTATCGTTCACTATCAATGGAGAAAGCAAAATGTTCCAGGATAAGAACAAATTTAAACAATTCGTAGCCACAAACCCAGCCTTACAGAAAGTAATAGAAGGAAAATCGCAACCCAAGAAATCCAACATTGCCAACACTGCCTACAATAACTCAGACATCTAGCAACCCGTCATGATCTTAACTCAAAGAAGGGACACATACAAACTCTATTAAACTAATAAACAAAAAAATAATAATAACCGGAGTCATTAATATCACATAATATTAATGGACTCAATTCACCTATAAAAAGGCACAGACTAAGAGATTGGATACGAAAACCAGATCCAACATTCTGCTGTTTACAAGAAACACACCTCAACCACAAAGACAGACATCTACTTAGAGTAAAGCGTTGGGAAAATGTTTTTCAAGCAAACGGACTTAAGAAACAAGCAGGTGTGGCCTTTCTAATTTCCAACAAAATTGACTTCAAACTAAAGTCAATCAGAAGAGATGGAGATGGACATTTTATACTCATAACAGGAACAATTCATCAGGAAGAAGTCTCAATCCTGAATATCTACACCCCTAATATAAAGCCTCCTACTTATGTACAAGAAACACTTCTAGAACTCAAGGCAGTCATCAAACCACAGACACTAATAGTAGGAGACTACAACACTCCTCTCTCACCAATGGACAGGTCAATCAGACAGAAACCTAACAGAGAAATAAGGGAATTATTGGAGGTATTGAATTAAATGGACTTAACAGACATCTATAGAACGTTCCACCCAAATAGGAAAGAATATACCTTCTTCTCTGCAGCTCATGGAACCTTCTTGAAAATTGACCACATACTCAGTAACAAAGCAAACTTCCACAGATACAAAAAAATATTAGTAACAACCTGTGTCTTGTCAGACCACCATGGATTAAAGTTAGAATTCAACAACAATGCTACCCCCAGGAAGCCAACAAATTCGTGGAAGTTGAACAGTCAACTACTGAATCACCCCTTGGTCAAGGAGGAAATAAAGAAAGAAATTAAAGTCTTCCTTGAATTTAATGAAAATAAAGACACAACATACTCAAACCTATGGGACACTATGAAAGCAGTGCTAAGAGGAAAGTTCATAGCACTAAGTGCCCAATTAAATAAAATGGAGAAAGCACACATTAGAGACTTAACAGCACACTTGAAAGCTCTAGAAAAAAAAGGAAGCTGATTCACCCAGGAGGAGTAGAAGACTGGAAATAATCAAACTGAGGGCTGAAATCAACAAAATAGAAACACAGAAAACAATCCAAAGAATCAATGAATCAAAAAGCTGGTTCTTGGAGAAAATCAACAAGATCGACAAACCCCTACCCAAATTAATCAAACGGTAGAGAGAGAACATGCAAATTAATAAGATCAGAAATGAAAAGGGGGACATAACCACAGACACAGAGGAAATTCAGAGAATCATTACATCTTACTACGAAAATTTATATGCCACAAAGTTGGAAAATGTAAAAGAAATGGACATTTTTTTAGATAAGTACCATATACCAAAGTTGAACCAAGACCAGGTGAACAATCTAAATAGACCTGTCAGTCGTGAAGAAATAGAGGCTGTTATTAAAAATCTCCCTACCAAAAAAAGCCCAGGACCAGATGGTTTCAATGCAGAATTCTACCAGAACTTCCAGGAAGAGCTAATACCTATACTCCTTAATGTATTTCACAATATAGAAACAGAAGAATCATTGCCAAACTCTTTTTATGAAACTACAGTTACCTTGATACCAAAACCACACAAAGACACAACCAAGAAAGAGAATTACAGACCAATCTCACTCATGAAGATCGACGCAAAAATACTCAATAAAATACTGGCAAACCGAATCCAAGAACACATTAGAAAAATTATCCATTATGATCAAGTGGGCTTCATCCCAGAGATGCAGGGCTGGTTCAACATATGCAAATCTATCAATGTAATCCATCATATAAATAAACTGAAAGAAAAAAAACACACGATCATTTCATTGGATGCTGAAAAAACATTTGACAAAATTCAACACCCCTTTATGATAAAGGTCTGGTACAGATTAGGGATAAAAATGTTCATATCTAAATATAATAAAAGCAATATACAACAAGCCAAGAGCTGACATAAAATTAAATGGAGAGAAATCAAAGCCATTCCACAAAAATCAGAAACAAAACAATGTTGTCCACTCTCTCCATACCTCTTCAATCTAGTGCTTGAAGTTCTAGCAATAGCAATAAGAAAGCATAAGGTAATCAAGGGGATTCGAAATGGAAAGGAAGAAGTGAAACTTTCATTATTTGCAGATGTGCGACCCCACAAACTCTACCAAAGAATTCCTACAGCTGATAAACACCTTTAGTAATGTGCCAGGATAAAAGATCAACTCCAAAAAATCGATTGACCTCCTATACACAAAGAACAAAGAAGCATAGAGGGAAATCAGAGAAACATCACCTTTCACGATAGCTACAAATAGCATAAAGTATCTTGGGGTAGCTCTAACCAAGGACGTGAAAGATCTATGTGACAAGAAATTTAAGTCTTTGAAGACAGAAATTGAAGAGGACACCAGAAAATGGAAGAATTTCCCATGCTCTTGGATGGGTAGAATCAACATAGTAAAAATGGCAATTCTGCCAAAGGCAGTCTATAAATTCAATGCAATCCCCATCAAAATCCCAACAAAATTCTTCACAAACCTTGAGAGAACAATAATCAACTTTATATAGAAAAACAAAAAATCCAGGATAGCTAAAACAATCCTATACAATAAAAGTACTTCCAGAGACATTACCATCCCTGACTTCAAACTCTATTACAGAGCTACAGTAATGAAAACTGCTTGGTATCGGCAAAAAACAGAGATGGAATCGAATCGAAGACCAAGATCGAAGTCCCAGATTTTAATTCACAAACCTATGAACACCTGCTTTTCGACAAAGGAGCTCAAATTATACAATGGAACAAAGAAAGCGGCTTTAACAAACGGTGCCAGCATCTCTAGATGTCAACCTGTAGAAGAATGAAAACAGATCCATATCTATCACCATGCACAAAACTCAAGTCTAAATGGATCAAAGACCTCAATATAAATCCAACCACACTGAATCTGATAGAAGAGAAATTGGGAAGTAGTCTACAACACATGGGCACAGGAGACCACTTCCTATGTAAAAACCCAGTAGCACAGACAATAAGAGCAACAGTGAATAATTGGGACCTCCTGAAACTGGGAAGCTTTTGTAAAGCAAAGGACATGGTCATTAAGACAAAAAGGAAACCTACTGATTGGGAGAAGATCTTCACCAACCTCACATTAGACAAAGGTTTGATCTCCAAAATATATAAAGAACTCACGAAAGTAGACGTTAAAATTCTAATTAAACCAATTTAGAATGGGTTACTGAACTGAACAGAGAATTCTCAATGGAAGAAGTTCAAATGGCCAAAAGACACTTAAGGTCATGCTCAACCTCCTTAGCGATCAGGAAAATGCAAATCAAAACAACTTTGAGATACCATCTTACACCTGTCAGAATAGCTAAATTCAAAAACACCAATGATAGCTTATGCTGGCAAGGATGTGGAGTAAGGGGAACACTTATCCATTTTTGGTGGGAATGCAAACTTGTGCAGTCACTTTGGAAATCAGTGTGGCAGTTACTCAGGAAACTGGTAGTCAACCTACCTCAGGACCTAGCAATTCCACTCTTGGAAATATACCTAAGAGATGCCCAATCATACTAGAAAAACATTTGTTCAACTATGTTCATAGCAGCACTATTTGTAATAGCCAGAACCTGGAAATAACCTAGGTGCCCCTCAATAGAAGAATGGCTAAAGAAGGTGTGGAACATATACACTTTATAGTTTTACTCAGTGGTAAAAAACAATGACATCTTGAATTTTGCATGCAAATGATTGGAAATAGAAAACACTTTACTGAGTGAGATAACCCAGACCCAAAAAGGAGAATATGACCTATACTCACTCATAAGTGTATTCTAACCATAATTAAAGGTCTTTGAGCCCATTAATCGTGATCCTAGAGAAGCTAAATAAGAAGGTGAATCTGATGAAGATTATTTAGCTATCCACACCTTATATCTCTTGCCATGCTATGGACTCTCAGCCTTTTTCAGGTCCCTCCATCCATACTCCTTTACGCAGAGAGAAATGTCAAAGATTCAGCTGATGAGTATCCTATTTTGTCGTTCTTTTGCAGTTCTGGGATCAGAGATGAACCCCAATAGGACTCAGACCTTCAAATTTCTCTTCTGCTATCTTTTGTTAAACATATTCTGTAATGACTACCATGAAATAAAATGTATAAATAGTCAATTCAGTTTAAACGGATTTGGAATAGACAGTTATGGGTGACTGAGAAGGCAATGTAAATAGTCTATTAATACACAGAATTCCTTTTAGAAAGATAGTAATTATTGCAAAGAGATATGATACTGAAGATTTCAGAACATTGTGAATAGAGTAGAAATATCACGGAAATGTGCTAAGACACTCAAATGTGGAATTGTGTTAAATGTGCTTATAACAAAAATAGAACTGTGGTGTTAGTTGTTTTTTACTCTTTACTTTTTTGGCTCATTTCTCTTTTAGGGGCTGCCACCCAGCATCCAGATAAATCCCACACAGAGGCTTATTATTACTATTATTAATGTCCAGTCTTAGCTTGGCTTATTTCTTACCAGCTTTTCTTAACTCTGGGCCTTAACGTTTTCTTATTCCTCATTCCTTATTCACTCTTACTCCACGGTTGGCTGTGTCGCTGGGTAGCTGGCCCCTAGCATCCTCCTTTCTGTGTTCTCTTGCTCCTCCATCCTCTCAGATTTCTTCTCCTCTTTTATTCTTTCTGCTTGCCATCCCCCCTCCTATCCTTTCTCCTGCCCTGCTATTAGCTGTTCAGCTCTTTATTAGACCAATCAGGTGTTCTAAACAGGCAAAGTAACATAGCTTCACAGAGTTAAACAAATACATAATAAAAGAATGTAGCACATGTTTGCATCATTAAACAAATGTTCCACAGCATAGACAAATGTCACACATCTTAAAATAACATTCTACAACAGAATTGAATTCCCCATCAGTTATAGAAATCCTATATTAAATATGTTCACAAAATATAATGTGCTACATCAGAAAGCAGAAATATCTTATGTAGATATTAGTGAAAACACATTTTCTATGGTTCTTTTTTTATAGAATTTATAATTAAATCATACAATTTTTCTTCACTAAAATAGGAAAGCAGTCTTCACAATGTTAATGAAAGATTTCCCTACAGAGAAGATAATCCTTTTGTCGTGGCTTCCAATATGCCTGGTGGGATGGTGACTGATTTCTTTTTTTGCATGTACAATTTGTTTTATTGTTATTTAACAGAGTTCAGGGTTTGTCTTTAAATCAGGCTGCACACCTTTCAAAAGTCTGACATCTCTCCTCATGCCAAACTGGTTTCTGCTAGCAATATTTCATTAAATTCAAAAGAATAAGTTTTAATTTTGAGGAAAAGACAAGTCCAGTTCTGAGAACAATTAACTTTAGTCTTACTTAAAACAAAATAAGGGCTGTTTTATGCTGCTTTATCCAGCCTTCTCCTCACACAGAACCGGGAATATAATTCTGTCTCAGGCAGGAACTGACACTGACAGGCACCTGTATGCACACAACATCACACAGGAGCACACGTACTCATACACAAATGCACACACCAAAGTTCTGAGCATGTACAGTGGAAAAGGCTTTGCTGGTATTGATCAAAACCCCTGGAGTCAACCTTCAATCTAAACTTAGAGGGCAAGATATTCTGATCTTGAGTCTATGTTAAAGCAATCTATTGTCATGTTCTGAAACAGGAAAATTTTGGATTGTATCATCATTTTCTACTTAAAATTCTAGAGACAATCTCAAAAAGCATGATTTTTCATTTTCTGGAAGGCAGGAAGGATTCCACAGATTTAAGTTGAGTTAAAAGCAGAACAATTCCAGCAAAGGTAAAGAGGCAGCGCACAAAGCTGCCAGCATCTGAGGGACCAAAGGAGATGCAGTCCATTCTACCGGCCTAGTCGATACTAACAAAACAGGAAGTTTATGGCTCTGCATAATAAATTTCCACTGGGACAAGTTGATGTTAGGCCTGCTAAGGCTTGGGCAGAGGGCACTGTGAGTAAGGAACATTTAGAAGAAGAGTTTCAGAGTCCCTGGAGATGCCCCTCCACTTGTGTTGTCACAGCAGCCTGGCCAACTGTCTGCTGCAAACAGGGAAAAACAGCTTTTCTGTGTCAGCCCATTTAATGGAGAAGACGGAAAACTCTACCACCTGATGCCATAGTGCAGTCCCCTTCACTGCTGACTTTAGGGCTGGTCACTGCCTGTGACAGCCTGTGGACACACATTCTCTACACTTTGACAGTGATTTTTCCCTTTAATCTCGGAAGAATCTAGTAGTAACAAGGTGGTTACATTAACTGCACCTACAGAGAATAATTTGGAAAACCACCACCAAACATTCCTCAAGACCAAAATACTGTGAATGTTCTGTTGCTCCTCTTTTCTGAAATCAGCTCTGAAGTTTTAACTATTGCTTTCCCATGACACTGTCGGAGAGCAAATCCACAGCCCACGGCTCCACAGTTAGAGGCATCCTAAATCTTCTGGACATGCTATCAATGCTGGGGTTGACTTCAATAAAATCTGGGATTCCCACTCCTTCCACTGGTTGGGAAAAAGGCTCTACTCTCAGCTGAGTTCCATGAGACAGACTCCTATTTAAGACGTCATTTCCGCACCATTTACCATAAAAGGTTCCTGGCTAAGTTTCATACCTAATATCTTGTCAGGGTACTGAGAAAAAGAAACTAAGATGACCACCCCACCAAAAACTCTTAGATGGTATAAAATATTCGTACTGCTTTTTCTTTGCTCACTTATTTTTCTGGAGGGGGGGGTTGTTTTTTCGTTTTGTTTTTGTTGTTTTTCTTTTTTTTGTTTGTTTGTTTTATTTTGTTTTCCTAGAAGTGCCCAGGTGAGCTTAAGGCTGCCAGACACACGCACATGCACATCTAGAGAAGCAAGGCTTCTTTCTATTCCATCTGCAGGTATCAGGAGATGGAAGAAGGGGTAGGGGGCAGGAAGGAAGAGAGAAGACGGGGAAAATCCACCTCCCCAAATCCCACAAGGCAACCTACGTGCCAAGCATAACAGAAGTGTGTGTTCCCCAACAACTGGCTAACACTGCTTAATATTCTGCTGGTTTTCCTCAGACATCTATTTTGAACAAAATTTAAAAATACAGGAGATTTTTGAAATAATTTAATCCTGGAAGAAATCAAAACTCCAAAAGTAGGAGCAAAATCATCTTTCACTAAATCAATCCCTTTTCCTTTCTTTTTTATTTTCTTAAACATTTTATTCATGTTCTACAGAGATTTCTTTATCATTTGCTTTCTTCTCAATCCTTAGGAGTTGAGGGGTATTGAATCCATCACTACTTTGATGACACAGGAAAGATTCCAGATTCACATTTCCAAGTACCAAGAGTTCCCTCTAATGCCAGGATCCAGTCAACCTTCCTCTACTTCTGCTGAACACAGCAATGCCCATTGATATCTCTGAAGCATAATTGCATCTTAGGTCGGTATTTCTCCAAGTGAAGCAGCTGTTTGGAATTTAATGATCCCCTTCCTTTTTGTTCATGGAATATCAGAACCCATGCTGAGGTATGAACAACATGAACTAGGGCCCAGGTCCAATATTGACATGGTACATACATCCCTCTTTGTTGCTCTTACAAAAGATACACTCAGTTCTGGGCTTTGTTAATGCCACCAGAAGACAGACTGAAGTGTGTTGTGTCACACACACACATCTCACACCATTCACAGGTGGAGCTGTAACAATCTACATGACTCAGCTGAGTTCACAAGGACATGTCAATGAAGAGCTGAACTGGGGACCTCATGTAGAAGGGAGAGACAGCAGAGAGCTCTGTCTCTGCACCACGTGAGGATGTAGAGCTGAAGCAGAAGTGCGGTACTTTGGAGGGACCTGTGACTCACTGTTCCAGGTCCCTTCTCCCATAAACGTCTCTGAAATCCTGACTGAAGTTTCCTGCCTTTGGGATTCTCTAATATGTTGAAGGCAATGAGGTTTTTCTGATCTCAGTATGGGAGGCAGGCAGGGAGAATAGGGGCCATGCATATCTCTGTGTGTGTGCCATGGTGAGTGGACAACCTCGGATGGCAGTCTTTCCTCTTCACCTTCTTTGAGACAGCCTTTCTTTGTTGTTTTTTCACTGTAGAACAGTCTCCTCAGCCCTGGCATTTCTGGAGATTCTACTGTCTCTGCATGCCATCTCACCATAGGAACCGTGAGAGTGCATATACTTCCGCTGTGTCCAGCATTTACATGGATTCTGTGAATTAAAACTAAATTCCTTACCATTGCATGGCAGGTACTTTCCACCAAGCCATTTCTCTTCCTAGCACCATTCCAGGACATTTCAGTTTTAGGGTTTCACGAGAATTAGGATATTCGCATTCAGGTGCAACATTCCCTATGGGTGAAAAGCCAGAGTTTAAGACCCTGTGTGTGGATAGAGAGATGGCTCAGTGCTCCAGGGCATGTTTCTACTCCTCCAAAGGACCAGAGTTAAGCTCTCTGTAACCACATCAGGTGGCTAACAGCTGACTGGATCTCAGTCTCCAGAGAACCTATACCCTCTGAACTCTTGGGGCACATGCACTCACATGCAGACACCCACAAACACATAATTTTTTACATCTAATTAAAAGCAGCTGTGTAATGCACACACTATGGCATTATCTTTACGGTTAATGCTGCAAGAGGAGGAAATAAAAGGTTGTAAGAAATTGTTTTGTTTCCTGAAAGGTGAAACCTTATTGGAAGCCAGGCTTTCTTGTGTGCTTCTGTATCTAGTCCCATGCTCAGGAGGCCGAGGCAAGCTTGAACAGCAGAACAAAACCCATCTCCCAAAATTTGGGGGAAAAAAAAAGCTTTGCTCTTTGCTTTAAAAGCAAAAAGTAGTTAGAATGCACGGTAAAAACAGTTTGTTGAGAACCCGGAGTCTAGCTCTGCTTCCCAGACAAGGTTGTGTTCCCAGCAAACATCCATGTGCACCGCGCACCCTGCTGGACACGTTCTTCTCTGCAGTCACCTCACAAACATCAGGGAAAGAGGCTCCCGACAAGGCACAGCACAAGGCCAGGGACTCAGCTCTGCCCTCTAGGGGATGAATGGAGCCAGGCACGATCTCCAGAGGTGCCCCTGAGACAAACTGGACAAGAAGCAGAAACCCAGCTACTTGGAGACAGTTGGCACCTGCATCTCAGCCCTCAGAAACACCATTCTCTACTGGAACAGTGAAACTATAGTCCTGGACGATTAAGACTCTAATGACGGCATCCGTGAGAGAAACTCGCTGCCCTGAGTCTCTTGTGCTGTCTTCCTGCCATGGCTCCCATAGTTGCCTCAGCTCCCAGGACAAATCAGGAAACTGTTTAGAAAGGGGATCAGATTGGAGAATCTGGGAGGGGAAACTGGAGGGAGGAAATAAGAGAAGTGGGGAGAGAAGGGGAGAAATACAACCTGATTTACTAAAAACAAATGGGAAAATCAGAATTTCTGAGGCAGAGGAAGAAGAATATTTATCAATTATTCATGTTAGATGATCACTGGCATCTTTTTTTTTTAAATTTTGAGGCACTCAGTAAAGTCCCACCCACCAGACAAGACAAGGATCCTGGGTATGGGTTCCATCAAAATTACTGAGCTGTTGGACTGGCTGGCTAGGACTGCTTTTGTAGGGGACAATGTCACCCATGTGGTTTTTTTTAATTAAAAATTTTCATTTATTTTATATCCCAACTGCAGTTCCCCCCTCCCTCCTGTCCTCCCATTCCCTCCCCCTGCCTCCCCTCTGCCCCCCATCTACTCCTCTCTTGTTTCTGGTTCAAAATGGTCACCCATCATTTTAACACATAACTTTTCCAACAGGTTTAGACCACAAGGCTGGAACATCATCTCTAAGCTCAAGCTCCTGATGCTGAAGGATCTCTTGCTACTGGGGAAAAAGAACTGCATTCACGCGAGCAGAGTTGTTTCAGCCACTGTGTATGTTACTTTGCTATTGTTGGGACACTTCACCATGACCCGATAAACTTTTGGAAGGAAGGGTTTGTTTGGCTTATGGTTCCAGAGAGATAAGCGTGCATTGTGGAAGCTAGCAACAGGTAGAGGAGTTCTAACAGAAGCTAGGTGTAGTAAGGAGGCCGCTTGTTGGTTCCTGGCCTCTTAGCCCCAAAATAATCTCTCAGAAACTGAATTGTTTAAATCACTGCTTGTCCCATTAGCTCTAGCTTCTCACTGGCTAACTCTTACATCTTCGTTTAACCCATCTCCATTAATCTGTGTATCAACACGAGGTCGTGGCATTGCAGCAGAGTTTTAGCATGTCTGTCTCTGGCAGAGGCTCTGTGGCATCTCTCTGACTCTGTCTTTCTTTTTTCCAACATTCAGTTTTGTGAGGGTCAGCTATGATAATCTAAGTCTGGACAGAAAGGAAATTCTTTACTTCCTCCAACCATTATCACCTGGGACTCTGGCCATCAGTAAATTTAAATGGTGTATCAATAGTTTACCCTGAGATAATGCCTGACAGGCCAGATTACCTGAACCCCACCCAAGAGCAGACAATTCAAAGGAAATTCCTGGTATTCCAAGCACTGTAATAGAAACACCTGCCAGAACTTCACCAGGACATCCCTAGACAAATGTCAGCCAATCTGGGGTCCTAAATTTCAGAGACCCCTCACCCCTACCTTTACTATTATAAAAACCCAATTCTAATTGAGCTTGGGGCTCTCTGGATATTCCAATACGTTGGACATGTGGAGAGACAGAGTTTGCAAACTTGATTAAAATAAAGGCTCTTTGCTTTTACATTTGGGACTCAGTCTCCTTTGTTGGCTTTTGTGGGGACCCACGGATTTGGGCGTAACAAGTTTAATTTTCCCTGTCTAGCTCTGTTCCCCTATAGCTCTGCTATAGGCCCAATCAGTCCCTTGAATTATTAATGGTAATCACAACATACAGAGGGAGATCCCACATCAGCTAGGGGCTCATGTCTTGAATTCTCTCTCTCTCTCTCTCTCTCTCTCTCTCTCTCTCTCTCTCTCTCTCTCTCTCTCACACACACACACACACACACACACACACACACACACACACACGAAAGAGAGAGAGAGAGAGAGAGCGAGAGAGAGCGAGAGAGAGATACACACAGGGAGAGAATACATAAAGAGGAATAAGGTCATGGCATTAGCGGGAAAGTGAATGGAATTGTAATTGATTGTGATAAACAAAATAGACAAGATGCAGAAAGACAGATACTTGACAAGTTTTCCTCCAAGGGAGGAATCGCTTGTGAGTTTGTATTTGAGTGTAATGGTTGGGGGGCACCTGAAACCAGAAAGGAGATCAGGATAGGGGAACAAAAGATGTTAAATGCGTTAGAGAGTAAGTGTAATTATGCAGCAACCAGGAAGGAGTACGCTGGGGCCATTAGGAAGAAGGGTACCAGCGAGATGGAGACACAGGATAGGACAGGGTGATAAAGTAGGTTGAAAAATAAAAATAAAGAAACTATGAAAATGACATAATGAATCCTATTATTTAATGTGCTTAAAAAGTTAGTACCTTAACATTAATTAAGGTACTAGAGAGATGGCTCAATAGTTAAAAGGGCAAATACTCTTGCAGAAGACTGTAGGTTCAGTTCTCAGCACTCACATCTTATGGACCACAACTGCCTGAAACTCCAGCACCAGAGGGGATCTGAAAGCCTGTTCTGGTTTTTGTAAGGAACACCTGAATACACAAATGCACACACACACACACACACACACACACACACACACACACACACACTCACACATCTGTAAAAAAGAACAAAAGATTTGGGGGTGGGGTTCAAAAAAAGATTTCTCTGTGTAACAGCTCTGACTGGCTTTCCTGGAACTTGCTTTGTAGAGAAGGCTGGTCATGAACTAACAGAGATCGCCTGCCTCTGCCTTTGGAGTACTGTAATTAAAGGTGTGCACCACTACCACCGGGCTTAATAAAAGCTTTTAAACAACTACTAATTTTAAAAATCTGGCTTGGCAATATAACAGGGCAACAGAAATCAGACCATATTTGAGGCAGCAGAAAACAAAATCACACCAGAGGAAACTACTACCAAAGTAAACAAAAGTGAGATTCTCCCCACCACAACCACCATGTCCAGTCTCTCAAGAAGTTGCCTTTCTCTGTGATCAGACTGACTGAGTCCCCATTGTGCATCTGTCAGAACAATCTCACAAGTTGTGGGGGTCGGGTTTTGTCAAATTGAAACCAAACTAACATATCCGAGAAAAGGACATCTCAGTTGAGAAATTACCTCATCTAATTTACATATAGATGTAACTGCATAGAACTTTCCTGAATAATATTTGGTGGTGTGGGAGAGACGACCCATCCATTGCAGGCAGTGTTATCTCTGGCCATGTCGACCTTGGGTGTACAGGAAAGCACACTGAATAAGCCATAAGAAAGGAGCCTACAAGTAAGCATCCCTCTCCCTTGTTTCCACTGCAGTTCCCCTCTCTGGGTTCCTGTCCTGAGCTCCTGCCTTGACTTCCTCTATGATGGACCACAACATAGAAAATGGAAGAAATGCTTTCCTGCCCAAGGTGCATATGCTCATGGTTTTTAATCACATCCCTAGAAAGCAAACTAAGACACATTGCAAAACAATATCCTAAATAGACAATGGCAAATTTACCAAGGCATGCTAAACAGGAGTGCCACAGAATGTTTCAGCCTACAACAAAAAGATAGAGCTATTACAGGACTTGGTGAAAGATGAAATTTATGGGAAACTGAAATGATCTCTGCTCTGCTACATCTGCTCACATTATGCTGTTTCCCCACATTTATATTTTGTGGGGAGCATATCTATGTCATCTTCTTGTAGTGCAGTATTTCTGAAGCCTGGAACCCTAGACAGGACAGGCTGGGTAATGCTCTTTGTGAGCATTCTTCTGTACATCATAGATTTAGTAGCATCCCTGCGTTCTTTTTACTAGATACCAGTGAATATACCCCATCTCAATTTTGACAAGAAGGTGCACATGTCTTAAGGACAGAGCTGAGAGGAACACATTCTGATTGGGAACTTTTTAAATCATTTATTGATACTGATGGCAAATATCCAATAAAAGTTCATGCCGAATAATTCCTTCTTTCACTTTTCTGTATTTTAGGAAAAAGTAATAATGTAATATGCACATTAAATTGACAATTTGTGTCTATAGAGATGTTTTAAGTTGCTAAGAACACATGCTTCTCATGAAAAACCCACACGACTATTCACAGCCTCATGCAACTCAAACTCTGGGGGATTCAAAGCCTTATTCTAGACTCCACAAGCTCCCACACATATTTGGTGCACATAAACTCATGCATACTTATGTGCATACGTGTTAAATAAATAAATAAATTAAGAAATAAATATTCTTTAAAATTTAGAAATGTGTGTATAAAAAGTAAGTCCACTGCTAAAATATAAAACAATGTGAAGGTGCAGCTCTCTGGACCCTGGTCTTGAGAGGTATATCCTGTGCCCCAGCCCCACCCAACTAGCCCCCAGACACCTGGGAACACTCTCCCCATACCCACATCTCTGACCACCAGAGTCTTGATTCTGGTTGCCCCTGGATAGGTGAGTGTCTGGGTTCGAAGAGGTGAGTGTCTGGGTTCACAACTGGAGGGCCCAGCAGGTCTCTGGACTATAGCCCCAGAAGGCACATCCTGTGCCCCACCCCCACCAAGATAGGCCCCAGGGACTTGGAAGAAATGTCCCCACACCCACAGTCAACCCCCTCCACATCTCAGACCACCAGAGTCTTGGTCCTGGCTGCCCCTGAAGAAGTGAGTGTCTGTCTTCCCATCTGGATGGTCCTGCTCTCCAGGCCCTAACCCACAGAGAAACATCCCATGCCCCACACCAACCACCAAACCCCAGAGACCACAGAGCAACCATTCTCCACTGCATCTATGACATCTGGAGCCTAGGCCATGACTGCACCTGGAGAGGAGTCCCCAGAGCCTCATCAGCAACTACCAGATACATGGTGCAGCCTGAAAGAGGAGGAAGAAAGAACACCTAAGCCACAGGCCCTACCTGCATCAATTGGAGGAAGAGATGGGTAGACACCAAAACAAGAATACATTTAGCAACCTAAAGAACAATATGGCAACACCTGAACCTAGTGGTCCTACAAAAAGAAGACATGAACATCCTAGCCTAGAAGATGCAAAGAAAATGTCCTTAAATATAACTTTCTGAAGATGATAGAGAACCTTAAAGAGGAAATGAAAAATTCCCTTAAAGAAATGGAGGAAAAGATAAACAAAAATTGAAAGAAAGCAATAAATCTCTTAAAGCCAAGAAAACCAAGAAAAAACAATCAATCAAGTGCAGCAAAGAGCTGAAACAATTCGAGACTTGATAAATGAAATAGAGTCAATAAAGGAAACAAAAACCAAGGGAATACTGGAAATGTAAAATCTGGGTAAACAAACAGGAGCTACTGATGCAAGCATAACCAACAGATTACAAGAGATGGAAGTGAGAATCTCAGGAACTGAAGATATAATAGAGAAAGCTTGACGTGCCCAACTATCTCCCAGTCTCAGTCATGGGAGAAGCAGAATTCTACTGTAGATGTTGTAACCTGCAGGGCTTTGGTCTCTCTGACACCCTTGTGACTTCTCTGAGATCACGTCCCACAGTTCTCTACCTCCCTCCATCATCCCCCACCATGCTTCCATCCCAGCTGCTCCTCCTCACCTGTGCCAGGTCTTCTCTGAGCTCCAGCAACTGTCATCACTCTACCTGGAACGCTCTTTCTCCTTTACTGCTGCCAAGGGGCCACACTCTCGCTGCCTTTACGTATTCATTCGAAACCTAGAGGATCCGGGAAATCTTTCCTGGCCACTCTGTTTCTCTGTAAAGAGCGTTATCTTTGATCTTCATTTTCCCAAAACTGGTCTACGTGTGTCCTTTCTTATCACTTATCAATATGAAAATATTTCTTATAGATTTATGAACGACATGGCTAACTACACATTTGACACACTACAAAGGAATATCCCTGAGGATAAAATTCATTCATCTGCTATATCCACTGACCTCACCTCTGTGTCCCAAACAGTGCCTGGTACAGCCCACCCAAAGTGTTTATGGGATGAAGATAACAAATGAATGGAGAATCCGTGGGACTGAGCATATGAAATCAGACAAGTATCCATGCTTCTAGCCATAAAACTTCAATTGAACCTCCTTTCAGGGCACGGACTCAGATTTTACTGAGGCATGGCCAACTAAAACCTTTCCAAGGTGAAAATGAGGTCAACCCTTCCTTCCTTGTATCCCTGTTGGGAGATGGGTCCTATCCCAGGGTGTTTATGTGATATGAACTTACCATAAGTCTAACTGGACGCAGAATACAGCAGAAACATAACAAACCAGCAAAACATGGGAGCTGGCAGAAGTGCTCCCCAGAGGACCTGCTGGTGTTGTCTGAACAAAACCACGTGATGTAGGAAAGAAAAGTAAGGCTACCCTTTTTAGGTCTGCTTGTTGTGTGTCATTCTTGAGGCAATCAGCCTGTAGAATGAATGCTTGCTCGGTGGTGAGCATCGATGAGGTTTAGCAATTTCTTACAGTGTTTGTCAGATCCTTGCTTTCTCCAAATGTGTCTTTAGGAAGACCCCCACAGCAAGAAGCAGAAAAACAGACAACAGGTGAAGGAGGAGGCAGAGCACACTCAGTGTTCTCCGAGGGACTTTGGAAGGTTGGGGAGTGACAACAGAGAGCTGAAGAGGACAGGGACCTGTGTCCTGAACTCCACAGTTGTGACACACTTTCCTGCATTCCCAATTCCTCTTCCCACAGAGCCCAGCCCTTTCAAAAAGCAGTTTCGTGCAAAAGGAATTACTTAGTCAAAGCCACAATCCCCAGCCCTACCCCATCCTCAGGTTATACCACTCGCTTGCAAAAGAGAGGTGCAAACATCATCAGGAGCAGCTGTGAGTTTAAAAAGGAAGGGGGAGCTAGTTTGGGTAGGAGGTACCTAGAAGGTGTCAGTTGCTACAGGCTTTTCAGGGAGTCGAACCAGAATGGGATGCCTAAGGAAGGGCAGTTTCCCTTTGTCTGGGCACTGATTGGAGCCACCTGCGGCTCCAGGCAGCTGTGACAGAGCATGGACAGCCAAGTTTTCTCTATACCATGGAGACATGAGGCACAACCATCAGATGCCCCATCTCTCCAGGAAGGCAAGGATTACTCCAGCAAGCAGAAGGACAGTGTCAGGACTGCTATTCCTGGATTCCCCAAGGATTCGTTTTCCCAAAGAAAGTACTTGCCCTTTGCCCGGAGCTAGCCATGAACTCTTGTTAGTTCCTTAGGCTTCAGGCTGTGTCAGACTCTCTGAAAACAGACAAGCCTGATATGTAGATACAAACTTAACATTGGCTTCCATTCTCCCAGTAGGCCCTTAGAAAGGCCATTCTGTAATCCTCTAATAGAGGTGCTTTACTTGCCAGCTAGCCATTGCCACTATGAACAGCCAGAAAGAAGAAGGTTGATGCATCAGGCCATTCTTCTTGGAATGCTCCTCCCAGTTGCGCTTAGAGTGTACTGTGTCCTATGTGTGAGTCCGCCTGACCTCTGATGTCCCAGAGGCTCTTCTCAGGGACCTCCCTGCCCAGCAGACCTTTCCTGCCCTTCCTGTGTCCCTCCTCACACTGCTGTGTGTTTTCTCCTACAGGAGTTCCTTTGGTTTTCTGAAAGCCAGAAGGTGCCAGAAGGCTTCACTCTGTTACCCCTCCTGCCTTCCCAATCCATGTTTCTTGCTTCACTCTGTCCCTCCCCCAGGGAGCCTCTCTCTCACTCTGGCTCCCCTCCACTTCTCCCTAGGCAGTCCCCTCCTCTACAGCCCAACTCCAGTTCCTTCTCCTCCTCACCCCCAGGACCAGACCAGATAAGTCCCATTCCATTTTTAGATGATACTAGCTCCCTTCTCTCACAGGCTGAATTGACAGCTGTTCCCTCCTTCCCTGCTCCACCCACCAAACACACCCAGTGTTTTCCACAAGGCAAAGTGCTTACAGACAGTGTGCTATACCCACAGAAATGTGTATTCGTCAGGACAAACTTATGCCCGTGGGGAGCTCCCAACACACTTAAAAGCAGCAGCCTCTGAACGTCTAGAAATGACAACTTTATTTCAACAGTTGTGGTGGCATAACTTTGCCAATTAGAAATTTTCCGCGAAATCATAGACATAGATATGACAATCATCATCAAATTTGATAAAATACACCGATGGTCGGGCGTCTACTTTGCCAATCATTTTGCCCACTCTTTTTGTGCCATCATCATTGGTATATTTAATATGTTTTCCTATCATACCATCCACAAATTTCTGGTCTACATCTTGTGGAGGAATCTCATTGTACTCTGACAGGATACGAAGATCGCCCTCTTTATAATCATCCAGAAGCTCGTACATGTATAAGATGGGATCATTCGTATAGGTAATGTAAAAGAAGCTATTAAGAATAGGCGCTTGTGACAGAACCATCCCTCTCCACTGATCTTTTGAGCCATGCTCACCCTCAAATGTGTGCTCCACCACTTTGCCAATTATGGCATTAGCAAGGTTGGGATCAGGGACTGGGGATGGTTTTACTGTTTCAGAGAGCACTTTAAGGGACAGCACTCTTTCATCTTGGTGAAGTTCCAATGCAGAGACAGCATCTATGTCATCATACTTCAACAAATAGAGAGAGGGATTTACGGCCACACGATCCAGAACCGTTCCTCTCCAATGGGTGATGAGCCCATTTTCGTCCTTCCACTTGTGCGAGATTCTGCAGCCCACAATGTTCCTTTCGGCCAGCGAGGAAGATCTGCTCCTCCGCCTCTTCTGCACAGGCGCTTTCTTGGTCAAATTTGCAGATTCGTTGGTGTTGTTGTTACAGGATGCATGTCCAGCAGCTGCATCTGCGGGGTCCCCTTGGCCCTCAGTGGCCCAGAAAGACCGGGTGCTGGTGCCTGGGTCCATGGCTGCATTGGAGAAAAGGGAAGAGACAGTTAGCTGAGGGGATAAAGAGTCAACTTACTCAACCTCCCCTGCCCCCCCCCCCCTGTTAGATGCCTCCACTCCAGAAATCTGGTCCCTAACCGGCCCCCACCCCACCCCCAGAAGCATGAGGGCAATGCTGGACACCTCTCTGGGTGCCTGCTGCTGTGCTGTGCTCTCCTGGGTTCCCTGGTGTTGTTGGGAAGGGCTGGAGAGCTGCAGTGGGGCAGAGGATGTGGACCCGGATTTGGACCTCCAAAGTGCTGGAACCAGTGACTCTTAAGATCAACTGTCTTCGCCCTGTGCTTCGCTCCCCACAAGGCCTGAGCAAACCTGTTTGGAAACAGAGAGGAGAAGCATGGCAAAGCTTACCCTTCACCTTACCCTTCTCCTCAGTGTCCTGAGCATTCCTCCAGGAATTTGCCTTTTCTCCCCACTAATGCCCTCATGAAATTATTAGTGAACATGAATATCCCTTCGCTTTCATTGAAAAACTTTGAAGGGGGATGTGTGCTAGCACATTACACTGCAGTTTTGACCTAGTCTCTCCCTAATTTTTACTGACTTTCACTATCTTTCATTTAGATGGGGTTTTCTCTTGTGGTTCCCCCCCCCTCTTTTCTGCTTTAGGCTATGAAAAAGTAATCATGTTTATACCTTAAGTGCTATGCAAATTTCTTGAAACTGACATGAAGGACATGATTTCAATTCTTTCATTTCAAGGCCTCACAGCAAAATACAATTCCATTTTCCTATTAGTGCTTTCTAAGGACATTACATTTTTTAAAATTAGTTTTTCTTTTTATTTAATACTCAATTATTTCTTCGCCGATGTGTAAAGTTTGATTTCACAGTCATCTGTAGCTTTCTCATAATCTCTGAGTTTTGGAAGAATAGTGCCACGATACCTGGTAACAAAATTTATTCATCAGAATGTATATCTTTGTTGAATATCTTAAGTTCTCAGGAGAAAAATAATCAATTTCTAATCTGTGAATTAAGACTTGGTCTCTTTAACAAATAAGGGTGTGATAATTTATTTTTTTTCTTCTTGGTTTTTTGAGATAAGGATTCTTTATTTAACACTCCTGTCTGTCTTAAAACTCGCTCTGTAGACCAGGCTGGCCTTGAACTCAATGAAATCTAGCTGCCTCCCAAGTGCTGGGATAAAGGGTGTGTACCACCACCATCTGGCCTAATGGTTTTTGTTTTATTTTTTCTCTGTTTTTGTATGCTTGTTTGTTTTTGTTTTGTTTTTCGAGACAGGGTTTCTCTGTAGCTTTGGAGCCTGTTTTGGAACTAGCTCTTATAGATCAGGCTTGTCTCGAACTCACAGGAGTTCACCTACCTCTACCTCCAGAATACTGGGAATTAAGGTGTGTGCCACCACCGCCCAGCTCTGGAATAATGTATTTATAAATTTGTGTATCATCAAATCCATTCTTAAGTTGCTATTTGATGCATTAAAACTATAAAATATAGCAAAATCAAAAACAATAAAAAGAAAATAAACACATCCAACCCCATAAATAATAAATTATGAATCTGAAACACAATATTTACGCTAACAGCACAGCTGCTATTAAAGAAGAAAATGACTAAATGGTAAAAGAACAATAATTTTGATTCAATATTTAAAGTATAAGAGGATATTAAGCTACTATTGATTTTTTAAAGATGTCTATACTCAATGGCAATGCAAGGGAATATTCATTCTGTCTTTATAGACAGCAATCAGCAGATAGGCCATAGTTTCTCTAAGGTCACAGGTAAACTCACACCTGAGATTGGAATATCCTAACTGTGGTGGTTTGAAAACAAAATGATCCACATACGCCCTTAGGAAGTGGCATTATTAGGAGGTGTGGCATTGTTGGAGCACCTGTGGCTTTGTTGGAGGAAGTGAGTCACTGGGGACAGGCTTTGAGGTTTCAGTTGCTCAAGCCAGGCCTAGTGTTTCTGTCTCTCTCTCTGCTGCCTGTGGATCCAGATGTAGAACTCTCAGCTACTTCTCCAGGTTCATGTGTGCCTGCATGCCTCCATGCTTCCAGTCATGATGACAGGACAGACCATATTTTTGTTTGGAGGAATGTGAATTAGAGAAACAATTGAATGCTTTAAGATGGTGAAGATGTAATTGAACATGTGGGCCATGTTCCAGCCTCTGCAAGCAGAAGAACTTGGCAGCTTCGGCCATGTGGCACTCACTGGCCTTAAAATAAAGGATAGAAGAAAGGCATTATGGAATTGCCCTTCGTGACTGAGGAAGGCTGCTGAGACAAGGCATGTGTCAGCGGTGTCTGTGCATGGAGATCTAGAGAGAACACTGTGTGAAGTTGTAAAGTTGAAGCCTGGATTACCTTGGAGACCCCAAGGTGCTGGAGATGCCCAAGTCATGGGATACCTGATAAAGGAAGCTACTAATGGGGAGGGGGACCCGCCCAAGAGAAAGAAGTGTGTTGCAGTCAACTAAGCTGAATGAATTGGAGATATGAAGGTTTTTTTGACATCAGATATGGAGATGCAGAATTTGGAGTTTGCTTGACTGTTTTTTAGTTTTACTTTGGTCCGGTATTTTCTCACTATATCCCCTTTTTATGTGTTCTGTTTTATTACTTTGATTTTACAGGGGATTACAGTTGATTCATACAGACTGCATGAATCTCAGAAGAGACTTTGAACTTACTGACTTTTAAACAAATTTGAGACTGTCATACACTATGGGAACTTTTATAATTATACTTAATGCTATTAGCCTGTGGGGGCCAGGGCAGGAAATTTGGTGGTTTGAAAGAGAATGGATCCCATAGGCTCTTTTGTAGTGTTGCTATTAGGAGATACTGCCTTGTGAAAGTAAGTGTGACATTGTTAGAAGAAGTATGTCACTGTGGCCAGGCTTTGAGGTCTCAGATGCTAAAGCTAGGCCCAGTGTGGCATTCTTCTTCTGCTGCCTGTTCAATATGTTGAACTCTTAATTCCATCCCTAGCACCATGTCTGTCTGAATGCTACCATGTTTCACTCCATTATGATGATGGACTAAACCTCTGAACTCTAAGCTGCCACCTCAAATATTTTCTTTATAAGAATTGCTGTGGTCATGATGTCTCTTAACAGCAATAAAAATCGTAAGTAATATAGAAGTTGGTACCAGGGACTCAGTTATTTCTGTGATAGGACAAACCATGGTCATGGTATCTCCTCAAAGCAGTAGAAATCTTAATTAATACAAGGACTCTTAGCCAGTTTCCTTCTCAGCAGTTGGACCCTACCTTTTGTTCCTTTGGGTCTTTTTGTGTCTGGTTTATGTTCCCTAGCATAAAATTTGATAATCCATTAATCTCAAAACTATCCTTAAGAGGTGAAACCAAGAAAGAGCTTATGTCATTGAGTATATGCACTCAGAAGAGATAGTATGACTCTAGTACCTGTCTTTTCTTCATTTCATGTCTATCTATGGGAGAAATTGTCTTCCACCAAGATGAACACACACAGTGATGCATTGGGCCATCATTGGTACAAAGCAGTAGATCCAATTATCACGTGTTGAAACCTCCAAAATTATCTATTCTTTTTAAGTTGACTTGTGTTATAATATTTTCACTATATGTGACTAAGTCAGTGGACAAACCATATTTTTATTTGTTTACTTTTTGATGGATAGATGTGCTGTTCTGTATTGATTTAATATGAATAACGGTACTGTATATTTATGTACATTTTGTACATATTTTGTTTGGATTTGTTTTTATTTCTGTTATATTTATATTAAGGGAAGAACTGTTTGGCCATATAGTAGCCCTATAGTTAATTGTTTGAGGAACCTCTAGTGGTTCCCAAAATGATTGTGAGAGTTTATAGTCACATATAGATAAGAATTCCATTTTCTCAAAAGCCCTCAACAAGTATACCTTGAATTTTCATCATTGCCATTCTATTACGTGTGATGTATTATCTCACTGTGAAATGATTTGAATTTCCTTGTGATGTCAAGCACTTTATTACTATTTTTAGATAAATATATATTCAGATAACTTCTATTTATATTGGGTTGTCTCTTATTGTTGAGTTGTAAAATATCTAAATATAAATCTCTCATAACATACATGACAAAGAAATATTATATCATATTGTGTGATCTGTCCTTTCAGTTTCTTGTTAGGGTGCTTTGAAACTTAAAACGTTCATATTAGAGTGTGTAAGGGGAGAAAGGGGAAGACCAGAGGGAAACAGGGAGAGAGACAGAGGGAGGGAGAGAGAGAGAGATGGGGGAATGGGAGAATGGACAGAAGCAGAAGTTGGCTCTTAGGGGAAGAAACTGAAAAGAGGAGAGGCACAGGCTGCAAACAGGAAGAAAGATCTACCTGCCTCAGTGGATGGTAGAGACAGTGGGTAGGGCTTGTCTCTTAAAGGGACAGGACAGATCATGACAGCCTTCCCTCGATTAAATTCTACTTTGTTGGAATTACTATCTACAGAGCATTCATAAATCCTTTAAGTCATCAATTCTACTCTTCTACATCACAGGTAAATGTGGAGTGCTAACCAACACATGAGATGCCTTTGAAAACCACCACAAAATTACCCATAAATGGACAGAACAGGTTATGGTTATATGCAAATTTCTGAATGTCTAGAAGATACTCAAGAAACTAGGCCTCTCTGAGTTAGGCAAACTGCTTCCCACGGCTGCACCAAAAGAGCACATTGTTCTTAATTACCAATAAACTTCCACACACAGCTCCCTGCTCCCAACACTATGCACCGGTGCACCCCACAGAGCAAAGTTATCCAGAGGACTGTGCCTAGGTTCAGGGAGTAGCAGGGACCACATGGGAGCTCACAGAACAAGGAATATGGCTGCAGATTCCCACCTGGCCCTGGGGAGGACCCACCACACTTGCTCCTGCACTTCCCTGTCTGATCTCGCTTTATCTGTCTATGGTGATTGAAAGTTTAGCTGGGTATAGTAGTCTGGGCTTGGAACCTTGGTCTCTTAATGTCTCCATAAGGCTTAACCAGGACGTACTGGCATTCATTGTATCCAATGAAAAGTCAGGTGTAATTCTGATACATCTGCCTTTGTATGTTACTTGGCATTTTTCCTTTGAAGCTCTTAATATTCTTTCTTTACTCTTCATGTTTAGTGTTTTGATCATTATGTGGTGAGAGGACTATTTTTTTGATCCAGTCCATTTGGTGTTCAGGAAGCTTCTTGTATCTTCATAGGCATATCTTTCTTTAGGTTGAGAAAGTTTCTTCTATGATTATGGTAAATATATTTTCTGTGCTTTTGAGTTGAACTTCTGTTTCTTATATACCTATTATTCTTAGGTTTGGCCTTTTCATGGTGTCCCATGTATCATGGATATTTTGGGTTAAGCGTTAGTTACATTTAATGTTTTCTTTGACTGATGAGTCTATTTTCTCTGTTGTGTCTTCAGCACCTGAGATTCTCTCTTTCATCTCTTGTATTCTGATGTTTATATTTGCATTGGTTGTTCCTGATCTTTTTATCAGGATTCCTGTTTCTATCATTCCCTCGGCTTGTGTTTATTTTATTGTCTCTATTTCAGTTTTTAAGTCTTGAATACTTTCCTTCATATGTTTGATTGCTTTTTCTTGGTTTTCTTTAAGTGATTTGCTGATGTCTTCCAATTTTCTTTTTGTCGTTTTCTCAATTTCTTTGAGGGAATTTCTCATTTCCTCTTTAAGAGTCTCAAACATTTTCCTGAAGTTATTTTTAGGACATTTTCTTCTGCTTCATCTATATTTGTTTGTTCAAGTATGACTGTCTAGGGTCTCTAGATATTACTGGTGTCGTGTTGCTCTTTGTGTTGTTGAATCTGTTCTGACCTTGTCTACTCATCTTGTCCTCTAATTGATGTGGTTGGGACTCTCTATGACTCTGGTGATTAATCTTCTAGGTGCCAGTGGATCTAAGGCTCAGATACGTGTTGCTCATGGTACAGTCAGTGCCACTGTTTTAGTTACCCCATTGATCGCTCCATGTTCCTGGAGGTCGCTTAGAGCTCCCAAGGTTTGCTCTGCTTATGTGGAGTTTGCTGTCTCAGGCCTACTATTGTAGGCCTGTTTTCAGCTCAGACCTGTTTCTGTAAATATCCCTGGTCCGGATCTTCTCCTGAGGAGGTCCTTGGCTTGGCACTGGTCCTGCAAAGGTCTCTGGCTCTGATCTTCTCCCTCGGAGATCTCAGACTTGGGTGAGGACCTGCCTCAGGCCTACTCTCTCAGTTCTTACCAGACTAATGCCCAGACCCACAGAGGTTTCTGGTTCCTGCCTACGCTTTCGCAGGTCCCCAACCAATGCCTGGACCCACAAAGGTCCTAGCTCAGGCCTACTACCTCAGAGGTACCAGACTCACACCCAGACTCAAGTTCCCAGACTTTTCCCAGACCCACAGGGGTCCTGTCTCAGGTCTACTCAATCGAAGGTCCCAGATTCATGCCCAGACCCACAGTAGTCTCTGGCTCTGACCCACTCCCTCAGCAGTTCCTCCCCTGTACCTGTTCCTGTAGATTTTTTTTTTTGGGTCTCAGGTCTTCTCTGGCCCAGGTGCCTGGCACAGTCGCGATCTTCCTGAATTTTCTGCCTCAGTTAGGGTTACCTATTATGAGTAGAGGAGGTGAAAAAACTAAGTGATAGAAGCTAGGGAGGCAGTTTGGGGAAACTCGCACATGCTTGGAATATGTTCTACCTGTTGAGTTATACACTTAGCCCATATTCCTGTGAAATTAAACCATAATGTATGGGATCTATTTTATATTGACCTTCAGAGTTTTATGCATATTATTCACTATCTTTGATAATGAAATCAAAACTTATAAAAGAAGTTATTAATTTTTCTACTGCAACATTTATTGCCAAGGAGTGGGGTCAGTATAAAATACATATATGATCAGTTTAAATGAAAAAAACCTAAATAAAAGCATCCCTAACCTTCTACTATATTTGAATTTATGATGATGGAGACAGGTTGAAGGAGAAAGACTTGGAGTAGACACATATTGATCTGAAGAGTGTTTGAGTTTTACCCAAGTTTTAGCTAAACATTACACAAAAGTTAAAGTTAGAGTAGTGTAACTCCTGATCAGATGATCAAAAGCACAGGCACGTGACAAAGCTTTGATTGAATGGCCCACAGCACCCACCATTAAGGAGGCCTCCAAGTGGAATGTGGAGATTCATTAAGTGTATGTCACACATAAGAGGCCTCTGAGTCCTCCACTGCTACTTTTACAGAAACTGCAATGTACTGACTATCATGACAACTTTACTAATGCCTCTTCCAAACAAAGAATTTACAATTGCCTATGATAGATCTTGAAAATTGGCACAAACAATTTTGGTTTAAATCTCAACTCTTCAACTTCACTCTTTGATTTCTCAAGGCCTGAATAAAATAGTAAGCTCCCCTCATTGTAGACTCTAAAGAACCAGATGTCTGAAACGCTGCCTGAAGATGCAAAATATAATTCTAGGCCATAGAAGGATCAGCCTTCCCTGGAAGACTAAATGTTTACATGAACACTAACTACTCAGGTTCTTTCCAAGGAAAACAGGATCTAGAGCTCGTCTACATTTATGGTAGGAAACTAAGAGGCCTGAATGCATCTAAGAACTCCATAATGTGTCACTTTTGTTGACACAATACCTGACAAGATGCTAGAAAATATATTATGTAGACTACTTTTTAGTAGGCCAATGGTATTCAAAGGCTATTGAATTAGTCAACTATACATAGGCCAAGGTCTTGTTAGGGGCACTCTTGTTTTGACCAAAGACTATGAACAAAAGCATCTTGGGAAGGAAATGACTTATTTCATCTCACATTCCTCACATCACAGTCCATAAGTGAGAAAATCAGGGTAGGAACCTAGCGGCAAGAGCTGATGCAGAAGCCATGGAGGGGTGATCTTTACTGACTTCTTCTTGGGGATTTCTGTGATGGTTTGAAAGAAAATGGCCCCCAAAGGGAATGGCACTATTAGGAGGTGTGGTCTTATTGGAGGAAGTATGTCACTGTGGGGTCTGGTTTTGAGATCTCTTTTTCTCAAGCTTCCCTCAGTGTGACTGTCAGTGGACTCTCTGGTGCCTCTGAGTCAAGATGTAGAATTCTCAGATCCAGTACCACATCTGCCTGCATGCTCCCCTTCATAATGGACTGAACCTCTGAACTGTAAGCAAATGATCACAATTAATTCTTTTTATTAATAAAAGTTGCCATGGTCATGTTATTTCTTCAGAGCAATAGTAAACCCTAACTAAGACAATTGCTCTGCCTACCTTATTATACAACTCAAGACCAACTGCCCAGGGATGGCACCACCTGCAGTGGGTTGGGCCCTTCCACATCAATCCCCCACAGGCTTGCCTATATGTCAATCTTATGGAGGCAATTTCTTAGGTGAGCTTCCCTCTTCTCAGATAACCCTAACCTGTGTTAAGCTGACATAAAAACTAGAGAGCACAGTATGCAAAGTAATGAGAATCTGCCTTGTTTTATATTCCCCATTTTCAGTAGTGCATCATGCATGCTCAACAACAGGGGGTGATTTGAATATTTAGAGGTATCTTATATTGTTCCATATGTGTATGCTACACTCGAAGAAGGCAAGTAAAGACATTCTCTAAAAGAAATAGCACATCAAATGTGTCTACACAGTAATAAGAGTTTTGGAGACAATATCTAACATTGATACTGACCAACTTGAAACCCTTTCTAAGGGCAGAGACCCTGAGCAAAATAAAGACTCTGATTAGAGCAGGAGCAAGTACAAGGTAGAGGATTCTTCAAATATCCCAAAGTCAGGTCCTATGCCACGTTTTTTAAATGTTTCAATCACTCTTTGCCATGGTTAATTTTGATCAGTTCTGGGATCAACTGAGAGACACACTTTGTCAGGGAACAGCCTTGACAAAAATACCTCTTGCCAGGGTAGAGGTGTGGGGATTTAGAAATATAATAAAGAATAAGATGATGTGAATGAAAGAAATAAAATGGAGAAACATAGAATAGTATCAGGATGGAATTCTAGTGAGTACTGAAATTCGCCCATGTTTAATTTCCAACTGCTTAAAACACCCCTGGCCCCAAGGGGTAGGAGAAAGGCAAAAGACTGCATTAACATGGTACAAAGAAATGGACATACCAATTGAAGTTGGCAGGCTGTGTCCTCAGTAAATCGTCCAGCTGTTGGGACAAGCCTACTCCCACAGCTACCCTAGACCCAAACATTCTATAGGCACTCTCTGTGTGGAATCCCAAGGTAACACCATAAAGGGAACTGTTACTTAGTTGGATTCTTAGAATTTTGTCTGAGGTAGGAACAGATCTGCTTCCCTCTTCCTGGATTGCATGTTCTGGCTATTAGGCGCACCTGTTGACAATAGCCTTGAGAAAGCATAACTCTCTGATGTAACTCTAGGTGGGACCTTGTAGAAACACAATAACCTTGAAAGAATAGAGTCAAGTTCGACTGTCTGAACTTTTTTCCAGGTGGAAATAGGCTTACATTTTTGGGCCCCCACAACACTTCATAATATTTTGGGGAAAAAATCAACTGAGCAGGGGATATTCTCCCAGGAAGTGGGTAATACATTTTGGCTATAGTGCATGTGTACAAAGGCCTGAGAAAAAAGTTGCTGCTCCCTTTGTCTGCCTCCCTTCACTTCCTGCTAATGAGTATACCTACTCTGAGGCACTCACTGCCTCTTCTGCTACCATTCTTTCTTGCCATTAGAACAGAGTTTCTTCAGACTTTTATCATGAACTGTGGACCAGAAGCATTTCAGAAATCCTCTAGGTTTCCAGCATTAGAATGGGAATGCTGTGGTATCTAGCTCCATGGATCAAAGAGCTACCAGGCTCTTAGCCTCTCTGGTATGCAGACAGCAATTTTTTAACTAACCAGACTATATTGTGTAAATCAATCTAATACAACCCCTTTATGACATTCTATGTTATCAGTTCAGTTCCTCTAGAGCAATGGTTCTCAACCTGAGGGATATGGATCCCTTTGAAAACCTCTAGCTCCAAAAATACATTATGATTCATAACAGAAGCAAAGTTACAGTCATGAAATAGTAAGGAAAATAAATTTATTTTTGGGTGTAGCACAAATATTAAATCCCAGAGATAGATATGGGTGTTCAACCTGTAGGTCAGAAAAGCAAAGCAACCAAGCCAATAGAGAGCTCTTACTTCTATAAAATCTCCAGACTGAAATGCTGAAACAGTTAATTCCTCATATTGTGGTGACTGTAATGGTCTGTCCTGTTCCTTTAAGAGACAAGCCCTGCCCACTCTTTTCCCCTTCTGCTGAGGCAAACAGATCTTTCTTCAGCTTGAAGCCTGAGTTCCTTCCTTTCCATCTCTCTCTTAAAGGGGCAGCTTCTGCCTCTCTTCTGTCTCCCCAATGCCCCCCTTTCCCCTTATCTCTCTCTCTCTCTCTCTCTCTCTCTCTCTCTCTCTCTGCTTTTTTCTCTCTCTTTGCTTTTCTCTCTCTCTTTATGCTTTTCTCTCTCTCTGCCTCTCTCTCTCTCTTTATTCTCCCTTCTTTCCATACTCCATTCCTTCCTTTCCATCTCTCTCTTAAAGGGGCAGCTTCTGCCTCTCTTCTGTCTCCCCAATGCCCCCCTTTCCCCTTCTCTCTCTCTCTCTCTCTCTCTCTGTCTCTCTCTTCTGCTTTTTTCTCTCTCTTTGCTTTTCTCTCTCTCTTTATGCTTTTCTCTCTCTCTGCCTCTCTCTCTCTTTATTCTCCCTTCTGTCCGTACTCCATTTCCCCTTCCCCTCCATAACCCACTAAATAAATATCCACTTTCTCTGCATGGTATGCCTAATAGGTCTCTGTCTCTCATCTGCTACGTGGCTCCCTGACTGGGACTGACTACTTTCATGCCCATCTTGGTCTCATGTCTGCTGTCCAATGCCACCACTTGGGGACCTGTGGTGTTTTACTTTTACCATATCAGAAAGAGAGTGAGTTCCTGCCTCACGCCATTTTATATTCTTCTCTAGTGCTGAGATTAAAGGTGTGTATCACCACCAAAGAACTGCTATGGCTACTAGTGTGGCAGTTGGGAATAAAGGTGTGTGCCATCACTACCTGATTTGTAAGGCTGATTAGTGTGGCTGCTTTGCACTTTGATCTTCAGGAAAGTTTTATTAAAATACCATTGAAATATCACTATGGTTGTGGGGCACTGTTATGGCAAAAATAAGATGGTACCATTCCCCAAGGGGCCTGCAGTCCACGATAGGTAGTGATTCCCAGGCAGGGTGAGAGACAGTAATGGATAGGCACATGTCATGCAGAGTGAGGTTGGATTTTTAGTGGGTTATGGAATGGAAGGGGAAAGGGGAGAAGGGGGAACGTGGAGAGAGAGACAGAGAGAGAGAGAGAGAGAGAGAGAGAGAGAGAGAGAGAGAGAGAGAGAGAGAACCAGAGAGAAAAAGAGAGAATGAGGGTGAAGGGGAGAAGGGGGATGAAGTGGGGAGACAGGCAGAACCTATCTCTATGGAAGAGAGATTTAAAAGAAAAAACTTGCAGGCTGTATGCTGAAGGAAGATTCACTTGCCTCAGCAGACAGGGGAGGGAGTGTGTGGGGATTGTCTCTTAAAGGGACAGGACAGACCATTGCAGACACCACAGCATGAGGAACTAATTGTTCCACCATTAGTAAGGTTGAGAATCACTGCCCTAGAGAATTCTGATACACCCATTTGATATGGCTGTGGTGAGTTCACAATCACATAGACATTTTCACATTATATATTAAAATTCAATTGTAAAAATGCATAGACTTTGTATTCTTATATATTTATTGATTCATTGTATGTTGGAATATTTTATCTGCATGTACATTTGTTTGCCACATGTATGACTGGTTCTTGTTGAGATAAGAATAGGGTATCAGATGCCCTGGAGCTGGATTAAGAGGTGGTTGTATGTCACCATGTGGGTGTTGGGAATTGAACCTTGATCCTCTGCAAGACCAGCCAGTGCTCTTAGTCACTGGACAATCTCTCTGACCCAGAATTAAATTTTTTGAAGTCAGTGCAACGGAATTACCATAAAAGTCTATGTTCAGAGAAATTGTCACTCATGTATTTATTGGCTATGTAATTATATGTTTATATGTGGTGTCAGGTGATGTGTGACATATCTACCAGTTTATCAAATTTAGGGCAGGAAGAGCTCCCTAAGAAAATAAGTAAATGAATTAGACAATATGAAAGTTGTTCAGATGGAAGCTCAACACAGATGCACTTGTCCCATTCTAGACCCAGTCCCAGAGAAAGCTGGCTATGGATCATGTCCTCCCTCTGAGATGCTCAAGACCATGCCCATACGATATGTAAGCCAAGATCCCCTGATCCGCCATGTGGTATCCCCCTTGTTTTTTCTCTTTCCCTGGAATCACCTGGGAATGCTTAGCTTAGATTAAACCTGGACTTTAATTCAACTTGATTAGTTCATTATATTTGCATAGTTACCCACTACAAGGCTCGTGGGGGATATTTTACTAATCAGAAGTTAAATATGTTACTCAGTGGAAAACCAGAAAAGGTTGATCTTCTTTTCTTTCTTTTCCATTTCACATGACTGAGGATGCTCATATCTTGACATTTGAAGTATGCCCCTTCATCAGCTATGGTGTGGGTAATATGCTATTAGTCTTAATTGAAGTGAAGTAAAATATGATTTGTATCCTCTTGTGAATCAATAAAAACTCTTCTATATACACATACCTGATGTGGGATTCCCCTATGTATGCTGTGAATATGATTGGGTAATTAATAAACAAATCTGACTTGACCTGAAAGGGTACAATAGAGCTAGGCAATGAAACTAAACTGAATACTGGGAGAAAGGAGGCAGAGTCAGAGAGAAAACATGTGACCCTGCAAAAGACACTAGAACTTTACCTAATAATCCACGGCCTTGTGACAATACACATATGAATGGAGATGGGTTAAATTAAGATGTAACAGAAAGCTAATAAGAAATGAGAGCAAATGAATCAAGAAAGGGTTTAATAACCCAAAGGTTATTTTGGATCTGAGCTGCCAGGCAGCCAGAAAACAAGTGAAATATTAGTATAAATTGGCACCCAATATGGCCAACCAAAATTCACAGAAAACCTGTTTTAAGTTTAAAACCTGTTTTAAGTGCTTGGGAAGAAATGTAGGCATACAAAAAGACTTAAGCACAACTTAATGGCATGGCTCCTTTAAGAAAGGATTTCTGGATTCAACAGTAGCAGAAAAAAAGTTCCATGGTGGCTTCCTGGCCTGTACTGTCAGCACCAACCCTGGCTCTTTCAGGAGAATGAGCATTTAAATGGGGTTTGTGAGCAGATTTTTACCAATTGCTTAATGGTTCCACATAGACCTGCTGCATACTTGGAACTAGGGTGGAATGTGCAGTTTGCAGAGACATTGAACATGTCTCCATCATGTTTGACTAGGCAGAACCAATTACAAAGCAGCATTAGCACTTATCATGCCATCCCTAAGCTTTTTAAAAAGTGCTTATCATTTTTAAAAAAGCAGTCTTGGTCAGAAAATAATTACAGATACACAATAAAGACAGATTCAGATTGTAAAAGACCTCTAAATGGATCACACTGTGTTTAAAAAATGTATGTTGGGTTGGAAGACAGAAAAAAAAAGAGTAAAGAGAGCTATAAAAGGAAGTAAATCAGATATAGAAAATAAAGTCTTTAAAGAGACAGTATAAACAGTCATAAATTAAAAAAGTAAGCCACATAAAGATAAAGCATACACAGAGTCTGGATTATGTATATTATTGTGCCTACTTGGCATTTTTTGACTGTGAAGAAACTAATTAATAAACAAATGTACTTTAAAAGAATCTTGTCTTCAAAATTTTGGTTTACGGATTTGTTGCTTTGGAAAGGAGGTTCTGTTTTTTTTCCACAGAAGATGAGATCTTATGGATTAATTCCAGACTAATGTAGTTTGATGGACAAAGGACCCCTGAAATGTTACTATCAACACCCCCAAAAATTACTTTGCTCAACAAAAAACAGGAAGCAGTTTGAAGAATACTGTGCCGAAATTTCCCAAATATTGTTTATGAATGTTTCTTTATATTTAAGGGGGAGGTGCTATAGAGATTTGCATTGGTATGGATCTTGGTTTATTGATACAAATTTAAGGTCAATTTTGTTATACTGTGTATATGTATTTCTGATCTTGATTAAGATATTGTGTTTGTATAGCTCATTTAAAAATGTAATGTATAATTAAGAAATATAGGTTAATAGATAGTCATCTATAATAGTCAACCTTGTATTCATATTAGTTAGGTTTTCTAGATGTATAGAGATATATTTCATTAAGATAGGAATTCTTTAAATCTTTCATAGACCTTCAGAATATGGCATTTACAAAGTTTTAATGACTTAGGACTTTTTATGACAATGAGACACATTTGCTCTTCGCAGCACCAATCTATTTCAAAAGGATGATGGGCATTGAAGAGGCTCCTTTTAGATTTGTTAGCTACTTGGGCAAAAACTGCTTTTGCTCAGGTGGCTTGATGCTATGCTATATGAACTAGACACACAGGACCCTCAGAAAAATGACTGCTGAAGCTGCCTAAAGAAAGTGAGACAGTCCTTCAGGGTTTCTGCATCATGAAAGAGTCTGCCAGACATTCTGTAGGACACAGAAGAAAGTGACTGTAAACTGCCAATATAGGTGGAACTGTCTTTGAAACTTCCTGCTTCATGGAAAAGTCTGCTAGATACTATGGGCCAAAGGTTGGATGCCTCAACCACACAGAATAACTTTGGATGACTGTACAGGCAATGAGATGTCTCTGTCAATTCTAGAGTTTTGGAAATTGCTTATAATGTTCTTCATGTTTATTAGGTAATATATCCTTCTGTGTTCTGTGATGGAGTTTAAGAATTAGTAGTTATAGTTTTCTTAGTTATGATAAAAGATAGAGTAGATATAAATATTGGAACTATAATTCTTGCTTGATACCCATTTTATTATAAGTAATTTTACTATGTTAAAGTTAAAACCTTCCTTTTTATTTAAACAAAAAAGGGGAGATGATGTGGGATTCCCCTGTATGCTGTGAATATGATTGGTTAATTACAAAAGAAAACAGACGTTGGCTGATATGGTAGAGTAGAGCAAGGTAGGGAAAACTAAAGTGAATGCTGGGAGAAAGGTAGACAGAATCAGAGGTAAGCCACTGTAACTTTACATGGTAAGCCACAGCCTCATGGTGATACACAGATTAATGGAGATTAGTTAAATTCACATGTTAGAGCTAGCCAATAAGAAATTAGAGCTAATGGTCCAAGCAATGATTTAATTAATACAATTTCTGTGTGGTTATTTCGTGTCTGAGCTGTCAGGCAGCTGGGAGACAAACAAGTGGCCTCTTATCACACATACCTACTCTATGGGCAAAGCAACAACACCTTACAGAAAATGTACCACAAAATTCAAATTGATGATTCATCAGGCCTATCGACATTTCCTCATAGATAAGGAAGGAATCCTATCTGGTGTGGGAGAATTATCTGTATTCTATCAATCATGTATTTTAAAAAAACACTAATTGGCCAGGCAGGAAGTATAAGTGGGTCAACCAGACAGCAAGTAGAGGCGGGGCGATGAGAACAGGAATATTCTGGGAAGCAGGAATCTCCTCTGCCATTATTGCCCAGACCACCAAAGAAGCAACATGTGAGCTGAGAGCTGGAAAAGTACCAAGCCATATGACTAACACAGACAAGAATTATGGGTTACTGTAAGATGTAAGAATTAGTTAATGAGACGACTGAGCTAATGGGCCAGTCAGTTTATAATCTTATGGAGTTCGGTGTGTGATTTTCTTTGGGGGGTGCCGACTGTGGAGTGTTGGGTGGGACAGAAACCCCAACAAGCTGGCCCTCATGTTGCACCTATCCATCCCTCAGGGACTGTTGGAGCAATCAGATTTCGGGGTAAGGCAAATAATTTTCTTCAGGTTTGAAACCACTGATAAGTTGCTTTTGCTAAAGTAAATAATCTCCTACCCATCATCAAGCAAAAAAAACTAATTAATATTAGTGGGTTGCACATAAAAATAACAGAGAAATGCAGGGAAAGGACTTGTTGGAAAGAAAGGGTCCCATGAGAGACAGAGGATGGTGAGAGAGGGGAGAAGAGTGAAAATGACTAAACGTTATTATCTAAATATATGAAACTATCAAGGAACCAAAATATTCTTAGGAAACTGCAGAGTTGAGACCCCAGATGGTTCATCTGGATTACATTGTCTGGACAGGAGTTAACTTGCATCTGCCAGATAGCAGTATATGCCTCATCTTTAATTGTTTACAAAGATGTTTAACCAAATCTACGCTTGAAGGTGATGTGGATCTCCAAGAGGCCTTAATATGCCTGAAAATTAGGTCCATTGTTGAATGACTTTAATTCAAGTACTGTTAAGATTTGGAATACTCAGGAAACCTGCCTAGGAAACAAATACATGTTTGCAGTCTGGATCATGTAGTCTATGACTGTAGGACATATGAGGGTTGCTGGGCACAATACAGAATACATTATGAAAGCATAATAGATTTAAAATAAGCTTGCTGAAATAACCAAGTTCATACGAGAGTAAAAACATTAACATTCAGCCAGGTATGTTGTTACACAACTTCAAGTCCAACAATTGGAGAGGAAGAGGTAGGTGTATCTCTGTGAATTTAAGGACAGCCTAATCTACAAAGCAAGTTTCAGGGCAGCCATGGCTGTATCACAGTAACCCTGTCTCAAAAACTAAAACCAAGGCCAATAAAGTCAACATTGTTAATGGAAAGAATTTAGCTATGACTGCTAAATGAAAACCTTTCTAAAGCTAAACTATATGCTTTCAGCAATTAGGACTTTAACCCATGCTCTAAAATAATAAGTAATATGGAAAATAAGTGTAGTTCAGTCTGGTAAGACATCAGTCATCACTGTGCCATACAGAGTCCAAAGTAATCACCAGGTCCTTCTAAAGTCCCAGACCAAATTGCCCTGCATAGCCTTCGATTTCATCCTTTTTCTCACCTCAACCACAGCAATTGTCAAGAGCAAAACACTTATAAATTGGAGCCTTGGGAATTTATCCAATGCCATATGAACCTGCTGAGTAAGTTGGGCTTTACTTGGTTGCTCCATGTTCCTGGAGGTCGCTTAGAGCTCCCAAGATTTGCTCTGCTTATGTGGAGTTTGATGTTTCAGGCCTACTGTTGTAGGCCTATTTTCAGCTCAGACCTGTTTCTGTAAATATCCCTGGTCCGGATCTTCTCCTGAGGAGGTCCTTGGCTTGGGGCTGGTCCTGCAAAGGTCTCTGGCTCTGATCTTCTCCCTCGGAGATCTTAGACTTGGGTGAGGACCTGCCTCAGGCCTACTTCCTCAGTGGTACCAGAGTCATGCCCAGACCCACAAAGGAATCTGGTTCCTGCCTACTCCTTCGGAGGTCCCCAACCAATGCCTGGACCCACAAAGGTCCTAGGTCAGGCCTACTCCCTCAGAGGTTCCAGACTCACACCCAGACTCACAGAGGTCCTGGCCCAGGCCTAGTTCCTTCGAGTTCCCAGACTTATCCCAGACCCACAGGGGTCCTGTCTCAGGTCTACTTACTCGAAGATCCCAGATTCATGCCCAGACCCACAGTAATCTCTGGCTCTGACCCATTCCCTCAGCAGTTGCTCCCCTGTACCTGCTCCTGTAAATTTTTTTTTGGTTTCAGGTCTTCTCTGGCCCAGGTGGCTGGCACATTCGCGCTCTTCCTGAATTCTCTGCCTCCGTTACTGTTACCTATTATGAGTAGAGGAGGTGAATATACTAAGTGATAGAAGCTAGGCAGGCAGTTTGGGGAAACTCACAGTTGCTTTTAAGATACACATAGCCCATATTCCTGAGAGTTTAAGACATAATGTATATGATCTCTTTTATATTGACCTTGAGAGTTTTATGCATATTATTCACTATCTTTGATAATGTAATCAAAACTTATAAAAGAATTATTAATTTTTCTACTACTACATTTTTTGCCAAGGAGTGGGGCCAGTATAAAATACATATATGATCAGTATAAATGGAAAATAACCTAAATAAAAGCATCCATAACCTTGTACTATATTTAAATTCATGAAGTTGGAGGCAGGTTGAAGGGGAAAGACTTGGAGTAGACACATATTGATCTGAAGAGTGTTTGAGTTGTACTCAAGTTTTAGCTAAACATTACACAACAGTGAAAGTTACAGTGTAGTGTCACTCCTGATAAGATGATCAAATGTACAGGCATGTAAAAAAGTCTTGGTTGAGTGCCACCCAGCACCCACCATTAAAGAGGACTCCAAGTGAAATGTGGAGATTCATTAAAAGTATGTCCTGCATAAGAGGACTCGGAGTCGTCCACTGAAGCTTCTTCTGAAACTGTAACATACTGGCTATCATGAAAGGGCAACTTTACTAATTCCCCTTCCAAACAAAGAATTTACAATTGCCTATGATAGATCTTGAAAATTGACTCAAACAATTTTGGCTTAAAACTGAACTCTTCAACTTCATTCTTTAATTTCTCAAGGCTTGAATAAAAACAGTAAGTAGACTCTAAATATCCAGATTTCTAAAATGCTGTCTGAAGACAGAAAATATAATTCCAGGCCATAGAAGGATCAGTCTTGCCTGGAAGACTATATGTGCCTATGAACACTAACTAACCACTGTCATGTCAAGAAATGAGGTTCTAGAGCTCCTCTCTATATATTTTAGGAAACTTAAGAGGCCTGTGAGCACCTAAGAACTTGATACTGTGTCAGTTTTGTTGATACAGTACCTGACAAGATGGTAGAAAATATATTATAGATTGTCTGCCAGATCCTTGGCCCAGGAACAGTTCCTGCCCCTGCACTGAGGCTTTCTACCTAGAGAGGAGTTCCATTTCCTGTGCTGAGGAGTTCCATCCAGATTGATCCTTGGCCCAGGGACAGTTCCTGCTCCTGTACTGAGGAGATCCACACAGAGAGTCAGTCACAGCACAGATTGGACCTAGACTCTCCTGGCTACATTTGAAGGAAGAGATGAACAGATGACAATGTAAGAATTCCTACAAGAACTTCAAAGGCAAAATGACAACACCAGAATCTAGGGATCATGCAACAAGAATACTTGAACACCCTATTCCAGAGGAAGTAGAAGAAATGGACTTTAAACATAACATTATGATAATAATAGAATACCTTAAACAACAGGTGGAAAACTTCTTTAAAGAAGCAGAGAAGACAAACTAAACGGTAGAAGAAATGAATAAATCTCTCAAAGATGTCCAGGAAAATCAAGAAAAAACAATCAAATAGTTAGTGGAAACAGTTCTACATTGAAAAATGAAATGGAGGTAATGAAGAAAACAAAAAACTGAGGAAAGGCTGGATATGGAAAATCAGGTACAACAGAGACAAGTGTAACCAGCAGAATACAAGAGACTGAAGAAAGAATCTCACACACCAAAGATACTACAGAGGAAATAAGCTCAATGATTGAGGAAAATAACAAATCCAACAAAATCTTAACTCAAAATATCCAGGAAATCTGGGACACCATGAAAAGATCAAACCTAAGAATAATGAGGTAGAAGAAAGAGAAGAATTATAGCTCAAAGGCCCAGAAAATATATTCAAAATATTATAGGAGAGAACTTTCCCAACCTAAAGAAGGATATTCCAATGAAGGTACAAGGAACATACAGAACACCAAATAGATTGGATCGAAAAAAAACTTCCATTTGCCATATAATAATCAAAACAGGGATGCTATCATCCACTTATACAAGGGGACGGATCTAATGAGAGTTTACCAAGGCCAGTTGGACTGGGACTGAAAGAGGACGTGATCTAACCAGATTCTCGGAATTTGGCCGGATTCTCTGAATGTGGCTGGCCCGAAGTCTTTCTGAAAAGCCATTGACTATGACACTGGGACTTGTTTCCTCTGCATATACTGGATTTGGGGGATCCAGTCTGTTTGGATACTCACCTTCCTGGACCTGGAGGGAGGGGGGAGGAACTTGAACTTCCCACAGGGCAGGAAACCCTGACTGTCCTAAGGGACAAAGAGTGAGGAGGAGAGGGAGTGGAGGGAGTGGGAGGGTGTTGGGAAGAGGGGCGGAAATGGAAACTTTTATAATTTAATAAAATTGCTTTCAAAAAAAACAAAAAAACATAAAACATATAGAATAAAGAAAGAATATTAAGAGCTGTAAGGGGAAAATGTCAAGTAACATATAAAGGGTTACCTATCAGAATTACACCTGACTTCTCAATGGAAACTATAAGAGCCAGGTCATGGATAAATAAGCTGCAGACACTAAGAGACCATAGATGTGAGCCTAGACTACTATACCCAGCAAAGCTTGCATTCACCATCGATGGAGAAAACAAAATATTCCAGGACAAAAACTGATTTAAAAATTACATAGCCACAAACCCAGCCTCACAGAAAATACAAGAAGGATAACCACAAACCAAGGAAACCAACAATAACCATAATAACTCAAGCATCAGACAACCCTCAAACAGCACAACTCAAAGAAGGGAAACATACAAATAATATCAAAGAAAAAAATAACCGGAGTTAACAACCACTGGTGATTAATACCACTTAATATCAATGGACTCAATTTACATATAAAAAGGTACAGGTTAAGATAATGGATACAAAAACAAGATCCAACATTCTGCTGTTTACAAGAAACACACCTCAAACTTAAAATCAAACACTAACCCAGAGTAAAGAGTTGGGAAAAGTTTTTCCAATCAAATGGACCAAAGAAACAAGTGGGCATGGCTATACTAATATTTAACAAAACTGATTTAAAACGAAAATCACTCAGAAGAGATGGAGATGGACACTTTATACCCATAACAGGAACAATTCCTCAGGAGGAAGTCTGAATCCTGAATATCTATGCCCTTAATATAAATGCACCCACATATGTAAAAAAAAAAAACAAACCTTACTAGTTCTCAAAACATACATCAAACCCCACACCCTAATAGTAGGAGATTTCAACACTCCTCTCTCACCAATGGAGAGATCAACCAGAGAGAAACTTAACAGAGATCTAAGAGAACTAACATATGTAATGAAGCAAATGGACCTAACAGACATTTATAGAACATTCCACCAAAACAGAAAAGAATATACCTTCTTCTCAACATCTCATGGAACCTTCTCAAAAATTGATCACATAATTGGTAACAAAGCAAACATTCACAGATAAAAAGAAATTGTAGTAACCACCTGTGTACTATCAGACCACCATGGAATAACATTAGAATTCAATAATAATTCTACACCCAGAAAGCCTATAAACTCATGGAAACTGAACAGACAACTAGTGAAACACCCCTGGGTCAAGGAAAAAATAAAGAAAGAAATTAAAGTCTTCCTTGAATTCAACGAAAATCAAGACACAACATACTCAATACTGTGGGACACTATGAATGCTAAAAGGAAAGTTCATAGCACTAGGTGCCCAAATAAGGAATACAGAGAAAGCACAAATTAGAGACTTAACAGCAAAACTGAAAGGGCTAGGGAAAATAGAAGCAGACTCACCAAGGAGGAGTAGAAGACTGGAAATAATCAAACTGAGAACAGAGACCAACAAAGTAGAAACACAGAAAACAATCCAAGAAAATCAATGAAAAACAGAGCTGGCTCTTGGAGAAAATCAATAAGATTGACAAACCCCTATCCAAAATATTCAAATGTCAGAGAGAGAACATGAAATTAATAAGATCAGAAATGAAAATGTGTACATAACTACAGACACAGAGGATATTCAGAGAATCATAAGATCTTACTACAAAAGTCTGTATGCCACAAAATTGAAAAATGTGAAAGAAATGCACATTTTTAGATAAGTATTATATCCCAAAATTAAATCAAGACCAGGTGACCAATTTAAATAGACCTGTAAATTGCGAGGAATTAGAAGCTGTCATCAGAAACCTCCCTACCAAAAAGATCCCAGGACCAGATGGTTTCAATGCAGAATTCAGTCAGAACTTCCAAGTAGAGCGAATACCTATACTCCTTAATGTGTTTCACAAAATAGAAACAGAAGAGTCATTGCCAAACTCCTTTTAGGTAGATACAGTCACCCTGATACCAAAACCACATAAAGACTCAATCAGGAAAGAGAATTACAGATCAGTCCTACTCATGAACACCGACACAATAATTCTCAATAAAATTCTGGAAAACTGAATCCAAGAACACATCAAAAAGATTATCCATTATGATCAAGTATCTTCATCCCAGATATGCAGGGCTGGTTCAACATAAGAAAATCTATCAATGTAATCCATGACATTAATAAAATGAAAGAAAAAAACAATATGATCATATCATTAGATACTGAAACAGCATTTGACAAAATTCAAAACCCCTTTATGATTAAAGGTCTTGGAGAGATTAGGGATACAAGGTTCATATCTAAATATATTAAAAGCAATATACAGCAAGCCAATAACATCATATTAAATGGAGAGAAACTTAAAGCCATTTCACTAAAATAAGGAACAAGACAAGGCTGTCCACTCTCTCCATACCTCTTCAATCTAGTGCTTGAAGTTCTAGAAATAGCAATAAGACAATACAAGCAGATCAAGGGGATTCGTATTGGAAAAGAAGCAGTCCAACTTTACTTATTTGTAGATGATATGATAGTGTATATAAGCGACCCAAAAAACTTTACCAAAGAACTCCTACAGCTGATAAACACCTTTAGTAATGTGGCAGGATACAAGATCAACTCCAAAAAATCGGTTGCTCTCCTATACACAAAGGATAAAGAAGCAGAGAGGAAAATCAGAGAAACATCACCTTTCACAATAGCCACAAATAGCATAAAGCATCTTTTGGTAACTCTAACCAAGGAAGTGAAAGATCTATTTGATAAGAACATTAACTCTTTGAAGGAAGAAGTTGGAGAGGAAACCAGAAAATGGACGGGTCTCCCATGCTCTTGCATTGGGAGGATCAACATAGAAAAATGGCAGTTCTACCAAAGGCAATCTATAGATTCAATGCAATCGCCTTCAAAATCCCCACAAAATTCTTCACACACTTTAAGAGAACAATAACCAATTTTTTTATGGAAAAAAAACGGATAGCCAAAACAATCCTATACAATAAAAGTACTTCCGGAGGCATTAACATCCCTGACTTCAAACTCTATTAGAGAGCTACAGTAATGAATACAGCTTGATATTGGCACAAAACAGAGATGTTGACCAATGGAATTGAATCAAAGACCTAGATATTAATCCACAAATCTATGAACAAAGGAGCTAAAATTACACAATGGAAGAAAGAAAGCATCTTCAACAAATGCTGCTAGCATAACTGGATGTCAACCTGTATAAGAATGAAAATAGATCCATATCTATCACCATGTACAAAACTCAAGTCCAAATGGATTAACGACCTCAATATTAATCTAACTAATATGTGACAGTTAGCCAATAAGGGGCTGGCGATAATGGGCCAGGCAGTGTTTAAATGAATACAATTTGTGTGTTGTTATTTGGGGTATAAACTAGCCAGTGAGCTGGGATCTCGACAGGAATGCAGTCCATCGTTCCTTCTACAGATTGGCGCCCAACGTGGTAACTAAATCCACTTAAAAACCTGGGAGAGCTTAAAAAGGAGAGAGAGAGTTTAACACAGCTTTTTGCTGTTTGTCGGTGGATTGCTGCAAAGAAATTTTTCTAACTCAGCAGCAGGAAAAAAACGTGGCTTCCGGTGGTCCCTACTGCTAGTGCAAACTCCGGCTATGGAGCATTTCTGGGCCCAGATATTTGTGTGCCCACTCGGGGTCGGGAACAAAGTACCTGAGACCATGCCTATGGATTGGCTCTTCCTGCCTGAGTAAGCAGTGGGATCAGGTCTACTAGAATTTGGTGGTTTTGAAATACCAGTTTCTGGTCTGTGCTGCCATCACAATCTCTGTCTGTCTCCTAGAGGAGACAGACCCTTTGAATGGAGCATTTGGAGTAAAGTGCTAGGATTTGTTTGATGGCAACTAGACTCACTGTGTGCCTAAAAGGGGATCACTGCGTTCTGCAGCTCAGAGGCACAAGCACCTCCGCCAGTGCAATGTGCAAGACTCAGAGGCACAAGCAGCTCTGCCATGTTGGGCTGGGTGGGGCAATCAGGCAGTACCTGTTTTTGACCTAGGAATGTCACAGCTTAGATTATTAAGTGCCTAGTTATTTAAAAATGCAAACAAAAATGCTCCTGGATAGTAAAAAATTACAGATTCACTATGGGACTGATTCAGACATAAATGATCTCTAAATGGGTCATAGTGTTACATAGAGTTAGACATACGTAGGCTTGGGAGAGAAAAGAAAAAGAATATAGAGAACAAAGTTAATGCCTTAAAATGGGTAAAGTCTTTAACGAGACAGTGTAAAGATAGTTATAGACTAAAAGAAATAAAGAAAAATAAGCCACATAAAAATGGAAAATTCACAGAGAGTCTGGATTATGTACATTGTGCTTTCTTTAAAATTTTTGACTGTGAAGGAGCTAAGTACAGAGAGACATTTCATTATATGGGCTGATAAGCTAAACCAGAATGGATATTATGACTTCAAAATTTGGATCTAAGGTTATGATGCTTTGGAAAAGTCTTCGTTTGTTTTCACAGAAGATAAAACCGCATGGATTGCTTCTATCCCAATACGGTATGACAGACCACACCCTCCTGAAAGGTTGCTATGAACACCCTCAAAAAATTACTTCACACAGGATACACCATAAAAGACCTAATTAACAGCGCCCCTATACAACAGGAAGAAATTTGGAGAGAAATAACTACGTCCATATTCCCAGTTATTGTTTATAAATGTTCTTTTACATTTAAAGGGGGATATGATATAGATATGAATAATTTGCTTTGGTATGGATTTCAAGGTTAATTTTGTTTTATATGTGTGTGTGTGTGTATGTGTGTGTTTCTGATATTGATTAAGGTATTGTGATTTATGGTTTATTTAAAATGTAATGTATAATTAGGAAATATAGGTTGTCAATGGATAATCATCAATAACAGTCAAGCTTGTAGTCATGCTTGTTAGATTTTCTAGATATATAGAGATATATTTCAGTTAGATAGGCATTCTTCATATCTATCAAAGACTACAGAATATGGCATTTAATGTTTTAATAACTTAGGGCTTTTCATGATAATGAGACATGTCTACTCCTGGCAGTACCAATCTACTTCAAGTGGAAGATGGATATCGAAGAGGCTCCTTCTGGAGTTTGATAACCATTTGGGCAAGAAACTGCTCATGCCTGGACTGATGCATAAACTGGACACAAAGAACCCACAGAGAGAGGACTGCTGAACTTGCCTAAAGGTGAAATGGTCTTTTGGAGTTCCTGATTCATGAAAGAGTCTGTGAGACATTCTACAGGACACAACAGATAGTGACTGAACTCCCTTTGAAACTTCCTGCTTCATGGAAATGTCTGCTGGAAGCTATGGGTCTGTAGGCTGAAGATGGATGCCCCAACAATACAGAGGAACTTTGGGTGACTCCAGGCAGCGAGATGTCTCTGTCATTTCTAGAGTTTTGGAAGCTGCTTACTTCTTTTTTACTTAAGTAATATTATATCCTTCTGAAGTCTTTGATGGAGTTGAAGAATGGCTAGTTATAGTTTTCCTTAGTTATGATAAAAGATAAAGTATATATAAATATTGTAGCTGTTATTCTTGCTTGATAACTGTCTTGTTATATGTAATTTTACTATGTTAAAGTTAAAGACTTTCTTTTTTGTTAAAACAGAAAAGGGGGAAATTATATGGGAGGGTCATCTGTCTATGTGTTACTTTCATTGGTTAATAAAAACTGCCTTGGCCCTTTGATAGGACAGAAAATTAGGTAGGCAGAGTAAACAGAACAGAATGTTGGGAGGAAGAAGGCAGTGAGGCAGTCGCCAAGACTCTCCTCTTTAAGACAGATGCAGGTTAGGATCTTTTCCGGTAAGCCACCAACTCGTGGTGCTACACAGATTACTAAATATGGGTTAAAGCAAGATGTGAGAATTGGCCAGTATGAGGCTGAAACTAATGGGCCAGGCAGTGATGAAATGAATACAGTTTGTGTGTTGTTTTTTCTGGGTGAAAAACTAGCCACGTGGGAGTCAGGCAGAATGCAGCCCATTGCTCCTTCTACATCTGACCATATTAAATCTGATAGAAGAGAAAGTGGAAAGTAGTCTACAACACATGGGCACAGGAGACCACTTCCTAAATAGAAGCCCAGTAGCACAGACAATAAGAACAATAATGAATAAATGGAATCTCCTAAAACTGAGACACTTCTGTAAAGCAAAGGACACTGTCATTAAGGCAAAAAAGCAACCTATTGAATGGGAGAAGATCTTCACCAACCCTGAATAAGACAAAGGTCTGATCTTCAAAATATATAAAGAACTCAAGAAACAGATGTTAATTCTTCTCTTTCTTCTACCCCTATTATTCTTAGATTTGGTTTTTTTTATTATGTCCCAGATTTCCTGAATGTTTTGTGATGAGAATTTGTTGGATTTGCTGTTTTCTTTGGTTAGAGCATTTATTTTCTCTATGGTGTCTTTATAATCTGAGATTCGTTCCTCTATCTCTTGTATTCTGTTGGGTATGCTTGTTCCTGAAGTCTCTGTTTGTTTATCTAGATTTTCCATATCCAGCGGGCCCTCGGTTTCTGTTTTCTTCATTGCCTCCATTTCAGTTTTCAATTCTTGAACTGATTCCATTACTTGTTTGATTGTTTTTTCTTGGTTTCCCAGGGTATCGCATATGAATTTACTCATGTCTTCAAACTTTTTGTTATATTTCTCTTCCATTTCTTTACTCATTTCTTCAATCTTTTTGTTATATTTCTCTTCTATTTCTTTAAGTGAGTTATTCATATCCTGTTTAAGAGACTCTATTGCTTTCATAATGACACTGTTTTCCACTTCTTCCAGAATAGGGTATTCAAGTCCTTCTGTCGTAAGATTGCTGGGATCTGAAGTTTTCATGTTGTTTTTCAGATTGTTGGAGGAATTCTTGCCTAGGCGCCTGCCCATCTCTTCCTTCAGATGCTCTCCAATGGCTCTTCCCTCCACTGGGTCTTCTGCTACAGGATTAGTGCCCCTTGCTGGCCAGGAATCACTTTGCCTGCAGTCCTACCTTGCTGCAGGCAGGCTATAAAAACAAAGGAACTCCCTCCTGTTTGCACTCCCCGCCCCATCCCAGCGGCACCCACACAGGCTGGGTTGGAGGATTTTATGCCCCGCAAAAGGGAGAGAGGAAAGGAAGGGGTTCCTGGCTGAAAGTGGGGATGGGGTAAGAGAAGAGAGGGTTTAGCTGGGGGAAGACACCCCTTCAGAATACCCAGGGAGATAAGGGTGGCGGGAAAATTGTGTGTTCTCTTACTGGGCTTCTGTGGCAGATCAGGAGCACACCTACCCCTCCATTGTATCTTCTGCAACAGGATCAGTGCCACTAGCTGGACAGACATCTCCCTTCCTGCAGTCTTACCTTCCTGCAGGCAGGCTATTAAAACAAAGGAACTCCCTCCTGCCCAGATGCACTCACTGCCCCGTCCCGGCGGAGCCCACACAGTCTGGGTTGGAGCATTTTATGCCTCGAAAAAGGGAGAGAGGAAGGGAAGGGGTTCCTGGCTGAAAGCGGGGATGGGGTAGGAGGAGATAGGGTTTAACTGGGGGAAGCCCAGACTACTATACCCAGCCAATCTATCATTCACTATCAACGGAGAAAGCAAAATATTCCAGGATAAAAACAAATTTAAACAATATGTAGCTACAAATCCAGCCTTACAGAGAATATTAGAAGGAAAATCACAACCCAAGGAATCCAACATTCCCAACACTGCCTACAATAACTCAAACAGCTAGCGACCCTTCACAAGCACAACTCAGAGAAGGGAAACACATGCACTCTACTACCCCCCTCAAAAAAAACCGGAGTCAAAAACCACTTGTCATTAATATCACTTAATATCAATGGACTCAATTCACCTTTAAAAAGGCACAGACTTAGAGATTGGAAACGAAAACAGGACCCAACATTCTGCCGTTTAAAAGAAACACACCTCAACCACAAAGACAGACACCTACTCAGGGTAAAGGGTTGGGAAAATGTTTTCCAAGCAAATGGACTAAGAAACAAGAAGGTGTGGCCATTCTAATATCTAACAAAATTGACTTCTAACTAAACTCAATCAGAAGAGACAGAGATGGACATCTCATACTCATAACAGGAACAATCCATCAGGAGGAAGTCTCAATCCTGAATACCTATGCCCCTAATATAAAGCCACCCACTTATGTAAAAGAAACACTTCTAGATCTCAAGGCAGTAATCAAACCACACACATTAATAGTAGGAGACTTCAACACACCTCTCTCACCAATGGACAGGTCAATCAGACAGAAACTTAACAGAGAAATAAGAGAATTATTGGAGGTATTGAATCAAATGAACGTAACAGACGCCTATACAACACTCCACCCAAATAAGAAAGAATATACCTTCTTCTCTGCAGCTCATGGAACCTTCTCGAAAATTGACCACATACTCAGTAACAAAGCAAACTTCCACAGATACAAAAAAATTTTAGTAACCACCTGTGTCTTGTCAGGTCACCATGGATTAAACTTAGAATTCAACAACAATGCTACCCCCAGGAATCCAACAAACTCATGGAAGTTGAACAGTCAACTACTAAATCACCCCTGGGTCAAGGAAGAAATAAAGAAAGAAATTAAAGTATTCCTTGAATTTAATGAAAATAAAGACACAACATACTCAAACCTATGGGACACTATGAAAGCAGTGCTAAGAGGAAAGTTCATAGCACTAAGTGCCCAATTAAAGAAAATGGAGAAAGCACACATTGGAGACTAAACAGCACACTTGAGAGCTCTAGAAAAAAAAAGAAGCTGATTCACCCAGGAGGAGTAGAAGACTGGAAATAATCAAAATGAGGACTGAAATCAACAAAATAGAAACACAGAAAACAATCCAAAGAATCAATGAAACAAAAAGCTGGTTCTTGGAGAAAATCAACAAGATCGACAAACCTCTATCCAAACTAATCAAACGGCAGAGAGAGAACATGCAAATTAATAGGATCAGAAATGAAAAAGGAGACATAACCACAGACACAGAGGAAATTCAGAGAATCGTTAGATCTTACTATGAAAGTTTATATGCCACAAAGTTGGAAAATGTAAAAGAAATGGACATTTTTTTAGATAAGTACCATATATCAAAGTTGAACCAAGAACAGGTGAACAATCTAAATAGACCTGTTAGTCGCCAAAAATTAGAAGCTGTTATCAAAAATCTCCCTACCGAATAAAGCCCAGGACCAGATGGTTTTAATGCAGAATTCTATCAGAACTTCCAGGAAGAGCTAATACCTATACTCCTTAATGTATTCCACAATATGGAAACAGAAGAGTCATTGCCAAACTCCTTTTATGAAACTACAGTTGCTCTGATACCAAAACCACACAAAGACACAACCAAGAAAGAGAATTACAGGCCAATCTCACTCATGAACATCGACGCGAAAAATCTCAATAAAATACTGGCAAACCGAATCCAAGAACACATTAGAAAAATTATCCATTATGATCAAGTAGGCTTCATCCCAGAGATGCAGGGCTGGTTCAACATATGTAAATCTATCAATGTAATCCATCATATAAATAAACTGAAAGAAAAAATATATGATCATTTGATTAGATGCTGAAAAAGCATTTGACAAAATTCAACACCCCTTTATGACAAAGCTGTTGGAGAGACTGGGGATACAAGGATCATACCTAAATATAATAAAAGCAATATACAGCAAGCCGACAGCTAACATCAAATTGAATGGAGAGAAACTCAAAGCCTTTCCACTAAAATCAGGAACACAACAAGGCTGTCCACTCTCTCCATACCTCTTTAATATAGTGCTTGAAGTCCTAGAAATAGCAATAAGACAACATAAAGAGATCAAGGGGATTTGAATTGGAAAGGATAAAATTAAACTTTCGTTATTTGCTGATGATATGATAGTGTACATAAGGGACCCCAAAAACTCTACCAAAGAACTCCTACAGCTGATAAACACCTTTAGTAATGTGGCAGGATACAAGATCAACTCAAAAAAATCAGTTGCCCTCTTATACACAAAGGATAAAGAAGCAGAGAGAGAAATCAGAGAAATATCACCTTTCACGATATCCACAAATAGCATAAAATATCTTGGGGTTACTCTAAACAAGGAAGTGAAAGACCTATTTGACAAGAACTTTAAGTCCTTGAAGAAAGAAATTGAGGAGGATACCAGAAAATGGAAAGACCTCCCCTGCTCTTGAATTGGGAGAATCAACATAGTAAAAATGGCAATTCTACCAAAAGCAATCTATAGATTCAATGCAATCCCCATCAAAATCCCATCAAACTTCTTCACAGACCTTGAGAGAACAATAATCAAGTTTATAAGGCAAAATAAAAAACCCAGGATAGCCAAAACAATCTTATACAATAAAGGAACTTCTGGAGGTATTGCCATCCCTGACTTCAAACTCTATTACAGAGTTACAGTATTGAAAACAGCTTGGTATTGGCATAAGAACAGAGAAGTCGACCTATGGAATCGAATAGAAGACCCGGGTATTAACCCACAAACCAATGAACACCTAATTTTCGATAAGGAAGCTAAAGGTATACAATGGAAGAAGGAAAGCATCTTCAACAAATGGTGCTGGCATAACTGATTGTCAACATGTAGAAGAATGAAAGTAGATCCATATCTATTACCATGCTCAAAACTCGAGTCCAAATGGATTACAGACATCGACATTAATCTGTCCAGTTTGAACCTGATAGAAGAGAAAGTGGGAAGTAGTCTACAAGATATAGGCACAGGAGACCACTTCCTAAGTAGGACCCCAGTAGCACAGACAATAAGAGAAACAATGAATAAATGGGACCTACTGAAACTGAGAAGCTTCTGTAAAGCAAAGGACACTGTCAGGAAGACAAAAAGGCTGTCTTCTGACTGGGAGAAGATCTTTACCAACCCCTCATCAGACAAAGGTCTGATCTCCAAAATATACAAAGAACTCAAGAAACTAGACACTAAAACTCTAATTAACCCAATTAAAAAATGGGGTACTAAAATGAACAGAGAATTCACAACAGATGAACTTCGAATGGCCAGAAGACACTTAATGTCATGCTCAACCTCCTTAGCAATCAGGGAAATGCAAATCAAAACCACTTTGAGATACCATCTTACACCTGTCAGAATAGCTATAGTCAAAAACACCAATGATAGACTATGCTGGAGAGGATGTGGGGTGAGGGGAACACTCATCCATTGTTGGTGGGAATGCAAACTTGTGCAGCCACTGTGGAAATCAGTGTGGCGGTTTCTCAGGAAACTGGGAGTCAACCTCCCTCAGGACCCAGCAATTCTACTCTTGGGAATATACCCAAGAGATGCCCTATCATACTACAAAAGTATTTGTTCAACAATGTTCATAGCTGCACTATTTGTAATAGCCAGAACCTGGAAACAGCCTAGGTGCCCCTCAATAGAAGAATGGTTAAAGAAGGTGTGGAACATATATACATTAGAGTTTTACTTAGCGGTAAGAAACAATGACATCTTGCATTTTGCGTGCAAATGGATGGAAATAGAAAACGATTTACTTAGTGAGGTAACCCAGACCCAAAAAGAGGAATATGGTATGTACTCACTCATAAGTGGATTCTAACCATAGTTAAAGGTCTTTGAGTCTATAATTTGTGATCCTAGAGAAGCTAAATAAGAAGGTGAACCTGAAGAAAATCATATAGTTATCCTCCTGGATAGTGGAACTAGGCAAGATTGCCAGGCAAACTCGGGTGCATGGGTGATGGGGGGGTGGAAGCAAGGGAAGATGGTCACGGAGAGGGGAGAGGAGGAGGACTGGGGAAGGCTTGGGGGAATGGGACGGGGAGGGAGGAAGGATGGCGGGGGGGAGCAGGGAGCTTCATATCTCAGCTAAGGGAGCCATTTTAGGGTTTGCAAGAGACTTGATTCTGGAGGGGTTCCCAATAAAAATTAAATAAAAAAATGAAAAAAATAATAAAAAAGAAAAGAAAACGCTTTACTGAGTCAGGTAAGCCAGACTCAAAAAGAGGAATACGGTATGTATTCACTCATAAATGGATTCTAGCCATAATTAAAGGTCTTTGAGCCTATTATTCGTGATACTAGAGAAGCTGGATAGGAGGGTGAACCTGAATAAAATTCAGGTAGTTTTCCTCCTGGAGATTGGAAATAGACAAGAGTCCCAGGTAACCTTGGGTACATGGGGGGGTAGGAGGGTTGTTGGAAGGGGAGAGGGTTAGAGAGAAGGGAGCAGGGGAGGAATGGGGAATGCTCGGGGGACTGGGAGGGGAAGAGGGAGGAAGGATAGATATGGGATCAGGGAAGAATATATCTCAACTAAGGGAGTCAGTTTAGGGTTTACAAGAGACTTGATTATAAATGGGATACCAGGTCCAAGGAGAGATCCCCAGATTGTTCTCTGGACAGAGGAGAGGGTGCCTGAACTGGCCTTGGCCCGTGACCATACTGATGAATATTTTGCTTATCACCATAGATCCTTCATCTGGTGATGGATGGAGATGGAGTCGGAGACCCACATTGGAACACTGGACTTAACTCCCTAGGTCCAAACGAGAAGCAGAAGGAAAGAGAATGTGAGCAAGGAAGGCAAGATCAGAGGGAACCTTCATCCGACGATGGATGGCGATTCAGATGGAGACCCACATTGGAGCACCGGATGGAGTCTCCCAAGGTCCAAATGAGGAGCAGAAGGAGGAAGAACATGAAAAAGGAAATCAGGACCGCGAGGTGGTGCGATCACCCACTGATACAAGGGGACTGATCTAATGAGAGTTCACCAAGGCCAGTTGACTGGGACTGAGCGAGCATATGATCCAGCCAGATTCTCTGAATGAGGCCAGATTCTCTGAATGTGGCTGGCCCGGAGTGTTTCTGAAAAGCCATTGACAATGACACTGGGACTTGTTTCCTCTGCATATACTGAATTTCCGGGATCCAGTCTGTTTGGATGCTCACCTCCCTGGACCTGGAGGGAGGGGGGAGGAGCTTGAACTACCCACAGGGCAGGAGACCCTGACTGCTCTTGGGGATGGAGAGGGAGGAGGGGAGGGAGTGGGGGGAGTGGGAGTGGGTTGGGAGGAGGGGCGGAAATGGAGACTTTTGTATTTTAATAAACTTTGAGAAAAAAATTAAAAAAAAAGAAAATAAAAATGTTGAAAATAGAAAAAATATTTAAAAAAAGAAAAAAAAAGAATAATGGGGTAGAAGAGGGGGAAGAATTATAGCTCAAAGGCCCAGAAAATATCTTCAAAAATTGTAGAAGAAAACTTTTCCAAACTAAAATGGATATTTCTATGAAGGTACAAGAAGCATACAGAATACCAAATGGAATGGATTGAAAAGAAACCTTCTCTTTGCCATATAATAATCAAAACATAAAACACACAGAATAAATAAAAAATATTAAGAGCTGTAAGAGAAAAATGTCAAGTAACATATAAAGGGATACCTATCAGAATTACACCTGACTTCTCAATGGAAACCATGAGAGTCAGTTCTTGGATAGATGTGCTGCAGACACTAAGAGACCATAGATTCAAGCCTAGACTACCATACTCAGCAAAGCTAGCATTCACTATCAATGGAGAAAACAAGATATTCCAGGACAAAAACAGATTTAAAAATACGTAGCCACAAACACAACCTCACAGAAAATAGAGGAAGGATAATCACAAACCAGGAAAACTAACAACACCCAAAATAACTCAAGCATCTGACAACCCTCAGCAAGCACAACTCAAAGTAGGGAAACATACAAATAATACCAAAGAAAAAGTAACCAGAGTTAACAGTCACTGGTGATTAATACCACTTAATATCAGTGGACTCAATTTACATATAAAAAGGTACAGCTTAAGAGAATGGATACGGAAACAGGATCCAATATTCTGCTGTTTACAAGAAACACACCTCAAACTTAAAGGCAGACACTTCCCCAGAGTAAAGAGTTGGGAAATGTTTTTCCAATCAAATGGACCAAAGAAACAAGCGGGCATGGCTATACTAATATCTAACAAAATTGATTTCAAACTAAAATCAATCAGAAGAGATGGAGAAAGACACTTTATACTCATAACAGGAAAATTGGTCAGAAGGAAGTCGCAATCCTAAATATGTATGCCCCTAATATGAAAGCACCAAAATATGTAAAAAAAAAAAAAACCTTACTAGATCTCAAAGCATACATCAAACCCCACACTCTAATAGTGGGAGATTTCAACAATCCTCTCTCACCAATGGACAGGTCAACAATAAAGAAATTTAACAGAGAAATAAGAGAACTAACAGATGTATTGAACCAAATGGACATAACAAACATCTATAGAATTTCCCACCAAAACAGAAAAGAAAATACCTTCTTCTCAGCATCTCATGGAACCTTCTCAAAAATTGTTCACATAATTGGTAACAAAGCAAACATTCACAGATACAAAGAAATTGTAGTAACCACCTGTGTCCTATCGGATCACCGTGGAATAACGTTAGAATTTAACAATAATTCTACCCCCTGAAAGCCTACAAACTCATGGAAACTGAACAGACAACTAGTGAATCATCCCTTGGCCAAGGAAGAAATAAAGAAAGAAATTAAAGTCTTCCTTGAATTCAAAGAAAATAAAGACACCACATACTTAAACCTATGGGACACTATGAAAGCAGTGCTAAGAGGAAATTTTATACCGCTAAGTGCCCACATAAAAAATATGGAGAAAGCACACATTAGAGACTTAACCGCACAGCTTATAGATCTAGAGAAAAAAGAAGCAGACTCCCGAAGGAGGAGTAGAAGACTGGAAATAATCAAACTGAGGACTGAAAGCAACAAAATAGAAACACAGAAAACAATTCAAAAAATCAAGAGAAAATAAAGCTGGTTCTTGGAAAAATCAGCAAGATTGAAAACCCCAACCCAAAATATTCAAATGGAAGAGAGAGAACACAACATTAACAAGAACAGAAATGAAAAGGGGGACATAACTACAGACACAAAGGAAATTCAGAGAATCATAAGATCTTACACCAAAACCTGTATACCACAAAATGGAAAATGTGAAAAAATGGACATTTTTTAAGGTTAATACCATAAACAAAAATTAAATCAAGAGCAGGTGAACAATTTAAATAAACCTGTAAGTTGCGAGGACTTAGAAGCTCCCATCAGAAACCTCCCTACCAAAAAAGCCCAGGACCAGATGGTTTCAATGTAGAATTCTACCAGAACTTCCAAGAAGAGCTAATACCTATACTCAATGTGTTTCACAAAATAGAAACAAATGAGTCATTGCCAAACTCCTTTTAGGAAGCTACAGTCACCCTGATACTAAAACCACATAAAGACTCATCCAGGAAAGAGAATTAGAGACCAATCTCACTCATAAACATGGACACAAAAATTCTCAATAAAATTCTGGCAAACTGAATCCAAGAACACATCAAAAAAATTATCCATTAGGATCAAGTAGGCTTCATCCCATATGCAGGGCTGGTTTAACATACAAAAATATATCAGTGTAATCCATCCCATTAATAAACTGAAAGAAAATAAACCGTATGATCATATTATTAGATGCTGAAATAGCATTTGGCAAAATTTAACCCCCCTTTATGATAAAAGTCTTGGAGAGATTAGGGATGCAAGTTCATATCTAAATAGAATAAAAGCAATATACAGCAAGCCAACAGCTAGAATCATATTAAATGGAGAGAAACTTAAAGCCATTCCACTAAAATCAGGAACAAGACAAGGCAGTCCAGTCTCTCCATACCTCTTCAATATAGTGCTTGAAGTTCTAGCAATAGCAATAAGACAACATAAGCAGATCAAGGGGATTCGTTTTGGAAAAGAAGAAGTCTAGCTTTCATTATTTGTAGATGATATGATAGTGTAAATAAGCGACACTAAAAACTCTACCAAAGAACTCCTACAACTGAGAAATACCTTCAGTAATGTGGCAGAACACAAGATCTACTCAAAAAAAAGTAGCTCTTCTATACACAAAGAACAAAGAAGCAGAGAGGGAAATCAGAGAAACATCACCTTTCACAATAGCCACAAATAGCATAAAGCATCTTTTGGTAATTCTAACCAAGGAAGTGAAAGATCTATTTAATAAGAACATCAAGTCTTTGAAGGAAGAAGTTGGAGAAGATACCAGAAAATGTAAGGATCTCCCATGCTATTGGATTGGGAGAATCAACATAGTAAAAATGGCAATTCTCCCAAAGACAATCTATAGATTCAGTCCAATCCCCATCAAAATCCCAAGAAAATTCTTCACAGACCTTGAAAGAAAAATAATCACCTTTATATAGAAAAACAAAAAACCCAGGATAGCCAAAACAGTCTTATACAATAAAAGTACCTCTGGAGGCATTACCATCCCTGACTTCAAACTCTATTACAGAGCTACAGTAATGAATACAGCTTGATATTGGCACAAAACAGAGATGTTGACCAATGGAATTGAATCAAAGACCTTGATATTTATCCACAAATCTATGAAATAAAGAGCTAAAATTACACAATGGAAGAAAGAAAGCATCTTCAACATATGGTGTTGGCATAACTGGATGTCAACCTGTAGAAAAATGAAAATAGATCTGTATCTATAACCATGCACAAAACTCAAGGACAAATGGATTAGCGATCTCAATATTAATCTGACCACACTAAATCTGACAGAAGAGAAATTGGGAAGTAGTCTATAACACATGGGCACAGGAGACCACTTCCTACGTAGAAGCCCAGTAGCACAGACAATAAGAGAATCAATGAATAAATTGGACCTCCTGAAACTGAGAAGGTTCTGTAAAGCAAAGGACATTGTCATTAAGTCAAAAAGGCAACCTACTGAATGGGAGAAGATCTTCACCAACCCTGCATCAGACAAAGGTCTGATCTTCAAAATATATAAAGAACTCAAGATACTGACATTAAAACTCTAAATAACCCAATTTTAAAAAATGGGATACTGAACTGAACAGAGAATTCTCAATAGAAGAAGTTCAAATGGCCAAAAGACACTAAAGGTCATGCTCAACCTCCTTAGAGATCAGGGAAATGCAAATCAAAACAACTCTGAGATACCATCTTACACCTCTCAGAATGGCTAAAATCAAAAACACCAATGATAGCCTATGCTGGAGAGGATGTGGAGAAAGGGGAACACTCATCCATTATTGGTAGAAATGCAAACTTGTGTAACCACTTTGAAAATCAGTGTAGTGGTTTCTTAGAAAACTGAGAGTCAACCCAGAAATTTCACTCTTGGCAAAATACCCAAGAGATGCCCAAACATACTACAAAAGCATTTTTCAACTATGTCAAAAGCAGCACTATTTGTAATAGTCAGACCCTGGAAACAACCTAGGTGCCCCTCAATAGAAGAATGGATCAAGAATGTATGGCACATATACATTTTAGAGTTCTACTCACCGGTAATAACAATGACATCTTGAATTTTGCATGCAAATGGATAGAAATAGAAAACACTTTACTGAGTGAGATATCCCAGACCCCAAAAGAGGAATATGGTATGTACTCACTCATAAGTGGATTCTAGCCATAGACAAAGGACATTGAGCCTATAATTTATGATTTTCGAGAAGCTAAATAGTAAGGTGAACCCAAAGAAAAACAAATAGTTATCTTCCTGGATATTGGAAGTTGACAAAATTGCTGAGCAGGGGTTGAAAGCATGGGGGTGGGTTGGGTTGGGGAGAAGGGGTGATGAGGAGAGAGAAGGGAAAAGGGAAGAATTGGGAAGAATTTGGGGGAATGGGATGGTTGAGATATAGGAAGTTTGGATATGGGAGCTGGGAAGAAGATATCTTAACTAAGGGAGTCATTTTAGGGTAGGCAAGCGACTTGCCTCTAGAGCAGTTCAGAGGTGTCCAAGGGTATTTCCCCAGCTAGGGCCTCGTGCAGCAGTGGAGTGGGTGTCTGAACTGTCCTTCCCCCATAACCACACTGATGAATATCTTGCTTATTCACCAAAGAGCCTTCATCTGGTGATGGATGGAGTTAAAGACAGAGACCCACATTGGAGAACTGGACTAAGCTCCCAAGAAGTCACTTTGAGAGAGCCTAGTTTGCTTGGATGCTCACCTTCCTAGACCTGGATGAAGAGGGGAGTACCTTGGACTTCTCATGGGTCAGGGAACCCTGACTGCTCTTAGGAGCTGAGAGACGGGGGAGTGGGGAGAGTGGGAGGGAAATGGGAGGTGGAAATTTTTAAGAAAGAAAGAAAAAAGAAAGAAAGAAAGAAAGAAAGAAAGAAAGAAAGAAAGAAAGAAAAGAAAAGAAAACCAAATGAAAAAAATAAAAGAAAGAAAAAGAAATAGCATATCAAATGTGTTCACACAGTACTAAGGGTTTTGGAGGCAATGTGTAAAATTGATACTAACCAACTAGAGGCCCTTTCTCCGGGCAGAGATCCTGAGTGAAATAAAGACTTTGTGTAAATAAGGAGCAACTAGAAGATAAGAGGATTCCTCAAATATTCCAAAGTCAGGTCCCACACCACCTTTCTTAAATGTTTCAATCACTCTTTGCCATGGTTAATTTTGATCAGTTCTGGGATCAACTGTGAGACACACTTTGTCAGGGAACAGCCTTGACAAAAATACCTCTTGCCAGGGTAGAGGTGTGGGGATTTAGAAATATAATAAAGAATATGAAGATGTGAATGAAAGTAATATAATGGAGAAACATAGAATAGTATCAGGATGGAATTCTAGTGAGTACTGAAATTCGCCCATTTTTAATTTCCAACTGCTTAAAATACCCCTGGCCCCAAGGGGTAGGAGAAAGGCAAAAGACTGCATTAACACGGTACAAAGAAATGGACATACCAATTGAAGTTGGCAGGCTGTGTCCACAGTAAAACGTCCTGCTGTTAGGTTAAGCCTACTCCCACTGCTACCCTAAACCCAAACATTCTATAGGCACTCTCTGTGTGGAATCCCAAGGTAACTCCATAAAGGGAACTGTTACTTAGTTGGATTCTTAGAATTTTGTTTGAGGTAGGACCAGATCTGCTTCCCTCTTCCTGGATTACATATTCTGGCTATTAGGCACACCTGTTGACAATAGCCTCAAGAAAGCATAACTCTCTGATGTAACTCTAGGTGGGAACTTGTAGAAACACAATATCCCCGAAGGAATAGAGTTAAGTTCAACTCTCTGACCTATGGTCCAGGAGGAAATAGGCTTACCTTTTTGGGCCACCACATCACTTATTAATATTTTCGGGGAAATTCAACTGAGCAGGGGATATTCTCCCAGGAAGTGGGTAATTCCTTTTGGTTGCAGTGCATGTGTAAAAAGTCTGAGACAAAATTGCTACTCCCTTTGTCTGCCTCCCTTCACTTCCTGCTAATGAGTATACCTACTCGCAGACTCCTACTGCCTCTGCTGATACCATTCCTTGTTGCCATTAGAACCCAGTTTCTTCAGACTTTTATCATGAACTGTGGACCAGAAGCATTTCAAAAATCCTCTAGTTTTCCAGCATTAGAATGGGAATGCTGTGGTATCTAGCTCCATGGATCAAAGAGCTACCAGGCTCTTAGCCTCTCTGGTATGCAGACAGCCATTGTTGAGCTAACTATGTTGATTCTACCCATCTTAGAGCATGGGAGATCCTTCCATTTTTTGGTGTCCTCTTCAATTTCTTTCTTCAAAGCCTTAAAGTTCTTCTCAAATAGACCTTTCACTTCCTTGGTTAGAGTTACGTCAAGATATTTTATGCTGTTTGTGGCTATCATGAAAGGTGAAGTTTCTCTGATTTCCCTCTCTTCTCTATCCTTTGTGTATCCTGCCACATTACTGAAGGTATTTATCAGCTGTAGGAGTTCTTTGGTAGAGTTTTGGGGGTCATTAATGTACACTATCGTATCATCTGCAAATAACAAAAGTTTGATTTCTTTTCCAATTCAAATCCCCTGATCTCCTTTTGTTGTCTTATTTTTATAGCTAGAACTTCAAGCACTATTATGAAGAGATATCTTGAAAGTGGACAGCTTTGTCTTGTTCCTGATTTTAGTGGAATGGCTTTGAGTATCTCTCCATTTAATTTGATATTTGCTGTGGTCTTGCTGTATATTGCTTTTATTATATTTAGATATGATCTTTGTATCGTTATCCTCTCCAAGACTTTTATCATAAAGGGGTGTTGAATTTTTTTCAAATACTTTTTCAGTATCTAATGAAACAATCACATTTTTTTCTTTCAGTTTATTCATGTAATGGATTACATTGATAGATTTTCATATGTGGAACCAGCCCTGTATCTCTGGGATGAAGATTACATAAACATAATGGATAATTTTTTTGATGTGTTCTTGGATTCAGTTTGCCAGTATTTTACTGAGAATTTTGTATCGATGTTCATGAGCGAGATTGGTCTGTCCTTCTCTTTCTTGGTTGAATCTTTGGGTGGTTTTGACATCAGGGTAACTGTAGCTTCATAAAAAGAGTTTGACAATGACTCCTATGTTTCTATTATGTGAAACACATTAAGGAGTATAAGTATCAGCTCTTCTTGGAAGTTCTGCTAAAATTCTGCATTAAAACTATCTGGCCCTGGGCTTTTTTGGCTTGGGAGGTTTTCTATGACAGCTTCTATTTCCTCATGACTTATAGGTCTATTAAAATTGTTCACCTGTTCTTTATTTAATTTGGCATAAGGTATTTACCTAAAAACAAGTCCATTTTTTTTACATTTTCCTATTTTGTGGCATATAGGCTTTTGTAGTAAGAGCTAATGATTCTCTGAATTTCCTCAGTGTCTTGTTATGTCCCCCTTTTCATTTCTGATCTTGTTAATTTGCGTGTCCTCTCTCTGCCTTTTGATTAGTTTGGATAAAGGTTTGTGAATCATGCTAACTTTCTCAAAGTACCAGCTCTTTCTTTCATTGATTCTTTGGATTGTTTTCTGTTTTTCTATTTTGTTAATTTGAGCCCTCAGTTCGTTTACTTCCAGTCTTCTACTCCTCCTGGGTGAGTCTGCTTTTTTTCCTAGAGCTTTCATCTGTACTGTTAAGTCTCTAATGTGAGCTTTCTCATTTTTTTTTTAAATGTGGTCACTTAGTGCTGTGAACTTTCCTTTTAGCACTGCTTTCATAGTGTTCCATAAGTTTTGGTATGTTGTGTCTTTATTTTCTTTGAATTCAAGAAAGATTTAAATTTCTTTCTTTATTTCTTCCCTGACCTAGGGATGGATTAGTAGTTGACTGTTCAGTTTACATGAGTTTGTCAAATTTCTGGGGTAGAATTATTGTCAAATTCATAGTGATCCTATAAGGCACAAGAGGTTACTAAATTTTTTTTTTGTCTTTGTGGATGTTTGCTTTGTTACCGAGAATGTGATCAAGTTTTGAGAAGGTTCCATGAGATGCTGAGGAGAAGGTATATTCTCTCCTATTTGGGTGGAATGTTCTATAGATGTTTGTTTAATCCATTTGATTCATTACCTCTGTTAGTTCTCTCATTTCTCTGTTAGGTTTCTGTCTATGTGACCTGTCCATTGGTGAGAGAGGAGTGTTGAAGTCTCCTACTATTAGTGTGTGGGGTTTGATGTGTGCCTTGAGTTCTAGTAATGTTTCTTTTACCTATGTGAGTTCATTTATATTAGGGGCATAGATATTCAGGATTGAAACTTCATCCTGATGAATTGTTCCTGTTATGAGTATAACCTGTCTATCCCCATCTCTTCTGATTGATTTTAGTTTGAAGTCAATTTTGGCAAATATTAATATAGCCATACCCACTTTTTTTTTAGGTCTGTTTGATTGAAAAACCTTTTCCCAATCCTTTACTCTGAGTAGATATCTGGTTTTGTTGCTGAGATATGTTTCTTGTAAACAGCAGAATGTTGGATCCTGTTTTTGCATCCATTGTCTTAACCTGCAGCTTTTTATAGGTGAATTGAGTCCATTGATATTAAGTGATATTAATGACCAGTGGTTGTTAAATCCGTTTTTTTTTGTGGGGGGGAGTGGTAGAGTTTGTGTGTTTCCCATCTTTGAGTTGTGCTGGTGGAGGGGTGTTAGATGTCTGAGTTATTGTTGGTGTTGTTGGGTTCCTTGGGTTATGATTTACCTTCCATTACTTTCTGTATGACTGAATTTGTGACTACATATTGTTTGAATTTGTTTTCATCATGGAATATCTTGTTTTCTCCATTGATGGTGAAGGAAAGCTTGTCTGGGTATAGTAGTCTGGGCTTGCATCCATGGTCTCTTATTTAGTTTCTGCAGCACATCTATCCAAGACCATTTGGCTTTCATGGTTTCCATAGAAAAGACAGGTGTAATTCTGATAAGTTTACCTTAATAAGTTACTTGACATTTTCCTTTGCAGCTCTTAATATTATTTCTTTATTCTGTATGTTTTTGTGTTTGATTAGTATATGGTTAGGGGATTTTTTTGTTTTTGTTTTGATCCAGTCTATTTGGTGTTCTATATGATTCTTATACCTTCATAGGAATATCCTTCTTTCAGTTGGGAAAGTTTTTTTCTATAATTTTGTTGAATATATTTTCTGGGCCTTTGAGTTGCAATTCTCCTTCTCCTTCCCCTATTATTCTTAGGTTTGGTCTTTTTATGGTGTCCCAGATTTCCTGGATGTTTTGTGATGAAAATTTGTTTAATTTGCTGTTTTCTTTGATCAGTGCATTTATTTTCTCCATAGTGTCTTCAGCATCTGAGATTCTTTCTTCTATCTCTTGTATTCTGTTGCTTGTACTTGTCTCTGTAGTTTCTGTTCGTTTACCCAGATTTTCCATATCCTGCCATTTCTCAGTTTGTGTTTTCTTCATTGCCTCCATTTCAGTTTTCAAGACTTGGACTGTTTCCCTTATCTGTTTGCTTGCTTTTTCTTGGTTTTCTTGGGTATCTTTGGGGGATTTATTCATTTATTCTAACTTTTTGTTAGTATTCTCATTCATTTCTTTAATGTAGTTTTTCATACCCTGTTTAATAGTCTCTAACATTTTCAGCATGTTATGTCTAAAGTCAATTTCTTCTACTTCTTCTGTATTAGGGGGTTCAAGTCTTCTTGTTGTATGTTTGCTGGATTCTAGTGTTATCATGTTGTTTTTCAGATTGTTGGGGGAATTCTTGCATTGTCACCTGCCCATCTCTTCCTTCAAATGCTGTTACAAGAGTCTTGGCGGCTGGTTCTGATCCTTGTTGTGGCTACCTGCGTACTTGGGTGTTTTTTATTGGTCTGCCCTCTCTTAGGTCCCCTCACCTTTGTAGTTGTCTCTCAGATCCTCTCCACTCTGAAGTAGGCCCTCCACATGGATCTTCTGGTACAGGATCAGAGCTACTTGCTGGCCAGTGAACTCGCAGACAGAAGGGTGAGCTTGTTGTGTGCAGGCTCAGTGAAACTTAGAAACTCCTGGAGCAGTTGCACTTTGTCCCCAGACCCTCAACCCCGAAGCAGGCTGAGTTGGGTTATCCTATGATCCCGCAGATGGGAAGGGGTGCTTGTGGGCAAGCTGGGATGGGATAAGAAGAGAAAGGCAGTAGCCGGGGAGAGAAGCCCCCACTGAATGACCAGAAAATTTAGGGGATTAGAGGGTGCCTGTGATCCCTTTCCGGGGCAACCAGCCAGCCAGTCAGGCAATCACTCACCTCTCTGGAGGGATCACCTGGTATAGGATTAGGGCCACTTGCTGGCCAGGGATCCAGTATTGGCCAGCATTTCAGGTATGTCTTTAGTCTTGCTCAATGAGGTTCACTCAGCAGCATTTATAAGCAAATATCTTTTAGCAGCTGTTGTTCCTTCCTCAGCATTCAAAAAATCGAAGAGAACACAACATCATACTGTATCGAGATTCTCTCTGTGTTTTCCATCTTTGCGCGGCTTTATTTTAAACTCAATTTCTTTTATTTTTAATTTTTGGCTTTTTGATTTTAATTTTTCTGTGTATCTTTGTCCTGGAACTCACTCTGTAAACCAGTCTGACCTTGAACTTGCAGAAATCTGCCTGTCTCTGCCTTCCCAGTGCTGGGATCAAAGATGTGTGCTACCACACCTTGAACTCACAGAAATCTGTCTACCTCTGCCTCCCAGTCATTAGGATTAAAGGCATGTGCCATCACACCTTGAACTCACAGAAGTCTGTCAGCCTCTGCCTCCCAGGCATTGAAATTAAAGGTGTGTACCACCACATCCAACTACTCTTTTTTTCTTTTTTATTTTAAGGACTTTAACCTTTTTCTTTTCTCTCCCAAGCCTGCGTATATTTTTAAAAACACAGTAAACCTTTTAGAAGTTTTCTTTGTCTTTAAATCTATCTTTACTGTATACATCTCTTTTTCTGAAAACATGAGTCTTTAATTTACTAAGCAATATGGGTAGGATTAAAGCCATGGCTTTGATGGTTGGATCCAGCCCATTCCTTAGCTTTATGAGATTCTAGCTTCATGGCTGAGGTACTGGCTGTAGCCATGTTTATTGCCACAACTCCGTGGCAGTTCAAGGTCCCTTCCAGCAAGCAAATTGCAGCAGTTTGCTCACAAAACACATTGAAATGCTTCATATTCAGACTGCCTGCCTCAGAGCGTCAGAGTTTTCCTTGGAAGTACAGCCAAGAAAGCCGGCATTTTAAAACAGTGCAGCTTTTTTCCTGCTACAGTTGAAAACCACAGAGCATACATTCAGCTTTTCATCAACACTGTTTAAGTGTTTCATGGTAGGACCTCCTAAAGAGCTGAAAGATTTTTGCAGTTAAACCTGAGTCAGGAAGCCTCTCTCAAATGAGAATGCTTGCCTGTAGTGAGCAGAGCCCACCCGAGAGAGTGTTGCTACCAAGAAACCATGCATAATGCTGTTATTTTGTTCTAGAATTACTTCCCAAGCTGTATCAGGCTTTATGTGGATGCAGTTGTCCATATGTTGGTGCCATACTGTAACATGAAGTCTTGCTTGTTGGGGTTTCTGTCCTGTCCAGTTCCTACAACTGGTAAGGTCCCAAAGAAGATCACACAGAGGTCTACATAAGTTATAAACTGATTAGCCAGTATTTTAATGAGAATTTTTGCATCGATGTTCATGAGTGAGATTGGTCTGTAATTCTCTTTCTTGGTTAAGTCTTCATCTGGCGATGGATGGAGACAGAGACACACATTAGAGCACTGGAGTTAGCTCCCAAGGACCAAATGAGGAGCAGAAGGAGGGAGAAGATGAGCAAGGAAGTCAGGATCACGAGGGGTGGATCCACCCACTGAGACGGTGGGACTGATCTAATGGGAGCTCACCAAGGCCATCTGGACTGGGACTGATGAAGCATGTGATCAAACTAGACACTCTGAATGTGGCTGACAATGAAGGCTGACTGAGAAGTCAAGGACGATGGCACTGGATTGTGATTCTGCTGCATGGACTGACTTTGTGGGAGCCTGGTTTGTCTGGATGCTCACCTTTATAGACCTGGATGGACAGGGGAGAACCTTGGACTTCCCACAGGGCAGGGAACCCTGACAGCTCTTAGGACTAGAGAGGGAGGGAAAGGTGGGGAGTGGGAGGAAAAAGGGAGGCGGGGAGGAGGTGGAAATTTTTAGTATATATATATATATATATATATATATATATATATATATATATATATATATATAAACTGATTAGCCCATTAGCTCAGGCTTTGTAGTAGCTCTTATAACATATATTTACCCATTATTCTTACCTATGTTAACCACAAGGCTCAGTAACTTTTGTGGTGGGGTAGGTTACATATTGCTTCTTCCATTATCTGTGTAGGACTGGGGAGGGAGCTTCCTTCTTTCCAGAATACTCCTGTTCTTCTTTCCCCACCTCTACTTCCTGTGTGTTTCCTGCCTATACTTCCTGTCTTGCTACCGATCAATCAGCATTTATTTAAAACATAATTGACAGATATAGAATTGTTCTCCTGCACCAAAGGGGTTTATTCGAGGGGTGAAGAAGTGGTCAAGATGGGAAAAGGGGGGAATCCAGGAACATAAAAAGCCAGCTATTCCTAGGAATGATAAAATCTTTTTATTAAAGGGAACTATGAGAGACTTGATTTGGTGTTTTCTATCCAAGGTCATGGATTTGTGGATTGGGGTAATGGTTAGTCCCAAGTAGGTGACTTGAGGGGTGGACAGTTGGACCATAGAAGATGAGATTCTATGGTCCCATTTAAACAGGAAATTAGGAAGAGCAGAGGTGTCAGTCTGACTAGACTTTGTAGGGTAGGTGTTTAAAGAAGACAGGGAGGGCAATGGGCTTGTGAGTTTATTTGTCTCCAGAGAGCAACAGATACAGTGGATATATGAATGCAAGTACCTGAATAGGCCAAGGGGCAGTGGGCATGTGAGTGTACGTGCCTATGAGATCAGTGGGTATGTGAGTACATTGACTGCAGAGGCGAGAGCAGGGCATTGGGTATGAAAGTGAAGAGATATAAAGAGTATTGGTTGATAAATTATTTGCATGTTATGGCATGTTATTGTGAGGAAAGAGAAAGGCAGTCAATGAGTGAGTGTTGGTATCTGCAGAGGCCAGAGATGAGGGGTGGCCATGAGTGCAGGGGCCTGCAGGGGCCTGCAGAGACCAGGAAGGCAGTGAGCATATGATTGCTAGTGAGTTCAGAGGTCTAACAGGGCCAGTGGGCATGTGATTGCAGGTGCTGAGAGGCCAGAGGTGTGTGATATGCAGCTAATGCCAGTGGCTGCAGTGTTAAGGCAGGCAATGGGAATATGAGTACAAGTGTACACAAAGGCAAGAAGGTGACAGATTATATGGACATGAACTTTCCTAAAGAGATCAAGTTGGTGGTATGCATGTGATTGTTGCTGCCTAGTTCAGGGGGCAGTGGGCATCTGAGTGCAAGTGCCTGCAGTGGGTCTGTGTCCATGAGAGTTCAGATGTGCACATAGTCCAGAGTGTGAGCATGTGAGTGTAGGTTCTTGCAGACTCATGGTTGGGGAGTGAGCATGTGAGTGGAGGCACCTACAAAACAAGATTTGGGCAGTGGGCATGTGCATGCAGGCACATACAAAAGTTTGAGTTGGAAAGTTGACATGTGATTTCAGGAGCTTGAGGAGGCCAGAGGGGGGCAGTGGACTTGTGAGTGCAGGTGTCTGCAGAAGGTATGGAAATACCTGCATTAGCTATAATGGGACAGTTGGCATGTGACTGTACTTGCCAGCATAGGCCAGAGGACTGTAGCATGAATTATAGAAATCCAGAGACAGATACTGGTTTTCAAGCAGAAGATCAGAAATGCAAAGCAGCCAATCACTAGAGAGACCTTTTACCTCTACCAAATCTTTTGCCTGAAAAGGCAATAGTCAGTCTCCACAATTTCTCAGACTCCACACTCCAGTGAATTCCCATCTCTTCCCATATATAACTCATTCTCCCCAGCCATATCGTTTCCATCTCTTCCTCCTTAGTACTGGGATACTGGGATTAAAGGTGTGAGTCACCACCACTTGGATCTGTTTCTGGATTGATCTTGTGTAGCCCAGGGTAGCACTGAAATCATAGAGATCCATCTGCCTCTGTCTCCTGAGTCCTGGGATTATAGGTGTGTGCAATCACTCCCTGAACTGTAGGGTGGGCTAGTGTGGCTGCTTTGCCCTCTGATCTTCAGGCAAGCTTCATTTATCAAAATACAAATAAAATACCACTATATTTTCTTTTTTGTCTAAAATAAAAATGAAGGAAATAACTAATATAAAAAACTATATATACAATAAGTGCAATAATTATAAACAATATATAAGGTAATAAATACATCAACAGTGTCTAGTCCATTTGTATTTGAAAATTCACAGAAAATACTCCATTATCTATCCTATCTTGGTGAGTCGAAAGTATTGTACCTAATTTACTTTCTAACATAGCTTGCTTTCTGTGTCTGGTAAACAAGGAAAACTATAACTATCTAGTCTTCAACTCCTTCAGAGGTCAAGAAGGAAATAATATTAATTAAATAAGCAGGAAGTTCAAGCAAGCAACTTCCAAAAAATGTGAGAAATGACAGAAATGACTGGCTGCTGGACAGTCACCCAAAATTCCACTGGAACATTGAGGCATCTGTTTTTGGCCTACAGGTCTACAATATTGGACAGACATTTCTGTTTAGCAGGATATTCTAAAGGGCTGTCCTATCTTGCCTTGAAAATGTTTGGTATTCACATTTTTGTCTGTCCTGCTAGTCCAATTAGGGCAGCCTACTGTCAGCAGTCAAGACAAGGGCACTTTCTTCCCCAGTGGCTTACTTTTGCCACAAAGAAAATAAACTCCATATGGAATTTACTTGATGCTCATAATCTTCTTTGAAGTAGATTGCTGCTGTCAGGAGCAGATGTGTCTCATTGCCATAAACAAAAGAGCCAATCACCCTAAACCATGACAAGTGTCCATAACCCAATAAAAGACAAAAACTACCTATCCCACCTCTTGGGAATGTGAGCATTGTTTTCTTAAATTTACTCCTGCTGCCTGGAGGCAACAGAATCTTGAGGGCATCCTGAAAAGAAACATTTGGGTTAATTGTCAACTAATAGGAGAGGTAGCAGTGTCATCTGTTGCCTAATGTCTGCAAAATGGCAAAGTGCAGGGCTTATCTCAAGTCCTAGCTAGTGATAGGCGGGCTCATCTCAGCTAGCCACCTTGAAATTGTTCTGAGAAGTTTGTAACCCAAAGCCAATATTTAGGTGGTATTTTTCAGCTGAGTGGTGTTAACTTAATCCTGGAGAAATCATCATTGTGAATCCCATCCTCCTTTTGGAGACTTTAAGGGTCTCTGACATTAACCAAAGGAATTGAATTGAAGACCTGGATATTAATCCCAAACTTATGAACACCTGATTTTTTATAAAGAAGATAAAATTATATAATGGAAGAAATAAAGCACCTTTAACAAATGGTGCTGGCATAACTGGATGTCAACCTGTAGAAGAATGAAAATAGATCCATATCTATCACCATGCACAAGACTCAAGTCCAAATGGATTAAAGACGTCAATATAAATCCAACCACAGTGAATCTGATAGAAGAGAAAGTGGAAAATAGCCTGCAATACATAGACACAGGAAACCACTTCCTACGTCCATCCCCAGTAGCACAGACACTAAGAGAATCAATGAATAAATGGGACCTCCTGAAACTGAGAAGTTTCTGTAAAGCAAAGGACACAGTCAATAAGACAAAAAGGCAACCTGCTGAATGGAAGAATATATTCACCAACCCCACATCACAAAAATGACTAATCTCCAAAGTATATAAAGAATTCAAGAAACTAGACATCAAAATTCTGAATAACCCAATTAAAAAATGGGATACTGAACTGAACAGAGAATTCTCAACAAAAGAAGTTCAAATGGCCAAAAGTATGTAAGAACTTGTTCAACTTTCTTAGCTATCAGGGAAATGTAAATCAAAACAACTTTGAGATACCATCTTAAACCTGTCAGAATGGCTAATATAAAAAACACCAATGATAACTTATGCTGGAGAGGATGTGGAGTAAGGGAAACACTCATCTATTGCTGGTGGGAATGAAAAATTGTGCAACCACTTTGGAAATCAGTGTGGTAGTTTCTCAGAAAATTGGGAGTCAACCAACCTCAAGATCCTGCAATATCATTCTTTGGAATATGCCCAAGAAATACCCAATCATACTACAAAATCATTTATTCTAGTATGTTCATAGCAACATTATTTGTAATATCCAGAACCTGGAAAGAATCTAGATGCCCCTCAATGGAAGAATGGATAAAGAAAATATGGAATATATACACATTAGAGTACTCTTCAGCAGTAAAAAACAATGACATCTTGAATTTTGCATGTAAATGGATGGAAGTGGAAAACACTTTACTGAGTGAGATAACCCAGACCCAAAACTATGAATATGGTATGTACTCACTCATTAGTGTATTCTAGCCATAAACAAATGACATTGAGCCTATAGTCCAGGATCCTAGAGAAGCTAAGTAATAAGGTGAACCTGAAAAAAACGTATGTAGATCGACCTGGAAATTGGAAGCAGGCAAGATTGCCAGGCAAAAGTTGGGAGCATGGGGTGGGTGTGGGGTGGGGGAAGGGGAGAGGAGGAGAGAGAAGAAAGAAGTGGAGAGTTGGGAGAGTTTGGGGGCGTGGTCTGGTTGAGATGGAGGAAGGAATGATATAGGAGCAGGGAAGGAGGTATCCTAATTGAGGGAGCCATTTTGGGGTTGGCAAGAGACTTGGCTCTGGAGAGTTTCCCAGGTGTCCACAGGGATGACCCCAGCTAGGTCTTTCGGGAGTCAAGGAGAGGGTGCCTGAACTGGCCTTGTCCTGTATTCAGACTGATGACTATCTTAAATATCACCATAGAACCTTCGTCTGGCTACAGATGGAGACAGAGAGAGAGACCCAAATTGAAGCATTGGACTGAGCTCCCAAGGTCCAGTTGAAGAGCAGAGGGAGGGAGAATATGAGAAAGGAAGTCAGGACCATGAGGGGTTCACCCACTGAGACAGGGTGTCTGAGCTAATGGGAACTCACCAACTCCAGTTGGACTGAGAATGAACGAGTATGGAATCAAACTGGACCCACTGAATGTCGTTGACTGTTGGACCATACTGAGGGGCCAATGACAATGGCACTGGGATTTGTCTGTACTGCATGTACTGGCATTTTAGGATCCTAATCTCCAAGTATGCACACATTGCTCAGCCTGAATGTAGTGGAAAGGGCCTTGGACTTCCGCAAGGCCTTGGCCCTCTCTTAGGACTGGAGATGGTCAGGAGGAGGGTGTGGGGGGAACAGGAGGGAAGTAGGAGGAGGAGAAGAAAAAGAAAGAAGTAAGTGCCTAGATCTCAGAACATGAATAAAGCCCTGAATGTAGAAAAAAAAAGCATTGGTGTACAGAAATGGATTATCACCATGCACAAAATTCAAGTTCAAATGGATTAAACCTCAATATTAATCAGACCACATTGAACCTGATAGAAGAGAAAGTGGGAAGTAGTCTACAAGACATGGGCACAGGAGATTACTTCCTAGGTAGAACCCTGGTAGCACAGACAATAAGAGAAACAATGAATAAATGGGACCTACTGAAACTGAGAAGCTTCTGTAAAGCAAAGAACACTGTCAGTAAGACAAAAAGGCCACCCACTGATTGGGAGAAGATCTTCACCAACCCCTCGTCAAAGGTCTGATCTCCAAAATATACAAAGAATTCAAGAAACTAGACACTAAAACTCTAATTAACCCAATTAAAAAATGGGGTACTGAACTGAAGAGAGAATTCTCAACAGAAGAACTTCAAATGTCCAAAAGACACTTAAGGTCATGCTGAACCTCCTTAGAAATCAGAGAAATGCAAATCAGAACAACTTTGAGATACCATCTTACACCTGTCAGAATAGCTAAAATCAAAAACACCGATGATAACCTATGCTGGATAAGATGTGGAGTAAGGGGAACACTCATCCATTGTTGGTGAGAATGCAAACTTGTGCAGCCACTTTGGAAATCAGTGTGGCGGTTTCACAGGAAACTAGGAGTAAACCTAGGACACAGCAATTCCACTCCTGGGAATATACCCAAGAGATGCCCCATCATACTGCAAAAGCATTTGTTCAACATTGTTCATAGCAGCACTATTTGTAATAGCCAGAACCTGGAAACAACCTAGGTGCCCCTCAATAGAAGAATGGTTAAAAAAGGTGTGGAACGTATACACTTTAGAGTTTTACTCAGTGATAAAAAACAACGACATCTTGAATTTCGCGTGCAAATGGATGGAAATAGAAAACGATTTACTTAGTGAGGTAACCCAGACCCAAAAAGAGGAATATAGTATGTGCTCACTCATAAGTGGATTCTAGCCATAATTAAAGGTCCTTGGGCCTATAATTCGTGATCCTAGAGAAGCTAAATAAGCAGGTGAATCCAAAGAAAAACATATAGTTATCCTCCTGGATATTGGAATTAGACAAGATTGTCAGGCAAAACTTGGGTGCATGGAGGGGGGGAAGTGGGGGGTCGATTTAAGGGGAGATGGGTAGAGAGATGGGAGAAGGGGAGGATTCGGGAAAGCTTGGGGGAATGGGATGGGTGGGATGGAAGATGGATGGGTATGGGAACAGGGAAGTAAATATCTTTTTTTTTAGTTTTAGTTTTGTTTTGTTTTTCCCGTTAGACTTGTTTATTCAAGTATCCAAAAACACTCTTTCTACTTCCTCCCCTCCTCCCAACACCCTCCCGCTCCCCCCACTCCCTCTCCTCCTCCCTCACCACTTGCCAGAGCAGTCAGGGTTTCCTGCCCTGCGGGAAATCCAAGTTCCCTCCCCCTCCCTCCAGGTCCAGGAAGGTGAGCATCCAAATAGGCCAGGATCCCAAAAAGCCAGTTCATGCAGACTAAACAAGACCCAGTGCCATCGTCAATGGCTTTTCAGTGGAAGTAAATATCTTAATTAAGGGAGCCATTTTAGGGTTTGCAAGAGACTTGATTCTAGAGTAGTTCCCAGGTCCAAGAAGATGTCCCCAGTTTGTTCCTTAGGCAGCAGAGGAGAGGGTGCCTGAACTGGCTTTATCCTATAGGCACACTGTTGAAAATTTTGCATATCACCGTAGAACATTCATCCGACGATGGATGGAGATAGAGACAGAGACCCATATTGGAGGACTGAAGTTAGCTCCCAAGGTCCAAATGAGGAGCAGAAGGAGGCAGAACATGAGCAAGGAAGTCAGGATCATGAGGGGTGCATTCACCCACTGAGACGGTGGGACTGATCTAATGGGAGCTCACCAAGGCCAGCTGGACTGGGACTGATGGAGCATGTGATCAAAATGGACACTCTGAACGTGGCTGGCAATGAAGGCTGTATGAGAAGCCAAGGACAATGGCACTGGGTTTTTATTCTACTACATGGACTGACTTTGTGGGAGCCTGGTTTGTTTGGATGCTCACCTTTATAGACCTGTGTGGAGGGGGGGAGTACCTTGGACTTCCCACGGGGCAGAGAACCCAGACAGCTCTTAAGACTAGAGAGGGAGAGGAAGGGGTAGTGGGGGGAGTGGGAGGGAAATGAGAGGAGGGGAAGAGGTGGAAATTTTTAATGAATAAATAAATAAATAAATGGAAAAATAGAAAGGAAAAAAATGCTGTAGGTTCTCTGGCAGTGTCAGGCAGCAGGCCATGTGTCAGCAGGTAGTGGACATGGTGTCCCAAAAGCAGCCAGTCCCTGGAAGGTACAGCTGCAGGTTGCCAAGCGGTGGCTGGTCCAGGGCACGGACATACTCAGCAGCAGGAAAGAGACAGAGACATGGATAGACACACCATGCAGTATGAGGTTGGATATTTATTCTGTGGGTCATGGAGGGGGAATGAAGAAGGGGAGAAGAGGAGGGGGTGGGAGACAGAAAGGGTGAAAAGGAGAAGTGGGGAGAGGCAGAATCTGCTTCTTCAAGAGGGAGATGGAAAAGAGAAGGAACTAAGGCTGGAAGCTGAAGATCAGCCTGTCTCAGTGGACAGTGGATGGGGTGGGTGTGGCTTGTTTCTTAAAGGGACAGAACAGATCATCATAGTTATCTCTTCAGCCCCTGTAGCTTCAATTTTACTATAATTACTGAAAGGAGGAAGGCCTTGATTTGAGGGACAGATATAATGATCTACTTAAAAAAAGAAAAAGAACCCTTCCAAGTCCACTCCCAGTAACATACTTCCTCCAATAAGGCTATACCTACTTCAACAAGGCCATATCTCCTAATTCTTTCAAATAATGCCTCTCCCCTCCCCCTTCAACCCTCCTACAAGGTCCCCATGCTCCCTATGTACTCAGGAGATCTTGTCTTTTTCTACTTTCTACTTTCCATGTAGATTAGATCCATGTAAGTCTCTCTTAGTGTCCTCATTGTTGTTTAAGTTTTCTGGGAATGTGGATTGTAAGCTGACTTTCTTTACTTTAGGTTTAAAACCACCTATGAGTGATTACATGTGATAATTGTCTTTCTGTGTCTGGGTTACATCACTCAAAATAATGTTTTATAACTCCATCCTTTTTCCTGCAAAATTCAAGCTGTTTTTATTTTTTCTGCTATATAGTATTCCATTGTGTAAATGTACCACATTTTCCTTATCCATTCTTCAGTTGAGGGGCACTTAGGTTGTTTCCAGGTTCTGACTATGACAAACAAAGCTGCTATGAACATCGTTGAGTACATGTCATTGTAGCACAATTGAGCATCCTTTGGATATATACCCAAAGTGGTATTACTGGGTATTGAGGAAGGTGGTTTTCTAATTTTCTGAGAAATCATCACACTGACATCTAAAGGGGCTGTGCAAGCTTGCATTCCCACCAGCAATGCAGAAGAGTTCCCATTTCCCCACAACCTCTCCAACATACATTGTCATCAATGTTTTTGATCTTGGCCATTCTTTCAAGTATAAGATGGAATCTCAGAGTTGTTTTGATTTGCATTTCTCTGATGACTAAGGATACTGAACATTTCCTTAAGTGTCTTTCATCCATTTTAGATTCCTCTGTTGAGAGTTCTCTGTTTAGGCCTGTACTCCATTTTTTATTGGATTATTTGTTCTTTTCATGATCAATTTCTTGAATTCTTTGTATATTTTGGAGATAGGACCTCTGTCCGATGGGGGGTTGGTGAAGATCTTTTTCCATTCTGTAGGCTGCTGTTTTGTCTTGTTGACCATGTCCTTTGCTTTACAGAAGCTTTTCATTTTCAGGAGGTCATGTAACATGAGGGGACCGGCTTGTTGGGGTATCTGTCCCACTCGGTACCCCACAACCGGCATGACCCAAAGAGAAATCAATCACACAGAGATCTCTATAAGTTATAAACTGATTGGCCCATTAGCTAAGGCTTCTTGTTAAATCTTATAGCTTATATTAACCCATTATTCTCATCTATGTTAGCCATATGGCTTGGTACCTTTTTCAGCTGGGCAAGTCACATGCTGCCTCTTCGGTGGTCTATGCAGGAGTGGCAGAGGGAGCTTTCTCCTCCCTAGCCTTTTCCTATTCTCATTGCCTGCCTCTACTTCCTGTCTGGTTGATCCGCCTGTACTTCCTGCCTGGCCAGTCAGCGTTTTATTAAAATACATGATTAACAGAATACAGACAATTCTCTTGCACCAAGGTCCCATTTATTAATTATTTCTCTCACGTTTCTTGAAAATGTTTTTCTAAAATATACATGTTCATGATCAAATGAGTTAGAATTACTCATAGCAAATATTTAAGATTATCAAAGTCTAAATTTATGTTGAAAAATTAATCATTCTTTTATTGAATTAGTATAAGTTATTGTAATGGGTTACTTTGATTAGAATTTCTGACATTTTTAGAAAACTAAATATAAGATATTCAGTATACTTTCCAAAGATAGTTTCCAAGTCATATAGAACACTGGGAATACATGGGTAAATATAACATCCACACTAGAACAATTATATCTTTGGGTCTGTAAAAGAATACAATCATTTCTGTCACATTATGGAAGGGAAATACGTGGTGTAGAGATGCTTAAAGTATAGCCATGACACTTACTAAGTCTGATTCATCATTTTCCACCATTCTTTTTTCCTTTAGGAACCACAATAAGATAGTGTACAGCTATAAGATGTGAATGAAATTCTTCTAGGAATCTCAAGATAATAAGGTTTATTTTTTTGAGACAGAGTCTCACACTGTAGCTCAGTCTGACCAGGATTTGTGTCTTCCTGACTGGCATTATTGAATTTATGGCAATTCTCCTGCTTCAGTGTCCCAAGTGCTAGGAATAGTTTAAGGGCAAAAATGATAGTGTTTCTGCACTGAAACATAGTGATTTGTTGTTCTATGATCCAATAACAATAGTGAATGACAAATTTGAGCACTCTAGAAAACTGTAAAAGAATCATAAAAGGGAATGAAAATAGGCACTAAAATTTTGCAAAAGCTTTTTGAGTTTATGTAACTGATGAATTAAGAATTATTTTACAGCATCAGATGTTAATTTACCTGCGTTTAAATCCCCAAGGTAAACTGACTGCCTTCTTCCTCCCCAGTAATAATTAACTGCCAGCTCAACAGAGATGGGGGATCTCATGACGCTGCCTTCTACAGTTGTATTGCTTGGCTTATGGATCCTCTCTTCATCTTGCTCAACAGCCCGTTAACTGCCATTAAGCCCTCAGGGAGGTGAGGGGCCTCTTGTCTCCTCCATGAGGAAATGTTGATTGTGTAATCTTGCACAGGTCTTACACAGGTTATCACAGCTGCTGAGAGTTCAATTTACAATGCTATCTTACTTTTATTGTGTTAGTAAGACCATCAATAGATAGCTGCGGCTTCTTTATCACAGCAACCTAAAAACTCTTTTTTTTTCTCTATGAAAATGATAGTTTGGGGTGTACTAATCTGCTCTTATCATAAATTACTGAAACATTATTTATTTTGGTTTTCTATGACTACTGTAACAAATTACCTAACTTTGGTAGTTTAACACAGAATACGTTTATTTTCTTATACTTTGGAAAATAAATAACTATGCTCTTATCCTGGACTCTAGGGGAGAATCTATCTTAGTAGTTTAATGCAGGATACAATTATTTTCTTATACTTTGGAAAGTAAATAACTATGCTCCTATCCTGGAACTCTAGGGAGAATCTATTTTCTTGACTTTTCGAGATTCTACAGCTACATTCTTTGACTTCTGCCCCTTTCCTTCATCATCTTGCTTCTTCGGTCCTCAAATTGTATTCTTTCTTCATAAACTGAAAGTCCTATCTGGGTGTTATAATAAACTTGGCAGTCTCATTATTCATAAATTCTCTTTGCCATATAAAGTGACATTCACAAATTCCAGAGGTCAGAACCTGAATATCTTTGAAGGAGACATTATTAAGTGTAACATATTTTCTATACAATGTTGATTAAACAGCAAAGATTGACTCTGATCACAGTGAGGGTTTTCCCCCTAAAATGATCATGTCCTTGACTATTCTTTTTAAAGCAACAACAAAAAAACCAAAACCAAAAACAAAAATGTGCAAAGCTTACATTTATAAATATGCTAAAATCTTTTTTATACTTATTTAAATATTTTCACTTTGATTAATAGAAAACAAGGTACAACTCAAACCATCTAGCATCTGGTTAATTTTGTCTTCCAAAGTCAAACCCAAAATAAAAAATACAGTAAAATAAAGCAATCCATGTTATCTTTCATGGATAAACTTGTATTTAATATTTTCAAAGAAATGTTGGCAACAAAAGATTTGTTCTTTCAATTTATAAAAGTGGTGTTTAAAAAATTACCTTTATTTGCTGTGTCAGGATCAATAAGTCACAGGCAAAAACACCAAAGCAAAAAAGGTACTTAGTCTTGTCTATATTAACTTCAGTAGGGAAAATGGTGTTGATACAAGTATAGTTAGGAATCTTTATGCACAGCTTCTCCACCTACAATTCAACCAACTAAAGAACAAAAATGTTAGAATAATGCATATGTACTGAAGAGGTATAATTCCTTGTCATTCTTCCCTAAACAATATAAAATAAAAGCTTTTTACATCCCATTTACGTTGTGTTTTTATAAATGTCCTAGAGCTGACACAAATTATAAGTAAGTGGTCGTGTATTCCTGTAGTGGTCTCAGATAGTTAGGAATCTGATGCAGGAGAATCATTTGAACTCACAAATATAAGATCAGTCTAGGCAATATAGCAAAGTACTGTTCACATAAAAAATGAGATAAAATAAAGGGAAATATGGGTGTATACTATAAATAAATATAACACCACTATATATACTGAACTTAAGCATGAATCAGATCTTCATATCAAGAAGGATCATCTGGGAACCAATATCAGATACTGGAGGACAGAAGTATTAAAGTTCTAAATTATATGGGAAATTTCTAGATCCCCACTTCTAATTATCAGGGTCCAGTGGGTACTTCCTCATGATATAAGACAAAACATTATAGTGTTAGCAGCTGTTATTTCAGTAAACTTAAAAAATCAAATCTTTCTTTTTAAAATTTTTGTTAAGTATCTTTTAACAGTACATTTTGAACGAAGACATATCATACTTTATTTAAAACATGCACACCTAGAAACTAGTATGTGTGTCTTTGAAAATATGCTTAATCATTTCAACTGGAACATTTTGATAAAAACATTTCTTTTATATTAGTTTTATGTTATAGTGCATATCACTTTTTCTCTTACTATTATATCCTTAGTATTATATTTACTATGCACTCCCACCTGACTGTCTAGTTGCAACAACTATTAGAAGTCACCAGGGAACCACAGAGACTTAAGTTTCAGTCACCTCTGCCTAATTTTTGATTTACAATGAACCAATAACTGTCTCAGAGTTCAGTGAAAATGGACTTCAGTGACTGTAGAGAAGAGGCTCTTAGACACAGGCTCATGCCATTATGTAAGCCCTTTTCAGACCTCGAAAGTGGTCAGTTTAATACCAGGGTCTGCTAGGTAGAATGCATGGGTCTCCCTGGGAATGGAAAATGGAAGAGATCTTCTAGGTGAACTAGGGGCACATGGGGGTGGAAACTTGAAGGATTGGGTTTGGATGTGAAGTGGAAAATTACTGAAAGAGATTACTGGAAAGGGACTATTTTGTAGTCAGGTAGAAATCTTGTGCAAGGGAAACTCCCACAAATCTACAAAGATGACCTGGATATGATTCATAGCAACACTGGATATGTAGACTAAACTGGCCATCTCCTGTGATCAGATGGGTGACTACCCCAATGGGCATCAGCGAGCCTCCATCCAGTATCTGATGGAAACAGATGTGAAACCCACAGCCAAACATTGGACAGAGCTCAGAGAATCCTGCTGAAGAGAGGGAGGAAGGACTGTAGGAGGCAGAAGGGTCAATAACCTCACAAGAAAACCAACAGAAACAACTAACCTGGCACATAGGAACTCACAGAGTCAGAGCCAACAACCAGAGAGCCTTCACGGTACCAAACTAAACCATCTACTTATATGTGACAGTGTGTAGCTTGGTCTATTCGTGGGACTCTTAACAATGGGAGCAGAGGCTGTCCCTAATGCTTTGGTAGACTCTTGGGAACCTAGTTCTCATGCAGACAGCCTTTCCCAGTCTTAATACAGGAGAAATGCTTAGTCTTAACACAACTTGATATGTCATGCTCGGTTGTTGATGCCTGACCCATTCCGAAAAGAAACATAGGGGAAATGGATTGAGAGAGGGGGGAAGAGGAAAGGAAGGATAGGCAGAAAGTGAAACTGGGGTTGGAATGTCAAATAAATAAATAAATTTTAAAGAGAAAATGAAAAAATAACAGTGCCTGGAGATGACTCAGCGGTCAAGAGCACTTTCATATAATCAGGTTCAATTCCCAGTACCCACATGACAGTTCACAGCCAGCTGTAACTACAATCCCAGGGAATATGACACCCCTTTCTCACCTTCAGGAGAGATGTGCACATGTAGGGCACAGGCATACATGTAGACTAAACACACACATAAACTATTTTTAAGTTATACAACAGTCAATACTAGAAAGTTAGCACCATATCCAACAGAATAAGATTTTGGTTAACAAATCCCAACTCAGTCCATTTTTTTCTAACCTGCACCCCAAGTAAGATACCAGTAGATGTTCTTGAAAATGAGTTATTGAGAGCATTCCTAGAAATCAGACAAATCCTACTATCTGAGTATTAAGAAGCTTCCTTTGTCTAGAAAAGAACATCAAATATTTTGCTGTAAGTCTCCTTTTAGGGAAGAGTCCAGGAAAGAGTCTCAAGAACAGGTAGGAGCTGAACTCTTTTTCTCACTTTGCTGACCACTAACTATGGAAACTTCCACGATCTGTTTACCTCCTCTGGGATTTGATAGCCTCAGAGAATCCTGCTCTATACTGTAGAGGTAAAAGGGGGACCCTCATTGCAAAACCCTGCCTAGCTAAAGCTTCTACTTACAAAAGAGAGCCTAAGAGGTTTTCTCTTCCTAGAAAGCATATAAAATCTATCTTTAGAGTGGTTCAAGGGGGAGATGGCCCATCTGAAGCAGGCATCTGAATTTATGAAAGTCAACCATGTGGTACTGCCTTTGGGGGCATGGAAGATACAAAAGTGAAGGGGTCATGGAATCTTCCACTGTGGTTCCAGAAAGCCAGCAAGGCTGGGCAAAGTATGGAAGTACTGGAGTCACTACAGAAAGTCAATAGGCTGGGGGCCCTGAAAGGCCATTGCATGAAGCTGTGAAGGTGCAGCATGGGTTTCAATGAAGGCCCAAGGATATTGGAGACACCAGAGATGTGAAGCATCTGCCAATGAGAGTGGCATACAGGGAGTGGTTCAGCCCAGGCAACAAAGCTTGAGGAGTGGAACCATCTAAGCCCTTGGAAAGCAAATCCTTAGACACCAGACATGGAGCTACAGAATTTGATATTTGCCCTGATGAGTTCTGATCTTGCTATGGTACAGTATTTCCTCACTATGTCCCAAACAAACTCTGTCTTCCTTAAATTGGTCACAGTATTTTATTGTAGCAATAAAAAGTAGGTAATGTAAGAGGTATCTAACACGGTAATGCATTTAAGTATCTGTTATGTTGTTCATGGGCCCCATGTTTCCTATGAAACCTGTAGGCACAGCTGAGCACAATACATAAACAGGGGTCATTAATCTTGCTGATTGATCCTCCAAAGTCTCTTGATGCTGGAAAGACTTTGGTAGCCAGGCTGAATCAAATTCAGTCTTCAAAATCAACCCCAGAAATATTCAGAGTCTCAGAGAGACTAGGAAGACTCTTACACTACTACACGGACTGTAATGTGATGATCTGACTGATTGCACAGGGCTGTTTTGCTGACATGTTTAACCTACCTACTATAGCTCCTTTTATACTAAGTTACTTCAGCTGGCATGCTGTCCTGTTGCATACCAAGGAGGCCATGCTTTAGAATACAATAAGTGGCTTTTAAAAATCAGATAGCTATCTAAACAATCTAATAGTCCAGGCCCAAGAACCAGGCTGGCTCTGCACCAAAAACATTCTTTGAGAATAGAGCTCTGAATTCAATGACTATTGTCACCAGAGGCCACAGAACTAGAAGAAACTCAGAACCTATGGACATAGAGATGCTTCACTGCAGGGAAAGGAAAAGGTTAAAAACATCTTCATCTTGTGATCAGGGGAGCTGTCCATCTCCCCTGAGGTTTCTGGGCAGAGGGAAGATGCAGTAGGAATGAGCAGGGGAGAATGAGATAAGTTCACAGGGTGCTCTAAAACTGATGGAAGTGAACTACTTTGGGTAGAATGGAACAAGTAAGAACAGGGTGCTGATAGAGAGAGCCTGCTTGTCATCCTGGCTTCCCAAGTTACTTACACTGGAAATAATCACACAGAAACTGTATTCATTAAAACGCTGCTTTGTCCATTAGCTCTAACTTCTTATTGCCTAACACATCTTAATTTATCCCATTTCTATTAATCTGTGTATTGTTGCGTGACTGTGGCTTACTGACAATATTCTAACCAGCATATGTCTCAGGAAAGAGATCCATGGCATCTCTCACTCTACCCTTCTTCCCAGCACTCATTTCTGTCTTCTCCACCTACCTAAGTGCTGCCCTATCAGGTCCAAAGCAGTTTCTTTATTCATTACCCAATGAAAGCAACTCATGATCAGAAGAACCTCCTACACCATTTCCCTTTTCCTGTTTAAACAAAAAGGAAGGCTTTAACTTTAACATAGTAAAATTACATATAACAAAACAGGTTTCAAATAAGAATTACAGTTATAATACTTATATTTACTTTATCTTTTATCATAACTAAGAAGAACTATAACTATAACCAATCATTCTTGAACTCCAGCAAAGACTCCAGAAGGGTAGAATATTAACTAAGTAAACAAAAAGTGCATTGTAAGCAACATCCAGAACTCTAGAAATGACAGAGACATCTCGTTGTCTGGACAGTCACCCAAACTTCTTCTGTACAGTAGAGGCATCCATCTTCAGCCTACAGGCCCATCGTATTCAGCGGACTTTTCCATGAAGCAGGAAAGTTTAAAAACAGTTGAGTCATTTTCTTCTGTGTCCTGCAGAATGTCTCACAGACTCTTTCATGAAGCAGGAACCCCAAAGGACTATCTCACCTTTAGGCTAGTTCAGCAGGCATCTCTCTGTGAGTTCTGAATGTCCAGTGAAGCATTCCAAGCAAGAGCAGTTTCTTGTCCAAGTGGTTAAGGAGAACCTTGAATGCCCATCTTCCTCTCAAAACAGCTTTATGTAGCCAGGAACAGATATGTCTCACTGTCATGAAAGTCCTAATGTTTTTAAAGCATTTAAATGCCACATTCTGCAGGTCTCTGAAATCTTTGAAGCATATCTAACTGAAACAAATTTCTGTATATCTATAAAATCTAACTAACATGACTACTAGCTTGATTAACCTATATTTCTTAATTATACATTACATTTTTAAATGAGCTACACAATCACAATACCTAATCAAGATCAGAAATACATATAACAAAATTGACCTTACATTTGTATCAATAAAGCAAGACCCATACCAGTGCAAATTATTCATATCTATATCATATCACCCTTTATATGTAAACAAACAGTTATAAACAATATTTAGGAATATGGGTGCCATTTTTTCTCTCCAAACTGCTTCTGCTGTATGGGGGCGCTGTTAATCAGGTCTTTCCTGGTGTATCCTGTTTATGATGTTCATCTTAGTCAGCAGTTGAGCAAAGTAATTTTTTGAGGGTTTTGACCATTCAGGGGGGCATGGTCTATCATACCATATTGGTCTTGAAGCAATCCACAGGTTCTCATCTTCTGTGAAAAACAAAATAAGAACCTCTTTTTCCAAGCAACATATCCTTAGATCCAAATTCTAAAGTCATGATACCTTCATAATATACATGCTGGTTTAGCTTAGCAGCCCATATAATGAAATATCTTTCTGTACTTAGCTCCTTCACAGTCAAAAAATTCAGAGAAAGCACAAAAATATGCAGAATCCAGACTCTCTATGAATTTTCCATTTTTACATGGCTTATTTTTATTCACTCCTTTTAATCTATCACTATCTGTACTCTGTCACTTTAAAGAATTTACCTTTTTTTAAAGTATTAACTTTATTTTATGACTCTCTATACTCTTTATCTTTTGTCTCCCAAGCCTATGTACATTTATCGAACACTGTGACCCCTTTAGAGGTATTTTATGTCTGAATCTGTCCTATAGTGAATCTGTAATTGTTTGCAATTACAAATTCACAGGAGCATTCCTTAAAATGATAGCACTTTTTAAAAATCTAAGCTGTGCCATTAATAAGGGTAATATAGTAATGCCTGTTTGTCTGCCCAGTCTAAAACTTAAGTTGTGCTGTTATTATGGCAAATATGGTAATTTTTTCTGCACTCATAGAAGTGCCAAGTATTAATGGAGAGAGGGCCTGCTTTTTGTCCCGGCTGCCCAGGTAGCTGAAACCTGAAATAATGACATGGAAACTGTATTCATTCAAACACTTTGGTCCATTATCTCTGACTTCTTATTGGCTAACCCTTACATCTTAATTTAATCCATTTCTATTAATTTGTGTATCACCATGTAACTGGCTTACTGGCAATTTTTTAACCAGTGTCCATCTCAGGCAGGAGATCCATGGTGTCTCTCACTCTGCCCTTCTTCCCAGCATTCAGTTCTGTCTTTTCCACCTACCTAAGTTCTGCCCTATCAGGCCCAAAGCAGTTTCTTTATTCATTAACCAATGAAAGCAAGACACGAACAAAAGAACCTCTTCCACCAACAGGGAGAATGGGGAAAGGATGTAGGGTATCAAGAAAAATAAGCTATATTTCATGAAGAAACTCCATACTTAGAAGTTAATTTAAAAATTAAAAACAAATTGGCATTTTATAAGAGGCTTTACAAAGAAAATATGCTTCATAGCTCTCCATGGAACCATGAATGTGTGTGGCAGAAATCTTGGGAGTAGGGTTTCAACACACACAAAATTATCATTGGGGATTATGTGGCAAGAAGCTGTTTCAGGTTTTCTAAGTATTTCTTCCAGAGCCATAAGCACAATTCTGGCACTTCACTCTATTATTATTCCTGTAAATGCATCAAAGCAAGTTGTGTTTTTCTACTTCTAAAAAACCAGGCATAGGGAACCACCAGATACAGCAAAGAGAAGCAAAGCCTGCTCAATGTACTCATTGCCATCTGCCTCTGTCCTCTGTATAGTTTGTACTTTACTCTCCTATCCCTTGGACAGTAGAGGGTGGTAGTCATAGCTAGTAATCCCAATACCCAACAGTCACTGAGCACCAGGCACAGCTAGTTACTTTTTGGAAAAGTGGCCTGAGCATGTGGGGACAGGGAAGGACTATGCAGCTATTATAGGAAACCAAAGAGGGGAGATTCTTATCTTCTAAGCTCCACATGAAGAACTCCCTGCTCAGAGGAAACAGGGAATGTCAAAGATCACATGGAAAGAAAGTGGTGCACTTGGACCTGAAACTGAAGTCTTCTGATTCTGTTGTGAAAGTTGACTGGACATCCTCTGAGAAGAACTATTTAAAGGATCAACAGCACCATAGAGGGGCATACCAGGAAGTGATGAACAGTGAAAATTTCAAGTGTGGACATTCACAGGCAGGGGCATAGATTGTTGGCCCATTTGATTTGGGTCCAAGAGCTAAGTGCAAGCAGCACTTGAGAGTGTTAATAATAATCCCAGGACTGCTTCTCTGCCCTCTACCACAGCCAAATCCTCCTACCAGGGCCACCTGTGTTCACACCTCACCAGGACCCCTTTCTCTTACCAAGACCTCTACTTTCTCTCTTGACCACCTCCTCCCATCAAGACCACTGCTCACACAGGCTCCCATTAGAAATTTCCTCTGGAAATCAAATACCAAATACTGACCACAGCTCCAAAGGCACCACCACCTTTCTGTGTATTTCTCTAGCCCAAATGACAAACAAAAAAGTCAGAACCACTGGCTTCATTTTAGATGTTTTAATAGCATGGTTGATTAGTCCCACAACTAGAACAACATTGTGCCTGGTTGTTGGGGTGGTAGACCCTCCAACCTCCAAGACCTAGACACCATCAGTTCTCACTGAGTTCTGATGTCTCTTCACCCACAGATCTGGGGTCTCCAAAGAGTTCTTGGAGTTGCTACTTGTTCTCTACCACTTCATACACGAATACTGGGGTGATGCACTGTCTGCCGTTGGTGTTAGCCTCCTTGCCAGAAAGATAAAGGATGTTAGATGTTAAGGTACTTGAGCACACCAGCTAGGAATACTCATGCAGAAGAGATCAGGCGGTGGAAATAGTTGCCCTCTCGCAGGTAGCAGTCTACCCAGCTAACAGGAAATTGAAGTTCTGCTCTGGTAGAGCATGAGATGTTGCCTCTGAGTTTTCTTCCACCCATGGTGCTGGTTTGAAGACATTGGATGAACTCCATGGCTCTTCTGGCCTGGGTCTCTCAAAATAACCAAACCTCTGAACTACACATACATTTTTCTCTTCAGGAGAGGTCTTTGTTACAACACAGACTTTATGATGTCACTGGTATCCATTGAGCTCTGATGGTCAGTACAAAAATTCCCATATTAGGAAACTTCTCACCTTTTCATGTGTGTGTTATACAAATACATGTGCACATGTTACATGTGTGTGGGTGCCTGTGTGTGTGTGTGTGTGTGGGTGGGTGGGTGCGAATGTGTGTTTTGTGTGTGTGTGCCCTGAATTTGTTATCTGGAATCATCCATGATCACTTTTCTATCTTTATTTACTGAGACAAGATCTCTCAATTCAAGTCAGAGCTCACCAATACAGAGAATCTTACTAGCCACCTTGCTTGAGAGATCCTGCCTTTGCCTTTCACAGCTGGAATTACAGGCAAGCCATGAAGCACACCAGATTACATCCTCTTTTTATGGAACCCTTTATATTGATTTTTATATTCTGACAAGACCTATGCGTCAATGGAAAACTCCTACTCAGAGGATGAAACTCTAGGTTATGTATCAGACTCGAGCTTTCTCTCAATGGATATAGTCACATTAGTGATCCCAACCATTATTCCTGTTCGTAGTTTTTATTCTTCTTTGAAGTGCTCATCACATTTGCCATTTCATTTAACATCTGGCAAATATTTACATGTTAAGTATTTAGCAGGTGCTGATATCTCCTTGAGCATTTTTATTTTACAATTTTGATAATCTTACTCACCATTTTGGAGCACATCAACACAGTAAACTGATTTACTTTATCTGAGACACTTTACAGCCATTTCCTTCTAGTCATTACTGTAAGGCTGTGTTTGTGGATACGCACTGTTTAAATCTGTTTTTGTCATGTCTTGTTTTCTCCATCTATGGTGAAAGAAAGCTTTGCTGGGTACAGTAGTCTGGGCTTGCATCCATAGTCTCTTAGTGTCTGCAGCACATCTATCAAAGACCTTCTGGCTTTCATGGTTTCTATTGAGAAGTCAGCTGTAATTCTGATAGGTTTACCTTTACATGTTACTTGACTTTTTTCCTTTGCAGCTCTTAATATTCTTTCTTTATTCTGTATGTTTTGTGCTTAGATTATTATATGGCAAGGGGATGTTTGTTTGGTTGTTTATTTTGATCCAGTCTATTTGGTGTTCTATATGCTTCTTCTACCTTCATAGGTATGTCCTACTTTAGGTTGAGAAAGTTTTCTTCTATAATTTTGTTGAATATATTTTCTGTGCCATGGAGCTTTAATTCTACTCCTTCTTCTACCCCTATTATTCTTAGGTTTGGTTTTTTCATCATGTCCCAGATTTTCTGGAAGTTTTGTGTTAAGAATTTGTTGGATTTGACATTTTCTTTGATCAATATGTCTATTTTCTCTATGGTGTCTTCAGTCTGAGATTCATTCCTCTACCTCTTGTATTCTGTTGATTATACTTGTCTCTGTAGTTCCTGCTCATTTACCCAGATTTTCCATATCCAGCCATCCCTCAGTTTTTGTTTTTCACTTCCATTTTTTCTTTATTACCTCCATTTTGGTCTTCAAGCCTTGAACTGTTTCCTTTACCTATTTGATTGCTTTTTCTTGGTTTTCTTGGGTATCTTTGAGGGATTTATTAATTTCCTCAAACTTTTTGTTTGTCTTCTCTTCCATTTCTTTAAGGGAGCTTTTCACTTCCTGTTTAAGGGTCTCCATCATTTTCATAATGTTACATTTAAAGTCGATTTCTTCTACTTCTTCTGGGTTAGGATGATCAAGTCTTCCTGTAGTGTGTTCGCTGGATTATGGTGTTACCATGTTGTTTTTCAGCATGTTGGAGGAATTATATCATTGGTACGTACCACTGTCTTCCTTCAAATGAGGCCAGCAGAGTCTTGCCAACTTGGCCCAATCTTTACTGTCCCTGACTGATTATTTGGGAGTTTTTAATTGGCCTGCCCTCTCATAGGTCCCCTCAGCACTGGAGCAGGCTGTGTTTGAGGATTACAAGGACCTCACATGTGAAAGTCAGGCTTGGGGGCAGGGTGGGTAGGAGAAAAGCCCAGCAGCAGGGACACTCCCAGCTGGCTGACAAGAAAAGCTAGGGAGTTGTGTCCCTATTTTCTTGCCCACCGGCAAGGTCCTGGACAGTGGTGTATCTGGCTATTCATGCTTGTGGGTGCTGACCCACATCTCAGATACCGTCAGCACTGAAGCAGGCTGTGTTGCAGAGTTCCAAGGACCTCACAGGTGAAAAGGTGGGCTTGGGAGCAGGGTGAATTTGGGGGCCTGGATTCTGTCCTACTGGGAAGGTCCCAGGGAGTGGCACTTCCGGCTGTCCGACCCTATGACAACCAACTCACCTCTCTGGTCCTCTCAGCATGGGAGAAGGGTCTATTGCAGGGTTCCAAGGACCTGGCCGACAAAAAGGTACGCTTGAGCACAGGGTTGGATGGAACAAAGAAAGCCCTGCAATAGGAACACACCCCACTAGATGGCCAGGAAAGCTTAGGGAATTGTTGGGGCTGGATTCTGTCCCCCTAGGAAGGTCACAGAGTGTGGCAATTCCGACTCAGCCTTCAAAGTTTCAAAAGCCCATGTCAGACCCAGAGGCTCTCCCTGCTGCAAACAGGTCTCTCAGCCACTTTTCTGTTATATTTCCCCATTGTGATGAAAATGGATCGAACATCTGAAATTATATGCAAGCTCCAATAAAAAGATTTCTTTTATAAGAGTTATCACCAAAATGATGTCTTTTTATAGCAATAGACCTCTGATTAAGACAATCTTAATGTGATTTTTTAAAAAATATAAGAACAGAAAGTGTCAATTTTAAATAATATTGTGTTTTAGTCAATAAGAAAAGTCATGTTTCATCATTTCTAGATAAGGTAGGAGAATTAACAATTAATGATTGCAACAACTCTTGTGAAAGAAAACACAAATTCTTCGCAGTTATTTACTGAGTTTATTGTAGTCACTTTAAGGTTATATTATAGAAAGCATGTTGATGGACTATGAACATAGGTTTCAAATGGATGTAAGAAATTACATTTTCGGGGCTGGAGAGATGGCTCAGCGGTTAAGAGCATTGCCTGCTCTTCCAAAGGTCCTGAGTTCAATTCCCGGCAACCACATGGTGGCTCACAACCATCTGTAATGGGGTCTGGTGCCCTCTTCTGGTCTGCAGACAGAATATTGTATACATAATAAGTAAATAAATAAATATTTTAAAAAAGAAGAAGAAAGAAATTACATTTTCTTTGGTGAGCATATATCTATAAAACCCTGTACTTTAAGACAATCATTACCTAATGTGTATGATATATGCTTTAAATACTGTATTGACCAATGGGATTATAGTCTACTTAAAGAAATAGCACATCATTTGTTTTAGTTATGAACTAAACACAATACTAGCATTCTTAAAAGATTATTTAATTTACAACTTGCACATAAGCTAATAATAAAGACAAAAATAGACTCTTAAAAACTAATTTAATAACCTTTATTCATTTAATTTAATAATTAAAATGCTTATTTTTCATAGCAATGGCAATAGAATAATGTTGGAAGACATTGACTCGCCATGACTAATTATATTTCACAAAGAAAGGCATCAAAATGTCTGTTTACTCAGCCACCCTCTATATTAATGAAAACAGCTTTTACTTCTATTATTGAGAAAGTATTTTAAAATACTATGTAGAAGTTAAGGTTACCAGGTGGTGGTGGCTCACACGAGTTTCCAAACTTCCAGGACTACACAGAGAAACCCTGCTCTTGAAAAACCAAAAAAGAAAAGGAAAAGGCCAAGAAAGAAAGAAGTTAAGGTCATCACACAGTTGCCTGGTTTACTAAGTGAACTGTGCACTGATGACCCTTCAACCTAGGGTCAGGCAAATACTAGCTGAGTCCTGTGATGACAGCAGTCATTCAAATAAAGCTTTATGACATTAAGCTGACTTAAGGAAAGCAACTGGCAGAATGTTGAGAGAAATAACCTTATGGAGATATTCAGAGAAACTGTTTTACAAATCATCCAGCGAATTTAGCCGAAAACAAAATTATTTCAAACAACAGTCAACCAAAAGCAGATCAGTGAACTTGCTTCAAAAGCAACATGGACATCACTTGTAATGACCAGAGGAAGACCCCATGGCAGTGGGGACATACTAGTTCAGTCCACGTGAAGTTTTAGGACAGGCTGAACTTTTCAAAGAGGTACTCAGTCAAGCAGTTCTCTGGGAAAAAAAGAGAAGGCAGAGTTTTTATAGAGAATCTTGGAGTGCGGGAGAAGGGTGGAGATTTCTAGAGTACAAGCCTTAATATATATGCAGAGGACCTGGGGCAAACCTGTGCAGACACGTGTAGGAAGCTTTAGTCTCTGTGAGTTCATATGAGCTTTAAATAGGAAAATACTTTCTGAATAAAACACAGTACAAACACTAAGATCAACAGCTAATAAGTGGGAACTCATGAAACAAAGAACCTTTGCACAGAAAGGACAATGTCATTCAGCCAAAGTGGCATCCTATAGAATGGGGAAAAATTTTCCCCAACTACGCATCCAATAGAGGGCCACTATCCAAAATACATAAATAATTTTAAAAAGTAGATGTCAAGAAAACAAATGATTCAATTTAAAAATAAGGTATAGATCTAAACAGAGAATTCTCAAAAGAGAAAATTCAAATAGCTAGAAACCCTGAAAGAAATGTTCAACATACTTAGCCATCAAGGAAACACAAATCAAAACTACTTTAAGATTCCATCTTAGACCTGTCAGAATGGATAAGATCAACACAAGTGACAGCTAATGTTGGCAAGGATGTAGAGAAAAGGGAACTCTTCTCCATCACTAGTTAGAATGTGAATTTGTTTCTTTATTTTTTATTAAATAATACATTTGTATTTATTCTTTGAGAATTTCATACACCTTATTTGGATAATGTTCACTTTCATTACAGATCCTCACTTCCCCAAGCTCCATCCCTCATCCTTCTACTTCCTAGATCCATTTCATCTTCTCGTTTTTTTTTTCCATTTTGAAGACGGATTTATTCTACAACATATCTTTTTTTTCAAAGTTCATTAAATTGTAAAAGTTTCCATTTCTGCCCCTCCTCCCAACACCCTCCCTCTCCTCCTCCCTCTCCATCCCTAAGAGCAGTCAGGGTTTCCTGCCCTGTGGGTAGTTCAAGTTCCTCGCCCCTCCCTCCAGGAAAAGGAAGGTGAGTATCCAGACAGACTGGATCCCCAAAATCCAGTATATGCAGAGGAAACAAGTCCCAGTGTCATTGTCAGTGGCTTTTCAGAAAGACTCCGGGCCAGCCACATTCAGAGAATCCGGCCACATTCAGAGAATCTGATTGGATCACTTACTCGTTCAGTCCCAGTCCAACTGGCCTTGGTGAACTCTCATTAGATCCGTCCCCTTGTATCAGTGGGTGAATGCACCCTTCGTGGTTCTGACTTCCAGTGCTCCAATGTGAGTCTCCGTCTCTATTTCCATCCATCGTCGGATGAAGGCCCCCTCTGATTTTGCTTTCCTTGCTCACGATCTCCCTCCCTCTGCTTTTCATTTGGACCTACGGAGTTAAGTCCAGTGTTCCAATATGTGTCTCTGTCTCTATCTCCATCCATCGCCATATGAAGGTACTGTGGTGACATGCAAAATATTCATCAGTATGGTTATGGGCCAAGGTCAGTTCAGGCACCCTCTCCTCTGCTGCCCAGAGTACAATCTGGGAACCTCTCCTTGGGCGTGGGAACCCCTCCAGAATCAAGTCTCTTGCAAACATAAAATGGCTCCCTTAGTTGAGATATAAACTTCCCTGCTCCCATAACCATCCTTCCTCCCTCCCCCCTCCCATTCCCCCAAGCCATCCCCAATCCTCCCCCTCTCCCCTCTCCCTAACCATCTTCCCTTACTACCACCCCCACCCCCATGTACCCAAGTTTGCCTGGCAATCTTGATTTTTGAGAATGAAGCTAAAATTATACATTGAAAAAAAAAAGAAAACATCTTCACCGCATAGTATTGGTCTAACAGAATGTCACCATGGAGAAGAATGTAAATAGTTTATATCTATCACCCTCTGCCAAACTCAAGTCCAAGTGAATCTAAGACCTCAACACAAATACAGATATACTGGACCTGATAGATGAGCAGGTGGGCATCAGTACAAGAGACAACTTTATGAATACAACACCAATAGCGAAGGCACTAAGATCCACAATAAATGGGACCTCATGAATCTGAAAAGCTTCTGTAAGACAAAGGATATAGTCAATGGTATAAAACAGCAGCCTATAGAATGTGAAAACTTCTTTACCAACCCCAAATCTGACAGAACACTGATATTCAAAATATATAAAGAAATCAAGATCTAGACATTAAAATTTAACTCAATTAAAAATGGTGTATATATTTAAAGAGAATTCTCAATGAAGGAATGTCAAATGGCCAAGAAACAAATAATTTTTCAACATCTTTAGCTATTAGGGGTTTGAAAATTAATATATTTGAGATTCCATCTTATACCTGTAAGAATGGCTAAGATCAAAAACACTAATGAGAGCCTACACTGAAGATGATGTGGCAGAAGCAGAAAACTCTTCCTCTGCTGGTGGGATTGTAATCTTTTACAGCAACTTTGGAAATCAATATGTTGGTTTCTCAGAAAACTGAGACTTGATTTACCTCAAGACTTCCTGGACATATACCCAAAGGATGCTTAACCATACCACAATGACACTTGCTCAACTATGTTCATAGCAGCTTGTAGATGGATGTTTCTCTCCCACTCACCAGTGATATGAGCCCTCAGCTAAGAGACCACTGGAGAGACTCATGGGAATTTGTACAATCCATATGAGGAACCCCACTTGAGGAACATAGGAAACACTTGTATTTTGGATAGCCATTGTCAATTAAGTAGAAAACTTGATAAATCATGACATTTCTTTCTTCCATAATATTACAGCCGTGTATAAATCATTCTTGAAACCCGACTTTTCCTGTATGAGCAACTGTATACCTTTTTCCACACTGTGAAGCCCTGGGTCTGAAAGTATTCAATCAGCCAGACCTTTGTTCTAATGGTCAAATCTTTTTGTTTGTCTCCCACAACTATCCTTATTGACAAGATTCATTGACAAGAAAGGACTCCTAAGCAGAAGGCACTGAGCAGAGAGGCAATTTGTTCTTTTTGATAAACAGGTCTGCATAGCCCTAAATTCTCTAGCATCAGGCTCACGAAGATGTAATCTCCTGACCTTTTGCTCTAAGCTAACAAGCTATTAATATTCTATATTTACTCCTCACCTTGGTTTCAGATAACATAAGATCATAACCCAAGGAATTTAACTGTTTATGCCTTTACCCCTAGAGATATGGGAATAAAACTAGAGTCACTAAGCCATATTCAGAGAAAAAAATTCTCTTCTCATGTGGGTGCTGGTAGGCACCCAACTAGATCTGAAAGCAAAGTCTCTAAAGAGATTTGCTTTAATACAGCCAGCTAGATTCTGATGCAAATCAAGGACTTTTGTCATTGTGCCAGGTCCACAGGTTACTAAGGTTACCAAGGCTGTGTTCCCAGTCACCCAGCAAGGGAGTAGAAATGCTCAGAAAGCACAACAGCACTGCTGCATTTTTCTACAATGATTAATCACAAACTTCTAGTTTAACTAGTTGTACTTAAGAAATGTAGTCAGCACACAAAAACTTCTTAAAATTTTGTATTAAATCAAAATCCCATTCGTAATTAATCCTCCCGGTTAACTAGTTACACTTAAGAAATGTAGTCAGTACACAAAAACTTCTTAAAACTTTGTATTAAATCAAAATCCCATTCTTAATTAATCCTCCTGGTATCTACTGGGGAGCTGTACAACCATATGTCTTCTGAGAAGCAAGGCACCTCTTTGCCAGGTTCAACTGGTTATTGTGGTTCTGTGAAATCTATGCTGTTAACTGTTTGTATAAAAACTGAAAACCATGTGGGATAAGTAAAACAATGAGGTAAATGCCTCATCTCCAACCCCATTCAGTCTCTTCTGAAAACCCATCATTTGGGAACGTTCATGTCTGACCTTCCAAAAGAAAATTCCTCTGAGTTCAATATTAAAGCATGCTTTGGCAGATAGATTTCATCTCAGGCAGCCCTTTAGGAAAATCCCAGCAGAGAGGTTGAAAGCTCTAGTTGGGTATATTGATATCACTACCACTAACTAGATTCATTTGCCTCCAAAAGTGGTCAATTGGGTCCCATATCCCCAATCCTGCATTTACTGGTATCCTCTGTTGAACTTTCTGGAATGTCCAAGGCATAGGTAAGAAGTTGCGAGGCAGAGGAACCCTTTGCTCCTCAGGGGCCTCTACAGGTCTCAGGTACACAGGAGGTCACACTATCCACACCAGGTGGTAGGCCTTTTCATCCCTGCCTGTGTGTCCCATAACAGGCCTTCCCATCTCCTCCTTGCTTGCAATGAAGATTAAGGACTCTGTCCTCTGGGGCCTTGTAGGAACCTCCAAGACTTAGTGAGTGCTTCCAAAGGACCTTCTGACACCTTGCCCTAAACCTTCCCCTGTCACACTCCCTGCAACAGCCTGAAAGGACCCTCACAATGACTTCGAGCCCTTTCTTCTGTGGTCATGAAACCTACTGCCAGACCTACCCAAAAGCCATCTGAATCTCAAAAGTCTCATTGCTAAAGTGGGTGATCTTAAGGAGTTCAGTTTGAATGTTTAGTGGGATATTTGTTTGCTTCTTTTATTTCTGAGTGTTTGTTGTTTTGAGACAGGGTCTCACTATGTAGCTCTAGCTGTGCTGGAATTCACTCTATAGATCATGCTGGCGTCAAACTCACAGCCTCTGTCTCCTGGGTGCTGGAATTAAATGTGTGTACCACCATACCAGGCTTCAGTGTGATTCTTTATATGTGCACTAAGCCTTCATTGTCACCCTGCCTTCTGAAAATTTTTGGTGCGGTCTAAAGCCTTGCCCATTGCCATAGAACAAACTCATCCCTGCCTGATTCCTACAGCACCTCTCTTCTTGCATTAATCTGTTATCTAACTGGGCAAAAGAGAGCAGTAAGGAGACACAGTAGTTACTGCATTTCCCATTGCTCTTTAGATGCCCTTTTACACATCGAGTCACATTTAGACCTACTTTACCCCACTTATTGTCTTCTGTTAAAATGTCTGTCCTTTTCTGCTACCATCTCACACCAATTACTTTCAGAAAATTGTGTTTAAAATGCCAAGTAATGCTTGCCCTGCTGCGACAGATCACAGGGACCTGCCTCTCCCGCCAGCCCTTGGATATTAAGCTCCATTTATCACTGTTCAATAATTTTGAGTGTTGTTAAATGCTGGAACTGTTAGTGTAATCTGGAGCTTTCTTGACCCTACTGTAAATCTCCTTTTAAATATTCTCTTTATGTTATTCAGACTCTCAAGAAAAGTCTTTTTTACAGGCCATTTGTCTGCTTGTGCCTGTCAGCCTTATGCTGTTCCAGCCCAGAAGCCTACCATAATGCCTTGGTTGTACCCTGGTGGCTTGGAACAATGCACAGATGCCTTGAGCACACTGCAATTCAAACACATGCATCCCAGCTCTTGTTCCAGAAGGTGCTTTACAAGCTAGGGTGTTTTCAAATAGTTTTAAGAGGGTTTTGCCAGGATTTGCATTTTGGCATCGCACAATGGTATATACACTTCAGAAGGCTCTACAGCCATTTCACCCATGTCAGATGGCAACACTTGCTCTGGTGGCCCAGCATGATGACTGCCACTGGTACAATTCACAACATTCCATTAGCATGAAGGGTTGTGAAGTCACTGATGCAAAGACATTTGCTGCACCACCATTCCTGCTGTGTAAGCTCGCAGCTTGCTTCTCTTCCTGGGTCAGCTTGCCCTCTGCTGTTGTAATGTTAGCTGCATTAGAAGAATGTCCCTTGTGGTCTATTCATGCCAGTTTATGGTCTGGGGTTTTGTTTTTTCGTGACACCCTGGGCTCAGCTGGTTGCTTGAAGAGGAGATGACAACCGAGACAGCAGCTCATAGAGCAGCGTCTGCTGTACCTGCAGAGGCAGCAGCCCTTGTTGTAGCACCAGTGACAACAAGGGGCAGTGGAAGAGTTCTTGGATCACACAGACTGAGGCAGAAATGATTGGTGGGGATCAGGAGGAGAGGATGCAAGAAGGAACAACAGAAAAGCAGAAGAGGTGGAGTATTGATGCTGAAGAAAGACAGAAGGCTGTGAGGACACAGGGATATAAAAGGATGGGATCTACCTCCCTGAAAGTGTTTGAGGAATCTGGAAGGGCCAAAGGTCTTGGCATTCTAGGTATTGCAACTGTGACAAGAGCCCCTGTTATGGGCCAAGAATCCCAACACTGTAGCTGCTAGTGCCTGGATGCTAAGCTCAAGGACGTGAGCATTCTAAGGAAGAAATGTAAAACTTGAGAGTGCTCCCTACTTCTGCTCTACTCTGGCGCTGGAAATCAGGGATTGTAAAGGCTCAAATGTCCCACAAATACTGGGTATTAAATCCTTGTGGTATAAATCTCCAGGAAAAGTTTTGGCAGCCAAGAGTCTCTGGATTTTTAAGCATTAAGGAGGATTTAGTGCTATTATTCTGTTTAATGGAAACAATATTAAACTTCCCTCTAACATTTCTTTATATCTATACAGTAGTTTTTTCTCAACAGTCAAAAGAAAGCCACCTTTTGAAGTAGATGTCAATTAACACCAGAACCTCTAATGGTCAATATGAAGAGAATAAGAGACTTGGATTTTCCCCAAGCCTGCAGAATAGGTCATCTAAAGCATTAATCTGTCCATTCCAAGTCTCAGGAACCATTAGGGAAGAAAGGAAGGAAAAATTGTAAAAGTCAGGAGTGATGGAATGGATGTTTTTCAGGAAATTCCATTTACGAGACATGACAGAACTGTTGCCCATATGAATTCCATGGCAGCTGTGTCCATATACCCAACGCATACACAAGATATAGCTAGGAAAAAGTTTAGCATTTATTAGGAAGCAGTTCATGAATTTACAAGCCTAGCTGAGGAGGTCTTAGCAAGTGATAGTTATTGGAAAGAACCCAGCTTTGTAAGGGATTTAGCTCCAGAGAAGTGACCCATGCATCAATAGATATTCTTTTTTATGAGAAAATAATTTTATTAAATTATAAAAGTTTCCATTTCCGCCCCTCCTCCCAATACCCTTTCACTCCCCCCACAACCTCTCCTCCTCCCTTTCCATCCCTAAGAGCAGTCAGGGTTTCCTGCCCTGTGGGAAGTTCAAGTTCCTCCCCACTCCCTCCAGGTCCAGAAAGGTGAGTATCAAAACAGACTGGATCCCCAAAAATCCAGGATATGCAGAGGAAACAAGTCCCAGTGTCATTGTCAATGGCTTTTCAAAAACACTCATGGCCAGCCACATTCAGAGAATCCGGCCTCATTCAGAGAATCTGGCTGGAGCACATGCTCGCTCAGTCCCAGTCAACTGGCCTTGGTGAACTCTCATTAGATCAGTCCCCTTGTATCAGTGGGTGATTGCACCCCTCTTGGTCCCGATTTCCTTCTTCATGTTCTTCCTCCTTCTGCTCCTCATTTGGTCCTTGGGGGACTCAGTCCTGTACTCCAATGTGGGTCTCCGTCTGTATCGCCATTCATTGTCAGATGAAGGTTCCCTCTGGTCTTGCCTTCTTTGCTCATGTTCACTTTCCTTCTGCTTCTCGTTTGGACCTAGGGAGTTAAGTCCAGTGTTCCAATGTGAGTCTCTGTCTCTATCTCCATCAAACGCCAGATGAAGGATCTATGGTGATAAGCAAAATATTCATCAGTATGGTTATGGGCCATGGCCGGTTCATGCACCCTCTCCTCTGTCCAGAGAACAATCTGGGGATCTCTCCTTGGACCTGGAATACCATATATAATCAAGTCTCCTGTAAACCTTAAAATGACTCCATTAGTTGAAATATATTCTTCCCTGATCCCATATTCATCCTTCCTCCCTCCCCCCATCCCAGTCTCCCGAGCTTTCCCCATTTCTCCCCTACTCCCTTCTCTCTAACCCTGTCCCCTTCCAAAAACCCTCCCACCCCTCCATACATCCGAGGTTACCTGGGACTCTTGTCTATTTCCTATCTCCTGGCAGATAGCTAAATAATCTTCATCAGGTTCATCTTCTTATTTAGCTTCTCTAGGATCACGAATAATAGGCTCAAAGACCTTTAATTATGGTTAGAATTCACTTATGTGTGAACATACTGTGTTCCTCTTTTTGGGTCTGGCTTAGCTCACTCAGTAAAGCGTTTTCTATTTCCATCCATTTGCATGCAAACTTCAAAATGTCATTGTTTTTTATCGCTGAGTAAAACTCTAATGTGTATATGTTCCACACCTTTTTTACCTATTCTTCTATTGAGGGGCACCTAGGGTGTTTCCAGGTTCTGGCTATTACAAATAGTGCTGCTAGGAACATTGTTGAACAAATGCTTTTGTGGTATGATAGGGCATCTCTTGGGTATATTCCCAAGAGTGGAATTGCTGGGTCCTGAGGGAGGTTGACTCCCAGTTTCCTGAGAAAAAGCCACACTGAATTCCACAGTGGCTGCACAAGTTTGAATTTCCACCAACAATGAATGAGTGTTCCCCTCATTCCACATCCTCTCCAGCATAGGCTATCAGTGGTGTTTTTGAGTTTGGCTATTCTGTTAGGTGTAAGATGATATCTCAAAGTTGTTTTGATTTGCATTTCCCTGATTGCTAAGGAGGTTGAGCATTACCTTAAGTGCCTTTTGGGCATTCGGAGTTCATCTGTTGTGAATTCTCTGTTCAGATCAGTACCCCATTTTTTAATTGGGTTAATTAGAGTTTTAGTGTCTAGTTTCTTGAGTTCTTTGTATATTTTGGAGATCAGGCCTTTGTCTGATGAGGGGTTGGTGAAGATCTTCTCCCAGTCAGAAGGCAGCCTTTTTGTCTTACTGACAGTGTCCTTTGCTTTACAGAAGCTTCTCAGTTTCAGGAGGTCCCATTTATTCATTGTTTCTCTTATTGTCTGCACTCTTGGGGTTCTGCTTAGGAAGTGGACTCCTGTGCTTGTAGACTACTTCCCACTTTCTCTTCTATCAGGTTCAAAGTGGACGGATTAATGTTGATGTTTTTAATCCATTTGAACCTGAGTTTTGTGCATGGTAATAGATATGGATCTATTTTCATTCTTCTACAGGTTGACATCCAGTTATGCCAGCACCATTTGTTAAAGATGCTTTCCTTCTTCCATTGTATACTTTTAGCTCCCTTGTCAAAAATCAGGTGTTCATAAGTTTGTGGTTTAATACCCGAGTCTTCTATTCGATTCCATAGGTCGACTTCTCTGTTCTTATGCCAATACCGAGCTGTTTTCAACACTGTAGCTCTGTAATAGAGTTTGAAGTCAGGGATGGTAATGCCTCCAGAAATCCCTTTACTGTATAACATTGCTTTGGCTATCCTGGGTTTTTTGTTTTGCCATATAAACTTGATTATTGTTCTCTCAAGGTCTGTGAAGAAGTTTGAAGGGATTTTGATGGGAATTTCATTGAATCTATAGATTGCTTTTGGTAGAATTGCCATTTTTACTATGTTGATTCTCCCAATTCAAGAGCAGGGGAGGTCTTTCCATTTTCTGGTATCCTCCTCAATTTCTTTCTTCAAGGACTTAAAGTTCTTGTCAAATAGGTCTTTCTCTTCCTTGGTTAGAGTTATCCCAAGGTATTTTATGCTATTTGTGGCTATCATGAAAGGTGATGTTTCTCTGATTAACCTCTCTGCTTCTTTGTCCTTTGTATATAGGAGGGCAACTGATTTTTTGGAGTTGATCTTGTATCCTGCCACATTACTAAAGGTGTTTATCAACTGTAGGAGTTCTTTGGTAGAGTTTTGGGGGTCGCTTATGTACACTATCATATCGTTTGCAAATAACGAAACTCTAACTTCATCCTTTTCCAATTCGAATCCCCTTGATCCCCTTATGTTGTCTTAATGCTATTGCTAGAACTTCAAGCACTATATTGAAGAGGTATGGAGAGAGTGGACAGCCTTGTCGTGTTCCTGATTTTAGTGTAATGGCTTTGAGTTTCTCTCCGTTCAATTTGATGTTAGCTGTCGCCTTGCTATATATTGCTTTTATTATATTTAGATATGATCCTCGTAAACCCAATCTCTCCAACATCCTTATCATAAAGGGGTGTTGAATCTTGTCAAATGCTTTCTCAGCATGCAATGAAATGATCATATGGTTTTTTTCTTTCAGTTTATTTATATGATGGATTACATTGATAGATTTACATATGTTGAACCAGCCCTGCATCTCTGGGATGAAGCTCACTTGATCATAATGGATAATTTTTCTAATGTGTTCTTGGATTCGGTTTGCCAGTATTTTATTGAGTATTTTTGCGTCAATGTTCATGAGTGAGATTGGTCTGTAATTCTCTTTCTTGGTTGTTTCTTTGTGTGGTTTTGGTATCAGAGTAACTGTAGATTCATAAAAATAGTTGGGCAATGATTCTTCTGTTTCTATATTGTGAAATACATGAAGGTGTATAGGTATTAGCTCTTCCTGGAAGGTCTAGTAGAATTCTGCATTGAAACCATCTGGTCCTGGCCTTTTTTGTTAGGGAGATTTTTGATAACAGCTTCTAATTCTTCACGACTGACAGGTCTATTTAGATTGTTCACCTGGTCTTGGTTCAACTTTGGTATGTGGTACTTATCTAAAAAAATGTCCATTTCTTTTACATTTTCCAACTTTGTGGCATATAAACTTTCATAGTAAGATCTAACGATTCTCTGAATTTCCTCTGTGTCTGTGGTTATGTCCCCCTTTTCATTTCTGATCTGATTAATTTGCATGTTCTCTCTCTGTCGTTTGATTAATTTGAATAGGGGTTTGTCAATCTTGTTGATTTTCTCCAAGAACCAGCTTTTTGCTTCATTGATTCTTTGGATTGTTTTCTGTGTTTCTATTTTGTTGATTTCAGCCCTCAGTTTGATTATTTCCAGTCTTCTAGACCTCCTGGGTGAATCAGCTTCTTTTTTTTCTAGAGCTTTCAAGTGTGCTGTTAAGCCTCCAATGTGTGCTTTCTCCATTTTCTTTAATTGGGCACTTAGTGCTATGATCTTTCCTCTTAGTACTGCTTTCATAGTGTCCCATAGGTTTGAGTATGTTGTGTCTTTATTTTCATTAAATTCAAGGAATACTTTAATTTCTTTCTTTATTTCTTCCTTGACCCAGGGGTGGTTCAGTAGTTGACTGTTCAACTTCCATGAATTTGTTGGCTTCCTGGGGGTAGCACTATTGATGAATTGTAACTTTAATACTCGGTGGTCTGACAAGACACAGGTGGTTACTAATATTTTTTTTTGTATCTGTGAAAGTTTGCTTTGTTACCGAGTATGTGGTCAATTTTCGAGAAGGTTCCATGAGCTGCAGAGAAGAAGGTATATTCTTTCCTATTTGGGTGGAATGTTCTATAGATGTCTGCTAATTCCATTTGATTTAATACCTCCAATAATTCTCTTATTTCTCTGCTAGGTTTCTGTCTGATTGACCTGTCCATTGGTTGGAGAGGAGTGTTGAAGTCTCCTACTATTGGTGTCTGTGGATTGATAACTGCCTTGAGTTCTAGAAGTGTTTCTTTTACGTAAGTAGAAGGCTTTATAATAGGGGCATAGATATTCAGGATTGAGACTTCCTCCTGATGAATTGTTCCTGCTATGAGTATAAAATGTCCATCTCCATCTCTTCTGATTGATTTTAGTTTGAAATCAATTTTGTTAGATATTAGAATGACCACACCCGCTTGTTTCTTACTTCTGTTTGTTTGGAAAACCTTTTCCCAGCCCTTTATTTTGAGTAGATGTCTGTCTTTGTGGTTGAGGTGTGTTTCTTGTAAACAGCAGAATGTTGGATCCTGTTTTCGTATCCAATCTCTTAATCTGTGCCTTTTTATAGGTGAATTGAGTCCATTAATATTAAATGATATTAATGACCAATAGTTGTTGACTCCTGTTATTATTATTTTTTGTTTGTTTGTTTAATAGAGTTTGTATGTGTCCCTTCTTTGAGTTAAGCTCATGAAGGGTCGCTAGACGTCTGAGTTATTGTAGGCAGTGTTGGCAATGTTGGATTCCTTGGGTTGCGATTTTCCTTCTATTACTTTCTGTAAGGCTGGATTTATGGCTACGAATTGTTTAAATTTGTTCTTATCCTGGAATATTTTGTTTTCTCCATTGATAGTGAATGATAGCTTGGCTGGATATAGTAGTCTGGGTTTGCATCCATGGTCTCTTAGTTTCTGCAGTACCTCTATCCAGGACCTTCTGCCTTTCATGGTTTCCATAGTGAAGTCCGGTGTAAGTCTGATAGGTTTACCTTTATAAGTTACTTGACCTTTTTCCTTTGCAGCTCTTAATATTCTTTCTTTAATCTGTATGTTTTGTGTTTTGATTATTATATGGTGAGGGGATTTTTTTTTGATTAAGTCTATTCGGTGTTCTGTATGCTTCTTGAACCTTCATAGGAATTTCATTCTTTAGGTTGGGAAAGTTTTCTTCTATAATTTTGATGAATATATTTTCTGGGCCTTTGATCTGCAGTTCTTCTCCTTCTTCAATCCCTATTATTCTTAGATTTGGTTTTTTATTATGTCCCAGATTTCCTGAATGTTTTGTGATGAGGATTTGTTGGATTTGCTGTTTTCTTTCATCAGAGAATTTATTTTCTCTATGGTATCTTCAGACTCTGAGATTCGTTCTTCCATCTCTTGTATCCTATTGGTTATGCTTGATTTTGTAGTCTCTGTTCGTTTACCTAGATTTTCCATATCCAGCCGGCCCTTGTTTTTTGTTTTCTTCATTGCCTCCATTTCAGTTTTCAATTCTTGGACTGTTTCCATTACCTGTTTGATTGTTTTTTCTTGGTTTCCCAGTGTATCATTCACGGATTTACTCATTTCTTCGAACTTTTTGTTATACTTCTCATCCATTTCTTTACTCATTTCTTCAATCATTTTGTTATACTTCTCATCCAGTTCTTTAAGGGAATTATTCATATCCTGTTTAAGGGACTCTATTGCTTTCATAATGGCACTTTTTTCCACTTCTTCTGCATTAAGAGTTTCAAGTCCTTCTATTGTATGGTCGTTGGGATCTAGTGATTTCATGTTGTTTTTTAGATTGTTGGAGGAGTTCTTGCCTTGGCGTCTGCCCATCTCTTCCTTCAAGTGCTCTATATTGGATCTTCTGGTACCAGGTCAGGATCCCTTGTTGGGCAGGGACTTCACTGACAGAAGGTCTACCTTTCCTCAGGCAGTCTATTGAAACACAGGCACTCCCTCCTGCCGGGTTGTACTCACAGCCCCGGTGCAGCGCACAAGGGAGCTGCTCGGGGGAGATCTTGTGGTCCCAGGGGGAATGGGGAGAAGAGAGGAAGGTGTACCTGAATGAAGGCTGGGATGGGAATCAGGAGAGCTCTGCAGGGTGGAGCCACCACTACAGGGCGACCAGAAAGTCGGGGGGCGTGGGGAAAGTCTGAATTCCTCCTAGCCGAAGCCCTCGGGCCAGGAGCAAACTCACCCCTCCTACAATGGATGTCTGCTAGAAGTTCACTGTCTCTTGCTGGTCAGGAATGTGGCTGAGTTGATTCAGGGCCTCCTCAGTCAGGCTCTCAAAGCACAGGAACTGCCCCTGCCCAGCTGAGCCCACAGCCCAGGCTCAGCATGCAAGGGAGCAGCTCTGGGGAGATCTTGTGGCCCCAGGGGGAAGGGGGAAAGAGAGCAATAGATATTCTTAAAGCCATGCACATATAGGCACCATTACATGGTTTTAGGAAAATGTTAAAAACTATATGTGGTTGGGAGGGAAATATGGCAGGAGTGGAAGAACAGAAATTTTATGGTGGGATTGATCGGAGCAAATTCTATACACATATGAAATTATTGAATGATAAAAGTGGCTAAAGACCCTTGACACCGAGCCTAACAATGTGTTTTCAATCAAATTCCATGTGGAATCAGGAAAGAAGAAGCTACAACGAGTTCTTTTCCAGCCACCACACATAGGCCATAACATGGATCTGCGCACAGACATACACAGAGAAATAAATAACTGTAACTTTAAATTCCTTTTTTATTTATTAAAAATTTCCACCTTCTCACCTCCTCCATTTCCCTCTCCCTCCCCCTCACTGTCCCTCCCCCTCCCTCTCCGGTCCTAAGAGAAGTCAGGGTGCCCTACTCTGTGGGAAGTTCAAAGCCCTCCCCCCTCCATACAGTTTTAAGAAGGTGTGCATCCAAACAGACTAGGCTCCCCAAAAGCTAGTACATGCAGTAGAATCAAAACCCATTGCCATTATCATTGGCTTCTCAGTCAGCCATCATTGTCAGCCACATTGTCAGAAAGTCCAGTTTGATCACATGCTCGTTCAGTCCCAGTCCATTTGAACTTGATGAGTTCCCATGAGATCATGTACACCGTCTCAGTGGGTAGACACACCACTCGTGGTCCTGACTTCCTTGCTCATGTTTTCCCTCCTTCTGCTCTTCATTTGGACCTTGGAATCTCAGTTCTGTGCTCCAATGTGGGTCTTTGTATCCGAATGAAGGTTCTATGGTGATATGAAAGATATTCATCAGTGTAGCTATGGGAAAAGACCAGTTTAGGCACCCTCTCCTCTGCTGCCCAAGAACATAGCTGGGGACACCCTCTTGGACACTTGGGAGCCCCTCTAGAGTCAAGTATCTTGAAAACCCTAAAATGGATCCCTTAATTAATATATCTTATTCCCTGTTTCCATATCTGTCCTTTCTCCATCTCAACCATCCCAGTGCCCCAAGTTCTCCCCAATATTCCCCTCCTCACATCTCTTTCCCCATCTCCCCTTCCCCTCACCCCATCTCCACGACTGTGATCACAACTTATGACATGTAAAGATGAAAAATATATGGAGAGTCGGGATACTGTATGTTATTATACTCTCTTTGTATTGTCTGAATGTTGAGGAGGGAGCAACAGCATATAAAAGATGTTTGTTCATAAATGCTGCTAAATTAATCCAAGAAAAATATTTTGAAAATACCTTGACTGCAAAAGATATGTTACTTTGGAGAAGAGGTTTTGTTTTTGTTTCAACAGAAAATGAGAAGCTGTGGATTCATTCTGAGTTAAGAAAAATCAGGTTTGATAAAGGAAGACCCCTGAGAAATCTCTGGTAGGAACAAATGGCCCAGATGTCTGAGTTTTACATCTAGAACAGATTCAAGATTGCTGCCTCAGGTGATCAAGACTCACAGGATACTGCACTCAGGACTTGATTTTAACTCTAAATTTTGTTTAGGTCCCCATAAAATTATCAGTGCCCCCAACCATCTGGAAGGAGCTGGGAAAACTATGCCCACATTCCCACAAAATGGACTATGGATGTTCTTGATTTTTTTAAGGGGCGGAAGTGGTATGGGATCATGGTCTTTATTCTGACAATTATATTTTAAATAAACTCTAATTGGCCACTAGCCAGGCCACAAATATAGGGGGAACAACCAGACAGAAAGTAGAGGTGGGTAAATGAGAACAGGAGAATTCTGGGAAGAAAGAAGCCCATTCATCCAGAGTTCCGTCCCAGACACAGAAGGAAAATATGACTGCCTTGCTGAAAAAGGTATCGAGCCATAGGGCTAACATATACTAGAATAATGGGCTCATATAAGTTATAAGAGTTAATAAGAAAAAAATAGTTAATTAGAAGCCTGAGCTAATGGACCAATCAGTTTATTGTTAATGTAGACCTCTGTGTGATTTCTTTGGAACTCAACTACTGCAGGAACTAGGCAGGACAGAAAGCATGGACAACAGAATACTCAGTTGTTAAAAAAAAAATGACATCTTATAATCTTATAATTTGCATTAAATCGATAGAACTAGAAAAGTCCATCATGAGTAAGTTAACTCAGACCCAGAAAGGTGAACAATATGTTCTCACTCACAAGTGGATACTAGTTATAAAGCAAAGGATATTCAGCCTATAGTTCATGATTTTAGAGAATCTAAGTAACAAGATGAACTCTAAGAAAGACATGTATACATTGCCCTGGATTGGGAAAATAGATGAGATTACCTGACATAATTGGCAGTATGGGAGTGGAGGTGAAGGGAGGGTAGGAGAGAAAGAGGATGGGAGAAGGGGAGTGGAAAAGAGGACTTGAGGGATCAGGATAGTTAAGATGGAGGAAAGATAGAGATAAGAGGAAAGAAATAGTTTGATTGAGAAAGCCATTATGGGACTAGCAAGTAACCTGGCACTGTGGAATTTCCCAGGAATTAACAAGGATGACCACAGCTAAGACCATAAGCAATAGAGTAGAGGGTAGCCAGACTGGCCTTTTTTTTGTATTGAGATTGATGAATATCTTAAATATCACTGTAGAACCTTCAAATGATGGAAACAGAGGCAGAGACCTGCATCAGAGCACTGGACTGAGCTCCCAAAGTAATGATGAAGAGTGGGAGGAGTGAGAATATGAGCACAGACATCAAGGTCATGATGGGGACACCTAATGATACAGTGTACCTGAATTAATTGGAGCTCACCAACTCCAACCAGACAGGGAAAGAACCAGCATAGGTTCAAACTTGACCCTCTAAATGTGGGTGACAGTTTTATGGCTGGGGCAGATGGCAGGATCATTGGCAGTGGCACCAGGACTTATCCCTACAGCTTGTACCTGCTTTTAGGGAACCTATTCTCTTTTAATAGATACCTTGCTCAACCTAGATATAGTAGGGAGGGCCTTGGACCTTCCTCAAAGCAATGTGACTTACCTTCTCTGAGGAATGTTAAAGGGGTGTGATGAGGGATTAGGTAGAAAGAATGGGAGGAGGGGAGGAATAGGGAATAGGGATTGGTATGTAAAATGAGAAAAGAATGCTTTCTTTTTAAAAAAGAAAAATAAAATTAATTTTAAAAAAGAAATTATTAATGTGTGGGTATGCATCCCAAAGATTTAAAATAGTTCTGACTGATTCTTTTTCTTATAAAAATAGCTTAGATTTGTGATTTTTTAAGATTTCATTAAATTATCTTTTGAGATTAAATAATAAAGTGATTGATCCTTTATTTTTACCACAAATTGCAGCCTTCCAGTAAAAGAATGCCTTGTTTACTTACACTCTGTTAATATGTAACTCTTTGCGTGGGTATGAACATACTTGGATTCTTGGGAAAATTTGTTTTCACCTGTCATACATAAAATGTTTAATCATGTAAGGGATATGGAAAACATGCTCTTATTTACTTGTATTCATTGTTATAATTCACTTGAAAAATGCAGTATAAACACATTGTAATTGTTATACAGTTTGAGAGATTTGCTGTGGCATATAAGCTGTAAGGGAAAGAATAAAGACAGGAAAAGGAAAACATCAAATCTGAGAGAATATGGAAGTATAAGGATAGAAATAGGAGAAAAACATCAGGAAAAGAGTAGAGTGGGAATGAAAACATGAAGAGTGAGGAAGGTAGGAGGAAGACATTAAGAGAGCTAGAAGGAAAACATCAAGAGAATCAGAAGGGACTTTCCAGGCTAGAGATAATAAAAGAGAATAGAGAAGTCAAATGAATAATACAGAAGAAAGGGGGAAATCATCAAGGGGGTGTGTGAGCGTCTTTTCCCTTAACACCCTCAAAGAAAAAAGTCATTGTACCTGGGAACTTCGTGGATTCCTTTCAAGCCCTGGCTTGCTAGAGGCTGGCCCCAGAGCATTGATAGATTGCCAGCTTTATGAGTTCCCTCGTGGAATTTCTAGGGTCACTTGTGTAAACAATCCTGTAATATGAAAATCACAATTCTTTGACTTCTTCCTTTCCAATTTGATCTCCTGCATTTGACTTATTGCTCTAGTTAAAAAGTAAAGTACTGTATTGAATAGGAATGGAGACTGTGGACAATCTTGTCTTGTTCTTGATTTTAGTGGAATTGCTTTGAGTTTCTCTCCCTTTATGATGATGGTGGCTACTCACTTGCTGCAAGCTGAATTTCCTATGTCAAGGGATGTATCTTACATCCTCATTAGTTCCAATGTATTTTTGTTCATTTATTGCGATGATCATATGGCTTTTGTCATTCAGTCTCTTTACATGGTGGATTATGTTTATTGATTTTTATATGTTGAACCACCCCAGCCATTCTAGGATGAAGCCTACTTGATCATGGTAGATGGGCTTTTGACGTATTCTTGGATTCCATTTGAAAGTATATTATTAATTATTTGTGTTTCTATGTTCATAAGGGAAATTGATCTGTAACTCTGTTTCATGTTTTAGTATTTGTGTGGTTTGGATATCAGGGTAACAATGGCCTCATATAATGAACTTCTGTGCTAAAACCATGCAACTCAGGGGTTCGATTTTACTGGGAGATTTTTAATGATTGTTGCTAATTCCCTAGGGAATACAGGTCTACTAACATTGTTTATCTGACTTTGATTTATTTACATTTGGTTAGTGGTACCTCTTGAGAAAAATATCCATTTCTTTTACATTTTCCAATTTGTTGGCATACAAGTTTTTAAAACATGTACTTATGATTCTCTGCATTTCTTAAGTGTCTGCTGTTTCGTCCTCCTTTTCATTTCTCATGTTAATTTGGATCTTCTATCTCTATCTTTTAGTTAGTTTGCATAAACATTTGTCTATCTTGTTGAATTTTTAATGAACCAACTCTTTTATTTATTTTATCTATCTTCTCTTTGTTTCTATTTTATTGGTTGCCACCCACAGTTTGATTATTTACTGCCATCTGCTCCTCTTGGATGTGCTTCCTTTTTTTGTTCTAGAGCTTTCTGGTGTGCTGTTAATTGGCTACTATGTGGACTGCCCCCCCTGTTTTTTTTCATGTAGGCACCTAGTGCTATGAAATTTCCTCTTACCACTACTCTCATTGTGTCCTGTAAGTTTGGGGATGCTGTGTATTCACTCTATTGAGTTTAGAATGTCTTTAATGTCTTTGTGAATTTCAAGCATGATGCATTTTCTTTCATTAGTGTTGTTGTTCTGTTTCCATAACTCCGTAGGCTTTGTGTTATTCCTGATGTTCAGCTTTAACCTGTGGTGGTCTGACAGGATGCAAGTAGTTGTTTCACTTTTTTTGTATTTGTTCAGACTTGCTTTCTGATCAAGGATGTGGTCAGCTTTGGAGAAAGTTCCATGAGATCCTGAGATGAAGATATATTTTTGTGTTATGGTGAAATGGTCTGTAAATGTCTGTTAAGTCCATTTTGGTTTAAGATGCCTATTGCCTAAAATATTTCTCTGTTATTTTTTATCTGGATGGCCTCTCTGTTTGGTGAGAATGGAGTATGGAAGCTTCCCAATATCAGTGTGTGAGGATCAATATGTGATTTAAAGTATAGTAGTGTTTCTTTTACAAACCTGGGTGCCATTGTGTTTGGTTTGCAGTAGATGATATGAGCTGCAATATCACTACGTGGAGCATCCTTCACTATGTCTTGTGATCAGTTTTGGCTTGAGGTCCATTTTGGTAGCTATTCAAGTGACTACACCATTTTGCTCCATGTGTCCATTTGCAGGGAATAACTTTTTCCATCCTTTTCCCCGGAGATACTGTCTTTTCTTGACGCTGAGCTGTGTTTCATAAATGTAGATGAAATGTGGATATTGTTTTTGCATCTATTGTGTTAGTCTGTGTCTTTTTATTGGGGAATTGAGACCATTGATATTGAGAGATATCAATGACTAATGATAGTTGATTTCTGTGATTTTGTTAGGGTTGGTGGTGAAATATATATATATATATATATATGTGTGTGTGTGTGTGTGTGTGTGTGTGTGTGTATTCCTTCTTTTGATTTTTCTGTAGAGAGATTATTTACTTCCTCTGTCTTCATGGACTAAACAGTAGCTAGCCTCCTTGTATTGGAGGCTTTCTTCTAGCTCTCTCTGTAGGGCTGGATTTGTAGGTAAATACTGTTTAAATTTCAAACTATAATGAAATATCACATTGTCTTTATCTATGGTGATTGAAGTTTTTTCTGGGTACAGTATCCTGGGCTAGCATCTCTGGTTTCTCAGAGTGTGCAGCAATATGTCAAGGCCCTTCCAGCTTGTAGAGCCTCTATTGAGATGTCAGGTAAAATTCCTACAGGTCTGCCCTTATATGTTACTTGGTCACTTTCCCTCTTTCCCTTCCAACTTTTGGGATGCTCTGTTTCTTCTGTATATTTATTGCTTTGATTATTATGTTGTTCCTGAGTCATACATTTCTAAAATTCCCCAGGTGTTGGTTTTTGTTATCTCTAATTTCAGGTCTTGGACAGTTTTATTCATTTCCTTACACTGTTCTTTGTGTTTTCCTGGATTTCTTTAAGAAATTTCTTTATTTCATTTATTAGGAGCACTATAATCACTATACCTGCTGTTTTAAGATCTTTTCCTTGTTCTTTAGCTGTGTTGGGATATTCAGGGCCTGCTATGTTGGGATAGCTGGGCTCTAGCAGAAACTCATTGCCCTGGTTGTTATTGATTGTGTTGTTATATAGGCATCTAGGAAACTGGGATTGAAATGACTGTAATTCTAGATGTGAATATCTAGCCTTGTCTTCACTAGGTGGGTGTTTTGTTTTTGGTGGCTGTTCCCTCTCTGGTTTCCAGAAAGAGTGATGGGATGGCTGAGTGTTGTCTAATTTCCTGAACTGTTTAAAGGGTGTGTTGATATGAAATGCCTGCTGGTGTTGGAGGCTGGGATATCGGGATGAATTTGGGGAGGGACACTTGGAGAAGGAGGTCTTTGAGATGCTTTAGGAATAAGGTCAGAGAGGAGAGGGGACCACAACAGGTGCCCAGATACAGACCTGCAGATGAGCCTGGTGGGTTCAGAGCCCAGGAGGAGGAGTAGAGGTTATGTCTGCCTTCATTATATTTGTTGGCCTGGGAGCAGTTGTTTTTGGATTAGCAGCAGTGCCTGCTGGAGATGGGCTGTAGAACAAAGGATCAAGTGTAGGGAGTGTGGTTGGAAGGATAAGATCTGTGGGAAACAGAGTAGATGGGACAGGAGCCAGGGAAGGTAGTCATGGGTGTTCTCTTGTAGAGCTGGGAATGAAACTAGGGATTATGTGTGGAAAGAGAAATGGGAGGGGGAGAGAAGAGAGGGCCTGCAGGTAGTTTCACTGGTTTTCTCATATGTCCCTCTTGTCTGCCCAGAACACAAAATTTGTGCCAACTACTTGAAATATTCTTCTAGCCTTCCCAGTCCAGAGAGCTTTGAGTTGGGTGGCATCTCTTAATGGGGAGTTTGAGAGGACATTCTTGGTATTGGCCCATTTCCCATACCCTGCAGTCCATGTGTTAGGACACATTCAGACCCTGAGAACTAATTTCAGTCTTCACCCTCTCTCTGCCAGTGGAAAGACATGGAGATACAAAAACCTCCATGCTCTAAGCAGAGTTCAAATAAACCCCTCCAGTCATAACTACTTCAACATTCTATGCTCAGTTATCCAGCCGAGGACCAAATAAGAGATGAGAGGTAATCCAGTCCATGCAGGGTAGAGGGATAGATAACGGGGTTTTGTGACTACAAGGTCATTCTGCTAATACTGGCTGGAATGGAGTGCAGGACAACTCCAACTCCTGCTGCAGGTACTTCTATGTTCCACAGGACCCTGTCCTCCCCCCGAAGTTCACTGTTTTGTCTGCTGAGTCCTTGGACTTCCTGGAGTTCCTATTCCTGTGCTGAGGAGATCCATTCAGACAGGTGAGTGTGTGCCATCCCCGGGTGGGAATGACGGTCTGGAAACAGAGCACAGGGCCGTCCAGTTCCTGCAGCAGGGGCTTCTTTGTTACACACAGTCCTGCCTCCCCCAAGCATGCCCTTTTGTCTGCAAGTCTTTGGCCTAGGAACAGTTCCTGCTCCTGAAATGAGGATATCCACCCAGAGAGTCAGTCACAGCAAATATTAGACCAGATGCCAAGACTCTCCTGGCTGCATTTGAAGGAAGACATGGGCAGACGCCCATGCAAGAATTTCTCCAATAACCTGAAAGGCAGCATGACAACACCAGAATCCAGAGATCACGCAACAAAACACCATATTCTAGAAGAAATAGAAAAAATTGACTTTAAACGTAACATTATGAAAATAATAGAGGACCTTAAACAGGATGTGAAAAACTGCTTTAAAGAAATGGAGAAGACAAACAAAAAGATAGAAGAAATGAATAAATCTCTCAAAGATACCTTAGGAAACCAAGAAAAAGCAATCAAACGGGTAATGGAAACAGTTCAAGACTTGAAAAATGAAATGGAGGTAATGAAGAAAACACAAACTGAGGGAAGTCTGGATATGGAAAATCTGGTAAATAAGCAGGAACTACAGAGACAAGTATAACCAACAGAATACAAGAGATAGAAGAAAGAATCTCAGACGCTGAAGATACTATAGAGGAAATAAACTCATTTGTCCCACTCGAATCTGTGCCTTCCCTACCGGTATAGTTTGCGTGCCTTCTGTACCTTTCCACGAGCCTGGGCGAAAGCCTGAGGATTAAACTGAGACACACACAGAGAGAAATCTGGGTCATTCGCCCAAAGCCGAATGCCAAGTTTATTTAGCTTCTGCCAGGTTAATATACTTTTCCCCGGAACAGAAGACCCCCTCAGGTGCAGGCAACTTACTGCTTGTGTGAGAAATTCCTTCCATGCAGGGAGTAGTGGGCGGAGAGTCAAGAGGGTGTTTAGGTGCCATGGGAACTCTTCAGGGCAGGTGGGAATTTACCACTTCAAAGGTTTAACAGAGCCTGTAGCTAAAACACCAGGCTAAGAGCGGAGCTAGCACTGAATTTAGCAGGAAGCTTGGCTGGCTAACATAAACAGTCCTTACAATTGCCCCTCAAGGCACAAGGGAGACCCAGGATCCTACAGGCCCCCCTTTTATATAAATTTATGTGACCAGGCCTGTCTTAGGTGGCAATGGACATCAGGCAAAACCTCATTACTCATCATGGGAAAGTATCCAAGTCTAAACACATTTTCTGTCTTATGTTGGGGTAGCCTCCCATAAAACCTATCCATCTTTGGCTTACTAGTCACTCATCACCAGGTTTAGCCAGATTTACACTGAGAGATACTCCGGGGCAAATGCTAAAAGGACTTGCCATGTGGCAACATTGACCTGAGCTAGCCTTTGCTTATGGCATCATGAAATCATGAAGATTATGCCCCAGCACACACAAGCATTTCTAAAGGAGACTGTGTTTGTATAATCCTTAAAAAGTCTGCTCAAAATGGAGCCTCTTAAGTAAGGTCTCACTCAGCACTGGTGGAAGGTCCCTGGTAATAAATGATAGTCAATTAGTAAATCTTGTACTCCAGGGTCCATGAAAAACAGCAAAAAGCCTTTTCTGTGACTGGCAGCGGTCACAAACCATAACCAGTTGTAAAACTAACTGCAGTATTCAATTGTAAATTTAGTACAATTTGAGAGACCACAGTATTTGCAACCTGTCCTGAGAGAGTACCCACAGCATCTGAAGGGGCTGCTGTCTGAATAAAGGGAAATCTAGCAGTTGCTCTGGCAGCCATAGCAATGACTGACAGATCATGGGGAGGGAGCTGGGAAAGGGAAGGACCCATGGCTATGGGCCACCGCTGTCAGCTTTAGGAATCCAGCAGCTCTTTAGTCTGGCAGGTCAGCACCCGCTGGATCTCTCAGTTTTGTCCCATCTTCAGGCCTCTGGACAGGAGAATCCACAGCATGGACCAGTCGCTCAGGATCAGCGTTCTGCGGAAAGACACATACCGCTCCCCTGTCCCAAATTAATACATGGTCTGGACCGTCTATTAGTACATGGCCTGGACCATACCAGGTATCGTCTGTTTTCTTTAGCAAATCCTTTTGGTGTGTGCCACCACAACTGGCTCCCCTCACCGGTCTCTGGGGGTGGAACAATGTGCTCTAGCTGTTTTAGGAACTTAACTGTAACCAGGCTGGCCTTGGACACACAGAGATCTGTATGTCTCTGCCTCCAAAGAGCTGGGATGGGAGGCATGTGCCACCATTGTCCCCCGCGGGGCTGCTGTCCACCACAGCGGCCGTCGGGGTCAAGTGCACGCTCGGGTCCCTCCCTGTGCCACTGCCTGGCTCCAGGCCACTTGCGGGCTCTGCTCTGTGCAGCTCTGTGGCTTGGCCTGGCCTGCCACAGTGAAAACAATTTCTAGATCTAGCTCTGTCTGGAACTTCCCTAGGGGCAGAAGCAGTTACCTGACCCACCATGGGAGGATTATCTATGTCCCTGCATAGACGGATAAAATCATCTAAGTCCCTATTCCTATGTGGGCACAAAACCTCTTGGCAAACTCTGTTAACGTTTTTGTAGGCTAATTGTTTTATGGTTGGCATGCCTGAGCTCACATCCCCAAAAATACGATTGCTCACCTGCAAGAGGCAGTCGATAAACTCAGAGTATGGCTCTGAAGCCCCCTGCAGGGTTTTAGAAACTGTTTATTCGCTCCTTTGTTAGGCAAGGTTTTTTACACATTGATGGCTGTAGCCGCTATTTGAGTGTAAGTTGTGGGATCGTATGCACTCTGTGCTGCTAAGCCAGCATACTGTCCTTTACCAGTTAACATGTCAAGATTGTACTGGGGAAAACCTGCGATGGCATTATTTCATGTGGTCTTCTTATAATTTTCTTGCATGTCACCCCTCCATAACAAATAATCTCTTCCTGAGAGACAGGCCCTGCAAAGTTGCATCCAGTCACTGGGCGTAAGGCTGAGCTTTGCAAAAGACTTCAGTAACGCCATGGTGAAAGGGGCATGTGCCCCACATGCTACAACTGTTTCTTTTAGCTGTTTAATATCCTTAAAAGCCAGAGAGTTAAGTTGCCTGGTCCTTTGTGCTTGCTAATCAATAGTTTCCTCAACAGGATAAATTGGCCACTCCCTACTTAGATAATTAGGTATGTCTTTTATCTCTCGAGTTTTCGTTTCTAGGTCTATAGGGGCAAAAGCAGTAGTACAAGGATTAGGGGTGGCAGAAAATTTTTTTGTGGTGGAGGTCTGAGATCTCTGTTTGCTACCTTGCCTTCCTCTTTTTTAGTTGCTTATTTAAAAGTGCAATCTCCTCTTCTAGAATTTCTTTTTTTATATATCCTCTATTCTTCTAGCTTTCTGTTCCTCAAAACTCATAATGGAGCTCACAGATACTGCTTTCTGAATCTCCTCAAGGGTTTTGTTCAAAATCTCTAACTGCTCTTTTACTATAACATTATTATTGAGGAGAGCATCTCTGATTAAACGCCATAGCGAAAAAATTGCTAGGGGGAAAGCTCTAGGTCCTCGTTCTTTCAGTGCATTATGAAGGTCAGTCTTCACCTGCTCCCAATCCGTGATATTAAAACCTCCTGCAAGTAGGAACCAAGGACTAGACTCTGAAACTGTCTTAATGAATTCTTGTGCTGTCTCAACCCTGATACTGGTGCCTAGTGTCTCCAAAAGACCTAACAGCTGACCTGTTAATTGGCCTCTTAAAACTGGAGCAGAACTTCCCGCACCCATTTGAGCCAATCCACCCTCGTGCTCACTAAAGTTTGCTGGCCAGACTTCCAAGGGTGACCCTCAGCCCTTACCTCCCAAAAAACTCGTAGATGGGTTCCACAGACATGTAGAACGTAGCTGCTTTCCATCCCAGCGGTGCCTCCACTTGTCCCACTCGAATCTGCACCTACCCTCCATGTACGGTTTGCTTGCCTTCTGTACCTTTCCACGAGCCTGGGCGAAAGCCTGAGGATTAAAAAGAGACACACACAGAGAGAAATCTGGGTCAAACGCCCAAAGCTGAATGCCAAATTTATTTAGCTTCTGCCAGGTTAATATATTTTTCCCCAGAACAGGAGACCCCTTCAGGTGCGGGCAACATAGCGCTTGTGTGAGAAATTCCTTCCATGCAGGGAGTAGTGGGCGGAGAGTCAAGAGGGTGTTTAGGTGCCATGGGAACTCTTCAGGGCAGGTGGGAATTTACCACTTCAAAGGTTTAACAGAGCCTATAGCTAAAACACCAGGCTAAGAGCGGAGCTAGCACTGAATTTAGCAGGAAGCTTGGCTGGCTAGCATAAACAGTCCTTACAATTGCACCTCAAGGAGCAAGGGAGACCCAGGATCCTACACTCATTGACTAAAGAAAATAACAAATCCAACAAATTCTTAACTCAAAACATCCAGGAAATCTGGGACACCATTAAAAGTCCAAATCTAAGAATTATCGGGGTAGAAGAAAGAGAAGAATTACAGCTCAAAAACCCAGAAAATATATTCAACAAAATTATAGAAGAAAACTTCTTCAACCTAAAGAAGGATATTCCTATGAAGGTACAAGAAGCATACAGAACACCAAATAGACTGGATCAAAAAAAAAATCCCATTGCCATATAATAATCAAAACACAAAACATACAGAATAAAGAAAGAATATTAAGAGCTGCAAGGGAAAAAGTTCAAGTAACGTATAAAGGGAAACCAATCAGAATTACACCTGACATCTCAATGGAGTCCATGAAATTCAGAAGATATTAGATAGATGTGCTGCAGACATGAAGAGACCATGGATGCAAGTCCAGACTACTATACCCAGCAAAGCTTGCATTTATTATTTATCTCAAAATATAATCTAATGAAATCTTAAAACATCACAAATCTAAGCTATTATATAAGAAAAATAATCAGTCAGGACTATTTTAAATCTTTAAGATATATACCCACACATCAATAGTTTCTTTTTTAAAATTTATTTTATCATTTTTAAAAAGAAAATAATCTTTTTTACTTTACATACCAATCCCTGTTTCCTATCCTTCTCCTCCACTCATTCTTTCTACCTAATCCCTCATCCCACCCCTTAAACATTCTTCAGAAAAGGTAAGGCACATTGCTTTGAGGAAAGTCCAAGGCCCCCCCTACTATATCTAGGCTGAGCAAGGTATGCATCCAAAGATGATATGTTCCTTAAAAGCCAGTACAAGCTGTAGGGATAAGTCCTGGTGCCACTGCCAGTGGTCCTGCCATCTGCCCCAGCCATAAAACTGTCACCTACATTCAGAGGGTCAAGTTTGAACCGATGCTGGTTCTTTACCTGTCTGGATGGAGGGTGAGCTCCCATTAGCTCAGGTAGACTGTTTCAGTGGGTATCCTCATCATGGCCATGATGTTTTTGCTCATATTCTCACTCCTCCCACTCTTCATCATTACTTTGGGAGCTCAGTCCAGTGTTCCAATGCCAGTCTCTGCCTCTGTCTCCATAATTTGCTGGATGAAGGTTCTACAGTGATATTTAAGATATTCATCAATCTGACTACAGGGCAAGGCCAATCTGGATACCCTCTCCTTCATTGCTTATTGTCTTAGCTGTGATCATCCTTGTTGATTCCTGGGAAATTCTCTAGTGCCAGGTTACTTGCTAGTCCCATAATTCTCCCTCAATCAAATATCTTTTTTGCTCTCATCTCTTTCCTACTTCCATCTTTACTATCCTGTTCCCTCAAGTCCTCTTTTCCTCACGCCTTCTCCAGTCCTCTTTCTCTCCCACCCTTCCTTCTTCCCCATGCTGCCAATTATGTCAGGCAATCTTGTCTATTTCCCCCATTCCAGGGGAATCTATACATGTCTTTCTTAGGGTTCACCTTGTTACTTAGATTCTCTGAGATCATGAACTTCGAATATCCTTTACTTTTTAAATAGTATCCATTCATGAGTGAGCACATACTGTTTATCTTTCTGGGTCTGGGTTACCTCACTCAAGATGGTCTTTTCTAGTTCTATCTGTTGGAGTCTAAAGTCCAATTACCAAGGAGGAGTTGCCCCAAGAGACCACTCTCAAACCACAGTTGATGTAAAAGTAAAAGGATTTAATTCTGTCGTGACCAGGGCCCTTCAGCATTTGAGAAGCCAAAAGACCCTGAATGACTGTCACAAGCTACTTTTAAAGCAAAAAGCCATAGAAACAAGAGGGGGAAATTGGGGGTTGTTTTTCAACTGTTAGCATTGGCTTATTCAAAGGGCTACTAACAATAATTTGTTTGAGTCAGGGCTGGAGAGCGGTTGCCAGATCAGACAAGGTAAGGGGGAACATCAGAGGGCTACTTTGACCCCTTTCTAGGGACTGGGTCAAAACATCTGTGGACATCCGTGGCTTATCTTTTCCCAGATCCAGGAACAAAGCACTATTGGGAGAACATCCACAAGGACACAGGGAGATGGAAAGTCCCCAACATTCCAATACATGCATGCATAGTTGTTAGGTTCCCAGGGGAGGGGGGAAAGCACTAAGGCTGAGAGGCCACAGAGTTATCAGAAGTGGCTTTAGAGCTGTCCTAAAGTTCTACATATTCATTTAATGCAAATGTTAAGATTTCATATTTTTTTAACACTGAGTAGTACTCTGCTGTCGGAGGTTTCTGTCCTGCCTGGTTCCTGCAGTAGTTAAGTCCCAAAGAAATCACACAGAGGTCTACATTAAGTATAAACTGATTGGTCTATTAGCTCAGGCTACTTATTAACTCTTATAAATTATATAAGCCCATTATGCTGGTATATTTTAGCACATGGCTCGGTACCATTTTCAGCTAGGCAGTCACATCTTGCTTCTTCTGTGTCTGGGACGGGAATCCTGAGGAATGGGCTTTCTTCTTCCCAGAATTCTCCTGTTCTCATTGTCCCTCCTCTACTTTCTGTCTGGATGTTCTGCATATACATGATGCTTGGATACTGGAAAAGCAGCTTTTATGTAAAATATAATTGCTGAAATAAGACCACAGTCCCACACCACTTCCCTATTATTTTTAAAAATATAAAAAGAACATTGATAGTTTATTTTGTGGGAATGTGGACATAGTTTTCCAGGCTGCTTCCTGCTGGTTGGGGGCACTGCTAATCTTATGGGGACATAAACAAAATTTAGAGTTATGATTGAGTCCTGACTGGAGTATCCTGTGAGTCTTGATCATCTCAGGCAGTAGTATTGATGCATTACTCAGACATCTGTGCCAACTGTTCCTACCAGAGATTTCTCAGGGGGTTTTCCTTGATCAAACCTGATTTTACTTAACTCAGAATGAATCCACAGCTTCTAATTTTCTGTGGAACCAAAAGCAAAGCCTCTTATCCAAAGTAACATATCTTTTGAAGTCAAGGTATTTTCAAAATACTTTTCTTGAATTACTTTAGCAACATTTATAAACAGATATCTTTTAGCAGCTGTTGCTTTTTCCTCAGCACTGAGACCATTCAAAGAGAGCATAATAACATACAATATCCCTACTCTCTATGTATTTTCATCTTTACATGGCTTTATTTTAACCTCTGTTTCTTTTATTTTTAATGTTTGGCTTTTGAGACATGGTTTCTGTATATCTTTATTCAGGAATAACTTTGTAGACCAAGCTGTCCTTGAATTCAGAGATCTGCCTGTCTCTGCCTCCAAAGTGTTGGGATGAAAGGTGTATGCCACCACACCTTGAATTCACAGAGATCTGTCTGCCTCAGCCTCCCAAGCATTGGGATTAAAGGTATATGCCAACACACATTGAACTCACAGAGGTCTATCTGCCTCTGTCTCACTAGTGTTGGGATTAAGGGCGTGTACTACTACACCTTGAACTCACAGAGATCTGCCTTCCTTTGTCTCTCAGTTGTTGAGATTAAAGGTGTAGTGTGGGACAATTGTGTATTCTGTCAATTATGTTTTAAATAAATGCTGATTGGCCAGTGGTAAGGCAGGAAGGATAGGTGGGAAACCCAATAGGAAGTAAAGGCAGGGCAATAAAAACAGGAGAATTCTGGGAAGAGGAAAGCTTCTTCCACAGTCCTGCCCAGACTATGGAAGAAGCAAGATGTGACCTGCCCTGCTAAAAAAGGTACTGAGCCATGCAGCTAACACAGAGAAGAATGATGGATTAATATACGCTACAAGAGCTAAAAAGAAGCCTGAGCTGATAGGTCAATCAGTTTAAAACTTATGGAGACCTCTGTGTGATTTTCTTTGGGAGGTGCTGGCTGTGGGAACCAGGCAGGAGAGAAATCTCAACAAGCCCGCTCTCATGTTAAAAATGTATGTTCCACCATACCCAACTACTCTCTTTTTTCCTTTTTATTTTTTTTTATTTTTTTAAGTTTATTAAAATATAAAAGTTTCCATTTTCGCCCCTCCTCCCAACACCCTCCCACTCCCCCCACTACCTCTCCTCTTCCCTCTCCATCCCTAAGAGCAGTCAGGGTTTCCTGCCCTGTGGGTAGTTCAAGTTCCTTCCAGTTCCCTCCAGGACCAGGAAGGTGAGTATCCAATCAGACTAGATTCCCAAAAATCCAGAATGTGCAGAGGAAACAAGTCCCAGAGTCATTGTCAATGGCTTTTTAGAAAGACTTCGGGCCAGCCACATTCAGAGAATCCAGCCTCCTCCAGAGAATCTGGTTGGATCAAGCATTCCTTCAATCCCAGTCGACTGGCCTTGGTGAACTCTCATTAGATCAGTCGCCTTTTATCTGTGGGTGATCGCTCCCCTTGCGGTTCGGATTTCCTTTTTCATGTTCTTCCTCCTTCTGCTCCTCCTTTGGACCTTGGGGGGCTCAGTCCGGTGCTCCAATGTGGGTCTCCGTCTGCATCGCCATCCATCGCCGGATGAAGGTTCCCTCTGATCTTGCCCTTCCTGCTCACGTTCTTCTTCCTTCTGCTTCTGAGTTGGACCTAGGGAGTTAAGTCCAGTGTTCCAACGTGGGTCCCCGTCTCTATCTCCATCCATCGCCAGATGAAGGATCTATGGTGATAAGCAAAATATTCATCAATATGGTTATGGGCCAAGGCCAGTTCAGGCACCCTCTCCTCTGTCCAGAGAACAATCTGGGGATCTCTCCTTGGACCTGGGATCCCATTTACAGTCAAGTCTCTAGTAAACCCTAAACTGACTTCCATAGTTGAGATATATTCTTCCTTGAACCCATATCTATCCTTCCTCCCTCCCCCTCTCCCAGTCCCCCAAGCATTTCCCATTCCTCCCCTGCTCCATTCTCTCTAACCTCCTCCCCTTCCAACTACCCTCCCAACCCCCCATGCATCCTTAGTTCCCTGGAACTCTTGTCTATTTCCAATCTTCAGGAGGAAAACTACCTGAATTTTCTTCAGGTTCACCTTCTTATTTAGCTTCTCTAGGATCACGAAAAATAGGCTCAAAGACCTTTAATTATGGCTAGAATCCACTTATGAGTGAATACATACCTTATTCCTCTTTTTGAGTCTGGCTTACCTGACTCAGTAAAGCGTTTTCTTTTTCTTTTTTTTTATTTTTCTTTTTATTTATTTGTTTATTTTTTTAATTTAATTTTTACTGGGAACCCCTCAAGAATCAAGACTCTTGCAAACTCTAGAATGGCTCTCTTAGTTGCGATATAAACTTTCCTGCTCCCATAACCATCCTTCCTCCCTCCCCCCTCCCATTCCCCCAAGCCATCCCCAATTATCGCCCTCTCCCCTCTCCCTAACCATCTTCCCTTAATTCCACCCCCCACCCCATGCACCAGACTTTGCTTGGCAATCTACTAGTTCTATTATCCAGGAGGATAACTATATAAATTTTTTTCAGGTTCACCTTCTTATCTAGCTTCTCTAGAATCACAAATTATAGACGCAAAGACCTTTAACTATGGCTAGAATCCACTTATGAGTGAGTACATACCATATTCCTCTTTTTGGGTTTGGGTTACCTCACTCAGTAAAGCGTTTTCTATTTCCATTCATTTGCATGCAAAATTCAAGATGTCATTGTTTTTTACCACTGAGTAAAACTCTAATGTATATATGTTCCACACCTTTATTAACCATTCTTCTATTGAGGGGCAGCTAGGTTGTTTCCAGGTTCTGGCTATTACAAATAGTGCAGCTATGAACATAGTAGAACAAATACTTTTGTAGTATGATAGGGCATCTCTTGGGTATATTCCCAAGAGTGGAATTGCTGGGTCCTGAGGGAGGTTGACTCCCAGTTTCCTGAGAAACCGCCACACTGATTTCCACAGTGGCTGCACAAGTTTGCATTCCCACCAACAATGGATGAGTGTTCCCCTCATTCCACATCCTCTCCAGCATAGGCTATCAGTGGTGTTTTTTGAGTTTGGCTATTCTGACAGGAGTAAGATGGTATCTCAAAGTGGTTTTGATTTGCATTTCCCTGATCGCTAAGGAGATTGAGCATGACCTTAAGTGTCTTCAGGCCATTCGAAGTGCATCTGTTGTGAATTCTCTGTTCAGATCAGTACCCCATTTTTTAATTGGGTTAATTAGAGTTTTAGTGTCTAGTTTCTTGAGTTCTTTGTATATTCTGGAGATCAGACCTTTGTCTGATGAGGGGTTGCTAAAGGTCTTCTCCCAGTCAGAAGGCAGCCTTTTTATCTTACTGACAGTATCCTTTTCTTTACAGAAGCTTCTCAGTTTCAGGAGGTCCCATTTATTCATTGTTTCTCTTATTGTCTGTGCTACTGGGGTCCTACTTAGAAAGTGGCCTCCTGTGCCTATATCTTGTAGACTACTTCCCACTTTCTCTTCTATCAGGTTCAAAGTGGACAGATTGATGTTGATGTATATAATCCATTTGGACTTGAGTTTTGTTCATGGTGATAGATATGGATCTATTTTCATTCTTCTACAGGTTGACATCCAGTTATGCGAGCACCATTTGTTAAAGATACTTTCCTTCTTCCATTGTATACCTTTAGCTCCCTTGTCTAAAATTAGGTGTTCATAGGTTTGTGGGTTAGTATCCGGGTCTTCTATTCGATTCCATAGGTTGACTTCTCTGTACTTATGCCAATACCAAGCTGTTTTCAATACTGTAGCTCTGTAATAGAATTTGAAGTCAGGGATAGTAATGCCTCCAGAAGTTCCTTTATTGTATAAGATTGTTTTGGCTATCCTGGGTTTTTTGTTTTTCCATATAAACTTGATTATTGTTCTCTCAAGGTCTGTGAAGAAGTTTGATGGGATTTTGATGGGGATTGCATTGAATCTATTGATTGCTTTTGGTAGAATTGCCATTTTTACTATGTTGATTCTCCCAATCCAAGAGCAGGGGAGGTCTTTCCATTTTCTGGTATCCTCCTCAATTTCTCTTTTCAAAGGATTAAAGTTCTTGTCAAATAGGTCTTTCACTTCCATGTTTAGAGTAACCCCAAGATATTTTATGCTATTTGTGGCTATCGTGAAAGGTGATGTTTCTCTTATTTCCCTCTCTGCTTCTTTATCCTTTGTGTATAGGAGGGCCACTGATTTTTTTGGAGTTGATCTTGTATCCTGCCACATTGCTAAAGGTGTTTATCAACTGTAGGAATTCTTTGGTAGAGTTTTTTTTTGTAATTTTATTAAATTATAAAAAGTTTCCATTTACGCCCCTCCTCCCAACGCCCTCCCACTCCCCCCTCCCTCTCCTCCTCCCTCTTTGTCCCCTAGGGAAGTCAGGGTCTCCTGCCCTGTGGGAAGTCCAAGTTCCTCCCCCCTCACACCAGGTCCAGGAAGGTGAGCATCCAAACAGACTGGATCCCAAAAATCCAGTATATGCAGAGGAAACCAGTCCCAGTGTCATTGTCAATGGCTTCTCGGAAAGACTGCAGGCCAGCCACATTCAGAAAATCCGGCCACATTCAGACAATCTGGTTGAATCACATGCTCGTTCAGTCACGGTCCATCTGGCCTTGGTAAACTCTCATTAGATCCGACCCCTTGTATCAGTGGGTGATAGTATCCCTCGCAGTCCTTCGTCATTTTCTTCCTCCTTTTGCTCCTCGTTTGGATCTTGGGGGGCTCAGTTCGGTGCTCCAATGCGGGCCTCCATCTGTATCGTCATCCAACGCCAGATGAGGGATCTATGGTGATAAGCAAAATATTCATCAGTATGGTCACGGGCCAAGGCCGGTTCAGGCACCCCCTCCTCTGTCCAGAGAACAATCTGGGGATCTCTCCTTGGACCTGGGATCCCATATATAATCAGGTTTCCTGTAAACTCTAATATGACTCCCTTAGTTGAAATATATTCTTCCCTGATCCCACATTCATCCTTCCTCCCTTCCCCTCATCCCGGTCAACCGAGCTTTCTCCATTCCTCCCCTACTCCCTTCTCTCTAACACTCTCCCCTTCCATCAACCCTCCCACCCCCCCCATGCACCCAAGGTTACCTGGGACTCTTGACTATTTCCTACCTCCTGCCGGATAGGTAAATAATCTTCATCAGGTTCGTCTTCTTATTTAGCTTCTCTAGGATCACGAATAATGGGCTCAAAGACCTTTAATTATGGTTAGAATCCACTTATGAGTGAATACATACCGTGTTCCTCTTTTTGGGTCTGGCTTACCTCACTCAGTAAAGCGTTTTCTATGTCCATCCATTTGCATGCAAAATTCAAGATGTCATTATTTTTTACCGCTGAGTAAAACTCTAATGTGTATATGTTCCACACCTTTTTTAACCATACTTCTATTGAGGGGCACCTAGGCTGTTTCCAGGTTCTGGCTATTACAAATAGTGCTGCTATGAACATAGTTGAACAAACGCTTTTGTAGTATGTTTGGGCATCTCTAGGGTATATTCCCAAGAGAGGAATTGCTGGGTCCTGAGGGAGGTTGACTCCCAGTTTCCTGAGAAACCTCCACACTGATTTCCAAAGTTGCTGCACAAGTTTGCATTCCCACCAACAATGGATGAGTGTTCCCCTCATTCCACATCCCCTCCAGCATAGGTTATCATTGGTGTTTTTAACTTTAGCTATTCTGACAGGTGTAAGATGGTATCTCAAAGTGGTTTTGATTTGCATTTCCCTGATCGCTAAGGAGGTTGAGCATGATCTTAAGTGTCTTCTGGCCATTCGAAGTTCATCTATTGTGAATTCTCTGTTCAGATCAGTACCCCATTTTTTAATTGGGTTAATTAGAGTTTTAGTGTCTAGTTTCTTGAGTTCTTTGTATATTCTGGAGATCAGACCTTTGTCTGATGAGGGGTTGGTGAAGATCTTCTCCCAGTCAGAAGGCAGCCTTTTTGTCTTACTGACAGTGTCCTTTGCTTTACAGAAGCTTCTCAGTTTCAGCAGGTCCCATTTATTCATTGTTTCTCTTATTGTCTGTGCTGCTGGGGTCCTACTTAGGAAGTGGCCTCCTGTGCCTATATCTTGTAGACTACTTCCCACTTTCTCTTCTATCAGGTTCAAAGTGGACAGATTGATGTTGATGTCTTTAATCCATTTGGACTTGAGTTTTGTGCAAGGTGATAGATATGGATCTATTTTCATTCTTCTACAGGTTGACATCCAGTTATGCCAGCACCATTTGTTAAAGACGCTTTCCTTCTTCCATTGTATACCTTTAGCTCCCTTGTCAAAAATTAGGTGTTCGTAGGTTTGAGGGTTAGTATCTGGGTCTTCTATTCGATTCCATAGGTCGACTTCTCTGTTCTTATGCCAATACCAAGCTGTTTTCAATACTGTAGCTCTGTAATAGAGTTTGAAGTCAGGGATAGTAATGCCTCCAGAAGTTCCTTTATTGTATAAGATTGTTTTGGCTATCCTGGGTTTTTTGTTTTTCCATATAAACTTAATTATTGTTCTCTCAAGGTCTGTGAAGAAGTTTGATGGGATTTTGATGGGGATTGCATTGAATCTGTAGATTGCTTTTGGTAGAATTGCCATTTTTACTATGTTGATTCTCCCAATCCAAGAGCAGGGGAGGTCTTTCCATTTTCTGGTATCCTCCTCAATTTCTCTTTTCAACGGCTTAAAGTTCTTGTCAAATAGGTCTTTCACATCCTTGGTTAGAGTAACCCCAAGATATTTTATGGTGTTTGTGGCTATCGTGAAAGGTGATGTTTCTCTGATTTCCCTCTCCGTTTCTTTATCCTTTGTGTATAGGAGTGCCACTGATTTTTTGGAGTTGATCTTGTATCCTGCCACGTTACTAAAGGTGTTTATCAGCTGTAGGAGTTCTTTGGTAGAGTTTTTGGGGTCGCTTATGTACACTATCATATCATCTGCAAATAACGAAAGTTTCACTTCATCCTTTCCAATTCGAATCCCCTTGATCCCCTTATGTTGTCTTATTGCTATTGCTAGAACTTCAAGCACTATATTGAAGAGGTATGGAGAGAGTGGACAGCCTTGTCGTGTTCCTGATTTTAGTGGAAAGGCTTTGAGTTTCTCTCCATTCAATTTGATGTTAGCTGACGGCTTGCCGTATATTGCTTTTATTATATTTAGGTATGATCCTTGTATCCCCAGTCTCTCCAACACCTTTATCATAAATGGGTGTTGAATTTTGTCAAATGCTTTTTCAGCATCCAATGAAAAGATCATGTGGTTTTTTTCTTTCAGTTTATTTATATGATGGATTACATTGATAGATTGCGTATGTTGAACCAGCCCTGCATCTCTGGGATGAAGCCTACTTGATCATAATGGATAATTTTTCTAATGTATTCTTGGATTCGGTTTGCCAGTATTTTATTGAGTATTTTCGCGTCAATGTTCATGAGTGAGATTGGTCTGTAATTCTCTTTCCTGCTTGTTTCTTTGTGTGGTTTTGGTATTAGGGCAACTGTAGTTTCATAAAAAGAGTTTGGCAATGATTCTTCTGTTTCTATATTGTGAAATACATTAAGGAGTATAGGTATTAGCTCTTCCTGGAAGTTATGGTAGAATTCTGCATTGAAACCATCTGGTCCTGGCCTTTTTTTGTAGGGAGATTTTTGATAACAACTTCTAATTCTTCATGACTAACCGGTCTATTTAGATTGTTCACCTGGTATTGGTTCAACTTTGGGATATGGTACGTATCTAAAAAAAAAATGTCCATTTCTTTTACATTGTTCAACTTTGTGGCATATAAACTTTCCTAGTAAGATCTAATGATTCTCTGAATTTCCCCTGTGTCTGTGGTTATGTCCCCCTTTTCATTTCTGATCCTATTAATTTGCAAGCTCTCTCTCTGCCGTTTGATTAGTTTGGATAGGGGTTTGTCAATCTTGTTGATTTTCTCCAAGAACCAGCTTTTTGATTCATTGATTCTTTGGATTGTTTTCTGTGTTTCTATTTTGTCGATATCAGCCCTCAGTTTGATTATTTCCAGTCTTCTACTCCTCCTGGGTAAATCAGCTTCTTTTTTTTCTAGAGCTTTCAAGTGTGCTGTTAAGTCTCCAATGTGTGCTTTCTCCATTTTCTTTAAGTGGGCACTTAGTGCTATGAACTTTCCTCTTAGCACTGCTTTCATAGTTTCCCATAGGTTTGAATACGTTGTGTCTTTGTTTTCATTAAATTCAAGGAATATTTTAATTTCTTTCTTTATTTCTTCCTTGTCCCAGGGGTGATTTAGTAGTTGACTGTTCAACTTCCATGAGTTTGTTGATTTCCTGGGGGTACCATTGTTGCTGAATTCTAATTTTAATCCATGGTGATCTGACAAGACACAGGTGGTTACTAATATTTTTTTTTGTTTCTGTGGAAGTTTGCTTTGTTACCAAGTATGTGGTCAATTTTCAAAAAGGTTCCATGAGCTGCAGAGAAGAAGGTATACTCTTTCCTATTTGGGTGGAGTGTTCTGTAGATGTCTGTTAAGTCCATTTGATTCAGTACCTCCAATAAATCTCTTATTTCTCTGTTAGGTTTCTGTCTGATTGACCTGTCCATTGGTGAGAGAGGAGTGTTGAAGTCTCCTACTATTAGTGTGTGTGGTTTGATGACTGCCTTGAGGTCTAGAAGAGTTTCTTTTACATATGTGGGTGCCTTTAAATTAGGGGCATAGATATTCAAGATTGAGACTTCTTCCTGATGAATTGTTCCTGTTATGAGTATGAAATGTCCATCTCCATCTCTTCCTATTGATTTTAGTTTGAAGTCGATTTTGTTAGATATTAGAATGGCCACACCCGCTTGTTTCTTAGGTCCATTTGCTTGGAAAACCTTTTCCCAACCCTTTACTCTGAGTAGGTGTCTGTCTTTGTGGTTGAGGTGTGTTTCTTGTAAACAGCAGAATGTTGGATCCTGTTTTCATATCCAATCTCTAAGTCTGTGCCTCTTTATAGGTGAGTTTAGTCCATTGATATTAAGTGATATTAATGACCAGTGATTGATGACTCCGGTCATTTTTTTGGATAGTAGAGTGTATGTGTTTTCCTTCTTTGAGTTGTGCTTGTGAAGGGTCACTAGATGTCTGAGTTAATGTAGGCATTGTTGGGATCGTTGGATTCCTTGGGTTGTGATTTTCCTTCTAATATTCTCTGTAAGGCTGGATTAGTAGCTACGTATTGTTTAAGTTTGTTTTTTCCTGGAATATTTTGTTTTCTCCATTGATAGTGAACAATAGCTTGGCTGGGTAAAGTAGTCTGGGCTTGCATCCATGGTCTCTTAGTTTCTGCAGTACCTCTATCCACGACCTTCTGGCTTTCATGGTTTCCGTAGAGAAGTCTGGTGTAAGTCTGATTGGTTTACCTTTATAAGTTACTCGACCTTTTTCCTTTGCAGCTCTCAATATCCTTTCTTTAGTCTGAATGCTTTGTGTTTTGATTATTATATGCCGAGGAGATTTTTTTTCTGATCCAGTCCATTCGGTGTTCTGTATGCTTCTTGAACCTTCATAGGAATATCGTTCTTTAGGATGGGAAAGTTTTCTTCTATTTTTGTGGGAGTATCTTTCACTGCCTCAGCCAATAGTCGCTGGAGCAGGAGCTGGGAGCAGGAGCCTGGAGCAGGAGCCAGGACCAAGCGCCGGAACCAAGAGGGACTGATCCGGATCTGTGTCTCTTTTTAAAAGAGAAATATACCACACCCCAGTGGGCTGGTATTTCAGCGGCTATTGGCTGACGGAGCGGAAGTCACTCCCCGCTGCACTGTGGGCTCGTACTTCAGTGACTATTGGCTGAGGCAGCAGAAGATACTCCCACAACATTCTATAATTTTGTTGAGTATATTTTCTGGACCTTTGAAATGCAATTCTTCTCCTTCTTCTACTCCTATTATTCTTAGATTTGGTTTTTTTTATTGTGTCCCACAGTTCCTGAATGTTTTGTGATGAGAATTTGTTGGATTTGCAGTTTTCTTTGCTCAGAGTGTTTAATTTCTCTATGGTGTCTTCAGAGTCTGAGATTCTTTCTTCTATCTCTTGTATTCTGTCGGTTATGATTTTCCATAGCCAGCCGGCCCTCGGTTTGTGATTTCTTCATTGACTCCATTTCAGTTTTCAAATCTTGAACTGTTTCTATTACCTGTTTGATTGTTTTTTCTTGGTTTCCCAGAATTTCATTTACGGATTTACTCACTTCTTCCAACTTTTTGGTATATTTCTCTTCCATGTCTTTACTCATTTCCTCAATCTTTTTGTTATACTTATCTTCCATTTCTTTACGACAGATTTTCACTTCCTGTTTAAGTTCCTCTATTATTTTCATAAAGATCCGCTTAGAGTCTATTTCTTCTATTTCTTCTGTAGTAGGGTGTTCAATTCTTCTAGTTTAGAGCTCCCTGAATTCTGGAGATGTCATGTTGCCTTTCAGGTTGTTGGAGGAATTCTTGCATTGGCGCCTGCCCATCTCCTCCACTCTGGATGAAACTCCTCAGCACTTTCTGGATAGAACTCCTCAACACTCTCTGGGTAGGACTTCTCAGCACTCTCTGAATAGAGCTCCTCAGCACTCTCTGGGAAGAGCTCCTCAGCAGTGCAACAGGGCTAGCTGGTCTTCCCAGGACCCAGGAGACAAAGGGCCCACAGCAGTGGGGGTAGGGAGGGGTCCCGTGGAACACCGAAGACCCTGCTGCAGAAGCTGAGGGTGGAGGGGCTGTGGTCTCTTCCCAGACAGGCAGGCTGCCCAGGCGAGCACCCACTCATCTCTCTGGAAAGAGCTCCTCAGCAGTGCAACAGGGCTAGCTGGTCTTCCCAGGACCCGGGAGACAAAGGGCTCGCAGCAGTGGGGGGAGGGAGGGGTCCCGTGGAACACCGAAGACCCTGCCGCAGAAGCTGAGGGGGGAGGGGCTATGCTTTCTTCCCGGACAGGCAGGCTGCCCAGGCGAGCACCCACTCACCTCTCTCTTTCCTTTTTATTTTAAAGAAATTAACCTTTTTTCTTTTCTCTCCTAATCCTGCATGTATTTATAACACATTGTAAACGATTTAGAGTTTTTCTTTGTCTTGGAATCTCTCTTTGATGTACATACCTCTCTTTTTTTGACCACATGAGTCTTTTATTTGCTAAGCAATATGAAGATGATTAAAGCCGAGGCTTTGAAAGTTGGATCCAGCCCATTCCTTAGCTTTCTGAGATTCCAGCCTCATGGCTGAGGTACCAGCTGGACGTATGTTTATTGAAACAACTCTATGGCATTTCAAGGTCCTTGCCAGCAAGCAAGCTGTAACAGTATGCTCACTAACGAGACTCAAATACTCTGTATCTGGACCTCCTACCTGAAAGAGTCAGAGTTTGAAATGGCAGGATGGCCCAGAAACCTGACATTTTAAAACAACGTGGCTTGTTTCATGCTATGGCTGAAAACCAAAAACCGTGAGGTCAGCTTTTTATCAAGACTGTTTAAGCATTTAATGGCAGAAATGTTGTAGACAAGTCCTCTATCTGATGTGGGGATTGTGAAGATCTTTTCCCTTTCAGTAGGCTGCCTTTTTGTCTTATTAACTGTATCCTTTGCTTTACAGAAGTGTTTCAGTTTCAGGAGGTCTCATTTATTTATTATTGCTCTCAGGGTCTGTGCTGCTACTGTTATAGTTAGGAAGTGATCTCCTGGGCCCATTCATTGAAGACTAATTCCCACTTTTTCTTCTACCAGGTTTAGTGTGGTCAGATTTATATTGAGATCATTAATCCATTTTTATTTGAGTTTTGTGCATGGTAGGAGGTATGGATCTGTTTTCATTCTTTTGCATGTTGATATCCATTTATGCCAGCATCATTTACTGAAGATGCTTTCTTTTTTCATTGTATAATTTTAGCTTCTCTGACAGAAATCACATGTTCATAAGTAGGTAGATTAATATCTGGGACTTCCATTCAATTCTATTGGGCAACCTCTCTGTTTTAATGCCAATACCAAGCAGTTTTCACTACTCTAGCTCTATAATAGATCTTAATGTCAGGTATGGTGATGCCTCCAGAATTTACTTTGTTGTATGGGATTTTTTTGGCTATCCTGTTTTTTTCCCATATGAATTTGAGTATTATTCTTTTAAGGTCTGTGAAGAATTGTGTTGGGATGTTAATGGGGATTGCATTGAGTCTATACATTGCTTTTGGTAGGATTGCCATTTTTATTATGTTGATCCTACTTATTCAAAAGTATGGGAGATCTTTCCATTTTCTGATATCTTCTACAATGTCTTTCTTCAAAGACTTAATAGTCCTGTCAAACAGGTCTTTCACTTCCTTGGTTAATGTAACCCCAAGACATTTTATGTCACTTGTGGCTGTTATGAAGGTTGATGTTTATCAGATTTCTTTCTCAGTTTCTTTATGATATGTATATAAGAGGGCTATTGGTTTTTTTTAGTTTATCTTTTATCCCTCCACATTACTGAAGGTATTTATTAGCTGTAGGAGCTCCATAGTAGAGTTTTTAGGTTATTTATATATACTTTCTTTTTCAATTTGAATCCCAATGATCTACTTTTCTTGTCTTCTTGCTCTAGCCAGAACTTCAAGAGCAATTTTGAATAGATATGGAGAGAGTGGACAGTCTTGTCTTGGTCCTGATTTTAGTGAAATCCTTTTGAGTTTCTCTCCATTTAATTTGATGTTGGCTGTCAACTAGTTGTATATTGTTTTTATTATGTTTCCATATATTCCTTGTATCCCTACATTTTATAGTTATAGATAAAAAACCAATTACTATACTATTTGCCTCAAAGGCTAATATATCAGAAATCTTTAAAAATCACAAACCTAAACTTTTCTTTATGAAAAACAATCAGTCAAATCTACTTTAAATTTTTAGAGTTGCATACCCATTCATCAATTGTTTCTTATATCAGCCGACTGAGGGCAAAACTGCATATAGAAAATCAATCATCACCTTTTGGTCATCAAGCAATCCTAGCATGAAAGGCCTGTCAGGTAATGATAAATGGGCTGCTTTCTTCTACTTCTCTGACATTAGTGAGTTCCTCATTCAACTATGTACCTTTCTAAAACTTTAGATTGTCTTTTTGGATTTTTTCACCTCAAAGCTATTTGACAAAATCATCCTGGTCTAACTTTAAGTTAGGAAGGTGGGTATTGGTAATGGGGTGGAGAATTTGGTGGGGGTTATGTGGTAGAGGGAGAGAGTGTGAAGAAAGAATGTTTGAATTGATGGCATTTTGGGTATTGGTGTGGAAACCTAGTGCACTGAAAACTTCCTGAAATCTATGAAGGTCATTCTAATGGGGACTTTTAGCAATGGGGGATGGATAGTGAGTCTCAACTGACCATTTTTGAAGCCAGTCAAGGCTTCCAGTGATTTGACAGGTTTGCATTTAGTTGAGGTCTTGGAAAAGAGGGTCTGATGGAAATCTTCAAATTAGACTGTTTCTAAGACAAAGGGCTGCTCTCTGAAAACTGACAGTGAACCTCATTGCTGAGAACAATACCCTCAAAACTCAATGAACATGGAGAATCTGAACTGCTGTCTATAAGGAACTTATGCCACTGTGTTCTAGGCTCTTTGGTGCAGGAAAGTACCTTGCAGGCTAAGGAAAGAGAAAGGTAGACACTAAGGCATGCACTAAACCTCTGATCTACAATCCGTCCTGCCTGTCAAATATACAATAGTGGCACAAAAGTGGCCAAGAGGCCAACCAATGTCTGATTTGTTGTCCCAAGGCCCACTATACTAGAAGGAAGCCACAGTAGATACTGCATGGCTAACCAAGAATGAGAGATTAGATAGTCAAGAGCCCTAGGGTAAGACCGAACACCACTTCTCTTAAGAAAAATCATTGAAATCTTTCCTAATGATATTCTGCTACACCCATTGATCAGTGCCTTATTCAGTCACTAGAGGCTTCTTCCAACAGCACGTGGTAACAGATGCAGAGTTCCACAGCAAGATGTTATGGGGAAAGAGAGTCTTAATTTGAGGTCTCCACCAAAACTCATCCACCAGAGCTCAGGAACTCCCATGGAAGAGAAGGATAAAATGTGTAGAATCAGAGGGGAGGGAAGCAAAAAATTAAGCAAGATGAATATGAGCTCATGGAGACTAGTCAGCATGCACAAGGCCAACCATAATCTAAACTAGGTCTATTGAATATATGTTACAGATATTGAACAGACTTAGTATTTATATGGGATGCCTGACAGTGAGAACAAGGGTATCTCTGAACCTTGTGCTTGCTGTCTGGACTCTTCTCATATTGGGCCACCATGTCCATCTTGGACATAATAGATTTGTCTCTATCCTAGTTTTTTTGCTTTCTTTTTGTGTTTAAAGGCTAATCTTTTCTAATAAGAGACAAAAATCGTGGATCTGGGAGTGGGGGAAGTTTGAGAGGATATGGCAGGAGCAAAGGGAAGGATAACAATAATTAGTATATATTATTTGAGAAAGGAATTTATTTTCCATAAAAGAAAAAACTGCATAGATAAGAACATTAGGAGTATTGGACACTTAATGAGTCAAGAAAAAGGTTTTAAAACCTTTATTTCAATGTGTGAGTGTGTGTGTGTGTATGTGTGTGCGTGTGTTTCTCCATGTTTGGGACTGGAGATGATAAAAGGGCATGTGGTACTCTGGGGGGCATTGGTACTTTGCGTTTGAGTGGTGCCACACAAGGTGCTCTGTAATTAATCCCTAGTCCTCTGCCAGAGTGTTACAATGAGAGGGGGGCCCTTTGTTTATTCCAGCAGCCTGACTAGAATACACCCAAAATAACTATACAGAAACTGTATTAATTAAATTACTGCTTGACCCATTAGCTTTAGCCTCTTATTGGCTAACTCTTACATTTTGATTTAACCCATTTCTATTAATCTGTATATCAACACAAGGTCATGGTTACTGGGAAAGATTGAGCCTGTCTGACCTGGCAGCTCCATGGCATCTCTCTCTCTCTCCCATATTCTCTCAATATATGTCTCTCAGTCTGGCTTTAGTCTGTTAAGCCATTAGCTGAAAGCAGCTTCTTTTTAACCAATGGCAATACAACACATTCACAGCATACATCACCTCCCTCATCAGAAGAGGATGTCAGATTCCCTAAACCTGGAGTTAATGATTTATTGTGAGACAATATGTGTGTGCTGGGAACTGATCCCAGGTCCTCTGCTGTAACACTCCTGCCTTACTTTCTTGGTACTGTTCCCACATAACTATACCCTGTGCAAGCCAGGCAAAGGCCTGCAGATTGAAAGAACACACAAGAGACCTGTGTCATTTGAAAGGAGATCCGCCAAATGCCATTTATTCAAACTTAAGAAAAACCTTAAATACGTAGATGCTGCAAAATGGAATACCCACTAGGCATGTGTGCCTTCAACATGGTTAAATAACTCCACATAAAAACCTGAGAGGGCTTGAAAAGGAATTCTAGACACAAGTATAGAGTTTAACACAGATTTTTGCTGTTTGTTGGCAGTGTACCTCAGAGAGATTGTCCTGGCTCAGCAGCCAAAGCAGGAAAAAAACTGGTTTTAAAATTACAGCTTTCTGGGCTGTGCCACCAGAGCAAACTCTGTCTCTTGAGGGAGACAGAGCATTTGGATGGGGTTTGTGAGCATGTAGCTGCAGCTTGCTTGATGACAACGTAGACCAGCATTGTGCATGGAAGTTGGTCAGTGTGCGTGACTCAGAGACACAAGCAACTCCACCATGCTGTAATGTGCAGAGCAGGGGCAGGAACTAGCAGATTTACCATAATAAAAGCACAGCTTAAATTTTAGAATGGACAGGCAAAGAGTCATGAATATGGCATCTAAATGTTTTAATAATTTAGGACATTTCTTTACGGTGAGACATGCCTGCTCCTGGCAGCACCAATTACTTCAAGAAAAAGATGGGCATCAAAGAGGTTTGTTATGGAGTTTGCTAGCCATTTGGGCAAGTAACTGCTCTTGCCTGGACTGCTTCACTGGACATGCAGTACCCAGTGAGAGATGACTGCTGAATTTGCCTAAAAGTGAAATTGCTTTGGGAGATTCCTGCTTCATGAAAGAGACAGTGAGACATTCTGAGGACACAGAAGAAAGTGATTGAACTGTCTTTGAAATTTCCTGCTTCATGAAAAAAAATCTGCTGGATACTTTGGGACTGCAGGCTGAAGATGGATGCCCCAATGGTACAGAAGAATGTTGGGTTACTATACAGGCAATGAGATGACTCAGTCATTTCTATAGTTTTTGGAAGTTGCTTAAAACGCACTTCCAATTCACTTAGGTAATATTATATCCTCCTGGAGTCTTTGATGGTGTTGAAGAATGGATAGTTATTATTATAGTTTTTCTTTTTTATGATAAAAGACAAAGTAGATATAAATATGGTAACTGTAGCTCTTGCTTGGCAACTGTATGTTATATGTTATTTTTCTATGTTAAAGTTAAAGACTTCCTTTTTGTTTAAACAGAAAAGTGGAAAGGATGTTGGAGTATCTTCTGTTCATGTGTTGCTTTCATTGGGCTATGAATAAAGAAACTGCTTTGGGTCTGATAGGGCAGAACTTCGGTAGGCAAAGAAGACAGAAGTGAATGCTGGGAAGAAGCACAGAGAGAGAGCCTCCTTGGAGCCACAGGAGACAGACATGTCGAATATTTCCTGGCAGGCCACAAACTCGTGGTAATATGCAGATTAGTAGAAATGAGTTAAATCAAGACGTAAGAGTTAGCCAATAAGAGGCTAGAGATAATGGACCTAGCAGTGTTTTAATTAATACAATTTTTGTGTGGTTATTTTGGGTGTAAGGTAGTCAGGAGGCCGGGACAAATGAGTGGGTCTCTCCCTTTCAACACAAGAGTGGTACATGCTGCTGCAAAATTCCAGACTATCTGCATTTTACTATGTTAACAGAACTTCCTGGGCACCTTATGGGTTTCTTCACAGTTACACAAGCCACACTGCATGTTCTCAGGATTAGCCTGAGAACAAGTGGGATGAGCTTTATGAATGGAACATATGGAAAGTTGAAGGAATCGTGATTATGAAATTAAGTTCATTATGAGTTTGAAAGGCTTTGGAACACAAATGTGCACCCTGATGGACAAATTTTCAGATCCTGTCAAGGAGTCATCTCTCCAGTCTCTTCTATCTCATTGTCCAGATATCACCCATGGGACATTCTCTCAAGCACAGTACTGGAGCCTGGGCCAGTGATAGTGTAATTCTCACCAGCCCAGGTGCATGCTAAAGGCAAGAAAAGGGACCCTTCCTCATATGTGCAGCAAACACTCAGGATGCTATTGATATCTTGCTGTATTTGTTTAAAAGCCACATTGAGCTCCGAGAATGCACTGGGGAAGGTGGAGAGATCCTAGCATGAATGCTCTTCAGAACAGGTAAATCACAGTATCCTGTGCCTAGAGTGTGCCAAGAACACAATTAGGCACACAGCAAAGGTAAGGCTGTATTCATGGGGGATTTACACATGCCCTGACTTCCTCAGGTTTCTCAGCAGGTTTGTGAAGGAAGTTGCTCATCATTGTAAAAACAAGAAACACTAAATGCGCTCTGTTCAGAGAGAGGTGAGAAAGAGGAGGGAGCCCAGGGAAAGAAGGATAAAAGACTTGTTGGGCAATAGGGAGGCCTGTAAAAGAAGGTGAGCATGGAATAATGGGGGCACAAGGAATGTGTATTCATGGATGCCTTCTGGGATTTCCTCTAGGGAAAAGGTTTTTATTGCTGTGAAAAGACACCATGGCCATGGCAGAACTTACGAAAGAAAACCATTACTTTGTGCAGGCTTACATGACAGAGCTTTAGTCCAATATTGTCAGAAAGAGGTAATGAGTGAGCCAATAGGCCTGGATTGAGCTTCTCAGACCTCAAAGCCCACCCCCTAGTGAAATGCTTCTTCCAACAAGCCCACACATACTTCAACATGGTCACACCTCCAAAAATGCTACTCTCTATGAATATATGGGGGTATTCTCATTCAAACACCACAGTAGGTCCAGAACACATTGATAAGTCTTACTCATGGCTGTTTCCTCTCAACTGACATGAAAGACATGGAGAATGGAAATAGGGCTGGGCGTGGTAGATCTCACCTTTAAAGCCAGCGTACAAGGCATGGAGACAGAGAAATCCCTGTGAAATTTCTTTCAATCTGGTCTACTTATGAATTCTGGGACAGCCATAGCTACATTGTATAGCTCAAAAGAAAAACGAAGCATAATAGAAACTAAACGCAGAATGTCTGGGTTCCCCTACCCACTCCACTAACTTTTATGCCATTTAAGCTTGTTCTGACTTCTGTTCTCTCAGAGCTTGATATTCACATTTGGTCCCATGTACACTGTGATGGTTTCCACATGGAGTGTGCTGCTGTAGGGTTAACTAGCTCAGACATATGAATGAGGTGGGATTTGATGCATGTTGCTGATCAGGATGGATGGAATGCTACAGTTCAGGGGCATTCACCATGTTCTTGATCCATTCCTTGACAGTCACCTGCATGGTGCCTCTTCATCCCGGTCTTCACTTTCACCTGTGTCAATGCGCTACAGCAATGGCAGCCCATCTCTCTTTTCCCATTTTATCTGGATTTGGGGGACACACCGTGAGTAGGCATTGTAATTCTCAAGCTCCATGTTGGGATTCTTCTTGGAATCCTTTGTTCAGGCTTTGGGGTCAACTCTTAGAGCACATCTGTTAGTGATTTTACATGGAATGCAGCTATGCACACTGAAGATTTTATTTACATGAATACATGTGTTCATGTGTGTATGCACATATGACATTTTGACATAAAGTCAAACTCACTTAGAATTACACCATCTAAGTGAATATGTGGCATGTGAAATGTCACAATGCCCTCTCTGTTCTGTGCCCTACAAATAAATAGATGAAGGATTGATAAATAGATACACAGACAGACAGATAAGTAGATAGATAGATAGACAAGAAAGGCGCTGTACATAGTCTTGGGAATTTCATGGGATCTAAGCAATGCTACATTTCACCGCATCTGTGAACATACCCAGCACATGCAACATTAACAGGATAGCCAACACAGAAAGAATAACATCTGTCTAATGTGAACATGGTTCCACAGGAGATCACAGCCCCTTCTCGTTGTTACTACCAGAAGGAGAGTGACTGCCACATCTGCACACCCTCACTGAAAATCCAGTGGTCCCTGTAGCTTGTGGCCAGAGCCTGTGTCCTTGTCCTCCTTGTCTTTTCATCTCACAAACAGGCTCAGACCCCTTCATGAAACTGCTAATGTTGAGAAGGCACTGAAATACTAAGCATGCTCTTCCACACTCTAGCTTTAGGGCTGTATCCTGTAGAATGAGCCTGCTCATGTGGCAGTCTCCCTGTGCCCTGGCTCTTTCTCTCTCTCCAAGTAACCTAGGCAACCACACACTCCATCCTGTCAGAAAAATCTCTTTTTCTTGTAGGTTATTGATTTCCTCTGGCACAGTGGTTTCAGGATAAGATTTAAAAACTACACCTCTGCCACCACCTCCTGTCCAGAGTCCTCACAGGGCCTGAAGCTGAGTCATGACATTAGAGGAACATGTTTCTCCAACCTCTCTTGAGAGAAAATGAGAATGGTGGGGTGGGGGAAATGTCTGTCTATTTCACAAGGGCTGGGAGAGGGTGGCCCAACGCAGTCCTAGAGGTAAATCACGTTGCATTGATGAAAGGTATTCCAATGGCATCACCATGACAACCCCAATCAAGGCATAATTGGAGTCTCTCTTGTAGCACCCGTGTTTAAAACATACTTGAGGATTTGAGAGCAGCAGCACCACACACCTAAGGTGCTGGAAATTGCTCCTGAAGATGTTGACTGCTACCTTGTGAATGTGAAAACACATCCTGATCTGGTCATTCAGGAAACTGCCCACCAGAGAGGGTGAGGCAGGCAGGGGGAGCACACTGTGGTTGTGGACTTCATTACTCTGGAAAAGGCCATTATTATGTGAAGGAAGATTGCAATTAAATAAAATAGTATGAAACTGGGCTGGGTAGTCAAGGGGCTGGTAAAGTGTCTGGCTCATGGTTGCGAGGAGCTGAGGTAGGATCCCTCACCATCACTCAAAAGCTGACCTGGCAGAGCACTCCTATAATCCTACGGCTGATAGACAGAGAGAAGAGGATTCCTGGGGCTGACTATCTACCTGATTAAACCACACTGGTGAGTTCTAGGATCCTGCGAGAGAACTGTCTCAAAACACATGATGGAGAGCAATAGAGCAACACACTCAGAGTCAATTTCAGACCTCCACACACATAGGCATGAGAGCCTACAGTCACACACAGGCACAGGCACTCAGTCATCCAACACACACATATAATTGTATGAAGGTGAGCTCCCATTAGAACAGGCACACTTCTTCAGTTGGTGGAGCAACCCCTCGTGGTCCTGACTTCCTTGCTCATCTTCTCCCTCCTTTGCCTTTCAACTGGACCTTGGGAGCTCAGTCCGTTGCTCTAATGAGGGTCTCTGTCTCTATCTCCATCCATCGCCGGACTAAGATTCTATGGTGATATTTGAGATAATCATCAGCGTGATAGTGGGGCAAGACCAGTTCAGGCACCCTCTCCTCTTCTGTCCAAAGATCTAGCTGGGGACATCCTGTGGACACCTGGAATCCCTTTTAGAGCCAAGTCTCTTGGCAGCCCTAGAATGGATCCCTTACTGTAGGTATCTTCTTAACTGCTTCTATATCCGTCCTTCCTCCATCTCCACCCTCCCACTCCCTCAAACTCTTGCCAGACCTTCCCTTATCCCTTCCCTCTCCCACTCGCCCCTTCTGCCAAACTCACCCCCACCCCTGCCCCCACCCCTATGCTCACAGCTTTTGCCCTGCAATCTTGTTTGCTTCCTATTTCCAGGAGGATCTATATATGGCTTTCTTTGGGTTCACCTTGTTATTTGACTTATCAGGGCTTGTAAACTATGGGCTTAATGACCAGCTGGACCAGGTCTGAATGAGCTTGTGATCAAACTGGACTCTCTGACTGTGAATGACAATGGGGACTGACTTAGAAGTTATTGATAAAGGCAATGGGACTTGATTTTGCAAACCTTCATCTGGCAACGGATGGAGATAGAGACAGAGACCCACATTGGAGCACTGGACTGAGCTCCCGAGGTCCAAATGAAGAGCAGAAGGAGGGAGAACATGAGCAAGGAAGTCAGGACCATGAGGGGTGCGTCCACCCACTGAGACGGTGGGACTGATCAAATGGGAGCTCACCAAGACCAGCTGGACTGGGACTGATGAAGCATGTGATCAAACTGGACTCTCTGAATGTGGCTGATAATGAGGACTGACTGAGAAGCCAAGGACAATGGCACTGGATTTTGATTCTACTGCATGAACGGGCTTTGTGAGAGCCTAGTCTGTTTGGATGCTCACCTTCCTAGACCTAGATGGAAGGAGGAGGACCTTGGACTTCCCACAGGGCAGGGAAGTCTGACTGCTCTTAGATCTGGAGAGGGAAGGGGAGGGGGATAGGGGTAGTGGGAGGAAAATGAAATGAGGGGAGAAGGTGGAAATTTCTGATAAATAAATAAACAAAAATTTTTAAAACTGTATGAAGGAAGGTAAATATAATGATTCAGTAGTCATGGTCAAGTAAGGGCACCAGCAAGACTCGAATAACTGAGAGCAAACTAAAGGTGGCTACCTTGTCTCCACAGAGTACCACCTCGAGGGGAAGCAAGGATCATGGGTGCCAACACCACTGACCACTTAGATGACTTTGAGAGTCCTTGGCCAAGAACACAGTGTTGTAATACATATAAGACATGAACTTTTACAGGGTATGGGGCAGTGAGATTGGCAGCTGAGCCTGGGCCCTCTTGTCCAAAGGTCCTCTATACAGCCTGTCAAGAGAGTCACAGCACATTTGTAGTTGGTTGAAGTGAGTCACTGGAATCTCCAGAGAGGTGGATCTTAAGGCAAATGGTTCAATGACCATCATCCTTCTCTCTCACTAACTTTGAAACTTTACCATTGAGTATTCTAAAGAGCAGCATGTGCTGATGCTGGATGCAGAGGGAGAACAGGAAGACCTCCAGGTAGATGAGGAAGCACAGAGGGGAAGATGTGACCAGAAGAAAACACAGCACCTACTACAGGAGATCCACTGTGGAAAAGGAAAAACATGACCATTGCTGTGCCTAAGGGAGAAATATTGAAAAGAAAGCAGGCCAACAGAGCTATAATGACAATTTGTGTCATCACCTTGTCAGTAGGGAGGCTGAGACGGTATGTTACAAAACTCAGAATGTGCAGAGAAAACAAGTTGCCCCCTGGATTAGGGTAGAGGCCACTACACAGTTTCTTCACCTCTCAAAGTCTCATACAAAACCACATGATGACATCCCAGTACACATTAACAATAGGAGGCAGGTGGTCATAGAAGAGAACATGTTTACACATTTAGAACAAGGCATTTCATGCTGTCTGGTACAAGCACAGGACGCCACAGACTTGAAAGGAGCAAATCAGTTCAATGTCAGGCAAGTGAAAATAATTTGTACACCCTGACACATCCCTCTGATCAGACAGAGTTACAGGTGCCCTGTCCAGGGACTGGAGGTCACAGGGCATGTGAGAAGGAAGAACAAACAGTACAGCAAGTGACACATCTCACAGATGCTCCCCCTGTTCTCCCAGTAGACAGCAGGCTTTGCCTCCCATGGCCTAATGGCCAGGAACAACTTTTACCCTGCCAGGATGACTTTGCCCTCAAAACAATCAAGGCACCCCATAATGGCTGGTAGGGATGTGTTTCCAGGCCTCCAACAGCTCCCTCGACCATTCTAAAACTACACACTGGCTGCTGCAGAGTGGTTTCTAGGCAACAACCTGGAGCAATGAGCAACATCCTCATGTGAATAAGGCCCCATCCACCCCACCTGTGTGGCATATAGGCAGATGAAATGCTGGTCCTCTTCTCAATTCAACAAGGGGTACATTTTGCCATCCCAGATGTTCTCTTGGATCATCAGAGGCTTTTAACAGCTAAGAAACAGAGTGTACAGATCCCCAATAATAAGCTAATAACTAATAAACAGAAACTTACCACTGCTGGATCTTGACCAGTAACAGCAAATTTGAGGGCAAAGTGGCCTCCCCAGCTTCCAGTCTATAACATGGGTATACCCAGGCCATGCATATTTATAGTGGCATTACTGGAAAAGTCGTGAAGTCAGTCCCCACACACATTCACCGATTATCACCAAATTCTGGTGATAACAATATTGATCAGCAACGTCTAGCACTATGACAATTCCACCCAGACCCTCCTGCAGTATAGTTCGTATCCACTCCCGAGCATGTCCATGCCGACACCAGCATGCATAGTTGAGCTTCTTGTCTCTTTGCTTCCTCTTCTATATGAAACTATGCCTTTCCTGACCTGCCTGGGTGTCCTTAAATTACGTATTAATCAGATGAAGAGACGGGGTGTGTGGCAGGGGTATGATATTTATGAAGACATTCACATTTTGTCTTCTGCTCAGTAAGTGATACTCACAGTGACCTTACAAGTACTTTAGGATCTGAGCTGCGAAAACATATGGATCTTTATTTTTCCAGGATAGCAGCATATTTGGAGGAGTATGTGTACACTTATGAATCCTATAATTATGCTTTGGCAAATTATTTGAGAGAGGACAGGTATTATAGTCAAAAATAACTATTTGTTTGGCATTGGTCTTGATGCATAAACAAATTATGTTCTGGCTCGGGATCACTTCGCACAGAAGTCAAACCTACCCAGGTCAGGATTCCAGAGAAGGTAACAACCTTTGCATTGCCACTCACAGGAGGACTCAGAATCCTCTGGGGTAATGTAGAGTGCAGGGGTTGTGTTTGGATAATATTCTGGTACAAGGACAGTGTGCTTGAGGAATTTGAAGTGAGGAGCAGGGTGTTACAAGATCAGTCTTAAGTGGTAGTCACTCATACTGATCCATAAAGCAAACATTGTGGTACAGGGGCAAGGGATTGGGCAGTTTACTTTATAGCAGTGGTTAGGTCGCTATTGCTGCCAAGAGATCATCATTTCCCTCACTAGATCCCTGTACTTGCAATGATACTTTCTACAAGTCATCACAATTGCATTCAAAGAAATATTAATGTGGATGTCCTCTATCCTAAAGAGCATTCTAGACCTTGAAATGGGAAAATGATGTCCACAAAATACTCTGATAAGAACTCGATGGGACCTCAGTATCCTATGATGGGGTTAGAAGTGATGCCAAAAGCCCAGGTGGACTCTGCAAAAGAAGCCCTGAAATCAGTCTACAGCATTAGGCAAGCGCATCTCATATTGTACTTGGGCCAATGGCAGAGTACTGTGGAGTGTACCAAGGACAACCACATGCCCACAACAGTTTCAAAGTAAAAACAGTCCTTTCATGACTGAATACTCCCAGGCAGTGCAAGACTGTTAGAATTTCAGCAAATGTACCCAAGGCCACACAGTGAGCTCAGAAACCACAAAGATGTGTCTCAAGTCAACATCAATCATGAGAAGTCTCAGAACAAGAAGGAGGAGACTCAAGACTGACTGTCCTTAAGATGAGCTTTAGAAATCTCTTGTCCCCAGTCCTGAGAAACAGGGATACAACTGGGTCAAGTGGTGTTAAAGAAAGTGGCAATGAAGGTTGTGATTGCAACCATTCAGTCCTATTTGGTGAGTAACTTACCAGCATATTGTCCCTGAGTGTGACATTACAGCCTTGCACCTTGTCACTAGCAAGAAAGAAGACCCAGTCTGATCTCATACTTACATTGACTCCTGAGAGATGTCTATGTAGGAAATATCTTCTATTTCATTTACAGAGTTTGGTTGGGTTTTTATTTATTTGGCTGTGTTTACTTTTGTCTGTCAATACAGGGTATTGGACCTAGGACCTGTTACATGGTAGATATATGTTACTACTCGTCTATATTTCCAGACTTCTCCACTGATATTTTCTTTTGACTGAAAGTCTCAGGACCCTATACAGGCTGTCCTTGAACTCAGTCTGTAGCCATGCCTTACAGCAGGTGATTCTTCTGCCTCAGATTCCAGGCTAGCTGGGATTACAGGCCTCCACCAACAGGCTTTTTCTTCATTTGTATTTGAAAACAAGGACTTGGGTATATTTCTTCTTCCAAGAGAAGAATTGAACAGTACAGTTTCTCCCAGAGGGCCATTAGTTATCTGCGCTGGTTTTTTAGCTTCATTTAGTCTGCAAGCTTCATGGTGTCTTGAAAATCAGCAACTAAGTTTTTTGTATGCAATAGGAAATCTTGGCATATGAAAATGCACTGACCACAGTATGGGAAAGGCCAGATCCGCAGGATTGTAACAGTATGGACCTCTCACACAGGTCACGAAGGCTTGACATCTTTCTACACCCGGTCCACATCAAACCTCTTAATAAAACTTGAAGATAAGCCAAAAGAGCAAACGAGGAACTAAAACCCGACTGAGACATCCATCTTGCCAAGAATGGTGACTGTTGCTTCTCTAGTCATAGTTTACAAGGTTAACCATTTATCCTTTTGAGAAATCAACCTAGCTATAATCCCCAAGACTGGTCCCAAGCAGGACAGGATGAGAAAATAGTCATTAATCAAAATAAGCTCCAAAATTTCCCTCACTTGTTGGGAACTCAAGTGATCTTAGGACACATCCCTCACAGGATATGGGGAAATGATGATGATGCAGAGAATGGCACAGGAGTTCACCAAATCCTTCAAAAGTTAGGGTTTTCTGGAGACCTCAAAGTGACCTTGCATCAGTCTGTCCTGTGCTGTGGTCAAGTAGACAGAAAGCAACTCTCCAGAGGGAATGATCTACTGGTTATGTTGATCTGCAGCAGGGACCACAATCAAGTAAGGAAGGACAACAGGACTGTGATATCATGCAGGTGACTGTCATGTGTCTCAAGTGCAAAACCACAAAGGAAAATCAATGTCTTCTGTCAGTGGTCCAACCGAGGAACCTCACAAATATGGAGCCAATATGAAATCTGGGGGAGTACATAAGCAACTCCTCTTCTCATTAGACCTGTCCAGATGTCATTCTACAGGTACAAACATGGCCACCAAACAGTCTGTTCCTCAAACTCCTTCTGCTTTAACTTCAGGCAAAATATCTATCTGGTCTGTGGCCAGGAATAACCAAGGTCATTGTTACTAGAGATGATGTAAATATCTGTGCAATTGAGCACTAGTTACAATTGAAAAATCATCAGGACAACATGGGTTTCAGGTCAAAATTCTTAATGTAGAGATGGAGGGAGTAAAATCAGGGAGAGAGAAAGCAGAGAGTGAGGAGGAGATAAAGAGGTGGAAGGGTGGAAGAGAGAAAGATACTGTTCCTTGGTCTCAGGACCACGGATTATGGTTATCATGGCATCAGCAGGCTTAAATAGTGCCAAGTTGCACAATTCAATGTGTGGACAGCACCAGAAGCTTCTAGAATCAACTAGCCTTGCTTAAAACAGCCCACTTGGATTAGTGCAAAGGGAGCTTGTACTAAGTTGGAGAGACCTGGTTTTGAATGCTGGTGATTTCTCTCCAGTTGTGTGTCTTTTGCTGCTCATGGACTCCTGTCACATTCTTCAGGATCTGATTGAACAGGTGGATGACTTGGCAGCAAGTTTCCCTCTCTGACTGTGACTTGCAGCCTCAACCTACTTCTGTCTCCAGGGGTGCTGGGAGGACCACCCTGGGGTTGGAGTCCACACTGGGTTGTTCCAAAGGTCAGTTAGGTTCTTACACTCTGAACACTAGCCCCATATCGTCCCTGGATAAACATTCTTTCCTTTCTGTAGGTTCTAGACTCCAGTAGAAAAGGGCCACTTCTCTCCATTGCCAGTCTTAGAAAATACTTCACATTACAGGAGGAATGGTTATGGAGGGCAGGCTTATACCATTTTAATAAAGATTTGGGAGATGTTAGGACATAGGCTGGTGATAAACAGCTAAATAACTTGCAAAAGACAGTATGGGGATGGCACAATGTATTTACCAGGACAAGAGAGTCAGACTCTTGGAGGAGGCAGATTTGCAGAAGTTAGGGTCCAGCTGGAGGTACACAGTCATTCCAGTTCAGTCTAGGTCACATAGGATGAGCCTGACTTTACAAACAATTACAAACAAATGTTTAAGAAAGGCCAGACATGATGGCACAAGCAATCCATCCTAGCAAACAGGAGGCAGAAGCAAGCTGACCGGCATGTGTTCCAGGCTAGCCTGGTATACATAGAGTTCCAGGCCAGCTCTGGTCAAATGTGAGATGAGAGAGTTTTTCAAGAGGGTAGAGGACTTCTTTCTAGAGTCTGTTCTCTCTTTCCATTATGTGATTGCAAGGAATGGTACCCTGATTGTCAAGCTACGTGAAAAGCATCTTCCCCAAAGATCTGTCGACCCAGGTGAGCAGCAGGCCATAGATTTCACACTGCATTGCTCACCTTAGGTGCTTTTGAACTGTGCTGCATGTATGCAGTTTCAGACTGCAGATTCTTTCTCCTTTTTATTATTTGGTTGTTTGCCTCACTGTTACAGAGAAATCGTTAACCAAGTGTCTGTCCACTGTCCCCTGCCAATAACACTAACATCTTCTGAAGACCTGCTTCTCCCACTTGAGAAACATTAGCCATTAACACATATCTTCTGCGTGGCCTGTGTTTCCCTTCATAGAGAGCCTGCTTTGTAAACAGACCAAGTCTATTCTCTGTAAATGTGAAAACAGTGTGTAACCCTCATGGCAACAGGGCAGATGGAATTGATGCCTTCTGATTCCTTGATCACTGACCTGATTATTGAGAAAGCATGGGCATTAAGGAAGGGAGTCCCTGCACAGGCTATTTGGCTGCTCGATATGACTATTCATGGGGATAGGTCCATCATTAAGTGGCATTGTCTGTTTCTTCAAATGGCACCTCAGTTCACTCACCATAAGCCACATTATTTGTGCTGATAGTTTTACCATTCCTGGGGTCTGACACAGGTTGGGCAGGCACTGTTCCACTGGCCCACTCCGCCCCAAACAACTGCACTGATTTTGATGGTGTGAGATGCCCTCATCCACGTGAAAGACTTGTTATACAAGGAACACTCATCCCACCCAGCTTTCCAAAAGCTCTTTAGTCAGGTATTGTGTGCAGTAGCTTAGACTTTATCAACATTACACATCATGGATGGAACTACGAGGAACAACACACAAGCCGTTCATATCTACATTTTGTACTTAATCCCTGACAGAATTACAAGTACTTTCCATAAAGTCTGATGAGCACGCAATAGGGCTTTAAAGTAAGAAGCCTTCTCACTCGGAATGTGGAGTGCAGTAGACAGACCCAGCTTCACATTCACAACTGCAGAGGCTGACATTTGTGCAATTATAGATAGAAAATCTACCTTCTGAGGAGCTGCCCTGCCATTCATTTCAGAATGAGAACAAGCCCCATTCTCCCTCTAATCAATGCTCATTACCACTTTGGTGTTGGCTTATTTTCTGCTGTTGTTTCCTCTTTCATGTTTTAAGGGAAAGTACACATTCTTTTATGGGTCTTAGCTTCTCAGAAGGAGGGGTCACATTGTACAAGGACATTTAACATGGAGACCCTAAATGAGTAACTTGAAATCCAAACTGAATGGGACAAACAAGCCATTCAGTATCAGGAGAAATCCTCATGCTGCTCTTTTAATATGAATAGAACACCAGACTTGACAGAAAACATATCAAACTGTCACAAAAGACCCTCTGAAATCACAGTGGTGGAGAAAACAGCAAAAGAATACAAATGCCCATTGACTCTTACTGAAAATACAGACAAAAGCCAAGACTGCTTTGTGTCAATTGTGACATGAGGGCCGGCTTGTTGGGGTATCTGTTCCCGCTCAGTACCCTACAGCCAGCAAGTCCCAGAGAAAATCAATCACACAGAGATCTCTTTAAGTTATAAACTGATTGGCCCATTAGGTCAGGCTTCTTGTTAACTCTTATAACTTATATTAACCCATTATTCTCATCTATGTTAGCCATAATGGCTCCTTACCTTTCTCAGCTGGGCAAGTTACATGCTGCCTCTTCGGTGGTCTGCGCAGGAGTGCCAGAGGAACCTCCCTGCTTCCCAGAATTTTTCTGTTCTCATTGCATCACCTCTACTTCCTGTCTGATTTTCCCACCTATACTGCCTGCCTGGCCAATCAGCGTTTTATTAAAATATGACTGACAGAATACAGACAATTCTCCCGCATCAGTCAATGTCATTGTTTTTTATAAAGAATGGAGGAGAAGCACCAAGGTCATCACACTGTGATTGTCCTCTCTTCTGTAGGCTGTAGAAATGGGCTTCCTTCAAGATCTGGTTAACGATGGAGTAAGCACCTTGGCCTTGGCACAGTGCATAGTCCTTGTGTGAGAACTCGGGGATATTGGAGTAACATTCAGCAATGTTCTGGTTTAAGCTGCTTTCTGGTACACTTCCTCGTATTGGGTTATTGATGCTGCTGTGGTTTCTTTCATTATCACTGCTTGACGTCTGGAAGGAGAAAGACAGAAGGAGGATGGCTATTATGATACTGTCATCATTTCCTGTTCAGCTTGAAGAATACTGGCATCACACTCCACAAAAGGCTCCACACTCTATGAAGTGCAAACACTTGGGTAGTTCCTTCCCTCCTGACAGCAGTGCTATTGCTCAAACTCGGGTTAATAGCACCCATTTGACACAACAGGAAAGAGATGTTTTACAAACCCAAAGGCGAGTCTTTGGGAATGTCTTGGAGAGGGTTCAAACACAGGTTTTCTCCCTCCAAAACCCTTCACATATCCTCTGACCCTGCAGCACCCTGCATTTTAATTACCTGACCAGGGAATTAAACTCCCAACAGCCAAGGTAAAGAAGCAATCAATACTGGAATATGTGATAGGGATAAATGAGTAAAATAGAATGCAAGCCCAAGTCCCAATGTGGCAAAGAAATGACAGGGAAAGTTCTACTTACACATACATTCACATGTGCACATGTGTATACATACCAATAACAGGATCTTTCCAAACCTATCCCTGAGAGTGAACATATGTGCACACCCAACGACCCCAAGCAAGGCTCCACTTGATTTTGAAATGATTTTGATATTTGTTAATGACAACTGTAGGTCATTGGCCATCATTTCTGATGATTAACACAGACTGGTCTCCTATTAGTGGGTTTAGTATAGTTGGTATATGGTAAATTTGTTCTCAACGTTGTCTTTCCTGAAGTAACTGTACTCTGTCATATTGCTGATATTATGTGGGATCCCACCCAAAGAGCTATATTCTGAAGTTTTCTAGACTAGGGATACAACTCAGTAGTAGAGTTCTTTTCTCACATGCATGGGAACTTGGGGTTCATCTCCTTAGGTACAGAAACTCACATTTTACACACACTCATGAAGTTCTTGCCTCTTATCTTAATACTATCAAAGGAAGAGGAGATATCACAAAGACCCTTATGTGACCAGAAATATTGAACACTATTGGTATCATACATCTAATAAGGTCATCTTTCCCTATGGTAGCTGTAATAATGACAGAAACCAAGATGTGCCCTCATTCTCTGGTCATGTGGAACTGATCAGCACACTACATCAACTACAGGTATCCAATGAGTATTTATGCAATGAGATTCATGCACTCAAAGACTTTACATGAGAGACACAAAAGTCATATGCATCTGTGGGTGAGTAACTATCAAATAGCTACCTGCGGATTTAGGGACCATGCTTGCGAAAAGGGTCAAGAGGAATCCAAAGAAACTATGCCTCTTTTAAGGCCTCTAATGTAAAAATCTAGTTGTAGCAATTTATTATATGGTATATTTATAAACACGCAAAAACCAAACAATGTATCACATTGGATAAAAACATCCAGTGCACACACTGGTTTCTCTGAGTTACATTTCCTTTCTTGGTTGTTTCATGTGATTTTGTTTATTGTTAATGGCAAGTAGGGGAATCATCACAAACAGAAGCACTTTGCTTTGCACTCTTGTGTCAGGAAGATCATAGTATCATATGAAAACTGGATATATTACACTGAGGGTTCCTGGGGTATGGTGACAAAAGTGGAGAGCTTGCCTAGCACACAGAATGCACTGGGTTTGAGCCCCGTTCAGCATTCCATGTGCTGAGCAGTACTCCTGTAGAGTCAGGTGGACTGTGGAGGATTAGAATGCTAAGGTTATGATCATCTTTAGCAACATGGGCAAGTTGTGGTTTACCTGAGTAAACTAGTAAATTAGAAACCTCATGGTTTCTAATTTCTAGCTGGCTTATAAAATTTTACCTCAGCTGTGTAGTGGCATCACTATTACAATAGTGTTTATTGTAGTTGTACAACTTCAGCATCTTGGCTATTAACAACCAGAAACCAGCAAAGAGTTTTCGTAAGGGAAGTAGCTGCCAGGGCGGATGAGCACACACCTGTAATACCAGCACTTAGGAGGCTGAAGAAGGAGGATCTAGAGGACAGTATGGGCTACATATGTGCTCCAGGAAAGCCCCAGCTATCTATCAAGAAGCTGCCAAAACAAAACCCCAGACAGATGGACAGGTAAACACAGAAGAGCAAAGAAAGAATGAAAAAAAGAATGCCGAAGGAAATTCAACTAATCTAAATGATACGTCATCTATTAATAAATAGTCTTCAGATGATATTAATTGTGTTTTTGCTAAAAAAGAATGATATTCTTGATTTCTTATGGGACACCTATTTTTCCCAAGTTCTTTGAAAACCTTAAAGTGTAGTTAATAAATCCCAATACTACGTATTGGTTCAAAAAATACTCATGTTGTCTAAGTTATATTCTATTGTTGTGAAGAAACCATGACCAAGGCAACTTACAAAAGAGAAACGCATAGTTTCAGAGGTCAGTAAGCACTCATGACCACCATGGGGCATACATAGCAGCAGAAAGGCGGACACGGTGCTAGAAAAGTGCTGAGAGCTTGACAAACAATCAGGAGGGAGGGAGGGAGGGAAGGAGGGTGGGAATAAGGACGGGAGAGAGGGATAGAGACATACAGAGAGATAGGAACAGCATGTAAGATAACCCCAATGGTGCAGTAGTGGCACATGGACTAGTGGTGACCTACAGATCCTCAATCTTCAGTCCTGCTCAGGAGGAGGGAAATCACACCTGGTACAGGAAACCTTGGGGTAGTTAAAATAATGAAATCTGCAGAAGCAGTAAGTGCCCCTTTAAGAAGACATCATAACCCCTAACTACACTGCAAATATTTACCCTTATACCCAGACAGAAGTGCAGTCCTCGTGCAGCATCATGGAAACATCTTCTTCCAACAGACAGAGACCATTAAAGAAAACCACAACTAATGAAAATGCAGCACCGTGGAGCCCAGTCCCAACAGACACAAGGAAGAGAATGGAAGAGGGAAAGAAAGATTGCTCAAACCAGAGGATCATGAAGTTTCCTGTGAGCCGGTGTCTCCTAGGAATGTCAGATGCTACACCCATGGTCTCACCAACGTGAGTGAAAAGTGAACTGAAGAACAACCACCACAGACATGCCAAAGTGGCCAGGAAATACCCAGCACACCTCAGCGCTATGAAAAACAAAAATGAAAACAAACCTATAGGCAACAAAGGGACACTGGAAGTGGGAGAACAAAGCCCACAATTTGGTATTGATTATCCAATACCAAATGCCCACTCCAGAATATATGCAAACAAATAATATTATAGGGACTGAATAGGCTGTATTTCTCTCTCTCTCTCTCTCTCTCTCTCTCTCTCTCTCTCTCTCTCTCTCTCTCTCTGTGTGTGTGTGTGTGTGTGTGTGTGTGTGTGTGTGTGTGTGTGTGTACGGGCACGCATGTGTGTTTTCAATGAAAGAAAATAAACGCCAAAATTTGATATTGAGCAAAAATGAGCAGTAGATGAAAGGGTTCCAGGGATAAAGGCAAGGTTGAAAGGAGGTAAGTATATTAGAATCTTAAAAATAAAATGACTGGAAGATGAAAGCCACCTGCTCTAGGCAGTGCACTATGGGAGGAATCCTCACAGACGAGTGTAACCACTGGGGAGAACAAGAGCTCAAGACTGGTGAGGATGATTTGGAGGACAGACAGATGCTGATATGATGTGGGTTTGTGGCCCCTAGGGGAATTCTCCAGCCATGAAATGTGAAGGAGCAGACATGGTAAGAACATGTGGAGAGCTTGGGTGTCTTGCTAAGAACTCTATTGAGCTGCACAGACAGGTGCTCTTGTGGATGGATGGGAGAGGAGGACAAATATGACAGAGTACACCCACAAAGTTTTGCAAAGTATCCAGAAACAGAACGCACAGGTCTTGGTGATATTGACAGAAGCAGAAAGCAACATCTGGTGACACCCAGAGAGCGAAGGGGAGACAGTCGCTGAGAACAGTGCACACACAGAGAGAGAAAAATGTCCCAACCACTGCAGACATCACCTGGCAATTTCCATATTCCTGCCTTTGAGCTTAGCATGCTCCCCAGATTGATTTCTCTGGTGTAAGCTAAGGCAAAGGAAGGGGCAGGTGCAGATGGTAAGGTGCAGTGAGAAGCTGTAGAAAAGAACTGGCAAACAGGAGGTGGTGGGAATGCAGACAGCAGCTTCAAATCAAAGGTGAGGAGGAAGGCAGCACCTGGAAGAAGTATGGCCAGTCTCCAATGAGTGGAGAGAAAGCCTCCATTGGTAGTGATACAATTCCTGGGGAAATGGAAACAAAAGCAATAAGGAAGAAAGTTATCCTGAAGTATCATCCCAAATACTGAATGGAAATTCATGAATATGCATGATATACAACTAGATAATGCCTCCTAAGGTAAAAAGCAAGTGAATTTAGCATTTTTTGATCTTCAACTCTGGCTTTTCATCCAATTCTGTGCCTATATACCTCAGAGATACTCATTTCTGTGTCCCCAACAGTGTAATGAAATTCACCCTTAGTGTTCGCTGCACCCCAGGAATTACGTGATGTTGTTTACTAACCAAAACTGACAAGCCCTAAAAAGCCCACTAAAGTCCTTTGACTATTAACTGCCAAAAGCTCCTCACATTTACAAGGGCAGACCCTGCTTCACTGATCCCACCAAACACTGCACACTTGAGTCAGAAGGCACCCAAGAAAGCAGATTGTTGGATTACTACCACTTTGCAAATGAACAAGGGACTGTTCATTTTCAAATGGAAAATTCTGTATGCAGGAAGGGGGCCTAATTCAGGCTATCTGAAGAAAGAAAGGTAAAATTGAGCCAGACCTTGAGTGCTAATGCGCATTGTAACTGAAAAATTCCACCTCTGATACAAATCATATGACCTCATCTGTGTGAAAGGAATGAGTGGAGTTTGAACAAGGCAAACAAAAGACGACTAGGAAGCCTTAATGTAGAATACATGTTTATCATCAATTGACAACTCAAGAGTTTAAGATGGACTTGCATATGAGAATGCTCGCCATACTTTGGCATGCTCCATGGTCAAGGGTTCTTAAAACGTCTACAAGCTATGACGCCCCTTTAGCACAGCTCCCTCACCCCCAAACACACCCTTCCAATGATTGTATCTTCTAAGAAGGTCACTTCAGAAGGTGCCCCCTTTGCTTAGATTTAACAGCGCAACTATGGACATTTCTTCACATTAGTGAAAGATTCAGAGCCCTCTCATGTCTCCCTCATGAAGTTCTGTCTTCCACATCGTACAAAGGAGTCAAGAGTGAGGGACATGGGCCCCTATTCATTTCATTTCTGTTGCTGTGATAAAACACCCTGACCAAAAGCAACTCAGAAATGAACATTTACTTTGGCTTACTGATCCGGGGTTTCATCTCCTTTTGCAGGAAATCAGTGCAGGAACTTAGGAGCAGCATCTCACCTACAGTCAAGAGCAGTGAGAGAATAGGCACAAGGATCCTTGCTTGCTTGATCTCTAGCTTGCAGCTGGCTTTCTATAATGTCTTTCTATAATGCGAGGCATCTATAATGTCTATGTGAGATTTTATTTGAGTTACTGATTAAAAAAATGACAGAGAACTTACTTGGTTGGCACCCAGAGATACTTTTTTGGATCCTCCATGGTCGCTGAAGGTTGGATTTGACCTTTGCTGTTTAGCACAGAGTCTGTCAGGCTTTAGAAGACCCTGTGGGCTAAGAAATCTGTAGGAAGACAGGCCTACCTTACCCGGGCAGCTAGGCTGTCAATTCCAGTGATTTTGTCCACGTCTGGAGGTCTTCCGTTTAGGTGAAAGGCAGTTTTTGCCCAATGGTCAGCGTTGGGCTGTTGAAGTGAACTGCAGATGAACACTGCTCTGCAACTGCTGATGGACGTTGTTCTGTGACCGTTTGTTTTTTGTCTTCTTGGAGGAAACAGAGTGTTCTAGGAGCCACCCTGTCTCTTTTTGTTATGAAAAGTTTTTTAGATAATTAAATAATTAAATATCACATTCCCCAGATCTCTGAGCAGTTGAGGGCTGATTATTAGGTATAACTGCAGTATAGAATCTGTCTGGAAGGTTGGGTTTGAGCTTGACTGTACTGGCTCTTAACAGGTAAGATTCACATTTGTAAAAAGACAGAAAGAAAGAAAAAAAACTGTTGTAACATTAAGATTAGTGGCAGAACTGACAATGGTAGAGAACAGCTTAATATTAAATATAAGAGAGGTAAAAGTACATACCAGTTTAAAATATGAGACTTATGATTTTGTAGTCTGAAATGAGATGTAATGAACAATTATTATATATAGAAATATTGAACAGGAATTAGGCAACGTGCATGCTTTTGATGGGCCCTATCAAAGGCATGTCACTATGCAAAACACCTGTAATGAGAGGATTTCATTGAACACTGAGGGGGGGAGAGAGGAAAGGCAGGGCATACATAAGAATGGGAGAGCTTGGTCACGTGACCTGGCTCTCAGTCAATCTAGCGATAAAGTCACCTGACCCCAGTGAACATGGCAGCAGCGGCAACCACGTGTTGTGGGGGAAAAGTTACAATTTTTGAGCTGTAAGGATTTTAAGTTTAATAAAGAGTGACCTAAAGGCGTAATCTGCCCTGTTGTTGAGCTGCCATGCCGAACCATAAGCCGCAGAGGGGGGCAAAAGGCTGGAACCGAGCAAACTGCTCCATGTCACAGCTGGAATGGAAAAGCCGGCAGGTTAAAAGCCTGGGGCCGCCTGCCAAGGGTGGTTGCTATTCAGAGTATTGAATCGTGAAAACCCACGCAAACAGACAATTTTAAGATGGATAAGTGTGGAGTATTTTAAGTAAGGCATATTTAGGCTGGGACGACTTGCTTCCCATGGTCAAGACCATGAAAAACCCGCAAAAACCCTGGCACCTCAAGCCATTAAGGCGAGATGCAGATGCAGATGACTAGAACAACCAAACCTTGAAAACAGGCATCCAGGTTAACGAGTGGGGTGTTATAGTCCGAACCATATCAACCAATCCGTCCGTGAGAAAGATAAGAAGGAAGAAAAGAATTAAATAAAGAAAAAGAGAACTGGGGGCCCCAGGCCCCCAGGTGCAGGAATGCTGGGTGCTGGCCATTAGCCAAGCTGTCCCAGGCACGGACTTAACAGAGGATGCAAGCCGTAATTGAATGCCAGCGAAGGGGCAGAGAAGTTCCCCCCAAGCCTAAAAACAGCAGGAATACCGGTCAATCCCCGGTTAAAAGACTCAGTTAAGCTGGCCGGAGTGGGGAAACTCATGATTAGGAGACAATGTTGTTTGTAGGAATGACTCCTGGCAGATGGAACATGTGGGTCGGTGTTGAGAAAGTCCTCGATCCTGATTCAATCCCGGAAATGGGAGCTCAGAGTCCCGGACTAAACCTGAAGCTGGGATCCTGGCCCCTGGGCGAGTGAATCTCTCGAGTCCGCAGCACCAGTGTTGTTGTTTAATGTTGGCATGTTCCCCAACAGGCTCGCAGAGCAGCCACTAGTCCGACAAGGACAGCTGTGGGTCCCTGCAAGATCCCCAGGGTGGCAGGCTGGTCCCGCCATGCAGCCCAGAGAGCAGGCGGGTGGGTGCAGCAGACCACGGAGTAAGTAGACATGAGGCTGAACCTAAAGCTAAACATTTATTACTTAAAGAAGAGGCAGAGAGACAGAGAAACAGAGACATAGAGACATAAAAACATAGAGAGAAGAGACACATGTGCACACGCCGAGAGAGAGGGACAGAAGAGGTTAAGATGGCAACCAGGAAGTCAGAAGTGTCTGGGAGTGGATGTGGCTTGCCCTTGAAAGGACCAGACCCAAAGGATTAACACCGATGACCTTAGACCCCCGAGTACAATATATCATAAGAGGGAGGTGGTGGAAGATGTGATATGAGAAAAAGTGAAGGGCAGACTGTGGGTGGAAAGGTAAAGTGAGATTAGGGGAAGGAACTGGAGAGAGCAGGATGTAGACAGCTAAGGAAAACTCAGGGTGTGAAGAAGCTTTGTGAAAAGCACTAGATGATAAACCAGGCACCACAAGAACATGTGCCCAACCCAAGCTCATGGTGTACATGCAATTTTAATGATTCATTTATCCTATGTACATTGGTGTTTTGCCTGTACATTGGTCTGTATTATCCTATGTTCATTGGAGTTTTGCCTCCATGTATGTCTATGCGAATAGACAGCATAAAGGAAGACTGTGGAACTTTGGGTATGACAATAACTGAAGCATCTCGGCCTGCCCAGGATAGGAACAACCAGAGAGCTGCCATAAACAAGGTTGCTCCTAAATGGATAAGCATTGTCAAGGCGTAAAGAAGTGAGGAGAAAGTAGTAGTGGTAAGTGCATATGTGTGAATGCATCAGATGCCTTGGAACTAGAATTACAGACAGGTGTGAGCTGACATGTGGTGCTGGAATTTAACCCATGTCTCCTGAAAAAGCAGACAGTGCTCTTAATGACTGAGCCATCTCTCCAGCCCGCATAGATGCTATTTGTAACAAGGATACTGCTTGTGGGTGAACAATGTTATTCCGTGAAGCCATAGGTCATTAAGTAATAATCTCAGCCCTGCACACAAATTACCTCCCTATTGTCTGGCAGGCCTCAGAGGTGACCAAACTGTAAAGGCAATTTCCACTGCTCTTGGTTGCCCAACACAACAAGTCAATAGGCACCTGTGGCTGAAATACTATAAACTTTTGTTACAGGTCGTAGGGAAGTCAGTCTTGAACTCACCTGCAAATCTCCCAGGTGGCTAATGTTCACAGTACCCAGAAGGTGTTATGCTGGCTGTCGTGAGATAAAGGATATAAGTGATCTTACCCATTGCTGGACCCAGAACAACACAATACTGACTAGCAAGGCATGATGAGCCCACTCATGTAATGACTGCACTTCTGTTCGGGCACCTAACATATTCTTGTCCTGATTGAATCTGAAGTCTGCTCCACATGAATGGCGATATGCCTGGTGCTATAAACATAGTCAAAACCTATTATTAGTGAGCTGATACTTCCTTCAAAGTGCTGGGGGAAGACTTACTGTCGTCCTGCCACATGAACATGTTGTTAAACTGTCTTCTAAATATTCATGTTTGCTTGCCTAGGTCTGCACTGCTCTCAACACTGATTTGAGAAGCTTCTAGTTGCAATAAGAAGTTGTCAATGCAGAGACACGTTACGTTTGGAAGTGCCTTGAGCAACTGTGAGTGCTCAGTCACAGATGGGACATCTATATCCACAAGATGAAGGGAGAGATTGCAGGTGAGGATGATGAAGAAATATCGTACTGTGCAGGTGGAGATTACCAAGAAATTTCAAAGAATACAAAAAAGTATTAAAAAGAGATCTTCTCAAGTGCTTGCAAGTTTTATCAGGCTGACAGTTAAACCAACAAGCACAGCCCACAAACTGCTAGCACCAGAAAGAAATATAACAGGTTACCAAACATTCCAGCAGGCAGCCTTCCTTACTCTGCCTACAACACTGTTGTCACAAAAAGCTATAGTTCCGAGTTGGGCACGTGAAGGGTGCACAGAAGCCTAAACTAAGTAGGTGTGATGCCCATAATGCACTTTTCTTATTTGTCTGTCTGCTGTTTTCTTGGAACTTGAGCATCAGGTCCCATGTGATCAATAGCAGAGTAAAGGTCTGGGGCCTGCACTAGTAATCCACATGCTCTCCTTGAGTCTCCACTTCTTGTTTTACTCACTTATTGGGAGAACACTGTGAAGACATTGTTCCCTATCAGGAAGACAGACATGTACAGAAGCTTTCATCTTTATGTTTGCTCTACCGTATTTCATACCTCAGATCCAGGGAGCAGATTTACATGCAGACATCTAAAGATGCTAACCTTGGGAACAAAGGCAGTGTTCACATTTAGGTGACCATATGCAGCAGAAACTTCAATGGGTCAAGAACTCTACGTGCTTGACTCAGGTAGATCTAGGTATATTTTATCCAAAATCTACCTGTGTCTGTCCCAGAGGAATGGCACACATTGACAAGCCTTTCATCTCCTGCTTGAGAAAGGTAAAAGTCAGCCATACTTACTCATTGCCTGATGAGAGCTGCCCAGAAAGCCTTTACAATGCTCCCTCCTCACTTATGCGTCCACTCAAACCATGCTGTGTTACCCCTTACTGGTTGTTAAAGTAAAGACTGTGAAGTTGAAATGTCAGCTCTTCGGCACAAGCAGCCCTAAAGCTCTCCCATGTCCCTTCACACAACCCCACTTTGCTTTTCATTTATTCAGGGAGAAAGCAAGATTAGCATTGCAGCTAGTAGCCCGCCACTCTGTTCGTTGAGTTTACGTCTTTCCTAATCATAGAAAGTGCGATTTGATTCTCCCTCCCTATTTGCAAGGTGAGGGAATTTCTGGAACCCAATTCCTCCTGGCTGGATTTGGAGAACATCTCTGTTGGTCTTTTCTCTCTCTTTCTACACAGTAAAGCTATGCTTATTACAATGCTTAAATCCTGCTCTGCCTCAAAACCATTGCATCCAAGGAGAAGACTTTCATTAGTGTGTCTGGGAGGCTTCTCTTGTCATTGTGGAGATGGAAATTAATGCCACAGAGTGAGCAATGAGTAAAAAGGAGAAGTTGTGTGGCCATTGTGCCTACCTCTTTAGCGCGAGGGTCCTGGAAGGCCTGGTCCTTCTTATTCCTCTTTGAATGAGGGTCATCGTGGTTGTCTGCCTCATTGTCATCTCTTACCCTTTTCCTGAAAATAGTTTTCAGAGGGAGAGGAAAACCTGTTGTCATTCAGGATTGATCTTTGGGTGCTTAACTTTCAGCCCTGTGCCAATACCCAAATCTGCAGCCTTGTCTAGGATTGGACCTGTAAGAGCTGCTCTAATGGATTCAGAGTCTGCAGGTAGATGGCACTAGGCAGTGGAGCAAACATGTCAAAAAGGAATCTTAGGAATCCTAGGTGTGCCCAAAGCCCAAGTTCAAGTTCCCCAAATCAGAATCTTAATTTGAATCACTGTTTGGGACCAAAAACTTAATGAATTTTGTGGTCAAACGTTAGAACTCTACCTGTCCAGATTCATTTTCTTATCCTCTGAAATAACTGCTCCAAGTTAGATGATTTTAAGCCCTGCCATAGGGCTACTCAATATACGTGAGCCATCTTTGCCTATTTACTCTTGTGTCCTTTCTGCCTGTGGCTAGGAACAGACACGTCCTGTGTACTGTCAGATCATTCATGTTGCTATACCAACAAGTGTGATGTCGTTGTAGCTAGTTGACTTGACTGCCACCATAACACTGTGGCTGATGACTTTCCTGAAACTGTCTAGAAGTGTTTTCATGCTTCATTTCCTTGTATTTTCCCCCATGCCCTTTTTCCACAAATAATTAGTTTGTGATATTTGACAGTATTATTCTTGAATTTTCTTTATATGCTATTATAGAGATATTCTTGATCAGTTACTATATTAAAGATGGTTGGTAGGATTTTAGATATGTATTTGTCTGAGTTCACTTATTTTTCCCTAGTTTTCAATATTGCTTTATTGTCTGAGAGGATTCTTCATGGTCAGATATTGTACTTATTTTAAAGACTTTTCAATCAAACTGTCTACAAAAAATGAAGCTGGATATAGCAAGCAGAGGGTATGCCCAGACAAAGCAGTGTTAACACACATAACTGGTTGGATCTACTGCCACTGACTCTTGCAAATGTTTCCTGACTTATCTCCTTATAATAAGTTAAAGTGGAAAATTAACTGCATCAGGGCAATGCCCAAGATGCAGCATTTGATATTTAATGTGAAGATTTTCTTTTATGGAGAAATACTTCTGAAAGTGAAAAATAATGAAATATCACATGTCTAAATCAAATAATATCATCATGATACAGATGCTATATGGATAAAATCATTCAGGAGATTTGTATATGATTTTATTTTGTAAAAAAAATACTTAGCCTGTATGTGTCTCTCCTCAGGTATTTGTGCAAAGCACAGTCATTTTATATAGTTTTAGCCATGTATTAAAAATGAAAGAATTTTGCAGTCTGTTAAATTCTCCAAGCATAAAGTTTCCTGTGAATTAATCATGTCCATAAACACAAGAATATATTCTTTTTTTTTGAAAGTAATTTTATTAAATTATAAAAAGTTTCCATTTACGCCCCTCCTCCCAACGCCCTCCCACTCCCCCCTCCCTCTCCTCCTCCCTCTTTGTCCCCAAGGGAAGCAGGAGCCCTGTGGGAAGTCCAAGTTCCTCCCCCCTCACTCCAGGTCCAGGAAGGTGAGCATCCAAACAGACTGGATCCCAAAAATCCAGTATATGCAGAGGAAACCAGTCCCAGTGTCATTGTCAATGGCTTCTCAGAAAGACTGCAGGCCAGCCACATTCAGAAAATCCGGCCACATTCAGAGAATCTGGTTGGATCACATGCTTGATCAGTCACGGTCCATCTGGCCTTGGTAAACTCTCCTTAGATCCGACCCCTTGTATCAGTGGGTGATAGTATCCCTCGCAGTCCTTCGTCATTTTCTTCCTCCTTCTGCTCCTCATTTGGATCTTGGGGGGCTCAGTTCGGTGCTCCAACGCGGGCCTCCATCTGTATCGTCATCCAACGCCAGATGAGGGATCTATGGTGATAAGCAAAATATTCATCAGTATGGTCATGGGCCAAGGCCGGTTCAGGCACCCCCTCCTCTGTCCAGAGAACAATCTGGGGATCTCTCCTTGGACCTGGGATCCCATATATAATCAAGTTTCCTGTAAACTCTAATATGACTCCCTTAGTTGAAATATATTCTTCCCTGATCCCACATTCATCCTTCCTCACTTCCCCCCATCCCGGTCAACCGAGCTTTCTCCATTCCTCCCCTACTCCCTTCTCTCTAACCCTCTCCCCTTCCAACAACCCTCCCACCCCCCCCCATGCACCCAAGGTTACCTGGGACTGTTGACTATTTCCTACCTCCTGGCGGATAGCTAAATAATCTTCATCAGGTTCGTCTTCTTATTTAGCTTCTCTAGGATCACGAATAATAGGCTCAAAGACCTTTAATTATGGTTAGAATCCACTTATGAGTGAATACATACCGTGTTCCTCTTTTTGGGTCTGGCTTCTGGAGGCATTACTATCCCTGACTTCAAACTCTATTACAGAGCTACAGTATTGAAAACAGCTTGGTATTGGCATAAGAACAGAGAAGTCGACCTATGGAATCGAATAGAAGACCCAGATACTAACCCTCAAACCTACGAACACCTAATTTTTGACAAGGGAGCTAAAGGTATACAATGGAAGAAGGAAAGCGTCTTTAATAAATGGTGCTGGCATAACTGGATGTCAACCTGTAGAAGAATGAAAATAGATCCATATCTATCACCATGCACAAAACTCAAGTCCAAATGGATTAAAGACATCAACATCAATCTGTCCACTTTGAACCTGATAGAAGAGAAAGTGGGAAGTAGTCTACAAGATATAGGCACAGGAGGCCACTTCCTAAGTAGGACCCCAGTAGCACAGACAATAAGAGAAACAATGAATAAATGGGACCTCCTGAAACTGAGAAGCTTCTGTAAAGCAAAGGACACTGTCAGTAAGACAAAAAGGCTGCCTTCTGACTGGGAGAAGATCTTCACCAACCCCTCATCAGACAAAGGTCTGATCTCCAGAATATACAAAGAACTCAAGAAACTAGACACTAAAACTCTAATTAACCCAATTAAAAAATGGGGTACTGATCTGAACAGAGAATTCACAACAGATGAACTTCGAATGGCCAGAAGACACTTAAGGTCATGCTCAACCTCCTTAGCGATCAGGGAAATGCAAATCAAAACCACTTTGAGATACCATCTTACACCTGTCAGAATAGCTAAAGTTAAAAACACCAATGATAGCCTATGCTGGAGAGGATGTGGAATGAGGGGAACACTCATCCATTGTTGGTGGGAATGCAAACTTGTGCAGCCACTTTGGAAATCAGTGTGGCGGTTTCTCAGGAAACTGGGAGTCAACCTCCCTCAGGACCCAGCAATTCCTCTCTTGGGAATATACCCTAGAGATGCCCAAACATACTACAAAAGCGTTTGTTCAACTATGTTCATAGCAGCACTATTTGTAATAGCCAGAACCTGGAAACAGCCTAGGTGCCCCTCAATAGAAGAATGGTTAAAAAAGGTGTGGAACATATACACATTAGAGTTTTACTCAGCGGTAAAAAATAATGACATCTTGAATTTTGCATGCAAATGGATGGACAAGAATATATTCTTAAATCAGTGTTTTTGTCAATATATTTTAAAATTTTGAAATTACAAAAGGAGTCCCTGTTCCTGTGCTGAGGAGATCCATTCAGATGGTTGAGTGTGTGCCCACCCATCCCAGGTGGTCCAGGAATTGAACACAGGGTCTCTCCAGCTCCTGCTGCAGGGGCTTCTTTGTTCCACATGACCCTGCCTCCCCCAAGCATGCCCTATTGTATGTGAGGTCCTTGGCCCAAGAACAGTTCCTGATCCTGCACTGAGGCAATCCACCCAGAGTGGTGAGTGTGTGTCAGCTCAGTTGGAAGATCCCCAGAAGGGAGTGCAGGGCACCTCCAGCTCCTGCTGCAGGGGCTTCTTTGTTCCACATGACCCTGCACTCCCAAGTCTGCCATTTTGTCTGCGGGGTGCTTGGCCCAATAAGAGTCCCTGTTCCTGTACTGAGGAGATCCATCGAAATGGCTAATGTGGGCCCACCCAGAAGGTCACTGGAAGGGAGTGCAGGGTACCTCCAGCTCCTGCTGCATGGGCTCCTTTGTTCCACATGATCCGGCAGAGAAATATAGAAATAACTGATGTAGTGAACCAAATGGACTTAATAGAAATCTATAAAACATTCCACTAAAACAAAAAAGAAAAAGAATATACCTTCTTCTCAGCATCTCATAGAACCTTCTCAAAAATTGATCACATAATCAGTAACAAAGCAAACATCCACAGATACAAAAAAAATTGTAGTAACCAACTGTGTACTATCGGATCAATATGGAATAAAGTTAGAATTCAACAACAATTCAACCCCCAGAAAGTCTACAAACTCATCGAAACTGAAAAGTCAATTAGTGAACTACCCCTGGATCAAGGAAGAAATAAAGAAAGAAATTAAAATCTTCCATGATTTCAACAAAAATAAAGACACAACCTATATACCCAAACCTATGGAACACTATGAAGGCAGCGCTAAGAGGAAAATTCATAGCACTAAGTGCCCAATTAAAGAAAACGGAGAAAGAACACATTAGAGACTTAACAGAACACCTGAAAGCTCTAGAAAAAAAAGAAGCAGACTCACCAAGGAAGGGTAGAAAATTGGAAATAATTAAACTGAGGGCTGAAATCAACAAAATCGAAACAGAGAAAACAATCCAAAAAATAAATGAAACAAAAAGCTGGTTCTTGGAGAAAATTAACAAGATTGACAAACCCATTTCCAAACTAATCAAAGGGCAGAGAAAGAACACACAAATTAAAAAGATCAGAAATGAAAAGGGAGAAATAACTACAGACATAAAGGAAATTCAGAGAATCATTAGATCTTACTAAAAAAGCCTGTATGCCACAAAATTGGAAAATATAAAAGAAATGGACATTTTTTAGATAAATACCATACACCAAAATTTAATCAAGACCAGGTGAACAATTTAAATAAACCTGTAAGTCGCGAGGAATTAGAAGCTGTCATCAAAAACCTCCCTACCAAAAAAGCCCAGGATCAGATGGTGTCAATGCAGAATTCTACCAGTACTTCCAAGAAGAGCTAATACTTATAATCCTTAATGTATTTCACAAAATAGAAACAAAAGAGTCATTGCCAAAGTCCATTTTTGAAGCTACAGTTACCCTGATACCAAAACCACAAAAAGACTCAAACAAGAAAGAGAATTACAGGCCAATCTCACTCATGAACATCGATGCAAAAATTCTCAGTAAAATATTGACAAACGAAATCCAAGAACACATCAAATAAGTTATCCATTATGATCAAGTAGGCTTCATCCCAGAGATGCCGGGCTGGTTCAACATAAGAAAATCTATAAATGTAATTCATCACAGAAATAAACTGAAAGAAAAAAAACCATTTGATCATTTCATTAGATGCTGAAAAAGCATTTGACAAAATTCAACACCCCTTCATGATAAAGGTCTTGGAGATAATAAGGATACAAGGTATATACCTAAATATGTTAGCATTTAGCAAGCCAACAGCTAACTTTAATGTAAATGGAGAGAAACTCAAAACCTTTCCACTAAAATCAGGAACAAGATAAGGCTGTCCACCCTCTCCATACCTCTTCAATATAGTGCTTTAAGTTCTAGCAAGAGCAATAAGACAACATAAGGGGATCAAGGGCATTCAAACTGGAAAGGAAGAAATTAAACTTTCATTATTTGCAGATGATATAATAGTGTACATAAGCGACCCCAAAAATTCTACCATAGAGCTCTTACAGCTGATAAGCACCTGCAGTAATGTGGCAGGAAACAAGATCAACTCCAAAAAATCAGTTGTCCTCCTATACACAAAGGATAAAGAAGCAGGGAGGGAAATCAGAGAAGCATCACCTTTCATGATAGCCACAAATAGCATAAAGTATCCTGGGGTAACTCTAACCAAGGAGTGAAAGATCTATTTGACAAGAAATTTAAGTCTTTGAAGAAAGAAATTGAAGAGGATACCAGAAAATGGAAGGATCTCCCAGGTTCTTGGATAGGGAGGATTAACATAGTAAAAATGGCAATTCTACCAAAAGCAATCTATAGATTCAATGCAATCCTAGTGAAATCCTAACAAAATTCTTCACAGACCCTGAGAGAATAATAATCAACTTTATATGGAAAAACAAAACAAAAAAAAACAGGATAGTCAAAACAATCCTTTACAATTAAAGTACTTCTGGAGGCATTACCATCCCTGACTTCAAACTCTATTACAAAGCTACAGTAATGAAAACATCTTGGTATTGACATAAGAACCGAGATGTTGACCAATGGAATCAGCAGTAAAAGACAATGACATCTTGAATTTTGTATGCCAATGGATGGAAATTGAAAACACTTTACTAAGTGAGATAACCCAGATCTAAAAAGTGGAATATGGTGTGTACTCACTCATCAGTGGATTCTAGCCATAAACAAAGGACATTGAGCCTATAGTTCATGATCCTAGAGAAGCTAAATAAGAAGGTAAATCCAGGGCTCCACCCTGCTAGCTCCCCCACCAGCCATCCCAACTTCCATCCAGAGGGCCATCCGAGGGGTGAGTTTGCTTCGGGCCCACGGCAGGGGCTTGGCAAGGAGGAGCTCGGACTTCCCCCAACCCCATAGACTCCCAGGTCACTCTGCACTGCTGGCTCCACCCTGCTAGCTCCCCCGCCAGCCATCCCAGCTTCCATCCAGAGGGCCATTGGAGGGGTGAGTTTGCTTCGGGCCCACAGCAGGGGCCCAGCGAGAAGGAGCTCGGACTCCCCCCGACCCCATTGAATCCCAGGTCACTCTGCACTGTTGGCTCCACCCTGTTAGCTCCCCCGCCAGCCATCCCAACTTCCATCCAGAGGGCCATCCGAGGGGTGAGTTTGCTTCGGGCCCACAGCAGGAGCCCAGCGAGGAGGAGCTCGGACTTCCTCCGACCCCATAGACTCCCACGTCACTCTGCACTGCTGGCTCCACCCTGCTAGCTCCCCCACCAGCCATCCCAGCTTCCAGCCAGAGGGCCATCGGAGGGGTGAGTTTGCTTCAGGCCCGCGGCAGGGGCCCGGCGAGGAGGAACTTGGACTTTCCCAGACCCCATAGATTCCCAGGTCACCCTGCAGTGCTGGTTCCACCCTGCTACGCTCTCCCGCCTGCCATCCCAGCTTCCATCCAGGTACAAATTCCAATATTTCTCCCTTCCCACTGGGGCCATAAAATTTCCCCAGCTCAGCTGCCTTGCACGCTGGGCCTGCTCTGTAGGCACATCCCGGAAAGAGGGAGTGCCTGTGCTACAATAGCCTGCCTGAGGAAAGGTAGGCATTCTATCAGTGAATTCCCTGCCCAACAAGGGAACCTGACCCGCTACCAGAGGTTCCAATAGAGAGCATTTGAACGAAGAGATGGGCAGACGCCAAGGCAAGATCTCCTCCAACAATCTGAAAAACAACATGAAAACACCAGATCCCAACGACCCTACAACAGAAGGACTTGAACACTCTAACCCAGAAGAAGTGGGAAAAAAGTGCCATTATGAAAGCAATAGAGTCCCTTAAACAGGATATGAATAATTCCCTTAAAGAATTGGATGAGAAGTATAACAAAAAGTTTGAAGAAATGAGTATAGAAATGGATGAGAAAATAACAAAAAGTTTGAAGAAATAAGTAAATCCGTGAATGATACCCTGAGAAACCAAGAAAAAATGATCAAACAAGTAAAGGAAACAGTCCAAGAATTGAAAACTGAAATGGAGGCAATGAAGAAAACACAAAACGAGAACCGGATGAATATAGAAAACCTAGGTAAATGAACGGGGACTACAGAATCAAGCATAACCAATAGAATACAAGAGATAGAAGAACGAATCTCAGATTCTGAAGATACCATAGAGAAAATAAATTCTCTGGTCAAAGAAAACGGCAAATCCAACAAATTTTCTTCACAAACCTTCAGGAAATCTGGGACACAATAAAAAAACTAAATCTAAGAATAATAGGGGTAGAAGAAGGAGAATAATTGCAGATCAAAGGCCCAGAAAATATATTTAACAAAATTATAGAAGAAAACTTTCCCAATCTAAAGAACGAAATTCCTATGAAGGTTCAAGAAGCATACAGAACGCCGAATAGACTGGATCAAAAAAAAAGTCCCATCGCCATATAATAATCAAAACACAAAACATTCAGATTAAAGAAAGAATATTAAGAGCTGCAAAGAAAAAAGGTCAAGTGACTTATAAAGGTAAACCTATCAGGCTTACACCAGACTTCTCTATGGAAACCATGAAAGCGAGAAGATCCTGGATAGAGGTACTGCAGAAACTAAGAGACCATGGATGCAAACCCAGACTACTATACCCAGCCAAGCTATCGTTCACTATCAACGGAGAAAACAAAATATTCCAGGATATAAATAGATTTAAACAATTCATAGCCATAAATACAGCCTTACAGAAAGTAATAGAAAGAAAATCGCAACCCAAGGAATCCAACATTGCCATCACTGCCTACAATAACCCAGACAACTAGTGACCCTTCACAACCACAACTCAAAGAAGAGAAACACACAAACTCTACTACACACACACATACAAAAAAAACATAATAAACGGAATCAACAAACACTGGTCATTAATATCACTTAATATTAATGGACTCAACTCACCTATAAAAAGGCACAGACTTAGAGACTGGATAAGAAAACAGGATCCGATCTCCCTGGCTGCTCCATAGGGGCAGCTTCCACCAGCTAATCCCTCTCTCCTGCTATGCCACCCCAACTTTCGGCCTCGAACCCCTCCCCTCCTCTCTCCCTTTTTCGGGGCTTAAATTCCTCCATCTCAGCCGGGGTGGACACTGAGGCCCGGGGCAGGCGGTGAGTGCAAAGGGACGGGAGTCCCTTTGTTCTGATAGCCTGCCTGCAGCAAGCTAAGACCGCAGGCACGGAGTCTTCTGACCAGCGAGGGACTCTGATCCTGTGGAGGGCCGGCCTGCAGCAAGCTAAGACCGCAGGCACGGAGTCTTCTGACCAGCGAGGGGCTCTGATCCTGTGGAGGGGTGAGTGTGTTGACCGCCATACGAGTCTGGTTAGGTACACACGGTATTCCCGCCATCCTTATCTCCCTGGCTGCTCCATAGGGGCAGCTTCCCCCAGCTAATCCCTCTCTCCTGCTACGCCATCCCAGCTTTCGGCCTCGAACCCCTCCCCTCCTCTCTGCCTTTTTCTGGGCTTAAATTCCTCCATCTCAGCCGGGGTGGGCACCGCAGGTCGGGACAGATGGTGAGTGCAAAGGGAAGGAAGTCCCTTTGTTCTAATAGCCTGCCTGCAGCAAGCTAAGACTGCAGGCAAAGTGATTCCTGGAGAGCAAGGGACACTAATCCAGTAGAAGAAGACCCAGCGAAGGGAAGAGCCATTGGAGAGCATCTGAAGGAAGAGATGGGCAGGCGCCAAGGCAAGAACTCCTCCAACAATCTGAAAAACAACATGAAAACACCAGATCCCAGCGATCTTACGACAGAAGGACTGGAACGTCCTATTCCGGAAGAAGTGGAAAACAGTGTCATTATGAAAGCAATAGAGTCTCTTAAACAGGGTATGAATAACTCACTTAAAGAAATAGAAGGCAAATATAACAAAAAGATGGAAGAAATGAGTAAAGAAATGGAAGACAAATATAACGAAAAGGTTGAAGAAATGAGTAAATTCGTAAATGATACCCTGGGAAACCAAGAAAAAGCAATCAAACAGGTAATGGAATCAGTTCAAGAATTGAAAACTGAAATGGAGGCAGTGAGGAAAACACAATCCGAGGGCCGGCTGGATATGGAAAATCTAGGTAAACGAACGGAGACTACAGAATCAAGCTTAACCAATAGAATACAAGAGATAGAAGAACGAATCTCAGATTATGAAGACACCATAGAGAAAATAAACGCCCTGACCAAAGAAAACAGCAAATCCAACAAATTCTCATCACAAAACATTCAGAAAATATGGGACATAATAAAAAAACAAAATATTAGAATAATAGGAGTAGAAGAAGGAGAAGAATTGCAGATCAAAGGTCCAGAAGATATATTCAACAAAATTATAGAAGAAAACTTTCCCATCCTAAAGAGGGATATTCCTATGAAGGTGCAAGAAGCATACAGAACACCGAATAGAATGGATCAGAAAAAAACATCCCCTCGCCATATAATAATCAAAACACAAAGCAGTCAGAATAAAGAAAGGATATTAAGAGCTGCAAAGGAAAAAGGTCAAGTAACCTATAAAGGTAAACCTATCAGACTTACACCAGACTTCTCTATAGAAACCATGAAAGCCAGAAGGTCCTGTATAGAGGTACTGCAGAAATTAAGGGACCATGGATGCAAGCTCAGACTACTTTACCCAGCCAAGCTTTCGTTCACTATCAACGGAGAAAACAAAATATTCCAGGATAAAAACAAATTTAAACAATACGTACCTACTAATCCAGCCTTACAGAGAATACTAGAAGGAAAATTACATTCCAAGGAATCCAACATTGCCAACACTGACGACAATAATTCAGACATCTAGCGACCCTTCCCTAGCACAATTCAAAGAAGGAAAACTCATACACTCTATTACCCCCCCCCAAAAAAAAATGACTGGAGTCAACAACCAATGGTCATTAATATCTTTTAATATCAATGGACTCAATTCACCTATAAAGAGGCACAGACTTAGAGATTGGTTACGAAAACAGGATCCAACATTCTGCTGTTTACCAGAAACACACCTCAACCACAAAGACAGACACCTACTCAGAGTAAAGGGTTGGGAAAAGGTTTTCCAAGCAAATGGACCTAAGAAACAAGCGGGTGTGGCCATTCTAATATCTAACAAAATGGACTTCAAACTAAAATCAATCAGAAGAGATGGAGATGGACATTTCATACTCATAACAGGAACAACTCATCAGGAAGAAGTCTCAATCCTGAATATCTATGCCCCTAATGTAAAGGCACCCACATATGTAAAAGAAACTCTTCTAGAAATCAAGGCAGTCATCAAACCACACACGCTAATAGTAGGAGACTTCAACACTCATCTCTCACCAATGGACAGGTCAATCAGACAGAAACCAAGCAGAGAATTAAGAGATTTATTGGAGGTATTGAATCAAATGGACTTAACAGACATCTATAGAACACTCCACCCAAATAGGAAAGAATATACCTTCTTCTCTGCAGTTCATGGAACCTTCTCGAAGATTGACCACATACTTGGTAACAAAGCAAACTCCCACAGATACAAAAAAATATTAGTAACCACCTGTGTCTTGTCAGATCACCATGGATTAAAATTAGAATTCAACAACAATGCTACCCCCAGGAAGTCAACAAACTCATGGAAGTTGAACAGTCAACTATTAAATCACCCTTGGGTCAGGGGCGAAATTAAGAAAGAAATTAAAGTCTTCCTTGAATTTAATGAAAACAAAGACACAACATACTCAAACCTATGGGACACTATGAAAGCAGTGCTAAGAGGAAAGTTCATAGCAATAGGTGCCCAACTAAAGAAAACGGAGAAAGCACACATTGGAGACCTAACAGCACACTTGAAAGCTCTAGAAAAAAAAGAAGCTGATTCACCCAGGAGGAGTAGAAGACTGGAAATAATCAAACTGAGGGCTGAAATCAACAAAATAGAAACAGAGAAAACAATCCAAAGAATCAATGAATCAAAAAGCTGGTTCTTGGAGAAGATCAACAAGATTGACAAACCCCTATCCAAACTAATCAAACGGCAGAGAGAGCACATGCAAATTAATAAGATCAGAAATGAAAAGGGGGATATCAGCACAGACACAGAGGAAATTCAGAGAATCATTAGATCTTATTACAAAAGTCTATATGCCACGAAGTTGGAAAATGTAAAAGAAATGGACATTTTTTAGATAAGTACCATATACCAAAGTTGAACCAAGAACAGGTGAACAATCTAAATAGACCTGTTAGTCATGAAGAATTAGAAGCTGTTTTCAGAAATCTCCCTGCCAAAAAAAGCCCAGGACTAGATGGTTTCAATGCAGAATTCTACCAGAAGTTCCAGGAAGAGCTAATTCCTATACTCCTTAATGTATTCCATAATAGAGAAACAGAAGAGTCATTGCCAAACTCCTTTTATGAAGCTACAGTTACCTTAATACCAAAACCACATAAAGACACAAGCAAGAAAGAGAATTACAGGCCAATCTCACTCATGAACATCGACGCGAAAATTCTCAATAAAATCCTGGCAAACCGAATCCAGGAACACATTAGAAAAATTATTCATTATGATCAAGTAGGCTTCATCCCAGAGATGCAGGGCTGGTTCAACATACGCAAATCTATCAATGTAATCCATCATATAAATAAACTGAAAGAAAAAAACCACATGATCATTTCATTGGATGCTGAAAAAGCATTTGACAAAATTCAACACCCATTTATGATAAAGGTGTTGGAGAGACTGAGGATACAAGGATCATACCTAAATATAATCAAAGCAATATACAGCAAGCCGACAGCTAACATAAAATTGAATGGAGAGAAACTCAAAGCCTTTCCACTAAAATCAGGAACACGACAAGGCTGTCCACTCTCTCCATACCTCTTCAATATAATGCTTGAAGTTCTAGCAATAGCAATAAGACAACATAAGGAGATCAAGGGGATTCGAATTGGAAAGGATGAAGTTAAACTTTCGTTATTTGCTGACGATATGATAGTGTACATAAGTGACCCCAAAAACTCTACCAAAGAACTCCTACAGCTGATAAACACCTTTAGTAATGTGGCAGGATACAAGATCAACTCCAAAAAATCAGTGGCCCTCCTATACACAAAGGATAAAGAAGCTGAGAGGGAAATCAGAGAAACATCACCTTTCACGAAAGCCACAAATAGCATAAAATATCTTGGGGTTACTCTATTCAAGGAAGTGAAAGACCTATTTGACAAGAACTTTAAGTCTTTGAAGAAAGAAATTGATGAGGACACCAGAAAATGGAAAGATCTCCCTTGTTCTTGGATTGGGAGGATCAACATAGTAAAAATGGCAATTCTACCAAAAGCAATCTATAGATTCAATGCAATCCCCATCAAAATCCCATCAAACTTCTTCACAGACCTTGAGAAAACAATAATCAAGTTTATATGGCAAAACAAAAAACCCAGGATAGCCAAAACAATCTTATACAATTAAAGTACTTCTGGAGGCATTACCATCCCTGACTTCAAACTCTATTACAGAGCTACAGTATTGAAAACAGATTGGTATTGGCATAAGAACAGAGAAATCGACCTTTGGAATCGAATAGAAGACCCAGATATTAACCCACAAACCTATGAGAACCTAATTTTTGACAAGGGAGCTAAAGGTATACAATGGAAGAAGGAAAGCATCTTTAACAAATGGTGCTGGCATAACTGGATGTCAACCTGTAGAAGGATGAAAGTAGATCCATACCTATCACCATGCACAAAACTCAGGTCCAAATGGATTAAAGACATCATCATTAGTCCGTCCACTTTGAACCTGATAGAAGAGAAAATGGGAAGTAGTCTACAAGATATAGGCACAGGAGGCCTCTTCCTAAGCAGGACCCCAGCTGCACAGACAATAAGAGAAGCAATGAATAAATGGGATCTACTGAAACTGAGACGCTTCTGTAAAGCAAAGGACACTGTCAGTAAGACAAAAAGGCTGCCTTCTGACTGGGAGAAGATCTTCACAAACCCCTCATCAGACAAAGGTCTGAACTCCAAAATATACAAAGAACTCAAGAAACTAGGCACTAAAACTCTAATTAACCCAATTAAAAAATGGGGTACTGAACTGAACAGAGAATTCACAACAGATGAACTTCGAATGCCCAAAAGGCACTTAAGGTCATGCTCAACCTCCTTAGCGATCAGGGAAATGCAAATCAAAACCACTTTGAGATACCATCTTACACCTGTCAGAATAGCTAAAGTCGAAAACACCAATGATAGCCTATGCTGTAGAGGATGTGGGGTGAGGGGAACACTCATCCATTGTTGGTGGGAATGCAAACTTGTGCAGCCACTGTGGAAATCAGTGTGGCGGTTTCTCAGGAAACTGGGAGTCAATCTCCCTCAGGACCCAGCAATTCCACTCTTGGGAATATACCCTAGAGATTCCCTAGCATACTACAAAAGCATTTGTTCAACTATGTTCATAGCAGCACTATTTGTAATAGCCAGAACCTGGAAACAACCTAGGTGCCCCTCAATAGAAGAATGGTTAAAAAAGGTGTGGAACATATACACATTAGAGTTTTACTCAGCGGTAAAAAATAATGACATCTTGAATTTTGCATGCAAATGGATGGACATAGAAAACGCTTTACTGAGTGAGGTAAGCCAGACCCAAAAAGAGGAACACGGTATGTATTCACTCATAAGTGGATTCTAACCATAATTTAAAGGTCTTTGAGCCTATTATTCGTGATCCTAGAGAAGCTAAATAAGAAGACGAACCTGATGTAGATTATTTAGCTATCCACCAGGAGGTAGGAAATAGTCAAGAGTCCCAGGTAACCTTGGGTGCACGGGGGCAGGGGGGTGGGGGGGTGGGAGGGTTGTTGGAAGGGGAGAGGGTTAGAGAGAAGGGAGTAGGGGAGGAATGGGGAAAGCTCGGTTGTCCGGGATGGGGGAAAGGAGGAAGGATGAATATGGGATCAGGGAAGAATATATTTCAACTAAGGGAGTCATTTTAGGGTTTATAGGAAACTTGATTATATATGGGATCCCAGGTCCAAGGAGAGATCCCCAGATTGTTCTCTGGACAGAGGAGAGGGTGCTTGAACCGGCCTTGGCCCATAACCATACTGATGAATATTTTGCTTATCACTATAGATCCTTCATCTGGCGAAGGATGGCGATACAGACGGAGACCCACATTGGAGCACCAGACTGAGCCCCCCAAGGTCCAAATGAGGAGCAGAAGGACGGAGAAAATGACGAAGGACTGCGAGGGTTGCTATCACCCACTGATACAAGGGGTCGAATCTAATGAGAGTTTACCAAGGGCAGTTGGACTGCGACTGAACAAGCCCGTGATCCAACCAGATTCTCTGAATGTGGCCGGATTCTCTGGATGTGGCTGGCCCGGAGTCTTTCTGAGAAGCCATTGACAATGACACTGGGACTAGTTTCCTCTGCATATACTGGATTTTTGGGATCCAGTCTGTTTCGATACTCACCTTCCTGGACCTGGAGGGAGGGGGGACGAACTTGAACTTCCCAAAGGGCTGGAAACCCTGACTGCCCTTAGGGACAAAGAGGGAGGAGGAGAGGGAGGGGGGGAGTGGGAGGGTGTTGGGAAGAGGGGCGTAAATGGAAACTTTTATAATTTAATAAAATTACTAAAAAAAAAAGAAAAGAAAAGAAAAGAAAAGAAAAGAGGATCCATCATTCTGCTGTTTACAAGAAACACACCTCAACCACAAAGATAGACTTCTACTCAGAGTAAAGGGTTGGGAAAAGGTTTTCCAAGCAAACGGACCTAAGAAACAAGCGGGTGTGGCCATTCTAATATCTAATAAAATTGACTTAAAACTAAAATCAATCAGAAGAGATGGAGATGGACCTTTCATTCTCATAACAGGAACAATTCATCAGGAGGAAGTCTCAGTCCTGAATATCTACGCCCCTAACATAAAAGCACCCACTTATGTAAAAGAAAAACTTTTAGAACTCAAGGAAGTCATCAAACCACACACATTAATAGTAGGAGACTTCAACACACCTCTCTCACGAATGGACAGATCAATCAAACAGAAACTCAACAGAGAAATAAGAGAATTGCTAGAGGTAATGAATCAAATGGACTTAACAGATATCTATAGAACATTCTACCCAAAAAGGAAAGAATATACCTTCTTCTCTGCAGCTCATGGAACCTTCTCGAAAATTGACCACATACTCAGTAACAAAGCAAACTTCCACAGATACAAAAAAATATTAGTAATCACCTGTGTCTTGTCAGATCACCACGGAATAAAGTTAGAATTCAATAACAGTTCGAATAACAGAAATCCTACAAACACGTGGAAGTTGAACAGTCAACTACTGAATCATCCTTGGGTCAAGGAAGAAATAAAGAAATTAAAGTCTTCCTTGAATTTAATGAAAATAAAGACACAACATACTCAAACCTATGGAACACAATGAAAGCAGTTCTAAGAGGAAAGTTCATAGCACTAAGTGCCCAATTAAAGAAAACGGAGAAAGCATATATTGGAGACTTAACAGCACACCTAAAAGCTCTGGAAAAAAAAGAAGTAGACTCTCCCAGGAGGAGGAGAAGATTGGAAATAATCAAGCTGAGGGCTGAAATCAACAAAATAGAAACACAGAAAACAATTCAAAAAATCAACGAAACAAAAAGTTGGTTCTTGGAGAAAATCAACAAGATTGACAAACCCCTAGCCAAACTAATCAAAAGGCAGAGAGAACACTCAAATTAATAAGATCAGAAATGAAAAGGGGTAGATAACCACAGACACAGAGGAAATTCAGAGAATCATTAGATCTTACTACGAGAGTTTATATGCCACAAAGTTGGAAAATGTACAAGAAATGGATTGGTTTTTAGATAAATACCATTTACCAAAGTTAAATCAAGACCAAATGAACAATCTAAATAGACCTGTTAGTCGCGAAGAATTAGAGGTTGTTATCAAAAACCTCCCCACCAAAAAAAGCCCAGGACCAGATGGTTTCAATGCAGAATTCTACCCGAACTTCCAGGAAGAGCTAATACCTATACTCCTTAATGTATTTCACAATATAGAAACAGAAGAATCCTTGCCAAACTCTTTTTATGAAGCTACAGTTACTCTGATACCAAAACCACACAAAGACACAACCAAGAAAGAGAATTACAGGCCAATCTCACTCATGAACATTGACGCTAAAATACTCAACAAAATCCTGGCAAACCGAATCCAAGATACATTAGAAAAATTATCCATTATGATCAAGTGGGCTTCATCCCAGACATGCAGGGCTGGTTCAACATACGCAAATCTATCAATGTAATCCATCATATAAATAAATTGGAAGAAAAAAAATATGATCATTTCATTATATACTGAAAAAGCATTTGACAAAATTCAACACCCCTTTATGATAAGGGTGTTGGAGAGATTGGGTTTATGAGGATCATACCTAAATATAATAAAAGCAATATATAGTAAGCTGACAGCTAACATCAAATTGAATGGAGAAAAACTCAAAGCCATTCCACTAAAATCAGGAACACGACAAGGCTGTCCACTCTCTCCATACCTCTTCAATATAGTGCTCGAAGTTCTAGCAATAGCAATAAGACAACATAAGGGGATCAAGGGGATTCGAATTGGAAATGATGAAGTTAAACTTTAGTTATTTGCAGACAATATGATAGTGTACATAAGCGACCCCAAAAACTCTACCAAAGAACTCCTACAGCTGATAAACACCTTTAGTAATGTGGCAGGATACAAGATAAACTCCAAAAAATCGGTAGCCCTCCTATACACAAAGGATAAAGAAGCAGAGAGGGAAATCAGAGAAACATCACCTTTCATGATAGCCACAAATAGCATAAAATATCTTGGGGTTACTCTATTCAAGGAAGTGAAAGACCTATTTGACAAGAACTTTAAGGCGTTGAAGAAAGAAATTGAGGAGGATACCAGAAAATGGAAAGACCTCCCCTGATCTTGGATTGGGAGAATCAACATAGTAAAAATGGCAATTCTACCAAAAGCAATCAATAGATTCAATGCAATTCCCATCAATATTCCATTAAACTTCTTCACAGACCTTGAGAGAACAATAATCAAGTTTATATGGAAAAACAAAAAACCCATGATAGCCAAAACAATCTTATACAATAAAGGAACTTCAGGAGGCATTGCCATCACTGACTTCAAACTCTATTACAGAGCAACAGTATTGAAAACAGATTGGTATTGGCATAACAACAGAAAAGTCGACTCATGGAATCGAATAGAAGACCTGGGTATTAACCCACAAACGTATGAACACCTGATATTTGACAAGGGAGCTAAAGGTATACAATGGAAGAAGGAAAGCATCTTTAACAAATGGTGCTGGCATAACTGGATGTCAACCTGTGGAAGAATGAAAATAGATCCATATCTATCACCATGCACAAAACTCAGGTCCAAATGTATTAAAGACATCAACATTAATCCGTCCACTTTGAACCTGATAGAAGAGAAAATGGGAAGTAGTCTACAAGATATAGGCACAGGAGATCAGTTCCTAAGCAGAACCCCAGGAGTGCAGACAATAAGAGAAGCAATGAATAAATGGGACCTATTGAAACTGAAAAGCTTCTGTAAAGCAAAGGACACTGTCAAAGGAAGGTAAGACCAAAAGGCTACCTTCTGACTGGGTGAAGATCTTCACAAACCCCTCATCAGACAAAGGTCTGATCTCCAAAATATACAAAGAACTCAAGAAACAAGACACTAAAACTCTAATTAACCCAATGAAAAAATGGGGTACTGAACTGAACAGAGAATTCACAACAGATGAACTTCGAATGCCCAAAAGGCACTTAAGGTCATGCTCAATCTCCTTAGCGATCAGGGAAATGCAAATCAAAACAACTTTGAGATATCATCTTACTCCTGTCCGAATAGCCAAAGTCAAAAACACCAACGATAGCCTATGCTGGAGAGGATGTGGAATGAGGGGAACACTCATCCATTGTTGGTGGGAATGCAAACTTGTGCAGCCACTGTGGAAATCAGTGTGGCGGTTTCTCAGGAAACTGGGAGTCAACCTCCCTCAGGACCCAGCAATTCCACTCTTGGGAATATACCCAAGAGATGCCCTATCATACTACAAGAGCATTTGTTCATCTATGTTCCTAGTAGCACTATTTGTAATAACCAGAACCTGGAAACAGCCTAGGTGCCCCTCAATAGAAGAATGGTTTAAAAAGGTGTGGAACATATACACATTAGAGTTTTACTCAGTGGTAAAAAACAATGACATCTTGAATTTTGCATGCAAATGGATGGACATAGAAAACGCTTTACTGAGTGAGGTAAGCCAGACCCAAAAAGAGGAACACGGTATGTATTCACTCATAAGTGGATTCTAACCATAATTAAAGGTCTTTGAGCCTATTATTCGTGATCCTAGAGAAGCTAAATAAGAAGATGAACCTGATGAAGATTATTTAGCTATCCACCAGGAGGTAGGAAATAGACAAGAGTCCCAGGTAACCTCGGGTGCATGGGGGGGTGGGAGGGTTGCTGGAAGGGGAGAGGGTTAGAGAGAAGGGAGTAGGGGAGGAATGGGGAAAGCTCGGTGGCCTGGGATGGGGGGGGAGGGAGGAAGGATGAATATGGGATCAGGGGAGAATATATTTCAACTAAGGGAGTCATTTTAGGGTTTTCAGGAGACTTGATTATATATGGGATCCCAGGTCCAAGGAGAGATCCCCCAGATTGTTCTCTGGACAGAGGAGAGGGTGCCTGAATCGGCCGTGGCCCATAACCATACTGATGTATATTTTGCTTATCACCATAGATCCTTCATCTGGCGAAGGATGGCGATACAGTCGGAGACCCACATTGGAGCACCGGACTGAGCCCCCCGAGGTCCAAATGAGGAGCAGAAGGAGGAAGAACATGAAAAACGAAATCAGTACTGCGAGGGATGCTATCACCCACTGATAAAAGGGAACGGATCTAATGAGAGTTTACCAAGGCCAGTTGGACTGGGACTGAACGAGGAGGTGATCTAACCAGATTCTCGAAATTTGGCCGGATTCTCTGAATGTGGCTGGCCCGAAGTCTTCCTGAAAAGCCATTGACTATGATACTGGGACCTGTTTCCTCTGCATATACTGAATTTTGGGGATCCAGACTGTTTGGACACTCACCTTCCTGGACCTGGAGGGAAGGGGGAGGAACTGGAACTTCCCACAGGGCAGGAAACCCTGACTGCACTAAGGAAAGAAGACGGAGGAGGAGAGGGAGTGGGGGGAGTGGGAGAGTGTTGGGAAGAGGGGCGGAAATGGAAACTTTTATAATTTAATAAAATTTACTTTAAAAAAAAACCAAAAACAATGACATCTTGAATTTTGCATGCAAATGGATGGAAATAGAAAACGCTTTACTGAGTGAGGTAAGCCAGACCCAAAAAGTGGAATATGGTATGTATTCACTCATATGTGGATTCTAACCATAATTAAAGGTCTTTGAGCCTATTATTCGTGATCCTAGAGAAGCTAAATAAGAAGGTGAACCTGTTGAAAATCATGTAGCTATCTGCCTGGAGATTGGAAATAGACAAGAGTCCCAGGTAACTTAGGGTGCATGAGGGGGTGGGAGGGTTGTTGGAAGGGGAGAGGGTTAGAGAGAAGGGAGTAGGGGAGGAATGGGGAAAGCTAGGTGGACTGGGATGGGCGGAGGGAGGAAGGATGGATATGAGATCAGGGAAGAATATATTCCAACTAAGGGAGTCATTTTAGGGTTTACAGGAGACTTGATTATAAATGGGATCCCAGGTCAAAGGAGAGATCCCCAGACTGTTCTCTAGACAGAGGAGAGGGTGCCTGAACCGGCTTTGGCCTATAACCATACTGATGAAGATTTTGCTTATCACCATAGATCCTTCATCTGACGATGGATGGCGATACAGATGGAGACCCACGTTGAAGCACCGGCCTGAGCCCCCCATGGTCCAAATGAGGGGCAGAAGGAGGAAGAACATGAAAAAAACTCAGGACCGCGAGGGGTGCGATCACCCACTGATACAAGGGGACTGATCTAATGAGAGTTTACCAAGGCCAGTTGGGCTGGGACTGAATGAGCACGTGATCCAACCAGATTTTCTGAATGTGGCCGGATTCTCTGAATGTGGCTGACCCGGAGCCTTTCTGAAAAGCCACTGACAATGACACTGGGACTTGTTTCCTCTGCATATACTGGATTTTTGGGATCCAGTCTGTTCGGATACTTACCTTCAGGGACCTGGAAGGAGGGGGGAGGAACTTGAACTTCCCACAGGGCTGAAAGCCCTGACTGCTCTTAGGGATGGAGAGGGAGGAGGAGGGGAAGGGGGGAGTGGGAGGGTGTTGGGAGGAGGGGCGGAAATGGAAACTTTCATAATTTAATAAACTTTGGGAAAAAAAAGAAGGTAAATGCAAAGAAACACATATAGTTTTCCTCCTGGATATTGGAAGCAGAAAAGATCACTGGGGAAAAGTTGGGAGCAGGAGAGTTGGGGTTAGTTGGTGGAAAGGGGAAATGGGGAGAGAGAAAGGGGATCGGGAACTGGGGAAAGCTTGGGGGAATGGGATAATTGAGATGGAGGAAGGGTAGATATGGGATCAGGGAAGAGGATATCTTAACTAAAGGAGCCATTTTAGTGATGGCTAGCGTCTTGGCTCTAGAGGGTTCCCAGGTGTCAAGGGCATTTCCTCAACTAGGTCCGTGGACAGCTGAGGAGAGGGTGCCTGAATTGGCTTTCTCTCATAAACACGCTGATGACTATCTTGCATATCACCATAGAACCTTCATCTGGCGAGGGATGGAGATAGAGACAGAGACCCACATTGCATCACTGGACTGTGCTCCCAAAGCCCAGATGAAGAGCAGAAGGAGAGAGAATATAAGAAAGGAAGCCAGAACCGTGAGGTATGTGTCCACCCAAGGAGACTGTAAAACTGATCTAGTGGGAGCTCATCAAGGCCAACTAGACTGGATCTGAATGAACTTGTGATAAAACTGGACTCTCTGAATGTGTCTGACAATGAGGACAGTCTGAGAAGGCAAAGATAATGGCACTGGATTTTGATTCTACTGCATGTACTGGCCTTTTGGGAGCCTAGTCTGTTTGGATGCACACCTTCCAAAGATGGGGGGTGCTTGGACTTCCCACAAGGCAGGGCACCCTGACTTCTCTTAGGACTGGAGAACAAGGGGTAGGAGGAGTGGGGGGAATGGGAGGGAAATGAGATGATGGGAGGATAGGAGGAGGTGGAACTTTTAAATAAATAATAAATGAATAAATAAATGAATGAATGAATAAATAAATAAATAAATGTCGATTGGCACTTGGTCACTTCTCAGGAGCCAAATCCCTTACGAGGCTGGGTTCTTCCCCAATAAAAATCACTTGCTAAGAGCTCCTCAGTTAGGCTTGTAAATTCCTGAATTGCTTGCTAAAACATGCTAAGCTTTTACCTTGCTTGATCTTGTGTATGTGTTGTGCATGTGGGCACAAATGCAATGGAATTCATGTGGGCAATAGTTCTGTCATGCCCTGCAAATGGAATTTCCTGACAAACATCCATCACCATCACTCCTGACTCTTAAAATTGTTCCTTTCCTTCTTCACTGATGGTTTCTGAGACTTGGAATGGACAGATTCATATTTTATATTATTCGTTCTGTGGGCTTGGGAACTCCAAATCTCTTATTCTCTTCATATTGACCACTAGAGGTTCTGCTGTTCATTGTCATCTACTTCAAAAGGCAGCTTTCTTGTGAGTGTTGAGAGAAGAACTAATGTATGGATATAAAGAAATATTAGAGGGAAGTGTAAAATAGTTTCCACTAAACAGAAAAATAGCACTAAATTCTCTGTTATGATTAATAATCCAGAGACTCTTGGCTGCCAAAACTTTCCCTGGAGATTTATTCCTCAAGGATTTAATGACCAGTGTCTGTGGGACATTTGAGCCTTTACAATCCCTGATATCCAGCAACAGAGTGGAGCAGAAGTAAGGAGCACTCCCAAATTTTACATTTCTTCCTTAGAACGCTCAGGTCCTTGAGCCTAGCATCCATGTTCTAGGATCTACACTGTTGGGACCCTTGGCCCCTGAGAGGGGCTCTTGTCACAGGTGCAAGACCTAGAATGCCAAGACCTTTGGCCCTTCCAGACTCCTCAAACCCTTCCATGGAGGTAGATCCCACCCTTTTCCATCCCTGGATCCTCACAGCCTTCTGTCTTTCTTCAGCATCAGTGCTCTGCCTCCTCTGCCTTTTTGTTGTTCCTTGTTGCATCCTCTCCTCCTGCTTCCCATCATTTCTGCCTCAGCCTGTGTGGCCCAAGGACTCTTCCACTGCCCCTTGCTGTCACTGGTGCTACAACAAGGGCTGCTTCCTCTGCAGGTACAGCAGACGCTGCTCTTTGAGCTGCTGTCTCAGGTGCCATCTCCTCTTCAAGCTACCAGCTTTGCCCAGGGTGTCATGAAAAAACAAAACCCCAGATCCCAAACTGGCATGAACAGACCACAAGGGACATTCTTCTAATGCAGCTAACATTACAACAGCAGAGGGTAAGCTGACTCAGGAAGAGAAACAAGCTGCCAGCTCATACAGCAGGAATGGTGGTGCAGCAAATGTCTTTGCATCAGTGACTTCACGACCCTTCATGCTAATGGAATGTTGTGAAATGCACCAGTGGCAGCCATCGTGCTGGGCCATCAGAGCAAGTTTTGCCATCTGACCCAGGTGAAATGGCTGTAGAGCCTTCTGAGGTGTATACCCCATGATGCGATGCCAAAGTGCAAACCCTGACAAAACCCTTTTAAAGCTATTTTAAAACACCCTGGCAGGTAGAGCACCTTCTGAAACAAGAGCTGGGATGCATGTGTTTGAATTACAGTGTGCTCAAGGCATCTGTGCACTGTTCCAAGCCACCATAGTACAACCAAGGCATTTTGGTAGGCTTCTGAACTGGAACGGCATAAAGCTGACAGGCACAAGCAGACAAATGGCCTGTAACAAAGTCTTTTCCTGAGAGTCTGAATCACATACAGAGAACATTCAATGGAAATTTACAGTAGAGTCAAGAAAGCTCCAGATTACACTAACAGTTCCACCATTTATCAACAGTTAAAATTATTGAACAATGATAAATGGAGCTTAATATCCCAGGGCTGGAGGAAGAGGCAGGTCCCTGTGATCTGTCGCAGCAGGGCAAGCATTACTTGGCATTTTAAACACAATTTTCTGAAAGTAATTGGTGTGAGATGGTAGCAGAAAAGGACAGACATTTTAACAGAAGACAATAAGTAGGGTAAAGTAGGTCTAAAAGTGACTCGAGGTGTAAAAGGACATCTAAAGAGCAATGGGAAATGCAGTAACTACTGTGTCTCCTTACTGCTCTGCCTTTGCCCAGTTAGATAACAGATTAATGCAAGCAGAGAGGTGCTGTAGGAATCAGGCAGGAATGATTTTGTTCTATGGCAATGGGCTTTAGACCACACCACAAATTCTCAGAAGGCAGGGTGACAATGAAGGCTTAGTGCACATATAAAGAATCACACTAAAGCCGGGTATGGTGGTACACATTTAATTCCAGCACCCAGGAGACAGAGGCTGGTGGATATCTGTGAGTTTGATGCCAGCATGATCTACAGAGTGAGTTCCAACACAGCGAGAGCTACATATTGAGACCCTGTCTCAAAACAATAAACACTCAGAAATAAAAGAAGCAAACAAATATCCTCCAAAACATTCAAACTGAAAACCTTAAGATCACCCACTTTAGCAATGAGACTTTTGAGATTCAGATGGCTTTTGGGTAGGTCTGGCAGTAAGTTTCAAGACCACAGAAGAAAGGCCTCAAAATCATTGTGAGGGTCCTTTCAGGCTGTTGCAGGGAGTGTGACAGGGGAAGGTTTAGGGCAAGGTTTCAGGAGGTCCTTTGGAAGCACTCACTAAGTCTTGGAGGTTCCTACAAGGCCCCAGAGGACAGAGTCCTTCATCCTCATTGCAAGCAAGGAGGAGATGGGAAGGCCTGTTATGGGACACACAGGCAGGGATGAAAAGGCCTACCATCAGCTACCTGGTGTGGATAGTGTGACCTTCTGTGTACCTGAGACCTGTAGAGGCCCCTGAGGAGCAAAGGGTTCCTCTGCCTCACAACTTCTTACCTCTGCCTTGGACATTCCAGAAAGTTCAACAGAGGACATCAGTAAATGCAGGATTGGGGGTATGGAACCCAATTGACCACTTTTGGAGGCAAATGAATCTAGTTATTGGGGGTGACATCAATATACCCAACTAGAGTTTTCAACCTCTCTGGTGGCATTTTCCTAGAGGGATGCCTGATGTGGAATCTATCTGCCAAAGCAAGCTTTAATATTGAACTCAGAGGAATTTTCTTTTGGAAGGCCAGACATGAACTTTCCCAAATGATGGGTTTTTAGAAGAGACTGGATGGGGTCAGTGATGGGGCTTTTACTTCATTGTTTTACCCATCCAACATGGTTTTCAGTTTATATACAAACAGTTAACAAGCATATATTCCACAGAACCACAATAACCAGTTGAACCTGGAAACGGGTGCCTTGCTTCTCAGAAGACACATGGTTGTCCAGATCCCCAGTAGATACCGGGAGGATTAATTAAGAATGGGATTTTGATTTAATACAAAATTTTAAGAAGTTTTTGTGTACTGACTACATTTCTTAAATGTAACTAGTTAACCAGGAGGATTAATTAAGAATGGGACTTTTATTTAATACAAAATTTTAAGAAGTTTTTGTGTGCTGACTACATTTCTTAAATGTAACTAGTTAACCAGGAGGATTAATTAAGAATGGGACTTTTATTTAATACAAAATTTTAAGAAGTTTTTGTGTGCTGACTACATTTCTTAAGTACAACTAGTTAAACTAGAAGTTTGTGATTAATCATTGTAGAAAAGCACAGCAGTGCTGTTGCACTTTCTGAGCACTTCTGCTCCCTTGCTGGGTGCCTGGGAACACAGCCTTGGTAACCTTAGTAACCTGTGGGCCTGGGACAAAGGCAAAAGTCCTTGATTTGCATCAGAATCTAGCTGGCTGTATTAAAGCAAATCTCTTTAGAGACTTTGCTTTCAGATCTAGTTGGGTGCCTATCAGCACCCACGTGAGAAGAGAATTTTTTTCTCTGAAGATGGCTTAGTGACTCAAGCCTTATTCCTGTATCTCTAGGGGTAAAGGCATAAACAGTTAAATTCCTTGGGTTATGATCTTATGTTATCTGAAACCAAGGTGGGGAGTAAATATAGAATATTAATAGCTTGTTAGCTTACAGCAAAAGGCCAGTAGATTACATCTTCATGAGCCTGATGCTAGAAAATTTAGGGCTATGCAGACCTGTTTATCAAAGAGAACAAATTGCCTCTCTGCTCAGTACCTCCTGCTTAGGACTCCTTTCTTTTTTTAAAAAAAAAAAGTTTATTAAATTATAAAAGTTTCCATTTCTGCCCCTCCTCCCAACACCCTCCCACTTCCCCCACTCCCTCTCCTCCTCCCTCTTCATCCCTAAGAGTAGTCAGGGTTTCCTGCCCTGTGGGAAGTTCAAGTTCCTCCCCGCTCCCTCCAGGTCCAGGAAGGTGAGTATCCAAACAGACTAGATCCCAAAAATCCAGTATATGCAGAGGAAACAAGTTAGGACTCCTTTCTTGTCAATGAATCCTGTCAATAAGAATAGTTGTGGGAGACAAACAAAAAGATTTGACCATTAGAACATAGGTTTCACTGAGTGAATACTTTCACACCAAGGTTTCACAGTGTGGAAAACGGTATACAGTTGCTCATACAGGAAAAGTCGGGTTTCAAGAATGATTTATACACGGTTGTAATATTATGGAAGAAAGAAATGTCATGATTTCACAAGTTTTCTACTTAATTGACAGTGGCTATCCAAAATACAAGTGTTCCCTATGTTCCTCAAGTGGGGTTCCTCATATGGATTGTACAAATTCCCATGAGTCTCTCCAGTGGTCTCTTAGCTGAGGGCTCATATCACTGGTGAGTGGGAGAGAAACATCCATCTACAAGCTGCTATGAACATAGTTGAGCAAGTATCACTGTGGTATGGTTAAGCATCCTTTGGGTATATGCCCAGGAAGTCTTGAGGTAGATCAAGTCTCAGTTTTCTGAGAAACCAACATATTGATTTCCAAAGTTGCTGTAAAAGATTACAATCCCACCAGCAGAGGAAGAGTTTTCCCCTTCTGCCACATCATCTTCAGTGTAGGCTCTCATTAGTGTTTTTGATCTTAGCCATTCTTACAGGTATAAGATGGAATCTCAAATATATTAATTTTCAAACCCCTAATAGCTAAAGATGTTGAAAAATTATTTGTTTCTTGGCCATTTGACATTCTTCCATTGAGAATTCTCTTTAAATATATACACCATTTTTAATTGAGTTATTTTTTAATGTCTAGTTCTTGATTTCTTTCTATATTTTGAATATCAACCTTCTGTCAGATATGGGGTTGGTGAAGATTGTTTCACATTCTATAGGCTGCTGTTTTATACTATTGACTATATCCTTTGTCTTACAGAAGCTTTTCAGATTCATGAGGTCTCATTTCCTGTGGATCTTAGTGCCCACACTATTGGTGTTCTGTTCAGAATGTTGTCTCTTGTTCCAATGTCCACCTGTTCATCTATCAGGTTCAGTGTATCTGTATTTATGTTGAGGTCTTAGGTTCACTTGAACTTGAGTTTGGTAGAGGATATATAAACTATATATAAAAACTATTTATATTCTTCTACATGGTGACATCCTGTTAGACCAATAGTATTTGGTGAAAATGTTTTCTGTTTTCATTGTATAATTTTAGCTTCATTCTTAAAAATTAAGCGACCATAAATGTGTGAATTTACATATACATCTTCAGTTCACATATACTGAGCAACCAGTATGTACTTACATCAATACCATTCAGTTTTTATACAATTGCTTTGTAGTAGAGCTTGAAATCAAGTAGTACCTCTGAAAGTTCTTTAATTGTACAGGATTGTTTTAGTTATTCTGGGTTTTTTGTTTATTCTTAAGAAAATGAGTATTGGTCTTTCAAGCTCTGCAAAGAATTGTGTAGGAAATTTATTGGGGATTGCATTGCATCTGTAGATTGCTGTAAGTAAGATGGCCATTTTTATGATGTTAATCCTACTGATCTAAGATCATAGGGGAACTTTCAATCCTCAAATATCTCCTCCAATCTCCTGCAATTGTTTTCTTTAAAGACTTGAAGTTCTTGCCAAACAGGTCTTCTATTTCCTTGCTTAGAGCAACCAAAAGTTATTTTATATTATTTGTGGCTATTGTGAAGGGTATTGTTTCCCTGATTTCTTTCTCAGATTATTTATTGTTTGTACATATGAGGGCTACTTTTTAAAAAGTTAATTTTGCATGCAGTCACTTCACTGAGTTCTTTATCAGATGTAGGGTTTCTCTGGTACAATTTTGAAGTGACTAATGTATATCATTGTATGATCTATGAATAATAATAGTTTGATTTCTTTCTTTCCAATTTGAATTCCATTAATCTTATTTTGCTGTCTTATCATTCTAGTTATAATATCAAGTATTTTATTGAATAGATATGAAGAGTGGACAGCCTTGTCTCTTTCTAATTTTAGTGAAATTACTTTAAATTTCTCTCCATTTAATTTAATGTTGGCTGTTGGCTTGGTGTATATTGCTTTTATTAGGTTTAGATAAGTCGCTTGTAGCACTGATCTCTCTAAATCTTTTGTCATTTAAGTGTGCTGGATTTTGTCAAAGGCTTTTTAAGCATCTAATAACATAATAATGTGGATTTTTCTTTTACTGGTGGTTTACATTGATGGAATTTCATATGTTGAACCATTCCTGTTTCTCTGTTATGGAGCCCTCTTTATTGTGTTGGATGATGTTCTTGGATTTGGTTTTGAGTATTTAATTGAATATTTTTGGATTAATGTTTATGATGGAAATTGGTTTCCTTCTTTGTCTTTTAATCAGTTTGTGTTGCCGCTGAAATTTTGGGTTGATTCTGAGGTTACATTTTCAGTATTATTTCAGTTCGTGTTTTCTTAGTGATTTTACTTCTTTATTAAGTTCTACTTTATGGCCTTGAAATATTTTCAGTATTTTATTCAACCATTTGTATTTTATGGTCTTTATTAAGACATTTATTTGCATCCTCTTTAAGGTTTCTGAAGATGTTTATAGCTTTTGCTTTCCAGTCCCTGTCTTCTGTTTCAACTAAATTGCTTTCCTTGGGGCCTATTGCAATACAGTGGTGGCCTCTGGAGAAGGTATATTGTCTTGTCTTTTAGTTTTAGTGCTTTTGCAGTTGGATGCAGGCATCTGGAGTCATGTTGAAATGTTTCCTGGCATAGTTTTCTGGTCTTGCTCTGTAGGTGCTCTGTTCTTTGGTTCCTGTTGCTCACTCTGGATCTTATCCGCATGTGGTGGTTGTGAAATAAGTGCCTTGTAGAGAAACATTCTTCGTGTTGGCGTATGTCAGAGAGGAATGAACAAAGGGCTATAAGGATAGGCTTCCAGGGCTAAGAGGGAATACTTGGGAAACCTGAGTCCTGCTTTTATTTTGTTTTTGCTTGTTCTTTCTGGACATTTAAATAAAGGCTCTTGCTTGGCAGGTACAAATGGAAATCGAACTGGTACCTAACTAGAATATTCACCTCTACTGACAAGACTTCATGGTGCAAGAAGGTAGTATGAAAGCTACCTAAGTAGAAAGGTAATCATCAACATTATCCAGCTAGTAAACCAATGACTCACAACAGTGACCAGTCTGTAAGTTATCCTGTTGCCATCGTGGCACAAATGTCAAGGGAGGGTTTTTTTCTTTTTTGATACCTTATAAATAATACCATTCAAAATTTATACTTCCTTCCCTCCTCCCATTTCCCTCCCTTCCCCCTTCCACTCCAGTCCTCAGAGAGGACTACCCTGCCCAGTGGGATGCCTCCATTAGGAAGGTATGTATCCAAATAGACTAGGATCCCAAAAAGCCAGTACATACAATTGAGACAAATCCCAGTGTCATTATCATTGGCTTCTCAGTGAGCCCCAATTTGTCAGCTACATTCAGAGTTCAGTTTGATCACATGCTCATTCAGTCCCAGTCCAGCTGGATTTGGTGAGATTCCATTATATCAGGCACACTGTCTCAGTGGGTGGACCAACACCTCACAGTCCTGAATTCCTTGCTCATATTCTCCCTTCTGATCTTCAACTGGACCTTGAGAACTCAGTCCACTGCTCCAATGTGGGTCTCTGTCCCTTATCTCAATCTGTCGCCAGACTAAGGTTCTATGGTGATATTCAAGATATTCATTAGTGTGGCTATGGGACAAGGCCAGTGCAGGCACCCTCTCCATTACTGCCCAAGGACCTAGCTGGGAACATCCCCTTGAATACCCGGGAACCCCTCTAAAGCAAAATGTCTCTTTTTTTATTTATTTGTTAAAAATCTCCACCTCCTCCTCTCCTCCCATTTCTCTCAAACTCAACCCAGTCCCATGCCCCGCTCCATCTCCAGTTATAAGAGAAGTCAGGGTGCCCTGCCCTGTGGGTGCTGGCAAACTCTAATACAGGCCAGCAACAGAAATCAGGGGTGAGGGCAGGGATATCAAAGCAAGGGCTTAACGAGACATGGATTGCAGGTAAGAGCAGGTGGCTATTGTTCTGGCTGTGGGGTGCTGTGCTTTTTTCATGTCCCTCTGAATACATCCCAGGCATCAGTTCTGGAATGATTGCGAGATTTCCAGGTGTCAGGGTGGCCAGGGGTCTTTATGCCTGGGCTTGGAGATCTGGAGAGCCTTCAACCGCGCTTGCAGATAGGGTTTGTGAGCAGATGGGTCATGAGGGGCCTTAGGAAGCAAAGGGGGGAAGTCCCCCATATTGGATCTCATAGGGGTTAGTCCAAGCTGTGGTGGGGTGTTTCGCACACATAACAGGGCTAAGGGGTGGAGCTGTACCCAGTCTCTAGTGCCAATTTTAAGGCTAATTTGTTTTAGGATCTTTGTTTATCCTTTTTACCTGTCCTGAACTCTGGGGTCTGTATGCATAATGCAATTTTTCCCAGTCTTACCCATACCCTGACTTTTCTGGACAACAAGATAGTTTTATCATAAATTCCGATTACCTTGGGCAGGCCAAACCTCGGGAAGATTTCCTCTTTGATCTTCTTAGTCCTAGTAAGAAAAAGTTTCTCTGCCATCCATAGTTTGTATCAAAAGAACTTTTTAAAGTTCCTTTAAAAAGACTATTAGTTCCGTGTCCCCGCCCCTCCTCGCCAGGCAGCACCAGTTGCTGTTTTTTGGAAGCCCACCTCCATTGATTAGGAGGCTTACGCTTATTTGGGCAGCACCATGCAGGACTCCTCCTGCTCAGTCCAGCAACAGAGGGACTGTTGCCTTCAGTGGCAGTGGCAGCACTGGACGTGGGCTCCTCGGCCGTCTCCTAGCTGGGGACTCTAGCTGCTATTCCCTGCCACTCTTTGCTGTGCTGCTCTGGTTGGCTCGTGGGCTCCGCGCCTTGTGGTTCCACCTCCTCTGCCACTGAATTTGCGCTGCTGGCCTTGGATCTATACCAAATTTCGGCGAGGGTGGCATCCGCCAGCCTGCCTGAGCCTCTCCTGCCTGAAGCGCCCTCAGCACCCACCCCGCCTGCCTGCTACCCTAGGGCTGCTCCCACCTGGCTCATTGCTGTCTGCAGGGGCCTTCCCCAGCGAGGTGGCAAAGGCTGAGAGCAGCCTGCTTTCCCTGCAGGGGAAACAGCAGGAGGAGTGAAAATAAAAAGACTTTTTCATTGATAACATAGAGTACTCAGCCCTTGTGTCCATAGTCAAATGTTTTAGCCACAGTGAGGGGGAATCCCTCCCCTTTTTCTCGTACACCCCAGAATCAGACACCTGGGTGCACAGCATAAGCAAGCGTGGGGGGGATTTCAGTACTGTCACGGTGGCCACTGCATAGGCCTCTCACATGGGTAGAGTGTGGCTGCACTTAACGCTGTTCTCAGACCCACTTCTGCTCAGCAGCTGCTTTGGGAAGTGTCTCGAGCCCAAAGCCCTGTAGGGCCATTCCTCCTCATTGTTTTTTTTTTTTCATTTGGCCCATTTTTTTCATTTGGTGGCAGCTTAAGTCCATATTCGACCATTCAGGGGCTACTCTGTCTGAGGTGCATAGTCTCTGCAGCTGTTGTCTTCTGTTGCCTCCCTATTTGCCTAATTTGTTTTTCTTTATTGAGTCCTGGAGGGAGCATCTCTGCAGTCCCTCTATTCTCTGCAACTTGCTACAAATGTCTGATGCTGACTGGCCTATAAAAAACATCATTACATTGGCTTGGCAATCTGCCTGCAGGAGTACTATCAGACCTTTGTACTACTGCTTTTACCTTAGCCAAATTAGCAAATTAGTGGGGTGCTTTGTAAAGCCCCCTTTTTAGACCTGCCAATCAGAATCTGGCAATAAAGACCAAGCTGCTCCCTACCAGCTGGAATATTGAAGTCCCATTAGGGTCAAGTCAGAGGGAAGGTCTCCTGTCCTTTATTGTTCGATGATTGGGTTGGCCTGCTGTCAACTTCTCGGATATTTTTTTAAACTTCAAAGAGAACTCACTGTTTTTCCTCTGTGGTTAGGAGCACCTGTAAGAGCTGCTGGCAATCATCCCAAGTGGGCTGATGAGAACCAGAACAGATTCTGTAAGCCCGGTCATGGTCTGAGGGTCCCAATAAAAGAAAGGGTTATAAGTAAAGATTAGAGGCAGAAAAAAGCAGTATTGTAATTGGCCTGCTACTGAGCGAAGGAGAAATGCTTGGGAGGTCACTCCCTAGTGGATGTAGGTCCCCTGTCCCAGCATAGATGCTGAGTGCTGAAGTTTTCAGGGCTAGGGCCTGACCAGTGGGGCTCCTCAGGAATGAAGTGTTTCCTCTCGGGGAGGAGGAGGGAGAAATCTGCCATGCTTGGCTGGATATTAGGAAGAACTGGAGGTGCCTGGATTCTGGGTTTCTTTCACTCCTGTACAGGAAAGAGAGAAGACAAAGAGCTTGGGGAGGGGCAGCCACTGCATTGCTTCTTCCAGTGGCAGGGCTGCTTTTAGAATCATGGGAACTGATGATGACCAGGGGGCCGATTACAGGTTCTGAATACCTGCAGGTGGATTTTAACAAAGACAAACCAACATACAAAAACAAAAATACTAAGAGATAAGACATAAACTCAAAACCAGAAGCTGGTGCCCTCACCATCACTCTGGTGCAGAACTGAAAATACATAAGAACAAAAAGACAGACATAGACTCAAAATCAGAAGTTGTGTGGCAGCAGATCCAAAAATACAGATGGAGGATCATGCCTCCCCTAGGGACTAGGACGACCTGGTCGCCCCTGCCTTCCATAAATGCCCATGAAACATCTTTCAGTACTAGGGCAAGGGATCTCATGACACGTCTGCCTCCTCCCTTAACCCCATTTCAATACAGACCCTGCGCAAGTACAATTCTCAATTTATGGATTCATAATTACACCAAAACAGAAACATAATACATAAACAGACAGACTCAAAAATGAGCTCGCTTCTTTATACCTCCAACTGGGTCTAGAGTGTGTCTGGGAGTGACTCGATTCCCAGTCAGGGGACCAAATGTTGGACCCTAGTGTCCAAACACCAAGAAGGAGTCTCTCCCAGAGACCATCTCTCACATCACAGCTGATGCAAAAGCATGAGGATTTTATTAATTCTGTGTCCCTCAGCATTCGGGAAGCTGGTACAACCTCGAATAGCTGGTACAGTCTACTTTTAAAGAGGCCACAGAAGCAAGGGGGGTTGTTCTTTGACCATTATGATTGGCTTATTAAAAAAAAGGGCCAATACCAATAATTGGCTGGAGAACTATTGTCAGATCAGGAGAGGTAAGAGGTCATTTTGACCCCGTTTTCCAGGGGACCAAATCAAAACATACGTGTATGGGTAATTGTTCAGGAACTGAGTCAATATCTTAAAGGTTATCTTGTCTTAATTTCTAGAGAACATACATGCATGTGTAGCTGTTAGGTCCTTGATTGCCAGGGGAGGAGGGTAAGCACTAAGGCACGAAAGCTGAGAGGGTTCAGAATTGTCAGAAATGGCTTCAGAATTGTCTTAAAGTCTTACATGGGAAGTCCAAGGCCCTCCCCCATTCATCCTGGTCTAAGAAGGTGTGCATCCAAACAGACTTGGCTCCAAAAGAGAGAATACATGCAGTAGAATCAAAACACAGTGTCATTATCATTGGCTTTTCTGTCAGCCCTCATTGTCAGCCAAATTCAGAGAGTCCGGTTTGATCACATGCTCATTCAGTCCCAGTCCAGCAGGCCTTTTTGAGCTCCCATTAGATCAGTCCCACCGTCTCCATGGGTAGATGCACCCCTAGCAGTTCTGACTTCCTTGCTCATGTTCTCCTGCTTTCTGCTCTTCATCTGAACATTGGGAGCTCAGTCCAGTGCTTCAACGTGGTTCTGTCTCTATCTCCATTCATCGCCAGATGAAGGTTCTACGGTGATATGCAAGATATTCATCAGTGTGGCTTTGGGAGAAGGCCAGTTCAGGCACCCTCTCCTCTGCTGCCCAAGGACATAGCTGGGGACATCTCCTTGTAAACCTGGGAACCCCTCTAGAGCCAAGTCTCTTGTCTACCCTAAAATGGCTCCCTTAATTAAAATATCTTCTTCCCTGCTCCCATATCTGTCCTTCTTCCATCTCAACCATCCCACTCCTCCAAGCTCTCCTTAACACTCACTTTTTCCCTTCTCTCTCCCCCTCCCCTTCCGCCTAAACCACCTCCACTCCTATACTCCCAACTTTTGCCTGACGATTTTGTCTGCTTCCAATTTCCATGAGGATCTATATATGTTTTTCTTTGGGTTCTCCTTAATACTTAGCTTTTCTAGGATCAGGAACTATAGGCTCAATGTCCATTGTTTTTGGCTCGAATTCACTAATAAATGAGTACACACCACATTTGTATTTTTGGGTCTGTGTTATCTCACTCAGAATAGTGTTTTCTATTTCCATCCGTTTGCCTGCACAATTCAAGATGTCATTGTTTTTACCACTGATTAGTGTACTAATGTGTAGAAGTGTGACACTTTCTTTATCCATTATTCCGAGAGGCATCTAGTTAGTTTCCATGTTCTGGATATTACAAATAATGCTGCTATGAACATAGTTGAACAAAGGCATTTGTAGTATGATTGTGCATCTCTTGAGTAAATTCTCAAAGGTGTTATTGCAGGATCCTGAGGTAGGTTGATCCCAATTTTCTGAGAAGCCAGACACTGATTTCCAAAGTGGTTGCACAAGTTTGCATTCACCACAAGCAATGGATGAGTGTTCACCTTACTCCACATCCTCTACAGCATAGGTTGTCATTGGTGTTTTTTATTTTAGCCATTCTTACAGGTGTGATAAGGTAACTCAAAATTGTTTTGATTTGCATTTCCCTGATAGCTAAGGAAGTTGAGCATGTCTTTAGGTATCTTTTGGCCATTTGAACTTCATCTGTTGCGAATTCTCTGTTCACTTCAGTACCCCATTTTTGATTGGGTTATTAAAAATTTTAATGTCTAGTTTCCTGAGTTCTTTATATATTTTGTAAATCAGAACTTTGTCTGATGTAGGGTTGGTGAAGACCTCCTATTCAGTAGGTTGGCTATTTGTCCTAATGACCGTGTCCTTTGATTCACAGAAGCTTCTAAGTTTCAGGAGGTCCCATTTATTCATTGTTGCTCTTATTGTCTGTGCTACTGGGGTTATATTTAGGAAGTGGTCTCCAGTGACCATGCATTGCAGAATACTTCCCACTTTATTTCTAAGAGGTTCATTGTGGTCAGATTTATGTTGAGGTCTTTAATTAATTTGGACTTGAATTTTGTGCATGGTGATAGATATGGATCTATTTTCATTCTTCTACAGGTTGACATCCAGTTATGCCAGCACCATTTGATAAAGATGCTTCCTTTTGTCCATTGTATATTTTTAGCTTCTTTGTCAAAAATCAGATGTTCATAGGTTTGTGGATTAATAGCCAGGTCTTTGATTTGATTCACTTGGTCAACCTCTCTGTTTTTGTGCCAATACCAAGCTATTTTCTTTACTTTAAGTCTGTAATGGCATTTGAAGTCAGGGATGGTAGTGACTCCAGAAGTTAATTTATTATGTAGAATTGTTTTGACTATTCAAGGTTTTTTGTTTTTCCATATAAAGTTGATTATTGTTCTCACAAGGTCTGTGAAGAATTTTGTTGGGATTTGGATGGGGATTGCATTAAATCTATAGATTGCCTTTGGTAGAATTGCCATTTTTACTAAATTGATCCTACAAATATATGGGCATGGGAGATCTTTCCATTTTCTGATATCCTCTTCAATTTCTTTCTTCAAAGACTTAAAGTTCTTATCAAATAAGTCTTTCACTTCTTTGGTTAGTATTACCACAAGATATTTTATGCTACTTGTGGTTATTGTGAAAGGTGACATTTTTCTGATTTCCCTCTCTGCTTCTTCATCCTTTGTGTGTAGGAAGGCTACTGATATTTTTCAGTTGATCTTGTATCCTGCCACATCACTGAAAGTATTAATTAGCTGTGTGAATTCTTTGGTAGAGTTTTTGGAGTCACTTATGTACATTATCATATCATCAGTAAATAACGAAAGCTTGTCTTCTTCCTTTTCCATTCGAATCCCGTTCATCTCTTGATTTTGTGTTATTGCTATTGCTAAAAATTTGAGGAACATATTGAAGAGATATGGAGACAGTCAACAGCCTTATCTTGTTCTTGATTTTAGTGTAATTGCTTTGAGTTTCTCTCCATTTAATTTGATATTAGCTATCGGTTTGCTGTATATTGCTTTCATTATATTTAGATATGATCCTTGTATCCCTAATCTCTCCGAGACCTTTATCATAAAGGGGTGTTGAATTTTGTCAAATGCTTTTTCAGCATCTAATGAAATGATCATATGGCTTTTTTTCTTTCAGTTTATTTCTATGATGGATTACATTGACAGATTTTGGTATTTGGAATCAGTCCTTCATCTCTGGGATGAAGCTGACTTGATTAAAATGGATGATTTTTTGATGTGTTCTTGGATTCAGTTTACCAGTATTTTATTGAGAATTTTTTCATCCAAGTTCATGAGTGAGACTGTTCTGTAATTCTCTTTCTTGGTTTAGTCTTTGTGCGGTTTTGGTATCACGGTAACTGTGGCTTTATAAAAAGAGTTTGGCAATGACCCTTCTGTTTCTATTATATGAAACACTTTGAGGAATATAGGTGTTAGCTCTTCTTGGAAGTTCTGGTAGAATTCTGCATTAAAACCATCTAGTCTTCGGATTTTTTTGATTGAGAGGTTTTTGATGACAGCTTCTATTTCTTTGAAACTTATAGGTCTATTTAAATTGTTCACCTGGTCTTGATTTAATTTTGGTATATGGTATTTATCTAAAAATAAATGTCGATTTCTTCTACATTTTCTTTGTGGCATACAGGTTTTTGTAGTAAGACCTAATGATTCTTGAATTACTTCAGTGTCTGTTATTATGTCCCCCTTTTCATTTCTAATTTTGTTAATCTGGGTGTTCTCTCTCCACCTTTTGATTAGTGTGGATAGGCATTTGTCATTCTTCTTTATTTTCTCAAAGAAACAGCTCTTTGTTTCACTGATTCTTGAGATTGTTTTCTGTGTTTCTATTTTGTTGATTTCAGCCCTCAGTTTGATTATTTCCAGGCTTTTTTTCCTCCTGGGTGAGTCTGCTTCTTTATTCTAGAGCTTTCAGCTGTGCTGTTAAGTCTCTAATGTGAGCTTTCTCTGTTTTCTCTATGTCAGAACTTAGTTCTATGAACTTTCCTCTTAGCACTGCTTTCATAGTGTCCCATAGGCTTGGGTATGTTGTGTCTTTATTTTCGTTGAATTCAAGGAAGACTTTAATTTCTCTCTTTATTTCTTCCTTGACCCAGTGGTGGTTCACTAATTGACTATTCAGTTTCTGTCAGTTTTTAGGCTTTCTGGGGATGGAATTGTCATTAAATTCAATCTTTATACCATGGTAATCTGATGAGTCACAGGTGGTTACTACTTTTTTTGTTTCTGTAGATATATGTTTTGTTGCTGAGTAAGTGATCATTTTTGAGAGGGTTCCATGAGATGCTGAGGTGGTGTAATCTATATTGTTGGGTGGAATGTTCTATAGATGTCTGTTAAGTCCATTTGATTCATTACTTCTGTTAGTTGTCTGTTAAGTTTCTGTCTGGTTGACCTGTCCATTGGTGAAAGAGAAATGTTGAAATCTCCTACTATTGGAATCTTGGGTTTGATATGTAATTTGAGTTATAGTAATGTTGCTTTTACATATGTGAGTGCTTTTATATTAGGGGCATAGATCAAAGAAAACAGGAAATCCAACAAATTCTTAACACAAAACATCCAGGAAATCTGGGACAACCGTGAAAAGACCAATCCTAAGATTAATAGGGGTAGATGAAGGAGAAAAATTACAGCTCAAAGGCCCAGAAAATATATTCAACAAAATTTTAAAAGAAAATTTTTCCAACCTAAAGAAGGATATTCCTATGAAGGTACAAGACGCATACAGAACACCAAACAGACTGGATCAAAAAAAAAAATCCCATGCCATATAGTAATCAAAACACAAAATATACAGAATAAAGAAAAATTATTTGGAGCCGAAAAGGAAAAAGGTCAAGTAATATATAAAGGTAAACCTATCAGACTTACACCTGACTTCTCAAAGGAAACCATGAAAGCCAGACAGTCTTGGATAGATGTGCTGCAGACACTAAGAGACCGTGGATGCAAGCCCAGAATACTATACCCAACAAAGTTTTAATTAACCATTGATAAAAAAACCAAGATATTCCAGGACAAAAACATATTTAAACAATATGTAGCCACAAACGCAGCCTTACAGAAAGTACTAGAAGGAAAACTAAAACCCAAGGAAGCCAACAACACCCATGATAACACAGATATCTGAAACCCCCCACCAACACAACTCAAAGAAGGGAAACACACAAACACTACCAAAAAATAGCTGGAGTTAACAACCACTGGTCATTAATATCACTTAATATCAATGGACTCAATTTACCTATAAAAAGGCACAGATTAAGAGAATGGATACAAAAACAGGATTCAACATTCTGCTGCTGACAAGAAACACACCTCAACCTCAAAGACAGGCACTACCTCAGAGTAAAGAGTTGGGAAAAGATTTGCCAATCAAATGGACCTAAGAAACATGTGGCTGTGGCTATACTAATATCTAACAAAACATATTTCAAACTAAAATCAATCAGAAGAGATAGAGAAGGACAATTTATACTCATAACAGGAAGAATTCATCAGGATGAAGTCTCAATCCTGAATATCTAAGCCCCTAATATAAAAGCACTGAACATATGTAAAAGAAACTTTACTAGAACTCAAAGCATACATCAAACTGCACACACTAATAATATGAGATGTCAACACTCCTCTCTTACCAATGGACAGGTCAACCAGACAGAAACTCAACAGAGAAATAAGAGAACTAACAGATGTAATGAATCAAATGGACTTAGCAGGCATCTATAGAATACTCCATCCAAAAAGAACAGACTATACCTTCTTCTGAGCATCTCATGGAACCTTCTCAAAAACTGATAACACAATCAGTAACAAAGCAAACATCTACAGATATAAAAAAAATGTAGTAACCACCTCTGTACTATCGGAACACCATGGAATAATGTTAGACTCTTCTACTCCCAGAAAGCCTACAAACTCATGAAAACTGAACAGTCAACTACTGAACCACCCATGAGTCAAGGAAGAAATAAAGACAGTAGTTAAAGTCTCCCTTGAATTCAACGAAAATAAAGACACAACATACCCAAACCTATGGGACACTATGAAAGCAGTGTTAAGAGGAAAGTTCATAGCACTAAGTGCCCATATAAAGAAAATGGGGAAAGCTCACATTAGAGTCTTAACAGCACAGCTAAAAGCTCTAGAAATAAAAAAGAAGCAGACTCACCCAGGATGAGTAGAAGACTGGAAATAATTAAACTGAGGGTTGAAATCAACAAAATAGAAACATAGAACACAATCCAAAGAATCAATGAAACAACGACTGGTTCTTTGAGAAAATCACCAAGATTGACAAACCCCTATCCAAACTAATCAAAAGGCAGAGAGAGAACACGCAAGTTAATAAGATCAAAAATCAAAAGGCGGACATAACCACAGACACTGAGGAAATTCGGAAAATCATTAGTTCTTACTTCAAAAGCCTGCATGCCAAAAAATTGGAAAATATAAAAGAAATGGACATTTTTTACAAGGTACCATATACAAAATTAAGTCAAGACCAGGTGAACAATTTAAATAGACCTATATGTCATGAGGAAATAGAAGCTGTCATTAAAAAACCTGCCCCCCAAAAAAGCCCAGGATATATTATTTTAATGCAGAATTCTACCAGAACTTCTAAGAAGAGCTAATATGTATAATCCTTAACGTACTTCACATAATAGAAACAGAAGAGTCATTGCCAAATTCTTTTTATGAAGTTACAGTTACCCTGATACCAAAACCACACAAAGACTCAAGCATGAAAGAGAATTACAGACCAATCTCACTCATGATCATCGATGCAAAAATTCTCAATAAAATAATGGTAAACTGAATCCAAAAACACATCAAAAAATTATCCATTATGATCCAGTAGGCTTCATCTTACAGATGCATGGCTAGTTCAACATATGAAAATCTATCAATGTAAACCATCATATAAATAAAGTGAAAGAAAAGCCATATGATAAAAATATTGGAGAGATTAGAGATACCACAATCATACCTAAGTATAATAAAAGCACTATTCAGCAAGTCAACAGCTAACATCAAATTAAATGGAGAGAAACTTAAAGCCATTCCACTAAAATTAGAAACAAGACAAGGTTGTTCTCTTTTTCCATACCTCTTCAATACAGTGCTTGAAGTTCTAACAATAGCAATAACACAACATAAGGAGATCAAGGGAATTCGAATTAGAAAGGAAGAAGTCAAACTTTTGTTATTTGCAGGTAATGTGATAGTGTACATAAGAGACTACAAAAACTCTACCAAAGAAGTCCTACAGCTGATAAACACTGTTCATAATGTGGCAGGATACCAGATCAACAAAAAAAAATCAGTAGCCCTCCTATACACAAAGAATAAAGATGCAGAAAGGGAAATCAGAGAAACATCACCTTTCACAATAGCCACAAATATTATAAAGTATCTTGGGGTAACACTAAACAAGTAAATAAAAGATCTATTTGAGAAGAACTTAAATCTTTGAAGAAAGAAATTGAAGAGGATACCAGAAAATGGAAGGATCTCCCATGCTCTTGGTTTGGTAGGATCAACTTAGTAAAAATGGCAATTCTACCAAAGGCAATCTATAGATTCAATGTAATCTTCTTCAAAATCCCAACAAAATTCTTCACAGACCTTGCGAGAACAATAATCAACTTTATATGGAAAAACAAAGGACCCAGGATATCCAAAATAATCCAGTACAATCAAAGTACTTCTGGAAGAATTACCATCCCTGACTTCAAACTCTATTACAGAGCTACAGTAATTAAACCAGCCTGGTACTGGCCTAAAAACAGAGACGTTGATGGATGGAATTGAATTGAAGACCCGGATATTAATCCACAAACTTATGAACACCTGATTTTCTACAAAGACGCTAAAATTATACAATGGAAGAAATAATGCATCTTCAATGAATGGTGCTGGCATTGTTATGATTGTTCGTCATTTTAAGAGACCAGCTATACCCACTCCCTGCAATCCCTCCCCTCCTCTCACCATCTTGGCTTTTTCTGTTTCTTTTCCCTCCCTCCTCCTTTCTCTCTTGCTCTGTCCTCTTCTCTGTCTTCCCCCCTTTCTCATTTCTTCCCCCTTTCTCCTCTTTTTCCTTCCCATTCCATAACTCAACTAATAAATATCCAATTCTATTCTGTACAATGTGTTTATCCATGTGCCTCCCACCTGCTCGCCTGCCCACACGCAGCTTGTCATTCCGGGGACTCACTGTCTCCGGGACCAGCCTGCCACCACCACATTGCTGGGCCCTGCCTGGGGCTGGCAGTTCTTGGGACCTGCTGCCCAGCCCCCACTTCTCGGGACCCACAGGAAATTCATAACATTTTGGTGCTGCATGACTCGGATAGGTGTTTCTGCCTGGAACTCCTCTCCCAGGGTCAGGATCCTGAACCAGAATTTTTTTTCTACTCCCACCACCGGTTTCCCGGCTTCAAGTAGTGGGTCTCCCCCATTCTGTTATGGTTGCTTTCCTTAACTGAAATTGTGTTTCTACTGAACCAGGGTCAGTCAGCCCGCATTAGCACTACACACTCACTCCCTGTACAGTGCATTCGACTGGGAACCCAAGTCCCTCAGATTCTTCATCATTTTTTCCATTTCTTTTCTCTTTTCTTCCCTCGTCATAAAAGACCACTCAGAATGGCCTCAGGCCTCTCTGGTTTCTGAGTCACCCCAAACGACCAGATCCAGCCAGGCCATAATATCCCACCTGGAGTTAGGGGATGCCCATCTCACGGGTCCTGGGTGATCACTATTTGTATCATGCCTATATGGGAAGACATTGCCATTATAGGCCTTGAGGTGCCACTGTTTCATGGGTTTTCGTGATTTTGCCTGTGGATAGCAACCACCCATCTCAGTTCTCCGGCTTTTTAAAATTCCAGCTGGCTTTCTCTATTCCAGCCATGGCATGGTGCAGTTTTTTCAGTTCCAGGCTTTTGCTCCCCTCTGTGGCTTAGCGACAGGGCAGATCACGCCTTTAGGTCCTTCTTATTAAACTTAAAATCTTTACAACTCGAAATTATGGCTTTTTCATAAAACATGTGGCTGCCACCATTTTGACTGGAGTCAGGTGACTTCGCCACCATTTTGGCTAGGAGCCAGGTGAGGTGACTAAGCTCTCCCATCTTTACTTAAGTATACACTGACTTGTCCCCCAGTTTTCACTAAATTTCTCTTGTTGACTCAGTTACTTGTGTTTTGCACAGTGGCATGCCTTTGGTAGAGCCCATGGAGAGCATGCACTTTGCTCGATTACTGTTCACACTTTCTGTGTGTATTAAATGTTTATTACATCTCATTTCAGACTGTAAAATCAATTAAGTCTCGTGTTTTAAACTGGTATGCACTTTTAAGTCTCTTACAAAAATGCTTTATATTTAATCCAACCCTCATTTAAAATATATTAAGCAGTTCTCTACTAGTGTCAATTCTGTCATTAACCTTATATTACAAGCAGTTTTTCTTCTTTCTGTCTTTTTACGAGTATAAATCTTACCTATTAAGAGCCAGTACAGTCAAGCTCAGACCCAACTCTCCAGGTAAATTCCATACTGTAGTTATACCTAATAAACAGCCCTCAACTGCTCAGAGATCTGGGAAATGTGATATTTAAACATTTAATTATTAATATTTTTTTGGAAAATTTTATTAAATTATAAAAGTTTCCATTTCCGCCCCTCTTCCCAACACCCTCCCACTCCCCCCACTCCCTCTCCTCCTCCCTATTCGTCCCTTAGGGCAGTCAGGGTTTCCTGCCCTGTGGGAAGTTCCAGTTCCTTCCCCCTCACTCCAGGTCCAGGAAGGTGAGTGTCCAAACAGACTGGATCCCCAAAATCCAGTATATACAGAGGAAACAGGTCCCAGTATCATAGTCAATGGCTTTTCAGAAAGACTTCGGGCCAGCCACATTCAGATAATCCGGTCAAATTCCGAGAATCTGGTTAGATCACCTCCTCGTTCAGTCCCAGTCCAACTGGCCTTGGTAAACTCTCATTAGATCCATTCCCTTGTATCAGTGGGTGATAGCATCCCTCGCAGTACTGATTTCGTTTTTCATGTTCTTCCTCCTTCTGCTCCTCATTTGGACCTCGGGGGGCTCAGTCCGGTGCTCCAATGTGGGTCTCCGACTGTATCGCCGTCCTTCGCCAGATGAAGGATCTATGGTGATAAGCAAAATATACATCAGTATGGTTATGGGCCACGGCCGATTCAGGCACCCTCTCCTCTGTCCAGAGAACAATCTGGGGGATCTCTCCTTGGACCTGGGATCCCATATATAATCAAGTCTCCTGTAAACCCTAAAATGACTCCCTTAATTGAAATATATTCTTCCCTGATCCCATATTCATCCTTCCTCCCTCCCCCCCCATCCCAGGCCACCGAGCTTTCCCCGTTCCTCCCCTACTCCCTTCTCTCTAACCCTCTCCCCTTCCAACAACCCTCCCACACCCCCATGCACCCAAGGTTACCTGGAACTCTTGTCTATTTCCTACCTCCTGGTGGATAGCTAAATAATCTTCATCAGGTTCATCTTCTTATTTAGCTTCTCTAGGATCACGAATAATAGGCTCAAAGACCTTTAATTATGGTTAGAATCCACTTATGAGTGAATACATACCGTGTTCCTCTTTTTGGGTCTGGCTTACCTCACTCAGTAAAGCGTTTTCTATTTCCATCCATTTGCATGCAAAATTCAAGATGTCATTGTTTTTTACCGCTGAGTAAAACTCTAATGTGTATATGTTCCACACATTTCTTAACCATTCTTCTATTGAGGGGCACCTAGGCTGTTTCCCAGGTTCTGGCTATTACAAATAGTGCTGCTATGAACATAGTAGAACAAATGCTTTTGTAGTATGTTAGGGAATCTTTAGGGGTGCATTCCCAAGAGTGGAATTGCTGGGTCCTGAGGGAGGTTGACTCCCAGTTTCCTGAGAAACCGCCACACTGATTTCCAAAGTGGCTGCACGAGTTTGCATTCCCACCAACAATGGATGAGTGTTCCCCTCACCCCACATCCTCTCCAGCATAGGCTATCGTTGGTGTTTTGACTTTAGCTATTCTGACAGGTGTAAAATGGTATCTCAAAGTGGTTTTGATTTGCATTTCCCTGATCGCTAAGGAGGTTGAGCATGACCTTAAGTGTCTTCTGGCCATTCAAAGTTCATCTGTTGTGAATTCTCTGTTAAGTTCAATACCCCATTTTTTAATTGGGTTAATTAGAGTTTTAGTGCCTAGTTTCTTGAGTTCTTTGTATATTTTGGAGATCAGACCTTTGTCTGATGAGGGGTTGGTGAAGATCTTCTCCCAGTCAGAAGGCAGCCTTTTTGTCTTACTGACAGTGTCCTTTGCTTTACAAAAGCTTCTCAGTTTCAGTAGATCCCATTTATTCATTGTTTCTCTTATTGTCTGTGCTACTGGGGTCCTACTTAGGAAGAGCCTCCTGTGCCTATATCTTGTAGACTACTTCCCACTTTCTCTTCTATCAGGTTCAAAGTGGACAGATTAATGTTGATGTCTTTAATCCATTGGACTTGATTTTTGTGCATGGTGATAGATATGGATCTACTTTCATTTTTTTTACAGGTTGACATCCAGTTATGCCAGCACCATTTGTTAAAGATGCTTTCCTTCTTCCATTGTATACCTTTAGCTCCCTTGTCAAAAATTAGGTGGTTCATAAGTTTGTGGGTTAATATCGGGTCTTCTATTCGATTCCATAGGTCGACTTCTCTGTTCTTATGCCAATACCAAGCTGTTTTCAATACTGTAGCTCTATAATAGAGTTTGAAGTCAGGGATGGTAATGCCTCCAGAAGTTCTTTTATTGTATAAGATTGTTTTGGCTATTCCGGGTTTTTTGTTTTGCCATATAAACTTGATTTTTGTTCTCTCAAGGTCTGTGAAGAAGTTTGATGGGATTTTGATGGGAATTGCATTGAATCTATAGATTGCTTTTGGTAGAATTGCCATTTTTACTATGTTGATTCTCCCAATCCAAGAGCAGGGGAGGTCTTTCCATTTTCTGGTATCCTCCTCAATTTCTTTCTTCAAAGACTTAAAGTTTTTGTCAAATAGGTCTTTCACTTCCTTGGTTAGAGTAACCCCAAGATATTTTATGCTATTTGTGGCTATCATGAAAGGTGATGCTTCCCTGATTTCCCTCTCTGCTTCTTTATCCTTTGTGTATAGGAGGGCCACTGATTTTTTGGAGTTGATCTTGTATCCTGCCACGTTACTAAAGGTGTTTATCAGCTGTAGGAGTTCTTTGGTAGAGTTTTTGGGGTCACTTATGTAAACTATCATATCGTCAGCAATTAACGAATGTTTAACTTCATCCTTTCCAATACGAATCCATTTGATCTCCTTATGTTGTCTTCTTGCTATTGCTAGAACTTCAAGCACTATATTGAAGAGGTATGGAGAGAGTGGACAGCCTTGTCGCGTTCCTGATTTTAGTGGAAAGGCTTTGAGTTTCTCTCCATTCAATTTGATGTTAGCTGTCGGCTTGCTGTATATTGCTTTTATTATATTTAGGTATGATCCTTGTATCCCCAGTCTTTCCAACACCTTTATCATAAATGGGTGTTGAATTTTGTCAAATGCTTTTTCAGCATCTAGTGAGATGATCATATGGTTTTTTTCTTTCAGTTTATTTATATGATGGATTACATTGATAGATTTGCATATGTTGAACCAGCCCTGCATCTCTGGAATGAAGCCGACTTGATCATAATGGATAATTTTTCTAATGTGCTCTTGGATTCGGTTTGCCAGTATTTTATTGAGAATTTTCGCGTCGATGTTCATGAGTGAGATTGGCCTGTAATTCTCTTTCTTGGTTGTGTCTTTTTGTGGTTTTGGTATTAGGGTAACTGGAGCTTCATAAAAGGAGTTAGGCAATGACTCTTCTGTTTCTATATTGTGGAATACGTTAAGGAGTATAGGTATTAGCTCTTCCTGGAAGTTCTGGTAGAATTCTGCATTGAAACCATCTGGTCCTGGGCTTTTTTTGGTAGGGAGATTTTTGATAACAGCTTCTAATTCTTCGCGACTAACAGGTCTATTTAGATTGTTCACCTGTTCTTGGTTAAACTTTGGTATATGGTACTTATCTAAAAAAATGTCCATTTCTTTTACATTTTCCAACTTTGTGGCATATAAACTTTCATAGTAAGATCTAATGATTCTCTGAATTTTCTCTGTGTCTGTGGTTATGTCCCCCTTTTCATTTCTGATCTTATTAATTTGCATGTTCTCTCTCTGCCGTTTGATTAATTTGGATAGGGGTTTGTCAATCTTGTTGATCTTCTCCAAGAACCAGCTTTTTGATTCATTGATTCTTTGGATTGTTTTCTCTGTTTCTATTTTGTTGATTTCAGCCCTCAGTTTGATTATTTCCAGTCTTCTAGACCTCCTGGGTGAATCAGCTTCTTTTTTTTCTAGATCTTTCAAGTGTGCTGTTAAGTCTCCAATGTGTGCTTTCTCCGCTTTCTTTAATTGGGCACTTAGTGCTATGAACTTTCCTCTTAGCACTGCTTTCATAGTGTCCCATAGGTTTGAGTATGTTGTGTCTTTGTTTTCATTAAATTCAAGGAAGACTTTAATTTCTTTCTTTATTTCTTCCTTGACCCAGGGGTGATTTAATAGTTGACTGTTCAGTTTCCATGAGTTTGTTGGCTTCCTGGGGGGAGCATTGTTGTTGAATTCTAATTTTATTCCATGGTGATCTGACAAGACACAGGTAGTTACTAATATTTTTTTGTATCTGTGGAAGTTTGCTTTGTTACCGAGTATGTGGTCAATTTTCGAGAAGGTTCCATGAGCTGCAGAGAAAAAGGTATATTCTTTCCTATTTGGGTGGAGTGTTCTATAGATGTCTGTTAAGTCCACTTGATTCAATACCTCCAATAGATCTCTCAATTCTCTGTTTGGTTTCTGTCTGATTGACCTGTCCATTGGTGAGAGAGGAGTGTTGAAGTCTCCTACTATTAGTGTGTGTGGTTTGATGACCGCCTTGAGTTCTAGAAGAGTTTCTTTTACATATGTGGGTGCCTTTATATTAGGAGCATAGATATTCAGGATTGAGACTTCCTCCTGATGAATTGTTCCAGTTATGAGTATGAAATGTCCATCTCCATTTCTTCTGATTGATTTTAGTTTGAAGTCGATTTTGTTAGATATTAGAATGACCACGCCCGCTTGTTTCTTAGGTCCATTTGCTTGGAAAACCTTTTCCCAACCCTTTACTCTGAGTAGGTGTCTGTCTTTGTGGTTGAGGTGTGTTTCTTGTAAACAGCAGAATGTTGGATCCTGTTTTTGTATCCAATCTCTAAGTCTGTGCCTCTTTATAGGTGAATTGAGTCCATTGATATTAAGTGAAATTAATGACCAGTGGTTGTTGACTCCGGTCATTTTTTTTTTTTAGGTAGTAGAGTGTATGTGTTTTTCTTCTTTGATTTGTGCTTGTGAATGGTCGCTAGATGTTCGAGTTATTGTAGGCTGTGTTGGGAATGTTGGATTCCTTCGGTAGTGATTTTCCTTCTAATATTCTCTGTAAGGCTGGATTAGTAGCTACGTATTGTTTAAATTTGTTTTTATCCTGGAATATTTTGTTTTCTCCGTTGATAGTGAATAATAGCTTGGCTGGGTATAGTAGTCTGGGTTTGCATCCATGGTCTCTTAGTTTCTGCAGTACCTCTATCCAGGATCTTCTCGCTTTCATGGTTTCCATAGAGAAATCCGGTGTAAGCCTGATAGGTTTACCTTTATAAGTTACTTGACCTTTTTCCTTTGCAGCTCTTAAAATTTTTTCTTTAATATTTATGTTTTGTGTTTTGATTATTATATGGCGAGGGGATGTTTTTTTCTGATCCAGTCTATTCGGTGTTCTGTATGCTTCTTGAACCTTCATAGGAATATCGTTCTTTAGGTTGGGAAAGTTTTCTTCTATAATTTTGTTGAATATATTTTCTGGGCCTTTGATCAGCAGTTCTTCTCCTTCTTCAATCCCTATTATTCTTAGATTTGGTTTTTTTTATTGTGTCCCAGATTTCCTGAATGTTTTGTGAAGAGAATTTGTTGGATTTGCCATTTTCTTTGACCAGAGCATTTATTTTCTCTATGGTATCTTCGGATTCCAAGATTCGTTCTTCTATCTCTTGTATTCTATTGGTTATGCTTGATTCTGTAGTCTCCGTTCGTTTACCTAGGTTTTCCATATCCAGCCGATTCTCCGTTTGTGTTTTCTTCATTGCCTCCATTTCAGTTTTCAATTCTTGCACTGTTTCCTTTACTTGTTTGATTGTTTTTTCTTGGTTTCTCAGGGTCTCATTCACGGATTTACTTATTTCTTCAAACTTTTTGTTATATTTCTCATCAATTTCTATACTCATTTCTTCAAACTTTTTGTTATATTTCTCATCCAATTCTTTAAGGGAGTTATTCATATCCTGTTTAAGGGACTCTATTGCTTTCATAATGGCACTTTTTTCCACTTCTTCTGGGTTAAGGTGTTCAAGCCCTTCTGTTGTAGGGTCCTTGGGATCTGGTGTTTTCATGTTGTTTTTCAGATTGTTGGATGAGGTCTTGCCTTGGCATCTGCCCATCTTTTACTTCAAATGTTCTCTATTGGAACTTCTGTTACCGGGTCAGGTTCCCTTCTTGGGCAGGGACTTCACTGACAGAATGCCCACCTTTCCTCAGGCAGGCTATTGAAGCACAGGCACTCCCTCTTTCCTGGATGCGCTTACAATGCAGGCTCAGCTTGCAAGGCAGCTGAGCTGGGGAAAATTTTATGGCCCCAGGGGGAAGGGAGAAATATAGGAATTCGTACCTGGATGGGAGCTGGGATGGCAGGCGGGAGGGGGGTAGCCAGCACTGCAGGGCGACCTGGGCGTCTATGGGGTTGGGGAACGCCCAAGCTCCTCCTCACCGGGACCCTGCCACGGCCCGAAGCAAACTCACCCCACCGATGGTCCTCTGCTAGAAGTCAGGGCCCCTGCTGGATGGGAGCCGGGATGGCAGGCGGGAGGGGGTAGCCAGCACTGCAGGGCGACCTGGGCATCTATGGGGTCAGGGAACCCCCAAGCTCCTCCTCGAGGGGACCCTGCCACGGCCCGAAGCCAGCTCACCCCACAGAAGGCCCTCTGCTAGAAGTCAGGGCCCCTGCTGGTCAGGAATGTCGCTGAGCTGGCACCTGGACCACCTGTCCTCAGGGAGGCCTTTAGGACCCAGGAACTGCCTGGAGCCGAGTTGCGCCTACAGCCAAGGCCCAGCTTGCAAGGCAGCTGAGCTGGGGAAATTTTATGGCCCCAGGAGGAAGGGAGAAATATAGGAATTCGTACCTGGATGGGAGCTAGGATGGCAGGCGGGAGGGGGTAGCCAACACTGCAGGGCGACCTGGGCGTCTAAGGGGTCGTGGAACACCCAAGCTCCTCCTCACCGGGACCCTGCCACAGCCCGAAGGAAACACACCCCACCGATGGTCCTCTGCTAGAAGTCAGGGCCCCTGCTGGATGGGAGCCAGGATGGCAGGCGGGAGGGGGTAGCCAACACTGCAGGGCGACCTTGGCGTCTATGGGGTCGGGGAACACCCAAGCTCCTCCTCACCAGGACCCTGCCACGGCCCGAAGGAAACTCACCCCACCGATGGTCCTCTGCTAGAAGTTAGGGCCCCTGCTGGATGGGAGCCGGGATGGCAGGCGGGAGGGGGTAGCCAGCACTGCAGGGCGACCTGGGCGTCTATGGGGTCAGGGAACGCCCAAGCTCCTCGCCGGGACCCTGCCACGGCCCGAAGCCAGCTCACCCCACAGAAGCTAAACATTTAATTACTAAAAAAAATTTCATAACAAAAAGAGACAGGTTGGCTCCTAGCAGCAACATTCTGCTTCCTCCAAAGAAGACAGAAGACAAATGGGCACACAACAACATCCATTTTCAGTTTGCTTCAACTGCCAAATGCTGACCATTGGACTGAACTGACTTTCATTTAAACTGAAGATCTCCAGATGTTGACAGAATCGCTGGAATCCACAGCCTAGCTGCTCAGGTCATGGTAGGCCTGTCTTCCTACAGATTTCTTAGCCCACAGGATCTTCTGGAGCCTGGCAGGCTCTGCACTAAACAGCAAACGGCAAATGCGACCTTCAGCGACAATGGAGGACCCAAAAAGAGTAGCTCTGGGTATCAACCAAGTAAGTTCTCTGTCATTTTTTAATCAGTAACTCAACTAAAATCTTATTCTTCTCAAAGATCTCTGATACAGTTTGATAGCTGAGAGGTTTTGCCAGGTTAAAAAAAAAACAACCTCACCAAACAAATTTCAAATCAAATTTCTCTCTTATGCTGCCTTCCATAGTCTTAAAAATACTTTTAATTGTATAAAAATGTGTCACAGTCATAATACAATGTATGTGTCTAAAACTTCTGTTTTCACAAACCCAAAGAATTCTTATGAGTTCCAGGGAGCTGAATTAAAGAATCCACCTTAAACAGATCAGATACATCCCTCTCAATTCCCTGGTCCTAATTTTTTTTCCCTTAATTTAACTTTGTTCTTTGTTCTGCCAATACCTTAAACAGGTATAAGAGACACCAGGCATTTTCATGACACAAACATTGGACAGGAGCAATGAGATCAGCTATGCCAGGATGTGGCCAGCACCCAGCCTTCTCAGGTTCCCCCACCCCCAAAGACGATGCTCACAAATAAGCCAGAAGCAGTCTTGAGAATCCACCGCCCCAATTTCATCAACCTGTGGTGTCTAATCTCCTACCTTTTATTATAAAAAAAAGAGCTTGGTATGTTATGACTGTTCATCATTTTAAGAGACAAGCCACGCCCACTCTCTGCAGTCCCTCCCCTCCTCTTGTCATTTTGGCTTTTTCTCTCAGTTCCTTTTCCCTCCCCCCTACTTTCTCTCTTGCTCTGTCCTCTTCTCTCCCTTCCCTTTCTCTCTCTCTCTCTCTCTCTCTCTCTCTCTCTCTCTCTCTCTCTCTCTCCTCTCTTACCCCCTTCTCCCATTTATCTTTCCCATTCCATTACTCAACTAATAAATATTCAATTCTGTTTTGTACAATGTGTCTGTCCATGTACCTCCCACTCACTCACCTGCCCACACGCTGCTCATCACTGGGAATTGCATCTTTGCCGGGAACTTGCACGTTCCAGGGACTCACTGTCACTGGGACCAGCCTGCCAACATGGCTGGGCCCTGCTTGAGACTGGCAGCTATCAGGATGAGCAAGAAATTCATAACAAGCATAACTGGATGTCAACCTGTTGGCAGAATGAAAGAATGAAGAATGAAAATTGATCCATATCTAAAACCATGCACAAGACTCAAGTCCAAATGGATTAAAGACCTCAATATAAATCTGATCCTACTGAAACTGATAGAAGAGAAAGTAGAAAGTAACATAAAATATGTGGGCACAGGAGACTACTTCCTATGTATAACCCCAGTAGCACAGACAATAAGAGCAACAATAAATAAGTGGGACCTCCTGAAACTGAGAAACTTCTATAAAGCAAAGGACACAGTCAGCAAGACAAAAGGAAACCTACTGAATGGGAGAAGATCTTCACCAACCCCACATCAGACAAAGATCTGATCTAAAAATATGTAAAGAACTCAAGAAACTAGACATTAAAATTCTGATTAATCCAAATAAAAAATGGGGACCCCTTCCTTTATTCTTCCCTTCCTCCTCAGGGCCATAAAATCACCCAGCTCAACTGGCTTGTACACTGGGACTGGGATGGAAGTGCAACCCGGCAGGATGGAGTTCCTGTGTTTCAATAGCATGCCAGTGAAAAGGTAGGCCTTGTGTCAGCTCAGCAAGATTCCTGGCCAGCAAGGAGCACTGATCCTCTAGAAGAGAGAGAACACTCAAATTAATAAGATCAGAAATGAAAAGGGGGACATAACCACAGACACAGAGGAAATTCAGAGAATCATTAGATCTTACTAGGAAAGTTTATATGCCACAAAGTTGGAAAATGTACAAGAAATGGATTGGTTTTTAAATAAATACCATTTACTAAAGTTAAATCAAGACCAGGTGAACAATCAAAATAGACCTGTCAGTCACGAAGAATTAGAAGCTGTTATCAAAAATCTCCTTGCCATAAAAATCCCAGGGCCAGATGGTTTCAATGCAGAATTCTACCAGAACTTCCAGGAAGAGTTAATACCTATACTCCTTAACGTATTTCACAATATAGAAACAGAAGAATCATTGCCTAACTCCTTTTATGAAGCTACAGTTACCCTGATACCAAAACCACATCAAGATACAACCAAGAAAGAGAATTACAGGCCAATCTCACTCATGAACATCGACGCAAATATTCTCAACAAAATCCTGGCAAACCGATTCCAAGAACACATTAGAAAAATCATCCATTATGATCAAGTAGGCTTTATTCCCGAGATGCAGGGCTGGTTCAACATACACAAATCCATCAATGTAATCCATCATATAAATAAACTGAAAGAAAAAAACCATATGATCATCTCATTAGATGCTGAAAAAGCATTTGACAAAATCTAACATCCCTTTATGATAAAGGTGTTGGAGAGATTGGGGATACAAGGATCATACCTAAATATAATAAAAGCTATTTAAAGCAAGCCGATAGCTAACATCAAACTGAACGGAGAGAAACTCAAAGCTATTCCATTGAAATCAGGAACAAAACAAGGCTGTCCACTCTCCCCGTACCTCTTCAATATAGTGTTAGAAGTTCTAGCAATAGCAATACGACAACATAAGGGGATTAAGGGGATTCGAATTGGAAAGGAAGAAATTAAACTCTCGTTATTTGCTGACGATATGATAGTATACATGAGTGACGCCAAAAACTCTACCAAAGAACTCCTACAGCTGATAAACACCTTTGGTAATGTGGCAGGATACAAGATCAACTCCAAAAAATCAGTTGCCCTCTTATACACAAAGGATAAAGAAGCAGAGAGGGAAATCAGAGAAACTTCACCTTTCACAATAGCCACAAAAAGCATAAAATATCACAGGATAACTCTAACCAAGGAAGTGAAAGACCTATTTGACAAGAACTTAAGTCTTTGAAGAAAGAAATTGAGGAGGATACCAGAAAATGGAAAGACCTCCCCTGCTCTTGGATTGGGAGAATAAACATAGTAAAAATGGCAATTCTACCAAAAGCAATCTATAGATTCAATGCAATCCCCATCAAAATCCCATCAAACTTCTTCACAGACCTTGGGAGAACAATAATCAACTTTATATGGCAAAACAAAAAACCCGGGATAGCCAAAACAATCTTATACAATAAAGGAACTTCTGGAGGCATTACCATCCCTGACTTCTAACTCTATTACAGAGCAACAGTATTGAAAACAGCTTGGTATTGGCATAAGAACAGAGAAGTCAACCTATGGAATTGAATAGAAGACCCGGATATTAACCCACAAACCTATGAACACGTGATTTTCGACAAGGGAGCTAAAGTTATACAATGGAAGAAGGAAAGCATCTTTAACAAATGGTGCTGGCATAACTGGATGTCAACCTGGAGAAGAATGAAAGTAGATCCATATCTATCACCATGCACAAAACTCAAGTCCAAATGGATTAAAGACCTCAACATTAATTTGACCAATTTGAACCAGATAGAAGAGAAAGTGGGAAGTAGTCTACAAGACATAGGCACAGGAGACCACTTCCTAAGTAGGACTCCAGTAGCACAGACAATAAGAGAATAAATGAATAAATGGGACCTCCTGAAACTGAGAAGCTTCTGTAAAGAAAAGGACACTGTCAGTAAGGCAAAAAGGCTACCTTCCAACTGGGAGAAGATCTTCACAAACCCCTCAACAGACAAAGGTCTGATCTCCAAAATATACAAAGAACTCAAGAAACTAGGCACTAAAACTCTAATTAACCCAATTAAATTAAAAAATGGGGTACTGAACTGAATAGAGAATTCTCAAGAGAAGAACTTCGAATGGCCAACCTTAGCGATCAGGGAAATGCAAATCAAAACCACTTTGAGATACCATCTTACACCTGTCAGAATAGCTAAGCTCAAAAACACCAATGATAGCCTATACTGGAGAGGATGTGGAGTAAGGGGAACACTCATCCATTGTTGGTGGGAATGCAAACTTGTGCAGCCACTGTGGAAATCAGTGTGGCGGTTTCTCAGGAAACTGGGAGTCAACCTATCTCACGACCCAGCGATTCCACTCTTGGGAATATACCCAAGAGATGCGATATCATACTACAAAAGCGTTTGTTCAACGATTTTCATAGCAGCACTATTTGTAATAGCCAGAACCTGGAAACAACGTAGGTGCCCCTCAATAGAAGAATGGTTAAAAAAGGTGCGGAACATATACACATTAGAGTTTTACTCAGTGGTAAAAAACAATGACATCTTGAATTTTGCAGGCAAATGAATGAAAATAGAAAACACTATCTTGAGTGAGATAACCCAGACCCAAAAACATGAATATGATATGTACTTATTAGTTGATTCTAGCCATAAGCAAAGGACATTGAGCCTATAGTTCGTGATCCTAGAGAAGTTAAATAATAAGGTGAACCCACAGAAAAATATACATAGATCCTCCTAAAAATTGGAAGCACACAAGATCGCCTAGCAAAAGTTGGGAGCATGTGGATGGGGAGAAGGAGAGATGGAGAGAGAGAATGGAGAAGGGGAGGATTGGGATAGCTTGGGGGAGTGGGATGGTTGAGATGGAGGAAAAACAGATATGGGAGCAGGGAAGAAGATATCTTAATTAGTGGAGCAATTTTAGCATTGTCAAGAGACTTGGCTCTAGAGGGGTTCCCAGGTATCCAAGGGGATATTCTCAGCTTGGTCCTTGGGCAGTAGAGGAGAGGGTGCTTGAACTGGCTTTGTCCCATAGCCACACTGATGAATATTTTGAATGTCACCATAGAACCTTCGTCAGGTCATGGATGGAGATAGAGACAGAGACTCACATTGGAGCACTGGACTGAGTTCCCAAGGTCCAGTTAAAGAGCAGAAAGAGGGAGAAGATGATCAAGGAATTCAGGACCGCGAGGGGTTGGTCCTCCCATTGAGACAGTGTGCCTGATCTACTGTGAGCTCACCAAGGTCAGCTGGACTGGGACTGAACGAGCATGTGATAAAACTGGACTCTCTGAATTTGGCTGACAATGGGGGCTGACTGAGAAACCAATGATAATGGCACTGGGATTTGATTATAATGCATGTACTGGCTTTTTGGAATCCTACTCTATTTGGATGCACACCTTCCTAGGGCTGGATGGGGGGTGAGGTCCTTAGAGTTCCCACAGGGCAGGGTATCCTGCCCTCTCTTATGACTGGAGGGGGAAGGAAATGCGAGGAGGAAAGGAGGTGCAAATTTTGCATTGTATTAATTATAAAGCATAAATAAAAATAATAAAAGAGATTTAAAAAATTTTAAAAAGAACAGTGCTGAATGTAACTAGCATTTAAGAAGCTGTAATTGATGGCAGTGAATAATTAAATTCCAAGCAATCATATATTGTTGCCACTGCCTTGATCCATGGCCTGGTAAGAAGTCAGCTAGCTCAACTACTGACTGAAGCCTCAGCTTACCGGTGAGAGTGCTAGCACAAGTGAAAGCAACATTTCAGGATGCCTATGAAAGCCATTTTACTCTGTGGGGGCCTGGGTCATAAACACAGCACATGTGGAACAACATCTGTTTAAACAGAGGACGTTTCCTTTCCTGGGGCCCAAATCATCAAACCTGAAGGTGACTCTTGAGCAAAGCTCACCCAGTCCATAGAGCTTGAAAGGATCAATATAGAGATGCCATGCTTGATCAGAGTGGGGAAACAAAGAATTCAAAATATCAGAGTCTGCAAAGGTAGTGAACACAGAGCTGACTTTGTAACACTCAGCTGAAGAAAACAATAAGGAATGAGACCATGCCTGAGCATCGATCTCCTCCCTGTACAGCAGCCACCTCTGATGTCTGGGCCACCTGTCTAAAAGAGAGTGACAGCTGAGAAACCCACTGTAGGCAACCAACCATTTAAAATGAGATTTTATTTGCTTGTTCATCTATATAGATTGATTTATTTTGTGGTTGAAAAAGTCTTGGGGAAAAACAAAACAATATTCCCACAAAACTGATAGATCTGAGGTGCACCTCCAGTATGTAAATAAAAATTCATTTTTCTAATAAATCTGCCAATAAATTGAATTACTGTGATAAGTAAAAAAAAGAAATTGACTCCTAATGAAATACTGCTATACCCATAATACTTTCTCAGTGCACACTGGACAAGCATTTTCTTGCATCCTATGAAAATTAACATGGAGAAACATGATTGGACAATGTGCAGAGAGTGAGAGACATTGGAGCACTCAGTCAAAAATGTGATATATTTATGACAAACCTCTTCTCAAGGGTCAGGAAGGTATGTGGAAGAGAAGGAGAAAAGATTGCAAAGGTGACTCAATTGTCTTTTTGACAAAACAGGACCAAGACACCTAAGAATTCGCTGAGACTGGCAGCCTGCACAAGACCTGTACAGGTTGAAGCCAGACAGGGTCCCAGCATTGAGAAAGGGAATTAGACACAGCATCTCACCACTGACCATGCAGCTATTTGCAGTTGATGCCTGCTGGCAAAGGGAAAACCAGTTTTATTCACTGGAATGTCACTGGGTCTCTCATCCACATTCCAGGGCAGACCCCAAGCTCCAGAATAGTTGGCTGGGACAAATGAATCTGGGAGGAATTGGAATAGGGTAAAAACATAATTAAAACATATTGTGTGGAAAAATTTTACATCAACACAAAAGAAAAAAACAAACAAAAGATCCTAAAACCTGATCTGACAGAGGCAGGCAGATCTCTGTGAGTGCGAGGCCAGCCTGGCCTACAAGAGTTAGTTTCAGGACAGGCTCCAAAGCTACAGAGAAACCTTGTCTCAAAAATCAAGGAAACAAGCAAAGAGTCCTAAAACCTAATACAGCAATATACAAGGAGAAGAAAAAAACCATGAAAGACAAACAAAACAAACAAACAAAATGTTAGAATATAGTGAGGGCATGGGTACTAGAAGAGAACCCACTACTGCCACTTCCTTGAACAGGACACTTTCCAAGCACATTCTAAAGACTTATCTTTATGTGTACAGATGATCATAGTACATCTCACCCTTCATCGAAGGGGCTTCTCTATGCAGCAGCAGGAGGCTATTACAGAAATGCACAATTGCGAAAACAGGGAGAATGATTGTGAGGGCACATCCCCAACGAACCCAACGACAACACAGCCCCTATGCCAAAGGTTTTGGGAATATTCTGAAACATGGGGAGGAAAGATTGTAAGAGCCAGAGGACCAGGATGTCTGCGAAGAAAAAGTGTCTTCTATATTTGCCAGGGAAGCTGCACCCATAAAATCCCAACACTATGGTCACCTAAACAAGACCTATGCAGTGACAACATCAGTTGACATGCCAACATGGATGGTGGGAATCTCACTAGACCCTATACCTAAAAAAAAAAATCACATGAGTACACACATGCCAACACTTGCATGTGTTTACATTGCAAACAAAAACAGTGATAAAATGCTACTGCAGTGAATAATATATCTTCCTTGATAGGATGCATTTTAAATTGTCTCTCTCTGTGATTGTCACTCAGCAGAGTCCACTAAAAGGGAAGGTGAAATTTACAATAGCACTGCAAGTGTTTGGAACCAGATTAGGGGTACACATTGCCCAGTACAATGTGTGTGTAGGCGTGTATGTGTATGTGTGTGTGTATTCTACATGTATCAAACACAAATAACTTCTAATGGTATTAGTTTTGATATTTGTTTGATGTTTTATATTTGTATATTACTTCATGAAGTTTGGGGATTGTTTATTTGTTTCATTGACTTAACAGAGACTGAAATCAGGTTCTTCTGATGTCACGTGAACACTCCAAAATTGATTTGTCTCTAGCTCAAGCTTTTTATTTTCTTGCACTCCCAATCTTCTAAACTTATAGCATATACCATATGCTGCCCTTGTTTGTTTAGGCTCCAACAGTTACTGAAGGAAAAGGGAGCAGTGTTTTTATTTGGCTAGTAAAACATTTGCATATTGGATATATGCAGCAGGTGTTGTTCCCACAGTTTATATTCTATATCCCATAGGTCACAGTAGGTCCCCTGAGAGATTTTGTTTCTTTTTCTTTTTTTTCTTTTTCTCTTTGTTTTTTTTTTCTGAAGACAGGGTATCTCTCTGTAAAAGCCCTGGTTGTTTTAAAACTCACAAATCAGAGATCCTTTTGCTTCTGCCTCCTGAGTGCATGCACCATCACCACTCAGCTCAGGTCTCCTGAGTTTTACAAGTGGTTTTGATGGATGTTTAAATGAAAGTAAGAAAAATCTGTAATTGTCATGTCGCCCAGAGTTTGTAGTTTAGGATCTTTGTCCTAATGAATGCCTCTGTCCCCCAGAGATTGTACTTTGGGATATTTGCCCTAATGAAAACTTCTGTACACACAAAACTTTGCATTCCCTACTTATGGCAGCTTTATTTGTAGTATCTAGCCAAAATATGGAAATCAAAATGCCCAACAAGTGAGTGGAAAAAAGAATTGACAGCACACTCAAATCATGGTATGGCACACAGCAATGAAAATTAGTAGCAACTGAGAGAGGTGAGTGTGTTTGTGTGTGTGTGTGGTGCTGGAGAATCAAATCTAGGTCCTAACACATGCTGGGCCAGCAGTTTACAAGCTATATTCACAAAGAATGGAATCTTGATATATACAATCAAGTGTATAGAATTAAGGGTATGGTAGTTAATGGAAAAGGACAGTCCCAACCATTTTTATATGACATTTATTAAATAAAATGATAATGGAACTAGAAAACAATGCTATGGCTGTCCCAGTTGAAGCATGCTGCTGGGTATCATCATAAAAACCAGCATGAGTAAGATTTTTCTGAGAGAAGAGATAACACTTGACTGCAGTGGTCATTGTATGAATTTACATACATGGTACAGTGATGGTGCAGGAGAATTGCCTGTATTCTGTCAATCATGTTTTACACAAACACTTAATCGCCAGGCAGGAAGTATAGGCTGGTCAAGCAGACAGGAAGTAGAGGCGGGGCTCAAAGAACAGGAGTATTCTAGGAAGAAGAAAGCCCATTCACTTCACTCCTGCCCAGACTGCAAAGAAGCAAGTTGTGATATGCCCCACTGAGAAAGGTACTGAGCCATGTGGCTAACATAGATAAGAATAATGGGTTAATATAAGCTACAAGAGCTAATAAGTAGCCTGAGCTAATGGGCCAATCAGTTTTATAACTTTTGGAAACCTCTGTGTGATTTTCTTTGGGACTTGCCAGCTATGGGGAACTGGGCATGACATAAACCCCCAAAAGCAGGCCCCTTCATGTTACACAGTGACAGAGAGGTCTACACACCCAGTGTATCAGTGCCAGTACCCTGCTTTCAGTGTATTATATAGTTGTGTAATGTGTATGGAAAATAACGGGGGACTAATTACATGAAGAATACTCTATATGTTCTGATTCTTTTTAGATAAGGAAGAATTAAATTTCATTATATTGATATAATGGATTTGAAGCAAAAATTTCATACACGCGCGCGCGCACACACACACACACACACACACACACACATGCAAATGAACCTCAGTCAGTCCTGGTGATTCTTCTGGTTCCAGCCAATAAAATGGAATGGACACAGTTTTGAAAACAGAAAAGCATACACTCTATATCAACGTTCTACCTTTATTGGCAACAACTTAAGGAAGGATGAGTCAAAACTCATGGATGGGAGGATGGTAGCTAACCCATAAAAACAGTAAAATTGGGAATATAGAACTATTGCTGTGTGGTGGCCCTTGCCAAAGAGTATCTCTTCCCAGAATGCCCCAGGGAAGATATCAAACAACTAAGAAAAAGGCTGCTACATTTGTGGGATAGGCTTGAAACTTGCCATCCAAAGGTATTATTGTCACTAAACTGGATGCTGATATTCCTACTGACCATGCAAACAAATACATATCACCATAGGGATTGGTGATATTGACACTTACCATAGTGTAGGTTCTGATTTTCTTCACATGCAGATGACAATGCAAGAGTTATTCTGTCCATTCGTGGAGATCCTTTTGAAACCCCTTTTTGTTTTTCTGCTGCCAATTCACTTTGTTTTCACTTTTCTCTATTCCTTCTGGCAGAACAGGAAGCTGGGTAGAATAAAGATTAAGAGTCAGATTATAAAAGTCTTGTATCAGCTTTTCTGAGAAGGGTAAATGAGAGTTGTTTCTGTCCTGGTCCTCAAAGAGACTCCAGACATGGTCCCCACACAAGCTTGGCAGTAGTGGCTTTCACATTTGAATGTCTTCTCTTCTGCATCTCTAGGGGAAGATAGTTTTCTTTTATTGTCAGCTTGCCGAGGCAAGGGAGACCCAACACGTTTCTTTTTCTCGATTTCAGCTAGTTTTGTTTTCTTCAGGGGTAATCTTGAATTCTATGATGGCTGTTCTTTGTCCATCCTTTCAGAGAGAAAAACAGCACATATTAGAAACACAGAGGGTCTGTTGAAAACAGCACGTTCTATATACAGTCCTGGAGCACCTACCAGCACTTATAGATCTCATCTCAGAAAAGGCCCTGATGGTTTGTTTCATCAATGGAAATCTTAGGTTCTAACTGGTTTGTGCAGTCATTTTTCTTTCATTTTGTTTATGAGCACCAACAAACCAACAAGCAAACAGTGTGCTCTTGGACTTTGCAACATTGGTTTTAGCCCAATTTTCCTTGTACTTGATTACATGTGCCATGAAAAACCACAGGACACTATTTCTTTTTTTTTATTTTTTTTTATTTATTTTTTTTGAAAGTAATTTTATTAAATTATAAAGAGTTTCCATTTACGCCCCTCCTCCCAACGCCCTCCCACTCCCCCCCTCCCTCTTCTCCTCCCTCTTTGTCCCCAAGGGCAGTCAGGGTCTCCTGCCCACAGGACACTATTTCTTAATGTAAGATGCTGATGCCTCTTGAAACTATTCTTCACAAGTAACCTCTTTTTTAACATTTCCTTTAAGCTCTCCGTCCCTCCACATAAATGTCAATCGAGGCAGTCCTGTCTCAGAGGATATCTTTGAGGTTCCAGGGCCTACAAACACAGTGACTCCCCACACTAGCACCTAAGGCCTTAAGAATAGTGATACAGTTGCAGTCCCACTTGCCTGGGCAGGAGAAAAGAACCGATCAAAGAGACCTCTCCTCATCCTACCCCAAAGGACCTCTCTCTCCATCAGCCATGGCCACATCTACCAGAGAGGATCAACGTGCGAGATTCCTGGGCACGATATGTGCTCTACATAACCTGCAGCTCAGGTCATACTTGGTTATCTCACATCCCTTGCTGAAACAAGGGAACACCAGAGATAAGCAAAATGATCCCAAGGAGAAAACCACTGGACATAGATTGAGGTTAGCCGGCAAGTTCCATGTCTTCCTGTCTTGTAGTAGCACAAGTCAGATTTTGGAGAGCACAGAATTCCGTGGTAAGCCCAGCGACAAAGACACAGGTCATCTTCCACTTCTGGGAAGCCTATACATGCACCTAATAGCTGTAATTTCTGAGGACAGAACAGGCAGAAGGGGAGTGGGTATAGTGGATTGAATTTAATGACTGCAGGGACTAAAATGGTTTATATAGTTACAATTCTTAGCAACAGGTACATTTATAGGTGCATGTTTGGGATCAAGGCATGAAAGGGTTGATGCCCAGGAGTAAAGCTGAGAGCATTTTAGCAGAGGAAAAGTGGCTCCTGGCACAATCTCTGACCTCTCTGAACTCATTTGCCACCTATATTAAAGGTAATACAGCCTACCATTCCCTGGTATAGTGCCTATGAGTAATCATACAGGGCTTGAGCACTGAAGGAGTTATTAGGAATGACAACAGCTTCCCTTTGAAACCAAGGAAATAACTAGACTGGTATACAAAGATTTGTGGTCAAAGATGCTTATGTTACCCCATCAAAATGCACACATACGTGCACACACACACACACACACACACACACACACTCATAGAGGAAAAAAGAATGCAAAGGCCACATACAGGACTTTGTTGAAGGAGTTAGAAAGGAGTTAGGATCGTACCAGGATAGGTAAATCAGTCTGACCATCATGGAGATAGTTATGAAGGTGTCTCAAAACATTTACTATAGAACTTCCACATAGTCTAGCCCTAACTTAACTCATGGCCTTGAAGCAAAGGAACCAAAACCAGCTGACTATCCATACTACTAACAGAACCCAAATTATGGGTTCAGCCTAGCTGCCAGTTCGTGGATCAATTGATAAGGGAAATGTGGATCCAGTACAAAAGGCAGTTTCACGTGGCTGCAAAGGACAGACTGCAGTGGTGAGGGAAGACAATGGATCTTATAGAAAACAAGCCAGGTCTGGAAATCAAATATTCCTTGTGAAAACCACAAAGATTAAAAATAAACTAAAAGCCAACACAGAGGGACTCAAAGTACATGAAGCAACATTGGGTTGTAGGAGGGGATTGGGAAAGGGAAGGGAGAAGGGATAACAGAGAGTAGTAATGGTGGTGAATATAGCCAAATTATCTTAGGTGCATATATGTCATTATCACAATAAAAGCCTCCCTTTTACTGATTAATATATACTAACAAAAACTGGAAAAGACAAAGTCGCTTTTGATGGGTGGCTGGGCGCTGTGTCCTCCTGGCATTATCAAATGAAGCAAGCGATGTTTGACTCCTGAATAATGCCTTGGACTCCCAGTACCTAGCACATGCTGCTTTGTGGTTGCTTGGGAGCCATTTCCCACACAACCGCTGCTCCCCCAATGGAGCAAAGCATTGGTCTTCACTCACAGAGTGACCAGCTCTTCCAGATCCCACCTAAAGTCTTTCCTATATCCAACAGCATTTGCAATTTGGTTGTAATGCTTCTGTAGTTAGCTGCCCTCCTACCATGTCAGTGTCTCCCACTGCCAAGCACAGTGTATCAAAGCCCTGCCCCAGACTCTTAACCTCTCCAACCTCTCCTGTACTCATTCCTCCTGATCTTGCCAATCCTCCAGACACCTTTACACCTGGCCCCTCTCTGCTTTCAACTATCTGCTGAGGTAGTACATTGTCAGTGAGGCTATCTCTGACCACTTCACTTAGCAGTGCATGCTAGGCCGAAGCTGGGTGTGGTGGTGCAAAGCCTTTAATCTCGGCACTCTGGAGGCAGAGGCTGGTGAACTCTAAGTTCCAGCCTAGCCTGGTCTAATGAGTGAAATCCAGGACAGTCAGGGCTACCTAGACAGAATACCCTGTTTCCAAAACAAAAGAAAACAAAAATACAACAACAATAAAAGTTTCTGCCCTGGCATGACAGTCCAAATATTGTAGCACTGACACACATACCTTGGCTGTAACCAACAGTTCCCAGATTCTCCCGTTCAAAAGGGAGAAATCCTGTCTTATACTGGAATGCACAGCCTGGTGGATTCGTGAATCTTAAAGGAGAATCTACAACTGCTATTTTACTAAACCAGCATAATTCCCAACTACATTCAAAGTGTTTTTCCTCATACCCATAGATAAGTGTAGTCATCAACCCTTCTAAGGAAATGTCACTTTGTAACAGAGATCTATGCAAAAACCTACTGATCAAAATGCAGAGTTCTGGAATTGTTCCCTGCAAGCTCCGTGGAGATCAATACTTGGTGGGCATAAGACATGAGACAACAGTGGCCCTGGGACCCTGGACACTCTTCCCTAAAACCTCCACGTGGGAGAAAGGCCAGGGCCCCCCTCCACAGGTGTCTTTGGCATTCTTAGCATCTGCAGGAAGCTGGTCTGCTAGACAGCCATATACCCATCTCTAAAACGTCATTCCCTGTGAGCTCCGTGAAGACCAATTCATGGTAGATATAAGAGTTGAAGAAAGAGATGGGAAGGCACCAATGCAAGAACTCCTCCAACATCCTAAAAAGCAACATGGTACCACCAGAACCCAACAGACACACAACAGGAAGACTTGATCATCCTAACCCTGAAGATACAGAAGTAAACAACTTTAAACGTTACTTAATGAAAATGATGGAGACTTTTAGAGAGAAATTGAAAATTCCCTTAAAGAAATGGAGGAGAAGAGAAATAAAAAGCTGGAAGAAATTAATAAATTTCTCAAAGAAACCCAAGAAAACCATGAAAAAGCAACCAAACAGATGAAGGAAACAGCTCAAGATTTGAAGATTGAAATGGGGGTAATAAAGAAAACACAAACCGAGGGAACTCTGGAAATGGAAAATCTGGGTCAACAAACAGGAACTACAGAGACAAGTACAACCATCCAAATAAAAGAGGTAAAAGAAAAAATCTCAGGCAATAATGATTCTATTGAGGAAATAGACTCATTGGTCAGGGAAAACACTAAATCCTAGAAATTCTTAACAGAAAACATTCAGGAAATCTGGGAAAACATGAAAAGACCAAACCTGAGAATAATACGTGTAGAAGGAAAAGAATTCCAGCTCAAAAGCACAGAAAATATATTCAACAAAATTATAGAAGAAAACTTTCCCAACCTAAAGAAGGATCTACCTATGAAGGTACAAGAAGCTTACAGAACACAAAATAGACTGAATCAAAAAAATCCCCTCACCATATAATAAACAAAACACAAAACATACAGAACATGTTGCAAGGAGAGCAGGTCCTTTGTTTGTCCCAGCTGCCCAGTGAATTTACACCCAAAATAATCACATAGAAATTGTATCCATTGAATTACTGCTAGGCCATTAGCTCTAGTCTCCTATTGGCTAACTCTCACATCTTGATTTAACACATTTCTTTTAATCTGTATTCACCATGAGGTCGTGGCTTACTGGGAAAGATTCAGCATGTCTCACCTGGTGTCTCCATGACTGCTCTCTGACTCTGCTTTCTTCCTCCCAGCATTCAGTTCTGTGTTCTCCACCTACCTATGTTCTGCCCTATCAGGCCAAGCAGTTTCTTTATTAATTAACCAATGAAAGCAACACACAAATAGAAGGACCTCTTACACCATTTTCTCTTTTCTGTTTAAAAAGAGAAGGAAGGCTTTAACTTTAACATAGTAAAATTACATATAACAAAACAGTTATCAAGCAAGAATTACAATTACAATATGTATATCTATTTTATCTTTTATCATAACAAAGGAAAACTATAACTACCTATCTATTCTTCAACTCTATCAAAGACTCCAGAAGAATATAATATTACCTAAGTAAACAAGAAGTGCATTATGAACAATGTCCAAAACTCTAGAATTGACAGAGACATCTTGCTGCCTGGACAGGTTACCCAAAGTTATTCTGTACCTCTTGGGCAACCATCTTCAGCCTCCAAGCTCATAGTATCTAACAGAATTTTCCATGAAGCAGGAAATTTTAAAGACAGTTTAGTCACTTTTTTCTGTATCTTGCAGAGTGTTTCATAGACTCTTTCATGAATCAGGAATCCCAAAGGACCATCTCACCTTTAGGCAAGTTCAGCAGTCCTCTCTCTATGTGTTCTTTATGTCCATTTTATGCAACAGTTCAGGCAAGAGCAGTTTCTTTCCCAAATGTCTAATCAACTCCATAAGGAGCCTCTGAGATGCACATCTTCCTCTTGAAGTAACTGTTGCTGCCAGGAACAGACATGTCTCATTGTCATAAAAAGCTATAAGTTGTTAAAACATTTCAAATGCCATATTCTGTAGTCTTTGAAAGATATGAAGAATGTCTATCTAACTTAAATATATTTCTATATATCTAGAAAAATCTAACTAACATGGCTACAAACTTGACTATTATCGATGATTATCCATTAACAAACTATGTTTCCTTATTATACATTACATTTTTAAATGAACTACACAATCACAATACCTTAATCAAGAGCAGAAATTTGCATATAACAAGATTGACCTTAAATTTATAACAATAAAGCAAAATCCATACCAATGCAAATTATTCATATCTATATCATATCCTTATTTAAATGTAAAAGAACATTTATAAATAATATTTGGGAATATGGAAATAGTTTTTTTTTCCAAACTACTTTGTGCTGTATAGCGGCGCTGTTAATCAGGTCTTTCATGGAGTAGCCTGTATTTTAGGTTTGTCTCAGCAATTGAGCCAAGTAAGTTTTTGAGGGTGTTCATAGCAACCTTTCAGGAGTGTGTGGCCTATCAAACCATATTTACCTGGAGGCAATCCACAGGTTGTTATATTCTGTGAAAACAAAAGAAGAACCTCTTTTCTAGAGCATCATATACTTAAAAGCCAAATTCTCATGTCATAATACTTTTATAATATACATGTTGGTTTATGCTTAGCAGCCCACACAGTGAAATGTCCCTCTACACTTAGCAGTAGATGTCCCTGCTAAGTGTCCCTCTTTTGCTGTCAAAAAATTCAAAAACACAATAACATACAGAATTCAGTCTCTCTGTAAATTTTCCATTATTACATGGCTTATGTTTCTTTATTTTTTAATCCATAACTATCTGTACTCAGTCTCTTTAAAGACTTTACTCCTTTATAATTTTTTTGTTTATTTTTGAATTCAAAAATTTACACTTCCTTACCTCCTCCCATTCCCTTCCCACTAGCCTACTCACCCTCCTTCCTCCCCCTTGCTCCTTAAGAGAGGGCAGGATGCCCTGCCATGTGGGAAGTCCAAGACCCTCCCCCTTGATCCAAGACTAGGAATGTGTGCATCCAAGTAGAGTAGGGTCCCAAAAAGCCAGCACATGCGGTAGAAATAGTTCACAGTGATATCATTGATGGCTTCTCAGTTCACCCCCATTTTTCAGCCACATTCATAGAGTACAGTTTGATCCCATGCTCGTTCAGTCCTGGTCCAGCTGGATTTGATGAGCTCCCATTACATCAGGTACATTGTCTCAGTGGGTGAATCAGAGCCTCACGATCCTGACTTCCTTGCCTTCTGTCTAGAATTCCTTTTCTAGCCCTCTCAGGTTTTACAAGGAGTTAGTTTACCACATTGGGCATCCAATTGTTGAAAGACAGTAGAGCCCCTTGTTCCATAAACACTCTCAGAAAATTCCTTCTCCTAACTGCTGACTGTAATGAACCTAGCACATCATATACACCATTAAAGATCTGATTAACAATGCCCCCACACAGCATAAAGCAGTTTCGAGAGAAAAAACTATGGTCATATTTTCAAATATTATTTATGAATGTTCTTTTATATTTAAATGGAGATAAATATGATATAGATATGAATAATTTGCATTGGTATAAATCTTGATTTATTGATACAAGTTTAAGGTCAATTTTGTTTCATGTTTTGTTTCATGTTTATTTCTGCTCTTGATTAAGGTATCATAATTGTGTAGTTCATTTAAAAATGTAATGTATAATTAAGACATATAGGTTAATAGATAATTATCTATAATACTCAAGATTGTAGTCAAGTTAGTTAGATTTTCTAGATGTAAATAGATATATTTCAGATAGGTATTCTTCATATTTTTCAAAAACTACAGAATATGACATTTAAACTTTTTTAAAAAATTTGGGACTTTTCATGACAATGAGACACATCTGTTATTGGTGACACCAAAATACTTAGAGGAAGATGGGCACTAAAAAGGCTCCTTATGGAGCTAGATAGCCATTTGGGCAAGAAACTGCTCTTCCAGGACTGATGCATAAGCTAGACATACAGTAACCACAGAGAGTTAACTGCTAAACTTGCCAAAAGATGAGATGGTCCTTCGGGGTCCCTGATTCATGAAAGAGTCTGTAAGACATTCTGCAGGACACAGAAGAAAGTGATTGAACTGTCTTTGAAATTTCCTGCTTCATGGAAAAGTCTGCTGGATACTATGGGTCTGTAGGCTAAAGATGGATACCTCAATGGTACAGAAGAACTTTAAGTGACTGTCCAGGCAGCAAGATGTCTCTGTCAATTCTAGAGTTTTGAAAGTTGTTTATAATGTAGTTCTAGTTTACATAGGTAATATTATATCGCTATGAAGTCTTTGATGGAGTTGAATCAAAACATATAGTTTTCCTTTGTTATGATGAAAGATAAAAGAGATATAAATATTGTTACTGTAATTCTTGCTTGATAACTGTTTTGTTATATGTAATTTTACTATATTAAAGTTAAAGCCTTCCCTTTTGTTTAAACAGAAAAGGGGAAATAGTGTAGGAGGTCCTTCTGTATTTGTATTGCTTTCATTGGTCAATAAAGAAACTACTTTGGGCCTGGTGATAGGGCAGAACTAGGATATGCAGGACAACCAGACAGGAAGTAGAGGACTAGCAATGAGAACAGGAGAATTTTGGGAAGGAGAAAGCCCATTTATTCCCAGTCCTGCCCAGATCACAGAAGAAGAAAGATGTGAGCTACCCTGCCAAAAAATGTATCGAGCCATGTGGCTAACATAGAGAAGAATAATGAATTAATATGCATTATAGGAGCTACTACAAAGCCTGAGCTAATGATTTAATCGGTTTATAACTAATGTAGGATCTCTATGTAATCTCCAAGACCTTTATCATGAAGGGGTGTTGGATTGTGTCAAATGCTTTTTCAGTATCTAATAAAGTGATCAGATGGGGTTTTTTTCTTTCAGTTTATTTATAGGATTGATTACATTGATAGATTTTTGTATGTTGAACTGTCTGTGGGATGAAGCCTACTTGATCATGATGTATAATTTTTTGATGTGTTCTCAGATTCAGTTTGTCAGTATTTTATTGAGAATTTTTGCATCCATGTTCGTGAGCGAGATTGGTCTGTAATTCTCCTTCTTGGTTGAGTCTTTGTGAGGATTTGGTATCAGGGTAACTGCAGTATCATAAAAGGAGTTTGGTAATGTCCCTTCTGTTTCTATTATGTAAAACACTTTGAGGAGTAGAGGTATTAACTCTCCTTGGATGTTCTGGTAGAATTCTGCACTAAAACCATCGGGCCCTGGGCTGGTTTTGGTTGGTAAATTTTTGATGACAGCTTCTATTTCCTCTCAGCTTATAGGTCTATTTAAATTGCTTACCTGGTCTTGATTTAATTTTGGTATGTCGTACCTATCCAGAAAATTGTCCATTTCTTTTATATTTTCCAGTTTTGTGGAGTACAGGCTTTTGTAATATGACCTAATGATGCTCTGAATTTCCTCAGTGTCTGATGTTATGTCCCCACTTTTATTTCTGATTTTGTTAATTTGAATTTTCTCTCTCAGCCTTTTGATTAGTTTGGGTTTGACATACTTGTTGATTTTTTTCAAAGAACCAGCTCTTTGTTTCATTGATTTTTTGTATTGTTTTCTTTGTTTCTATTTTGTTGATTTCATCCCTATCTAAATTGGATCATTTCATGTCTTCTACTCCCTTTGGGTGAGTCTGATTCTTTTTGTTCTAGAGATTTCAGGTGTACTGTTAAGCCACTAATGTGAGTTTTCTCTGTTTGCTTTATGTGGGTACTTAGTGCTATGAACTTTCCTCTTAGCACTGCTTTCATAGTGTGCCATAGGTTTGGATATGTTGTGCCTTTATTTTTATTTATTTCAAGGAAGACTTTAATTTTTTTATTTCTTCCTTGACCCAGGATTGGGTCAGTAGCTGACCATTCAATTTCTATGAGTTTGTAGACTTTCTGAGAGTAGTATTGTTGTTAAATTCTAACTTTAATCCCTGGCGCTCCAATAAGACACAGGGGTTTGCTAATTTTCTGAGAAATCTCCACACTGAAATCCAAAGGAGCTGTACCACCTTGCATTCCCACCAGCAGTGCAGAAGTGTTTGTGTTGTACCATAAGTTGTCATCAGTGTTTTTGATCTTGACCATTCTTACAGGTGTAAGATGAAATCTCAGAGTTGGTTTGATTTGCAACCTTCCTCAATACCCAGTAATACATTATGCCACAAGGACCTGTGCTCAACTATGTTCATAGCAGCATTGCTTGTCATAGCCAGAACCTATAATCAACCTAAATGCCCCTCAACAAAAGATGTATTATGAAAATATGGTACATTTACACAATGGCGTACTATACATCAGAAAAAATAACGACATCTTGAACTTTGCAGGAAAATGGATGGAGCTAGAAAACATCATTTTGAGTGAGGTAACCTACACAGAGAAAGACAATTATCTCATGTACTCACTCATAAGTGGTTTTTAAATATAAAGCAAAGAAAACCAGCCTACAATCCACAATCCCAGAGAACTTAGACAACAATGAGGACACTAAGGGAGACAAACATAGATTTAATCTACATAAGAAGTTGCAAAAGACAAGATTTCCTGAGTAAATTGGAGCATTGGGACCTTGGGGGATGGTTGAAAGTGGGGAGGCAGGGAGGGGAGCAAAGAAAAATGTAGAGCTCAGTAAAAATCAATAAAAAACAAACAAAGCAAAAAGACATAGGGGGTTAATTCAATTTTTTGTATCTGTGGAGGTTTGCTTTATTACCAAGTATGTGAACAATTTTAGAGAAGGTTCCATGAGGTGCTAAGAAGAAGGTATATTCTTTTGTGTTTGGGTGGAATGTTCTATATGCGTCTGTTAAGTCCATTTGATTCATTACATCTCCTACTCCTCTCATTTCTCCATTAAGTTTCTGTCTGGTTGACCTGGTCATTGGCAAAAGTAGAGTGTCGAAATCTCCTACTATTAGTATGTGGGATTTGAGGTGCAATTTAAGCTTTAGTAATATTTCTTTTACATATGTGTGTGTTCTTGTATTAAGGACATAGGTGTTCAGGATTGAGTCAAACTTTTGTTATTTGCAGATTGTAACACGAGAGGGCTGGCTTGTTGGGGTATCTGTCCCGCCCGGTACCCCACGCCGACATGCCCCAAAGAGAAAATCAATCACACAGAGATCTCTATAAGGTTATAAACTGATTGGTCCATTAGGTCAGGCTTCTTGTTAACTCTTATAACTTATATTAACCCATTATTCTCATCTATGTTAGCCATAATGGCTCAGTACCTTTTCCAGCGGGGGCAGCTTACATGTTGCTTCTTCAGTGATCTGCGCAGGAGTGCCAGAGGGACCTTCCTCCTCCATAACCTTATTCTATTCTCTTTGCCCCGCCTCTACTTCCTGTCTGGTTGACCCGCCTATACTGCCTGCCTGGCCAATCAGTGTTTTATTAAAATATGATTGACAGAACACAGATAATTCTCCCGCACCATTTCCCTCTCTTTTTTTTTTTTTAAACAAAGGAAAATACCCATAATCCATTTGTTGGGAATGTGGGCGTAGTATTTCAGGCTACTTCCTGCTGGTTGGGGGCGCTGATAGTCTTAAGGGGACCTAAAGAAAATTTAGAGTTATAATCAAGTCATGACTGGAGTATCCTGTGAGTCTCGATCATCTCAGGCAGTAGTCTTGAATCTGTTCTGGATGTAGAACTCAGACATCTGGGCCATCTGTTCCTATCGGAGATTTTTCAGGTGGCCTCCCTTGGTCAAAGGTGATTATTCTTAACTCTGAATAAATCCAGAGTCTCTCGTTTTCTGTGGAAACAAAAGCAAAATCTCTTCTCCAAAGTAACATACCTTTTGACTTCAGTTTTGAAGCCAAGGTATTTTCAAAATGCCTATCTTGGGTTAGTTCAGCAGCATTTATAAACAAAAGTTTTTTAGCAGTTGTTGCTCCTTCCTCAGCAATCAAACAATTTAAAGAGAGCATAATAGCATACAGTATGAAGATTCTCTGTGCATTTTCCATCTTTATGTGGCTTTATTTTAACCTCTATTTCTTTTATTTTTACTTTTACTTTTTGAGACAGGATCTTTGTATATCTTTGTCCTGGAATAACACTGTAGACCAGGCTGTCTTTGAACTCACAGAGATCCTCCTGTCTCTGCCTCCCCAGTGCTGGGATTAAAGGTGTATGCTACCACACATTGAACTCACAGAGATCTGTCTCTGCCTCCCAGGCATTGGGATTAAAGGCGTGTACTACCACACCTTGAGGTCACAGAGGTCAATCTACCTCTACCCCTTGAAGTCACAGAGGTCAATATGCCTCTGCCTCCCAGGCATTGGGATTAAAGGTGTGTACCACCACACCCAACTACTCTCTTTCTTTCCTTTTAACTTTAAGAACTTTAACTTTTAGCCTGCATATACACACTGTAAACCATTTAGAGGTTTTCTTCCTCTTTGAATCTCTCTTTACTGTATATTTTTCTTTTTCTGACCATATGAGTCTTTAATTTACTAAGCAATATGGAGAGCTGTGGCTTTGACGGCTAGATCCAGCTCATTCCTTAGCTTTTCAGTCTCAAGGCTGAGGTACCAGCCAGAGCTGTGTTCACTGCCACAACTCTATGGCGTTTCAAGGTCCTTGCCAGCAAGCAAGCTGCAGCATTCTGCTCACAGACCACACTCAGTCAGATTGCCTGCCTGAAAGAGTCAGAGTTTGCTCTGGCAGGACAGCCCAGAAAGTCAGCATTTTAAAACAGAGCAGCTTTTCTCCTGCTATGGCTGAAAACCGAAAAGCATGCATTGAGCTTTACATCAATACCGTTTAAGTTTTTCGTGGCAGGACCTCTTAAAAGAGCTGCAAGGTTTTGCAGCTAAAGCTGAGTCAGGAAGCCTCTCTTAGATGAGAGCGCTTGCTTGCCTCTAGCAAGCAGAGCAGACGCGAGAAATTGCTGCCACCAAGAAGCCATGCTTTACTCTATTCTTTCTCAAGCTTTCTCAGGCTTTCTGTGGATTCAGTTATCCACGTCTGGGCGCCATATGTAACACGAGAGGGCTGGCTTGTTGGGGTATCTGTCCCGCCCGGTACCCCACGCCGACATGCCCCAAAGAGAAAATCAATCACACAGAGATCTCTATAAGGTTATAAACTGATTGGTCCATTAGGTCAGGCTTCTTGTTAACTCTTATAACTTATATTAACCCATTATTCTCATCTATGTTAGCCATAATGGCTCAGTACCTTTTCCAGCGGGGGCAGCTTACATGTTGCTTCTTCAGTGATCTGCGCAGGAGTGCCAGAGGGACCTTCCTCCTCCATAACCTTATTCTATTCTCTTTGCCCCGCCTCTACTTCCTGTCTGGTTGACCCGCCTATACTGCCTGCCTGGCCAATCAGTGTTTTATTAAAATATGATTGACAGAATACAGATAATTCTCCCGCACCAGCAGATGATATGATAGTGTACATAAGTGACCTCAAAAACTCTACCAGAGAACTCCTACAGTTGATAAATAATTTCAGGGATGTGACAGGATAAAAGTTCAACTCAAAAAAAAAGTAACCCTCCAATACACAAATGATAAAGAAGTTGAGAGAGAATCAGAGAAATGTCACCTTTCACAAGAGTCACAAATAATGTAAAATAACTTCTGGTAACACTAACCCAGGAAGTGAAAGACCTATTTTACAAGACCTTTAAATCTCTGAAGAAAGAAATTGAGGAAGATACCAGAAAATGAAGCACTGGACAGCTCCCAAGATCCAGTTGAATATTAGAAGGAATGAGAATATGAGCAAAGATGTCCAGACAATGAAGGGTTCATCCACTGAAAGAATTTTACTGAGTTAATGGTAGATTATCAACTCTAATTGGACTGGGAAGGAACAAGCATAGGACCAAACTAGTCCCTCTGAATGTGGTTGACAGTTGTATTGAATGTGGTTGACAGTTGTATATCTGGAGCAGACTTAGGAGCCACTAGCAGTGGCACTGGGATTTATCTCCACTGCAAGTACAGGCTTTTGAGGATCCTACTCTCTATGGATGTATACCATGCTCAGCCTGGATGTAGTGGGGGGGGGCTTGGATCTTCCACCAAACAAAATGCCTTATCCTCTTTTAGGTGGGTGTGTGTGTGGAAGGAATGGGAAGAGAGGAGGGAGTGGAAATTTGTATTGTATTTTCCTTTTATATTGGTTTTGTTGAACTCTATATTTTTCTCTGCTCCCATCCCTGCCACTCCCTTCCCTTTTCAGCCCTCCCCCAAGGTACCCATGATTCCAATTTACTCAAGGGATTTTTTTCTACTTCCCATGTAGATTTATATCTATGCAAGTCTCTCTTAGTGTCCTCATTGTTGTCTAAGGTCTCTGGGATTCTGGTTTGTAGGCTTGTTTTCTTTGCTTTATGTTTAAAAACCTCCTATGAGTGAATACATGTTATAATTGTCTTTCTGTGTCTGGGTTACCTCACTCAAAATAATGTTTTCTATTTCTATCTATTTCTTGCAACATCCAAGGTGCCATTTTTCATCTGTATAGTACTCTATTGTGTAAATGTACCACATTTTCCTAGTCCATTCTATGGTCGAGGAACATTTAGGTTGTTTCCAGGTTCTGGTTATGGCAAACAATGCTGCTATAAACATAGTTGAGCACAGGTCCTTGTGGCACTATTGAGCATCCTTTGGATATATACCCAAAAGTGGTATTACTGGGTCTTGAGGAAGATTGTTTCTTAATTTTCTGAGAAAACACCTCATTGACATCAAAAGGAGTTGTTCCAGCTTGCATTCCCACAAGCAATGCAGAAGTGTTCCCTTTTTCCTACATTCACTCCAACATAAGTTGTCATCAGTGTTTTTGATCTTGGTCATTCTTTTTTTTATCTCCATAATAACTTTATTTTTTATTTTTGTTTTTTGGTTTTGATTTTCTTGGCCATTCTTACAGGTATAAGATGGAATCTCAGAGTTTTACTGATATGCATTTCTCTGATGACTAAGGATGTTGTGTTCTCTGATTTCCTTAAGTGTCTTTCAGTCATTTTAGATTCCTCTGCTGAGAGTTCTTTGTTTTGGCCTGTACTCCATTTTTTATTGTATTATGTGTTCTTTTGAAGGCCAATTTTTTGAATTCTTTGTGTGTTTTAGAGATCAGACTTCTGTCTGATGCGGGGTTAATGAAGATCTTTTCCTATTCTGTAGGCTGTCATTAAGTCTTGTTGACCATGTCCGTTCCCTTACAGAAGCTTTTCAGTTTCAGGAGGCCCCATTTATTAATTGTTTCTCTCAGTGTCTGTGTTTCTGGGGTTATATTTAGGAAGTAGTCTCCTTTGCCAAAGCATTCAGGTGTACTTCCCACTTTCTCTTCTATAAGGTTCAGTGTGGTTGCCTTTATATTGAGGTCTTTTTATAAAAATTTAATATTAAAAAAAGACGTGTTTATTTTGTGTGTCAATGTGAACATCTATGTATTCATTAAGATGTATTGAATTTGTATATTTATTCGGGCTTGGAGGTCAGGTCTCCTGTAGCTCAATCTGACCACAAAATTGCTTTAAAACAAGGATAATCTTGAGATTTTAATCTTCAAATTCCACATTCCAAATGCCAAGATTCAAGGCCTGAGCCACCAAACCTGCTTTATGTGAGGCTTGGAATTATAGCCATCTCTATCAAAAAATGGCAGTTCCAGCCCCCCAAAAGGGGTGGTAAGAACAGAAATAATGGGTTCTTCACAGCAGTGTACACACAAATACCGTTGTACTTAGTCAATACTCACAAGCTCCATTGTCCTCACTTGTCCCTTTCTGCCCTTTTGCTTAGCCCCTTCCTTGCCAAAACAGAATCTCTGTAGAGCCAATCATCATCTACAAGGTCAACATTATCTTTCATTAGTGATGACCACAGAGTTCGGGTGTTATGGTAACCTTTTTGTCCTTACCTATTTTTCTCTCTTTGAAATTCTGAAATGGAGGAGCACAGAGGACTTTGGCAATCTGTACCCAGGGAAGGATTAACAGGTCCTGGAACCTTCATGCAAATCAAAGCATGTTACTTATGTGCTGTGCTGTGTCGCCATCTACTGATGACTCCCAGCTCAACATCTGTACCTCCATCTTGGTGATGATCCTCAGTTTCTAGTCTCCTTCCAGACCACTCTTTCTGGATATTCCCAGGGATCCTGTGCACCAACATGAACTCACAGTCGTCGAACATTTGCAAATGTATGCCTCCTCTAGTCTCGGGAGTCTTTGAAAGGCTCCACCATCTACTGAACTGGACCACTGCTTCAGAATCCTCCTCTGCATCCACCATCTCTAAGGAATCCAGACTGTCTAGATGACATGCCAATTCCTCTTTCACCCTCTCTGCCTCTTCTCCCCACTTCCCCTTCACTCATATTGCTGCAGGGAGAGATTCAGCCACACACAGACAATTCCTGAGACATAGACCTCTCAACAGATTGTCATGACATTGCTACTTGTACACAGTATGGAAGCATGCTCTGTGAGTATGTAGGCATGTATGATGATTGTGCAGGTGTGCATGGGTATATGTACGTTGACATGTAGTCTGCAAGAGCCCAAGAGCGGCGGGATCACAGTAGCTTGGAATCCCCAAAATGCAGCAGTATGTGGGATGTTGAATGAGCTGTATTTGGGTTGAAAATCAGGTGCGAGAAGCAGTGGCTTTGTGTGGAGACAGAAAAAGAAAACCCAGTTTCATATCCTGCACAAAGGTGGTCAGAACTGAATGAAGGAAAAAGGGGAAGGATGCGAGACCTTTCCAGAGTGTACTGCAAGGGAAGCTCTGCTTTCTCTCTGCTGGACTGAAGACAGAGCTCTGTCTCAGAAGCAGCTCTATACAAGCAGAGACTTCTGGCTTCTGGGAATGCATCCCTTGCTCTCAGTGAGAAATGCACAGTGAAGAATCAGCTGCACGTCAGCCACATCACGTTTTCCACTTTCCATTGCTTTTCTTGAACAAGGGGTAGGGGAATGGGCAAAGAGGGAAAAACAGCACCAGCTGTCATTCAAATGAACCAAGAAACACTCTGTTCAGGATACCACATCATTATCGGCCATCATGGTTTTAATCGGTCCCTCATCTAGTTTTTTCTCCTCTCTTTAAGCTGAAAGCTTATGCCAGTATTAGTAGAATGACCTTGTGGTCACCAAAACCCATTATCTACCTCTGCCATGCATAGGCAGGATGACCTCTCATCTCTTAATTGGTCCTGGACTGGGTAACTAACCATAGAATTTCGAAGTAGTTATGTCTGCAGTGATTAATTAGAGCTCTGGTTAGAGGAGGGAGGTTTTTGTATCTCCATGCCTTTCCACTGGCAGAGAGAAAGTGAAGACTGAAATTAGTTCTCAGGGTCTGAATGTGTCCTAACACATGCATCGCAGGGTATGGGAAACAGGCCAATACCAAGAATGTCCTCTCAAACTCCCCATTATGAGATGCCACCCAATCCAAAACTCTCTGGACTGGGAAGGCTAGAAGAATGTTTCAAGTGGTTGGCACAAGTTTTGTGTTCCAGGCAGACAGGAGGAACATATGAGAAAACCAGTGAAACTACCTGCAGGCCCTCTCTTCTCTCTCTCTCCTTCTCTCTTCCCCACACCTAATCCCTAGTTTCATTCCCAGTTCTACAACAGAACACCCATGACTACCTTCCCTGGCTCCTGTCCTATCTACTCTGTTTCCCACAGATCTTATCCTTCCAACCACACTCCCTACACTTGATCCTTTGTTCTACAGCCCATCTCCAGCAGGCCCTGCTGCTAATCCAAAAACAACTGCTCCCAGGCCAACAAATATAATGAAGGCAGACACAACCTCTACTCCTCCTCCTGGGATCTGAACCCACCAGGCTCATCTGCAGGTCTGTATCTGGGCACCTGCTGTGGTCCCCTCTCCTTTCTGACCTTATTCCCAAAGCATCTCAAAGACCTCCTTCTCCAAGTGTCCCTCCCCAAATTCATCCCGATATCCCAGCCTCCAACACCAGCAGGCATTTCATATCAACACACCCTTTAAACAGTCCAGGAAATCAGGCAACACTCAGCCATCCCATCACTCTCTCTGGAAATCAGAGAGGGAACAGCCACCAAAAACAAAACACCCACCTAGTGAAGACAAGGCCAGATATTCACATCTGGAATTACAGTCGTTCCAATCCTGACTTCAAACTCTATTATAGAGCTACAGTATTGAAAACAGCTTGGTATTGGAATAAGAACAGAGAAGTCGACCTATGGAATCGAATAGAAGACCCAGATATTAACCCACAAACCTATGAACACGTGATTTTCGACAAGGGAGCTAAAGGTATCCAATGGAAGAAGGAAAGCATCTTTAACAAATGGTGCTGGCATAACTGGATGTCAACCTGTAAAAGAATGAAAGTAGCTCCATATCTATCACCATGCACAAAATCAAGTCCAAATGTATTAAAGACATCAACATTAATCCGTCCACTTTGAACCTGATAGAAGAGAAAGTGGGAAGTAGTCTACAAGATATAGGCACAGGAGGCCTCTTCCTAAGTAGGAACCCAGTAGCACAGACAGTAAGAGAAACAATGAAAAAATGGGATCTACTAAAACTGAGAAGCTTTTGTAAAGCAAAGGACACTGTCAGTAAGACAAAAAGGCTGCCTTCTGACTGGGAGAAGATCTTCACAAACCCCTCATCAGACAAAGGTCTGATCTCCAAAATATACAAAGAACTCAAGAAACTAGACACTAAAACTCTAATTAACCCTGTTAAAAAATGGGGTACTGAACTGAACAGAGAATTCACAACAGATGAAATTCGAATGGCCAGAAGACACTTAAGGTCATGCTCAACATCCTTAGCGATCAGGGAAATGCAAATCAAAACCACTTTTGAGATACAAAAACACTTTGAGATATATTTGAGAATATACCTGTCAGAATAGCTAAAGTCAAAAACACCAACAATAGCCTATGCTGGAGAGGATGTGGGGTGAGGGGAATACTCATCCATTGTTGGTTGGAATGCAAACTTGTGCAGCCACTGTGGAAATCAGTGTGGCGGTTTCTCAGGAAACTGGGAGTCAACCTCCCTCAGCACCCAGCAATTCCACTCTTGGGAATATACCCAAGAGATTCCCTAACATACTACAAAAGCATTTGTTCTACTATGTTCATAGCAGCACTATTTGTAATAGCCAGAACCTGGAAACAGCCTAGGTGCCCCTCAATAGAAGAATGGTTTAAAAAGGTGTGGAACATATACACATTAGAGTTTTACTGAGTGGTAAAAAACAATGACATCTTGAATTTTGCATGCAAATGGATGGAAATAGAAAACGCTTTACTGAGTGAGGTAAGCCAGACCCAAAAAGAGGAACACGGTATGTATTCACTCATAAGTGCATTCTAACCATAATTAAAGGTCTTTGAGCCTATTATTCGTGATCCTAGAGAAGCTAAATAAGAAGATGAACCTGATGAAGATTATTTAGCTATCCGCCAGGAGGTAGGAAATAGACAAGAGTCCCAGGTAACCTCGGGTGCATGGGGGGGGGGGCCGGTGGGAGGGTTGTTGGAAGGGGAGAGGGTTAGAGAGAAGGGAGTAGGGGAGGAATGGGGAAAGCTCGGGAGACTGGGATGGGGAGGAGGGAGGAAGGATGAATATGGGATCAGGGAAGAATTTATTTCAACTAAGGGAGTCATTTTAGGGTTTACAGGAGACTTGATTATACATGGGATCCCAGGTCCAAGGAGAGATCCCCAGATTGTTCTCTGGACAGAGGAGAGGGTGCCTGAACCGACCTTGGCCCATAACCATACTGATGAATATTTTGCTTATCACCATAGATCCTTCATCTGGCGAAGGACGGCGATACAGATGGAGACCCACATTGGAGCACCGGACTGAGCCCCCCAAAGTCCAAATGAGGAGCAGAAGGAAAGAGAACGTGAGCAAGGAAGGCAAGATCAGAGGGAACCTTCATCCGACGATGGATGGCGATATAGATGGAGACCCACATTGGAGCACCGGACTGAGCCCCCCAAAGTCCAAATGAGGAGCAGAAAGAGGAAGAACATGAAAAAGGAAATCAGGACTGCGAGGGATGCTATCACCCACTGATACAAGGGGACGGATCTAATGAGAGTTTACCAAGGCCAGTTGGACTGGGACTGAACTAGGATGTGATCTCACCAGATTCTCGGAATTTGGCCGGATTCTCTGAATGTGGCTGGCCCGAAGTCTTTCTGAAAAGCCATTGACTATGACACTGGGACTTGTTTCCTCTGCATGTACTGGATTTTGGGGATCCAGTCTGTTTGGATACTCACTTTCCTGGACATGGAGGGAGGGGGGAGGAACTTGAACTTCCCACAGGGCAGGAAACCCTGACTGCCCTAAGGGACGAAGAGGGAGGAGGAGAGGGAGTGGGGGGAGTGGGAGGGTGTTGGGAAGAGGGGCAGAAATGGAAACTTTTATAATTTAATAAAATTACTTTCAAAAAACCTTATATTAGTCCATTATTCTAGCATATGTTAGCCACATGGCTTGGTAACTTTTTCAGCAAGGCAGTCGCATCTTACTTCTTCGGTGTCTGGGCCAGAACTCCCAAGGAATGGGCTTCCTTCTTCCCGGATTTCTCTTGGTCTCATTGACCCACCTCTACTTTATGTCTGGTTCTCACACCTATACTTGCTGCCTGGCTACTGGTCAATCAGCGTTTATTTAAAATATAATTGGCAGAAGACAGATCATGGTCTCACACCAGTACTCCAATGTTTAAATACACAACATTTTCTTTATCTATTCTTCAGTTTAGTGGCATTTAGATTGTTTCCAGATTCTGGGTATTAAAAATAATGCTCCCATGAACATAGTTGAACAGATGTTCTTGTAGTATGAGCATCTTTTGGGTGTTTGTGCAAGAGTGGTATGACTGGGCCCTGAGGTAGGTTGATTCCCAGTTTTCTGAAAAATCTCCATACTGATTTACAGAGTGGTTGTACAAGTTGGCATTACCACCAGCAATGGAGGAGTGTTCTCCTTATTCCACATCCTCTCCAGCATTAGCTATCCTAGGTGTTTTAGAACTTACACTTTCTGACTGGTGTAAGATGGCATCTCAGAGTCATTTTGAATTGCATTTTCCAGATGACTAAGGATATTGAACATTTCCTCAAGTGTCTTTTGTCCATTTGAGATTCTTCTGTTGAGAATTCTATGCTTAGATCTGTAATCCATTTTTATCTAGAATTTTTGAAATTTTGATGTCTAATTTCTAGAGGTCTTTATAAATGTGGGAAATCAGTCCTCTATCTGACGTGGGGATTGTGAAGATCTTTTCCAATTCAGTAGGCTTCCTTTTTGTCTTATTGACTGTATCCTTTGCTTTACAGAAGTGTTTCAATTTCAGAAAGTCTCATTTATTTATTATTGCTCTCAGTATCTGTGCTGCTAGTGTTATAGTTAGGAAGTGATCTCCTGTGCCCATTCATTGAAGGATAATTCCCACTTTCTCTTGTACCAGCTTTAGTGTGGTCAGATTTATATTGAGGTCTTTAATCCATTTTTACTTGAATTTTGTGCATGGAAATAGCCATGGATCTGTTTTCATTCTTTTACGTGTTGATATCCAGTTATGTAAGCACCCTTTGTTGAAGATGCTTTCCTTTTTCCATTGTATAATTTTAGTTTCTCTGACAAAAATCACATGTTCATAAGTAGGTAGATTAATATCCGGGACTTCCATTCAATTCCATTGGGCAACCTCTCTGTTTTTATGTCAATACCAAGAAATTTTCCCTACTCTAGTTCTATATTAGAGTTTGATGTCAGGGATGGTGATGCCTCCAGACGTCATTTTGTTGTATGGGATTTTTTTGACCCTCCTGGTTTTTTTTGTCCCATATGAAGTTGAGTGTTACTCTTTTAAGGTCTGTGAAGAATTGTCTTGGGATGTTAATGGGGATTCCTTTGAGTCTATACATTGCTTTTGGTAGGATTACCATTTTTATTATTTTGATCCTACCTATTCAAAAGCATGGGAGATCTTTCCATTTTCTGATATCTTCTTCAATGTCTTTCTTCAAAGACTTAATATTCTTGTCAAACAGGTCTTTCACTTCCTTGATTAGTGTAACCACAAGACATGTTATGTCACTTGTGGCTATTATGAAGGATGATTTTTTTTCTCAGCTTCTTTATAATTTGTAATAGGAGGGCTATTGTTTTTTTTAGTGTATCTTTTATCCTGCCACATTACTGAAGGTTATAGGAGTTCCATAATAGAGCTTTTGGGTCACTCATATATACTTTCATATCATCTGAAAATAGTGGAAGTTTGACTTCTTCTTTTCCAATTTGTATCCCATTGATCTCCTTTTGTTCTCTTCTTGTTCTAGCCAGAACTTCAAGAACAATTTTGAATAGATATAGAGAGAGTGGACAATCTTGTCTTGGTCCTGATTTTAGTGAAATCCTATTGAGTTTCTCTCCATTTAATTTGATGTTGGCTGTCAACTAGTTGTATATTGTTTTTATTATGTTTTCATATATTCCTTGTATCCCTGCATTCTGTGGTGACAGAGAAAGAAACAATTACTTTATTATTTACCTCAAAAGCTAATATTTTCAGAAAACTTAAAAGACACACTAACCTAAACTTTTATATATAAAAAAGAATCAGTCAAGTCTACTTTAAACCTTTAGGGTGCATACCCACTCATCAATAGTTTCTTATATCAGCAGACTGAGGGCAAAACTGGGTATAGAAAATCAATCATCACCTTTTGGTCATCAAACAATCCTAGCATGAAAGGCCTGTCAGATAATTATAATTGGGCTACTTTCTTCTACTTCTCTGATGTTAATGAGTTCCTCAATCAACTGTGTGCCTTTCTAAAACTTTAGATTGTCTTCTTGGGTATTTTTACCTCAAAGCTATTTGACAAAACTATCTTAGTCTAACTTTAAGTTATTTACAAAGCTGTGTTTAAGCTATGATGTACGCTATAGACTATGAACAAATCTATCAACATTAAGGTTACCAGAGCTTGAACTACCTGGTCTAGTGGAACTCAGTCGCTTTTCTTAATCATTAACATAAGCCACATTAAAAAGTGGTACATAGTTCTAGACAGAGAATTGTCAATAAATGAATATCAAATAGGTGAGAAATACTTCAAGAAATGTTCAGCATCCTTAGGCATTAGGAGAATGTAGATTAAGTATATTTTCAGATTTCATCTTACAACCCTTAGAATGGCTGAGATCAAAACCACAGGTGACATAAGAGACCTGTATCCAGGATGGACCACCAGCATCACCCACTGGATTCTTTCACTCCAAGACCCACTCTGCTGCCAACCCAATGCACTTGTGCATCCTCCCCATGGCCAACAATGCCTGCAACCTCAGGAGACTACACAGACATAGGAACAACTCAAACCAGTTGGAAAAACAGATGCTTAAATGCCAGTGTGAGAATACATTCAACAACAGAAAGGGAAAATTGGCACCACCAGAACTAGAAGTTCTACAACAGCAAGACCTGAACATTACAATGCAGAAGAAACACAAGAAAACAACCTCAAAATAACTTTATAAAGATTATGGAAGCCCTCAAAAAGTAAATGAAAACTTAACATAAAAATTGAGGAAAAGACAAGTAAAAAATTGGAAGTCAATAACTCCCCTTTAAAAAGCCAAGAAGAAACAATCAAACATGTAAAAAAAAACTGACTAAGACGTGAAAATTGAAATAGAACCTGTAAAGTAAACACAAACTGGGGAAATCTGGGTAAGTGAACTACGGTTGCAAGCATGACAACCAAACTACAATAGATGGAAGAAAGAATCTCAGGCATTAAAGATGTTAGAGGAAAAAGATTCATTGGTCAAAGTAAATATTAAAACCAATAAATTTCTAACAAAAACATCCAGTAAATCTGGGAGACCATGAAAATACCAAACCTAAGAATAATACAGATAGAAAAAGAAAAATCCCAGTTCAAGGGCACAGAAAATATGTTCAAACACATTACAGAAGAAAACATTCCCAACCTAAAGAAACACAGGCCTAGAAAAGTACAAGAAGCTCACAGAACCCTAAAGAGACTCAAGAGATACAGTCCCCTTGATACATAATAATCAAAACACTAAACATACAGAATAAAGAAAGAATATTAAGAGCAACAAAGAAAAAAGTCCAAGTCACATATAAAGGCAGACCTATCAAAATTATACTCTACTTTTCAATGAATATTCTACAAACCAGAATGTTCTTGGCAGATGTTTTGCAGAGACCATGGATAGCAGTCCAGACAGCAAAGTTTTCAATCACCACAGATGGAGAAAACAAAATATTCCATGATAAAACCACATTTACACAATACCTACCCAAAAATGGAGCCCTAGAGAAAGTACTAGAAGGAAAACTACAACCCAAGAAAGTTAGCTTTAAACCATTAAAAACCATTAAAAACGTGGCTAATAACAATCTCAACCCAAATAAAGGAAACACACACACACACACACACATAGTAACACCACCACCACCAAAACCAGAAAGGTAGCATGAATTATCAATCACTGGTCATTCATACCTCTTAAAAGCAATGGACTCAATTCTTGTGACCAGGATCTATCCCTGGCTTTTTGGAGCCCAGTCCCTATGGTGGAATGCCTTGTTCAGGCTTGATATAGGGGAAGGGCCTTGGTCCTGCCTCAACTTCATGTGCCAGCCTTCCTTGAGACCCCCGTGGGAGGCCTTACACTTTCTGGGATGCCTATAGGCGTTAGGGGGTTGGAAGTGGGAGAGAATGGGAGAAGGATAGGGAGGAGCAACTGTGGTTGGTGTGTAAAATGAATAAAGAAGTTGGAAATCTTTGCTCACGTTCTCTTTCCTTCTGCTTCTCGTTTGGACCTAGAGAGTTAAGTCCAGTGTTCCAATGTGGGTCTCTGTCTCTATCTCCATCCATCAAATGCAGACAGGAAGGACTTGGTCCTGCAGCAACATAAGGTGCCAGACTTTGTCAACTCCCCATGGGAGTCATTACCTGTTGCTAGGAGTGAATGGGACATTACTGGGGGGGGTGGTAAATAGGGGAGCAAGAGGAGGAGTGGGAGGGAGAAATTTGGTTGGAATGAAAATGATTTTTTTTAAAAAAAAAAAGGATGCTTTTTCTAAAGAAATTTGAAGAAATCTCACACCAATGACTTAATAGTACACCTGAATAGTACATGAGGAACAGATGGCAGGAAATAATCAAATTGAGGGCTGAAATCAATAAAGTATAAAGAAAAAGAAAGGTGCAAAGAAACAATGAAACAAAGAGTGAGTTCTTTAAAAAAATCAGCAAGATAGACAAACTCTCATCCTAACTAACCAAAACGAAGAGAGAATATCCAAATTAACAAAATCAGAAACAAAAAGGACAAAATAAAAACAGACACTGAGGAAATTCAGTGAAGCATTGGGTCATACTTCAAAAACCTATACTCCATAAAATTGTAAAATCTGAAAGAAAAGGAAAATTATTGGCATAAGTACCACATACCAAAATTAAACCAAGACTGACTGGATAGATAATTTAAGGATGTCTATAGTGCCTAATGAAAGAGATGCAGCCATTGAAACTCCCACACCAATAAAAAAGAAAAAAGAAAAAAAAACCACCCAGGGCTAAATGGTTTTAGCAAAGAAATCTACCAGAATTTCAAAGAGAAACTAATAGCAATACTCCTCAAATAGTTCCACATAATAGAAAGAGAAAGAACATTTCCAATTTCTTTTTATGAGGCCACAGCTCTACTGATAACCAAACCACAGAAATATGCAACAAAGAAAGAGAAATATGCACCAATCTTCCTCATGAACAATGATGCAAATGTAATAAAATATTGGCAACCTGAATAAAAAAAACCACATTCACTATAATCAAGTAGGCATCATTCCAGATGTGCAGGGATGATTCCACAGATAAAAATCTCTCAAGGATGTCCACCATATAAGAGAAGTGGATGGGAGGTAGGAAGTGGGGAAGTGAAGAGAGGAGAGGGAGGAGCAGAAACTGTGGTTCGTATGTCAAATAAATGAAAAAACAATAAAACCCTCAAATGACAGTTCATGCAGTGAAGAATATGGATGGAGCAAGAGGAACTCTCCTCCATTGCTGGTGGGAGTGCACACTTCCACAGCCACTATGGGAATCAATATGCCAGTGCCTCAGAAAATTGAAACTCAACCTACATCAAGAACTTGCTATATATACCCAAAGGACTCTTCTTCCTGCCACAGGGAGACTTCCTCAACCATGTTCATTGCTGTTCTATTTGTAATAGCAAGAAACTGGAACCAAGTTAAATGTCTGTGAAAAGAAGAATGGATAATAAAAATAATGTACAATTACAAAATGGAAGATTACTCAGCTTTTTAAAGATGTGAAATTGACAGGCTAATGGGTTGATATAGAAGAAAAGTTACCTTAGTATGGTAACCCACACCCAGAAAGATAAATATAGTAGGTGCACACTTAAAGATGTAAATTTTCCTTTATGTAAATGATAACCTATGGTAGATGGTAGCACAAGTTTTCATTGCCACCATGAGGGAGACAGAGGGACCTCTGTGCATTCCAGGCCAGCTTAACCTGGAATATTAAGAGCAGCAAAAGAAAAAGTTCAAGTCACACATAAACACAGACCTAACAAAATTATACCCTACTTTTCAACTGAGACTCTACAAGCCAGAATGTCCTTGACAGATGTTTTGCAGATGCTAAGAGACCATGGATGCCAGCCCAGACTAATATAAACAGAAAAGTTTTCAATCACCACCAATGGAGAAAACAAAATGTTCCATGATAAAACCACATTTACACAATAACTACCCACAAATAGAGCCCTACAGAAAGTACTAGAAGGAAAAAACTGCAACCCAAGAAATGTAACTACAACCACAAAAACATGGCTAATAGACAATTTCAACCCAAAGAAAGGAACACACACACACAAATATAGTAACAACAACAACAACAACCCCCAAAAAGCAACAGGAATTATCAACCACTGATCATTGATATCTCTTAATAGCAATGGACTTAATTCTTAGGACCAGGATTTATCCTTGGTACATGAGCTGGATATGTTTCCTGATACTGCTGAATCAGGAATACCCCTCTTAAGGAGTCATACCTCTGCATGCTTCTAACAAACAGAGCCCACCCAAGAAAATGCCACTACCAAACCATGCTTAATTCTGTTCTTTTGTGTCTAGGATTCCTTTTTAAGCTATCTCGGGTTTTACATGGATTTAGTCTATCATGTTGGCGCCAATTTGTCATAAGGAGGTTGCTAGTTACTTCCTGGCAGCTTAACCCTGAAATAATCACACAGAAACTATATTATATAAAACACTGCTTGGCCCATAAGTTCTAGCTTCTGATTTAGTAACTCTCACATCTTAATATAACCCATTTCTAGTAATCTGTGTATTAACACATGGCTGTGGCTTACTGAGTAAAGTTCCATCCAGCTCTAGTGGGGCTACATGGCTTCTCTCTGACTCTGCCTCCTTTCTTCCAGCATCCAGTTTAGCTTTCCCCGCTTACATAAGTTCTGTCCTAACTATGGGCCAAGGCACTTTTTTTATTAACCAATGGTATTCACAACATACAGAAGGGAATCCCACACCATTTAACAATAACTTTGACCAACGAATCTTTAACTCTATTGCATCTTCAATGCCTGGTATTCTGTCTTCTATCTCTTGTACTCTGTTGATATCTCTAGTTCCTGATCATGTACCCAGATTTTCTATTTCCAGAATAACCACAGTTTGTGGTTTCTTTATGGGCACTCTTTCAATTTTCAAGTCTTGAAGCATTTCCTTGATGTGTTTGATTGTTTTATCTTGGCTTTTTTATAAATGATTTATTGATTTCTTCCAATTTTTTCTTATCCTCCATTTCTTTAAGGTAATTTTTCAGTTACTCTTTAATGATCCCCATTGTCTTCATAAAATTATTTTTGAGGTTGTTTTGTTGTGCTTCATCTGTGTTGTGATGTTCAGGACTTGCTTTTTAAACACACTAGGTTCTGCTGGTGCCATAATTCCTCTTTATGCTCTTGAATGTATTCTTACATTGTCCTCCCTAAACATCTCTTCCTCCAATCAATGCAAGGGGTGCTTGTGCCTACTCAGGCCTCCACTGAAGGGTTGCTGTGACTCTTTCACCAATCCTTGCAGGTAGGTCCTGTGTCCTGGTGGCCACACCCCCTCTAATAAATGCAAATAGAGCCTCTGCCTCTGGGCTTTGCTGGTGCCCTGGTGGATGTCTGGGAGGAGGATGCTTGGCTCCATGGTTTGAGGGAGCACACTGGGATTTACAGGGTGCAGACTATGAAGAGGTAGTGCACAGTGCCTGGAGGAGTATTAGGTGCTGATGGGTTGATGGGGCTGCAAGGGGAGGGGAATGATGATGGGCTGTGCCCCGGGGCCTAAGACCTAGAGAGTAGGGGTGTCCAGGCAGGATACTAGTTCCTCACCACTTCCTACAACAGGTGCAGGCGATACTTCTGTCTCTGGGGGACTCGAACTTGTACACCCACTTTGGAAATCAGTATGGAAGTTTCTCAGAAAAGAATGGGAATCAACTTACCTCAAGACCCAGAAATACCACACTTGGGCATGTACCCAAGGGATGCTCAACCATACCACATGGATATTTGTTCAGCAATGCTTATTGTATTTGTAGCACAATAGGCAGAACCTATAAACAACTTAGATGCCCCTCAAAAGGAGAATGGATAAAGAAAATGTGACACATTTATACCGTGGAGTATTAGTAAGTTGTTGAAAACAATCACACATCATGAAATTGGCAGGCAAATGGATAGAACTAGAAAAAATTTTTCCTGAGTGAGGTAACACAGCCCAGAAATACAAACACTGCATATACTAACTTACAAGCGGATATTAGTGATCTAATGCAAAGAATTATAAAGCTACAATCAGTCTCAGAGAAGCTAGGATGCATGGAGGGCCCTAATAGAGAAACATGGACCAAACTAGGAAGAGGAAATAGATGAGATCTTCTGGGTAAATTGGGGGCAAGTGGTAGAGTGGAGGGTATGGGGGATAAAAACAGGAGAGAACTGAATGGGCAAGTTACAGGAGGGATGGACTGGAAGAGCAATGAAAGAGATATCTTAATAGATGAAGCCATTTTGGGGTTAGAGAGAAACCTGGCTAGGGAAATTCCCAGAAATCCACAGAGTAACCCCAGCTGAGACTCCTGCCAGTGGTGGAGAAAGTGCCTAAACTGGTCTTTTCCTGTAAACAGATTGGTGCCTACCCTAATTGTCACTGTAGAACCTTCATCCAGTAACTGATAGAAGCAGATTCAGAGATCCACAGACAAGCACTGGGCCAAGTTCAGGGAGTCCAATCGAAGAAAGGGAGGAGGGTTTTATGTGCAAGGCAAGGTCGAGATGGAGACAGGGAATCCCACAGACAGCTGATCCAAGCTCCTGGGACCTCATGGACTCTGGATCAGAATATGGGAAGTGTAGTATGGATTCTAAATGGTATTAATAATGAAAACACAGAGTCAGCTATGAGAGGTGAAAGCTGAAAGGTCAGAGAAACAGAATGTGCAGTCACAGGAGAGTTGTTACCTCTACCAATACTCAGACCAAATGGGCAATCCTGTCCTCAGACTAATCTCAGACTGCTTCAGACTGCCCTGAATTCCTGTCTCCTCCTGCCTTATATTCCTCTCTCTACCCAGTCATGTCACTCCTGTCTCTACCTCCCTAGTGCTGGGACTGAAGGAGTGGGATCCCAAGTGCTGAGATCACCTTTGTGTGAGCTCTGTTTCTCTTTTAGACAGATTCAGTCTCTTGTAGAACAGGGTGGCCTTCAACTAACAGAGTTCCCCCTGCCTCTGTCTCCTGAGTTCTGGGATTAAAGGGTGTGCCACCACTCCACTCCCTGGCCTCTAGTGGCTTCGCTCTGTACTCTGATATTCAGGCAAGCTTTATTTGTTTAAACAAAAGCAAAATATCACTACCAGGGAGCCTGATCGGGACAGAGCTAAGCCCTCTGCGTGTGTGCAACAGTTGTGTGACTTTGTCTGATTGCAGGGTCCCTGACATTGGGACCAGGAACTATCCCTGGTGCATAAACTGGCTATTTGGAACCCACTTCCTGTGGTGGGACGACTTGTTCAGGCTTGATGTAGGGGGAGTGCCTTGGTCCTGCCACAAATGTAGGGGGAGGGCCTTGGTCCTGCCACAACTTCATGTGCCAGCTTTCCTTTACTCCTCATGGGAGGCCTTACATTTTCTGGGATGCCTATGGAGGTTAGGGAGTGGAAAGAGGGAGACAATGGGAGTAAAATAGAGAGGGGGAACTATGGTATGTAAAATGAATAGAAAGTTTAAATTCTTTTTTTTTTACTTTTTTTTTACTTTTTTTTTGAAAGTAATTTTATTAAATTCTAAAAAGTTTCCATTTACGCCCCTCCTCCCAACGCCCTCCCACTCCCCCCCCTCCCTCTCCTCCTCCCTCTTTGTCCCCAAGGGCAGTCAGGGTCTCCTGCCCTGTGGGAAGTCCAAGTTCCTCCCCCCTGCCTCCAGGTCCAGGAAGGTGAGCATCCAAACAGACTGGATCCCAAAAATCCAGTATATGCAGAAGACACCAGTCCCAGTGTCATTGTCAATGGCTTCTCAGAAAGACTGCAGGCCAGCCACATTCAGAAAATCCGGCCACATTCAGAGAATCTGGTTGGATCACATGCTCGTTCAGTCACGGTCCATCTGGCCTTGGTAAACTCTCATTAGATCCGACCCCTTGTATCAGTGGGTGATAGTATCCCTCGCAGTCCTTCGTCATTTTCTTCCTCCTTCTGCTCCTCATTTGGATCTTGGGGGGCTCAGTTCGGTGCTCCAACGCGGGCCTCCATCTGTATCGCCATCCAACGCCAGATGAAGGATCTATGGTGATAAGCAAAATATTCATCAGTATGGTCCCGGGCCAAGGCCGGTTCAGGGACCCCCTCCTCTGTCCAGAGAACAATCTGGGGATCTCTCCTTGGACCTGGGATCCCAAATATAATCAAGTTTCCTGTAAACTCTAAAATGACTCCCTTAGTTGAAATATATTCTTCCCTGATCCCACATTCATCCTTCCTCCCTTCCCCCCATCTCGGTCAACCGAGCTTTCTCCATTCCTCCCCTACTCCCTTCTCTCTAACCCTCTCCCCTTCCAACAACCCTCCCACCCCCCCACCCCCCATGCACCCAAGGTTACCTGGGACTCTTGACTATTTCCTACCTCCTGGCGGATAGCTAAATAATCATCAGGTTCGTCTTCTTATTTAGCTTCTCTAGGATCACGAATAATAGGCTCAAAGACCTTAAATTATGGTTAGAATCCACTTATGAGTGAATACATACCGTGTTCCTCTTTTTGGGTCTGGCTTACCTCACTCAGTAAAGCGTTTTCTATGTCCATCCATTTGCATGCAAAATTCAAGATGTCATTATTTTTTACCGCTGAGTAAAACTCTAATGTGTATATGTTCCACACATTTCTTAACCATTCTTCTATTGAGGGGCACCTAGGCTGTTTCCAGGTTCTGGCTATTACAAATAGTGCTGCTATGAACATAGTTGAACAAACACTTTTGTAGTATGTTTGGGAATCTCTAGGGTATATTCCCAAGAGAGGAATTGCTGGGTCCTGAGGGAGGTTGACTCCCAGTTTCCTGAGAAACCACCACACTGATTTCCAAAGTGGCTGCACAAGTTTGCATTCCCACCAACAATGGATGAGTGTTCCCCTCATTCCACATCCTCTCCAGCATAGGCTATCATTGGTGTTTTTAACTTTAGCTATTCTGACAGGTGTAAGATGGTATCTCAAAGTGGTTTTGATTTGCATTTCCCTGATCGCTAAGGAGGTTGAGCATGACCTTAAGTGTCTTCTGGCCATTCGAAGTTCATCTGTTGTGAATTCTCTGTTCAGATCAGTACCCCATTTTTTAATTGGGTTAATTAGAGTTTTAGTGTCTAGTTTCTTGAGTTCTTTGTATATTCTGGAGATCAGACCTTTGTCTGATGAGGGGTTGGTGAAGATCTTCTCCCAGTCAGAAGGCAGCCTTTTTGTCCTACTGACAGTGTCCTTTGCTTTACAGAAGCTTCCCAGTTTCAGTAGATCCCATTTATTCATTGTTTCTCTTATTGTCTGTGCTGCTGGGGTCCTACTTAGGAAGAGGCCTCCTGTGCCTAAATCTTGTAGACTACTTCCCACTTTCTCTTCTATCAGGTTCAAAGTGGACGGATTAATGTTGATGTCTTTAATCCATTTGGACTTGATTTTTGTGCATGGTGATAGATATGGATCTACTTTCAATTTTTTTACAGGTTGACATCCAGTTATGCCAGCACCATTTGTTAAAGATGCTTTCCTTCTTCCATTGTATACCTTTAGCTCCCTTGTCGAAAATTAGGTGTTCATAGGTTTGTGGGTTAATATCTGGGTCTTCTATTCGATTCCATAGGTCGACTTCTCTGTTCTTATGCCAATACCAAGCTGTTTTCAATACTGTAGCTCTATAATAGAGTTTGAAGTCAGGGATGGTAATGCCTCCAGAAGTTCTTTTATTGTATAAGATTGTTTTGGCTATCCTGGGTTTTTTGTTTTTCCATATAAACTTGATTAATGTTCTCTCAAGGTCTGTGAAGAAGTTTGATGGGATTTTGATGGGGATTGCATTGAATCTGTAGATTGCTTTTGGTAGAATTGCCATTTTTACTATGTTGATTCTCCCAATCCAAGAGCAGGGGAGGTCTTTCCATTTTCTGGTATCCTCCTCAATTTCTCTTTTCAAAGGCTTAAAGTTCTTGTCAAATAGGTCTTTCACATCCTTGGTTAGAGTGACCCCAAGATATTTTATGGTGTTTGTGGCTATCGTGAAAGGTGATGTTTCTCTGATTTCCCTCTCCGTTTCTTTATCCTTTGTGTATAGGAGTGCCACTGATTTTTTGGAGTTGATCTTGTATTCTGCCACGTTACTAAAGGTGTTTATCAGCTGTAGGAGTTCTTTGGTAGAGTTTTTGGGGTTGCTTATGTACACTATCATATCGTCAGCAAATAACGAAAGTTTAACTTCATCCTTTCCAATTCGAATCCCCTTGATCCCCTTATGTTGTCTTATTGCTATTGCTAGAACTTCAAGCACTATATTGAAGAGGTATGGAGAGAGTGGACAGCCTTGTCGTGTTCCTGATTTTAGCGGAAAAGCTTTGAGTTTCTCTCCATTCAATTTGATGTTAGCTGTCGGCTTGCTGTATATTGCTTTTATTATATTTAGGTATGATCCTTGTATCCCCAGTCTCTCCAACACCTTTATCATAAATGGGTGTTGAATTTTGTCAAACGCTTTTTCAGTATCCAATGAAATGATCATATGATTTTTTTCTTTCAGTTTACTTATATGATGGATTACATTGATAGATTTGCGTATGTTGAACCATCCCTGCATCTCTGGGATGAAGCCTACTTGATCATAATGGATGATTTTTCTAATGTGTTCTTGGATTCGGTTTGCCAGTATTTTATTGAGAATTTTCGCGTCGATGTTCATGAGTGAGATTGGCCTGTAATTCTCTTTCTTGGTTGTGTCTTTGTGTGGTTTTGGTATTAGGGTGACTGCAGCTTCATAAAAGGAGTTTGGCAGTGAGTTTTCTTTTTCTATATTGTGGAATACATTAAGGAGTATAGGTATTAGCTCTTCCTGGAAGTTCTGGTAGAATTCTGCATTGAAACCATCTGGTCCTGGCCTTTTTTTGGTAGGGACATTTTTGATAACAGCTTCTAGTTCTTCACGACTAACAGGTCTATTTAGATTGTTCGCCTGGTCTTGGTTCAACTTTGGTATATGGTACTTATCTAAAAAAATGTCCATTTCTTTTACATTTTCCAACTTTGTGGCATATAAACTTTCGTAGTAAGATGTAATGATTCTCTGAATTTCCTCCGTGTCTGTGATTATGTCCCCCTTTTCATTTCTGATCCTATTAATTTGCAAGTTCTCTCTCTGCCGTTTGATTAGTTTGGATAGGGGTTTGTCAATCTTGTTAATTTTCTCCAAGAACCAGCTTTTTGCTTCATTGATTCTTTGAATTGTTTTCTGTGTTTCTATTTTGTTGATTTCAGCCCTCAGTTTAATTATTTCCAGTCTTCTACTCCTCCTGGGTAAATCAGCTTCTTTTTTTCTAGAGCTTTCAAGTGTGTTGTTAAGTCTCCAATGTGTGCTTTCTCTGTTTTCTTTAGGTGGGCACTTAGTGCTATGAACTTTCCTCTTAGCACTGCTTTCATTGTGTCCCATAGGTTTGAATACGTTGTGTCTTTGTTTTCATTATATTCAAGGAAGACTTTAATTTCTTTCTTTATTTCTTCCTTGACCCAGGGGTGATTTAGTAGTTGACTGTTCAACTTCCATGAGTTTGTTGGCTTCCTGGGTCTACCATTGTTGTTGAATTCTAATTTTAATCCATGGTGATCTGACAAGACACAGGTGGTCACTAATATTTTTTTGTATCTGTGGAAGTTTGCTTTGTTACCAAGTATGTGGTCAATTTTCGAGAAGGTTCCATGGGCTGCAGAGAAGAAGGTATACTCTTTCCTATTTGGGTGGAGTGTTCTATAGATGTCTGTTAAGTCCATTTGATTCAGTACCTCCAGTAAATCTCTTATTTCTCTGTTAGGTTTCTGTCTGATTGACCTGTCCATTGGTGAGAGAGGAGTGTTGAAGTCTCCTACTATTAGTGTGTGTGGTTTGATGACTGCCTTGAGTTCTAGAAGAGTTTCTTTTACATATGTGGGTGCCTTTATATTAGGGGCATAGATATTCAAGATTGAGACTTCTTCCTGATGAATTGTTCCTGTTATGAGTATGAAATGTCCATCTCCATCTCTTCTGATTGATTTTAGTTTGAAGTCGATTTTGTTAGATATTAGAATGGCCACACCTGCTTGTTTCTTAGGTCCATTTGCTTGGAAAACCTTTTCCCAACCCTTTACTCTGAGTAGGTGTCTGTCTTTGTGGTTGAGGTGTGTTTCTTGTAGACAGCAGAATGTTGGATCCTGTTTTCGTATCCAATCTCTAAGTCTGTGCCTCTTTATAGGTGAGTTGAGACCATTGATATTAAGTGATATTAATGACCAGTGATCGATGACTCCGGTCATTTTTTTGGGTAGTAGCGTGTATGTGTTTTCCTTCTTTGAGTTGTGCTTGTGAAGGGTCGCTAGATGTCTGAGTTAATGTAGGCAGTGTTGGAAATGTTGGATTCCTTGGGTTGTGATTTTCCTTCTAGTATTCTCTGTAAGGCTGGATTAGTAGGTACGTATTGTTTAAATTTGTTTTTATCCTGGAATATTTTGTTTTCTCCGTTGATAGTGAACAATAGCTTGGCTGGGTAAAGTAGTCTGGGTTTGCATCCATTGTCTCTTAGTTTCTGCAGTACCTCTATCCAGGACCTTCTGGCTTTCATGGTTTCCATCGAGAAGTCTGTTGTAAGTCTGATAGGTTTACCTTTATAAGTTACTTGACCTTTTTCCTTTGCAGCTCTCAATATCCTTTCTTTAGTCTGAATGCTTTGTGTTTTGATTATTATATGACGAGGGGATGTTTTTTTCTGATCCAGTCTATTCGGTGTTCTGTATGCTTCTTGAACCTTCATAGGAATATCGTTCTTTAGGATGGGAAAGTTTTCTTCTATAATTTTGTTGAGTATATTTTCTGGACCTTTGAAATGCAATTCTTCTCCTTCTTCTACTCCTATTATTCTTAGATTTGGTTTTTTTATTGTGTCCCACAGTTCCTGAATGTTTTGTGATGAGAATTTGTTGGATTTGCTGTTTTCTTTGGACAGAGTGTTTAATTTCTCTATGGTGTCCTCAGAGTCTGAGATTCTTTCTTCTATCTCTTGTATTCTATTGGTTAAGCTTGTTTCTGAAGTCTCTGTTCGTTTACCCAGATTTTCCATAGCCAGCTAGCCCTCGGTTTGTGATTTCTTCATTGACTCCATTTCAGTTTTCAAATCTTGAACTGTTTCTATTACCTGTTTGATTGTTTTTTCTTGGTTTCCCAGAATTTCATTTACGGATTTACTCATTTCTTCAAACTTTTTGGTATATTTCTCTTCCATTTCTTTACTCATTTCCTCAATTTTTTTGTTATACTTATCTTCCATTTCTTTACGGCAGATTTTCACCTCCTGTTTAAGTTCCTCTATTATTTTCATAAAGAAGCGCTTAGAGTCGATTTCTTCTATTTCTTCTGGAGTAGGGTGTTCAATTCTTCTAGTTTCGAGCTCCCTGGATTCTGGCGATGTCATGTTGCCTTTCAGGTTGTTGGAGGAATTCTTGCATTGGCGCCTGCCCATCTTCCCCACTCTGGATGAAACTCCTCAGCACTTTCTGGATAGAACTCCTCAGCACTCTCTGGGTAGGACTTCACAGCACTCTCTGGATAGAGCTCCTCAGTCCTCTCTGGGAAGAACTCCTCAGCAGGGCAACAGGGCTAGCTGGTCTTCCCAGGACCCAGGAGACAAAGGGCCCGCAGCAGTGGGGGGAGGGGAGGGGTCCCTTGGAACACCGAAGACCCTGCCGCAGAAGCTGAGGGGGGAAGGGCTGTGCTCCCTTCCCGGACAGGCAGGCAGGCTGCTCAGGCTAGCACCCACTCACCTCTCTGGGAAGAACTGCTCAGCAGGGCAACAGGGCTAGCAGGTCTTCCCAGGACTCAGGAGACAAAGGGCCCGCAGCAGTGGGGGGAGGGGAGGGGTCCCTTGGAACACCGAAGACCCTGCTGCAGAAGCTGGGGGGGGCTGTTCTCTCTTCGTGGGCAGGCAGGCTGCCCCGGTGAGCACCCACTCACCTCTCTGGGAAGAACTGCTCCGCAGGGCAACAGGGCTAGCTGGTCTTCCCAGGACTCAGGAGACCAAGTTTAAATTCTTAATGAAGATGGGAAGGACTTGATCATTCCCCAACATAATGTGCCAGACTTTGTCAACTCTTCATGGGAGCCCTTACTGTTTCTAGGGGTGAATGGGGCTTGGATGTGGGGGCGGGTAATGAGGGGAGCAAGAGAAGGGGTGGGAGGGAGAAATTTGGTTGGAATGCAAAATTAAATCTTAAAAAATTATTTTTTAAAAGAAAGGGATTTGTAGAAATTTCACACTAATGACTTAACAGCACACCTCAAAGCTCTAGAACAAAAAGAATCGAACCAAACCATGAGGAGTAGATGGCAGGAAATAATCTAATTGAGGGCTGAAATCAATAAAGTAGAAAGAAAAACTACAGTACAAAGAATCAATAAAACAGTGAGTTCTTTTTTAAAAATCAACAAGATAGATAAACCTTCATCCTAACTAACCAAAATGCAGAGAGAATATCCAAGTTAACAAAATCAGAAACAAAAAGGATGACATAAAAACAGACACTGAGGAAATCCAGTGAATCATTAGGTCATACATTGAAAATTTGTACTCTACAAAATTGAAAAATCTGAAAGAAAAGGACAATTATCTGGATAAGTACCACATACCAATATCAAACCAAGACCAGATAAACAATTTAAGGATGCCTATAGCCCCTAAGGAAAGAGAAGAAGCCATTGAAAGTCTCCCAACCAAAAAAAGTTCAGGGTAGATGGTTTCAGCACAGAATTCTACCAGAATATCAAAGAAGAACTAATAACAATATTCTTCAAATAGTTCCACATAATAGAAAGAGAAGGAACATTGCCTAATTGTTTTTATGAGGCCACAGCTACCCTGATACCCAAACCACACAAGGATGCAACAAAGAAATTGAATTTTGAACCAATCTCCCTCATGAACATTGATGCAAATATAATAAAATATTGGCAACCAGAATCCAAGAACACCTGAAAAAACCTCATTCATCATGATCAAGTAGGCTTCATCCCAGAGACGTAAGAATGGTTGAACAAATAAAAATCTGTCAGTGTTTTCTGCCATATAAACAAAACAAAACATGATCTTTTCATTAGATGCTAAAAGGTCCTTGAAAAAATCCTAGATCCCTTCATGATAAAGGTCTTGGGTAGATCAGGGATTCAAGAGACATTGCTAAACATGATAAAGACAATATAGAGCGAGGAGACACTCAACATCCAACTAAATGGAGATAAACTCAAAGTGATTCTACTAAAATCAGGAAAGACGGGTTCTACTCTTCTCCATTCCTATTCAACATAGTACTCAAAGTTCTAGCTGGAACAATAAGACAACTTAAGGGTGTCAAGAGGATACAAATTAAAAAGGAAGAAGACAAATTTTTACTATTTGCACGTGATATAATAGTATATATAAGTGATCCCCAAAATACTACCATAAAACTCCAAAGGGTGATAAATACCTTCAGTAATGAGGCTGGTCATATGATTAACTAAAAAAATTAGTAGACCTCTTATGTACAAATGATAAATAGGCTGAGAAAGAAATCAGAGAAGCAACACCGATTAAAATAGCCACAAATGATATAAAATATCTTGGAGAAACTCTAACCAAACAAATGAAAGACCTGTATGACAAGAACGTTAAATCTCAGAAGAAATTGGAGAAGATATCAGAAAATAGAAGGATCTTTCATATTCATGTATCTGTAGGATTAATATAGTAAAAATGGAAATCATACTAAAAGCAATCTACAGATTCGGTGTGATCCCCATCAAAATTCCAACATAATTCTTCAAAGACCTTGAGAGAATAGTACTGAATTTCATGTGGAAAAAAACAGGTAGTTGAAACAATCCTGTATAATAAAATATTTCTGTAGGTATCACCATCTCTGCCTTCAAGCTCTGTAATACAGTAATAGTAATAAAAACAACACGATATTGGCATAAAAAAGAGAAGTGGATGAATTGAATCAAATTGAAGACACTGACTTAAATCCATACACCTATGAAGAGCTGATTTTTGACAAAGAAGCCAAAATTACACAATGAAAAACATGAAGCATCTTCAATAAATGAAGCTGGTATAACTGGATGTCAGCATGCAGAAGAATGAAAATAGATCCGTATCTATTGACCTGCACAAAACTCAACTCCAAGTGGAATAAAGACTTCAACATAAATCCAACCATGCCAAAACTGACAGAAGAGAAAGCAGGAAGTAGCATTGGACACATAGCACTGGAGACAACTTCTTGAAGAGAAGCACAGTAGCACAGACACCACAATCAACAGTTAATAAGTACTACTGCATGAAACTGAGAAGCTGCTGTAAGGAAAAGGGCACTGGTAATAAGACAAACTGGCAAGCTAAAGAATTGGAAAAGATATTCATGAACTGAACATCTGACAGAGGGCTGATCTCCAAAATATATTGAGAACTCAAGAAACTAGACATCAAAATACCAAATAATACCATTAAAAATGGGATACAGATCCAAACAAAATTTAAACAGAGAAGAATCTCCAATGACTGAAATGCACTTAAAGAATTGGTAAAAAAATCATATAGTTATCATCCTGGATATTGGAAGTAGACAAGATTTCCAGGCAAAAGTTGGGTGCATGGGAGTGGAGGGGGTGGATGTAAGAGGAGATGGGTAGAGAGACAGGAGAAAGGAAGGATTCGGGAGAGCTTGGAGGAATGGAATGGGTGGGATGGAGGAAGGGTGGATATGGGAGCAGGGAAGTAAATAGCTTAATTAAGGGAATCATTTTAGGGTTTGCAAGAGACTTGACTCTAGAGAGGTTTCCAAGTCCAAGGAGAGGTCCCCAGACTGTTCCTTGGGCAGCAGAGAAGAGGGTGCCTGAACTGGCCTTGTCCCATAGCCACACTGATAAATATCTTGCGTATCACCATAGAACCTTCATCTGGCGATGGATGGAGATAGAGACAGAGACCCACACTGGAGCACTGGACTGAGCTCCCAAGGTCCAAATGAGGAGCAGTAGGAGGGAGAACATGAGTAAGAAAGTCGGAACCACGAGAGGAGCATCCACCCACTGAGACGATGGGACTGATCTAATGGGAGCTCACCGAGGCCAGCTTGACTGGTAATGATGGAGCATGTGATCAAACTGGACCCTCTGAATGTGGCTGTCAATGAAGGCTGACTGAGAAGCCACTGACAATGGCACTGGGTTTTGATTCTCCTGCATGGACTGACTTTGTGAGAGCCTGGTTTGTTTGGATGCTCACCTTTATAGACCTGGATGGAGTGGGGAGGACCTTGTATTTCCCACGGGGCAGGGAACCCTGATTGTTCTTAGGACTAGAGAGGGAGGGGCAGGTAGGGAGGGGGAGGAAAAATAGAGGTGGTGAGGAGGTGGAAATTTTTAATTAATTAATTAATTAAAAGAAATGGTGAAAATTCTTAGTCTTTAGGGAAATGCAATTGAAAATAAAAATGAGAGACCATCTTACACCTGTCAGAAAGAATAAGATCAAAAACACCAATGATAGCTTATGCTGGAGAGAATGCGGGATAAAGGGAAACACTCTTCCACTGCTGGTGGGAATGCAAACTTTTACAGTCACCTTGGAAATCAATATAGATGTCTCTCAAAAAATTGAGGCTTAATCTACCTAAAGAATCAGCTATACCAATCCTGCGCATATAACCAAAGGATTCTCAATCTTACTAGAAATTCATTTGCTCAACTATATTCATAGCATCATTATTTTTAATAACCAGAACCTGGGTAGAATAGAAAAAAATTACCTGAGTGTGGTAAATCACACCCAGAAAGATAAATACAGTAGGTGATCACTTCAAAGTGTAAATTATCCTTTAAGTTAATGATAATTTGTGGGCAATGGTAGAATATGATGTCATTGCCAGCATAAGGGAGACAGGCAGATCTCTGTGCATTCCAGGCCAGCCTAGCCTACATATTGAGTTCTAGGACATGTTGAGATCTACATGTTGAGATTTTCTCTCAGAAAAAAAAAACAAAATAACATAAGTAAATGATAACCAAACTACCATCCCTAGACCCAGAGAGGTTAGGTAAAGGGAGTGGTCTAGGTGAGGATGCATGGATCCCTGGAAAAAAGAGAAATATAGATTTTTAAAGGCAGACTGGGAGAAATTGAGGGATGGTAACAAGGTGGAGAATTAGGTGTGGTGATGTGGTGGAGGGAGAGAGTATGAAAAGAGAAGGTTCCAATTGAGGGCATTTGGGGATTGGTGTGGAAACCTAGTGCACTCAAAACTTCCTGGAATCTATGAAGGTCATTCTAATGGGGACTCCTAGCAATGGGGGATGGATACTGAGTCTCAACTGGCCATTTTTGAAGCCAGCCAAGGCTTCCAGTGGTGGTAATGGTTTCATTTAGTTGAAGTCTTGGAAAAGAGGGTCTGATGGAAATTCTCAAACTAGACTGTTTCTAAGACAAAGGGTTGCACTCTGAAAACTGACAGTGGGGTTCCATTGCTAAGAACAATACCCACAAAACTCAATGAACATGGACAATTTGAACTGCTGCCTATAAGGAATTTATGCCACTGTGTTCTAGGCTCTTCGGTGCAGGAAAGTACCCTGCAGGCTAAGGAAAGATAAAGGTAGACACCAAGCCATGCTCTAAACCTCTGACCTGCAGTTCGTTCTGCCTGCCAAATATGCAGTGGTGACACAAAAAATGGCCGAGTAGCCAACCAATGTCTGATTTGTCATCCTAAGGCCCACTACACGAGAAGGAACCCATAGCTGACACTACATGGCTAACCAAGAATCAGAGATTAGATAGTCCAGAGACCTAGGTTAAGACCAAACACCATTTCACTTAGGAAAAATCACTGAAGTCTTTCCTAATGATATTCTTCTCTACTCATTGATCAGTGCCTTATCCAGTCACTAGAGGCTTCTTCCAACAGCACATGGGAACAGATGCAGAGTTCCACACAAGATGTTATGTTGAGAGAGAGTCTAAATTAGAGGTCTCCACCAAAACGCTTTCACCAGAGCTCAGGAAATCCCATGAAAGAGGAGGTTAAAGAGTGGAGAACCAGAGGGGACGGAAGACACCACCAAAAAATTATACAAGGTGCATATGAGCACACAGAGACTAGTCAGCATGCACAAGACCTACTGTAATCTAAACTAGGTTTGTTGAATATATGCAACAGATATTGAACAGGCTTAGTATTTATATGGGATGCCTGACAGTGAGAAAAAGGGTGTCTCTAAGCCTTGTGCTTGCTGTTGAGACTCTTCTCATGTTGGACTGCCATGTCCATCTTAGAATAATAGATTTGCCTCTATCCTAGTTTCTTTTGTTGAATTCCTTTTATCTGTTTAAACGCTGATCCACTTCAGAGGGGATCTGGATGGGAGGGAAGGTTGGAAGGAAATGGGAACAACAGAGGGAGGGAAAACCATAACCAGGATATATTATATGGGAAAGGAATTTATTTTCCATAAAACAAAAAACTGCATAGATAAGGACATTTGGAGTATCGGATACTTAATGAATCAAGAAAAACAAGATTTTAAAAGCCCTTCTTTCAATGTGTGTGTGTGTGTGTGTGTGTGTGTGTGTGTGTGTGTGTTTCTGCATGTAAGGAACTTTAGGTGATAAAAGGGCATGTGATACTCTGGAGGGCATGGGTACTTTACATTTGAGAGTTGCCCCATAAGGTGCTCTGTAATTAATCCCTAATCCTCTGCCAGAGTGTTTCAAAGAGAGTGGGGCCCTTTGTTTGTCTCAACAGCCTGGCTAGCATACACCCAAAATAACTACACAGAAACTGTATTAATTAAATTACTGCTTGGCCCATTAGCTCTATCCTCTTATTGAGTAACTCTCACATCGTGATTTAATCCATTTCTATTAATCTGTATACCACCACGAGGTCGTGGTTTACTGGAAAAGATTGAGCATGTCTGACCTGGCGGCTTCATGGTCTCTCTCTCTCTTTCTCTCTCTCTCTCTCTCTCTCTCTCTCTCTCTCTCTCTCTCTCTTTCTCTCTCTCTCTCCCCCATATTCTCTCAATATATGTCTTTCAGTCTGGCTTTATTCTGTTAAGCCATTGGCTGAAAGCAACTTCTTTTTAACCAATGGCAATATAACACATCCACAGCATATATCACCTCCCTCATCAGAAGAGGGTGTCAGATTCCCTAAAACTGGAGCTAATGATTGATTGTGAGACAATATGTGGGTGTTGGGAACTGATCCCAGGTCCTCTGCTGTAATGCTTGCACCTGTCTTACTCTTTCGGTACAGATCGCATGTATACTGCACCCTGTGAGAGGTGGGCAAGGGCCTGGAGATTGAAAAAACACACAAAAGACCTGGATCATTTGAAAGGAGATCAGCAAAATGCTGTCTATTCAAACTTAGGAAAAACCTTAAATACCTAGATGCTGCACAATGGAATACCCACCAGGCATGTGTGCCTTCAACATGGTCAAATAACTCCACCTAAAACCCGAGAGGGCTTGAAAAGGAATTCTAGACACAAATATAGAGTTTAACACAGCTTTTTGCTGTTTGTTGGCAGTGTACCATAGAGAGATTGTCCTGGCTCAGCAGCCAAAGCAGGAAAAAAGGCTAGTTTTAAAATTACAGCTTTCTAGGCTGTGCCACCAGAGCAAACTCTGTCTCTTGAGGGAGACAGAGCATTTGGATGGGGTTTGTGAGCAGATAGTTGTAGCTTGCTTAATGACAACATGGACCAGCATTGTGCATGGAAGTTGGTCAGTGTGCGTGGCTCAGAGACACAAGCAGTTCCACCATGCTGGAATGTGCAGAGCATGGGCAGGAATTAGCATATTTACCATAATAACAGCACAGCTTAAGTTTTAGAATGTGCTGGCAAACAGATGATACCGTACTACCCTTACTAACGACACAATGTAAGTTTTTAAGAAATGCTTAGCATTGTAAGAAGTGCTCCTGAATAGTAAAAAAAAAAATTACAAATTCAGAAAAGGAAACATTCAGAAATAAACAAATTGTAAATGGGTCACAGTGTTGGATAAATGTATGTAGGCTTGGGAGAGAAAAGAAAAAGAGCATAGAAAGTCATCAAATAAATTTAATCCTTTAAAAGTAGTGAAGACTTTAAAGAGACATAGTAAATCAATAGAGGAAAAATAAGCCATGTAAAAATGGAAAATTCACAGAGAGTCTGCTTTACATATGTTATTTTGTTATTTTTTGACTCTAAAGGAGCTAAGTACAGATAGATATTCCATTACATGGGCTGCTAAGCTAAACCAGAATGTATATTATAAAGGTATCTTGAATTCAGAATTTGGGTCTAAAGATGTGGTGCCTTGGAAAAGAGGTTCTTCTTTTGTTTTCACACAGGATGAGAACCTGTAGATTGCTTCTACACCAATATGGTTTCATGGACCAAGGCCTCCTGAAAGGTGGTAGTGAATACCCTCGATAAATTACTTCGCAAAACTGCTGACTGAGATGAAGCTAGGACACAGGATATACCATGGAACACCTGATTAATGGTGCCCCCATAGAGCACCAAGAATTATGTAGGGAAATAACCACCCTTATTTCAGAATATTGTTTATAAATTTTCTTTTACACTTAAAGGGGGATATGATATAGATATGAATAATTTACATTGGTATGGATCTTGGTTTATTGATATAATAAGATCAATCTTGTTACATGTATATTTCTGCTCTTTATTGTGGTGTTGTGATTGTATAGTTTATTAAAAACTGAAATGTATAATTAAGAAATATGGGTTAATAGATAGTCATCTATAATAGTCAAGTTTGTAGTCATGTTGGTTAGATTTTCCAGATGAGTGTAGATATATTTCAGATAGATAGGCATTCTTCATCTTTTTCAAAGACTACAGAATATGGCATTTAAATGTGTCAATAATTTAGGACTTTTCATGACAGTGAGACATGTCTGCTCCTGGCAGCTCCAATTACTTCAAGGAAAAGATTGGCATCAAAGAGGCTCCTTATGGAGTTTGTTGCCATTTGGGCAAGAAACTGCTCTTGCCTGGGCTGCTTCACTGGACATGTAGTACCCACAGTGAGATGACTGGAGAAATTGCCTAAAGGTGAAAAGGTCCTTTAGGGTTCCTGCTGCATGAAAGAGTCTGTGAGACATTCTGAAGGACACAGAAGAAAGTGACTGAACTATCTTTCAAATTTCCTGCTTAATGAAAAAGTCTACTATATACTATGGGCCTGTAGGCTGAAGCTGGATGCCATGACAGTACAGAAGAATTTTGGGTGACTATACAGACAATGAGTTATTATTATAGTTTTTCTTTTTTATGATAAAAGATAAAGTAGATATAAATATGGTAACTGTAGCTCTTGCATGATAACTGTTAAATGTAATTTTACTATGTTAAATTTAAAGCCTTCCTTTTTGTTTAAACAGAAAAGGGGAAATGGTTTAGGAATTTCTTCTGTTCATGTGTTGCTTTCATTGGGTAATGTATAAAGAAACTGCTTTGGGCCTGATAATGAAGAACTTACGTAGGCAGGGAAGACAGAAGTGAATGCTGGGAAGAGGGGCAGAGAGAGAGCCGCCATGGAGCCACCAGAGACACACATGCCAAATATTTCCTGGTAGACCACAAACTCGTGGTGATATGCAGATTAATAGAAATGGGTTAAATCAAGACATGAGAGGTAGCCAGTAAGAGGCTAGAGATAATGGACCTAGCAGTGTTTTAATTAATACAATTTTTGTGGTTATTTTGGGTGTAAGGTAGTCAGGCGGCCGGGACAAAAGAGTGAGTCTCTCCCTTTCAACACAAGAGTGGTATATGCTGCTGCAAAATTCCAGGCTATTTGCAATTTACTAGGCTCACAGAACTTTCTGGGTGCCTTTTGGGTTTTGTAACAGTTACACAAGCCACACTGTACATCCTCAGGATTAGCCTGATAACAAGTGGGACAAGCTTTGTGAATGGAAAATTTGGAAGGCTGAAGGAATCATGATTGTGGAATCAGGCTCAGTATGAGTTTGAAAGGCTTTGGACTACAAATGTGCAACCTGCAGGACAAATATTCAGATCCTGTCAAGGAGTCATCCCTCCATTCTCTTCTATTTCATTGTCCAGATATCACCCATGGGCCATTCTCTCAAGCACAGTGCTGGAGCCTGAGCCAGTGGTAGTGTGACTCTCACCAGCCCAGATCCATGCTAAAGGCAAGAAAAGGGACCCTTCCTCATGTGTGCAGCAAACACTCAGGATGCTGTAGATATCTTGCTATATTTGCTTAAAAGCCACACTGAGCTCTGAGAATGGACTGGGGAAGGTAGAGAGATCCTAGCATGAATGCTTTTCAGAACAGGTCAGTCACAGCATCCTGTACCTGAAGTGTGCCAAGAACCCATTTAAACGCAAAGGTAAACCTGTATTCATGGAGGGATTTACACATGCCCTGACTTCTGCAGCTTCTCATATCTCAAAGCCCACCACCAAGGGAAATGCTTCTTCCAACCATCCAATACATATTTCAATGTGGCCACACCTCCAAAATTGCCACTCTCTATGAATCTATGGGGGCATTCTCATTCAGGACAAGACAGTAGTTACAGAACTCATTGATAAGTATTACTCATGACTGTTTCCTCTCAATTGACATGGTAGACATGGAGAATGGAGACAGCCCTAGGCTTAATAGATCTCACCTTTAATGCCAGCATACAAGACACGGAGGCAGAGTAATCTCTGTGAAATTTCTTTCACTCTGGTCTACTTATGAATTCTGGGACAGTCATAGCTACATCGTGTAGCTCAAAACAAAAACAAAACATAATGGAAGCTGAAGGCAGAATATCTGGGTTCCCCTACCCACTCCACTAACTTTCACGCCCTTTGAGCTTGTTCAGACTTCTCTTCTCTCAGAGCTTGATATTCACATTTGGTCCCATGTACACTGTGATGGTTCCCACATGAAGTGTGCTCCTGTAGGGTTGACTAGCTCAGACATATGGATGAGGCAGGATTTGATCCATGGTGCTGATTAGGCAGGATGGAATGCACTCAGGGGTGTTCACCATGTTCTTGATCCATTCCTTGACAGGTACCTGTATGGTGCCTCTCCATCCCGGTTTTCACTTTCACCTGAGTCAGTGAGCTATGGCAATGGCAGTCCATCTCTCTTTTCCTGTTTTATCTGAATTTGGGGGACACCCCTTGAGCAGGCATTGTAATTCTCAGGCTCCATGTTGGAATTCCACTTGGAATCCATTTCAACTCTCAAAACACATCTGTTAGTGATTTTACATGAAATCCAGCTATGCACTGAAGACAATATTTCCAAGCATATATGTGTTCATGTGTGTATGTACACACACATATATATATATATATATATAAATAAATACATATATGTATATGTGTGTGTATATATATATGTAGTCAAACTCACTTAGAATTATATCATCTAAGTAAATTTGTGGTGTGTGAAATGTCACAATTCACTCTGTTCTGTGCCCTACAAGATAAATAGATGAGAGAGAGAGAGAGAGAGAGAGAGAGAGAGAGAGAGAGAGAGAGAGAGAAAAGACAGGTGCTGTGGAGTCTCGAGAATTCCATGGGATCTAAGCAATGTTACAATTTACCGCTTCTATGAATGTACCCAGCACATGCAACATTAACAAGATATCCAACACAGAAAAAATAGCATGTGTCTCATGGTTATATGGCCCCACAGGTGTTCACAGACCCTTCTTCTTGTTACCACCAGAAGGAGAGGGACTGCCTCATCTTCAAACCCTCGCTGAAAATCCAGTGGTCCCTGTAGCTTGTGGCCAGAGCCCGTGTCCTTGTCCTCCCATCTCACAAACAGGCTCAGACCACTTCAGGAAACTGCTAATGTTGAGAAGCCGCTAAAATACTGAGCATACTCCTCCACACTCTGGTTTTAGGGCTGCATCCTGTAGAATGAGACTGCTCATGTGGCAGTCTCCCTCTGCCCTGGCTCTTTCTCTCTCTCCAGGTAACCTAGGCAACCACACACTCCATCCTGTCAGAAAAATCTTTTTCTCACAGGTTATTGATTTTCTCTGGCACAGTGGTTTCAGGATGAGATTTTAAAACTACACCTCTGCCACCACCTCCTGTCCAGAGTCCTCACAGGGCATCAAGCTGAGTCATGACATTTGAGGAACACGTCTCTCCAACCTCTCTTGAGAGAAAATGAGAATGGTGGGGTGGGGAAAATTGTCTGTCTATTTAACAAGGGCTGGGAGAGGGTGGCCCAACGCAGTCCTAGAGGTAAATCATGTTGCATTGATGAAAGGTATTCCAATGGCATCACCATGACAACTCCAATCAAGGCATAATTGGAGTCTCTCTTGTAGCATCAGCGCTTAAAACATGCTTGAGGGTTTGAGAGCAGCAGCACCACACACCTAAGGTGCTGGAAATTGCTCCTGGAGATGCTGCGTGCTACCTTTTGAGTGTGAGAAACATCCTGGTCGGTTTATCCAGGAAACTGCCCACCAGGGAGGGGGAGGCAGGCAGGGGGAGCACACTTTGGTTAGGGGCATCATTACTCCAGAAAGGGTCATTATTATGTGAAGGATGATTGCAATTAAATAAAACAATATGAAACTGGGCTGGGGAGCCAAGGGGCTGGTAAAGTGTCTGTGTCATAGGGAAGAGGGGCTGAGGTAGGATCCCCCAGACTTACTCAAAAGCTGACCTGGCGGGGCAAACACATAATTTTACGACTGATAAACAGAGAGAAGAGGATTCCTGGGACTGGCTATCTACTTGATCAAGCCACACTGGTGAGTTCTAGGATCCTGCAAGAGAACTGTCTCAAAACACACGATGGAGAGCAATAGAGCAACACACTCAGAGTCAACCTCAGACCTCCACACACACAGGCATAAGGGCCCATCGTCACACACACGCACAGGCACTCCGTCATCCAGAGCACACATATAATTGTATAAAGGGAGGTAGAGATGATGAGTCAGTAGTCATGGTCAAGTGAGGACACCAGCAGGACTTAAATAACTGAGGTCAAAGTAAAGGGGGCTACCTGGTCCCCACAGAAGACCACCTCGAGGGGAAGCAAGGAGTATGGACGCCGACACCAGTGAACACTTAGATGACTCTGAGAGTCCTTGGCCAAGAACACAGTGTTGTAATCCATACAAGTCATGAACATTTACAGCGTATGGGACAGTGGGGCTGGCAGCTGGGCCTGGGCCCTCTTGTGAAAAAGTCTTGTATCCAGCATGCCAAGAGAGTCACAGCACATACTGTAGTTGGTTGAAGTGAGTCACTGGAATCTCCAGGGAGGTGGATCTTAGAGCAAATGGTTCAATGACCCTCATCCTCCTCTCTCATCAACATTGAAACTTTACCATTGTGTATTCTAAAGAGCAGCATGTGCTGATGCTGGATGCAGAGGGAGAACAGGAAGACCTCCAGGTAGATGAGGAAGCACAGAGGGAAAGATGTGACCAGAAGAAAACACAGCACCTACTACAGGAGATTTACTGTGGAAATGGAAAAACATGACCATTGTTGTGCCAAAGGGAGAAATATTGAAAAGAAAGCAGGCAAACTGAACTATAACGACAATGTGTGTCATCACCTTGTCAGTAGGGGGGCTGAGACGATATGTTACAAAACTCAGAATGTGTAGAAAAAAACAAGTTGCCCCTAAATTAGTGTAGAGGCCACTACACAGTTTCTTCAACTCTCAATGTTTCAGACAAAACCACATGGTGACATCCCAGTCCGCATTAACAACAGGGGGCAGGTGGTCATAGAAAAGAACATGTTTACACATTTGGAACAGGGCATTTCATGGTGTCTGATACAAGTACAGGATGTCATAAACTTGAAAAGAGCAAATCAATTCAATGTCAGGCAAGTGAAAATAACTTGTTCACCCTGACACATCCCTCTGATCAGACAGAGTTACAGGTGCCCTGTCAGGGACTGCTGGTCACAGAGCATGTGAGAATGAACGACAAACAGTAAAGCAAATGACACATCTCACAGATGCTCCCCTTGTTTCCCAGTAGACAGCAGGCTCTGCCTCCCATGACCAAATGGCCAAAAACAAGTTTTACCCTGCCAGGATGCCTTTGCCCTCAACACTATCAAGGCACCCAATAATGGCTGGTAGGGATGTGTTTCCAGGCCTCCAACAGCTCCCTTGACCATTCTAAAACTACACACTGGCTGCTGCAGAGTGGTTTCTAGGCAACAGCCTGGAGCAATGAGCAACATCCTCATGTGAATAAGGCCCCATCCACCCCACCTGTGTGGCATATAGGCAGATGAAATGCTGGTCCTCTTCTCAATTCAACAAGGGGTACATTTTGCCATCCCAGATGTTCTCTTGGATCATCAGAGGCTTTTAACAGCTAAGAAACAGAGTGTACAGATCCCCAATAATAAGCTAATAACTAATAAACAGAAACTTACCACTGCTGGATCTTGACCAGTAACAGCAAATTTGAGGGCAAAGTGGCCTCCCCAGCTTCCAGTCTATAACATGGGTATACCCAGGCCATGCATATTTATAGTGGCATTACTGGAAAAGTCGTGAAGTCAGTCCCCACACACATTCACCGATTATCACCAAATTCTGGTGATAACAATATTGATCAGCAACGTCTAGCACTATGACAATTCCACCCAGACCCTCCTGCAGTATAGTTCGTATCCACTCCCGAGCATGTCCATGCCGACACCAGCATGCATAGTTGAGCTTCTTGTCTCTTTGCTTCCTCTTCTATATGAAACTATGCCTTTCCTGACCTGCCTGGGTGTCCTTAAATTACGTATTAATCAGATGAAGAGACGGGGTGTGTGGCAGGGTTATGATATTTATGAGGACATTCACATTTTGTCTTCTGCTCAGTAAGTGATACTCACAGTGACCTTACAAGTACTTTAGGATCTGAGCTGCGAAAACATATGGATCTTTATTTTTCCAGGATAGCAGCATATTTGGAGGAGTATGTGAACACATATGAATCCTATAATTATGCTTTGGCAAATTATTTGAGAGAGGACAGGTATTATAGTCAAAAATAACTATTTGTTTGGCATTGGTCTTGATGCATGAACAAATTATGTTCTGTCTCGGGATCACTTCACACAGAAGTCAAACCTACCCAGGTCAGGATTCCAGAGAAGGTAACAACCTTTGCATTGCCACTCACAGGAGGACTCAGAATCCTCTGGGGTAATGTAGAGTGCAGGGGTTGTGTTTGGATAATATTCTGGTACAAGGACAGTGTGCTTGAGGAATTTGAAGTGAGGAGCAGGGTGTTACAAGGTCAGTCTTAAGTGGTAGCCACTCATACTGATCCATAAAGCAAACATTGTGGTACAGGGGCAAGGGATTGGGCAGTTTACTTTATAGCAGTGGTTAGGTCGCTATTGCTGCCAAGAGATCATCATTTCCCTCACTAGATCCCTGTACTTGCAATGATACTTTCTACAAGTCATCACAATTGCATTCAAAGAAATATTAATGTGGATGTCCTCTATCCTAAAGAGCATTCCAGACCTTGAAATGGGAAAATGATGTCCACAAAATACTCTGATAAGAACTCGATGGTACCTCAGTATCCTATGATGGGGTTAGAAGTGATACCAAAAGCCCAGGTGGACTCTGCAAAAGAAGCCCTGAAATCAGTCTACAGCATTAGGCAAGTGCATCTCATATTGTACTTGGGCCAATGGCAGAGTACTGTGGAGTGTACCAAGGACAACCACATGCCCACAACAGTTTCAAAGTAAAAACAGTCCTTTCATCACTGAATACTCCCAGGCAGTGCAAGACTGTTAGAATTTCAGCAAATGTACCCAAGGCCACACAGAGAGCTCAGAAACCACAAGGATGTGTCTCAAGTCAACATCAATCATGAGAAGTCTCAGAACACGAAGGAGACTCAAGACTGACTGTCCTTAAGATGAGCTTTAGAAATCTCTTGTCCCCAGTCCTGAGAAACAGGGATACAACTGGGTCAAGTGGTGTTAAAGAAAGTGGCAATGAAGGTTGTGATTGCAACCATTCAGTCCTATTTGGTGAGTAACTTACCAGCATATTGTCCCTGAGTGTGACATTACAGCCTTGCACCTTGTCACTAGCAAGAAAGAAGACCCAGTCTGATCTCATACTTACATTGACTCCTGAGAGATGTCTATGTAGGAAATATCTTCTATTTCATTTACAGACTTTGGTTGGGTTTTTATTTATTTGGGTGTGTTTACTTTTGTCTGTCAATACGGGGTATTGGACCTAGGACCTGTTACATGGTAGATATATGTTACTACTCGTCTATATTTCCAGACTTCTCCACTGATATTTTCTTTTGACTGAAAGTCTCAGGACCCTATACAGGCTGTCCTTGAACTCAGTCTGTAGCCATGCCTTACAGAAGATGATTCTTCTGCCTCAGATTCCAGGCTAGCTGGGATTACAGGCCTCCACCAACAGGCTTTTTCTTCATTTGTATTTGAAGACAAGGACTTGGGCAGATTTCTTCTTCCAAGAGAAGAATTGAACAGTACAGTTTCTCCCAGAGGGCCATTAGTTATCTGCGCTGGTTTTTTAGCTTCATTTAGTCTGCAAGCTTCATGGTGTCTTGAAAATCAGCAACTAAGTTTTTTGTATGCAATAGGAAATCTTGGCATATGAAAATGCACTGACCACAGTGTGGGAAAGGCCAGATCCGCAGGATTGTAACAGTATGGACCTCTCACACAGGTCAAGAAGGCTTGACATCTTTCTACACCTGGTCCACATCAAACCTTTTAACAAAACTTGAAGAAAAGTCCAAAGAACAAACGAGGAACTAAAATCCAGCTGAGACATCTATCTTGCCAAGAATGTTGACTGTCGCCTCTCTAGTCATAGTTTACAAGGTTAACCATTTATTCTTTTGAGAAATCAACCTGGTCATAATCCCCAAGATTGTTCCCAAGCAGAACAGGATGAAAAAACAGTCATTAATCAAAGTAAGCTCCGAAATTTCCCTCACTTGGTGGGAACTCAAGTGATCTTAGGATACATCCCTCACAGGATATGGGGGAAATGATGATGGTGCAGAGAATGGCACAGGAGTTCACCAAATCCTTCAAAAGTTGAGATTTTCTGGAGACCTCAAAGTGACCTTGCATCAGTCTGTCCTGTGCTGTGGTCAAGTAGACAGAAAAGGATTCTCCAGAGGGAATAATATACTGGTTGTGCTAATCTGCAGCAGGGACCACAAACAAGCAAGGAAAGGCAAGAGGACTGTGATATCATGCAGGTGACTATTATGTCTCAAGTGCAAAACCTCAAAGGGAAACCAGTGCCTTCTGCCATTGGCCCAACTGAGGAACCTCACAAATTTGGAGGCGATATGAAATCTGGGGGAGTACATAAGCAACTCCTCTGCTCATTAGGACCTGTCCAGCAGTCATTCCATGTGTTCAAACATGGCCTCCAGGCAGTTTATCCATAAAACTCCATCTGTTTTAACTTCAGGCAAAATATCTATCTGGCCTGTGGCCATGAATACCCAAAGTCATCGTGGCTAGAGATGATGTAAGTATCCGTGCAATTGAACAGTAGTTACGAATGAAAAACCATCGGGACAATGTGGGTTTCAGGTCAAAGTTCTTAAAGTGCAGATGGAGGGAGTTAAGTCAGGGAGAGAGAGAGAGAGAAAGAAAGAGAGAGAGAGAGAGAGAGAGAGAGAGAGAGAGAGAGAGAGAGAGAGAGAGAGAGCAGAGAGTGAGGAGGAGACAGAGAACCAGAAAGGTGGAAGGGAGGAAGAATGAGAGATACTGTTCCTTGGTCTCAGCTCCACTGAATATGGTCATCATGGTATGAGCATGCTTAAATACTGTCAAGTGTCACAATGCAATGAAACCAGTCTTGCCTAAAACAGCCCACTTGCATTAGTGCAAAGGGAGCTTGTACTAAGTTGGAGAGACCTGGTTTTCAACGCTGGTGTTTTTCTCTCCAGTTGTGTGTCTTTTGCTGCTCATGGACTCCTGTCACATTCTTCAGGATCTGATTGCACAGGTGGATGACTTGGCAGCAAGTTTCCCTCCCTGCCTGTGACTTGCAGCCTCAACCTACTTCTGTCTCCAGGGGTGCTGGGAGGACCACACTGGGGTTGGAGTCCATACTGGGTTGTTCCAAAGGTCAGTTAGGTCCTTACTCTCTGAACACTAGCCCCTTATCGTCCCTGGTGAAATATTCTTCCCTTTCTATAGGTTCTAGACTCCAGTAGAAAAGGGTCGCTTCTCTCCATCACCAGTCTTGGAAAATACTTTATATTACCAGAGGGACTGTTATGGAGGTCAGGCTTATACCGATTCAATAAATACTTGGGAGCTGTTAGGACATAGGCTGGTGATAAACAGCTAAATTACTTGCAAAAGACAGTACGGGGATGGCACAATGTATTTACCAGGACAAGAGAGTCAGACTCTTGGAGGAGGCAGATTTGCAGAAGTTAGGGTCCAGCTGGAGGTACACAGTCATTCCAGTTCAGACTAGGTCACATAGGATGAGCCTGACTTTACAAACAATTACAAACAAATGTTTTAGAAAGGCCAGACATGATGGCACAAGAAATCCATCCTAGCAAACAGGAGGCAGAAGCAAGCTGACCGGCATGTGTTCCAGGCCAGCCTGGTATACATAGAGTTCCAGGCCAGCTCTGGTCAAATGTGAGATGAGAGAGTTTTTCAAGAGGGTAGAGGACTTCTTTCTAGAGTCTGTTCTCTCTTTCCATTATGTGATTGCGAGGAATGGTACCCTGATTGTCAAGCTACGTGAAAAGCACCTTGCTCCAAAGATGACTCTCCTGCATGACTGATAGTGGTTCAAACCCAGATGGGCAGCCTGCCATAGATGTCACCCTGCACTGCTCTCCTTAGGTGCTCCTGAATTGTGCTGCATGCATGCAGTTTCAGACTGCAGATTCCTTCTCCTTTTTATTATTTGGTTGTGTGCCTCACTCTTACAGAGAAATCATTAACTGAGTGTCTGTTTACTGTCGCCTGCCAAGAACACTAACATCCTCTCCTGAAGATCTGCTTCTCCCACTTGGGAAACATTAACCATTAACACATGTCCTCTGCGTGGCCTGTGGTTCCCTGCATTGAGCGCTGGCTTCACAAACAGAACAAGCCTCTTCTCCGTAAATGTGAAAACTGTGTAACTCTCATGGCTACAGGGTAGATGGAATAGATGCTTTTTTATTCCTTATCACTGACCCAATCATTGAGAAAGCATGGGCATTAAGGAAGGGAGTCCCCCTGCACAGGCTGTTTGGCTGCTCGATATGACAATTCATGGGGATAGGTTCATCATTAAGTGGCATTGTCTGTTTCTTCTAATGGCACCTCAGTTCACTCATCATAAGCCACATTAATTGTACTGATAGTTTTAGCATTCCTGGGGTCTGACACAGGCTGGGCAGGCCCTGTTCCACTGGCCCAACCTGCCCCAAACAACTGCACTGATTTTGATGGTGTGAGACGCCCTCATCCACGTGAAAAACTTGTTATACAAGGAACAATCATCCCACCCAGCTTTCCAATAGCTCTTTAGTCAGGTATTGTGTGCAGTAGCTTAGTCTTTATCAACATTACACATCATGGATGGAACTGCGAGGAACAACACACAAGCCGTTCATATCTACATTTTGCACTTAATCTCTGACAGAATTACAGGTGCTTTACATAAAGCCTGATGGGCAAACAATGGAGCATTAAAGGAAGAAACCTTCTCACTCAGAATGTGGAGTGCAGATACCCGATCCAGTCTTCACGTTCACGATTGCAGAGGCAGAAATTTGTGCCATTATAGGTAGGAAATCTTCTTTCTGAGGAGCTGCCCTGCCACTCATTTCAGAATGAGAACAAGCCCCATTCTCCCTCTAATCAATGCTCATTGCTGCTTTGGTGTTGGCTTATTCGCTGCTGTTGTTTCCTCTTTCATGTTTTAAGGGAAAGTACGCATTCTTTAATGTGCCTTAGCTTCTCAGAAGGAGGGGTCACATTATACAAGAACATTTAACATGGAGACCCTAAATGAGTCACTTGGAACCCAACCTGAATGGGACAAACAAACCATTCAGAATCAGGAGAAATCCTCATGCTGCTATTTTAACATGAATTAGGCAACAGACGTGGCAGAAAACATATCAAACTGTCACGAAAGACCCTCTGAAATTGCAGTGGTGGAGAAAACAGCAAAAGAGTACAAATGCCCATTAAATCCTACTGAAAATACAGACAAAAGCCAAGACTGCCTTGTGTCAATGTCATTGCTTTTTATAAAGAAGAGAGGAGGAGCACCCAGGTCATCACGTCGGTGATTGTCCTCTCTGCTGTAGGCTGTAGAAATGGGCTTCCTTCAAGATCTGGTTAATGATGGAGTAAGCACTTTGGCCTTGGCACAGTGCATAGTCCTCCTGTGAGAACTCGGGGATATTGGAGTAACGTTCAGCAATGTTCTGGTTTAAGCTGCTTTCTGGTACACTTCCTCGTACTGGGTTATTGATGCTGCTGTGGTTTCTTTCATTATCACTGCTTGACGACTGGAAGGAGAAAGACAGAAGGAGGATGGCTATTATGATACTGTCATCATTTCCTCTTCAGCTTGAAGAATACTGGCATCACACTCCACAAAAGGCTCCACACTCTATGAAGTGCAGACACTTGGGTAGCTCCTTCCCTCCGAGGGCAACACTATCACTCAAACTGGGAGTAATGGCACCCATTTGACAGAACAGGAAAGTGATGATTTACAAACCCAAAGGCGAGTCTTTGGGAATGTCATGGAGAGGGTTCAAATGCAGGTTTTCTCCCTCCGAAACCCTTCACATATCTTCTGACCCTGGGAACAAAGGCAGCGTTCACATTTTGGTGACCATATGCAGCAGAAACTTCAATGGGTCAAGAACTCAACTTGCTTGACTCAGGTAGATCTAGATACATTTTATCCAAAACCTACCTGTGTCTGTCCCAGAGGAATGGCCCACGTTGACAAGCCTTTCATCTCTTGCTTGAGAAAGGTAAAAGTCAGCCATACTTACTCATTGCCTGATGAGAGCTGCCCCGAAAACCTTTACAATGCTCCCTCCTCACTTATGCTTCCATTCAAACCATGCTGTGTTACCCCTTACTGGTTGTTAAAGTTAAGGCTGTGAAGTTGAAATGCCAGCTCTTCCGTACAAGCATCCCGAAAGCTCTCCCATGTCCCTTCACACAACCCCACTTTGCTCTCCGATTTTTCAGGGAGAAAGCAAGAAGAACATTGCAGTTAGTAGCCTGTCACTCTGTTCTTCACGTTTTTGTCTTTTCTAACAATAGTAGGTGGGGTTCGATTCTCCCTCCCTATTTGGAAGGTGAGGTAATTTCTGGAACCCCATTCCTCCTGGTTCGGTTTGGAAAGCATCTCTATGGGTCCTGTCTCTGTCCTGTGCAGTAAATCTATGCTTCTGCCCTCACTTAAAATCCTACTCTGTCTCAAAACCATTGCAGCCAAGGAGAAGACTTTCATCAGTGTGTCTGGGAGGGTTCTCTTGCCATCGTGGAGATAGATATAAATGCCACAGAGTGAGCAATGAGTCAAAAAGAGAAGCTGGGTGGCCATTGCTCCTACCTCTATAGTGCGAGGGTCCTGGAAGGCCTGGTCCTTCTTATTCCTCTTTGAATGAGGGTCATCGTAGTTGTCCTCTTCATTGTCATCTCTTACCCTTTTCCTGAAAATAGTTTTCAGAGGGAGAGGAAAACCTGTCGTCATTCAGGATTGATCTTTGGGTGCTTAATTTTCAACCCTGTGAAAATACCCAAATCTGCAGCCTTGTCTAGGATTAGAACAGTCAGAGCTGCTCTGATGAATTCAGAGTCTGCAGGTAAATGGCACTAGGCAGTGGAGCAAACATGTCAAACAGGAATCCTAGGAATCCTAGGTGTGCCCAAACCCCAAGTTCAAGTTCCCTACATCAGAATCTTAATTTGAGTCACTGCTTGGGACCAAAAACTTAATGAATTTTGTGGTCAAACGTTAAAACTCTACCTGTCCAGGCTCATTTTCTTATCCTCTGAAATAACTGCTCCAAGTTAGATGAGTTGTCTTTGCTTATTAACTCTTGTGTCCTTTTGACCTGTGACTAGTAACAGAGGCATTCTGTGTACTGTCAGATCATTCATGTTGCTATACCAACAAGTATGATGTCACTGTAGCTAGTTGACTTGACTGCCACCATGACACTGTGACTGATGACTTCCCTGAAACTGTCTAGAAGTGTTTTCATGCTTCATTTCCTTGTATCTTCCCCCATGCCCTCTTTCCACAAATAATTAGTTTGTAATATTTGACAGCATTATTCTTGAATTTTCTTCATATGCTATTATAGAGATATTCTTGATAAGTTATTATATTAAAGATGGTTGGTAGGATTTTAGACATGTATTTGTCTGAGTTCACTTATTTATCCCTAGTTTTTAACGTTTCTTTATTGTCAGAGAGAATTCTTCATGGTCAGACATTGTACTTAGTTTAAAGACTTTTAAATCAATCTATCTACAAAAATTAACCTGGATATAACAAGCAGAGGGTATGCCCAGATAAAGAAGTGTGAACACACAGAACTTGCTGGATCTATTGCCAGTGTCTCTTGCAAATGTTTCCTGACTTTTTTCCTTAAAATAAGTTAAAGTGGAAAATTAACTGCATCAGGGCAATGCCCAAGAAGTTGCACTTGACATTTAATGTAAGGATTTTTTTAATGGAGAAATACTTCTGAAAGTGAAAAAATAATGAAATATTACATGTCTAAATCAAATAATATCCTGATGATACAGATGCTACATGGATAAAATTATTCAGCAGATTTGTATACGATGTTATTTTAGCCTGTGTGTGTCTTTCCTCTGGTATTTGTGCAAAGCAGACCCATTTTACATAGTTTTAGCCACGTGTCAAAAATGAAAGAATTTTGCAATCTGTTAAACTCTCCAGGCATAAGCTTTTCTGTGAAGTAATCATGTCCCCAAACTCAAGAATATATTCCTAAATTAGTGTATTGTTCAATATATTTTTAAGAATTTGAAATTACAGTTATGTATTTCTTTGTGTGTCTGTGTGCAGATACATGGTATGACCTATGTGTGGTGGCTGGAAGGCAACTAGTTGTAGTTTCTTCTTTCTTTATGCCAGATGGAATCTAATTGAAAACACATCAATAGGCTCAGTGTCAATGGCCTTTAGCCACTTTTATCCTTCAACAATTTCATACGTGTATAGAATTTGCTCCGATCAATCCCATTATAAAATTTCTGTTCTTCCACTCCTGCCATATTTCCCTCCCAACTACAAGTACTTTTTAATATCCTACTAAGACCATGTAATGGTATCTATATGTGCACGGCTTTAAGAATATCTGTTGGTGAATGGGCTAATTTTCAGGAGTCAAATCCCTTACAAAGCTGGGTTCTTTCCCAATAACTATCACTTGCTAAGTGCTCCTCAACTAGGCTTGCAAATTCATGAACTACTTCCAAATACATGCTAAGCTTTTCCCTGGCTTGATATTGTGTATGTGTTGTACATGTGGGCAAAGCTACCATGGAACTCATGTAGGCAACAGTTCTGTCATGCCCCGCAAATGGAATTTCCTGACAAACATCCATCACCATCACTCCTGACTTTTACAATTGTTCCTTCCCTTCTTCCCTGATGGTTCCAGAGACTTGGAATGGACAGATTCATGCTTTAGATGACAGGTTCTGTGGGCTTGGGGGAATCCAAGTCTCTTATTCTCTTCATATTGACCATTAGAGGTTCTGGGGTTAATTGACATCTACTTCAAATGGTGGCTTTCTTGTAACTGTTGAGAGAACAACTAATGTATGGATATAAAGAAATGTTTGAGGGAAGTTTAATATTGTTTCCATTAAACAGAATAATAGTACTAAATTCTTTTTAATGCTTAATAATCCAGAGACTCTTGGCTGCCAACATTTTGCTGGAGACTTATTTCTCAAGAATTTAATACCCAGTGTCTGTGGGACATTTTAGCCTTTGCAATCCCTGATTTCTAGCAGCAGAGTGGAGCAGAAGTAGGGAGCACTCCCAAGTTTTACATTTCTTCCTTGGAATGCTCAGGTCCTTGAGCCTAACATCCAGGTTCTAGGGTATACAGTGTTGGGACCCTTGGCCCCTGAGAGGGGAATCTTGTCACAGGTGCAAGACCTAGAATGCCAAGACCTTTGGCCCTTCCAGACTCCTCAAACCCTTCCATGGAGGTAGATCCCACCCTTTTCCACCCCTGGATCCTCACAGCCTTCTGTCTTTCTTCAGCATCAGTGCTCTGCCTCCTCTGCCTTTCTGTTGTTCCTTCTTGCATCCTCTCCTCCTGCTCCCCCTATCATTTCTGCCTCAGCCTGTGTGGCCCAAAGACTCTTCCACTGCCCCTTGCTGTCACTGGTGCTACAACAAGGACTGCTTCCTCTGCAGGTACAGCAGACGCTGCTCTATGAGCTGCTGTCTCAGGTGCCATCTCCTCTTCAAGCTACCAACTTAGCCCAGGGTGTCATGAAAAAACGAAACCCCAGATCCCAAACTGGCAAGAACAGACAACAAGGGATGTTCTTCTAGCGGACTTTACACTACAACAGCAGAGGGCAAGCTGACCCAGAAAGAGAAGCAAGGTGCCAGCTCATACAGTAGGAATGGGGGTGCAGCAAATGTCTTTGCATAAATGACTTCAGAACTCTTCATGCTAATAGAATATTGTGAACTGCATCAATGGAGGCCATCCTGCAGGGCCACCAGGACAACTGTTGCCCTCTGACGAGGTGAAACAGCTGTCGAGCCTTTTGAGGTGTATATCCAGAGCCGCAGTGCCAAAATGCAAACCCTGACAAAACCCTCTTAAAGCTATTTGAAAACACCCTGGCACGTAAAACACCTTCTGAAAGTGGAGCTGGCATACATATATTTGTGCATTGCAGAATGCACAAAGCATCTGTGCACTGTTCCAAGTCACTAGGGTACAACCAAGGCATTTAGGTAGGCTTCTGAATGGGAACCACATAAGGCTGACAGACACAAGCAGACAGACGGCCTGTGACAAAGTCTGGTCTTGAGAGTCTGAATCACATACAGAAAACATTCAAAGGAGATTTAAAGTAGAGTCAAGGAAAGCTCAAAATCACACTAACAGTTCCAGCATTTAACAACACTTAAAATTATTGAACAGTGATAAATGGGGCTTAATATCCCAGGGCTGGAGGGAAGGCAGGTCCCTGCGATCTGTCACAGAAGGACAAGCACTACTTGGCATTTTAAACACAATTTTCTGAAAGTTATTGGTGTGAGATGGTAGCAGGAAAGGACAGACATTTTAACAGAAGACATAAGTGGGGTAAAAGTAGGTCTAAAAGTGACCTGAGGTGTAAAAGGACATCTAAAGAGCAGTGGGAAATGCAGTAACCGTAACCACTGTGTCTCCTTACTGCTCTGCTTTTCCCAGTTAGATAACAGATTAATGCAAACAGAGAGGTGTTGTAGGAATAAGAGGGAGGGATAATTTTGTTCTATGGCAATGGGCAAGACTTAAGACCACACCAAAAATACTCAGAAGGCAGGGTGGCAATGAAGACTTATAGTGCACATATAAAGAACCACACTGAAGTCAGGTATGGTGGTACACACATTTAATTTCAGCACCCAGGTGACAAAGGCAGGTGGGTATCTGTGAGTTTGAGGCCAGCATAATCTACAGAGTGAGTTTAAGCACAGCTAGAGCTACATAGTGAGACTCTGTCTCAAAACATCAAACACTCAGAAATAAAACAAGGAAACATTCTCTTAAACATTCAAACTGAAATTCTTAAGATCACCCACATTAACAGTGAGATTTTTGAGATTCAGATGGCTTTTGGGTAGGTCTGGTGGTAGGTTTCATGACCACAGAAGAAAGGCCTCAAAGTCATTGCTAGTGTGGCAGGGAGTGTGACAGGGGAAGGTTTAGGGCAAGGTGTCAGGAGGTCCTTTGGAAGCACTCACTAAATCTTGGAGGTTCCTAAAATGTCCCAGAGGACAGAGTCCTTAGTCTTCATTGCAAGCAAGGAGGAGGTGGGAAGGCCTGCTATGGGACACACAGGCAGGGATGAAAGGGCCTACCAACAGCGACCTGGTGTGGATAGGGTGTACCTGAGACCTGTAGAGGCCCCTGAGGAGCAAAGGGTCCCACTGCCTCTCAGCTTCTTACCTCTGCCTTGGACATTCCAGAAAGTTCAACAGAGGACACCAGTAAATGCAGGATTGGGGATATGGAACCCAATTGACCACTTTTGGAAGCAAATGAATCTAGTTATTGGTGGTGACATCAATATACCCAACTAGAGCTTTCAACCTCTCTGCTGGCATTTTCCTAAATGGCTGCCTGATATGGAATCTATCTGCCAAAGCAAGCTTTAATATTGAACTCAGAGGTATTTTGTTTTGGAAGGCCAGACACAGGTTTTCAGATGATACTCGATGGTCAGTGATAGGGCTTTTACCACATGCCTTAAATTGACATCTGTGTCTGTTTCAACAGGAACTAAATGTGTCTTCATGTGCTTTGACTGGGAAGTTTGCATAGCAATAAATTCTCTCTGAAATATTTTGAGTACATCTTCACAGTTTATGGACAAACATACTAGTGTTTTAAACAGATGAGTACAAAGAAAGGTGTTATGTCAGGCACTTCTTTCTACCAGCAACCTTGTACTCTCAATGTAGTATATGAATGATGGGGCAAGGACTACCTCCAAGGTCAAGGCCAAAGAGATCATCAAATAAATGTGTGCCAGCTTGTACCAAAGACGGTGAGTGTCTTGCTGTTTACAGTGCTGTGCTTTCAAATGTTGACTTTTTATGTGCACACTTGTAAAGACTCCTCGTATGCTAGTAAGTTTCCGTGGAGTCAATTGAAGGAAACAGTGATCCTGGAGAATTACATTTTGGCATTACAGGAATGTGCATGTTTATATGTTTTCCAGACATGTGTCCTTAAACTAGCTAGTCCACTGTGGGAAATATTATTTATTTGAGTACTGCAAAAGTAATTCATTGCTACTTTGACATCAGATTTTACTTGCAATAAAGAGAATCTCTGAAATCTACTGCAGACCCGTAATATTGCCATCAACTCTTTGAGATAGAAACAAATTTGGTGAACTCGTGCTATCTGATAAAGAAGGAAAGTGTATTCTTAGGCATGTATAGAAGTCCTTGAGCCAAAGGTTAGTCATGTTGGCACACTTTTTAGGAATACCTGCTTTAGCAAATCCATATCGCATACTTAAGAATCATAATGTGCATTTCCACAGAACTATTAGGACCATACAGTTGTTTATAACAGTTGGAGCCTCATGAGCAAGTAAGTGGGCATGCATGCAGAATACACAAGACTTTGATTGACGATGAGGATGAAGTACTATCCTGAGTAAAATATCACACAAGGCTAAAATAACCAAACTAAAATGTTTTCTTTTGTACTTTTCTGCACTAGAAACAAAGCAATACAGAAGTATTATTTTATTTCATGTAGATAGCTCCAAGCATGATAGTGTTTTCTCCCTGCCATATTTAGGATATCATTGCAAGTTTAAACACACACGTGATAGTGTGTTCTATTTTTCATTGTTTCTGGTTGGTACCTGTCTGATTTTCTTAAAATAGTTCTGGATTCACAACTGAAAATTTCACTTACATCAGTTCAGTTAGTATGTTCTGAAGTTCAAGGGTCTACTGTGTTTTTCTTTTACCACCAGTAAGTGTTCTCTATGACCATCCTATATCTCGAAGCCCTCCATAGTGAAATTGTGCACAGGACTGAAGGTCCTTCACATTATGGCATAACACTTCTTACAAAATTCCAAATATCAGCATCAATTACACACCTTTCTAAGCTTTCAAATTGAAGTTGTGCTGAGGAAGTCCTTAATTACTCTCTTCGTGTTCAAAGGAAAGGAAAGCCACGGGTGTTAATGAGGACAACGTGCAGTCCCACTTATGCTGTCTTCCTGTTGGAAATTTCCCATTGAATCTCTCTCAATAAAGTCTTACTTTTTTTGCAAAGAATTCTTTCTAGTGGTCCAATTGATTCCCAGAAGTTAATGTTATTTAGCACTGTATCACTTGTAATTTTGGGCCTTCTTTGGCATAGTGTATAGACCAAACCTTGGGAGGTATTAAACTTTTTTCTTTTTTTTAATTGATTTTTATTGAGCTCTACATTTTTCTCTGCTGCCCTTCCCCTTCAACCCTATCCCTAGGTCCCCATGCTTCCATTTTACTCAGGAGATCTTGTCTTTTTTCTACTTCCCATATAGATTATATCTATGTATGGCTTTCTTAGTGTCCTCATTGTTATCTAAGTTCTCTAGGATTGTGGTTTGTAGGCTGGCTTTCTTTGCTTTATGTTTAAAAACCACTTATGAGTGAGTACATGTGATAATTGTCTTTCTGTGTCTGGGTTGCCTCATTCAAAATAATGTTTTTTTCTTGCTCCACCCATTTTCCTGTAAAATTCAAGATGTCATTATTTTTTTCTGCTGTGTAGTACTTCATTGTGTAAATGTATGACGTTTTCCTTATCCATTCTTTAGTTGAGGGGCATTTAGGTTGTTTCCAGGTTCTGGTTATGACAAACAGAGCTGCTGTGAACATAGTTGAGCACATGCCCTTGTGGCATGATTGAACATCTTTTGGATATATACACAAAAGTGGTATTACTGGGTCTTGAGGAAGGTTGTTTACTAATTTTCTAAGAAATCACCACACTAACATCCAGAGGGGTTATACCAGTTGCATTCCTACCAGCAATGCAGAAGTGTTCCCTTTTACCCACAACCTCTCCAGCATAAGTTGTTATCAGTGTTTTTGATCTTGGCCATTTTTGCGGGTGTAAGATGTAAGAGTTGTTTTGATCTGCATTTCTCTGATGGCTAAGGATGTTGAACATTTCCTTATGTGTCTTTCAGCCATTTTAGATTCCTTTGTTGAGAGTTCTCTGTTTAGGGCTGTACTCCATTTTTTACTGGATTATTTGTTCTTTTGAAGACCAATTTCTTGAGTTCTTTGTATATTTTGGAGATCAGTCCTCTGTCTGATGTGGGGTTAGTGAAGAACTTTTCCCATCCTGTAGGCTGCCATTTTGTCTTGTTGACCATGTTCTTTGCTTTACAGAAGCTTTTCAGTTTCAGGAGGTCCCATTTATTGTTTCTCTCAGTTTCTGTGCTGCTGGGGTTATATTTAGAAAATGGTCTCCTGTGCCAGTGCCTTCAAGTGTACTTCCCACTTTCTCTTCTATAAGGTTCAGTGTGGCTGGCTTTATGTTGAGATCTTTGAACCATTTGGACTTGAGTTTTATGCATGGTAATAGAGATGGGTCTATTTTCATTCTTCTACGTGTTGATATCCAATTATGCCAGCACCATTTCTTAAACATGCTTTCTGTTTTCCATTTGATATGTTTTGCTTCTTTGTCAAAAATCAGGTGTTTGAAGGAGTGTGGATTAATATCCGGGTCTTCAATTCAGTTCCAGTATTCCTCCTGTGTGTTTTTATGCCAATAACAGGCTGTTTTCAGTACTGTAGTAGAGTTTGAAGTCAGGGATTGTGATGACTCCAGAAGTTCTTTTATTGTACAGGATTATTTTTGCTATCCTGGAATTTTTGCTTTTCCATATAAAGTTGAGTACTGTTCTTTCAAGGTCTGTGAAGAATTTTGCTGGAATTTTTATGGGTATTGCATTGAAACTGTAGATTGCTTTAGGTAAGATTGTCATTTTTTACTATGTTAATTCTGCTTACCCAGATGGGAGATCTTTCCACTTTCTGGTATCTTCTTCAATTTCTTTCTTCAAAGATTTAAAGTTGTTATCATACAAGTCTTCCACTTATTTGGTTAGAGTTACTTCAAGATATTTTATGCTATTTGTGGCTATTGTGAAGGGTGTTGTTTCTCTGATTTCTTTCCCAGCCCTTTTATCGTCTGTGTACAGGAAGGCTACTGATTTTTTTTTAGTTAATCTGGTATCCTGCTATTTTACTGAGGGTGTTTATGAGTTGTAGAAGTTCCTTGGTAGAATTTTTAGGATTGCTTATGTAAACTGTCATATCATCAGCAAACAGTGAGAGTTTGACTTCTTCTTTTCTGATTTCTGCCCCCTTGATCTCCTTTTGGTATCTTATTGCTCTAGCTAGGACCTCAAGAACTATATTGAATAGATATGGAGAGATTGGACAACCTTGTTTTGTTCCTTATTTCAATGGAATCACTGGGAGTTTCTCTCCATTTAATCTGATGTTGGCTGTTGGCTTGCTGTATACTGCCTTAACTATGTTTAAGTATGTTCCTTGTATCCCTGCTCTCTCCAAGACCTTTATCATGAAGGGGTGTTTATTTTGTCAAATGCTTTTTCTGCATCTAATGAGATGATCGTGTGGTTTTTAATTTTCAACTTGCTTATATGGTGGATTACATTGACAGATTTTTGTATGTTGAACTATCCCTGCATCAGTTGGATGAAGTTGACTTGGTCATGGTGGATGATGGTTCTGATGTGTTCTTGAATTTGATTTGCCAGTATTTTATTTAGTACTTTTGCATCAATGTTCATGAGTAGGATTGGTCTGTAATTCTTTTTCTTAGTAATGTCTTTCTGTGATTTGGGTATCATGGTAATTGTAGCCTCATAAAAAGAGTTTGGTAATGTTCCCTCTGTTTCAATTGTATGGAACAATTTGAGGAATATTGGTATTATTTCTTCTTTGAAAATCTTGTAGAATTTTGAGCTGAAACTGTCTGGTCCTGAGCTTTTTTTTGGTTGGAAGAATTTTGGCAACTGTTTCTATTTCTTCAACAGCTATAGGTCTGTTTAATTTGCTTATCTGGTCTTGATTTAATTTTGGTAAGTGATATTTATCCAGAAAGTTGTCCATTTCCTTTAAGTTTTCCAATTTTGTGGAGTACAGGTTTTCAAAATATGACCTGATGATTCTCTGTATTTCCTTCATGTCTGTTGTTATGTCCCCCTTTTCATTTTTGATTTTATTAATTTGGATATTCTATCTCTACTTTTTCGTTAGTTTGCATAAAGGTTTGTCTATTTTGTTGATTTTCTCAAAGAAGCAACTCTTTGTCTCATCGATTCTTGTCATTGTTTTCTTTGTTTCTATTTTGTTGCTTTCAGCTCTCATTTTGATTATTTCCTGCTATCTAGTTCTCTTAGGTGAGTTTGCTTCTTTTTGTTCTAAAGTTTTCATATGTTCTGTTAATTTACTAGTGTGGGATATTTCCAGCTTCTTTATGTATGCTTTTAGTGCTACAAACTTTCCTCTTAACACTACTTTCATTGTGTCCCATAAATTTTGATATGTGTGTGGTCATTTTCATTGAATTTTAGAAAGACTTTAACTTCTCCCTTTATTTCTTCCTTGACCCATTGATGATTTGGGTGAGCATTGTTTAATTTCCATGTGTATGTGTGTTTTCTGGAATTGGTATTGCTTGTGACTTCCAGTTTTAAACCATAGTGATCTGATAAGGTACTTTGGGTCATTCCATTTTTTTTTATTTCTTGAGGTTTCTTTTGTTACTGAGTAAGTGATCAGTTTTTGAGAAGATTCCATGAGGTGCTGAGAAGAAGGAATATTCTTTTCTGTTTGGATGGAATATTCTATAGATGTCTGTTAAGTCCATTTGAGTCATAACATCTGTTAGTTCTCTTGTTTCTTTGTTCATTATTTCTCTGACTGACATGTCCAGTGGTGAGAGGGGAGTCTATTAGTGTGTGGGGTTTAATGTATGATTTAAGCTTTAGAAGTGTATCTTTTACATATGAGGGGGACTTGTATTTGGGGCATAGATATTCAGTATTGAGATTTCTTCGTGATGAATTTTTCCTGTGACTAATATGAAATTACCTTCTTTGTCTCTTTTGATTTTTAGCTTGAAATCTATTTTGTTAGATATTAGGATAGCTACACATACTTGTTTAGTATGATTTGATAAGAATATTTTCCTAACCCTTTACTCTGAGGTAATGTCTGTCTTTGAGGTTGAGATGTTTTTCTTGTATGTAGAAGAAAATGGATTCTGTTTTCTTATCCAATCTGTTAGCCTGTGCCATTTTTTAGGTTAGTTGAGTTTATTTACATTAAGGGATATTAATGACCAGTGATTGCTATCTCCTGTTAATTTAGTTTTCATTGTTGGTGATGATAATTTGTGCATTTTCCCTTCTTTGGGATTTGTTGCTATGAGACCATCAATTGTCTATGTTTTTGTGTATGTAGCCAACTTCCTTGGGTTGTTATTTTCCTTCTAGTATTTTGTGTAGTGCTGGGTTTGTGGATAGGTATTGCTGAAATCTAGTTTTGTAATGGAATATCTTGTTTATTCCTTATATGGTGATTGAAAGTTTTGCTGGGTAAAGTAGTCTGGGCTGGCATCCATGGTCTCTTAATGTCTGCATAACACTTGACCACGACCTTCTGGCTTTCATTGTATCCAATGAGAAATCAGGTGTAACTCTGATAGGTCTACCTTCCTATGTTACTTAGCCTTTTTCCTTTGCAGCTCTTAATATTCTTTCTTTACTCTGTATGTTTGGTGCTTTGACTATTATGTGGTGAGTGGACTTTTTTTGAATCCAGTTTATTTGGTGTTCTGTAAGCTTCTTGTATCTTCATAGGCATATCTTTCTTTAGGTTGGAAAAGTTTTCTTCTATGATTTTGTTAAATATAGTTTCTGTGCTTTTGAGTTGAACTTCATCTCCTTCTTCTATACCTATTATTCTTAGATTTGGCCTTTCCATGGTGTCCCATATTTCCTGGATATTTTGGGTTAAGCTTTTGTTAGATTTAATGTTTTCTTTAACTGATGAGTCTATTTCCTCTATTGTATGTTCAGCACTTGAAATTCCCTCTTCCATCTCTTGTATGTATTCTATTGTTCATTCTTGTGTTTGTGGCACATGATCATTTTCTCATGATTTCTGTTTCGATAATTCCCATGGCTCATGTTTTCTTTATTGTCTCTATTTCAGTTTTCAAGTCTTGAATAGTTTCTTTCATATGTTTGATTTCTTTTTCTTGGTTTTTTTAAGGGATTTGCTGATGTCTTCCAATTTTTTATCTTTTCCTCCATTTCTTTGAGGGAATTTCTTCCATTTCCTCTTTAAGAGTTTCAAAAATTCTCCTGAAGTTATTTTTTAGGTCATTTTCTTCTGTTTCATCTATATTTGGTTTTTCAAGTCTTTCTGTTGTAGGATCTTTATGTTTTACCGGTGCTGTGTTGTTCTTTGTGGTATTGCATGTGTTCTTACATTTTTGACTCTTCTTTTCCTCTAATCAGTGTTCTTGGGAATTTCTGAGATTCTGTTGATTAATCTTCTAGGTGGCAGTGAATCCAAAACTCAGATGGTTGTTCCTCATGGTACAGTCAGTGCCACAGTTCTAGTTACCCTGTTGGTTATTCCATCTTTCTGGAGATAGCTTAGCATTCCCAGGCTTTGCCCTGCTCCCTTGGAGTTTGCTGTCTCAGGCCTCCTTTGGCCTAGGTAACCAACTTTGACTTGTTTCTGTAAATCCTGGTCTGGATCCCCTCAGGCTGAAGTCCCTGGCTTGGAGTTGAACTTGCAAAGGTTCCAGTATACTGTCTTGGAGTTCCCAGGCTCAGGTGTGCCCATAACCGCAGAGCACCTGGCTCATGCTTACTCCCTCAGAGGTCCCAGACTCACACCCAAACCAGCAGAGGTTTCAGGTTCCTGGGCATTCCCTTTGATGTCCCAGACCAATGCCCAGACCCACAAAGGTCCTGGCTCAGGCCTACTTTTTCTGAGATCCCAGACCCACACCTGGCCCCACAGGGATATCTGGTTCCTGCCTCCTTCCTTTGAGGTCCCAGATTCACACTCAGACAGGCAGATGTTCTGGCTCAGGCCTAGGTTTTTGGAGGTCCTAGACTCATGCCCAGACCCACAGGGGTCCTGGCTTAGGTCTACTCCCTTGAAGGTCCCAGATTCATGCCCAGACTCTCAGTGGTCTCTGACTCTGGCTCACTTGCTCAGCAGTTATTCCACTGTATCTGTTCCAGTGGAGTTCTCTATCCCTAGTCTTCTCTGGACCAGGTTGCTGACTCAGTCCTGGTCTGCCAATGTCCCAGGACTGGATTGGCTCCCAGCTACTGCTACCATGGAGCATGTTTCCTCAGGCCCACTTTGGACTAGGTAGCTGGTTTAGTCCCACTCCTGCGGAATTTCTTGTCTCAATCCTCTAACAATTTTTAAAATTTGCTTGCCATTGTACTTATTAAATTCAAACTCTTATTTCTAGTTACATTTTTATCAACACATATCCTCAGCTTCTCTGCTTTGGCCTGACTGGGAACCACTGACATCTTGAAATTTACCTCTTTAGAACCAAGTCTGTCCCCTGAAACCAACTTGATAAAAATGTCTGGCTCAAACAGAAAGCCTGAAAAGTGAAAGAGGAGGAGAGAAAGAAGAATGGCAGGCAGTTGTCTGGAATTTGAGCAATGACTCAGTGCTTAAGAGTTCTTTCTGCAGAGGGCCAGAGTTTTTCCCCAAGCACCCAGAGCCTACGTCTCATGACTCATAACTGCTTTTAACTACTACTCCAGGGTATCCATGCTCTCTTCTCTTCTAGACTTAATCACTTGAATTCTCTCTCTCTCTCTCTCTCTCTCTCTCTCATATGCACATACTAAAGTATAAGTATATATTTAAAGATAAAGAGACACCAACGTGTAGTGTATCTCAATTCTTCACATAAGCACCAGGTTTACAATCAGATTATGGAATTGCTAGAAATTGTTAGTTACTATGTAAACTAAAAGGGAAAGGATCTAGGAATATATGGTGAGGCAAATTTCTTTGGGGCCTTTCAACTCTACCTCTGTAAGCTAAGACATGAAATAGCAATGGTTTACTCTTAGTTTCTGATCCGCTTAGTTTCTGATCTAGTTATGTGGTGGCAAAAAGTACATTTAGATCCTTTCTATTCAATATTTTTTAGATTTATTTATTTAATATGTATACAGTGTTTTGCGTGCATGGATACCTGTATGACAAAAGAGGGCACCAGATTCCATTATAGATGTTTGTGAGCCACCATGTGGTTGCTGGGAATTGAATTCAGTAAGAGTGGCTAGTACTATTAACAACCTGTGAGCCATCTCTCCAGCCTGGTTCTTTATGATTTTGAAGGAGAAATAACAGTACTGTGCCTGCGCGATTGCTCTGCTATCCAGGTGGGTTAACACAGGACGTCACATCACAATACAGCTCTCTCTCTCTCTCTTTTTTCTTTTAGCTATATTTTATTTCTTATCTCCTTTACTTTTTTGATTTCATCTCTATTAAGAGACACTGGAACTGAATTTCAGATGGGGCCACCAAGCTATCTTTTAAACAAATTGGATTAAGCTAATTTAAATGACTGTCCCACACATAAATATGCTGGTATTATATGTGACAACAAGACTGAAGTTGTTTTGTAGCCTCATAAAAATTTATATTTTATATTTTTGTCATCATGAGTGTTTACTTCTTTTTTTTTCTTTTCTTATTACTTAAAAAAATTTACCAATCCAAACTCCCACTCCCACTCTTCTTCTCAGTCCCCTCCCTCTCCCTCCACACACCCTCCACCCCACCCCTACAAACCTATGGGAGTGTCACACACCCCACCCTGTGAAAAGTCCAAGGCCCTCCCTACTACGTCTAGGTTGAGCAAGGTTTACATTCAAAGAGAATAGGATCCCATGAAGCCAGTATATGCAAGTATAGACATATCCCCGTGTCACTATCAGTAGCCCCTCAGTCTGACAGAGCTATCAACCCCCTTCAGAGGGGCTTGGTTGTTCCCATGCTTATTCACTCCCAGTCCAATTGGAGTTTGTGAGCTACCATTAGCTTAAGCAAACTGCCTCAGTGGATGATGTCTTATGATCTTGGATTCCTTGCTCATACTCTCATTCCCTACACTCTTCAACTGAATCATGGGAGCTCAGTCCAGTGCTCTGATGTGGGTCATTGCCTCTGTTCCTATCTTTTGTTGGATGAAGATTCTGTTATTCAAACTAATCAAAAGGCAGAGAGAGAACACCTGTCAGAATGGCTAAGGTCAAAAACACTAATGATAGCTTATGCTGGAGAGGTTGTGGAGCTCATCCATTGCTGGTGGGAATGCAAACTTATGCAACCACTTTGGAAATCAGTGTAGCAGTTTCTCAGAAGACTGGGGTTCAACCTACCTCAGGATCCAGCAATCCCACTCTTGGGAATATATCCAAAAGATGCTCAATCATACTAAAAGAGCATTTGCTCAACTATGTTCATAGCAGCATTCTTTGTAATAGCCAGAACCTGGAAACAACCTAGATGTCCCTCAACTGAAGAATGGATAAAGAAAGTATGGCAAATTTACACATTAGAGTACTACTCAGCAGTAAAAAAAATAATGACATCTTGAATTTTGCATGCAAATGAATGGAATTAGAAAACATCATCCTGAGTGAGGTAACACAGTTCCATAAAAACGAATATAGTATGTACTCACTCATAAGTGGATACTATTCATAAACAAAGGGCAACAAGCCTATAGTTCAGGATCCTAGAGAAGCTAAGTAATAAGGTGAACCCAAAGAAAAACATATATAGACCCACCGGGAAATTGGAATCAGACAAAAATTTGGGAGCAGGGGGCAGGGAGTAGAGGGGAGGGGAAAGGGAGGGATGAGAAGAACTTGAGGGAATGGAATGGTCGAGATAGAGGAAGGACAGATGAGAGCAAAGAAAGAGATGTCCTGATTGAGGGAGTCATTATGGAGTTAGCAAGAAACGTGGCTCTAGAAAAATGCCTAAGAACCCACAAGGATGAACACAGTGGAGACCCTAAGCAATAGAGGAGAGGATGTCTGATCTGACCTTACCCTGTTTTAATATCTCTATTTTGTTAAGAATGTTCCAAAAGTAAATGAAATTTTAGTATATATGTTCTTCAAGGTCAAATCTGTAGACAAAGTGCAGTTAGTTTTTAACTGGGATTCTTCAGACCCCTGTGCACTTTCCATTGTAACTATGTGTTTGCTCTTAATATTCTCTTCTTACAGTTCACATTTACCATGCCTTTCCATGCTCTGCTTGGGCATTAACTTCCTTCTTTAATCACTCAGAGTGTTATCACTGTTTGAATTAATTTATATTTTTAGTATCTGAGTAATAAAAACAAAAAGAAAAAAGAAAGAAATCCCACCCCAATTTTAAATAATTTACTGGGTACAGAATTCTAGGATTTTCAGCATTTTATGTGTTCTTTGTTTTGGCTCTCATTTTTCTCTTGTGTATACTTGTCCATGGTACATGCATGTATGCATTTTTGTGCAGGAATCTATTCACTCCTGCCTATGCACATAGAGGCTGGAGCTCAGAGTCTTGACTGAACTGACTGGCAAGCCATGGGATCTACTTATCACTTTTCATTTCATACTCTGAGAGGACTGTGAAAAAATCTACAGTATGGTAGCCCCCTCACTTTACACTGGTTTCAGTTTCCACGGTCAAAAGCATTATATGGAAAACTCCATGTAGGAAGATAAGACCTACCAGACCAAAAGGAGTCAACCTGGAGTCTGCCTGGAGTTGTCATACATCCTGTATGTGCCTAACCAAAAAGGATCTATCAAGCATTGTTTCCTGATTGACCAGCAACAAGCACTGTCACAGGTCCTGATTGTGCCTAGGCATGAGAGATGAGCTTGAGATGTCCACTGTCCAGCCTGGGTGCTGGGAGGGTATGTAAGTTTTTCCTCACTGTTAAATAAATGAATCTGCTGTAAACCTTATATATAATAAATATATATGTATATATATATTCTATTCAAAAATTTCCACTTCCCCCTCCTCCCATTCCCTTCCTTCCTCCCCCTCCAGTCTTAAGAGATGGCAGGGTACCCTGCTCTGTGAGAAGTCCAAGGCCCTCCCCCCTCCATCCAGGTCAAGGAAGGTGTGAATCCAAATAGACTAGGGTACCAAAAAGCCAGTACATCCAGTAGAAACAAGTCCCGGTGCCATTTTCAATGGCTTCTCAGTCAGCCCCTATTGTCAGCCACATTCAGAGAGTCCGGTTTGATCACATGCTCATTCAGTCCAAGTCAACATGGATTTGGTGAGCTCCCATTAGATCAGGCACACTGTCTCAGTGGGTGGACCAACCCCTTGCAATCCTGACTTGCTTACTCATATTCTCCCTCCTTCTGCTCTTCAACTGGACCTTGGGAGCTCAGTCCAGTGCTCTGAAGTGGGTCTCTGTCTCTATCTCCATCCATCATCAGAAGAAGGTTCTATGGTGATATTCAAGATATTCATCAATGTGACTAGAGAACAATAATCAATTTCATACAGAAAAACAAAAAAACCTAGGATAACCAAGACAATCCTATACAATAAAGGAACTTCTGGAGGCATTACCATCCCTGACCTCAAACTTTATTATAGAGCTACAATAATAAAAAACAGCTTGGTATTGGCATTAAAACAGTGATGTTGACCAATAGAATCAAATCAAAGACCCAGATATTAACCCACAAACCTATGAACACCTGATTTTTGACAAAGGAGTCAAAATTATACAATGGAAGAAAGAAAGTATCTTTAACAAATGGTGCTGGCATAAATGGGTGTCAACCTGTAGAAAAATGCAAATAGATCCTTATCTATCACCATGCACAAAACTCAAGTCCAAATGGATTAAAGACCTCAATATAAATCTGACCACACTGAACCTGATAGAAGAGAAAGTAGGAAGCAGACTGCATTACATGGGCACAGGAGAACACTTTCTACTTATAATCCCAGTAGCACAGTGTAACATGAGAGCTGGCTTGCTTGTTGGGTTATCTATCCAACTCATTACCCCACAACCGGCAAACTCCAAATAAAATCACACAGAGATCTCCATAAGTTATGAAACTGATTGGCCCATTAGCTCAGTCTACTTATTAGCTCTTATAACTTATGTTAGCCATTATTTTTATCTATGTTAGCCACAAGGCTCAGTAACTTTCTCAGCAGGGCAGCTTATATCTTTCTTCTTCTGTGATCTGGGCAGGAATGGGAGAAATCATCTTCCTCATTCCCAGAATTCTCCTGTACTCTTTGCATCACCTCTACTTCCTATCTGGATTTCCTGCCTATATTTTCAGCCTGGCCAATCAGTGTTTATTGAAAACATGATTGACAGATTACAGACAATTCTCCAGCACCACTTCCCCTTCTTTAAAAAAAAAAAAAAACAAAGGAAAATATCCATAGTTCATTTTTTGGGAATGTGGGCATAGTATTCCAGGCTACTTCTGACTGGTTGGGGGTATTGATAATCTTATGGGGACCTAAAGAAAATTTAGAGCTATAATCAAGTCCTGACTGGAGTATCCTGTGAATCTTGATCATCTCAGGCAGCAGTTTTGAATCTGTTCTGGATGTAGAAATCTGACATCTTGGCCATCTGTTCCTTCTGGAGATTTCTCAGGTGGTCTTCCTTGATCAAACTGGACTTTTTTATCTCAGAATGACTCCACAGCCTCTCATTTTCTGTGGAAACAAAAACAAAATCTCTTCTCCAAAGTAACATACCTTTTGACTTCAGTTTTGAAGTCAAGGTATTTTCAAAATACCTATCTTGGGCTAATTCAGCAGCAATTATAAGCAAATATCTTTTAGCCGCTGTTGCTCCTTCCTCAGCATTCAAACAATTCGAGAGAGCATAATAACATACAGTATCAAGATTCTCTGTGTGTTTTCCATCTTTATGTGGCTTTACTTTAACCTCTATTTCTTTTATTTTTACTTTTACTTTATAGACAGGTTCTCTGTGTATCTTTGTCCTGAAATAACTCTGTAGACCAGGCTGTCCTTGAACTCACAGAGATCCATCTGTCTCTGCTTCCCCAGTGCTGGGATTAAAGGTGTCTGCCACCACACCTTGAATTCACAGAGGTCTGTCTGTCTCTGCCTCTCAAACTTTTGCATTAAAGGTGTGTGCTACTACCCCTTGAACTCACAGAGATCTGTCTCCCTCTGCCTCCCAGACATGGGGATTAAAGGTGTGTGCTACCACACCTTGAAGTCACAGAGGTCAATCTACTTCTGCCCCTTGAAGTCACAGAGGTCCATCTACCTTGCTTCCCAAATGTTGGGATTAAAGGTGTGTACCACCACACCGAACTATTCTCTTCCTTTCTTTTTTAAGAACTTTAAACTTTTTTTCTATTAAGCCTGCATATATTTTTAAGACACTGTAAACCATTTAGAGGTTTTCTTTGTCTTTGAATCTCTCTTTTCTGAATATCTCTCTTCTTCTGACCACATGAGTCTTTATGGAGAGGATTAAAGTCATGGCTTTGATGGCTAGATCCAGCCCATTTCTTAGCTTTCCAGTCTCATGGTGGAGATACTGGCTGTAGTCATTTTTATTGCCACAACTCAATGGCTTTTTAAGGTGCCTGCTAGCAATCAAACTGCAGCATCCTGCTCACAGACCACATTCAGTGAACTGCCTGCCTGAAAGAGTCAGAGTTTGCCCTGGCAGGACAGCCCAGAAAGCCAGCATTTTAAAACAGCGCAGCTTTTTTCCTGCTATGGCTGAAAACCGAAAAGCACGCAGTCAGGTTTCTTCAACACCATTTAAGTGTTTCATGGCAGGACCGCTTAAAAGAACTGCAAGATTTTGCAGCTAAAGCTGAGTCAGGAAGCCTCTCTTAGACAAGAGTGCTTGCTTGCCTCTAGCAAGTATAGCAGAACCGAGAAATTGCTGCTACCAAGAAAACATGCTTTGCTCTATTTTGTCCCAAGCTTTCTCAGGCTTTTTGTGAATATAGTTATCCATGTTGGGCGCCATTTGTAACATGAGAGCTGGCTTGCTTGTTGAGGTATCTGTCCCGCCCAGTAAAATTTGGATCTAAAGTTATAATGCTTTGGAAAAATTCTTCTTTTGTTTTCACAGAGGATGAGACCCAGTGGATTGCTTCTATCACAATATGGTATGATAGACCACACCCTCCTGAAAGATTGCTGTGAACACCCTCAACAAATTACTTCACTCAACTGCCAACTGAGATGAACCTGGCACACAGGCTACACCATAAAAGACCTGATTAACAGCACCTCCATGCAGCAAGAAGCAGTTTGGAGAGAAAAAACTGCACCCATGTTCCCAAATATTGTTTATAAAAGTTCTTTTACATTTAAAGGGGGAAATGATATAGATATGAATAATTTGCATTAGTATGGATTTTAAGGTCAATTTTGTTATATGTATATGAATTTCTGCTCTTGATTAAGGTATTATGATTGTGTAGTTCATTTAAAAGTGTAATATATAATTAGTAAATATAGGTTGTTAATGGATAATCATTAATAATAGTCAAGCTTGTAATCATGTTAGATTTTCTAGATGTGCATAGATATATTTCAGATAGGAATTCTTCATATCTTTCAAAGACTACAGAATATGGCATTTAATGTTTTAATAACTTAGGGCTTTTCATGACAATGAGGCATGTCTGCTCCTGGCAGCACCAGCTACTTCAAGAGGAAGATGGGCATTGAAGAGGCTCCTTATGGAGTCTGATAGCCATTTGGGCAAGAAACTGTTCTTGCCTGGACTGTTGCATGAACTGGACATGAAGAACCCGCAGAGAGAGGACAGCTGAACTTGCCTAAAGGTGAGATGGTCTTTCGGGGTTCCTGATTTATGAAAGAGTCTACAAGACATTCTGCAGAACACAGCAAAAAGTGACTGAACTGTCTTTGAATTTTCCTGCTTCATGGAAATGTCTGTTGGATAATATGGGCCTGGAGGCTGAAGATGGATGCCGCAACAGTACAAAAACTTTGGGTGACTGTCCAGACAGTGAGATATCTCTGTCATTTCTAGAGTTTTGAAATAGCTTATTTCCTGTTTACTTAGGTAATATTATATCCTTCTGGAGTCTTTGATGGAGTTAAAGAATGGTTAGTTATAGTTACAGTTTTCTTTAGTTATGTTAAAAGATAAAATAGATATAAATAATGTAACTCTAATTCTTGCTTGATAAGTGTTTTTGTTATATGTAATTTTGCTATGTTAAAGTTAAAGCCTTCCTTTTTGAATAGACAGAAAAAGGTGAAATGATGCAGGAGGGTCTTCTATCTATCTGTTGCTTTCATTGGTTAATTAATAAAGAAAACTGCTTGGCCTGATAGGTCAGAACATAGGTAGGTGGGGAAGATAGAACAGAATTGTGGGAGAAAGAAAGCAGAGGCAGGCAGATGCCATGAAGCTCCGGTCCAAGATAAACGTAGTTTAGAGTCTTCCCAGTAAGCCACCACCTCGTGGTGCTACACACATTAATAGAAATGGGTAAATCAAGATGTGAGAGTTAGCCAGTAAGAGGCTAGAACTAATGGGCAAGGCAGTGTTTAAATGAATACAATTTGTATGTTGTTATTTTGGGTGTAAAGTTAGCTGTGAAGGAGATGGGCAGGATGAAAAGCAGGCCTGCTTGCCTCATCACTACAGCACAGACAATAAGAGCAACAATGAATAAATGGGACCTCCTGAAATTGAGAAGCTTCTGTAAAGCAAAGGACAGTATCATTAAGACAAAATGACAACCTACAGAATGGGAGAAGATCTTTAACAATCCCACATCAGACAAAGGTCTGATCTCCAAAATGTAGAAAGAACTCAAGAAACTAGACATAAAAATTCTAAATAACCAAATTAAAAAATGGGGTACTGAACTGAACAGAGAATTCTCAACAGAATAAGTTCAAATGGCCAAAAGATACTTAAGGTCATGCTGTAAATCTTTTACCTGACTCCATGCATCTGTGGTCCTTGACATCACAGCTTATCACTCACTCCTGCAAGGAAGACGTTAGAACCCAGGCACAACTCCAGACACATCAAATTCTTATGTTTGAATGTGAATTATCTCTTGATTCACACTATTTGTGAGTTGTCAGTCACATAACAGCTACATTGTTTATCAGGTCAAGTGACATACTGCAATGTGTGTGTGTGTGTGTGAGAGAGAGAGAGAGAGAGAGAAAGAGAGAGAGAGAGAGAGAGAGAGAGAGAGAGAGAGAGAGAGAGAGAATCTCAAACACTGGAGATACTATAGAGAAAATAAACTCACTGATTAAAGAACAAAATAAATCCAACAAATTCTTAATACAAACATCCAGGATATCTGGGACACTGTGAAAAGAGCAAACCTAAAAATAATAGGAGTAGATGAAGGAGAAGAATTACAGCTCAAAAGCCAAGAAAATATATTCAACAAAATGATAGAAGAAAACTTTCACAACCTAAAGAAGGATATCCCTATGAAGATCCAAGAACCATATAGAACACCAAATAGATTGGATCAAAAAAAAGCCTCCCCTTGTCATATAATAATCAAAACACAAAACATACAGAATAAAGAATAAATATTAAGAGCTACAAAGGAAAAAGGTCAAGTAACATATAAAGGGAAACCTATCAGAATTACACCCGACTTCTCAATGGAAATCATGAAAGCCAGAAGGTCTGGGATAGATGTGCTGCAGACACTAAGAGACCATGGATGCAAGCCCAGACTACTTACTATACCCAGCAAAGCTTGCATTCACCATCAATGAAGAAAACAAGATATTCCAGGACAAAAACAAATTTAAACAATATGTTGTCACAAATCCAGCCTTACAGAAAATACTAGAAGGAAAACAACAAACCAAGGAAGCCAACAACACCCATAATAACACAAGCATCTGACAACCCTCCACCAGCACAGCTCAAAGAAAGGAAACACACAGACTCTACAACCAAAAAATAACCGGGATTAACAACCACTGGTCATTAATATCATTTAATATCAATGGACTCAATTCACCTATAAAAAGGCACAGGTTAAGAGAATGGATACAAAATCAGGACCCAACATTCTGTTGTCTACAAGAAACACACCTCAAACTCAAAGACAGACACTACCTCAGAGTAAAGGGTTGGGAAAAGGTTTTCCAATCAAATGGAAAAAGGAAACAAGTGGGTGTGGCTATACTAATATCTAACAAAATTGATTTCAAACTAAAATCAATCAGAAGAGATGAAGATGGACACTTTATACTCATAACATGAACAATTCATCAGGAGGAAGTCCCTATCCTGAATATCTATGCCCCTAATATAAAAGCACCCACTTATGTAAAAGAAACATTACTAGAACTCAAAGCACACATCAAACCACACACTCTAATAGTAGGAGATTTCAACATTTCATTCTCACCAATGGATAGGTCAACCAAACAGAAACTTAACAGAGAAATAAGAGAAATATCAGATGTAATGAACCAAATGGACCTAACAGACATCTATAGAACATTCCACCCAAACAAAAAAGAATACACCTTCTTCTCAGCATCCCATGGAACCTTCGCAAAAATTGATCACATAATTGGTAACAAAGCAAACATCCATAGATACAAAGAAATTGTAGTAACCACCTGTGTACTATCATATCACCACGGAATAAAGATAAAATTCAACAATAATTCTAACCCCAGAAAGTGTTCAAACCCATGGAAACTGAACAGTCAACTACATACGACAATCTATCAATGTAATTCATCATATAAATAAACTGAAGGAAAAAAATCATACGATCATTTCATTAGATGCTAAAAAAGCATTTGACAAAATTAAACACTTCTTTATGATAAAGGTCTTGGAGAGATTAGGGATACAAGGTTCATTCATAAATATAATAAAAGCAATATAAAGCAAGCTGACAGCTAACATTAAATTAAATGGAGAGAAACTCAAAGCCATCCCACTAAAATCAGGAACAAGACAAGGCTGTCCACTCTCTCCATACCTCTTCAATACAGTGCTTGAAGTTCCAGCAATAGCAAAAAGACAGCATAAAGAGATCAAGGGGATTCGAATTGGAAAGGAAGAAGTCAAACTTTCGTTATTTGCAGATGATATGAAATTGTACATAAGCGACCCCAAAAACTCTACCAAAGAACTCCGTCAGCTGATCAACACCTTTAGTAATGTGGCAGGATACAAGATCAATTCCAAAATCTCAGTTGCCCTCCTATACACAAAGAACAAAGAAGTAGAGAGGGAAATCAGAGAAACATCACCTTTCATGATAGCCACAAATAGCATAAAGTATCTTGGGGTAACTATAACCAATGAAGTGAAAGATCTATTTGACAAGAACTTTAAGGTTTTGAAGAAAGAAATTAAAGAGGATACCAGAAAATGGAAGGATCTACCTTGCTCTTGAATTGGGAGGATCAATATAGTAAAAATGGCAATTCTACCAAAAGCAATCTATAGATTCAATGCAATCCCCATCAAAATTCCAACAAAATTCTTCACAGACCTTGAGAGAACAATAATCAACTTTATATGGAAAAACAGAAAACCAAGGATAGCCAAAACAATCCTATACAATAAAAGTACTTCCAGAGGCATTACCATCCCTGACTTCAAACTCTATTACAGAGCCACAGTAGTGAAAACTGCTTGGTATTGGCCCAAAACCAGAGTTGTGGACCAATGGAATCGAATTGAAGACCCAGATATTAATCCAAAAACCTATGAACACCTGATTTTCGACAAAGGAGCTAAAATTATACAATGGAAGAAAGAAAGCATCTTAACAAATGGTGCTGGAATAACTGGATGTCAACCTGTAAATGAATGAAAATAGATCCATATCTATCACCATGCACAAAACTCTAGTCCAAATGGATTAAAGACCTCAATATTAATTTGACCACACTGAATCTGATAGAAGAGATAGTGGGAAGTAGTGTAAAACACAGGGGCACAGAAGACCTCTTCCTAGGTAGAACCCCAGTAGCACAGTCAATCAGAGAAACAATGAATAAATGGGACCTCCTGAAACTGAGAAGCTTCTGTAAAGCAAAAGACACTGTCACTAAGACAAAAAGGCAACCTACTGATTGGGAGAAGATCTTCACCAACCCTGCATCAGACAAAGGTCTGATCTCCAAAATATATGAAGAACTCAAGAAACTAGACACTAAAACTCTAATTAACCCAATTAAAAATGGGGTACTGAACTAAACAGAGAAATCTCAACAGAAGAACTTTGAATGGCCAAAAGACACTTAAGGTCATGCTCACCCTCCTTAGAAATAAGGGAAATGAAAATCAAAACAACTTTGAGATACCATCTTACACCTTTCAGAATGGCTAAAATCAAAAACACCAATGATAGTCTATGCTGGAGAGGATGTGGAGTAAGGGAAACACTCATCCATTATTGGTGAGAATGCAAACTTGTGCAGCCACTTTGGAAATCAGTGTGGCGGTTTCTCAGGAAACTGGGAGTCAACCTCCCTGAGGACCCAGCAATTCCACTCTTGGGAATATACCCAAGAGATGCCCTATCATACTACAAAAGCATTTGTTCAACTATGTTTATAGCAGCACTATTTGTAGTAGCCATAACCTGGAAACAACCTAGGTGCCCCTCAATAGAAGAATGGTTAAAGAAGGTGTGGAACATATGCACATTAGAGTTTTACTCAGCAGTAATAAAACAATGACATCTTGAATTTTGCATGCAAATGGATGGAAATAGAAAACACTTTACTGAGTGAGGTAACCCAGCCCCAAAAGGGTGAATATCATATGTACTCGCTCCTAAGTGGGTTCTAATCATAATTAAAATACATTGGGCCTATAATTCATGATCTTAGAGAAGCTAAATAAGAACGGAAGACCTTGGACTTCGCATAGGGCAGGGAACCCTGACTGCTCTTAGGACTGGAGAGGGAGGGGAAGAAGGGAGGAGAATAGAAAAGGTAGGAGGAAAGGAAGTGGAAATTTTTATAAATAAATTTTTTTAAAAAATGTTTTAATAACGTAGAGCTTTTCATGACAATGAGACACATCTGCTCATGACAGCACCAAACTACTTCCTGAGGAAGATGGGCATTGAAGAGGTTCCTTATGGAATTGGTTAGTCATTTGGGGAGGAAACTGCTCTTGCCTGGACTGTTACATAAACTAGACATGAAGAACCAGTAGAGAGAGGACTTGCTGAACTTGTCTAAAGGTGAGATGATCCTTAGGGGTTCCTGATTCATTGAAGAGTCTGCGAGACATTCTGCAGGATATAAAAGAAAGTGGCTGAACTGTTATTAAAATTTCCTCCTTCATAAAAATATCTGCTAGATACTATGGAACTGTAGGCTGAAGATGGATACTCCAACGGTACAAATGAACTTTAGGTAGCCTGTCCAGGCAGCAAGATGTCTCTGTCATTTCTAGAGTTTTCGAAGTTGTTTACAATATACTTCCTGTTTACTTAGGTAATATTATATTTTTCTGGAATCTTTGATGGAGTTGAAGAATGGATAACTATAGTTTTCCTTTGTTATGATAAAAGGTAAAGTAGATATAAATATAACTGTAATTCTTGCTTAATAACTGTTTTGTTATATGGAATTTTACTATGTTAAAGTTAAAGGCTTCCTTTTTGTTTGAACAGAAAAGGGAAAATGGTGTAGGGGATTCTTCTGTCTATGTGTTGCTTTCATAGGTTGAATAAAGAAACTGCCTTGGCCTTTTGATAGGGCAGCACTTAGGTAGGCTGGGTAACAGAATAGAATGGTGGGAGGAAGAAGGGCAGAGTGGAGACGCCATGAATCTCCCACCTGGGACGGATGCTGGTTAGAATCTTGCCGGTAAGCCACAGTCATGTGGCAATGCATAGATTGATGAAATGGGTTGAATTGGGACGTAAGAGTTGGCTAATTGGAGGTTGGAGCTGATGGGTCAAGCAGTGTTTAAATAAATACAGTTTCTGTGTGATTATTTCAGGTGTAAGCTAAATGGCGGGGGACAGAACAAGGGGTCCTGCTCACTACAATGGTGTGATGTCCAAAATATATAAAGGACTCAAGAAACTAGACATCAAAATACCAAATAATACAATTTTAAAATGGGGCACAAATCTATAAATAGAATTCTCAACAGAAGAATCTCAAATTGCCAAAAGATATTTAAGGTGTATCTCAACACCCTTAATTATCAGGAAAATACAAATCAAAATGACTCTGAGACACTATCCTATACCTATCAGAAGGGCTAAGATCAAAAGTACTGATGACAGTTTATTCTAGAGAGAATGTGGAGTTAGGGGAACACTCCTCCATTGCTTGTGGAAGTGCAAACTTGTACAGCCACATTGAAACACAATATGGAAGCTTCTTAGAAAATTGGAAATCAATCTGCCTCAAGACCCAGCAATATCACTCTTGGGCATATACCTGAAGAATACTCAATCATAAAACAAGGCCATTTTCTCAACAATATTCATAGCAGCATTATTCATAACAGCCAGGATATCAAAACAACCTAGATGCCCCTCAACTGAAGAATGGATAAAGAAAATGTGATATATTTATACAATGGAGTACTACTTAGTGCTAAAGAAATTGACATCTTAAAATTTGTAGGCAAATGGATGGAACTATAAAAAATGTCATCCTGAGTGATGTAACCCTGACACAGAAAAACAAACATGGTATGTACTCACTCATAAGTGGATATTAGATATAAGCAATGGATAACCAGCCTATATGTAGTCCATAATCCTAGAGAAGACAGGAAACAAGGAGAACCCTAAGAAAGACCAGAATGGATTGCCCTAGAAAGGGAAATGAATAATATCTTCTGGGTAAACTGGGGGTGAAGAGTATAGGGAGAGGAGTTGAGTATTGAGAACATGAGAAAATGTGGTGGGTGAGTTGGGGGAAGGATGGAGAGGGAGAGCCATGAGAGAAATATCTTGATAGACAGAGCCATTATGGGGTTAGGGAGAAATTTGGTCCTAGGAAAATACCCAGGAATCCACAAGGATGACCCCAGATAAGACTCATAGCAAAAGTGGAGAGGACTCCCGAATTAGCCTTCTCCTGTAATCAGACTCCAATTGTCATCATAGAAACTTCATCCGGTAACTGATGGAAGCAGATACAGAGATCCACAGCCAAGCACTGGGCTGAGTTCCTGGAGTCCCAAGAAAGGGAAGAGGGATTATATGAGCAAGAAGGGGTAAAGATCATGATGGGGAAACCCACAGAGACAGCTGAACCAAGCTCATGGGAATTCACAAACTCTGGCCTGACAGCTAGGGAGCCTGCATGGGACCAAACTAGGCCCTCTGAATGTGTGTAACACTTGTGTAGCTTGGTCTGGTTGTTGGGCCCCTGGCAGTGGGATCAGGATTTATCCCTGGTGCATGAACTGAACTTTTGGAGTCAATTACCTATGGTAAGATACCTTTCTCAGTCTTGATGCACAGGGGAGGGGCTTGGCCCTACCTCAACTTGATATGCCGGGCTTTGTTGCCTCCTCATGGGAGCCTGATCCTCTCTGAGCAGTGGATGAGGGTGGAAGGTAGTGGGGGGAGCAGGAAGGGGTAAGGGAGGGAGCACTGTGGTTAGTATGTAAAATGAATAAAAAATTAAATAGACACACCTAGGCATGAGGGAGAATAGGCAACTGAACTAAGGCCTGGGTGTTGTGGAATATTATTTTAAGATGTGCTACATTTGTTTATGCTGTGGAACATTTCCTTTAATGATGCAAAGATGTGTTGCATTCTTTAATGTTGCATTTGTTTAACTCTGTAAAGCTGTGTTACTGTGCCTTTCTCAAACAACTGATGATGTAGTAAAGAGCTTAATGGCCAACGGAGAGGAAGGAGAAAGAAATAGGCAGGGTTGGCAGGCAGAGAAGATTAATAGAAGGAGAAACCTGGGAGTGAGAAAAGAAGGGCCTAGCCACCCAGATACACAGCCAAACATGGAATGAGATGGAAAGAAAGGTATAAAGAATAGAGAAAGATAAAAGCCCATAGACAAAAGATAGCTGGGACAATTTAAGAAAGCTGACTCGAATCAAGCCAAGCAAAGGCCAGGCATTTATATGTAAGTCTTCATGTGTATTTATTTGGGGCACCCAAAGAACTAAAGGGAAAAAGAGTAAGGAAAAATTCAACTACACTTAAAATTCCAGAAAGGTGGGACATAATGACTGGATTGTCACTGGACTGAAATTTCAGGGGCTGCAGTTGAAGGAGAAGCCCAGAAATCAGATTATTTAGATACTATTCATCGGAGATAATAAGGAAGCCCATTGTCACATCTTTGACTCTCAGTTTCTTTTTAAAAAACAATGCAATAATGCCTAGCTCAGAGCTTGGAGGTTGTTCCAGCTGTCTCTGTGTACTGCCGTTTCACTTAGAGAGACTCTGACGTCAGGATCAGGGTACACATATGCTTGAGGATCAGTCTGTAGTCACAATACCTAGCAGCTTCTGACATTGAAGGCCCAGAGCCAGTTGGGTGTATCTGGTCTTGTTAGGGATTTGTGATCTCTTGTTTAACTCAGGGCCCAGGCTATACTTGCTCAAATATGTGCCTGCTACTCTATAGGTCTACAGTGCAATTGTCCCTTTCTAGAATCTTCCCAAGGGCTTACTATCCAGCAAGAATTTCCTTGGCCCACATTAGTAGCTTAATGAACAACTGGCCAGATTTTGACAAAGCTCAATGTGTGTGAATACTTACACACACACACACACACACACACACACACACACACACACATGTGCACATCACAGAATGATAACAAAAATGTTAAAGAGGCCGCAGACATCAAAAAGAAGCCTTACTTAAGGCAAGGAGCTGCTGGTGCATAAGTAATTCAGTTGGAGAACTGCTGGAGGTATACAGACCCCATTCCCAGCCCAACCTTTTCAAAGCCTTTGGAGCTCCGAACAAGGCACAGGACAGAGGTCAAGATGAGTGAATGGACACTTTCAAGCATTGGGGACCATGCTCAGCTGAAACCCCGAAGACAGTTAAGCTTTCTACCTGTAGGTCCTTTGCCTGACACTGCTCACAAAATGGGTGGTCAGACAGAGAGGTTAATTGGGCTATTGTCATCCTATAATGTTAAGTGTTCTTCCTTTTATAGGATACAGATGAGGATAGGGCACCATTATTTTTATCTAATGTGTTCCATAAGTTCTCAGGACATTTTGCTATATTGTGTTCATATAGCTATGTGTTCATTTGTTTCCAATTTGCTTGAGTAAGTTTACAGGTAGTGCCTTCATACTTGCATGAATACATCATCAGTCTGTGCCTCATGCTTGATGCTGGACAGATGCTGGTGGTATCTATGTGCTCAAAGGAAATTCAGAATCATGCAACCTCTACACTGGCAATAAAATTGGTATTAACTGCTATTTGTTAGATGGACCCTCCAAGGGCAAGGCACAGTGTGAGAGCCAATATTTCAGATATCTTAAAGTGAGTGCAGTAATAACAAAGGCAACAACAGATTTTACACTGGGTTTCGTGGGAAAGGGCCCAAACACAATTCTCCAAGAAACCTGACAATTGTGGTCCTCTTCAGATAGTCTTGGGCAGATTATGCATCCTCAGGCTGGCTCTAAGAGAAGACCTGTTTAAGGGCTGCCTGCACTAACACACACTGTTTTTTTAACATGCTGATTTTGAGATGGGGGTACATTGTCATGTCAGGAAACTGGCTTGATATAGGATAGCATATAGACAAAAATAATTCCCATACTCTCTGCCTCTATATCTCTATACTCCATCATCTTGCCATTAATGGGGGATAGGATTAGGGTTCTGATGCAAACAAGGTCAAGAATCAATAAATGGAATTGTGCATCAAAAGAAGCCATTTTTTCTAAAGTTCGTCTAATTTGTGTATTTTCTTCTACTAAAATAAGACTGCTAGCACATTTGTAACGTACAACCAGGGGTCAATTGTTAATGGGCTCTGGAATCAAGGATCTTGGCTCAGTGAATAACCAGAGTCAGAGTCCAGGGGTGACTATAGATGAGTGTTTTTCAGGGCTTGGAACTGAATTTATTTCAAATGTCTCATGACTAGGGCAAAATGACTGTAACCAAGTGTTAACTTAGTGTGTAATCATATTCAAGGATCTATGGTGCTAATAAATTGAATTCAAATTTTATATCAGGCAAATATGTATCATCAAGGGTCTAGGAAAAGGTCAACCACCAAATTAAATGAGATATGATATATTTCTGGGTAGTATGACAATAAATTATGACAAGTATGCAATGGACAACCAAATTTTAGCATGCACATGTATTTGGATGATAGCTATTTCTTTTGGGCCTAACCTGACCATAGGCCATCACTGAGAAGATATTGTTGTGATGACCTACAGAATAATCTTAAACCTGCAGTCATGGCAATGGAATAAGAAGAATAGCAATAGTTATGTTTATAACAATAGCAGTGGGGCTGTTAACATACCCTCATAGTAGGTGAGTGGGAGGCAGACTCATGGGACCATCACCAGAGATTCCAGCAATTTACTCCCCCTTGATTCGCAGCTGCAGGTGGCCTGGGTTGAATGGTGGTAAAGTATGCTGGGATGAGGTAGCATGTTAACTAAAGGCAAGAAATCATCAACACTGCATTCCCAAGATCATCTCTCATGCAGTAATGGGACATTTTGGTGATATAGCTGCTTTAAATCACTCATGTTTCTAGAAACAACCCCTAATCATGGGCCTATAAATAAGCCCAATAAACACATTTGTTTGATAAACTTGGTCATAGTGGAATCCTTTATATGGTCCCTCAGTGTCCTCTCTGTCTGGAGGATAGACATCTAATCACATCCCCAACAAAAGAAATTCAACAGCATGTCACCGGGGAGGGGCCTATTTATCCACTCATGCCCCACAGACAGAAGGAGCACAGGGTAGAAAATGACTGAGAATTCATTACGGACCTGCTGTTTGTCAGATACAGTGCCATATGCTGTTGCAAGGACTAGAAGGTATTTGCCCTCAAGGTGAGGACTATTGTTGCCAGAGGTTTCTGTCCTACCCAGTCCTGCAGCCATTCAGTCCCAAAGAAAAACACACAGAGGTCTACATTAATTATAAATTGGTTGATCTATTAGTTCAGGATTCTTATTAACTCTTAATTCTTAAATTAGCCCATAATTCTTTTCTGTGTTAGCCATGTGGCTTGGTACCTTTTATCAGTGAGGTAGTCTCATCTTGCTTCTTCTGTGTCTGGATGATGACTGCAGACTGAGACTTTCCTCTTCCCAGAATTCTCCTGTTTTCATTGCCCCGCAGATACTTCCTACCTGGCTACTGGCCAGTCAGCATTTTATTAAAACAATACAAGCGACAAATCATTACTGGGTAGAAGACCATTTTCCCTCTTTTTTTCCAAACAAAAGCTCTGAAACTAATCTCCTTTGTTTAACTTTTTTCCTGACCATTATCCATAGCAACTTGTAACCAATACTCTAAACAAAGACAAATATCCATAATCCATTTATTTTACTCACAATCCCGGGATACAGTCTATCATTTAGAGGATGTTGAAGGTGCCAGGAACTTGAAGTAACTGGTCACATGACATCCACTGTCATGTACAAAGAACCACAGATTAATGCATGCATGCCAGCACTCGTCTCGCTCTTGTCTCTTCTATTCATTTAGTCCAGCCCATGCAAAGATGCTATTACATTTAGAAAGGGTCTTCCTACCTCATTTGAGTCAAATGGGAAAACCCCTCACCAACACTTACGCAGGCTAACCTAATATAGACAATTCTTTCTTAAGTGCCCTTCCCAGGCAATGTATACAGTTGAAAAGTTGACAGTTACAACTATCATACCTGTTCCAATTCCACCTGGCCCCTCCTGCTGCATGTGCTCCAATGACTCGTGGAATACTTTATATTTTACTCTTACTTTTTGTTAAAAATGTGTTTTATTTTAAAGGTGTGTGTGTGTGAGTGTGTGTGTGTGAGAGAGAGAGAGAGTGAGAGAGAGAGAGAGAGGGAGAGAGAGAGAGTTCAGATGCTGATGGGAACCAGAAAAGGGCGTGGGACTCATGGAGTGGGAGCAACAGGCAGCTGTGAGTTACTGGGCATGCATTCTGGGAAATGAAACCCAGGTTCTCTGCAAGAACAGCAAGAGTTCTTAACAACAGAGCTTCAGTTCCTCCACTTCCTCCTGCTCCCCCTACTTCTTCTTTTTTTGTCCAACATTTTGAGGCAGACAATTGGTTTTTGTGAGGACAGGTACATTTCAAGCTGACAGGGGTTGCCCATCAAGACAAAACAGAAAAGACTTGGGGTAGAGTTTGTTGTTGGAAAAGTGTTTCTTTAGATTGGCTAAAGTCTCTAAGATGGGAACATAGAAATTTAACAGTGTGGTTTGTACATCAGGTGATGAAAGGAAAAACTAAGTCCTGCCTTTTTTCCATTCTCAGTGCAGCTCATGTGCCTTTAAGACAAGTCTCCTAAGGAAACAGGGACATATGGATTTTCTTTACATCCAATAAAGCACAGCAGCATCATTCCAAAAGGTACATTCTCCCCTACAATTACCAATAGAAGAAGGATTTCCAATCTATTCATTATTTATTATTTTTAAAAAAGAAAACTATCTTTTTTCATTATACATATTAATTCAAGTTCGCCCTGGCTCCCCTCCTCCCATTCCCTACACTTACCACCCCCCAATTTCCATCCACTTCACAGAAAGGGTGAGGCACATTGCTTTGACCAAGGGCCTCCCTACTATATCTAGGCTGAGCAAGGTATCCATCCAAAGAGAAAAGGTTCCCAAAAACCCAGTACATGCAGTAGGGATAAATTCTGGTCTCACTGCCAGTGGTCCCGCAGTCTGCCCCAGCCAAGCAACTGTCACGGACATTCAGAGGGACTAGTTTGGACTTATGCTTGTTCCTTCCATGTCTAGCTGGAGCTGGTGAGCTTTCATTAGCTTAGGTAGACTGTTTCCGTGGGTATAGCCATTATTGTCTTGATCTCTTTGCTCATATTCTCACTACTGTAACTCTTCAACTGGACTTTGGGAGCTCAGTTCACTGATGCTGTGGGTCTCTGCCTCTGTTCCCGTCAGTTGCTGGATGAAGGTTCTATGGTGATATTTAAGATATTCATTGGTCGACTACAGGGCAAGGCCAGTTTAGGCACCCTCTCCTCTATTGCTTAGGGTCTTACCTGGAGTCATCACTGTGGATTCCTGGAAAATTCTCTAGAGCCAGGTTTCTTCCTAGCCCCATAATGGCTCCCTCAATGGATATATCTCTTTCCTTGTTCTCATCTATGTCCTTCCTCCGTCTTGATTATACCATTTCCTCAAGTTCTCCTCAACCCTCCCCTTCTCTTTTCCTCTTCCCCTTCTAACCTCTCTTCTCTCCCAACCCCCATGCTCCCAATTTAGTTAGGATATCTTGTCTATTTCAACTTTCCAGGTGGATCTCTATATGGCTTATTTATTTATTTATTCATTTATTTATTTATTTATTAAAGAATTTCCACCTCCTCCCATTTTCCTCCCACTCCTCCCTCTCCCCTCCCCCAGCCTCTCCAGTCCTAAGATCAGCCAGGGTTTCCTGCCCTGTGGGAAGTCCAAGGTCCTCCCACCTCCATCCAGGTCTAGGAAGGTGAGCATCCAAACAGACTAGGCTCCCACAAAGCCAGTCCATGCAGTAGAATTAAAACCCAGTATCATTGTCCTTGGCTTCACAGTCAGCCCTCATTGTCAGTCACATTCAGAGAGTCCAGTTTGATCACATGCTCCATCAGTCCCAGTCCAGCTGGCCTTGGTGAGCTCCCATTACATCAGTCCCACCATCTCAGTGAGTGGCTGCACCCCTTGCAGTCCTGACTTCCTTGCTCATGTTCTCCCTGCTTCTGCTCCTCGTTTGGACCTTGTGAGCTCAGTCCAGTGCTCCAATGTGGATCTCTGTCTCTGTCTCTATCCATTGCCGGATGAAGGTTTTATGGTGATATGCAAGATATTCATCAGTGTGGCTATAGATAAGGCCAGTTCAGGCACCCTCTCCTCCGCTGCCCAAGGCACAAGTTGGGGACATCTCCTTGGGTACCTGGGAACCCCTCTAGTTTTTCGGGTTCATTTTGTTACTTAGCTTCTCTAAGATCATGAACTATAGGCTCAGTATCCTTTGTTTATATCTACTATCTACTTATGAGTGAGTACATAACCATATTCATCTTTTTGGATCTGAGTTACCTCACTCAAGATGGTGTTTTCTAGTTCCATCTATTTGCATGCAAATTTCAAGTTGTCATTGTTTTGTACTGCTGAGAGGTACTCTAATGTGTAAATGTGACACACTTTCTTTATCTATTCAGTTGAGGGGCCACTAGGTTATTTCTAGGATTTGGCTATTACAAACAAGGCTGATATGAACATAGTTGTACAAATGTTTTTGTACTATGATTGAAAATCCTTTGGGTCTATCTATTTCCAAGAATGGTATTACTGTCTCCTGAGGTAGGCTGATTCCTAATTTTCTGAGAAACTACCATACTGATTTCCAAAGTGGTTGTACAAGTTTGCATTCCCACCAGCAATGAATGAGTGTTTGCTTTACTCCACATCCTCTCCAGCATAAACTATTATTACTGTTTTTGATTTTAGCCATTCTGACAGGTGTAAGATGGTGTACCAAAGTTGTTTGGATTTGCATTACCCTGAGGGCTAAGGATGTTGAACATTTCCTTAAGTTTCTTTCTGCCATTTGAGGTTCTTCTGTTGAGAGTTCTCTGTTTAGTTCTGTACCCCATTTTTAATTGGGTTATTTAGAATTCTGATGTCTAATTTTTTGAGATTTTTATATAATTTGGAGATCAGTTGTAAGAGGAGGAGCGGACTGCTTGTCGTCCCGGCCGCCCAGTTATTTTACACCTGAAATAATCACACAGAAACTGTATTCATTTAAATTAGCTCTAATTTCTTATTGGCTAATTCTTACATCTTAATTTAACCCATTTCTCTTAATCTGTATATCGTCACGTGACTGTGTCTTACCTGCAATATTCTAACCAGTGTCCGTCTCAGGCAGGAGATCCATCGTGTCTGCCACTCTGCCCTTCTTCCCAGCATAGAGTTCTGTCTAATCTGCCTACCTAAGTTTTGTCCTATCAACTAGGCCAAGGCAGTTTCTTTATTCACTACCCAATGAAAGCAACACACAAACAGAAGGAACTCCTACACCAATCAGTCTTTTGTCTGATGTGAGGTTGTATCCATCATTTTAAAAGTTGTAATGTTAAAACAGAGGAATAATGTAATAGAAATAATGCCAAAAAGGGGGAGGAGGAGGTATGTTAGTTTTTTAAAAGACAACATCATGGTATATGTTGATCAATGCCTCCACACTTATATTTAAGCCATTGAACGGAATAGTCAAAGAACCCACTAGCTGATTGGGACAAAGAAGATTGAAGGTCAATAAAGAACCTAAAGACAGCTATGACAAAAGGATATGAGAGCATTGCCAAGGACCAATAATGAATGCTTCAGCAGTTCAACATCGGACTAGCCATAATCAGCCTCAGGGGGGCATGGTAATGGGAAACTGCAAGGGATACAAAGAGGTTCTTTACAGAACTGATGCTAGGCCTGTTCTTCTGATACAGGAAGAGGAGAGAGGCTGCTGTGAATCTCAAAAGACTCACCATTAAAGTGGGTGATTTTAATAATTTCAGTTTGAATGTTCAGGGGGGAAGTTTGCTTACTTGTTTTATTTCTGAGTGTTTGTTGTTTTGAGACAGGGTCTCACTATGTGGCTCTAGCTGTGCGGGAACTCACTCTGTAGATCATGCTGGCGTCAAACTCACAGAGATCCACCTGCCTCTGTCTCCTGGGTGCTGGAATTAAATGTGTGTACCACCATACTTGGCTTCAATATGAATCTTTATGTGTGTACTAAGCCTTCATTGCCACACTGCCTTCTGGGAATTTTTGGTGTAGTCTAAAGCCTTGCCCAGTGCCATAAAACAAAATTATCCCCGCCTGATTTCTACAGCACCTTTCTGCTTGCATTAATCTGTTATCTAACTGGGCAAAGGCAGAGCAGTAAGGAGACACAGTGGTTACTGCATTTCCCACTGCTCTTTAGATGTCCTTTTATACCTCAGGTCACTTTTAGACCTACTTTACCCCACTTATGTCTTCTGTTAAAATGTCTGTCCTTTCCTGCTACCATCTCACACCAATTACTTTCAGAAAATTGTGTTTAAAATGCCAAGTAGTGCTTGTCCTTCTGCGACAGATCACAGGGACCTGCCTCTCCCTCCAGCCCTGGGATATTAAGCCCCATTTATCACTGTTCAATAATTTTAAGTGTTGTTAAATGCCTAGAACTGTTAGTGTGATTTTGAGCTTTCCTTGACTCTACTTTAAATCTCCTTTGAATGTTTTCTGTATGTGATTCAGACTCTCAAGACCAGACTTTGTCACAGGCCGTCTGTCTGCTTGTGCCTGTCAGCCTCATGCGGTTCCAGCTCAGAAGCGTATGAAAATGCCTTGGTTGTACCATGGTGACTTGGAACAGTGCACAGATGCCTTGAGCAGACTGCAATGCACAAACATATGCATCCCAGCTCCAGTTCCAGAAGGTGCTTTACCTGCCAGGGTGTTTTCAAATAGCTTTAAGAAGTTTTTGTCAGGGTTTGCATTTTGGTATCGCATCCCGGGATATACACCTCAGAAGGCTCTATTTCATTTCACCCAGGTCAGAGGGCAACACTTGCCCTGGTGGCCCTGAGGGATGGCTTCCATTGGTGGAGTTCACAACATTCCATTAGCATGAAGGGTTGTGAAGTTACTGATGCAAAGACATTTACTGCACCCCCATTCCTACTATATGAGCTGGCAGCTTGCTTCTCTTTCTGGGTCAGCTTGCCCTCTGCTGTTGTAATGTTAGGTCCATTAGAAGAACATCCCTTGTGGTCTGTTCTTGCCAGTTTGGGGTCTAGGGTTTTGTTTTTTCGTGACACCCTGAGCTAAGCTGGTAGCTTGAAGAGGAGATGGCACCTGAGACAGCAGCTCATAGAGCAGCGTCTGCTGTACCTGCAGAGGAAGCAGCCCTTGTTGTAGCACCAGTGACAGCAAGGGGCAGTGGAAGAGTCTTTGGGCCACACAGGCTGAGGCAGAAATGATGGGAAGCAGGAGGAGAGGATGCAAGAAGGAACAACAGAAAGGCAGAGGAGGCAGAGCACTGATGCTGAAGGAAGACAGAAGGCTGTGAGGATCCAGGGGTGGAAAAGGGTGGGATCTACCTCCATGGAAGGGTTTGAGGAGTCTGGAAGGGCCGAAGGTCTTGGCATTCTAGGTCTTGCACCTGTGACAAGATTCCCCTCTCAGGGGCCAAGGGTCCCAACACTGTAGCTGCTAGTGCCTGGATACTAAGCTCAAGGACTTGAGCATTCTAAGGAAGAAATGTAAAACTTGGGAGTATTCCCTACTTCTGCTCCACTCTGCTGCTGGAAATCAGGGATTGTAAAGGCTCAAATGTCCCACAGACACTGAGGTTTAAATCCTTGAAGAATAAGACTCCAACCAAAAATACTGGCAGTCAAAAGTCTCTGGATTATTGAGCCTGGAAAAATAATCCTCCACTTCACAACAATAAACCTCCACCTACAGCCTTGGATGCTGTATGAGTCTGGGTCTATCATCCAGACCATAGACTTTCATCAGACAGTTTCGGCGCTAATTCCAGAAGATCTCTTTTGTACCTACTCACCACTTCTGTCCAGGTAGAGTAAAAATGACTCTTGCCATGTGTTTTGAAAAACTTTCTTACTGCTTTCTGTCTTATCCTGAGTATTCTGGCACTTTTATTTTTCTGATTACCCTGAGAGTCATTTCCTCAAACCAAAGTTTCTTTTGTCAGGTTCACTGAGCACACATTCTCTTCACACATTCATTTGTGAAGGACTAGCATGTTTCTATCATAGCGGAAATGTATTGAAGACAATTGTAAAGATTCCTATTTGTTTATGTCTTGTCTCTCAGAATGGTATTCTTTTCTCTCTTGTATTTATCATAGTGTTATTTTTTTTACATTCATGTGAAGTTTGTCCCTAGGATAGAAGGTGATTCATTATATAAATGATATTAAAATGTGTGATAATTTTTGAATACATATCTAATCCTGACTTATCATACATTAGAAAAATATAAGAAATTAACTTGAAAGCTTTTTAAAATTATTAATTTTTAAATGCATGTGAGTGTTTTGCTTTTATGCATTGTGTGACGACTTGATGCCATGTAGGCCAGAAGAGGGTATCAGGTCCTCTGATAATAGAATTACAGTAAAAACAAATTGCTATGTAGGTGAAAGGAAAGCACCATGTGTACCTTTGTCCCCTGCAAGAGCATAAAGCACTCTTAACTGTGGAACGATCTCTCCAGTCTTTGCATGAGTACTTCTGTTTGTATACCCCACTTTCTAAGTTCCTTCTCTCCTGGCCTCCAAAAGCAAAGTGTTATTGAAACTCATGTCAAACTGAAGCATTTTCATGTGACCTCTAGTCCTTCCCAAGCAATCCTTTTGATAAAGACGAACAATGATGGAGTTCAAAGCTGCTTACTGCTGCTTCTCTTGTGCAAACCTCAGTGAAGCAGTAAGACTCAAGGACCCCTGAAGTTGCTAGAACATTGGCAAATCATTTTACTTCTCTTCCCTCCCCTGATTCTTCCTGAAGAACTGGAAATGTACCCCACCCCACCCCCGCCTACAATCCTTGGAGTCCCAAGAATTTACCAAACCAACACTCCTAAGGCTTGTCCATATTAAACTCATGCCTTCCACTGAAGTAATCAATCATTATGCCAATGTAGGATGAAGGAAAATGAGTGACAGAGGACAGACAGTGGCAGACAGGGGGATAAGATATGATGCAAACAGAGTCTCTAGGAATTATTTCTGCACAAGACAAATAGAGATCTGAACAATTGTTCTGGGTGCAATTCAGCAAAGGTGTTAGAAAATAGAGAACCAGAGTAATTACACTGAAATGGAGAAAAAGTTTGTCAGAGTTGCATCAGATAGAAATTTACAGGCAAGCTGATTAGTCTTTAATGTTGTGGGAATTTTGAAAGTGTTCTGAACAGCCATTCTAGAGACCTAGAATCCAAACATGAAAAAGACAATTTTTAAAATCAGATAGAGAGAGAGACAGAGAGACAGAGACAGAGTCCGAGAGACAGAGAGATATAGAGACAGAGAGAAGCAGAGAGACAGAGAAAACACACTCATACATAGAGAGATTCATAGAAGCACACAGATACAGACAAACGCAGAGAGATACACACCAGACATACAAACACACACACACAGAGAGAGAGAGAGAGAGAGAGAGAGAGAGAGAGAGAGAGAGAGAGAGAGAGAGAGAGAAAGTTCAGAAGAAAGACACACACAGAGAAAGAGAGAGACACAGAGAGACTCAGAAACACACAGACGGACAAACAGACAGACAGACAAAGTTAAGGAATGTCCCAATGGGAATTTTAGAAGAAAAAATTATGAAAAGTATGAAGCACAAAAGACTGTGCTGTCAACTTTACATGAGCCAGAGTCATGTTTGGAAGAGGAAACCTCAGTTAAGAAAATGCCTGCACTACACCGACTTGTGGGCAAGCCTTTGGTGTATTTTCTTGGTTGATGATTGATGTAGGATGGTCCAACTCACTGTGGCAGGTTCCACCCCTGGACTGGTGGTCCTTGGTTCTATAAGAAAGCAGACTGAGCAATCCATAAGGAGTGAGCCAGTTTGCAGCATTTCCTCATGAGTCTCCTTCATTTCCTATTTCAGGTTCCTGCTTCGAGTTCATGTAGTGATGGAATGTGACTTGAAAATTCTAAGCTGACATTAATCCTTTCCCTCCCCAAGTCGCTCAGTCACAGTGTTTTGTCACAGCAGTATAAACCTAAGGCAAAAGTACAAACACATATATCTATGAATGGGCTTCAAAACCAGAATAAGGGACTGGGGCAATGGCTTAGCAACTAAGAATATTTGCTGCTCTTCCCAAGGACCTGAGTTTGGTTCCAGCATTCACATTTGGTGGATCAAAACTACTCAAGCTTAAGCTCCAGGGGGTATATTTCCCTCTTTGGGCTTCCTCCAGTTCCCACATACTAACTCATGGGTGCACATTCACTGTCAGTTTCACATGTTCACATAAGTAGAAAAGAAATATTTTCCATAATAGAAACAAATACCAGCGAATGTATGAATACATTGCTAGAAATTATCAAAGCTCAAAAATAGAGAAAGATGTTAAAACAAAAATAGGCAAGCATAACTTAAATAGGCAAGCATAGCTTCAAGAGCCTGTGATTGATTTTCTCAGAATGTTATGAAGGGAAGAGAAAGGCTATGGTGATGTCAAATGGTATTGGACTGCTTGTGGCTGAGTGATTTTAAAAGCTTGCAAACATATAGACTTATACTTTAAGCATCTTATAACTCCTAAGAAGAATAGACACATAAAACCACATGAGTGGATGCAGCATAAGCAACCTGTAGAAAAATTACAGCAGTAGTGAAATTACAGAAAACTATGGGAGAAAGAATAAAAATATACCTATTAGGGAGCCTGTTTTCCCTTCAGAAATCAAGGGTATCCAAAATAAATATTTTTCTTATCATAAGAAAAGAACCATCTACTATGAATACAACAAGCAGCAAAGGCAGTCTTCAGAGAAGCAGGTGCAAAAATGATACTGACATATATGAGTGCAGGTGAGGAGAGAATGCTGGCTAACAAAATTAAACTGTGGAGTTTCTGCAGACAGAGCAGAAATAACAGAGAAAGCTCAGGACATCTAAAATGAAGAAAGGGTGACAGAAATGGATTCTATTTGGACAACAATACAACAGTCTCTTACTCTGACCTTCTTTAAAACATTCCTGAGAGCTTTAATTATGAAGTTGACCACTTCCAAATGTTTGCAAAAGATATACAATAGATTAATTTTTGATGGCATGACAGATGCTCAAAGAACAAAAATAAGGCTCATTGAACCCAAAGAAAATAAGGCTCATTGAACCCAAAGAACTCAGTAAGTATAAAAGAGAAATAAAATCCACAAAAAACAAAAAAATCAATTAAGAAATTACACATACAAACAAAACCATGTCATTAATACTATTAAATATAAAATGTGTACTTAATCACTGTTAAAATTGTGAAATGATTTGAGAAAAGAAATACTAGACTGGACTCAAGACAAAATGCATTTCACATATGATTCTATATATAGGCTATACATGAGTGCAAACATATACAATTGACAAACTTTAGTAATAACTAAAAGCAGAGATGATAATAACATCTGACAATATAGACAGCATAGCTGAGAAAAATTTCAGATATGGTGAAGGATAGGTATGAACTAACGTAACTGTTGAACATGTAGCCATTTGTGTCTGCAGTGTCACTCTGAAGGTTAACAATTTGACAGAACACATGGCAATCAGGAGGCAGTTGACATCATGATTCAGATCACTACAACACAATGAGCTAAACCAAAATCAAGCAAGGGAAAAGGCACATAAGGCACAATCAGAAGAAAACTGGTCCAACTCCCTGAAAGTCTCCTTGGAATAATTCAATGTATTTCTTCAACAATGAATTGGAACCACACATAAAGCATGCTATACAAAAGGAAACTTGTGACTCCGTGACCACATGTGCACCCTCCGCTTACCACCTTTGCAAATTCCAGCCAGCCAGAAAGAAAACAGGTGTTCCAGTTAGCTTTTATCACTTGTGTCATTTGGGAAGAAAATTTTCTGTTGAGGAATTGACTCCATCAGACTGACTTATATATAGGCAAATTTATGCTGCATTTTCTTTTTAATTTTTTATTCTTTTCTCATACAATTTTCTTGATTAATGTTTAATATGGGAGAGTACAGTATACTTTGGATGGTGTCACCCCTGGGTCTTGGGCTGTGTAAGAAAGTAGGCTGAACAAGCCATGCACGCAGATAAGAAGCATTTTTCTGTGGTCTCTGCTTCAGTTCCTGCTTTCAGGTTCCTACCCTGATTTCCCATCATGATGGATAATGACCTGTTAGTCATAAACAAAAAATAAACACAAAATAATAATAAAAATGTTTGTCCCCAAGTTGCTTTTGGTCAATATTTATCTCAACAACAGAAACTAAATTAGAAAAAAGATCAAGATTTAGTATAAGCCATAACAAGTTAAATTCACTTATGTACACTTCTATAACATGCATTGTTAATAACTAGCTTGGTTCCTTTTCCACAGTGAATATGGCTTTCTTTAGGCTATCTCATAGTTATACAGAATTACAAAATTTCAATATAACAATATTTAGTTGTGCACTCTCTATTTTAAATTTTATTTATTTATTTATTTTACATCCCTACTGCAGTCTTCTCTCCCTCCCCTCCTCCTACCTTCTCCATCCACCTCCCCTTCACACACTACCTAAATCCACTTCTCCTCTGTTCCTATTCAGAAAGGGGCAGGTCTCCCATGGATATCAACAAAACATGACATGTAAAGTTGTGGTAAGACTAAGCACCTTCCCTAGTATTGAGGATGGGCAAGGTGACACAGTATGAGGAATAGGTTCCCAAGAGCCATTCAAGGCATTAGAGACAGCCCCTGCTCCTATCATTAGGAGTTCTACAAATAGACAAAGCTACACAACTGTCACATATATGTAACAGGACTTAGGTCATTCCCATGCAGGCTCCCCAGTTGTTGGTTCAGTCTCTGTGAGCCCCTATGAGTCCAGGTTAGTTGATTCTGTGAGTTTTTTTTGTGATGTCATTGGCCTTTCTGGCTCTTACAACCCTTCCTCTCTTCAGCAGGATTCTCTGAGCTAGGTCTAATGTTTGTCTGTGGGTCTCTGCATCTGTTTCCATCAGTTACTGGATGAAGGCTCTCTGATGACAATTGGAGTAGTCACCCATCTGGTCACAGGAGAAGGCCAGTTCAGGCTATGTGTCTACTATTGCTAGGAGTCTTAGTTGGAGTCATCCTTGCAGGTTTCTGGGAGTTTCCCCTTGCATCGGGTTTCTATCTGACCCTGAAATGCCTCCCCATTTCCAGTCATCTCTTTCAGTACTCTCCCCCTCCACCCATCTACCCCCAATCCAATCCCTCAAGTTCCCATCCCCACCTGCCCCCAGATCTCTTCTATTTCCCCTTCCCAAGGAGGGAGATCCATGCGTGTCGTCCCCCCCCCCCACTCCAGGCCCTCCTTGTTACCTAACCTCTCTGGGTCTGTGGATTGTAACATCGTTGGTTATTCTTTACAGCTAATATTCACATATGCATGAGTATGTATCGTGTTTGTCTTTCTGGGTAAATGAACCACATTTTCTTTATCCATTCTTCAATTGAGGGTCATCTAGGTTGTTTCCAGGTTCTGGCTATTACAAATAATGCTGCTATAAGCATAGTTGAGCAAATGTTCTTGTGGTATGAGTGTGTGTCCTATGAATATATGCCCAAGAGTGAAATTGCTGGGTCTTGAGGTAGATTGATTCCTAATTTTCAGAGAAACTGTTATATTGATATCCAAAGTGGCTGTACAAGTTTTCACTCCCAGAAAGAAAACATTATTCCCCTTCTTCTACATCCTCTCCAGCATAAACTGTTATTTGTGCTTTTGATCTTAGCCATTCTGACAGGCGTAAGATGAATCTCAAAGTACATTTGATTTGCATTTTCCTGATAGTTAAGGATGTTAAACAATTCTTTAAGCGTATTTTGGCCATTTGAGATTCTTCTCTTGAGAATTCTGTTTAGATCTGTACCCAACTTTTAAATTTGATTATTTGTTTTTTTCTTTTTAAAATTTTTTTTATTGTTTTTATTAAGTTATATATTTTTACCTGCTCCCCTCCCTTCCTCTCCCCTCACATTCTGCCTTCTCTCATGGTCCCAATGTTCCCAATTTACTCATGAGATCTTAACTTTTTCTACTTCCCATGTAGATTAGATCCATGTATGTTTCTCTTAGGGTCCTCTTTGTCTAGGCTCTCTGGGATTGTGAATTGAAAGCTGTTTTTTCCTTGCTTTGTGTCTAAAAGCCACTTATGAGTGAGTATATATAATATTTGTCTTTCTGGGTCTGGGTTACATCACTTGATATGATGTGTTCTAGTTCCATGCATTTGCCTGCAAATTTAAAGATGTCATTTTTTTCTGCTGTGTAGTACTCCACTGTGTAAATGTACCACATTTTCCCTATCCATTCTTTGGTTGAGGGACATTTAGGTTGTTTCCAGGTTCTGGCTATGACAAACAATGCTGCTATGAACATAGTTGAGCACATGTCCTTGTGGTATGATTGAGCATCCTTTGGGTATATACCCAAAAATGGTATTGTAGGATCTTGAGGAAAGTTGTTTCCTAATTTTCTGAGAAATCACCATGCTGATATCCAAAGGGGCTGTACCAGTTTGCACTTCCACCAGCAATAGAGGAATGTTCCCTTTACCCCACATATTCTCCAATATAAGTTGTCACCAATGCTTTGATCTTGGCCACTCTGACAGTTCTAAGGGAATCTCGGAGTTGTTTTGATCTGCATTTCTCTGATGACTAAGGATGTTGAGCATTTCCTTAAGTGTCTTTCAGCCATTTTAGATTCCTCTGTTGAGAGTTCTCTGTTTAGGTCTGTACTCCATTTTTTTATTGGATTATATGATCTTATGGTGTCCAGTTTCTTGAGTTCTTTGTATATTTTGGAGATCAGCTCTCTGATGTGGAGTTGGTGAAAATCTTTTCCCATTCTGTATGCTGACATTTTGTCTTGACTGTGTCTTCTGCTTTACAGAAGCTTTTCAGGTGATATTCAAGATAGTCACCAGTCTGACTACGGGACAAGGCCAGTTCAAGCACTCTCTCCTCCACTGCCCAGGGTCCTAGCTGGGGACATCCCTGTGGACATCTGGGAAACCCTCTAGAATCAAGCCTCTGGCCAACCCCACAATACCTCCCTTAAGATATCTTCTTCCCTGCCCCCATATCTGTCCTTTCTCCATCTCAACCATCCCACTCCCCCAAGCTCTCCCCAACCCTCCCCTTCTCCCTTCTCCTTCCCCCTCTCCCCTTCCCCCTACTCAATCCCCAACCCCATGATCCCAACTTTTGCCTGGAGATCTTGTCTGATTCCAATTTCCAGGAGGATCTATATATGTTTTTCTTTGGGTTCACCTTGTTACTTAGGCTCTCTAGGATCATGAAATATAGGCTCAATGTCCTTTGTTTATGGCTAGAATTCACTATTGAGTGAATACATACCGTTATCATATTTTTGGGTCTGGGTTATCTCACTCGGGATAGTGTTTTCTACTTCCATTCATTTGCATGCAAAATTCAAGATGTCATTGTTTTTTTACTGCTGAGTAGTACTAATGTGTAGATGTGCCACACTTTCTTTATCAATTCTTCCATTGAAGGGCATCCTTCATCACGCGACAGATGGAGATAGAGACAGAGACCACATGGGAGTACTAGACTGAGCTCCCAAGGTCCAGTTGAAGAGCAGAAGGAGGGAGAATATGTCCAAGGAAGTCAGGACCACGGGGGGTTAATCCACCCACCGAGACAGTGTGCCTGAACTAATGGGAGCTCACCAAAGCCAGTTGGACTGGAACTGAACAAGCATGTGATCAAACTGGACCCTCTGAATGTGGCTGACAACTGGGGCAGACTGAAAAGCTAATGATAATGGTACTGGGATTTGTCTCTACTGCATGTACTGGCTTTCTGGGATCCTAGTCTATTTGGATGCATACCTCCCTAAGCCTGGATGGAGGGTAGAGAACCTTGGACTTCCCACAGGGCAGGGTACCCTGCCCTCTCTTAAGACTGGAGGGGGAAGAAAGAGGGTGAGTGGGGGAGCAGGAGGGAAGTGGGAGGAGGGGAGGAAGTGGAAATTTTGATTCCTATTATTTATAAAGTAATAAAAAAAATTATACAAAATATCTGATTTCAAAAAATAAGTTTTTCAGTTTCAGGAGGTCCCGTTTGTTAATTGCTTATCTCAATGTTTGTGCTACTGGGCTTATATTTAGGAAGTGGTCTCTTATGCCAATGCGTTCGAGTGTACTTCCCACTATCTCTTCTGTGAGGTTCAGTGTGGTTGACTTTATGTTGAGGTCTTTGATCCATTTGAACTTGAGTTCTGTGCATGGAGATAGATATGGGTCTATTTTCATTCTTCTACATGTTGATATCCAGTTATGCCAGCAACATTTGTTAAATATGCTTTCTTTTGTCCATTTGATATTTTTTTGCTTCTTTGTCAAAAATCAGATGTTCATAGGTGTGTGGATTAATATTCAGTTCTTCGATTCAATTTTATTGGTCCTCCTGTCTATTCTTATGCCAATACCAGGCTGTTTTCAGTACTGTAGCTCTGTAGTAGAGTTTGAAGTCAGGGATTGTGATGCCTCCAGAAGTTCCTTTATTGCACAGGATTGTTTAGGCTATTCTTGGTTTTTTGTTTTTCCATATGAAGTTGAGTATTGTTCTTTCGAGGTTTGTGAAGAATTTTGGTGGAATTTTGATGGGCATTGCTTTAAATTAAATCTGTATATTGCTCTGGTAAGATTGTCATTTTTACCATTTTAATTCTACCAACCCAAGAGCATGGGAGAGCTTTCCATTTTCTGGTGTCGTCTTCAATTTCTTTCTTCAAAGATTTAAAGTTCTTGTCATAAAGGTCTTCCATTTGTTTGGTTAGAGTTACTCCAAGATATTTAATATTATTTGTAGCTATTGTGAAGGGTGATAGTTCTCCGATTTCTTTCTCATCCCATTTATCATCTGTGTAAAGGAGGACTATTGATTTTTAGTTAATCTTGTATCCTGCTACATTACTGAAAGTGTTTATGAGTTGTAGAAATTCCTTGGTAGAATTTTTGGGGTTGCTTATGTAAACTATCATATCATCAGTAATAGTGAGTGTTTGATTTCTTCTTTTCCAGTTTGTATCCCCTTGATCTCCTTTTGTTGTCTTATTGCTTTAACTAGAACATCAAGAACTGTATTGAATAGATAAAGAGAGAGTGGACAACTTTGTCTTGTTCCTGATTTCAATGGGATCACTTTCAGTTTCTCTACATTTAGTTTGATTTTGGTTGTTGGCTTGTTGTTTATTACCTTTGTTATGTTTAGATGTTTTCCTTGTATCCCTTCTCTCTCCAAGACCTTTATCATAAAGGGATAATACATGTTGTCAAAGACTTTTTCAGCATGTAATAAGATGATCATATGGGTTTTTTTCAGTTTGTTTATATGATGGAGTACATTGACAGATTTCCATGTGTTGAAACATGCCTGCAACTCTGGGGTGAAGCCGACTTGATCATGGTGGATGATTTTTCTGATGTGTTCTTGGATTCGGATTGCCAATATTTTATTGAGTATGTTTGCATCAATGTTCATGAGTGAGATTGGTCTGTAATTCTTTTTCTTAGTAATGTTTTTGTGTGGTTTGGTTATCAGTATAATTGTAGACTTATAAAAAGAGTTTGGCAATGTTTCTTCTGTTTCTATTGTGTGGAACTATTTGAGCAATATTGGTATTAGTTCTTCTTTGAAAATATTGTAATATCCTGAGCTGAAACCATCTGGTCCTGGACTTTTTTGGTTGGGAGATTTTTGTCGAATATTTCTATTTCTGATAGGTCTATTTGATTTGTTTATCTGGTCTTGATTTGATTTTGGTAAGTGATACTTATCCAGAAAATTGACCATTTACTTTAAATTTTCCAATTTTTTGAATACAGGTTTTTGAAATTTGACCTAATGATTCTCTGTATTTCCTCCATGTCTGTTTTCATGTCCTCCTTTTCATTTATGATTTTATTAATTTGGATTTTCTCTCTCTGCCTTTTGGTTAGTTTGGATAAAGGTTTGTCTATTTTGTTGATTTTCTCAAAGAACCAGCTCTTTGTCTCATTGACTCTTTGTATTGTTTTCTTTGTTTCTATTTTGTTGATTCCAGCTCTCAATTTGATTATTTCTTGCCATCTAGTTCTCTTAGTTGAGTTATTTCTTTTTGTTCTAAAGTTTTCTAATGTTCTGTTAATTCACTAGTGTGGAATTTTTCCAGCTTCTTTATGTAAGCATTTAGTGCTATGAACTTTTCTCTTAACACTGCTTTCATTGTGTCCCATAAATTTGGATATGTTGTGTCATCATTTTCATTGAATTTTAGGAAGTTTTTAATTTCCTTCTTTATTTCTTCCTTGACCCATTGATGAATCAGATGAGAATTGTTTAATGTCCATGTGCTTGTGTGCTTTCTGGAATTAGTGTTGCTGTTGAATTCTAATTTTAAGCCATGGTGATCTGATAACATACATGGGATTATTCCAGTTTTTATGTATCTGTTGAGGTTTGCTTTGTTACCTAGTATGTGGTCAATTTTTGAAAAGGTTCCATGAAGTACTGAGAAGAAGGTATATTCTTTTATGTTTGGATGGGATATTCTATAGATGTTTGTTAATTCCATTTGATTCATAACATCTGTTAGTTCTCTTATTTCTTTGTTAATTTTCTGTCAGACAGACAGGTCCAGTGATGCGAGTGGGATGTTGAAGCCTATTAGTGTGTGGTTTAATGTGTGATTTAAGCTTTAGAAGTGTTTCTTTTACATATGAGGGTGCCCTTGTATTGGGGGCATAGATGTTCAGTATTGAAATTTTCTCATGATGAATTTTTCCTGTGACTGTTTTCTTTGTCTCTTTTGATTGATTTTAGTTTGAAGTCTATTTTGTTAGATACTAGGATAGCCACACCAGCTGGTTTCTTAGGTCCATTTGAGTAGAAATTTTTTCCCAACCTTTTACTCTGAGGTGATGTCTGTCTTTGAGGTTGAGGTGTGTTTCTTGTAGGCAGCAGAAAGATGGGTTCTGTTTTTTATCCAGTCTGTTAGCCTGTGTCTTTTTATAGGTGAGTTGAGTCCATTTATATTAAGGGATATGAATGACCAGTGATTGTTGGTTCCTGTGATTTTAGTTTTCATTGTTGGTGATGTTACTGTGTGTAATTTTCCCTTCTTTGGGATCTGCTGCTATGAGATCACTTGTTTGTGTTTTTGTGGATGTAGCCAACTTCCTTGGGTTGGAGTTTTCCTTCTAGTATTTTGTGTAGGGCTGGGTTTGTGGCTAGGTATTGGTTAAATCTGGATCTGTTATGATATATCTTGCTTTGTCCAGCTATGGTGATTGAAAGTTTTGCTAGGTATAGTAGTCTGGGCTGGCATCCGTGGTCTCTTAATGTCTTCATAATGGTTGACTAGGACCTTCTGGCTTTCATTGTTACATTGAGAAGTCAGGTGTAATTCTGATAAGTCTGCCTTTATATGATACTTAGCCTTTTTCCTTTGCAGCTCTTAATATTCTTTCTTTATTCTCTATTTTTAGTGCTTTGATTATTATGTGGCAAGTGGACTTTTTTTGAATCCAGTCTATTTGGTGTTCTGTATGCTTCTTGTATCTTCATATGCATATCTTTCTTTAGGTGTGAAAGTTTTCTGCTATGACTTTGTTTAATATATTTTCTGTGCTTTTGAGTTGAACTTCTCCTTCCTCTATTCCTATTATTCTTAGGTTTGGTCTTTTCATGGTGTCCATATTTTCTGGATATTTTGTGTTAAGATTATGTTAAGATTTAATGTTTTCTTTGATTGAGGTGTCTATTTCCTCTATTGTACCTTCAGTGCTTGAGATTTTTTCTCTTTCACCTCTTGCATCCTGCTGTTTATGCTTGCATTTGTGGTTCCTGATAGTTTTCTCATAATTTTCGTTTCTATAATTCCCTCAGTTTGTGTTTTCTTAATTGTCTTTATTTTCATTTTCAAGTCTTGAATTGTTTCTTTCACCTGTTTGATTGCTTTTTCTTGGTTTTCTTTAAGGGATTTGTTGGTTTCTTCCAATTTTTGTGTGCTTTTTTTCCATTTCTTTGAGGGAATGTAGGAGGAGGGCTTGCTTGTTTGTCTCATCCACCCAGCTAGTTTAGCCCCAAAATAACTACACAGGAATTGTGTTAATTAAAACATTGTTTGGCCCATTTGCTTTAGCCTTTTATTGGCTGACTCTTACACCTCAGTTTAGCCCATTTCTATTAATCTGTATATCACTACATGGCAGTGACTTACCGGGAGAGATTCTAACCAGCAGTGTCCATCTGAGGTTGAGGATCCATGGCTTCTCTCTCATCCCGCTTTCTTCCTCCCAGCATTCAGTTCTGTCTTCTCTGCCTACCTAAGTTACACCCTATCAACTAGGTGAAGGCAGTTTCTTTATTCATTAACCAATGAAAGCAACAGACAAACAAAAGGAACTCCTACACTAAGAGAATCTTTCACTTTCTCTTTAAGGGCCTCAAACATTCTCCTAAAGTTATTTTTTAGGTCATTTACTTCTGTTTCATCTATATTTGGTTTTCAAGTCTTGCTGCTGTAGAGCCACTATTTTTTTATTGGTGCTGTGTTGCTTTTTGTGGTATTGAGTGTGTTCTTACCTTGTCTACCCATCTTTTTCTCTGATTGGGGTAGTTGGGGCTGTGTCTCTGGTGATCAATCATCTAAGTGCCTGTGAATCCAAGGCTCAGATGGTTGCTCTTCATGGTGCAGTTAGAATCACAGTTCCATTCACTCTGGAGGTCACTTGGTGTTCCTTGAGGTCGCTCAGCACTCCTGGGGGTTGCTCTGCAATACCCCGCATTGAAGAGCCTGTTCCCGTGGAGGTTGCTTACTTACGGCTGCTTCCACTGAGGTTGCTGCCTTGAATCTGCTCCGGCAGAGGTTGCTGGCTCAGGCCTGCTACCTCAGAGGTCACTGATTCATGACCAGTTCTGCAGAGGTCTCTGACTCGGGCCTGCTCCCTCAGCAGTCACTCATTTGTACCTACTCTAGTGGAGGTTGCTGGTTCGGGCCTCTTCAAGCAGATATTGCTGGCTCAGACCTGTTCCGGTAGATGTCCCTGGCATGGGCCTGCTCCCATGGAGGTCTCTTGCTTGGGCCCAATCCTGCAAAGGACTCTGGCTCGGACCTGCTCACTTGAAGGTCCCTGACTCACACCCAGACCCACAGAGGTCTCTGATTCAGGCCTGCTCCCTCAGTGGTTGCTCCCTTGTACCTGTTCCTGTGGAAGTTGCTGCCTCAGGCCTACTCTGGCGGAAATCTCCTGCTCAGGCCTGCTATTATGTAGTCACTGTCTCGGGCCTGCCCCAGTGGAGATCACAGGCTCAGGCCTGCCCCTGTAGGGGTTGTTGCCAGAGCAGGTTTGTTCTGGATAAGGTCACTTGTTGTCTGAGGTTTTCTGTCCTGCCTGGTTCCTGCAGTCATTAAGTACCAAAGAAATCACACAGAGGTCTGCATTAGTTATAAACTGATTGGTCTATTAGCTCAGGCTTCTTAATAACTTTTATAACTTATATTAGCCCTTTATTTTTGTCTATGTTAGCAATGAGGCTTGGCACCTTTTTCGATGGGGCAGTCACATATTGCTTGTTCTGTGGCAGGGTCAGGACAGCAGACAAATGGGCTTCCTTCTTTCCAGAATTCTCCTGTTCTCATTGACCCACCTCTACTTTCTGTCTGGTTGTCCCGCCTATACTTCCTGCCTGACTATGGACCAATTAGTGCTTATTTAAAATATAATTGACAGAATACAGACCATGGTCCCACACCAGTCACTGGCTCAGGCCTGCTTTTTATTTGTTTTTTTTTTCATACATGATTGCATTGTTTGAATATTTAGACCTTTAAATTTGACTGTTATATGAATATTATTGTATGTATAAGCCTCAGTTCATTTAGAATAGTGTAACAGCAAATCACACAATGTTTAACCTTCCCAATGAAGAATAGTTGAATAAACAATGGTGATGGTAATCAATATTTTGTCTGAGACCTCGTGAGTCACTGATAGAGACTCAGTGGGTGTTTGGATTTTGACTCTCTGCTCTAATGATGTCATTATCACCTCGTCTGGTGTTGGACACACATCTTACAGAGTCTCTTGTCTGGAAGGTGACTCTGGTTGTACCTCAGTTGACCCACATTACCTCTTTTCCTCACTGCCTGACCCATTCCTCCTCTTGAAATTAACCTTTCTGGGGCTTCAGCATCCTCCACCTATAAGCATACCCTGAAGGCCGGGAGAGCAATTACTTCAGCTGTGCAGGCAGACAAACTGAAGCCAACAGAGGACAGGCCCTAGGCCTGCAGTTCCATCTTGGACTAGTGGTGAGACCTCTCACCTCGTAGTGTAGCCATGATTCTCTCAAGCCAATGGAGAATTTTTTTTGCACTCCCCCACCAACCAAAGTGTCTTGTGGCTACTAGTCTATGAAAAATAAGGGAATATATTCACCAAAAAACTATCTCTAAGCCCAGTGTTTGGGTCCTTTGTGGAGAGAAAGCTAGACACTGAGAAAAGTGTGGGACTCTTTCCATGCTCACAGAGGAAAGAGAGAGAGAGAAGGGAGGGAGGGAAGGAGGGAGGGAGGGAAGGAAGGAGGGAGGAAGGGAGGGAGAGAGAGAACAGGAAGTAAGGACAAGGTTATAAACCCTCAAAACCTACCCCCAACTAGTTATGTACTTCTTCCAGCAAGGCTACACCTGTGCTAAAGTTTCCATTGCTTCTCACATGTAGATCATGGTTTCAAATACATGAACCTGTGAAGGACATTTCTCATTCAACACCCCCCATTCTCCCCCTTTAGAATGCATTGTTTATTCTGTGATGTTGTGTATTAAAAATAGATATCTTACTTTTGATTTTACAGGAACTCGTATTTAAGAGATTGCCTTTAGAAATAGATGAAACTTGGGAGTTTTAATATTTATTTTACTGGGTGTATTTAGGGGGGGGTGCGCGCGCGTGCACACGCATATACCATATGCATGCAGTAGCATGTGGAAGTCAGAAGAGGGTATCAAGCCCCTTAGAACTGGAGTTACCATGTGGTTATGAGTTTCCGTGTGGGCAACTGACTTTGAATCTGTGTCTTCAATAACACCAGTAAGCACTCTTAAATGCTGAGCCATCCCTCCAGCTAGGACTTTGTAATTTTAGAGTTAGAATTGTTAGACTTCTGTGATTTTGAAGCTTGACTGCATGTATTTTTCATTATGAGATTGTTGTGAGCCTGTGGGGACAAGAGTGGAGGGTTACTGTGGAAGTGATGTGTTTGGGTATCACATAGTCAAGGGGTGGAGATGTGGCAGTTAATACTGAGTGTCAACTTGACAGGATATAAAAGAACCCATGACAAAAACTTCTAGGCACATGAAGGATTATATAGATTTGGCTATGTGAGGTGGAAGAGCTCCCTTCCTACCACAGCTTCCGGAATGTAGACAACAATATTCCATGGTCTGGGGTTATAGATCGAATAAAATGAGAAAGTCGCCTGAACACAAAATTCATGTCCCTCTACTGCCTGCCTGTGGATACAGTGTGACAACTTGCCACCCATGCTTTCCCTACTGTGAGGGACTTTGCTCTTGGGCTGTGAACCAAAATAAACTCGTTCTTCCTTAAAATATTTTTACCCTTACTTACTTTAGGGGGCAGTAATGAGAGGGGTAGTGTGAACCAGTGCGTATGTGGAGGGCAAAGGACAAATCTCAGTATTTAGCTCTTTCCTTCCACTGTGGAATACAGTGATTGAACTCAGGGCGTCAGCCTTAATGGAAAGCTTTTCTACTTGATGATGCATGTCATCCCTCCCTTTCCCCTTACATTTATTTGGTTGGTTTTTGTGTGTGCAGGGCAGGCTCCAGGGGCACAGGCTTTATGGTCAGAGGACAAATCATGGGAGCTGATTCTCTCCTTTCACCATGTAGGTTCCAGGACTAGAACTTGGGTCATCAGGGTGGGCAGCCGATTCTGCTTTCTACCCCTTAAATTGCTCTTTCCACAGCAATGAGAACCATTGATCCTATTCTGAGTACATAGCTAGATGAAGAGAAATCCAATCAAAATATTACACAGTTGTTAGCATTCTCATGTTCACTAAGGAAATAAGAGTTAAGATTTGTAAGCAGCTTAAGTGTCCATGGACAGTTGGATGGATGGAAAAAAATAAGATAAAATATGTAGTCATACATATATGAGTATATTTTCATATTGTCCGAGGAAAATTCAATTATAAAAAAAGGAAAAAAGTTCTTCAGTGTGTGAAATCATAGATGCAACAGAAGGACATATCCCAAGTGAAATAGGACAGACCTAGTAAAATAAATATTGTATTGATCTCACTTATTAAATCTACAAAAGTCTAATTTGCAGAATCAGAGCACAGAATGGTAGTTTCCAGAAGTGTATAGATGATGGAAAACATTGGTCAATGTTTCACTTATAAGATGAGAAAATTCTAGAGATATGATATTTATCATGGTGACTAGTTAATGACTAATTAGTTATTAACATGGTAATAGTTAATCTTATCCTATGTCATAGTTCAAAGTTTTTTCTAGAGTATATCTGAACTATTTTCATTACCAAAGATAAGGGACTGACATGATGGCTATGCTCTTTATCTTCATTTTGAAAGCCTTTATACTGTGTAAACACATATATCAGAAGCTTGTGTTCCACATTTTAAGTAGACAACACTCTCAGTTGTTGATTATAACTGAAAAGTATGTCAGTTAAAAATTCTGAGAGAATTTTTAAGTGACTGAAATATGCCCTCTGGGTGGTACTGCAGCGTGAGGAGTCATCTTTTCTATTTTACAGAAAGCAAACCCCGCCTACTGTCTGTATTAGACTTAAGTCGTTCCTATTATTATCTGTATAGCATTGGTTTGTACTCTTCGGCATCAACTGGCTTTAATTTTGCTCACTGAGTGCAGAGATAATCTTGTTGCACCTGCTCTATTGTAAAGCAGCACACTCAACAGCCAACCAAATATACATGTGAAGAACAGCCTGCAGAAGATTCATTTCAACTCTCTCTGCTTCTTGACGCATTTCTAGGGCTCTTCAGTTCCTACGGCAGCCACTGGAGGGCGATACTGCACTTCAGATGCTATCTGCTGAAGCATATTCTGGAAAATTCCTTTCTCTTCCAGTCCATGGTTTTAACTCCTTTATAAGAGCACACAGATTAAATGAAACCTATGTGGTGGATGTATGAAAAAAAGGAAAATATGATAATGGCACTAGTCCCGTTCACAGATTCCCATCTTCATCCCTGATTCTGGTGTAGAGTAGTGGCTCATGGTTGCCTGTTTCTGATACATGACATCTGTAATTGATTGTGCTAATAACCCATCAAAAGACACATTGTTGTTTGTTGTGTAAGTTAAACGAATAGACTTCTCTGATTTCTCTAGATATTCACATGTATTTTGATTCTTACCTCCAAAATGCATGTAAGCTAACCATTTCTTAACAGCATTTCTCCCTTAAGAAGCATATTTAAAGTAATAAAGAGTTAATGGATGGGCTTCAATATGCCAAGGGAATGAACTGCCAAACCAAGCCAGTGTAAAATTTCCTGTTCCTGATAAAATAATTTCCAAGTCAAAAGTAAAAGAAGAGGACAACTACATAATAATACAAAGGACAGTCCTTCACAGTGATATGAAAATTCTAAAGAGATACCCACTGAACTTTATTATATCAAATTCAGAAAACTAACATAACCAGACATAAAGGCACATGTTGACTGAACCACAATAATCAGGAATGAGTTAAACATCCTGCTCTCACCAATAGGCACATTGTTTAGACAAAACTTCACTAGACATCAGAATTAAATGATGCTACCCCTCATATGGCTCCACAGAAGGTTCAGCCAATAGCCATAGGCTATATATTCCTCACAGGAGTCTGTGGAAAGTCCTCTAAAGTATATAAAGTGACTCAACAAATACAAGGAAACCGAAATATTTTCTAGCCTTTGATTTGATCCCAGTGGAATGGGAGTAGAAATCAACCACAAAAGAAACTACAAAAATATAATCTCATGGCTATTGAATAATACATTACTGAGTAAGCAATAGACCACTGAATTAATCCGCAGAAAAATTAAGAACTTCCTAGAAAAGATATGCAAACGCACCTTACCAGAACCCATGAGAAACAATGGAGGTTGTTCTAAGGCAGGCATGGAGGTACAAGCCTGTAACCCCAGAACATAGCAGGTGGAAGCAAATAGATTAGGGGTTCATGCTCAGTATCTGCGATATATTGTGTTTGAAGCAAACCCAGGCTACACGACACTCTGTCTCAAAATAAAATAAAATAAAATAAAACTGGTTCTAAGAGGGAAATCCAGACCTATAAATGCTCACATTAGATCAGAAGAAATATCTCAAATACATAACCTTGTGGCTCAATGTCTAAACATGTGTAAACTGATCCCAAAATTAGTAGACAAAGGAAGTAGTTAGGATCAGGGTAGAAATGAATGCAATTGGGATGCAAAGAGTACTACAAAGAATCAGTAAAATGAATATTTGAGCATTTGAAAAAAATAAAAATGTGGCATAAGAACAAACAGGAGGACCAATGGAACTGAATAGAAGACTCAGATATCAATCCACACATCTTCGAACACCTGATTTTTGACAAAGAAGCAACAATATCAAATGAAAAAAAGAAAGCATATTTAAACAAGTGGTGCTGGCATAACTGGATATCAACATGTAGAAGAATGAAAATAGACCCATATCTATCACCATGCACAAAACTCAAGTCCAAATGGATGAAAGACCTCAACATAAAGCCAGCCTCACTGAACCTTATAGAAGAGAAAGTGGGAAGTACACTTGAACACATTGGCACAGGAGACCACGTCCTAAATATAACCCCAGCAGCACAGACACTGAGAGAAACAATAAATGGGACCTCCTGAAACTGAAAAGCTTCCGTAAAGCAAAGGATACTGTCAACAAGACAAAACGACAGCCTACAGAATGGGAAAAGATCTTCACCAACCCCACATCAGACAGAGGTCTGATCTCCAAAATATATAAAGAACTCAAGAAATTGGACACCAAAAGATCACATAATCCAATAAAAAAAATAAAGTACAGACCTAAACAGAGAACTCTCAACAGAGGAATCTAAAATGGCTGAAAGACACTTAAGGAAATGTTCAACATACTTAATCATCAGAGAAATGCAAATCAAAACAACTCTGAGATTCCATCTTAACACCTGTAAAGAATGGCCAAGATCAAAAACACTGATGACAACTTATGCTGGAAAGGTTGTGGGGAAAAGGGAACACTTCTGCATTGCTGGTGGGAATGCAAGCTGGTACAATCCCTTTGGATTTCACTGTGGTGATTTCTCAGAAAATTAGGAAACAACCTTCCTCTAGACCCAGTACTACCACTTTGGGTATATATCCAAAGGATGCTCAATTGTATCACAAGAACATGTGCTCAACTATGTTCACAGCAGCTCTATTTGTCATAGCCAGAACTTATAAATAACCTAAATGTCCCTCGACCAAAGAATGAACAAGGAAAATGTGGTACATTTACACAATGGAGTACTACACAGCAGAAAAAAATAATGGCATCTTGAAATTTGCAGGAAAATGGATGGGGCTAGAAAACATTATTTTGAATGAGGTAACCCAGACACAGAAAGACAATTATCACATGTACTCACTCATAGGTGGTTTTGACAGAGGTTACCATCCTGCCTAGTCCCACAGCTGTTCAGTCCCAAAGAAGCACACAGAGGTCTGCATTAATTATAAAGTGGTTGGCCTATTAGCTCAGGTTTCTTATTAACTAACTACTTTTTACATCTTATATTCGCTCTTTATTCTTGTCTTCGTTGGTCATGTGGCCTAGTACCTTTTTCAGTGAGGAATTCTCATCTTTCTCTATATATGACTTCCTCTGTGGTAACTGCAGACTGAATCTTTCCTCTTTCCAAAATTCTCTTGTTCTCATTATCCTGCCTCTACTTCCTTCCTGGTTGCCCTGCCCATATTTCCTGTCTGGCTCCTGGCCAATCAGCATTTTATTAAAGCAATACAACTGATAAATCATTGTCCCACAGCAATACACCTCCCACACATAATCATAGACCAGTTTCTCTGATGAATATGAACAAAAATTATCAATAAAATACAAAACAAAAACACAGTAAAAACATACATCATCATAACAAAGTTGGTTTCATTCCAGGGAAACAATGATGGCTTAAGATACACAGATCAATAAACATAGCACAGCATATAAGTATACTTAAGGACAGAAATTACAAGTTCATTTTAGTAGATTACAGAAAAAAATTTCAACAAAGCCCACATGGGTTCATAATAAAGACATTGAAAAAAACTATAAATAGAAGGGACATACCTCAATATAATAATATATGAGCAACTTTTAGGAACATTTTACTAAATGAGGAAAATCAGGAAGCATGAGCTCTGAAATCAGGAATGAGATAAGGTGTTGTCTCTCTGCTCTTATTGAATACAGTACTTGAAAACTTAGAATAAAGTAAGAGAAAAAATACAAGAAGTCCAAGTATCCCTTTTTGCAGATGACACAATAAAACTTAAATGATGCAAAATGTCAACAGAAAAGTCTCAGTACTGATAAACACTTTCAACAAAGTAGCAGAGTAGAAGAACTGCATCCACCTTTGATTCTTCCCAGCAAATATGACCTTTTAAATTATGCTTTTTTGAGAATTTCATTATATTTTCACTTTCCCTCTACCTCCATCTCCTTCCATGACCCCTTCACTCCCTCCCAAATTCATGACCTCATCTTTAGTTATTATTACACACACACAAACACTCATTCACACACACATACACACAGAGAGACAGAGACTGCTGAGTTCAGTCAATGTTACTTGTGTGTGTGTTTAGAGCCAATCTTTTAGGTTTGGATAATCTATCAGAGAGCATGTCCCTGAGGAAAATTGATTCTCCCCCTCTTTGTAGCCACTAATTGCCTCCTTATCTAGGCTTAGGGTCTTGTGAGATTTCCTGCATCCAAGTTGGTATGTCAACTGGTGTCATTGTGCAGATCTGGTTCAGGTAATCATATTTTTGAACATCCATGGCCTGCTTGCTGCTCAGGCAGGTGCTAGCCTACCACAGGCCAGCCTGGGTGAGAAAACATCCATGAGCCGCCTGGTGCCACTGATAGACAGGTCCCATTATGATGAGTAAATATGCAGTGGAGAAATGGTAGAGAATGAGAAGCGGAATGGGTTATGTGCTGTGGAAAGAGGCAGAATGAAAGAAATGCAGGCTGGTGCAGGAGGCCTGCTTGCCACTCAGGGTCATGGTGATGCCTGGATCATGCTGCTGCCAAGGACCATGTCTGGGTCCATGGTCCTACTACAGCTAGGGTTTGAGTGGACAGCCATGACCCATGTTGCCACCAAAGGCCACAAGGATGCCCAGTATCTGGTTTGCCCCCCGTGGCCACGTAGGTGTCTGAGGACCACCACTGGAGCCACGTTGATCTAGGTGCCCTGTGCTGCAGTCTGGTGTCATCCAGGCCTAAGCTGCTGCCGAGGGTCATGTCTGGGTCTGTGGCCCTACAGCAGCCCAGGTCTGTGTTAATGTTTATCACCGGTGTTGCCACCAAAGGTCACACAGAAACCCAGTGTCTGGGCCTTGTTAATGTCCAAGGTCTATGCTGCCACCTGGGGCCCTGATGTTGTCCAGACCATGTCTGGGTCTGTGGCCCTATGACAGCAAGAGTCTGAGTTGATGTCTGTGGTTCCTGTTATAACCGAAGGCCCTGTGGTTGCCCAGTGGCAAGTCAGCCATCTGGGACCATGTGGGTGCCCAAGGGCCATGCTGCAGCTGGGGCCATACAGATCTGAGTAGCACATACATCTTCCCAGTACCTTGATGGACATTCGGATCAGGGATGCAGCTTGAGGCCATTTCTGAGTCCATGGCCAAACTGCAGCCAGGGTCTGTGTCAATGTTGATGTCTGTGCTCCTGTTGTCATCAAGGGTCATGCTAATTCCCGGATTCTGGACCACCACCTGGAGCCATGTTGGTGTCTGAAGGTCATGCTACAGCCTGGACCATGCAGATCTGAGTGGCTTGTGCTGCTACACAATGCCATGGTGACATCTGAGCCAGACTTATAGCTCAGGGCCATGTCTGTGCTCATGACCCTACTGCAGCCAGGGGTCGTGTTGGTGTCGGAGGCTTCTGCTACCATTGAAGGCCATGCAGACACCTGAGGTCTTGGGCCATGTTTGTGTCAGTGGAGCATGCTACTGCTAGGGCCATGCTGATAGGAATGGCCCGGGACAATTGTGACATCCAGAAGCATCCTGGCTGCTGCCGAGGAACATGTCTGGATATGTGGTCCTACTGTTGCTGAGGTCTGTGTTAAAGTCTGAGGCCTATATTGCCACCAAAGGTCACACAGATGCCAAGCGTTGGGGCTGCAGCCTATGACCTCGTTGGTGTCTAGGGGTCATGCCACTGCCAGAGCCATCCTGATCTGAGTGACCACCCAGAGCCAGTATGCAGTCTGGGTCTGAGCTGCTGCTGAGGACCATTTCTAGGTTCATGGTCCAGCTGCAACTGGGGTCTATGTTGATGTCTGTGGCCTATATCACCTCAGGGGTCCATAGGAACCATGTTAGGTGAGATCAAAGGGCCATGCTGAGCTGGTCCCACCCTTTCCCAGTTCTGGGAAAACTGGCCCTGCCCCCCGCCACTGGACACTGCAGCAAGAGAGCTGGTCCTGACCCTCATGGTAGAACCGCTTTCCCCCAAACCCCACCCTCACCCCCCGCACTCAGGAGAGATGGTCCCACCACTCACCACAAGTGAGGGAGAACTGACCCTGATGGCATAGGCATAGGGAAGCTGGCTCCGCTCCCCCACCTGATGTGGGCATCCCCAGTGACCTGGACTGACCAGCTCAGCTAGTGCCCAGGCCCACAGCTGGGCCTTAGGTTGACCTACCATAACATCTACCCCATCTAGGCCCAATTGGAGCTCATGAAGAGACTGGTCCTGTGAAACAATACCAGCAGGATATCCATGACTTGGGATAGCCTTGGGATATTCCAGTACAGTTCTAGTGAGGATCCAGTGACAATGGTGTACCAGATAACAGAGACCTTAAACCAGACCAGTGACTCGCTGCAATGAACTCTTGCTAGTAAAGCTGACTGGGCAAAATTGTATACTATGTGACACACTGTGACTCTCAATGCCATCAGGAAGTTTGAAGAGGTGTTGGAGAGGCAGGGAAGATGTAGGAGTGAAGAGATGAGGGTTTTTTGTTTTGTTTTGGTTTGGGTTTTTTGGTTTGTTTTGTCCTGGTTTTTATTTGTTTGCTTGTTTTGTTTTGATTTGATTTTTTATTTTTTTTTTTGGTAAAAGAGCTGTAGTGGTGAGGGGAGGATATGGGGAGACTGGGAGGTGAGCAGAATTAGGATACATGATGGAGAATTCCCAATTAACCATTAAAAAATTATGTTCAAAAAAGAACTGCATAGATTTAATAACCAACATGATTTTTTGTGCTACGATTTTCACATTTTCTAGAGTAGAACATATTTCATAGAGTTTGTAGGAAATAAATGACATTACTCATGTAAATAATTTAGTAGCATTTGAAAAATTTTTTATTTTTATCATCATTGTTTAAGTGTTCTTACAATGCTTGTATACATAAAGTTCCAGATAGAAAGTATTAAATAAAGTAAGAAATTTTTTCTTTTCAATTTCCAATGTCATAGTAAGAATAAATCCTCATGAATTCTTATGAATAAATACTGAATAATAGTTATGAGTATATTTTACCTTTAAATTTTATTTTAATATAGATATAAAATAGACATGTTATAGTAAATGAATTTAAAATACCTTAAGTCTGTATTCAAGAAATATAACTTTCAGAAGTAGTATTTTATGCTAATATTTCATTATTACCAGTATCTCCTTTTTAAAAATATTTTTATGTGTATTTAGTGAAGAAGGATGCTAAAAAAGAAATCCCACACTAGCTCAGAATTGAGTATAATAAAAGGTTATTTTAGGGGTAGACTCACAGATCACAATTCTCTGCTCAAATGGGGAACAGCAGCCAAATCCAACAGCCAGAAAAGAGGCCGGACACATGCTTTACATCAGCATATATAATATAAGAAGCCATGCCCAAGTGGGTGGGTAGCTTAAAGGCTACTGGTGGTAGGAATTCCTACAGTACCTCCCCCTTTTGCTTAAATAAGAAAGTTCTAAGCTTAATACAAAGTTATATATAATAAAAATAAATATTAGGTATAAAAATTAGAATTATAACCAACATAAACAATATCAAGTAAGAAACATGTAATAAATGTTTCAATAATTATCTTATTCTAATAAGTTTAAGTCTTGTATACAAATAACTTGGCCAAGTCAAGAGAGGAAAGTAACTACAACTATCTAGTCTTCAAACCCATTAAAGACCTGAGAAGGGAAATAATATTACTTGAGTAAGCAGGAAGTGCAATCAAGCAACTTCCAAAATGTACAACAAATAACAGAGACAACTAGATACCTGAGCAATCAGCCAAAGTCTCATCTGCAACCTTGGAGCAACCAACTTTGGCTAAGGACTAGAATAACTGACAGACCATTTTCAGAAGCAGGAAATTTTTCAAAACCGTCTTATAAGATTTGACAGTCTTATTTCTTGTATCCTGCTTGTCCTGTCCAGACATTATGTATTTTGTCAGTGGTCAATGCATGAATAGTTCCTTGCCCAAAGGCCACAATCTTTAAACAACTGTACAGCAAATGAGGACAATGATCTCAAAATGTAAACAATGTATAAATATCTTGATCAGAGGTAGAAATGTATAGCACAATATGATAAATATGTCCTAAAATTGTATCAATATATAAAATATCTTAAGCAGAGGTAGAAGCATGCATGCATACAATATGACAAAATAACTTTGCCTAGATATACAAATATTGTAGACAAAAATAGGAAAATATTCAATATAATTTATGTTTGTATCAATATACAAGAATCTATACCAACATAAATTGCCTATAAATAATAGCTTACAAGTATTTACTCCATTACTCACTAGTAGTAGTAGTAGTGTGAGTAAGCTCAGACTAATCTGTTATCCTATCCAATTTCCTCTTTTTTTTCAAAGAGATCCTGAGCTTACATAATTTTACCCTATCCCCCAACCCTATAACAGCTATAATCAACCCCTAAATAATGTCCCTAACTCTGAGGACAAACTTTGTTAGTAGAAGGGACGTTGTCTTCTAGAATTACTTCCAGCTGTCATGGGGGCAATGTTCTTTCTATGGGATCCTGTGAAAGAAAAATGGTGGTTAAGTTTCAAGATTACTGTCTGGTATAATTGCAAATAGTCTCTGATATTCAGTAGGGTTTTTCCGAGGTTCCTATTTGGAGTTCTGGCCAGAACGTTGTAAAAAAAAAAAAAAGTGCACCATTTCAGCTAACCAAGTTGGAACCATCTTGAGCAACTGGTACACAATACAGGCCTTACAGTAGCACTATCAGTATCATGACATCATATCCACCAGGTGGAGTTGTTGTTGTGGGGCCCCATTTTCTTCCTGGAGACTTCAAAGACAACTGCAAGAAAATTCATTGTTCTTTGTGGAAAACTTAAACATTTATATAGACATCTACAAACATATATGCAATGAAAGGTGCAACAGAGAAAAAAATAGGTATGAAGAAAAGCAAAATTTTTCTAAATTCTTTCTTCTTTCTGTCCCATATGAAATGGCTCTTGACATGAGACAGAAACTCTGAATTTTTCTTTTAACAACATTCTTGGATTCAGAGAAGGGCAAAGCCATTGTCCAATTCCAACGTCATCTATAAATATGTTTTGATCAACTGTCCTTACAAGTCACATTCCTTTTTCTTGTTAGCATCCAAACATTCAGGGTCTCTTGAATTTTTGAAGATGTGTAGTTTTCTATAACGACAAGAACAGAACCCTGCCTCAACACTTATGAGGTTTCCTTACCATTGATGTTGTCACTGTTGTGGATTAGTTATCATTTCTCTTTCTCAAGAGATTTCTTTTTTTAAAAGCAAGTCTTTGTTAATTTTGATAGTATCCATAGTTTTTCTTCTCCTGTGGAAACAATAGCAAAACCCCTTCCTCAATGTAGCACATCTCCTCCTGGCTTCTATTGTGAGGCCAACACATCCTTGAAATAAACCGGTTGATTTAATTCAGAAGACTTTTTTTTATTATCCAATGTCTCTCTGCTGCTGTTGTCCCTTTTGCATTAGCGTTAAGAAAATTCAAGGATAATAAAGCATTATGCAATCTATTTCTGGGGGTATTTTTCATCCCTTTCTGTTTGTTTGACATATCCTTTATGGTTCAAGTTGATCTTTCTACAACTGTCTGACCTGTAGGATTGTGTGGTATACTATAATATGCTTTATATTATAATTTGCAAAAAAAAACTGTTTCATTTTCTTAGAGACATATGCTGGACCATTATTTGTCTTTATTTGTGCAAGTATACCCATGATGGCCATAACTTCTAATAAATGTGTGATTACTGAATCAGCCTTTTCTGAGCCTAAACCAGATATGCACTGAAAACCTGAGTAAGTGTCAATGGTGTGATGTACATATTTTAATTTTCCAAATTCTGTAAAGTGAAACACATTCATCTGCCAGATTTCATTCTTTTGAGTACCCTTTGGGTTAATCCCTGTAGGTAGTGGTGTTTGGTTATAGAAAGAGCAACTAGAACATTTCTATATGATCTCTTTAGCTTGTTGCCATGTAATAGAAAACCCTTTCTTTAAACCTTTGCTATTGACATGATGTTTCTTATGAAATTCTGAGGCCTTCCACACACTTCCTAAAATCTTAGCACAAGCTCTTTGCCAAGGTTCGTTGTCTTTCCATACATTTTTAATTTCATCATAAGTGAAAGGCAATATAATCTCTGCTGTGTCTATACCTGCTAGTTGACACGAAGCCTCAATTTTCCTTTTATAATTAAGATACTTTTTCCACGTAAGTTTTTAACTTTTTACTTAGTTTATGTGGTGAAAATATACATTCTAAGATAATATCTACCCTTTGCATTAAAATTTCTGTGGGGGACATTCTGGAAGCAATATGGCTAGAATGCAATAAGATTTGGATTCACATTATCCACATGTGCCTCCTGTAATTTTTCTTCAACAACAATCAATCACTTTTCTGCTTCAGCTGTTAATTCTCTGGGACTGTTTAAGTCTTTGTCATCATCTAAGGTTTTGTTGAAATAAACTATTAGATCAGGTATTAGCTCAACAGCTGGTCATAGACTGGAAATATTTCCTAACAATCTTTGAAAGTCATTCAGAGTCCGCAATCAGTCTCTTCTAATTTGTGTTATAATTTTCTGTAGGGAGCACAACTGGAAGTTGTGCAAGTCACCAAACAGCAGGGAACCATGGCAGAGAATGCAGCAGTGGGGGCAGGGGGTGTGCCTGCACTTGGTAAATCTACAAAGAAAAAAAAAACACTTAGGTAAAAGCAAGACAAGCGGGTCAGGGTGGGAGACTTCCTGGGCTGTGGACCTAGGCCTTTAAGCTGGTCTACCCAGTAGGTGTGGTATACAGATCCATGTGGGTACCAGATAAAGAAGGACACTAAAAAAGAAATCAGACACTAGCTCGGAGTTGAGTATAATAAAAGATTATTTATTTAGCGGTAAACTCACAGATCACAATCCTCTACTTGAACAGGGAACAGCAATTGAACTCAGCAGCCAAGAAAGAGACCAGATGCATACTTTACAGCGGCATATGTAATACAAGAGGCCACACCCAAGTGGGTGGTTAACTTACAGGCTACTGGCGGTAGGAATTCCTACAGCAAATTAGTGTTTTCTTGCATGCATGTTTGGGCACTAGGTGTGTGTCTGGTGCATAAAGAGGCCAGAAGAGGGTGTTTGAAGTGAAATTACAGGCTGTAGTTAACCACCATGTGATTATTGGGAATCAAACCTCGAACTTCTGCAAGACTAACCAATGATCTTAACTCCTGAGTCATCTCTCTAGCCCCAGTATCTTGCTATTTTAAGTTTAATCAATACATAAATGCATATAGCCATAGGGTATGTAATGAAGTTTTGATGCATGTACACAATGAAAAATGGCCAAACCAGCATAAGTGTAGTAGCCATCATCCTAAACATTTGCCTTTCCTTTGTGGCAAGAATATTAAAATGCTCTCTTGCAGTTGTTTCAAATAGTATATTGCTATGCTATAGTCATCCTATTGTGTAATATGGCACTAGAATGCACTACCCCATCTCACTAGAACTTTTGACTTCTCACTCACCTTATTCTGTGCTTTCTTTAACCTCTGTTAACCATATTTACCTCTACTTCCACCAGCTCAAGTTGGACATTTCACATAAGTGAGATTGTGAATGTGTTTTACTTAATGTAATGTCTTCTATGTTTATACATGTCCTCACAAATGGCATTCTGTCTTCATTTAAAACTGAATACTATTATGTGTATCTGCCACATTTTTTCCACTTAGAATGCTTCAATATTGTGGGTGTCATGGATAAGAAAGCAGTGAATGTGTGATTGCAGATGTGTCTTGGACATACTGATCTCATTCCCTTAGGCTATATTCCCGGTAGGAAGATTGCTGAATCATATGGGTTCTACTTTTCCTTTTTAGAACTTCTATGCTGCTTTCTATACTGGTGTACTAATTTTCCTTCCCATTTACACTCTGCAGACATTCCCTTCCCTCTGCAGCCTGGTCATCACATATCTTTTTATCTTCTTAATAATGACCATTGTAGCTGTTATAAGGGGATATCTATATCTTATTTTAGTGTTAATTTGCATTTACCTGATTGTTATTAATGTTGGTCATTTCCTCTATATGCCTATCAGCCATTTGCATTTCTTCTTTGGAGGAATGGTCAGTCATTCAAATCCCTGGCACAATTTTTAGTCAGGCAATTTTTTTTGCTTGTCATCAAGTTATAATGTTCTTTATGTATTTAGAGTATTAATCCAATATCACATATATGGTTTGTAAATATTTCCCTCGTTTTACAGATTGCCTTTTCATGATGTTGATTTTTTAGATAAGGTTTCTTTGTGTAACAGCCTTGGCTATTCTGGAACTCACTCTGTAGACCAAGTTAGCCTTGAACTCACAGAGATCCTCTTGCCCCTGCTTCCTGAGTACCAGAATTGAGTACGTGTACCACCACTGCCCTGTGGTGTTGAGTTTATTTTGCATGTAGAAGTGTTTTAAATTGATATAGTCCTACTTGTCTAATTTTGCTTCTGTTGTCTAAGCTTTTGGTACGACGTCCCCAGAATCATAGTCAATAGGTTTTTCCTTTTTGCTCTCTTTTCATGATGTTACAGTTTCAGGCTTTATATGTAAGAATTCAGTCAATTTTGTGTTGTTTTTGTGCATGATAACAGGTAAAGCTCAAATTTCATTTTTAAAGATAAGCTTTCAGCTTTCTCCCAAACTATCTTATTTATTAAAGAGAATATTCTTTTCACATTGTATATTCCTGACATCTTGTCAATAATCATATGTTTATCAGTTCCTATTCCTGATGCTGCAATAAAGCACTCTGAGAACAGCAACTTAGGGGAGAAAGTATTTATTTTGGCTCAGAGTTTGAGGTGCAGCCCATCATGGTGTCAGGAGTGTGATGCACCCTTACTGGAGAATCAGAGAACAGTGAACGCTTGGTGCTCAGTTTATTTTCTCCTTTTTATTTAGTCCTGGAACTCAGCCCATAGACCAGTGTCACCAACATGAGCTCCCCCTACTCAATTAACCTAATCTAGATAATTTCTTGCCTTTATTACTAGAGGCTTTATCCTAGACCATTTCAAATTTGCAATGTTTTGGGCTTTTTATTCTGAGGAAAGGCTTCTGTATAATAGCCCTGGCTGTCCTGGAACTCACTCTATAGAGTAGGCTAGCCTTAAACTCACAGAAATCTGTCTGCTTTTGCCTCCCGAGTGCTGGGATTAAAGATGTGAGCCGCCACCACCCAGCTTGACATCATCACAGACTGTACAAACATGAGTTCATTCCTGGAGTTGTTACTGCATTTTATTGGTCTCTCTATGTGTTATGTTAATATTATGAGAGTCTGATTACTTTACCTTTGTAATATAATTTGAAATCAAAAAGTGTTCCATTTTCCATGGTCATATTGGCTACTTTAGGTTTTTTGTAATTCTATACCAATTTAGAATTTTTATTTATACATCTGTTAAAAACTACCACCAAGAACTTGATAAGGAATGTACTCATACTCAATGCATGGATGGTCTTGGCTAATATGAAAACTATAATAGTTTCAAGATTTCCACTCTGTGACCATGAGTGTCCTTATCATTTGTTTGTTGTTTTTCTTTCATTTCTTTCAGTAACCTACATTTTTAAGAGCACGTGACTTGAGACTTTTTGGGAAAATTGAGTTTCAATTTATTCTTTGTGTTTTATAAGTTTTGTGCTTAGCCGGGCAGTGGTGCTGCATGCCTTTAATCCCAGCACTCAGGAGGCAGAGGCAGGCAGATCTCTATGAATTCAAGGCCAGTGTGATCTACAAGAGCTAGTTCCAGCACAGGCCCCAAAACTACAGAGAAACCCTGTCTCGAAAAAATTTAAAAAAGAGTCCTTATTTTATTTTTTTCCCTAGATTGTTTTTACTATTTTTTACAATGAAGCAGGTTTCCTTAGTACACACTTAGTTTTGGCTGACCCTCTCTTTAGTTCCCTTCTTCGTTCCCACTTAAACCTTCATTTCCCCCTTTCACATTCATACCACATATGTTATATTTATCAAATATTTTTCTATCTGTATAAACTCATCAGCTTTATTAGACTAGATTTTGCCTGGTCTCCCACTCCTACTTTTAATATCAATGTATTTTGAGTTAGATTTTTATTACCAATCCTGTTTGTCTGGTAAAACCACAGTGGAAATCTGGTGTAGGAGGATCTTCTTTCTATGTGTTGCTTTCATTGGTCAAATAAAGAAATTGCCTTGGTCTTTTGATACGGCAGAATTTAGATAGGTGGAGTAGACCAAACTGAAGGCTGGGAGAAAGAAAGCAGAGTCAGGCAGATGCCATGGTTCTCCTCTCCGAGACGGATGCTGCTTAGACTCATGCCGGTAAGCCACAGTCAAGTGGCAATACAGATTATTAGAAATAGGTTGAATCAATATGTGAGAGTTAGCCAATAAGAGGCTAGAACTAATGGACCAGGCAGTGTTTAAATGAATACAGTCTCCATGTAATTATTTTGGCTGTAAACTAGCTGGGAGCCGGGTGGTGGAAAGCGGTCCGCCACTCCTTTTACTACAGAAATCTTTGTGAAGGATCCTCAAATATCTAGAAATAGAAATCCCATTCAACTCAGCTATGCCATTCTTGAGTCCTGTATTCTCTTCCAGAGATACTTGTTCAACCATGTTCACCAGCATTCCATTCACAGTAACTAGAAAATGAAACACAGATTAGATGCTTACCAGCTGATGAATGGATAGTGGAAATGTACAGAAACACAATGGAGTTTTGTTCAGTAGTACCAAGTTGTAAAGAAAAAAATGAAATTATTAAATTGGAAGGTATTTAACCTTTTTTTAGGTTGTTGAATGAATTCTTGCATTGGCACCTACCCATCTCTTCCTCCAATTGGTGCTAGCAAAGTCTTTGCCTGTTGGTTCAATCCTTACAGTGGCTGTCTGTGTCTTTGGGAACTATACTTGGTCTGCTCTGTACTGTCATTCTCTGTGTCTCAGGGAGCCACTGAGGTCTCTCTTGGCCCGCTCCCTTGTTCTGCTCTGTTGATCTGATCTCTTGGTCCACTCTGTGCAGTCACAGCGTGTGCTTCATAGTTCCTCTCTTGGTCCTCTCTGTCTAGTTGCAACTTGTGTTTCAGCGTTCCTCTGAGGTTTCTGGGAGCGGGTAGGGGAAATAGGAGGGTTTGGGGGCAGAGTGGGACTTATAGCTTGCAGTGTCGGATGGATGGGATGCATGTGTTGGAGCAGCCTACCTGCAGGAAACTTGCCTGCTGGTTGGCTAGAGAAGCTGAGGCAGGTTGGGGAGGGGGCCTGGGGTTTTGCCCCAGTATGAAGGGCCCAGAGAGTGGGGTGTCCCAGCAGGTGGGTGGTCACTCACCTCTTGGTCCTCTCTGTGTAGTAGCAGAATGTGTTTCAGAGTTCTACTGAGGTTGCAGGGGGTGGGATGGATAGGAGACTTTGGGGGTGGAGTGGGACTTGTAGCTTGCAGGGTCAAATAAATGGGATGGGGATGTTTGGCAGGTAAGTGGATAGAACTGGAATGATCATTGTGAGTGAAAGGCCCAGAAAGAAAAATGCTCTCTCTCATATGTGGCTCCTAACTCAGATCTTTAGGTTTGTATGTTGAACCTGGAGTACCTATAGTAAGGTAACTAACTATAAAAGGACTAAATGAGTTGGAGATTTGCTTAAGGGATGGGGGTTAGAAGAACATAGATAATGTTAAAACAGAGAAGGGAAATTTTTAATTAATTTATTTATTTACTTGAGTCAGGGTCTCACTATGTAGCCCTCTTGGACTTGAAACTCACCATGTAGGTCAGGCTGGTTTCAACTTCAAAGAGATTCACTTTACCTCCAGAATGCTGGGATTAAATGTATATACAACATGCCCAGCCAGATAAGGATAAAATTGAAGATGGAAAGTTTAAGCAGAAATGGGGTCTAGGAGGGAAAGGCAATGGAGGAGGGAAAGAACATTCGTCCAAACTAGGTATGCAGAAAACAAAACACATGGAAACCTGTTACTTTGTAAAACAATTTAAAAATCTGCTGAATTAGACACATGGGGCTGAAAAGGTGGCTCAGCAGTTATGAGCACTTGTTGCTCATGCAGAAGATCTTCGTTTAGTTTCCAAAATCCATATCTAGTGACTCAAAATCATCTGTAACTCAATTTTCAGAGGATCTAATACCCTCATCTGATCTCTACAAGCACCAGGCATGAAAATGGTGCAATACATACATCCAGGCAAAACACTCATACACATAAAATCAATAATAAGTCTAAAGTGTTTTTGAAGGAGTGTGCTAGAAACGTGCGATCCTGCATGCCTGGATAATAATGCTTTATGAGCTCCAAAACAAAGTTTAAGACATCTCCTATGAGTAGTTGATCATGGTAGCCCCAGGGGAACTCAGACTAATATATGCTCTCACTGCTCTTGTTAGTGCTTCATCAGACTTAGTTGTTAGTGCCTTACTGTTGAAGGTACCACACATTTTAATTGCAAGATATAGAGAAATTAATCTGGACTTGAGCTGGAAACTCCTCCCTACTGGATAGCTTTAAATAGTGCCACAAAATGCATTACAGGCTGCTAGTGGAGGAAAGGATCAAGGAGGTACCCATCTGTGAGTCTACAATCTACCATACTAACTAACTTCTCAGGCAGTATATTTTCATCTACACAGTAATGGCACAACCATTATGGGGGTAACAAACTTCTCTATGATTAGATTTGAAGCCTACTATGAAGAATTCATACCTGGTACTGTAAACCTGATCAAAGGCAGAAGGCTGAGGCTTAGGTCTTAGGTTTAAGGGCCAACATACCACTGTTATTTGAATTGTCATGGTACCAAACTGACTTCTAAATAGTTATGTTTGTACTGATAGACAAATGTATACTCCCAGCCTTAATCAGAGAAGCCTCTCTTTGCGATGAGTTGTGGTGAGTGCAGAGATTCATGGCTACTCAAGCTGTTGAGAATAAGCAAGGCTGAGTGCTTAGCCCAAAATAAGATATTTAGACCCCCCGCTTCTAAGACTTAGGGAACTTTGGGAAAGATGGGGTGAAAAGAATGGAAGAGCCAGAAAATAAGGATAAGGGCTATGAAATCCTGACTTCCGGCCCAGAAGAGCCAATGCACTTGTCACTGCACATGGGCTGCGACTGCCTGTGCTTGGCCTGCTAGCCCCATTAGCAGTCAAGCATGAATTGGGCAGGGAATCACAGGACCTTACTCCTCCTAGCTGAACTATAGAGAAAGCGAGAGGGGGGAGGAAGAAAGGACATGAATATTGAAAAGGAATTGTAAGAAGGAGAAGAACATTGATAGTAATGAGAGAGAGATTAGAATTAGAGTAATCAGAATGTACTTTACACAGGTATGGAATTGTCTAAGAACAAATTTAATTAAAAAGAGAAAAATCTTGTTTTATGATCTTTGACTTTTAATTAGAACACTCATTGTCCTTTCATTTTAATTCAATTGCTGGTAAAATTGTGTTTAAGCCTCTCATATAATTTTGTGGATTTTGTTTTGTCCCACCTGGTGTAGAGTACTCGATTGCAGTTGAGTGAAAGGTTACCTCTCTTTGAATTTCCTATAACTATTAAATAGCTCCAACAGTGAGGAGTTCAGGTTACACAGGTTCAGCAAACTTTCCCCTTTTGGGTCTCCCTTTTTGTCTCCTACTTTTAATTCCTTGGTCCACGGTGGAAGCTTTTTTTGTTGTTGTTGTTAATGTAATTCTCTCCATCTTTTCAATATTGTGGCTAAGCTTTATTGGCAGATGAGCATATTTTCCTATGTAACTTGAGAGATAATATAATTTAGCCTGTCAAAGCTGGTCTCAAACTTATTATTTTACTAAACCCTTCTTAAGTAATAACCTTCATTGCCCTGTGTCACAAGTAGAAAGCTACAGAAGGAACAGGATATCATATGGGAAATTAGAACACCATTTCTAATACTTTAAAATTCTTATCAGAATTACTCATTTTTCAATTTAGATTTGTTGATTTTTTTAAAGTACTGTCAGCTATTTGAAATCTGTTGTTGGTTTATTTGCCCCACATAATTTTTAGACTTTATTATTAAAAATATTATCATGTTTAGGTTTCAGTACATTTCAATCAAGTTATCCTTTATCTATTTTGTCATTATTTTAAGTAAATCTTAATTTAGATGATTATCTCAAAAATCTGTTGACTGATTTGTTATTTCCATACACTATACGTGGAAGACTGATCCCTGGAGGAATCTGTCTTTACTTATTTACTTCATCTGCCACTATCTATTTGAGATGAGATCTTGCTCTGGTACCCATTCTTGTTTTTGGACTTAAGCCAGCCTCTTGGCTGAGTCCCTCTAGACGCTATAACTACAGGAGTGCATTATAACACCAAATTTTGCCACCATTTTCACTGTCTAAATTTATGTACACCCTTTTTCTTGCATTTTTAATCCATGCATATGTATTGCTCCTATATTCTTGCTTAACACTTTAAGGGGAACGTTGAGAACCATAGTCCAAATGGGTGACGATTCATGAATTGAGGGTCAGAGATAAAATAACCCAGTATTAATTGAAACCATCTCTTGCTATAGAGGACAGGGATGCTTGCTCTGGGTTGCTGAAGATTGTACATGTCCTTCTGTTGGCTAGTTATCACTCTTCTGACTTCCCAGTAATGTTACAATGAGTTTTTAATATTACACATTCATTCAAGGGGGATATCTTCACTTATTAGTTCCAAAATTCTTTTATTGTAGTTTTTATTAGTTATCTGTTATTGCAGAATTAATTTAGTTCCAAATTTAGCAGTTCATAACATAAATATGTATTCTCTCACTCAGAAGCAAGAGTCAACAATGTAGAAACTGTTTCCCCAGTGATTTGGTACAGAGCTTTTCATGCAGTTTTTGTTGGTTTAGAATGTAACTGTTACTCATCCGTTGTCTGCAGGCATCGCTGGGGCTGGAGGATCTGCTTCCAAAACAATTAACCCACACAGCAACTGGCAGAGGCTTTAGCTACTCACTTTGAGTCACTCCAGAAGGGATAAATAGTCAGACAGTGAGAGGGAGAGACACCAAAGAAGAGAGGGAGAGAAGGAAAGGGAAGGAAACATTAAATGCTGGAATGCTAACCCAGACTAAGACAGGCAGACTGTTATGAGTTCAAGGCCAACTTGGGCTATTACAGATCCTGCCTCAAAAAAAAAAATAAAAATAAAAATTCAGTAGTCCCTCAAGCTATCCTCTGACCTTCATACATGCACATGCCCCACAACATAAATAAATAAATTTAAACAAAGGGAGGGGAGGAGGTAAAGAATGAGAGAAAGAAATGAAGGAAGGGAGAGAGACTGAGAGGAATGTCTGTATTGATTTTCGAAGTGGCTGAACCAGTTTCGACTCACAGCAGCAATGTATGATTATCCTCTTTCATCATCCTCACCAGCATTCATTGTCATTTGCCTTTTTGATAGTAGTCATATTGACCATGGTGAGACAGCTCATATCCACAATGGAGTTTTATTAAGCCATAAGGAAAATGGTATCATTACATTTGCAGTAAAGTAAGTGGAACTTGATATCATTATGTTAGATGAAATATGCCAGAATCAGAAACACAAATATCACCTGTATTCTCTCATGAAGAATCTAGACATGAGTGCGGTGTGTATGTGTGTGTGTGTGTGTGTGTGTGTGTGTGTGTGTGTGTGTGACATGAAAAGGAAAAAACAGATATTGAGAGAGGGGAGAGGTAGACGTCTCTAGAACACAGTAAATATCTCCTATGTAATGGGGAATGGCCATGATCACATCTTTTCACATGAGCCGCATTCTGTCACTTGCACAAGGGTTGTTTTGTGTATATTAAATGCAAATTTAATGTTTGATATCTAGACATTTAACCTCTTCTTTTTTTTTCCTTGGGCCCCAAATCTAAAACAAGGATCAGAGAATTTTCAGACTTTCCATAAAGAATTCATCCTTAGCACGACAATGATGAAGATTTCAGAGAGCAAAGATTTATTTCTCAACATTTTGCTGGAAAAAATTTCATTTCTCACGACTTTTCTCTTTCCTCCCAGGTAGCCTCTAAATTTTCCGGGGTCTTTTATCTATTAGTTATTAGCCACCACTTCACTCCGGTCACAGTAGAACAGTTACAAATACATTATTGGCACCTCCCAATTTACAAGACTAAATCTGACCACCCTGATCATTAACAGTTTATCTAATGGGTCATTATGTATTCTAGTGGTAAAAGACAGCACTTAGTGAAACTTGCTGGTTGGCATTGCATGTGTACACATATTTTCCCCATGGATGCATGTACAGTGTATGCCAAGTTAGTTGTTGCTAGGTGAGAGGAACATACTGAGTCTCATGTTCTCTTATTATCAGATAACAACTGAACATTGTTATATACAATGTGTGTGTGTGTGTGTGTGTGTAAACTAGTAGAAATGTAACAAAATGAAAAATATATATAACATGGTACCATTCCTTCTAGAAAGGTAGTAAGCTCAGTTAGACTCACAAAAATGGCATCTGACCAATGAGATACATTGTAATAACTGCTTCACTGATTGTAAATACAAAAGTGAATTATACCTTTATACCAGCTGTCACAGTAGGCATTTCAACTCTAATCATTCACGCAGCATTTAAAATTCTCAGGTCATTAATCAAGTTTGGTACAGAAATAGGTGTACGCTAGGAAAATTTGTTTTTGCCATCTTCTTTCTCTCTTGATGTCAGTAGCAACTGATGAGCCCTTATGAAGTGTCAGGTGCATTTTAGTTATGTTATCTAAATTAATCCTCACACTGTTCCTCTGAGATGAGTATAATTATCATGTTTTACAAATGAGGCACACAAGACACAGGGAGATTAGTGATTGACTAAAGGTCAAACAGCCCAAGATGTGAATACATCTGCTTGTTCCATAGATTCTATTTTTACCACTAGATTATAACACTCTCTGACACTAGGCATTCTGGTTTTTTTTAAAAGAAAGAAAGAAAGGAAGGAAAGAAGGAAGGAAGGAAGGAAGGAAGGAAGGAAGAAAGAAAGAAAGAAAGAAAGAAAGAAAGAAAGAAAGAAAGAAAGAAAGAAAGAAAAAGAAAGAAAGAAAAGAAAACAGCTCCAAATGGGAAGATTGCATTTTATGTGGAGATTGGTATTTTCCATTACCAAGAGGCTCAGCTACATTTTACCAGGGACATAACGTGAAGACAGTGCAAAGAGAAAATAGCTGGGTGACGAGTGGGTTTGCTAAGCAACAGTTTATTAAATCTAGTGAAACCATGGTGATGGAACACTGTGATCCCAGACATGCACTTACTTAACACTGTAGAGTACAGGCACAGCTATTGGGAACATCTGGGAAGATAAATCAAGAGTTCCACAGGCTTTGAAAACAGAAAGCATTATCAATATTGTTATTATCATGCCACATAATGCCAAAAATCCAAGCAAATAAGCTTACAAACACTTTTAATTAAAAATGTCATTTTTATACATAGAAATGAGTACTAATATATGTTCATTTTTCTTAAGTTTCCACCTCCCTTGCAAAACAGATTTAATTCATTTTGATTTTTAAAAGATTAGGTACTATAATTTATTGATCACTTTGCATTTTAGCATGTTTTAGCGTTTGCAGGATTCTTTTCTTATTCCATTTTCATTTATCATGTGTGTGTGCATGCATGCATGCCACAACACAAAATTTATAAATATGATAAAACAGAAAATATATTTAATAAGGGTTGTGGTGTGAGAATTTGACAAATATAATAGATTCACTCCCAGAAGAAGAGTTATAGGAATTTAACAGCTGCTCAGAGAGGAAAATTCATTCTTTTCCAGGGACAAGCCCTCAGCAGGTTATCCAGTTTCAGCTGATCAACTCTAAAACTATATACATATGAGAAACATTAAATAAATTCTGCAGGTTATGTATGTATTTGTGTATGTACATGTATATATATATATCAATAATAATTAAAGATAGTAAGATCATGAATTTGAGAAGTTGAAAGTGGAAGGAGAGTAAAAATGATTTTAAATGCAATATATGTATATGAAATTCTAAAAAAATTTAATAAAAATTCTGATATTTCTTGTTTCTCTCTCACATGTTAAATATGCATGTAATTGGTAGAAAAATTCAAATTTGCTTCACCTGGGTCGAATATATTCAAATCACATCATAAAACTCATTTTATCTTCAAGCCATTAAACAAAATACTTTAAAATTTCTTTGATCATATTCATCAGCCTAACTTATCTTCTCCCAGCTCTTCCCCCCCCCCTCTCTCCCTCTTTGTCTTTCTCCCATTGAGTCCAGTTTGTACTGATTGACTACTTCTGGGTGTGCGACCTACCCTAAAATGTGGTCAATACAGCCGATGCCAGGCCTTTGAATAAAACTAACCTAGCCTCTCCCAGCAGCTCATTTTTTAAAATTGTTATGTAACATGAGGGGCTGGCTTGTTGGGGTTTCTGTCCTGCCCGGTTCCCACAGCTGTTTAGCCCCAAAGAAAATCACACAGAGATCTCCATAAGTTATAAGCTGATTGGCCCATTAGGTCAGGTTTCTTGTTTGTTCTTATAACTTATATTAACCCATTATTCTGTTCTATTTTAGCCACCTGGCTCAGTACCTTTTCCAGCTGGCAGATCACATCCTGCTTCTTCTTCGGTGATCTGGGCTGGACTGAGCTAAGTGACCTTGTGCTTGGAATCTCCTGGGTGGGAGAGGGGAAGGCCACTATCTTCTGGGTGCAGGCGGGGAGCGCACTGAGCCATTGGCATGGTCTCAGAGTACTTTCTTCCCGATCCTGAGCGGGCACACAAACATCCGGGCCCAAAATGCTCCATAGCCAGAGTTTTCACTAGCAGCACAGCCCAGAAAGCTGCATTTTAAAATGGCACAGCTTTTTTCCTGCTGAGGCTGCTGAGTCAGGAAAATTTCTCTGCAGCACACCCTAGCAAACAGCAAAAAGCTGTGTTAAACTCTATATTTGTATCTAGAATTCCTTTTTAAGTCCTCTTAGGTTTTACGTGGAGTTAGTTACCACGTTGGGCAGCCAAGAATTCTCCTGTCCTCATTGCATCACCTCTATTTCCTGTCTGATTTTCCCACCTATACTTCCTGCCTGGCCAATCAGCGTTTATTTAAAGCATGATTGACAGAATACAGGAAATTCTCCCATACCACTGTTAAAAATATTAAGCTCTATTGTCAGTAATATGAGTTTACAGCTATCCTTTTATTCAGAATGTACTACACAGAAACGTAATTTGTCTCTTCAAACAAACAAAGAGATGCTTAAGCATATTAAACTTATAAATCCCTTAACACAACCTTTTCGGTTTTGCTAATTTTTCCTTACTGCTTCTCTAGTGCATATTTTATTTATTTCCATACTAATATCATTTTCACTCCCTGCTTTCTTTTCTTCCCAATCCTTTGAAATTAAGTTAGTAACTTGCCATTTTCTTGTTTTGGTGTAGCATGAATAATAAAACTCCAGAGACAGATATTGGGGTTCAACCTGAGGATCAGAAAAGCAAAGTAGCCAGCCACTGACTCTTACCTTTACCTCAGACTGAAATGGTGACCCTGCCTCCACAAATACCCAGAATGAGACTGAGCTGAGACCTGTCTCCTTCTGTTTTATATTTCTCTCTAATTCTGAGATTAAAGGCATTTACCACCACTGCCCAGGCTCTATGGTTAATTAGTGTGGCTACTGGGATTAAAGGTGTGTGCCACCACTGCCTGGTGTATATGGCTGGCCGTTCAGGCTGCTATACTCTCTGATATTCAGGCAAGCTTTATTTATTAAAACACAACTAATATACCTCTATACTTCCCCTTTTTGTCTAAAATAGAAAAGAAGGCTATAACTAATATAATAAAACCATATACAATAAGAACAATAGCTATATACAATATATAGACAATAAATACATTCACATTATCTAGTCCATTTGCATTTGACAAATTCAGAGAAAATACTCCATATCTATTCTATCTTGTGAGTCTAAACTCTTGTACCTAATTTATTTTCTAACATAACTTGCTTTCTGGGTCTGGTGAACAAGGAAAGTTTTAATTATAACTATCTAATCTTCAACTCCCTCAAAGACCCAAGAAGGAAATAATATTAACTGAGTAAGCAGGAAGTGCAAGCAAGTGACTTTTGAAAATTGTATGAAATGACAGAAACAACTAGCTACCTGGACAGTTATCCAAAGTTCCTCTGCAATGTTGGGCCATCCATCTTTGGCCTACAGACCTAGAATATCTGACAGACTTGCTATGAAGCAGGGTTTTGAAGGACTGTCATGCCTTGTCTGGGCAGGTTTGGTAGTCAGTGATTTTGTGTGTGTGTGTGTGTGTGTGTGTGTGTGTGTGTGTGTGTGTGTGTCCTGTTTGTCATTAGGACAAACATTTGAAGATTCCTCCATTTTCATCATCTTATCTATAGTAGATTAGTGCTGTCAGGAGCAGGCATGTTTCATTGTCATTAAAAAAAGAGCCTATGTTATTAAACTATCTTAAATGCCATATTTTATAGATCTCTGAAGTATTTGAAGATGACCTGTCTATCTAAAATATATCTCTGTTTAACCTTAAAAACATACCTAATGTGACTACAAGTTCAATTGTAATAGGTGATTAACTACTAACCTGTATTTCCTTATTATCCTAAATAGTCAGTAATAGTAACTTTAAAGGACTAGAAATTCGCATTGCATTGTTAAATAAGCGGTATAGGTACAATGCCTTGAACAAGATTAGAAATGTATGTAGGGTCTTTTTTTAACAAAATTAATCTCAAATTCGTATCAATATATAAAATTTATATATAGTATACAAAAATACAATCCAATGTAAAACATTTAAAACTAGTATTTACTTTTTAAAGTTAATTCTGTAATCTACCTTTTTATCATATCATACCTGTATCTTCCCCTTTGTCTTTTCAAAGCAAGAACCTTGAATCTGATTTTCCTTTGTTTAGCTTTTTCCCTGACTATTGCCAATAGCAACTTGTAACCAATACCACTAAACAATGACAAATATCCACAACCCATTAAATGACCCACAACCACCTATCTCACCTCATGGGAATGTGGGTATCATATTCTTAAATTTACTTCCTGCTGTCTAGGGGTGGTAGTATCTTTAGGGGATCCTAGAAAGAAAAATTTGAAATAATGGTCAAGTCCTGGGAGAGGTAGCTGTATCATTTGTTGCCCAGTCTCTGTGTAATGGGAAAGTGCAGGGCTTGTCTGAAGTCCTGGCTAGAGTAGTCTGTTAGGCTGAATCATCTCAGCTACCCACTTTGAAATTGTTCTAAGCAGTTTATAGTCCAAAGCCAATCTTTTAGGTGGTGTTTTTTAGCTTAGTCCCAGAGTAATTGTTGTTGTGGGGCCCCATTCTCCTTTTGGAGACTTCAAAGGTCATTGTTAGGTATGCTCATCATTCACTGCAGAAAACTGATCGAGATTCAAACCCGAAATCATGTACAGAAAGGTAGATAAACCTTTTTCTAAAATTAGTTAGTACTCTATATGGTCATAAACATTATGACAAAGGAATATATATATATATATATATATATATATATATATATATATACTTTAAGAAAAGCTGTTAAAGAGTCAATATAAAACCAAAGAATTATGAGATTAGTAGCAATAAAATAGTCCTTAAATATTTGGGGTTTTATGTGTGTCCCATATCAGGTGGCTCTTTTGACATGAGACAGAAATTTTGAGTTTCATTTTACTAAGCATGTTTGGCTTTAGAAAAGGAGAGAGCCACACTCCAACTCCAAAGTCAACTTTAATTATAAATCGGACTGTGATTATGTATATGCCTGTAGAAAATAGCAGAAACAAACATTTGGGAAGATTTATGAAATTCTATCCTGTTGGAAATGTGATACACATATAAACCAATTTATACTTTTTCTTGAGACATTTTTTCTGGATGATGTGGGGTAAAGGAAACACTCCTCCATTGCTGGTAGGAGGGCAAATTGGTACAGCCTCTTTGAATATCAGTATGGCGGTTTCTCAGAAAATTAGAAAACAACCTATCCCAAGACCCAGAAATACCATTTTTGGTATATACCCAAAGGATGCTCAACCGTACCACAAGGACATGTGCTCAACTATGTTCATGGCAGCATTGTTTGTCATAGTCAGAACCTGAAAACAACCTAAATGCCCCTCGACCAAAGAATGGATTAGGAAAATGTGGTACATTTACACAATGGAGTACTACATAGCAGAAAAAATTAATGACATCTTTAAATTTGCAGATGGATCTAGAAAACATCATATTGAGTGGGGCAACCCAGACCCAGAAAGACAGTTATCACATGTGCTCACTCATAAGTGGTTTTTATACATAATTCAAAGAAAACCAGCCTACAATTCAAAATCCCAGAGAACCTAGACAACAATGAAGACACAAAGAGAGACATACCTGGATCTAATCTACATGAGAAGTAGAAAAAGACAAGATTTTCTGAGTAAATTGGGAGCATGGGGACTATGGGAGAGGGTAGAAGGGGAGGGGAGAGGAAGGGAGCAGAGCAGAGAATAATGTATAGTTCAAAAAAGTCAATGAAAAGAGAATTCCCAATTGTCTTGCCAAATATATCGACAATGTTGATGAAGATGTGAGACTTATTGCTGCTATGTAGAACAGTAAATGCCTGACTGGGTATCAAGACAGCTATCTAGTTTGGTGGCAGCCAAAGAAAGGGATTCAGGGAGAGTCTATAACCCATGCTGGGGAGAGAGAAAGAGAGAGACAGCTGTCTGAAAAATGCACAGGGGATTGTTCAGAAAATGTACATGTGTTGGGGAGCTGCCTGAAGGCTACAACAGAAAAATCCTAAACCTGATCAGAGGCTAGGGTGAAAAAAATAAAGAAAGTCTAGCTGGGTGAAGCTGGAGCCCCACATGTAACTCCAGCAAGAGTCCCATGTTCAGTTCCGGCCTGTGTTGGTGGCTTTTTCATAAATTTGTAACCCAAACATTGATGCCAAATGTAGCATGAATATTAAAAACCCAGATACATATATTGGGGTTCAACCTGAAGATCAGAAAAGCAGATCATCCAAGCTAATAGAGAGCTCTTACCTCTATCTCAGACTGAAATGACAATCCTGCATCCTTGAATCCTCAGAATTAGACTGTGACCAAGAGCTGTCTCCTCCTGTTTTATATTCCTCTCTAATGCTGGGATTAAAGGCGTGCACGACTACTGCCTGGCCTCTATTGTTAACTAGTGTGGCTACTGGGATTAAAGGTGTGTGCCACCACTTCCTGGTCTGTATAATTGACTAGATGTCTGTTTTACTCTCTGATCTCCAGGCAGGCTTTATTTATTAAAACAGAAATAATATACCACTATATTTTGGAATACTGCTGGTTTTCATCTTGAATTCGCTATAAACACCACTCAAGCAATATCCCACAAGCTTTGCGCAGGGTGCTTTCCTTTCAGCCTATAAAGAACTAATTTGTAGCTTTTCTTGTTTGTGTTTGATTTGTATGTATTCAGAAGTGTGTTGTACATTTTGCAAATAATTGTGATTCTCTTAAATTTCCTGGTTATCAATTTTTTTTCATTTTATTGCTACGTATTTATTTAGTTATCAATTTTTAAGTTAATTGAATTTTGGTTGAACAAAGATCTTTTTCATGATTTCAATCTTAAATTTATTGAGGTTTTTTTATGACCTAAAGAGTTCTGAATCCTAGAAATTGTTCCATTACTCTACATAGGCTACAATTATGTGTTTATTGTTAAATATATGTTTGCTGATTCTAGATAAACAATGTATATCGTTTATAATATTTCTCAAGTCTCTTAGGTCCATGTTGACTTCTGTCTCTATCCTATGACCATCTTTAAGCTGGTAAACTTAAGTCTCAAATTATTATTTTACAGATGTACATTTCTCTGTATACTCACACCAATCTTTGTTTCTGTGTTGTAGTGTGTGTGTGTGTGTGTGTGTGTGTAGTTGTCACACCTTTCTGTTAATTAAAACTCTCATCATTGTAGAAAGCTTCTCCACTTTCTCTAACCTTCCATCCTCCAAACATGCCCCTCCCCAACTTCAGGGTGTTTTGTTTTGCTTTGTTTCCTTGGTTCCCCGCTGGGTTGAAGCAGCTTTCCCAACAGGAGAATGGCTGTGAAGTTATCCACTGCAACAAGAGAGACTCATTTACATCACTGAAATTAATGACTCCTCTCCAGCAGCACCTATTAGCTGTTGTCATGGTTGGTTTTAATGTCAACTTGCTACAAATTAAAATCACTTATGTAGCACGAATTCTAATTGTTCTTAAAAATTCCAGAGTCAGATATTAGGGGGTAAAAGAGATCAGATAAGCAGTGCTGCCAGCCACTAGAGAGACCTTTTACCTCTACCAATGCTCAGACCAAAGGGACGATCCTGTACTCAGACTGCCTTCTCAGACTGCTTCAAGCTGCGTTTCAGACTGTAACTTTCTCCACCAAACCTCAGATTTCAAAGAGCGCCTGTCTCCTTCCACTTTATATTCCTCTCTCCTGTCTCCACCTCCCTAGTGCTGGGATTAAAGGCATGGGATTCCAAGTGTTGGGATCACCTTTGTTTAAGCTGTTTCTCTTTGAGACAGATTCAATCTTGTGTAGCCCGGGGTGGCTTTGAACTAACAGAGATCTGTCTGCCTCTGTCTCCCCAGTCCTGGGATTAAAGGGTGTGCCACCACTCCCTGGCCTCTAGTGGCTTAGCTCTGCGCTCTGATTTTCAGGCAAGCTTTATTTGTTAAAACACGAACAAAATATCACTCCACACTTGAGCATGGATCCTCACTTGAAGAACTGTTGTAATTGTTGTGATTGACGTGGGAAGACCCCCACTAACTGTGAAAGGCAGGAGGATGATTATTTACATTCGTTCACTTGACCTTCCCTTTTGCTGCAGAGTTGATTTACTCCGTTGTTGTTTTGGCTGCTGAATCCTCCACTAATCACAGATCCAGTGTTTCTAAGCCTTCCAATGATTAAGGACCAGAGTCTGTTCCATAACTCCAGATCTTCAGCACTAAATTGGGACTAACGAGGCACATAGCTGTGTGGACTGAGCAACTACTGAGTTTTGTCTTCTCCATTGTTAGACAACCACTGGGGTACTACACCAGCTTCTAAGACACCTGGTCTTAAGGGCTTAGCAACTACCAGGTTTTTTTTCAGCTATTAAGTCTGATACTGCTTTTGCTTCAATGTCAACGTAAGTTGCTTTAATAAATTCTTTAAAAATATGTAGATATATAGATACTCATTCGATTGGTTCTGCTCCTCTAGAGAGCCCTGACTAATACAACTGCCAATAGCTGTTTGGGGAGAGGTTAGTTCCTATTAGTCCCCCCATCTATGAATGAATGTTCAGGTTTCATGCAGGCAGCCAAAGCAACTGTGATTTTATGGGTGCAACAACGCTGTCCTGCCTAGAAGACAGCATTCCGGAGCCCTCCTTCCCAGCACCTGCCTCTTACATTCCTTCTATCCCTTCTTTTGTGATGTTTCTAGAGCCATGGAGAGGATGTATATATGTCTCATTTAGGACAGAACATTGAATAGTCTTTTCTTAACACCTTAAGTCGCTGCGAGTCTCTCTCTTGATTGTTCTTCACTACAAAGAGAAGGTTCTCTGACTGAGGTAAAGAGCAGTACTAGTCTGTGGAGATATATAAACAAAAATATCTAGGAGGAGTCTGACAACTTGTCTACTTAGTAAAACAAAAGTAGTAGGTTCACCCCTAAAGCCCATGCCCTTCTTAGAAATGGACCTTTGATTGGATTTGCAGCACTAGACACTAATTTCCTTTTGTGGAACGGGCCGCGGATCCAGTCAAAGCAATTGACTATTTCCATAACAGTTATGCCGTTATTGCACTCAGGAGCACATCTTGCCTTGAGGTCAGAGTTATAGCATATGGGTTCACAGATGGGTAGGACTGCTTATGATTTTTTATTTCCCAGTTACAATTATAGCACCTCCCCATTCTGTGAAAGCTAGCAGGTAGAGAGGAAACTTCTAGCTCAGTTCAAGCATGGTTTCTCTGAGTCCTGCAACCACTTTGTGGTGTCTTAGGCAATAGGATCTTTACCATCCAATTCAGGTGGGGAAATAATAGCAATGGCAACAACCTAACTCCAGTTCTCTTTCAGGTTCTGCTTCATGGTATATCCTTTTCAATCTTCCCTTTGAATGTCTTTATGTCATTGAATCTACTAATGTCTTCTGTAGGGACCGTAAAGTTTGTTGTTTGTTTTACTTTTTGGAGACAGAGACTCACTGTATATTTCTGGACGGCCTGGAACTTACTTTGTAGATCATAGAGATAGGACTCATAGAGATTCTTCAGCCTCTGCCTCCTGAATGTGGGGAATGGACCACCACACCTTGCAAAGTTGGTCATTTTAAAGTCTATTCTGCTTCCATCTTTTGGCTGGAATTGTTTCATCAATTTACATTATGTAAATACTGTTAGCATTTATATCTGGCCTTTTATTTGCTTCCTGTATTTCTTATGTTCTATTTTTCAATTGATTCTTTGTGGATTTCACATCATGCATTCTGATCCCGCTTTATCTCCCTGTCTCCTCGAATCTGCCCTCTGCTCTTGCAACCTCCCCCCACAAAACAAAACCAAATTTAAAAGAAAAAATAAAACAAAGAAACAAAACAAAATAAAAACAAACAAAAAATAAAAAAAGAATAAAGAGACTCTTGTGGAAGCTGTAGTGTGTCCTGTTGGGTCACACAGTTTACCCTTTAGCCCATTTATCTTCACTTGCAAGTGTTTCACTGCCAGGTCTGGCACAAGGCCTCTGGTTTCTGCTGTACTGGTAATGACCTCTCACTGGGGCTCCTCTTGGATATCCTGTTGTTGTCCTGTGTTATGGAGCTCCTAATGTTTTGAATATGTATGTTAATCCCCTTCACATGCTCCAACGGGTCATAGATTTGGTGGATGCTGTTGTGGAACAATTCATAGCCCTGGTTCTGGGCCTAGGTGGTAGCTGGGCTCCTCAACTCGCCAGCTTCACCTCATCATCACTACCCAAGTGAGCTCTCTAGCACTGCCTAGGCTAGCCCATCCAAAGCAGCCTACAGCAAGGAGCGGTGCAAGTTCTTTTGCTCTTGGGCCCTCACATCCAAGTCCCCCTCACTCACATCACCAGGGCCGACTCTACAGTTTTTCCCAGGCAAGTGCAGGGCCCTCTCTCCTGATTGCTCTAGGAAGGATATGAGAGGCTGGCAGGGTCAGCTCTCCTGCTCTCACCTGTGTCCCCTCCCCCACAAAACACCAAGGTCAGTTCTTGTGTGCTGCCCAGGTGATATGCAGAACCCTGATGGAGAGTGCAGCCAGTTCTCTCATCCTGTCCGTGGGACCAGCTCTCTCGACCTCCACAGATAGCCAGGGGCAGAGAGAGGAGGGCATCTTTGCCTCACCCATGCCTCCACATGGCAGACAATGTGGAGGTCCAGCTCTGTTGCTCTCCCATCCTCAGGGATGGCTCACTTAAGTTCCTGACAACAGGGAAGCCAAGACTGCTTTCTCATGTGCTGCAGCCAATGAGGGTCAGAGCTAGCAATTCCACTATTGTGACCCCAGGGCCACCTCTCTCACCTGCCACAGGTGGTAATAGATGAGGGAAGGGAGGGCATCTTTCCCTTACTCATGCTGCCACTCGGCAGATGAGGAGGGACAGAGTCAGCTCTCCTACTCTCATGCTCTCAGGGTTGACTCACCTGTGTCCCTGACCACAGGGTCCTCTCTAGTGTGCTTCCCAGGTGAGGTGCAGCCCTATTGTGAGAGGCCAGGCCATCTTTACTGAGTGGGGGGAGTTCTTCCATGAGGGATAGAGCCAGTTCACCTGCGAGGGGCAGAACTAGCCGTCCTAGGACCAGAGAGGGGTGGGCTAACTCAGCACAGCATGGTTCCAATGACCTCCATGATCAAACGGGACATGGACATCACCACAGACCCCAGCTGAAGCAGGACTATAGACCCAGACATGACCCTCTGTAGTAACTCAGGCCCAGATGCCTCCAAGGCCTAGTGGCAGCAGGCCACCCAGACCAGCACACCTCAGTGGCAGCATGGCCTCCAGGCATCAACATGGTCCCAAGTGATTGACCAGATCATGGGCATCCGAAGAGCCCATGACAACTGGAGTATAGATACCAGCCCAGACCCCAGTCTCCAAAGGGCCACAGATCCAGACATGGCCCTGTGCAGCAGTACTGGCTCAAACAACACTATGGCCCTGGGTAACAGCTTAGGCCACTCAGTTTAGAATGTCCCTGGTGGCAGCATGGCCCTCGAACGCCCTCATTGCCATAGGTTGCAGCCCAAACTCCCCACATCTATGTGGTTCTTGGTGGCAATGTGGACCATGGATAGCAATACAAATCCTGACTGTGGAAGGACCACAGACCCAGACATGTTCCTAGGCAGTAGCCTAGGCCCCAGTGTCAACATGGTCCCAGGTGACAGCACAGGCTACCTGGACCAGCATGACCCCTGCAGCAGCATGGCCCTCATATACCAAGTGAACCTCAGGTGGCAGCCCAGACCCCTGGCATTGGCTGGTCTTCAGTGGCTTTATGAGGAGTCACAGACATCAACACAGACCCTGGCTACAGCAAGACCCCAGACCCAGACATGGTCCTTGCCTCTAGCCCCAGTCTGAGCAATACCATGGCCCCAGTTGACAGCTCTGGCCACCCAGATAGACCTGATTTCAGCAGTAGCACAGCTCTCGGACACCAATATGGTCACATGTCTCAGCCAAGACCCTGGGCATCCATGTGGGCCCTGGCAGCAACCTAGGCCAGAGATATCAACACAGACCCAGGCCATGCCAGAGATTCAAACATGATTCTCGGCAGCAGCCCCCGGGTGTCTGTGTAGGCAATCTAGATTAGCAAGACCCCTGTGGCAGAGCAGTCCTCGCATGCCAAAATGGCCCCAGGTGGCAACTCAGCCACAGACTCCTGCACAGACCCTAATAGTGACAGGAGCCACAGACATCAACAAAGCCCCCCTCAGCTGCTCCATGGCCCAAGGCCAAGACCTGGCCCTTCATGACCCAAGAACAGACATCTCCCTGGACTCAAGTGGCCAGCAAGCACTTCCCATCAGCCCGCTCTTTACCACCCTCCCCTCCCCAGATCTGCCTTTCTCCCCAGCCCACAAACCATTCTGCCTCTTCCGCCTCCCCACCCTGTACTCTCTCACTCCAATAGCACCCAACTGCCCAGTGCCAGGACTCTTGGTTAGGTCACACGTGGCTTTTGCCCAGCCACAAGAAATGGCATGGAACTGTGGCCTTTCCTCTCTCCCATGCATGGGCCTAGAGACCTTGAGCAGCACTTGGTATGGTGGTACCTGATCACTCAGTGCCAGGGGCGCCAGGCAGGTTTGTGGTTGATTATAATTGCCCCCCAAGACCAAAAAGTCTTTGAGAGTGCCATCTGTGTCCTCCCCCAGTTCAGTTTCTTATATTCCTAATCTCCCTTCCTATTCTGTTGTTACCTCCTTTTCTACTAAGAAGTTTAGATAATTACAATTATTTTGCTTTCTCTTTATGGTATATTATTGAATAGCTTACCTTAATGATTCCCCTTGTGGTTAGAATTTTAATCTTAAAGCAATCTAGTTTGGAGCAATGCCAACTTAATTTTAACAATATGCATAAATTTTGCCCAATTACAGCTTTATTTGTCTCCCCTTTTCTATACATAGTTGTACAACTGACATCTTTTTGCATTGTAGTCCATCAGACCGTTTCACAATTATAACTTCCTATGACTGCCTTTTCAATTAGAAGAAAACATTGACCACAAAGTACTATTTTTTGTATTTGTTTGTGTGTGTACCATTCTTTCATTACTTAATATTTAACCATTTGAAATTAGTAACAAATGTCTTTTGTTTCATTTTAGCATAAAAGGTTTCCTCTCATATTTATTTAAAATAAATGACGTTTTATGTTACTCAGAACAGAGTAAAACAATCCTTTTGCATCAGCCTCTAGAGTAGCTCTACCAGTCCATATTGTCCCACCCAGGCCCTTCTGTAATTTTTGTAGAAAAGATTTGCTAGTGACACATCACCTCAATTTATGTTCATCAGAGAACATCTTGATTATTCCTTTGGTCTTGAAAGATATGTTTTTCAGACAGGTATTTTTAGTCCCTTCCTTTCATCATTTTGAATATGTTATTCAGTAGCAATCTGGTTTCCATGGTTTCTAATAAATTTGCTATACCTTGAATATGATGAGTCATTCGGCTAGCTGCTTTCAGATTTTTCTTTCCCCTTGCCTTCTTAACCTTTTAAAATTACATTTCTTTATTTAGTGTGTATGTGATGTATGTGTGTGGGTGTGGGTTTGTGTGTGCCACAGGAAGCATGAGGAAATCAGAGGACAGCTTGTGGGAGTCCATTTTCTCCTTGCGCCAGTGGGGTTCCAAGGACTGAACTCAGAGAGTAGGCCTGGGGACAAGCACCCTTACCAGCTGAATCATCCTGCTGGCCCCCTAATTTTGATTTCTATTTTCATGCACTAACTGCCCATATTGACAAGCGCCAGTGTGATTTTTCTCACGTGCACACAACACACATTGATGAAGTCCACCCTCCTTGGAAAACCTTCTCATACACTGTTCTCAGTCTTTATCTTTTGGACAGCTTAATTATGATACTTCCCAGCTTTGGATTTGTTTATTTAGTTTAAGTCGAGTTGGTTGAGCTTCTGGGATGTCCAGATCTGTGGATTTTTTTTTTAAAAAAAAATCACATTTTCAATTTTTGGTTACCATTTCTTCAAATATTCTTCTTGCTTATATCTACTTTTTATTAGGTTGCTACTATGCATTTATTCTTTCCCTGTCTGAGAAACACAGTGTTCTATTTTTACTCTTTTTCTGTTTCTCATACTATATAACATCAATGAACCTATCAGTACCTGGCTGATGACTCTTTTGTTGTTGTTTCTACTCTTTAATTCTGCTGTTGTGAACCTTTGTGAAACTTTTCTATTGTACTTCTTGACATAATTACAGTAGAAATATATACTTCTATGAGAATATCCTACATGGATACAACATATTTTGATCTTAATTATTCCCATTCTCCCCTCTACTTCCTCACAGACCCCTTTACCACCTCCCTCTCCCACCTTGATGTCCTCCCATTTAAATATTTTACTGCCCTCTAAGTTCAATTAGTGCTGCCTGAATGCACATGGATATGATGCTATATACTGGAGTGTGGTTAACTTACCAGGGAAATACTTCCTTTCCCAACAGCCATTAGCTACCAATAATTCCTCACTAGGGGTGGGACCTTATAAGTTCCTCCCTATCTGTGCCAGCTTCGTCCTGTGCAGGTCTTATGAAGAGCCATTGATTATATCATCTTTTGTAGCACACAATGGAATACAAATTATACATGTAATTAATGGTATTCTGGCCTTATAATAATAATATCATATAGTATTATCTGAGTAGACAATATAAGTGGTGTGGGACGATTGTCTATGTTCTGTCAAATATGTTTTAAATAAACACTGATTGGCCAGTAGCCAGGCAGGAAGTATAGGCAGGACAACCAGACAGGATGTATAGGCAGGTCAATGAGGAGAATTCTGGGAAGGAGGAAGCCCATTCCTCCCCAGTCCTGTCCAGACACCCAAGAAGGAAGATGTGACCTGCCCCACTGAAAAAGGTACCAAGCTAGGTGGCTAACACAGATAAGAATAATGGGCTAATATAAGTTATAAGAGTTAATAAGAAGCCTGAGCTAATGGGCCAATCAGTTTATAACTTACATAGACCTCTGTGTGATTTTCTTTGGGGCTAAAGGGCTGCGGGACCTGGTGGGAGAATAGAAACCAGGCAGGACAGAAACCCAGACAGCATATAAGCATATATAACAGTAGAGGAGGAAATAAAAAGAGATTACATGAAAAAAATAGCACCAGAAATTATTTATCATAAATTCTGAATTCAAATGTGGGCTGATGTGATCACAAGTCAAAGAGTGTAGGTGAGCCATAAGAACTAAAAACTAGAATACAAAAGGTTCCTCCCACCTAGAACAAATATGTCTCTTATGACAAACTGACTTTAGTGAACTGATATTCTTTTCTGATTTTTGACTTGTAGAACTGTAAAATATTAAATTTTTGCTGTCTTAAGCCACTAAGCCTGTAACAATTTATTGCATCAGCAATGGGCAATTGACATATCAAGTCAATATGCAAACAATACATTGCATTTTTGTGTCTTAGCAACTAATAATCTGCAAGTTAAAAATAAAAATAACATTTACAAAATCATTATAAATAGAAATATTTTAGTATACATTTGATGAGATACATGATCTGGGAATTAATGATTATTTGATCTTTATACTAACATAAAACTTTAATGAATAAGGAACACTCTTCAAATCACAGGATTGGATAGGCTAGGTCTACCATGACATGTGAGAAAGCTGAACATGATGGTAGTTTATCACGGTGTGACAAACGAAATAGTCTTTTTTATTATACAATGCTCCTTATGTAGCTGATGAGCAATAAGTATAATTGCTACTCAACATTCTATGGATCATCTCTGAAAAGTTACATAAAAGATGCACTTGAAGAAACTGGCAGATGTCTTTACCATACAGTTCACATAAAGTATTTACACGCACACTGCTGAAGCATTTTAGCCCTCTTGTAGTCGTAATAAAAGCTTCATGTAAACTTCAAAGTTGCTGGGCACTCCAAAATACTGCTGAACTCAGAATCGAAGTTCTGAATTCATGTATTAATTAGGAAAAAAACCAAAATACTAGAGAAAAACCAAAATACCAGTTACTGAAAAATTCATGTAGGCATACATGGTAGTCCACTCTAAGCATTTCCTCTAAGTCCCTCACATTCATGACTAAAGCCCATCTATAGCACTAACATTCTATCATTCAAGTATCAAAGATTGTTTTTCAGAGAAAAGAAACCATTTCAGTAATGGTAGCACTGCTACATTCTGAAAAAGAGAACAGAATCAGAATTGGCAGATCCAGTATCATAGATACATGAAGAAAACAGCAGAAAGAACAGCAGGAATCCTATAAGTTAGACACCATATTGACCCACATCAACACAGTGCATGAGATTGACCATGGCAAAAATCTCTCTCAATAAGCTTCTATGAAGTCAGAATAAATAAATTCATTAAGAAATAAAGTATTTCATTTGCAAGGTTTTTATTTTTTCTCTGATAATTTCTATTACTTTATAAATAATAAGACTTAAAATTTCCACTTTCTCCCCTCCTCCCATTTCCCTCCAGCTCCCCCACTCAACCTCCCCCTCCCCCTCCACTCCTACCCTGCCCTATGGGAAGTCCAAGGCCCTCCACCCTCCATCCAGGCTTAGGAAGGTATGCATCCAAATAGACTAGGATCCCAAAAAGCCAGTACATGCAGTACAGACAAATCCCAGTGCCTTTATCATTGGCTTCTCAGTCTGCCCCAATTGTCAGCCACATTGAGGATCCAGTTTGATCCCATGCTTGTTCAGTCCCAGTTCAGCTGGCTTTGGTGAGCTCTCATTAGTTAAGGCACACTGTCTCAGTGGGTGGATCAACCCCTCATGTTCATGACCTCCTTGGACATATTCTCCCTCCTTCTGCTCTTCAATTGGACCTTGGGAGCTCAGTCCAGTACTCCCATGTGAGTCTCTGTCTCTATCTCCATCTGTCGCCGGATGAGTGTTCAACTTCCTTAACTATCAGGGAAATGCAAATCAAAGCAACTTTGAGATACCATCTTACACCTGTCAGAATGGCTAAAATCAAATCACCAATGATAACCTATGCTGGAGAGGATGTGGAGTAAGGGGAACACTCATCCATTGCTGGTGGGAATGAAAACTTGTACAACCACTTTGGAACTCAGTGTGGCTGCTTCTCAGAAAATTGGGAATCAACCTACCTCAGGATCCAGCAATACCACTCTTGAGAATATACCCAAGAGATGACCAATCATCCTACAAAAGCATTTGTTCAACTATGTTCATAGCAGCATTATTTGTAATAGCCAGAACCTGGAAACAACCTAGATGCCCCTCAATGGAAGAATGGATAAAGAAAGTGAGGCACATCTACACATTAGTAAGTGGTAAAAAACAATGACATCTTGAATTTTGCATGCAAATGGATGGAAATGGAAAACACTATCCTGAGTGAGATAGCCCAGACCCAAAAATATGAATATAGAATGTATTCACTCATTAGTGGATTCTAGCCATAAACAAAGGACTTTGAGCCTATAGTTTGCGATCCTAGAGAACCTAAGTAATAAGGTGAACCCAAAGAAAAATATATAGATAGATCCTCCTGGAAATTAAGAGCAGACAAGATCACCAGGCAAAAGTTAGGAGCATGGGGGTTGAGATGGGGTGGGAAGAAGGGGAGAGGGGGAGAGAGAAGGGAGAAGGAGAGGGTTGGGGAAAGCTTGGGGTAGTGGGATGGTTGAGATGGAGGAAGGAAGGTATGGGAGCAGGGAAGAAGATATCTTCATTCAGGGAGGCATTTTAGGGTTGGCAAGAGGTTTGACTCTAGTGGGACTCCCAGATGTTCACAGAGATATCCCCAGCTAGAACTCTGGGCAGTGGAGGAGAGGGTGACTGAACTGGCCTTGTCCCATAGTAAGGTTTTTATAATAAAGTTTAAAATTTTATTTAAAGTAATTTTTAAAGTCTTCTATGTCTTTTTTTAAAAGTTTATTTCATTTTGCATACCAACTACAGTTCACCCTCCCTTGCCTCCTCCCACTCACCCCCATCTTCTCCCCCACCATATCACCATATCAAGTTGAGAAGTCCCTCCCTTCTGTATCATGGCTGAGCAAGGTATCCTCCATAAGGATTGGGCTCCAAAAAGCCAGTTCATACACTGGGCATAAATCCTGGTCCCACAGCCAGTGGCCCCTGTAGACTGCCCAAGCCACACAACTGTCACCCACATTCAGAGGGCCTAGCTCCATCCGAAGCAGGTTCCCCAGCTGTCAGCCCGGAGGCGGTGTCACTGAGCTCCCACTAGCTCTAGTCAGCTGTGTCCGTGGGATTCCCCATTGTGATCTTGACCCTTTTGTTCATGTAATCCCTCCTTCTTCTCCTCAGAGTACCCTAAGAGAGACATGCATGGATGCCCCTGGGAAGGGGAAGTAGATAAGATCTCCTGAGTAAATTAGGAAGGGGGTGAAGAGAAGGGGGGAGGAGAACATGAGGGAATGTGATGGTTGAGTTGGGGGAAGGACAGAGAGGGAGAGCAAGGAAACAAATATCTTGATTGAGGGAGCCATTATGGGGTTAGGGAGAAACTGGTGCCAGGGAAATTTGCAGGAATCCACAAGGATGACCCCTGCTAAGACTCTAAGCAATAGTGGAGAGGATGCCTGAACTGGCCTTCTCCTGTAATCAGATTGATGACAATTGTCATCATAAAATAATTTTTAAAAAATATGTGATAAATGTTTAAATTTCAGAAGCATGTTCATTAGATTCAAATCTGTATTTGTGAATTTATATTTCGCCTGCTTGTACCAATAACAACAAATAAAACACACTTTTACACACACTCACACACACAGATAATTTTAAAATATTGGGCAAGGTCTGCGTCCCTGATGCTAACGCAAAAAGAAATAACATGACATACCAACTATTTAATAAGTGCCGACAGAAAACATTTGGTGAACATGAGGTACCCTTGAGGAATGACGAACAAGTGATAGTGTCGTGGTGGGAGGACAGATGTGGAAAAGAATGCTTGTCATCTTTTCTGGGAGACTTATCTAGACAGAGAATTGATACCAACTACAATATATATATATATATATATATATGTTATTCTTTTTTTTTTGAGACAGAGACTCTCTGTATAACAGTCCTGGCTGTCTTGTAACTCACTCTGTAGACCAGACTGCTCTTGAACTCACAAAGATCTGCCTGGCTGCTTCTGCCTCCTGAGTGCTGGGATTAAGGGTGTGCACCACTTCTGCCTTTATGTATATATATATATTTCCACAAGTTCATTGGTACCTGCAAACTTTTTTATTCATTTCTTTTATTTTTGGAGAATTTCATAGATGAGTACTATATCTACATAATTTTTACCCTCCTCTCTCCTGCTTCCAGATCCTTCTGTGTCTCCCCTTTCAAATTCATGATGATCTCTTCCCCTTTATTGTTGTTGCAGACATACACATGCACACACACAATGCACACATGCTCATGTGTATGTGTATGTGTGTGTATATATATACATACACACACACACACACACACACACACATATATATATATATATATATATACTGCTTAATCCATTTAGTAGTGTTCCTCATATGTTATATGCATTTAGGATTTAGTGTTTGCACTTAGCATTGGATAACCTATCCAGAGGCTTGTCTCTAAATAAAATTCGCTCTCCCTTTCTCAGTAGCCATTTATTGGCTATAATTCTTCATATAGAGGTGGAGCCTTGTAAAATTTCCTCCGTTCAAGCTGGCATGTCAACTGATGTTGTCATTATGCAAGTCTTGTTTAGACAACCATATTGTGGCGATTTCCAGGGTGCAGCTTCCCCATAAAGTCTAGAAAATTTTATCTCACAGCAGATGTCCTAGCATTTATCTAGCAGTCCTCTAGCTGCTAGAAGTTTCCGACTTCCTCTTCCACAATGTTCCTGGAGCCTGCTGTGTTAGGGCCTGTGTTGTGCCAATCTGGGGTATGCACTCCATGGTCACTTACCCTCTGCATTTTGACCATTTGTGGTTTTCTGTGATGGCTTCCCTGTGCTACAAAGAGAAGCTTCTTTGATGATGGGTGAGAGGTACACTTGTCTGTGGGTATAACTTCTCAAATATAATTACAAATTGCATCTGATGAATGTGTGCACTTTTTCTACCCCACTGATAAAATGAGAGCAATTTGTTTACCTGTGATGCTGAGATTTTTCACAATAAAATGTTGTTTATTATGACATTTCAGTTTTACCAAAAAATGTAGAAGTGGTTAATGAAATTTTTTTCACTATACAGAAATGGAAGTGCATAGCCTCCTTAGACACGAGCTATCCTTTTCCCGGTCAGAAAAACATTAAAATTTTGACCTATATAATATAAATAATATATACATTATTATATATCACAATATCAGCATATTTTCAAATTGAGAGAAAAATAATCTCATTTGAAAATACATTAAAATGAGAAATAGAGAATTATAGTAAAACATAAATTGTTAAGTCATTTCTTCAAAACTGTTTAAAGACCTTTGAGGATAAGATAAGGAACCTACCAAAGACAAGCAAAACCACTACTTAAAGGAGGTAAAGAAAGATTTTAATTGGTAATACACTACTGCAATAGAAGAAAGGCACAATCCTTAACTGATGACAACTTTGGTTTTTAGGAAAGTGACAATGGATTTTAAAGTAACAACAAAAGGATTTGGGAGGAGACAGTAGATGTAGACCAGAGTCATACAGCAGAAAGCAGAGTCCAGACCCTGTGACACTCCTCTGGATGTGCTAACCTTCATGCACACAGTCAAGTGGCCCCAGAGCGGGATTCAGAGACTATAGGTATCTTCAAGCATTAGGTAAAACAAACATTTTGGCAAATGGGAGTTTTCTCAGAAAGGCTTTTGTTCGGAGATGGAGTGGGAATCTGAGCAAACTGTGTAACTCTGGATGTGGCCTTGAGTTGTTAGAAAATATTGCCAGCTTTTATTCAAGTCTTTAGGGGCTGAGAAGGAGACATTCTGAAGAAGCATCACACATAGATTGCAGCAAAAACTCACTTCTCTAAAAGCATGGTCTCTACTCAGAAACAAGACAGTTTTTTTAAAAAAATCAAGAAAAATAAATACCAGAAAAATGTAACCAAGCTAAAAAGAACTTTCTCAACTTCATTACCTAACTGTGACTTTTTTGAAATCTAACTTCAGTTTCACAATTTTTTAAATAATTTCTGAACTTTAAAACCATCCTCTCTTAGAAACAGAAATTTAAAATATCAATGACATCAAATGTGTTTCAGAGATTTAAGAAATTACAGAATTGTAATATGAGGAGTTGATAGATTCAAATGACTAGATTGACTGATGAAGAAGACTACAGAAGAAGCCAGGTGATGGTGGTGTACACCTTTAATCACAGCACTCCGGAGCAGAGGCAGGCATACCTCTGTGAGTTTGAGGCCAGCCTGGTCTGATCTACAAGAGCTAGCTCCAGGACAAACTCTAAAAAACTACAGCAAAACCCTGTCTCGAAAAACAAAGAGAGAGAGAGAGAGAGAGAGAGAGAGAGAGAGAGAGAGAGAGAGAGAGAGAGAAAGACTACGAAAGACATGGTGGGCCGACATTTTTGAAAACAGAAAGTCCTACAATCTAAAAATGTTAACTAGTAAGTTAAGTGAAATGCATGTATTTTTTAAAAAAATTAGTTCTTGAGAATTTCATACAATGTGTTTTGATAATATTCAATTCCCCCAACTCCTCCTAGACACACTCCCCCTTACCTACTCAAGCAATTTTTATCCCTTGTCTAAACTTATCAAGTCCAATTTATGCTGCTCATATATTCTCGTGTATATTGCCTTCACTGGAGTGTGGTTGACCTACCAGGGACTTCATTCTTAAAACTAACATTTCCTTTCCCAGCAGTTGTTGTCAGTAGCTAGAGTGGGACTTCATGACAGTAATGGGTTTCCATATGACTTTTTAAAAAGGTCTTTAGTGTTACCCTTCCCCATATTGCCTCCTGTTGCGCTGCCCTCCCAGCTCCACCCCAGTTTAACTTTTCATGAGGGTTGAATGAGAAATTTCCCCCATATTTGAGGATGTGGTCCCCAGTTGGTGGCACAGGAGGCTACAATTAAAAGAAAGCCTTGAGTCTCAGAAGAGAATTGACAGTTTAGACTTTTTAACAGTGTTGAGGCTGAAAGACTATGGGGACTTTTGAAGTTGGACGAAATGTATTTTGCATACTTGACTGTGAGTATATGGGAGCCAGGGAGTGGGTTGTTTATTTCCTAGATGATTAGGGTTTTTTTTCCTTAGTTCTTTACATACTCTTGATACTAACCCTTTGTCAGATATATAGACAGTAAAGGTCTGATGCTGTTGTTATTGTTTTCCATTCTGTAGGCTGCCTCTTCACTCAAATGATGATGTCTTTTGCTGTACAGAGCTTTTAAGTTCCAGGAGGTCCCTTTAGTAGTTGTTGATCTTAATGCCTGCACTATTGGGGATCCTGTCCAGAGCATCTCTCTCTCTCTCTCTCTCTCTCTCTCTCTCTCTCTCTCTCTCTCTCTCTCTCTCTCTCTCTCTCTCTTTCTCTCCTATATTCAGGTATTAGGTCTTATGTTGCGTTTCTTTTATTTTGATGGTATAATGACTTTATTGGGATTAACTTACAGGACCGTGGGCTGCTTGTCCCCAAAATGCCCACGACAGCATCAGTGGCAATGAATATAGGATGAGCCCTGGATACCTTGCACAAGAGGCAGCACCACTGAAGAGTCTTCAACTTCAAAGCAGTCATGTGCCTCTTATACAACCTCGGGGAGGCTGCTAGTGAAGCACAGATTTCTGAGTTTCTTGGGTCTTAAATTACATTTTTATATAAGTTGGAATTAAAACAAATAACGAGGGGGATTGGGGATGTAGCCTAGTGGCAGAATTCTAGTGGCAGAATACTATCCCACCAGGCACATAGCCCAGAACTGCAAATGTTTCTAGATCAGGCAACAGAAAGCATTGTAAAAAGTGTCATTAAACTTTTCATACATACTACTTAATTACCATCACTATTATTATTATTTGCTATTATTTATGACTCATATTGTAGCTTTGTTTGAAAACATCACTTGTGTAGGTGAACAAAAAGTAATAAATAATTTCATAGGAATCTTTATGTTTCATATTCTATGTTGTTGATTGAAAAACACAGCTCTCACCTCACAGGGGTAAAAGATATTCTGGAGCTAAATATGAATGACTGTGACCCAAGAACACAGATTAAAGTTGCCTCAAAAACCATATTCCAATATGGCAACAGTTTCTTGAAGTTTTTAGACATTAAAGAACAGCTGAGCATGGTGGCTCACACCTTTCAACCCAACTCTCAGGAGGCAGAGTCAGGTGAATCTCTGTAAGATAGAGGCCAACCTGGTCTACAGAGGGAATTCTGGGCCAGCCAGGCCTGTGTAGTAAGACGTCATCTCTAAAACCAATTAAAGATAAAAGAAAGAAATAGATGAAAACACTTTAAAATACATTAGTGGTATTATTGGGTAGGTAGATAAAGCAGGGAAAACTATGCTATAGGACTGAGATGTCAACTGATGATATTCTTAGCCTTTGGTTTGGGAGAAACTAGACACCTGTAAGGGTTTACCTAATAGTCACAAAGATCATGCACAGAGGTAAGTAATGATGGCTAATAAAGGGCTACAGATCCAAGATAATTTAGCTGCAGGGCTGTAACATTTCTACAATCCACAATCATAAAAGTTCTAATCAGTCAACTGTCCTTAAAAATCAGTAATAGAGCCGAGGCTCTTTTTGTCTGGGAACTTAGGCTGTTCAAGTAATAATGTATATGTGTACCACTACTTAGTCTATTAGTCTATTATATTTTCTTGTCTCATTTACACACTGTTATTCTCATTATTTTGTTGAAGCAATAACATTTAGATAACCAAAGAAAGAAATACAAAATAATAATTAGTTGAAATAATTACCGATATTTATACTCCATGTTAAAGTGGCATAGTGTATATAGTGCATATACATGTGGTCAACTATCTGTGCTCTTTTGTCCCCTGTGATTGGGTTAAGAGTTGATGTTCTGAAAACAATTGGTTATCTTGAGTCAGGTAATCCCAATGCTTAGGAGGCAGAGGCAGGCTGATCACTGTAAGGAAATTCAAGTGCTACAGGACAGCCAAGGCTACAGAGTGAGACACTGACTGGAGAAGAAAGAAGGAAATAAACAAAAAAAGATGATCTTGAACTTTATTTTCTGATCTGTAAGATTTCTATAATGTCTTCTTACTTCAGCAGACGGTTTAACATGAGAGACCCTGTGTCTAAATTGCCAGTGTATTACTCACTTTGACTACTTTTGAGCTACTCAGCATTTCATGGCCCCAAATGATTACATATTACATAGTAGGTAGAAGTTCTTCATACCTACTGAAGAATGCTGATGGCATTTCAAGCATCTTTTTCATTTGCTCTTGATGCATTCAGATGGTCTATATTTGTGTATCCACTTTTATTTGATATTTTCAAATGTTAAAAAAAGTCAACATTCTTAGGGCAGTCAGAATGATATCATCTCAGATAAGACCATGTAAAGCAAGCAAGTCAGCCCGTACGGCAATTATTTCTCCATCTCCTTGTGCTGCTTTTTCCAACGGTGTAATTCATCTGGATGATAGGTGGTTGGTTGGGGACATGTCATTTTGTTACAAAAACAGTTCCACTCAAGGTAGTTTTTACTTTGTCTGAAAGTCAACTTATCATAACTTTATTTTCTATTTTTTTTTATTTAGGAAGAACAAAGAAGTAAAGAAATGTAGAAACCCAATTTATTCAGTTGCCCCCAAACGGAACACAAGTGATAGTGTTGCAAATTGTGGAGATTTGAGACAATGCGCATCATCTATTGTGTTGGTCCTGGAATGTTGGCTTGTTTTAAAAAGAGCTAAATCTCCTTGGGGCTTTTCCTGTAATTTTGATATGTCAGTTTCCAGAACAATAGTGAAGAATCCATCGCATGATATTGCAAAGTGCAAACTATATTCTCTTGCATTGTACAGCTTCTCCCAGCTGTGCTCTTACCCGCCAATATACCTTATCAGGCCTTATGTACCTCTCCTATCAGTAGGGATTATAGGAAGCCAGAAAGAAGCAGGTATTTACATCATGATTCATAACAGTAGCAAAGTTACAGTTATTACTTGTCCATATTCACAAGACAAAGAAAAATACACTCTTCGGGCAGCCTTAGTCCAGGGAGGCAAAGTCCACAGTCTGCCTTTAGGGATTTTGCATATGCATGGAAAGGGGTTAAAAAAAAAAAAAGAAAGCATACCTCTGTGGTGTTTGTTCCTCGTGATTTATAAAACTGCCAGACCCCCACCCCCACCCCAAATTTCATACTATCCTCCTACTCTGGGTCATTCCCTGTGAAGTGAGCAGGCTTGTTATCCCACATACTCCTACAATGTGGACTGCTTTTCTACAAAGCCCAAAGCAGTGGAGCCTGAGGAACATGCAGCAAAACCTCTGAAACAGGACTCAGAGAACCTCAGTGCCCAAGTTTATTCTTTTTGGTCTTCGCTACTGTGATGGAAAAACCACTTCTCTTATTGGGACAAACCATGCTTCATTAGATGATACATAGCTCGTCCACAGTTACAGAATTAATGATAGTAAAGTATGCAAAACTTTTCTCTTGGCACCCAGGGAAATAGTCCTGCTAACCAGTTTCCTCCGAGGGAAACGAACTCATTTCAACTTCTCACCCCGTAGTCATCATAGGGCAACTGGAGAAGCATGATGTTTCTCTTTCTCACACCACACCAGTTTGTGCTCAGGTAGAAAATTCAAACTGATCAATTTATCTGAAGTTCTATCGTAGTGGTTGGTTCTCGACCTTCCTAATGCTGCAACCCTTTAATTCAGTTCCTCATGTTCTGATGACCCCTAACCATTAAATGATTTCGTTGCTACTTCATAACTGCAATTTTGCTACTGTTTTGAATCGTGATGTAAATACCTGATATGCAACTCCTGAGCGGGTCGAGACCCACAGCTTGAGAACCATTGTTCTAAAGTCACTGACTCGAATGTTGGGGAGTCAACTATTGGGTGCTACTTGGAACTCTACCAGAGCTGAATCCTCATCATGAAGTTTCAGTGGAGATGGCAACTTTCCCAGAGAAATTAATATTGCAGTCGACATATTTGTTGGTAAATAATATTCTCGAGAGTTAACCAGAAGGGCAGCAATTCCTAAGCTTAGCAGTTTTTCTGGGGACTGTAACCTTGCATTTTATTTCTGTCAAACGGAAGGGAACTTCTCCTGGGATATGAATTCTTTTATTACACAAAGTGCTGTCCCTTGTTCTTTTTCTTTTCTTTTCTTTCTTTTTTTTGTGTTCTTTTTTGAGACCGGGGTTCTCTGTGTAGCTTTGACCGTCCTGGAACTAGTTCTCTAGACTAGGCTGACCTCAAACTCAAGAGATCCACCTGCCTCTGTGCCTCCTCCCCAGTGCTGGGATTATAGGTGTGCATTGCCACCACCTGACTCCTTTGTGCTCCTTATAACATATCCTGGCACAAGAATATTAGTGAAAAGAGTTTATTTGTATTTCTTGAGTGCACGCTCCTACATATGAACTGACAAGGAGGGATGTTAGGTGAGCTGGACAGTGACTCTGAAAGAACTCTGAAGTCCAAAGTTGGCCACTTTTCCTGCAATCTATTTATCAGGCATTGTACCAAGCACAAGAAGTGACAATTTATGTGTGCTGTAAGGACCTTTTTATGCATATGGATGCTCATCTGTGTACCTAGGTTTATGTACAGACAAGCCCATCACAGATTGAAAATACCATATGTAGAAATGTCCTTAATACACCTAACCACATTGTAGCTTAGACATCAAATACACTGTGAAGTAGTGGTGGCTTTTGAATATGGAGCGGGCTGCAAGCTACAGATCACAGCTGTCAAGTATTATAACTCCAAGTTCTACGACAACAAAAGGCAAAGTCCAAGGTTTGAAGTTTTGTTCCCACTGAATGAGTATGGCTGTCACACCTCTGTAGAGTTAAAAATGATTAGCCAATTTGTTACGTTAGGAACAGTCTTTCCTGTGGTTCAGCGTGCAACACAGACGGGACTTTTAATTTTCAATTAACAAAAGACACTGCAAAAGCTCACAGAGACTAAGTGTTTGATCTGAGCTCAGGTCTATCAAAGCCGGATTACATTATTTACGCTCCCTCTCCCTCCTCTTAAGAATAATAACCCTCTCTTCACTTTAGCTCCTGGGGTTAGCCTCTAATTGGTCCCATAGAGATTGATGTGAAAAGAATTTCTATTTCTCTAAATCCCTATCCCACCTAATATCTAGGAAGGGTTTTTTTTCTATATGGACATCAGGCCAGCATGTGCCCCTTGTGTCAAGACTTATGAAGTGGTCAAGGGAGAAGACTAGCAGAGGAATAATTGGAGCCCACGTTACCTAGACCTTTAAATAAACAAAGAAGCAGAGACCTTGTGGAGGTGGTGAAGGGAAAGGTGTGGGGAACTGAAGACTTTCTTAGAGCTGGAATCGAAGCTGGGAAGATGAATGGAAAGAGAGGAAGTTACAATAATATCTTTAAAGCAGCACGTTCTCAACCTGTGCGTCTTGACCCCTTTGGAGTCAAAGGATGCTTTCCCAGGGATCACATATCAGATATCCTGCATATCAGATATTTACATCATGATTCGTAACAGTAGCAAAAATACAGTTATGAAGTAGCAACAAAAATAATTTTAGGGTTGGGGTCACCACAATATGAGGAACTGTACTGAAGGGTCACGGCAGTAGGTAGGTTGAGAACCACTGACATAGAGGCACAGGGGTGAGTCAGAACGTTTTCCCATTCATTACCCCCCTCCTCGATACAAGTTCTAAGGCAGTGTGTTCACTCTGTGGTAAAGACTATGGATCCTGAAAAGGTTGGTGAAGGCAGGATCTTGTCTTGTACAAAGAAATTCGGCATGGTGACTGGAGGGATGGCTCAGCAGTTAGGAGCACTGACTGTTCTTTCAGAGGACTCAGGTTAAACTCCCAGCACTCACATGGCAGCTCATAATTGTCTGCAACTCCAATATCTGACACCCTCACACATACATGCATGCAAAACACCAATGTAAATAACTTTTCAATAAATAAATAAATAAAAAAGATTCTGCCTCATTTAAAATCCTCTGAGCCTTCAGCCACAGATGCTGACACTACAGGTTGTTTCCTAAGTTATTCTAGTCCTTCTAATGTCTTTTCTACGAAGATGTGTTGGAATGTTCTAATTGCCCACTTTCTATGCTCAAGGAAAGCATCACAGGAAAGGGAATGGCTCTCGGATCCTTGAGAGATATTTTTGAGAGATCAAATGCACATATTTACAACTGTAATTCAGTTTTAGTAAATGTACTAAAAATGAAAGTAGGGGCCCTATGGTAGGGTGCTGCCTAGAAGAAATAGTAAACATGGCCATCCCAAGCTTTCTCAATAAGGCATTTGAATAAAGAGATCGGGTTACCCCAGAGACATGGCCTTATGCTGTTAAAAAGCTGTGCTGGAGTTAATTAAGGACCTTCATGCAGGGTTTGGAGGGAGTTGTATTGAATGTTGCAGTTCTAAGGACACTAAGCAAACTACAAGCATACATTTCTCACCAGAATGTATAGCTCCATCCTGGGAGGAAGTGTGGACAGATGTCTCTGTCCCACTCAGTTTTCTCAGCCGTTCAGTCCCAAAGAAACACACAGAGATCTACATTAATTAAAAATTGGTTGGTCTGTTAGCTTAGGCTTCTTATTAACTCTCATAACTTACATTAACCCATAATTCTTGTCTGTATTAGCCATGTGGCTTGGAACCTTTTATCAGTGAAGCATTCTCATCTTGCTTCCTCTGTGTCTGGGTGACGACAGCAAATTCAGCCTTTCCTCTTTCCAGAATTCTCCTGTTTTGGTTGCCCCACTTCTACTTCCAGCCTGGCTATTGGCCAATCAGCATTTTATTAAAATACAAGTAATAAATCTTTACAGAGTACAAGACCATTGTCCTATAGCAAGGAAGGATTATTCTTGGTACAAACTTAACAGGGCATTATTCAACGAGCAGAAAATTATCTCAAACTTCAGTATAGGCTTATGAGGACCAACACACCTTTTTATATTTAGTCACATAGACATATATTATTTGTTATGACAGAAAATAAAGGAATTAGTGTGATGGATAATTAACATATTATTATATTATTAATATAAATTAGTATATTAAAAGGAAGGTGCATGCAAAGGAAGAGTGAAGAAGTTAAGTAGTGAAAAATACTTGAAATGCTCTTTTAAGACTCCTTAAATTTTTATTTTATCTTTTATTATTTTTATTGAGCTATATATTTTTCTCTACTCCCCTCACATTCTCTCCCCTTTCCTTCTACCCTCTCCCGTGGTCCCCATGCTCCCAATTTACTCAGGAGTTCTTGTTTTTTTCTACTTCCCATGTATATTAGATCCAGGTATGTCTCTCTTAGGGTCCTCATTGCTGTCTAGGTTCTCTGGGATTGTGAATTGTAGGCTGGTTTTTCTTTGCTTTATGTATAAAAGTTACTTATGAGTGAGTACATGTGATATTTGTCTTTCTGGGTCTGGGTACCTCACTCAGTATAAAACATCTATCCATTTGCCTGCAAATTTCAAGATGTCTTTTTTTCTGCTGTGTCGTACTCCATTGTGTAAATGTACCACATTTTCCTTATCCATTCTTCTGTCAAAGGACATTTAGGTTGTTTCCAGGTTCTTTCTATAACAAACAATGCTGCTATGAACATAGTTGAGCACATGTCCTTGTGACACAATTGAGCATCCTTTGGATATATACCCAAAAGTGGTAGTGCTGGATCTTGATGTAGGTTGTTTTCTAATTTTCTGAGAAATAACCATACTGATATCCAAAGGAGCTGTACCAGTTTGTATTCCCACAGGCAATGCAGGAGTGTTCCCGTGCCCCACATCCTCTACAGCATAAGTTGTCATCAGTGTTTTTGATCTTGGCCATTCTTAAAGGTATAAGATGGAATCTCAGAGTTGTTTTGATTTGCATTTCTCTGATGGCTAAGGATGCTGAGCATTTCCTCAAGTGTCTTTCAGCCATTTTAGATTCCTCTGTTGAGAGTTCTCTGTTTAGGGAGGGTCAACACATCTTGACAACACTGACTTTTCCAACACATCAATATTGAGAGGTGTCTTTTCTAACAGGTGTTTAAGTGAAATATTAAGTGCAGATATGTGTAGTCTATATGATGTCTGTTGAGAATTGTACTCTTGGAACCCATCTCCTCAAGTTCCCCATAAGTTACTGCATCTGGTGTGGATACACACTTGTCATTTACCAGGGAACAGGCAGCAGGATGCCCACGAGTTCCTCATCGCTGCCCTAGATGTTCTGCACAGATACTGCAAGGGCGATGATGTTGGCAAAGTGGCCAGCAATCCCAAATCTTCACAAATTTTCACAGGTGGCCTGCAGTCAGATGTCACCCGTCAAGCCTGCCATGGTGTTTCCACCACTATAGACCCATGCTGGGACATTAGTCTGGACTTGCCTGGGTCTTGCACATCCTTCTGGCCTCTGAGCCCATGGAGGGAGAGCAGTGTGAATGGGGAAAAACACATACCAGGCATTAATTAGTACCCTCATGGACTGCTTGCGAAGGTTTACAAGGCCAGAGCACTTAGGAGGCAGTGCCAAAATCAAATGTGGTAGTTGCCAAAGCTACAAAGAATCTAGCAAACAGCTCACTATGACAAACTTGCCAGTTGTTGCTTGCTTTCATTTCAAATGATTTGAACACTCAGCCAAACAGAGGCAGAAGATCACTACATACATTTCCTTTCCTCTGGAGCTGTATACGACACCATTTATGGCATCAAGTAAAGAAACCTGAACGAGTGGACAGTTGCAACTGCTAACCAATAGTAGGAACAACGAGAATAAGTATTCCTTGTTTGCTGTGGTTAATCACCAAGGAACCTTGGAGAGTGGCCACTACACAAGCTTCATTCGGCACCACAGGGACCAGTGGTTCAAGTGTGATGATGCCGTCATCACCAAGGCCAGCATTAAAGATGTGCTGGACAGTGAAGGGTATTTACTGTTCTATCACAAACAGGTGCTGGAATGTAACTTTATGCAACACACACACACACACACACACACACAGAGAGAGAGAGAGAGAGAGAGAGAGAGAGAGAGAGAGAGAGAGAGAGAATAAATGCAAAAAATAAAAAGAAATTTAAATGTGAGGAAATAAGTACACAGCTTTTTGAAACTACACAAAGACATAACTAAAATGACCAATAATGGCATTTATACAACACCAAGTACCAGCACGTAAATAACCTATTTAACACAAACCAGGATGTTGTAGGATATTACTTTAACTAGGCAAAGACACATTACATTTGTTTATGCTGCAGAATATTATTTTAACTGTATAAAGGTGTGTTACTTTTTTGTGCTGTATTTGTTTCATGATGTAAGTATGTGTATTTAATTATGTAAAGATGTGTTGCATTTGTATCACCTTGCCTACCTAAGGCACGTGAATGTTCTAATAAAGAGCTAAATGGCCAATACCTAGGCAGAAGAACGGATAGGCAGAGCTGCTAGGCAGAGAATAAGAGATAAGAAGGAGGTGAGAACAAGAGACACACCCAGGGCAAGAAACCAGGCTGCTGCCAGAGAGAAAGACCCAAGAAGCAGTGAGAATAAGATATACAGACAGGAAAAAAGTAAAAAGCCCCCAGGCAAAAAGGTAGATAAAGAGAAACAGGGTAAGTTAAACAAGCTAACTAGAAGCAAGCCTAAGCTAGGCTAAGCATGATTTGGGAGTTGGTTGGTGGCCTAAAAGAAATAGCCTGGCACACCAGGAAAAATCAGAGTAAGAAATAACCAGTCATCAACATCTACATGCTGTTAACTATGTGGAAGTGGGAGGAGTTACTTTATCCCCCATTAGTGCATTAAATGCTATGTGACAGTTACTTTTTTATTTTACAGGAAAATAATGGAATCAAATCTAAAAAACAATCAGTGCTTCCTTATTTTAATGGTAGAAATATGCACAAACCAACAGCAGACTTATTTTCTACCATTCCCGTGTTAGGTACTGAATTCAGCATGAAAAGTGGTGTAAGCAGCCTTTAATGTTTCCTTTTTCTACTGCTTCACAATGATTATGTGAGGGTTTATAATATGAATTTCTATTCTTGATCTTGCATTTCAGATGGTCTGACAATAAGAATATTCTATCTTAAAAGCAACCAAACAAACTGCAAAAGAAATCTCACTACTTCTTTACAAGACTCAAATGGTTGGAAATGGTAAAATGAATAAGTCCATACCTGCACTACAGAACAATTCAGAGAAATTATCAGTGGATGAGAACTGCGAGAAGTTCTCAGATGTGGGGCAGGAGATGGGGCCAGGACCACTTGTTCTGGTCAACCAAAGAAGTCCTCGCCCCTGATGAGAACAAAGATTACACCAAATAGGGAACTGGTTGCAAGAGTGCTCTGTGCCCCGGAGAGATGATTGCTTTGCTGTGTCAAATTGGATTATAGCTAGACTTACCTAGCCGGAGTCTTTGGTAGGTTTGCTCTTAAAGAAAATTTCAGTTTGAAAGTGACTATTGAGAAGAGAATGAATTTATCATATTGAACTGCTATGAAATTACATCAGAATGGAGATGCAGTTCAAAATAATAAGGGCAAATTTGCAGTGCTCTAGGCACATAAAATGTCAAACTATCAAAGAGCTGGTGGACTCAAAAGCATGCGCTCTACTCAGGAGTAACTACTGTACATATGTCTGTATACCATCTGACTTAACTCAATACACAAAACTAAGTTCAGCCTTAAGCAAAGGGAGTCTGGAGTACTGCAGTATCAGGATTGGAATGCAGACAGTATGTGCTGTTTAGTAATCATTTGCTGACCATAACACCTTTATAGGAATTGCCTGAGTGGCCATGACTACTTCTCCTGATGTCAGGCCAAGATCTTAGCCTTTCTCTTCACTACACATATTCCAAAATATGAGAAAAAAAATCTCTTTTCAAGTTTTCTTATAGATCTGATCAGTTTGAAGGAAAGGAGAAAGCATGAAACTAAAAATTAGGACCCAGAGAATGCCTTGCATCTCCATGTAGTAAATGAAGATAGACTATTTCCCCACGATCCAGTGAGCCTTCTCCTGAGAACTTGAAAATGCAGGGAGCAATACACAGAAAGGCTATTTTTCACAAAATTACTGTTAAAACCGAAGCTTAGGACTTTGGATCTGTTTCTGAACTCCTGTCAGTAAGAACTATTCTATTCACCTCAGTCCCAGCCACCAGTAACTTAGGTTTCATGGGAATTCCTGTTGGATTAGGATTATATACATATATATATATATATATATATATATATATATGGTTCTCAGCATTCCTAATGCTATGACCCTTTAATACAGTTCCCCATGTGGTAATCCCCATCATAAAATTATTTTCATTGTGACTTCATAACTGTAATTTTGCTACTGTTATGAATTATAATTATAATATAAATTCTATTGTAAATGTAAATACGTGGTAAGCAGGATCTCTGATATACAACTCCTGTAAAAGGGTCATTTGACTTTCAAGGGGTCATGACCTGCAGGTTAGAAGTCAGTAAACACCCTTTAGATGATCATCCTTTATTTACCCAATAAAGACTAGAAGCAATGACATCAAGACTATCTCTAGAAGTGTGAAGACGTGCTGTATGACTTTTTCTGAAGAAGCATGCATACATCTATTCACCTCGGGTAGCATATCAATAATAGACCAACAAAACAACCCTACCCAAGTTAATCTTAGGGAACCCATGGCTTTATAGGAATTATTTATAGGAGTATGGATGAGGGATATCTTAGTTAGGGTTTCTATTACTATTAAGAGACACCATGACCACAGCAACTCTTATAAAGAAAACATTTAATTGGGGTGGCTTAAAATTTCAGAGATTTAGTCCATTATCATCATGACATGACATGGTGTCATGTAGGTAGACATGGTGTTAGCAGAGACTGCAGTCGGCTGCCCACACCCGAAATAAACACATAGAAACTATATTAATTGTAATACTGTTTGGTCAATAGCTTAAGCATATTTCTAGATATCTCTTACATCTTAAATTAACCCATTTCTATTATTCTGTGTATCACCATGTGGCTGTGACTTACCAGACACAGTTCTGGCATCTGTCTCCTCTGGTGGCTACTTGGCTTTTCCTTGACTCTGTCTACTCTCTCCTCCTCTATCTGCTCAGAATTCCCACCTTGCCCTATTCTGTACTGCAAGAGGGCCAAAACAGCTTCTTTATTAACCAATGGTATTCATAGCATACAGAGAGGAATCCCACATCACCTCCCCTTTTCTGTCTAAATAAAAAAAGGTTTTAACTTTAACATAGCAAGATTACATAGAACAAAATGATTATCAAGCAAGAATTATAGTCACAATATTTATATCTACTTTACCATTTTGTCATAACTTAGGAAAACCATAACTATAAATTCCTCAACTCCATCAAAGTCTCCAGAAGGATATAATATTACCTAAGTTAACAGGAAGTGCACTGTAAGCAACTTCCAAAACTCTAAAATTGACAGAGACATCTCACTGCCTGAAGAGTCATCCAAATATCTTCTTTAATGTTGCAGGTACCCATCTTCAGCCTACTAGCCCATAGTATCTGTCAGACTTTTCCATGAAGCAGGAAATTTCAAAGACAGTTCCATCTATATTGGCAGTTTCTCTGTCACTTTCTTCTGTGTCCTGCAGAATATCTGGCAGACTCTTTCAGGAAATAGAAACTCTGAAGGAATGTCTCACCTTTAGGCAAGTTCAGCAGTCATTTTCCTGTGGGTCCTGCATGTCCTATTCATGCAGCATAACATCAAAAAGTTCAGGCAAGAACAGTTTTTTCCCAAATGGATAATCAACTCCATAAAGAGTTTCTTTAGTGACCATCATCCTCTTGAAGTAGATTGGTGCTGCCAGGAACAGAAGAGTCTGATTGTCATGAAAAGTCCTAAGTTCTTTTTTCAAGAATATTTATTTATTTATTTATTATGTATACAATATTCTGTCTGCATGTATGCCTTCAGGTCAGAAGAGGGCACCAGACCTCATTACAGATGGTTGTGAGCCACCATGTGGTTGCCGGGAATTGAACTCAGGACCTCTGGAAGAGCAGGCAATGCCCTTAACCGCTGAGCCATCTCTTCAGCCCAAGTCCTAAGTTCTTAAAGCATTGTAAATGCCATATTCTGAAGGTTCCTGAAAGGTTTGAAGATTATCTATCTAACTGAAAGATATCTCTATATATCTAGAAGACCTAACATGACTAAAAGGTTGACTATTATAGATGACTATGTATTAACCTATATTTCTTAATCATACATTACATTTTTAAATGAACTGCACAAACACACACCTTCATCAAGAGCAGAAATAAACATATAACAAAACTGACCTTAAATTTTATCAATAAACAAAGATCCATACAAATGCAAAGTATTCATCTCTATATCATATCCCCCTTTAAATGTAAACAAACATTTATAAACAATATTTGGGAATTACTACTACTTACTGCTATTTTTTTGGGTGAAGTATTTTTATGGGTTTACAGAGACCTTTCAGGGGGTTTTATTCCATCAAACCACATTGGTCTGGAAGGAATCCACAGGTTCTCATCCTCTGTGGAAACAAAAGAAGAACCTCTTTTCCAAAACAACATATCCTTAATCCCGAATTTTGAAGACAAGATATCTTTAAAGTATATATGTTGATTTAGCTTAGCAGCCCATACAATAAAATGTCTCTCTGTAGTTAGGTCATTCACAGTCAAAAAATTCAAAGAAAACACAATAATATACATAATCCAGATTCTCTGTGTATTTTCCATTTTAAGTGCTTATTTTTCTTTACTCTTTTAATCTATGACTGTCTTACTCTGTCTCCTTAAATACTGTTTTATTATTTTTTATATTCTCTCTTTCTCTCTCTCTCAAGCCTATGTATATTTATTTAACACTGTGACCCATTTAGAGGTCTATTTCATCTGAATCTGTCTTAATTGTACATCTGTAATCCTTTTCTGACCAGGACCGCTTCTTAAAATACTAAGTGGCAGGTTAGGACCCAGGCTGCTTTGCCTTTTAGCTCTGCCCAGTCCAACATGACAGAGGCATGTTCACCGCCTCTGCAAGCCATGTACACCACCCCAGTTCCAGGTATGCAGTGAGTCTATGTTGCACCATTAAGCAGTTTGTAACATGCTGCTCACAACCCCATTCAAGTGCTCAACCTCCTGAAAAAGTCTGTGTTTGTACTGGCAGCATGAACCCGGAGGCCACCATTTCTTCTGCTGAGTCAGTAAGCCTTTTCTTAAAGGAGCTGCGGCATCCCTGCTCACTGCCAGCAAACAAAGCCCATCTGGAAAAAAAATGTTGGTTACCAAGAAGTCCTGATTAACTCTGTTGGGAGCTATGAACTCCCCAGATCCTGAATTTCTGGTAAACAACTTGTAATGCCTACACTGCTCTGAGCACGAGACCCTCAGAAGTTCCTGATGGCAGGAGAATGGTTTCTGGTAGGTTTGGCTGGGGCGTGGCTATCAGTTAAGTATCTCTATATAAGCAGCTCTGATACACAATAAATGTTCTTGAGGACATTTTGGCATCAAGGATAACCTGTGTCTCTGTCTGTGAGTCTTTGTGTGTTTCAATCTCCAGTCCCGTGCCCAGTTCACGAACTGTATGGTAGTGCATTGAGCACAGACGGGCATGGTATGCTACAAACTCTGTTCTTTTGTGTTTAGAATTCCTTTCCAAGCTTTCTCAGGTTTTATGTGGATGTAGTCAGCACCACATTAGCATGCCAATCTGTACTCAGAGGGCACACATTCGTTTCCTGGCTGCCCAGACCTGAAATAAACACATAGAAACTATATTAATTGTAATATTGTTTGGCAAATAGCTTAAACATATTTCTAGCTAACTCTTATATCTTAAACTAATCCAACTAATCCATTTCTATTATTCTGTGTATCACCATGTGGCTGTGGCTTACCAGGCAAAGTTCTGGTATCTGTCTCCTCTGGCAGCTATATGGCTTCTCCCTGACTCCAGCTTCTTTCTCCTCCTCTATCTGCTTGAAATTCCTGCCTTGCCCTAATCTGTGCTGCAATAGGCCCAAAGCATTTTCTTTATTAACCAACGGTATTTGCAGCATACAGAGGGGAATCCCACATCAATGTGGTACAGGAGAAGTAGCCGAGTGTCCTACATCTTGGCCTGCAGGCAACAGGAAGTTGCATGGCTTGAGCATGTATGAGACCTCAAAGCCCACCTCCACAGTAATACACTTCTTCTAACAAGACTGCACCTACTCCAACAAGGCCACAGCTCCTAATAGTGCCACTTCCTTTAAAAGCCATTTTCTTTCAAACCACCACATGGCGTTACTTAAAGAAACATAGACAGCTGCATCACCAAAGAGTCCACCTTAGCCTTGATGATTCCCCAAATTCGCATGGCTATAGCTCCCGATATAACTTGTAGGCAGTTCAGCTAGTAACCTACAATTGTTCGTGCTTATATAGCCTTGGGAAGGGGGCCTTATGAATAGTTATATTTCAGAAATTTATGAAACTTATTAGTTGTTTACTCCCTAAATAGTTGCTTTTCTGTTACTGTGATAAACTACCATGGCAAAAGTGTCTTAGGCGGAAGAAAGCGTTTATTCTGGCTCATAGTTCTGGGCCACAGTCTGCCATCATAGAGGAGAAGTTACATCAGGAAGAGGTTGAGACAGCTGATCACACTGCATTCATAATCAAGAAGCAGAGGGCAACAAATGCTTGTACTCAACTCCATCTCTCCTTTTCATTGAGTCTATTGCATGGCTCACAAAATGATGCTGCCCACACTCAGGGTGGGTTTTCCCATCTCAAACACATTTTAAAGGTCCCTCATAAGCATGCCCACAGGCCAACCTTACCTAGACAATCCTTCACTGAGGTTCCCTTCTCAGCTGATTCCAAATTCAGCCAAACTGACAGCTGAAACTAGCTACCACACTTCCTAACTCTTAAGGAGCCTCATTCCAACATGGAATGTTTCAACGTGGAGAAAGTGCTCTAGGACAGACATAATCCCATTTCGGATGCAGTTCTCCATGGAGCAGGCATTCAACATGTCTACAGGAAAAGAGTGCTAGGTTAATGAGGACTCCCACAAACTGCCATTCACTCTTGGCCAGTCATAGCTTTGCTGACCCTCGCCCTCTACCCTAAACACACTTAATCATTATAATCAGCTGGACAGCAATGAGTTTATTCCATTTGTGCTGAGAATGTATTTCATTTATACTGTATTTAGCTCATTGCAAAATGCCCAGAGAAGGCTATAATATTAAATTGACTTCTGGAGCCAAGCAAGGTGGCATACACACACACACACACACACACACACACACACACACACCACCACCACCACCACCAGTACCTGAGAGACTGAGTTCTAGAAGAGTGCTGTGAGCTGGAGGCCAGCATGTGCTAGTGGATTGAAGGCCAGACTGGATAAAAGAGTGAGATCCTGTTTCAAATAAAAATACTACCAAACAAATAACAAAGTCATATTGTAAAGTAAAATATAACATCTTACTATTCTCTTTTAATGAGAGTCCCTTCTCTGAACAGATCATATCTGGAAGACACTCTGAATAGATTCTCTCCACAGAGACTGACAGCAAACTGGACAGACAATGCCAGAGAGATCAGCTTTTTCTGTACAGAACAAGTCAGAGGACTAGGATATTCAGAAAACTCATCAAGGGCCTCGAACAGATACAAACTGGCTTCAAATTCATGTGCCCAGCTCTGATTTCAGTGACCGTTTCTCCCCAGCAGCCATCTCCTTCACACACACACACACACACACACACACACACACACACACACACACGAGTCTCAGCCTCACTGCGTGAGCTTCTGTTGGCAATGCTGTTGCCACTGACACACTGTCCGCCACACAGAGTTCACTCACTAGATAAAGCCATTTCCAATTCCACAAACTCCACCAAAAAGCTGGGAGATGTCAAAGTGTATGAGCCCCACAGGCTCATTTCCCCAGTAGGCTTACAAACTGAGACTCTGTCAAGCACACGTTTATCCGTTCTAGCCAAACAAGTACAAGGTATCCATTTGTCTCTTAAGACATAAGAGCTCACGTGAGGGGCTGGAGCAATGGCTCAGCAGCTAGGAGCACTTGCTGTTCTTCCAGAGGAACCAAGTTAGCTTGCCAGCACCCACATCAGGCAGATCGCAACCACCTGTAACTCAGTTCCAGGGGATCCCACGCCCTCTGATAGCCCCTCATGTACAGCACACATGGCATGCATGCGCGTACGCATGCACACAAATTAAAACACATCTTAAAAAGGAACACATGTAAAAGCGTTTCCATCACACAATGGAAACATGCATTTATTAAATGCCACTCTCACCTGCTGCTGCTGCTTGAAACACACTTAGAGGCAAAGCCTGTCTTACACTATGCAGTGAAGGCTTTTCACTGAATTCACACAACCCTTTGAAGCCAGTACTTGAGTTACATCCATCCACTTTGTGGGGGTGGGGGTGGGGGTGGGGGAGCCAGGATCTGAGCAAGTTCACGCTTCAAATGACACAAGAAAAGCAGAATGCCTAACTATGGGGCCTTCATTGGGGAAGTAAGGACTTCTTTGGGGCAGGCCAAAATAAACTTCAGCAAGGAAGATGCCCGTGAGCAAGCAGGTGGAGCTTAGCTAGTGCAGAATGGAGGGAAGACATTCAGGCAGAGGAATCTGAGCAGAGAGAAGGAGTGGACAAAGGTCAGAGTGTGCACGGGGTGGGGGTGGGGGTGGTGGAGACAGGGCAAGGCACGTCTGCTGGCTCGCTGGCCTAGAAACCTAAGCTCCAACTGCACTCTACCATCTCCCTGCTCCCCATTCCCATCCATTGTCTGAAGCCTGCCAGTGGTCTCCCTTCAAATGCCTTTCTGTCTCTCAGTCCCCATGGCAACAGCCTTAAAGCTCACTTTCATCCAGCTGCTTCTTATTCTAATTGCTTCCTCTGTGGCCTGCCAGGAAGTATTCTGCCCCTCTGTGAGGCTGCGCAAATCTAAGTCTGATCTTCTCACCGCCCCGCTTAATTGCCCAGGCCAACACGTAGCCCTGTACAGGCTCTGCACCTCTTGAGCACTGCTAGCTGGCTTTGCACTCCCATCTCCTCCCCTCACCCACCGCTTTGGTCATTAAGTCTATTATTCAGGTCCCTCATGGGCCCACGAATTAATTAGCCACACATAAACGCCTTCTGAAAACCGGGCAGGAGAATGAATGTGCTGCGTAAGCCAGGACAGCCAAGGAGGGCTAGGGTCAGCTGACCCCTTGCAAGACTAAGCTCTGCCGCCCCCCTCTTCCACCCCCTCAGCCCGCCTTTGGTGAGAAAGGAAGGGTCTAGGGCTTGTCAAAACCTAAGGGGGAAAAAAATGCAAAATGAAAAGATTGGTCTCCATCCCTCTCCCTCTTGTTCAGTCTGCCTCCCCTACTCTTTCCCTGGACTCTTCTTTGCCTGCCAACCTCCCACTCTCTTTGCCTGCCAAGGGAAGCTGGTAAATGAAAACTGCCCACACATCCTCTATAGGAGCCAGATCCGCAGTGCTAGAAGAGGGGCGGGGCAGGTTTTTCCTAGCAGAGTTGCGGGATGTAGGCTGCCAGAAACGAAGCCAGGAGGGCTCAGGCACGCACAGCTAGCTGGGAAACTGCTGCATGAGAGATAAGCACACACTAGCCAAAGGCGCTATTTTGCTGCCAGTGACAGGGACCTTGTTGTTCGGATTCTCTGTGGAGATAGCTGCAATGGTGGCCTCAGCTGGAGCACCATCTGGAGGAAGGGTACCAGTAGAAGTAGTAGAGATATTGGTGCTTGAGGCCAAAAGTCGTCGAGGCTGCTTTATTGTACACTGTGACACGCTGTTTCCCTGTGTCTTTCAGTCTTATGTAATCCCTAACATGAGTGTGTGAATTCTATCCCCCTCTCCCAACCTAGGACTGGATACAAGCTACAAGAATAAAAAAGGGGACCCTTACTGAAAGTCACAGAAGCAAACTGAGTTGCGTCCAACAATACATGGGTTCTGGAGGCTTCAAACTGTCCAATGGCTTCCTAGAACCTTTATTGCCTTCCTTGGCCCAAGTAGCTTGAAGATGTCAAACAACCTAGAGGTACTGAGTTTCAATTCAAATAGTTCCCCCCCCCAGGACCTTCAGAAACAAACGGTGGGATCATGGCATGTGAACGCTGAGTTCTTTCCAAGCGTGGAGCACCTCCTTCATGGGGTCAACCATCTTGAGAGAGTTCCACAGCTTTGCAGAGACCAATCACTGGGGGAACCTTGACCTACTACATGGATACATCCACCTGGCAGGTGGCGTGCAGCAGGATTCAAATATTTCACTGGATGTGAGGATTTGGAGGCCTGAGTATCTGTATGTGTCTTAATACATCATAGATTCAGAACGCCCAGTAGGGCCCTAGCACCTGACAGACCTTAGCAACGGAGCAGGCTGAAGCAAGGTGCAAACACTTGGCGAGGCTCCCTTTATACCTCCAGAAGCCATGGTAATCTATAAAGCCAGAACATACTAAATCTTCCATCTCACCCAAATACTTCAGAGACTCCAAACACCTTTGTCCGAGGCTGGAGCAAACGGGAGGCCCCAGGCACTTTCAATGATACAGGTACATCCACAGACTACACTGTTTCAGAGATCAAAGCATATCCAAGCATCTAAGTATACTACGTGACCCTAGCAAACTCTAAGTCAGCACTTCTGAGATCTCAAGCACTTTGAATGCTCATTTTATGTCAAAGGATCCCAGCATCTTGAAAATCTCAAGAGTTTCTAAGCACCTGTGAGGCCCCCAGTACCACAGAACATCTGAGCAGCCCCAAGGCCACAGGAACTTTAGTCTCCCAACACAATCAAGGCCCACATAACTTCAAAGGGTCCCAGAATCTCCAAGGCTTCAAGTACTTTGAAGGCCACCTGTTCCTCTAAGGAGCCAAGTACCACTGTGCATCTTAAACCTCTCTCAGAAATAGCAAATGCCCTGAAACTATTAAGCATCTCAGAGATAGCAAACGCTTCAAAGTCTTGTACTGTCTTTAAAAGTCTGGACTGTATGAGGGGCCTTACACTTAAAAAGCCCACTGCTCTTCAGAGGCCCCAAGCATATTGAAAGCCTGAAATACTTTGAAGGATCCAAACACCTTCACCATCAAGTTTTCTCTCACTTTGAATTCCCTGGTCAGTCATGTCTGAATCTGGTAGCACTTCAGAAGCTTCTGGAAGTGCAGAACAACCCAGAACTTCAGAGTTTCCTAGCTCCTTAGAGGTGTCACGTATCTGTGAGAAACAAACAATTTTAAAGGCATGGGTGTGACTTGAGGAGGCCTAAAAGCCTAAGATTCCTAAGCATCATCAAATGTAAGAACTTCAGAAATTATCTCCCAATCATGACGTTAGACATTATTTTGAAGATGGACACCTATGCCAAAGAAGGGCTCATCTTCAAGATCCTGCAGAAAGTGGGGGTGTGGCTTGGAAAGAAGTACAGACTGTAAACTGGGTGATGATGCTAGTACACTGGAGGATGTATTCTTTAGGAGATCAAGGTCAACGAGGAAAATAATCAAATCAATTTTAAAGAGAAAAATTAGAGTAAGCCTGTAACAGAGACCCTACAATACAATGGGGCTGTGAGACAAGTAAAGGCCAGACCAGAGCAAACCAAAGCACCAACTTGTATCTGCCCCTGTGTTCATGTGCATGCCAAAGTTCAAATTTCTATAGGTGTCTGTACAAACCCACTTCCAATTTCATCAGCACTTCTAGTAATGCTATGAACAAGAGAGCCTGCAACCATAGCATTACTTGGTGAGGACAGTCAAACAGAAAATCAGAAAAACCCCAAGGGGGCTAGTGTTGCTATGGAGGGGGAAAAAGAAAAGAAAACCAAGTATTTGGTATTGGTGTTTAATATTGTGTAGGTAACTTTAAGATTTAAGTCTCATTAAATATTGTAATTTTAACCCTTTTTACATATTTGAGGTTCACAATTTATATTCATTCGTTCAACTTTAGTAAAGAATCAAAGTCATAAGATTAGTAATTTTTTAATATTAGTTTTCTTATTGGTGTAGATGTTTTAGCACGTGTTTGAACAGTTCATCATACTATACAATATTATGTGTATCATATGTGTGTGTCTTCAAGCAACTGTGTTCAATATATTTGAATGGATTAACCAGTTGGGTCATACATGGGGAACAACATGAGATAAAACAAAACTTTATTTATATTTATATACAATCCTCATATATTACTTGTGTTTGCTGTATATAAACTTTCTGCTTTACTGGGTTCTACATAAACTCACTCCCAAGTACATGTATATGTATATACATTCAAATATGTATATTCAAACCTAGAATCCATATATGAGAAAGAGCATGCTGTGTTTGTCTTTCTGAACTTATTTAACATAATTTAATGTCTTTCTGAGCTCATTTAATGTTTTTCAGTTCCATCTGTATTGTTTTGCTAATTTCATTTTTCTTTACAGCTGAATAGCTTTCTACTATATCACATTTTCATTATACATTCATCAGGTGATTGACATATAGACATATTTTCTTGTCCTAGCTATTGTGAATACAGCAGCTATCAACATGGATGAACAAATGTCTCTGTAGTAAGATGCAGAGTCCTTTGGGGCATATACCCAGAAGCTAAATAGTTAGATCACATGGTAGGTCTAGTTCTAGTTTTCTGGATACTGCCACCCTGATTTTCACTAGATTGATCCAACTTGAACTCCCATCAACAATGCATGAAGGTTCTTTATCCTAGCATCTTCACCACCACCACCATTTCTTGTCTTTTATTTTAACTTTAGCCGTTCTGACTCTAAGAAGATATCTCAAAATAGCTTAATTTTCTTTTCCAGAAGGCTGGTGACAAATTTTAAAATATTTCTTACCCATTTGTATTCCTTCTTCTGAGAATTCTGTTTTGTTTCTAAATTTCGTTAGCACAATTTTAATTGGCTTTTTTTTGGTATTTAGTGTTTTTCCCCCAGTTCCTTGTATATTTTAAACACTAATCCTCTGTTAAGCGTTTAGCTGACAAACAATTTTCCCACTCCGTAAGCTGCCTCTTCAGCCAATTGACAGTTTTCCTTGCAGCACGGAAACTTTAATTTCGCAAAGGTCTTTTTTTGATTGTTGTTCTTATTTCCTGGGTGACCAAAGACCTATTCAAAAAGTTATTACTCTAGCTTATGTCCAAAAGTGCATTTCCTGCTCTTTCTTCTAGAAGTGTCAGGGTTTCAGGTCTAACACTGAAATCTTAGAACTCTTTGGAATTAATTGTTATGTAGGATGAGAGTTAAGATCGAATTTATGTATTTATATGTAGCTATCTCATTTCCTAGCACCCATTTGTCAAAGATGATATCTTCTCTCTCGTAGATATATTTGGCATCTCTGTCAAAAAAAAAATCCCCTGCCTTTAGGTGCATGGATTTTGAAATGGGTCCTTGATTCTACTCCATTGATCAATGCTTCAATTTCCTGTAAATACCATGCTGAATTTACTACTGTGGAACTGTAGTATAACAAGATCAAGAATGGTGGTTCCTTTTGGCAATCCAGGGTCTTTGGTGCTTCCATAAGAATTTTAATACTGTTTTTTCAAACTCTATGAAGAATTGCGATAGGATTTTGAGAGTGATTACATTAAATCACTAGACTGCTTTTAGTAGAATAGTCATTCCCCACACTATTAATCCTACTGATCCATTTGCATGGGAAGGCGCTCTATCTTCTGATATCTTTTTTAAAAATGTATTCATTCTTTGAAAGTTTTCATTGTATGAGGCCTTCACTTTCTTTTTTGTCAAAGTTTATTAAATTATAAAAGTTTCCATTTCCACCCCTCCTCCCAACACCCTCCCACTCCCCCCACTCCCCCTCCTCCTCCCTCTCCATCCCCAAGAGCAGTCAGGGCTTCCTGCCCTGTGGGAAGTTCAAGTTCCTCCCCCCTCCCTCCAGGTCCAGGAAGGTGAGTATCCAAACAGACTGGATCCCAAAAATCCAGTATATGCAGAGGAAACAAGTCCCAGTGTCATTGTCAATGGCTTTTCAGAAAGACTCCGGGCCAGCCACATTCAGAGAATCCGGCTACATTCAGGGAATCTGGTTGGATCACGTGCTCGTTCAGTCCCAGTCCAACTGGCCTTGGTGAACTCTCATTAGATCAGTCCCCTTGTATCAGTGGGTGATCGCACCCCTCGCGGTCCTGATTTCCTTTTTCATGTTCTTCCTCCTTCTGCTCCTCATTTGGACCATGGGGGGCTCAGTCCGGTGCTCCAATGTGGGTCTCCGTCTGTATGGCCATCCATCGTCGGATGAAGGTTCCCTCTGGTCTTGCCTTCTTTGCTCACGTTCTCTTTCCTTCTGCTTCTCGTTTGGACCTGGGACTCTTGTCTATTTCCAACCTCCAGGAGGATAACTACATGGTTTTCTTCAGGTTCACCTTCTTATTTAGCTTCTCTAGGATCAAGAATAATAGGCTCAAAGACCTTTAATTATGGCTAGAATCCACTAATGAGTGAATACATACCATATTCCTCTTTTTGGGTCTGGCTTACCTCACTCAGTAAAGCATTTTCTATGTCCATCCATTTGCATGCAAAATTCAAGATGTCATTGTTTTTTACCGCTGAGTAAAACTCTAATGTATATATGTTCCACACCTTCTTTAACCATTCTTCTATTGAGGGGCACTTAGGTTGTTTCCAGGTCCTGGCTATTACAAATAGTGCTGCTATGAACATAGTTGAATAAATGCTTTTGTGGTATGATAGGGCATCTCTTGGGTATATTCCCAAGAGTGAAATTGCTGGGTCTTGAGGGAGGTTGACTCCCAGTTTCCTGAGAAACCGCCACACTGATTTCTACAGTGTCTGCACAAGTTTGCATTCCCACCAACAATGGATGAGAGTTCCCCTTTCTCCACATCCTCTCTAGCATAGGCTATCATTGGTGTTTTTGACTTTAGCTAATCTGACCGGTGTAAAATGGTATCTCATAGTTGTTTTGATTTGCATTTCCCTGATCGCTAAGGATGTTGAGCATGACCTTAAGTGTCTTTTGGCCATTCGAAGTTCTTCTGTTGAGAATTCTCTGTTCAGATCAGCACCCCATTTTTTAATTGGGTTAATTAGAGTTTTAGTGTCTAGTTTCTTGAGTTCTTTGTATATTTTGGAAATCAGGCCTTTATCTGATGAGGGGTTGGTGAAGATCTTCTCCCAGTCAGAAGGTAGCCTTTTTGCCTTACTGACAGTGTCCTTTGCTTTACAGAAGCTTCTCAGTTTCAGGAGGTCCCATTTATTCATTGACTCTCTTATTGTCTGTGCTACTGGGGTTCTACCTAGGAAGTGGTCTCCTGTGCCTATGTCTTGTAGACTACTTCCCACTTTCTCTTCTGTCTGGTTCAAAGTGGTCAGATTAATGTTGATGTCTTTAATCCATTTGGACTTGATTTTTGTGCATGGTGATAGATATGGATCTACTTTCATTCTTCTACAGGTTGACATCCAGTTATGCCAGCACCATTTGTTAAAGATGCTTTTCTTCTTCCATTGCATACCTTTAGCCCCCTTGTCGAAAATCAAGTGTTCATAGGTTTGTGGGTTACTATCTGGGTCTTCTATTCGATTCCATAGGTCGACTTCTCTGTTCTTATGCCAGTACCAAGCTGTTTTCAATAATGTAGCTGTGTAATAGAGTTTGAAGTCAGGAATGGTTATACTTCCAGACGTTCCTTTATTATATAAGATTGTTTTGGCTATCCTGGGTTTTTTGTTTTTCCATATAAAATTAATTATTATTCTCTCAAGGTCTGTGAAGAAGTTTGATGGGATTTTGATAGGGATTGCATTGAATCTATAGATTGCTCTTGGTAGAATTGCCCTTTTTCCTATGTTGATCCTCCCAATCCAAGAGCAAGGGAGATCTTTCCATTTTCTGGTATCCTCCTCAATTTCTTTCTTCAAAGACTTAAAGTTCTTGTCAAATAAGTTTTTCACTTCCTTGGTCAGAGTTATCCTAAGATATTTTATGCTATTTGTGGCTATCGTGAAAGGTGAAGTTTCTCTGATTTCCCTCCCTGCTTCTTTATCCTTTGTGTATAGGAGGGCAACTGATTTTTTGGAGTTGATCTTGTATCCTGCCACATTACTAAAGGTGTTTATCAGTTGTAGGAGTTCTTTGGTAGAGTTTTTGGGGTCGCTCATGTATACTATCATATCGTCTGCAAATAACGAGAGTTTAACTTCTTCCTTTCCAATTCGAATCCCCTTGATTCCCTTATGTTGTCTTATTGCTATTGCTAGAACTTCTAGCACTATATTGAACCTTCACTTTCTTGATTAGGCTTATTCCAAAATCTTTTTTCTTTCTTTCTTTCTTTTTTTTGACTGTTGCTAGTAAAATTGTTTCTCTGGTTCTTTTTCCATTTGTTTGTCTTTGGTATTTAAGAAGGCTGCTGATTTGGGTATGTAAATTTTGTAACCTGCCACTTTGCTGAAAGTGTTTATCAACTCTAGGAGTTTCCCAGTGGAGTCTCTAGAGTATAGAATCATGTCTTCTGCAAATAGGGATACTTTGACTTCTTTCTTTCCTATTCGTAGCCCTATTTAGTTCATTTTCTTATCTTATTACTGCATCTTGGACTTCAAGCATTATATTCTTTATATTAAATAAGGTGAAGAAAGTAGACACCATTGTTAAGTTATTGCTCTTAGTTGAAATGCTGTGAGCTTTTCTCCATGTAACAATATGGTGGCTAGTGATTTGTCATAGAAAAACCTCATTATTTTGAGATATATTCCATCCACTCCTAAACTCTCCAGAATTTTTTCATGAAGGGTTGTTGGATTTTGTGAAAAGCCTTTCTTTAATCAATTGAAATGATCACATGATCTCTGCCCTTGAGTCCATTATGGTGAATTATGCTTACTGATTTACATATATTAAATATCTTCATATCCCTGGAATGAAGTCAGTATGACAACAGTGAATAATCTCTGGATGTGGTGTAGAATATGACTTGTTAGTGTTTTATTGAAAATTTTGGAGTCTATGTTTGCCAGGCAGATTGAGCTATAATTCTCTCTTTGTTGTTGAATTTTCATCTAGTTAAGGTGTCAGGGTAATACTAGTTTCATAAAGAGTTTGAATGTGTTCTTTCCTTTTCCATTATACAATAATTTCAGTAGTATGGGTATTAACTATTTGAAGATCCATGTAGACTCATGGAATCTATCTGGCCCTGGGATTTTGTTGTTGTTGTTGAGAGATTTTAAATGACTGTTTCTATCTCATTGGATATATGGCTTTATTTAAATTATTTACTTCATCTTGATTTAATACTGTTAGGTCATATATATCTAGAAATTTATCTCATATATATCTAAAAATTCCTCTATTTCTCTCAAATTTTTCAGTTTTCTGGAATATAGAGTTTTTAAAGTATCTCCTGTGGTTCTTTGAGTATACTCAGTGTCTGTTGTAATCTCTACCTTTTCCTCTCTAATTTTGTTAATTGGGGTCTTTTCTTGCTTTCTTTTGACTAATTTTGCTACTCACTTCTCAATTTTATTTATCTTCTCCCCTAAAAAAGCAAAGGCTTTGTTTCATTGATTCTTTTTTTTGTTTTCTTCATTTCAATTTCATTAATTTGTTTATTAATTAACTAGATCTTTATTAATTTATCCATTTACTGCTTTGGGCATTAGATTGTTTTTGTTTGTCCAATGTCTTAAGAATAATCAGCATGTTGTTTATTTGAAGTCTCTTTGATTTGTTTGATTAAAAATAAATTTTTTCATAAAATATATTCTGAGTATTGTTTCCCCAACCCCAACTCCTCCCAGATTTTCTCACCTCACCCCCACCCAAATCCACACCATCTATCTATCTATCTATCTATCTGTCTGTCTGTCTGTCTGTCTGTTTATCTATCTATATCTATATCTATCTCACATTAGAATACAAACAGGTGTCTAAAAAATAAAATGAAATCAAATAAAAAACAAACAAACTGGAATAAAATGAAGCAAAAAAACTACCAGAAGAAAAAGAGTCCCCAAAGAAGAAACACAAGCAATGCATACAGAGGCAGAAATATGTATTCACATACACAGAAATCCCATGTAAAAACACAGCACCAGAAACCATGATGCAAAGCCCTGTAAGGAAAGGAAAAACAATGTCCAGACAGAGCCCTATGAGAAAAGGAACCTCCAAAACTAGTGTTGAGTTTGTTTTGTGGGGACCAACTACTGCTGGGCATGAAGCCTGCCCTTAAGCATGGGTTTGTAAACCCGTGAGACTCTGTTGGTGAAAACTCCTTTTTTTTTTCTTTTGGAAGTGGTTGACACTTGGAGATAGCTTCTGGGTTAGGAATGGGAGCTGCTTTCCACTTCTCTCAGCAATGGAGCCCATTTAGTGTCTATCTGTGCAGGTACTGTGTATACTGCCACAGTCTCTGTTAGCTCATATGTGTGTGAGTCTTGTGTGTCTAAAAGACACTGTTTTCTTGGACTCATCCATCACCTCAGACCCTTACCATCTTTTTCGCTCCTCTTCTGCATAGATCCCTGAATCTTGAGGGGAGGGAGTTGGTGAAACAATCCATTTAGGACTGAGTGTTCCAAGGTTTCTCACTCTCTGTACACTGTAGCACATTTAGGTTCAACCTGAAGGTCAGAAAGCAAAGCGGTCAGTCACTGGCTTTTACTTCTACCTCAGTCTGAAATGGCGATCCTGCCTCTAGGAATCTCAGAATGAGACTGTATGTGAGAGATATCTCCTCCCATTTTATAATCCTCTCTAGTGCTGGGATTAAAGGCATGTACTGCTACCACCTGGTTTCTATGGCAAACCAGTGTGGCTACTGGGATTAAAGGTGTGTGTCACCACTGCCTGGTCTGTAAGGCTGATCAGTGCAGCTGTTTTGCTCTCCAAACTTCAGGCAAGCTTTATTTATTAAAATACAAATGAAATAGCACTACATTGTCCCTTATGGGTTGCTGCTTTTGTTCCCATCTACTGCAGAAGGAAGCTTCTCTGATGACAGCTAAGCAAGGTACTGGTCTACGAGTACAGCAGAATGTCATTATGTTATGTTTCTTTAATAGAACAGAAATATTTGGATTTTCCCTAGGTTCCTGGCCTATCTAGTCTCAGGTTTTCGGCTATCTGAACAGTGTTGGGTATGGGTTACACTTGTGGATTGGACCTTAAATCCAATTATCCAATTAGATTGTTGGGTACTTTCACAAGGTGCCACCATCGTACCAGCATATCTTACAGGCAGGTCACCATTATAGATCAAAAGTTTGTAGATGGATTTGTGTTTGCCTTTCTCCTCTGGTAGCACACAAAATATCTTCCAGTAACATGAACACTAGTCAGTAGAAGTGAAGATTCTCTGTAGGCACCAACTTGATTTCTCCATGTTCAATGAGTTGTGTAGGTGTTATCTTCAGCAATGGGGCCTTACCATCAGTTTATAGAGAGCAACCAATAGCCTTGTCAATAGCTTGGGTTGTTTGGGAGTGTCCATGGGGCCTCTTTGGTCAGCAGTGTAATTTAATGTAGCCCATTCTCAGAACTGGAGGCTTTCATTTGGAGATAAAAGATACCCAGTTAGGCTCTGTCTTCCCCGTTATTTGGTGATTCCATTTAGGCCATCTTCATATATGAATACATTTTAGGAAGCTTCTACACTACTAGGTTTCCATATCATCCCTTAAATATTCCTTGGTTTTACTTGTCCCTCTTTATATTGCCTCCTTTACTCCCCTCTTTCCTCCCCCCCATTTTATTACCCCATTTCAGTATGCTCATCCACCCATCCATAGCTATCTATTCTATTTCCCCTTCCTATGGTGATTCAACTCTCTCCCCTAGTCCCTTACTCTAAACCTAACCTCTATGGTTATATGAATTGTAGCCTGCTTATCGAAGACTTAATAGTGAGCACCCACATATAAGCAAGTATATCCATATTTGTCTTTTGGGATCTGGGTTACTTCCCTCAGGATGATTTCTTTCTAATTCCATCCATTTAAATGTGTATTTAATTATTTTGTTTTTAACATTTTTAATATGAATAATATTACATCATATAAACAGACACAACATATTATTTTCCATTATTATAATATTATCCATTTTCTTTGTCCATTTATCCACTGACAGACATCTAGGTTGTTTCAAATTTCTGACTATTATGAATAGAGCAGCAATGAACATGGTTGAACAAGTGTCTCTGTTGTAATGTAAAGGCTCTTAAAGCTATAAACTTCCTTCTTAGAACTGCTTTCATTATATCATATAAATTTGGATAGGTTATGGTTTCATTATCATTTAGTTCTTAAGACCTTTTTGTTTCTTTGATTTTTGCAACGATGCTTTCAATATTCAGTGGTGTGTTTTATCTCCATAACTTTGTATATTTTCTGTAGTTTCTTTCACTGTTGATGTCTAGCGTTATCCTACTATGGTCAGATAGGATACAGGATGTTGTTTCAATTCCTATATTTGTTAAATCATGCTTTGTGCACCAAAATGTTCTCTGTTTTAGAGAAGATCCAATTTGGTACCAAGAAGAATATATATTCTTTGGTATTTGGGAGGAATGTTCTGTAGATAACTCTTAGATACATTTTACCTTTTGAGGCAATTTAGTTTCAGTATTTATTAATTTTTTGTACAATTAATCTCTCCAAAAGTACAAGTGGTGACTGAAGTAACCCACTATTTCTATGTTGGAGTTGCTCTGTGATTTTTAAATATATTAGTGTTTGCTTTATAAAATTGGATGAAGATATACATAGTGCATATAGATTTAGAATTACAACTTGATAGATTCATCACTTGACCAGTTTGAAATAACCCTGTTAAACTCTTCTGAAAGAGTTAGTTTGAAGCTTATTTTGTCAAATACAAGAATATCAGTGCCTGCATGTGATTCCATTTGTTTAGAATACTCCTTTCCATCTTTTTTATCCTACAATAGTACTTATCTTTGGTACTAATGTATATTTCATGGCGGCAGAAGAAAGTATTCTATATTCTAATCCAATCTTCTAGTCAGTGTCTTTTGACAAGTGAATTGAAACCATTGATAGGACTGGTACTGAAAAGTAATTAGTTCTCCATTTATTTTGTTGATTTTGTAGTGTTTGAGACTTTCTTAATCTTTTGTTTAATGAGGCTTATAGAATCATTTCTTTTTGCCTATTGTAGCACTTTATCTTTCTCTTCATACTGAATGAAATATTCCTTCCAGTGTCCTCTGAAGAACTGCCTCCTTGGTCATGAATTCCTTTGGCCTGCTTTTACCTCAGAAAACTTTTCTTTTGCTGAAAATTATGATAGATAGTTTTGCTCATTATATTAGACTGAGTTAGTGATTATGATCTTTCATAGTTTCGAAGGCATCGGTACTACCTACTCCTCTTTCATGGTTTGAAATGACAAGTCAGCGGTTGTTCCAATGCCTTTCTATGCAATCCGGCCCTTCTCTTTGCTGTTTCCACTATGCTTACCTTGTTCTACACATTTAGTGCTTTAACTGTATGGCAAGAGGAGTTTGTTTTCTTACCCGGTCTGTTCTGCATGACTCTTATATTTAGATGGGTTTCTCTTTCTGTAGACTTTGGGAAATTTCTTCCATGATCCTATTAAAAATATTTTCTATGTCATTTGCATGAAATTATCCTCCTTCTCTCAAGTCTTTAATATATACACTTTGCCTTTCATGGATTCCCAGGTTTCTTATATGTTCCATTCATCCATTAAAAATGATTATTGATCTTCGGCTGGTCTGATGCCTTTATTTAGTCTTCATACCCTGATATTCTATCTTCCAAAGAAACCATATTACTGATGGTATCCAATGAGCTTTCTTATTTGCCCATTTGTGCTTTTCACTTCCGTCCTCACTTCATTTGGGGTTTACTTGTTGCTCTTTATTAAAGTTTATTTTTATATCATTTAGGCATTTTTTGTATTCTCTTGAAAAATAGTATAGTTTTCTTTGCATAGTTTTTAACTATATTTTATAATTGTCCTTTTGAAGTCTGCATCTGAAATTTCATCTAAGTCTTCGTGATCAGAGTTCACTGGTAAGGGGTTGGTAATTTTCGGAGGAGACAAGCTGTCATGTTTCTTTGTGTTACTTGTGCCTTTGAACTTGGATTTGCATACCTAGGGTGTATTGGTTACATTTCTCTTGCTGTGATATAATGTGATAACCAAAGCAACTTATAAATAAATAGTTTACTTGGGCTAACAGTTCCAGAGGGATAAGAGTTCATCATGGCAATGAGGCTCGGCAACAGGCAATAGTGTGGTGGCAGGAAAAGGAAGCTGAGGGCTCACATTTTTGAACCAAAAGAATAAAGCAAAAAAAAAGAAAGGAAGGAAGGAAAGAAGGAAGGAAAGAAGGAATGAAGGAAAAAGAAAGAAAGAAAGAAGAAAGAAGGAGAGAGAGAGAGAGAGAGAGAGAGAGAGAAAGAAAAGAAAACTAAAAGAAAGCCAAGGTTGTAAGTTCTTGAAGCCCATTCTCAGTGACATAATTCCTCCAGCAAGGCCACACTTCCCAAACTTGGCTATCCAAAGAGTCAAGTGTTCAAATGTTGGGGATTACAGGGGACAGCTCATTCAAACCACCACATGGTGTTGGCTTGTTGGTTAAGATTTGTTGTTTTTGTTCTTTACCTGAAGTTGCCTCTCTTCTTTCAGTGAATATTCTTTCAGCCATCAGGAGATGAGTTTGTCTGGTAGACCAATCTTATAATTCACTCTAATAACATAGTTGCAAATTATTACAAAAGAGATGTCAATTAGTTTAGGGAGATAACGGACCCCCAGAATGCAAAGGAAAAGAAAAGGAGGTAAGCAATCATGGTAAGACTGTCACGTGATGAGTATTAGGTTATTAGATGGCGAGTAAAGGGTCATACGTGGGCATGAGTATAATTGAAACAAAAGAACAAATGAGGTCAAAATGTGGGAGTTGTGGTTAGTAGAAGACTAAATAGAGGTGGTAAAGACATGAACCTCCAAATAATGAACCAAGTAAGTCCCTGGGCTTTGGGTGATGTGATAATAAAAGAAATGAATACAGGGAAACAGAAATGAAGAAAAAAGAAAAAGAAAATAGAAAATGAAAGATAAAACAGTAAAAGGCACGAACAGTAGGGGACAGTGTTGGCCTGCTCCAAGGCCCTTCTATACTATAGAGATAAATACATATAGGGCAAGGAGGATTGCAGCTTGGGAAGCTAAGACAATGGAATCACGGGCAGCAAAAGAGCAGCTGTAGTAGGGAGGAAGCAACGAACGGAAATATAAGAAAATGACATCACTGGCTTGAATGTTGATTTCCTCTCCTTGGCTGACGAACTACTTCGTCTTCCAGGTATTGGTCCAGGTCCTGTTCCATGTTCATTTTAAATAGTCCTGTTCTTGCCATAAGGACTACTGGCTCCTATTGAATATGGAATGTTTTAAACTGTGCTAACTGGGCAGTAGGGAGCTAATGCAAACTCCACGTGGTTGTTCTTGCTGCCTTCCCAGAAGGTCAGAAGTACTGTGCCCAAAACGGACAGTGCTTCTGCTTAGCTCCCGCAGCTTCGCCTTTCTCGGTTGGACCACTGATGGGGAGCCTGAGAGAAGCTTCTGAATATACTTTGATGAAATTTATCCTAAAGTCACTTTTGGAGATGTCCTGATGTGAGTCTTTAACGGCAACCTTCCAGGGGCAAGGCACCTGTTTGGCAGCTGCTTTAGCTCTACCTTCAGCAGGAATTCGGGGCAGATGGCAAATGCCCTATGTGTGCTGACTGGAGAAGAGGACTGTGCTGTTGATCTGATTGATACAGAGTATGGAAAGATTGTAGATGGAGTGAAATACAAATATCCATGCTCTCATGAATTCCTAATCAGAATCACTTATTCATTGGAAGTTGCAAATGATGCAAAAATGAAAATGCCTATTTTCACTAATTACTAATTGGAATCTTTTCATTCAGAATTGTTTCTACTCTGCAATTGTAACAGGATGATGAGGAAAAAATAGGTAGCTGAGGGAACCCACAAAATCAACAGTGGGAGACGATGATAAAATTAGAAAAGCTATGTCAATCTATTTTCTCAAGGTAATACTGGGGTGTGGGAGTAAATCTGGAGTCACTGTAGGCAACATAGAAATTTAGGGAATAAGAAATTCCTCAAAGAACTATGCAGGTCCTGATGGGGGAAGTAGAGAGTAAGAAAGGAGGAGTGGGGAGGAGAGCCAGTACCCCACAGCTGACTGTCACAGCTTACAATAGGGCAGTGGTAATAAAATCATCAAACCTGCAGTGACCCTGGGACAATGGGGAGCAGGGCTCTGAAACAGCTGGCTTCGGTATGTTAGGGGAACCTGAATTGAACCTGAAACTAGGAAAATTAAAGTTTCTCGAGTGCTGCACAGTGCTCAACTGGTTCAGTGTGTGTGAGTGGAGGGGGGGTGGAGGGCTGGGTGGGTAGGAGTGTGTGCACATGCGCATGAGCATGGGTGTGCCTTGTGTGGTGTTTTCAGGGTAAAGGTAATGTTACCATTTCACTACCCTTTGAGGTGATGTGAGAACTACAGATGTAGAGATAGAGGCGCCTCCTCACCATGCTCCTTAGCTCCCTGGCTGAGGACACTCAGGAGAAATCTCAGGCTCTAGAGCTGACCACATTTACCATAAGGAAAGGACTAAGAAAACACACTGCAGTCTCGTAGGGAACATGAAGGACAGGTGCTTGGCCCAGGCATGCCACACAAACCACAGAGACCCATGTACTTTCTGCCCTTCTCCATCACAGTTCGACCTGCCTGGTGGCTGAGGACACAGCCCAGCTGCAGGGTGCAGGGCAGGGTGGCAAATGACTGTCTGCAAAGCCCAAAGGCACAGCCAGCAGTCTGCAGGCTAAGGAGGCTAAAACCGGAAGCAGAGCCCATGAAACCAGCTTCAGCAGCTCCCAGCACATACGATGAGCATCATCTATGATTCAAGAAGTGCCAGAGAAGCCTGACTGACAATCAAGGTTATCACATGCGTCTGGAGGTACAGGTTTGTCAGTCTACCTAAAAAGGTGGGCAGCCAGGGAATCCAAGGGAGTCAGTAAGAGGCTTTCAGGGCCAGAGCCACTGAAGTGACAGACTTGACACAATCCTAAGTCTTTCTCCACACTCCCAGAGCTCCTTTCTCTAGGCCACCCTGCATCTGTTATGGCTTGCCATTGCACACTCACGGGGTCTCTTCCTTCAAGGGAAAAATTAAGGTTCAGCCCTCTGCCATCAATCCCACACAAGGGGAGATCCACTGGGTCTCCTTCTTGTGCAGAGGTTCCTCTCAGCAGTCATCCCAACCCTATTGGGAAAGTCAGGTAGGAAGTAGGAGAGACTGTACCAGAGATTTTCTTAAACACTTTGTGTGTGCCAGAGGAGTGTCACATTTTGTCCCTGCCAGGCCATGGGGATCAATGGACAAGTTTTACAGAAATCCCAGCTAGCTCCATGTGTACAGGCCTAGAAGCTTCAAGAAGACCCCAGAGCAGGAGAATCCCTACACGGGAGAAAAAACAGGAATAAGTCTTCAGCTACACTGTACCAGACACAGCTGCTGGAATCCCAAAAGCTTCAGCAGGAGACACTGCCCAGCTTCATTGTGGAAATCAAGGCTTGGATGACCTGCATTGCCCAGGGGGAGGCTTCAAGGGGCTAGGCTCATCTCCCTGCTGGTTCAGACCACCTACTACACTGCTGAACAACTGCAAGGTGACCATTCCTTCAGTGGAGTAAGAGCTGAGGGAAGGAGAGATTCCCAGTGGCTGTGAGATGAGTGGGGTGGGGAGAGTCAGGAAAGGGCCTATGGAAGAGGGTGAGCCTAAGAGCATGCTCAGTTGTAACATCGATGCAACTTCTTTCAGCCTTCATTTCTCTGCAGATGAGACTGCAAACTATGAGGCCTTGATTCAATAACCCAGAAGGCTAAAATGGTCCCAGCCCTGCAGTGTTTCCAAGAAACCAGTGGGAAAGCTGTAGTTTCAATTTGCAAGGATGAAGGAGCAAGAGTGAACACCTGGGTCCTGGACTGCTCCATTGGATAGGGAACAAGGTCTTGTTAAGGTTAGAGGGGGGTAAAGAGGGGAAGCGCCACAGTGGAGAATATGTGGAAGCACAACCTGAGGGGTCAGAAAAAAGATCAATGCACCCTGCCAAGTGCTGTATTGGCGTGTGCGCCAGTAGAGGTGCCATGCACCCCCCCACACTCCAGATGTTATCAGTGAGGCTCCTGTTCTGCTCATCAGTCTTCTAAAATGAACTGGCTTTTATCAATTTTCCTGATAGGATGCTCTAAAACAGCTCATCCTTTCACACACACTATACATGTCAGTTCAGCTATAGTTCTGGTCTACATGTGTGATAAATGGGAGAATAAATCATAAGTTCCCTTCTCACCATGAATGGTCCATATGGTAGGGAAGGAATGAAAATACGATGGGCGTCCTTCCAGCAAGGAGTCAGAAAGTACAGAAGAAGGTGGTTGTCGCCTAGGCTCCAAGTGGTCATGGTGATGAGGACGGACTTCAGAGCTGGGGAAGACTGTGCAAATTACTGGAAATGCTGGTCTAGGGCCTGAGGGTTCGAGTCAACAGTTTAGGATAGGAAGGCAGACTTCCTTGGAGTGGTGATATTCTAGGAAAGAAAGCAAGAGGAGCAGGGCGTTGACCATTCTGATATGTAAAGTAAGTAGTGTTCTGAAATACAGGACGAGGCTTTAATGCCAGAGGGTGTCTACCCTACTGAGTTAATGAGAGAAAGGCCAACAGCTGTGAGGTGCACTGAGTTGAAAATGAAAGGACAGGACACATAAGCAGAGGCAGGAACAAGGCCCTGGGTTCCACTGAGCTGGAGGAAGCTGCCTCATGTTTGCAAGGAAAATGTGATGGGGGTAGGAGGGAGGTTGAGCAGTGTGACCCGGAATGCGTTGCAGGAGGACCACTCATGACTCAATGTCTTCAGTGTAGAGCAAATGAGGCATGGGGATTAGAGCACAGAGCTAGCAGGCAGGAAGCCAGGCAGAGATGGGCACTGAGCCCTTCCTGGGCACACTCCATAGAGTTTGGTGGGAACAACACAGGCTCTCTCTGCATTTCAAGGAATGCCTCCACAGACTTCCTGAGGGACGAGATGTGAATGGCAGGAGGAGCAAGTCTGAGCTCACGGTCTTCGCTCAACTATCCCAGTTCCTCTCCACCCAGGGGTTAAGGACATGTGGTCAGTATGGCCAGATATAGGGAGTCCTGCAATGGAGAATGGGGGCTACAGACAGAGAGGTGATCAGAAATTACAGACAGCACATGTTGGATCCAGATGACCTATGCGAGCTGAGTAAGAACTTGCAAGAGTAACTCTGGGATTGGGGTGAGTGCTGTCCTTGTTAGGTTTATTAATGATGTGAGTAGATAGCACGACCCAGGGAAGAAAACGGGTGTATGTGGCTTACACTTCTCCACAGTGGCCTCTCACTGGAGAATGTCAGGACAGGAACACTAACAGGGCCCAACCAGAGGCAGGAAGAGATGCAGAGGCCATGGAAGTGTTCTGCTCACTGGCTTACTCTCCAAGGCTTTCTCAGTCTACTTTCCTAAGGAACCAGATCAGGGGTGACATCACCCACAACGGACTGGGGCCTCACACAGCAATTGCACATTAAGAGAATGACCTACAGGCTTGTCTTTATTCCGATCTTATGGAGACATTTCCCAAGTGAAATTCCCTCTTCTCCAATGACAATTGGTTGTGTCTTGTTGATACACAACTAGCCAGCATAAATGGTCTGTGCAGCAGATACACAGGTAGCTTCCGGAGCCACAACTTTGCCTGAGCTTAGCTGGGGTTGCATGTGGCTGTACATGGAGAAAGACAGTAGATAAGTAATAGAATCCAAGCATGGCCATATGAATGAGAAGAAACAGTAGATACTTAGGAGCTGGAGAATGAGGAAACTGAAGAGTAAGAACGAGGAAAGTGAGGAGTCCCCTCTGAGCCACAAGAAGGAAACTGTCATGAAAACCACACTGACCACAAACATAGAATGATATAGGCAGTTGAAAGGGAAGAGAAAACCAGTCACTGCCTCTAGCAATGCAAAAATCTCTGACAACATTTATCAGAGCAGCTTCCATTGCAGGATCGGATGACAAACCTGGTCTGGAGAGGTTTCAGAGATAATGGAAGAAGCATGGACCGAATGAGTCTGTAAGCATTTTCAGTGCTGTATTGCTGTAGTGGAGAGAAGAGAAAATGGGCATAGAGGGGTAATGAGAAGGTCAGGAGAAGGCTGCCATCGGGTGTAAAGAAGCCTTGCTGAAGGCAATGTGGAGGGAGGGAAGCGGTTGGCACAGGGGTGGCAGAGAGAAACTGGTAGCACTAGGCAGAGGACACGGATCGAGCATAAATCAAGGGTTGCCCAATAGTAGGATCTGGACAGGGTAGAGGTCTGTCAAGCATTCAAGACCCAATTAACTGAGCTGTCTGTGGTCAGCCTGAAGCCTGTGTGTTGTGCCAGGCTCTGGTGAGCATCACGTAACTGCCGAGCACACTTTAGGTAACCGACTGTTGTCTCCTGCTTTAAATAACCATCCTTATGAATGATTTCAAAATGCCCATTTCTCAAGTGAGAGAGCTGCTCACAAGATGAGGGAGAGAACTGGGAAGAGAGAAAACAGAGAGGAGGGGGGACAAAAGGCCTGAGTCCCACATTCTGACTGGTCCTTTTTGTAAGCATAGTCTCAAAACTTTCAGCAAAACCGAAAAGGAGCCTTCTCAAGCTGACAGGCTCTTGCAGTGGTAGGGACACCCTAGTTTAGGAACCTCCTTGCTTTCAGTAATGTCATAGAAGCCACAGCCTCTATGCCTGGAACCATCCCCACTTTCCTAGAGAGCACAGCAACAGCAGAGTGTTGGCACTGTTGGGCACCTGAGACTGAGGAGCCAAGTGACCTTGGTTCCTTGGGTCACCCCCTACCTTTGACAGCTTACCACTCAGACAGACACCACAGCACAACACCCAGAACTGTCCCCACACTGACATTTGACGCAAAGGCCCTGGGCCTAACTAACCCTGCTGGCCTACACATGAATCTCCTCCTTAGGGATTTGAATGTGTACATGAACATCACTGTGGGGCTGTGTCCCCTCGACTTGTCACCTTACAACTGTGAACCAAATGGTGTCATGGAGTGATCCCACCTGACAGGACCGAGGAATTAGTCCCCATATTCGAAACAGACCACTCCTGAGGGAAATTCTGGCATCAAATAGAGGTTGGACAGCTGCATTTCAGGAATGCAGGCCCTGGACAGACAAAGAACCAGTGTGCCTCTTTGAGCTGGTGATGGTGAGATTAGAACATACTAAAAGCAATAGGGTTCAGCATCATCAGATCCCCAGGTTGGAAAGGAACTGTGTGTGTGTAAGAGAGATAGAGTGTGTTTGTGTGTTTGTGTGTGTGTCTGCATGCATGTGTGTGTGTGTATTTCCAGATCATCCTTTCCAAAGCAGAGAGATCACCATCCATGTGAACTGGCGAATATCTGGACATGGAAATGAGAGTGAGGGTCTATGTGCAAACCTCTCCTCAGTACAATGGACATTCCATGCCTTTTTACTCTGCTTTTCCCTTAGCAGTAATGACTAAACATGTCTCTCACTATTCTCAGAGGAGGGCTCTTCTAAGATACTGCAGGGCCTGTCATAGCCTCTGGCCAAATGTTTCCTCAGCTGGCAGGAGCTGTCGCAGACTGTATTATACTGGGCGCTGGACAACAGTTTCCATGCCCGGTGATGGGTGATCAGAGACCTGATGGTGGACCTTGATGGAAAGTATGCATGTTGAGAGTGCATGCTAGCCTCGGGACCAAGGTTTCTACTCCACAGAGGTTATGTGAACATGCTTGAAGTGGACACACAAACACACACACACATGCACCTTCATTTAACATGTCCCGGTCATGAGCCATGTCTGTTTAGTTATGGACACATTGGGAATAACACCCCAGCTGACCTTCAGCAACTTAGAGCAGTGATTCTAAACACTTGGATCACAAACACTTAGAGGTCTTATATCACATATCTTGTAAAATCAGACATTTACATTACGAATCATAACAGCACAATTACAGTTATGAAGAAGAAAGGCATACGGCACTGAGATTCAGGTCACAACACCCTGGGAACAATATTACAGGCTGGAGCACTAGGAAGGTTGAGAACCCTCATCTCAGGCTGAGGTTTCTCACTGTGCGGTGCAGTTAAACTGACGCCTTTTCCTCAAATCAGTCAATGGCATATCAGTACTTCTGAAACACAAGTCAGAGGAAGTGTAGACTATTAGAACAAAGAGAGTTGGCCAAGACCTCCAAACCCCTGGTCCCTTTTTGATTTTGTCTGCAGTTAGATTCTGTCTGGATGACACAGATCTTCCTAAATGTGTACTCCACCATAGACCAGGATAGACACTGTGAAAGGCAGCAATTTTCCAAAGGAGGCATTTGCCTGCACACTGGGCTGCACTGACCTTTAACCTAGATCAAGGAAGGCCTGAGTGGATGTGTCTTTGTAGCCCATGGATGTTATAGAAATTCATGACTATGGTGCAAATGTGTACAAGCCCTAAAAACCATGGAGTTTAGAAAGAAGACCCTATTCCCACAAGTACAGGTTGTCTAGGTTAACATTTGAGCAAAGAGTTTCAAGACATAGACAGGAAGATGATGGCGATGTTAATCTTAAAAGCAGCCACACAAACATAGGCACACTCCTGCCCTAGGAGGTCACATCCATTTAAAGCCTCCTACACATAATGTGTAGCTGGGTGGGAGCCCCTCTCTAGTGTCAGCCCATGCTATTAACATTGCTGATCTCCCTGATGGAGATTCCTCCACTTGTGTCTGGGACGGTCCCAAAGACTGACACAGGCCCCTAAGCGTGGTATGTGTATGCTAACTATCCAACGAATCATCTGAGAGATCCTTGAGAGAGCCTGGCTTATCCTCTCATGGAGATGAAGAGGCTCACGGAGTTAGCTCTTCCTCAGGAGGATAAACCCCAGAGGCTCCCCACACCACCATATCCCAAAGACAGTGCTTAAGGTAGCATTCCTCAGACTGTATTGAATGGGTACCTCTGAATAAACACTGCCAAAGCCACAATGTCTTCTATGAGGAAGGGTGTGCCCACAGTTTCCTCATTATACATTATCTGGCTTTGTCACAGGTTTTCCTCAATTTCACAAGAACCACAGTTGTTACTTGAAATATCACAGCCCTGTTAGCCTGACTTCAGATAATGTCCATGTGAATGATCAAAGAGAAGCAATACACAAGAGCCTCCATCATCAAAGAGAGGCTATGTGGCTCAGACACATTGCCATGTCAATTGCTGCAGTTGAGATGGATATACATTGGGGATATATCCTCCACTCACACCACAAAATATCTCTCTCTCTCTCTCTCTCTCTCTCTCTCTCTCTCTCTCTCTCTTCTCACACACACACACACACACACACACACACACACATACACACACACACATACACACACAGTATCATCACACAAATACCCACACACACACGTGCACAAAGAACGACACACACAGTGATCACCCAAGGATACCACATGCTTCTTTTCTCATATGGACCCTATGAATAGGCTGCTGAAAATAGCTCTCGGGGTGGATGGAGGGCAGTTATCAGAGCTGACCCAGCTGTCCTTACCTGGGGCTGTTCCAGCACTAATTTCTGCACCTGAGCTTGGGAAATTATAGATTCCCTTCACAGATTCTGCAGGTGAAAATGAACTATTTTGCCTCTAGGGACTGTCCTGGAAGGCCAGAGATAAGTCAAATGATAATCAGAAGAAGATTCTATGGCCCTCAGCAGAGACAGGCTCATCTGCGCAGAGTTGACCCCTGGAGCCAATCTTAGCATTGCCAGCTGCTGACTGCTGTCTCTGCCCCACAGACAGGGACTTATTCCATCCTCCATTCCTCATCATGAGGCTGAGAAATGAGCGAGGTGGAACACAGTCCAGCCTGGCAGGGCACCCCTTTCCTCCAAACTCTTTCCCTTTCTGCTCTGTGACAACACCTGCTTCCTCACAGGCATTCCCCCACATTTGGGCTGCAGCCCATCTGCCTGTTACCCATTACCTAGGTCTGGCCTCTCACTGTGTGCCCTGAGGCACTGACTAAGCCAGGGAGCCAGCTGCTTGTGGAGGACCTGTTTCGCTTTTGCACTGGACATGGCTGCCCTTGGTTTCCTGCCCTGCACCTTGTCTCCCTACTCACAGTTGACTATGTGCTCTCCCTAACTTGGCTTTCCTGTCTCTCTTGATCCCACAAGAGGAGATCTTCTCCACAGGTCTATGTCTGACTAGTGCTCTCAGGCGTGCTGGGCCCCGAAGTGAGAGAAGCAAGCTGACTTCCACCTAAAACTCACACCCTAATTGGTCTTCCTTGCCAACCGTGGACACATTAACTGCTCCTTAAAAGAAAAGCACACATGTTCCAAGAGCGACAGACAGCCACTTCCCATATTCCGGGGTACTGGAAAGTACAGAATCATCAGAACATATTTCCTTATGTGTGTCTGTGTGTGTCCCGGGGTGGTGGTTGTTGAGAATCTCATGTGCTAAGTCACCTAAATTCAGGTATGCTGAGCACATTGGCCATCAAATTATGAGTTGCCATATACACCCACCGTAGAAACATACCACATGGTCTAGGATGCCCGCAAACAAATCTGAAAACTCACAGGTGCCTTTGAGACAGAGCCTGAGAGCACACACATGCAGACTCTGTTACAAAGAGACAGGAAGGACCACAGAGCCATGCAGGACCCTCAAAGGGACTCGAATGACATATTGCATCTCCAGCTACTACCCTCCTCACAAGTCACCAAGGAAATCACACCTCCATGTTAGTCCATAACACACACACACACACACACACACACACACACACAAACACACACACACACAGAGACACACCAACGCACAAACACATGGAATCACACAGACAGGTGAAAAGAGTTTGTTTTCACTAACAAAAGATTGGATTTGGCAGAAGAGAGAAAGCAAAACTGGGAATCTAAGCCTGGGCTGTTTCCCCTTGCTTCGGCCTGGAACACACAGTGGAGAGGCACAAGGGCTGACAGGTGTGACCTGGCTCCTCCAGGACACTGACTGTCGCTCTGCTGCTGTTGGCGTGTGTCTGTGTCTGTGTCTGTGTTCTTCCTGCTCCTGCTCTCTTTTACTTATCTCTCCTGCCTCCCACGCCTTGTCTCCCTTCTGCTCTCTTTTCCTTCCCTCTCACCTCTGCCTATCCCTTCTCTGAGAGGGTGGGAATATGAGCAGAACAATAGAGTTGCTCTTCCTCAGGAGCAGCTACCCTGAGACGTGGCACATATATACTGGCTTAGACACGACAACACCAAAGACTACACTTCCTGGTGCCCAAACTACACAGCTCCAGGGGTCAGAGTCATGGCCACTCTCTCACCTCCTTGCATGACCAGTTTGAGACTGGCCTGCATAATGAAAATAGACACTGTTATCTTGAAAAACAAGCATCAGTATTCCACCCCAGAACGAGGCAGAGGAGTGTACAGTCAGTCTCAAGGAGTATGCTGTGCGTGCTACGGTAACAAAGAGGAGAGCAATATGCAAGGTAGGAGTCATTTATCTAGGTAGAGAGGAAGTGGACAGGACACTGTGCACCCCATCTATTCTTGCCCACTAGAGAGAGTGTTCAGCGCATACTGTGGGTAAACAGTGTGTGAACTCTTGTGCACAGGGAGAGTGAGCGCTTTGTTCACACAGTGTGGTCCTCAGGAAGAGGTTGGCTGGTCAAGGGGCAGGTGCTATCTCAGGCCCACACATACCCCAGAAAATAGCAGCAGCCCACTCTCCTGACACCTGTATATCCAACTGGATGGATTTGATTCACACCAACTATTCTCAACCTCTCTTCCTCACCTTGTTCAGTGCTGATGGCCCCACCACCATTAAGCACCACAGGGATCATCCTGTGGAAACCTACACTGAGGGGACCTGGCTAAAGGATGCCACTGTGAAAGAAAGGACACCGGGGGCTAGATGGTGTACCACGTGATTGGGAAACAGCCAGACCGAGAAGTCTTTCTACAGCCTACATGATAGTGTGCAGGAGAAGCTCAGAGTGTCTTGAACACTTCTTCACGTAGGCCTCCGTGATATTCCATTACCTTCAAGATGAATCAATGCTAATGCCTGCTACACAGAACTGTTAGCAATTTTCCTGAGCAACAAACTGAAATGAACCAACGTGTTAAGGATATAGGCTCTGTCATAACCAGCATGAGGAAAGTCATTGCATTTCAAGGGATTGTCCTTTCTCCTGAGCTCCCATGCAATAGAGACAGGATACAGTCCTTGCCTTTACTCCCATTGTGTGCATCCTATTCTTTGGTTGTCTGCTTGCCTCTGTAGCTAAGCATATTTATTACTCAAAGGAAGCTGAAAGCACAGAGACAAATAACTGTCTTGCATTTTGGATGTCTTGGGATTTGGGGAACGGCGGAACCTACCAAGCACAATCCTGAGAAAATAGTCATTCGTTTGTGGGAGGGGTTCCTGCACATGCTTTCAGGAGCTCTTTTGTCCTGAGAAGCAGTTTATTTCTCAAGCAATAATAGTAACTTCCTGGACCACATTTTGGCAACCAGAATGGAGACGTTGGGCACGCAGATGATGTATTTGTATGACTTCTTCCTTATATTCCTGCTACAAAGATTTATTTCTGCTTCATAATTCACTTAGTCTAGGAACTGAGGGGAATTTGAGCTGACATAAAAATTTAACTTTTGGGAGCATTTCTATAATACACATTTCCTGTCATGCATCAGAACAGAAGCATATAAGCACCAGGAGACTACACACATGCCCACACTCACATATAAAGATAGATTTTAAACAAAAGCACAGACATATTAACTCTTGTCTGGATGATTACCCCACTCTTTAAGATAGACAGCATCATAGCAACACATGGTATTGCCATTGATCTTGGTTGCCCCTCTTAACTAGATGGTTAAGCTTCTGTTGCTGAATCTGTCTCACATATTGTTTGCAGGACACAGAACAATCAATCTTGAATTGGAAAGGATTCTCTCCCTTCTGGATAGCTCACACAGAAGCAAGAGGCACTGTGCAGGTTGCTTGGGAGGCTGCAGTGGGTGTAAGAAGGCATCAGTAGTCTGCCCCAGCACTGCACCCTGCCTCCAACTAGGTGACCTGCTAGGCCAAGGTTCCTACTGGTGCAACAGTGCTTGCATCCTGTATGGGAGGACCTGACTGAACTCTTGATTGGGTTCTCGGCCTGCTCCAAAGGAGGAATTCAGGCCTGGGACTGGGTGTAAACTAGATCCAGAACCATAGGCCAGGAAAGCTTAGGCCTTAAGGGAGAACCTATTGATGTTTTCAAACCACAGAGTTATAACCCTGTCCACTATGAATAAACATGCATGCATCCCCATGTGTGTGCTGCTCTCCACACTGTTGCAATGGTACTGCTTGATGCGTGGACTCATCACTCTTCAACGTGTTCACAATAAGAGACTGTGAGTGCTCAGTCACACCAGAGGGGACCCCTTCAGAAACCGTGCAGCCCCCACCACCTGACTAAACCCCCAAGGCTCAGGACACATCCCAGAAGAGGGCCCAGAAAGCAGATTGAGCCTTAGCATAGGCAGGACGGCTTTGAAGGGTTGTCCCCTGGAAAGAACTTGGCCTTTGTCCACCTACATGGAACCAGCACAAGATCAACCAATTAAGAATTCCAGTGTGGAGGGGAGGGGCTCCGTCCCTAGACCAGCAACAATTGGCAGTTGATTGCTGCTGGAGGAAGGGAGAGTTGGTTTTCTTTGGAATGTGGCATGTGGAAGCTCTCAGTGACCCAGTGGATGACCCCAAGCCTCGGAGCATATGGCCAGCACGAACTGCACTCAATGGCAAAATAAATGAATGAATGACTAAAAAATCAAATGAGCATTAAGTCAATCAAGTGTTCATGAAGCTGCGGTGGAGATGGGATGGTGTGGGTTTCCTAGCAGCCCAAGTTGCTCCTGGCTCATAAGCACTTACAGGGTAAGGTGCTCTGTGTTCTCCAATGATCAACCTGTGGAGGCCAGCATTTAATTGAACTCTCAAATACTAGAGTGTTATGGACACTACAACTTCAACAACAGTTGGCACCCAGAAAGGGATTGAAGCCCACTGCTCATTCTTTTATTTGCAAGTGCACAAATATGAAGACACATGTTCATTCTCTATCCTGACTCTTGCTTTCAAGTTTACATTCCAGTGGGAATGAGAGGGGATCAGATACATGGGCAAACAACCTTCAGGCCCTTCCACTTTGACCCCTAAATTTGAAGTAACTGTATCAATTCTATAGTCTATTTACATGGTTTCTTCCCTCTGTAGACAATGTGAGTGCCCAGGCTGAAATTTGCCGTAACAACAGGCCCTCATCACTTTCATCAGAAGTTGTCTGTGGAAGGAATGGTACTCAACCTTCAAATTTAGTGTTTCAATCTTCAAACCTACATAGGTATCATTAGTAAAGAAAGGCCATCCAGCATTAGTGCATGCCCCAAAGTCCACATGACTGGTTTCTTTATTGACAGCATGGTGGGCACACAATGACAGAGAAATCAAAGCAGGGAAGTACACTGTAAAACACACACTGATCTCAGGGAAAACCACCTTCCAGTCCCAGAGCACTAAGGATGACTGCTAGAACACAGGGGCTGTCTCTCTAGGGGTGTTGGAGGAATCACAGTCCTGCCAACACCTTCCTAGTAGACACCCACTCCTACCACAGTGACAGAACACAGATCCAGTGTTTTCTTCCACTAACTCCACTTGCGAGCCGTTCTTAGGACACTAGGGAGAAATGGACACACCAGCAAAGTGGATTTGGAAGCATGACTATAGCTGAGGCAGAAGTACTTTTTAGATTGTCCAGTGTATACCTATCACACTGTCTTCATATATAATCCCCATCATGATGCACACACACACACACACACACATGTTCCTGTGTTCTTTGAACGGGTGTTATATCAAATAATAATGTTAGACTTTCGATAATTGCTCTTCCATTCATTACCCCATGGCTTTGTGCTGACCTCCCTGAATGTCTGTCCATCCCATTTGTAAACTGAGCTGACCAAACTCCCTTCCAATTAATCGAAGTGACTGGCCTGTGCTCACCAAAACTCTCAGATAACCCATGAACCCTGTCATGAGAAACTGACAAACTAGGAGAATGCTTTTTTAGTGGTTGTTGTGGCTGTGGTTGTTTGGACGGGGCGATGGGAGTGTTTCAAGAAGCCCAAATTGGCCTTGAAGTCACTATGCAGCCAAAATTCTGATCTTTCTGCCTCTGCTTCCCCTGAGCTTGGATTATAGGCATTTGCCACCACCCCGTATTTACAACATGCAAGGCAAGGTCTCTAGCAACTGGGCTAGAGTTCCTCTCAGAGGAGCTAATCTCTCCTAACAGAGGACATGGGACTTGAATGTGGTTTTGAGGTTCAAAACCTCAAAATGAGTTCATGTGGCATCTCTTCATCTAGACTTCAGTATATTATCATCCTTGCATTAATTCACAGGGTTCATTCTTGGGAATTACAGCCCTACTCCTGCCAACCTTCCCACACTTTTACTTACAACGTTTTCAGAAAGGCAGTGTGAGGTGACCTAACCAAATCTCTCTGTGTGCTCCCTCTCTTTGTTCTGCATCCTGCTTCAACTTCCCTCAACTGGTCAAGGTCTCCTGTGACTCCCCAATAACCTCTGACCTGTAGAGCACTGGGGCAATATACAGTAGATTTGTGGAATTTTCAAGTGAGATTCAAGCTGCCTTTTTCGTTCCTATAATGGAGTTCAAGGTCCTCACCCAGGGAACCTGCATAGGACCAAACTAGGCCCTCTGAAGTTGTGTGACAGTTGTTTGCCTGGGGCAGACTGTGGGGTCACTGGTAATGGTACTAGGATTTATTCCTAGTGCTTGGGCTGGAGTTTTGGAGCCCATTCTCTTTGGAGGGATACCTTGCTCAGCCTAGATATACTGGGAGAAGGCCTTGGTCTTGCCTCAAAGCAATGTGCTAGACTTTGTTGTCTCCCCATAGGAAGCCTTACCTTCTCTGAGGTGGGGGGGAGGGCAATGCGAGGAAGGCAGAGGGAGCAGGAGGAGGGGGAGGGAGTTGAAACTGGGATTGGTATGTAAAATTAGAAAAGACAGTTTTTTATTAAATAAATGATTTTTTAAAAATTCCTTGCCCATCCCCTCATCCCCACATCCCATTCAAAATATTTACTCTCAGGTCAGGGACAAGCAAAGTTCCCTAGTGATCCTGCTGGGATTTATCACAGTCCTGATACTCTGAAGGTTCAGAAGGAAGTAATCAACTCCGAGTCCTTAGAGCTGTTTGTGCTTTCCAGAGAAATGTCCTCTGACAGAGAAGCATTCACTGGGGAAGGCAGAACCATACCACATGGCAGTAGAAGGCACGTGGGCCCTACTAAGCCCCTTTGTTTCTATTTGCTCACCTACTGAAAACAGGCTGACTAAGGCAGCACAGGAAAGACACACTTTAGAGTAGACAGGAGAAGAAGTGGTCTTCCAGAAGCGTCCAGAGTCAACCAGGGGCTCAAGAGACAGGGTGTCCTTAACTCCTCTCATCCCCCACGTGTCCATCTAAACCAAGATTCTGTGCGATTTCCTTCAGTCCACACAACAGCTCATCTCTCTCCCAACAAAGGAATGCATGTGATGTGGCTCTCACAGACAGAGCAAGCACAGGAATAGGCACGGACCTCCACAGCCCCTGAAAACCTTCCCTGGGACAACCGGGGACTAGAGAGAGGACTGGACTGTGGGTGCTGTTGGGTCACTCCTGTTCATTGTCTTGACTATACTATGGTTTGGAGGGTATGTTTAAAATGTCCTTATCTGTTTATTCCTGGAGGAAAGGACTTGATGTGTGTACTTGGTTCCTCAGCAGGGCCCAGGAGGCGGGGATGATGATGGAGGAAAGATGAAACAGGATTTGAAAAAAGTTAATGATTGTTGAAGCTGATGACTCTTGAGCTTAATGGGTACATGGAGTGCACTGATTACATTGTAGCACACTTTCTGCTTTCATGTGTTTCAAAATTTTCATAATGGACTATGAAAAACATTGAAAATAGTCAAATTCTTGGACTAGTGAGGGGCCAGGTGGGGGGCGGAGGCCCAGAAATTAGGATAGTTGAATAGCATATTTGCCCTGTCATGGGATGAACAGCAAGTGAAACACAAAAATATCCTGAGGACAGGTCTCTAGGCTTTCTTCCAATCATAGATGCTAGCAGATAAAGGAAGCCACCTTCAGCAACTCAGAAACCACCACGAGGGAAGGAAAGAATGTCTCCCTAATCTTTAATTGAGAACTTTTCATTTAAATGGGCTCCACTGTTTGTCATTGCCTTTGAAGAACAACAAATTATATGTAGCATAATATACATCTCAGGGTAAAGTGATTGGCTGTGCTGTATTTTTACACACACACACACACACACACACACACACACACACTTCAGTCGCCTGCAGAAAGAAAAGCCAGGTGACAGGAACTGTTTTATGAATTTGGCAGAGAAGGCATCAGGATGCACATAGGATTTCAGTGTCAGAGTGAAGGTGCACTTATTCATTCATACCAGGATCATTTTCAGGGCAACAGCCACTTAGTAAGGGATCCTTGCATTTTGTATGTTCTTCTGACTGGGAGATACTTTGTCCCTGAAGACCCCCTTTCTTCCCAGAGGTGGGAGTGACAATACTCCCAGGGTGCAGCATCAACTACTATTCCTACGGGTGAGACGAGGTACCACCCGAGTCAAGTTCCCAAAGTCTGTGTATGTGGGAGGCACACAGAAGTGCTTGGGTAGATGCTGCTATGTGTGTGGGTGCATGTCTGAGTGTGAATGCATGTGTAAAGTCCAATTTTAAGAAACAGGGATCAAAACTTTCCTTTGTGGGAAAGGAAGAGTTAGACTCAGATTCATTCCTTATCAACTCCTTCACAATACAAACTGCAAAGAACAATAAGCAAAGAATTTGAACATCTTTGTTAATCTTTAATAAATGTTAGTAAGCACATTTCTGCATTCAAGAAAATCACATTCTAACCTTAAGGCCACACATATGAATATTGTACATGTACATCAAGAAAGAAAGCAACAGGCACATGGAAACATATCCACTCCCTTTTGCACATTTAACATGTGTTATGTGTGGCTAATATGATCTCAAAAACAGTTTTCCATGTTTTTGAGTTTCCCCCTTTACATTCCTCAGTTGTAAACGTGGGCGTAGGAGCGAATCCCAGCCAGTTGCAGAAACATTGAAAACAATACAACTTGCTTAAGCACATATGCACAAGTATTTGCAAGAGGCCCTTGAACTCCACCACATTCTGTCTACACAGGCCTGATGGATTCAATCAGCAGGTAGAAGGACTTCAAGTCTTTGGTCACTAGGACACCATGAGGTGGGTGATGGACAAGGCAGGTCCAGATCATATAATACAGGGTCAAAACCTGACACCTGGGACACTTGCTCCTTCTAGCATCTAGCTCATGCACAGTAGGTCAACTCATAATTCATGCACACACCAATGAGGGGGGCATTAGAGAAACATACATGGGCAGTCAATGCCATCAATTCTAATGAAGAATACTGAGAGGTAGAGAGGACCCGTCCTGATTTGAATCTCTAAGGTACAGGGTTGCTTGTCAGTGAGAGTGGTGTTTTCCAGAACACCCTGCACCTGCAACATCCATCAATTCAACTGAGTCACAACAATTGTCCCCATAGCTTAGGCCAATCATCTTGGAAGGTGAAATTTTTCTAAAGACTTTAATGAAACCAGGAACACAAAAAGCAAAGGATTGCTAGGCATAAGCCTGTACACCTATCATCCCAACACGTAGAGAGAGAGGCAGGAAGACTGTGAGTTCAAGGACAGCTTAGGACATATAGAATGCCATCTTCCTCAAAGAAAGAACCAAGAGAGAGGATCCTTGAGTCTTTGTCTTTAAGCAAATGTGACTTTTCTCATCCATCTGCACACTGAAAAGACGGGGCCAATGTAAAACTGTTTCCATTCATTCTGCAACTCCCTGTTACAGAGCATAGGAGAATCAGCCCTGCTCAACACAATGCCCACCTTGTGTTTTATGCACTGTTGGAAAGGAGCAGGACTCGCTTAACTGCCATTCTGAGACGCACACAGGAAAAACATCGCCACTGCTTGTTTTCGTCACTCTATGTAGCCACCAGGTTAGTACCGGGACATAGGAATAAGTGGTGGGAGCCATTGTTGCTGTCCACGGAAAAGATGTTGAAATGTCAGGCTGCCTCTGCGGTGATATTTTGAATATGGGACAAAAGGGATGGCTTTACTGGTTGGAAGTACTCAAGGTCAGAATGTGCAGGAAACTGAGAGTAAATCACACATTTCCCAGTTCGTTCTCCTAAAACAGTTGAGGATTTCTGAAGAGGTCACACAGAGCCCTGGACTATACCTCACTTACCCCTTGTTGTGTGTATAATGGCAATGAAAATTCATGTGACAGAAATAACTCCTGTCTTCAAATCAGACAGCTTCAGTCTTCAAGGAAGGAAAATCACGTCCCCAAATCAGCCAAGTGAAACAGTCTCCACTCCTATAGCAACAGGAGAATTTCTGTGTGCCCCAACTTTTATTTTACAAGTTTGAATTACCCAGAAGCTTCAAAAACCCTCTTCCCTTAGAAAGGCTGGCTTCACATAACATGATGTACGATGCTCTGCATGCAGTTTTAAATGGTATGCGCATTTTATCCATGGCCAGCAGATAGTAAAGATTCATTGATCCAAAGCCCTTATTTGACTGACACAGCAAGCCTCAGCCACAGAAAGTGATGGCATTTCTGGAGACCTGGCTACCAATGTCCGCACATCTAAACTATGTTGCCATTTGAAGTAAAATCGTCCCCACACACATCACCTTTTATGGAGTGGACATTTAGTTTGATGAAGTTACATTGCAGTGATTCAAGGAATCAGTCTAACATGGCCTAGATAAGAGCATTGGGCAAGCAAAAGTGAATGTTGAATGAGACTTCACTGTTTCAACACACACACTCACACAGTCACACACACACACTGGGGGGTTGGCGTAAGTCCCAAAGACTGCCTGCTTTTCAGATGAAGACAGTAACTCCCACATCAATGAGGAGGGATGAAGGGCCACGCAGGGACACGGCCGGTGGTCCATCCCTCCCTGCCTAGCAAGCAGCAGACTTTCAGCAGAAAGCCCTTGCTGTGAGTCGTTTCTGGGGATGTTTGGTTGGCATAGACGCGTCATCTTGGAAAGAGTTTGTATAAATATTTCCCCAGCAGCCCTGGTTGCAGGATGGAAAGTGGTCTGATATGCTGTCCTCCCTGCCTTCTGAGAGAGCCACCCTCTCCTGACTTCTGTGTTCTGAGAAGGTTGACTAGAGAGTAAATCATTGTATCTAGGGAGAAAGGAGGGGAAATCTTAGAGGGAGGCCAGAATCTTGGAAAAGCCTGAGCTGTAGTATGAGTCCCCAGAGGTGTGGGTTCCAGTTGATAATGCTGTCCCCACAGTCCTAGTCAGGACAGGCAGAGGCTGCAATCTCCCCTTTGGGATACTGGCCTAAGGGTATTGAGATAACTGCAGAACAGACACAGGCTGGGAGACTGAACTGGATTAGGTTTCAATGGGGAAGGTATTTTACAGATTCTGAAACAATGTAGCAAATATCTAGACAGACATTTTCCTGATTCCAGTGTTTCCTTTATCAGCATATATCTAAGATACTTATTGCACCACTATATGTGGAAATACAATAAAGACAGATTGATAAAATAATTCTGGGATCAGTTCTGCAGGAAAGCTGTCTGGATCTAACCAGGCAGAGCACCCTGTTCAGGGGGTTCTTTATACATTCACCCACAGCAGTGTTTTCAAGTGTGCTGACGCCAGGCACTGTGCTATCTACTGGTTTAACCTGAACACCGAATACTAGGCTTACAAATGGTAAGGATGACAGGAAGAACGGCTCCGCTGCCACTCTGTGTAAACACGTTAGGATTATTCTGTCTTTGACCAATGAACTGAGGCTCAAAGTGTTTATGATTTTTTTTTCCTGTAGAAGCAGCAAGTTGCTGGGCTGAGGTCTATTTCAGCCTGAATCATGTGCTTATTTTTTTTTCCTCTCCTCCACTCTCAGGAATAATAACCTCTCCACTTTACTCTTGAGATCTGAATCTTAAAGATTCCGGAAGGAATACTGTAGAATTTGCCATCTTGGTAAATCCTTAACCCCACCTTGGTTAGTTTTTTGTTGTTGTTGTTGTTTTAGTTTTTTTCTTTTTCTTTTCTTTTTTTTTTTTTCCTGTAGAGATTGCCATAGCCAGGTGAAGCCTGAGCCTGTCCAAGATCTTTCTCTAAAATCTGTGGCTGTTGTTACCTCTGGTAGAATCCCTTTCAGGAAGGGGTTTTTCTGCCTAGGGGGACAGCGGTGCTATTCATCACTGCTGGAGGCCTGAATCCGGGGCTGGGGGCCCATACGTGGAGATGGGAGGGGCCAGGGGGCGGCCCCCTTGTGACCAGCCCTGAGGAGAGGTCAGAGAGAAGACTGGCAGAGGAGCGCCTGGACAGCAGCAGCAGCTGACTTTCTAGATCAAGCGCCTTGGGGCCTCAGGTAACAACCCAGACCTTTTTACAAATCGGCGGGCTGGGGAAGCTGCCGAGGTTGGAGGAGGGAGCAGGCACTTTGGGGGTCGCGCACTGTGGATGGGGGTGGTCATGCGTGAAGGGAGTCTGAATTCTAGGGGAAACCCTAGGAAATGAGAGGACAGGAGCAAGAAATGGGGTGTGAGGGCACAGGCACGAAAGAGCAAGAGAGGGCGCTAGAGCGTGGCTTACAGCAAGTGCGCTTAGGAGTAAAGGCTGAAGCATAGGTAAGAAAGGAGCCCGGGGACACTTTCTTCTACTGAGTCAGTTTTTCAAAAGATAACCTCCTTTCAGCCATATTTAACATACATTGTTGACTCAAGGGTTTTAAAGATGCAAGGAAAGAATATAGGGAAAGGTGCACCAAAGCGAGGTTGCACAGAGCGCCGAAAAAGACAGAGGGTTATGCCTTTTATAAAGAGTTGCCATCCTTTCCACCCTAAAGCTCAGGCCAGTCCCCCTTCCCCCTCCCCCGTACCCGCAGTTCTGGCGGCCTTTGGAGCAGGTAGCCGCGGGCTCGGCACGCCACGCGAGTCCCGGTGCAGGGGCGGAGCCGCGGCCGCCCGCGGGGCTCGCAGCAGGGGGAGGGGCTGAAGCTAACGGCGCCGCGGCCATGACGCCGGGCTGGCCGTCCACACGAGTTCCTGTCTCCCTCCACCCACAATCAGAGCTCATTTCCAGACGCGTTTCTTCCCAGGCTTGGGAGTGAGCCGATGGCCCACGTTCGAGAGGCGTCCCGGTCCTCCCGCTCCGTCGCCAGTTGGAGTTCGGGAGCAGGTCGAGGAGCCTGTTTGGAGCAGGAGGCAGAGAAAGCAGCGAGAATGGAGCAGACGATGCGGGGTACACAGGGAGCCCAGGAGATGAAGCCGGAGCCGTGGCCGGAGCCCAAGCCCTTGTCGGAGAACTTAACAAGGAGGGGCAGTGGCAGCGAGGAGAAGGTGCTCCCTTCCAGCCAGGCTGCTTGTCACACCAGCTCGGTTTGCCCGCGCCGCAAGCCCCGCCCTCGGCCCCAGCCCAGGTCCCGCTCCCGGGGAGGGCGTGGGCTCAAGGCCCCACCCCCGCCTCCCGCCAAACCTCCGCCTCCCCTGCCAGCGCCGCCACCTCCACCCCCGCCCCCGATGCGGTCAGTGGCCTGGCGCAAATCCAGGCGTAGATCCAGGCCCAGACCTAGACCCCAAACACGCAAAACCTGCTCTAATGGCCAAGGATGCTCTGGGGATCCAGAGGGCGCAGAGAACAGGTTGCTGGAGGTGGGGTCTGATAAGGGTCCCACAGGCTGCCCACACATAGAAAGCTTAAAAGTAGCTAAAAACTGGCGGAAGAACCTGCGAATGATCTATCAGCGTTTCATTTGGAGCGGGACACCGGAGACTAGAAAACGTAAGGCAAAGTCCTGCATATGTCGTGTGTGTAACACCCATAAGAACAGACTTCACTCCTGTCTCTCCTGCGTGTATTTTGGGTGCTTTACTGAGAAGCATATCCATATTCACGCAGAGACAAAGCAACACAATTTAGCAGTCGACCTCTATCATGGCGTTATATATTGTTTTATGTGTAAGGATTATGTATATGACAATGACATAGAGCAGATTGCCAAAGAAACAAAGGAGAAAATTCTGGGACTGCTAACTTCCACTTCGGTAGATGTTTCCTCTCAACAGTGTATGACCTTGGAGGCTGAAGAAAATCAATCAACCTGTGAGTCGAAAGAACAGGAGACCACACTGGTAAAACCCAAGAAAAAGAGGAGGAAAAAGACAGAATATTATACCGTAGGCCTCAGAGGGTTAATTAATCTTGGGAACACTTGCTTTATGAACTGTATTGTCCAGGCGCTTACCCATACTCCACTACTGAAAGATTTCTTCCTTTCTGATAAGCACAAGTGTACAATGACAAGTCCCAGCTTATGCTTGGTCTGTGAAATGTGTTCGCTTTTTCAAGCGATGTACTCGGGGAGCCAAAGTCCTCATATTCCGTATAAATTGCTGCACCTGATTTGGATTCACGCTGAACATCTAGCTGGGTACAGACAGCAGGATGCCCATGAGTTTCTTATTGCAATATTAGACGTGCTGCATAGACACAGCAAAGATGATAGCATCGAGCAGGAAGGTAACGCCAACTGCTGTAATTGCATCATAGACCAAATCTTTACAGGTGGCTTGCAGTCAGATTTGACATGTCAAGTTTGTCATGGTGTCTCTACAACTATCGACCCATGTTGGGACATCAGTTTGGATTTGCCTGGCTCTTATACCTCAGACAGGGCTAGTAGCACGGTGAGTAGGAATGGCCCCAAACCAGGAGTGCCCTCACTTACAGATTGCCTACAGTGGTTTACACGGCCAGAGGACCTGGGAAGCGGTGCCAAAATCAAATGCAGCCACTGCCAAAGCTACCAGGAATCTACCAAACAGCTTACCATGAAGAAATTACCAATCGTGGCCTGTTTTCATCTGAAACGATTTGAACATTTAGGCAAACAGAGACGCAAGATTAATACTTTTATCTCATTTCCTTTGGAGCTGGATATGACACCCTTTTTGGCTTCTACTAAAGAAAGCATAATGAAAGGCCAGCCACTAACAGACTGTGTGCCCAGTGAGAATAAGTATTCTTTGTTTGCAGTGATTAACCACCATGGAACGTTGGAAAGTGGCCATTATACCAGCTTCATACGTCAGCAGAAAGACCAGTGGTTTAGCTGTAATGATGCCGTTGTCACCAAGGCCACAATGGAAGAGTTACTCTATAGTGAAGGGTATTTACTGTTCTATCACAGGCAGGATATAGAGAAAGAATAACCTCATCCAGAATGCTTTTCAGAAAAACTAAGAGCAAGGATCCTGAAGTGATACAAAAGCCTACCTGGAATGGACAATTGAAATGCTTTCACAACAACAAGCACCTCTAAAAGAAACACACAAATCTACCTGGAGTAGACAGTGACCATAACACCTATATGACAAGTGACACTTGGCGTAAAGGAACTATTTTACCCTGTTCCATAGGTCTATGGAAAGGAACCGTTGACCAGTGACCATTTCGCCTTAAGAACTGGGAGGAGGGGAGGAAAGGTTGAAAGGGGTCACAAAGCATATTAAATGAAGTCTCGAGGTGGAGGGAGGTGCAGATAATCTGAAATTTTTATGTGCTTCTTGTTTCTTCAAAGATAAAGTGTTAAGTGTGGGGGTGTCTTTTAGAAAAGGGGTTTTTAATTGACTGTAGTTCCAGTTATGAGTGCACAAATAGTCTGAAAAACCAAATATTTTAAAGAAAAACTTTAAAGCTTTAAAAAAGAAACGTTAAAAACACCTTTGAGAGTTTTAAGAGAACATTTTAAATGTCAAATTTTTAAGTTAAGTATTTTAGAAGAAATATTTTTAAATGTTTTTAATTTAAAATGATTCCAAATTGTTAGTATGTGAAAATAGAGTATTTAGAAATTCTTACAATTTAAGATGAAATATGAAAACTTATAAGGTAGTTGTTGAAACACTTTAATTTAAAAATAGTAAAAAATCTTTTTAAAAACTCAATGTTTAAAGTGAAAAATGCATAGATTCTAAAAATGTAAAGCATAAAATATATGCATTGGAAAACCAAAATTTACAGAAGTATGCCTATAATAGTTTCAAAATGTCAAAATATAGAATGAAATGAAATTTTAAGTTAAAAACAGATAAAGTGATTTAAAACAAGAAAGTTTAGAACAATTCAAGGAAACAGAAATTTGGTTTTAAAGATTTCAAAAAGTAAGCATTTCAAATATTAAGAGAGAACCTTATATAAATTCAACTACAGAGATTTCATTATAGAAACAAATTTTAAGTATAAAAAGAATATTCGCAAACGAATTGACAACTGAAAGAGCATGTAAATAAGAATGTACTTGAAAGTTGAAAATTTTATTTTATACTTAAGTATATTGAAATATAGATGGATATAAAAGATATAAATGAAAGAGTAATGATAAGACAAAAATGGTTTGTGAACATATGTATTTTTTTAGGTTTTTGTCAATGCAGAATTAACTATATTGGAAAAAGTGATGACATCAAGATTTTTCCCATTTAGAACTCATTATTCATATACATATACATCCTTAGCTTCTGAAAGGGGGCTTTTAGTAATTTTGTGGCTTAGAAAAATTAGATCATAACTGTGAAGTTCTGGCTTTTGATGTTTCAGCCCCATGCTCTGACTGAGAAAGTGGCAGGGACCCATGTCTGAGAAACGCCTACCCTCTCTGCTTCCAGTCTTTTGCCTCATGGGGAAACATGATCTTTAATTTCTACAGTAGAACTATGGCTTTGTGTTTGAGCAGCCCTGCTAACTCCTTCTCCCTCGTCACACCCACGCCATCCCCATTCCTGATTTCCTGAGTCCCTCACTTGCCTAGCCTCACCTAGATCAATATAACCCCAGCCTGCAAGGATTCTTTCTTATACACCTGGGGACATCATTCCTTCGAGACCAACTCACAGATGACTTCTCTGGAGCCTTCCCTGGATCCCCTATGCAGGCATAGATTAGATACTCGCCCCCATCTCTCCTATTGTGCCTCCAAAGTACTTTGTCTACACCTCGATGAATAGTACTTCTTCAACTGTGATTCTACTGTAGCCTTGTGATTGTCTGCCTCTCTGCACCAGGTCCTGCGAGCAGAGAGACAAGCCTTATTCACTTTTGTGTTAATAAATACTTGTTGAATGCAAAAGTGAGTTTCATTATTTTCTCTGTTTCCCCTGTTATGGATGTATTTTCACACGTTGACTCATTCACCGACCTCTCATTAAGTGCCCAGTGCTGTAATACAATATGATGAAGGTTCTAGCTTCCCCCCAGAGATGGTATATGAAATGCTCCTTAGCTTTTGGGGAATTGCTTAACTAGGTTATACCCACTAGGGGACTAGTCAGGAGTGTGGAAGGAGAGCCAGGAATAATAGAGGGGAAAGCACACAGCCATGGAAGACTGGATGGACAGTGGGGACCAGCAGCTGCAGGAGAAGCTGAGCTCTGTGGTATGTATATGACAATGACCCCATCACAGTTTCCCTCAGGTTCTCAGAGTGTGTGTAATTATGTTATACTTAAGTCCCCAATGAGGCAGTGTGCCTCACCACTCCCCTGCAGTGTTGTGTATCACCCTCTGTGTCGTAACTGGGTAGCAGAAAAGTGAGGTCTGGTGGCTGTAGTTTGTCCAGTTAGCACTTTGGTTCTTCCACTATTCTTTGTGGTCTAGAGGAGGGGATGAATCACTTTGCCCTGTCTCTCCCTGTGCATAGCCCACCCATCACTCAGCATAGGCCATGTTAGCTTGCAGTCTTCCCAGACCCTTCACACAGGAGCAAAGCTGTTTGGTTCCTAGTAGTTGGGAAGCAAAGTGAAAAGCAGCCCAATATCTCCTTTAAGGATATGCCCCAGTGGTATAATGTCCTACACCTCACCTCCTAAAGGTTTCACAACTTCCCAGCGACTACAGACTAGTGGCCAATGACTTTAACATGCTTGTACTTTGGGGGTGGTGGTAACCTCCAAACCACAGCAATCTGTTAGCAGTTACTACCTTAAGGTAATGTGGCAACTAGCAAGAATCCTAATGTCATTTCCAGCATGAAGATACTTTGGCCTGTGTCTTAGGCTACTTGTTCTGTTGTAATAAGATACCTAGGCCTGAGCAATTTTAAAAAACAGAACTTTGTTCTCACAGTTCTAGAGGTTGGAAAATTCAAGAACAAGGTGTCATTAGGGTTGGTGTCTGGGTGAGGGCTCTGCTTTTTATCGTGATGGCATCTTGGTAACTTTTTCCAAAGACGAGAACATGCTGTTCTCAATTGGTGTACAGGGCAAGAAAGCCAATGAGGACCGAGCAGAGCCCCAGCCAGTCTTTTTGTAAGAGCACTAATTCACACGGGATAGCTGAGCATTTTGACTTATTCTCCAAAGGACCCTTTTCCTTAATACTGTTGAATTGATGATTAATTTTCAATGTTTGAATTTTTTGAGATGCAGACAACAGCAGTCCTCAAGCTACGTACTGTCCGTATAAAGTGTCAAGAAAGGTCATTGCCCACCACATGGTTCTAATTGCCACAGCCAACAGGAGAGGTGGAAGACTTACTGGTTTAAACGAGCATCTTTAATTTCTGTGAACACAACCAAAGATCTAGTTCCAGACGCATTGTGAAGGAGCCCCAAACCATGCCATGCTCTCTTGAATGGTTGCCACTCGGTTATATTAGTTTGTTTTCTCCTAGAACAGCAGTTTTCAATCTGTAGGTTGCGACCCCTTTGGAGGTTGAACAACCCTTTAACAGCGGTCCCATATCAGATAGTCTGCATATCAGATCTTTACATTATGATTCACAACCGTAGCAAAACTTCAGTTATGAAGTACTAGCAGTGAATATAAATTTGTGACTGGGGGTCACCACATGAGGAACTGTGTTAAAGAGTCGCAGCATTAGGAAGGTTGAGAACATTGCCATAGTCTTCCCCACAATTTAGGTTTTCTTTTTTTAAAGAATGACTGACAGGACAGAAGCCCCATGCTTTGGGACTTGGGACTTGGACCTTTGAACATTTGAGGGATTTAGTCCTTAGGTGTGGAACTTCTGCATCAGAAAGCAGAAGAGCACACATCCAACGCTGCAGAAAGATAAGTAGAGGAAGGAGTGAAGCCACTGTTGGGTGCCCTGGAGGATTCTGAAGAGGGGAGAGAAAGGGGCAGAGGCAGAGGGAAAAGGGAAAAGAGAGAGGAAAAAGAAAGGAAACTGCCTTGCAATTGATGGTTAAATGTATGGGTAGGTGGCAAAAGGTTTTGTGTAGATCACTGGTGGCCAGGAGGCACCTCCTATTGCCACTGAAACTACTCCCTGCATTGGGTTTTTCTTTATTAGCAAAAAATTGGGGGAATATAAGGACATTCCCATGGTCATGGAAGTCCCATTGGTGCCACCTCAATTGAAAATTACCCAGTTACTCCCCATATATACTAGTGTGAGTCACTCAGCCATTGGTGATTCTTATGTTCACCTGGCAGTAGAGCCCAGAGACATTGCACTAGAGAGAGGAAACAGATTCTGCATCCACAGAACCCATGCACAATAGCTGGGTCTAGACAGCCTCCATGGATCTTGCCTGAGACTGGACCCCAGTACTTCCTCCTCATGTCTTACATGGAGCAGCCTTTGGCAGCTCAGGGAAGTTTACATAGAGCCACTCACAAAGGAGAGTGGTCACAAGAAACCTCTAAATCACAGTCACACAGGCGTTACTGCAGGAAGAGTGATTCGAATTATAGAATAAATTCTGAATGGAAATGTGCTTTTTTTCTGTTCAATGTAAGAATATTTATTTCCTTAGCCATTGCTAATAAAAGCATCTTTCATTTCAGAGTTAGCAAATATAAAAGGAAATTAAGATTCGACTGAATCTTATTTGTCATTGGCCAGTTGTACAACATGTAGCTTGGGGTCCTCATCCTTCAGGGACTAACATTCTTCTGAAAAGAGATTTATTTTTGTTATTTTGAGAGAGAGAGAGAGAGAGAGAGAGAGAGAGAGAGAGAGAGAGAGAGACTGTGTGTGTATGTGTGTGTATGTGTTTGTACACATTTGAGTACAGTTTGTACACATTTGAGTACATATATATATATATATATATATATGAATATATATATTCGTATATTGAGCCTTTTATCCGGCCACTGCTTTAATCCTTCATGCAAGCTCAAGTAGGCACAACAGGGTTTATGAGTACAGTCAGAACAATAGGAATGCTAGGTGTTTGTTAATTTGCCATAATTTAGAGTTATCTTGAAAGAGAAAACCCCAGCTGAAAAAATGTGAAGTCAGTAGGAGAATTTTCGTGATGAATAATTGATGTAGGAGAATCCAGCTCACTGTGGACAGAGCCATTCCTGGGCAGATGGTCCTGGGGTATAACAACAAACTGAGCAAGCCAAGGGGTACAAGAGGCTAAAAAACAGCATTTATCTATGGTATTTGCTTCAGCGCCTCTTTCTAGGTTATGCCTTTGAGTTCCTGCTCTGAATTCACTCAGGGAGAGAGAGTGACCCTTGAGCTGTAAGCAGACACAAAGCCTTCCTCCCTTGGTTGTTTTTAGTATGGTATTTTATCACAGTAATAGAAACCCCAACTAAGACACTAGGCCCCCAGGGTCATTTATCCACCACATAGAGAAAATGCACTTTTACAATGCCAGGGACTGGAAATACAAAACAAAATCCCTATCCACACAGCAAATTGGTCATGGAACTTGAGAGGGCATCAAGAAACCCACAGTAAAATAACCTAAAGATGAATGTTAGGTAATAAGTGGAGAAGGACCAGTTGTAATCGATGACTCAGTGTGTAGAAGATGTGATTGCCACACTGTTTTACAAATGTTGGCAAGCAACTATTTGAAAGAAAATGAATCTGAATTTGGCCCACAATATGTCACAATATATCACCAGAAGACAAATGTTGTTTTATGGATCTATATATGAAAACCATAGGCAGGCACATTGCATAAGATTTACAAAATTACACAAACAGGTCTGGGGGCTTGGATGGTTTAGGACTTCTGGAGATCTCTGATTGCACTGATTTCACCAAGCAAACTGCATATGAATGGCCACTTGCAGGCAAAATGAATCCTGGCCAGAGCTAAGTATTTATCTAACAATTTTATCTGAGAAATACCTTCCCCATTGAAACCTAACCCAGTTCAGTCTCCCAGCCTGGGTCTGTTCTGCAGTTATCTCAATACCCTTAGGCAGTATCCCAAAGGGGAGATTGCAGCCTCTGCCTGTCCTGACTAGGACTGTGGGGACAGCATTATCAACTGGAACCCACACCTCTGGGGACTCATACTACAGCTCAGGCTTTTCCAAGATTCTGGCCTCCCTCTAAGATTTCCCCTCCTTTCTCCCTAGATACAATGATTTACTCTCTAGTCAGCCTTCTCAGAACACAGAAGTCAGGAGAGGGTGGCTCTCTCAGAAGACAGGGAGGACAGCATATCAGACCACTTTCCATCCTGCAACCAGGGCTGCTGGGGAAATATTTATACAAACTCTTTCCAAGATGACGCGTCTATGCCAACCAAACATCCCCAGAAACGACTCACAGCAAGGGCTTTCTGCTGAAAGTCTGCTGCTTGCTAGGCAGGGAGGGATGGACCACCGGCCGTGTCCCTGCGTGGCCCTTCATCCCTCCTCATTGATGTGGGAGTCACCTAAGGCCTGAGGGGTAGATCCTAGATGGGTCTAAGAGGGGGCTAAATTCAAAGACAGTTTCAAATCCAGAGTTAACAAAAACAAAAACAAAATAACAACAAAAAACAAACAAAGCCACGGTTCAGTAAAATGGTGAGGGAGCCCAAAGAGACACAGGAAGCCCACTTACTAAAAAGAATTGCTCTCTGTATTCAAGTGATGTGAATGTCCCATACAAAAGGTGCACAATGTGAAAAGTGACAGTCACATTCTGTTATGTCTATGGTTCAAACAAGCAAAATTTGATGATGGTCAACAATTGAAATTCAAGGTGATCATATTTGTGGAATAATAAAAAATACAAAATGTCTTCATCTGAAAAAGAGGCTGCCTTTGGAACTTATCCCAACCTCTGCAGTGCGTGTGTGACTCTGAGTCTGTATGTCTGTGTGAATGTGTACATGTGTGTTAAAGTATAGCACAGCCAATCACCTTACCCTGAGATGTATATTATGCTATATATAATTTGCTTGTTCTTCAAAGGCAATTGAAAACAGTGGCGTGATTGAAATGAAAAGCTCTCAATTAAAGATTAGGGAAACAATCTTTCCTTCCCTCTTGGTGGCTTCTCTGCTGTTGATGGTGGCTTCCTCTATCTGCTAGCATCTATGATTGGAAGAAAGCCTAGAAACTTGTCCTCAGGATATTTATAGACCTGAGCCCCCACCTTGCTCCTCACTAGTCCAAGAATTTGACTGTTTTTAAATTTTTTGAAACTTTATTATGGAAATTTTGAAACACATGAAAGCAGAAAGTGTGCTACAATGTAATCAGTGCACTCCATGTACCCATTAAGCTCAAGAGTCATCAGCTTCAACAATCATTAACTTTTTTCAAATCCTGTTTCATCTTTCCTCCATCATCATCCCCGCCTCCTGGGCCCTGCTGAGGAGCCAAGTACACACATCAAGTCCTTTCCTCCAGGAATAAACAGATAAGGACATTTTAAACATACCCTCCAAACCATAGTATAGTCAAGACGATGAACAGGAGTGACCCAACAGCACCCACAGTCCAGTCCTCTCTCTAGTCCCCGGTTGTCCCAGGGAAGGTTTTCAGGGGTTGTGGAGGTCCGTGCCTATTCCTGTGCTTGCTCTGTCTGTGAGAGCCACATCACATGCATTCCTTTGTTGGGAGAGAGATGAGCTGTTGTGTGGACTGAAGGAAATCGCACAGAATCTTGGTTTAGATGGACACGTGGGGGATGAGAGGAGTTAAGGACACCCTGTCTCTTGAGCCCCTGGTTGACCCTGGACGCTTCTGGAAGACCACTTCTTCTCCTGTCTACTCTAAAGTGTGTCTTTCCTGTGCTGCCTTAGTCAGCCTGTTTTCAGTAGGTGAGCAAATAGAAACAAAGGGGCTTAGTAGGGCCCACGTGCCTTCTACTGCCATGTGGTATGGTTCTGCCTTCCCCAGTGAATGCTTCTCTGTCAGAGGACATTTCTCTGGAAAGCACAAACAGCTCTAAGGACTCGGAGTTGATTACTTCCTTCTGAACCTTCAGAGTATCAGGACTGTGATAAATCCCAGCAGGATCACTAGGGAACTTTGCTTGTCCCTGACCTGAGAGTAAATATTTTGAATGGGATGTGGGGATGAGGGGATGGGCAAGGAATTTTTAAGAAATCATTTATTTAATAAAAAACTGTCTTTTCTAATTTTACATACCAATCCCAGTTTCAACTCCCTCCCCCTCCTCCTGCTCCCTCTGCCTTCCTCGCATTGCCCTCCCCCCACCTCAGAGAAGGTAAGGCTTCCTATGGGGAGACAACAAAATCTAGCACATTGCTTTGAGGCAAGACCAAGGCCCTCTCCCAGTATATCTAGGCTGAGCAAGGTATCCCTCCAAAGAGAATGGGCTCCAAAACTCCAACTCAAGCACTAGGAATAAATCCTAGTACCATTACCAGTGACCCCACAGTCTGCCCCAGGCAAACAACTGTCACACAACTTCAGAGGGCCTAGTTTGGTCCTATGCAGGTTCCCTGCGTGAGGACCTTGAACTCCTTTATAGGAACGAAAAAGGCAGCTTGAATCTCACTTGAAAATTCCACAAATCTACTGTATATTGCCCCAGTGCTCTACAGGTCAGAGGTTATTGGGGAGTCACAGGAGACCTTGACCAGTTGAGGGAAGTTGAAGCAGGATGCAGAACAAAGAGAGGGAGCACACAGAGAGATTTGGTTAGGTCACCTCACACTGCCTTTCTGAAAACGTTGTAAGTAAAAGTGTGGGAAGGTTGGCAGGAGTAGGGCTGTAATTCCCAAGAATGAGCCCTGTGAATTGATGCAAAAATGATAATATACTGAAGTCTAGATGAAGAGATGCCACATGAACTCATTTTGAGGTTTTGAACCTCAAAACCACATTCAAGTCCCATGTCCTCTGTTAGGAGAGATTAGCTCCTCTGAGAGGAACTCTAGCCCAGTTGCTAGAGACCTTGCCTTGCATGTTGTAAATACGGGGTGGTGGCAAATGCCTATAATCCAAGCTCAGGGGAAGCAGAGGCAGAAAGATCAGAATTTTGGCTGCATAGTGACTTCAAGGCCAATTTGGGCTTCTTGAAACACTCCCATCGCCCCGTCCAAACAACCACAGCCACAACAACCACTAAAAAAGCATTCTCCTAGTTTGTCAGTTTCTCATGACAGGGTTCATGGGTTATCTGAGAGTTTTGGTGAGCACAGGCCAGTCACTTCGATTAATTGGAAGGGAGTTTGGTCAGCTCAGTTTACAAATGGGATGGACAGACATTCAGGGAGGTCAGCACAAAGCCATGGGGTAATGAATGGAAGAGCAATTATCGAAAGTCTAACATTATTATTTGATATAACACCCGTTCAAAGAACACAGGAACATGTGTGTGTGTGTGTGTGTGTGCATCATGATGGGGATTATATATGAAGACAGTGTGATAGGTATACACTGGACAATCTAAAAAGTACTTCTGCCTCAGCTATAGTCATGCTTCCAAATCCACTTTGCTGGTGTGTCCATTTCTCCCTAGTGTCCTAAGAACGGCTCGCAAGTGGAGTTAGTGGAAGAAAACACTGGATCTGTGTTCTGTCACTGTGGTAGGAGTGGGTGTCTACTAGGAAGGTGTTGGCAGGACTGTGATTCCTCCAACACCCCTAGAGAGACAGCCCCTGTGTTCTAGCAGTCATCCTTAGTGCTCTGGGACTGGAAGGTGGTTTTCCCTGAGATCAGTGTGTGTTTTACAGTGTACTTCCCTGCTTTGATTTCTCTGTCATTGTGTGCCCACCATGCTGTCAATAAAGAAACCAGTCATGTGGACTTTGGGGCATGCACTAATGCTGGATGGCCTTTCTTTACTAATGATACCTATGTAGGTTTGAAGATTGAAACACTAAATTTGAAGGTTGAGTACCATTCCTTCCACAGACAACTTCTGATGAAAGTGATGAGGGCCTGTTGTTACGGCAAATTTCAGCCTGGGCACTCACATTGTCTACAGAGGGAAGAAACCATGTAAATAGACTATAGAATTGATACAGTTACTTCAAATTTAGGGGTCAAAGTGGAAGGGCCTGAAGGTTGTTTGCCCATGTATCTGATCCCCTCTCATTCCCACTGGAATGTAAACTTGAAAGCAAGAGTCAGGATAGAGAATGAACATGTGTCTTCATATTTGTGCACTTGCAAATAAAAGAATGAGCAGTGGGCTTCAATCCCTTTCTGGGTGCCAACTGTTGTTGAAGTTGTAGTGTCCATAACACTCTAGTATTTGAGAGTTCAATTAAATGCTGGCCTCCACAGGTTGATCATTGGAGAACACAGAGCACCTTACCCTGTAAGTGCTTATGAGCCAGGAGCAACTTGGGCTGCTAGGAAACCCACACCATCCCATCTCCACCGCAGCTTCATGAACACTTGATTGACTTAATGCTCATTTGATTTTTTAGTCATTCATTCATTTATTTTGCCATTGAGTGCAGTTCGTGCTGGCCATATGCTCCGAGGCTTGGGGTCATCCACTGGGTCACTGAGAGCTTCCAAATGCCACATTCCAAAGAAAACCAACTCTCCCTTCCCCCAACAGCAATCAACTGCCAATTGCTGCTGGTCTAGGGACGGAGCCCCTCCCCTCCACACTGGAATTCTTAACTGGTTGATCTTGTGCTGGTTCCTTGTAGGTGGACAAAGGCCAAGTTCTTTCCAGGGGACTACCCTTCAAAGCCGTCCTGCCTATGCTCAGGCTCAATCTGCTTTCTGGGCCCTCTTCTGGGATGTGTCCTGAGCCTTGGGGGTTTAGTCAGGTGGTGGGGGCTGCACGGTTTCTGTAGGGGTCCCCTCTGGTGTAACTGAGCACTCACAGTCTCTTATTGTCAACACTTTGAAGAGTGATGAGTCCACGCATCAAGCAGTACCATTGCAGCAGTGTGGAGAGCAGCACACACATGGGGATGCATGCATGTTTATTCATAGTGGACAGGGTTATAACTCCGTGGTTTGAAAACATCAATAGGTTCTCCCTTAAGGCCTAAGCTTTCCTGGCCTATGGTTCTGGATCTAGTTTACACCCAGTCCCAGGCCTGATTTCCTCCTTTGGAGCAGGCCGAGAACCCAATCAAGAGTGCAGTCAGTTCCTACATAAAGGATGTAACCACTGTTGCACCAGTTGGAACCTTGGCCTAGCAGGTCACCTAGTTGGAGGCAGGGTGCAGTGCTGGGGCAGACTACTGATGCCTTCTTACACCCACTGCAGCCTCCCAAGCAACCTGCACAGCGCCTCTTGCTTCTGTGTGAGCTATCCAGAAGGGAGAGAATCCTTTCCAATTCAAGATTGATTGTTCTGTGTCCTGCAAACAATATGTGAGACAGATTCAGCAACAGAAGCTTAACCATCTAGTTAAGAGGGGCAACCAAGATCAATGGCAATACCTTGTGCTGCTGTGAAGCTGTCTATCCTAAAGAGTGCGGTTACTGTCCAGACTAGAGTTAATATGTCTGTGATTTTGTTTAAAATCTATCTTTATATGTGAGTGTGGGCATGTGTGTAGTCTCCTGGTGCTTATATGCTTCTGTTCTGATGCATGACAGGAAATGGCATATAAGAAAGGCTCCCAAAAGTTAAATTTTTATATCAGCTCAAATTCTTCTCAGTTCCTAGACTAAGTGAATTATTTAAGCATAAATAAATCTTTATTGTATGTATATAAGGAAGAATTCCTACAAAGATACTATCTGTGTACCCATTGTCTCCATTCCGGTTGCCACAAGGTGGTTCAGCAAGTCACTCTTATTACTTGGGATGTAAACTGCTTCTCAGGACAAAAGAGCTCCTGAAGGCATGTACAGGAAACTCTCCTCTAGATGGTTGACTGTTTTCTCAGGATTGATCTGGGTAGGCTCTGCTGTTCCCCAAAATTCAAATGATCAAAAATACAAGACAGTGATTTGTCTCTGTGCTTTCAGCTTCCTTTGAGTAATAAATATGCTTAGCTACAGAGGCAAGCAGACAACCAAAGAATAGGATGCACACAATGGGAGTAAAGGCAAGGACTGTATCCTGTCTCCATTGCATGGGAGCTCAGGAGAAAGGACAATCCCTTAAAATGCAATGACTTTCCTCATGCTTGTTATGACAGAGCCTACATCCTTAACACGTTGGTTCATTTCAGTTTGTTGCTCAGGAAAATTGCTAACAGTTCTGTGTAGCAGGCATTAGCATTGATTCATCTTGAAGGTAATGGAATATCACGGAGGCCTACGTGAAGAAGTGTTCAAGACACTCTGAGCTTCTCCTGCACACTATCATGTAGGCTGTAGAAAGACTTCTCGGTCTGGCTGTTTCCCAACCACGTGGTACACCATCTAGCCCCCGGTGTCCTTTCTTTCACAGTGGCATCCTTTAGCCAGGTCCCCTCAGTGTAGGTTTCCACAGGATGATCCCTGTGGTGCTTAATGGTGGTGGGGCCATCAGTACTGAACAAGGTGAGGAAGAGAGGTTGAGAATAGTTGGTGTGAATCAAATCCATCCAGTTGGATATACAGGTGTCAGGAGAGTGGGCTGCTGCTATTTTCTGGGGTATGTGTGGGCCTGAGATAGCACCTGCCCCTTGACCAGTCAACCTCTTCCTGAGGACCACACTGTGTGAACAAAGCGCTCATTCTCCCTGTGCACAAGAGCTCACACACTGTTTACCCACAGTATGCGCTGAACACTCTCTCTAGTGGGCAAGAATAGATGGGGTGCACAGTGTCCTGTCCACTTCCTCTCTACCTAGATAAATGACTCCTACCTTGCATATTGCTCTCCTCTTTGTTACCGTAGCACGCACAGCATACTCCTTGAGACTGTACACTCCTCTGCCTCGTTCTGGGGTGGAATACTGATGCTTGTTTTTCAAGATAACAGTGTCTATTTTCATTATGCAGGCCAGTCTCAAACTGGTCATGCAAGGAGGTGAGAGAGTGGCCATGTCTCTGACCCCTGGAGCTGTGTAGTTTGGGCACCAGGAAGTGTAGTCTTTGGTGTTGTCGTGTCTAAGCCAGTATATATGTGCCACGTCTCAGGGTAGCTGCTCCTGAGGAAGAGCAACTCTATTGTTCTGCTCATATTCCCACCCTCTCAGAGAAGGGATAGGCAGAGGTGAGAGGGAAGGAAAAGAGAGCAGAAGGGAGACAAGGCGTGGGAGGCAGGAAAGATAAGCAAAAGAGAGCAGGAGCAGGAAGAACACAGACACAGACACAGACACACGCCAACAGCAGCAGAGCGACAGTCAGTGTCCTGGAGGAGCCAGGTCACACCTGTCAGCCCTTGTGCCTCTCCACTGTGTGTTCCAGGCCGAAGCAAGGGGAAACAGCCCAGGCTTAGATTCCCAGTTTTGCTTTCTCTCTTCTGCTAAATCCAATCTTTTGTTAGTGAAAACAAACTCTTTTCACCTGTCTGTGTGATTCCATGTGCGTGTGTGTTGGTGTGTCTCTGTGTGTGTGTATTATGAACTAACACTGCAGTGTGATTTCCTGGGTGACTTGTGAGGAGGGTAGTAGCTGGAGGTGCAATATATCATTCGAGTCCCTTTGAGGGTCCTGCATGGCTCTGTGGTCCTTCCTGTCTCTTTGTAACAGAGACTGCATGTGTGTGCTCTCAGGCTCTGTCTCAAAGGCACCTGTGAGTTTTCAGATTTGTTTGCGGGCATCCTAGACCATGTGGTATGTTTCTACGGTGGGTGTATATGACAACTCATAATTTGATGGCCAATGTGCTCAGCATACCTGAATTTAGGTGACTTAGCACATGAGATTCTCAACAACCACCACCCCGGGACACACACAGACACACATAAGGAAATATGTTCTGATGATTCTGTACTTTCCAGTACCCCAGAATATGGGAAGTGGCTGTCTGTCGCTCTTGGAACATGTGTGCTTTTCTTTTAAGGAGCAGTTAATGTGTCCACGGTTGGCAAGGAAGACCAATTAGGGTGTGAGTTTTAGGTGGAAGTCAGCTTGCTTCTCTCACTTCGGGGCCCAGCACGCCTGAGAGCACTAGTCAGACATAGACCTGTGGAGAAGATCTCCTCTTGTGGGATCAAGAGAGACAGGAAAGCCAAGCTAGGGAGAGCACATAGTCAACTGTGAGTAGGGAGACAAGGTGCAGGGCAGGAAACCAAGGGCAGCCATGTCCAGTGCAAAAGCGAAACAGGTCCTCCACAAGCAGCTGGCTCCCTGGCTTAGTCAGTGCCTCAGGGCACACAGTGAGAGGCCAGACCTAGGTAATGGGTAACAGGCAGATGGGCTGCAGCCCAAATGTGGGGGAATGCCTGTGAGGAAGCAGGTGTTGTCACAGAGCAGAAAGGGAAAGAGTTTGGAGGAAAGGGGTGCCCTGCCAGGCTGGACTGTGTTCCACCTCGCTCATTTCTCAGCCTCATGATGAGGAATGGAGGATGGAATAAGTCCCTGTCTGTGGGGCAGAGACAGCAGTCAGCAGCTGGCAATGCTAAGATTGGCTCCAGGGGTCAACTCTGCGCAGATGAGCCTGTCTCTGCTGAGGGCCATAGAATCTTCTTCTGATTATCATTTGACTTATCTCTGGCCTTCCAGGACAGTCCCTAGAGGCAAAATAGTTCGTTTTCACCTGCAGAATCTGTGAAGGGAATCTATAATTCCCCAAGCTCAGGTGCAGAAATTAGTGCTGGAACAGCCCCAGGTAAGGACAGCTGGGTCAGCTCTGATAACTGCCCTCCATCCACCCCGAGAGCTATTTTCAGCAGCCTATTCATAGGGTCCATATGAGAAAAGAAGCATGTGGTATCCTTGGGTGATCACTGTGTGTGTCGTTCTTTGTGCGCGTGTGTGGGGGGGGGTATTTGTGTGATGATACTGTGTGTGTATGTGTGTGTGTGTATGTGTGTGTGTGTGTGTGTGTGTGTGTGTGTGTGTGTGAAGAGAGAGAGAGAGAGAGAGAGAGAGAGAGAGAGAGAGAGAGAGAGAGTTTGTGTGAGTGCAGGATATATCCCCAATGTATATCCATCTCAACTGCAGCAATTGACATGGCAACGTGTCTGAGCCACATAGCCTCCCTTTGATGATAGAGGCTCTTGTATATTGCTTCTCTTTGATCATTCACATGGACATTATCTGAAGTCAGGCTAACAGGGCTGTGATATTTCAAGTAACAACTGTGGTTCTTGTGAAATTGAGGGAAAGCCTGTGACAAAGCCAGATAATGTATAATGAGGAAACTGTGGGCACACCCTTCCTCATAGAAGACATTGTGGCTTTGGCAGTGTTTATTTAGAGGTTCCCATTCAATACACTCTGAGGAATGCTACCTTAAGCACTGTCTTTGGGATATGGTGGTGTGGAGAGCCTCTGGGGTTTATCCTCCTGAGGAAGAGCTAACTCCGTGAGCCTCTTCATCTCCATGAGAGGCTAAGCCAGGCTCTCTCAAGGATCTCTCAGATGATTCGTTGGATAGTTAGCACACACATACCACGCTTAGGGGCCTGTGTCAGTCTTTGGGACCATACCAGACACAAGTGGAGGAATCTCCATCAGGGAGATCAGCAATGCTAATAGCATGGGCTGACACTAGAGAAGGGCTTCCACCTAGCTACACATTATGTGTAGGAGGTTTTAAATGGATGTGACCTCCTAGGGCAGGAGTGTGCCTATGTTTGTGTGGCTGCTTTTAAGATTAACATCGCCATCATCTTCCTGTCTATGTCTTGAAACTCTTTGCTCAAATGTTAACCTAGACAACCCGTACTTGTGGGAATAGGGTCTTCTTTCTAAACTCCATGGTTTTTAGGGCTTGTACACATTTGCACCATAGTCATGAATTTCTATAACATCCATGGGCTACAAAGACACATCCACTCAGGCCTTCCTTGATCTAGGTTAAAGGTCAGTGCAGCCCAGTGTGCAGGCAAATGCCTCCTGTGGAAAATTACTGCCTTGCACAGTGTCTATACTGGTCTGTGGTGGAGTACACATTTAGGAAGGTCTGTGTCATCCAGACAGAATCTAACTGCAGACAAAATCAAAAAGGGACCAGGGGTTTGGAGGTCTTAGCCAACTCTCTTTGTTCTAATAGTCTACACTTCCTCTGACTTGTGTTTCAGAAGTACCGATATGCCATTGACTGATTCGAGGAAAAGGCGTCAGTTTAACTGCACCGCACAGTGAGAAACCTCAGCCTGAGATGAGGGTTCTCAACCTTCCTAGTGCTCCAGCCTGTAATATTGTTCCCAGGGTGTTGTGACCTGAATCTCAGTGCCGTATGCCTTTCTTCTTCATAACTGTAATTGTGCTGTTATGATTCGTAATGTAAATGTCTGATTTTACAAGATATGTGATATAAGACCTCTAAGTGTTTGTGATCCAAGTGTTTAGAATCACTGCTCTAAGTTGCTGAAGGTCAGCTGGGGTGTTATTCCCAATGTGTCCATAACTAAACAGACATGGCTCATGACCGGGACATGTTAAATGAAGGTGCATGTGTGTGTGTGTTTGTGTGTCCACTTCAAGCATGTTCACATAACCTCTGTGGAGTAGAAACCTTGGTCCCGAGGCTAGCATGCACTCTCAACACGCATACTTTCCATCAAGGTCCACCATCAGGACTCTGATCACCCATCACCGGGCATGGAAACTATTGTCCAGCGCCCAGCATAATACAGTCTGCGACAGCTCCTGCCAGCTGAGGAAACATTTGGCCAGAGGCTATGACAGGCCCTGCAGTATCTTAGAAGAGCCCTCCTCTGAGAATAGTGAGAGACATGTTCAGTCATTACTGCTAAGGGAAAAGCAGAGTAAAAAGGCATGGAATGTCCATTGTACTGAGGAGAGGTTTGCACATAGACCCTCACTCTCATTTCCATGTCCAGGATATTCGCCAGTTCACATGGATGGTGATCTCTGTGCTTTGGAAAGGATGATCTGGAAATACACACACACATGCATACAGACACACACACAAACACACAAACACACTCTATCTCTCTTACACACACACAGTTCCTTTCCAACCTGGGGATCTGATGATGCTGAACCCTATTGCTTTTAGTATGTTCTAATCTCACCATCACCAGCTCAAAGGGGCACACTGGTTCTTTGTCTGTCCAGGGCCTGCATTCCTGAAATGCAGCTGTCCAACCTCTATTTGATGCCAGAATTTCCCTCAGGAGTGGTCTGTTTCGAATATGGGGACTAATTCCTCGGTCCTGTCAGGTGGGATCACTCCATGACACCATTTGGTTCACAGTTGTAAGGTGACAAGTCGAGGGGACACAGCCCCACAGTGATGTTCATGTACACATTCAAATCTCTAAGGAGGAGATTCATGTGTAGGCCAGCAGGGTTAGTTAGGTTCAGGGCCTTTGGGTCAAATGTCAGTGTGGGGACAGTTCTGGGTGTTGTGCTGTGGTGTCTGTCTGAGTGGTAAGCTGTCAAAGGTAGGGGGTGACCCAAGGAACCAAGGTCACTTGGCTCCTCAGTCTCAGGTGCCCAACAGTGCCAACACTCTGCTGTTGCTGTGCTCTCTAGGAAAGTGGGGATGGTTCCAGGCATAGAGGCTGTGGCTTCTATGACATTACTGAAAGCAAGGAGGTTCCTAAACTAGGGTGTCCCTACCACTGCAAGAGCCTGTCAGCTTGAGAAGGCTCCTTTTCGGTTTTGCTGAAAGTTTTGAGACTATGCTTACAAAAAGGACCAGTCAGAATGTGGGACTCAGGCCTTTTGTCCCCCCTCCTCTCTGTTTTCTCTCTTCCCAGTTCTCTCCCTCATCTTGTGAGCAGCTCTCTCACTTGAGAAATGGGCATTTTGAAATCATTCATAAGGATGGTTATTTAAAGCAGGAGACAACAGTCGGTTACCTAAAGTGTGCTCGGCAGTTACGTGATGCTCACCAGAGCCTGGCACAACACACAGGCTTCAGGCTGACCACAGACAGCTCAGTTAATTGGGTCTTGAATGCTTGACAGACCTCTACCCTGTCCAGATCCTACTATTGGGCAACCCTTGATTTATGCTCGATCCGTGTCCTCTGCCTAGTGCTACCAGTTTCTCTCTGCCACCCCTGTGCCAACCGCTTCCCTCCCTCCACATTGCCTTCAGCAAGGCTTCTTTACACCCGATGGCAGCCTTCTCCTGACCTTCTCATTACCCCTCTATGCCCATTTTCTCTTCTCTCCACTACAGCAATACAGCACTGAAAATGCTTACAGACTCATTCGGTCCATGCTTCTTCCATTATCTCTGAAACCTCTCCAGACCAGGTTTGTCATCCGATCCTGCAATGGAAGCTGCTCTGATAAATGTTGTCAGAGATTTTTGCATTGCTAGAGGCAGTGACTGGTTTTCTCTTCCCTTTCAACTGCCTATATCATTCTATGTTTGTGGTCAGTGTGGTTTTCATGACAGTTTCCTTCTTGTGGCTCAGAGGGGACTCCTCACTTTCCTCGTTCTTACTCTTCAGTTTCCTCATTCTCCAGCTCCTAAGTATCTACTGTTTCTTCTCATTCATATGGCCATGCTTGGATTCTATTACTTATCTACTGTCTTTCTCCATGTACAGCCACATGCAACCCCAGCTAAGCTCAGGCAAAGTTGTGGCTCCGGAAGCTACCTGTATATCTGCTGCACAGACCATTTATGCTGGCTAGTTGTGTATCAACAAGACACAACCAATTGTCATTGGAGAAGAGGGAATTTCACTTGGGAAATGTCTCCATAAGATCGGAATAAAGACAAGCCTGTAGGTCATTCTCTTAATGTGCAATTGCTGTGTGAGGCCCCAGTCCGTTGTGGGTGATGTCACCCCTGATCTGGTTCCTTAGGAAAGTAGACTGAGAAAGCCTTGGAGAGTAAGCCAGTGAGCAGAACACTTCCATGGCCTCTGCATCTCTTCCTGCCTCTGGTTGGGCCCTGTTAGTGTTCCTGTCCTGACATTCTCCAGTGAGAGGCCACTGTGGAGAAGTGTGAGCCACATACACCCGTTTTCTTCCCTGGGCCGTGCTATCTCCTCACATCATTAATAAACCTAACAAGGACAGCACTCACCCCAATCCCAGAGTTACTCTTGCAAGTTCTTATTCTGCTCGCATGGGTCATCTGGATCCAACATGTGCTGTCTGCAATTTCTGATCACCTCTCTGTCTGTAGCCCCCATTCTCCATTGCAGGACTCCCTATATCTGGCCATACTGACCACATGTCCTCAACTCCTGGGTGGAGAGGAAGTGGAAGAGTTGAGCGAGGACTGTGAGCTCAGACTTGCTCCTCCTGCCATTCACATCTCGTCCCTCAGGAAGTCTGTGGAGGCATTCCTTGAAATGCAGAGAGAGCCTGTGTTGTTCCCACCAAACTCTATGGAGTGTGCCCAGGAAGGGCCCAGTGCCCATCTCTGCCTGGCTTCCTGCCTGCTAGCTCTGTGCTCTAATCCCCGTGCCTCATTTGCTCTACACTGAAGACATTGAGTCATGAGTGGTCCTCCCGCAAGGCTTTCCGGGTCACACTGCTCAACCTCCCTCCTACCCCCATCACATTTTCCTTGCAAACATGAGGCAGTTTCCTCCAGCTCAGTGGAACCCAGGGCCTTGTTCCTGCCTCTGCTTATGTGTCCTGTCCTTTCATTTTCAACTCAGTGCACCTCACAGCTGTTGGCCTTTCTCTCATTAACTCAGTAGGGTAGACACCCTCTGGCATTAAAGCCTCGTCCTGTATTTCAGAACACTACTTACTTTACATATCAGAATGGTCAACGCCCTGCTCCTCTTGCTTTCTTTCCTAGAATATCACCACTTCAAGGAAGTCTGCCTTCCTATCCTAAACTGTTGACTCGAACCCTCAGGCCCTAGACCAGCATTTCCAGTAATCTGCACAGTCTTCTCCAGCCCTGAAGTCCGTCCTCATCACCATGACCACCTGGAGCCTAGGCGACAACCACCTTCTTCTGTACTTTCTGACTCCTTGCTGGAAAGACGCCCATCGTATTTTCATTCCTTCCCTACCATATGCCCCATTCATGGTGAGAAGGGAACTTATGATTTATTCTCCCATTTATCACACATGTAGACCCGAACTATAACTGAACTGACATGTATAGTGTGTGTGAAAGGATGGGTTGTTTTAGAGCATCCTGTCAGGAAAATTGATAAAAGCCAGTTCATTTTAGAAGACTGATGAGCAGAACAGGAGCCTCACTGATAACATCTGGAGTGTGGGGGGGGTGCATGGCACCTCTACTGGCGCACACGCCAATACAGCACTTGGCAGGGTGCATTGATCTTTTTTCTGACCCCTCAGGTTGTGCTTCCACATATTCTCCACTGTGGCGCTCCCCCTCTTTACCCCCCTCTAACCTTAACAAGACCTTGTTCCCTATCCAATGGAGCAGTCCAGGACCCAGGTGTTCACTCTTGCTCCTTCATCCTTGCAAATTGAAACTACAGCTTTCCCACTGGTTTCTTGGAAACACTGCAGGGCTGGGACCATTTTAGCCTTCTGGGTTATTGAATCAAGGCCTCATAGTTTGCAGTCTCATCTGCAGAGAAATGAAGGCTGAAAGAAGTTGCATCGATGTTACAACTGAGCATGCTCTTAGGCTCACCCTCTTCCATAGGCCCTTTCCTGACTCTCCCCACCCCACTCATCTCACAGCCACTGGGAATCTCTCCTTCCCTCAGCTCTTACTCCACTGAAGGAATGGTCACCTTGCAGTTGTTCAGCAGTGTAGTAGGTGGTCTGAACCAGCAGGGAGATGAGCCTAGCCCCTTGAAGCCTCCCCCTGGGCAATGCAGGTCATCCAAGCCTTGATTTCCACAATGAAGCTGGGCAGTGTCTCCTGCTGAAGCTTTTGGGATTCCAGCAGCTGTGTCTGGTACAGTGTAGCTGAAGACTTATTCCTGTTTTTTCTCCCGTGTAGGGATTCTCCTGCTCTGGGGTCTTCTTGAAGCTTCTAGGCCTGTACACATGGAGCTAGCTGGGATTTCTGTAAAACTTGTCCATTGATCCCCATGGCCTGGCAGGGACAAAATGTGACACTCCTCTGGCACACACAAAGTGTTTAAGAAAATCTCTGGTACAGTCTCTCCTACTTCCTACCTGACTTTCCCAATAGGGTTGGGATGACTGCTGAGAGGAACCTCTGCACAAGGAGGAGACCCAGTGGATCTCCCCTTGTGTGGGATTGATGGCAGAGGGCTGAACCTTAATTTTTCCCTTGAAGGAAGAGACCCCGTGAGTGTGCAATGGCAAGCCATAACAGATGCAGGGTGGCCTAGAGAAAGGAGCTCTGGGAGTGTGGAGAAAGACTTAGGATTGTGTCAAGTCTGTCACTTCAGTGGCTCTGGCCCTGAAAGCCTCTTACTGACTCCCTTGGATTCCCTGGCTGCCCACCTTTTTAGGTAGACTGACAAACCTGTACCTCCAGACGCATGTGATAACCTTGATTGTCAGTCAGGCTTCTCTGGCACTTCTTGAATCATAGAAGATGCTCATCGTATGTGCTGGGAGCTGCTGAAGCTGGTTTCATGGGCTCTGCTTCCGGTTTTAGCCTCCTTAGCCTGCAGACTGCTGGCTGTGCCTTTGGGCTTTGCAGACAGTCATTTGCCACCCTGCCCTGCACCCTGCAGCTGGGCTGTGTCCTCAGCCACCAGGCAGGTGAAACTGTGATGGAGAAGGGCAGAAAGTACATGGGTCTCTGTGGTTTGTGTGGCATGCCTGGGCCAGGCACCTGTCCTTCATGTTCCCTAGAAGGAGACTGCGGTGTGTTTTCTTAGTCCTTTCCTTGTGGTAAATGTGGTCAGCTCTAGAGCCTGAGATTTCTCCTGAGTGTCCTCAGCCAGGTAGCTAAGGAGCATGGTGAGGAGGCGCCTATATCTCCACATCTGTAGTTCTCACATCACCTCAAAGGGTAGTGAAATGGCACCATTACCTTTACCCTGAAAACACCACACAAGGCACACCCATGCACAGGCGTGCGCGTGCGCGCGCACACACACACACACACACACACACACACACACACACACTGAGCTAGTTGAGCACTATGCAGCACCTGAGAAACTAGTTTCCTAGTTTCAGGTTAAATTTTCTCTCAGGTTCCCCCAACATGCTGAAGGCCAGCTGTTTCAGAGCCCTGTTTCCCAGTGTCCCAGGGTCACCACAGACATTGATGATTTTATTACTACTGCTGTGACAGTCAGCTGTGGGGCACTGGCTCTCCTCCCCCCTCCTCCTTTATTGCTCTCTACTTCCCTCAACAACACCTGAGTAGTTCATTGAGGAATTTCCCTAACTTTCTATGTTGCCTTCAGTGACTCCAGATTTACTTCCACACCCCAATATTACCTTGAGAACTCAGACTGATATAACCTCAAGTATTTTCCAGTTGTCTCCTCCCTTTCACTTTGTGGATCCCCACATTTACCTATTTTTCCTGCTATCTGTCTCTCATAATTCCCATGTGTTTATTATTTTTATAGTACTCTGGAATGTTTTCAAGTCTTTGCAGATGGCTTTTCTCTCAAGGTGCATTGAGTCCAGTGAAACTCCTATAGCAAATAGACTATTATGATGACCTTTTCCAAGCTCATCTACATTCTCCAAGTGTTCCTTGGTTTTTCCCACATCCCATAATGCCCTCCTTTCCTGTTCTAGTCCCCCTAGCCTGTCTACTTTCTCCTTACTTTTCTATGCTCATTTCTCACCAACACTTACTGTATTTCCACCTTCTCCCCTCCCACATTGTCTAGAAGTTTCTTGGAAAGTAGGTGTTGTCTGTTAAGGACTGTCCCTAAAATCAAAATATGATCTTAACCGGTGGACAATAAATGAAGAAAACATACCATTTCTATGCTTTTATTTATGCTATTTGTGCAGTGAGCAATCCACAGACGGACTTCTTTACAAGACATCAGACACAAAGACAGAATGAGTCTGTTATTTTCCCTCACTCACAATGTGCTAGTTATTCCAAACTTTCAAAGAACAGTCCCTAGCCTTGGTACAAATCCTGTACATCCCACATGACAAATGGCCTTCATTCAATAAGGTAGCACAGCTGTTTTAGCAAATGTCAATGACAGGAGAAATAACATAAACATCTTCTCAATCATATATTTAAACATATTGTGACTCTTAATCAACACTGTTATAAAACGAATACAAGATTACAATATCTAAAGCAAACACTATTTCGCAATTTAACAATTAGCACTGATCACAAATACCAAACAGAGTGCCCTCCCCACCCTCCACATCATTTTGATTTCAGGACCCTGCCTATCTACTCCACAGAGTACTTTGGATTCTCTTTTCCACTCCTAACGGTCTGCCTGGGATCTATGGAGTGGAATAACCCCTAGCACCTGAATTGAGTATAGCCTCAACCTCTGCATCATCATCCGAATCCCAGTCATAGTTACATGGCCAGTCTTTGGAGCATCGGTTCCGAACTCTTGCCACAAAATGCATGACTTTCAGTTTGCTGGATTCCACGTGTGCTCGAGGGCCCCAGAAGAACTCGTACTCCACCGGACTGCTGCGGGGCACTGGCTTATAAAGCAGATACCCTCTGCGAACAAACTCTTCCGTTACGACCTTCTTCGGATCTCCAAAGATGCTGTGCTGCCTCCCAGGCTGCATCCCTAACTTGCCCAGCACTTTCCACACCAGGGCCTCCTTGGCGCTGTTGCCCATGATGAAGATGAGGGCTAATATGGACATTAGGAGACTTTTCTTGGTGCCCTGAAAACTGCTCCGCGTAACAGGCTTTTGCACTAGGGCAGTGCTTGAAGCTTCTTCAGGGGGAGTGGAGGCCTTCTCCGGAGTGCTTGTGTCTTCCTCAGGGCCGCTCAGGTAGTCTTCGGGTGTACTGGGGGCCACAGAAGCCGCCATCGGGGTCTTAGAGGCCTCTGAGGCCTGGATCTTGCGATTGTTGCGATTCTCTTCTGCTGCCTTTGCGTTCCGGCGGCGCCGACTCTTCCGTCCCCGAGGCATGGCTCCTGCCAAGCGCTCAAAGCCCGCAGCAGTTCTAGAGAAGGATCGCTGCAGCGTTCGAGTAAAGCAGCGAGCCTCCGCAGGGAGAGCTGCCAAAGCGCAAAGGCCAGTGGAGTCTTTGTAGCAAGGAAGCGGCCACTTTCCGCCACAAAGCCCTTTCCTTGGCTAGCAGACTTGCGCAAGCAGTCGCCGCCCGCACTCGCCGCACAGCCAAGCGCGCGAGAAACCGGAGCAGCATTGGCCCCGCCTCTCCTGCCACGCACACGCCGAACACCCAAGAGGAAGTGGGAAGTTCCCGCACAGGAACTTCCGCTAGCCCAAAGGAAAAGGAGCGGGCTGCATTTTGGGTCCCCCCAAGGGTAGATAAGACAGCTAAGGGTTGGCGGGGATTTGTCCTGTGCGCAGGAGAGAAGAATCTCGGTATTCTTTAGGCAGGTGCACACGTTATCCTATTGGTTCATAGGTTTTGGCAAGCAATAGGCCCTTCCATTCTCACCAAAGGCGCCGGGCTGAGGGGGTGTGGGAGGGGCGCGGCGGAGCATAGTCTTGCAAGGGGTCAGCTGACCCTAGCCCTCCTTGGATGTCCTGGCTTACGCAGCACATTCATTCTCCTGCCCGGTTTTCAGAAGGCGTTTATGTGTGGCTGATTAATTCGTGGGCCCATGAGGGACCTGAATAATAGACTTAATGACCAAAGCGGTGGGTGAGGGGAGGAGATGGGAGTGCAAAGCCAGCCAGCAGTGTTCAAGAGGTGCAGAGCCTGTACAGGGCTACGTGTTGGCCTGGGCAATTAAGCGGGGCGGTGAGAAGATCAGACTTAGATTTGCGCAGCCTCACAGAGGGGCAGAATACTTCCTGGCAGGCCACAGAGGAAGCAATTAGAATAAGAAGCAGCTGGATGAAAGTGAGCTTTAAGGCTGTTGCCATGGGGACTGAGAGACAGAAAGGCATTTGAAGGGAGACCACTGGCAGGCTTCAGACAATGGATGGGAATGGGGAGCAGGGAGATGGTAGAGTGCAGTTGGAGCTTAGGTTTCTAGGCCAGCGAGCCAGCAGACGTGCCTTGCCCTGTCTCCCCCCCCCCCCGCCCCGCGCACACTCTGACCTTTGTCCACTCTTTCTCTCTGCTCAGATTCCTCTGCCTGAATGACTTTCCTCCATTCTGCACTAGCTAAGCTCCACCTGCTTGCTCACGGGCATCTTCCTTGCTGAAGTTTATTTTGGCCTGCCCCAAAGAGTAATGAGTTGGTCCTTACTCCCCCAAGGAAGGCCCCATAGTTAGGCATTCTGCTTTTCTTGTGTCATTTGAAATGTGAACTTGCTCAGAGCCTGGCTCCCCCACCCCCACCCCCACCCCCACCCCCTTAAAGTGGATGGATGTAACTCAAGTACTGGCTTCAAAGGGTTGTGTGAATTCAGTGAAAAGCCTTCACTGCATAGTGTAAGACAGGCTTTGCCTCTAAGTGTGTTTCAAGCAGCAGCAGCAGGTGAGAGTGGCATTTAATAAATGCATGTTGAAGGATTATGTGATGGAAACGCTTTTACATGTGTTCCTTTTTAAGATGTGTTTTAATTTGCGTACATGCGTACGTGCATGCATGCCACGTGTGCTGTACACGAGGGGCTATCAGAGGGCGTGGGATCCCCTGGAACTGAGTTACAGGTGGTTGCGATCTGCCTGATGTGGGTGCTGGCAAGCTAACTTGGTTCCTCTGGAAGAACAGCAAGTGCTCCTAGCTGCTGAGCCATTGCTCCAGCCCCTCACGTGAGCTCTTATGTCTTAAGAGACAAATGGATACCTTGTACTTGTTTGGCTAGAAGGGATGAACGTGTGCTTGACAGAGTCTCAGTTTGTAAGCCTACTGGGGAAATGAGCCTGTGGGACTCATACACTTTGACATCTCCCAGCTTTTTGGTGGAGTTTGTGGAATCGGATATGGCTTTATCTAGTGAGTGAACTCCGTGGTTTGGCGGGCAGTGTGTCAGTGGCAACAACATTGCCAGCAGAAGCTCACCCAGTGAGGCCGAGACTCGTGTGTGTGTGTGTGTGTGTGTGTGTGTGTGTGTGTGTGTGAAGGAGATGGCTGCTGGGGAGAAACGGTCACTGAAATCAGAGCTGGGCACATGAATTTGGAGTCAGTTTGTATCTGTTCGAGGCCCTTGATGAGTTTTCTGAATATTCTAGTCCTCTGACTTGTTCTGTACAGAAAAAGCTGATCTCTCTGGCATTGTCTGTCCAGTTCGCTGTCAGTCTCTGTGGAAGTTAGCATTTCACACTAGTCATTTTCGAGTTTTGTCTTTTTTTATTTTTGTGATAATAATATAATTATATTTCTCCCTTCCTTTTCCTCCATCAAAACTGTCCCATATGTCCTTCCAATTTGGTACTCTTTTTTTCACTAGTTGTGAAATATATGCATGCATATATGTATATTGAGTAGGTATATATTTCTAAATAGAACCTGTTGATTCTCTATAATGTTACTTGTATGTATGTTTTCAGAGCTGACTGTTTGGCACTGGGCAACCAGTTGGTGGGCTCTTCCCTGTGGAATATGATTTCTTCTGCTCCCAGCTTTTCTTAGTTGCCTGTAATTCTTTGTATAGGGTTGAGACTTCATGGATTTTTTTTTCCCCAGTGCAGTTTGCCATGTTCATTGGTGTCATCCTTTTTCAGTGTCTGGGCTGTCATGTTGGTGAGGCTTCATGGGTGTGGCTTCTGATATTACTAAGAGGTACAATCTCACAGCAAAGTCCTTGATTCTTTGACTTTTACAATCTTTATTTCCTCATCTTCTCTATGCTCCCTGAACCATTACAGAAGGTCCCCTTGACTCGGGATGTATTTATTATATATTTATTTAGTCATTACCATATTTGTGATTCTGTGTATAGACTGAAATTTTGGGTAATTTCTTTCCAATTTTGATGGTATATACGAGAATGTAGTTCCCCAAATTTACTCTTTTACTGGAGTTTCCTTTTATAAGCAAAGTTCACTGATACTTTCTACTTGGTAAAGCAATTTCAGGTATATTTAATGCTGCACTCCCTTCTGCCACACCAGTGAATTGAGGAGTGGGTACCATTTCCCCTTGTCTTTACTTAAATGAGCCATTGTTTCACTCCGCAAGGACAATGTAACTTTGCTCACCACAATAGATAGAGCAGACAAATAATATACAGTCTAGGGCCTCAACTGCCAACTAGTTTTCCCAGAGAAGTAAGTGGGAACAGGGCTTAGGCTCCAGGAAATTTTTGCAAAGCCACAAAAACTGATTCCCGTATTGCTTCCCAGTTATTTATCTAGAGGAAAGCAGTCATATACAGGTTATAAAGGCATGGACTCTAAAAGGAGATTTCTTGGACTCAGTTCCAGATTCTACCATATATGAGATTAAAATCCTTGGGACGTTGCTGAACCACTGCTATCTATGAAATCATGGAGACTATACTTGTCAGGTAATTTCCTTTGGGAGGGATTAAATTAGTTATTATAAAGTAGTTCAGAATTGAATATTAGTGCCAACAATACTCTAGGTCAGAAATTTTATTTTTGTAAGAGCCATAGTTATATGACATCTATTATGTGTTAGGCATTGATCCAAAGTCATTGGAGGTTTGAGAGTGAGTTCACACTTTGTTAGTGAACGCAGTTTAAAAGCTTAGCATTTTAAAAAGTTTTGTGTAAAGGATGCTGGCTCTGATTAGCAGAACCATAGATGATGATGCGTCCAGGCATGAAGTAGGACATATCAGATTAATTTAGTGTAATCAGGAAGAGTATGTCCAAATAAATGAGTCAACATTGCATTGAAACCTTAATGCTTAGTGGGAGTTATGCAATGGAAAAGGAAAAAGGTTGCATACAAATAGATGCTTGTAGAGCTGAAAGCCAAAATGAACAGACTCCCAGTAGTTTTAGTTTTTGGAAACTATTCTGTCTGTGGGCCAAATTTTAGTTCCTTTATCGGTGTGACATGAGGATAGTGAAGCACACAAGAGTTTTTAGTTTCTAATACTATATACACTGTATAGTCACATCATAATTTATTAGACTATAACTCACTGCTTAAACACATTTGCTTACTTTTAAAAGCGACAGTCCATACACATTTGTGCACTTATCTACTTATTTGTATTTCTAGTCCCAGAATTAGTGGTTTGGATGATTTTGTACATGTAAATCATGATACAAATATCAAGGCATAATTCCTTGAATAGTTGTGTCCTTTCTTAGTAAGCATCACCAGCAGTGAATGGATAGTATATTTTTCACCACATCTTTGTCTTCCCTAAACATTAAATGTATACATTAGCAATCTGATGGGTAAACTAGAACATCTTCTTGTTATTTTATATGCAATTAGCATAAAGTACACATACTAAAACTGTACAATTTGATGCATTTTAACTTATGCATGTAACTGTTACTAGAGCTAAGATAATCATTGCATCCTTTTAGAATATTTTTATTACATTTGTTTAGTGGGGGTGCACACATGTTGCAGCATGCTAATGGAGGCCAAAGAACATCCCTCAGAAGTGGGTTTTTTCCCTCCACTGAGTGGAAAATGGGGATTGAACTCTGGTTTCCAGGCTTGGAAGCAGCAGCCCAATCATTATATAGTTCATCATCAAATTTCTTCATGCTCTGTTATAACTGTATCCCTTGTTGCTTTTCTCCACCCTTCCTCCATCCTAGGCACAGTTACCAGCTTTCTATCACAAGAGATTACATTACATTTCCTGTCATTTATGGAAATAAATTCAAACAGTAAGTGCTTTCCTAGCTTTTAGAATTTTTAAATTGTCTTGATTTATCATGCAAAGTAATGGGGTTCATAGTTTCATTGGCATAGCTTTATAAATATATGCCATTTTATTTTGTTCTTTTTTCTTTTAATATTTCAATCGGTTTTTTAAATTTTTGATATTATAATATAATTATGTTTCTCCCTTCCCTTTCCTCCCTCCATACCCTCCCATATACCACTCCCTGCTTTTTTGAATCCATAGCCTCTTTTTCTCATTAATTGTTATCGCATGCCCCCCACTCCGTTACCCACTGCTCTCCTCACTCTTGCTTTCCACTCCGTTCTCCTGAAAAACTTCTTCCTCCTTTTGTGCTATATATTGTCCCTTCTTGTTCCACACTTATCCCTCCCTTTAGACACCTTTCTTCTCACAATCCTCTCTCTACTTTCATTTGTGTAAATATATATACATATATATATATATGTGCATAGATTTTAAATTTAGGTTTTGCATATGACAGAAAAGTAAAGTGGTATTTATTTTTCTTTGTCTTATTTTGTTTAACTTGATGATCTCCAATTTCAACCATTTTCTTGAAAATATTTCATTCTTCTTTATGGCTGAGTAAAATTCCAGTGTGTGTGTGTGTGTGTGTGTGTGTGTGTGTGTGTGTGTGGTAAATTTTCTTTATCTGCTCCTCTCCTGGTGCATATCAAACAACAGTAAGTAATGAAATAAGCAATACATTAGTGCGAGAAAATCATCTGTGGCAGGATGTAGAGCCCTTAAGGTCCAGGAGAACTAACTTGATTCTTTTGGGGAACCTGCGTTCTGATTTACAAAGTATCTACATCACTTTATACCTCCACCAGGGTTCCTTCCATGTTTTTCACAATCTCATCATATGTATTTCTTCCTTTGGCCAATAAATAGTGATTTACAACAAACAGACAAAAAACCCAAAAACAAGATATAGTCTTGCTAAGTAGTCCTGGCTTTGAAGGGGTGGTCTTTCTGTCTCAGTCTCCAAACTGCTGAGATTAACTGCATTAACTACCACACCCAGACTGATAATCGGTCTTTTTTTCCTTATTTGAATGATTTCACTCATCATTTTTCTTTTGTTTTTGTCCTGAATAACACATCAATATACACATGTGGTACCCTTTGATTAAGCAGCCGCCCATGCAAAAACATTTTAACTATTTGCAGTTTGTCTCTATAATAAAAACCAAGTGACAAGGGCACCTGCATGCTTTTACTTTTAAATAAACAAAATATTTTTCTTTTTAATATATTAATTTTTATTAATGTATTTTGTTTTTTGACAATTGCAAATGTTTTTTATCTTATTTATTATTATTAGTGTGTGTTGTGTGTATGATTTGTATAGGCATACTCATACCATGACACACATGTCGAGGTCAGGGGACAATTTCTATAGTCAGTTCTCTTCTTCTGCCTTTATGTGGGCTCTAGGGATCAAACTAGGGCTATCAGACATTCACAGCTAGTGTTTTTATTCACAGAACCATCTTTCTATCCATTTTTAAATGAAAAGTTTAAGTTAGTATACATTTAAGTTAGGTTCATTATGGCATTTTCATACATACTTTTTTTGTCCACCTCCTTCTCCCTATGCTTTTGCAGTCCTGCCACTTCCCTCTGACTAGTTCCCTTTTATTCTTCTTTTAGTAGCCGCCCCTTACTTTTAAGCCATGTAAATTCCATTACCTTCTCTTTTTCCTTCTTCATCCCTTCCTTAAAATATCTTCTTCCAGCCAAATGTGGTGGTACATGTCTGTAATCCCAGTCCTCGAGAGAGGAAGGCAGGAAGATCATGAGTTCAAGGCCAGCATGGGCTTCATGAAAACCTCAAGAACAAAACAAAGGCCCATGAGATGCCTCAGTTAGGAAAGGGTCTTGCTGCCAAGCCTGACAGTCTGGGAATCACATGGTGGAAGGAGAGAACAGACTTCCGCAGGTTGTCCTCTGATGTCCTCACACTCACATGTACACCAACACACACAAAACAAAATAAATAAATGTCAACATTTAAAACCCCAGAAAAACAACCAAAAGAACCCAAAACAAAGTAAAACCAAAAAATCCTTTTTCCCCCTCTCAAGATCCCTTCACTTATCTCCCTCCTACTCCTGCTGCTGGTCACTCTTCTCAACTAGTCCCCCTCATGTGTGTGTGTGTGTGTGAGACAGCGAGAGAGAATGTGTGTGTGTGTGTGTGTGTGTGTGTGAGAGAGAGAGAGAGAGAGAGAGAGAGATAGAGAGAGAGAGAGAGAGAGAGAGGTTAATTAGGGATACTCATATAGCATGGGTAGGTTGTTTTCTGGAGCATGGACAATTTACTAGTGGCTAAATACAGAAGAAAATTACTCTCCCTCCCCTAGCAGCCATTAACTGTCAGTAGGTCCACAGTCAGGGGTGGGGGCCTCCCAAGCCCTTCACTTAGCCATGACAGAATGTTAAAGAGCTCCACCTTGCGTAAGTAACCATAGCTACTATGTACATGATGACAAAAGCCATACCCTATGCAGAAAACAGCATTCATAGCACTCCTCCGCATCTGCCAGCTTTTACAGATTTTCAACCTTGTCTTCCACAGTGTTTCCTGGACCTTGAAAGAGTTCAGATAGATGTCCTTTTAAAGGGTAAGCACTCAACAGTGCCTTATTCTGACCATTTTGACCAGTTGTGAGTCTCTGCATTCACCATTACACACAGACTCTCTGCCCAAGACCAAGAGTGGCACTAATCTATGGGTATAGACATATTGATTTAGAAGGCAGCTTCAAGAAACACAAATTTAGCAAATCAATAGTAATAGATTTTCCCTAAGGGCCTGTGATCTCCATAGCCATTGACTTTAAGCCAGGTTTGCAGCATCAGACATGAATTCCTTCCAGTGGAGCAGACCTCAAATCCAATCAGAAAATGGTCAGTTATCCTCAAACTAGTTATTAAAATAACTGAAAGGAACTCATGTCTGATGTTGTAACCTTGGCTTAAGGTCTACCCTTGGCTAGAGAGGTCATAGACCCTAGAGTAGGAACTATTACTACCATTTACACAAACCAATATAATTTCTAAATGTTTTATAAATATTTATCCTTATTGTCACAGTCATCAAAGAAGTGTCTTTTTGCAACAGACAGAGACTATTACAAAGATCCACAACTGGTCAAAATGCAGAGAACAGCAGACCATGGGTGTCCAAAGCCAGTTGATATATCTACAACATAGTTTCTATGTCTAAGGCACAGGAAAAATCATGGAAACAGGGGTAGAAAGAGCATAAAGACAACCAGGATACTTGATGTGAGCCACTGTCCTCTAGACATGACAGGGAAGATGTACCCAGGAAGTCTTGATAATATGGTTACCTAAACAAGACCAGCATAATGACAACACCAGTCAACTTGTCAGCTTAGATGAAACAAATCTCACAAGGCCCCATACCTAAGTGAAGAGTTTCAGGCCATCATGAGCTTCTGAGAGAGGGAGATTCAGTTTTCCTCAGGGACAAGCTTCTCTGATGGGTTAATCAATCCCAAGTCATCAACACTAAACACATACACATATAAGCAACATTATATGGATTCAGCAGACTTCTGTGTATGTGTATATGTATATGTTTATATGTATTTATGTATATGTATGTGTGTAACAATAATGAAAAATAATATTAATTTGAAAAGAAGTAAAAAATGGTAAAGGGGTGGAAATAATGTAAATACAGTACTAATTTATGAAATTTTTAATATGGAAAAATTTAGATAAATAATATCATGTGTCTATGTGTGTATGTGTTCATGTGTACGAATGTAGGTATGTATGGCCATGGCAGGTTTGTGCAGATCAGAGGACAGACAGCCATAGTTATTAGTCCTTACCTTCAACCTTGTTTGAGATAATGTCTTTTTGGTGTTTGCCACTATGCGTACCAGGATAACAACTCCCGAACTTCTGGGGAGTCCCCTGCCTTTGTCTCACATCTGGGATTACAGATGCAAGCTACTGCACTTGCTTTCCCTGGGTTATGAGGCTTCAAACTCGGGTCCTCACACTTGCACAGCCAGTGCTTTACCAAGGGAGCCATCTCCCCAGCCTATGGTTCATTATTCCTGCATGAGTGACAGTCCACTATCTGACTTTTGGTGTATTCAGAAAAAATACCCAATAAAATAAAACCACATGGTGAAATTTAACAAATATCATATAAAACTTTTCTGAGAACACACAATTATTTTTACAAATCTGACCCTTCATTTGTTACTAAATAATATTTATTATAGTCAATACTTTCTAATATGAGTTCAACTCTATTGGGTATAAAATGATGTGTGTCTTGTCTGTGCCATCCAATCTGCTGTAAACAGCCATATTTAGCTAACACACACACACACACACACAAACACACACACACACACATAACAAATGTGTGTACACATAACAAATATAGTAATTGTGTTGGTACTATGGGTTGGCAAATAGGGGCACTTGCTGCCAAGTCTGATGGCCTGAGTTTGGTCCCTGGGATCCACATAGTGAAAGTAGAGGGTTGATTTCCCTAGGTTGTCCTCTGACTTCCATAAAAGCAGACACACACACACACACACACACACACACACACACACGAGATGGGGGTGTAAATATAAAAGTACCACAGTAATGGTAACAATCTAGCAAATGGAACTTTCCACATAAAGGACATTTGTAGAAAAATAAATCAGTTTCTATAGAAATACTGAATATCACTGAAACAAAAGACCTCCAAGTCAAATGCTTTCAATTTTTAAGTGGAAGTAGCTGAAGCTTGGTTTCAATTTCCTCTACAAACTCTAATGAATACTAACACTGACTGGTTGCCACGAATTGTGCAGAACTAATGGCCATCATAGAGACAACCCTGAAAGGTTCTTACTTTGTAGAATTTCACATTGTGGACACAGGTAGACATCTTGATGATGTTCTTTATTTTTATTTTAAATTAACTTTCAAGTTAGCATACAACATAATGAATTTCATTGGGACTTTTTCATATGTGTATGTCATTATACTTTGTTCTTATTTGTCCCTATCTCCCACTTCCCAATTTATCTCCCTGCCTACTTCTTTAAAAAATATTTTTATTAATGCTTTGAGAATTAAGACAATGTATTTTGGGGTGTGTGTGTGTGTGTGTGTGTGTGTGTGTGTGTGTGTGTGTGGTTTTTGAGACAGAAGTTTCTCTGTTTAGCTCTGGCTATCCTAGAACTCACTCTGTAGACCAAGCTGGCCTTGAACTCACAGAGATCCACCAGCCTCTGCCTCCCAAATGCTGAGATTAAAGGCATATGCTACCACTGCCTGGCTTTTATTATTATTATTATTATTAATTTTCATACAATGTATTTTAACCATATTCACTCCCCACTCCTCCTCATGGCTCTTCACAGGTTCATCCCCACCTCCCTACCCCCCACTTCATGTCTTCTTTTTAAAAATAATAACTCACTGAGTCCAATTTGTGCTTCATGTATACTCATGGATGAGTGCCATCTGCCGAGAGTGGTTAACTTACTCTCTTAAAGAAAACTGATTCTCCCTCCCACTAGAAAGCATCAGCTGTCAAGAGCTCTTCAGTTAGGGGTTGGCCCTCTGGATCCCCCCTCCTGCCCCATGCTGGAATGCTGACTGCCTTGGTTTTGTTCAGACAGTCACAGCTGTGTGAGTTCCTGAGCGCATTTGTCCTGTCATGTCCAGAGGACCCTATGTCATCCCAGTCCTACCTGGCCTCGGCTCTTATCATCTTTCTTCCACTTTCTTCCTCCATGGCCAGCTCTGAGCTTTTAGCAGGGTGGTAATATAGCTGTCCGATTTGTGGCTCTGCAGTACACAGACATTTTATTCTCTGCACTTTGACCCATTGTAAGTTTCTTTGTTAACCACTGTCCACTGCACAAAGAAATTTCTCTGATGAGCTCTGAAAGCCACACCTACCTATGGGTATATAGATATGAATTTCAACTTACCCTACTCTTCTTGAACCTCTTCCCCTTAAATGGCCCCCTTTGCTTTCTTGTTATATGTATTTCACTATCTTCTCCATGCCTCCTCTATTCCTCTATCTCCTCCTTTAAAACACTTTCTTCCCACAATACAGTCCCCCTTTTAGTTTATACACACACACACACACACACACACACTTAAATCTGGATTCCACATCTGAGAGAAACAATGTTGTTCCTTACTTATAGTCATCTGTGCACAAGACTTTTTGTACCTCTAATTTCCTTAAGACTTTGAATGTAGTTCTTGAAATCCCTCTTTCAGATAAGGAAATGAAGGAAAGAATTTAAGAAACTAAGTGGCAGCCAGGTGGTGGTGGCTCATGCCTTTAATTCTGAAAACAAAAAACAGAAAGAAAGAAAGAAAGAAAGAAAGAAAGAAAGAAAGAAAGAAAGAAAGAAAGAAAGGGGGAGGGAGGGAAAGAGAGAAAGAAAGAGGGAGAGAAAGAAAGAAAGAAAGAAAGAAAGAAAGTGAAAGGAAGGAAGGAAGGAAGGAAGGAAAAAAGGAAGGAAGGAACTAAGTGGCAAATTAGTAAGTAGCAAAGCTAGGACTCCCATCTAGGTTGTGAAAGAAAAACAAAAGAAAAGAAAAGAAAAAGGCCCAGCTCTTTTCAGGCTCTATTTAGGCTCTATACTGGTAATATTTCACTAAAATGACATGTTCAATGGTAGGTGTCACTTACCTTAGAGCAGCTAATAATCTTCCTTACCCTTCAGAGCATTATTGAATGTCTCTCCGTTTTGTTTCTGTCCGTGTTCCTGGAGTCTCCTTTCTTTCCGTTCTGCCACCGCCATCATCAGTTTTTAGTGCAGCTAATGTGTTTGCATGTTTTCCCAGCTGCTTGACAATGAGATAAGAGCTCATATCCAGCCTGAGAGATTTCAGAGCTATCTGTTTACTCAGCAGAACCTCAAACATACCGCTCAGTATTCACGATGAGACATATTCTTTGCTTGAAAAATAGCAGTGACCCTTATTTGATCCTTTATAATTACATACAGTATATTATTAAAGATAGACTGTTGCATTGCTCCTAGTTTTTTTTTGACCTTATGAAGTATGCATTAGTCATAGAAGGCAAGCCTGGATGCTGTGTGATTTTTACTCATACAAACACTCCTAAGAATGTTCTCCATCAGGAAGATTTTCTGAAAATCTCTCCTTCTAACAGAAAACATTACCTAGTTTCCTTACAACCCATACGATGACTACATTCGACCTTACTGAACTGTACTTGAGAGACGAAGAGAGAAATAGTCACAATGGGCTGTCTCACACTGTTTATGCTACAGATAACACACATCACTTATGCTCATATGTCAGTCATTGGATGGAAGATGGGCCTGGCATTTCTCCTAGAACCAGTATGGAAATGTTGCTTGCCTGTGTGACCAGGATAGAACTAGCTGTCAGTGAGCCTAACTACCTGAGCCTTGTAGAGGTTTTTGTGTTTCATCTGTGCCCTTGGATTAGAGCCTTCCGCTTGGAGTTTGTGTGTGCTTCCGTGTCAGTCTTCTACTTCCCCATCACGAAGGCAGCTCCTAGCCCATTGAGTGCAGCCCTGAAGGCTTCTCAGGGAGGCAGGCAGTGATACTGATGTAGTCAAGGGCATGATCTCCCTCATCAGTGAAAGGGAGGACAGGTGATCTCTGTAGATATTGGGAAGGCTTGAGCTATCTTAGTTTCTTCTTGTTTGTGTTCAACTGGCTTCTCTTCAACAGAGTCCCTAACTCACACAGTGATCAGTCAGCACTTATATATAGGCTCATGCTATACTTTTTAAAAACTTATTTTTTTTTAGTATTTGAAGAGTGAGAACCATGATTTTATAGTTTACATAATCAGTTATAAGAGTGGTCTGGGATATGACAGGCATTACAAATGCTTCATTGATTGTTCTATTTTTATTGTAATATTGATAGGAAAATTATTCTGTCCCACTTAGAGCTCATATGGCAAGCATGTTAAGAAGTAACATATGTGTGTGCTGTATATCCCAAGTACTGTTCAAACTCTTTGAAGCTGCTGCTAGGTGGCTATTTACTTATGATTCATTTCAACCCCAAGGAGCTCATTTCCTACTTTGGCTATTCTTCAGATCATATAAATCTTTCACCTTTTACTACTTGTCCTTACTTAAGGGAAAACTTCCAAAATTTCACTAATTTTTAAAACCACTGTAAAAGTACTTGTTATATCTGTTCAGCATCCACATATTTTTTAAATTTATTTTTAATTAAATATTATCTAACCCCCATGTTTTCCAGACTCCCTCTAAAATTTATGACCTCTTTTCTTAACTTATTATTATGTAAGCTGGGTGTAGTGGCGCACACCTTTCATCCCAGCACTTGGGAGGCAGAAGCAGGCAGATCTCTGTGAGTTCGAGGTCAGCTTGGTCAACAAAGCGAGTTCCAGGACAACCAGGGTGATTACACAGAAAAACTCTGTCTCAAAAAAAGAAAAAAAATATTATGTATATATGAATAGGCATATAAATACAATCTGCTAGGTTAATTATGTATTACTTACTTGTGTATGTTTTTAGGTCTGAGCACTTGGTATTGGGTAACCAACCATTCTGAATTCATATGTGAAACTACCTTACTGTGTCCAGAAAATACTATTAGTCATCTCCACTTCTGGCTCTTACAGTAGAGACCTACAACTGGTCAGGGTGCTGAGAATAAGACACTCCAGGATTCTCAGTCCAAAATGAGACATCTATATCATACCTTCCTCCCTCCTAAGGCTTAACTCATTGTGGAAGACAGAGTGGAAAGATTTTAGGAGTCAGAGAAGGGGAGGGAAGGAAGGAAGGAAGGAAGGAAGGAAGGAAGGAAGGAAGGAAGGAAGGAAGGAAGGAAGGAAAGAAGGAAGGAAGGAAAGAAGGAAGGAAAGAAGGAAGGAAGAACAAGCTTTTTAACTTTTGATTGAAACTTTTCTATCCTATTTTTAATTTTTGCATTAATACTTAAAATAATTTTTGTTTTTAATAATCTTCCATAGGTATTTGATATACCTTAAGGTAAATTATATTTAAAATTTGTAAGATATAATTTTCAAGAAAAATGTTAGTTCACTTATACTTTAAATTTTTGCATTATCTGGGAAAGTGCATAAATGTCATTCTGTTAGGTATACCCTCAACACACTTCTAATGTTGATTTGCCAGTCACAGCAGGGAGGTCACAATAGCAAAACCTTATTTAACTACTTGGATGGAGCTGGAAATGTAACAGAAAGCATACTTTTCAGCAAAGGTTTAGTGGATACCTTTATAATTCCAAGTTGTTTTTAGAAATCTTACTTTATTCAATTTCTTGCTGTGTAAAATTATCACAATGCTAAAGGGATGTTTGTCCATCACCATCTTGTCTCAGTTGGGGGAGTTATCTGCCATGACATATTGCATCTGCAAATGATAAGAAGTATGGTGTCCTACTTTATTGGCAAGGAATCCAGTCTTGGACTATATGTTTAAGATCTGTATTTACAGTGTTATAGGTTTATATATTCACTTACTATCAATAAATTTTGCACAATTATTTATGATTTTCTACTTAATAGATTATGTGCTCTGTGATTATATATAGGTTTATTTTTTCCCTTCCAATTTGAATTCCCATTCACTATTTTTCTTACCTGATTGATCTGCCTAGTACTCCCACTACAATGTTCATATCATGTACGTATCTTTTCTTTGTTCCCAATGTTAAGGTAAATAATTTTTGTTTTCTACTTCTAAGCATGAGTGCAGCTGTATTTCTATTTATAGATTTTTATCATTAAGAGTTTGAGTTCTTTAAACATTTAGTACAATTCAGTCAGGAAGCATTGTGCACACCTGCAATTCCAGCACTCAAGTGGCAGAGGATCTTGAGTTCCCGGCCAGCCTGGGCTATAAACAAGGGCCTCTGTTGATGAGATTTGAAAATTTCAACAGTGAAGCCAAATGAACCCCAGTTTGTCTTTGATGCAGGGTCCCTGACTACTAATTCAGTCTCCTTATTGTGGGTGGATTTAGATGTTGGGTGTCTTCTTTTAAAGACTTGGTACATTCCCAGAAATTCACTCATTTGGATGAGTAATATTAGTAAAAGTTATCTAAAAGTGAGGGTGGAGCCTACAGTGAATTGTAGTAATAACTCTCCTTTCATCAATATTATTTCCATAATATCAGTAACAATATCCCAAATTTTAATTTTAGTATTCTTAGCAACTCTGTTGGTTTTCAGTCTTTAAAGAAATAAATGGGGCATTTATTATTTCTAATGTTTTAGTGTTATCCATTTTATCTAACACCACTCTAATGTTTATTATCTTCTTCTTGCTAGCCTTGGTTTTCGTTTAATTTTATCTTTAGAATTATTTATGTAGTGATTTGGATGATAATGACCCCCATAGACTCATATATTTTTATATTTGGTCCTCAGTTGGTAAAACTGTTTGGGAAGGATTAGAAGTTGGGATCTTGTTGGAGGAGGTGAGTCACTAGGGCACAGGTTTTGAAGTTTCAAAAGGCTCATGTAGTCCCCATGGAGGTCAGTAGATCCTGGGGAGCTGGAGTTATAGACAGTAGTGCCAGTGTGGATGCTAGCAGCTCAACTCCAGTGCTCTGAAAGAAGAGTAAATGTTCTTAGTTGTTGAGCCATCTCTCTTGCTAAAGTGGCTTCTTTAGTTTTTTTAATTATACTTTATTTATATTTGGGGGTATGTATGTACCACGGCATGTGTGTGGAACCCAGAGGACAATTTTCATGATTTGTTCTCTCCTTCAAAGATGTGGCTTCTGTGGATTAAATTTGGGTTGAAAGGCTTGATAGCTGGTACCTTTGATTGATAAACCATCTTGCTATCCTCTGTGTGTCATATACACTTTTTGTTCATAATTTCTGATATCAATACCTTCTTTAATATTTATGTTTTATCTGTGTGCCACTTTGAGCCCCTTTTCATTTCCTTTGTATATATTATTTAATTACTTCTTTTGTGGGTCTCATAATACCTTCAACTTTGCTTAGATAACTCATAACCTCCCTTCCTATGTAGTGTAGCTTCATTACCCATATTGTGTAATTATGTATGATTTGCCTTTCTGTATATGGCTTAATCTCTATTATCATCCACGTTCTCACAAATTGTGGAATGCCATCCTTTTATGCTGGAAACTATACTACATTTTATTATCCATTCATTATTCCTTATCAGTTGATAGACACTTAAGTTTTTAGCTATAGTAAGATGGCAATAAACACAGGAATGCAGATATGTATTTTGCTTTATTTTATTTTTCATCAAATTTCTTCTTAGATGACTTTGTACATGTACACAATGCATACTGACTCTCATTCCCCACTTCCCCATCATTCCTGTCAACCCTTCCTCATCTCCACAAATCTCTCCCACGCACTTAAGGATATCTATTTTCTTGGGTTTTTTTTTTCCACCAAGATTAGGCAGGGCTGTATTTGTAACCATGGATTTGGTGCTATCCACTGGAACCTGATGAATTCAGCAGTGAGTACATTAGTTACTTTTATTTTGATGTGATGAAACACCATGACAAAGAGTGAGCTAAAGGAGAAGGAGATTACTTTTATTTATGGTTCCAGAGGGACCAGAATCCATGAGGGCATGATAGCAGAAGCATGAAGCTGAGAAACCACATCTCAAGCAAAGGCATGAAGAAAAGAAAAAAAACTAGAGGTGGAGCAAGGCTTTAAATTCTCAAAGGCCATTCTCAGTGACGTAATTCCTCCAGCAAGGCCACACATCCTAAACCTCTACAGACAGGTCCACCAATATGCAGTGAGATTAGCTAGACTCGAAATCTGTACATCTCACTGAACTTTTATATGGCTAGAATTCTGAAGTTTTGGAATTTCACTATCAATTATACTTCACTACTAGTTACATTTTTATGCACTTATCTACCCACCAAAAAAAGTAATGACAGGACTTAAAATTGTATTTGCAATTAACTTTATATCCTCTTTCACAACTCATGTGTCCTTTACCTGCATGCTGTCCTTCCTCATCGCCTAATATTTATCCTTTCTTGATATCTTTTCTACATGCATGTATATGGTACACACATATACATTTGTTTACAAGCACACATATATATGTAATATATAAATATATTGTGCATTATATATAATATAAAATATATATAATCATATAAGATATATAGTATAAATTAGTATTAGCATGTAAGGAAGATTATACAGGGTTTTTTCTTTTGAGGATTGTGTTACCTTAATATTATACATATAAAATCTATTCATTTCTCTGAAAATTAAATGTTTAATTTTTCTTTTTAGCTGAGTAGTATTCCATCTTATATATGTGCCAGATTTTCATTGTTTATTCATCTGCTGATGGATAACTAAGTTGATTTCACTTCTTTGTTATGGTGAAAAAATCAACAATAAACATGAAGGTGAAAATATCATGCCCTGGAATGCAATAGTTAGGTCATTAATTGTTTGATGAAAACCTCCAAACTCATTCCATAATGACTTTATCAATTTGAACTGCCACCAGCAATGAATAATGGATTTATCTTTCCCTACAGTCTCTCCAACATTTTGTCAGATTACTCTTTTAAATTATTATCTCCAATTTTATTTAATTTTTCTATTTTTTATTTCTTTTCAATTTCTTTATTATACTACATGTGTACACAATATAAACTGCCAATCAACAAATGAGGCAATGAGTTGAATACACAGTTTTTTAAAAAACCCACAAATGGTCAATATTTTAAAGTGTTCAGTATCCCTAGCCATCAGGGAAATGCAAATTAAAACTACTTTCCTATATCACCTCACCCCAGTAAGAATGGCTGTCATTAAGAAATTAGTTAAGGTTCCAAGGGGTTAGGGAAAAAGGAGGCCTAGATAGCATTAGATAAATACAGCCTTGGGCTGGAGAAATAGCTTAGCAGGTAAGAAGAGCATAGGCTGCTCGTCTAGAAGACCCATGTTCAATTCCCAACACCTATATCGCAGCTTACAACCATCAGTTGTAACAAGGCTTTGTCCCGCCAGCCAGCTCCCAGATAATGACACAGAGACTTATTAATTATGAAAGCTTGACCTTTAACTTAGGTTTGTTTTTAACTAGCTCTTTTTTATTGTTTTTATTGAACTATACATTTTTCTCCTCTCCCCTCCCTTTCTCCTCTCTCTCCTTCTACCCTCTCCCATGACCCCATGCTCCCGATGTACTAGGAGATTTTGTCTTTTTCTACTTCCTATGTAGACCCATGTATGTCTCTTGTAGGGTTCTTTTTGTTGTCTAGGTTCTTTGGGGTTGTGGACTGTAGGCTAGTTTTTCTTTGCTTTATGTCTAAAAACCACTCATGAGTGAGTACATATGATATTTCTCTTTCTGGGTCTGGGTTACCTCACTCAATGTGTTTTTTTTTTTCTATATCCATTCATTTGCCTGCAAATTTCAAGATGTCATCATTTTTTTTTACCACTGAGTAGTACTCCATTGCATAAATGTACCACATTTTCTTTATCTGTTCTTTGGTTGAGGGGCATCTGAGTTGTTTTAAGGTTCTGGTTATTATGAATAATGCTCCTATGAACACAGCTGAGCAAATGTCCTAAATGTCCTTGTGGCACGATTGAGCATCCTTTGGGTATATACCCAAAAATGGTATTGTTGGGTCTTGAGATAGATTGATTCCCAATTTTCTGAGATATCACCATACTGATATCCAAAGAGGCTGCACCAGCTTACACTCCCACCAGCAATGCAGGAGTATTCCCTTTACCCCATAACCTCTTCAGCATAAGTTATCATCAGTGTATTTGATCTTGGCCATTCTTACAGGTAAGATAGAATCTCAGAGTTGTTTTGATTTGCATTTCTCTGATGACTAAGGATGTTGAACATTTCCTTAAGTGTCTTTCAGCCATTTTAGATTCTTCTGTTGAGAGTTCTCTGTTTAGTTCTGTACCCTATTTTTTATTGTATTATTTGTTCTTTTGATGACCAACTTCTTAAGTTTTTTGTATATTTTAGAGATCAACCCTCTGTCCGATGTGGAGTTGGTGAAGATCTTTTCCCATTCTGTAGGCTGCCGTTTTGCCTTGTTGACTGTGTCCTTTGCTTTGCAAAAGCTTTTCAGTTTCAGGAGGTCCCATTTCTTAATTGTTTCTCTCAGTGTCTGTGCTACTGGGGTTATATTTAGGAAGTGGTCTCCTGTGTCAATGCGTTCAAGTGTACTTCTACTTTCTCTTCTGTGAGGTTCAGTGTGATTGGTTTTATGTTGAGGCCTTTGTTCCAATGTGGACTTGAGTTTTCTGCATGGAGATAGATATGGGTCTATTTGCATTCTTTTTTAACTAGCTCTTATAATTTAACTCAACCAATATTTTTATAAATCAATGTTCTGTCATGTGGCATTACTTCTCTTCCATCCTGTACCTCCTATTTCCTCTCTGTGTCCTTTGACATCTCCTCTGAACCTAGATTCTCCTCCCCTTCCTTTCTCTTCCTGGAAATCCTGCCTCTACTGACTGCCTAGTTATTTGGATGTTCAGCTTTTTATTACACCAATCACAGCAATACACCTTCACACAGTGTACAAATATTTCACAATAATCAGTAACTCCAGTTCCAGAGGATCCAACATCATATTCCAGCCTCTAGAGGCATCAGGCATATCCATGGTACACAGACATAAATGCATATTAAACACAACACATAAAATAAAATAAAGAAATAACAAATTATAAATACAGCTATTTAGTCCATTTAGTGCTACTTGCATTTCTATATTTGTAGGGTTGGCCATTTGGTATTGGATAAGCAGTTAGGGGCTCATTCCTGGGGAAGATTGATTCTTTCTCTTTCAGCAGTCTTAATTGTTTGTAGCTTTTCATCTATGGGTGGGGCCTTGTAAGATTTTTCCCAAACATGCTGGCATGTCAACTGATGATGTCACTGTCTTGGTCTTACTTAGGAAGGCATAAAATAATACAATTTCTGTTTTTTAAAACATTTTTGGTGTTATTTATCCCTCTTCCTCCCATTCCATCTGTATTGCCCTCTCTTACCCTATCTCCAGTTAAAGCCCTCACTCCATTTTCCCTATCTCCACTTTATGTCTTGCTTTTCCCTCTCTAGACCCACTTCTTTCTGCTGCTCCTTGGTCCCTTAACCTTACATGTCAATGAACAAGAATCACACTGCATTTTGATATCCTAAAAAAGAAATGCAGAATCTCGGAGTCTCTAATGAAGACAAAACGCTGACTACCTGCTTCTGCTTCATGTGTTGGTGTGTACATTTCCAGAGATTATGGATCAGAGCGATCCAGGAAATGGGGAGATCTGAGCGGGGCACTTGTGCCACCTCCGTCTCTCCCTAGCCCAAGAGGTGGCAATTTCCATGCAGACCCCATTTAATCAGGCCTCCAGCTGCCAAGTGCAAACTCTTGTCAGTGTGTATAGCAAAGAGGGCATGAGCATCTGGTGCCTGTCAAGGACATCACTGTCCCTGCTCTTTAGTTGTCAAGGAGAAGGAAACAGCAATAAGCACTCCGTGAAATGATTGAAAGGACTGTTTGCTCTAGGGCCTTCTTTCCGCTCCCATGACTTTCCAAGTCCCTGATGAGGCTACAAAAGTCCCATCCATAGGGAAAAAACCAATAATGTAAATAAATGGACCGTCAAGCATCCAAACACCACTTTGCTGAGGTGGGTGATAAGAATGAAGCTACCCACAGGATGCGTTTGAATCTCCTTTTCAGGTGCTTTGTCATTTGACTTAATAGGAACTTGACTCTGTGCATAGCTTAGTAAATGTACTGTATACATAACCCCAAACTGTTAAATATGTACTTAGTTTGTGCCATGGAAATTGGTTAATAAAAAAGGGGAAAGTAAATATGGGGACTCAAACCCACACACACTGATAGGACTATCTTCTCTCTGTGGATTCAGCTGCCTCAGACTCTCACTTCCCCTGCAACCACAAAATGTTCTCATGTATATTCTTATATTCAATTTCGATCCATCTAGTGATTTTGGATGTACCTATTTATATGGTTTTAGTGACATTATAATATACACATAGCATAGCTTATCCTAAGATTCTGGTACAATTTTATCAATGCAAGTCAATTGCAAACATCTTTCTGCCCTTTGTATTGCTGTATTCTCCTTGATTATAAAGTCACCACCTCAATATTTCCTCTACATACATCTGGAAAACATCAGCTAGCATTGTAAGTTTTGCTTCAACCATTAAACACAATAGCAATAACTCAAGAAGAGAAGGAGTCTGTTGGTTTAGTCATGTTTCTGTCTGTTGTGTTCACTCATTTTAAAAAAGAGTGTTCTTTTGTTCCTTGCTTTATCACTTTCTTTGTATGTGAGAAACTTCCTTCTACCATGCCTTTAAAAAAATTTATGTGCATGCCTCTTGTGTGTGCATGTGTGTGTGTGTGTGTGTGTGAATGTGTGTGTGTGTACTTGTTACACAGCATACATGTGGAGGTCATAAAAAATTTGCAGAAGTTAATTATCTCCATCTACAATATGGCTTAAGCTCAAGTCTTTGAACTTGATGGCAAATGCCTCTACTCATTGAGCCATATTGCAGACCTTTAATCTTTTGTTTAGGGTAGAGGTATTAGTGAATAATTTTCTTAGTTTTTCTCTCATCTAATTCTTCTCTTAATATCTGAAAGATATTTGTGTCAGATATGGGTTTCTAAGTTTGCAATGTTTTTCTCTTTCCCTTTGAAGTTGGTACAGCACTTCTTTAGCCCTTGTGTGTCTTTAGTTGAGAGCAGCTGCTGTCACTGAATCAGCTTTTCCATATAGGTAATGTTTTATTTCTTTCTCAGTGATCTCAAGATATTTTTGTTTGTTTTTTAGATATTGACTATGGTATGTCTTAACTATAATTCTTTGAGTTTATTTCATATGGAATTATTGTTGAATACAGGGGCTTATGACCTCTCTCAAACTCGAGAAATTATCAGGAATTGTTGGGTTTTTTTTTTCAAATACATCCAAGCACCATCCTCTTTCTGTTTTATGGTCCTCCAGTTTTCCAAAGATTTATTTTTATGTTCAGTTATTCTTACCTCTGATTTCTATTCATTTATCCAAAATTTCAAGAAATCTTTCTCTTCTCTCCCTTCTCCTCTTATTCTACTTCTACTTTCAGTTTACTATATTTTATACCTTGCCTTGCTGGGGAGAATGGAGTCATTGTTTTTCAGTGATTACTATCTAAAAGTATTCTGTTAGCCCTTTCTTTTCCAGGTTCCTTGGCCGCGTAAGCAAGAATTTAGAAACTCTATTGTCTGCATTAGTTGTCTTTTATGTTTCGCTACTTTTTCTAATATCCCAACTGGGATATATTTGAAAAAAGAAATGTATAGAACTCATCACTGTGTCTTTTTTTATGGCTTAAGATCATATCTGTTCTTCTTTGTATCTTTCATTGTATCAGGTCCCGCCAGCAAGTTCCCAAGTCATGACACAGAGACTTCTTATTAATTATGAAAGCTTGGCCTATAGCTTAGGATTGTTTCTAACTAGTTCTTATAACTTAAACCCATTTCTATTCATCTATATCCTGCCACTTCTCTTGTGGCTGTTACCTCTCCTCCTGCATGTCCTGCTTCCTCTGCATCTTTCAGCATCTCGGCCTTCTTCCCAGCATTTTCTCTGCCCTGAAAATCTTGCCTAGCTACTGGCCATCTTGCTTTTTATTAAACCAATCCTAGTGACACATCACAGTGTACAAAAATATTATTCTACAACATTTTATTATATTATTATATTTGTTTTGCAGATAATATCTGGGGCTTTAGTTGTAGTTAGCATCAAAAATATAGATATGTGTGCCTGTATTACCTTCTCAAAAATCAAAGTCAGATCATTTTTATGGTTGGAAATTTTTTTGGAAAAAGTAACAAAACTAAGGTAATAATAAGGTAATAAGAGCATTATGGAATATATAAAATGTTAAGAATTTAAAATCAAAAGACTAAAAATGCTTGTGTATTATCTGTTGTTTATAAAATCATTTACATTCACCATTATCAACTTTATGTCTTTACCTACGTTCTTCTCAACTTCATATAAACAGAGCTGCCACCTCTTCTCTCATGACAAGCAGAGACAATCAGTCCCTATCTCATTAATAAGGCAAGCCTTCCTTGTTTGCAGAAAACCTTTCCCCTGCACATCTCTTAGTTATTCTTGTATAGATTGGAGTACTTATTTTACACACACACACACACACACACACACACACACATCTGACAAGTAAGCCTTCCATCTTCAATGTTATCTAACTTTCTTCAATACTCTAAAATACTGCTTCCTAATTTGTGACTTGTATAGTAAATGCTAGGTAGAATATATAAGAATAGAATTAGCTAGATCAAAACTAAATTTTTCCATACAGGAAAGTGTAAGTACTGATAGGCTTTTGACAGGACTTCAGAGGGGTAGAAAAAAGAGAAGTAGTATGTGGAGAAAGAGGAAAGACAGGAAAAATAGAAGCTAAAAAGACTTGAGGAGGAAGTCTATCCAAGGTAGTTTATGTTGTAAAATTCTAATGGAGTAAACTCACCAATACCTTGAAGGTTGTTTTTTACAAAATTAAAATGCCCTCACAATTTGCAAGTGATTCTTCAATCATGTTATTTCAACTCTTGTTCATCTAGTAATTTGCATTTTACATATTTAGGTTTTTTTTTCAAATTTCAAGGAATTTGGCTCTAGCCATAACAGAGAGTACTGCAAGACTAAGACTCTGTTTTCTTTAGGACCAGAAAGCAAGGGGTGGCCAGGCCTCCGGCTTTGTAAGACCAGAGAGTACCTGGCCTTCAGGTCTTTGGCTTCTGTCAGACCAGAAAGCACCCTGCAATAAGCTCTCCATCCCAGTGACCACTGAGGTAAATACAGAATCTAAGCCTTGGCACCCAGTGTGCCCAGGGTTTCCTGAGAGACTGGAGATTTTCCAGTAGTCTCTAAGATCAGTGAGGATGTAGCTTTCTGACGTCTGATATTCCAGTGGTCATTTCAGGATCCAGAGTCTGTATCACTGTGGTCTCAGTGGTTACTTTGAGCTCATGGCTCTATCCACAACCCCCTGATAGTAGATAGATTTTGAGGGATCTGATGTTTGGTATCATCCCCCTCCTGCAGCAGGCTCACAGAAGCCAGAGGTAACAAAGGTTTTGACTATACCATGTTTTCTCAGAACTTAGCCTCTAGCCCTACCCTTGGTCCTATTGGCACACTGGCAAGATCACATCAGTGATTCCATTGGACAATCAATACAAAGTTTCACCAATCCCCACAGCTAAACTTCAGGCAGATGTACCTCTAGGTACAATTACTGGTGCAGAAGAGCAGAGGTAAAATCAAATGTAATAGATAAACAATGTAGTAAAAGTATAGAAAAACATTTCTCAAACTTAGAGAATAAAGGAGACATCTAAATACAAGGAGTATATAGAACTACAAAAAGACATGATCAGAGAAGAAACTCCTCAGGGCAGATCACAAACAGAATGTTAAAAAATAAAAGTAGGTTCCTTTTGGACTCAGATGATGATGTAAGTCACAAAACAATCCCACACTAGTTCAGAATTATGGATAATTAAAGGGTTATTTATTTAAGGGGAAAACTTACAGATCACTGTTCTGGACAACAGTCCTCTGCATGAACAGGAACAGAGCCTAACAGATGGAAGCGGGGGCTGGAAGCAAGAGAGCAGGTGCAAGGTTATCGCTGCTTTTACAGTATAAGAAACCATGCCCAAGTGGGCTGTTATCTTAAAGGCTATTGGTTGAAGGAGCAGAAGGAGCTCCCACAACACCTCCCCCTTTTGTTTAAATAAGAGAGTTCCAAACCCAATACAAAACTATATACTAGGAACAGATATCAAGTATAATTAGAATTACAACCAGCATAAACAATATTAAGCAAGAAACATAAAATTCTATCCTATGGAGTCTAAGTCATGTATAGGAAATGACTTGGCTAGATCATAAGAGTACAGTAACTATGACTATCTAATCTTCAACCCCATTGAAGACCTGAGAAGAGAGATAATATTACTTGAGCAGGCAGAAAGTACAATCAAGTAGTTTCCAAAGCAAGCGATATAGGACGAAGACAATTAGCTACCTGAGCAGTCATCCAAAGTCTCATTTTTCAATGTTGAAGCAACCAACTTTGGCTAAGGCCTAGCGTAACTGACAGACCATTTTCAGAGGCAGGAAATTTTTCAAAACTATTTTACCCCGTCTTGGCAAGATTTGACTGTCCTGGTTATCCATTTCCGGATACCATGTAACTTGTCAGTAGTTGAGGCATTGTCAGTTCCTTGCCCAAAGGCCAGTTTTGCCAAGAAGAAAACAAGCTCCAAGTAGAGTGTCTTTGGTGCTCAACATTCTTTCACATTGAGCACCGATTTGTAGAAGGGCCGTTTGTTTGGTTCCCAGCTTGCCCAGCCCCAAAATAATCACACAGAAACTGTATTAATTAAATCACTGCTTGGCCCATTAGCTCTAGTTTCTTATTAGCTAATTCTTACATCTTAATTTAACCCATTTCTAGTAATCTGTGGATCGACATGTGGCAGTAGCTTACCAGGTAAAATTCCCAGCGTCTGTCTCTGGCAGATCCATGGCATCTCTCCGATTCTGCTTTCTTCCTCCCAGAATTCAGTTCCATCTTCCCCACCTCCCTAAGTTCTGCCCTATCAACAAGCCAGGGCAGTTTCTTTATTCATTAACCAATGAAAGCTGCACATGGACAGAAGGAACTCCCACACCATTCAGCCACTATTCCTGGTGGGAATCTAGGGTCTCCCTAGGTTTTCTTCACGACCTGCCTCAGCCATTTTCCCCTGCCCATCTCCAGTCTTCAATGACTGCCCACCACACACAGGACCACTCTATACCAAGGATAACCACCACACTTGGCTGGTGCCTAAGTAGGCTGGCTAACTGTACCCCCCTTCTCCTCTTCCATTCTCATCTCTCTTTGGTACTCCTAGGTCAGTTACTACTGCATGTATCAGCCCCCTTTTCTAACCTATCTCCATTCTCTTGAGACTCCTGCCATCTGTGTACCTACTTCTGTGTCTGCTCCCCTTCATGAAGCTGGACCTTGAGCCCTGTTTAAGAGATCTCCAGAGTCAGTCCCCTTCCCCTGCATGCTAGCTTATCGCCCACCCAACCCCCTGCACCCATCTGAAACTGCTTGGGGGGTATGAAACCTGAAACCCAGAGTGGCCATAAGATGGAAAACTAATCTTCATTCTGCTGATTCACATCAGATTGGCGTGACAGACCAAAGAACCAAATATTCAGTCAACAAAGGTGAGATCAGATATTCACGCCAAGAAAAATACAAATGTCATAACTTAAGATATCTAGATCCCATTGCAAAAACACAGACATCAACAACCAAGACAAATGCCTCCTCCAGAAATCAGCACTCCATTGTAAGATGACCTGAGAAAGCCAATTTAACTAAAGCAAGGAATAAGAACTTCAAAATAGCAATTATGAATATGTTCAAGGATCTTAAAGAGACTATGAATAAGTGCTACAATGAATATCATTAAAACACAAACAGTTGTATGAAATAATGAAAACAATTCAAGTTATGAAAGTAGAATTTAACAAAAAATAGAATCTCTAAAAAAAACTCAAGCTGAAATAAAACTCAAAATGAAAAACTCAGATAGTCAAACAAAAGGCTCAGAGATAAGATTGAATGAAGTAAAAGAGCAAATTACACATCTTGAAGACAAGATAGAAGAAACAGATAGGTCAGTCAAAACACTCATAAAATATGGGGCACTAAGAAAATATCAAATATACAAATAATAGGTACAGAGGAAGAAGAAGAAATCCAGGTCAAAGACATAGAAAATGTTTTTAAGAAACATTTCTTAAAATGTAACTAAGAAACATTTCTTAATCATAGAAGAAAATTTCCCCGATCTAAAGAAAATGGTGTCTATCAAGGTATAATAGGCATACAGAACAACAAATAGATAGTCTGAGAACAGAAACTCCCCATGGCACATAATCAAAACACTAAATGTTTAGAACAAAGACAATATATTAAAAATGGCAAGGCAAAAAGACCAAGTCACATATAAAGGCAGGCCTATTTTCTGATTTTCAGTGGAGACACTGAAAACAAGAAGACTTGGATATGTGTTCTACAATCTTTAAGACACTGTTACAGATGCAAGTCCAGACTACTAGACCCAATAAAACTATTAATCACATTAGGAGAAAGAAAAACATTTCATGATAAAAACAAATTTAAGTCTTCTGCTGAGTTCTTCCAAACAAACACCATTTTAATTTAAATATCAAACAGGTAGCACAGCAGGCAACTGAGATGTCCATGGTGTTGTTGGGGGTTTTTACTCTTACTTTTTTTACTCTTACTTTTTGCTCTTTTGGGGGTCTGCCACCCAGCTCCCAAATAAATCACACACACACACACACACACACACACACACACACACACACACACACACACGGAGGCTTATTCTTACTTATGAATGCTCTGCCTTAGCCTGACTTGTTTCTAGCCAGCTTTTCTTAACTAAATTATCCCATCTATTTTTTGCTTCTGGGATTTTACCTTTATTTCTGTATAGTTTTTCTTTCCTTCTTATTCTGTGGCTGACTGTGTTGCTGGGTGGCTGGCCCCATGTATCTTCCTCTCCTCCTTTTCTCATTCTTTCATCTTTTCTCCCCAGATTTCTCCTTTTTATTCTCTCTACCTGCCAGCCCCACCTATCCTTTCTCCTGCCTTGCTATTGGCCATTATCTCTTTATTAGACCAATCAGGCGTTTTAGACAGGCAAAGTAACACAGCTTCACAGAGTTAAATGAATGCAACATAAAAGAATGCAACACATCTTTACATCATTAAACAAATGTTCCACAGCATAAACAAATGTAATGCATTTTAAAATAATGTTATACAACATTATAGAGCCAGCCCTTGAGAGGGAGAAAGGGAGAATGGCTACTCTGGGCTTGGGGTCTTCTTCCCCTAGTTTCTTCCTCACCTGGGAACTTTCTCTTCATCTCTTGCTACCAGAGAAAGAAGAGAGAGGTCACTGCCTTGGGAAATAAAGTCACAGTTGTCCAGTCTACTTTAGGTCTGGTAGCCCATCTAGGTAAAAAAAAAAGTAACAAAACAGTTATCAAGAGAGCTGGTATAAAAAATAACTTCATTCAACAGGAGTATAGACAGAAAATTTAATTTTTGTTTGAAATTTCATAAGCTTAGTTCATTTTGAGATGTTTTAGCTGCTCTTGTTTGCCTCTTGGAATAGAAACCACATAGAATATAATTCCTTCTGGTTTTAAATGATGTATATGAGGCATGTAATACCTAAAATATTGTTACTTTACAGTGTTTCCTTAAGGAAGATTGGATTTGCTATGAACTTTAATTTCACACAGACTGAACTAAACCTCTAAGTCCTGATCAGCCTTAAGTGTGACATGCTGAAACAAAATGGCAGCCATTGAGCAGAGATTTAATTTCTTTCATAGCTGGGATGTAGTATGCAGTTGTGGATGGCTAAGTGCTCTTGAAAAGCTGTTGTGAACACAAACAAACAAATAAAGCTGAACCACTGATTACAGCCAAGTTTTGTTGAAAAGTCCAACTAGTAATCACTCTGTGCAAAGGTTGCCTAGTTATAAATTGCATAGAATTCAACAAATTGAATGGCACTTCACCATTGTTTAAGTCATAGGTTCCTAATATGGTTGCTATATATGAATACATAGCTGCTTGTAATAGTCTTTCTTTGGAAATTTGAGATTTCAGAAGACTATTGTCCTTCCAATTCGAAGGTTCTTGTGGAGCTGAGTTTGTGAGTTAGTATGCAAGTGTCCCCCTCTCCCTCCATGTTGCCTTTTGTAATGTTTGGGAGAACCCTTGAGATTAAAGTGCTGGTTATAAATGATTTAACTTTAAATTTTTTTTCATTGCAAACATATATGATGACTTGGTACCAAGAGCAGGGATTACACTCCTATTGGAACATATACTTAAATTTTCTTACAAATTGTGTTTGAATTAATGAAATAGTAGCATATTTGTATATAAATTAAACCCATAGAAAGGTAGCAAAAAACAGAGAAACAAAGATAGCAGAAGTAAAATTTCAGACTATATAAAGCTATAAGGTATCAGTAATTGTAACTAAATTAAATGGAAACAGAAATGGTACTACAAATAAAAGACATGATATTTGAGAATAGATAGCAATACTTGATAGAAAAATGTGCTAGCTACAGAATGGATAGCAATACACATCACAAAAATTCTGCTATGTGAAAAAAATCTTTAAATAAAAGAACATAGGAGCTGATTAGATAGATTAGTGGATGAAGCCATTTCCCACCTAACAACATGAGTGAAATACCTAGAACCCCGTATGACAGAAAGAGAGAGGTAAATCCTACAAGTTGTCCTCTAACCTTCACACACACACACACACACACACACACACACACACACACACACCTGAGCACTGAAAGCTGAGAATGCTGGTAGCAAACACAACTCTTCAATTTCACATGGCCACAGACAGAGAAGGACCATGCTCTCAAAGGTATGCTTCAGAGACTGGATCCGGACCTCCAACCATATCTCATGTTCATGACTTAGATGGTACAATTTGGCACATTAGAGCTAAATGGATTTTGATGGGTTTTAAACATTAAATTGATAATGTTGTGGAGAAAAACTCAGGACTTTAAATGAGGATGCCTTATAATTTCCATGTTCTATGGATGTGAATTTCTGAGGCTAAGAAGGAAGATGCTAAAGCTACCCTACAAAGTTTCCATTCTCAGATTACTCAATAAGACATTAATATAGGTTTCTCTGGGCAGACTTTTACAGATGTAATTTAAGACCTGAGTCAGCTGACCTTAAGATTACCCAGGAATATGTGACCGAACCAGAATAGCCATTTCAAAGTAGTTTCATTGTCTTAGCAGCAGAAGGGTAAGTGAAAGAAATACAACTCATGAGAATGATTCAAAACTTACTGGTTTTGAAGACAGAGAGTGCCATGCACAGAAAATAGAAAGAAGTCTCTCAGAATTAAGGACCTCAGACCAATAGACAGAGGAGAAATACCCTAGTCCTACTATATGATGGGCAATATTTCAGCTGAGTTTACAGTTTGGTCTGTGGTTAGTGGGCTAGTATAATCATTAATCCTCTTTTTAGCAACCATTTTGAATCTAAAGATTGCTAGTACACTAGTGAGGCATGCATTTGAATGTATCTGTGAGGGAGTTCCTAGGGAGAATTAACTAAAGCAAAACAGCGCGCCTTGAATGTGTAATTCACCATCCCATGGGATAGGGCTGGAGGGCTGGACTGAATTACAAGAGGAGAAGGAGAAAGGCAGCTGGGAACTGGCACTCCCCTTTCTCTGCATCCTTCCTTTTTGCAGAAGTGATGAATCTATGAGGACATGTGGAGTCCCAATCACATACTTTCCTAGCAGTGAACCAAAATCAACCCTTCCTCCTCAAAACACTTTTTCGCCTGACGTATTTTCCCAGTAATGAGAAAACTAACATAACTTCTTGATCTACCAAATGTGTATCGTGTATCTACCAAATGTGTATCGTGTCTGTTATCAGAGTGGGTTGGACTGTCTTGTAGTAATACAAGAGGTCCACTCTTGATACAAATCATAATGCTCAACTCAAAGGAAATAAGAGTTTATTCTGGAGCCAAATACAAATATGAAAACACAGATTCTTGTTACCCTAAATACCATGGTATACTGAGTTAAGGGTTTCATGAAGTTGTTTTTTTTTAATGGTAACAGAACGAAGTTGTACCTCAAGACACTTGATGTACACTGGCACATCAGAAATACAGGTTCGAGCTTGCTATGGGCCTCAGGTGATATCTGGTGACATTCTTAGCTTTTGTATACCTGGAAGCTAGTGGTTTGCTCAGAATACATTTTAAAGTTTGGTAGTCACAAAAGTGTTTGGTCAGACATGGAGTGAGCAATGAACAGTCTTCAAAGAAGTCAAAAGTAGCTCAAAGCAACGTGGCTCTGGTCTGCAGCACTTTTACCCTCCCGTGTAGAATCTCTAACACAGGTGTGGCTCTTATTGGTTTTTTTCTGGGAATTTCAGTTCAATTCCCAGTGTTGGCACTCACACAAGGGTCAGTGGGCCTCTTATTGCATGCGCAAATGGGTGTGTTTTCTTCTACGTGCCTGACAGTGTTGCACAGAGTCACTGCATGGATTGGGAACATGTAGCCATATCCAGTCATGTGACTGAGGGGGGCTAAAACTGAGTAGCACAGCTATTTGCATGTATAACTGAGACAAAGGGCTTCTATTCTGTCTTCAGGTTCACAGGCAGATGTGTCTCTTGGTAGGCTCCTGTGTGAACACTTCTGCTTCCAGATCACAGTCAAGATGTTTGTTTCTCATGTCAAGGCTTATAGAGATACTAAGGATAGAAGGTCAGCCTGTGGGGGTTACTGATTAATGTAGCCATCTCTGCGTTCCTATGCGGGCAAGTATGTCAAACAACAATGAATAGACATTAGGGAGGAAATTAACAGTCCTTTGTAATCTGTTCTGATACTGATATAGAATGTCTGTCCCAGGGACTAAGACATGTCTCCTAGCTTAGACTTGGTAAATAGGCAGAATATTCTGAAACCATAGTTGAGAAGGGCTTAGGATGATTGGAAGCCATTGCATGTTTGCTGGGTTATTGAAGTTACCAAGTGTATTAGTTACTTGTCTGTTACTATGGTAAAATTTCATGACTAAGGCAACTTATAGCCTTATTATAAGTTATTTAGGCTTCTGGTTCCAGAGGGCTAGAATCTACACTACAGAACTGGGGGAGCAAGCTGCAGGCATAGTAGCCAGAGCAGAAGCTGAGATTTTGCAACTGAAACCACAAGCAGAAAACAGAGACAGAATACTGGGAAATGTGTGATGCTTTAAACCAGCAGTTCTCAACCTATGGGTCCCGACCCCTTTGGGGGCACTTGTCAGATATTTACATTGCGATTCATACCAGCAGAAAATTACAGTTATGAAGTAGCAATGAAATAGTTTTATGATTAGGGGTTACCACAGCATGAGGAACTGTATTAAGGGGTCACAACATTGGGAAGGCTGAGAACCACTGTTTTAAATTCTCAATCCCATTCCCAGTGACATAGTTCCTCCCACAAGGCAATACTTAAACCTTCCAAAGAGCTGTCAACTAGGAACCAAGTATGCAAATATCCAAGACTATGGCGATCTCACTCAAACTGCCTGTTTTAGTTACTTTTCCTTTGCAATGACCAAGGCTACTTGTAAAGGAAGCCTATTTGGCTTATAGTTTCAAAGACTTAGAGCCAGTGATTGTGAAGCAAAGACATGGTGGCAGAAACTGCTGAGAGCTCACATCTTGATCTGTAAATAGGAGACACCTTCAAACACTGGGAATTGTATGAGTCTTTTGAAACCTTAAGGCCCATCCCCAGTGACACAGCTCCTCCAACAACAACACATATAATCCTTCCTAAAATGCTCCACCAACTGGGTACAAAGTCATCAAGGATATGAGTCTATGGAGGCCATTCTTATTCAGACAACACTACCACAGCAAGCATGTTCCAGTGACAGACAGCTGCAATTCCCAGAAGCCTCTTACAGATGCAGGATCACTCTTAGTCTACAAATCAGTGGAACTGGAGCCCATATTTGGGCTATTTTGGATCTTCTGTGGTACCTAGGATGGCAAACTCTTCCTGTCAGTGAATGTGGGTGTATCCCCCTGTGGTAATTTGTGCAAACAAAATTGATCTTAAATTATAGATCAGGAAACTAGATATGAGTTAAAAGGTGATTCCAAAATCTATGGCTATCACTGAATGCATTGGTGCTACCTCCTGAAACATTAATGTATGAGATTTCTCTAAGGCTCCTTTGAAGTTAGTATTGGTAGTTGGACCAAAGCCAGACAGAGGTATAGATCAGCCCTCAGGCAAATAAGGCATTTATGAGTTTAGATCTGAGTACAAATTCCGTAAGTCTGCCACCTAAGTCAAGGTAACATCTCTGAAAGATTCTTTTCCCTCTTACTGGTCATTATTTTAAACTACCCATTCATAAAAGCATTCATAACATAAATTTACAAAAAACATATTATAAGCCATAAATTAATCTCAATGCTTTTAAAAAGAATTCAACCATGCTATCTGGTAACAATGAAATCAAACTAAGAGTAAAAAAATAGAAAATGACAAAAAAGAGGCTGGGGATATAACCTGAATTCATGGAAAGTTTGCCTTATATGCTTAAGGGCTAAAGCTCAATCCTTAGTGCCCCAAAAGAAAAAAAATGACAGGAAAATATTCAGCCACTTAGACACTAAACAATACTCTTCCAAATAATCTACTGATAAAAATGAAGTAACAAAATTTTCCATATATATATATGTGTGTGTGTGTGTGTGTGTGTGTGTGTGTGTAATCTTTAAAAATGTAGGCCCTATCCAGGCAGTGGTGGCACACAACTTCAATCCCAGCACTCGGGAGACAGAGAAAGGAGGATTTCTGTGAGTTCGAAGCCAGCCCGGTCTGGAAGAGCTAGTTCCAGGATAGGCACCAAAGCTACACAGAGAAACCCTGTCTCAAAAAAAAATGTAGGCCCTAAGTCAATAACAGTCTTATATTTAAAGAGTCCTTTTTAAGGGAGTAAAATAAATAGGAATAAAGAAGGAGAGACATGATAAAGAATGGTTCAGAAACTGATAGGTTGAAAATAAAAGACCAAAGAATATCAAAAAAGTAAAAGACTCGCTTTTAGAAAGATCAATGAAATAGATAAGTATCTAACAAAATTTGGGAGTGATAAAAGGGATGGAAATGGGGAATAAAAGGAGGAAGGGAGAGAGAGAGAGAGAGAGAGAGAAACAGGACATTCCGTTAGAGACCTATTTCTATCTCTGTAATAAAATACCCTTACAACAGGCAGCTTAGGAGAGAAAGGGTTTAGCTCATTCCAGGTGGAAGTCCATTACTGAGGGAAGTCATGGCAGCAGAAACTTGAGAAAACTGGTAATATCACACCCATGATCAAGAGCAGAGAGGAATGAAGGCATGTGTGGTCACATGCTTGCTTGCCTGCACTCAGTTCAGTTTCTCCACTCATACAGTTCAGGACCCCTGCCTATACCCCTGTCTAAAGTAGGATGGGTCTTCCTACATCAATTGTAGTAACTAAGACAATACTCCTGAACAATGGAACAGGAAGGGTTAAATTGGAGTGGAGGAGAGGAGTCAATTAGGGGACAGAATATGGGGAGGAATAAATAACATGAAAGACCTTTCAAAAAAGTCATATGAAAACTAGAATCTTCCTTTAAAAAAGAGAGAAGAACACACCAATTGGCTGCCCAGTGCCAAATGGTCAGCCCTGAAAATATGCATAAAAGTAATATTATACTGATGGAGCAGGTTATATTTATGAATATAATATACATATACATACATGCATACACTAACAATTACTGAAAAATAGGCCATGAATTAGAGGAAGGGTAAGATGAGGTATATGGGAAGGTTTAGAGGGGGGACAGGAAAGGGATAAATTACATAATTGTAATCTTTTAAAAATTAATGTATTAACTAATTAATTTAAGAAGAAAATTGGGTGCAATAGCCTTGGAGCTATTGGAAAGAAGAGGGAAAGTCGGTTTTCTCTAAGAGTGTAGTCCTGGTAAGTGTCCCACACTTCAGTGGAAAGCCACACATCCAAGAATATTTGGACAGCACAAATTGATTTTGACAGGGCAAAAGATACAAAGGTGGGTGGGAGGGGACAGTGGGATAGATCCTGGAAGAGTTGGGGGAGAATGAATATGACCAAAACACATTGGGTGAAGCTCTCAAAGAACTAATAAATACTTTTTAAAAACACAGTTGCCTACAAACATGCCAACAAGCCAAACAAATGTAGACAACCCACCACAGAGACTCTTTTCCAAGAGCCATTTTGACAATTAAAGCTAATGATTACAAAACCCCACTAACATGGAAGAAACAAGGCAATACTAACAGCAGCATTATCCTCAGACATTTGACAATACAGAGTCATTCAGCAAGTTCATTAATATCTTAGTCTGGCAGGAGAGTTGCAATGTTGTATGTGTAAGAAGGAAAAAAACAGCACTCTTCTGATTGTTCACCTATCTCTTGTGTCCTATGAATGGGAATGATTACTATGTGCTGTTCCTAGTAGGCCCTCATAGCCTCAAGTCCTGTTGCAAGAATACCTACAGAATACACAGTCTAGGTTTACCTTATCCCACATTGTCAGGAGGAACCAAGGACTCCAATGGCCAAGCTTCAAATGCGATCTAGCAGCAGTGTGAGATCCATCCCCTCTTTCACCAATCCTTTCTAAAAGGGATCAAAGGAAACTGGACTTCTGTTAGGATGGTTGCTCATATCCTTGTCCTGTTTTCTGTAACCCACCTTTCAGATGTAACTAGGGTTTTAGTCTGTTTTACAAGGGTCTTGTCAGGAGTTCCGTTCAAGTTGCAGACCTCCTCATAAAACTTGCTCTCCAAATGGAAGTGTGTCTGGCTGCACTCTGACTGTAACAGTTCTGTTCCAAAGCCATTTGAACCAATGAACCAGGCAGTTTTAAGATATTGAAATAGTAACAGACCTATCAAGGCAAATTGAAATAATGTACATGAGCCAGGCTCAATGGTGTACCCTGTGATTGCAGTGTTCAGAAGACTGGGGCAGGAGTATTTCCAGTTTGAGGCCAGGCTGGGCTACATAGCAAGACTTGCTCCTAAACAAAACACACAACAACCATGAAAATCAAAATCCAAATAAGCAACTGAAAAAGCCCTTTAGTGTCCTAATTGGACCCAAATTATCTTAACTCATGACAAATATAAATTTACAAGCACCTTCATAACATAGGTACTACACATTGTCCACAGGGACAATCCCGGGGTTATTAGCATAGTCTACCACTCTTGTCTCCGGTCAAATGCTGCTGTTTTGGGCAGGATGAAGTGAGAACACTTTAGATTTTATAATTCTTATGTGCCATTATTCCTTCCATGTTCAAAACTACTCTGCCTGCTGACTGAGTCTAATCAAAACAACTTGGGGGATCTCAGGGAAAGATAAAAATTTAGTACATGCTAGGTTGTGTGCACATTATTGATTTGGTTATTCTATTTTAGCATATCTCATTCATCTATGGCTAGGCCGTGAATTACACTGCGTTGAGACTATGAAATATAGGGCATGGTGTTAACAGTGGCACACACCTTTAACCCAGAAGAGAGGAGGCTCACTCTGACTTCAAGATTACTCTGGTTTGCATAGTAAGTTCCAGGGCTGCCATGACTACAGAATGAGATCATGTACCACCTTACACACACACACACACACACACACACACACAAAGAAGCGAAAATGAAAAGAGAATTGAGAAAGAAAAGCAATATAGGCAGTACCTCTAGGATCCATAGTTCTCTGCACTGAGCTGAGGCCTGAGTGTTGAGGCTCCTAACGCTTCAGGAAGGCAACAATAGGCCATTTCGACACTAGAGGCTAGCTATGTGAAACAGGCAAGGCAGAGGAGCACAGGAATCTTTACTTTTTCTAGTGACAATAGCTCTTTGATGATTTAATGTCACAAATTCAGTTTCCTGGAGAAAAATAGTAAACTTAACATGTTTAGTTAATAGTCAAACCTAATAGTGAAGTAGTTAAACCTAACACTGTTCATGGAAAGACACTAGGCCTGGCATTCAGGAGTCCCTGTACCCGAAGGACAGCTATAGAACTTGCCTGTGACTGATGAGCATCCCAGAATTTATTGTCTTTTTGTCCAAATGAACTTGAGATATCACATGTCCCTAAATAATGACTGCAGGAGAATGGTAAAGGTGACTTTCTTTAGGCTTTTTTTTTTGTTTTTTTTTTTTTTGTCCTGAAACCCACTCTGTAGAGCAGGCTAGCCTCCAACTCACAGAGATCCACCTACCTCTGCCTCCCAAAGGCATGCGCCACCATGCCTGGTTTCTTTAGCCTTTTTAAGATATTCTTGTAAGGCAGAGACATTTATTCATTCAGAGACTAACAAGGGTGAGGCATATATTCAGAAATTTTGGTCTCAACAACAATATCAGGCCATTTTTTAATTTCTCATTTTCTTTTATCACTTCCTCAAACTGCCATTTCTCATTCCAAATTCTTGGATCTACTTAACCAAATTAGATTGTATCCCCCCCACTCTGTCTCTCTTGCTTGTGTATGTGTGTATTTTAGCACAGAAATAGTGTTTTCTTGCTATCTGTATATCTAAATTCTTCAGACTTTTAACTTGACTGATCTCACTATTTCTCAAAACATTTGCCACTGAAAACAATGTAAATCACTCCTCAAACACACCGTAAATGATTTCAAATAGAAATATTCACATGATATAGCATTTAACTCTTTTATTTTTCATATACAATTACAGTGCCATTAGACTTTGGAGTAATAAGGAGGGTCAAAACCTAGTTTTGCATGGCCTGGCTAAGGACAAGCCTGCATAAGAAAGGACTTTATTCCACGAAGTGTGTGAGCTTCAAAAACCCGCAGAGGTAATATTAGGGTATCCGAAGAATGCAGAGAAAAAGGTGGGCAACCCAGAAGGCAAACAGAATGCAGCTCCAGCTGGGCTACTCACCAAACAGGAGAAAGGAAACAAATGCTCTGAAAAGGAAGCAGGTGAGCCTGGTGCAAATCCATTAGCAGGACTGTGCTTGAAGCAAGTCCACAGAACTCAGGAGCCTTGAATCATGTTGAGAGTTTGGTGACACAGTGTTTCCTCCAGCAGATGGGTTAACAAAGGATAGAGGTCTCATTTTGCCAGTCTATATGACAGTGCTGAGATACCACCTTGAGAAAGAATCCATCATTTAAGAATGAGTTCCCTGTCCCTGCTGGGGGGGGTCAGTACTGAGAACGGTTCACTAGTCAGGGAACCCCAAGGCATGACACAGCCCTGAGTGGTAGCTATGCGAAATGGGGGACAGGGGGGCCAACATTACCATGCAAAAGTGCAGGTGACTCAGCTTAGGCAGTGAAGTATGTAGCCTTGCCCTCAGTGGCCTGAAGTAGATCTCATAAACTGAAAAAAACAGTGACCATTTGGTAGCCCTGAGTCTGAGGTCAGCAGGTGCATCATCTTCTTGAGCCATCTGCCTACTCTTCACTGATACAGAGCCTGACACCTCTGAGGACATGCCGCAACAGGGTATTTGTACTTAGGAGATATTGAAGTATGAAACCAGCTCCTCAGTCCATATGCATCTCAGTTGTGGTTGCTTTTCACATTTCCAACACACTTGGGAGACAGTGCCCCAGATAGAACATTAGCCACACCAGAAGACATGATCTAAGAAGCTTTGAGAGGGTCAGGGAACCTGCCTAGCCCACATACTGTCGAGCTAAGGATGGGCAGCACTGACCCCTGGTTTGTAAAGAAGGAAAACTATCTGAGATGAAGATAGCTGTAATGTACATGGATCACAGGCTCAGTACAGGCTCAACTGCAGCATAATACATAGGAAAGACAAAAGCTCACACATTCAACTGACTCTCCTCCTTTGGTCATATAATTGGCAGTAGAAGAGTTTTGAGGTTTGAGAAAGAAGTTTGTCCAATACATTTGTTAACTTTTTTCTTCCTATTTTATCAATGTGTTTCTCCATTTGTTTTGTTTGTTTCTTTATTTTTAACAGCCCCTGGTGCATTTGCTTAATTAGTCCTTAATGTGGGAGAACCCAGATCGTTATGGGCAGTACCACCTCTGGGGAGGTGCTCCTAAGTTGTAGAAGAAAGCAGGCTGAGCAAACCATGGAGAGACAGCCAGTTAGCAGTGTTCCTCTGTGGCTTGTGCTCAGTTCCTACCTCCAGGCTCTTGCCTTGAGTTCCTGCTTCAACTTCCTTTCATGATGGACTACAAGCTGTAAGATGGAATAACTCTGTCCTCCCCAGGTTGTTTCTGTCCGGTGTTTCATCACAGCAATAGAAACTGAAACAAGATACTGTGATAATGAAGTAGTACTAAACGTTTTCTTAGGGGGAAAAAAAAGCCTGTGGCCAGCCCGAGTACCACTTCTTTCAAACCTTTAGGGAGTTAATTATCAACATTCCTCAGACTGCTTCACAAAATAGAAGCAGAAGGCACACACGAAACACACTCTGTAAACACTCAGTATTACTCTGCACTCAAAACCAGAGAAAGATAAGAAAATGAAAGTTATATACCAATTCCAAATAGCAATGAACACAAGGATCAAAATTATCAATAAATTCCTAGCAAATTGAATTCATGAGTTCATTAACGTGGTTATGGTAGGATAACCGTGACCAATTTGGTTTCATCACAGAGCTGTATAGTAGGCTCAATGTATGCAAACAATAAATTTAACACAGTATATAAATGAACTCAACAAGAGAAATTACATGATCATGTCAAAAGACCAAGACTGACAAAGTTCAGCATTGTTCTATAATAAAAGCCTTCAAGAGACATGAAATACAAGAAACACATCTCAACATAATAAAGACTATCTATGACAAACTTATAGCAAATACTGTGCTAATTAGGGAGAAACTGAAAGTATTTCCTCTAAAGGCAAGAATGAGCCGAGGGTGCTCACTCTCTTTACTGTATTGAATATGGTCGTGATGGTTTAACTACAACAAAAAATGATAAGAAAAGAAATAAAAGATACAGAAATAGGAAATGGAGATGTCAAACTATACATATCCAAAGAAGATATGATCCTTAAAAGACCCTAAAGACTCAGTCACACAGCTTGGACAAGACAACCACTTTCAGCAAGTTAGCACTATACAAAACCAAAGCATGCTTATCAGTAGCTTTCCTATATATTTATAATTAGCTTGCCATGAAAGACATTAGGGGGAAATATATAAGATATGGTATTAATAGCTAGAATTACAATTCAAATACCCCTGATTGTGGATTAGTATATAGAATAGATTTTTAAAAACTAGAGAATTAAACACACACACAATCAAATTATCAACTGTTGAATGGATTAATGAACTGAATTGGCAGTTCTCAAAAGAAGTAAAATAGCAAAGGTATTTTTAAAAGTTTTTAAAAGTTAGCCAATTAGAACTCCCTGTTTAAAAGCAGGGTATAGTTTAAGCTGAATGTTATAATTAATGTATTTTGTGTATTCACAGTTAAATAGAACTGGGAGATACATTCTTTTGTGTTGGAGATAGAACTGCCTAAACAGTGTTATTCAGTATCCATAATTAATAATTTAAAGTTCTCAAAGTATATTGTTTCAGGGCTGACTACTTAAGGGGCTCATCCCTAGGGAAGACTAATTCTCCCTCTCTCAGGAGCCATTGGCTGTTTGTAGTTCTTTGTCTAGGGGTGGAAGTCTGTGAGATTTCCCCCTTACACTTCAGTATATATATCTACTGGTATTGTCCTTGTTCAGATCTTGGTTAGGTATCTATATTGCTGAGGTGTCATGGGTAGAAAGGGAAGGGGGAATTATGTAAATATATTTTAATTTTAGAAATTACAAATGTATCAATAGAAAACATTAGCCAATTAGAACTGCTTTGGGACTTCATTTCATCCCAGTCAGAAAGTCTCAAGAAAACAAACAAAAAAAAAACAATAGATGCTTGTGGGTGTGGAAAAAAGAGGAAGCCATTGCAATTCAATGCCAGTGCAAGTGGAAAGAGTTTTTCAATAGCTAGAAATTAGAGGCTGGAGTGATGGCTCACCAGTTAAGAGCACTCACTGGTTTCTCTTCCAGAGGACCAGGATTCAATCCCAAGCACCCACATGGCAGCTCACAACTGTCTGTAACTCTGGTTCCGGGAGATCTGATGTCCTCTTCTGGGCTCTGATATATTTGCAGGCAAAACACTCATACACATAAAATAAAAAGTATTCTTTAGGGATCTGGAAATAGAACTATCATATTACCCTGCTACACTACTCCTGGGCATATATCCAAAGATATTTTCATATCCATTTTTTTGCCCCTCTATTTACAATAGTTAAGAATGCCAATCATCCTAGGAGTCTATCCACTGTTCTGTGGTTAAAGAGAATGTAGTATATGCACCTCTAGAAAATGTTTCAGCTATAAGGAAAAGTGAAATGAATCCTGGTATTTTCAAGAATAAGGGAAAATTAGAAATCATATTGAATGAAATATGCCAGCCTTAAAAAATCAGACACTGCATATTTATCTCATATTACACCACCAAGATTGCAAATTGTGCATGGGGGCATGGAGATAAAAATGGACCCTAAAAGGGTAAGGGAAATGAAATGCATATGCCATGAAAGGAGAAGGGACGACTTGGGAAAAGAAAAGGACCACTAACCATTGAGAATGAGAGGAATGGGAGAGGACAGTAAGGAAACAGTGAACAAGAGCAAAGTACAGGGCCTGCAAGGACGCCCCAGTGGTTAAGAGCACTGGCTGTTTTCCAGAGGTCTTGAGTTCAATTCCCAGCAACCACATGGTAGCTCACAACCATATGGTAGCTCACAACCATCTGTAATGAGATCTGGCGCCCTCTTCTGACCTGCAGGCATACATTCAGAGGAGCACTGTGTACATAATAAATAAATCTTTTTCAAAAAAGAACACAAAGTATAATAACATATGTGTATAAAAATTCCAGTCAAGCGGTGGTAGATCACACCTTTAATCCCAGCACTCAGGAAGCAGAGGCAGATGGATCTCTGGGAGTTCAAGCGAGCCGGCTCTACAGAGTGAGTTTCAGGACAGGCTCCAAAGCTACACAGAGAAACCCTGTCTTGATACTCCCCCATCCCCCACCAAAACAAAAAAGAAAAGAATTCCAAATGATACTAATACCAAGTGTATAACTTAAAAGTTAAGAAAGATGGGCGGTGGTGGTGCACGCCTTTAATTCCAACGCTCAGAAGGCAGAGGCAGGTGGATCTCCGTGAGTTCAAGGCCAGGCTGGTCTACAACAGCAAGTTCGAGGACAGGCTCCAAAGCTACAGAAAAACCCTGTCCCAAAAAAAGTTAAGGAAAGGTGTCAGGCCTTGGTAGTGTGCGCCTTTAATCCCAGTACATCTGGAGACAGAGGCAAATGGATCTCTGAGAGTTGGAGTCCAACTCTACAGAGTGAGATCCAGAACAGTCAGGGCTACACAGAGAAACCTGGTCTTGAAAAACAAAAACAAAACAAAACAAAAATTAAGTATATTAACTTATAAAAAAAATAAAATTGATCTTTTCTAAGGGAAACAGAGGAGCAGTGACTCTGGGGGAGCAGGGAAGTGGGAGCGACTGGGAGGGGGTAGGTGGAGAGGAGGCCATGGTCAAGATGTGTTGTATGAGAGAAGAATGAACAAAAAGAAAAGTATGTAAAGTAATAAAAATGACATTAAGCTGAATATTCTCCTTATATATCATAGATTATTCAATTACACAAAAATATCATTCCACTTTTTATATGCAACTTTCTATGTTGCATGTTTACTTGCGACTGAGTAAATATTCAGGCGTTTTACCTATATTTGGCTGTCATATTACTAGTTGATTTTAAAACTAATTATGCATGAGCTATATTTTTGTATTTTTAAAAATAGAAATTGATTGAAAAGAATTTATTGTAGTCCCTAATTTATAGCATGTACTCAAATATGAATTTTCATTATTTGTATATCTCAATTATCAATAACTAAAAGTTATTAAATGATATTATGCAATTTTTATATGAAACAAAGAACAATAGCACACAAATGCAAAGTAAGAGATTTCACAAAATGTATTTAATATGTATTTTTGTAGATTTTCTAACATTTTATGGTGGTTTTAAGCCAGCAAGGTATATTTATATATTTATGCATATATATGTGTGTGTGTGTGTGTGTGTGTGTGTGTATGTAACAATAATACTCAAAGAAAAAGAGTCAATCCATTTGAGAGGGAGTGAGGAGATGACATGGAAGAGACTGGAAGGAGAGGACATAGGAAAGGTTAAAGGGAGGAAAGGGAAGAGGGAAGAGATGTAATTATATTTTAATTAATATTTTTGAGACAGGATATCACTATGTAGTTCTGACTCTCCTGGAAATTGCTGTAGACCAGGCTCCCTTAAACTCCCAAAGATCCACCTACCTCTGCCTCCTGAGTGCTGGGATTAAAAGCATGCGCCACCACATCCAATTCAAGTTTTTAATGAAAAAAATGTAAAGCATTATAATTAGTTTCATTGTGAATAAAAATTAACTGACATATCTAATTTTGTATTTACAATTTCATACTTCTTCTTAAAGCAATATCTCTTTAAGCTTCCGGTTTACTTTCCAGAGTCTGCTGAGGTGTAGTGTTTGAATGGTATATATAGAGGTAGTGTACAGGTTTCTCTTCTATGCTTTTAATTTGCAAAGATTTCGTGAGAATCTATTTTACATATATATTCATGTGTACATGTGTGTATGTGCATGTGTGTTTTTTGACTAAATGAATGCAGGGGTACAACATAAAGTATTGAGAGGAATGCAGTCTCCAGGTATAAGACAAAATGAATAGATTTTGCTATGTTTCAGACAAAACTAATTATTAGGAATTTTTTTAAATACAGTTTAGAATGAACTTATTTGATTGATACATCCAGTGTATAAACAATAGATAATCCTTGTAGGTAGTTTGCTAGTCATTGGCAGCACATCTTTGTCAGAGAACAACATTCTAATTTTAATAAGACTTACAGGGTTTCCACCATTTCAGATTCTTAGAATGATTTATGTATTTTTCCCATTTGGTTTGGACTAATTTTAGTTCATTATGTATATTCTGCTCATTGTCTTTCTTCTCAAGTATACCAGGCTGACTTTGAACTATATGTGTGTGTGTGTGTGTGTGTGTGTGTATACGTACACACACACACACATCTGAAGACAACCTTGAACTTCTGATTCTTCTGCCTCTACTCCTAGTGATGGCATTACAGGCAGGGCTACCACAGTCATTTGGGGGGTATTGTTTTCATTTTTGTTATTGTGTAATGTGTTGCTGGGGATCAAACCCAGAGCTTCATGCATATTAGGGAAGTACTCTACAACTTAGCTATATCCCCAGACTCAATTTTAATATTTAGTAGATTTAATGTTTTATTGGTGTATATTCATTGTACACAGTATGGAGTTTCATGAAGTCTTTGTGTGTGTGTGTGTGTGTGTGTGTGTGTGTGCGTGTGTGACTGGGTGCATTTGTGCGGTGCATCCACATGAGGGTAGGAACGAATGCCCATGAATGCATGAGAGGAAGCCAGAGGAAGAGCTCAGATCATCCTTATTTTTTAGGACAGGGTCTCACACTGAATCAGCAACATGCAGTTTCATTTAAGGTGGCTAGCTAGCAAGCTTCTGGGACCTACCTGTTTCTTCACCTCAATGCTACTGCTCCAGGTGTGAGGGCCATGCCTGGATTTGTGTGATATTAGAACTCGGGGACTCATGCTTCCAGAGAGAGTATTCTTACACACTCCACATCCACTCAGCTCCATAAGGATATTTGCATGCAAGTATATAATGTATTTGTTTAAACAATAGTTAAATTATTTGAGAATTTTGTACAATGTAATTTGGACAATTGCACCCTAACCCACCCCCAACTCCTCCCATAACCACTCTGCACTATCCCATCCCTTCCCACTCAATTTTGAGTTTTCTTCTCCTCCTCCTCCTTCTCCTCCTTCTCCTCCTTCTCCTTCTTCTCTTTCTTCTTTATCTTTCTCCATCGAGTTCAGTCTGCGCAGCCTAGCTAGTCTCCAGAGTGTGGTCTGCAGTGGTGTGTGATCAACCTTGCTTCATTTAAGAGAACTGACTCTCTCTCTCCTCAGCTACTGGTGGGATTTTGTGCCCACCTTCCCATCTTTGTCCTAGGATTTTGTCTGGCTGGAGCTTGTGCAGTCAGTCGGTCACAATTGCAGTGAGTCTATATGTACAACTGCTCTGTTGTATCTGGAAAACAGTTTCCTTGATGTTATCGACCACATCTGGCGATTCCTTCCACTGCTTCCACAAAGATCCCTGAGCCTTGGCTGTGTGTGTGTGTGTGTGTGTGTGTGTGTGTGTGTGTATGATATGTAAGCCCCTTTAGTGCTTAGCATCACACAGTCTCTTATTCTCTGCACATTGGCTAGCTGGGAGTCTGTGTGCTAACTGCCATCCACTGTAAAGAGAAGCTTCCCTGATGAGGGCTGAGAGAAGCTCTGCTCTATGGGAATAGCTTTTTAAACAGTCACTAGGAATTGTTCATTTAGCAGAATAATAGTACAGGGTTCTCCCCTAGGACCTGTCTAACTCAGAATTTTGGTCCCTTTAATAGTGTCAGGTATGGATAGCATTTCATGGAACAGGGCTTAGATCCAATCAGAAAGTGGTTAGTTACTCTCATAACATTTGCGCCACCATCACACCAGAGGTCATATCTGGTTAGACCAGTCCTCGTAGCTTGCAGTATTCACAGATGGCTGCTACTGTGGGTTACTTTTTTCCTCTAGCAGTAGGCACAGCACCTTCCAGTATCATCAAATTCAGCCAATAGGGATGAAGTTTCCAGGTGAGTACCACCGTGATTTCTCCATGTTTGGGGACTCAAATGTGCAGTGTCTATAACAGTCAGGTCATAATGAGCAAGTTCTGGAGGGTAGTCAAGAGTACTGGAATTGTCTGTTATTCTGGGTGGGGAGACTATGTGACCCCCACTGGCCAACAATTCAAAAAGAGGTAACCTATTCCTGGTACTGGGGATTTGTTTGCTAACATGAGATGTCTCTTTGGGGTATTGTACCTTTATTTTAAGAAAATTCTAATAAGACTTTATACATCTGTATGGCTATATCTTATGATATTTCTATCATGATAGATTTCCTTATGGATTTTTCACAAGACATTTAATATTAGTTATCCCTCCTCATATTCTATCCTCTGCCCTCCCCTCCCATGTTCCACTGCAATGTAATGCTTCTTGTTCCATTATACACTTTTAACTTTTTATAGCACTGTGTTCTAATTCCCTTCTCTTGAAATACCCTCCCCCTAATGGCTCCTTACTAAATTCCTGACCTCTGTGGGTATTCCAAATGAACTACCACTATCTAAACGTTCAAAGCTAATATCTAGAAATGATAAGAAACATTCCATGTTTATCTTTCTGTGTCTTGGTTGCCTCATTCAGAATGATTATTTTCAGCTCCATCCATTTACTTGTTAATTTCATTCTTTTAACAGCTGAATAATATTCCATTGTGTACCACATTTTCATTATCAAATCATCAATTGATGGATGTCGTGGCTGTTTCCATTTCCTGGCTATTGTGAGTAAAGCAGCAATGAATATAGATGAATGTGTATCTCTGTAATAGGATATAGAATCCTTTGGGTAATCCAGGAGTGGTATAACTGGATCACGTAGTAGATCTATTTTCAATTTTTTGAGAACCTCCACACTGATTTCCATAGTAGTCGTGCCAGCTTGCACTCCCACAAGCAGTGTATAAGTTGTTTTCTTTTCCCCACATCCACATCAGGATATGTTGTCATTTGTTTATTTGATAATGTACTTTTTATGCTTGTGTGCATATTTGTGTACATATGTGTTTATATATGTGTATACTTTTGCACACGTGTGTGAGTCTGTATGTCCATGTGCATGTGAAGACCATACATAGTACAATCTCAGGTGTCATTCTCAAGAATGCTACCCACCACATTTGTAACAGGCTCTCTCATTGGCCAGAAGCTCACAAATTAGCTAGAATGGCTGGCTGGAAAGGCCCAGAATCCTCCTGCCTCTACCTCTCCAGCACTAGGATTACAAGCACATGCTTCCATACTTTTTTTAATGGTGAATTTTGGGGATCAAACTCAGGTCCCCATGTTTGCAAAGCAAGTGCTTCATAGACAAACCAATCAATAAAATGGACTTTAACCATGTTCTCCCTAATCCAACACCATTCCCCTTTCTGGTCCTTTCTATTCCCATCAGTCCCTCTCATTCATCATCAGTTTTCTTTCTAATTTAATATCACATACACATACATTATTTCATGTTTCTAGATAAAATCTAGATACAGAAATACTTTTGAAATGTGACATTTGTCCTTCTGAGTCTGAGTAAACTCATGTCATATGATAACTTCACTTGCATTCACTTCCCTGTAAATGACATAATTTTACCTTAACAAAGAATGGAATTTTATTTTAAAATGTCATCAGTGTAAATGTTTTCAAGTTTACCGCAAAATACATGAATTGCCATTATCGACTCATTTACTTTAGAGTTTTTGGCTTTCAAAGATTCTATATACTTTTGTAGATGACAATGTCAGAGTGAGGCTCATTGCTTTGTACAATTAATATATGGTTTTCAAAGTTCCCAAAAGGCTATTCGAGCTTCCTTCGAATTAATTTACCCATTTATTCCTAATTTTTATTTATATTTGTTTTATATTTAATTACCTGCAGCTCCAGGTGATTTTTATATATCCACAATGAAATATTATTATCTGACACATTGCAACCTGGTCCCTGGCACAGTTGCTAAGATTTAATTTGAGTAAAGATGCTACACAGATTTCAGAAGACACTACTTAATGATATGACTATGAGAAACAATGTTCCTTCCTGTCATAGTATCATTTGCTGTGGGGATATAAGTAGTCTCTGAGTTGAGTGATGTATCCTTATATACTTAGAATATCCAAGTTAGAGTCTACTTCATGACACGGGACAGGAGAGGATTCTCTGTTTCTGTGTTAGGGTTGATCCACTCCAGAAGAGAGCAATCAGAATTGATATATTAAGAGACTTCTATCCTTTTATAAATGTTTTCTTCATGGGAAGACATAGTCCTATCTCCAGATAACACCTTCTTTCATTGACAGCATAGTAGTACCCTTTAGTACCAGTACTTCTGACATAAAGTACCGATGTAGAATTTTCTCAGTCATTACACATCTAGGACAGATCTAATCTATCATTTCACTGTGAAGCTCTGGAAAGTAGGCCAATCGATGGTCTTTGTTCATTCTCAAAGATTCTACCTCATGTTAGTGATATTCAATAATTTTTTCTCCTTTTCAATACATGCTTGACCTAGTGACTTGCTTCTAATGTCAAAAATAATGAGATGCCAATTCCAAGATTAACATATGACTGTGCCTTCTGCCATGATCAGACTTTTGATCTCGCATTTGCTCACTCCGACGAAGAACTTTCTCATGTTGTGTCCTATAGAGAAGTCCACATCTTCAGAAGGAAATGCAGGTATTGTCTAGACAAAAATCAGCAACTAACTGAGGCTCTAACAGGTTGCAACAAATTGAATCTTTCTAAAAACATCACGCTTTATTATCTGGTCATGAACTTACTAGTATCTGATAAAACTTTGATGAAGAGGAACCCATTAAGGCTTGCCTGAACACCTGATTCAAATTAAGTGAGGTAATAAATACACATTGCTTTAAGCTGCTAATCATTAGTATAAGGATATACTCCTTCACAGAAATTGGGTATTCTCATGCCACTTTAATCACATTTATTTTTCCAAATCCACAATTAAAAATTTTACATTTATGTCTACAGCATGTTTTGAAACATGCACTATATTTCACACATATATAATAAAATGAATAACTCTAAGTAATTAGTATTTATTACCTCCTATATTTAGCCCTTCTGTAGTAGGAACACCTAATATTGATTGTCTTAGTATTTTCAAGAACATAATATATTGTTAATTATAGACACTGTATAGCACAGTTGATCTCATGAACTTACTCACCCTATTTTAATAGTGAAATTTTGTATTCTTTGACCAACCTCACAACCATTCACCACTGTATGAATGTAACCTCTTCATTACCACCTTCTATATGATCAACTACTTTAGGGTCTACATATATGTGATATTATGTGTCATTTATCTTTCTGTGCCTGCCTTATTTTCTTTATCCATTCATCCACCAGATATTTAAATTGTTTTCACATCTTGTTTATTGTGAATATGTTGTCTACTTTCCCTGCTGTGTCCTCCCCAATCGAGTAAATTATGGATAAATTCATACAGAAGTTATGCATTACAGAAAATGGTCTTTAGTTCATTCTTATCTAATTTTCTTTGAGGCCATCCCCCTTAAAACAGACAATTAATTGATCCTAGGTTACCTGTCTTATTACTTAATCATTCATCAATATCTAAGGCTATGGAAATAGCTTTTATGAAAGGTTAGCAATCACTCTATGTCCTTGCACTTCTGACAATGCTTTGCTCCAATCCCCATACAGACTCACACAGTTTTGGCATGGTACATTTACAAGCACAAGTTTTGCTGCTTCAGCTGAACCTTCACGCCAGTTTTTCACACTCTTAGAATCATCATTTCTGAGAGGATAGGATCAATATACATTGTATAAGTGTATCAACTTTTTACAGAAGAAAAGCTATTTTATTGTTATGCAGACAAATAAGCATGCTTCAACAACAGTTAGTTTTCAAATTATGTTATTTTTTTACCAAAAAAAAAACCAGGAAGAAGACAATCTTGTGAGCTAAAAAGTTCCACCCCAGGTAATTTTAAATAATTTCTCTTTTAAAAAAAAATTAAATTTGTACCTTTTATACCTACTAATTCCTGAGACACTTTCAAGGAATATTTCCTATTGTGATTGCAAAACACTTGCTTTCTGTTATTATGAAGAACTAACCTCAAATTGTGTCTCACAAAATCTAATTTGTGTTTCCTCGAATGATTTTTCTAACATGTGAGCTGTCATTTAAATGTACAGAAATCTATATTCTAAATTTCCAAGCTGATTTATTTTTACTTTTAACTTTTAATGGCACTAATGATTACAACTGTACCATCTATGATGTTAGTGTTGATTATCAATTTGACAGTATCTGGAACCAACTAAGAGACAAGCCTCTGGGCAGGCCTGGGAGGGAGTACTGTGGTTAAGTTAACCGAGGTGAGAAGAACCAGCCTCATCGTGATGGTGCCATTCCCTGACCTTGTGTCCTGAACCGCTCAAGAAGGAAAGAGGCAGCTGCACACCCAAGCTCATCGTAATCTGTTTCCTGACTGCAGATGTACGTGTAGACAAGTTCCTGCCACCCGCATTCCTGCCACAGGAGACTGTCCCTTCACACTGTTTGCCAAAATAAATGCTTTCTCCCAGAAGTTGCTTTTGTCAGGGTGTTTTATGAGAGCCACAAGAAAAGGAACTAAAACATCCTCTTAGACTGATCCTTTATTTGTGCTTATTTTCTCAATAAACCACACGTCTTAATACCATTCTCCCTGAATTGTCTTTGCCCTGACTCTGTCAGTCCTACTAGAAGCAGACAGTAAAACCCACATGCTGCAATATATTTTGCAGTTTCCTCTAGCAGATAAACTAGTTTGTCAACTTTAAGTTCAGCTTCCCACAGAAATCTCTGAAATGGACAAGATGCCTCCAGATTAGTGGCCACAGTGGAACATGAGTGGCCTGTAGAACAATTTCTGTCAGATTGCTCATCTTTATCTGAAATCTCATCAGCCTGGCTGCTATCGGTCAGCATTCTGATCCACTGAGCCATCACAGAACCACCCCTGAAGTCACTTGCAGCATTCTAGGCTTTCTTGAGTTTGCTTGACCAACATTTTCCAAACTCTTGCTGCAAATCAATACCAATGCTCTCCCACAACGTTTCAGGTCCAGCAATAGCTGTCCTTTCTCTTTTTTTTTCAATAAAATATACTTTCTATTTCCAAATATTTTTATCAAATTTGTTCTTTAGTAATTGTCCAAATGTACATAATGCATACTGACCACCCTTGCAGCCTACCCTCTCCCATCTTCGTATGATTCCATCATGTACATTTTTAATTCACTCATCCCATTAAAGTCTACCATCATCTTGTAAGCCAAAGAATGATGATCTGTCTTTTTTCTTTGTGTAAATTTTTGTTTATTTTTGAGATTATACTATAATTAAAACACTTTCCCCTTCCCTTTCCTCCCTCCAAACTTCCCATATGCCCCTTCCCGATGTCTTTCAAATTCACAAAGTTTTGGTACATTACATTTATTTTTTTATGGTATGTTACATTTATCAATACAAGTATTACTACTTCGGCTGAACCTTCTCACCATTTTTTCATGTGCTTAGGATCATCATGTTTTAGTTTAATCTGTCCCTTTAGAAACTTTTAACCACCTCCTCAAACATTCTTCATTTCTTACTTGAAAGAGGAGTAAGCCCTTCCCACTGTGTATAAGATGCACAGGTAAAGGTGGAGGATATTTTGGAATATGCACTCAAATGTATCAGTTCGCATCAGAGTCAAATTGTATGTCAATATAATGCATATGACAAACTGAATATGAAAATAACTACTATAATTCTGTTTAAACTTTTTTCTTGAATGGTTTCTACAGTCTGACTATAGAGATTTATTAGATTTATTCGAAAACTTCATAAGACCACTAACTTGGTCAAATAATAATTTAGTAAACAAAATTGAGACAAGGTCTCATCTATCTCAGGCTGGCCTTAAACTTGCTATGTGGCTGAGGATGACCTTGAACTTCTGATCCCCCTGCTTCTACCTTCTGAGTTCTGAGATAAAGCCATGCCCAGTTTATGTGGTGTTAGAGATTGGGAGTCAGTGGTTTATCAGCAGGCTAGGCACTGGAGGGGGATGTAGAAAGTCTGGCTGTGGAGTGGGGTGGTGGGGGGCAGCATAAAGAGTCCCTTGTTGGGTACCTAGATGATGGCTACGGCACAGGAGGAAATAATGAAACTAAGTCAGAACCCTGGGACCCTGTCCATAGCCTAGAGGTCACTACTGCAAAGCACGGTGGCTAGACTAGGTTAAATGAGCAACAAATCAGAGAAGAAATGAGGAAGTAAAGTAGAAAATATTGAGATAAATAAAAATACACCATACTAACCCCAAAAGATGCTACCAAAAGAGAGGTAAGGGGAAATTTATACTTATAAATGTTTCCCTTAAAGAAAGGGAAAGCAATCCAGGCAGTGCACTTTATTAAAACTAAAAGCAAACGAAGGGAAAGAATTAATGTCCTGGGAAAATAAGTACTATGAGAATGAAAACAAAGGTTAGAGTAGAGATGGTTGAAAAGAAAAATAGAAAACAAAGTACCAACTGAAAACAAACATTAGTTGAGAAGATGAACCAAATGATTAAACACGGTTTTCTAAGAATTAAAGAAAATTTCAGTGTTAGTATAAGCAGAAAGTAGACACTTAAAGTACTTACGTATTTACTCAAAAGGGGATGCAAATGGAAGCAACATTAAGATTGTATCTCACCCCAGTCAGAAATCAAATGACAAAACTTTTTGGTGAGTGGGTGGGGATGGTTCAGTGATTAAGAGCACTGGCTGCTCTTGGTGAGGACCTAGGTTTGCTTCCCAGCATTTACAACATGCAGATGGAGGAACAGTTTCGCATTCCCCTCAGCAAATTACAGGGCTGAGTCTAGAAGACTTTGGTTGAAGCAGCACACCTTATCCAAGGGGTTCCTGAAGGACTGGCCATTAGTTCACCTCATCTGAGCTTAGGTGGGCAGCCGCAGAGAAATTGTCGTTTTTAGACAAATGGGGCTGTAGTTTACAGATGAAGGTAAAAGTGTAAGTACAGTGTAGAATAAAATTCTGCAAGAGTTAAGACATTTAAAAGAGCACGCACGTGCACACATGGTGTGTAGGGTAGATATTTTTGTCGGTTTTATTGAAAACATTCATACGGTATATTTTGATTATGCCTTTCTCCTCCATGAGCTCCTTCCAGATCCTCCATATCCCCCCCCCACACACACTCACCGATTCCTTTCTCTCTAAAAAACAAACAGAAATAGGGAACTGGCACACAAGAAAACAAAATCATAAACCAAAATACACAAGCAAGAGACCAATGAAACAAAAAAAAAGTTCAAAGCATTATGAGATCAAATGTCTACAAAATTAGTATTAAGTTCATTTTGTTTTGGCCATCTACTACCGAACATACCCTGAAATCTGAAGTGTGGTTAGTACACCCAGTGAGACTCCACTGAAGAAGACGTGTGTGTGTGTGTGTGTGTGTGTGTGTGTGTGCGTGTGTATAGAAGCCACACAAAACACTACTGAGAGTGCATGTTCACTAAAGATAAATAATGACAAACTTCAAACTTCTTCACAGTCTGATGAAAGAATACAGAATATAATCAATTAACTGATGGACTATTTTGGCACAAGGCCAATTTAAAAAGAAAAGACTGCAAGAAATGTTTATTTTTTAAAATGCATAATTTTTGTCAATATAAAACCCCATAAAGTGTACAAAACAACGGTTTTAAAAAATCTTTCACATTCAGAGAAAGAAATAAAATAAAAGTTATCATACACCATCCACAGAGAAACATAGGCCGAGAAGTAACAAGTCAAACAGTTCTTTGTTTTTCATTTTGTTTTGATTTTCATTTTAGTTTTTTGGTTTTTACAGATAGGGTTTCTCTCAGTCATAGTTCTGGATGTCCTGGAACTTGCTCTGTAGACCAGGCTGTCCTCAAACTATCTGCCTGCCTCTGCCTCTCAAGTGTTGGGATTAAAGGCATGTGTCACCACTCCTGGCTATTGGGTTTTTGTTGTTGTTGTTGTTTTGGTTTGGTTTTGATACAAGGTATTTTTCTGTATTATATAACCCAGGATGGATGATTTCAAGCTTACAGATCTCATGCCTCAGACTCTTGCGTGCAGGTAATTCAAGCTCATTCTACAATGCCTGGCTTAGTCTGAGACCTCAGGACAACAATCTTCCTTGTCAGGATTTATTTTCTTTTTAGCTGTGTGTGTGTGTGTGTGTGTGTGTGTGTGTGTGTGTGCGCGCGCGCGCATGTGCATGAGCACACAAGTGTAGGTGCTCTAGGAGTTCATAAGATCTCCTGGAGGTGGAGTTTGAGGCAGTTGTGTACTAACATAAGAGCAGGGAACCAAACTTCAGTCCTCTGAAAGAGACTCAAATGTTCTTAACCACGCCCACAGTGTCTTAAATATATTCAAAGGACTAAAAAGAAGCTCAAAGTACTAAGGTTTTCATTAAAATAACATAAAATGAACATATCAATCAAGAAAAATAAAAATTATAAAAAGTAACAAAAAATGATAAAAGCACTAGAAATTCCGGGACCTGAACATACAGTAACTGTATTGAGGTGTTGAGTCAGCAATTCAATAGATAGTAAGCAATTTAATTGAGCAGATAGAAGGAGTAGAAAGAAACCTGAAAACAAGCCATCTGAAATTGAGTCAAAGAAGAAACAAAAAAAATAAACGGAGAAAGTGGACAAATTTGAAGGAATATATGAACTATGATCAAGTAGACCATGTATACACTGTGGTGGTTCCAGAGGAGAGGGGAAAGATTGTCTAAAAAGAAGTGACAAAAAATGCCCCAGAGTTGTACAGAAACCTGAATCTGGACACTCAAGAATCTCAATGAGATCAAATAAGAAAAGCAGAGACTCATGTTGAGACATCTTATATTTAAATAGTTGATAGGCAAAGTAAAAGAGAAAAATTCAAAGCAAAAAAAACCATATTCATTAGATTAAAGTGATCCTCAATAAACTATTAGTTTATTTGTCAGCAAGAAACTTTAAAGACCAGAAAGCAAAGAATGATATCACAGATACACATACACATGCAACTGGGCAAACACACAGAAAAAGAGAGAGAGAGAGAGAGAGAGAGAGAGAGAGAGAGAGAGAGAGAGAGAGAGAGAAAGAATAATGAACACTAAAAGAGATTTTAAAAAGAAATAAAATAAGAATTCTAAAATCACTGAAAATGGTCCTTTTTATAATGAGAGATAAACGAATATTTTCAAATAAATGAAAGCTAGGGAAGTTAATTGCCACAAGGTCTACCCTAAAAAAAGGGTAGGGAAAGCTTAACAATGGAATGAAAGGCTGTTTTATTATAATCCAAATCTACTTGAAGGTTAAGAACGCCTTTGGGGGCTGGACAGATGGCTCAGAAGCTAAGAGCACTGGCTGCTCTTTTGGAGGTCCTGAGTTCAAGTCCCAGAAACCACATGGTGGCTCACAACCATCTGTAATGAGATCTGGCGCCCTCTTCTGGAATGTAGACATGCAGGCAGAACACTGTATAGATAATAAATAAATCTTAAAAAAAGAATTACTTTGGTAAATGTAGAGACAAACATATAAATTGGTATTATTGTAATGTTGGTTTTTAACTTCACTTCTTATTTTCTATTGCACTAAAAACACATATAAAAATAATTATAAATCTTTGTTACTGAATAATATACTATTTGTAGACCAGTGGTGCACAGATTGTGGGTGGAAACATACAGTCTATATCAATAATGTGAAATACATGGTACAGCTCAAAAAAGTTGAAATATAGTAAGGCTGAAGTTGAGATCAAATTAATTAAAACTTGTCTATGATAACTTCAGATTATTATATGCAATCCCTATGCTAACAAAGAAAGTTATCTGGAGAGATAGCTCAGTTGTTAGAGTGCTTATCGTGCAAACATGAGGACCTGAGACTTTGAATCTCCAGAACCCATGAAAAAAGAGTCCCTAACCCCAGAACTGGGGGAGGGGCAAAAGAAGGGGTGGAGACGAGCAGATTTCTAAAGTTCATGGGCCAGCCGTTCTTACCAAATCCATGAACTTCATCTCTAGTGAGACCCTGTCTCAAAAGACAGTGGTGCAAAGGGATCAAGGAAAGGCACCTTGTGGCAGTCACTGACTCCACATGCACGTGTTCACACACACACACACACACACACACACAAATAAAAGTATTTAGATTATGCACAAAAAGAAATGAAAAGAAATCAAAACATCTAATGAAAAACTAACCAAACACAAATTAAAGCAAGTACTGAATATATGAGGAATAAATCTATGTGCTTTACAAAAATAAATGTAGAGAAAACTCCTAATTATACGTGAAAGGCATTTCTGTAGTTATTCTTTTAAGAATTTTCTTTTTCTAAACCATTACAGATATAACATACACATTATGTTGAATTAAAACTAAAGCCACATTTTATCACAAAGTTCAGTGGTAGTAGTTACATTGACTTTGTTGTATAGTATCGCTTGTCATTAATCTTATGACTCCATTTTCATAACTATTTAATTTTTATTTTTTTGAGAATGCAGAATTTAGTGTTTTGACCCTTAAAGTCACTTTATTGTAATTAACTCACCTATGAAAACATCAGATAGATTACAGAAACTATTCAAACAAACACTTGTCCATTCCCAAACTATGCATCTTGCGGAACCTTTATCCATTTAGAATGGTCATTCTGAAGTCATGGAGTTCCACTCAGGGTTCTGTACTTACACTACCAACTATAATTTTATGATCTTATCTAATACACACACACAAAACTTATGGCAGAGTTGAAACTAAAAATAAGCAAATAAGCCTACTGTGGTTTTATATTCTCTTTCATGACTCATAAAAGCCAAACAATGTGATATAATGTATCTAGCTGAACCAGGGTCCCTAAGATGATAAGAACCAATAGTAAATATCTATGAGAGAGAGGGGGGAGGAGGGAAAAAATGGGAGGAAAGGAACGAGTGAGATTTGTTATAAGGAATAAAGTCACATAATTATGGAGAAAACGTATCAGTGATGAGTAAGCTGAGGATTCAGTAAAATTCGTGATGGCATAGCTTCAGTTCAACTTGAAGGCCTGAACCAATGAAGACAGTAAACCAGAAGACAGATTCTCCCTTGTCCTGCCTTTAGTTTTATTCAGTGGAGTGGGAAGTCCACCCATACTGATTAGTGCAATATGCTTTATTTATTCCTTAATCCGAATGTTAATCTCACCCAGAAAGATACTCAAAAAAAAGCACATCCAGAATGAGGCTAACCAAATATATAGTCACCCTTTGGTCAGTGAAAATAATACATAAACTTAGTAATTATACCATCATATCAATGGAATGGAGAATCAAAGCCTTAATGCATAAAATTCTTTATAAAAGTCAACATGTTTTCATAATAAAAAGTCAGTGAGAAACTATTACTGCTACTCACATAGTAAAGTCATGTATGAAAAAACCAGATATAACATAATGCTCAATGGCTAAAGGCGACAAGCTTTCTTTGAAACATCAGAAACAAAGCAGTGATGCCTGCTTTCACCACTTGTATGTAACATAATTCTGGGCATCAAATGTGCGCCTCTGGAAGAACAGCCAGTATTCTTAAGTGCAGAGCCATTCCTCCCACCCTGCATTTTACAGTTTCAAATGCTTACTCAGTTTTCTGGTCCTATGTGTTTCTCTAGGCTCTTATCTAGCATTCTAGATTGCTCATATAGAGCAATTTGGACTAATTAGAAAACACATCTAATGAGAGAGCATTCAAACTGAAAAATTAAATGATATGCTTATATATGACATGACTTAATAAGTATAAAATCCTGAAGATTCCACAAAATACATGTTAGTACTAATACTGCAATTCAGCAAAGTCATGAGCAAAATATCTACCTGCAAAAGCCAATTGCAGCTCTATGTCCATTGCCAACACACCACTATTTGCAAGCTGAGTATGGAGTGCATGCCTTTAATCACAGTACCATGAGGCTAAGGCATAAAAAAAAATCACAAAATGCAATCATCCAGAATTAAACACTGACTTCTAGGACAGCATGAGCTGTACAGTGAGGCTCTGCCTCTAAAACAAGCAACAAAAACAATTTACAATGTCATCAAAAACAATAAAATAATTTAGGAAGAATTTTTCCAAAAGAGATTAAAGAAATGTACACAGAATCAAGCACTCAAACTGTGGCTAAAAATAATGAAAACCAGACATAAATGGAAAAACACCATCATATTTTCATGGATTGGAAGACTCTGTATTACCCAAAGCAAATAACATATTCATGGAATTGCCACCAAGATCCTAATAACATCTTAAAATATTCACCCTAAAATGGATATGGAATCACAAGAGATCTTGAAATATTAAACAAGAAAAAACGGGAAGAAACACATTTCCTGATTTAAATACACATGTATAAAGCTATTCTGATCACAAGAGTAGATGAAAGAATACTATCAGCAAAATTATCAGATTTCAACCCTGATCACCACCAATATAATGGCTATCCATGGACAAAAATACCTATATGAGCAATCCAGAATTTAGATAAGAGCTTACAGAAACACATAAGACCAGAAAACTGAGTAAGCATTAGAAACTGTGTAAAATGTAAGGTGGGAGCAATGGCTCTGCACTTAAGAATACCGGCTGTTCTTCCAGAGTTGCACATTCGATGCCCAGCACTCACATGGCAGCTCACAATCATCTGTGACTCCAACTCCAGAGAATCTGACACCCTTTTCTGGTCTGCAGCATCAGGCAGGTATATGGCGTGCAGAAATACATGTAGGTAAAACTGCCATTCACACAAAAATATAGGTTGTATTATGTGACTGTAATTCTGGGTAAACAAAAAATAATGTCATTTCTTATGGCTTTTTCAAATGCCCTTGGTGCTCTTTTTCTCTCCTCCCTCTTCCTTCTGTACTGATTTCCCCTCCCCCTCCCCAGTTCCCACTTCCCATCATTTGCATCCTGCTCTAGCGCTCCTCACTCACCTTCCATAGTCCACTGGCACTCTCCTGAACTCTGCCGTCACCCGTGGTTTTATGCTCCCATCTAAAGACTCAAAGCTGGGATCCACAAACAAGTGAGAACATGTGGAATTCGTTTTTCTGGGTGTTGGCAAAGCTGAGTATCTATCTGTAGAAGAAAGAAATTAGATCTGTGTCTCCACCATACATGAAAATAAACTCAAAATGGATGAAAGGCTTTCATTTCCAAATGAAAACACTGAAACTGCTAGAGGCAGACTTAGGGAAACACTCAGAGGTTTAGGTACAGGCAGCAACTTTCTGAGCAGGACTCCAACAGCATTGCAATTAGCCCTGAGAATGACCAAATGGGATGACATGAAAAGAAGAATGTTCTCCACAGCAAAGGAACCCAACCAGTCACAAAATGATGACAAAGCCTACAGCATGGAAGAAAATATTTACTTCACAAAGGGGATAAGTATCTAGAATACATAAATAATAGCAACCATTACTCACCCAAATCCCCAAACTGCTGGTTGAAAAATAGGCTCCTGATAAGAAGCAATTCTCAAAGAAAGAAACACAAACGACCAAAGTAAAAAAGTGTTCAACATCTTTAGCCATCACAGGAAAATGAACATTAAAACTATTTTTGGCTTCTCTGTCACCCCACTCAGAAAGGCTACTATGAAGAAAAGAAAAAACAGCACAGTAATGCTAATTGTTGATCTAGATAGCTATAAACAGATGAATACATACATACATATATATAATTTAGCTGTATATTTATTTAAGGAAAAATTAAATTATAACTTTTTGCATGAGAATGGATAGGTGTCAAAAGTACTGTATTAATTTAGGCAACCACGCCCTAGAAAGATGAATAATCACGTGTTTTCTGTCATACATGGATCCTGGAATATAATATCTCTATAGATAGTAGGAGTGGGGCTGAGTGTGGGTGTGTATAGGCTATGAAACAAGCAAGGAGACGACAGGATTGGGAACGACATGTTGAGGATGATAGGGAGGTCAACAGGACGCATGTGCCATGAAAGCAGAAAGGAAGTCATCTGTGTAATGGGTGGAAGTGCACAATGGGGAAAACAGGAGGATGAGGAAGAAGACAGAGGGGAGACTTGACAAATGCTAATTTTGTTTGAAAATGTCACAGTGAAACCTAATATTGTGTGTACTAATTCATGTTTAGGTAAAACAAATACTGAATCTGAAGCAAAACAGAAAGGAAGTAACAACAAGGACAGGAAATAAACCAAGCCAGGTGGTAGTGGCGCACACCTTTAATCCCAGCACTTGGGAGACAGAAGCAGGTGGATCTCTGAGTTTCAGATCAGTCTGGTCTAAAAAGTGAGTTCAAGGACAGCCAGGGTTATCTGAGAAACTCTGTCCTGAAAAAAAAAAAAAGCCAGGCCTGGTTGTACTGATTGTATAGGGCTACAATCCCAGCTATTCTAGAGGCTACCGTAGGAGCACTGTACGTTTAAGGCCTGTATCTGGGTGAGTTTACGGCCTTTTATAAATATTTGAAACACATTTTATTAGGTCTTTGAGAATTTCACACAATGTGTTTGATCATATTCATCATCCCTCCCCCAGCTCTTCTCAGACCCATCCATTCTTCCCTTCTCATCCAACTTCATGTCCTTTTCTTTCCCATTAAGGCCAATTGTGCTGCCAAAATATTCTTGGATATGTGATATTCTACTGGCATGTGGTCAGCTTATCAGAGACTATATTCTTAGAAAACACTAGCCTTTTGCCGCAGCTAACAATTATTCATAGATATTTGGCTAAGGGTGAAACTTTGTGCCCAACTCCTTTCTCCATGTTGTAATAATTGGGTAATTTTATATATAAATGCATGTATATATCTAAATTATATAGATATGCATTTTAAATGAAGTTATGCCAATTGGAGTGATAAAGTTTCCTTAACAGCAGCTAACACCATTGAAAAGATACCCACACCATGCATGGGAAACTTCCCTTTAAGTTGTTGGTCAAGGCAGTCCAAGAGATTCCCCAAACAATATAGGTTATTGCTATTGCTTCTGGTTACCTCCCAAAACTTAAAGGTAAGACCCTACTGAAGACACCATACACTTCACACACAGGATTTAGAGAAATGAAGCCGTAACTGACATAGAGCCTTCTCCCTGAGGACTGGCTCTCAGAGTATTTGAAGATTCTATGCAAATTCCCAAGGGAAAAGGTTAATCAGTAGTCCTAACCAGCTGTAACGTCAAGAACAACAAAGGCAAGACATTCCCAAGTGTACAATAGTGGCACTTTTATATCTTGGCGCTAAGCAATATCTATTTAATTGGATTAAGGCTCACTTGACAAGAAAGAAATCATGCCTGGTACTAGAAACCTAGCCAATTAGTCATGACTGGTGAGGTCACGGAGTCTAGAGGAGAACCTACCATTGCCACTTTCCTAAACTAGTACAATTTCTAATGCATTCTAAATATTTATCCTCATACCCACAGAGAAGTGCAGTTATCCCTCATCAAAGAAGCCTGGTTTTTCAACAAATATGGACTACTGCAGAGATTCACACACAACTGGCCAAAACACAGCACTGGCCATGAGGGGCCCAACACCAACTGATGCATCTACAACACAACACCTACAACTAAGAATGTCACAGAAGAGGGCTTAGATAGATTGTGAGAGCCAGGGGATCAGGGCATCTTCTGTGAGACAGTGTCTTCTAGGCATGACACAGAAGCTACACACATGGCATCTCAACAATGTGGTTGCATAAACAAGACATGAGCAGTGACACCTCTGGCTGAAATGACAATGATGGGAGAAACTTCACCACGCGCCAAGGCTAGATGAAAGACTACAGGCGGTTAATGGCTAGGAAGAGAGGGAAGATCAGTTTTCTCTAGGTACAAACCCCCTGATAGTTTTCAAATTCCAAGTGGTCATCCCAAAACACATAAGCATTATGAACAACACTAAATGGATTCAGGAAATTGTACTTACACACACACACACACACACACACACACACACACACACACACACCAATCATAATTAAAGAAGAGGTTGTAGTTTTGAGAGTGAGTGTGAGGGACACAGAATGAGTTAGAGACTGGGGAGGAGTAGAAATGATGGAAATAAAGTACTCATGTATAAAATTCTCAAAAAAATAAAAATTTAAATTAAAAAATTAGGAGTATAAGGGGATACATTATAACCAATACTACAGGGATAAAGAAGGTCATGAGGCACTATTACACACGAAAACATTGGCAGGAAAGAGGCAGATAACTAAAACAATCTCACAGTACCAAACTTGAGCAAACAAGAAACAGAAAACCTGAAGACATTAAAAACAAATTATGAGGTTGAACAAGTAATCAAAAAACTCCTCAGATCCCAGGATCAGAAGACTTCACAGACAGATAATACAGTTGCCTAAACAAACCTGAACAAAGACAACGGCAGTTGATATGTCAACATAGATTGGGAAAATACCACAAAACCCCCATCCCTAGATGAACAGCTACAGGTAGCTGATGAATGCTAAGAGAGAATCATTCTTCTTTAGAGACAAGCCTTCTATTAACTTATTGAATTCCAACTGGTCAGTCTGAAACCTATAAGAGCATAGGAGCAACAACACTATAGTGTGTGTGTGTGTATGTGTGTGTGTGTAATAATCATAATTAAAGAAGAAAGGATCATGAATTTAAAAGCGAGTGTGAGGGCACAGGAGGAGGTTTAAGTGAGAGAGACAGAAGTAGAAATGATGGAAATACAGTACTCATGTATAAAATTGTCAAACAAAATAAAAATTTAAAATTTAAAAATTAGGAATAGGAGTAAAAAAGGGAACATGATATGGGGGAATAACAGAGACAGTAGTAGGGTAAAAGTAATTTAAGAGAGAAATGGGAGTTGGGAGTAACTTGGAGGGGGAGGAAGCTCACCACAGGAGGAAAGTGAGAGAGAAGGATACAATAATGGTAAGGATATCTGACGAAGTCCTAAGTAATCATATTATCCACTTACCTAAATTGCATATAATACATATAAATCTATGTGTATAAATATACTCATATCTCCATAGTTTAAATGAAATTTTCCCCCAGGGCTGGCAATGCTCACATGAAGAGCCATAACCTATCTTTAAAAAATACCAGGCATGAGAAGCCCCCTTCTGAGTTGTTGGTCATAGGAGTCCAAGTTACTTCCCAAACATTATAGGCTATTGTTACTGCCCTTGGTTGCCCGCCCCCCAGCAGTGGAAGGTAAGGCCCTATTGCTGAATGCACCGTTTGAAAGGGAACCCAGAGGCTCCTGAGCTGGAACTAACCTGAAAGCCTCTTCCCTGAGGACTAGCTTTCATTGAACCTGAGGATCCCATGCAAGATTCCAAGGGAGAGAAGTGGCCAATAGTCCTACCCCAATTATAAGACTCTCTGAGCTAGGGTCTAGTGCTGTGACAGAACACCATGACCAAAAATAACTTGAGAAGGAATGAGTTTGTTTGGCTTACATATCCCGAGTCACAGTACACTGGGGGAAGCTAAGATGGGAACTCAAACCAGGAAGGAAACTGGAGGCAGAAGCTGATTGCAGAAGCCACGGAGGTTTAGTGCTTACTGGCTTGCTTTCATGGCTTGCTTAGTCTGCTTTATCACAGAACCACCAGCCCAGGGCTGGTACCATCCACAATGGGCTGCAGCCTCTCCATTAATTACTAGGTAAAAAGACTGTCTATAGACTGATCTTACGGAGGCTTTTTTTTTTCAGTTGAGGTTTCCTCTTCTCAGATGACTCTAGTTTGTGTCAAGCTTACATTAAACCAGCCAGTACAGTAACTACCACAATGACCAACATGCCATGATAATCCTAAGGGTATAATTATGGCACTCCATATGTTGGCAGTAACCAACAGTGCTCTAATTGGACTTAAGTCCCATGCAACATGAGGGAAATCATGCCTGGTACTGGAAAGCCAGCCAACTACCAGGATCTAATGAGGTGATGGATCATGGAGGAGAACCTACCACCAACTGTTTTCTAAATCAATATAATTGCTAACTGCATTCTAAATACTTATTCTTATACTGGCAGGTAAGTGTGGCTCACACCCCTCAACAAAGAAATTTCTTTTTGTAACACACAGAGACTATTACAGAATACTGCAACTGATCAAAATGCAGAGTACAAGTGATTCTGTAATGCCCAGCCCCAACTAATCCATCTGCAACACAGCTCCTATACCTAAGGCTCAGGGAGCACTGCAGAAGAAGAGACAGAAAGAATGTAAGAGCCAGAGGAACAGAATGTCTTCTGCTTTGAGATTGTGTCTCCCAGAAATATCAGGGAAGCTATACCTGTGAAGTCTTAACAATATGACTGCCTAAATAAAACCAGAATAAAGATGGAACCAATAGTCATGAGGTGAAAGTTTGATGGTAACCCAAACCTAGATAAAGAACTACATGCAAACCAGGAATGTCGAGAGTGGGAGAAATAGTCTTCCCCAGGGAAGAAGAGCACACCAGTTGATCACACAATGCCAAATAGGCAGCTCTGAAATCGCAAACAGACAAGTAATGCACACATTGGGCATGTGTGTGTGAACATATAAACATATGAATATATATATATACATGTTAATGTGTGTGCCTGTGTATAACAACAATTGAAAGAAGGAGGCCAGAAGCTGTAAATGTGAAAGAGAGCAAGGGGATAATACATTAGAGGAGTTGGAGACAGAAAAATAAAAGGGGAAATGTAATAATATTTTAATTTTAAAAATTAAAAAATAGATTGGAAAGGGGACATACAACCAATACCACATAAATAATACTACATAAAGAATGAGACACAAAACAGTGACATAAAAAAACTAAAAATTAAAACAACACACACTACCAAATATAAAGAAACAGAAAACCTGAATATATTAAAAACAAATTGTAAGATTCATTTCATAATCAAAAATCTCTTCAAAACCGAGGATCAGATGGCTTCATAGATAATATGGTTGCCTAAACAAGACCTGAAAAGCGATAACACCAGTTGACATGCCAACATGGATGGGGGAAATTTCACATGGCCCCACCCCTAGAAGAGCAGCTGTAGGCAACTGATAGCGGATAAGAGAAGAAAATTCATTCTTCTCTAAGGACGATACCACTGAAGTGCTCAGCCCAAAACACATCTACTTAGGAACAACACTAAAGTTGGAGAGAGAGAGGTAGGGAGAGGTAGAGAGGGAAACGGGAGAGGGAAAGAGAGAGAGAGAGAGAGAGAGAGAGAGAGAGAGAGAGAGAGAGAGAGAGAGATTGACTGACTCGCTCTCAGGCCAGCCTACATAATAAGACAGTCTCAAAATATTAAGAATCAATAAAGTTGCAGGCTAAAAAAAATCAATAGGCAAATTTTAGTCATATATTTGTATTCATTAATGATGAACTAACTAGAAAGAAAATCAGGAAGCCAAATCCATTATGATATCAAAAATAAAAATATTTACTTATAAATTAACCTAAGAAAGAATGTAAGGAACCTATGTGCAATGTATGTTTGCCTGTAGCAGGATCCTTTGTATGGAGAAGTTTCTGTATTCACCTCAGTACGCACCTGTATTTTCCATATACCATAGGCTGATTCAACTCAAGGGTCTTCTATTAAAAAGCCTTTTCATTTCCCCTTGCATCCCCTCTTCCTTTCTCTTCTTTTGGTCTTTCGAGAAGGAATTTATGTACTGGATGGAACTCACTCTGTAGACCAGACTTGAACTCACAGGGACCCACCCTCCTCTGCCTCCTGAGTGTTGGGATTAAAGCTAAAGGCCACCGCCCCACCCCTCATCCCCCCACCCCTCATACCCCATCCCTATCCCCACCTGCAAGCGAGGAGGCCTTTCTTTTATTAGGCTCACCCACAGCAGTGAAGCTACTCCTTGTAAGGCCTGTACTGTACTCTTTACGTATGGGTTCTCATCATGCCACGGACAGATTTACCGTTGACGCAACCACGCAAAGATACGTTTTATTTCTATTGGCAAGTTTAAGAGTAGTCCCCGCCTCCAGGACTTTTTCATTCACGGCCTAAATCTAATGCTTACGTCATCAACCTTTCCGTATAAGAAAGTCAGTTGAGACCTCCTTCTGGAATGTTCCCTCGGCTTTTGCTAGGGCAGGCTATAAAAAGTTTCCCCAGCTAGCTCCACTCGTCTGTGCAGCTCTGCGACATTAGAGTCGTTTGTCTTCAATATAGGTAGGCTTTTGGTGATAATTTCACATACCCGTGGTCTCCTCTCAATATTAGTATGCCTCTAGGAGTTTACCCAAACTTTCCACAATTTCGTTTTAGTCAATTCTCCTGAATAGCATTCGGTTTCCTACAAATATTATATTTCTAAAAGCTTCAGAATATTCTTTAATGTGATTTTGCTGGGTTTTTTCCACCGGTTTCTATATTGACAGATATTGAGCCATTTCTTTTTTCGTATTCCAACATATCTGAAAAAGTGGCATAGTCATATGTCTCTGCCTTTGGGGGCTTCAACTGTATCTCATGCTTTCTTTTAATCCTGTTACTTTTCTAGGAGGTACCCCCTGATTATAATTTATTGTTTTTGTACATTTATTATTTATGGGGGAGCATGCCATGGTGCATGTGGTGGTCAGAGGACAACTTTCAGGAATCTGTTCTTTCCTTTCTCCAATAGGGATGAAACACACACACACACACACACAAAGTCTTTTGAAGTTAACCCATACAGAAATTTATTTATGTATTTGAGATTTTGCTCAAACTTTAGCAGAATAGTCCTTTATAATGTTTATATTTAAATTTACATAGCCCTTTGTTCTCAGTGACTATCAGGTTGCTTACTTGCTTTTTTGTTTGTTTATTTTTTGAGTTGGGATTTCTCTGTGTAACAGCCCTGGCTGTCCTGGAACTCCCTCTGTAGACCAGGCTGGCCTTGAACTCTCAGAGATCTGCCTGCCTCTGCTTCCCTAGTGCTGGGTTTAAAGGTGTGCACTACCACTGCCCAGTCACTTTTTGTTTTACTATTTCACTGTCTTATTTTTTTTTTATTTTTAGTCTCTTACACTTTTAGTCTTCCTCTGAATAAACATCTGTCCAAATGGGTACCAGGACAAGCTTCTTTGAAAATTTGGTTCATATCAATGTTCTGACTTTGCAACTTTTCCCAAAGTCTATCTCCTCTAATTCAAGCTGTCTCTTTGTTTCTCTTTAATACAGGCTATGCATGGGAATATATGTATACACACATAGACACACAAACACAGCAACAACAATTAAAAGAAAGAGAAGCCATGAATTTGAAAGAGACCAAGGAGGGGTTATGAAAGGTTTTGGAGGGAGGAAAGAAAAGGGATAAATGATTTGATTATATTATATTCTCAAAAATAAAAGAAAAATAGGAGGAAAAGGTTATTAGGTGTAAGACATAATGCCACAAGGCAAATGTGTATGACGAATATGGGATAATCTCTCTGGTATATATACTTAAAACTACCATTTCTAGGCTCTAACCCCTAGTTACTTTCAGAATGACTGTCTATATGTGTGTCATGTCACCTTTTTTGTTGTTTAGCTTGAGCTTTCTTTAATAATAATGAGGTCTCTAGTTTTTTTGTTACTTGGGTCTTTGGTTTTTTCCCCCGCAAACAGAGCTCTGTATGTGGTTTGCCGGTTCTAAGTTGCTTGCTCTTTTCTTATTGACATGCCGGAGTCCCTTATGTGGTCTTAAGTCCTTTGTGTGTTCCTAAGGCCCATATGCATTTCTGAGTCTCTTAGGTCGTCCTGTTTGGGTTTTCTATAAATCTTCAAGAATTTAGTAGCTTATTTCTACCCTTCATTTACATTTTTGTGGTGTCTGCAAGTACCCATGATTTTTTAAATTTCATGCAATTGAATTGTCTATTTCTAAGAAGTCCTTCCTTACTCCAAGTATACAATGCATCCTTTTCTTTGTAGTTTAAGAAGAATTCTAGCTTTGATTATCTTACACTTGTGTCTTCATTTATTAACCAATATGTATTGAGGCTCCACATTTTTAGAAAATAGGAATATCTAATTGAAACAGATATTCTCAAGAAACAAACAAAAGAAGAAAAGAATAGAAAAAAAGACAAGAATGAAAAATTACATTCTTGTTTGTTTGCTTGCTTGTTTGTGTTTTTGAGATTGAGTTTCTCTGTAGTTTTGGAGCCTGTCCTGGAACTCAGTCTGTAGACCAGGCTGGCCTCAAACTCACAGAGCTCCGCCTGCCTCTGCCTCCCGAGTGCTGGAATTAAAGGTGTGTGCCACCACCACCCAGCTCTATGTCCTCGTGATGACTAGCCAGCTCATATAACAGTTGAACTGAGGCATTACCTGAAGGCTTCATTCTTGGAGGAGGAGCTGCCACTTCACCCCTGACTCCAGTGGAGTTCAAATGAGAATAAAATGAAGTGAATGTCTTTCATCCCTTAGATGTGACCTAGCCACCTGGAGGTGTAGGTTCTAGCCCCCACAGCTCTGTCGCTTCAGGGCTTGTGAACTTTATGGACACTCATGATGGCAGCTGTGCAGAGACTGCAGGTTTAGGGTAGCTGTAACACTTCCAGAATACTCCAACTGCTAGAAGAAAGTAGAATTTTAGGGGGAAAAACATGAAAAACTGTAGTTCTTAGTTCTGATTAAATAGCATAATCAGGGTTCACATTAACATACCAGGGACTGAAAACAAACTTTCTCAGTAGGTTTGCTGCCTAGTGTAATCTATACAATCACAGAGAAAGAAGAGAGAAAACAAACGAACAAATAACCCTCAAGAACTTTCCTGGGAAAACATAGAAGCTGTGGCTAATGATAAAAACTTTATTCTGTGTCAAGGAATCCGGAAGATGAAGTTTCAATTGAGGTACATTGTAGACTAGAAGTGATTCCTATATGGTCAGTGCAAAATTCAATTATAGAGTTACTCTTCGGGGACTGGAGAGATGGCTCAGCAGTTAAGAGCACCGACTGTTCTTCCAAAGGTCCTGAGTTCAATTCCCAGCAACCACATGGTGGCTTACAACCATCTGTAATGAGCTCTGGTGCCCTCTTCTGGCCTGCAGGTATACATATGGTCAGAACACTGTATATATAATAAATCAATAAATCTAAAAATAAAATAAAATAATTATAAAAAAGTTTTAAAAAATGGTTTAGAGTTACTCTTCGTACCAGATACTACAAAGTATCAATGTTCAAGTGAAAGCAAAAAGCTAACCATGAAGAAACATGGGTGAATTGCAACCAGCAGATCCAAATCCAGAACCTGCCAGTGAAGAGGTTTAACCTTGAAAACATCTCCCCCAAATTCCAAGAAGTTCATGGTGTTTTTAAAAAAATCAGTTTAAATTTATTGTATGAAAAACTATGAATGTTAGATGAATTGAGCTGTTAAAAGGGGCACTTTTAGCTAAAACTACAAAGCAAACTGGTTTTATAGAAATGTTTAGGAAAAGATCTTTTGATAATCTTGTTTTTTACTCAGTGGGATTAATTTGTTTGGATTATTTTGTTTATTGATATATTTTTCACTCATTTATATTATTGTATATGTTTTCTATTTTACATCCTCTTTCTTGGCTTCTTAGTCACCCTCTTCTGTTTGGATGTTATAAACGACATTTATATTCTTATTATTTTGAACTTAGTATATATAGATATATAAATAAATGGATACCAAACTGTACAAAATTCTATCAAAGCCATCAGTAATCCTGTCCTATTGACTAACTGTGACAGTGTCCTCAGTATGCTTGAATCATCTATTTAATTCTTTCTCATTTTTGGATATTTTTATATTTTTCTGTTTTCTACACAAAGTATTAAACATAACTTGTTGTCTCTTTTCATCTGTTTTCTCTGTTTTCATTTGCTTATGACTAAAACTTATTGCATATTTTTGCACATAGTGGTGATCTCTAAGATACCTCTAACATTGTCTTTATTTTGTCTTCATACTTAACTAATTCAAAAACCCAAAGATCTAAGTTATTTTATTTCAATATTTCAAATATTTCTAGCATCCACTGTTACCTGCCCCAGTCTAATTGATGGACATTTAAAAGAAAGGGTTTTGAAACCCTCAACTGGTTCTTAAGGTTATTTTTACTGTTTGTTGTCATCACTGTATAATTCTTTTTACATAAGACATGAGTAATCTATAGCAATAAAAGCTAGAAATGAATTGCAAGAATGAGTGAACACAGACTACAAAGAGAATTAGAAAATACTCTCTGGCTAGACAGATGATCTAAAAGTTATTCTGGATGGCATTTACATATATGCATCCATTTTTCAAAATCGATCAAACTGAATATGTACACTCCATGCATTATAGCTATTATTTCTAACTGAAATGTGTAAGAAAGCAGCACTACTTTGTAATAAGCACCCATACAGAGATCTCAGCACCTTCTGTGTAGAGTCAAGTATTCAAGCATCTTACTGCAGAAAGGTCTCGGTAGAGTCTGTATGAACTATTGGGAAAATTCTTCAAAGGAAAGAAGTATTGGTATCTGCATGTTCTCCAAATTACACAGCAAGTTTGCATCAAACAGAGCTACAATCTCCAGTGCCATCATTACATTGCAAATCAACCGGTGGCTTTGTGCCTGCACTCTGGCTTTAACAATTAACGTCTTAACATAACTAATTAGTCCGCTTCTGCCACAGCCTCAGCATCAGTGTCTACTATTGTTTCACTGCTGCAGCAGATTAAGGTTAAATTGTCATCTCTTTAGTTAGGCACATTCCTCTGAAGTCTGGATTCTAAAGGCATTGTAAAACCCATCTCTTCAACAGTGTGATGAGTTCATTTGAAATAATCCTGTAAATGTGGAGAGAAGATTATTTTAGATAAATAACATGTCAGGAGTAGAATGTGTCTGACCTCTCAGAATTCTGAGGACCACTATAACTCATAAGCCCTTCCCACTATTTCTTTCTTTTCTGCTATGAGGTCTTTTTTCACTGCATCTAGGAGTAAGTAGATGTTTTATGCTGCTCATTAATATATGAAAATGATGTCACTACTTAAATCTAGAGAATTATCAGTAGTTTCTTTTCAGTTATTCATTCTTCACCATTCACCTTACACTCCTCTAAAGAGCCTATCAGATGGATGCTTCATAATCTCGGTATAGCCTCCATTTCTTTGACAGTGCTTTTATATTGTTATGATTCCTACCATATGTTGACTGAGTCCATGAGTACTGATATTTCCCATTCACTGATCTCTTCTGTGACCACATTTTTATCTACCTATTGGGAAAAAAGTGTTACACTTATTATATGTGCGCACACACACACACACACACACACACACACACTTGTGTGTGCACATGCATGTACCACATTGTACATACGGAGGTCAGAATATAACTCCTTCAGACATTCCCTGGGAACTCGAAGGCCACTCATGCCAGGGAGACGGATAGGCTAACTGCAGATCTTCGCTTCTCCCTCTGCTCCTCCAAATCCAACCCCCCCCCATCCCCAGCTCTTCAGCAGAACACCTGCTGCAGCTTCCCTTCCCCCCTCTTCCCCCATCTCCAGTCTATCGTACAAATCTTCCCCTGCTAACCTCCCTCCCCCCAATCAATGCTTATCCCAGCCCCCAACTCCAACAGACACTCCCTGGAAACACGCAGGCCCCTCCTGCCAGGGAAGCAAGTAGGCTAACTGCAGATATTCAGCTATCCCCACTTGCTTCCAAATCCAATCCCCCAGCCTCAACCTTAGCTCTGCAGCAAACCACCTGCTGAGGCCTCTCTTCCCTCCCCCGCCCCCATCTCCATTGGATGACACAGACCGTGCCCTCCTAATCTCCCTCCCCCACTCAGTGCTTTATCGCAGACCCCAACTCGGGCAAGCATTCCCTGGGAACCTGAAGGCCACTCCTGGCAGGGAAGCAGGTAGGCTGACTGCAGATCTCCACCTCTCCTTCTGTTCCTCCAAATCCAGTCCCCCAGTCTCATCCCCAGCTCTGGAGCAGATCACTTGCTGCAGCCCCCCTTTTCCCCTCTGCCCCCATCTCCAGTGGTTCCCACAGATCTTCTCCTCCTGCTCTCTCTTTCCCTACCCATTGCTTTATTTCAGCATCCAATTCCATCAGGCACTCCCTGGGAACGCACAGCCAGAGAAACAGGTGGGCTGACCGCAGATCCTCACCTCTTCCTCTGCTCCTCCACGTCCAATCCCCACCCCCCACCCCCAGCCTCATTCCCAGCTCTGCTGGAAAACACCTGCTGCAGCCTCCCTTCCCCCTTCCCCCATCTCCAGTGATCACCCAGATCTTCCCCTCCTACTCTCTCTCCCTCCCCCCATTGCTTTGTCCCAGCCCCCAACACCTGCAGGTACTCCCTGGGAGCCTACTGGCCACTCTGAGCTGGGAAGCCAGTGTGCTGACTGCAGATCTCCACCTCTCTCTCCATTGCTCTACCGTCCCCCCCCAGTCACACCCCCAGCTCTACTGCAGACCTTTTGTTGTGACCTTCGCTCACTCTCTACCCCCATTCCTAGAGGACTAAGCAGATCCTGGTGTAAAACTCTGCCTTCCCCCCTCCTGTGGACCCCCTTACCTCCCCTAGCCTATTTCCATCCCTACATATCAGCTCCCAATACCCAGAAACACATGTTTATTGGGAACCCCATCCCGATGGCCGCACCTATCAGGACCCCAGATGAATTTTCTACAGGGCTCTTCTAAGACCAGATATCAGTACTGCAATCTTCCCAAACCCGGATGCTGAGACTCCAACATAAAAACATAATCAATAACAGCCAGGGCAATATGGCTCTACTAGAGTCCAGCAACCCTGCCACAGCAGCCCCTGAATATTCCAGCATACTGAAGCACAAGAAAAAGACCTTAAAACAGTCTTTATGAATATTCTAGAGGTCCTTAAAGAGAAAATGAATAAATTCCTTAAAGAAATCTAGGAAAACACAAACAGTGGAAGGAAATGACTAAAACAACAGTTCAAGACCTGAAGGTGGAAAAGGAAACAATGAAGAAAACATAAACTGAGGGAAATCTGGAAATTAAAAATTTAGGAACTTGAACAGAAACCTCAGAGGCAAATCTCACCAATAGAATATAAGAGATGGAAGAGAAATCCTCAGGCTTTGAAGACACAAAAAAGTTAAAACTAAGAAACTCCTGGCACAACTATCCAAGAAATCTGGTATACTCTCAAAAGAACAACTGCAAGAATAATAGAAATAGAGAAAGGAGAAGATTCCCAGCACAAAAGCACAGAAAATATTAAATCATAGAAGAAAATTTGCCTAACCTAAAGGAAGAAATGCCTATCAAAGTACAAGAAGCACACAGAACACCAAATACACTGGACCAGAAAAGAAAGTCCCCTTGAGACACAATACTCTAGACATTAAATGTAAAAATCAAAGCATATTAAAATCTGCAAGGGACAAAGACCAAGTAACATATAAAGGCAGACCTATTAGAATTACACTTGGCTTTTCAATGAAGATGCTAAAATCCAGAAGTCTTAGCTAGAGCAATAAGGCAAATGGAGGAGATCAAGTGGATACAAATGGAAAGGAAGAAGTCAAAGTATCTTTATTTACAGATGATATGATAACATACATAGGTGATCCTAAAAATTGAATCAGGAAATGCCTACAGCTGAAAAGTACTTTTTCAGCAAAGTAGCTGAATACAAAATTAATTCACAAAAATCAGTAGCCCTCCTATATACAAATGATTGACAGAAGAGAAAGAAATCAGGGAAACAACACCTTCCAAAATAGTCTCGAATAATATAAAATATGTTAGGGTAACTTTAGTCAAGCAAGCAAAAAATTTGTATGATACAAAACTTCAAGACACTGAAGAAAGAAATTGAAAACATATCAGAAGATGGAAAGATCTATCATGCTTATGGATCAGTAGAATTAATACAGCTCTCTCATGCTTATGGATCAGTAGAATTAATACAGTAAAACTGGCCATCCTACCAAAAGCAATCTACAAATTCAATGTAATCTCCATCGAAATGCCAACACAATTCTTCACAAACCTGAAAGAACAGTCTTCAGCTTCATATGGAAACAACAATAAGAAAACAGGAGAGCTAAAACAATCCTGTACAATAAAAGAACTTCTGGAGGTGTCACCACCATCCCCAATTTCAAGTTGTACTACAGAGCTATAGTAATAAAAACAGCATTTTGTAGCAATAAAAACAGTATTGGCACATACAAAAAGGACATGTCAATCAGTGGAATCGAACTGAAGACCCAGACACAAATTCACACACCTATGGACACTTGATTTTTTTTATATATATAAAAAAGCCAGAAACATACCCTGAGGGAAAAAGCACCTTTAGCAAATGGTTCTGGTCAAACTGGATAGCTGCAGGTACAGTGATGAAAAAAAAAAAAAAAAACGATCCGTACTTAGCACCCCACACAAACCAGGCTCCAAGTGCATCAAAGACCTTAGCATAAATCCAGTTACACTGAACCTGATAGAAGAGAAAGTGGGGAAAAGCCTTGAATTCATTGGCACAGGAGATGACTCCTGAACAGATCACCATTAATTAGCACAAGTACTAAGTTCAACAACTAATAAATGGGACTTCATGGAACTGAAAAGTTTCTGCACAGCCAAGGACACCGTCAGTCAGACAAAACGGCAGCCTACAGAATGGAAAAGGACTTTTTTTAACAACTACACATCTGATAGAGGACTAATATCTAAAATATAAAGAACTCAAAAAACTAGTTATCAAGAAAATGAACAACCCAATTTAAAAATGGGGTACAGATCTAAACACAATTCTCATAATAAAGAAATTCAAGTGACCGAGAAACACTAAAATAAATGTTCAACATGATTACTTATCAGGGAAATGCAAGTCAAAATTACTTTGAGATTTCACCCTATACCTTTTTTTTCTTGAAGATTTTTTTTATTGAATTTTTAATTTTTTATAAACTTCCCTGCTCCCATAACCATCCTTCCTCCCTCCCCCCTCCCATTCCCCCAAGCCATCCCCAATCCTCCCCCTCTCCCCTCTCCCTAACCATCTCCCCTTACTTCCACCCCCCCACCCCCCGTGCACCCAAGTTTGCCTGGCAATCTTGCCTACTTCTAATATCCAGGAGGATAACTATATGATTTTCTTCAGGTTCACCTTCTTCTTTAGCTTCTCTAGGATCACAAATTATAGACTCAAAGACCTTTAACTATGGCTAGAATCCACTTATGAGTGAGTACATACCATATTCCTCTTTTTGGGTCTGGGTTACCTCACCCAGTAAAGCATTTTCTATTTCCATCCATTTGCATGCAAAATTCAAGATGTCATTGTTTTTTTACCGCTGAGTAAAACTCTAATGTGTATATGCTCCACACCTTTTTTAACCATTCTTCTATTGAGGGGCACCTAGGTTGTTTCCAGGTTCTGGCTATTACAAATAGTGCTGCTATGAACATAGTTGAACAAATACTTTTGTAGTATGATAGGGCATCTCTTGGGTATATTCCCAAGAGTGGAATTGCTGGGTCCTGAGGGAGGTTGATTCCCAGTTTCCTGAGAAACCGCCACACTGATTTCCACAGTGGCTGTACGAGTTTGCAATCCCACCAACAATGGATGAGTGTTCCCCTCACTCCACATCCTCTCCAGCATAGGCTATCATTGGTGTTTTTGAGTTTAGCTATTCTGACAGGTGTAAGATGGTATCTCAAAGTGGTTTTGATTTGCATTTCCCTGATCACTAAGGAGGTTGAGCATGTCCTTAAGTGTCTTCTGGCCATTTGAAGTTCATCTGTTGTGAATTCTCTGTTCAGTTCAGTACCCCATTTTTTAATTGGGTTAATTAGAGTTTTAGTGTCTAGTTTCTTGAGTTCTTTGTATATTTTGGAGATCAGACCTTTGTCTGATGATCACCCTATACCTTTTAAAATGGCTAAGATAACAAAAGTGAAAACTCATTCTGACAATGATGTGGAATAAGAGGAAGACTCCTCCGTTGCTGGTGATTGTGCAAACTTGTACAGCTACTATAGAAATCAGGGTGGTAGTTCCTCGCAAAGACTGGAACCAATCTACCCCAAAGTCCAACTATACTACTCTCGTGCATATACCCAAAGGATGCTTAATCCTACCACTGAGACACTTGTTCAACCATGTTCATTGCTGCTCTCATAATAATAGCCAGAAATTGGAAACAACCTAGATAACCATCAACAGAAGAACTGATAAAGAAAATGTGATCTATTTATACATCATGAAATTAACAGGTAAATTGGTGGAACTAGGGAAAAAATCACCCTGAGTGAGGATCCCAGACCCAGAAAAAAAGAATACGGTATGTATTCACTTATATGCAAATATTAGCTGTTAAGTCAATGGTAATCAAAGTGCAATCTGTAGAACCACGGAGGGTTGTATCAAATAAGGGACTACAGGGATCAGATGGATCTCATTAGGAAAGGCAAATGGGAGAGTTATGAATGAACTGGGATGGGCTGGAATGGGAGGATAAAATGGGAAGAGGAAACAGAGAGGGAGATGAGGGAGGGAATACAGGAAGAGACAACTAAATTAAGGACCATTTGAGGAGTAGTAAGGAAACCTAATGTAGTAGAAGCCTCCTAAAATATATACATATATGAAGGTGAGTCAAATGAGATAGACAAATAATGGGGGAGACAGAGTCCCAACTGGCCATCTCTTGTCGCCAAATGAAGCTTGTCAAAACTATAGGTTGCCCTCCACAAACTGACAACAAGGTCCCATTGTTGAGGACAACACCAACACAACTCATTGACCATGGATGGAGAAGTCAAGCTGGTGCTCACATAGAGCCTTCACCCGTATGTTCCAGCATCTTTGGTACAGGAAGATACTCAGAGGGCTATCAAACAAGAAATGTAAACATCAAGCCAGCCACAAACCCTTTGATCTACAATAATGACCTGCCTACAAGGTACACTAAGGCAATGGTGGCACAAAGCTTGTGTGGGTGGGGATAAATAACTCCTCAACCTTGTGAGTCCTTGAAATTGAACTTGGACCATCAAACTTGAGATCAGGTACCTTGCCCATTGAACCATCTCACTGAGTGATTTCTCACATTTTAAATGACTTTCTTCTCATTTATGTATATGTTTCTTTCTTTATATACATTTTAATATATCCAATTTTCAAATATCATAAATAGATGGATTTATTGCATCATGGTTTTGGAAATGTATGCATTATATCGTTGTTAAGTTTTCTTATTAATAAATTTTGTGTATTTGGGGATGCATTTTCAGTCTAATTTTAATTAAAACTTGATTTTTTTATTCTTATATACCTTTACTCTTTAGTTTATGCGCCTTGTGATGGTTAATCTTGATTGCTAACTTCATTGGATTCAAAGGCATCTAAGAGATCAGTAATGTACACTGGGTATTCCATGAAAGCATCTCCATAAAAGATTTAGTACAGGGACTTCATCTTCTAGGTAGTACCATCCCATCACATAGACTTATTGAAAACGGAATAACATGGGAGAAGGGAGAAAAGCAGTGGAGTCCAGGCTAGGGCTCTCACTCTCTGTTCCTGTTGTACAGTCGGAGGTGTTTCCCCCACCCCCTCTTCTCTCCTTCCTGACTTTTGGAATCAGTTTTTGAGAAGAACTTTTATAAACTGGTCATACCAGCTGGAGAAAGCATAAAACACTGTAAGCTGAGTATAATAGGTAGTAGAAGTGGGTTTCCAGATCAGGGTGCTTATATAAATATAGTCAGGGAAGACTATGTTTAGGAGACTTTAGTAGCCACAAGCACTGCATTTGGAATTAGAATAGAGGGCATTCAGTCTGGTAAAGAACTTATGTGCATTTTATCTTATACCCTAAGATTTTGTGCAAGACTGGGTTAAAATGCAATGGACTAATATGGTAGAGGAAATTTTATGGCATACCAGCATTGCGCTTTGAAAAAGTTAGACAGACTTGGTACTTGCCTAGAAAAAAGAAGCCTATTGAAGTTTAGGAGATTGTGGCTGCTTTAAGGATTAGGACAATTAAAAAGAAGTTCAGTAATTTGCATCATGGCAATAGGAATGATGACTTGAGGGAATCTGAGAAATTTGCCAGACCCCACCCATTCCCATGTCAAGAATGCAAAGGATTTTTAGTTAATTGGCAATATTGTTTAGAGGAGAGAATTGGTAGGATAGGGCACACCTATGCAAGTATTCCCAGAGTCCAGTTACTCAGGCACAAAGATTTGTTTTGGAGTTTGTTAGGGCCAAAATCAGTCTTTCTCCAAGTTATTCTGCACATGTGTTCTTCCACAGTGAACAATGTCTAACACATACTCTATTTCTTCCTAAAATAGTTTTGGTTGCTTCCTGCTGGCACTCGAACTTGCAATACACTGCTGGATGTCAGGAGGAGGATTCTGGGAGGATTACTGCCACACTCTGGACTTTTAATTCCTGCTTGGTGTTCAAAAGGTCAGCAAGTCAATGACTTCAGCTCTCTCATCAGCTGTGTAAAGTTTCTGAGATTTGTTGTCTTGTGTGATGTATCTCTTTCTTTGTGCAATTTTATTCCTTATATGTTTGAAGCAAAGATGAGGGGTTTACGAAAATATGTGAGATCACTCTGTCAAGTTGAACTGACTACTATATACATAGACATTTAACGTATGGGTGCTGCTGTGAATTGCCCTCTTGAGAATGACAAAAAACAGATGATGTGGTGTGACGTATGTACTAGACCTAAGAGTCTGACACTTCTCTATGTACTCTATATTTTACAAGTCATTTAATACATATTATAAAACAAACTCTTGCAGTGGATGCTGTGACATTTGCCCCAGGATAGCCATCTAGACAAGCTTTTTATTTGATTTAATTTTGGTTTTGTTTCATAGAACCTCCTCTGTTTATCCAGGAAGGTGAGGCCATAACTTTAGAAGAGAAGTAATAAGAGATAAAGGAGCTATTAACTTTAAGGCTGTCTAATAATTTAAAAGACATTACAAATAAGTTAGGACATAATTTTAGAACTTTCAAAGTGTTGAAATAAAATAAATAAATAAATTTGTCTGAGACTTTTGAAGTCATAATGCAGTGTTCAAAGAACCTTTAAAATTAAACAATAAAGGGCTGGAGAGATGGCTCAGTGGTTAAGAGCATTGCCTGCTCTTCCAAAGTTCCTGAGTTCAATTCCCAGCAACCACATAGTGGCTCATAACCATCTGTAATGAGGTCTGGTGTCCTCTTCTGTTCTGTAGGCAGAATATTGTATACATAATAATAAAATAAATATTTAAAAAAAACTTAAACAATAAAACCAGTTCTCAAGAATAGTCTCTATAACCAGTCCTTATTATCTTCCAATATGGTTTATGTATGAAACATTCATGACTAGGAGCCTATACTTCAGGCTGGAGAGATGACTCAGTGGTTAAAAACACGTGCTGTTTTTTCAGAGACTCCAACAGCCTCTTCCAGCCTCCACAGGCACCTACACACATGTGGACTTACATGTACACACACACATACACAGAAATAAATAATAAAATAAATTTTAAAAATATTTTAAAGAACCCATATTTCTCTTCAAAAGAATAACACAAATAAGATCTGATATTTATGAAACTTCATATGTCAAGCATTAAAATTAGGTATTAATATACATTATAATTAACTTACATTATTTCATTTTATATCAGTGACTAATTGGTGTAAGCTTCTTTCTTTCTTTCTTCTTTTTTTGTTTTTTCAAGACAGGGTTTCTCTTTTGCAGCCCTGACTGTCCTGAACTCGTTCTAGCCTTGCCTTGAACTTACAGATCTGCCCACCTCTGCCTCCCAAGTGCTAGGATAAAAGGTGCGTGCTGCCACAACTCAAAAGGATAAGTTTCTTATTATGCTTGTTTCATAGATGAGTAAACTTAGCATGTCATGGCAGAGCTAAGTTGATGAATAAAATGACAGTATTTATTCTCAATGCCTACTATAGTTTCTTACAAACATGGCTTCAAACATACCTATACTGTGTTCAAAATTCAATTCTGTTGTGACTTTTCTTGCATTTATTTGTTTATGCGGAGGTGTTCAGATCACACGTATATGTGGATATGTGGAGATCACAGGACAACTTCGTGGAGTCAATCCTCTCCTTCCATCATGTGACTCTCAGTGATCAGACTCATGTCATTGAACATGACCGCTAGTGTCTTTATCAATTGAACCATCTTGCCATACCCAAACACCACCAATTTTGGTACATGGATGTGAACTTCAATCTGATTGCTAGAAAGAGAAACTAGTAAAATAATAAATTCTTGTACATGCTTTTGTATACTGAGGGCAACTCGTTACTATTTGTGTTTTGCTTACTGCTCAACTTTATTAAATTCAAGTAGCTCATGAACCAGATGTTTAAACTATTTTTAAACCACCTTTTCTTGGCCATCTAAACATTAGTTACCAATTTGATAAACTGACTATCCTAAAGGCTTTAAAGAGTAATTACAAATTTAATGTGGCTTTTTTGGAAGCAAGTTAAACTGCTTAAGAAGTATATGAAGTCTACACAAATACAACAATTAAAAGTACATCACATACTTCCTTTTAAGTCTACTACAAGGTATAAAGACAGTGGGTTTAACTTACTGTTTTTATTCCTGTGCTTGTACTTTTCCTCCTCTGTTTAATATTACACTTGTTTCATTTTGATGTCTTTTTAGGATTTTACTTCTTTTGAATTTCATTAACTTTACCCAACTACCTAAAACACACATCTCAGCCTTGCCAAGGTAAAAGAGTAAAACTGATTTTCTGGGCTCATCTCATAGGTGTTGAAATGTGTGTGGTGGGTTGGGAACTTTTGCAGAACAGCACTTCATCTGTATCTCTTAGAGCTGTTTCTTTGCAACTTGTTTTCATCAAAACTGAGGAATTCTTTAATTTGTGCATAGTTTGTAATCCCCATTATCCTGACCTCTTACTATGAACTTAGTCTTTTAGCATTATTCAGATTTATAAATTCATTATTTTCATTTCATTATAATTTGTATAAATTTGTAGATAAGGTATGGGATCTTTTTTAATTAGTCTCTTCTTTAAAATACATTTTCATCTTCTGGGTTTTTTCTACCTGATTATTATGTGTACCCATCAGTGTTTATCATTCTTCCAAGTTCTTAGTTATGTGTAAGTCCCTCTCTACAAGTGTGTGATTTCTGATTAATAAATAATTCTTCTGTATGAATTAGAAAGAGGCACCTCCTGCAGAATGACACAGCCCCAGAACTTGGGTGCCTGGTTTTGAAAACAAAGACTGGACAGATTTTCATTTTCTATTTTTGGGCACCCTGGAACTTTACACAATCTAAATATTTATACATAGTAGCCATTGATATGATACTTGTTTTTTCCAATATGATTTATGATTAACGCATTGCTTTTCCTATGTTCTTTCCTGCTTAGTCACTTATAAAAACAAGTATATGTCTATATTTGCACATGCTTAAATATCCATGCATTTTGCTATATAACATGCATTTTGCTATATAAAAATAGCAAATCTTAACTACCCTGAAATATTTGTTCTTTTCATAAGTTTTGAGTATATCATCATATACTCAGTCTTTTACTAAAATAGTTTCAATTAATGACAATACATATGTTCAAAAAATAAAATTTAGTTATGGAAGCCCCTTGAAGGTAGTTTTCCATTCTTTTAATACTGACTCTGACATTATTGAAACAATTAAAGAGATTCCTAATAGCAAAAGGATTTATTTTTTTTTATATAACCTAAATCATCAGTTATCTCCTTTACCAGTTCTTTAGAAGAGAAGAAATATTAGGGCAGAGGGATTCTTTGGAAAATCGAAGGAGCTGGGTGTGCTGTCTCACACCTTTGACCCCAGCAGGTCAGGCTAATGAGATGTCCCAGTAGGTAACCACACTTGCTGCTGAGCCTAATGACCTGAGTTCCAGTGGAAGGAGACAACTAACTCCTGCAAATTGTCCTCTGAGTTCCATTTCCATGCTCTAGCATGTGCAAATGTGCTCTCTCTCTCTCTCTCTCTCTCTCTCTCTCTCTCTCTCTCTCTCTCTCTCTCTCACACACACACACACACACACACACACACACACACACCTGTGCACACATACACAAGATTACACAGTAATTAACTGGTTTTATTAAGCACTCTAAGAATTGGGCTCTATTCTCTAAAGATGAAAGAGACATTCTATAACAGTAGAGCCTGCCTTTAAAGAACAATGGGCTGCTGAAAAACTCATATATTGCCAGGATGTCTGGAAATTGGCACAATCTAAGTATTTCAGGTTCTATCCCATGCTTTCTTCAGGCCAATGCCCTACTGTGAAAGGGATCCATTTATATGGAGGTGAAAGCAACATTTCTTTAGTCTTAAAAGATGAGTAGGGGTCCAGCAAAACAATTTAATGGATAAAGGTGCTTTCTGTTCATACTCCATGACTTGAGATATATCCCTGGAATGAATATAAAGATGGAAGGAGAGAATCAACTTCACAAAGTTTGCCTCTGACCTCTACAGACACAATGGTATGAATGCCCCCTCTCATACACACACACAAACAATAAATAGTACTTAAATGATGAGTAGGTATTAGCTAGACCAAGGCACTTGGGAGAAGGGCATTCTATGGAGAAGCTCTTGATTAAACAGACACAGAAAAAAAGATATAGTGAAAAATCCTAGCTGGTTAGTATTTTTGATACATGAATTATGAAGCAATGATACTAAAATGATAGCTATGTTGTAGGATTCTGTATTGTGATACAGAATCAACAGGAATTAATATAGTGAGTAAAGGCACAAGCTCTACATAGCTTTGAACGTCAGCTTCACCATTATCTAGCTGTGTAATTTATTCTTAGAAGTTTTTACTCTATAAGGGGAGAACGATTGCTTATTTCATAGAGTAATTTTTGGCATAGAGTTAAGTCTTGTAAAATACTTACAGAATTCAACAAATATTGTCAATTCATGCTATTGTTATTAATTCTTATATTTGTGCAATAGAAAAGTTATTCTAGATTCTTATATGAACAATATTTTTTTTTGAGCAAATTAGTACCAGAAAATAGGAAAGCATAGGGAATTAATGCCCTTTAGTAGTTGCCATGGTCATTTGTTGGAACCTTTTCTGATATAGTCCTTTATAACAATTTTAGTGAAATCATATACTTTATAGACTTTTTTGAAACTGGCTAAGTGGCACCTTCCTGTTGTTTCTTCTTGAGAATTTTCCTTAACATGAACCTACATGAAAGGTAAGCTCTCAGGTGATGTAGCAACCCTTTGTTGGTGCCGTGTTTAAAGTACAGCTTAGAAGCCATAGCCTAGGAAGACAAGCTGCAGAAGTAGAAACCTGCAGTCCTAAGAGTGCCGAAAATAGCTTGAGTGAGTCTAATGGGCAGCCTTCTTGTAGGTACAGAGTGTTGTAGTCAACACTACAACTCAGTTTTGTGCCTACTCTATGTAGTACATTGAATAGATCAGCAGGCCATGGGTATTGTGAAAGGCTAAGAAAGGAGTATAGATCCAGCTGTCCTATATCTATTTAGGTATGCAGTTCCAAATATTCTGTAAATGTCAGTTCCCATATCTGTAACATACGGTTAATAATATGTACCATGTTATCTTACAGATCTATCAAGACACCTTTTGTGGTCAACAGTGAGAAAACACTGGGAAAAGTTGGAAAGCAGGTTTTTGTGCTAAAATGATCTTCTCGTTTACTGTTTTGAGCTGTGTTCCAGAAAGCTAAGGCTTCTCTGAGCCAGACTTCTGATCAGTGAAGTATCAGTGCCCTCGTGAGAGCACTCCCAGCAGACCTACTCATAGATCGCACTATAGCTGAGACATCTTGTGTTAAATAGTGCCCTAGCCAAAACAAAAACAACAAACAAATAAACAAAAACTTTCCAAAGTGCCAGAGAGACTTTACAGTTTGAAAGTTTTCCTCCATCTATCTCTCTTGTAAAGATGGATGTAAAGCTAAAAGATCGGGACTTTTGGTACAGTCTCCATGGTCAAGTCCCCGGAATGCTGGAATGGGACATGGGGAATGAATTTTTCCTGCCTTGTACCACAGATCAGTGCTCTTTCGCTGAGCAGTGTCTTGTCAAATACAAAGTTCAACTGCTAAAACCACCAGCGCTGCCTCAGGAGAGAACACCCAATCCTGATGATGATGATCCTCCCACGGAACCCAGCTTGTGGATGTGGGTGAATCCCAACATCGTGTACCCCGCCAACAGCAAAGAGGTTCCAAATCCCAGTCATAAAGTTCTGCCAAGTGCACCAATCCCAAAGACTGACGAGTCTAGCTGCTTAGGGACTCAGAGGGTGTTACAATCCCTGTCTGTTCTCCACACTGAGCATTGTCAGCAACAAAGGCTGCCCGTTTTATCCACTGGCCCTGTTTGCAAAGACGAGGAGACTGAGGAACAGGAATGCACATCCTCTAACAAATACACCAAGAAGCACACACTGTACCTTGACCCACACCAGGACAGGGAGTCCTGGCCACGCCCTCCTCTCAACTACAGCCATCTAGTTGCCCTAGCATTAAAAAGCAGCCCTACCTGTGGCCTCAATGTGCAACAGATCTACAATTTTACTCGACAACATTTCCCCTATTTCCGAACTGCACCAGAAGGCTGGAAAAACACTATTCGCCACAATCTCTGTTCCCTGACCTGCTTTGAAAAAGTGCCAGTCCCCGTTGAAGAGGAGACAGATGGAAAACCTCGCTCTTTCCTCTGGAAACTCACTGACGAGGGACACCGCTTCTTTCAGGAGGACACCCGTGTCTTGGCCTATGCTCGAAAGGAGAGCATTAAGCAGTGCATGCGCCAACCAGAACTGATAGACCTACTCTTTCATCTTTAATGTTTTCTTCTTTTCGTGTGTGTGTGTGTGTGTGTGTGTGTGTGTAAGTGTGCGTATGCATGCTTTTGTGTGTGTGGGCACATGTGTGTGGAGGCCCAAGGTTGACATCAAGAATTTTCTTCCATCGCTCTTCCACCTTATTCTTTGAAGTAGGGTCTTTCAGTCAAACCTAGAGCTTATAGATACTGTTCGTTTTACTAGCCAGCTTGCTAGGATCCCTTCACCTTCTCTCTGCTTTCCAAAGGCTGGGATTGTAAGCAGGTCCTCATGTCCACCCAGTCTGGCTCTGGGGATCTGAACGCAGTTCCTCCTGCTTGCATGGCAAGCACTTTAACTGCTGAGCCATCTCCCCATCCTCCTCTTTCGTCTTTGAAGTACAATTGCTCACTTTCTGGAACAGTGCCCTGCTTACTGTACCGGACTAACCTTTACTTATTCATAATCCTACCCTGTTTGATTAGTGCCAAGCCTATCTCTAGCCACTCTTAAGTAGTCAGAGGCAGCTACAGATAGGGCAGAGATTAAATCCAGATGTAGAATGATGGAAAGTTCCACGACAGCTGCAATTGCTCTGTTTTGGGCAGAGACAGAAAATCTTAGGAATGATGACAGACAAGCTAAGGATAGAAGAGCATGTTATGTTTATTGGAATAAACTATGAAATATAAAGGAAAAATGCAAAATAAACCCAGGCTACGTGAACCTTGGGTGCCATGTGAAGGTATATGTGCATAAAGAGAGCTAGACTTGGTGTTTAAAATCTGGAGACTTAAATATCCCCCTCTACCATTCATCGATTGCATATTCTTTTGGAGTGACCTAACAGCTTTGTTCTCTTGCTATCCAGCTCTAGTAGTGACAAATGCAGGCAGCTGTTATTTGTTTGAATATTGAAAGTCTTTAAATTGCTTCTGTATTAATTCTAAGCTTTTTGATGACAATGTATGGTGCTCATTCGTGTTTTTCACCAAACTTTATTTGAGAAAATGTAAGGTCCATCTTTAGGTGTTAAATGCAAACACACATTTGTGAAGCCTAGATAATTTATGTGTAATTAAAAAGAGGTGGGAAGTTGCCATGGAAACAGGGAGACATCCTTCCTGGAAACAGGAAAGCATTAAAATTGAAGTGCCTTTTGAGTTAGGTTTGAAGAATAAATGGGAATTCACTGAACACATAAAATGGTGAAGAAACATTATAGGGGCAACAGTGTGAATCCTGTTAGCCAGGTGTTTGGCGAATTCTAGAACTATACATACACTAGAGCCCTGAGTCACTGTATTAAAGCTAAGCAAACAGCTTGTAAGTTGTACTTTGGTGTTTAGGGCTCTACAGTACTAAAGACATAATTTGTACATTGCTAAAAAGCACAAATAAAATACCAACATAACAAATACTTCAGCTTTTGGCTTTCTAATTTCAAAATTCATTTTTGTAGGTACTAAGTTCATTAAATTTAAGTAGTTTTTTGCCTTTTGTGTTAATGCATTTTTAAATATATGCTAACATCTAGAGAATAGCTTTTAAATATGTATTTAGTTGCCAAGTATTCAATGAGAGTATTAAAATGTCTGTACAACATAAAAGCAGCTAATTTAATATGATTACAATAAGGGAGATTTTAATGACTTACTACAGTAGACAAAAACTGCTTCGGTTTAATTGCGAAGGGTGAATAATCAAACAAAATTATTTCTGAAAGTAATTGTAAATGCTGCTTCTGTATCACAGTTACTTTGAAAATGTTGACAGGACACGCGGGAAATAACATTTTCTAGCTAAAAGACTTCATGTTTTTTTCTTGGCTTTCACAAAATGGACACTTCTGAGTGGAAGATGCTGTGCTGAAACTCAGAAGCCTTTTCCTTAGAAGCATGATCCTTGATGTGTCCGTTCTGTGCTTTCCACAAGTGACACTCTTCATAGACCCTCTTTGTACATTTCCTATGGAGAGAAACATCCATTTTCGGAAGTCAACCATTGTTTGCAACCTGACACCTTTAGGTTTTCCATCCCTGGAGTGGCTCTGGTCCTTCCTTCTGCTCTGGCTCCATGAATGAAGCAGTCACTCGCCTCAGATGATTCTGGAGTCACTGAGTTTCTCTTATTTATTTGAGCCCTTTGAAATTAAACAGAATGGAAAAACAGATATACAGTTGGCATAGGATTATGTTCTGCTAAAGAGTGTTATCAATAGGTTTCATTTGTCTCATTTTAAGACCACTCTCCCATGTGCATGCTGACATACACACATGGATGCCCAGGGTTGATATCTGAAATCATCCTCAGGCACTCATTCACCTTTTACACTGAGCTTCAGTCTCTCACTCAAATGTAGGTATCACGAATTTGACTAGCCTTGCCTGCTAGCTTGCTCTGTGAATGCCCTTTCTTCTGCTTCTGAGGCTCGAATTATAGGCAGGCTGCTACACCCATCTGGTATTTGTGTAAGATTTTGGGGATTTGAACTCTGGGTCTCTCACTGGATCAGGAAGTGCTTTAACCCACTTAGCCATCCCCCAGCACTGAGAATTGCCTTCAATAAGAATCAGATAAGTATCACGTTTATACTCCTCATTTTATGCTTTAAAATTTACTTTTATTATTTTTAATGATATAGGTGGGGGAATGTGCATACAAATGCAGTACCCTGGGAGGCCAGAGGCCTAGGATCCCCTGGAACTGGAATTAGAGGCAGTAGTGTGCTGCCATGTGGGTGCTGGGAATCGAACTTAGGGCCTCTAGAAGTGCAGGAAGTGTTCTTAACCTCTGAGCCATGTCTCCCCAACCCATGCTTTATTTTTAACCTGGAGAGCATTTGTCATCTTCATCGTCTACAAAAAACAGTATAAGGATTTCTGTTAAATCTACCAAATCTCCACCTTTTATTTTTCCAGATCTCACAAGTTCTTTATCTCACCAGGCAAAATATCTTTGGATATTATCCCTGCCATCACCTAAGTTTCAAGCTCTTGCATTTGGGAACATTTGAAAGCAGCAGGCAATGAAGCAACTCCTTTCCTTCCAGTTTCTGTGTCACCACTAGTGTCTTAGTTTTTTCTTCTCTCAAAAGACTTGTTTCTCTTATTATCCATGTCAAGATAACCTTTATGTCATTTAAATCATTTTCATAAAAGGATTTGCTGCTTCCCTAGTGGGTTCTCACCAGCCCTGAACACTTGCACTTTCCCTTCAAGTAGTAAGTTACTTCACTGACATCAACAGCATTCTGGCATGAAGGCAAGAGATACAAATGGTACTATGGTACTGTGATATTAATTATCAGCTCTTTTCTGATGATGTCAAGCTTTCCTAAGACAATGTTCTGCTCAGGGAGGACCCATAAGATTGAATCTTTAGGCAAGGTAGCAGGGAGCAAGAGTAGCTGTTGGTATCCCTGGCAGCCTATGGAGTTGTGTTCTTTGTTGTTTGCTAGTTTTTTTGAGACAGGCTTTCTCTGTATAGCTCTGGCTCTCCTGAAATTTGCTTTTTGACCTCGAAATCACAGAGATCCGCCTGTCTCTGCCTCCTGAGTGCTGAAACTAAAGGTGTGAACCACCACCACCCCCGAACTAAAAGTGTATGCCATCACCACCCACAGAGTTGTGTTCTTGAATGATGATGGGAACAGATACAGGGCCTACTATGATCTCAGGTTTCAAGAGGGGTAACAGGATCAGGATAAGGTTCAAGAAGGGAAGAGGAGCCAGACAGGTGTTTGAGGTGTCCAGAACAGGGAGAAGTAGGCTGGAGAGCTAAGCCTCCAGCTTCCTTTGTCTTCACAGCCATGAAGCCAACCAGCCAGGCTCGGTGTCAGCATCAGTGAGACAACCATAAAAAGTACTCTTGGAGACAACTTAGGTGTTTCTTCTCATTGTGGAGCCTGTGTCTGACCACCCATAATGCCTTGTGGCTGGCACTAAGGATGACTTTGGAGCATATATCTAGTCAAATATCAAATTGAATAATGACAGTCAAAGTCATTGTTGTCAATGGTGCTGCAACAGGGCATTTTGAAAAAGAATAATTTGTATGATTGAAACCTGGAGTTCAGTGCACCTTCAAGCACCATAAATCTTTCTGGTCTCTTTTGCTAACTATTCTGTCTTGATTAAAACAACAAGCAGAGCCAGACAGGGGTGGCACACACCTTTAATCCCAGCACTCGGGAGGCAGAGGCAGGCGGATCTCTCTGAGTTTGTGACCAGTCTAATCTATAAGAGCCAGTTCCAGGATAGGCATCAAAGCTACACAGAAAAACTCTGTCTTGAAAGAAAAAAACAATCAATCAATCAATCAATCAATCAATAAAAACAGTAACCAGCTAACCATTCCTGGATTAAGGAGGTGGGGGGTTCTAAAAAGATAAAGGTGGGGGATAATGGAACTAGACATCATTTTCATGTTGTTTCTATTCAGCCAACCTGCTGGGATTTATTTTAGACAAAAAGACCTAATTTTTATTTCATGGCGAATTGCCTGGTGCCTTAGGAAAGGTAAATCAAAGAGAACTGGAGGAGGGTTTGCTCCCCTAAGGTTAGTCTAATAACATATAGAGTCTGTAGATTTGGCCAATTGTCAATGACTATTTTACTTTTATAAAAAAATTATTCGAAAATTTCTTTCTTGTCACCTGTAAAATGAAAATAAAATTAACTTCTGGAAAATACATTACATGGAACAGTTATCTGAAGTGGCCTGCTACATGATACATCCTGATTCTTCCTCAGAATTTATTACCACACACATAATTACATGTTCTTGCCTAGAGGTCACACTGGCCCAGTAGCTGGCTTCTCTCTTTGACATAAAAATGAAAATGTCTAGACTTCTTGTTTAGCTTATTATAGACAAAATAGAGAAAGATAAGATTGGCCCAATTATCTTTTAAAATAGCTAAAAGACTTCATAGTAGATCCTCTAAGTCATGTGAATGCTTTAGTGAGGAAACAAGTTTGAATTCTTAATTCTGTCATCTGGACAGTAAATAGGAATATATCAATCATGCAGAATAGAAATGGCCCGAAAAATATATAATATAAGAAATTAAATTCTGACCATTTCACAAGAATTCTAAAACTTATTTATTCAATTTATTAAAATATGAGCTTTCAGAATAGATAAAACATGATTCTAACACAAATACAAAATGACTAAGTCTGGCCTAGAACATACCTCAGTTGGTAGTAGCTGCCTAGCATGCACAAAGACCTGTATTCAAGCCCTAGCAGTTCATACAATTGGTGTGGTAGCACATGCCTATATTGTTGACACTCAGGAGTTGGAGGCAAAAAGATTAGAAGTTCAGTGTTATCTTTGGCTATATGATGAGTTCAGGGCCAGCCTGGAACACACCACATCCTACGTCAAAAAGAAAAGAAAAATGTAAAATATATATTGGGGCTGGGAAGATAGCTCATTTAATCAGGTGTTTGTCATGTAAGAAAGAGGACAAGTGTTCAATCCCCAACACACACCTAAAAACACTAGGCACAATAGTGCATGCTTATTCTCCCAGCACTGAGGAGGTAGAAACACTGAGGAGGTAGAAATAGGCAGATTCCAGAGGCTCTAGCCTGTGAATCGCAGTTGCCATTAGAAATTTAGTCTCAGGCTTCTGAGGAATGACACCTGGGGTTGACTTCTGGCCACACACCTGCACACACATGTAATTTTTTCCCTCATTCATTAAGAAAACTTCACATGTTACAACTGTTTCTAAGGCAAAGTCAAACCTCAGATTTGTATCATTAAAGGATCACTAAGATGAACTGCAAAAGTGTTTTTTTCCAACTAGGGATGGGAGAGCTCAGTATACCTTGGCCTAAAGGACTTTTGTGCACTATGCATTCCACTTCTTTACAGTCTGAGAGTTTCGAGGTAACTCAGACAATAAACAATGCTCAACTTTTGACAACCGAAATGACACAATGAGCAATTTCCCGTTGGAATACAAAATACCTATTTAGCATTCCCTCCATTTTTTAATTAAAAATAATCTCAAGGAAACATTGTTTTGCTTACAAAATTCCAGCAGTGACCTTATTAGAGTGAGTCTCATACTTTTTCCTCCTCTAGCAGGCTTCATGTGGGTTCCCAGGTGAAACTTGAAACTTCCTGGATGCTAGATAGCACAGTCATTGACTCACATTTCCCCCACAATACTTTCAAATTTGAGAAAAATCTCTTTCAAAGTCCCCAAACATACTCAGCTGGTTGGGCCCACCTGGGAGTGACTTTATTTACATACTTGAAATTTTGGTGACCTTGTAAGCTTAGTGCCATTCTGACTTTCTGAGTAGAGCTTTCGAAAAATTGATCCCAGAAAGGCAACCTTAGGTCTCTAAAACCGCATGCTCTTATCAATTAAATGAGTTTAGTTCTCAAACCTGACATAGCAGTTGAAAACCTGACAATCTAACAACTGTCCAATTATATCCAGGTAACAATGAAGAGAGACTCTTGTTGCCTCTTCTTAAGCCAAGTTACCTTGCCATTAGCATAATTATATTCAGTAAGAGCTTCCAAATTCTGAAGGAGTCAGACAAAGAAACAAAAAAAAACTGTTTTAACTTTTAAAATCAAGATTGATGAATTAAAGTACTCAGCACTGACTTTTTCCTTCATAAGGAGAACAAAGATCTATAGCCGCATTTTGAGACGAATGACTATGGGGAAAGTCAACAAGAGGGTAGTGTAACTTTCTAATATTCATAGATCTAAGGTATCGTAGAAAGAGAAAGAAAACATCCTGACATATGGTACTCAAGCTTCACAGCTGCAGGAAGTGAAGACTACCCTTTGCAGGGAAGAGGCAGACTCCCAGTAAACTCTCCCAGTGTGGATGCTGGCGACTCAAAAGTGTCTAAGTCCTCACAAAATTGCAGCCCACTTCTATAAACAGTGTGAAAAATGCACAATAACCTTGCCTTGGGAAAGGACCTTACATCATCTCCCAGTGAGCCACCAGGGTGCTGAAGCCAGAAGTTATCTCAACAAGGAGCTATTGTGTGAGCTGGCTATTGAATGGGTCAGAAATTCCTGCATTCTCCCCCTCTGTGGGAACCTGGAGAGCCTATTGCACTGGCTAAGGGATTAACTGCCTAAACCCAATCTGTCAGTAAGAGTGATTGTGAATGGAGCCCACTTAGTGCCTTGCTCTGTAGGGTATGTGTGCTGTAACACAGCAGGGATTGCAAATACTGCTTTCCTAAACCAGATCAGCCTTCCTCTGTAACACAGGCGGCGTGGCCAGCAGCATGTAGACCCATGCCATGGCCAGGACTAAATCCAGGTGCCCATGAGATTTCCACCATCCCTCCCCACTGTACTGTGCTCAAGTGCCCCTTACTGGTAGGGTAATAGGGGCTACTATGGTTCCCATAGGCACATGCTGAGGGGACCTTGAGGAACCTCAGAACTCTGGCCATCACAGTAGCAGTCAGGGGAACAAGCCCAAAGATATTGAGAGGAACTATGCCTTATTTCAGCTCTCTTCCCGCTCTTGGATATACACCGAGTCAAGGGAGAAATGCCAGACTTCACCAGCTTCCCAGAGGAAAAAGTCGTGCTACGACACTCAGATGAGGATCCTTCTGCATCAGTCTCCTGAGCATCTGGGATAACAGGTCCATCTATCTCACCAGCAAGAACTCTTTTTCAGATGAGCACGTGATCTTACATTATCTGTGTCAGGGATTCTAGGAAAATAAAGCTCTGAATCCTTTGTGGGAATTAACCAGTTTCCTTGAGGTGTTTTCTCCCATGGAAAGCAGGAATACAGGTTGGGTTCTTTCTATCGGCATCTTTTCATCACTTCCTCAGAACACTTTGACGTGATCTCATACTATGTACCACGTACTGACAGAATGTTTCTTCTTATACGATCCTCTCAGGTCCTTACAATTTTATGCCTCAGGGCTCTCAGACATTCAAAGTGAAAGTACATTGGATCTTTTGGGCCAAGAGCCATTCTGCCTTAGATCATTTTTTTTTCTTTATAACAATAAGACAGTGTTCATAGTAAGAGAGTTTAACAGAGCTTGGTTGGGATTTGTTCTTCCTACAAACAGTGGTTGAAACATAAGCAACTATTTTCACTTTTCTCTACCTTAGATTACTATCTGTAAAGTACAAATTTAGTGTGCTGCTCTTTAGAGGTCCCAAAGTTTTAATATATGTACTCTAAAGTCGTCCTATTTACAGTTAACTTATTTTTCTTTTTTGTTGAAATGCATCTGTCTTAGTTTCTTTCTGGACCTGAGATAAAATACTCTGATGAAAGCAACTTAAGGGAAAAAGGGTCTGTTCATTTTGTTTGGGTCAGAGTTTCATGGTACAGTCTGTCATGGTGGGGAAGTCATGGCGGCAAGAGTATGACAGAGCTGCTCGTCGTCCATCCACAATCATAAGGGAGAACAACAGATGCACACATGTTAGTGCTTGGCTCCCTTTCTTCACTCCTACCGTCTAGGGAACAGTGCCACCCACTTAAGCACCAGTCATCCCATCTTGGTTAACATAATTAAGATAATCCCACAGATTATTACTCAGAAGACAATCTCTCAGATGATTCTACATTTTTTCAACCTGGCAAATAAAATCAATCATCACAATATTGTATATATTTACAGTACAAACAATGTGATGGGGTGATGATAATTTTATGAAGAACATAAATCTTGGGGCTGGAGAGATGGCTCAGCGGTTAAGAACACTGACTGCTCTTCCAGAGGACCCGGGTTCAATTCCCAGCACCCACATGGCAGCTCACAACTGTCTGAAAATCCAGTTCCAGGGGACCTGACACCTTCACACCAATGCACATAAAATAAAAGACAAATAAATCATAAAATTTAAAAAAAACAAAAAAGAATATAAATCTTCACATTAAGTAAATTCAATCAAATCAAGATAGAATACACATAGTAAAGCCATAAAAACCAACTATCACATCACCCTGGGACTAGATACACATATGATAAAAACAGGAGTGATTTGAGGTTCACCAAAATCCAGGATAGTCATTACATCTGGAAAGGAGGATGAATAAGTTCAAAATATATAAGTTCTTATACTCAAACGCTTTACAGGGTGAATGGAGTTTTTTGTTTTGTTTTTTTTTTTTTTTTTTGTCTTTTTGGTTTAGTTTTTCAAGACAGGGTTTCTTTGTGTAGCCCTGACTGTCCCAGAACTTGCTTTGTAGACCAGGCTGGCCTCTAATGTACTAAGATCCACCTGCCAGTCTTCTGACTGCTGGGATTAAAAGCATGTGCCACCAACACGAGACATGAATAGGTATTTTTGTTCTCTAAATTATACACACACACACACACGCAAATATATTTTGGTAAGTAGAAAATTTATGAACTACTTCCATTATTGCCAAAGGGCATTTAGAAGTATTCCTCTCTTATTAATTTTCAGGAACATTTTGGGAAATATGAGGAATATTTTTTCTTTAGATTCTGAATAGAATTTAGCTATGAAGCATGGTCCCTTATCAGTTCTGTACTTTCCTAACTTCTTATGAGAGTACATTCTCTTATGAGAATTTATTTTCCACACTAAATTCTGTATGAACAAATATTACATGTTAATAATAAAATTTAAAAACACATTTGCAATTTTTAAAAGCTAAGTGGTGAATGTGTAACACCCTGTGTGTGTTTTTAGTCCTGGCAATAACAACTTATTGAGAATTTTCTATGTGAACGACAGTTTAAAAGCACTTTAGATGTACTAATGTTTTAAAATTATTAGAACTGCCATATGGGCTAACGGAAGGAAAAATTACCACAATAGCCTTTTCTGCACACACTCCTAAGCCTGAGCAGCCTTGAAAACAGGTACCTTGTTGGTACTGAAACTGCAACCTTCTCCTTTAACTCTGAGCAGAGGGTGGGCCGGGCCAAGTCCGTCAGTTTCCCAGCGCCTGCGGGCCGCCTTTAGGGCCTGTGGCGCGGAAATGCTAGCCCGGGCCACGTGACGGCGGGCGGCACTCTGGCTTCCCTAGAGCCGTCTCTATGGTATTCTCCCCAGCCCCCCTCAGCCCCCCAGGGTAGCGGCACGTGACTGGCCCGGGACTACGGCAGGTTCCCACGTGATCCTGGCCTGCAGTAGCGTGGCTGCGGTGAGGCTCCTGCGCTCCTGAAGGGCGGGCGCAGAAGTCAAGGCGGCCTCAGGCGGATTCTTACTGGCGGCGGGATTGGGAAGAGCCCCCAGGCGGTGACCGCTTTGCTTCGGCAGCTCGGGTCAGCTCGTTCCGTTATCTCAGCCTTCGCTGGCTGCGCTGAGGCTGACCAAGTTCCCTTTGGGTTTGGAGCCCTTGGGGAGTGAGGCCCCAACTCGGGACCAACTCCTCAGCCACCTTGCCCTCCCTCTCCTCCATCTCTTCTTCGCACGCCGCTAGTCGCTGGTCCCTTTGGGCTGGCCGGCTCGGCTGTGCCGGAGACTAAGTTCAGGGCGGTAAAGGTAACTGTGGGAAACGCGGCCCCCCAGTGGACAAAGGCGGAGGCAGGGCTAGAGCAGGCCCAGGGCCGCGGGCGGTGAGCAGAGGCAGTTGAGGAGGTGAGCCAGAAGACAAGAGTACTGCGCATATAGAAGGCACTGTGAAGGACTTGTTGCGCGATGGAAGAATCTGACTCCGAGAAAAAGACGGAGAAAGAGAATCTGGGCCCAAGAGTGGAGCCTCCACTCGGGGAACCGGAAGGATCGCTTGGGTGGGTGAAGGGTATATTATGTTGTACCTAGGAGGGAGGGTGTGCTAATTGGAAAGAGTATTGCGAACGGCAACAACCCCTAACCTCCAGGGATAAATTGCTGTAATTTACCTGCATGGTTGATTGATATCATGCCCTTGATGATAGAAGACAAAAACGGAGACCAGAAACAGCCCTTTGCCTGAAGCTGAGATTCCTGGTTTATGCGTAGTTGTCTAATTGAGGCAGTTCTGAGTTGTTTTGCGTTTTGTACAAAGGTGATTTGGTGATATCACCACGTTAGTGATAAAAAGGGGGAGAGGACATTTACTGACCAATGACGTATAGTTTGATATGCCTGTTTGAGAGCTGCGTTATATGTACTTGGTGCCTTTAATGAATGAAATGCAGCTTGGAAGGACGATTGAAGGTCCAAAGATGCTTCCAGCTTTGAAAATGAGCTAAATTAAAAGCATAGTATTCAAATTAAAAATATTGTTTGACTTATAAAAGTGCACAGAGTATTGTGTTAGTTTTATGACAAATATCAAATCTTGAATTTAAATTGTTTTTATTTCTAAATATGTCTTCCCAGGAAGCATCTCCTGAGCTAACGAAGGAAACAGGGAACGTAGACCCAGTTTTATAATTTAGAAAAATGAAGAGTTCTGAAACGAGGTCTCCTGCGTACTTAGCTGTTTTAAACAGTATTCTTCTTCTCTCCGTTTACCTGCCTTTTTTTTTTTTTTACAAATTTCTAAGGCAATTAGATCATGGAAACACTGTCTTTTGGTTTATATCTACAGGTGGGCAATGCCAAACGCAGCCATGAAGAAAAAGGTAAGATGTGGTAGGTACATTAGAAACATGAAGAAAAAGGTAAGAAGTCACAGTTCAGGAAATCTTTTTCTGAACTGTAGCAATAACTTATATGGTCTTTTGGACTCTCATCCCTTTATTTACTGCCAGATTCCCTTTGTCTAAAATTAATCTCATGGAGTCAAGCCATATACAAATATTACACAGCCCTCTGTGTGCACATTGATTCTTTAACACAAATCAAATGTTCCATGTGTTTTGCTAGCTGGAATTGAATGTTCTTTGCTTTGCACATTTATTGGGACTTAGTATTATCCCTAAGACTGTAGCTCTGAAGCAATTTCTTGACCTTTGTGAGATTTCGTGCCAATCTGTGAAGGGGTCATAACCCTCCCAAGACTATAGGAACTTTACATGAGTAAACTCCCCGTAGAGCTCAAATATAATTATCCTTGCCTTTTCATAAAAAGGCCTAATACTTTTAGCCTGACTTCATCTAAAATTTAATTCTGTGCCTTAAGTTTGATGAAATGTCTGAAGTTGCTATGAACAAGGATGCCTAAAAATGCCAGAAATCTCTACATGATTAGGAGCAAAAATTAGAAACAATTGAAAATCTGAAAAAACTGTGAAAAGAGAAAAAGGGTAAAACTTTATTTGATTTAACCATTCTACAGTATACACACATTAAAGAATCAGTTTGTATCATCAGAAATATATAGTTATTGTTTTCAATTACATTTTTTTTGCAAAAGACAGGGGAAAACTTCCATATTAATTTTAGACTGGCTAAGCAGTTACATATTCTTAGGGAGGTAAAGCTATAAATTGTTGGATTGAATAAATGCATATCCGGTCCGGTATGTTTTCATTAATGTTCCTTGTAATCAGACATTTTAATAAAATACATTGGGACTGAAGGTAGAGACTAGGTATCCCTTTCATTTGAAAATGAGACGATTATGAGAATTGTATTTCATCGTTTTTGTGTTTAGAAGGACTCTTTGAAAGTCATTTTTAAATTTTTTATTCTGCACACCAACCACAGTTTCTCCTCCCTTCCCTCCTCTTCCCCCCCTCCCCCACTCTCCATTCACTCCACATAAAGGGTAAGGCCTCCTGTGGTGAGTCAACAAAGCCTGGCATACCAAATTGAAACAGGACCAAACCCCTCCCCCCCTGTATCAAGACTGAGCATGGTAACCCACCAAAAAGTCAGTTCATGCTCCAGAGATAAGTCCTGGTCCCATGCTAGGGGCCCCACAGAAAAACCAAGCCACACAACAGTCACCCACATTCAGAGGGCCTAGTTTGGTCCCATACAGGCTTCCCAGCTGTCTGTCCGGAGTGTCAGCAGTTTCTGTGGGTTTCCCCATCTTGATCTCGACCCCCTGCTCCATGCTCATTTAACCCTCCTCCCTCTCTTCCACTGGACTCCCAGAGCTCAGCCCAGTGCTTGGCTGTGGATCTCTGCATCTGCTTCCATTGGTTATTAGATGAAGGCCTATGATGACAATTAGGGTAGTCCTCAATCTGATTACAGGGAAAGGCCAGTTTAGGTACCCACTCCACTATTGCTAGGAGTCTTAACTTGGATCTTCCTTGTGGTTTCCTGGGAGTTTCCCTAGCCCCAGTTTTATCCCTAAACCCATAATGGCTCCCTCTATCAAGATATTGCTTTCATTGCTCTCCCTCTCCATCCCTCCCCCAACTTGACAATCCTGATCCCTGATGCTCTTATCCCCCTTCCATTCCCCTCTACCCACCCCCACCCCAGTTTACCCAGGAGATCTTATCTATTTGCAAGTCATTTAGTGCAAGAATATGTGGCATTATTCACAGGTGTCTTTCTTGTGTTAAATCCTAACACAAGAAAGATGACTGTCAGGTCTTGCTTTCAGACAGTTGTCATTGCATTTTAGTTTTAATGGCTTGTCCCTTTTTTGATGAAAATACTTCAAGCTTTTGTTATATATTAGGCACTGGAGATAAAAAGGGCACAAAGGATACAAAGAAACTCCCTCTGCCCTTCAACAGTTTGAAGTCTTGAGAGAGTTCCCAAAACAAGGGACTGCAGAGCTTTATGGTCTGCAATGATATAGTAAAACCACTAGAGGGCACTTAAGTCAGCCTAAGGCAGTGGTTCTCAACCTTCCTAATGCCTTGACCCTTTGATACAGTTCCTCAAGTTGTGGTGACCCCCAACCCTAAAATTATTTTTGTTGCTACTTCAAAACTGTGATTTTGCTATTGTTATGAATCATTATGTAAATAACTGTGTTTTCCAATGGTCTTAGGCAACCTCTGTGAAGGAGTCATTCAACCACCCGGTGGGGGGTTACACCCCACAGGTTGAGAACCACTGGCCCAAGGCATTTGTGTCAGAGAAACTATGGGGAGGATACTGCGGATTGAACCCAGGGTTTCACTTGTAGGAGATAAATACCCTAGTACTGAGGCACATCCCCAGCTCCAGAGAAAATTGCTGAGATGATTGTTAAACCAAGTGTTGAAGGACATGTGTGACTTAGCTGAAAGAAGGCTAAAGGATGGTAGAGAATACAGACATAGTTACGATTCCATAGAGGACTGGAAACAAAGAGACTATATGCCATTCAGTTCAATGTGACTGGATACTAACAGTTCCGGGCCAGGAGAATCGGGAGGTGAAGACAGAAGTAGATAAGCTAAACCAAGAATGACCTTGGGTATAATTTTAAGTGCCCAATTTTGTAGGGCATAGGAAAGTTAAAAAGAAAAGACAGAAAGCTGATGAAAGTTATAGAAAGATGTGAAAGGGATGAGATCATGGCCTGGAGTGAAAAGAATTGACCTTGAACAGAGAAGTAGGAGCAGCTTTTCAGTTACTCTGAGATCTGCTAGTTTCTGTCAATGTATGTATAACCTTGAATTATAAGAGAATAGGGTTAGTTTCATATTAAGATGATAGTTTTCTTTTTTAAAAAATTATCTTAATTATTTGTTTTTTCAAGATTTATTTTTATGTGCATTATTTATTTATCTGTTGTCTCTGTGAGGGTGCCAGATCCCCTGGAACTGGAGTTACAGTTGTTAGCTGCCGTGTAGGTCCTGGGAATTGAACGTGGGTCCTGTGGAAGAGCACTCAGTGCTCTTCACCATTGAACCATCTCTCCAGAAAGATGGCATTTTTCTAACACTGTTCTAAATAAATATTATGTATAATAACAAGGAACTGCAGAGATGGCTCATTGGTTAAGAGCATATACTGCTCTTCCTGAGGACCTGAGTTTGATTCCCAGCAACCCCATCAGGTGGCATTAAAACTGCCTGTCATTGCAGCTCCTAGGGGACCTCACATCTCTGACATCTGCAGGTACTTGCATTCATTCATGTGCACATACCTCCCACACACATATGCAAAATTAAGATAATAGAAATAAATTTTTAAAAATATGCATAATAACAAACTCACTGCCATTGTATTGCTAAAATGAGGTGCACCTGGTAGCAGGTAAGTGCTTGGCATTTGGAATGTTACTTGGGGAAGAGTTGAACTAATTACAGGTGTCCATACTGGTCATTGGTACTTACACTTTGGTAAAATGCCAGCTACAGAGGACAAATGGATCCCTTTACACTAGATTTGCTCTAGATTACTAACGTTTTTCCTTTGTCTTTAGGTGCTGTTAATGGGTAAAAGTGGATCTGGTAAGACCAGCATGAGGTCTATTATCTTTGCAAATTATATTGCCAGAGACACACGTCGCCTTGGTGCAACAAGTAAGATGTTTCATCTTATTGTAAAGCAAGGTGACCTTGGCTATTAATAATATGCATAACACACTTGATTGCAGCAGCTTGGGAATGCACAGGTTGATGAATTTGCTTTGGAGCATGCTTTCCCTTTTTGCATTTCTCCTCAGAATGCGTGGCCTAATTCTGGTTATTATTGCTCACTATCTTTGGGAGCTGCTCTCTTTTCTAGGTTGCTTGCAAAGTGGGATTTTCTTAGCTAACTTCTTGTGTATCCTGCTGTTTCTTAGGCAAGAATAGGGACCCTTTGCCTGCTTATTTTGTGGGGAGAATGTTTGTAACTTTCTATACCAAGAGGAACATCATAGGCATTAGCTAGCATACAGTAAAACTGAAGATGTTTTTAATGCAGGAGTTGGTCCTTGTCCTTATTAAAAGGAAAACTTGGGAATAGTAAGGAGTTCTGCATTCCGCCATTTCTCTTTCTTTATATACCTATAGCTTCTCTTTGGAGCATCTATTCTGAGTTGGGAAATAACTTAATAGCACTTTGTGACTAGACTGTTAGTATAGACTTCTGGGCTAGCATGGCTTCCAGAACAATGAATCAAGAATCCTGGGAATACCTTATTCTGAAGCAGATTGTTATTTTATTTTGAAGCATCTAAGCATTTCTGAAGTCTGCTTTATTCTTGACTTCTGGCTGAGAAAGGCATCACTCTGCCTAGACTTCAGAGTTTTCAGTCTTGGTTTCTAGCATCTTTAGTATGTTTAGCAACAAGTTAGTATTGTTCTATGAGGTGTCCCAATCTGATTTTAAGAATAATAGACATCTTTTAAGCACATTATGCTTCAGACTCTGAGTTATAAAGGAGAAGGAACTTTATTTCTGTTTGGAGTTGGCATATAGTGTAGACTTCTATAATTTAAGCAGAAACTTGGTGAATAGAAAGCTGTTTCTGCTGGGCAGTGGTGGCGCACACAGTTAATCCCTGCACTCGGAAGGCAGAGGCAGGCAGATCTCTGTCAATTCGAGGACAACCTGGTCTACAAGAGCTAGTTCCAGGACAAGCACCAAAGCTACAAAGAAACCCTATCATGAAAAACCAAAAGAAAAAGAAAAAGAAAAAAGAAAGAAAAGATAAGAATGCTGTTTCCTAGATAGAGTTCCAAGTCTACTTTTCTTTCTATTCTGTTCTCTACACATATTTGAGAATACACAATATCTCAATTTATCTTATTCATTCCCTGCCTCCGAAATTTTGCTTTCCTTATTTTAAAATATCTCTGGTTCCTCATTTGACATAATTTTGAATGTTTTTAAGGACTTGTCCAAACTTGTTGCTATTTTTCTTATAAGACATGAATGCAAATGTGGTTTTATCAGAGCAAGGCAGGCCTACTACATCTCTTATTTGGGGCATTACTTTGCTGTCAGCATGGTGAAACTCTACCTTCTTGTTTTGAAGCGCCCTTCATTTTACAGAATTGTAATAAAAGCCCCAATTCATATTTGCATATATTTTATTCAAGCGTACATATCGTTCATAATTTGAACTTAATAGTGAATCCTTATAGTAAATGGCTCATGTTTATTTTAGAATCCAAGCCATTGGGTTATAGTTTTCTTATGCATAATAAAAAGGAGTTCATATTTTCATTTTAGCTACTTATTTTCTCACTTGATGTGGTTCTTACCCTTCATAGTTATATACAGTTTTATTGATAAGTATCTCAGGTACTGTAAAAATGTTGGTCCAGATAGTTTCCTATGGCTTGTAACACTTGTAGAGCTGATTTCTAGCCTCTAAAAAGTGTACTCGTCCAAATATTTTTCTGTGTCTTGATTTGATACATTCAAACTTTCTCTTCCAGATTAAATAGATAGGCCTCATATCTGTGTTTTTAGTAGAGTAGAGATGCTTATTGAAGTACTATGACTTTTATTCTTGCTCTCATTTACTTTAGTTTTCATATTACCTTTATTCTAACAGATAATGAAAGTATAACTTAAAAATTAGTCGCATTCTGCTAGTAAGTTTCAGACTTGGGATATTAGTCTGTGTTCTTCTCTTCATTATGACACAGCCTGTTTATATTTCCACTACTCAATTCCTAGAAGACCTTTTCTTCATATTTTAAATCCTATACACTTCGTTGAAACATTTTTTCTTAGTACCACTGATTTCCATTTCTAACTGATTTATTGGTTTATTACCCTGAATCTGATGAATAGTTTCATAGCAAGATTTTCACAACTATTGAAACTGCTGAAAATAATGTTGATATATTCATCTGCATTATAAGCATAATGTTGCAAATTATATAATCCTGTTCATTAAAATAGTCTATTTATTCAACAAATATATACCTAGCAGTGTCTCTTGTCAGACTGTCAGTAGGATAGGGCACTTGCCCCTAAGAATATGTCAAGTAGTAAATTGATTGGTTAGTATTTCCTGAATTTCTTTAAAGAGAGTACAAATATAATGAAAAATATTGGTATTAATGTTTTAGCATATCATCAAAAACTGGTTTGTCCTTAATGAAGACAGATCTGTGTTCGTTGCTAAATGTATAGACAAGTTCAGATTACATATAGTGCATTGTTTTTATTTGTTATCCCTTTTAATGCGGGTACTGATTTTGTTTAAAGGTAGTAAAAAGAATACTACTTTTACAGTGTTGTTTGACTTTAATGTGTTAGTATTTTGCTGGTTTGTCATTCCTAAAAAAGTTGTTTTATTTTGTTAAATATAAAGCCTCCTGCATTTGAAAATTTGAATTAAAGAAGAAACCATGATGTAATTAATTCATTACCTAGATGTTAAAATGTGTTTGTTGGGATGGTAAATTTGCAACTAAAAAGATTATGAAGTATTTTGATATCAAACACTGTTGACGGCTCCAAGATTTTCTGTCTTCTCAAAATTCTATTCTCTTGGCTTTTTATTTAATGCTTTATTGCCCTGATTTTCTTCCTTTATCTTTAACCACCCCTCCCTGCTTTTTAAAAAAGATAATCTTTACCATAATGTTTTCTTCTTTCTGCCCCATAAGTGTATATGACTCCCCAAAGCTCCATTCTTTATTCTTTTCAGTTGCTCTCATGATATCAGAGGGACACACAGTAATACAGCATTTAACCAGGAAGCAGGAAATGGGATTTATATGTAAAATGCCATATAAGCCAAGATTGACATATAAGATAGTCAACCTATAAGAGAATTTTAAACAATAAAAAAGTAACATGATCAGAGCTACAGTTTTAATTCAAAATAACACTTGTGAAAGCTTCAAGTGTTATTTAAATATAAAAAGTCTGCTTTGTTCCTTATTGTCAAGCCACTTCCCTAGAGACAACCACCATTAGTACTTCTCAGGTTACCATTCTGACTCTCTGCACAGTGCGTACAATTATGCATGCACAGACATGGTCTTTTTGAAGAATCGTATGAAACTCAGCAATTTGGAGGAATTACTATATGTGTAATGTAGGCGGAAGTTTAGAGTGATGGAAGGGTAGAAACAGGTAGCATCTGTAAGCCAGAGAGCTGGTTTTCACTGAGCTGGTGGTGGGATCTCAGAATTTTCAAGATTTTGGAACCATGAGAAGTAAATTTCTATAATTTTAAAAAACTTTGAGAGATGGCAGGCGCTTGATTTGGACTAGAGTAGTTGTAGTAGATATGGTGCGAAGCTACTGTGTTGGGGGATATGCTTAGGTGACAGAGCAACAGAACTTTCCGGGGAACTTGGAGAGAATTATGAGGAAAAAGAAGACTGGAAGGATGAGAGGTTTTAGACACCTGGTTACATTCACCAAGGTGGAGCCAACTGAAAGGAGAGCTGAGTTACATTGAATAGATTCCATTTGGGATGCTTACAATACAGACAGAACACACCGAGAAATCAGTACTGGTGTTACCTAGTTAGTATCCAGATGATAAAGTAATATTATATGACAGTTATTTTGCCTTGGGGAAAAATGTTTTGATGAGAAGGTGGCCACTGTTAGAGTCCCAAAGAATCCTAACATTTAAGGGACAGAAAGAAGAATAAGAGTCCATGGGGGAGGATCTTCCAGAGAGTGTGTAGATGTGATGCTAGAGACCAAGAGAACAGAATTATTTTTGAGGAGAAGTGAGTAGTCAACAGTGTCATGCTGCAGAAAGTAAGGACTAAAAAGTCCACTGGATTTGGCAGTGGGACCATGGGCCACTTGATGAGAACTGTTTCTGTGCTATGGGAGAAGAAACCTGATTTCTATCCCATATGCTCCATATTAAGTCACTAAATCCTGTCACTTCTTTTGTTATTGTCTTTCCCTTTCTCAGTAGCACTTCTTTCCATTTTTTTTTAGTACTAGACCGTATACATAGTCTTCAAATTAATAGCAGTTTGAGCACCTACTCTCTCGTAGACTCTGTTGGAAATACAAAGACATGTAAGATATGATTCCTTTTCCAAGGAGGGGGAAGTAAAGGGTAAAGGGGAAGTAGTTTGTACACCTACTATGTGCCAGGCACTTTTATGTATATAGCTCTTTGAATCCTCATAGCAGTCCTGGGAGGTCAGTACTATGTTCCTTCCTTCCTTTTCACAGAAGTGGAAGCAAATTCTAAAAGCTTTCATGACTTTCATAAAGTCATACAGAGGTAGCGCTGTCATATAAACTAAAGTCTGTTTGACTTTAAAATCTGTATGATGTACATTATCATGAATGGTTTGTGTCTATATATTATGAAACAATAAAATTGTATAAAAGTAGATAGCAATTGGTTTAGGTAACAGCTTGGGGATAGACACAGGAAATATTTCAATGTGATAGAGTTAACTAGCACTTAAATTATATAGAACAAAATTGTTAGACTATGAAAAATATTCATGATAAAATCTTAAATTATTCCTTTTTGAGGTTTTTAGTGCCTGGCAGAGAGTAGTTGCCTAATAAATGTTTTAATGAGTTCAGATTATGGTAAGTGGGATTTTTGTCAGGCAAGGAGGACTTTTGGAGGAGGTGGGAATTAGTTTGGATTTTAGAATATCCTTTGAAAGGAAGAAGGGATGGTACTTTGTAGCAAAGGATGGAAATGGATTGCGGGAGGGAACCACTAAGCAGAGGTCGCAAACAAACAGCCTGTGTGCTGCATAAGGCCTATGGTTGTGCTTTCTTTGACTTTTGCTTTGTTTTAGAACAATTTGATGTTATAATCTCCTGTAAACGTTTTCATAAAAATCTAGAATTCAAGCTACTATTTAAAATGTTGAAGATCTAGTAAACCTGAGCCAGTAGTAATTTTGCATGGCAAATGAACAAGATTTGAGTAACTATCAACCTCTGTGAGCCCATGGTAGATGTTTTCCATCACATTTAGCTAACTTAAATGGTATAGGTTTGCTCACATGGCCTGATTTAGCAAGTTTGCGACCCCTGAATGTGAAATTGTTGTGGGATGGGGAGGTAGTAGGGTTGGGAGGACTATGAATAAAACATAATATGTTGAAGTGAAAGGATTTGTTAATGGGAATTTCTGGGGATTATAAAGGTAGATTGGAAGCCAAAGTGAAGGACCTTGAGTGAAGGACCATTAAATATGTAGGGGCCATTGAAAGTGTTTTGAATGGGGAGTGATATGTTCAAAGTAGTGTAAAGAAGATGAACCGTGCAATAGCCTAATGGATGATGTAAGTAAGGCTTTCTTGTAGTGTAGGCATGAGGTAGTAAGGGCCCTCCTTGATGTTGAATGATAGAGTATGAAATAAAGAATAAAATTAAGAGATACTAAAAATGATTCAAAGAGAATTGAACATGGTCAGGGGAGTCAAAAATAGGAAAATCAATAAAGTCATTAACTGCTGAGGAAATCAGTACAGAAGTTAGTTTTGTTATGTTTTATGTTTGTTTTCTGTCTTTAATTTTTTTGGGAAAGTTGGAGAAAGAAGGTAGGGTTGGGAAGATCTGTTAAATGGTGTGTGTCACTGTCTTGCGTGTTAAAACTTAACATTAATATTATAATTGGGGATTGTTTCTGCTTTGGGTACTAAACTACTGAAATTTAAAAATTACTGACACAAGGCAATCCTTTAGCTTAGGGTAGTGTAGGTGCTACCTTGCAACTAAACCACATGACTAAGCTGAAAATCACCTTCTTGTTATGGCTTTGAGCATTTCACTCCACTTTGGTCCTTCTAAACACCATGGGTTTTTTTCTGATCTTAATGGTCTTTACTGCAAATACTAGATTTGTAACATTTATCTTCCAGTTGATGTAGAGCATTCTCATGTTCGATTTCTGGGAAACCTGGTTTTGAACCTGTGGGATTGTGGTGGGTAAGTACTATGTGCCTACTTGTTTGTGAAGCTGATAGCAATAATGATGTCATCTAGTATAATCAGCAACTACACCTAGAATAACTATTATTTTCATATATCCACTGCCTAAAAATATTTCAGAATTGTCATTTGATTAACAAAGATGTGTTTTGTACAACTTTGAAAATGCCCTCTACATAAGAGATATTTAAGTAGCGCCAATATAAGCTCCATCTAAGTATGTATAATATGGGATAGATCAACCCTCTTTTGCAGTGGCATAAATTTAATCTGTCTCAGGTTGACTGACACTAGTATTGAGTTCTTAGCTATTTTTATTATAATAGACTGTTCATAGTCATTTTGGTAATTACTTCTAGGCAATCTTATCACCTGTAGATTGCATTCTGAGCATATAATATCTGACCAAGTTACCTATTATTGGGAGAGTAAGAGAGCACTTCCTTTTATAATCAATGCAATCATCAAATATCCCCGTACAAATGTGCACTTACTATGCCTGTGTGCTGAGTTCATATACATCACTGTGCTGAAGCAGCAGTGGTGAATGCATAGTGATTAAGATCATAGGTTCTTTGTCTGGCATATATTCAAAGTCTCCGTGCTGTAGCTTCACCTGTACAATAGAGCAAAATAACCAACTTGTTGGTTTATTATGATGATTAAGCAGGTTGAAACATATACAATATATACTGTAGTGTCTTACAAAATGGATATTATTGTTCGGTGGGTATTTCCTAGCTCTAAACATACAAAAGATGCTCAGAGAGTATTTTGACAGAATAATGTAAGACCTAAATCTTCTTAAGAAAGTAACTCTTTTCTTGCTAGCACTTGGATTAATACCCTAGGATATAAATCTTCCCTCATTTTGATTACTTCTAATTCTCTATGTCAACAGATTTATCCAAGTTCCTTGCTTTTAGGTACTAAAATATGAAATTCAATTTTGCAGATCAAATATCTGTAATTTAGAGAATTTATGATTTTTCCAAGGTTGCACAGCTGTAGTTAGCAAGGTGCGGGATTAGAAATTTGTAAACACTACCCCATATACACCGCTAAATGATACTACTGTTTTATTGATGTCCTGCTATTGAGATTGTTTTGGAAAGTAGCACCCAACCTAGGAGCAGAGAGTAACATTCTGCTGAGAAGTCATCATTGGAGTCATTTTCATATAGTTTAGAATATTTGACTGAAGTTATTCAGCAAATGTTCAGTAAGCAAAAAGCTGTGAGACAGTGGGAGATAATATTAGGGATGATCCTTGGCTGGTTGTGTAGAGAATTGAACACTTAATTAAAAACTCATCCAAATAAGTATAGTATTGCAGTTGTGGTAAGTGTTGTAAATGACAAGGATGTGTTGGTAAAGAGCCTGCAGTAAGTGAACTAGCTCAAGGTAGGGATGGTATCTATGAGGACATGTGGATTGGATGGAAATCTAAAGGAAGAAGGTGGGATTAATTAGATGAAGAAGTGAAAGAGTGATCAATATGTGTAAAAGACTCATGAGTTAAACCATCAGCCACTGAAAAAATGAACAGAAGGTGTTTAAATTAGAGGGGAGAGAGGCGAGGCATGGTGGTATGGTAAGTATGCAAAGGTAGATGGATCTTTATGAGTTTGAGACCAACTTGGTCTACACAGTGAGACCCTGTCTCAAATACAACAGCAACAGCAAAACAAACATAAGAAGAAAGGCAAATAATTTTACAGGCTTGCAAGTTATGATTGAAATAGAGTAAGGCAGAGCTCAATATGCTTGATTGTTCTTTGCTCTGTGAATTGAAGTTTAAGATTATCTTTCTCTTGATCGAGCTAAGAAAATTTTAAGCACTAGTGATTAATCAAAGGACTTGTTTACTATCTAGATTTTCTTTCCTACCAGACAAGACACCTTCATGGAAAATTATTTCACTAGCCAGCGTGACAACATCTTTCGAAATGTGGAGGTTCTAATTTATGTCTTTGATGTGGAGAGCCGTGAACTTGAAAAGGACATGCACTATTACCAGTCATGCCTTGAGGCCATTCTACAGAATTCTCCAGAAGCCAAAATCTTTTGCTTGGTACACAAAATGGATTTGGTACAGGAGGATCAACGAGACTTGGTAAGAAGCTGAAAAGGTGCTGTACCAAATGGTTAGCATGCTTTGTAGACTTTCTTTATAAAAGTGTAGGTAAATTTGTAGCATTCTGCATTTCAGAATTAAGATCTGACTATGTACTTTTACTAAGTAACTTTTTATCATTTAAAAAATAGTTTACTACCTCTATTGTATTGTCACAGCTAAAAGACCCACCAGGGGTAAGAATGAGGAGAGGTGGCTTCTGTCACTGGACTGATTTTGGGAACTGCTACATACGAATTCAGGTGCCTCGCAGTTTGTCAAGTGCTATTTACAATCCCTCACAATTGCACTGGCATGAATGAATTTGTATACATGAGTATACCTCAGACGTGACCAAGAATTGTAGAATAGGAAATATCAACCTTCACCTCAACAAAAACACATAAAACTAGTGACTTGTAATTCAGAGAACTCAGGGACTCAGTACAGAAGAGATGTAGTAAAATAGGCAAATTCTTAGGTAAGAATCTATGAGATCTGGGTCTGGTAAGACAGACATGGGCTACCTTCAGTTTTTCGGTGTGTGAAATAAGAACATTAGATAGTAAGGTATAAGATAAGAAAATTCTCTCGGTGTCATAGATAAGAACTAAGGAAAAGCAGTTTTAGATTATACTGGTTGTATAGAAGATATAGTTTCTCCATGTCTTGGAGTATGTCTTAAGGAACACCTCGTACTAAAGGATTTTTTGGTAATAGCTTTAGTAAGGAAACATTGTATGCCACTTGATATGTGTGCTAGGAATCAGGAACTAACCGTGAGCCATCTGCAGAAGCAATAAATGTTCTTCACTGCTGAACCATCTCTCCGATTCCTTATTCTGTTATTTTAAAAATAATTTTAAGAGCCGAGGGTGTTACTTAGTGATAGAGTGCTGCCTCGCCCATTTGATGCCTTGAATTAAATCCCCAGTACACCACAATTTTTAAAAATTACTTTTTAGCTAAAATTGCAATTAAAAAACTAGAGCATTCCAACAAATGAGCTCCTTGTTGATGTTTCAATCACTTGTAATTTCTCTTACAGTTTTTTAATTGGTCATATAAATACTTTTCAATATATATTAATGGTCTTTTAATATATATATATAATATTTTAAGTTAAAATATCTATATATCAAAATATATAAATATATTCTGAGAAAGTCATTAATTTCATTGAATAATAGTATATTTTAAGTTAAAATATCTATATATCAAAATATATAAATATATATTCTGAGAAAGTCATTAATTTCATTGAATATTAATTTTCAATTACTATCGTATTGTTAAACAATATATGTTATAGTTAATATAAAATTAATATTAAATATTAATTATTTTAAACAGAAAAGTTTCAAATAAAAATGACTGTATGCACTTCTCAAAATAACAATTTCAGCTAAGATAAATATTTTTTTTCTCTTTTTTTTTTGGTTTTTTGAAACAGGTTTTCTCCATGTACCTCTGAAGCCTATCCTGGAACTTGCTCTGTAGACCAGGTTGGCCTCAAACTCACAGATCCTCCTGCCTCTGCCTCCCAAGAGCTGGTATTAAGGGCGTGTGACACCACTGCCTGGCCCTTAGATAAATATTTCTTTGTATGTTTATGTATGTTTGAGTTTTTCAGAGAAACATACCCAATCAGTTGTGTTTGTGTACAGAAAAAACAAAGGCACAAACAAATGGGAGGGTATTTCATTTAAGGAACTAGCTCAACTGATGCTGGAAGCCTCCTAGATGGAATCTGGAACCTGGAGAGCAGAGAAGATAAGCTAGAGACCCAAAAATGAGAGTATTATACATAGAGAGGAAGTAAAAGTTTCCTTATTTTCAGATGATATATTTTTGTACATAAAAGACCCTACAATCTCCACTAGAAAACTACTAAGCTGTAAGCACATTCAACAAAGTAGTGGGATACAAAATTAAAACAAATAATTTTCTTATACACAAAAGGAAAAATTGATTCCTATACCAGTAGAAGAGTTGGTATTTTAATAATATCTGACCCAGTAGTTGTAACTTGCAGTCAGTAACTTCTTAAGCATATGATACCCCACTTTCCAAGAGCCAAGTCTTCTTCAGAAACTTAATAAACAGACTGAATGGAATTGCATCAGCATCTTTCCTTAAGTTGACCCAACCTCCTCTTTCATTTAAGAATTTCTGGATTTATAAAGTGGCACAGGTCTGGATACCAGTTGAGAAACTGTGGCATTTTATGATTTGTGCTAGATTTTTGGTCATTTGACCTAAATTATTTCGTATATGTAGATCAAATAAGATCATGTATAGGAACACCATGATCAGCTAGCCAAAGCTATAGATTTCTGTGAGTTTGACCCTTCTGTTCAATAAAATAAGGGTACTCTCTTTGTTTATGTGGGGTAGGGGGAGTTAAAGACTGGGTTTTTCAGTTTAACAACCCTAGCTGTTCTGGAACTTACTTTGTAGACCAGATCTCTAACTCACAGAGTTCTGCCTGTCTGTACCTCCCGAGTGCAGGAATTAAAGGTGTGTGCCATCACTGCCCAGCTCTCTTTATATTTAATGATGAAATATTTCCACATTGTTCTCACTATAGTACCCACTTTCCCTTTGTATTTAGGTTTTCCAGTTTACAATTACCACTGTAAATTTTGACCTACAGAGAAAAGTGATCAGAGAGCAGGGGATGGAAATTGGGGTTCCTACAAATTTGTTTCTCATCAACATTGTGTTCTGGAACCTCCCACTGTTGATGAATAGGTTATAAATGATAAACCTTGAAGACTGAACTCCCTAAGTCATTAGATTCCTTCCTGGGTAGTAGATCAGTGCAGATCTGACATTTTAGCTTCAGTTAGTATAGGTTGTGTTTTGATTCATTTCTCAGGCAGTTACAAGAACACTTTCTTTACCCATCACCTACAAATCATCTGCTTATTGGACCTGTATCAGTAAATTTGTCCCGAGGGAATGTTATGTCCCTTCCACCATATTCTACACCTTTAATATCTGTTCTCATAGTTATTTCTGTTTTTTGTCTGTATTTATTAGAAAAATCATGTGATTCTTTTAGAGGGTAGAATAATCTTCATGGTTCCTGCTTTGTATCTCACCTTCAGGATTCTTCTGATACTTGAATGTGTATAGACATAGAAGCAAAGGGGTATGATAGGAGTCAATCAGAACTCTCTTGTAGTTACTTCTGAGGAGTCCATTTTAGTTTCTTCAGGAAAAGTTGGATTATTCTTAGATAAGAATGTAGTGGCTGTCCAATCTTCCGCCTACAGACCCATCATAGTATCCAGCACAGTTTTCCATGAAGCAGAAAATTTCAAAGGCAGTTCAGTCACTTTCTTCTGTGTTCTGCAGAATGTTGTCTCTTACATGTATTTGATTAGTATGATTCAGTACCTGAATTTCTTATCACCCACAGACTCCCTTGAGTATTCTCATTTCTCCTTGAAATGACATCTTTAATTCTAACCTGATTAGAGAACTAATCTCAGTTACATCAAAATTAATTCAGAAAACTCATTTTTAAGATTCTACTCTAACTCTTAGAATCTTTCTGACTCCCATTCTGAGTAGATTCCCTGAGCCTTTGGTGTCAGGGGCAGGATTACAGACATCCCATTTAGGGTTGATTGTGCCAAAGTCTCTCAGTCTGGGTACCATATCTGGGTACCATGTCCAGTTGTGGTTCTCTGTTAATTACCATCTACTTCAAGAAGAAGCTTCTCTGAGAAGGGTTGAGTGATGCACTGATCTATGGGTATAACAATGTGTTTTGATTTCCAGGATTTATTTTATTTTATTTTGAGAGACAACACAAGAGAACATGAAATTGAGTGTATAAGAAAAAGGGGAGGATCCAGGAGAGAAGTTTGGAGGAAAGGTTTCATCAGACTATATTATATGAAAATTTTTTTGAAGAATTAAAAAAGGATTTACTCTAGAACCCACTCTTCGTACTAAAATCTTGTATTAAAGGTTCTCCAGAGCAGCAGAATAACAGAATGTGACATAGTGGAGAGAGGGTAGAAGTTGAGATTGATTTATTGTAAGCAAGTAGTTTACCTGAAGGAAGTTTGGAGAGTAGGCCAACATAAAATTTCACTGTTGTACTTGAAGTAAAAAGACAGTGTACACATGTCTGGAGAAGGGTGTTTTACAGGACTCCCTCATAGTCTGGCTCTTATAATATTTCTGCCCCCTGTTCTGCAATGTAGAATAGATGGATGCAGGATTTGTGATGTAGAACTATTCATTGGGGCTGGACCCCACAAGATTTGTTGGGCTCAGCATTGTGTCCAGTTGTCGTTTTCTGTGATGTTCTTCTTTTGCTATTAAAAGAGGCTTCTTTGATGAGTGGTGGTGGCTACACTTATCTGTGGGTATAAGGATTAAGATTTAGAATATAATAGGGAAGTAGCATATCTAGAAAAGTAATAGATTCTCTTCTAAGATCCATGGCTTCACTAGTCCCTGGAAGTTGACTAAATTTCTAGTACCAGGCATGATTTCCCACTTGTTGGACCTTAAGTCATATTAGACAGCATTTGACTACCTAGTAAAAAGTGGTTAGCCCTGAAATAAAATATACACAGACAGCAAAAGTGAACTCGGGACAGGCAGTAGTGATGCATACCTTTAATCCCAGGACTTGTGAGGCAGAGGCAGGCAGGTGTCTATGAGTTTGAGGCCAGCCTGGTTGACAGCGTGTTTCAGGATAGTCAGGACTGTTATATTACAGAACCCTTGTCTCAGAAAACAAAACAAAATAACCTCAGCAGGTTGTATTTATATATTCATGCCTGTGTGTGTATGTGACAATAAGTACCAAAGAAAAGGCAATCAATTTAAGAAGTAAGGGGGACAAGAAAGAAGTGAAAAGGAGGAGACTTGGGAGCATCTGGAATAAGGAAAGGGAAGAGGAAAGGTAAAATGTAATTAGATTTTAAATTAAAATGTACTTTAGGGGCTGGAGAGATGGCTCAACAGTTAAGAGCACTGACTCTTCTTCCAGAAGACCCAGGTTCAATTTCCAGCACCCATGTGGCAGCTCATAACTGTCTATAATTTCAGAATCTAACATCCTCCCAGAGGTATATATGCAGACAAAATACCAATGCACCTAAAATAAAAATAAATAATTGTAATGTTTGTATACCCATACTAGCAGTTCACCCACACAGGGAAACATCTTGAGTATACATATTTTATATACCTATTTTCTCTGTATATGTATGGATGTATACGTAGAAACAAATCTTGGAGCTGGCTAGAGCTTAGTTGTTTGTGTGGGTTATATATATGTTGTAGATTAAGTATACTACACATATAAATATATGTATTTGCATATATGTATGTAATATATGTTACTAGAGAACATTTCTAGAATATTGGAGAACTAAAGCATTTTAATTTACAAAATTTTAATATATGTGTTGCCATATTAAAATGACCTAGATTTGGCAGATTGGAGGGTGTTTTTATGTTGTGTATATATGTGTGTGTGTGTGTGTAAAACATATATATGCTATATGTACATATAACATACATATCATATCTGTATATATGTATATACAGATAACTCTGTATGATAAATTTTATTTTCTAACAGTGCTCTCAATGAATATTTAGCAAAACCAGGATAAGTCTGAAGAAATCTAGTAGCACATTTAAACTCTTATTTGAGAAATAATAATACTGACGGTTCCTATGAAGATAGAGTAAGGGTTCTTGTCCAAATATGGTAAAATAATTACACGTCAGATTTTGTAGTGAAAGAGGAGAGCTGTTACATGCTGATCCATTTATTGGATTTTTTAATTCAGATTTTTAAAGAAAGAGAAGAAGACTTAAGGCGTTTATCTCGTCCATTAGAATGTTCTTGTTTCCGTACATCTATCTGGGATGAAACTCTGTATAAGGTGTGTATGTTTCCTTCATTTCTTACTTTTGGAGCATGAATAAAAGTTAGAAGGATATTAACAAAACTAAAATATTTAAAACTTTCATAGCCATCTAGATTTGTCATACTAAAAAGAAAATAATCTTTAACAAATTGTTCAAAGAACATCAGAGTTAACATCAAAAGAATTTGATTTTAATCTTAGGTTGGGTTGACATTGTTACCAAGTTTGCCAGTTTGAATATGATTAATCAGCTACTGTTCTTTGTCATAGCAAAAATGTTGCTTAATATCCTCCATCCATTTTGACCCCCTGTGGTCTCGGGGATTATTTTGGTATCTAATATGCAGGTACTTCTACATGCTTATGGTATAAACTAATCTTCCTAAATTCAGATAGCAATGGAAGAAAAGCATTTAGTGGAGAAATGGGAGAAGTGAATTTTAGAATGAGATATGGTACATGTAAAGTATATTATAACTTGATCTTTCAGGCCAAATTGGAGACTTGCATTCATCCTTCCTAGGTAGCATTGCTGGAATGATTATCACACTGTTTGCAAGTCTAGAGGTTATCTCAGTAGTTCTGTGGATGAAGTTGAAGTTACCTTAGTGGTACATAGGCTCCTGCTTCTTCCATTTGTCTTGCTTATTCGTGGTTTAAAGATTGATGATTTCTGTATCCTCATGTGGTCAGACCATTCCTTCAGACTGCTTCTGGTGTACATTGACAAGTGTGACGCTGGGTGGCAAAGGATCCTTCTCTATCACTGGTAGCTAGAGCTTCAGTTTCAACTCGTCTGACAAGTGTCTACAACCAGATGCACAGAAAGAAACCTGACTTGCCAAGGAGAAAAGCCACTGGACTTTTAAAAATAGCATTTGATTTTTTTTAACTCATTCATTCTTCCCCAGTATGATGTTGACCCAGGCTCACTCTAATAACAACATTTTGAGATACCTGTCTAGGAAGTACTGTTCCAGATTGATATGGGCCGAATTTCTCTCAAAGCCTTATTCCCATAGAACAGGTAACCGTGAATAAGGATGGACATGATGCACTGATAAGAACCAGCTGCGGTGTGAAGGATGGCAATACATAACACGACCAAAGACAATTGGCTAATCACAACACTGCTGTGAGTGACAATGTCTCTGCTGTGGTTAGCTTTGGTGCCTTCTCCAAGGTAAATTCAGCAGTGACATTAACACCAACCTGGGAACTTGGAACACTATGCCTAAGTAGTAAAACTAATTGGAACAGACACATGGCGCTACTACTATCTCTTACATCAATGTTGCATAGAACTGACTTAAATTTTTATATTGTTTTATTCAACAAGCATTCATTGTCTATCTATTGGATGCTGTCACATTCACAAATGGCTAAGATAGGTTCCTGACGTCTTAGAAGGAGACAGAAGAACAAAGTACACCTAACCAGAAAAATAGTAAGAATAATGGAAGTGTTTTAACAGAAGTATGAATACAAGCACCTGAAGAGGATTCTCAGAGGGTGAAACTAATCTCGTATGCATGCATTGGTCATACTCCTGGATTAACTCAGTTTCAGGCAGTCATACGATAGACTTTTGAAAATTCAATTTAATCAGTAATTTTTACAGATGTGACCAAACATTTGAAAATTTTGATCCCAGTTGTTTCTTGTATAATGACATGTTATGTCTTTGAAGGGAGGGGCTACTTGTCTTTGTGGCTCTGATACCAAATTGACTCTTGGATGTATAAAGAATATAGCATTATTTCTTCTTTAAAGCTGTGTATAATGTTGGACTTCAATATTTGTTGGATGTCTGGGTTAGAATGGTTTTAGCACAATAGATCATACTTTGCAACTTTTTTCCTAAGGCTGCATGATGGTATTAAATTACCTGTTTACTCATGGAAAGACATTTCTCCAGCATTTTTCAAGTGTTTGAACTCTTAAAAATTCAACTCAAGGATACAAATCAAGTATTAGGTTAATTTGCTTGTTTGATTTTTGTTATATTTAGCGTCTGTATTTGTTTTGGACTCAATTATTAATGTATTTTGTTGTCTGTGTCTTGTAGGGTACTTACTCATTTCAAAGGCCTAGAACTGTCTACCTGTTAGTAATAGTTGATTGTACTTCTGTCCTGTTAGGCTTGGTCCAGTATTGTTTATCAGCTGATTCCTAATGTTCAGCAACTGGAAATGAACCTGAGAAATTTTGCTGAAATTATTGAGGCTGATGAAGTACTTCTGTTTGAGAGAGCTACCTTTCTGGTAAGGACTTTCTGCTCTACAGATGTATTTCAAGCAGTCTTCTTACATTCAGAGGACAGGATTTTACTACCTTTAGGAAGAACCACCCCCTTTTACATCAGCATATATGGTCTTAGTTATAAACCCTTATTGTCTGCAAGTGGTGTGGAAAATGTCCTTTGGTAAGTAACCTTTTAATAATTAGTAAAATTTAGATTTTTGCAAGTATGCCTTATTAGAGACTTAGATTAGTTCTACTAATAACTATTTAACTATGATAAAGGAATCTTATTACCTACTGAGATTTATTAAGAAATACAGTGCATTTTTCTTTTAAGAAAATTTTTCCCCACCTATTTATCAAAAAGATTGATACAATATGTAAACTTCTAACATGTAAAAGGCTCATTGACTTAAGAGTTTAGATTGAGAATTGGAGCAGGAATATTAATAAGGAATATTAATAAATAAATAAATAAATATTAAAAAAAGAATTATATTTCAAATATTTAACATCATGTCAGAATTTCCATGTCAGTTTTCTTCTGGCAGATGAGGTGGATTTTCCTCTGCTAGAAATTTGCAACTTATTTTCAGCTTTTAGGGTAATTGTGGTTTATTAAAATTGAAAACTATTTTTACCTGGTGTGTGTATTTGTCCTGAATACATTAATGTATGTCAGTACTTGGATAGTCAGTACTTGGGATCATCTAGTAAAGGTTTTTAATATGATTCCAACAGCTACTTTGTTACAGACTTCTTTAAAATTATGTTAAAGACTGCCCAAGAGCATCTAGATAATATTATTTTCTCTTTATTTATACCATTTTAAGTCAATGACCTTCTTGTGAAATGTTAATAAGCTAAAATTTAGTGATTAAGGTAATTGAGAAAAGTGCTAAATGCTCCTTGACTAGGATAAGGTATGCTCTGATAAACTCTTCACTTGAAAACCTACCAAACACTGTATCTTAGCAATGGAAACATTCCAAAAATGATCCGTTCTTTATTTTTTTAAAAATATTTATTTATTATGTACACAATATTCTGTCTGTATGTATGCCTGCAGACCAGAAGAGGGCACTAGACCTCATTACAGATGGTTATGAGCCACCATGTGGTTGCTGGGAATTGAACTCAGGACCTTTGGAAGAGGAGGCAATGCTCATAACCTCTGAACCATCTCTCCAGCCATCCGTTCTTTATTTTTATAATCTTGAAATTCACCTTCATAGATTGGGACTTACAGCTCACTAGTGCTGTTCAGTATCATAAAAGAGGATTGTACAATATTTGTACAAATACCGTATATGTACAGTATATTCCAAGCCTGGAAAATTTCAAAATATTATTTCTATTGAATGTGTATTGCTTACTCACCATAAGTCAAAAGTCATATCATCTTGAGTCAAAAATCATTTCTTGAGAATACACAGGTTATCTAATAAACTTATAACAGAATGATCCTGTGTATGTTGTTTAAATGAATATGGAAATTGTTGGCAAGGACATGGGACAGAGGCCAAGAAACAGGATGCCAGGTAACAACTCACTTCTTAAAACCAAGATAACTAAAGTACTAATAGATGTCTGTTTTAATTAGTAACAGAGGTGTGAGTATTTGCATGAATTCAAAGCACAATCTCTCTCTTCACAGGTCATTTCTCATTATCAGTGTAAAGAACAGCGTGATGCCCACAGATTTGAGAAAATCAGCAACATTATTAAACAGTTCAAGCTGAGCTGTAGGTAAGAGACTTTAAATGTTAGCTGTTAATTTCTGGGTAATATTTATCATTTTTGAAATTTAAAGAAACTAGTTGACTGTACATTTATGTTTACAAAAGTTTGCTTACAGATAAATGTCAAGTTCTAAGAGAACCTACAACTGACTGAAGTGCAGTCCATTGTCTTTTTCATATAAGCATAATAGTCTTACATTTTGAACATGAAAAGTTCAAAAAGGGCAAGGATATTATGTTCTTCATGGAAATTTCAGAGAGTAAGTTACTAGATTCAGGAATTTTAAAGAAAAAATAACCCAAATCCGTGTATTATGTGACCCAAACTTATACAAAACCATATAAAAATACTTGTCAGTGGTGATGGCACACGCCTTTACTCCCAGTACTCAGGACCTCTGTAAGCTTGAGGCCAATCTGGTCTATGGAATGAGTTTCAGATGGCTAGGGCGAAACAGTGAAACCCTGTCTTGTATATGTGCTGCTGAAGCGAGCACTGAAACCCTATCTTGAAAAACAACACAAAACAAAAAGTTCAAGTATCCTTTTGAAATATTTGATACCATTTAATAGATAAAAGTAGAGAATATCCAGAGAAGTTTAGAAAAGGAGGGGGGAAACTTGTGACCTTGTGAAGGAGAGAAGCCTCGGCTTTTAAAAAAGAAGGGAACACTAAGTGGAAAATAGGGTATGACTATCAGCAACATAAAGTAGAACAGCTGAAAGTGTTGGCATGGGAGAAGTGAGAAGTATGAAAAAAATAAGGTGAATTGAGACTGAAAAATGTATCTTCAGTAGAAGCAGTGAACAACTAGACCAGAATATAGCACACTGCCTCCGCTGGGAGAAGGGCACTGATAATACCAGGGAGAAACTGTCCAATCCTGAGCATAGGTGTCATAGGAACAGTTATCTGGGGTTAGTCAAGCTGTGGAGACACAACTGGGCACTGGATACACCATGAGCATTGAGACTACCAGGGATAGCAGGGTAGAAATGCAACAAGGGAATATGGAGCAAGAGTCCCAGAGTGACTAACATGAAGTAACATAGTAGTAACATAATAACACAACGGAATTGTGATGGACCTAATATGCTGTTATAGATGGGCACAAGTATATTCTTGGGCAATATGTATGGATCATTAGCAAATACATAGCACGAATCTGGGTCCGAAGACGTATCCTATGATAAAAGTAAATACAAGTATATATCCTCATGGAAGCTGTGGTCAGGAATAATCCAGTATCAGTCAGTAGCTTCCAGATGGATTGTTTACGATGGAAAAATTCCTACGAAAGCAAGTACAATACAGAAACACCGTGCAACAGGGAAGACATACCCAAAATGCATTTAAATTGCAGGCACTAACAGCTAAAGGAGCCAACCAAAGTGGAGAGGAACTATATTCATCCCAAAGGAAGAAATACTAACATTATAATAATTGTTGTCTCATTTTAGTTATTTTATATTATATTTAGTTTATTACATTATATTTCGTTAATTTACATGCTTGTATTTTAATTATTTAATAGTTTTGTTTTCATTTGTATCTTGCAAGAATAAGCTTTTATGACAGACTTTACTTTTTTTCTGTACCTGTTCTCTATTGTTTCTCATACCTGTAGCCCTGTACTTTCCCTTTATTATACTTTATTCTTTCTTTTCCCTTTTTCATATCTTTTCCTCTTTTTACTTTTTAGTTATTAAATACCTTAGCTATAAGCAACTAAGGTACATTTCCCCACAGTACCTTAGTCCCTCTGTCTTGAACCTTAAGGACAGAAGTGAAGTATATACCAAGTGAAGGCAGCTCACCATGTTGGCTCACCTAAAATAAACCAAACCAATAAGAAAAGAAAGAAACAGAAAAATTATAAACTACACCCAACAGATACAAGCACAACAAAACATCACTAGAAAGAGAATGAACCACTGTGACACTGTGTTCATGTGTACAGATGCACACAGCTCCTCTGTACTGGAAACCAAAGAGAGTGAAATACCGGAAATTTACAAAAGGACTTCAGAGTACTGCTTTTAAAACATAACAGTACTCAAATAGAGGATTCAAGAATCAAGATTACTTAAGTAAGGAAATCAATTTAAGGCCTAGTTATGAAAGTTGTCAAAATGGATGGAAAGGTCAGCAGTGTGGAGGAGAAATTTTTAAAAAAAAAAACTTGTAGAAAATATTTACTAAGGGAATTGAGATTCTGAAAAAGAATGATATTAAACTTCAGAAAAGACTCTATCAAAAAATACATTGAGAAGGATTATTAACACACAAAACCAAGCAGAAAAAAAGAAAAAAAATTGAGAATAAAATGTATTCAGGTAGGTAGGTAGACAGACAGATAGATGCATAAAATTAGCATGACCAGCTAGTCTGTGGTAGCGCACATCTTTTTAATTCCAGTACTTAGGAGTTTGAGGCCAACCTGGTCTATAGAGCAAGTTCCAGGACTAGTAGGACTACAGAGAAACCCTTTCTCAAAAAACCGAAAGAAAAATTTAGCATGACTAAACCATGTAAAAATTATGAGGATTTGTTCAAGAGCCCAAAGCTAAGAATCTGGGAGAAGAGCTTAAATAAAATGTTAGGGCATCCAACTAAAGAGATAGCTCAGAGGTTAAGAACACTTGTTGCTTTTGCAGAGGATCTGAGTTCAGTTCCCAGTATATTCAATGAAATTATAACAGAAAATTTCCAAAATCTAGGGAAAGAAATAAACAGCCAGACACAAGAGACATTTATAATCCCAAGTATCCTTGACCAAGGAAGAGCCTTTCCATGACAAATACCCAAAAGGCAAAGCAAAGAAACAACATTAAATGCTGCAAGGAGAAAATGTCAAACCTCCAACAAGGGCAAACATCAGAATAACATAAAATTGCATATAACTGAGCTTAAAAGATGGAAAAATCACATATGGTTCAAGCCCTGAAACCAAACAGGTGACAACTAAAATTGCTATGTCCAGGAAAGCTACCTTTTTAAATTAATAAAATAAGACCATTTCACAATAAGCAAAAACTGTGGTAGTTCATGACTACCAGCATGAGCACTTTAAAAATTATGAGAAAGTACTACACACAGTAGAAAGACAGTCCCCATTATAAAATTACAGGAAAGACTAAATTTCATGAGGAAAATATGCAGAAAGGATAGCTGGGAATAAACCCATAACATTTAACACAATAAAATAGCTCTGTTGGAAATAGTAAACCTTAAATGCAAGTGTCCTCAGTTCCTCATTTAACTGCTTCATACAATAAACTCACTTCACTGGCAAAGAAATCTATACACATGTAGCTAAAGAATGGAAGTCAACTCCTCAAGCAGATGGAAGCAGACAATAAACTACCACAGCTATTCTGATACTTGATAAAATATCCTTCAAATGGAAATTAGAGAGAAATTGGGAAGCTACATAGTAATATAAGGAGCAACTTATTAAGAATTTATAAAAGTTATAAATGTATGTGTACCCAATGTTAACAGCATTTAATTTGATAAAACAAATACACAACAGCATGAAAACACAGATGGGTCCTGATACTTTTGATTTTAATATGCTTCTTTAGGTAGGTCATCCAAAGTGAAAACTAACAAATGTCAAAGCTATACCATACCACAGATTAAATAGTTTTATAGATGTCTGTAGAATAGTCCATCTTACATCCATGGAATACACATTTGTTTCTGCAGTCCATGAAACATTCTCTGAATTTGATCATATAAGCTACCAAATAAGCCTTAACCAAAGAGTTCAAATAATTATTTTTGTTCTGTCAGATTATAATGGGACTTCAGAGGCAGAGAGGCAGGCAGATCTCTGTGAGTTCAAGGACATCCTGGTCTACCAGAGCTAGTTCCAGGACAGGCACCAAAGCTACAGAGAGGGAAGGAGTGAGGGAGGGAAGGAGGGAGAGAGGGAGGAAGGGGAGAATAACCAAACCTTAAATTTATTAAAGTAGGAGGCAAGAAATAATACAAATCAGGGCAGAAGTTAAGAAAATGGAGACTAAAGGATAAATACATAGAATCAGGCAACAAGATGCCTTTTTATAAGGCTAAACATGAGTGATAAGCCTATAGCTAAACTAAACAGAAGAGAAACAATTAATAGAATCAAAGCAGTAAATGGGGATGTTGCAGCAGATTCTAGTTAAATCCAGGAAATTATTAGGGAACACATTGAATACTTATATTAAAAAATCCCCCGAAAAACCTGAAAGACATGGATAGATTCCTAAGTATTTATAACCTACCTAAATTCAGTACAAAAGGTATAAATACCTCAGACCCATATCATGTAGCTAGACCGAAGTACTAATTAAACATCTCTCTCCACAAAGAGGCCTAGAACTAAGTGGATTCACTACTGAGTTTTACCAAACATTTAAGAAACAGGTAAATCTAATACCTAATAACCTGTCCCATGAGACAGAAAGGGAAGGAATACTATGAAATTAATTCTATGAAGGAGTTATGTTGTTACCATAACCAGATAAGGGCACACCAGAAATAACCCAGATCAATTTTCCTGATGAACATAGATGCAAAAACTGTTAACATAGTACTTGAAAACTAAATTATGGAACAAATATTATATACTTTGACCAACTTGGTTTTGTCCCAGAGATTCAAAGTTGGTTCAATGCATGTTACTCAATAAGTGTAATATAATACATAAATGAACAAACTGATAGAACTCATATTACTAGATGCAGGAAAGGCTTTCGACAAAGTTTAGCAATTTCTCATGATAAAGGCCTGATAAAACTAGGAATAAAAATAATGTATCTCCCCAGATGGTGGCAGCACACGCCTTTAATCCCACCACTTGAGAGGTAGAGGCAGCCGGTCTCTATAAGTTTCTACAGACAGGATTGTTAACACAGAGAAACACTGACTTCGAAAAAAAACTGTAACTCTACATAATAAAGGCTATGTGTGCCAAACCTGTAGCTAATCAACATATTCAACAAATTAACAGGATACTTAATCAGCATTAAAATAGTAGTCATTATATGGACTGAACAGGTTGCATTTTTATATTTAGGAATACACACACAAGAAAAGGAGATGTGTGGATAAATAGAATGGATGATACAGAAATAAACACTACTACTACAGGCCCCTAATTTTAGCAAAAATGTCATAAGTAAACACTAGGGGAAAAAGACAACTTAGTTGCTTCTGGGGAAAATCATCTGGATATTCACATGTAGAAGGATGAGACTAGACCTATATTTCCTGCTCTGCAGAATAAAAATGATCAAAGTTGTTATTGACCTGAAACTCTAAAATAACTAGATAAAAATAAATGCAAAATACTTCAAGATATAGGAAAGGACTCTTCTCAAAGCAACTTCAGGTGCTCAAGAAATAATCCCAAGATTTGTCAAGTGGGATTACATGAAACTGAAAAGCTTCTATATTGCAAAGGAAACAATCAGCACACTGAAAAAAACTTTACAAAATCTGTCATATTAGATTATGAATATCTAGAATCTATTAAGAACTCTAAATGTAAAAAAGTCTTCAAATCAATAAATGACAGATGAATTATATAGTTATCAGAAGAAATGTATATGACCAATAATTGTTTGAATCACAATTATTCCCTTAGTCATGAGGGTAAATGCTAGTTAAAACATCTTCATTATCACATCTTAGCGAAATCAGTCTGGCTTTCATCAAGAAACAAAGACAACACCTTTAGAAGCACATCAGAAGGAGGAACAAGTCCTTGTACACTGTACAAGGAATAAATTTCTGCAGGCATTATGGAACCAGCATGTAAATTTACCAAAAAAACTAAAAGTAAAACATCTGTATGACTCAGATAAAATACTCAAAGAACTCTATATGTACAAAGATATTGAACATTCATGTTATTGGTGATCTATTAACAGTATCTTCAAAATAGATCCAGCTTTAGGTACCCATGAACAGATTCACGGATAAAGAAAATTTTGTGCATATACTGTATGGAATATTATCCATCATAAGGAAAGGAAAATTGTGACATTTGCAGGAAAATAAATGGAACAGGTAATAATATGTTTAAGTGAAATAGGCTACTCAAAAAATGCCATGTTTTCTCTCATATGAGGAATCTACGTTTAAATTTGTGTCTTCATATACAGGTCATAAAAATAAGAAATGGGACCGTGAGAGAGTAGGAAAATATCTTAAGCTGTATTAGAGAGAAGAGAGGGAATATGATGCACATGACTTGAAAATAGATAGGTGCACAATTTGGGGAATAAGGAAACTAGCAGTGGTGAGGGGAGAGGGTTTTAGGAGAATGGGGGGACGATAAGAACAAAGAAAGAGAAAAAATGACATTATTTTATCTGTTAATTATGAGAAGTATTAGAAAGTCTTTGGGAATACTTTGTAATACATGTCAAGTTTTAAGCTCATTTTCACTTCTTAGTCTTTATCAATCCATGTCCTGTCTCTCAGTCTAGTCAGTCTCTAAACATGTTAATTCATCAGTACAGTTTCCTTGGAAACTTCAAAAGCGATGAATTGAGATACAGTACTATAAAACTTTCTAATATAATAAAGGGCAACTTATTTTAGTCTTTTCTTTAACCATCATTTTCCTTTTTCCCATAGCAAGCTGGCTGCCTCTTTCCAGAGTATGGAAGTGAGGAACTCTAACTTTGCTGCTTTCATTGACATATTCACATCCAACACTTACGTCATGGTCGTGATGTCTGATCCATCCATTCGTAAGTTTAAACTTACCTGACATAGTTTAAACCTCTCATAATTTTTAAGTAAAGGCAGAAGAGATAGTACTTTATTAAATATTTAATAATTATTTTATAATGAGGTTGGTTGTGCAAGAACATCTAAATTACTTAATCTCACTGTTCATTTAAAAATGGTAAGTGTGGTAAATCTTACATATACATATATAATGTATAATATATATATATTTTAAAGCTACAGTTAAAGAAATTAGTAGTGCTAAATAATTTTATTTAATTAGCTTACATTTTAGAACTGAAAAAGAATTTTTCTCATGTATTATGTTTTTCTTAATGAGAATTTAAGAAAGCAGGTGTCTTAGGATTTTTATTTCTGTGAAAAGACACTTGGAGTATGACAACTCTTACAAAGAAAACATTTAATTGAGGTGGTGACTTACAGTTTCAGAGGTTAAGTCCGTTATCATGATGGGGAGCATAGCAATGCACAGGCACACATGGAGCTGGCTAATCTTGACCAGAAGACAGCAGGAAGTTGACTGACCCTCTGGGTGGTATCATGAGCATAGGAAACCTCAAAGCCTGCCTCCACAGTGACACATTTCCCCCAAAAAGGCCACACCTCCCAGGAGTGCCTCTCCTTGTGAGCTTATGGGAGCCAGTTACATTCAGACTACCACAGCAGATTACTAATTGCAGAGTTTGGAAAAAAAAGAACCTAGATCCCAGAACTTTTAAAAGACTAGCCATGTAACCTCTAAGTTATTAGATATGAACTACATTTTCCACAGCTGCATATTTCTGTTATGAGCATTAGGTGGTAGTATTTTTTATTTTCATGCTATGGAAGCCATTTTTGCTACAGCCATTAGACTAAAGGGTCTCAGTGTTTCCAGAATATTCCCACATGTTTACATCATCTGTCTTCTGGTTTTATCTACTTTATGTTAATATTTAAAGGTAGCATCAGATATTTCTTGAGGTCTATTCTATTAGTCTCAAACCAAAAGATTGTGAAATTTTATGTTTAGCATATGTGAAAATCTGCTTTAGAAATATCAAATCTTCATAACTTAAGGCTTCCTGCTCCTGTATGTTTCTCTGGCACACATTGAAGGATTTGGATCTTTTAATTTATTTGCTTTTACTAGAGAGACATTCCTTTGACTGCTCTTCTTATTCTGTTGGGTGTCTCCCCACTCCCTACCCTCAGCTTCTGCAGCTACTCTGATCAACATCCGCAATGCCAGGAAACACTTTGAAAAGCTGGAAAGAGTGGATGGACCAAAACAGTGTCTTCTCATGCGCTAAACATTGCCGAATATTGTTTCACACACTAAAACTGAAACACTATTTCTTAATTTTATTGTTGTATTCATAAATGTAGACTCTAAAATATTGTGATGCTTAACACTTCTGTATTTCTTCTCTACTCCCCAGTCTTACCATTTAACTTTGAATGCTATTTATTCAAATAGCCAGTGAGGAGTTAGAAGATGGGGTGTCCATGAAGTTGGTGTAACATATACGTAGGTGATATATGTAAGTGTTCTGATAACATGATTCTAATGGTGTTTGTGTTCTGATAACCTGCTTTAAATAGTTGTGTATGCCAAAGTCCTTCCCAGCATCCTCTTGTTTTCATTATCCAATATATACATGTAAGTTTGAAGTATTACTGTTTTCTCAGCATGCATTAAAAATATTCTGTAACTCAGCCAGGCATGGTAGCTCATGCCTATAATCCCAGCATTTGGGAAGTAGAGACAAGAGGATTGCTGCAAGTTTGAGGCCAGTCTGTCTGCATAGGGAGGACTAGACCAGCCAGGGATATATATATCAAGATCTTGTCTCAAAAAATCATATATATATATATGTGTGTATGTATGTATACACACACACATATAAATATATGTATTCCTTAACTTGGATTGTAAATAAATGTTTGCTGTTAGGGATTTCAGTGTCTGTGTTTCTTTTTCTTATATCTTGAATTTTGCACTAAGAGTTAAAAGTTTTATTTATTCTAGAGAAGTGAATTTGCTTATTGGAAAAAAAGTTTAAAATAAAATTAATTGAAGAATGGAGCCAGAATTTTAGCACCAAGTACTAGAAAAGACTTTAAATGTCTGCTATCTGTGATATATGAATTTTATAGTAAAAAGAAAAACACAAGAACTACTGCGCAGAATAATTATGTGAAATCAATATTTAAAAAATAACTTTTCTATACCATATGGATTGACAGCAGTTGGAAAATCTATGTTAGTAATCCAGGCCTGATCTTGATAGAAAATTTCCAGTGCTGGTATAACTGGTAAAAGACCTGACTGCCAGGACAATTTTGCAATATTTAAGTTTTCCCTTAACTGCTATTGTGAAGGATTTAGTCTCTGTTTCCCTAGAGCCCTTTTAAAGGGGGAATGTGTAACTGTTTTAGGTCTCCTAAAACAGTACTTTGCAAAACACAGCTTATGGTTTCCTACTTAAATTCCTGGCTTCTCTTTGAAGCAGGAATGCTTACTAACAAAATTGCAAGCCTTATTATTTTAGTCAGAAATTTAGTCCACAATTTATTATATGGTTCAAATAATACCCTCAGAGCCTGAGACACAGGGGTCAACAAAACAAACCCCTTGAACTCATGGTCTCTTTATTTAAATAAGGGAAATCGGCAGTAACCAATTATGTATGCTATATTGGGAGACAAATGTACTATGAAGAAAATTACAACAGTGTTGGAGGAAGGCATTGAGGTAGGCAGAAAGGTTATCAGCTTCTAATCTCAAAATTAAGGTTACATACACAATTAAAGCTACTGATCAGCTGTCCTTCAACAAACTAAGATTAATTTGGATGATGAAGATAGACAATCAGTATCAAAAGAGACAATCAGTAACAAAAAAGACTAAAAATCACTGTTAAAAATGGAAGCAGGTGGCCACTGGGAATTTGACCATGCACCAGTGATATACGGACAACACAAAGTAGATTTGTTTTTTTTCTAGAGGCAGAGTAAGAGGTGGGAGTGGGGGACAGACATGGGAAGACAGGGAGGTGAGCACCATTGGGGTGTATAATGTGAGATGCCCAAATAATCAATAAAAAAATTTAAAAAGTGGAAGCAGGTAGCCACAAGCCTATTGTGGAGCCACTAGGAACTGACAGAGGGATGAAGTAGCTTCTAGAACCCCAATTGCCTCAAGAAGAAAATTGCCATATTGACACCTGGAGTTTAGCCCTATGAAACAAATCGTTCTTTTGACCTCTAGAACTATAATAAATTTCTATTATTTCAAGCTGCCAAATTCCTAATAATCCGTTAAAGCAATAAATGAAAATATACTGGGCCTTCTCTAAAGAAAAAGAGGTGGAGTGGGGTATGTGTGTGCATGCTCGTGCATGTGCGCATGTGTAAGTAAATACAGGGGTTGGCTTATGTGATTATGGAAATCTGAGAAATCTCGGGGGATCTGTAGTTGACAAATGAGACACATAGAATAGCTAACCCATTATGTCTCAGTCTGAGTTCACATCTATGAAAGATCTTGGTCTGGACTCTTTTTATCTCCCAGGCCCTTGTGATCTCCATCAAAAGAATTCAGGCGAAACACAAAATGTAGTGTCAAAGACAGACAAAGTTAGATTAGAGTATACAGTCATGGGGCAAGGACAAACAATGGCCAGGGAGACCAGAGCCTTGATGTGCAATTTAGGCGGATGAAATACTATTTTTTTAAAATATTTCTCTAGACTAAGTGTCTATTCCTGAGGGACTTTGTACTGTCCAAGCGAATGACAGGCTTGTTTGGGTTATATATTAGTTACTTTTTCATTGCTGTGATAAAATAACATGACCAAGGTAACTTATAGAAGGAAACATCTTATTTTCTTGACTTTATGACTATCATGGTAGGACAGCATGGACAGCAAGCAACATGCATGTTGAGTGGAGCAGCACCTGAGAGCCTAAAGGAACCTCCTCCTAATCTTTCCTGGCAATTCCACCACCTGGGGACTAAGTATTGAAGCATGAGCCTATAAGGGTCATTCTCATTCAAACCGCCACAGCTTATGTCTTACAAGAGGGGGAATGATACATCCTTCTTTATCAGTAATCGCATAAGGTTTAGGGGTCCTGGAACCAAGTTTAAAAAGTTTTCTGTTTAACTTTTTATGCAGTTAAGGATATGACTCAGATCCAATTTTCCTGAAAACTAGTAAAATCCTGATAATTTTTCTGGATTTTTTATTTTCCAAGTTGTTGACTATGAAGAGGGGGTTCAAAATAAATGTCCTTTGAGCCTCTAGTACCTAACCTGCTGTCTAATACAAAAGCTAGGGAAACAACAGGATTGATGGTGGAAGATCTAGTCCAAATGCTGGCAAATGGAAATACTGGCCCAAGAAAGCCAGTGTTGCATAAAACAGGAAAAGAAAGGATGGCTATCCCCACTTAGGTCAGTCAGGCCAGTCTCTTGCTGCCAGAAGGATCATCCCGTATTTTCTGTTCATCTTCATTGGATGAGGCTCGTCCACATTAGAGAACCAATCTGCTTTATTCAATCTACTAATTCAGCTGTTATTTTAACACAACAACAGGGTCATGGACATGATATATTTGTACACCTTATGTCCATTCGAGTTGACAGAAATGAATAACAGGGATGCATTTCGTTAGGGAAAACAGAATTAGCCTCCTTGATGCTCCTTGATGAAATGATATTTGAACAAAGACATGAATAAAATTAATGAACCATGTGAATTAGAGAAGTTTTATCCAGGCAGAGGGAATAATTAAGTATAAGGTCTATGGTATGGGAGGATTCTTGAAATACTAGAAGAGCAGCAGCAAGGTTAACGTAACTAAATGGGAGGTGAGAGAAGTTAGATGAGGTGGTATGGTGAGTTTTATTTTAAAATTGGGGGCAAGCAAGATGTCCTACCAGGTAAATGTGCTTCCCAAACAAGCCTGGCAACCTGAGTTCAGTCCCCAGAACCCAGGTAAAGGGAGAGGGAGCCAACTGGCTCCACAGAGTTGTTTTCTGACCTTCATGTGTGACCATCACATGTGTGTCCACAAGCATATAAGATAAAATAGAAAGTAAAAGTGGGTGAGAGAGGAGAGTATCAGGGTTCTCTTCCTTCCTTCCTTCTTCCCTCCCTCCGTCTGTCTGTCTTTCTTTCTTTCTTTCTTTCTTTCTTTCTTTCTTTCTTTCTTTCTTTCTTTCTTTCTTTTCTTTTTGTTTTTCAAGACAGGATTTCTCTGTGTAACAGCCCTGGCTATCCTGGAATAAGCTCTGTAGACCATCCTGGCCTTGAGCTCACAGACTTGGACCTGCCTCTGCCTCCTGGAGTCCTGGGAATAAAGGCGTGCACCACCACTGCATGCTAGGTGACTGAAGAGTTTGATGTTTATTCCCATGAATGTTGGAAAGCCACTAGAAAATTTTTAGGCTGAGGACTGATAATCATACTTTCAAAAAATGATTTCTGCTAGAAAACAAACTGGAGATCGAAAGGAATGAAGTGTAGGCATTTATAGTAACAAATAAGAGTTTGCAATTTTGGACCAGAATAATGAAAATTCAAAGGATTCTAGCTACTTTCTTAGAGCGAAAGGCAGTTCTTAATGAGGCGTGCCCAACAAGAATCAGGTAAAAGCCAAGGTTTTTCAGCTTGAGCAACGAGGTTAATAGAGGTGTCTGAGACTAAGTACCTGCAGGAGAACCCAGCTTGAAAAAGAAGTTGGGAAGTGCATTGTGCTGTGTCAGGCATGGACAGAGACATAGCTGCATACCCAGTACACCGCTCTTCACTCAGGTGACATGAAGCCTAGACATTCACATCTAAGTCTTCAACCAAGTAAACAGTGAGTAGAAATAAAATGAATTAGGAAGATATTTAAAATAGTAGTTCCTGAAAAATGGAAATGACTTCTCATAGGCATGGTGATAGATGGTTAAAGGGTCTTAATGTGACTCTTTGACGGAAAGTAAGCAGGCCAAGAAAGCTAGCTTCCATCTTCCATGTCCTTGGCATAGGCTGCCAGAAGAAGACGTAGTCCAGATTAAAGGTGGATCTTCCTACCTCAGAAGATCTGAATTAAAAGTGGGTCTTGCCATTTCAAATGATTTAATTAAGAAAAAAATTCCCCACTGGGCAGTAGTGGCGCATACCTTTAATCCAAGCACTCGGGAGACCAAGGCAGGTCTCTATGAGCTTGAGGCCAGCCTGGTCTACATACAGAGTGAGTTCCAAGTCAGCCAGGCCTACACAAATAAACCCTGTCACAAAAAGCAAAAACAAAAGAAAGAAAGAAATCCCTCATAGGTTTACCCAGTTAATTCCAGATGGAGTCAAGTTAACAACCAAAAAATAAGCCGTCAAAATCCACCCCTTGTCAACTTGATACACAATCATCTCCTTATGCCATGCTTTATTTCCAAGTGAAAACATTAACCAGGTCCTAATTGTGCCTAGCATGATAAAGCTATCTCATATACAATTGTTAATACATTATATATCTAACCAGATCATAATTATGCCTATCATGATAAAACTATCTCATATGTAATTTTTAATGCATTATATATTTAACCAGGTCATAATTATGCCTAACATGATAAAACTATCTCATATGCAATTGTTAATGCATTATATATTTAACCAGGTCATAATTATGCCTAGCATTATATCCCTCATACAACCCCAAATGAATTATAAATTTTAGGATAGGTGACAATGTCCCTTAAGGGACATTCTTTTTAAATATATTAACCACTGATATTCTCTTAATTGGTGTCCACAGAAGAGGTCATCCTATCCACTTTGTTATTGAACTCCTCTGCTGAAGTCACGTTTGATGAGCATGTACATGGGACACAGGTATCTTCACATCCTTCTCCCATTTGCAAAGATCTGTCCACATATTTCTTCCCCAGAGGTCTTTCTCACCAACTTTCCAATCATGTTCTTTCCAAGTCCCTGACCATCCAGGCAATCCATTGGCTACAACCCATGAATCAATGAACAATCACACATTTAGCCATTTCTCCTTCCAACAAAATGTATGATCATGTGTGCTGCTTTAAGTTCTGTCAACTGTGAAGATTTCCCTTGACTGGTGTCTTTCAGGGTTGCCCCAGAAAGGGGTTGTAATACTACAGCTATCCCCTTCTGGGTGGTACCTGCATAATGTACAGAGTCATCAGTAAACCAGGCCTTTGTCTTCTCTTCCTTGGTCAACTGATATTAAGGAACATTCCATGAGGCTAAAAGGTGCATGCTTGGCAGTAGGCAGCATTGTAGCAGGAGTAGAAACCATAGGCATTTGGGCAGTGTCTTCATGTGACTTGTTTGTGAGTTCAGGATCTGCTCAGGCCCAATCACATACGTACCACTTCCATTTGATAATAGACTGCTGCTGTGCACATCCTACTTCATGACCTGGTGGGTCAGATAACACCCAGCTCATGTTGGGCAGCTCAGGTCTCATGGTAACTTGGTGGCCCATTATTAAAATGTTCAGTTTCCACTGAGGAAAAAATAGCAGAACTGTCTCTCAAAGGGAGAAGAGTTGTCTGCACAGATGGCAGAGCATTGCTCCCAAATCCCAAAGGTCTCTCCTGTGATTCACCTGTAAGGGCCTGCCAAATGCTCCAAGCAGCATCCCAGTATGCTCATATTCCTTCGGATCTGCCAGATCATAAGCCCCAAGTGCTAGAGCAGCCTGCACAGCAGCCTGGACCTGTTGAAGAGCCTTCTGTTCCAGGCTACACACAATGATAGCAGCTTTGTAAGTCACTTGGTATATGAGCCGGAGTAACAATCACCCTAGTCAGGAATGTGCTGCCTCCAGATTCCAAATAGGCCCAGTAAATGTTGTGCTTCTTTCTTGGTGGTGGGAGGGGCCACCCTTTTCACCTTAGAAGGAGTATCTCTGCATGTCCCATACTGCTGCACTCCAAAGAATTTCACTGAGATAGAAGGCCCTTGAATTTTGGTTGGATTATTTCCCATCCTCTGATGCATGTAGTTGTTACCAACAACTCCAAAGCACTTTCTATTCCTGCTCACTTGGTCTAATTGGCACAATGTCAACAATATGCTGAACCAATGTGATGCTTTGTGGAAAAGATAGACAATCAAGATCCCTTTGAACTAAGTTATGACACAGCTGGAGAGTTAATATATCTTTGAGGTAAAACTTTGCAGTTTTATACTGCTGGCCTTGCCAACGGAAAGCAGATTGCCTCTGGTGGTCCTTATGAACATGTACCAGGACATGTGTTAATCTGCTCAGGTAAGGACACCACACCTGGTACAGCAGCTGCAATTGGAGTCACTACCTGATTGAGTTTTCAACAGTCAACTGTCATTCTCCATGATCCATCTGTCTTCTGCACTGGCCGGGTAGGAGAGTTAAAGGGAGATGTGGTGCGAACCACCCCCCCGCCCCGCCCCTACATCTTTCAAGTCCTTGATCACCATCAGGTGATCAGGATCAGTGCAAGATATCATGCACTGATATCTGCAGTTCCTCCAGGAATGCCATATTAATTTTGATTCACTATTTTCCCTGGCAGAGGCAACTCTAAAGGCTTCCATTTAGCCTTTCCAACTCTAATAACCCTCACTCCGCAGTCAAGGAACCAATGCCAACTTCTAAGTATATCTATGCCAATTACACATTATAAGACCGAGGAAGTAACCACAGGATGAGTTCTGGAAACCTTTGGACCCACTATAAGATTGACTTCAACCAAATCTTCATTAATCAATCACCTGACCTCCACAATCCCTTACTTGAGTGCCACAGTGTTTCTTGGGGTCTCCCGGAATTTGTCAATTCAGAATCAATATCCAACAGATCCTGGAAAGTCTGATTGTTTCCCCCATTGTACAGTTATCTTTGTAGAAGGCCATAGGTTATTTGGGAAAGGACTGGAGAACGGCTAACAGTTAAACTCAAACAGAATTTATCAACTCTTACCGCAGGAGAACCTATCCCTTCATTCAAGGGATTCTGAGTCTGCAAACTTGCTCAAGTCTGGAAATTGGGTTACGGTCTGAGATTCCCTTTTGCCACAATCCAATGGAACCCTTCTCGTTTGTTTGAGAGTTTTCCCCACTTATACAAATCAAACAAAAAATGCAGCATGCTTATCTATTTCATGCCTGGAAATGCCATGATTGATAAGCCAGTACCAAAGGTACCTATGGGTCATGCCTCCATAAAAACCACATTGCCTGTGTTGCACATTATGGGTCAGGCCATTATGGACATTTTTTGTCTATGCTGTCCTTACAATATAACTATGATTACATTGTCTCTGGAAATTCAATACTGCCACCTGGCCCCTTCTACTTCAGGGCGCAACTAAACTCATTGCATTTAATTCATTCAGCTGAGCAGCAGCATATCCAGCCCTAAGGTCTGGCACAAGGAAAACGGCAACAACAAAGGTCTTCAGATGTTCTGGTACTCCCTCACCGTTTTGCATCATACAGGATTCATGAAGGCCATGTCTTCTGGGCCTTCTTCCCATTGTGAAGATTGAATTTTACACAGCATAACAACACTACGATTGCAATTTCCCTGAGTCTTAAAATCCTGTCATCAACATTAAACCAAGGGATATCAGGCACCTCCAACTCCTTTTCCTTAGGTCATCTCTTGACAAAAGCTTCAGCCAACCAATCAACTGTTGACATCATTTTTTTTTTAACAATTTAAGTTTCCATATTAGACCTGGAATCTCCACTCAATAGCCCCTTATCAAAAAACTCAGCCTGATCCAGTTTTATGTTCCTTTCACCATTATCCCACACCCTTTGAATCCATTCCCACATGTATTCCCCAGACTTCTGCTTGAATGAAATAGCAAACTCATTAAGCCCTTTAGTAGCATAGTGCATCTCCTCCTGAACTACACTTTCTACCTCCTTTCTAGGCTCCTGCTTTGCCTTGAGTCTGGTTATAGGTCTAAAGGCAACTGTTTCTGGGCCCTGAGGGACAACAGTATTGCCTGCCATCACCTTCAGAGAAAGTCACAGCTGGTTTAGCGGACTACTCGGGATTGATTTCCTCAATCAAAGCAGAAAGGGCAGTATTTCAGGGGGTGGACTGAAGGTACATCTTCTGCTGAGGACGGAGGGACTACTTCCTTGGATGAGATAAACCCTTGAGTATCTAAGGATTTAGAATTCTCAACTTCAGTGGGGTCTTCCCATGTCCTCATCACAAGTTATAGACTCCTATTTTTAACCAGTACCCTTACTTTAATTGCTGACACCCTCCAAGGTTGAGATTTGAATTTTTGCTGTAATTCAGCAATCTTATACTGAGGACCTTGGTTTGATTTTTCACAACTTGAGCTCTGGCTGCTAGAGAAAAAATTCTCTTCCGGGGCACATTTTGAAACCTTATAAGACCGTTTCTGAGCATTTGGAACCAGTTGATTTTATCACTGAATTCACTGTTGTGCTTCACAATATTCTGAGATGGTAGAAATTGGTTAATTTTATCATGGAGCTCATTCTTTTCTTTGTCAGTTTATCCGGGGATGCTAAGAGCAACCAACCGGTGTCATCATTTTCCATATTTTTCACAAATTGTCAAACGTTTTATATAGAGTCACCAAATCAGTTGCCTGTCACAGTTAGTAAATTAGGATAATCAAATGCATTTGTCTGTAAGTTTGTAAAATAGTTCACACACATCTCTGTACTCTACGAGCTTCTAGGAGAGGCTTCAGTAAAGCCTATTCTAGATATCTTAAAAAATTCATCTTGCAGCTGAAGTGATGGCTCAGCAATTAAGATCACTCGGTGCTCTTCCAAAGGTCCTGAGTTCAATTCTCAGCAACCACATGGTGGCTCACAAGCTGTTGTCCCATGGGATCTAATGCCCTCTTCTGGTTTACAAATGTACATACAGACAAAACACCCATATGCATAAAGTACATAAATAAATTTTAAAAGATTATTTATTTTTGTTTTTCAAGGCAGGGTTCCTTTGTGTAACCCTGGCTGTCCTAGAACTCTGTAGAACAGCCTGCCTTTGAACTCAGAGATTCAACTTTCTCTGCCTCCCAAATTCTGGGATTAAAGGTGTGCACCACCATCATCCCACTAAATAAATCTTTTTTAAAAAAAATCATCCTTACACTTCTGTTGTTCTAGAACAGTGGCTCCCAACCTTTGGGTTGCATACTAGATATCCTGAATATCAGATATTTACATTATAACTCATAACAGTAGAAAAATTGCAGATATGAAGTCGCAGTGAATCATTTTATGGTTGAGGGTTCACCACAACATAAAGTGGTCACAGCTTTTGGAAGGTTGAGAACTACTGCTATAGAGGAACAGAATTGATAGAATGAAGCTCTATCTAATATATATGTATATGTGTGTTTATTAGAGTGGCTTACTGGCTGTGGTCTGGCTGGCCAAAGAAGGGTGGCAATGAACAGACAGTCTAATAATCCAGTAGCTGAATGTCTCACTCTTCTTTTCTCATTATATGCTGGAATCCCAAATAGGCTCCAATACCAGTGAAAGAATAGACTTACCAGCAAAGCGAGAAAAGCAGTCATGTCCTTATATAGGCTTCCATCAGAAGGTGTGACCCAGAGTACATGTGGATCTTCCCACTTCAAATGATTTAACATTGAAATTTATAGTTTATATATCCAACAAATGCTTCCATCAGGCCCCTCACTAGTAGTCAGCAACCTCCATGCATTCACATAGCCCCCACCTTACTATTTAAGACAGGATGTGTCACTGGCTGGCCAGCAAGTCACCTGGGATTTGCTTGCATCTTCCCATTCCCAGCTCAGAATTATAGACACTGGCACTACACTTGGCTTTCACATGAATGCTGAGGATCTGAACTCAAGCCTTCTTCTTACATAGCACCACTTAACCTAGTTAGCCATCTCCAAAGTTTCCTGTGCTTTGATACTCTTTTTTATGTTTTGTCTTTCAAGACAGAGTTTCTCTGTAGCTCGGGAGCCTGTCTTGGAACTCGCTCTGTAGATCAGGTTGGCCTCGAACTCAGAGAACTGCCTGTCTCTGCCTCCCAAGTGCTGTGATTAAAGGCATGTGTTACCACCGCGTGGTTGATATTCTTTTCAAAAATACAACCTTATAGTTCAATATCACCATTTAAACTGTAGCTATCATGTCCATCCTTCACAGAGCAGAATGTTTAAGAATTTCAGTAAGTTTCTCTCTCTCTCCCTCCCAACCTCCCTCGTTCCTCTCTCTCACACACACATACTCACACCATTCCCACCTCATTGGCCAGAATCTAGTCATGAAATTAAGAAGTGTCAACTTTTCATTAGGTAAATGAAATCCCCAAATTAAATATCATGCTTTTCTCTAAAGAAACTGGAGAATGGATGTTGTAATAATAATAATAATAATAATAATAATAAAGTCAATTTTGCTACAGATTCTATATCTGGAATGAACTAGCCAACTGCAGTATGCATAGACCACATAGCAATCTTAAATCTGTAAGAGGAAAAATGTTCCTTTGGGTGCCTCACTGTTTCAGCCTTTACAATAAGTAGGGGGAAAGAAGGTGGGATATTGTGTTTATTTTTCAGTTAGGAAGGTAGTTTCTCTTGAATAATTCAAATGTACATCTGGACGAAATGACCAGTTGCTAATTCAAGATTTCTTATCATGAGTTGGTTGAAATAGTCACTGAAAAAGATGGACAGGTAATTTGAGGAGGTATAAAAGCATACAGTTTATTGTTATGTTCTTAAAATTATAGAACTGAGAGAAATATGTACATTTTAGGGCACAGTAGGCTAGATATGTTCATTTATCTTGCCATGGAGTAGATTTAGGATATGGGAGGAGAACTTGGTGTATGGAAGATATTGCTGCTTGTTCCTGCCATCTCTGTGATATAGAGGGCGCCATAGCAGCATGGTAGTTCTTGCCAGGAGCACATATCGACGCGTGGCTTCAGCTTAAATGGCTTGCTCCAAAGGACTGCAGAATGGAAAGTAATTCTACACAAGGCCACATATGTCCAGAGAATCATTACTTTCAGAGACTATGCAAGACAGGCTTTGGTAGTTGACTGGTTGTCCCAGGCCAACCACTGTGCTTGAGTGACCTATTCATGGTACTTACTAGGGTTTCTTCCCTGCGTGTCCTTGAATTGCTGTTGGACAGATACCAGAAAAGGGACTTTTTGTGACTATTGCTTTGATGTTATAGGATGGGCTCAACATCACTGCATTGTGTTTTTAGGAAGAGTTGAGACCCCTGCTTTTATAGTAACTTTAATGCTGCTACGACCAGTACTATGACTGACAGTAACTTGAAGAGGAAAGGGTTTGTTTCAGTTTATAGTCCCATGGAACAGTAAGGAAGCAGGAAGAAACTGAAAGCTGATGCACAGATCAGGGTGGACTGCTGCTTATGGACTAGCTGTGTCTTTTTTCTCATAATACCCAGGACCAGCCAAGGGGTGGTCCTGCCCCACTGAACTGGGCCCTCCCACATCAATCATCAGTCATGGGAGTTCACCACAGGCCAGTCTGGTAAGGCATTTTCTAAGTTAAAGTTCCCTTTTCCCAGATGATTCTAGCTTGTGTCAAGTTGATATAAAACTGCAAGCACACCTTACTTTTATGTTATACTTCTCTGAAAACCATCTCCAAAGGTTTTGAGCTACAGATGAGACAACAAACTAATAGAGAAGAATCTGAGAGGACACCATACAATAACTGTCATACGGCATTTGGTAAAAGATTTTTGTAAGCAGACAGTTTTTTTTTCACAGTACTTTTAGGTTTATCTAACAATCCCCCTAAGACAGAGTTCCTGGATATCCTGGACGCCCTCTAGTTTTCACGACCAACAACAGTGTGCCAATGTATGGCACATTTATTGAAATCCAAGAGCTGACAGTGATAAACTAGGATTCACTGTTTTGTATAATATATGAGCTTTGACAAATATATAAGAACATTATCATACAGGATGGTTTCCTCTAGGCAACCCCTCCATCTGGTCATTCCTTCTTCCATAGCTCCTGCTCAGTTCTCTAGCATCAACAGTTTCTTTTGAAAAATGTCATGTAATTAACGTCATACTGTAGAATAGCATTTCCTTTTGTGGGCCTACACGGAGAGGGTCTCCTGCATAGTCATCAGTGTAAGAAAAGCTCTGTTTCTCCCTGGAGCACCTACTTAAGTCTTTCCCATCTCTGGGGTAAAAGATTTACTTAGATTTCACTGTCTTCCCTAAGGACTATCTTAACTCTTCTTTTTATAGCCAAACTTTGTTAAGCTCCCATTCACTTCTTAGCCTGTTCCAATCTGCTGTCTCTCCTCATCATTCTACCAAAACAGCTCTTATTAACGCCATGTTACAAAGCCAATGGACACATTCTCTACTCATCTTTCTTGACTATGAAGACAATACTTGGCACTGTTTTCTTAATCCCTTTTTTAGAACACTCTCTTCCTTTATCTCCCCATCCCTGCCTCTTGGGCTAGTGTCTAGTTTCTTCTCAAGTTGATAAAAGCTACAGCCACTTGACATGAGGAAACCTCTATTGAGAATTGAGGTTGGCCTATGGACAAACCTGTGGTGCATTTTCTTGATGAATGATTGATGTGGGAAGAACCACACCTGGGATGGTGGTCCTGCTGCTATAAGAAAGCAGGCTGAGCAAGCCACAGGGAACATGCCAGTAAGCAGCTCTCCTCCGTGGACTCTACATCAGCTCCTGCCTCTAGATTCCTGTCTTGAGTTTCTGCCCTAACTTCCTTCAGTGCTGGGCTGTGATGTAAAAGTGAAAAGGAAGTAAACCCTTTCCTCATCAAGTTGTTTGTGGTCATGGTCTTTAATCACAGCAACAGAAACCCTAACTAAGACAGTTTACAAAAAAGCTTATTTATTTTCCTTTCACTGTATATTCTGCATAGACAAACTCAAAGTCTTTAAATTCCATTGTATATGAAGCCTTCCAACTTGCTTTCATCATCTGCCTGTGCAAGTGCTCACATAGTTTCTCTAAGTATCTCTACTGGAATTATATACAAACCCTTCAAATTCACCAAATTTAAAAACAAGCACATGATCATCCCCCCAAAGATATTTTTAATATATATAATTTATTTAGCTTTATTTTATGTGCATTTGTATGAAGGTGTCATACTCCCTGGAACCAGACTTGTTAACTCCAAGGGTGGTGCTGGGAATTGAGCCTAGGTTCTCTGGAAGAGCAGTCAGTACTCTTAGCCACTGAGCCATCTCTCCAGCCCCCACCCCTAAAGATCTTAATGGCGAAGGGTCATACAGGTTTTTACATAAGATCATGTTATAAAAAAGAATCTGGAAAGAAAGTTGAATGGTCTACAATTCTGTGTGGTGTTGAGTGGGATAGGGAATGCATGCTGGAATGTGGTATGGATATTTTAACTATTGCTTTGTATCAACTGTCCTGTCACTATAAGATGGGTGTGTAAAAGGTATTTAGAATCTTACTATATATAATTCATTTTCACAGTCTATATGGAGGCAGTATTTTACTACTTCAAGTTAAATGGAGAAATTTAGCCACTATGTAGGTTACTTTACTCCTGCAATGTTCACTCCTAACATTTCTGACACCAAATATGCAGATTTTCTTAACTGAAAGAAAGTAAAAAGATAATGAAGTTTCTTACTCTTCTCATTGTTATGACCAAATTCCTGGCAAGATGTAACCTAAGGGAGGAAAGGTTTATTTTGATTCCCAGTTCAGGGTACCATGAAGTCCAGGAGGACAACAGCATCAGTTCCTGTCTTTGACAACAGAAGCCTGCCTGCTCACATCCTGGGAAGTCATGAAAGATGCCAGAGATCAGTTGGCTTCTCCTCTTCCCCTTTTTATTTGGGTCAGGACTCCAGGCCATGGAAGATGCCACACAAGTTCAGAGACAGTCTTCCCCTTCTTTCTGACTCTTCTCTGGAAAAACCCTCAGGCACTGGAAGGTATGCTTTATTGACAGATACCTCAGATGTTTCTTACTTGTCAGTTGAAATGAACCATGATAATTTCTGAATTATGGGACTGGAAACTAATAGTGTTGGCTGTCAACTTGATTGGCTCTGTAATCAGCTAAGCAATATGACTCCTCATTGTTCCAGAGTGGGCGTCACTTTCCAGTAGTGTCCCAGAGAAAAGTAGTGCTGCTGTTGCTTGTCTGCCTTTGCACCTTGCTGGTCAGTATATCTACTACTGTGTTGCTGTTGCTGCTGCTATCACCTTCACTGACTTCAGAACCCATCTTCTTCAGCCTTCTAACAAACTGAAGACTAACACTCTCCAAGAATCCTCCAGGCTTCAGGACCAGATTGGGAATGTGGAGGCACCTGACCTTGTGGACTGAGCAACTACTGGATTCTCAAGCTCTCCAGCATCCAGACAGCCATATTGGACTAACTGGCCCATATCATGTAAGCCAATCCCTTTTCACAATATATACTCATTCTTTGATTCTGCTTCTCTAGAGAATCCTTACTAATATAAGAGATGTACCTGTCACACAATTATATAACCCTTGGGGTAACGGATTAAAATCTCTCTTTTGCTGTATATCTGTATGCTCCATAAGTACAAGAATCATGCCTTGTTGCCTATTATTATATCTTTTGAATTAACAATGCATGGAATGTGGGAGGCTTCAATAAATCTTTATTGCAAAAAAAGTAAACCTGAATGAGTCATCTGTGTCTCCTGGTGTGATACTTTGCATTCATCTAGTTGACTTTTACCCTTATTCTTTACATGACCTTGTTTGCCCTCTTAAGTAGAAAAAGTGAAATTAGGCAGAGCTGGCTTGAGAGTTACACCGAGCATGTTTTTAGACTGTTTGGTTAGGTATGAGAGATGTAGACAGAAACCTTTTTTTCCTAATGAGCCATCTGTCTCTTTATCTTTCTTTTAAAACAGTTTGCCATTCTTCATTTCGATCTTTTCCTGGTCTTTCTGCTCTTTCAAATAATTTCAATTTTTTTTGTATTTTCAAAATCAGAACTGAAAACATACTAGATGCAAGAAAAACACTTGAAAATGTGATGTTTGGAAGGTTACAAAAAGCGACTATTACATGGCATGCTCGTGAGACTTGGGAAGGTGACTGGAACTTCATCGCCTATCAGGCAGAGGCTCACAATCAGAAAAGGGCTATAACAGACTTGTAACCACACTTTGGGGCAACATCTGTTCGAGTCCAGCCTCGATGGGGTTCACACTCGCACCTTTCAGAGTAGGGGTGTGTAGATTAGAAAATGTAGGTAGGAGGAACAGATATGAACAGAAAGAACCGGGAAGGCTATCCAGTGAATACTGAGTATGCCCATGTTTATTTTCCATATGCTTATATACCCCAATCCAAAAGGGGAAAGAAGGCAAAAGCCTGCTTTAACATAACACAAAGGACAAACATAACAATTACTGTACTTGAAACATCAATCGACTATAGTCTTTAGTTAAGTATTCTGTTGTTTAGACAGTACTTGAACAACCATACTTTAGTGGGCAGCCACTCCCTAAGCCAAACCTCCTGTTGCATCCTTGAAGAAGCATGAATAGGCTTGAATTCTCTGCCCTTTGGTCAAGGTGAAGCAGTTCCACCTTCACGGGCTATCTTGCATCCAAAACACCAAGTAACCACACCCTAGGTCAGGGTATTTTGTTTGTAGCCACTCCTTAAGTAGCCACTCCTGTCAATAACTTTGAAAGAGCAAGAGTAGGCCTACACTCTCTGACCTTCAGTCAAGATGGAGCGGACCCACTTCTGTAGACACCCCCCACACACAGACTGGCTCCTTGTGTCTCCTCTGATAGAACATGACTTAGTTAAGAAGACAAAGTGCCAGAATCTCCACGGTTGTATTACCTAGAATTTCAAAGCATAATTAACCTCCCAGGTCAATGACCTGTGGCTCTGCATCTGCATATTTTCCTTTTGGTTCATGCTATTATGTTGGTCAAACCCAATAAAGACAAGTGCTTATGATCCAAGCTCTTAGAAATTGTGACGTCCTGGATTCTGACTGCTTTGTGCTTCCATTGAGGACCACTACTGAAGCACTTTATGAGAAATAAAAATGGAAAACCTGTATATCCACTCACTCAAGCAGACAAAATGTTTCTGTATCAGCTAACGCACTTAGATTTATTGCATTGAGGCACAAGGAATGAAGCTTTCACATTCCAGCTTTGCTGCTAATACGAGGTGGTGGGTGGTGTGATGGCTACACTTGGTTATCAACTTGACCCCATCTGGAATTAACTAAAACCCAACTGGCTAGGTACACCTGTGAGGGATTTTTTTCCCAATTAAATCATTTGAAGTGGGGAGAGGCACTTTTAATCTGGATCTTTTGAGCTGGGAAGATAATCCAGGTCATACCTTTTGCTGGTCGCCTATATAAGGACATGAAAGAAGGAAGCTTTTACTCTTTGTTTCCTTGCTCTATCCTTGCTTGCAAGTGCATTCCTTCCCTGTCATTACAGTCTACTTCTTTGGGATTTGAACATACACTGATGACCAGCTGAGACATCCAACCTCGTGGACTGAACAGCTACCATATTCTTGGATCTCCCATTGGTAGACAGCCATTGTTGGACTAGCTGGACCACAGCCCATAATCTACTCTAATAAAATATATTCTATATGCATAGAGATTCTGTCTCTCAGTTCTACTCCTCTAGAGAACCCTGACTAATACAGGTGGGTTCTGCCTGACTCATTCAATTGCTTTACAGTCAGCTATAATAATTTTATATAGTATAGGAATAGTTCTGGGTTTACAAAATCTTTTTTCTCTTACCTTAAATACTTTTTCAGTGTTTTTGGCAAAGTAAATAAATACCTATATTTGTGTGTGTGTGTGTGTGTGTGTGTGTGTGTGAGAGAGAGAGAGAGAGAGAGAGAGAGAGAGAGAGAGAGAGAGAGGTGGAGAGGGATAATATGAGTATTTATTTGTCTTTGAAAGAGATCTAAAATCTTAGCGAATGCATATATACACATACATGGTAATTATATTGCTGTATCAAAGTTACTAAGATATGTTTAGCAATAACCCAGAGCCAAGAGTTTTGAAACATTACCTTCTAATTGAATAGGTAAAAGATTTCCTCCATCTCAGCCCTCTAGAACCTCTTGAGTTCTAGATAAACAAGAAGATGCCCATATCTTGAAACCCAGAAATAACATCTTGGTCGTATTTACTTCCAACTTCCTCCCTTCTAACTACTATATTCTTCTACCACGTTTCCTCCCAACTTCATGTACTCCTTTTGTTTTGTTGAGACAGTATCTCACTGTGTAGCCCTGTCAGATCTGAAACTCACTATGTAGATCTGGCTGGCCTAGAACTCACAGTTATCTGCCTGTCTCTGCCTCCTGAGAGCTGGCATTAAAGGTGTGTACCACCACACCCAACCATGTCTTCTTTTTATTTTTATATTCCATTCAAAATTACCCAAAATTTAAGTATTTTGGAATACTTGTAACAAAAGAAATGAAAGACTTCTATATCAAAAAATATCAAGATATTGAAAAAGGAAGTCATAGAAGATACCAGATGATGAAAAGATATTCCATGCTTCTAGATTGACAAAATTAATACTGGGGAAATGGCCATACTGCCAAAATTAATTTACAAGATTAATACAATTACCTGTTAACATTCCTTAACCTCTGAGCTGTCTCTCTCTGGACCCCTGTCAACATTCCTATGTCATATGTCACAGGCTCAGAAAAAAAATAATACAAGATTTCATATGGAATCAGCAAAGATTATGAATAGACAAAGAAACCCTAAAGAGTAAGAACAATACTGTAGGTATTACAATAAGAATCCTCAAATTATACTCCAGAACTATAATTATACAGTTTGATACTGGCATACAATAGACAAGAACAAAGTGGAGTCTAACAGAGGTCCTGAAATTAGAGTAAACCCGTGCTTACTTTACATTGGAAAAAGATTTAACAAATGGTGCAGGCAAAACTAACTAGATTTCTACTCGCAGAGGAATGAAACATAGGTTCTTTTTCTTTTCTCTTTTTGTTTGTTTGTTTTCAAGACCCTTTCTCTGTGTAGCTTTGGAACCTGTCCTGGAACTTGCTCTGTAGACCAGGCTGGCCTCATACTCACAGAGAACCACCTGCCTTTTCCTCCCAAGTGCTGGGATTAAAAGTGTGCACAAACATTGCCCAGCCTGCCTTCTTTCTTTCTTTCTTTCTTTCTTTCTTTCTTTCTTTCTTTCTTTCTTTCTTTCTTTCTTTCTTTCTTTCTTTCTTCCTTTCTTTCTTTATGTCTTGTAAACTTAGATTCTTATCTTTTTTAAAATTCTATCAAATCAGGTTGATGATTCTTCTTTTTTATTTTTTTTAATTTTTGTTTTTCCATTCAATTATTTACCCTTCCTTCCCTCCTCCCAATTCCCCCCCCTGCTCCCCCACACCCCCTCCTCCCTCTTCCACCCTGCTTGAGAGAGGGCCAGGAATCCTGCCCAGTGGGGAGTCCAAGGCCCTCCCCCCCTACATCAAGGTCTATGGAGCTGTGCATCCATATAGACTAGGGTCCCAAAAAACCCTCTGTCTCTATCTCCATCTGTTGCCGGACTAAGATTCTATGGTGATATTCAAGATAATCATCAGCGTGGACAAGCAGGACAGTTCAGGCACCCTCTCCTCTGCTGTCCAAGGACCTAGCTGGGGACATCCCGTGGACCCCTGGGATCCCCTCTAGAGCCAAGTCTCTTGCCAACCCTAAAATGGATCCCTTACTGTAGGTATCTTCTTCCCTGCTCCTATATCCACCCTTCATCCATCTCCACCCTACCACTCCCCCAAGCTCTTGCCAGTCCTTCCCTTCTCCCTTCCCTCTCCCCTTCTCCCCTTTCCCCAAACTCACCCCCACCCCTGCCTCCACCCCCATGCTCACAGCTTTTGTCCTGCAATCTTGTTTGCTTCCAATTTCCAGGAGGATCAATATATGGTTTTCTTTGGGATCACCTTGTTATTTGACTTCTCTGGGCTTGTGAACTATGGGCTTAATGACCTTGGATTATGGCTAGAGTTCACAAATGAGTGAGCACATACCAAATTCATCTTTTTGGGTCTGGGTTATCTCACTCAGGATAGTGTTTTCTATTTCCATCCATTTGCATGCAAAATTCAAAATGTCATTTTTTTTTTACCGCTAAGTAGTACTCTAATGTGTAGATGTGCCACACTTTCTTTATCCATTCTTCTGTTGAGGGGCATCTAGATTGTTTCCAGGTTCTTGGTATTACAAATAATGCTGCTATGAACATAGTTGAATAAATGCTTTTGTAATATGATTGGGCATTTCTTGGGTATATTCCCAAGAGTGGTATTGCTGGATCCTGAGGTAGGTTGATTCCGAATTTCCTGAGAAACCGCCACACTGATTTCCAAAATGGTTGCACAAGTTTGCATTCTAATCAGCAGTGTATGAGTGTTCCCCTTACTCCACATCCTCTCCAGCAAAGGCTATCATTGGTGTTTTTTATTTTAGCCATTCTGACAGGTGTAAGATGGTATCTCAAAGTTGTTTTAATTTGCATTTCCCTGATCGCTAAGGAAGTTGAACGTGACCTTAAGTGTCTCTTGGTCATTTGGTCATTTGGACTTCTGTTGAGAATTCTCTGTTCAGTTCAGTGCCCCATTTTTTAATTGGGTTAATTAGAATTTTAAAGTCTAGTTTCTTGAGTTCTTCATATATTTTGGAGATCAGACCTTTGTCTGATGCGGGGTTATTGAAGATCTTCTCTCATTCAGTAGGATGCCTTTTAGATTCTTATCTTTCACCTTGCACAAAAACCAACTCAAAAAGGATCAAAAGCTTTAATTTGAAACCTGAGATTGGGGGCTGGAGAGATGGCTCAGTGGTTAAGAGCACTGATGGCGCTTCCCAAGGTCCTGAGTTCAATTTCCAGAAGCCAGGAGACTCAACACCCTCACGTCACACAGATGTATATGCAGGCAAGACACCAGTGCACATAAAGATAAAATTTTAAAAACCAGAATGATCCTTCAATTCAGCAAAGTAATCTGAATCAATTTAAATAAAAAATAAAACCTAATATTGAAAGTTGTAGAAGAAAAAACAAAGTGTACATTTCAAGACACTGGGGTAGGCAGGAGTTTTTTGAACAGAGCACCAATAGACCAGGAATTACTCCCCAAGAATCAGCAGGTGGGAGTACGTGAAAAGATAACACTGTGTCCAATAAAGGAACCGGTGAGCAGAGCAAACAACCTGCAGAATAGGAGAAAATCTTTACTAGCTGCACATCAGACAAGAGACTGAGATCCAAAATTTACAAAAATAATTAGAAATTAAGTACCAAGGAAATAATACTGCCAGTCAAAAATGCTCAGATGAATTGGATAGTTTTCTTTAAAAAAGAAAAAGAAAGAAAAAGAATAAAAAGAAAGAAACACAAATTGCCAATAGCTGTTTTTTAAAAAGTGTTCAGTGTTCCTAGCCATCAGAGAAATTCAAATTAAATTACTTTGAGATAATGCCTCTCCCCAGTCAGATGGCTATTATCAAGAAATCTGAAGACTAAGGTCAGAGAGGATGTGGAGAGGGAGAGAATGAACCCTTATATACTGTCAGCGTGGGTTCAAATTAATGCAGTCATTGTAGAAACCAGTTTGGGGACTTCTCAGAAATTAAAAATAGAACTAGTATATATTCCCCAGCTAAATTCCTCATGGGCAAATGCCCAAAGAAGTTCACACCCTATCATTGAGATATTTGCACCCGTACAATGATTGCTGCTTTATTCATTTAACAAGGCCCTGGAATCAAACTAAAGGACCATCAACGGATGGATAAATAATGAAAATTTGCTGCATATATTAAAAAAAATGGAGCTGGGTGTGGTGGTGCACACCTTTAATACCAGTACTTGGGCAGCAGAGGCAGGCAGTTCGAGACCAGCCTGGACTAGAGTGAGTTCCAAGACAGCCTGTACAGTTACACAGAGAAACCCTGTCTTGAAAAGAAAAATGGAATACTAAATCCACTCAGAAAATTTTCAGGAAAATGGGTGTGTAACATGAGGGACCGGTTTGTTGGGGTATCTGTCCCTCCCAGTACCTCACAGCCGGCAAGCAGCAAAGAAAATCACACACAGGACTCCATAAGATTATAAACTTATTGGCCCTTTAGCTCAGTCTTCTTATTAACTAATTCTTACATCTTACGGTAACCCATTATTCTCATCTATGTTAGCCATATGGCTTGGTACCTTTTTCAGCTGTCAGCTCACATGTTGCTTCTCCAGTGATCTGGGCAGGAATGGCGGAGGGAGCTTCCTGCTTCCCAGAATACTCCTTTTCTCTTTGCTCCACCTCTACTTCCTCTCTGGTTTTCCCACCTATACTTCCTGCCTGGCCAATCAGCATTTATTTAAAATGTGATTGACAGAATACAGACAATTCTCCCACACCATGGGTGGACTCAGAATGTATAATCTTAACCAAAGTCACAAAATCGCAGAAAGAAACAGATGTCTCCCTCATGTGCAGAACCTAGCCAATAATGTGTGTACACATGTAAACACAAGTATGCAGTAACATGTAGAGAAAAGAACAAGGAAAGTTGCATATTAGGAGACAGGAAGGACTGCATACAAGTAATGGACATGAGTTATGAAAGATGATAGAAAGCTAAATTGTTTTTCTGGTTCTAACTCTAATACGGATATTTTGGGATTTGGGGTGAGTAACTGCATAAAAATACATCCAGTAGTGAAAGTGTAAAATCTCTGTATTCTTTTTAAACCCATTGAGTTAGTTCACTTAGTGCTGCCAACATGTGCATAGCCACCCTCTAGAATATGGGTAGCCTTTCAAGGTCCATATCCAAAAACAAAACAAGCAAAAAAATAACCTGACTCCTTCCCACAGAAACCATCAGTTGCCAATAGAATGTCAATTAATGCAGATACTCAGACAGGGTCTAAGTAGAGACTTAAGAAACTTCAGAATGCTCAGCCCTCAATGGAACATCTGTAGCACACCCTTTCTCCCCAGGGCTCTGGGATGAACTCAGAAGAGGATCACAAAGACTAAGAACTAGAGGTAGTAGAGGATTGGTTGGTAATCATTTTCCTAACATGACAGGGCTGTTGTTCACATTCATTCACAGTGACTATGACGGCATGCACAAGTCTCGCACAAAAGGATGGATGTAAACTGTGAAAGAAGACATGAAACTAATTGTTCTTTCTAGTTCTAATCCCATTATGGACTTTGGGTCTTAAGACAATTGGTTTGAATATTACTGCACTCAGCTGCTTAAGAGAAGGACTTATTAGTGCCCTTGGGCCATTGACATTTAAGGAGCACTATGGTACACAGATACTCTGAATAGAAAACAGTTTTGAAAGAATACAAATAGAGCAGTTTTTGGTTGGTTGGTTGGTTTGGGTTTTTTGTTTGTTTATTTTTGTTTTTCATGACAGTGTTTCTCTGTGTAGCCCTGACTCTCCAGGAAATCACTCTATAGACCGGGCTGGCCTCAAACTCAGAACTCACGAGATCTGCCTGCCTCTGCCTCCCAAGTTCTGTGATTAAAGGCATTTGCCACTGCAGCCTGGCTAGAACAGTTTTTAAATTCAACTAATGCAAAAAGCAAAATACAAGTTATAGACACACACACAAACACACACACCAGTCTTCAGAATCCCTAGACTTCTACCCGTGAGTGATATTCATAACTAACACTGCTTTATATATTAATTTAGTAATGTTTTACAAATTTAAAAATCTTCTATAGGTCATATTTTATAAAAATAACATTCTACTAATATGACTGCTTCCTACTTTCTTCACTCAGCTGTGTAACTTATCAGTGGTTCTATGTTAATAAGTATAAAGCTTCATTTTACAGTACAGTATTATAGTCATAGCTAGAAATTCTACATTTTGTTGTTTTTCTATTTATAACTTGCTTAGTTTATTTCTTGTGTTTTGCTATTAGAAATGTTTTTACTGTTAGATCAGGTGACATAGAAATCAAAGAAATAATAAAACAACTCTCGACCGGAGCAGATTGTCCTTTAATCAGAGCAATACGAGATGACAGTCTCTCCATGGGAATAGGAACCATGCATACGTGGCACATGGAGCATGGGGGTTTTATGTGCAGACAGAATTCTTAAGCTGGAAGAGTCCATCTGCAGGGCTGTTCCCCCATGGTTTCTGAGCTGTAATTATCAGCGGAGGTTGTGTGGTGTTATCAGGGGAAGCGTTGATGTTCTTGAAGGGGAAGGGAGATTGCTTAGTTTATGAGACCAGACCATCATTTGGGCTCCCTGGTCAGGAGCCTCCCAAATCCTAGAGGCCTGGCAGATGCTATCAGCCTGTCCTTAGTGTAGGAGGCCCCACAGCTTTGGGCTTCCTTATCAGGAGCTTCCAGCATCCTGGCAGCCTGCAGATGTTAGTAGCTATCAACATTCCTGCCCTGGTTCCTTAACCAGCCTTAGGCTTTTCAGTCATTAGCCCTTTAGCTATAGTAAATATCTTTCCAGAAGAACTGTAGAAAATTACACAGAATTGAACCAGTGTCATGAGTGCTCATTACCAGAAACATAGATGGACATGTCTGTGTCTTTCCAAGGTGTCAGAATTTGTTGAATAATAATTCCAAACTGTATCAGCAGCTTTGTCAAGTAATCCCAATTTCCCTTGAGGTCTGGTGGTTGGAAGGCAAGTTCTTTGATTTAACTTTATTTACTAATATTAAGTCTTAGTTCACACAAATTGTTTCTGTGTAAGTTGCAGATTGGTCACAAAGGGTTAACAAAGCCACAGATATGTTGGGGAGCTCAAAGAAGGATCACTGGAGGCCAAAAAGAGGTGGTCCAGACAGTCTGGGGAAAGCTTCTTCGGTACAGAAAGAACTTTGATGCAGACACTGCATAGTTGAGCCACAAGGTCACAGGACTGAGCCAAGAAGGCTTGGGCCTGATTTGAGGTGCAGGACAGCATCAAGATAACAGGTGGAATAGGCCAGGCCAGGAGTGGAGATTGAGCTGAGCTGAACCCCTCGAGGCAATAGGATTCTCTGCCTGACCCTTGATACACAAATCGGTTTGTTAGCTGATAGACTGGGGAGGCTGCCTCAGTCTCAGTGCTATGTGTCCTCTTTTGTTGTACTGTATATTATTGTACGAGGTGATGTGTTGTCTAAGAGCATTTTCATTCAGGTATATGTTACAGCCTGGGCACAGTCCCTGCCTTCCTCCTTACCCTCCTCACCGCCCCTCCTGTCAGTCTCCTTTGTCATACTAGAGACTCACTCCTACCTTCATGTCATATATGCATACATATGTATGCATACATAAATACATGCTTGTATGTCTCTGTAAAATCGAGGGATAATGTGTAAGAGAAAACAGGCTAGTCATCTTTCAGTCCCTTTCCTGTAAATGACAAAACGTCTTTCTTCTTTATGGCTGGAAAAAAATTCCATTGTGCTTGTATGCCACATTTTCTTTGTTGATTCCTCTGCTGTTGGACACATAAGCTGTTTCCATGACTTATCTACCTACTGTGAATAATGCTGCAGTGAACATCAGTGTTGCAAGCATTATATCTAGTTGTTACTTTTGGCTCAGGATTGCTTTGACTAAATGCCTTCTTCTGTGCATCCATATGAATTTTAAGATTGTTCTGGCAAGAATTTCATAGGGATATTGATGAGCACTGTATTGAGTAGAGTCCTTTGACAGTATACCCATTCTCTCACTTGTTGATCTTTAAATCCAGAGCACAGGAGGTCTTTCTATCTTCTGGTATCTTCTTCAGTTTCTTTCTCCGGCATTCCCAAGTTTTCATCATGCACATCATGGAGGTCTTTGCCTTCCATGTTTAGGTACACTGCCAGGGATTTTCTTGAGGGAATCATGACTAGTATTGTTTCCCTCATTTCCTCCACAGCTTGTTTGCCATTGGTGCATAGGAAGGCTGCTGTTTTTTTTTTTTTTAGATTAGCTTTGTATCCTGCCAGTTTGCTGGAAGTGTTCATCAGCTCTAAGAGGTTTTTTTGTTTTGTTTTGTTTTTGATGGAGGTTTTAGGGTGTTTTATGTATTAAATCTTATCATCTACAAGTATTGAAACATTGACATCGGAGTCCCTTTCCTCATGGAGTCCAGGTGAGGGTGTTGTACCTTCCTTGGTCTGGTGTGTTTGATAAGTTCTTGGGCCTAGTTTTTCTTACATGATTTGAATACCCCTGTGTAGTGATTTAGTAATCTTTATCTACCTTAATCTCTCAGTCTACTTTAGTAAGTTTCCAGGATGGTTCCCTTTGACTTTTAGGAATGAGTCTTTTGTCAGTCTGGTACTGCTGACCCGTTCTGGTGCTTATGCGTCCAATGGAGTGTGCTCAAGCCCCCTGCCTCTGCACTGGCACGCAAAGTGGAGCATTCGAATTCTGCTTGTAACATGGAGTTGCTCACTGTTTTGCATGATATTCAGAAATTTAGAGCAGGAACAACCTGATTTCAGTTTAGGGGAGTGCTTTATTAGTGTTGGTTTTATAAACCAGGAACAATATGGATGCAAGGGCAGCACAAAACTTCACTGCTTACTCCCAGTCTTAACAGAAACAAACAAATACACAAAAAACAGGAGATACAAATTAGCAAAGAAAAATAAGTTTCTTTATTTTTGGGCCACAACTAGAGTGGAAAAACTTCAAAAACTTCATTTCCTTTCCTCCTGTCTCAGTATTACAACAATTTTTTCAATGTGACAAAAGCTAAGAACTATCTGTACATTTAGCTGTGAGCTAAGGTATTAGAAGTCTGAAAATCCCTTGCTGATGCAGTGGGTAGGGTTCCTTCTGTTGTTATAGCTTCAGAATTCATTCGTAACATAGGATTATATGAAGAAATTTTAGTTTTTAAAGTCCAGTTGTTGGGTCCCTGTTCACCTTACAGTATTGAGTGTTGTAATGGTTGGTTTCCTGGAAAAGCCACAAGTATGGTGAAAATCTGCAGACTTTCTCATTAGAAGTTCCTGATGGTGAGGAGTTGGAATGTTACAGACAATAGACCAAAATCATCTTGGGCGATCATTATCCTCTTTATCACGCATGCATCACTCACCTCTGTTTCTGCCCTAACATCCTCCTGACTATCAGATAACCACTGAAAAAATGTGCTACCCTAGCAGGCCATTTGCTTCCAGTGACTCAAACGCTAAGAATAAGATAGTGTCTGAAGCCTGTGATGCCTTAAGCTAGGGTCTGAAATCAGTAGCGGATTCCTCTGCATTGCCTGTTGACCTGACCTCACCACCAGTGTATCTTGTAAATGGTTCATGGTTTTCTTTTGTTCCATAACTAGAAAAGGTTCATAGAAGCATTTCATTGATAGAACATGTCCTTCATGACAACCAGAATTGCTCCTGGACCATGGTCACTCATGTGGCTCAGAATAAACCCCATAGTATTTCCTTTGGAATGGTAGCTGTGATCTAAAAATACTGTCATATGAACCTTCAGAAATTATTTTCTCCATCAAAGAGGAAACAGTAAGAATGAATCAATTTTTTTTCAGAATCTTGAAAATAAACTCAGGCTGACAGTAGTCTGAAAACATTTATTCGTGTGGGTGATCATGGTGAGTAGAGGAGATTCCCACCCTGTAGCTTGTCTCGTTGCTCTAGTCCATCCTCAGCTTCCATGTGGACTTGAAAGCCAGCCATCATCATGATAACCCGAGCCTGTCAACCACAGGAGCAGCAGCAATGGAGCCAGCACACTTTCAAAGATCCGTTCTTAGAAAATGCTCAGTATTTGAAATGTCTGGGAGTTTCCTATAAAAGCTCACTCACAGCTCTTATCTGCATTTGACTTCATTCAGAGCTCACTTTATCCATTTCCCATCAGGTGTTCACAAAATAAAAACCAAACCAAACCAAAACAAAACAAAACACAGGCAATTCTTGAACTCTGAGCTAACTGAGTCAGTAACATAATATTGAGAAACAATTGCCCACCAAAACCGAAAAACATAAAAGGTAAATCTGGATTGAGGATGCCTTTGAACAGCTCTGATATATTCTGGGAAGCCAGAAGTCTCAATTAACACTTCAAATGGTGAGCATGTTCAGTAAAGATTCTCATTTCCAGGTAGCTTGAGAATCAGTTAAATCAGGAAGTAAAGCCTGGGGCAGACTGTTAAGCAACCTAATTCTTAAAGCTTGTGTCTCAGTTAAGGTTTCTATTGCTGTGATAAAACACCATGACCAAAGGAATTGGGGAGGAAAGGGCTTATTTTGCTTATACTTCCACATCACAATCCTTATCAAAGGAAGTGAACAGGGACCCAACCTAGGGAAGAACCTGGAGGCAAGAGCTGGTGCAGAGGCCTTGCAAGAGTGCTGCTGACTGGCTCACTCCTCATGGCTTATCCAGCCTGCTTTCTTAAAGCACCCAGTACCACCGGGCCAGGGGTGGCACCACCCATATGGGGCTTGGCCCTCTCACATCAATTGTCCATTAGGAAAAAGCTCCACAGGCTTGTGGATAAGCCAGTCTTATGCAGGCAGTTGCTCAAATGAGGCTCTCTCCTCACAGATGACTCTAGTCTGTGTCAAGCTGACAAAAAAAAACTAGCCAGCACACTTAACCTCTTGTCAGCTTGCTGGACAAACATCACTCTTCAACTCCAAACTTCCCTCTTTGTTCCTAACATTGCATGTTAATTTTATATCACAATATGAAGCATTCCAACTTTGAAAACTGTCACAATCTTTTAAATTCTGAATACTTTAAAAGTTCAGAATCTTTAAATTATCCAGTCACCCTAAAATACAAAATCTGTGTAAAATTCCAAAATCTTTTAACTGCGAGTGCCTGTAAAATGAAAATATGATACATGCCTTTCTACTCCAAGAAGGATGAACCAGAAGACATTGATAATCAAATCTAAGAAAACTGTAGTCCGGCACCGAAAATTTCACTGGGACCCGTTTATGGGGCATTTCTTGTCAACAAAAATTATAAGACATATAAAGAAACAAATGGCCTGTATAGAGGAAAAATATAGTCCATATAGATGTTTGCTAACTAATGCAAATAAACTATCAAAAGATGTCATACTGGGAACTAGAAAGGGTGCTCAGCAGATGAGAACATACTGCTCTTACAGAAGATCTGGGTACACACACACACACACACACACACACACACACACACACACACAGGCAGCCTGTAACCTCTGTAACTCCAGCTCCAGGGCATCTGGGTGGTGCCCTCTTCTTTTCTTTTTGGGCACCAGGGCCCCACATGGTTTCTAAGCTTACATACATGCAGGCAAAACACTCTTAAATGAAAATAAATACATAGTTTTAACAATGTTAAACTAAAGAAAACCATTCCTAAAGAAAAGTACAGGAAAACTATGTCTCATCAGAGAGAAGATGTCAATAAAGAGATCAAAAATGTATAATGATATCAAACAGAGGTTCTGGAATACAATGAAAAGCAATGTAAAATTCTTCAATCTTTTTCATTTCTGAATTTATTTATATTCATAAGTATAAATTGTGGTATTCCCATTAGAGTTCACAGTGTATTTTAAATTGTCAACATTTATGACATCAAAGATTGTATCATTTTTAAGTATTTAAAAGTATATAGGTGGCTGAAGAGATGACTTAGTGGTTAAGAATGAGGTTGCACTTGCAGAGAACCTGAGTTCAATTCCCAGCACCCACATGGTGGCTCACAATCATCTGTTATCTCTATTTCCAGGGGATCTGATGCCCTCTTCTGTCTTCTCTGGGCACTAGGCACACAGTGGGGCATAGACATACATGAAGGCAAAACATCCATACATATAAAATAAAAACAAATAAATCTTTAAAAATATATAGGCTTTTCTAGATATCAACTTCAAAATATAGAAAAGCATATTAACATAAGAACTGCAAAGGTTGTCAACTTTGATTTCACATTGGAGCTGTAAAATGTATGGGTGGCTAAGTCGCACTTCTGTAGTTTCTGACCACGGTGGTGTGGTGTATGGCCTGTGCCCCATTAATTCTAATTCCAGCCAAGGTAGGCCACTGAGTTTTTAAATTATACACATTAACTCGTATGACTTAAACCAATTAATGGGGTCTACTCTGTCATTTCCATGTATACATATATATCAACCTTTGATTTATTTATTCCTATTATTATCCCAATGCCTTTTCTTTACCATAATAAAAATCTATGGTTTTGAGATAGTTATGTGGACAAAAAAGTGTGAAGACTCTTATAAGGATGCTCTTTGTCCCTTCTAAGCCCAGCACCGCTCTTTGAAGGGGTCCTTATTGGTCATGTAGTATCAGACCCTACTCTCATTTGTTCAGTGCTTTGTTCTGCACATAGTTCAAGTGTTCCCAAACATGATTCCTTCACCCTCAGGCTGGGGTTTGCTTACAACACTGACTTTTTTCTGGTTAATCATTTGTGTGCGCTCTGTCCCCTAACATGCTCCAAAGAAACCTACAATGCTGATGCTATCATTGCCTTCTATTTTCTTATGAGGGACAAAGTGGTTGAGGCACCAGTGTTATAGGTAGACTTTAAATCTCTACTGTCTATACTAGAAGCTCTAAACTTAACTCACAATCCTCACTCCCAAGTCCATAGATGGTTTCCCTGCAAGCTTAACCTCTGCCCCGCTCATGGCGCACAGCAAGGGCCTGTATAATCTTGCTTCTGTCTACTTCTTCAACATTAACTACTTTCTCTTGGTTCACTTTGCTCTTACCATGCCATGCCTGCTCTTTCTTTAATGCATTAAACTTATTTCTAGGTCTCTGTTCTAGCTACTACATCTCCTTTGACGATTCTTCATGCCCCCGATTCTTCCTCATCACACTAGTGTCTGCTCACAAACTCACCTCAGAAGTCTCCTCCATGACTGTCTTGTTATAACTACTATTATCTCACTCCTGGTGGCTTTTCTGTAGTACCATAGTTTCATGTAGTCATCAGTACTTGAAGTTGCTGTTTTAGTTGGTAATTATCTGTTTGCTCTCACTAGAATTTTTTTTAGATCCTCACAAGGTTTGTTGCTCTATGTCAAGCACCTAGAGCAAAATGTATGAAAGAGTAGATGTCTCCGTACATACACAGTCCACATGTATCTGTTGAGTACCTTCTGTGTGACCGGCCAGATGATGATAAGACAGTTTTAACTACAATGCGCAGATTGGCATAGGGTGGAGTTTGCCACTGAAAGTTCTGTGACTTTGTGAAGAAGGCAGTGTGACTGGGACTGGAGTTGATCCCACATTTAAAAAAAATGTCAGACATGGAGGTGTGCCTGTAATCCCAGAATCGAGAGTCCGAGACAGGAGGATTTCTGGTGCTCACTGCTAAGCCAACCTAGCTGAATCTGTAAGCCCCAGGTCTCACTGAGAGAACTTGTCTCAAAAACTGAGGTGAGCCGAGGAATGATGACACACACCTTTAGTCCCAGCACTCGAGAGGCAGAGGCAGGTGGATCTCTGTGAGTCCAAGGCAAGCCTGGTCCACAGAATGAGTTCCAGGATAGTCAGGGCTGTTACACAGAGAAACCCTGTCTTAAAGAAAAACCAAACCAATTAACAAATAAAATGGATGACCACTGGAGAATAAAATCTGCAATTGGTCTCTAGCTTACACACACGTGTGTATGCATTTCCACCCATAAACATGCACACACACATATGAGTATACACGTGTGTGTGCACATACACAATATATGATAAATAAACAGGACATTCCTAGAGAAGAGACCTATGTGTTATAATGCCAGTGATACTGCCTTGGTCCCTGCTCCAACCCTGCTCCTTTAGCATTCCACGTGTGTCTTATAATCTCTGTTCTACAGTATTAGAGGGAGTTTCACTCCAGATTTTGCCACTAGAATGGGAGCCCCCCAAAAGAGGGGTATGTGTAACTAGTTTGTGTACCTTTTGATATTCAGTGCTCAAACAGTGCTTTTTAAGTCAGTGAACATCAAATGAATAAGAGCGATAGATCCAACAGTTAAGGTTAAGCGCTCATTAAACAGCAAAGCTCCAATGCCAAAAATGGGGTCAGAAGATGAACACCACTGTACTATACCTGATTCCATTTCCAAAGGCAGTTTTCCTGGAAAGCTTTCTACCGTGTTTTGTGGACTATTCAGGATAACTAGTAATAATCTTAAAATCATGGGATTCACATAGGATATAGTATCAGATACTTCTTAAAATTCTGTGTCTGGTTTATCTGACTTTAGTGGAATTATTTAATGTTCTAGATGCCTCAGTTTTATAGTCTTTTCCTTTTGTCAGTCTTTAATTCCCACCTACTTTACAGGCATACTAAAAATTATTCCCTTATTACATTTTAAAATTATTGTTCTTTCATTTTCTTTTAATATTTCTGCTTTTATTAGTTCTTTGAGAATGTATCCTATATGGTTTGATCATATGCACCCCCAACTTCTTCCAGATCTACCCACCTTTCCTGACCCACTCAATTTTGTGTACTCTTTTTTTCTAAGATCATCAAGTACAGTTTGTGTTACCTATATACTGTTGAGTGTGCAGACACCCAGTGGTGCATGGTTAACCTACCAAGCACTATACTGTCCAAAAGAACTGACTTCACCTGTTCCAGAAGTTACCAATTGCCAGTAGTGCCTCAGCTAGGACTAGGACTCGGTGCCCATCTCCCCACTCTATGGTGGGATTATTTGGATTTGAATTTCACAGGACTTGTGCCTGCTGTTCCAATCTCTGTGAATTCCTATATGCTACCTATTGTGTCTGAGGAATACTGTTTTAGGCATCAGCTTTCTCTGGCTCTTACAATCTTTCAACCCCCCTCTTCTGAAATGACATCTTAGCCTCGGGAGGAGAGTTGTAATCCACTTAGGGATGAGCATTTCACAGCCTTACATTCTCTGTACCTTGGCCAGTTATGAGTCTCTATGTTGATAACCACATATAGCAAAAAGAAACTTCTCTAAATGAGAGTTGAGAGATTCAGTAATCTATGGATATACCAATATGTTATTAGGAACTGGTTTATCACTATGTCCATTTAGCAGAATAATCATGGTAGGTTCTCCTCTAGGGCCTAAGACCTACCTAGCCACATGTTTGGGTCTTGATAATGGTGCCAGGTATGGGTTTCATCTTGTGGAAAGGAATGGAAATCAAATCCAAAAGGTTGGTTACTCTCATGGCATCTGCACCACTAATGCACCATTGGGAATGACTTGACTGGGAAAAAATTATTGTAATTTGTGGATTCATATCTGGGTAAGACTGATGATTATTTTTCCCCCAGTAGTATAATATCACCTCCCAGCCTTATGAAAACTTGCCGCTATGAATGGAGCTTCCAGGTCAGCACCAGCTTGACCCATGTTCTATGAGTCGAGCATGTAATATCCTCAGCAGTAGAGTCTTACACTCAAGGCTTTGATTTGTTAGCGTATCATGTTAGTCTCCCAGAGAAGGTTCTCTCTCATAGCCCCAAATTACTTCCTTTTCAGTCTTTACCTCACTCCTTGGAATTTGTTTTCTTAATAGGTCAGTTTCTGGTTATTAGGTCAGAGACCATTATGAAAGAGGAAAAGAAACATCTTACCAGATCTTAAAGAAAAATTGTTTCTAAATATTGCCATGAGAGGAACAGTGTCCATAAGACCAAAAATTTGACTCAGTATGCCTATAGAATTCACTCTCTGTGCTGTAAACAATGAATATAGTTGATAATAACAAAAGAAGTCATCATTTATTGCACTTTTACTATGTGCCAAATGCTACCATGGAACACTTCTACAAGATCATCCTCCTTCATTCCTACAATATGAAGAGGATCCCAGCAGCAGCTCCCAAATGCATGAACTTATGGAAGTCAGTTCTAGGGGTGGAGCATGGTGATTAAGGTACAGAAACCCTATTTTGGAAAACCAAGTAAAAGCAAAACAACAAACAATAAGAACAAAAAAACCTTCTGTATCCATGAGTTTCACATTTGTGGATCCAACCAACTGTGAATTGAAAATATTTTTTAAATTGCTTTTACTGAATCAATATTCTTTCTTTTTTTTCAAAGTTTATTAAATTATAAAAGTTTCCATTTCCGCCCCCTCCCAAAACCCTCCCACTCCCCCCACTCCCTCTCCTCCTCCCTCTCCATCCCTAAGAGCAGTCAGGGTTTCCTGCCCTGTGGGTAGTTCAAGTTCCTCCCCCCTCCCTCAAGGTTCAGGAAGGTGAGTATCCAAACAGACTGGATCCCAAAAAATCCAGTATATGCAGAGGAAACAAGTCCCAGTGTCATTGTCAATGGCTTTTCAGAAAGACTCCGGGCCAGCCACCTTCAGAGAATCAGGTTGGATCACGTGCTCATTCAGTCCCAGTCCAACTGGCCTTGGTGAACTCTCATTAGATCAGTCCCCTTGTATCAGTGGGTGATCACACCCCTCGCGGTCCTGATTTCCTTTTTCATGTTCTTCCTCCTTCTGCTCCTCATTTGGACCTTGGGGGGCTCAGGCCAGTGCTCCAATGTGGGTCTCTGTCTGTATCGCCATCCATCATCGGATGAAGGTTCTCTCTGGTCTTGCCTTCTTTGCTCACGTTCTCTTTCCTTCTGCTTCTCTTTTGGACCTAGGGAGTTAAGTCCAGTGTTTCAATGTGGGTCTCTGTCTCTATCTCCATCCATCGCCAGATGAAGGATCTATGGTGATAAGCAAAATATTCATCAGTATGGTTATGGGCCAAGGCGGTTCAGGTACCCTCTCCTCTGTCCAGAGAACAATCCGGGGATCTCTCCTTGGACCTGGGATCCCCTTTATAATCAAGTCTCTTGTAAATCCTAAACTGACTCCCTTAGTTGAGATATATTCTTCCCTGATCCCATATTCATCCTTCCTCCCTCCCCCCCATCCCAGTCCCCCGAGCTTTCCCCATTCCTCCCCTACTCCCTTCTCTCTAACCCTCTCCCCTTCCAACAACCCTCCCACCCCCCCATGCACCCGAGGTTACCTGGGACTCTGGTCTATTTCCAATCTCCAGGAGGATAACTACATGATTTTCATCAGGTTCACCTTCTTATTTAGCTTCTCTAGGATCAGGAATAATAGGCTCAAAGACCTTTAATTATGTCTAGAATCCACTTATGAGTGAATACATACCATATTCCTCTTTTTGGGTCTGGCTTACCTTACTCAGTAAAGCGTTTTCTATGTCCATCCATTTGCATGCAAAATTCAAGATGTCATTGTTTTTTACCGCTGAGTAAAACTCTAATGTATATATGTTCCACACCTTCTTTAACCATTCTTCTATTGAGGGGCACCTAGGTTGTTTCCAGGTTCTGGCTATTACAAATAGTGCAGCTATGAACATAGTTGAACAAATGCTTTTGTGGTATGATAGGGCATCTCTTGGGTATATTCCCAAGAGTGGAACTGCTGGGTCTTGAGGGAGGTTGACTCCCAGTTTCCTGAGAAACCGCCACACTGATTTCCACAGTGTCTGCACAAGTTTGCATTCCCACCAACAATGGATGAGAGTTCCCCTTTCTCCACATCCTCTCCAGCATAGGCTATCATTGGTGTTTTTGACTTTAGCTAATCTGACCGGTGTAAAATGGTATCTCATAGTTGTTTTGATTTGCATTTCCCTGATCGCTAAGGATGTTGAGCATGACCTTAAGTGTCTTTTGGCCATTCGAAGTTCTTCTGCTGAGAATTCTCTGTTCAGATCAGCACATTTTTTAATTGGGTTAATTAGAGTTTTAGTGTCTAGTTTCTTGAGTTCTTTTTATATTTTGGAGATCGGGCCTTTATCTGATGAGGGGTTGGTGAAGATCTTTTCCCAGTCAGAAGGTAGCCTTTTTGTCTTACTGACAGTGTCCTTTGCTTTACAGAAGCTTCTCAGTTTCAGGAGGTCCCATTTATTCATTGATTCTCTTATTGTCTGTGCTACTGGGGTTCTACCTAGGAAGTGGTCTCCTGTGCCTATGTCTTGTAGACTACTTCCCACTTTCTCTTCTGTCTGGTTCAAAGTGGTCAGATTAATGTTGAGGTCTTTAATCCATTTGGACTTGATTTTTGTGCATGGTGATAGATATGGATCTACTTTCATTCTTCTACAGGTTGACATCCAGTTATGCCAGCACCATTTGTTAAAGATGCTTTTCTTCTTCCATTGCATACCTTTAGCCCCCTTGTCGAAAATCAAGTGTTCATAGGTTTGTGGGTTACTATCTGGGTCTTCTATTCGATTCCATAGGTCGACTTCTCTGTTCTTATGCCAGTACCAAGCTGTTTTCAATACTGTAGCTGTGTAATAGAGTTTGAAGTCAGGGATGGTTATACCTCCAGAAGTTCCTTTATTATATAAGATTGTTTTAGCTATCCTGGGTTTTTTGTTTTTCCATATAAAATTAATTATTATTCTCTAAAGTCTGTGAAGAAGTTTGATGGGATTTTGATGGGGATTGCATTGAATCTATAGATTGCTCTTGGTAGAATTGCCATTTTTACTGTGTTGATCCTCCCAATCCAAGAACAAGGAAGATCTTTCCATTTTCTGGTATCCTCCTCAATTTCTTTCTTCAAAGACTTAAAGTTCTTGTCAAATAGGTCTTTCACTTCCTTGGTTAGAGTTATCCCAAGGTATTTTATGCTATTTGTGGCTATCGTGAAAGGTGAAGTTTCTCTGATTTTCCTCCCTGCTTCTTTATCCTTTGTGTATAGGAGGGCAACTGATTTTTTGGAGTTGATCTTGATCCTGCCACATTACTAAAGGTGTTTATCAGTTGTAGGAGTTCCTTGGTAGAGTTTTTGGGGTCGCTCATGTATACTATCATATCGTCTGCAAATAACGAAAGTTTAACTTCTTCCTTTCCAATTCAAATCCCATTGATCCCCTTATGTTGTCGTATTGCTATTGCTAGAACTTCTAGCACTATATTGAAGAGGTATGGGGAGAGTGGACAGCCTTGTCTTGTTCCTGATTTCAATGGAATGGCTTTGAATTTCTCTCCGTTCAGTTTGATGTTAGCTGTCGGCTTACTGTAAATAGCTTTTATTATATTTAGGTATGATCCTTGTATCCCCAATCTCTCCAACACTTTTATCATAAAGGGATGTTGGATTTTGTCAAATGCTTTTTCAGCATCTAATGAGATGATCATATGGTTTTTTTCTTTCAATTTATTTATATGATGGATTACATTGATGGACTTGCATATGTTAAACCAGCCCTGCATCTCTGGAATGAAGCCTACTTGATCGTAATGGATAATTTTTCTAATGTGTTCTTGGAATCGGTTTGCCAGGATTTTGTTGAGAATTTTTGCGTCGATGTTGATGAGTGAGATTGGCCTGTAATTCTCTTTCTTGGTTGTGTCTTTATGTGGTTTTGGTATCAGGGTAACTGTAGCTTCATAAAAAGAGTTTGGCAATGACTCTTCTGTTTCTATATTGTGAAATACCTTAAGGAGTATAGGTATCAGCTCTTCTTGGAAGTTCTGGTAGAATTCTGCATTGAAACCATCTGGCCCTGGGCTTTTTTTGGTCGGGAGGTTTTTGATAACAGCTAATTCTTTCGCGACTAATAGGTCTATTTAGATTGTTCACCTGGTCTTGATTTAACTTTGGTAAATGGTATTTATCTAAAAACCAATCCATTTCTTGTACATTTCCCAACTTTGTGGCATATAAACTCTCGTAGTATAATCTAATGATTCTCTGAATTTCCACTGTGTCTGTTGTTATGTCCCCCTTTTCATTTCTGATCTTATTAATTTGAGTGTTCTCTCTCTGCAGTTTGATTAGTTTGGCTAGGGGTTTGTCAATCTTGTTGATTTTCTCCAAGAACCAACTTTTTGTTTCGTTGATTCTTTGGATTGTTTTCTGTGTTTCTATTTTGTTGATTTCAGCCCTCAGTTTGATTATTTCCAATCTTCTACTCCTCCTGGGAGAGTCTGCTTCTTTTTTTCCAGAGCTTTTAGGTGTGCTGTTAAGTCTCCAATATGTGATTTCTCCGTTTTCTTTAATTGGGCACTTAGTGCTATGAACTTTCCTCTTAGCACTGCCTTCATTGTGTCCCATAGGGTTGAGTATGTTGTGTCTTTATTTTCATTAAATTCAAGGAAGACTTTAATTTCTTTCTTTATTTCTTCCTTGACCCAGGGATGATTCAGTAGTTGACTTTTAAACTTCCACGCATTTGTAGGCTTTCTGGTGTTCGAATTGTTATTGAATTCTAACTTTATTCCGTGGTGATCCGACAAGACACAGGTGGTCACTAATATTTTTTTTGTATCTGTGTAAGTTTGCTTTGTTACCGAGTATGTGGTCAATTTTTGAGAAGGTTCCATGAGCTGCAGAGAAGAAGGTATATTCTTTCCTTTTTGGGTGGAATGTTCTATAGATATCTGTTAAGTCCATTTGATTCATTACCTCTAGTAATTCTCTTATTTCTCTGTTGAGTTTCTGTTTGATTGACCTGTCCATTGGTGAGAGAGGTGTGTTGAAGTCTCCTACTATTAGTGTGTGTGGTTTGATGACTGCCTTGAGTTCTAAAAGTTTTTCTTTTACATAAGTGGGTGCTTTTATATTAGGGGCATAGATATTCAGGACTGAGACTTCCTCCTGATGAATTGTTCCTGTTATGAGTATGAAATGTCGATCTCCATCTCTTCTGATTGATTTTAGTTTGAAGTCAATTTTGTTAGATATTAGAATGGCCACACCCGCTTGTTTCTTAGGTCCGTTTGCTTGGAAAACCTTTTCCCAACCCTTTACTCTGAGTAGATGTCTATCTTTGTGGTTGAGGTGTGTCTTGTAAACAGCAGAATGTTGGATCCTGTTTTCTTATCCAGTCTCTTAGTCTGTGCCTTTTTATAGGTGAGTTGAGTCCATTAATATTAAGTGATATTAATGACCAGTGGTTGTTGATTCCGGTTATTATTTTTTGTGTGTGTGTGTGTAGTAGAGTTTGTGTGTTTCTCTTCTTTGAGTTGTGGTTGTGAAGGGTCGCTAGATGTCTGGGTTATTGTAGGCAGTGTTGGCAATGTTGGATTCCTTGGGTTGCGATTTTCCTTCTATTAATTTCTGTAAGGCTGGATTTGTGGCTACGAATTGTTTAAATTTATTTTTATCCTGGAATATTTTGTTTTCTCCGTTGACAGTGAACGATAGCTTGGCTGGGTATAGTAGTCTGGGTTTGCAGCCATGGTCTCTTAGTTTCTGCAGTACCTCTATCCAGGATCTTCTGGCTTTCATGGTTTCCATAGAGAAGTCTGGTGTAAGCCTGATAGGTTTACCTTTATAAGTCACTAGACCTTTTTCCTTTGCAGCTCTTAATATTTTTTCTTTAATCTGTATGTTTTGTGTTTTGATTATTATATAGCGAGGGGATTTTTTTTTTGATCCAGTCTATTTGGTGTTCTGTATGCTTCTTGAATCTTCATAGGAATATTGTTCTTTAGATTGGGAAAGTTTTCTTCTATAATTTTGTTAAATATGTTTTCTGGACCTTTGATGTGCAGTTCTTCTCCTTCTTCAATCCCTATTATTCTTAGATTTGTTTTTTTTTATTGTGTCCCAGATTTCCTGAATGTTTTGTGAAGAGAATTTGTTGGATTTGCCGTTTTCTTTGACCAGAGCATTTATTTTCTCTATGGTATCTTCAGAATTCAGGTTCTTCTATCTCTTGTGTTCTATTGGTTATGCTTGATTCTGTAGTCTCCGTTCGTTTACCTAGGTTTTCCATATCCAGCCGGTTCTCGTTTTGTGTTTTCTTCATTGCCTCCATTTCAGTTTTCAATTCTTGGACTGTTTCCTTTACCTGTTTGATTGTTTTTTCTTCGTTTCTCAGGGTATCATTCACGGATTTACTTATTTCTTCAAACTTTTTGTTATATTTCTCATCCATTTCTATACTCATTTCTTCAAACTTTTGTTATACTTCTCATCCAATTTTTTAAGGGAGTTATTCATATCCTGTTTAAGGGACTCTATTGCTTTCATAATGGCACTTTTTCCCACTTCTTCTGGGTTAGAGTGTTCAAGTCCTTCTATTGTAGGGTCGTTGGGATCTGGTGTTTTCATGTTGTTTTTCAGATTGTTGGAGGAGGTCTTGCCTTGGCGTCTGCCCATCTCTTCCTTCAAATACTCTCTATTGGAACTTCGAGTAGCGGATCAGGTTCCCTTCTTGGGCAGGGAATTCACTGATAGAATGCCTACCTTTCCTCAGCAGGCTATTGAAGCACAGGCACTGCCTCTTTCCGGGATGCGCCTACAGCGCAGGCCCAGCGTGCAAGGCAGCTGAGCTGGGGAAATTTTATGGCCCCAGTGGAAAGGGAGAAATATGGAAATTTGTACCTGGATGGAAGCTGGGATGGCTGGCGGGAGAGCTTAGCAGCCCTATTCTCCTCTTTCTTTTTTTTTAAGACAGGGTTTCTCGGTGTAGCTCTGTCATCCTGGAACTCACTCTGTACACCAGGCTGGCCTCAAACTCAGAGATCTACCTGCCTCTGCCTCCTGAGTGCTGAGATTAAAGGCATGCATGTTCACTGCCCAGCTGATTTTTTCATATTAAAATTCTCTTAGCACTATACTATGAAAAGTAGTTATATAATACTTACTTTGTGTTAGACATTATACAGAATCCAGAGATTCTTGCTGTTTGTCCAGAGAACACTCCTTTGGTTCTCAGCACCAATTGCATAGCTCACAACTGCCTGTGGCTCCAGTTTCAAGGGATCCAAAACTTCAACTTCCATGGGCACCTACACACTGCACACAGTACACACACACACACACACACACACACACACTCACATACACACAGAGTCATACATATAAATAAATAAAAGAATCTAGAGATTATGTGATGTCCATGGAAAGATGTTTGTAGGTTTTATATAAATACTATGCCACTATTAGACATTGTTGGTATCTGATAAAGGTCCTGGAAGCAACCCTCTTTGAACACCAAAGGACAGATGTGCATATGTGTGTGTGTGTGTGTGTGTGTGTTTGTGTGTGTGTGTGTGTGTATTTTTCTATATTTTTACTGAGTAAATTTGTATTAATTGTGTCATAACATTTTATTTTACTAACAGTAATCATTTACTGAATGCAGAACATATTCTCTAAGCCTCACAACAACCTTGTCAAAGTATTTTTCATCCTTTGTACAGATATTTTCTTCTCGTTGCAATGTTGCATCCTGAAAGAAAGAAGGAGGAATGTAAGAATCAAGAACCTGGGGCTGGAGTGATGACTCAATGGCTAAAAGTACTTTCTTATCGCAAAAGATCAAGGTTTGATTCCTAGCACCCACGTGGTACCTCACAACTAGCTGTAATTACAGTTCCGGGGGATCTAATGCCTTCTTATGACCTCTGCAGGTACTGCATGTATGTGGTGCACAGACATATATACAGGCAGAATACCCACACACATGAATGAATGAATGAATGAATGAATATTTTTTAAATGTCAGGGGCCAAAAGGAAGTAACGAGGGTCAACAAGCTTGAAAGTTGTAAGATTCAGAAGCAGTAACTCCAGAGGGGAAGCCTCTTTGGTGGAGGACATCGCAGGTTATACTGGGAGCTCCAAGGACACAAAGTTGTCAGTTTTCAGCCACGTTAAGGTGGCCTTTTTGGTTATACAAATGCCTTTGGGTCATCCATTGTCCTACAAGTAAACCTTACTCATTAGCCTGTAAGTAACCTAAATAAACTTAATTGGTTCATTGATTTAGACTAGGGATGAATCTTTCTCTAGTCTCTCCTCAATTCTCTCTCTGGGATGAATAGATATTTCGGTGTGTTTCCCCAGGAAAAATCACACAGACACACCCTTCCTCCACAAACCCCTCCCCCACAATATATGATTAACAAAATAGATGACTGTTGCTATAATTTACAGAAGACAGATCCTTAGAAAGAAGCTATTGTGTGACAGTTTTCTCCAAAATTATAACATTCCACTATGCAGGAAGCGCCTCAAGGCAGAAGGTAAGCAACTCAAAATAGTTTCAGGAAGTCCCTGAAACTGAACAAACCCACTGGGCCCCTGCATCCCAGAGTAAGCAATGAAGATTTTCGAGAGTCACTCTCAGACAAGACAAGCTGGAAAGAAGACCCTGAGAGGACCCAGCTGCACAGAAGACTCTCCAGCAAGCCCAGCTGCCTGAGAGAAGCAGAAACCAGCCCAGCTGCCTGGAAAGATTTAACCCATTGGGACACCTGAAAAGGGCACTCTCCAACCTGTGGAGCTGCCAGGATATGCAGTGTTCTCTGGGGCCCCAGCTTTGGAAGCTGTCACCATGCTGGAGTGGGCCTTGTGGATACAGCTGACTCTGAATCATCTGAGCTCCCATAAGTAACCCCTTATCCATATTCCTGTAACTAACCTCAGTGAAACTCATTGGCTCGGGACTGGAGAGATGGTTCAGTGGTTGAGAGCACTGACAGCTGTCTAGGGGATTGGGGTTCAGTTCCCAGCACCCACATGGCAGCTCACCACTGTCTGTAATCCAGCTGCAAGTGATAGATTTGACACCCACACACAGACATACTCCAATGCACATGAAATAAATAAACATTAAAAAACAATTCATCGATTCACCAAGATGGGCTTTGGTAGTACCTGTACTTCATTCTGTCATGAGTAGGTATATGTGTTGGGATGAGTAGGTGTATGTGTTGCTTCTCCCCAGGAAAAGCATGGTCACACAACAGAAGCTGTGATGAATTACCCTTCAGATGGGTTTTGTTAGGAAAAATGATGGCACCAAGGCCACAAGCAGCCATGTCTGCAGGGAGGGAGAGTGAGTGGGCTGTCAGGTCCAAAGATGAGTTTTATCAGGAGAGATAGCCACCGGGGATAGCAGATAGCATGGTGACTTCCTAAATGAAAAGACCCTTCGGTTCCTAGGGGAGCTAACACATTGCTCCATGCAATGCTGTGCAATGTGATTTTAAGGGGGCCATAAGCTGGCCTGTCATTCCCAAAGAACAAAGGGCGTGTCCTGCTTTCATAGGTTTTCAGTAGGGGGAGTTCCATACCACATGACCTAGTCTGTACCCAGAAATTCAGAAGGCGCTGAAAAAGGGAAAGTTAAAATTCAAGGTTCTTTGGAGTCTGAGAGAGAGGGAGACTAGTCTTGTCTGAAGCTGCAAATGGGGGAGGGAACTCAGCTCCAGGAGAGCTGGGACATCACAGCAGACAGCTGGGGCCAAGGCCTGATTTCTGGGAGGGAGAGAGAATGGTTAGGGCTGTGGTTCTCAATCTTCCTAATGCTAGGACCCTTTAGTACAAGTCCCCATGTTATAATCACCCACAACTCTAAAATTATGTTTGCTGCTACTTCATGACTGTAATTTTGCCACTGTTAGGAATTGTAATGTAAATATCTGTGTTTTCTGATGGTTTTAGGTGACCCCTGAGAAAACAGAGAGTAGTGATACACAGGTTGAGAAGCACTGGGCTACAGGGACTGTAATGTACCAGTAGTGTCTAGTGAAGATCGGGTAACTATGACAACTTTGAGCTGAAATCACATGGGTTGGCTCAAAACTGTACATTTCCATTACTACTTCAGCTGGTTAGCTCAGAAACTATGTTAAAGGTCTCAGGGAGATAGTACTTGGAGCTGTCAGAACGCCATAGCCTAATGTTTTCTTCAAATAGGCTTTGGTTTGAGCAGAACACATTCTTCAGGTGAAATCTTTTCGTGTACCGGGCTCTCACAAAATTCTTATCCATGTTTCCTTGGAGACATTCTTGCTCTAATGCGTGCAGCAGGGGTCTCTGCATCTTCCCCAAGCTGCTGTCTGGGTGTGGCTTTAGATCTTGTGTTTTTCTCACAGTCTTCTTGAAAAGTGTTGCCCTGTTGCACTGAGAGAGGGTGTCGGCCTAGTTTGTCTTTTTTGTTGCGGACCAAAAGCACCTTGGGGAGGAAAGAATTTAGGAATCTTACAGCTTGCAGTCCGCCCTGGAGAGAGGTCAGGGCAAGAGCCTGAGCAGAAACTGAAGCAGAGACCACAGAGGAACAACACTTCTCTGTTGGCTGGCTCCTCTGGCCTTTGTCACATTCCTTTCTTATGCAACCCAGGGCCACCTTCCTGAGGGGGTCTCCGCCCACAGTGGGCTGGGCCTTCCCATACCAATCTTTAGTTAAGAAAATGCCCCAACAGACATGCCCATTGGCCAATTTCTCAGTTGAAGTTTTCTCTTCTCAGGTGACTCTAGTAGACAAAAACTAAGTAGCACAGGTCTCAAACTTGGTGACGGTAGGATCAGCACAGAGTCTAGGACCACTCCTTAGAAACGGTTGTCATCTTTGAAAGAACTCCCATCAGAGAGAAGCTCTGACACTGGAGTATAGGTCCCTCATCAGCAGATTACTAGGCCTCATAAGAAAGGGACTTTCTCTTTGAGTTCTTGAATTTTCCTGATTCCTTTAGCACACTGTCAGTAATTTGAATTATTCATCCCAGTAATGAATGGTATCATCACTGAAGTGGAAACATCATCAGGGGTTGCTGAATCTATGCCAGTAGTCTGAGGTTTTCCACTTCCTTTCCTGCGGGCTCTGTGGTTATGTCATCTATTGTTCCCATGTGAAAGTGTCTCTTGTCCTCTTAACTCCAGCAGCCTCATTGACTACATACAGTCCTTGAATATAGCACCCAGGGCTCTCACACCTGTTGCTGCCTCATCCAGCCCCCTTTAATCAAATGTTCTTGCTTTCCTGAAGCCTAAACCAAATGTAATACACACTGAATGCATGTGGCAGTAGCTGTGTTCAGGATTGTACCAATTTTATTCCACTATTTAATAATTGGCAGTATTCTGATCAAAAGAGTGGCATTTCATTGTTGTTTTTATTTGGTCTTCTCTGATCCCCAATAAAGGAAGGCTAGTTTTTCTTTTGTTTTGATTTTTTTTAATTGCCCACATGTTAAAAACCCTTTACTCGCTGACCCTTGGGGAAATTTAAGGATAGTCTTTATTAAAAAAAAAAGACTCACATTGGTGAGGTTTAACACTTAAACTTTGTTAAAATTTTATCTTTAAATTATAATTCTGAATATTTTAAATCCTTATATAACTAAAATCTTTTCTCAACACATTTTAAAAAGGAATGACTTCTGCCTGTCTGGTGATACATGCATCTTGCCTGGATCATTCCATGCTTCTGTATTGTTCATTGCTACTGATGTGTTTAGTATCGTCAGTGTTTCTAGAAATATGGCTCAAATTCATGACTAAATAAATACTTTGAAGTTTATAAAAGGTTCTTTTCCCAGTCATTTTCTTAAGTTTCTTTCCTCAGCATCTACTTGGCTCCTTAGTTTATTTCTAAGTATTTTGGTATTGATACTATTGTGAACAAAATCATTATCTTAAATTATCAAAATTTTTTTATTGCTGTGTAGAAATATAATTAGCTTTGCATTAATCTGTGTGCTGAAATTTATTTACTAAACTTTTATTGAATCTTTAGGGTTTTCTACATGTGCGGTCATTTTCCTTTCCCAGTTTGACGTCCCCTTTCTTGCCTGATTGCTCCAGCTAGAGCTCCTTGTCACTAGGCGTTGGACAGAAGTGGTCAGATATGGCACCTCGTCATGCTGCATTGGTCTTCGCTGCTGGAGTCTTGGCCAGTCTTGTTGTGTTCGGTATTTCCTCCCATTTCTGGTTTTCCTCAGGAACGTACACTAATTTTATTCAATTGCTTTTTCCTCTATCATTTGAAAAAACACAGTCTTATGTTCCCCCTTTTAGTCTATTAATATAACATGTCTCATAGATTTTGGTATGGTGAGCAATTTATGTATACTGAGAATGACTCTCACTTGGTGTTTAATATTTCTGTTATGCTGTTGAATTCCATTGGCTAAAATTGAATATTTTTATGTGTTTGAATCTTTTGCCTGTATGTATTTATGTGCACCATGTGTGTACAAGGTACCTGAGGAGGCCAGAGAGGGGTGTCAGATCCCATAGAACTGTACTGCTGATGGTTGTGAGCCACTCTGTGAGTTCTTGGACCTTAACCCAGGTCATCTGTAAGAATAAGCAGTGCTCTTAATCAACAAGCCATTTCTCTAGCCCAGCATTAGTTTTTTAATATATTTTACTGATTTTTATTGAGCTGTACATTTTTCTCTGTTCCTCTCCCTAACTTTCCCCTCCCCTTCAACACTCTCCCAAGATTCCCATGCTCCCAATTTACTCAGGAGAGCCTTTCTTTTTCTACTTTCTACTTCCCATGTAGATTAGATGTATGTATGTCTCTCTTAGAGTTTCCATTGTGGTCTAGGTTCTCTGGGATTGTGATTTGTAGGCTGTTTTTCTTTCTTTTTCTTTCTTTCTTTCTTTCTTTCTTTCTTTCTTTCTTTGTTTCTATCTTTCTTTCTTTCTGTCTGTCTGTCTTTTGGTTTTTAGAGACAGGGTTTCCCTGCATAACAGTACTAGCTGTCCAGGAACTAACTCTTGTAGACCAGGCTGGCCTCAAACTCGCAAGGATTCACCTGGCTCTGCTTTCTGAGTGTTGGGACTAAAGGCCTGCGCCACCACCACCTAGCCAGTAGACTGGTTTTTTTGCTTTATGTTTAAAAACCACTCATGAGTGAGGACATATGGTAATTGTCTTTCTGGGTCTGGGTTACTTCACTCAAAATGATGTTTTCTGGCTCCATCCATTTGCCTGCAAATTTCAAGATGTCATTATTTTTTCTGCTGTGTAGTACTCCATTGTGTAAATGTACCACATTTTCCTTATCCATTCTTTGGTCAAGGGGCATTTAGGTTGTTTCCAGGTTCTGGCTATGACAAACTATGTTGCTATGAACATAGTTGAGTACATGTCCTTGTGGCATAATTAAGCATCCTTTGGATATATACCCAAAAGTGGTATAACTGGGTCTTGAGGAAGGTTTCCTAATTTTCTGAGAAATCACCACACTGATATCCAAAGGGCCCAGCATTAATTTTTCAATGCTTGGTAGAATTCAGCAGTGGAGTCATCTAATTCTGGATTTTCCTTGGTGCAGATGTATTATTACTGATAAAACCTTTCATTGTTTTTTATTTAAAGATTTGTTTGTTTATTTATTTATTATTTTTGGTTTTTTGAGACAGGGCTTCTCTGTGTAACAGCCCTGGCTGTCCTGAAACTTACTTTGTAGATCAAGCTGGTCTTGCTTGCCTCTGCCTTCCAAGTGCTTGGATTAGAGGCGTGTACTACCACCACCACCCTTAATAATTTGTTTTTATTTTTAATTATTTGTGTACATGTATCTCTTTGGGAGTATGGGTGTGTGAATGCAGTTGTGTGTGGAGACCAGAAGAGGCCATTGGTTCCCTGGAACTGGAATGCAGGCAGTTGTAAGCCACCCCACGATTTGGGTGCTGGAAACTGAATTAGGTAGGTCTCTGAAACAATAGTACATGCTCTTGACTCCTAAATATCTCTCCATTCTTACTAATTGAACCTTCTTTCTAGTTCTAAGAGTGTTCTATTTTTTTCCTTATTTTTATTTTGGCTCCCACAATCCTTCCTCCCTCTCTTCTACAGGATTCCCTGAGCTCTGCTTACTGTTTCGCTGTGGGGTTTTGCATCTGTTTCCATCAATTGCTGGAGGAAGTCTCTCTGATGACAACTGGGCTATGTCGTGAGCCGCCATTTTGTGGTGACGTTTCTGCATTCCTAGCCATGGTAGGCGGGTTCATACTTTTCGGGGTAGGGATGTGAGGATTAGAAATGGTAGATAGGAAGAACAGAGATAAGAAAGAAACACAGAGATGTAGGATAGTGTCGAGAGGGCCACTCAGCGAATCCTGAATGCTAGATTTCTGACTTCTGAGTTCGCCTGTGTTTATTTTCCATACCCTTTTATATCCCTCCCCCCCCCCCCCCCCCCGATACAAAAGGGGGAAGAAGGCAAACGGCTGCTTTAACATAACATAGAGGACAACCAGAACAGTTACATGTTTCAATGCTTGAGACATCAAGCCATTAATTCCTGAATAAAGCGTTTTGATGTTTGGGCAGTGAACACACTCTAGAACAAGTAACCTGTAAGCAGCCACTCCCTAAGTCAAACCTCCTATTTCCAAAGAAAGAGCAGAAGTATGCTTGAGTTTTCCGACTTTTGGTTAGAGTGGAGTGGACTTACCTCTGTGAGCCAAGTAACTACACCCTAGGTCAGGACATCTTGTTTTGTCAACAACTTTGGAAAAGCCAAAAATAAGCTCAGACTCTCTGAACTTCAGACAAGTTAGAAAAGGCTCACATTTTTGGGTTACCACAGGGATACATCAATCTATGGGTATAGCAAAATATCTTAGAAATCATTTCATTGACTTTGACCTGCCTTCCTTCCTTCCTTCCTTCTTTCCTTCCTTCCTTCCTTCCTTCCTTCCTTCCTTCCTTCCTTCCTTCCTTCCTTCCTTCCTCCTTCTCTTCTCCTTTTTCTGTTATTCGCGTTTGGTTCTACCCTAAGTCTCTGAGCCATCCAACTTTCGGTGTCTGGCATGGGCTCCCTGTCTGGGCTTGAGCCTCAAGTTGGACCAGTCATTGATTGGTCACACCCATAAGCTCTGAGCCACCATTGTACTTACTAGCACATCTTGAAGGCAGGACAGGTGTGTATTGAAGGTTTTGTGACAGAGTTGGTGTCCCAGTCCCACCACTGGAAGCCTTGCCTGGCTACAGAGGATGGCCCGGTCAGACTCTGTATCCCCCATTGCTAGGAGTCCTCACTGAGGTCACGCTCATAGATTACAGAAATTTTCCACTGCAATAGGTTTCCAGTCACCGCCCCCCAAATGCTTGCCCTAAGTCTGCCCTCAAAATCTGTTCTATTTCCCTTTCCCAGGGAAATCCATGTGCCTGCTCTAGAGTCCTCCTTGTTACTTAGCCTCTTTGAATCTGTGGATCGGACTGTGATTATCCTTTACTTGTCAGCTAATATTCACTTACCAGTGAGTACATTATCACGTTTGTCTTTCTGGATCTGGGTTGCCTGAGGAAGACAACCCAGATCACTCTGATTTTTAATGCAAGCATTTATAGGTCTAAACTATCATGTAGGACTGGATTTAGAGCCTGGAGAAGTGGCTTAGCAGGTTCATTTTCTACCATATATACAGTATCTTACAACCATCTTTTATTCCAGTTCCAGGGAATCTAACTTTCTCATCTGGTCTCTGTGGGTACCAGACACACACTAATACACACAAAATACAAAAATAAATAAATCTTTAAGACATTGCTTTTAGAACTGCATTTATCCCACAAGTACTGATATGTAATATTTTCATTTTGAAATTTCTCCCTGATTTCCTTGATGATTCATCATCACTTTACAGATTGTTGTTTGAACTGCATGTTTTTGTATTTTCTCTATAGTTTTTCCTGTCACCAATTTCTAGGTTTCTTATATTGTAATTAGATACAATAAAAAGAATTCTACATTTTTATATTTGCTAAGACTTGCTTTGTATCCTAAAACATAGTCTATTCCTCACACTGCTGAGATGATATTTTGCAGTATTGGGGCGAAATTTTCTGCAGATGTGTTAAGATTGTTTGATTTATAAGGTCATTTGCCTTTGATGTTTCTTTGTATTTTCAAATTAGCTGGATGTGATTTGATCTACAGTAAAATTCAAGTTTTCTTTTTTATTGGTGGGAGAGTTACAGATACACTTACATTCTAATCTCAAGATTGTATGATTCATTGGTTCAAAATTAAGCTATTTTTTAAAATATCATAGGAAAAAACAAAGAACTATAAATATCTAGGTCTTATTCATTATTATTTTCAAACAGAATTTTAATTTTGTTGTGTGACAGATTTTTCCTGGGGAGACATAACACATACCTGTCTAATCACCCCAGATAGAGAGCCCATGACAGACCAAAGTATGGATTATCATCAAAGTCCTACTTGGTAAACCAATGAGTTTTACTGAGGTTAGTTACAGGAATATGGATAAGGGGTTACTTACAGGAGCTCAGATGATTCAGAGACAGTGGTATCCACAAGGCCCACTCTAGCATGGTGACAGCTCCCAAAGCTGGGAACCCGGAGCACACTGCACATCCTGCAGGCAATTCCACAGGTTGGAGAGTGCCTTTCCAGATGTCACAATGGGTTAAATCTTTCCAGGCAACTGGGCTGGTTTCTGCTTCTCTCAGGCAACTGGGCTTGCTGAAGAGTCTTCTGTGCAGCTGGGTCCTCTTAGGGTCTTCTTTCCAGTTTGTCTTGTCTGAGAGGGACTCTCAGAAATTTTCATTGCTTACTCTGGGATGGAGGGAACCAGTGGATTTGTTCAGTTTCAGGGACTTCCTGAAACTATTTTGAGTTGCTTACATTCTGCCTTAAGGAGCTTCCTACAGAATGAAATGATCCAAACTTGGAGGAAACTGCTATACAACTCCTGTATAATTAAACTTCAGTAATGTTGAAAATTCACAAGAAAAGAGGGGAATCAAAGAAAAATGAAAAAACAGGTCTATGGAAAGAGCGGAAAAACAAAATAAGATGAGGTGAGATTTATGAGGTTCTTTTTTATTTTTCTAGACAGGGTTTCTCTGTGTAGCCCTTGTTGTCCTGGAACTCACTCTGTAGACCAGGTTGGTCCCAAACTCTCAGAGGTCTGCCTGCCTCTGCCTCCCAAGTGCTGAGATTAAAGGCATGTGCCACCCCAGTCCATCTCTAATCTGTGAGGTCTTATGTGCATAAGCAATTGAGCACCAATTGGGCTCTGGTAAATTGGAAAGTTTAGGGAGTTCTGGTGGAATCACTACTTGTTTCTATGAAAATCAGGGTCCCTTCTTGGGGTTCTTAGTGTCATTAATAAAAAAAAAGTTTAAGGGTGAACTCAATAGGGACAATTTCATTAGAGTTTAAAAGAAAAATCTCAAGGCAAAAAAGCTGAAAATCTCAACAGATACTTGGAGGAAGACAACAGAGCAGAGAGAGAAGAGGCATGCTGCTAAACTGTTATGGACATTGGTCATAGCAGACACACAGCTACGTGTTTTCCAAGGCAATGTTATTGGATATATCAACCACAGCCCAGGGCAGGCCTTGTGCCCAGGAGTAGTTGACCAACACAAAATGACTACATGTTTTGTTGTGTGTGTGTTTGCACGTGCATGCACACACACAGAAGTATACCCTTTTTGCTTTGTTCTGCTTTGGTATTTTTTGTCTTAGTGATTTTATTTCTTTCTTTCAGTTTGACTGTTTTGATGTTCGTTTTCTGTTATTTTTCCTGTTGCTCTTTCTTGGGGTAGGCTGGGGGCAGAGGTACAGAAGGAGAGGTAAAGAAAGAGGGAAAAGAGAATGAGAATGGAGTTGGGTTGGTAGGGAGGTCTCCGATGACATCTCCAAATGATAGTCTTGATTTATTATTACCAGCAGAGATTTGGGAGGGAGCAGATCAAAACAGAGTGTGGAAGTAAAATTGTCTGGGCCATAAGTGTCACTCGATTAGGTACTGGTGTCATCGCTTTGCCTCTTTGACTTTTGTCCCCACATCCACTGCTCTTGTATGAGTACTAACATCCATCTTCCAGCTAGAATATGATGTAGGGAGTCATTTCCTCATCCGAATGCTCCTAATGAAGGTCTTCTATCATCATAATGAAAATTGTCTCCAAGTCCTTCTCCCTCTCCATCTCCACAGTCTCCAGTTCTGGTTGTTACCTGCTGCTAGTGCTACTTCCCATGCTTTTCCATGTGTTCCAGACTTCACCTCCTTGTTCAGCCTGAGCTCTTTTATCCTCAGACTTCCAGATAAATGTTTAGAAGGCACTACAAATATCAAAAGGGATATTCCAGTATTTAATTTGCATAAAACTGAAATGACAGCATTTCATTTTAGAAGTGTTTTTAAATTTCATAATAAAGTAATGGGTGAAACCAAAATTCAGCGCGTTTACAACTAAATTGCTTGTATTAAACATGAAATACAATTATTATCAGATCAATATTAAGCATGCATTACTATTTACACAATTACTATAAAATTGAAAATACAAAATAGTATTTCAACATAATGAGCTTATGAAAAATTAAGTAATGTTCAATAGTGGTGATAAGTCAAAAATGGAATAAACTTGGTATTTTAAATAGGTGAATTTTTTGATAAGTTATATTTTAATGAAGTTATTTTTAATGAAGAAGATCTGAATGTAGAAATATATATCATATTCAAGACTGAGACAAGATAATATAACAACAATATTAATTATCTCACAAATTATTTGTACATTTAATGAAATTTCCATTAAAATTCTTTATAAATAATGGAAGGATGAAAAGCAATAAATCAACCAAAACTCAGGACATTCAATAGAGGATATTTATAAGCAATTTACCAAATTGTAGGCCCAGATGGTTATGTTATGAAAAAATACTCAGCTTCACTCTACTCACAAATACACATAATTCAAGCTACATGGAGGGATGATGCGGCAGGATGGCAGACTAGGAAGTCCCTGCTTATATTCCCTCCAGGGCAACAGTCAGTTCACAGATATTCATGGCCTTTTCGAGAGTTTTGGAATTGAGGTAGGTATTTGTGATAACTTTGTGGTACTATGGCATAGCAGAGGTCTTTTGCGAGGGGAGACCTAGCCCAGATGACAGGCTCATTAACTGTGGACTTAGCCCTCCCCATTGGGTCTGAGTTCTTTTATGAGAACTATCTACCAAGACACCTGGTAGAAGCTATGCTTATTTATGCCTTAGGTGACAGGCACATAAATCTCAGTCCTAGCTATAGGCCTTGAAATCACCTTGAATATTGACTCCAGTTCCTGTGATCTGAGATCTCTGAGTGTTGCTGCCCACACAAGAGCACAGGTGTTTCTCTGCAGATCCTAAAATGGCCTTGTGTACTGGGTTCAAACCTATGACCAGAGAAACATATATGAGAGAGAGGCTTGGGAATCCACAAGGAAAATAAAAAGATGCCCAAAATGGGGAGGAGCAAAGGGGCAGTATAGCTCCCTGGCAGAGTGGAGGGAGACAACTGCTTCGGGCAGTTAAGCCTGGTTGGCCAGCCCTCAAGGTACACTTGCTCACAGCTGACCACACTCAAACTCAGTCGGGGTCTTTGATAAGACAGTGACTCCTCTTCTGGATGGGTCATCAATAGAGAGAAAAATCATTTTTTTGTGTGTTATTTAACTCGGAGGCAACAGCCAGGTGTCATCTTGAGCTTAAATATCTCTACATATTATGTTATCAGTATAGATAATATTATAAATATTATTATAGAATAAAACATTTGGTCAAATGTGGATATTAAAATGATGAGTAATACTAAAATAACCTCTGGATCTGATGTCTAAAACAATCTGTACCAACTACCTAAAACACTGATGAAGAAGAACTAATTCTAACATACTCTACTAGGTCAGCATTATTCTGATATAAAAGCTGTAAAAGGTACTGTCAGAAAAGAAAACCAATATGAGCCCTCTCTTCCCACCCTGTGTTGGGCAAAAACAAAAATCAGAGATGCCTAAACAGGAGACAAAAACTTTGCATTGGGTGACTGTGGGTACATTCATATTTCCATTCCTTGATACATAGACATATGAAGTCTAGTTTTGGTAGAAACAGCATCGTATATCAACTTCATATGTCTAAGTAGTAGACTGTTCCTACATTGTGAAGGGGACCCTTGTAGTAACAAATCCACAAGCATAGAAACATTGTCACATGTGTTTATTTTTACAAAATGAGTCATTGATCAGATATATTATTGTATGAATTCCATAATGGTATATAAGAATCATTTAAGTATATAAATAAGAATTCTGACATAAATATTGAATTCTAGAAAGACAGCTGATTTGGGGGAAATATGTTATTTTGTTTTTAATCTATGAGTATGCATGTGATGTGTGCCTCTCTGTGTTTATGTTGATATGACTATAGGGGCCTGCACAGGCCAGAGACATCAGATCCTCTGAACCTGGAATTACAGTTGGTTGTGAGCTGCTTGATGTGGGTGCTGAGAACTGAACTCAGGTCTTCTGGAAAAGCCCAAAGTGCTTTAAACTACTGAGCCATCTCTCTAACCCCAGGAAGACAAATTTCTTGAGTTATTTACAGCTTTAAAGACTGAGGGTTCTATTGTCTATAATATCCCCTAGTGTGCTCAGTAAAGATCAGCTAAGAGAGATTGCTGATAATACGATTGAATTTGAAATACAAAAGTATTGCATTGTTTTCAGGGCTCCGAGCATTTGGTTCCTTGTGCACGGCATATCTCACATCATTTTCCTCAGAGCAGATGAATAGACTTAGCAGTTGTGAGAAACCAGGCTTATTTGTATTTGAGGCTCATTTCACACTGTCAAATGGGCCTTGCTGTTGCTACTGTCTGTGAATAAAGAAACAAAATTCCCCAAGCCTCAGTCCCTTGAAAAACTTTACTAAACAGGCCAGCATAGAAATTTGGAAGTCATGTCCTGATGTCTGAGACAGAGAGAGAGAGATGGTCAAAAGTACAGAATTAATAGGCTTTATCAATTAAATGCTTGCTCCTCTAACATGGAAGGTGTCTGATTATTTTGGTCATTGATGTTGAATACTAAGAAAATGCTTCCCACATGTTGTGGGAAGTTCTTCCCCAAGTCCTTTCTCTAGTGGCTTATAAAGGTAAAGGAGTTGAACTACAGTAGACTGACTGATATTTTCAGATCTAACATGTTTCAAAGTTCTATTCCAATCCCCATCATATGTTATTCCAAACACCCTTAATGCAAACTGGTGTCTATGACTAGTCTGCCATAAAAAGTATTAAATATGCAAGAGCCAGGGTGACTGAACATTTCCACTATGTGTCATCCAGGCTGGCCTTGACCTCAAAGAGATCTGCCTGCCTCTGCCTCCCGATTGCTGGGATTACAGGAGTGCACGACTACTTGACTCCTTTTTTATGTTCTATTTACTATCATATTTCATCCTTTCACCAAGATCCCTATAAAATAGGAATTATATACATTAATAAATGTACAAATAATACAATTTGGGTTATATACAAGTTTATTTGAGAAAATATCAAAATGTATCTTTCCTGAATGTGTACTCAATCATGATGATGATGGTGTAATATTTGGTGGTCTGTGATGTCCATATATATATGTACACACACACACACACACACACACACACACACACACACACACACACACACACACACATATATATATATATATATATATATATATTATATTTGGTGGTCTGTGATGTCCATATATATATTTGTGGGAAGCAGAGATATCTCTGAGAGGTTGTGTAAGAGGTGAATGAAATCCTGAGCAAATTTGTATCATTGCCATGAACACAGCCATATCAAGGACCCAAAGCCTTAGACCCATGGAGATGATAAAGCCCTCCCTGGGTCATGCTGAGAGAAATGGCAGTCTTTCTCTTTAGAGTAGGAATATTGACAGTGTGCGCAGAAAGCATCAACGGCAGCGTGCTTCTCCAAGATGTTTGCAACCTGAGGCTGTTCCTCTACAAAGACCTCCATCCAGAGAAGCTAACCCCTCCTCCTTCTGCTACACACAATAAATACCTTGTGCTTCTCAGTCATGTAATAGTGCCCTCCGTCAGAGCGACCCAATCTCAGATTTTCTGTGTGTATTTGAATTTATGAGTTATATGTTGTATCTTCTTCCCCAAGTTGCCCCAGTCAGTCCTCAAATCATGCTTACTGGATACAAATAGTAATGAATAATTGCCCAAAAATAAAACTGCCCTTATATGGTACAGCTTTTCTTGGCTTTCTTGACACCAGGGATGATGCATCTGTAATTGCAGGATTACACTGGATCTCACCATGGACATTTCAGCCAGCTGCTACTGACTTACAGGGAGTGGGAAGGCATGGTTACTATTACTAAGTTCTGCCATGATTTGCTGAGATGCCAAAGGTCATTAAGGTGTCTTGAGGCCATATGCCCTGCTCAATATGCCTGTGAATTTATGGGCCTGATACATCTTGAGCCAATGAGTGTTCCTTTGTTTAACCCAAACCATACTGTCTCTCATCAGATGCTTCACCAGGGATTTAACCCTTTGTGGGGGTTGGGTAAATTCAGGGAGGTACAACCACTCTTATAAATACTCAAAGTATAAAAGACTGGAATTAGTGTATCCCATGGCTGACTGTTTTAGCGAACAGCCCTGGTCAATGTTACAAGGCACACTCCCCATGGAAATTTCCCTCCCAGATTGGCCTGGTGACAATTACTGCTTGAAGAAGTTCTACCATTTTGACATTGCAGACCATACTTCTCCAGCACGTTTTTACTTTCATTTTTAATGGTTCTCAATATTAATGTCTTTCCTTTTGGAAAATTTTGTATGGACTTCGGTAAAAGATAAAAATATGTACAATGATAGCCTCTCTAAGCAAAATAATTCTTTGGGAAAAAGTCCCCGCCACCACGGAACTGGAAATTCCATTGTGCCCTCCTAATTACACCAAACCCAGGAAAGTTAGATAGAGATTTATTAGACCCACCAAGGATGATTCCTAAGGATGAAATGCCTACAATTCATATCCAGAGCCTGAGGCCATTAAAAACAAGTGTTCAGTTAATGCATGTAGAGAAATCAGAATGGTACAGTGTGGTGATATTTTGTTCGTAATCTAACAAATAAAGCTTGCCTGGAGATCAGAGTGCAGAGCTAAACCACTAGTTAGCCATAGAGACCAGGCAGTGGTGGCACACACCTTTAATCCCAGCACTCGGGAGACAGAGGCAGGCAGATCTCTGTGAGTTCGGGTCCACTTTAGGCCTTGAGATTGAAGCGTCTAAAAGAAACAGCTCACACAAAGGTGATTCCAGCATTTGGGATCCCATGCCTTTAATCCTGGCACTAGGGAGGTGAAGACAGGAGTGATATGGCTGGGCAGAGAAAGGAATATAAGGTAGGAGACAAGCGCACAGATACAGTCTGAGGTTTTGTAGAGACAGCATTCAGTCAGAGGATTCGAAGAGACAGGATCACCCCTTTGATCTGAGCATTGGTAGAGGCAAGAACTCTCTAGTGATTGGCTGCTCTGCTTCTCTGATCTTTCAGCATTAACCCCTATATCTGACTTTGGGTTTTAATTATTAAGACCAATTAGAATTCATGTTACAGTACAGTAAAATGGAAAGAGAGTAAGATGTCAGGACCTTGCCTTTTGAGAGTGTGTAATAAGGGGAACAAGCCCATAAAGTAAGACTAAGAAACTGTAGTATTGTGTCTGCTCTCCAGAAATCCTCAGGCATTTGGATAAGGATTTCCATTCCCTTGGGATCTTGAGGAAAGTTCCTGCTTGAGAAGAGAAAGCAGTCTTTCTTATCTCTAGCAATAGGAACTTGTGGCTCTTCCAGTAAAGTGTGACCGCTGCCTGTTGTCAAGGTCAATACTAGAGTCCTCAACAGCTGGTCTCATGCTCAGCTCGCTCACTTACTTGCCCCTTGTCTCCCCTTTAATCCTATGTGCAACTATAGAATATAAAAAGTATAGTCGTTTTTTAAATTAAAGGCTGCTGGCATCCATCCAGATTTACCCTTGGATCGTGTCTGTCTCTTTCTCCTCCCCCTCACTGACTCCACACATCCTCTTTGGGACCTGAAATCACACACACACACATGCACACGCGCGCACACACACACATCCCAAAGCAGGTCTCCAGTCCCAGATCATTTGGCTATTAGAAAAATTGGTCGGGATGGATTGAAGGAAAAACTTAAGTGCTACCACTGCTTTGGTGGAGATGTAATTACAAGCTGGACACATAGTACAGTCCAGTTATCCTTAGAACACCCCAACCTTCATCAGAGAAAAGAAACTAAGTAAATGTAGGCTGCTACCAGATTTAAGAGGTACAAATAAAGTCACACAGGCAATGGAGCCCTTGCAGCCAGGACTGGTGTCGCCTACTGCTAGTCCATCTTGTTTTCATGTAAATTATAGTTGTCTTAAAGAGTAGCTTTCCACCATTCCACCACAGCCTGGGATTGTAAAAATGTTCCTTTTACCTTTTACCTCTTGCCTAGCACTTGCAATGGAATGTTCTCTCTTAGGGTCTGAAAAGCAGCCCTACTATGCATCAGGAATTTGTTGCCAAAGCTATCAAGCCCATATGCAGCGAAATCCCTAAGGTTTATAGTATCTGTTATATGGATGATATTCTAGTCAGTCACCCTGACTGAAAGCCATCCATTTTTGTCTACCTCCAGTGTTCTTTAGTTGCTTTGGCAGGTAGATGTTCTTCACGGCTCCTCATTTGGGAGAGTCAAATCTGTGAATGTTTCTGTTGATACTTAGTCTCCTTTTGTTTATGCCTCTGTTCACACAGAGGAGGCTGCAAAACATGCGGCCACTCACTGCCCTGCTGCATTTGCCTTCAGTGCCTCAAGCTAGGCAATGCTCCTGATTATACCCCTTCTGTAACATGTGGGGCTGGCTTGTTGGGGTATCTGTCCTGCCCAGTGCCCCACAGCAGGCAGGCCCCAAAGAAAATCACGCACAAGACTCCATAAGATTATAAACTGATTGGCCCATTAGGTCAGGCTACTTATTAGCTATTATAACTTATGTTACCCCATTATCCTTATCTATGTTAGCACATGGCTCCATACCTTTCTCAGCAGGGCAAGTTACATGCTGCCTCTTCGATGGTCTGCACAGGAGTGGCAGAGGAACTTCTCTGCTTCCCAGAATTCTCCTGTTCTCATTGCATCACCTCTACTTCCTGTCTGGTTTTCCTGCCTATACTGCCTGCCTGGCCAATCAGCGTTTTATTAAAATATGATTGACAGAATACTGACAATTCTCCCGCATCATTTCCCTCTTTTTTTTTTTTTTAAACAAAGGAAAACACCCATAGTCCATTTGTTGGGAATGTGGGCGTAGTATTTCAGGCTACTTCCTGCTGGTTGGGGGCGCTGATGATCTTATGGGGACCTAAAGAAAATTTAGAATTATCATCAAGTCCTGACTGGAGTATCCTGTGAGTCTTGATCATCTCAGGCAGCAGTCTTGAATCTGTTCTGGATGAAGAACTCAGACATCTGGGCCATCTATTCCTGTCAGAGATTTTTCAGGTGGCCTCCCTTGGTCAAAGGTGATTTTTCTTAACTCTGAATAAATCCATAGCCTCTCATTTTCTGTGGAAACAAAAGCAGAATCTCTTCTCCAAAGTAACATACCTTTTGACTTCAGTTTTGAAGCCAAGGTATTTTCAAAATGTCTATCTTGGGTTAGTTCAGCAGCATTTATAAACAAAAGTCTTTTAGCAGTTGTTGCTCCTTCCTCAGCAATCAAACAATTTAAAGAGAGCATAATAGCATACAGTATGAAGATTCTCTGTGCATTTTCCATCTTTATGTGGCTTTATTTTAACCTCTATTTCTTTTATTTTTACTTTTACTTTTTGAGACAGGATCTTTGTATATCTTTGTCCTGGAATAACACTGTAGACCAGGCTGTCTTTGAACTCACAGAGATCCTCCTGTCTCTGCCTCCCCAGTGCTGGGATTAAAGGTGTATGCTACCACACCTTGAACTCACAGAGATCTGTCTCTGCCTCCCAGGCATTGGGATTAAAGGCGTGTACTACCACACCTTGAGGTCACAGAGGTCAATATGCCTCGACCCCTTGAAGTCACAGAGGTCAATATGCCTCTGCCTCCCAGCATTGGGATTAAAGGTGTGTACCACCACACCCAACTACTCTCTTTCTTTCCTTTTAACTTTAAGAACTTTAACTTTTAGCCTGCATATACACACTGTAAACCATTTAGAGGTTTTCTTCCTCTTTGAATCTCTCTTTACTGTATATTTTTCTTTTTCTGACCATATAAGTCTTTGATTTACTAAGCAATATGGAGAGCCGTGGCTTTGACGGCTAGATCCAGCTCATTCTTTAGCTTTTCAGCTTCAAGGCTGAGGTACCAGCCAGAGCTGTGTTCACTGCCACAACTCTATGGCGTTTCAAGGTCCTTGCCAGCAAGCAAGCTGCAGCATTCTGCTCACAGACCACACTCAGTCGGACTGCCTGCCTGAAAGAGTCAAAGTTTGTCCTGGCAGGACAGCCCAGAAAACCGGCATTTTAAAACAGCACAGCTTTTTTCCTGCTACGACTGAAAACCGAAAAGCATGCATTCAGCTTTTCACCAACAGCATTTAAGTGTTTCGTGGCAGGACCTCTTAATGAGCTGCAAGGTTTTGCAGCTAAGGCTGAGTCAAGAAGCCTCTCTTAGATGAGAGCATTTGCTTGCCTCTAGCAAGCAGAGCAGAACCGGAAAATTGCTGCTACCAAGAAAACATACTTTATTCTTTCCCAAACTTTCTCAGGCTTTCTGTGGGATTCATTTATCCACGTTTGGGCGCCATATGTAACATGTGGGGCTGGCTTGTTGGGGTATCTGTCCTGCCCAGTGCCCCACAGCAGGCAGGCCCCAAAGAAAATCACGCACAAGACTCCATAAGATTATAAACTGATTGGCCCATTAGGTCAGGCTACTTATTAGCTATTATAACTTATGTTACCCCATTATCCTTATCTATGTTAGCACATGGCTCCATACCTTTCTCAGCAGGGCAAGTTACATGCTGCCTCTTCGATGGTCTGCACAGGAGTGGCAGAGGAACTTCTCTGCTTCCCAGAATTCTCCTGTTCTCATTGCATCACCTCTACTTCCTGTCTGGTTTTCCTGCCTATACTGCCTGCCTGGCCAATCAGCGTTTTATTAAAATATGATTGACAGAATACTGACAATTCTCCCGCATCACCCTTCCACCTTTGAAAACCTTTGTGCCCAACAGAAAATGGCTCCCAATATGTGCGATCCTTGCAACCCACATGGACAGGCTAGTGTAGAAAGATCCTCTTATGGCTCAAACAACCATTAGAAAAAAATAAAAGGGGGGAGGGTAGAATTCTCTACCGTACCAATTTTCTAAACTAAGTTTTATGTACACTAAAATTTTAAATCATACAGAAGATGATCTGGCAGCCAAGGAGTGCCACTGGTCCCCAATAAACGGGAATAAAACCTATGTGCAATGGCAAGATGCTTTTGTGAGGAAATGGTTTGGCCTGTCCCCTGAGCTAATGCAGGAATAGGCCTCAGCTGGTGACACAAGTTTGAGAGTACTCCTCTGACCACCTGACCTCCATTCAGCTCATCAGGGTAGGCTGCAGCCTTGCAATGTGGACAAGATTTAATACCTCACAAGGATCATTATCAACACATATGTATGACAACAGCTCCTTCTAATGAGAGCAGATATATTTGGGAATTGGCTGGGTGTTTGAATTCACAATAATGATAGCATGGATGTGGCCCCATTATGTCACCACATCCTAACAATATGATCAAACTGTTCCTTTTGCTATTATTGTAAAAATGATCCTTAATGATCTTCAAGGCTTCGTTCCCTTTAACTTGTTAAAGCATTCCTTTTGTTTTTGCTGTGCACAACAGCTGTTCTGGCCTTTCTTAGCATCCTTGCAGTGTGGTGTTGAGCATATAGTGAACTGCCCTGGACTAATCATGAAGATTGATCCTAAATATCTAAGAAGTAAGAACCAGAGAGGTGTGTTTTTTAACAGGAACACTAGCATGTCAAGGGCCTAGTGCCTCACTTGGACCCACGGAAATAACAAAGCCCTCCCCAGGTTACCATCAGGGAAATGGCAAAGCCTTCTGGTGTCCATGTCCAAGTACCAGTGTTAACTGTGTGCAGAAAGCATCAAAGGGCAGTTTCCTCCTCCCAGTTGTTTATAGCCTGGGCCTGCTCTCCTACGGAGACCTCCCACTGAGAGTCACAACCCTCCTCATTCTGCTGTGCATAATGACTTACCAGCTTGTTTGGTAGGGGCTGTTTACCAGAGCCAGCAGAGTCCAGCTGATTCCAACTTTCTCTCTCTCTCTCTCTCTCTCTCTCTCTCTCTGTGTGTGTGTGTGTGTGTGTGTGTGTGTGTGTGTGTGTGTTGTTTCTTCTTCATTGTCTGCCATTTCTTCCTTCCCTCATAGCCCCAGGCAGGTTTCTAGGACCCAGTTGTACAGGATCCAGCATATATTCATGTGTTTATTTCTTGCAGCCACTCTCTGAAATACGCATCATTATTGCATATTCATATGTGTGTGTGTGTGTGTGTGTGTGTGCACATAGATAGTTTTCACTGAGAGATAGTACTCAGAAAAAAAAAAATGGTCTTGTTCACTGTCATGACCACGTCCCACGGGCAGGAAAGAACACTTGTTAGGGTCATGAGAAGAAAGAACACATGCTTGGAACAAAGGAAATAAAACAGAGGCATGAAATAAATGTCTCTTCTATGACTCTTTTAGAAAAACAGTGATTTCTTGCTCTTGAAATATAGAGCAAATGGGAGCCCTAGGAAGATAGGGTTGAGGTCTTGGTGCCCCTCATCCTTTATGAAAGAATCAAGTGTCTAGGGGTAAAAAGAAGTGTCAGATTTCAAAACTATCGGAAGGGAGTTCAGGAAAACTCAGATCAAACACTGTCTTGAAAGCCTTGCAACCTGAGTTGAATACCCTTTTTTTTTTCTTTTTCTTTCTTTCTTTTTTTTGTTTTTTTTCATTTTGTTTTGGTGACAAGGTTTATTTGGTTACTGTTCTGGAACTTGCTCTTGTAGACCAGGCTGTCCTCGAACTTGAACTCACAGAGATCAGCCTGCCTCTGCCTCCCTAGTGCTGGAATTAAAGGTGTGCGCCACCACCGTGTGGCTGAGTTGAATATCCTAAAGTCACATAAAAGTAGGAGAGAACCAATTACACCACGGAATACACACAAACACACACACACCAATAACACCACAGAATACACACACACACACACACACACACACACCAATACACCACGGAATAGCATACACATTATTATTATTATTGTTAATTACTGGAGGTGAAGTCAAATGACTTACTTGCTCACAAATCTCATGTGAGTACACAGCTTTAGGCAACTGAGTAAACAGAAGGCCCTCATAGATTTGAAGCCCAGGAGAAAGCTTGAAGTCAAGGAAATAAAGGTGTGACAATAAGCACACAGAGCAATGGCTAAGTGAAACCGTGGCTTGAGTGAGGTCTCCACCAGCAAAAGTGTCAAAGAAACCTCATGCTAAAAGACAGATGGAGAGGTTATCAGCCAAGTCTGCCACACAAGACGTTTTTATGTGTGTCATTTGGAGCAAGTTTAACCTTTCTGAGTCCGTTTCTGTACGTTTAAAGTAGACACAACAGGATTGCCCCCTTTATTCAAGAGATGAAGGCTAATGCTAATGCATGATTAAAGCCCAACTTCCTTGTGAGAATTTCTGTTAAACAGTTTTTTGCTTCAGTGCTACTGCCTCTCTTCACAGTCTTGGCTCCGAGAGTTTCAGAGCCTATATTATGCTGCTGCTGTATACACTTCTTCACAGTTTTTATTTGCTAATCTTTTCTATAGTGATTATAATACCAAAAAGTACCATGAAGATCATTCCCAGAAGTTACAAGGTGCACAAGTCACAGCACACTGACAGAGTACAAAGGTATCCATGTTTATCAGCCTAACTGGACTAACTATGTGCAATAGTTTGCCTTTCCTTTAAACCCTGATTTTGAGATTAAGTTTGTGGGATTTTTAATTTTCTTTTAACTCTTTTCATTTAGTTTTTTATTTTTTTTTGAGACAGGGTTTCTCTGTGTAACAGCCCTGGCTGTACTGGAACTCACTTCGAGGCTGACCTCGAACTCACAGAGATCTGCCTGCCTCTGCCTTCTGAGTGCTGGGAGTAAAGGTGTGCCACCATCACCCAGTTGGTGATGGGGTTTTTAGCTTTCAATCGCGGCAGAATTTATTACTTCTAATTCAATGCCTAACAATTTCTATGTGAATTTCAGCAGCAAAATTTGCATATAGTACAGCTTTGCTATTGTATTGTGGCAACTTCATCACAAGAAATTAATTGTCAATGAAGATTTTGGAGAGGAATCTAAGAAGTATTGCCTGAGTTAACATTGACCACATGGTAAATGTTCACAAGTAGTATTTCACTTCCTCCTCGCATCTCAAGCATTGCAGACACTGTAGACATTTGAACAGAAGGGCAGTTTGCAAAGTTATAATGTGTAAAAATATCTAACAACGTCTATAAATTCTCATTTGAATTACATAAATTTCTACCCCATTTTTTCTTTAATTAAGAACAGTACCTCCACATTGTTCAATCTATATTCCCATCTAGTGGCCCACAGAGGCAACTGCCTGCAATTGAATTTCCTTTTGAATTTATTTTTTTCTAAAACCTGGGAAAAAAACAAGAAAGATATCATACCCTAGTTAAAACCACAGATAGCCTCACTGATTCAGAGGTGTCTATTAAAAAACCTTAGACAAGTTTTCTACTCATTTTCTATGGACTTTTTACATCAGAGAACTGAACTCAGGAATTGAACACTGTTTTAACTGAGTTTTGCTTTAGTATTATATTTGAAGTCATTCTCCATGTCATTAACCACTTTGCAAACATAATATTAAAGACTATACAATATTCCAACCTTTGTTAGATTGATTGTTCTTAAAACTTCAACACAAATATTGCATCATTGTGCCTTGTATCTCTTTGTCCATATTTTTCTTACTCCTCAGGTTTGAATTCTAGTCTAGAAATAACTATCAAAATGTGTTTGCTTAAAAAAGGAAAAGGAGAGCCCAGCTGTACTGGTGGTGCACACTGAAAAGCTCTCTTGGGGGTGGAGTCTGGACTGAGGTTACTCCCAAGGGAGGGGACTTGGGATGAAACTTCCACCCAAACACACACCTTTAATCCCAGCATTCGAGAGACAGAGGCAGTCGGATCTCTGAGTTTGAGGCCAGCCTGGTCTACAGAGTGAGTTCTAGGACAGGGCTCCAAAGTGAAGCTCTGTCTCGAAAAAACAAGAAATAAATAAAATAAAAGAATCTTGTCTCTATGTTGATGATCTCAAGAGTGAATTGGAAATAAAGGATAAAAAGGAAGGGCTATGCATGGTGGTGATTCCCATAAGAGGATCACAGTCTGTTTAATGAAAGAAGCAAAGAAAGCGTGTTGGTTCAGTAGGTAAAGGCACTGGCTGCCAAGCCTGACCACCGGAGTTCAATCTTTAGAATCCCCATGGTAGGAGAGATCTGATTCCTGCAAATTGTACTCTAACATGTGCACAGACACACACACACACACACACACACACACACACACACACACACAGCCACACAAGAGAAACAAAAATAATTACAAATTTCAAGTTAATTAATGAGTTAACTAACTCACAATGGGTAGGAGCTGCCGATTCCTGGATATGGAAAAAGAGCTGTCAAGTCAAAGAAAAGATAGTAGTAAGAGCCCCAGAGCCCCAGCTCATCTCTGGTCTGGGGTAGCCAAGTGTGTCTTTTGGATCCTGGGAGCATCCTTATTACAGAGGAAGAACATTTTCTTGACCTTAGGTGCTTTTGGAGTCACCTGAATTAAAATTCTGAACTCAGGACTTGGTGGGAATGTCTGTGTTATATCTTGAGTCAGCCCTGCTTCTTTTAGCCAACCATTTTCTCTGTTGAAACGTGTCTTTCTACACATTACCTTCATGTTTTAGAACGGAAAAGCCCGCTGTCCTCAGCTCTCTGATTCACTACTGAGCGGCTTCTAGGATGCCACTGTCAGCCACTGACGAGCTTCCATCTCCAGGATGAAAACAACAATGAATATTGATCTTATGTTGCAATCTCAGTAATAATAAATAACTGAGGATGCAAACAGAAGTTGATGCTTAATGTAAAATAGGTACTTGGGTGTGTATTTGTGAATCCTTTCTCTTTTAGAAGGCTAAATAATACAAAGACTACGTGGCTTCTGTACCCAGCCTTGACAAACTCAATAGAGACCTGAGTCTTAATAGTTTACCCAAAGGCAATATCTGGTCCCAAGAAAGACACGAACTGAGACCACCCAGGTACCACCCAAGAACAGATCATCCAAAGGAAATTCCTAATGTTTCAACCATTGTAGATAGGATCACCTGCCAGACACACCCATTGTTCTTCACCAGGACACCCCTAGACAAATGTCAGCCAACCACAGGTCCTGAACCTTAGAAATCCCTCACCCCAACCTCTGCTATTATAAAAACCCCACCCTAACTGAGCTCGGACTCTCCTGATCACTCCAATAGATGGACATACAGAAAGTCTGAGTTGGAACTTGAATAAGAATAAAGGCTCTTTGCTTTTACAGGACTCGGTCTCCAAGTTGGTTTTTGGGGGACTCTGTGATCTGGGCTTAACAACTTCCAGGTTTTTAAAAATATTTTTTTAGAATTGGTGAGATGGATTGGTGGGTATTTGCCACCAAACTCCAAACCCCAAATTTGAGTCCTGTGACCCACGTAGCAGAAGGAGAGAACTGACTCCGGAAAGTTGTCCAGTCATTTCTTAAAAATGTATTTTAAAGGCCTTCTAATTTGGGTCCTTATGATAGTGCAGTACTAGACTTCACTTTGTTTCCACTTAAAGTAAGAGAGATGATAAAATGTTATAGACATCTAAATCTTTACTGAACAAGAACAAAGATCCAAGTTGGCAGTTCAACCTTGAATATGATATGCTTTTAAGGGGTGATTTCTATTTTGAGACAGAGTCTGTGTATACCACTTTATTCTCAAACTTGTGATCCTCCTGCCTTAGCCTCCCTACATGTAGGAGTCTAGGTGTATACCATCATACCCAGTCAGCATTTCCTGAGTTCAGATCTCCAGAACCCCTGGACATGTTGGGTAGATGTGGCAGGCCACATGTAATTTGGGGGCACGAAAGACAAAGCAGAGCCCTGGAGCAGTCTGGCCATTCCCAGTGGCCCATATGAGCAAGCTCTTGATTCAACTGAGATGAATAAGGAAGGGAGACCCTTGAGGTCGACTTCTGGCCTCTGCCTGCACATGCGCATAAGTGTGCGAAAAAAGGCACAAAGAAAATACGATGACTCCACCGTCCATCTCCAACTCTGGGTGTAAAACAATGGAGGGAAGAAAGGAGAAGCTTTCCATCAAGTTTTTTTTCTCCTAAGAAAAAGAAAAGAGTAAAATCTTTCCTTAGGACTATGTGATCAAAATTACTGAAAACGCGGTAGATGAAATCAAGAATATGTAGCATTAGAGCACGTCTTGGTTTTCCAAAATAACTGCCCAGGACCATGGGTACTCTAATGACTAGGAAATAGGACAAATTGCCCACAATTTGAAAGTGATAGTCATGACATCAAACAGAAAATTCTGAAAGTTCTAATGTTTACTTAGATTGGTCAGCCAATTTGAACTGTAATAGAGAGATCCATGGTGAATACTAATCATAACTGAAAACACAATTAAGAAGCCGTGCCGAAGTTACATATTTCTCTGAACATCTGCTGATACCAGGGACCAAAAATATGTTTGGAAATGCAGCTATAATAATTTGAATCTATTAAAAAATTTCAGAATGATGCAACTTGAGCTGTGATTTTAAAACAGATCATTTGTGGGAAGAATTAGGTATGGAAAACTGAATGAAAAATTGTCATGCCTAGGCATGAAATGACTTGGAAGAAATGTTGTCTAGAGGTTTCTTAGCAATAGGTGGGAGTAGATGGCTGAAGTGATGGCTTTGTCTAAGATTTAGAATGGGAAAAGGAGAAGGACCTTATAGTCATATGAAGATATGTTGGACTGATCTACCAAAAACTGCATAGATTGCTGTTATGGAATATTAGTTTAAGATGTGTTACATTTGTTTATGCTGTGGAATATTTGATTAACGATGCAAAGGTGTGTTGCGTCTTTTATGATGCATTTGTTTAACTCTGTGAAGCTGTATTACTTTGCCTGTCTAAAACACCTGATGCTCTAATAGAGTGCTGAACAGTCAATAGTGAGGCAGGAGAAAGGATAGGTAGGGCTGGCTGGCAGAAAGAATAAATAAGACAAGCAAAAGAACAAGGGAGGGGGGTGTTAGCGGCCAGCCAGCCAGCCACCCAGCCACTCCTCCACCCCTCCACCCCTCCACCCAGCCACACAGTCAGCCATGGAGTAAGAGTAAAAGATATACAGAAGTAGGAAAAGGAAAAAGTCCAGAGGCAAAAGGTAGATGGAATTATTTAAGTTAAGAAAAGCTGGCTAGAAATAAGCCAAGTTAAGGCCATGTATTCATAAGAAAGAATAAGCTTCTATGTGTAGTTTATTTGAAAGCTGGGTGGTGGGTCCCCAAAAAGTCAAAATAGTAAAAAAAAACATAAACAAAAACCCAACAACAACAATCAACTATAGATTACCTCTGAGAAATTCCACCAACTATTATTTTTAATTTAGTTTAATTTAATGTGTGTGGGTCTTTTACCTGTATGTATGTCTGTGTACCTGTTGAAAAATGACATCAGATCCCCTGGAACTTGAGTCATAGATGGTTGTGGCTACCATATGGGTTCTGGGAATCGAACCCAGGTCCTTTGTAAGAGCAGCTAGTACTTTTCACCAGTGAACTGTCAACCAATTAGTATTTTTTCTATTTGAGACAAAGTTTTTCTGTGTAGTCCTGGCACTCTGTTTTTAGACCAGGCTGGCCTTAAACTCAGAGATCCACCTGCTTTTCCTTGCTAACTGCTGGGATTAAAGGCACGTGCCACCGTGTCCTGTCTTTGATCAAATATTTTAATTGGTATTTCTATTAAAGTTGTCCAGGTGCCATAGAGACTTGGCTTAGTGACTCAAAATTTCCTAGATTCTTACTCTTGGCACCCAACTCTTTTACACTCATGAGCTCACTCAGAAAATGCAGGAGCTTTGTCCATGCACTTTCACAAGTCTCATTCTAGCAAGGGTTTTGTCATTGTTGTTTTGATTTGAAAACATATCTACATCCTAGCTATATTAAAATCCCAAGTATATTCTAAAACAAGAGGGAGACAGGATTTATCAAATATCTTAAGCTATTTGGCTGTTTTTGGAAGCACTGAAACAGAACACTTAGAGATCTGAAAGGCCTCCTGAAGGAGGTAGCTGTTTAATCAAGCTTTGCCATTAACAGCTAAACTAAGTTTAGTTAACTCTGTTCTCTTTAGGTACTTGCAGGGATAGCTTTTTAATTCATTCACGTTCGGTGTGTGTGTCTGTGTATGTGTGTCCTTACTGACAGCTATAATTTGGAAACCACATGCCTCACACAGACGAATGTACTGGAACTGGGTCTACAACCAGCGCCACACTTTTTGGAAGGTTCAGAAACTTCAGACAGAGGGGCCTGGCTAGAGGAATTGCTCACTGAGGTCATTCTTGTATCACTAGCTTCTAAATGGTTATCTGCTCTCCCTCTCCTTTTCTGTCTTCCCCATTCTTCTACGGACTCTCCTCTCCCTTCCTCATCTTCCTCCTCCTCTTTCCCTCCTTCCATCTGCCAAGCCCTCCTTTTCCTCTTTGCTATCCCTCTCGCTTTCTCCTTCCTCCTCCTGCCATACACTCCCTTCCTGCTCTTCACCCTTCTCCTCCTATTCCACCATTTCTCCCTCCCTCCCTCCCTCCCTCCCTCTCTCTCTCTCTCTCTCTCTCTCTCTCTCTCTCTCTCTCTCTCTCTCTCTGTGTGTGTGTGTGTGTGTGTGTGTGTGACCCAGCAATAATCATGGACTTAGCAGACTCCTCTGCTACTTATGTCTGCCTCTAGTATATTCTAGTATATTTTGCTTTACCGCAGCCTCAAAGGCAGTAAATCCAGCCAATCTTTTTCCTTTCCTGAGGCAGGTTTCTCTGTGTAATTCTGCCTGTCCTGGAACTCACTCTGTAGAACAGTCTGGCTACAGACTCACAGAGATCCACATGCCACTGCCTCCTGAGTGCTGAGATTAAAGGCGTGTGCCACCATCACCTGGCAAATCCGGCCAACCTGAAGTGAAATAAACCCTCCCTCATTTCAGGTGTTTCTTGGGCATTTGTCACTGGCCATTGGTCATATCTTAGCAATATTTGTTAACCTATCATCCATCCTTTGTAACCAAAGCTGGGACATTGCTAATAATCTACTTCTGCTTATCTTTTCCCATGTCTCCCAGAAATGGCCTGAAGTTTTATGCATTTGCTGTTTTGTTCTCTGTGTGTGAAAACGCTGTCTTGTTTCTTTCTGGTAGGTTTTGTACTCTTCACAGCTGCTCAGCCATGTCTTCTGGGACTTCCTTTATGTCTTGGTTACTTTTCCTGTTACTCTGATAAATCTCCTGACAAAGGCAACCTAAGGGAGAAAGGGTTTATCTCAGCTCCCACTTTGAGGGTACAGCTCACCGTGGCAGGGAGGTCGAGGCAGCAGGAACTTAAGGCAGCTGCTCACATGGCATCCATAATCAGGAACAGAACGTGATGACTGCATGTATTAAGCTCACCTTCTCCTTTTCACATAGTCAAGCATACAGCCACCAAATGGTGCCCTTTATAATGGATGGGTCTTTCCACTTCAGTTAACCTGATCAAGACAATCCCTCACCGGTGGGCCTGGAGGCTTATCTCCCTGGTGACTGTGGAGGTCCTCAAGCTGACAGTTAAGGTTCACTTCCACACTTTATTTACCCGGCATGAGGTTATTAGCAACTGTGCACTGTGTTGCATGAAGAAGTAGTTTATTTTCTTTTGAATAATAGGAACCAACCAAGGAAAGAGTGACTATAGGAGCATTTCAAGTGAGGAGGAGAGTAGCATAAGTGGTCACTAGTGCCTAGGAAATGTTGGGTAGACAAGAGCAGAAAGATGTTAGATTAAATATTGGTTACCAAAGGATGATAGCCATTTATGAGGAACTCATTTTGGTGCCCCTGTAGCATAGTAGGGAAAACATGATCCAGAAAAAAAAATATGTGGTACATTATCATAATTAGAAAAGAGGATTTTGGGGTTGGAGAGAATGGCTCAGTGGTTTACAGCACTTGTTCTTGCAGAGGACTGGGGTTCAAGTCCAAGCACCCATATGATAGCACCCAACCATCCGTAACTCCAGTTCCAAAGCCCTTTTCTGACTTCCAGTGCAAGCTTTTGATGTACATACATACATACATACATACATAATACTCAAATAAATAAAGTAAAATAAATTAGTCTAAAAAGTTTTTCTTTTAAAGAAAAGAGGGTCCATTGTGGAATATCATTTTAACTATGTGAAGGTGTGTAGCCTTTGTTTCCTCTGCCTTTGTTACCAATGCAAAGATGTGTTACATTGTTTTCTGCCACGTTTATTTAATTATGTAAAGATGTGTTGCATTTGTTTCACCTTGCCTGCCTAAGGTACTTGACTAGTCTAGTAAAAAGCTGAATGGCCAGTAGCTAGACTGGAGAAGGATAGGTGGGGATGGTGGGCAGAGTGAATAAATAAAGAGAAGAAAGCCAGTCTGGAGACAATGAGAAGAAGAAAAGAATGAGGGAGAAAGAAAGGGACACCCAGAGCAGGAAGTCAGGTAGCCATCAGCTAGCCAGACATGAGAAGTAGTGAAAGTAAGATATACAGAAGGAAAAGAAGGCAAAAAGCCTCAGGGCAAAAGGTAGATAAAGAGAAACAGGTCAATTTAAAAGAGCTAGCCAGAAACAAGCCTGAGCTAGGCCGAGCATTCATAACTAATAAGAAGTCTCTGTGTCATGATTTGAGAGCTGGTTGGTAGTTCAAAAGAAAAAGTCCGGCACAAGATTCCCAAAGTTTCCCACCACATAGAAATGGTAAGTGTTTAAAGAGGTAGAGATTCTGCGTTGTCTTGATTTGATATGTTATATACATGTATTGAGTTATCCCACTGTAGCCCGTAAATTTCTACAAATAATCATGGCTCAATTAAGACAAGAAAGAAATGAGTGCTTTGCATGGAAGTAGAACATGTGTGATCTATAGCAAGAGAGGCCAGTGACCCTGAGGCCTGAGGGAAAAGCAATAGAGGATGACTTTAGACCATCACCTAAAGGCCAAATCACACAGGGTCATGGAGGCCATGGTAAAGATCCAGGCCTCTGTCCTAAATGTGATGAGAGAAATTAGGCAGGATAATACACAATCTGGTCTTTAATTTAAAAAGTCAATTTGACTACATAATAGCGAATACATTGAGAAGAAAATGTGCTAAGAATTCAATCCTGAAGTCGTTTCTATTATCATCCCCACTATAAAGACAAGGATGTTAAGACTCAGTGATTTTGGGTGGCTTGCCTAGGAATGCATAGTTGCTACAGAACAGAAAGGATTTATGTTAAAATATTATACTTCGTGTACTAGTTCGAATTCTCTAAAGGAACAGTACCAGTAGAAATTGGCTTACTAAACTGGCTTACAGGATGTAGTCTAGGTAGTTGAACAAAGGCTGTCTCACAGTGGAAATGTTCTCAGCGGTTGTTCAGTCTATGAGGCGGGAGGTCTCAGCTGTTCTAATCTGGTCCTGAAGGTCTGGAGGATTCTTCGAGAGCTGCTAGTCTGCAGTTTATGTTGAAATACTAAGCAAGTCGGTTTGAAAATCGGTGAAGGAATGTCACAGCAACAAGATAGATGGGTTTGCCAGCAAGATTGAGGACAAACAGGCAAAAAACAGTTTCCTTCTTCAGTGTCCTTTATATCTGGGCTGTCACCACTTCTGGTATGGACCAGATTTAAGGTCTGTCTTCTTACTTCAAATAATCTAATTCAGAAAACTGCACACAGAAGTGCCTTGTATCTTTGGTTTTAGTTGATGCTAGATTCATTAAAATTGGCAACCAAGATTAGCCATCACAAGTTCGTTCATTGTCAACTTGGCACATAACTTTCAGCTACTCATATCATGTTTAATTTCTAAATGAAAACAATAACCATGCCATAATTCCATCAAACATGATATAATTATCCCACCTAAAACTATAGACACATTATATAATTTAGAATAGATTCATAGTCCCTTGAGGAATGCTTGATATTTTATTGTCTCATAACTTAAATACAATAATATAGGTTTATACCAATTAAACACTGATATTATCTTAATCAATGATACATTGTATGATAAAGATGTAAAGGAAAGAGAACTCAAATATAGGCTTTTATATATAAATGTGCAAAACTTGTTTTGAACACACTAGAACAGAAATTGGTACCAAGATTGTGTGGTATTGCTCTGAAACCTGACCATGTTGTTTTGGGGAGGATTATGTTGAAATCCGGGACTTTGTGTGTAAAAAGTCATTGAGTGTTCAGAGTTTAGTAGACTATTCTGTGGGAGCTTGAAAGATAAAAACGTTGAGAGCAATATAGACAACCGGAGGTCTGCTTTTAAAGCTTTAAGGAAGCAAATTGATGTGACATTCTGAATTACAGATCTTTGGTTCTGGTCAACTGGGGCTTCAGGATAACTGTGATTAACAAAGAAACAACACCATTTTGCTTTACTGTGACAATTAAAGCTTGTTAGCTGGGGCCAAAACCAACCAACCAAACAAACAAGCAAACAACCCCACCTATAATTAACATGAGATCAGTATTATTGAGGTGAAATCTGTAAAGTGTTTCCTCAAGGTTAATATACAAAGTATGTTCTAGAGCAGAACCAAGACTGCATCTCAGACTGGCAGCTGGTCGTCATAATGAATAAAAGTCTCCTGGATGTTACTGACTTGGACAAACATGTGAGCTGCAGTACTAAAGGGTCATGGAGAGCAGCTGAGGCTTAGCTTTGTGAGAGGCCAGGAGAGAACACTGGTGAAGGTGTAGCATCCATTGCAGTGGAAACTCCAATATTGAAGAAATTATGGAGAGATGTTGAAGCTTAGCATCATGTAGTGTGATTAGAATTCTTTCAGATATGGCAGTGGGCCATTGGTGAAGGGGAAGCTTCAGGAATAGTGGAGACCCCACCATATTGGAGGTACCAGGGCCATAGGACACCGGCTACCTTAGTGACAGGTGTAAAGTGGAGCTGGCTAGAATCTAAAAGACAACTGCACGTGCAGTGGGCTGCAGAAGCAGAGAACTGGAGGAGCTGCCCGAGCCCGGGAGATTGGGAATCCCAGACATCAGTCTTGTAGCTATTCTTACCTCTGGTCTTGGGTTATGCTTTGATTTGATTATGACTGTGCCCCGGTTCTTTCCTCTTGAAAGATTCTAGGAACTGAATAGTTTAAAGAAACCGAATGAACATTTAATGTTTGACTTTTTTTTTAATGTGCACTGGTTATTTTGCCTGTGCGCATGTCTGTGTGAGGGTGTTGGATTCTCTGGTACTGGAGTTACAAACAGTTGGGAGCTGCCATATGGGTGCTGGGAATTGAACCTGGTACCTTTGGGAGAGCAGCCAGGGCTCTTAAGGGCTGAGTCATCTCTTCAGCCCTTAGTGTTTGAAGTTTTAAAGACTGTGGGACTTTAAAAAAAAACTAAGAGTGTGCTTTGTATTGTGGTATTGATATTAATGTAAGATCTTGTGAATTAGCAAGAAATTAAAGATTATGGTTTAACTGTGGTATATTGTATTGGTCCATCTAGTTGTCAAGTAGTCAACTGTTCTGATTAGGTGTTTTTTTGTTTTGTTTTGTTTTGTCAACTGACACAATTGCAAGTCATCTGGGAAAAGGAACCTCAACTGAGAAAGTACCTCCACAAGATTTCCTGTAGGTAAATTTATAGGGAATTTTTTTTTGATAATCGAAGTGGAAAAGCCCAGCACACTGTAAGCACTGCCATCCAGGGGCTGGTTGTCCTGGGTGGTATAAAAAATGAGGCAGAGCAAAGTGTGAGGAGCAAGCCAGGAAATATCGTTCCTTCATGCTCTCTGCCTCAGTCCTGCTTCCGTGTTCCTGCTCTGTTTGAGTTCCTTTCTTGACTTTCCTCCATGGTGGACTGTGAGCAGGGTGTGTAAAACAAATAAGCCCTTTCTTCTCCAAGTTGTTTTTGGTGGTGATGTCTGTATTACAGTCATAGAATGTAGCTAGGATTCTTTAGAATCTGTCCTCTGAAATGTGATACCATAGATGGAGGTAGAATTTAGACAGGTTTATATTTGAGATACAGACTTAGGAATTCATTGGCTCGTACTCAGAGCCACAGTACTGTAAGGGATCACACAGGAAGACAATATAGATAGAATAAAAAGGAAAAGAGAAAACTAGAGTCTCTCTAATATTTAGCACTTAGCAGAAAAGCTGTCTGAAGAGCAGCCAGCAAGGTAAAAGTCAAAACACAAGAGTATTTCTATGCTGGGCAGTGGTGGTGCAAACCTTTAGTCCCAGCACTCTGGAGGCAGAGGCAGAGGAATCTCTGTGAGTTTAAGGTCAGCTTGGTCTACAGTGCAAGTTCCAGAACAGCCATGGATACATAGAGAAACACTGTTTGGGGGAAAAAACAAAATACAAAAAGAAAAAAAGAAAGGAAGGAAGGAAGGAAGGAAGGAAGGAAGGAAGGAAGGAAGGAAAGAAAGAAAGAAAGAAAGAAAGAAAGAAAGAAAGAAAGAAAGAAAGAAAGGAGTATTTCTATATGAAAACCATTAGGAAAAGAACCCCACCAAAAGAACATCACTTCCTGGTCAGTTATACTAAATGTTTCAGAATGGCAAAGACATTTAAGGACTGAAAAATGATAGTTTGATTTAGAAATAGGGACATCACTGTAGATCTTCAAAATAACCACTTCAGTAGCGTCACAAGGAAGAAGAGCATGCTGAATTATATTTAAAAGTAAATAGAAACTCTCAAAGAGCATTACGTTTTCACAGGGAATATTATGATGGAATCATAAGAATTTTAGACTGGAAGTTTCTTTCCCTTTAGGGAAAGAAAACTCATCTAACTTTGAGCAGCTGGTAAAGTTCTTCCATTTGATGAATGTGCAGTAAATATTTCTTGAGCTGAACTAAATTACATGCAGCTCCTATTCCCTCTCTTAGGAAACTGCATGTCAATCAGAGTGGTGGCACAACCATAGCATGGCGGCGTGGCATGTTCTCTGCCCCATATTAAATGTACCTTTAAAACGAGTACCTTCAAAAGAGTACCACGAAGCCAAAGTCCCTCTGAAAAATACTCAACTGCTCTTGGATATCTAAGGAGCATTGGGGGCTTTCAGATGTCCACCTTGTGGTCATTTATTATTTATTAAGGATTAAAAGCTAAAATGCCTTCCCAAGCCAAAGTGATCGCATGAGTATGTGTGTGAAATGCTCTGGTAGGGACTATGGTGAACTCATGAGATCAAATGACATCTGAAGAGGCCAGGCACTGATTATTTCCAACCAATTAATGGCCAATTGGAAAGTGTGTATAAACATGGAAAATTAAGTTTTATATAGAAATCTAGATTTTATACAGAAATCTAATTTTTTAACAATGGGTCAGCCTTTTTTTAAATTTTTATTTTATGTGCATTGGTGTTTTGCCATGGGTATCTGGTCCTCTGGAACATGGAGTTCTGCCATGTGGGTTCTGGGAATTGAACCTAGGTCCTCTAGAAGAACAGTTGGTGCTCTTAACCCCTGAGCCATCTCTTCAGCCCAGAAATCTAATTTTTATACAGAGATTAACTTTTACATAGAATTTTCCAATGCTGGTAATCTTTTCAATTTGACACATACACACGTATGTTTGTGAGCATAGTTGCACATATATACTGTAGGCTAAACAAAAGATATCTGTTGACATTTAAACTATGAATTGTGGGTTTGTGAGCTCCATTTTAGAGCACTTTTAACTCTTGCTACCAGACTGCCAGGAGTCTCTCCCATCTTTACTAACATGCCTGCTCTGATTTCCCCAAAGAATATCATGTTGGAGCTGGGCAGTAATGGAACACACCTTTAATCCCAGCACTTGGGAGTAGAAGCAAGTAAACCTCTGAGCCTGGTCTACACAGCAAGTTCCAGGACAGCCAGTGCTACACAGAGAAACCCTGTCTTGAAAAACAAAAACTAGAAAAAAAAAACCCCAAAGCAAGCAAGCAAAAACCAATGCTGGCTGTTTTTTATTTATTTTTTGATATCAAGAACTATCAGAGGTTCCTATTTCTCTACAAGAGCTACTTCTTAGCTAAGGTCTCTATCTTCTTAGCCACTTTAGGGTATATGTAGAGAAGCTTGATAACATTATTTCCTCCATACTTCTGTGTTACATGAGTAGGTAATGATATTACAGAATATGGAGATTTTTTTCTTTCTTTCTTCCTTCCTTTCTTTCTCTCATTCATTCATTCATTCATTCATTTACTGTTTTTTTCCGAGACAGGGTCTCTCTGTGTAACAGTCCTGGCTCTCCTAGAACTAACTTTTGTAGACCAGGCTGGCCTTGAACTCATAAAGATCCGCCTGCCTCTGCCTCCTGAGTTCTGGGATTAAAGGCATGCACCACCACTGTCAGACTGGGGATTTTCTTACAAGTTCAAGTCCACTCTTTTCTGAATGAAAGGATGAAATAAATGGAGGACATTACTCCTAAAGTAGGGAGAAGAGTTTTAGTGTAGACATAAGAGAGAAAGCAGAGAGAGAGAAGGGTACAGGCTGAACGTGCCTGGCAGACTAAAACGGGAGCTTGAGACGAGAGAGGAAGAAGGAGAGCAAGAGAGGAGCAACCTACCAAAAAGCACTCTTGGACCAAGAGGTCAAGAGAATGGATTATATAGTAATCAGGCTAGGGAAAAGGAAGTGAAGACCAACCCCTGGGAGCGGGAGGTTTAGGACAGAGGGCGGGGTGAGAAGTTCTGGCAGGAGCCTTAGGTACTAAGGGGATTCTGGGAGAGCTGGGAGGAGCCACAGGTATTGAGACTGCTGTGAGAGCTGGGAGGAGCCACAGCTGACAGAACTGGTCCCAGTCGACTTTGTTATGTTAATAGATCTCTCATTTAGCCGTTTGTCCTGGGTTTCTGAGATGTAATAGATTCTGCTGTAGCACTGCTGTCTTCTGCATCAATCAAGACATATTTTTGTTTGTTTGCTACACGACTAAATGAGATACTACATATATTCAGTTCAACACGCCAAAGCTCTGTACTGCAAAAATGTTTGAATATAAACAAGACTCAGACGAAACTCATAAGGAAGCTTGTGTGGTCTAGTAAAACAGCATCTAAATATCTGTAATCTAAAACAAATTGGAAAGTATTGGAAGCTCAGAAAAATCAGGACCTGGTTTAGTTTGGGGCTAGGAAATTCGCAAGAGAGAGAACTTCATTTTTCATTCATTCATTCATTCATTCATTCATTCATACCTCTATGATGAATTTATTAAATGCCCTTATTTGGGCCAGTTACATCACAAGTTTCTAAGAGCAAACTACGAGCTAATTCAGAGCATCCGTTACCAAAAGTCTGGAGACTGGGCCTGGTAACACCTGGAAGCAAAACAGTGCTGAGTTTAGAACCTATGGTGGGTAAGCAGCTGAGAATGTCTTGATAATGGTTCAAAACAGCTCTTTTAAAAAGGATTCTTATTCTTGTAAGACTTTTTGTCTTGAGACTAAATAGCTTTCTGTCCTTCTACTGGTGAAGGAAGGTGGGGGTCTTTGATGGCCTTGCATCAAGGTCAGAAGTTAAAAAATTACTCACACGATCCTTGCATTTACATACCTAATGCTCTTCATTTGTCTTGCCTACATCTCTGACCAGTTAACTCCAGCAAATCAGCTTGCTTGTTTTTCTAATATCGTGGTACACTACAGGTTTCCTTAAGAACTATATGGGAAAGTATTTGTCTCCAGAGCCCTCTGACCAACGTTTAAATCCCAGCTTTACCATTTCTTTCAGTTGGAGTTTTGGACAAGTAATTCTACCTCCCAAGGCTTCTGTTTTCTCATCTGAAAATAAGGATGATAATAATAATAATAATAATAATAATAATAATAATAATAGCCAACTCATTGTGATGTTGTATAATTAAATGAGGTAATATAATCTCACTATAAAGCAGAGAAGGTTCCATTAATTTAGATGGGCTTAAGTCTCAAAAAAACTATGCTCCCTGGAACTATTAAGAAACCTAAGTGAGAAATCAGCTACCAACTGCAAATCCTAAACACAACCCAAAAGCACACTGCTAGTAGACCACAGCTTCTACCAGTTACTCTCAATGTTAGCCCAAGAGTAAAGTATCTAGACAGATATTTTAAGAGATAATAAAGGCAAGTTTTTTATAAAAGACATTTATGTCTTTGATATTATCTTTTTTGGCATGTTTAAAAATAGATACTAGTCTGGGCAATGGTGGTGCATGACTTCAATCCCAGCTCTCGGGAGGCAGAGGCAGGTGAATCTCTGAGTTCGAGACCAGCCTGGTCTACAGAGTGAGTTCCAGGGCAGGAGGGAGGGCTACACTGAGACCCTGTCTTGAAAAAACAATAACAGTAAACCAAAACCAAAACCAAAACCAAATAATGATAAAATAAAAATAGGCATTACTCAATATAGACAAAAAACAAATAATTGAATAAAATAAAAGAGATATTACCCAATATATCTCTGAAGATACTGCCCATAATATTTCTTAAATTTGTATTTTTCCTATTTTACGTTCATTGGTGTTTTGCTTCCATGTACATCTGTGTGAGGGTGTCAGAAGCCCTGGAACTGGAGTCACAGACAATTGTGAGCTGTCATGTGGGTACTAGGAATTGTACCTGGGACCTCTGGAAGGGCAGACAGTGCTCTCCACTGCTGAGCCATCTCTCTAGCCCCAATATTTTCAAACATGTATTTATTGGCTTCCCATTATACGGCAGTCAATACTCATATATATATATATATATATATATATATATATATATATATATATATATATATATATTTGATTTTTCTTTTTTCAAACATTTTTTTGTTTCGTTTTGTTTTTGAGACAGGGTGTTTCTGTGTCTGTCCTGGAACACATTTTGTAGACCAGGCTGGCCTTGAACTCACAGAGATCCACCTGCCTCTGCCTCCTGAGTGCTGGGATTAAAGGTGTGTGCCATTGCTGCGGCCTGATACTCTTTGTTTGTTTGTTTGTTTGACACAGGATTTTCCTGTGTAGCTTTGGCACCTGTCCTTGAACTCAGTCTGTAGAGCAGGCTGGTCCAGAACTCACAGAGATCATCCTGCCTCTGCCTTCCAAGTGCTGGAATTAAAGGTGTGTGCTACCACCGCCAGGTTCCTGGCCATATTTTACAGATAGAGACAAAAAGATGTTCTGAAGAATTGAAAGTGACCCAGGAGGGGAAAAGGGTCAAAGTTGGCTCTAAGATTTTTTTTTCTTTTTTTGGGGGGTCTTGAAACCAGGTGTTATCTTGAACTAAAAAGGACACTAGCAACAAACTTTTTTTTTTTTTTAGTTTTTCAAGACAGAGTCTCTCTGTGTAGCTTTAGAACCTGTCCTGGCACTAGCTCTGTAGACCAGGTCAGCCTCAAACTCACAAAGATCCGCCTGTCTCTGCCTCCAGAGTGCTGGGATTGGCGTCTGCCACCACCGCCTCGCAACAAATGTAATTTCTGACGGGTCACTGTAGAGCTCCACTTCCTGCCCATGATGGGTCCTATTCAATGCTCTTCTGACTTTTGAGTTGCCTGTTTTGTGGAGTGGGGTGGTGGTACTGGAAGGCTTTTTATAGTTTGGTAAAGGTATCACACAGATTTCTGGGTATCACTACAGCCTCTTTTTCCATTCTAGTCAGAAATTTGGAGTCACAAGGATGAAAGATGATGACAGTATTCCCCCCCCACCGCCCCTGCACCAGGCATAACTTGGAGAAGCCCCACAGGCCAGGAGAGCTATTAAGCCCCTTCAGTCTAGAAAGTGCAGGAGAGTGGGCGGTGCCAAGGAGGGCGTAACAGGAACTTTCTGGAGTTCTGGCTGGCTAAGGCAGAGCTTTTACCAGAAACAAAGTTAAGAGACCCGGCCTGGTGTGGTGGGGCTGAGCCTCGCTTGGCCGGAAGGAGTTTGGGTGGGGTAGAGTGGGCAAGCTTCTGGACAGAGGTGAGGAGGAGAGGCTTCCACTAGGAGCTAACCCCAGCTTCATAAACCCAACAATAAGGTCTGGGGCATTGTTAAAAAGGCCCCAGGATTCTGTCCGTCCATCTAAGAGGGAGGAAAACCCCAGTTGTGTGATGCGGCTTTAAAGGGGCTGGTGATTGACAGAATGTGTAGCAGTGGATGGGGTGGAGCCGCTGGGTGGGGTCTGGGACAGGCAGCTGGGAGAAACCAAAAGGGAGAAACAAGCAAACCATTGCCCCAGATATCGCTAAGGCTGGGCAAGGGACGCTCCTGCGAATGAGGGGAAAGGAGGGTTTTCGTTCTTACCACCACTCTTACCACTGGCTAACTCGCTCACAACCTTCTGTCTTGTCTTAAGATCAGTACTACGGAGTGTGCCGGCATCTCCCTAAGTCTCCCTGGGCGAGGCGGCGAGGACCCGCGCGCTCTGGCCCTGGAAGGGGCTGGCAAGAGAGGATGCCTTCGGAGGCGCGGAACCCCAAAGTAAGTCCCTTTCATTTTGCGCGGCCAGCACCTCGCCTTCGACCGCCCTCGCGGGGTTTCGGCGGGGCGGGGACGTGGCCGCATTTCTTCGGGTGGCTCACGCCAGGAGGAAAGAAGGGTGGGGCAGGGTGGAGTAGGGTGGAGGAGACGGGTGGAGGGTGGTGCTCTTGCGCCCAGAGAGGCCACGCGGCCAGCCCGTACGCACTGAAGCGTGTTGTGTGTTTACAGCCTGGGTTTCCACTCCTGGTGTTACTGCTTCCCTGCCACCCTTCTAGCATTCTTTCTTTTTGTCACACTCCAGCATCCCTATCAGGTTGCTTGAAACCTCAAGCTGTGAGCTGGGAGGGCTCCATCTTGCCTAGCTTCTTAAAGGGACAGTGCACAATTTTACCTAGGGGACGTTTGTACTTGGACTGGAAATTCAGTTTCAAGAAGAATATCTGTGCCTTACCTTGTTTTAACACTACCTGTTTATTGGAAGGAATTTGTGTGCAGAGAGCGGCACCTCCCTCCCCCAGCTTCCCCTTCAAACTTGCTTCTAATATCCAGAGGAATTTTAGGAGGTGCAGCGTGGGCATTGATGCCAATATGCACATTAGTTAACCACAGAGTCAATTGGCTCTGCAGTTTTAGCTGAAGGGAAACATTTCCATTTCTTAAGAGATAACACTGCAGTTTAGATGACTTGAACAAATTATTTATTCTACAGATATATATTTAACGCTAACTTTATTGCCTGTGGCTGATTATGCTGCTGGACAATGTGTGTAAGATCTCAAGGCCCTGCAAAATGCTGTCACTGACTTCTTTATTAGCTGATTGCTGGCCAAGACCTCATCCCAGGATGTGGAGAGGAATGTTGAATTTGATTCCAGCTTTTGCCAAGCATCTCTAACATACACACTCCTAGTTCACATGTATTTTCTTCCTAACAATGCTGGGAATCCATATACTCAAACCAAAGGAACTGGGAGCACAGGCTGTGAAACAGAATAGCTAGTCAAAATGGCTTGCAAGGTGAGTGTGTTGGTACACGCCTGTCATGTCCATGCACGCACAGGAGGCAGAGGCAGGCAGAGGCAGGCGGATCTCTGTGAGGTCAGGGTCAGTCTCGCCTACATAGTAAGATCAAGGCCCCCAGAGCTACAGAATGAGACACTGTCTTAACAAAAACAAAAAACAAAAAAAGCTTTGGAAGAGAACAGGGCAGATCTTGTATGCTCTATCATTTTCACGTTGGTGTCTTATCCACTACCTTGTATTGGAAAGGAGGGCCTCACTAGCTCCCTCCCATTAGGTAAAAAGAGTTGGTATAACAAAAATTCAGTAGAAATGGCTTTTATGGACCAGGGACATCTTTTACATGTGTCTCTCTTTTGTTTCTGCTTAGCGAGGGTGGCACGATTGAGGATGGAACTTAATGATGTCTCCACAGACCGTTGGTTTGCAGTCCACCAGTTAGTTAGCTGTCTCTAGTTGAAATGCACAGAGTCGCTTTCTTCTGTAGTATGCTGAGTTTCATTGCGTCTCTAGGACCAGTTCTCATCAAGAGAAGGTGTCTCTTCTAGGTTCCCCAGCAGCATTTTAAAGCGATTAACAATCCTCTATCCTGTGTCTCCTCTCCTCTATCCTGTGTCTCGTCTGTAGATCTTCTAAATTTCAAACTGTCTTATTCCAAAGAGCCCATATTATTGAGTTGGCTGGATTCAGATAAAAAAAAAGACAAAGAAACGCACGACTCAACATTTTTCTTGTGGCCTCCTGAAAACAAAGGAAAACACCTTCAAAAGAACCACTCCTGGTTGGTTTTGACAGCTGGAGTGTAGTCTTGTCATTGAGTCAAAAGCCACTTGTGCATACCATACCTCCCCTTGAATGGAGGGTGGGGAAGGAACTGTGTGTTGATTCCACAGCCAGTATTCCGCCTTTGGTATTTATGTCATTTATTAGGGGCTGTTGTATTTCTGTTTTAACATTTACTTGTCCCTTGTTTCATGTTTGCTGGATTTTCTTTGTGAGGGATTTCTAGTTGTATAACTGGGAACTAGGAAATGCTTAGCTGTCATATTGTTGCTGAAATATGCTTAATGCCTTTCTAGGACAATGGAAACTTTATCAACCTACTAAGAAGTACTCAAAGAAAGCAGTAGAAATTTTCTCCAAGGGTTTTAAATGGCATTTGCGTTATTTGGCTTCATTCTGCTTCCTTGAAATTTCATCTATGACAAGGAAAAGGGGGCTTCATGAGAGATAACTGTAAAAACCAAAACCAAAACCAAAAACAAAAGAGAGTATCTCTCTCTATTTGTCTCTGTCCACCTGTCTCTTTCTCCCTCTTCCCCTCCCTCTGTCCCTGTTTCGCCTCCCTCTGCTTTTGTAATTCCATAGCACTAGTTCCAACCCTCAAATTGCCTTTTGGAATGCCTAGACTTTCCTATACTAGAAAAGTTTGGACAGCTTTGCTTAAATCCTGTTTTGGTTCTTATTCAGCCCATAAAGTAGAAAGCTGCAAAAGAGAAAATTTCAACACAAAATTATATTGTATCATGATAGTCACTTATTCACTTAGTTATTTCATGTATTATTTCAATTTTTTATGAATTCATTCATTAATTCTTTTACCATCGTGGAGATACTCTTGGAAGACAGCAAAAGATATGTGTTGGGTAAAGATCTAAATTAGTAGGAATACAATATGGCATGCTGGGGAGAGCTACTTAATCCAGAATAGTCACGGGAAGCCTCTTCGATACAATACAGAACAGTATATCTCCTGAAATCAGGGAGATAGCTATGAGGATATTTGAGAAGGGTGTTTTATGTGGTGTGTTCCAGGACTAGCCGGAAGCCCATTATTGCTAGCCATGAAAGCAAATACCAGGTATCCCAGCATCTTTGAAGCTGAAGGACAGCCTTTGCTAGCTTGAGGTACATAGCAAGGCTGTCTGAGAAAGAAATGAAGGGAGCGAGAGAGAGGGGGGCTAGCATCATTGGAGAAGTAATAGAACATGAGGTCAGTGAGACAGAGGAAGGCAAATGCTGCAGGATAGGATGTAAAGACTTTGGCTTTTATTCTGAAGGGGTTAGGATGCATTTTTTTTCTGTTCTTTAATATTGTAATTATCTTTTTTTGTTTTAAGTTGAAACAGAATTGTATCGCTTCCCTCCTTCTCTTCCTCCCTCCAGCCCCTCCTAGATATCCTCCCTCTAACCATTCCCACAAATTGATAGCACAGGGTGGTGGTGGTGGTGCTGGTGCTGGTGCTGGTGCAAGCCTTTTATCCCAGGCAGAGACAGGTGGATCTCTGTGAGTTTGAGGCCAGCCTGGTTCCAAAGCTACAAAGAAATCCTGTCTTGAAAAACAAAACAAAAACAAAAACAAAAGAGTGCTGAGCTGTTCATCTTGACAAAGCTGAGGTTCATTGTTTTGGTATTTGGCTGCAATGCTCACTGTAAAAATTCTTAGTAGAAGCCAGGTGGTGGCGGTGGCAGTGGTGCACACACTTAATCCCAGCACTTGGGAGGCAGAGACAGGCAGATCTCCATGAGTTTGAGGCCGGCCTGATCTACAGAGCTAGTTCCAGCACAGGCTCCAGAGCTACAGAGAAATCCTGTCTCAAAAAACCAAAAAAAAAAAATCTTAGTAGGAAATTTTTTGCTGAGTTGTTCTTGTAAACTAGTACTTAATTTCACAGTGGCCCTTATTCTCTTATTAGCATAATTATCTGAGGATGGTTTCAACGTAAAAATACAAATGGCTCCAGTGCATTTTAACAAAAATATCACCATAAATTTATTAGCACTAGGGAAATTCTTAACTTTAATTACAAAAGTGTCACAGATTTTATAATGCTATTTATCATGGAAATGTGAAATATTTGCTTGGAAATCTTTTTAAACGTTCAGTACTGCAAGCATTATTTCTTCTTCCCTTTCTCTTTCTTTCTTTCTTTCTTTCTTGCTTGCTTGCTTGCTTTTTTTTTTTTTTGGTTTTTCTAGACAGAATTTCTTTGGGTACCAGTCCTGGAACTTGCTCTGTAGACCAGGCTGGCCTAAAATTGAGAGATCCTCCTGCCTCTGCCTCCCAAGTGCTGGGATCAAAGGCGTGCATCATCACCACCCAGCCACATTAGTTCTTTTCAGTTAGTTGTTCAATGTGCTTTTTCTCAAGTCCTCTAAGAAGACGTTCCATGTTTAGATGTCTCACTAGCCTGGGGAACTCAGAAAGACAGAATAAGAAGAAAGGGAGTTAAAGGAGAGAGAAAAAGGACCAGAGTCTATAGCGGAAACTCTAACAAGACAGTTTTCAGTGTCTCCATTTTACAGTTTGAAAATTTCATAGTTTTTAGGCCTTGAAAAATCTCCCTTCTTATTACAGATCCTCTTTAGGAGTGAAGTAGGTGTGTATGTTGGATGTATGCATGGAGAACTACTTGTCCCCCCCCCATAATTCTCAGTTTGACCACATAGTAGACTCAACTTCATGAATATTTTTAAGAAAATTTGGATATCTTTGCCTATCTGCAAAGATTTGGATTAGGTACCTGGGGAGTAACCTGAAAGAAGGTAGTTTTAAAATCAGTCTTCAGGTGATTTACATACACACACACACACACACACACACACACACACACACTCCCCAATCACCCAGAGATCAGAGATGTGCCAACCACTATGGACAAAACCTTTCCATAAGCAGTGGGCATGGACAAAAGTTATTTAAGCTGGGCATGGTAGCCCATGCCTTTAATAGCTGTGGCTGAGGTAGAGGCAGGTGGAAGAGGCAGGTGGATCTCAGAGGTAGAGGCCAGCCTGTTTTACAGAGAGAGTTTCAGGACAGCCAGGGCTGTGTAGAGAGAGACCATGTCTCAGAAAACAAAACAAAACAAATAAACAAAGCATGTCAAATTTCAGGCTTTGCCTTAGATGATCTGGTTCAGAAACTCAGGGGTGGGACCCAGTAATAAGGATTTTAACAAGCCTTAGGTGGCTCATTGCTTTAGAATTTAGAGGATCTCAAACATTTGTTCCAGGTCCATCACACCTGAGGATATAATCTACTTCATTCAGTAACTGAAGATTTCTACGCTTGTAGGTGATAGGCAGGAAAGATGTGCTTGCTCCCACCCCATGTCAGTGCTTCATTCCCACGCCATCACCCCAGTGATTGTATTGCATGCATCATCTGCCCACCTGTTTTTTATATTTAGCTGAAACCTTTGTTTATTGTGCATTGTTTTATTTAATCTTCATAATAACTTCATAAGACACATACTGTTATCATCTCTGTTTCAAAGATGAAGAAACTGGGGCTCAGGAGAGTCATTACTAAAGATCATACAGACTAGTTAGTGAAGGATAGGTTGGAGTGATATTTTGTTTGTGTTTTAACAAATTAAGCTTGGCTGAAGATCAGGGGACACAGCTAAGCCACTAGAAGCCAGGCAGTGGTGGCTCACACCTGTCATCCCACGCCTTTAGTCCCAGAACTAGGGAGGTGGGGACAGGAAGGGATCTGCCTGGGTGTAGAGATGACTGTAAGGCAGGGGGAGACTAGAGCTCAGTGTAGTGGGAGGATTCATTCTGAGGGCTCAGTCTGGGGATAGGATCGCCCCTTCGGTCTGAGCATTGGTTGAGGTAAAAGGTCTCCTTAGTGGCTATTGCTTCTCCTATCTCTCTCAGCTTTCACTTACTAATATCTGACTCCGGGATTTTATTAAGAACAATTGAAATTCTAGCTACCATATATGTTCTCTGTTGTTTCTTAGGAGATTTTGTTCTGTCAGCTGATGTCCTCCTGTCCTGTCTTCCTCACTTTTTCTTCTTTTGCCCTTCCACCTATCCTACCATGCCTACACAGTATACTACCTTCCTTCAGAATCTCTCTTAAGCACTTCCTTTAAATGCATCAATTCATACCCGGGGCACAACAGTCCCTTGAAGGAGGTGTTGTTGTTTTCCTGCTTTATAATTGGAGCACAGAAAAACCAAGCAATTTGCCCGAGCTTCTGGAGCTTGTAAGTGGCAGAAAGACATCTGGTGTGGAGTGTGCAAAGTGTGCACACTGACCATTTCATCATATTGCCTTATCGACAGTAGTTTGAATGAGAAATGTGGCCAGTGGGCTTGGGTCCCCAGTTGGTAGCACTCTTTGGGGGAGATTGTGGAACCTTTGGGAGACAGAACCTTGTTAAGAGGAAGTACATCACTGGGAACAGGCTTTGAGTGTTTCTAGTCTCACCCTTACTTCCTGTTCACCCTCTCTGCATAGTGCAATGGTTCAAGGTGTGAGCTTTGAACTTGCTACTCCAGCCACCATGCCTGCCACTTGCTGCCATGCTTCCTCGCCATGATGACCTCTTAGCCTTCTGGAGCCATAATACTAAACAAACCCATTCTTCCATAAGTTGCTTTGGTCATGGTGTTTTGTCCCAAGCAACAGGAAAACTATGAATACACCTTTCTAGCCATACTTTCTTCCCAGTCTCAAGCAATCTTTCCTCGATAGCATGCAAATTAGCACCCACTTTGTCTTCACTTTTGATTTAAATCCTTTCTGAAGCTGTGCTTATCAAAGTTACCACAGGCTCTCTCCTGCCTAGTGGTAAGTCTTTAACCCTTCAAACGATGACTGTCAGGGTTGCAGGCTGTCCTTTCTTTAGAGCCTCCCCTTGCTTGTTTTTTCTGTCAATGTTATTTCTTAGATTTCCACTTGCCTCTTACTGCTCTCTGCACCCTCTTCTCTCGCTATTCTGGAATCCTTCAGTATTTCTGACGCTTCTTGTATGATGACGTCTGTCTGCATGGCAAGTCTCCATTTTCGAACGGAATGTTTCTCTCGAATCTAGACCACGCATCTGTTAACTGGTCGGACATTCCAGCATCTCACATGTGGTGTGTCTAACACCCTTTATATATTGTCAAACCTTCCATTTCCTTTTTTGTCCTCTGGGTAGCAGTGACCTAACAAACTCAGTTACCCTTTTTTTCCTCCCTTTGCAATTATGCCAATTATGCTTTTTCATTGTCTCTAGCCTGGCATATTAAAACAGCTCTTTTGCTCTTGTTTTCCTTGCCTGCACTATCTGTGTTCCCTGTTGAGTTGTGTGCTCCAAAATGTGTTGGGGCCCTAACTTTTTCAGTGCCTTAGAATGTGAGTGTATTGAAATATTGTTGTTTTATGTTTGGTTTTTGAGACAGGGTTTCTCTGTGTCACTGCTCTGACTGTCCTGAAACTTGTTTTGTAGACTAGGCTGGCCTCGAATTCAGAGAGATCCACCTGCCTCTGTCTCCCGGATTCTGCAATTAAAGGTGTGTACCACTTGGTAAGACCTTTTTTTTTTTTGTTTTTGAGATAGGGTCTCTCTGTGTAACATCTCTGGCTGCCCTGGAATTCGCACTGTAAACCAGGCTGGACTCGAACTCACAGAGATACATCTGCCTCTGCCCACTTGGATGGGAGACTTTTTTTTTTAAGAGAGGCAATAAAGTAAGAATGAGGTCAATGGTACTGATTTAATTACTGGAAACATAAGAGGAGAAATTTAGTCACAAAACTCACACATTGGTGCTAAGTGAAAAGCTAGGCAGGAAAGACAGCTATCTGCAAGACAAGTGGGAGACCTATACCTAATCCCTCCCTCGGAGCCCTCAGGAGAAACCTCCCCATGCCGCTTTAGCTTCAGATTGCTTGTTCGGAGAACTGTAGGACAGTGTGTTTCTACTGTTAAATTGGTGTGTGATACTTTCTTATGGTAGTCTTGAAAAACTAATATCGAGTCCAGTCTGTTGTATGACTTAGGCCTTTTCTGAGATTTTAACCCTTTGTTGTCCAATGTTGAGAATCTTTCAGAGATGCCGTCATAGGATTAAATCCATGCCTCCTCATAAGACACTTCTGTCTACAACCTGCTATGCAGATAGCAGATTTTTCCCTGCCATAGGACTCCTGTTAAACATATTAATATTGCTTGGATATACCATGTTTTTTCCCCACGAATGTCTTTAGTCTATGCTATTCCCTTTCTCTCCAGTGTCTTTCATGGGCTAGCAGTGTACCTCTGTGGTGGAGTGCTAACCCAGCGTGTTCCTGTTCCAGCACTGTAAACATTCCATTAACGTTTTCTACTTCAGCCCACCCTTGCTTCTGTTTTCTCTTTCTTGCAAACTTCTAGGTGTATCATGATCTTCAATTCAAATTCTATGAAGTCTAGTGTTGTTAAAAGTATATGTAGGACTTGGGTAGTCAGGGTGGTGGGAAAGGGGTATTCCAATCAGGAACAACACAACTATGGAAACAAAGGCAGAAATATAAGAAATATAATGTGGGTTGAAGGAGATTGAAGCGAAGGCAGCCGCTGGAGAAGACAGAATACTCAGGCTATATAGCATTCACTCTTTCAGATCCTACATATGAGTGCGCTCGTGCCGTAGTACTTGATATGCCTGGCTTAGTTCACTTAGTATAATGTCCTTTAGCTTTTGCATGTAGTGGTATATGGCAGCATTTCATTCTTTATAATGACTAGATAATTCCATTTTGGTGTGTTTTTTTCTTTTTCCTTTTTTTAAATTAATTAATTTATTTATTAAAAATTTCCACCTTTTCCCCGCCTCCCTTTTCCCTCCCCCTCCCCATCTTTCCCTCCCTCTCTAGTCCTAAGAGCAGTCAGGGTTCCCTGCCCCATGGGAAGTCCAAGGTCCTCCCCCCTCCATCTTGGTCTATAAATGTGAGCATCCAAAACAAACCAGGCTCCCACAAAGTCAGTCTTCAGTCAGTTCTTTTTCTTTTGGTTTTTGGAGACAGGGTTTCTGTCTCCAGCCCTGGCTGTCCTGGAGCTTGCTCTGTAGACTAGGCTGGTCTTGAACTAACAGAGCTCCGCCTGTCTCTGCCTCCTGAGTGCTGGGATTAAAAGTGTGCACCACCACTGCCCAACAATGCAATCTCATTCTTGTCTTTTACTTTCTCTTCTCATGCTTCTGGGTACCTGTCCAAAATTACTTGCTTATTCCAATGTCTGGAAGTGTTTTTTCCTAATAGTTTCAGTTTTAGGTCTTACATTTAACTATTTAATCAGTTTTGAGTTGATTTCTGTAACTGGTGATTGGGACTGCAGCTTAATTCTTCTGCATGTATATAATCAATTTTCCTAGCACCATTTATACAAAGACTGTCATTTCTTCAGGTCATTCTCTCAGAATGTCTGCTAGAAATCAATTGTCTGCAACTGGATGGACTTACTTGTCTGCTCTCTATTTTGTTCCATTGGTATCTGTTTCTAAACCATTTCTAATAGCTGGTCCTATTCATGCCTTTATGTAGACAATATAGCTTTATAGTATATTTTGAAGACAGGCAGATAATGCCTATGTTGTTCTTTTTCTATAAGATAGCTTTGAGCATTTAGGGCTTTTTGTTTATATGTGTTATGATTTTTTCTAGCTACGAGAAGAATGTTACTGACATCATAACAGAGTGTGCATTGAATGTGTGCCTTGCTTTAGGTAGTGTGCATATTTTAATGTTGTTTCTTCATTTTTGTTTTTTCAAGGGTTTTCCTGTGTGTAGCCCTGGCTATACTGCATCTTGGCTGTGTAGACCAGGATGGTCTCAGACTCAAACTCAGAGATCTGCCTGTCTCTTTGTCCTGAGTGCTGGGATTAAAAAGGTGTATCCCACCTTCGCCTGGCAATTTTTCTTGTTGTTTTATTTCAGACAGGGTTTCTCTGTGTATTGTTTACTCTTTTGATTGTGATATCTTTACATATTTTGATTTTTCACTTTCTTTCACCAATTTTCATAATTTTTAATATAGACAGTCTTCACCTCTTTGGTTAACAGTTTTTAAGATATTTTGGGGGGATATTTGGAAATGAGATTATAGAAAGTTGGACCTTTTAATAGCATGTGCTGTCTCTGTGTCTCTGTCTACCTGTCTCTCTCTGTATGCCCATGTGTGATTGAGCATAACACATTAAAACTGGGACAGAGTTTAATTTTGGTGTATCTTTAGTTTAATTAAATCTAATGATATAGATTATCCATTTCCACTCATATAATGCAGATGATAATAAAAGAAATATTTATCCCTTTATCTCATCCATTCATTCAGCATATACTAGAATCCTGTACTGTCATCTCTTTGCTATAGCTTGGGAAATTGGAGACAGACAATACTCCAGCTTTTCTTGATTCTTTGCTTTATGCTGGAGATCATGCTAACCTTTTGGCATACTTTTCAGTTAAATTTGCAATAGAGTTATACCCATCTTTCAGATAAAGAAGGTGAAGGTTAGAGAGAAACTGTGAGAATTTAAAGAGAGGAATCCTGGTAAATGTGCCTAGTGAGCAAATCATTAATATGAGCAGGTAATACGTGGGTGTCATTTGGGGAACACAGCGTAAGAGAAGACCTGCTATAGAAAATGATGCTTGTGTCTTAAAGAAAACGGGGATGTTTCAAGATATGCAAATTAAGGAAGTGCCGTTGTACTACAGATAGAAAAGATGTGTGTAAAGGAATGGAAGCACTAGAGCGATCTACACTCAGGAAATACGATTTTACTATGGCATGTAAACTGTGACAAGAAGACTCAAACAATAGGTAGAATCTAGGATACAGCCATAAATAAAATCATTCCTTTATTTTTATAGATACAGTACTAAGGATACTTTATTCTTAAAATATTCGTTATCATCCAAAACCTTTGCTTAAAGCAGTTAATTACTCCTAGTACAAGAGACAATTTAAAAGTATCCATGGTACTAAGGAGTAGTACCAAATGGCTGAAGTCAGAAAATAGATAGAAATCTGAGAACTGGAGCTGGGTGGTGGTGGTGCACGCCTTTAATCCCAGCACTTGGGAGGCAGAGGCAGGTGGATCTCTGTGAGTTTGAGGCCAGCCTGGACAGGCTCCAAAGCTACAGAGAAACCCTGTCTCGGGGAAAAAAAAAAAAAAAAAAAGAAGAAATCTGAGGACCTCCCCCTCCACCCACTAAATGGCCGAGATCAGTGCTTTGTGAGAGGCTGGCTGGATTACTAGAAATGTTTTTTCGGTATGATAAAGTTTCACTGCTCCTACTGCTACCTCCGCTAATACAATGAATACACTCATTGATATTTTAAGAACTGAATTTGCCATCACCACTTGAGAAATAAGGAAATCCTACCATCCTAGAACTCTGACAATAATTATAAAGGGGCTGAAAAAAACTCTACTAATAATTGACAGAATTTGAATTTAAACGCAAGTAGTTTGGTTCCATAACTCACAATTTTAGTCATTATGGGCAATCATTGAGGATTATTTTGTTGTCACAGATTTTGCTAGATAGTACGACTGGAAAGGAAATTGAGTCAAGATGAATTACTAATTCTGGATCACACTACCAGTCTGAAACAATGCGTAATTGAATATATAAGGAAAAAGATAAAACAGATGAAAGATTTGAAAAGTGAGAAAATAAATAGAAAACGTCTTGATAGGTCACAGTTCAAAGACCTGCACACCGATATCAGGGTGCGCATGTCCATGTTTTTGAAGAATGTGTTCTCAGAATTAGAATTCATTGTCAGCACATAAGAGAGTTCACATAAACCTAATTTCGAAAGTCACTAGAACCCTGAGCAAGTGCTTCAACCTTAAATATTTGATTTATTAATTAAAGTTAATATCTTTGATTATAATTAAAGTTAAGATTTGTTGTTGTTTAAGACAGGGTCTCATTATGTACCTCTGACTGTCCTGGAACTTACTATGTAGATCAAACTGGCCTCAAACTCACCTCTAAAATGATAGTGCCTACACCCATGCCCCTGTCTCCTAAGTACTGGTGACTAGGTCTTAAGAATGGACTGAGTTTAAGAAATGAGAAGTTGTGGAGTGGTGAGATCCCCATCTCTGCCTCTTGGCCCATCATGATATAAATTACTCCATTTTACCACACCAGTCCTACCACGATGGACCAACACCCAAAACCATGACTGAGATAAATCTGTCCCTCTAATACTGGGCATGGGGATAGGCACTATCATTTTAACTAACACAAGTAAACTAATATTTATTTAATCCCATTTAGGAAAAAGTGAGATTGTATGGAAAGAGATGGGAGATTGGTAGGAATCCAAAGTCTGTTCTCTCTGTGTGTATCTATTGTTATCCCAACTTTTAGAAAGCAATAACCCCTAGTGGGCAAGAGATAGCTTCTTTGTGTGCTGAGTTCATGTTACAGTTGTTATGGTTCAGTTACTTGAAAAGACTTTGGATCTCATCATTCTGTTTCCAAGTTCACAGGACTCTGATATGTCTAGCTTTGGTCAGTTCTGGGTTGCTAGATGGGTTCCTAGGACCATGTAATATGACCAGGGCTCACAGCTTTGCTAACCAGTGAGGTGTTTTCAGGGGATAATTTCCCCAGTCTCTGTTATTCTATTATAGCAATAGAAAGCAGATGAATATAAGTACCTAGCATAGAACATTCAGTCAATAAATGTTACACACATGGATTTTCTACCTTTTCTCCTGCTCTTTCCTATTAAAACCTACTTGGCTTGGGCCTGCATGCTTTTGCACCCAAGCTCACTCCAAATTCTGAGACATTTTTATATCTGTCACACCCTGTTCAGCCTACTTACAAATTTGACACCCTAATTTGCTAATGAAAGGTATGTATTCCTTCATCTATCCTTTACTTCCCCGAGATATGCTCAAACCTTAGTGCACATAAATTTCTTGCAGTTCTGTTTGTAATGCAAATTGAGACTGGAGATCCTTTCTAAGGCTTGAATGGCCTGAATGGATCGCACAGTGTATAGTAAAGAGAAAAGTTAAAATTTCACCAAATCTGTTTTCTTTACGAGAGAAGTAATTGCTATTTAAATATGTTAAATGACTTTCTTAAGGTCACAGAGCAGTCGGTAACAGAGTCCAGACTTCAGTCCTAGTAACTGCTGTTTATTATGCTGTGTTTTCTAGTCTTTGTTTAAAATTAATTCTCGAAGCAATGCCTTGATTTTGAATTTCTTTTTCTATCTCACCTTAGCCTATGAAAGTACAGTAGAGGAGTTTTATTGTGTCTTCATTGAATACAATTTTGTTTTGTTGAATTATTACTTTATTTACTTTTGTGTCCTTGTAAATAAATTAAGTCAATTTCATTGAACACATGTGATGATTACTTTATGAAAGCTTTAAGTAACTTAGAAGGCTACGTATTACATTATTCATACAGATTTTATTGGTCAAAAAGGAGAAGTGAGGCTGATTCAAATATCTGAAGATAAGATTCAGAGTTGCTGATGAGGGAGAGGTAAAAATCTTTAAAATGTGCTTTTACTTCTGGTCTGAAAGCATGCCTACTCTATCCGAATGAGGCTGAGGTCCTCATGCCTCAGTGCATGGAGGGACAATGGACAACTTACTTATTAGATGAAGAGGAAAACCCCCAGATTTTCGTAGTTATCTTTCAAACTATTTCTTGCCAGGCCCCTCCGCCCAGAATACCTACAAGTTGATCAACTTACGAAAATCTGATAGCCCAGGGATATGACATTTGAGAACCTGCAAAACCCTCTTGGGTATCATTGGAATCTGCCACTTGAGTTTTTCATCTTCAGCTGTGTTGCAATGTGTGTGACCATGCCTATAATGCCTGGTGGTACCTTTAACAGCCTCCAAGCTTTCTCTTGTTTGTAAAAGTGCATTTGGTGCAGTTGTGTTAAATTTGTCCTTTTTGACTCACTCAAGGGATTTAAAATATAATATTCATAATTGGGTAGGTCTATGCTTGGGAAACTAATTTTGTATTTCAGCCTCCTGCTAATGAGAAACAGTACATTCATACGGAGGAAAATATTCCAGCAAAGCAGCCTCTTGGTGAGTAGTCAAGGGTCAGGGCGGCACAAGCTTCTGAATGCCCAGCATTGTTTCTTTTTCCTCCTCTGTGTAAATGTTATTTTGTTGAATCAACGTAATACAAACCTGTGAAATGCCATTTTCCCATGTTATGAGTAAGTAAATATAGAATTAGTGAAGTTAACTAAATATCTTCCTCTAGGTCACATAAGTTTTACTTTGTGATAGATCATGTCAGTTTTACTCATCAAAGTTAGCAAAATGACAGATTCAAAGTCACAGGCTTTTAAAAGTATTTGCTGGTTTCCCATGATTTACCCATTTCCTTCTCACTGCCTTACAGTGAGTGAAAATTAGATCATAGACCTATCAGGACCTCTGGACTCCTATAGTAATAAACTCAGATATATAGGAATATCTTAGTCATGTCTGCCCTCAATGCCTACAATGTAAGAGGATTCCAGAAAATACATATTTATGTATGTCTATAGGCACAGATAAACATACTCACTTAGAAATTGCTATCCTGATATACACAGACTTATAAAGATACATAGCATAAATGAATATACTTGGTTTTCTGATGCTGTAAAAATCATACCACAAATAGTATCTTATTTTTATTTTTCAAGACAGGGGTTCTCTGTAGCTTTGGAGCCTGTCCTGGAACTCTCTCTGTAGACCAGACTGGTCTCAAACTCACAGAGATCCACTACCTCCCTACTGCTGGGATTAAAGGTGTGCGCCAGCATCGTCCGGCTTTTTTTTTTTTTCTAATGTGCATTGGTGTTTTGCCATGGGTCCCCTAGAACTGGGATTGCAGACAGTTGTGAGCTGCCATATGGGTACTGGGAATTGAACTAGGGTCCTCTGGAATGGCAGTCAGCCCTCTTAACCACTGAGCAATCTCTCCAGCCCCCACAAATAGTATCTTAAACTCCATTCATACTGCTTCAAAACTTGGCCTCCTAACTTCCTGATGTGATACATTCTTTCAGTCTCCTGTACTTCAGCTGTTAGTACAGTTCAAATTTTCTGTGCATAAATGACCTGTTTCTCTGATTACAGTACAGTTAGAATCAGAAGGTCTGCATGGATCCTGAGGAGAATATCTATGACTACAGAGTGGGTGACTTAAAACACAGAAATCCATTCTCATAGTTCCATAGGATAAGAGCCTTGTATCAACATGCTGGCAAGGCCAGGATCCCACAGAGACCTCTACACTAAGATCATTTCTTGGCTTTTCCAGCTTCTTCTAGTCCCATGTATTCCCTGGCTTATGACAGCATAACTGATTTCTCTGTCTTTTATTTGTGTGTATGTTTCTCTCTCATCTCATGATGGCTTCTTGTAAGAGCATACTAAACCAAGGTCTCCTTTAATCATCTCATCTTGATTTTATTCACAAAGACTTAAATTATTTTAAAGTAAAGTCTCATTGGCAAGAACTGTCCGCAACATATCAAGAACTTATTTTGAGGGATACAATTTAACCTGTAAGGTCATATCCTCTGACTTGCCAGGATTCATGCCCTTCATATGGGAAAAGACTTTCAACTGATCCCAGTATTCTCAAGGTCTTATCCTAGTCCAGCACCAGTCTAAGTCAAAAACGTCAACTAGATAAAATCAATACAAAAGTCCCAAGTTTCATCTGTCATTTATTTAAATAAGATATGGTTGATTGAGAGGTCCCTCCAGGGGCAGAATTCTTTTCCATTTGCAGACTTGTAGAACCTGGAAGAAAAATTAAGAAGTCAGGACAGGGACAAAACAGGCATTGTCATTCCAAAATCCTTCAAACTAAAAGAATGAAAGGAATCATGGGGTCGAAGCAGGTCAAGGAACATTGTAGAAAAGGTCAAAGCCTGATCCTGTGGTGTGATTCTCTGTCCCCTTGGCCTGGAAGCTTTGCCCTCCCAGCCAGAGGGGCAGTGACCCTGCTGTCCCTGCTGATGAAAGTAATGGGCTTGGCCCAGGCCTCTGCAGCCACGCGCTGGCCCTTCAACTCCCTCTTTCATTCCTGCTCTTCTCTGTTCCTTTAAATCAAGACTAATAATGCTTCTGCTGGAATGGGATTCTCACAAACCTGTTGAATATCTAATCCACAGGGTTAGAGTTTCAAGATATCTTTTGGGAGAACACAATTCAATGCAGAGCAATTAGATCTATATAATGATATATAATATCCATGTACAGTGTAGAGATGAGGTGGGCTCAGTGAATACTTCTAGTCTGACTAGTTGTTTCTTGTTCACACTAAAACATTTCTGTCTTGAGATTTTTATATTTCTATGCCTAACCCATCTACCACCATCACTCCTGATATCATTACTCTTCTTTGCCTGTTTTGTTTTTACCCATCTGAAGACTGTCTTAGTAGTATGTATTTGTTTCATATATATATATATATATATATATATATGTATGTGTGTGTGTGTGTGTGTTATATTTATACTTATTTACACTGAAGAATATCCAACTGTTATATATTTATTTTGTTTATTATTTGCTTCTCACCACTGACTACCACTTCACGAGGGCTATACCTTTTGTTTGTTAGTGTTCAATGTTATTTTCCCTAGAACTTGAGATCACACATAGTCCATTGTTAGAATTCAATATTTGTTCATGCAAAGAATGCACAGAGGAAGATGGTTTTTATGGAGCATTGATTTGATGGTGGGTATTTTCATCCCACTTCTTTATTTATTTATTACTTTTTATTTCGTGTGTGTTTGTTTGCGTGTATGTATGCATAGCTAGTGCATGCCTGGAAACTAGAAAAGAGTGCTAGAGCCCTTGGAACTAGAGTTACAGATGATTGGGAGCTCTCATGTGGGTGCTGAGAACTGAACCCTGATCCTCTGTTAGAGCAGCAAGAGCTCTTTTTTAAAAATTATTTGTTTTTATTCACGTGCATTCATGTTTTTTCCTACATGTATGTCTGTATGAGGGTGTTGGATCGCCTGGAACCAGAGTTACAGACAATTGTGATCTGTCATGTGGGTGCTGGGAATCGAACCTGGGTCCTCTAGAAGAGCCATCTCCATAGCCCCTGCAGCAAGGGCTCTTAATCACGGAACTGTGCTTGAGAGATTTTATAACTACCAAATAAATGAGGGAGGATCAAGTGAAAGCATGTGTAAAAGTCAAGTCCGTCCCTTTGTCTCTTAGGACAAAGTGACAGCAACTTCTCCTATTATGTCAGTGACTGGTGGTTCCACCTGATTAACGGTTGTAGTGTAGAATTTCTAATTAAGAAACTATGGGCCTTTTCCTCAAGGAGCAAAGAATTTGGTGCAGAAAGAAGGAATAATTTCGCTTGTTTTTTAAAGGGGCGTAGATATTGGCCTGAAAACAGCGAGGGGATAGTAAATGTAAGGGTGTGGGTGTAAAGCAAGAAAAGCAATGGCATACTGTATCGCCACTATAAATACCCCCCACAATGGACTATACTATCTTAATCAACAGCAACAGCAGCAGCTCTTGGACCATCTGTTGCATTTACTACATGCCAGGCACTGTGCCAGGCCCTAGGGTAAGGATGAATATGGCTTAATATGTCCCCTGAAGATATTTATGGTCCACTTGGGTGGGGGAGGCCCACAAGGAAGTAGTTACAGCCAGGCAATGCCGAATGCCCAACTTGAAGGGAACAAACAGATGATGCCCCAAGAATCCAGGTTTAAGGGAAAAGACCAGGGTAATGGCGGTCAGAAAAAAATGTTTCAATGACATGGAAAGGCTTGAGTTAAAGCTTTGAAGATGAAATTTTTGTCAAGGACGCAAGCAGGAGGACAATTCTGTGAGAACGAGGAGTGATCTGAACTCAACCTGCCTGGCTCTGAATTCCGTGGGGGCAAAACATGCCTATCTGTTTTTACCACATTCTTGGTGACTAGTGCATGTTTGGCTACATAAGAGAGTGCTGCTACTATTTGTGGTCACATGGTGACACCTCTGCATTGCTATTTGGATGGAGCACACAGTCTCTATAAGTGAGCAGTTAGAAATGAGGGCGGTTGTGGGAAATCTTTTGTATAAAGTTCCCTTACTGGTGATTCTCCGTTAAGGGTGCTCCTTTTACAAGAGAAAGGGAGAGGGCACCCAGAATCTCAGTGAAGACTGTCTTTGTAAAGGCATAGTATCTGTGCTCTGTCCGTGTCTCCCACCCTTCTCTTTACCCAGACACCCAGTTTCTCTCTTACCATTTGTTCTCTTATGTGTTCAGTTACACATTTTCTAGAAATTGATCATTTCCTTTGTATGTGGAGGTTAAAAGTTGGAATCAGAGTCAGGGTTTTATATCCTCTATTCCACCTTTTAAAGGTACTCCCTTCCATGCACGCCTTTGATCTCATCACCCAAGAGGCAGAGGCAGGTGGATTTCTGTGAGTTTGGGGCCAGCCTGATCTACAGAAAAAGTTCCAGGATAGCCAGGGCTACATTGAGAAACTGTTGTCTTGTAAACAAACAAACAAACAAACAACAACAAAAACCCCCAAAACCAAAAACCCCACAAAACAAAAGAAATTAATAAAAAAAAATAAGGTAAACTTTTCTACTATTAGTGTAGCTAAGATGTTTACCCCAAATTGAACTTGAATAAACAGAGCATTTTCCCAAGTTACAAGTATCTCTTTTTTCATTTTATTGTACTATTATTGATAGAGAAGTTATATTGCTATACCATAAAAGAAAGTATTGTTTGAAAAAAGAACATTTTAGTAACTTTAGGAACATACTATACTTTAGGATTAAGAGGCCCTTTGATCTCCTTTTATGATTCAATAGCTAAAGAGGCTAGATCTTACCCAAATTGGAGTTGTGGCTCACTTAGAGCTCCCCAAGCTGGTTCAAATCCTCAGATGTACAAAGGAACAAGCATTAAAAAGAATATGAATTCTAGGGAGAATGAAAGCTGAGGTATAGAGAGGAGTTAGAGTTTTAAGAAGTTCTCCTGTGGATAGGAATTATAAACTGATGTACTGAGCATACACCACAACAGACTGGATGAACAGGAAGATTGTAGGCATTGGGCTTTAGCCAATTCCCCATGGACACTGAAGTGATGACAATACTATTATCTAAAGTACAGTGGCATTTGAATTTTCCCAAGTTGTTACCTGATGGCTTGCTTTCTGTCCAATCCAGAAATACACACTGCATTCAGTTTTCATTTTGTCACTTACTTTGTGATTGTCTGGTGTTATCTCCTGGTCACATTGAGGTTTGGATTGTGGGGCAGAATGAAACAGAGCTGTTGGACCTTATCTTCGTGTCATTTCAGAGAGCACGTGATATACATGTGATGTCACTGGTGCTGTTAACCTGGATTACTTGGTGGTGTGCCAGGTGTCTACATTGTAAAAACATCATTTTTCTATTTTTCTTCAGAATAAATCCAGCTTACTACTCATTTGTTTTTTGGTTTTTTAAGACAGGATTTTTCTGTGTAGCCCTGATTGTCCTGGGACTCTCTCTGTAGACCAGGCTGGCTTCAAACTCACGGAGATCCGCCTGCCTCTGCCTCCTTAGTGCTGGGATTAAAGGTGTGCACCACCATCACATGGCTAGCTCACCACTCTTAAATCTGGTCCACAGAATAGCTGCACCATCATCTGGGAGATTGCTAGAAATATATACTCTCAGGCCCACCACAGACTACAAAATCAGAATCTGAAAGTTGACAAAATCCCAAGTGTTCTTTATACACATTAATATTTGAGCCTTATCTAGAGGGTTAATCAAATGTGTACAAGGAGACCTGATAAAATGTATTTCCAGCTTCAGTGTAACAGGGAAAGAAAATAGAAACCATCTAAATAGCAGGAGAAAATATAGTATGATTCTGATATTTTGATAGCATGCAAGGCATACTAAACAATGAACTAGAGCCACATGGATAAATTAATTCATACACAGGCATACACCCCCCACATACGTGCATGTATGCAAGTATGAAAAATTACTTCAGGGAATAAAGGAAATGAGATGGTTACTTGATTGGCTGACTCTAAACACATGTATAGTGCTTCATTGTTCCAAAAAGGAGCTGAAGTAAGCATTATCTGTGGGTTATAATTCACCGAAGTTTTAAGGCACTAACATGGATTTTCACTACTTTGGTTTTTGTACATTTTCAAGTGGCTTACATATTATTGAATGCAAAACAGGTAAGTATACAGAGGCAACCAGACAAAAGTGCCCTTGCTTTCATAGGACTTTTTGGTAAGAGGCATACATGAATCCATCTCTCTTTTGTCTTACAATTCAAATTATAAATGTTCTTGCATTGTCCTCTTTTCACAAGAAAAAAAAATCTTGAAAGCAGCAGTGGCTGTGTATATCTGCCACAGAGATGCTCAGTACTTGCTGAACTGAATTAGCTCAGACAGTTTAAGTTTACAGTATAAAGTATACTTATCAAAGTATAGTGACAGTTGGTATCATGTGGTAACAGTGCCAGTGACCTTTTATCTCACTTCTTATATTTTTAATTGATTGATTGATTGATTTAGTGTGTGTGTGTGTGTGTGTGTGTGTGTGTTTGTGTGTGTGTCACAGTATAACTTGTGGGAGTTGGTTCCCTCCTCCCATTGTATAGTCTCTGGGCGTTGGTTGCAGGTTGTCAGGCTTGGGAACAAGTGCCTTTACCTGCTGAGCCATCTCACTGGTCCTCTCTTCCTTATTTTCAGAGGTTCATCATATAGTCTATGGTAATAGTTCAAGATTATGTCATAGATATGAATTAGGAATTCCCTAATGAATTAGGAAGTTCCTAGGAAGTGGAACAAAATGACAATAACCATTGCCAAGTCAATTAAAGCAATATCTTTTGGCTTATTATGTGTAAAAGACTATGGCAGGTTTATGGGGACATGTAAATCTCTGAAGGAAAGTAAAAGGTAAATTATAACGACAACATTTTTGTTTTTTATTTTCTGGCTTAAAAAGGAAACTTCGAGAAGTTCCACAGCTAGGTCTCTAATGAAAGTGGCGTCTGATGTTCTTTAGAAACACCTTGAGAGTGATTTAAAGCGGTGAGGGCTGTATCCCAACTGCAGCTGTTCTCATGTGATTGGTCTAGGCTGGTATGTGGGAACTGTGATCATTTTAAGCCACTCTAGTGATTTAGCTCTGTAGCTGAAGTTGAAAGTCATGGCTACAGAGTCATGTTTCCTTGAGGAGCTCAAGTAGATTATTAAGTTATAGTCAGTCCTTCTGATATAGTAAAATAATAGTCATTCTGTTCATTTCTGTCAAGGACATGCAGTCCTTTTTTACTAGAGTGTAAAGCACTCTTAAATAACAAAATTACTGGCATAACTCAAAGGAATTCACTTGTGTAGGAAATATTGACAGTGATTATATTAATTTTATATTGTTGCTGTAATAAGTTACCACAAAACTAGTAATTTAAACCAGCACAAATTTATTTTATTACCATTCTCAAAGTTAGAAGGCTTAAAATGAAGGTTTCTACGGGACTGCCCTTTCTGGAAACTCCAGGGCTAATCTTGCTTGCCTTTTCTAGCTTCTCAAGGCTATTCGTGTTCTTCAACTCAAAGGCTGTAGTAATCTTCCATCCCCCCTCTCAGATTCCTGCCTTTCTCATAAATATTATGCTTTGATTACATTGGGCCCAGTGCAGTAATCTTATATACTACCCCAATTTCAGATTCTTACCACATCTATAACGTTCCTTTGGCTGTGTATAATAATATACATGTTCCAGGGATTAGATGCAGGATCATTTAAGAATTCTCATTTGGTCTCCTACGAGGACTAACAATGACAGTACTTCAACTATTCTAGCTACTGCTTCTTCATGTCCTCTAAACTATAGCACAGACAATGTCTTTAGAGAGAAGTTGCAGGACCGGGCCTGTGATGACTGTGTTAACATGAACTCAGTTTAAACTTAGAAGACAGTTGCAGTTATTATCTATACAGTGACTTGTTTAAAATCACATATCAACTGGGTGGTGAAATGAGATCTCAAGCCCAGATGGATTTGAGTTTAGTGTTCTAACCACAGTGTGTGACTGCTTTCCCTGGTACCCAACTTCAAGAGCTTAGCCTTTCATTCAGTAGGTATGACAGTGTTTGAGTGCACCAAGTATCAGATACAGTGAATAAGACAAGGTAGCTGATCTCAGTAGGTCCATATTCTCAAGGAGGATACCTGAGTGTAATTACAAAATACAGTGCCAAGCGACTCAAGGCAAACTAAAGTGACTGAGAATATACAAAATGATAGGTGTGGGTGTACCATTGAGCTGCTTAATATATACAGAGTGCTCAGAGAATGGTGGATATTATTTGCCAGAAGATCAGTCTTGAGTGCCATATTCCTGAAGGCTGAAATCCTGATATTTTTTATGTCTACAATCTTGAAAATCACAGTCACAAAAGATTAAAATCCTGAAAGTTGGAATGTTGAAAACAGAAACCCCTCAAATGATAATACACATGAAAATAAAAGCTGTAAGGCATAGAGCCAAATTCTGGGGCACTAGCCATGCACTACGGTAAGAAAAACGGGGTGATTTGGGTGTTTTGGCATTCACTGTAGCTTCTTTTCTTCATAGAACTCTAATCCTTGAGGGGGGTGTGCTATTGGGACAGATGGACTGTGAAACATTCTCTCAGACCTTGAGGCCAATATGTCCTCAATTATTTTGCAAAATAGAAACTGAGAGAACATCTTCTAATTCTTTTTTATTATTTATTTATTTATTTATTTATTTATTAAAATTTTCCACCTCCTCCCCACCTCCCTTTTTCCTCTCCCTCCCCACCTCCCCCTCCCTCTCTAGTCCTAAGAGCAATCAGGGTTCCCTGCCCCGTGGGAAGTCCAAGGCCCTCCCCACTCCATCCAGGTCTATGAAGGTGAGCATCCAAACAAACCAGGCTCCCACAAAACCAGTCCATGCAGTAGAATCAAAACCCAGTGCCTTTGTCCTTGGTTTCTCAGTCAGCCTTCATTAACAGTCACATTCAGAGAGTCTGGTTTGATCACATGCTCCATCACTCCCAGTCCAGCTGGCCTTGGTGAGCTCCTGTCTCAGTGGGTGGACGCACCCCTCGCGGTCCTGCTTCCTTGCTCATGTTCTCCCTCCTTCTGCTCCTCATGTGGGCCTTGGGAGCTCAGTCCAGTACTCCAATGTGGGTATCTGTCTCTATCTCCATCCATTGCCGGACGAAGGTTCTATGGTGATATACAAGATATTCATCAGTGTGGCTATGGGACAAGGCCAGTTCAGACACCCTTTCCTCTGCTGCCCAAGGAACAAGCTGGGGACATCTCCTTGGACACCTGGGAACCCCTCTAGAGTCAAGTCTCTTGCCAACCCTAAAATGGCTCCCTTAATTAAGATATCTACTTCCCTGCTCCCATATCCACCCTTCCTCCATCCCACCCATCCCATTCCCCCAAGCTCTCCCCAATCCTCCCCTTCTCCCTTATCTCTACCCATCTCCCCTTACACCTCTCCCCCCCCGTGCACCCAACTTTTGCCTGGCAATCTTGTCTACTTCCAATATCCTGGAGGATAACTATATGATTTTCTTTGGGTTCACCTTATTTAGCTTCTCTAGGATCATGAACTATAGGCTCAATGTCTTTTATTTATGGCTCGAATCCACTTATGAGTGAGTACATACCATATTCATCTTTTTGGATCTGGTTTATCTCACTCAGTAAAGCATTTTCTATTTCAATCCATTTGCATGCAAAATTCAAGATGTCATTGTTTTTTACCGCTGAGTAAAACTCTGAAGTGTAGATGTGCCACACTTTCTTTATCCATTCTTTCACTGAGGGGCATCTAGGTTGTTTCCAGGTTCTGGCTATTACAAATAGTGCTCCTGTGAACATAGTTGAACAAATACTTTTGTAGTATGATTGCGCATCTCTTGGGTATATTCCCAAGAGTGGAATTGCTGGATCCTGAGGTAGGTTGACTCCCAGTTTCCTGAGAAACCGCCATACTGATTTTCGAAGTGGCTGCACAAGTTTGCATTCCCACTAATAAAGGATGAGTGTTCCCCTCACTCCACATCCTCTCCAGCATAGGCTGTCATTGGTGTTTTTGATTTTAGCTATTCTGACAGGTGTAAGATGGTATCTCAAAGTTGTTTTGATTTGCATTTCCCTGATCGCTAAGGAGGTTGAACATGACCTTAAGTGTCTTTTGGCCATTCGAAGTTGTGTTGAAAATTCTCTGTTCAGTTCAGTACCCCATTTTTTAATTGGGTTAATTAGAGTTTTAGTGTCTAGTTTCTTGAGTTCTTTATATATTTTGGAGATCAGACCATTGTCTGATGCAGGGTTGATGAAGATCTTCTCCCATTCAGTAGGCTGTCTTTTTGTCTTACTGACAGTGTCCTTTGCTTTACAGTAGCTTCTCAGTTTCAGAAGGTCCCATTTATTCATTGTTGCTCTTATTGTCTGTGCTACTGGAGTTCTATGTAGGAAGTGGTCTCCTGTGCCCATGTGTTGTAGACTACTTCCCACTTTCTCTTCTATCAGGTTCCCCAATACCAAAACCACACAAAGATTCAACAGGAATAGCAAAAAAATTATGAGTGTAAATGCACAAATTCTCAGTAAAATAGTTCCACACCAAAGTCAAGAACACAATGAGAAGATCATCCATCATGATGATCAGTTGGCTTCATCCCAGAGTTGTAGGGATGTTCAGTGTATGTAAATCAATAAACATGATCCACCCATAAAGAGAGGCCCCGGCTCTCCTAGAACTGGAGTTACAGGTAGGTTGGGAACTTCCTCCCATGTGTGCTGGGAAGCAAACTCGAATCCTCTGCAATTGCTATGAGTGCTCTTAAGCACTGAGCCATCTCTCCAGTTCCTCAACATTTATTTTTATTGATGAATTCTTGTGTTAGGTACTCGTCTTCTTGCTGTGACAAATACCCCCACAGAAGCACCTCAAAGAAGGAAGGGGTTCCAGAGTACAGTCCATCATGGTGGGCAAGTCATAGCAGCAGGGGGGTGAGGGACAGAGAGATGAATGCTATGCCCAGTTTGCTTTGCCCCTTTTCTGGGATGTCAATTCCCAGCCCATGGAATGGTGTCACTCTCGTTTAGTGTAATTCCCCACCTCAGCTAATCTAATCTAGAAAATCCCTCACAAATTTGCTCAAAGCTATGTTTCCATGTTGATTACAAATCACATCATGTTGACAACCAAAATGAACCGTACCAATAATTGTATGTATTTATGAGATACACAGAACGTTTGCTCTTGACATACATGCATATTATAGAAAGCTTCAAGTGGAATAGCAGAACCATTACTTCAGTAATTTGCTATTTTTGTGGTGAGATGCTGAAAACTTACTTTTGCAGTTTTCAATATCTAATGCCTTCCTTTTTCCGATCCTTCCATGTATCACCTAGTGTCTGCTGAGCACTTTCCTACTCTCTCTCTTTCTTTTTTGAAAAAGCTTTGCTTTTAATTATGTGTGTGTGAGTATATGCACATGAGTGCAGATGGCCTCGGAGGCCAGAAGAAAGTGTCAGATTCTCTGAAGCTGAACAGGCAGTTGAGAGCTGCCTAATGCAGGTCTGGGGATTAAACTGTGGTCATCTAGTTGAGTAATATGTGTTCTTAACTGCTAACCCGTCTCGTCATCTCCTTACTACTCTATTTCTGTGAGTTCTACTTTTTTCTTTTTTTAAAATTTATTTTTAAAAAAGCTATCTTTTCTTATTTCACATGCCAAATCTAGTTCCCACTTCTTCCCTTCTTCCCCTCCCTTCATCTTTTCCTCCCATCCAACCCCCCCCATCCACTTCTCAGAGAGGGTAAGGCTTCCCATTGGGAATCAACAAAGTCTAGCAGATTGATTTGAGGCAGGACCAAGGCCCTGCCCAATATATCTAGGCTAAGCAAGGTATCCATCCAGAGAGAATAGCTCCAGAAAGCCAGTACAAGCAGTAGGGATTAATCCTGGTCTCACTCTCAGTGACCCCACGAGTTCTACTTTTTTTGAGTCTCTGAATAAAAGTAACATCATTTGACATTTATTTTTCTGTGCTTGGTTTAATTCACTTAATGTAATTTCCTCTAATTCCCATACATGTTGTTGCAAATGAAAGATGTTCCTTATTTCTAAAAACTACGTAGTATTCTATCATATATATGTATTAAATGTTATTTATCCATCCATTGGTGGATACCAATGCATATAAAATATCTCAATTATTGCCAATGATGTTAAAATGATCATTGGAATCTATCTATCTATCTATCTATCTATCTATCTATCTATCTATCTATCTGATATAATAACTTAAACTCCTTTACATATATGCCACCAATAAGTAGGATTGCTGGATTATACTGCAATTATAAGGAACTTATAATAATTATTATAAGGGACTTGTCTACATTTTAAAAAATGTAAACATAAGATTCTGTTTTCACAACAACATAACCAACACTTATCTGTCTTTCTACATGTATTCAGGTATGTGGATAGGTCTGTGTGTGTGTGTGTGTGTGTGTGTGTGTGTGTGTGTGTGTGTTGTCCAAATGTCAACTTTGTGTGTCAATTCTAGTGTTATCTACATTTTTAGTGAAACAGGATCTCTCACTTGGTCTGGAACTCACCAGATAGGCCACCAGGCCCCAAGAGTCCATCTGTTTCCACCTTCCTTGTGCTGGAATTAAAAGCACCATGTCTAGCTTTTCAAATTTAAAAATAAGAGTCATTCCAATGGTTATGATAGGTTAACTTGTTGTGATTTTATTTTGCATTTTTCTGCTATTTAGATATTGTAACATTATTTTTTTCATATATAAGTTGGTCATTGCTATCTTTCTTTAAGGAACGTCTCTGTTCAGATCTTTCGCCAATTTGAAAATCGTGTTATTCAAAGTGCAACAATCAAGAAACTGTAGAATGCTTAGCCACAAATGGGACACCTGTATCAACCCCCTCACCAAGGCTGAGGGACCATCATGGAAAAGGGGACAGAAAGGTTGTTAAGAGCCATAGGTGAGGGAAGAACAGACTGAAACAGTATCACCACAGTCTTGAACTCTTGACAACTGTGGCTACCTGGACAAGACCTACACAGAATCCATCAAATCGCCAGTCCAGCATGAGAATGGAGGAGCTTCGTGAGTTCTTCCTCCAGCTGAGGAGCTTTGGACGGTCTGCACCTTCTGGGATCAGGAGAGTAGTTTCCTTTAAGGCTGTGTCTCTTGGTAGGTGGACCATGCTCCAGTGGGTGGCCGTATACCCAGAAGTTTCTGGACAGCACAAATTGGAATTGATGGGTCATTAAGTTAAAAAAAAAAGAGAGAGAACATGAAGTTTTAAGGGTAAGGAAGTATGGAGAGATCTGGAGAAGTTAAGGAAATGAGTTGGCAGTATATATGATAAAATATGTTTATGAAATTCTCAAAGATATTTATTAAAAATAAAAATTATGTTACTTATTCACTTGTTCTTGAGAAGTTTGAGTATTTTGTATATTAGCCCTTTTTCAGATGTTTGGTCTCATCATTCAGTTAATTATTTCCTTTGCTGTGGGTAAACAATTTAACTTGATATAATCTCATTTTTTCTATTTTTGGTTTTGCTTGTCTTTATGGAATCATATCTAAGAAATCATTAGTCAAAAATAGTTACGGAATTTTTCTCTAAGTTTTCTTCTAGCAGCCTTACTATTTCCATTTTTAGATATAAATTTAGTAATTCATTGTCATAGTTAGGGTTTCAATTGCTGCAACAAAACACCATGAACAAAAAAGTAAGCTGGGGAGGAAAGGGTCTATTTGGCTTACACTTAAACATTGCCGTTTATTACTGAAGGAAGTCAGGACAGGAACTCAAACAGGGCAAGAATCTGGAGGCAGGAACTGATGATGCAGAGGCTATGGAGGGAAGCTGTTTACTGGCTTGCTTCCCCTTTCTTGCTCAGCCTGCTTCCTTATAGAACCCATGGTGGGATGGCACCACCCACCATGGTCTGGGCCCTCCTCCATTGATCACTAATTGAGAAAATGTCTTACAGCTGGATCTTCTGGAGGCGTTTCCTCAGCTGAGGCTCCTTCCTCTGATGACTCCAGCTTGTGTCAAGTTGTCACACAGAACCAGTCAGTGCATTCATTTCAGTTTATATTTCATATGCTGTGTAAGAAGGTTCAGTTTTATTCTTCTGTATGAAGATATTCAGTTTTTTCAGCACGATTTACTGATTGAAATTATTATTTCTTCACACTGTATTCATAGTGTCTGTCAAAAATCAAGTTGACTTTAAAATTTGCTTATTAAGATTTATTTTGTTTTTATATTTTTCATTGATTAATGTACTATACTTAGGGGAGCATCATGTTTTTAAAAATCTTTAACTTCATTTAAACTTGATGTGATATTTTTACTTATTTATGATATACAATGTGAAGTTTTGATTCATGAACTCATTGGGTGATGTTAGGATCAGAATAATTAACCTATACATTTGAAATCCAGTTTTATGACTATATTGAGCCATACAGCACATTATTGTAGAATATCATTAATTCATCCTAAATTTAAGGTTAACAATGCATCTGTTGACCAGTCTCTACTTTTTGTTCTCCTTGGTGTCCAATCATATTCTACTTTTGATTTCTATTATATTACTGTTTTTAGGTTTAATGTAAAAATGAAATTGCATAATAACATCTTCCCTATTTGTCCATGTTGTGACAAATTGCCAGATTTCATGCTGAACAGCATTTTACAAACACACACGCATGTGTGCACACGCACACACACACACTCACATTTTCTCCATTCATCTGTTAATTGATAGATTGATATTTTGATTAATTCCTTCCATGTCCTCATTACTGTGACTAATGCCACAATTAACATAGGTATGCATGGGTCTTACTGAAATATTGATGTTACTTCCTTTCTGTGTTTATCCAGTAGTGATATTGCTATTATGATACAGTATATCTTTCCTTTAGTCTTAAAACTTTCAGTTATAATAATGGCACATAATGAGCATTTACTATATGTCAGGAATTATATGTTTGGCATGAACTCATTTAATTTCTAAAAATCCTCCAATGCATAGCCTCTTACTGTTCTAACTTAACATAATAGAAAACTAAGGCATTTAAGGTTTTAGGTTTCAAACAACCAACCTTAATGTATCCAGTGACCTTACAGGAATTGCCAAATTCTAGAGGCACTGTAAAAGCTGAACGGACTCCTGTGCCAATGTTAGATTTATGGAGATTCAAGGAAGCAATAGTCTCATATGGCAAGCATTTACCTTTTGTGTTAAACTCGTGGTCAGTTTATAATAGAATTATCCATAAAGACTGGATAGGCTTGGTTAAAGCTGTTTAGAGCCTGGTCCACAATTACTATAGAGCACCTGGTTCAGAGAAGAGGCTAAGTCTATTGAACAATGGAGTAAACTTAGAGGTATGGAAAAAAAAAGAAAATTAAGGCATGGAGATGTGATGTACTTTTTCAGCATTATACAGGCAAGAAGATATACACATATAGGATTAGGAACACAACATTATTTTTGCATTAGTTAAGACATGATGTAGTTGATGGAAATTAGACTCTTACCCCTTTTCTACTTTTTAAAGAAAAGTATTACCCACTTTATATGCTGTCCCAGTGAGCTATACCTTTAGCATCTTATACTTCATTTCAAATGTAATTATGAGAGAGAAGGGCCAGGCAGGATCTTTTTCTATTTCTCGTGAACAGAAATGGAGCATGGGTAGAGAAATTTCAGTATCTGCTATGGAATAGGCTTCGTAAAGGCATATTTTGTGCACAGTGTTACATTAACGTGGGAGTACAAAGTCATAATAGCCGAGAAATGAAAGAAACCTAAATGAACATTATAGCTGTTGACTGGATTAAGATATTTACACCATTGAATGCTAGTCAGCCGTAAAAGGAATGAAGCTCTGCCATTTGTGCCAACTTGGATAGAACTAGAAGTAATTATGCAAAGTGAAATTTTACACACACACACACAGATTGTTTGATCTTAAATATGTATAATTGAAAAAAAGTTGTTATCAGAGAAACCAAAGGCAGAACATGGGTTCCCAGGGGCCCACAAGAGTGCAGGGGTGAGGAAGATAATAGCTGATCAATGAATACTAAGTTACAGATACAGGAACTAGGTTTTCTGTGCTCTTGCGTAGTATGTTTACGGTTGATAACAGAAATGCACTGTATATTTCAAAAGGCTAGAAGAGAATATTTTGAAGATTTTTACTATAAAGAAATGTTTGAGGAGATAGCTAAATTTACCTTGATTTTAGTATTACACAGTGTATTACGATATTCCATATTATCTTCAATGATATGCATAGCTTTATGTATCCTCAAACACTTTTTAGAAGGATTTGGGAGAGATGTCTTAGGGGTTAAGAACACTTAACTTTTTTTTTTTTTTTTTTTTTAGAAAACCACATTCTGTTCCCAGTTCACATATCATAGCTTACAACCGCCTGCATCTCTAGTTCCAGGGGTTTCTGTGCCTTCTTTGGGCCTCTTGAGTGTTCCTGCACACACATGGTGCATAAATTCATACAGGCACACACACATAGACATCAGAATAAATAACCCTCAAAAATCCCAAGACATTCTAGAATTGAAAGGGTATGTTAGTTTACAGGCTGTGATGTGACTGTGCTTGGCCTCCTGCCTTGTCCCTTACTAGAAGCTAAGTGACAGAAGTTCAGGTGTCTTGGTGGAAGAGTGAGCCATTGTTGCTGCCTCCAACAAGAAGCTTCATATTTAGAAGCAATAGTATCTGTGGGAAGAAAACCCTCAGGCCCTTCTAATGTCCATTTGGCATCAGAAAGGAGTGAATGGGTTAGGGGTGTTTCCGTGCAATATTGTTCCCTTTTTTGTTCCTTTAGCCCAAATTCAATATTTTCCATATCCTGGTTAAGTATGCTTCCCACTCTATACATGCCTGGAGATATTCATCAATTAATTGAAATACTTCGATGGACTAGAAAGAAAACACATAATCTGACCAAAATGATTCTGAATTTGTCTAGAAATATTGTGCAACAGCAAAAAGTCACTTATTACTATACTAGAGAAAACTTATGCATTGAATAGAGTGTAGGATAGATAAGAGTCCTGTGTCTGTACAATCTATGATTAAGTGCAATGAGAAAAAAACAGATGGTTTCAGGTTTCAGTAGCTGAAAACCATTTGTGTATTGTTCATTTCCTCTGATGGATAGTGACGATATATTCATTTGTAAGTGATTTCATACGTGAACATAAAACCTGGATAAATACTTTCCAAAGGGTATTCTTCTGAGTAATACCCACACCACACACACAGGCACACACACACCTGCAGGCACACACACACACACACACACACACACACACACACACACACACCATGTGTGTCAGCTGATGAAATAACTGCTAAGAGACTGCAGTGATCAAGTCACGCTTGGTCTCTGCATCAGTGGCTCTTCCAGTCTAGTAGAGAGAGACAGACAATAAAGAAGATAAATATACAACTATTGCATGAACAGCTAAACATAAAATGTGAAGTGTGTTCCAAAGGAAATTAGCAAGGTGTAGTGAAATGGACTGAGGAAAGGTAGGTTGTGTTAAAGCAGAGTTGCATCTTCAGTGAAATAACATTTGAGTTGAAATCTGAATGATAAAAGCAACCCTGCAAAGTTAAAGTTGAGAGGGGAGCCCCTAGTACAGAAGCTAACAGGCAAGGCAGAGAGGCAAGAATGAGTTACATGGTAGAGGATGAGAAAGGCGCAGAGACGACGAGAAAGATAGGAATGTAAGGCTATAGAATTTGTATTGAAATATTTAATTCTTAATACATTTCTTTCTCAGAATATGAGTATTTCTTTTGTTTTATTCTCATCTTACTCTTTCAGAGTTTTTTTTCATATGTAAGTATCATACATAATTTTGAATATGCCTATGACCTTTTATTATGCTAGGACAAATGCAGTTTGCATTTGAATGTGGCTGTATAGTATAATTTAATAAAACTATATATGACACATTTAAATTTCATTAACCTTTTAAGTTTCACAAATCATTTTTTATTGAACAGTTGTTCACATATAAAACTTCGTTTTGTAGTACACAACATTTAGTTTGATATGCTTATATATTTTATGAAATGATTATCAGAATCAAGTTAGTTAAAATGTTTATCATTTGAGATTTGGAGAGATGGCTCACTGGTTAAGATCACATATAGTTTTTGTAGAGGATCCAAATTCAGTTCCTAGTACCCATGTTGGATAGCTCACAATTTTCTCCAACTTCTTCTCCAAGGGATCCCACACTATTTTCTAGCCACTTCAGGTACCACAGGCACATGCACACAGCCACATTCAGACACACATACATACATATAATTAAAAATAAATCCTAGTAAAGACTGAAAAATATCCACCATCATAATACGGCTACCATATTTTTGTGGTGAGTATAGTTAAGCTTATTATTTGCATATTTAAATTAAATTATGCATTATGGTATAATCAACAGAATGTATTATAGTATAATTGACAAAGTAGCAATACTGTATGTTGGATCTTCATAATTTTTAGTTCTTTATAACTAAAACTGCCCTCTGGGCAACATCTTGTTTTTCCAAGCCTCCAGCATCTTGCATCCACCATTCTACTCTCCATTGTCCAAACAAAAACATAGCTTTTACCTCAGTCGAAGTGAGATAGTTTTCAGGTGGCCCCAGATGCCATGACCAGCAAGCACATTAACAGTTTAGTGAAGTTCTTATAATAATAACAAAGAAAGTCACAAATCAAGGTTTTTTCTTAATTTAATGAAAGATAGATGGGAACATCCAATAGACAGGTTATGGTGGAGTGAGCCTCTGTTCCAGGCCTCAGATATTATCTGATTGCCTTATTAACCTTGGGCTTGATGAAAGCTAAGTGTCTGTTTTTATATTTGATAACAGATTTGACTAATAGTCAGAGGATATTGGGTCAAACACAGAAGTAGGCAATAGATGGCTATTAAGGGGCTAAAGATAGCACAAGATAATTTGGCTCCAGACCTAAAACATTAACCTCTCCATAGTTACAGAAGTTCTAATCAATGGTCTTGTAAAATTTTTCACATGGGACTGGCTTTTCCCCCTGGGAACTTCAGTTCATACTGCTTTTGTGTGTTTAACTTTATAGATTCTACAAGTGAGATCATGCAGTATTTGTACCTGCTCTTTTCACTTAGTATAATGTCTGCTAGGTTCATCCATGTAGCAAATTTCAGAATTATCTTCCTTTTAAAAAGTAGATAATATTCCGTGTTGTTTTTAGCTGTGTTTGTCCACCCACCATATCTTCTTGTTTGTTGATTGATACTTGGATCGATTCCATGTCCTGATGTCCTGGCTACGGATAGACACAGGAGTGTAGGTACTCCCTTGGTATCCTCAGCTCGGTTGCTGGGGATATCTGACCAGAAGTGGAATGGATTGCTCTATGATAGTTCCATTTTTAGGGGTTTTGATATTGGTTTTGTTTTTGAGACAGGGGTTCTCTGTGTAGCCCTGGCTGTCCTGGAACTCACTCTGTAGCCCAGGCTGGCATTGAACTCAGATCCACCTGCATCTCACTGCTCAGTGCTGGGATTAAAGGTCTATGTTACCACTACCCAGCCATTTTTAAATTTTTGAGAAAGCTCCAACCTGTTTCTTATAAGGGCTATGCCAATTAAAATTTTTATCAGTAGTGAATACTTTTCTTTCCTCCCCTACATCCTTGCAAAAACAAGCCTTCCATCTTTAAGTTACTAGCCATTCTAAAAAGGGTGAGGTTCTGGATATGTTGGCTTATGCTTGCAATTCTAGCACTCAGAAATCAGAGGCAGGAGGAATGCTGCAAGCTCAAAGCCAGCAAATTAGTTCTCTTACGAAGGCTAGCCAGGTCTACAGAACAAGACTTTATCTCATAAACCTAAATATATTAATAATGAATAGTGTGAGGTTATATCTCATTGTAGTTTTGAATTATATTGACAAGTGATTACTGATGTTGAATATATTTTTCTTGTACGTTTAAGTCATTTATATGTTTTCTTTTGAAAAATGTTCAAGTCATTTGTCCATTTTTAACTTGGTTATTTTTTTTCTTATTTGTCTGTATTTCTTTGGATAGTAACCCCTCAGCAGAAATATGACTTATAATTTCTTCCATCTTGTAAGTATTTATTCACAATCATGATTGTTTCCTTGTTTTTACAAGAGGATTTTTTGAAACATTGACATTTTTCCATGTTTCCTTATGTTACATGTGCTTTGGTGGTCATGTCCAAAAACACAATTGTCCTTAGTTCTTTTCTGTGCTTTCTTTCCAGTGATTTCCATTGCACATTGTATGCCAAAGTCTTTACTAGATTGTGAGTAGATTTTTACATATAATGTGAGGTAAGCTTTATTCTTGCTAATGATATCCAGTTTTTCCAATGTAATTTATTAAAGAAGCTTTTCTTTTCCTATTGTGTGTCCTTGGCACCTTTTTGGTAATAAATTGATTATAAATGTGTAGATAAATTTCTTGGCTTTCTTTTCATTCATTTATTTTCAATTCATTTTCATTCATATATTTTCAAAAAAAATTTGCATATTTTTGTATCAGTGCCATTTTTTATAATTATTATTATCATTATTGTTTTGTAGTAGAACTTAAATCCAATAGTGTAATGTACACAGAATTGTGCTTTTATTCAAAGATTATTTTTGATCTAGGACTAGTACATACGTCTGTGCAAATGAAGAAGGGAGTTTGGGCATGAGAGAGACTTTGAAGTTTACAGAACAGGATTTGATAATTAATTAATACCATCAGTATAGGAATAGTAAACGCCACTAGAAAGGATTACTCAGTGCTTAGGGAAACCCAACGCAATAAAGCTCTAGTATATAAATTATTGTGTCATTGAATTACATAACTGCAGGTCAGGAGGGAAGCAAGTGAGGTTTTAGGATGATTGGTTTGCCTATAAAGCGGGGATGTATAGAGTAAATATGCAAAGGAGGTCCATGGAGGAGGTCATATGGATGGCTTAGTAGAATCATTTTCAAGAGTAGGGAGGAGCTAGCGTGAATTGAGTGCCTGTTACTAGCTAGGTGCCACATGTGTTGCCTCATTGATCCTTGGGACAGATATCAACTTCTCAGAGCTTCAGGTAATCTCTCAGGTAAAATTGACATAATCACATATCCACAATACAGGAAGGGGGCATTTGAAAAGGATAGGGAAAATGCTAAATTCAGATTGAGTTAAATTAAATTTGAGGATCGTGTTGACACATGCAGTGAGATCCCTTCTGATTGGTCATTGTCTCTTATTTTGAATATCTCTCCCGTCACTGTTGAGTCATCGCAGTGGTTATTGTTGTGGAAAAGGACAAAGCATTACGGGATACTGCATTTTGGTTCAGACTTAATTATAACCGGGCTGAGAATCTTGGTTGAATCAGTTTTTCATAAAGAGATATGTCGGTCTGGAGAGATGGCTCAGAGGTTAAGAGCATTGCCTGCATACATAATAACTAACTAAATAAATAAATATTTTTTACAAAATAAAGAGATATGTCTAGTTCCTAATTTTGAGGCTTTTCAAAGAAAATTTGATGGTTTTGGTCTCTTGGTTAGCTTTCAGACGGCTGTAGTGATGATTAGTCATATTTAGGTAGGCCTTCAATTTTGTTCCATTAGTCTCCATGTATGTTTTTGTGCTAGTACTGTACTGTTTTTATTACTATGGTTCTTTAATTTATCTTTAAATCTAGAATGGTAATCTCATTATTATTGCAGTAACTACCATCATTATTTTTGCTCAGGGTTGTTTTGGCTATTCAGGGTCTTTTTTGGTTCCATATGAATTTTTTTAGACTTTTCTCCCTATTTCCGTTGAAAAATATTGTCAATATTTTGATTGGTATTGCATTGAATTCGTACATTGCTTTTAGCAGAATGGTCATTTTCTCAATGCTAGTTCTACCAATTCATGACCATGGTGTATGTGTGTGTGTCGGGGGGTGAGTCTTCCCATTTTCTAATCTCTTCCTTGAGAAATTTGAAGTTTTTGTTTGTTTGTTTGTTTGGTTGGTTGGTTGATTGGTTTTTCAAGACAGGGTTTCTCTGTAGCTTTGAAGCCTGTCCTGGAACTAGCTCTTGTAGACCAGGCTGGCCTCGAACTCACAAAGATCTGCCTGCCTCTGCCTCCTGAGTGCTGGGATTAAAGGTGTGCGCCACCACTGCCTGACTAGTAGTGCTCTTCCATGGTTTCTACCTTGTCTTCTGCCTTGACTTCCTTTGATAACAGATGGTGATGTGGGAGTTGGAAGTGTAAAATGAAATAAATCTTTCCTTCCTAAGTTTCTTTTGGTCATTGTGTTTCATCATAGCAATAGAAACCCCAGACTAAGCCAGGGGTCCACATTCTGCTTTGAGTGCACAGTTCCTAATAACCTAATGACCTCTCCCTGTTTATTATCTCTTAATATTTTTGACACTCCCAAGTAGTCTTGAATTAGGAACAAATCTTTTAACACATAAACCTTTGGGGGCACCTAAGTTCAAAGTATTATAGAATGCAATGTCACATTTGATTTTAACTTAGCGCCATACTTTAATGGCCCTATAGCTTCTTTGCCTGTAATTAGTGACTATGGGCAGAATGTATTGTGTTGCACAGTCATAGAATTATTGTCTTTCCAGGACATGTAGATGTGGAGACACTGTTGTGACTCAGAATTGTGTAGGATATACAGAAGTTATTGTAAGCCTTCAGTGTGACCATTCCCACTGTAGGAATGGTAACACTTTTCTACCAATGGTCATTTCCTTAGTCACATGGCTAGAATGAGCCCTGATGTTTCCAGTTCCTTTGGCCCTTGTAACTGCTGTAGCTGGGGTAAGACTAAAACTGCTGCCCTCAGACCAACTGGTAGCTTAGTCACACACAGTAATTGGGACTGTGGTGTTAGAATCCCTGCAATGCCAGAAGGGGACACCAGATCTCATTGCAGATGGTTGTGAGCCACTATATAGTTGCTGGGAATTGATCTCAGGACCTATGGAAAAGCAGCCAGTGCTCTTAGCCTCTGAGCCATCTCTCTAGCCCCTAAGGTTTACTTATCTTTTTGAGTAAATATAATCACATTGTTCAGTTAATAAAGAGCACAGAATAGCCAAGCCCTTTTAAGAACCTATCTAATCGCTCTGTTATCTTCTTGCACGTAGATGATTAGTTGTTTTCTACACACTTTAGAGGCATCTGAATTGTACATATTATACAAGTAGTAATCTAATACACACATGCCTTGTCTTAACAACGTAACTTTAAAATGTACAGAAACAGCACCCCCCTCTATCTCTCTCTTTCTCCTGTTCTACCCCCCTAGTCTGTTGGTCTTCAACTCCCCCCTTTATTGAATATGGATTCTTTTCTCACATAATAGATCCTGATCATGGTTTCCCCTCTCCCTACTCCTCCCAGTTCCTCCCTACCTTCCTTTTCCTCTGGATCCATTTCCTTTAAGTCTCTCACTAGAAAAGAACAGGCTTTTAAGAGATAACAACCAAATATCACAAAATAAATGTACCAAGGTGACACAAAATCAAAGTTGTCATGGCAACCCAGCAGGAGAAGAATTGTCCCAAGAGCAGGCACAAGAGTCAGAAATGACTCATTAACACATTTAAGAATCCTGTTTTGCTAAATCGGAAGCCATGATTTATTCACAGAGGACCTGGTGCAGGCCCTGTGCATGTGGCTTCAGTCTCTGTGAGTTCATATGAGCTTTGATCATGCTGATTTAGAGGGCCTTCTTCTCTTGGTGTCTTCCTTCCCCTCTGTTTCTTTCCCTCTTTTCCACTTCCTCTTCCACGGGGTTCCCTGAGCTCTGAGGGAAGGGATTGATGGAAACATCCCATTTAGGGCTGAGTGTTCTATTTTAAGGTTTCTCACACTCTGCACAATATCTGGCTGTGGGTCTCTATATTTGTTCTCTTCTGCAGCAGAAGGACGCTGCACTGATGATGGCTGAACAAGGCACTGATCTATTAATATAGCAGAATATCTTTGGGAGTCATTTTGTCACTACTTTTTTATTTTTTAAGACAATTAGTCTTTGGTTTCACTCTGGGTCTCTGGGATATCTAGTCTCAGGTTCTCGGTCACCTAATCCGTGTTGGGTATGGGGTCCATCACAAGGAGTAGGTCTTTAATCACATCAGTTATTGGTTGGTTACTCCCAGTGATTTGTGCCACTATTACCCTAGTATATCTTGCAGGCAGGACACCATTGTAGATAGAGGGTTTGTGACTGGCTTGGTGTTTATGTTTCTCTTTCGGAAGCGCGCAGAGTACCTTCCTGGAACAAAGACACCTAAGAGTAGGGGTGAAGGCTCTTTGTAGACATTGATTAGTCATCTCCATGTTCAATGAGTTGTGCAGGTATTGTCTTTAGCAGTAGGGCCTGGTTGTATGTTTGTGGAAAGCAGCCTATAGTTTTGGCAACAGTTTGGGTTGTTTGGGGATTCCCAAAGGACCCTTTTGGCTAACAACTCAATTAAATGTAATTTAATTCTGATACTGAAAGCTTCCTTTGGTGAAAAGAGCTGGCCAGTTGGGACTTTGTCTTCCCTGTTATTTGGCAATGTCATCTGTATCATGAATATATATTTTAAGAAGTTTTTACTGTATTAGGTTTCCATACTACTCCTCAAATGTCCCTTAAGTTTAGATGTTTCTCCCTGTGTTCCCTTCCTCAGTTCCCTTCTTCCCCACTTGATCCTGCCATTCCAGCCCCCTCGATGCATTCACAATTCTCTATTTGCCTTTCCTAAGAAATCTGTGCCCTCCAATTCCTTATAAGTACTCTCTGTGGTTGTTCAGATTAAAGCTTGGTTAGCATTGACTTTACACCTAATATTCTCATAAAAGCAAATACATGCTATATTTGTCTTCCTGGATCCCTAACTCAGGATGATTTTTTTTTAGTTCCATCCATTTGCCTGTGAATTTCATGTTGTCTTTTAACAGCTCGTTAATACTCCATTGTGTAAATGAACCACATTTTTCTGTTGAGAAACATCTAGGTTGCTTCCAATTTCTGACTTCAGTTGTCTTATTGCTCTAGCTAAGATTTCAAGTACTATTGAATATATATAGAGAGAATGATCAACCTTGCCTTGTTCCTGATTTTGGCAGATTGCTTTGAGTTTCTCTGTATTGCCTAGATGCTTGCTGTAAACTGCCTTTATTATGTTTAGTTATGCTCCGGGTATCCCTTCTCTTTTGAAGACTTTTAACATGAAAGGGTGTTGGATTTTGTGAAAGGCCTTTTCAGCTTCTAATGAGATAATCATGCATTTTTTCTTTCAGTTTGTTTATATGTTGAATTTCATTTACATATGTTGAACCATCCCTGCAGGTCTGGGTGAAGCCTACTTGAACATTATGGATGATCTTTTTGGTGTGTTCTTGGATTGGGTTTGGAAGTATTTTACTGAATATTTTCACATCTATGTTCATAAGGGAAGTTGATCTGTAGTTCTCTTTCTTGCTTGGGTCTTTATGTCGTTTGGGTATCAGGGTGACTGTGGCCTCATAAAATGAACAGTTTTCCCTCCTGGGTATTTTGTTGTTGTTGTTGTTGTTGGGAGACTCTTAATGACTTGACTGCTTCTATTTCGCTGGGGGTTACCAGTCTGTTTAAATTGCTTATCTGATCTGAAGTTAGCCTACTTGCTTCCCTGGTCTGGGTGGCCTGTGAATTCCCAGGGGGTGCCTGCTAGAGTTGGGGGCTGGGACAAAGCAATGGGTGTGGGGACGGAAATTTGGAGGAGAAGATCTGTGCGATACACTGGAGGTGGGGGCAGGGGGAAGGGAGGCTGCAGCAGAGTTGGCAAGGAGACAGGGAGATTAGATCTGGAGGAGCCCAGGGAGAGGTGAAGATTGCAGTCCGCCTTCCTGTTTCCCTGGCTGGGGTGGCCTGTGTGTTTGGAGTTGTGTGTTCTAGAGATGGTGCCTGGGATAAAGGAATGAGTTGGGGAGAGGAGGTAAGGAGGGGAAGACGTGTGGAATCCACTGGAGATGGGGGATGGGAGGTCCCAGCTGAAGGTCTGCTGCAGAGCTGGGGATGAGACAGGGGGATGGTTCTAGAGGAGTCCAGGGAGAGGTGAAGATCTGCAGCCAGTCTTCCTGTTTCCTCTGAGTGGCCTGTTGGAGTTAGGGGGCTGGAACTGAGAGGAAACAAGAGTCAGGGAGAGCAGTCAGGAGCTGAGGATCTGTAGGATCCACTGGAGATGGGGAAAGGGGTGGGAGGAAGGCTGCCGTAGGTCTCCTGCCGAGCTAGGGATGAGACTGGGGATTGGACTTGAGGAGCAGAGGGAGAAGTGACGATTTGCAGCCAACCCACATGTTTCCCTGACCTGAGTCCCTATGGGTTACCAGGGAGTCAGCTGTCTTCTTTAAATCTTAATAAATTGGTGCCATTATGATAGTGTCATATTTGTATATCATTTAACTTGTGCATATACTTCCTATTACCCTCTTAATTCTTAATCATCTTTCTATTTTTGACTCAAATGTCACTTCTTAATAAAACTGCTTCATATATCCAGAGCTTTCTCTGTGGTCAAGACTCATTGCTTTTTGTACTTCATATTTCTAGTACAGATAATATTGAAAACAATCAATTTGTGTTGTTTTAATAACTAACGTCTTCACTAGACTATGCTCCACAAGAATAAGGATCACTTATAATTCCAGAAAATAAAAAATATTATTTAAAGAATAAGTTTTTATACATAGTTTTATTCCACCAATATTGGTTAGTTAATTGAGTAGGACTCCTGAAGCATTTGAGTTTTTTTTCCATTTTAATATGTGTGTGCATGCATGTGTGTGCATGTATTCATGTGTACATTCATGGTCATTTTCTAGACTCGCCTTCACTTGATCTTCCACCGTATTCACTGAGGCAGGCTCTCTTAATCAAACCGAGTTCTTGTTGATGTCTCTAGTCTTCTTAGATTGTTTAGGGGGATCCCCTGTCTCCACTTTCCAAGGCTGGAATTATAGGAAGACCACCATGCCCACCTGGCTACTACATTGGTTCTGGGACTCCGTACTCCAGGCTTTAAGATTTGGTGGGCAAGCTCTTAACCTCCTGGCCATTTCCACAGTTCCACACCTGAGTTTTAGTAAGAAATAGGAGCTTTGATCCTTGCCTAGTGGGGCCAAGGAGAAGGCGCTAATAGGTAGAATGCTTGCTACGCCATCATGAGTACCTAGGTTTGAATCCCCTGTACCCACATACATATTCTGTAATCCCAAAACTGGAGAGACAGAGAGAGAAACAGAAAGATATCTGGAGCTTTCTGGCTAGCCAGCCTAGTCAAATCACTGAGCCCAGGTTCAGTGAGATCCTGTCAGAAATAAAGTTGGAAAATAATTTGGTATACACACACGTGCACGACCCCCCCCACACACACAGGTGTGTACATATGCACAAAGAAGCAAGAAACACTTGCTTAATGAATGGATGTCAATACGTAATGGATATGTTAATGTTCTAAAGTGCTCTTTTATTCCTATAAACTACATCTTAGACCCCAATAACCTCAATTATATTTTCCACTATAGCTTTGAAGAATCCATAAGATGATTGGTCTAATTAATGAAATTTTCTTTTTTGATACCTAATTGTTATTCCTATATAATTACTGTGTGATTGGATTCGTGTATTTGTCTCTTTGTCTTAGGACAAAGGGAATGATAGCTAAAGCCCTTGATATGAAAGGAAATGGAGATTCTCTGTATTTCACAAGTCGATTAGTACCCTGGAATAAAGCAGCTAAAGTGGAGTGTGATCCAGAATGAGATTGAAAGGGTCAAATTAATGTAGACAGAAACCCGTCTTTGTTGTTAGCCTTCCCAAACCAGTCAATAAGTGCTCCCCTCCTTTCTCTCTTCCCTGACCCACTGAGAAGCAGAACCATTGAAAACAGAGTAGGTGGCATTCCAGGAACATTGGAAGCTTTTCAGAAAGTGACATGTGCTTCAACATAAAGGCAAGGATCTTCTGTTTTGCGAGAGAACAAGAACATACATGAACAACAATCTATGACTGTATGAAATGCACAGGCACGTACATGTGGTATGTGGTATTGTTCCCATTACAAAGAATGAGACATAGTAGTAAAGGACCTCATTTCTTGATTAGATATTGGTGCTTTGCATTTCTAGCTAGTTTGAAGGTATATTCCTTTTTCTCCCTCTTCCCAGTGACTAACTTTAAAACTCTGTTAAACCAATTTATACAATCTCTTTCTGTCATTGCCTTATCATAAGCATCATCCCCCTTATAATCTGTCTTTCCTTTTTCTTCTCCTTATCCCTTCTAGGCTTAAAATAATTCTCTGTGATAAAAGGACAAAAAAATTCATAGAATGGAAGGTGGGGAACAACCTTTCCCAGGTTGTTAAGTGGTTTATACAGTTGGCTTTGTGTAGTTTTTCTACTCTTGCTTTGTTCATCTTGTTCTGAATATCACTACTTGTTCTGAATATGTCCTTTCTCTTACTATTATTAGTTTTGTATTTCTTGGTGGACTGCTTGCTTATCCATTTCACTCCCTTGCACCATGAACAGAGAGGTAGTACATTTCTTTTAATAGTGAAAAGGAAAGGAAAACATCTGGATTAAAAATAAAGAAGGAATGGGGTAATTTATAGAAAAAAATTATGTTTCCTTCTGAGAATTATCATTAAAGTGACTCATTACATCTGCACATCAAATTGATGCACACTAAATGCTCAATAAATGCTGTATATTATTACTTGGATTGTGATTCTGATTATACAAATGACAGTCCTATTAAAAAATGTAGGTCCAACTCATACTGAGTAATTTGCGGAGAGTTTAATATTGTAACTACTTACAAAGTTCCAAGTAGGGGATAGGGAAATCATCACATGGACATTGTCCTGGCTGGTTTTGTGTCAACTTGACACAAGCTAGAGTCATCAGAGAGAAAGGAGCCTCAGTTGAGGAAACGCCTCCAGGAGATCCTGCTGTAAGACCTTTTCTCAATTAGTGACCAATGGGGGAGGGCCCAGTCCATGGTGTGTGGTGCCATCCCTGGACTTGGTAGTCCTGGGTTCTATAAGAAAGCAGGCTGAGCAAGCCAGTAAGCAGCACCCCTCCACGGCCTCTGCATCAGCTCCTGCCTCCTGTTCTGACTTCCTTCAGTGGCAAACAGCAGTGTGGAAGTATAAGCCAAATGAACTCTTTCCTCACCAACTTGCTTTTTGGTCATGGTGATTTGTCACAGCAATAGAAACCCTAACTAAGGCAGATATTATCATTTCCTAAGCATAATTAATAGCAAGTGATATTATTATTCTTATATTCGATAGGGCATGCATATAGAATGATGCCTAGAAAGCTGAGAATTAATACCTAGATCTATTAGTGTCTACTGGATAGAGTTATGATCTTTGAACAAATGTAACAATCACCCTATAATCATCTTTCAGGTTGTTGTTTTTGTTTTTCGAGATAAGACTTTTCTATGTAACAGTCCTAGCTGTCTTAGAACCAACTCTGTAGATTAGGCTGGCCTTGAACTCACAAAGATCCACCTGCCTCTGCCTCCCAAGTGCTGGGATTACAGGCGTGCACCACCACCACCCAGTAATCTTTCAGGTTTTGTACTTGGAGAATAAATACTTCACCCCTTCTTCTTCAGGACTCCTGATGATATTTCTGATTGGCTAAATACCAACAAAGACTACAGAAGGGGAGCTTATTCATGATACATATGCTAGCCTCTAGGATCACAACCCGGAGTGGAGAGAGTTCATATGATCTGGAGGACAAAATGGAAGATGTTGAGTCAAGACTCTATGTATTGAAAACAATTTGTGGAGTATTTGCAGCATGAACAAATCACCTGTGGCTTCCCCTAAAGACTTCTTTGGGAAGGTATATATGTCGCTCTACAAATAAATCCATTCATTACATTGGTGACATTTGCATCACTGTAACATACCTAACAGAAACAGCAAAAGAGAGAAAAAGTTGAATTAGGTTCATGGTTTCAGAGGGTACAGATCATGGGAAAGGACGCTTGGTGGCAAGAACAGTTCAATTCATGGTCACTGGAGTGTGATAGCAAACAGGCCAGGATTAGAAATATCATTGGGCTCTAAGTCTTCAAAGCAACTACTTTGAGCAGCAAGGCCCTTCCTAGAGCTTCCGCAGAGTCTTCCTACATCACCTGCAGGCAGGGAACAAGTGTTCAGACATGATCCTTAAGAGAATGTTTCAGATCCAAACTTTAGCATCTACTTTGTTTAAGGGTTAATTTAATGCTTTACAGAAGCTGCTCTGATGAAGGCTTCCATCTGTTTTTATTCCGCATAGACTTGTCTTTCTTTCTGCAATTCTGAGGTACTCATGGTTAGCTCCATTATAAAGAAAGTACTTAAACTCACTGCTGTGAAGGTTCAAGGGCATCGCTGGCATGTGTGTGTCTGTGATGAACACTCCACAGAAAATGGAGTCACAATGACAGTAATGTATGCACGTGGAGCGAGAAGCATCACACAGAAAGACAGGAAGCCAGAGCGAGGAGGAGGAACCAGGCCTTTTTCCCCCTTTTAAATCACTGTTGAGAACTATTTTAGGTCCATAAGAGCTACTTTAAATTCAAGAGTTGTGTCTCCACTGACCTAATCAACTTTCACTAGGCCCTACATCATAAAGGTCCTACCACCTTTTAACATCACCATGCTGGGAATCAAGCTTTAAAGACACGATGCTCTGGGGACACATTTATGCCATATGTAAACCACAGAAACTTTAAAGAATGAACTATTGTCCATTCCTGTTTACTTGTTTGTTTTCTCAGACAAGATCTTATTCTGACTTTCAGGGTGGCCCAGAATTCACTGTGTAGCCCACAATGGCCTAAACTTGGGACAAACTTTCTTCCCCAGCTTTCTGAGTCCTGGAATGACAGGCACGAGTGACCAGAAAGTAGTTCTGGACATAGGCATTTAACAATTGAATAATAGAAAGCATTTTAAAGAGAAAATTACAGGCAAAGGAATAGATTGTGAATGTGTAATTATTTAGGAAACATTTATTTGCCAGATAAGGCTTTTTCCAGACTGACATCTCTGCTTCACATAGTGAAATCGTCTGATGGTGTTTGGGTTAGTCCTTTCTGTGGCCAAACTCTTGACAAGAAGTGGTCCAAGGAGAGAAGCATGTACAGCCCAGGGGAATGCACATTATCATGGCAGGGATGGCATGGCTACAGGAGGCAGGCTGACAACATTGCATAAGCAACCAGGAAGCAAATATTGAAGAGTAGAGCCTGATTGTTACACCTCAACCCTCACCGCGCCATGGTGACTCACTTCCTTCAGCAAGGTGTCATCTCCCAAAGGCTCTCCAGCCTTCCAAAATAGCACCACTGCAAGCGCATGGAGGACGTTTCACAGTCAGCCTGTATCCGTGGTCCATTTTATACCTTTCCATGCCTATGCATCGATTCTTCAGCTATAGATCATATAATTGAGGATGCATAATGTTAAGGTATATAACTAAAAATATATTGCAATGCTAATAATCTTCATGTTGTTCCTACACACATTGTGACTTCTTCAATGTAACCATATTAATATATAAACATCTAAGTCATTCCTCTATATACAGCTGTTCAGCTATCCTATATTTTATTTATTTTCCTGTCATAGAATTTAGTTCCCAAATTTACTATTGCAGATAGGCCACTTAAGCTTTAAAAAAATGTGCACTAATCAATTTAAAAAATACGAATTAAAACGAAAGTGAGATATCATCTCACACCTATTAAAATAGCTTTTAGGAACATTAAAATAGATATCAAATGTTGGTAAAGATTAACATTTGCTTTAAACTTGAGAATGAGCCTTCTATTCTGGAAAATACAACAGTGCCTAGGCTAGAATATTCACACCTCCAGTCTCAGTCGGAGTCTTGAATGAAAGAAATAACAGCAGGACTCAAAAGAATATATTTTCATTTGTTGTTATTACTTTCCTACAACACAGAAGAAGATAGAGCTACTAGTGCGACCTACCAAGCTCACAGACATTCAGGCTGTGCCTTTTAGGGCTACTAGTGGGACCTACCAAACTTACAGACATATTCAGGCTGTGACGTTGATGTTACTTGCTCTGAAGATGGTATAATGAAGGTAAAATTAGATTTCAAAGTATAATGGCAGTAAGTTCAGAATACAGCCTCCTTCCTTGCCCTGTTTGGAGCTACTGGCCAACAATGAAAACATTCATTTTGCTTTGGAGAAAGTAAAGGACACAGTAAACATTTTGGACAAAAAGAAGGATGTGTGTGTGTCTGGTATAAAGGAGGAGAATAGGGACATGTAGTGTAGGGTGAATCAATGTGTCTGTGAGTGACGCTAGCCAGAGTGTTGGGCTGTAGTCATGATTGCTCTCAAATGAAAAATGAGCAAGTTGCTCCCCAGTGGATTATGGGTAATGTTGAGAATGATAATGCTGGTGGTGTATATTTGCTGGTGAAGGGTTGAATTCTTACAGGCATTAGTGGATATATTAGTGCCATAATTGTTGAGGTTTTTGTAGATACTGGATCTTTATAGCCTAGGTCAAACTAGATCTCACCATATAAGGCATGCTGATCTCAAAATTGCCAGCCTCTTGCCTCAGAGGCATACTGAGATGACAGGTGTGTGCCGCTATAATCAACATTGCTGTGACAACCTTAAGTGGAATAGCAGTTCACCCTAAAGTTAGATATCGATCCTTTCTTTAGTTCTCTTGTCAGCTCACAGTAAAAGAAAGAGGACTGATTTTTTTGTCCGTGTGTGTGTGTATGACTATGGGTGCTGGGAATCAAACCTCGATCCTTTGGGAGAATAGCCAGTGCTCTTAACCTCTGAGCCATCTCTGAGGCCACAGAAAGATTCTTTTCTTTTAACGACTAACAAAAGTAACTGAAAATAGTGTTCATTTTGAGTGGAAGGATAGAATTCTATTTGCGTTTTTGCTTCACCCCTTTCCCTACTATTAGCAGTCTCTCCTAAATTTTTGAACTCTTTGTTTTTCTTAATTTTAATTTTCGTGTTATTAACTGCAAGTAGAAATATGCTGCTTAGAAGAGAGAAAAGCAACCCATCTTTGACATAGCTCTTGGTTGCTGTGATGTGAAAGGCTTTGAGTTCACTCTTGGAAATATGAGTGTGTGTGTGTTGTATGAAAAGCTGTATTAGAGTTCTGTAGCAGTAGAATATTTATGTATGTGTGTATATATGTATATAATGCATAGTATACATTATGTGTAGTATATATTATATGTTAAACAGCGCTAACTGTATATCTTAGAAGCTCTGTGGAAGGCTGTTGGAGATAGTACACAGTGGATGGCTGTGCTCCTGCAGTAGCAGAAGATGGCAGTAGTAGTTATGGTTTCATGCATTCATGAAGAGGAACTGTCAGAAAGGCAGCAAGCTTTCCCTCAACCTTGACATTGAGATGTGATTTCAACTTCAGGACGGCTCTTCTCCACACAGGTAGCATTCCCTGAAATGTCCTCACAGAGTCTCATAGGTTAATCCTAAGTCCTCTTAAATTGACTGTAAAGGTCAACAATCACAAAAGGAAAATGCAGCAAATAATTAAAGGTGAATTTTGATAGTCACTCCAAATTTAATGGTTTGATATTCATAGAAACTTATATTGTCTAAATCTCTAGGAAGAAAAATATATGGAATGATTTATTTCCATATATGTTTAAATACATATGCAATATCTTATTACTTTATTATATATGTATATGTTGTCTATATATGGAGAGAGAGACTTGAACAATAGGGGCTGACCATTTTTAATATATATTTTATTGAATATATTTATTCATATAATATATTATGATCATGGTTTCTTTTCCCCAGCTCTTTCCAGATCCTCCCCACTTTCCCACTCACTCAATTTCATGACCTTTTCTCTGTCTCTTTTTACAAAATAGTCAAAACAAATAAACCGTAATGAAAAAATAGACACAAGAAACATACACACATATAACATAAAACATACAAAACTGAAAGCCATAATGTACAAGCAAAAAACGAGTAAAGTAAAAAAAAATGCCCAATCAAAGAAACGAGACAAAAAGGCTACAAAACAATACCATTGAGTTCATTTTGTATTGGCCAACTATCTACTGCTGGGCATGGAGCCTGCCAGTAAGTATGGTTAATATACCCAATGATAATCCATTGGAGAGAAATCATTTTTTTCATGTCAATTAGTTGTTTTGGATGTCGCAATCAAGATTGGCCATTATTTTCTTTTAGCCCTTGGAACACATCATTCTATGTTCTCATGACTTTTTTGGTTTTTCTGTTTTTGTTTTTATTGAGAAATTTGCTGTAATTCTGAGGAGTTTCTGTATAATTTCACACTTCCCTCTTGCCTTGTCAGTGTTGTTTCTTTATTTTGTGTATTTAATGTTTTCTTTGTAATATGGGGTGGGGAGGTTGTTTTCTGATCTTGGGTGGTGTTCTAAATGCCTCCTGAGTCTGGATTAATATTTCTTTCTTTATATTTGGGATATCAAGTGCTCCATTTAATTGAATATATATTTTTGTGCCTTAGGTCTGTTGTTCTTCCATCTCCAGGATGAGTAAACTTGATCTTTTAATGGTGTTCTTCTGAGTTCCTATGTTCTGTTCACATTTGTTTTGTCTTTGTCAGTGTCTGAATTTCCTAATTCATATATTTTTCCTACATTTCTGATAACTTGTCTTTTGCTTGAGCCATTTTATTGGTAAGACTTTCTGCTGAGTTTTTTAAATTAGACTTACTGAGTTTTGCATTTTTTTTCGAGACAGGGTTTCTCTGTAGCTTTGGAGCCTGTCCTGGAACTAGCTCTTGTAGACCATGCTGGCCTCGAACTCACAGAGATCCGCCTGCCTCTGCCTCCCAAGTGCTGGGATTAAAGGCGCGCAACACCGCTGCCCGGCTGCGTTTTGCATTTTTAAATTTTAAATTATATTGTTTTAGCATTTTATTGGTATGGAATCCTGTTTTATATCCTGTATTGATTTTCTAAAGTCAGTTTTTACTTTGTATTCTCTTTGAGTTTTTAGTTTATTTGTGTCCTCTTGATTTTATCAAACACTCCTAATCATTCTTTGCAATTCTTTGAGAAGTTTCACTGTATTTGGAAGTTGTTAACATTGAATTGATATCTTCAGGAGTGTGTGTCATACAGCCTCGATTTTATTTTTGTCTTTATTATGTTAGTTCGTTGGGATTTACACATATGTGGATTTTCTTTGCTTAGAGTTTTAGATTAGTTGTAATTTTCATTTGAATTATTTACAGTATTTTAGTGGTGTGGGATTATGGTAGAGTTGAAGTGTTCAGAAGTTTGTCATTCAATCCATATTCAAGGTGTATTACTTGTGCATTACTCCCAGAATAGAATTAACTTAAGAAAAGCACTACTACTGCCTAGGCCCAATATGCAAATACAGTGCTTCTTTTAACTTCTCTAGCTGTGAGAGTGGGAATAATTAAGGATAGAATATTATACTAGTATAGAAAATGACTGAGAGAAAGGGTGAAGGGCCAGCAGGATGGTCCAGTGCATGAAGTGCTTGATGACCTGAGCTTAATCCCCGTAATGCACATAAAGGTGGAAGGTGAGAACTGACTCGGAAAGATGTTCTCTGATCTCCACGTGTGTACTATGGCATGCGCATTCTCCCCATGTATCACATGCACACATAATAGTAACATCATCAACAACAATAACAACTACAATAATATGGTAAATAATAATAGTTATTATTATTTAAAGTGCTTGGAGCCTAAGAGAAGTAGACATGGTAAGGATAAGAGTTAATGTTTTAACAGCTATGAAAAAAACTAAGGTAAGAAAAATATCAGGTGGGAGGGGAAATTTGGGGTACTGTTAAGGCCCATAGGTTTTAGGGATTATTGAAGCTATGGAATATTATAGTTAAGAAGTAAAGAGAAGAGGAGGGTAGATGTGGAGGTGTGAATGCAAATGACCCCAATAGGCTCATAGGGAGTGCCACTAATAGGAGGTGTGGCCTTATTGATATAGGCATGGCTTTGTTGAAGGAAATCTGTCACTTGGAGTGGGTTTTGGGATTTCAGAAGCCCCAACCACATCCAGTGGCATTCTTTTCCTGCACCTACAGATCCAGAAGTAGAACTATTGGCTCCTTCTCCAGCACCATGTTTGCCTGCATGCCACCATGACCATGACGATAATGGACTAAACTTCTGAATTTGTATGCCAGCCCCAATGAGATATTTTCCTTTATAAGAGTGACTGTGGCCATGGTGTCTCTTAACAGCAGTAGAAACCCTAAGGCAGTGGGGACGAGAGGAGGAGGAAAAGAGGGAGCAATGAGAGGGAAAGAAAGTGAGCAGAGTAGCATGGTAGACACTGCACAGTAGGCTGGCTTGAGAAATGCAGAGCACAATTATAACATGCAGCCCAGTGATAGGCATACTAAAGCAAACCCACTATGAGATATTTATGCAAGAATGAAAGTAAAAAGTAAAACTGTTTTAAGAGATAAAATATTAACAGAAAAGCTAAGACAAAGTATAATAAAATACATTTAAAGTACAATGATCACATTAGTAGATATTGTTTGGTGGAATACGTTTGAATTTGTTCTGTTCCTGTGTTTTTTCTTTCATGCAGCAAATTGCACTGATGAAGAAGGTACAGTTTGTAATTACAGTTCAAACCTGTAAGATCAGATTCGGGCTATTTATTGCCCCAGTGGAGTTAAGGTGGTTAGTGTTTGGATTGTTTTTGGCACAACTGTACTAGGTTGAGCAGTGTAGTTCTCAGGTCCCTGGTTGATGCTCTGTCTGGATCTGTGCTGTGTTAGGGAGGGGAACATGAAGACTCTCCCTAACCTCAGTGACGTTAGCAACAAGTCTGCATAGGTCTTGCAGTATCTCACTTTGACCACAGCTTCCACAGTCATGATGAATTTCTGTGCTTTCTTCCCATGGAAGTGTATAGGGTCCTTGGTTTCACTTATAGTTTGGATCTGTAGGAACTCTTTCTTCTATGGTGCCTTTGTGTGTGATGGGGCTTGTGACCTTTAGCATATGGTAGGTAGCCACTGATCTCAGGCAAGCCCCTTGCTGTGCATCAAAATTATCAGCTCCTAGGCCTTACTATTAGTTATGTGTCCATTCTTTGCTCATTCAGCTAGCTATTCTTGAAGAACCAGTGTGTTTAAGGAGAAGCACTTCCCTGGGTCTTTTCTGACCTCAGTGGAGCCACGTGATGTGGATTTGCAGCTGCCCATGCCCACTTTCCTATGGATTTAGAGAAAAATTGATCATGTAGAATATGCCTGCTCCACTACAGTTTCCACTGTCATTTACACCTTACATTGCTCTGTAGTATTTGTTGCAAGTACTGAACCAATACAGTGATAGCAGTATTGATGTAGCATTATTAACTCAACGACTTTTATGAACCTGTAAGTATTGATAGACACATAAGAGTGAGTATTAACCATTCTAGCATCTTCCAGAATAGATCCATACCCTAAAAATTTTGTTTGCCCCTCTTTATTTTCTCTCATTCTTCAACCCATGGTAACATTAATCATTTTACTGTCTATTATGAAATTGAACCATTTTTATAGGGCAAGTTGTGTTGCCTATCAGAAAGTCCATATAATATTTAGTATGTGTGTGAATGTCTGTGTTGTATATACATTTCAAGATGAATACAAGATAGAGACATGAGGAAAATAGAGAAAGGAGTGTATGTTGTGCATGTACATATCAAATTTACAACTTGTAGGAATCTGTAGATCTGAATTTAAGAATTTTCTTTCAGCCATGCATATGACTGCTTGCCTGAGCTGACTTAGAAAACTAGCATAACATTTGCCCTTGATACATTTTTTTTTTTTTTGCTTTTCCGCTTTCGTTATTCTTAGGATGGCCTGGAGTTTTGAGGCAGCAGGGAAAGAGGTCAGCGGTAGACTGAGGGAGTAGGGAGTAGAAATGGCCCAAGGATAATGGGTGTAGGTTCTAGGTTATCTGTATAACTAATTGCTTGGTATTCACAAGTAGGCAAAACAGGCTGTATTTTTGCAGTTAAGACAGTAGCTTAGGGGTCTTCATGGAATAGAAGCCTAGGAGGCCTACAGCTGCTCCTGGTGTGTATGGGGTTTCAAGATCGGCAGAAGGAGCCTTCTAAGATGAGGGGCTGCCACAGCCTCAAATCATCTTCTACCTTTACCACTACGGTCATAGCCTTTGACCCTGGATGGTTTCTCAACTGAGACAATGATCTCTCCTGGAACCAAGGATGTTTTTAGCCGCCCTGGGCAATCCTGAGCTTCCAGTGCATTTTTCCTTTCCTCCTTTTTTAATGTCAAATCAAAATGGAATTTCCTGTGTGGCGCCAGCTGGTCCCTTGCGCCCCCAGGTCCTAAGGGCGGCTCTGATGAATGGTGTCATAGGGCTAGTCCTACGGTTCTCTTTCAATATGTCCAAGACACCTGGGCATCCGAGTGGGGGAGGTCTTCTCACATCTGCCATGGCAGGTGTGCGATATACTTGTGAAAACCACCTGAGACTTCTCCATGTAGATAATGTGCTTGTTGCCCATGGGCCAGGTCAGTTCCTAATCTCTCTGCTTGAGGAATTTTGCCATAGTGTGGTCAGTTCCCTGGTGTTAACAGCTCCACTGACTGGGGGAGATCACTGAATTCTGTAGAGTATACCACAGTCTGGGGGGATCTGGATGTGGGCTATGTGGCTGTTCAGCAAGAGAAGCCCTAAGCCGATCATTTTCTTAGTATCCATCATGGTCTTTATGTCACTCAGAAAAGTCATGTGTTTTAATATGTCCATGGCCAGTACCATATCAGTGGGTGTCCATCCTGTGTACACCTCTGCTTCTGGTACTTGCTGAGGTTACGGATGATAATCACAGTTCTCTTTTTGCAGCAAGTTGAAGCCCATGGTCAGCAGGTGATTCTGCAGCACTGATTTGTCATAGGTAGGATCTTGCTCTTTATATTTTTCATCTTTATTTTAATCATATGTGTGGGTATTTTGGTACATGTATGTCTGTACCATATGTGTGCCAGAGGGCAGAAGAGGGCATTGGATCCCCTGAAACTGGAGTTGTAGATGGCAATGTCGAGGCTGAGGATTGAATCCAGATCCTCTAGAAGAGCAGCCAGCGCTCTTAACTGCTGAGCCATTTCTCCAGTCTCTTAGTGTTTTAAAGAAACAGCTTCTCATTGAACTTCAGTGATTTGAACAGGGACTCTAACCACCTTTGCTCTAACAGGCTTTGTTTGCTATGTGTTTTGGTCATTTCTGGAAACTGATCTTGCTTTGATTCTGTATCTTACAGAATAAAATGAAATAATTTGTCAGCATCATAAGCATTAATAATATACAGTTGTGCATGGCAGTTAACTTTGTAACTACAATGGAAAACTTAGTGCCAAATGTTGTAAAAGTAACTAAATCTTGGTAGATAGTCTATTTCATGTATAGTGCCATCCCTGGAGATGGCCTGCTACCATTTCTCTTGGAGAATGTATCTTTGTTAAATCCATGGTTGATATTTTGCATTTTTTTATTTTGGCAAGAGTACTAAGAGCATCTAGGTATGAAATGTACTGCTTTCCCATCAAATTGCTTATTGCTGTAAAATTTTAAGGTTATTGGGTTATCTTGATTGACATTCATCTGTTATATATTTTGGCATGGCCTGTTGTTCTAGAATTCTACATGCACTAAATAAAAGGGACTTCCAAAGTATATTTAAATTTTTCTTTAATTTTGAGAATTTCATGCATGTTTATGATAAAATATGATCGTATCTACCCTTTTCTTCCCTCTTGTGTAGGTAACCCACAACTCCTGTGAGTTCATGATTGTGATAGCCATGTCATGTCCAAAGACAGCATTTCACTTCACTCCTCCCTTATCATCTGGCTCTTGTATTCTTTCTGCTTCCTCTTTTGTGATGCTCCATGAAGCTTCTTATGTTGGGGTTAATTAGATGTCTGGTTTAGGGCTGAGAACTCAGTCTCTTATTCTTAGCACTGTAAATAGAATTTTAAATATAATTGAAATCTCTATATTTTTAGCTGAACGTGCTATTTAAAAGGATATTAATAAAGCTTTATTTAAAGAAGACAATAATACTCCAATCAGAAATACTGTGAATGATAGTATAGAGCATGTTGGAGGAGGCCGCTAGTTAGTTCCCGGTCACTTAACCCCAAAATAATCACACAGAAACTATATTAATTAAAACACTGCTTGGACCATTAGCTCTAACTTCTTATTGGCAAACTCTTACATCTTAATTTTACCCATCTCCATTAATCTGTGTATCGCCACATGGCTGTGGTTTACCAGTTCAAGTTCCCAGTGTCTGTCTCAGGCAGTGGATCCATGGCTTCTCCTAACTCTGCCTTCCTCCTCCCATGCTGTAGGCCAAGCCAGCTTTCTTTATTCAGTAACCAATAAAATCAACACATAGACAGAAGGACTTCCCACACCATAGAACATGCTAAGGATTTTGGTCTTTTTGAAGCATTTGCTCTATCATTGTGGGGCATGCGTAGAATAGGAGAAAGAGACAGACAGAGACAGAAAGAAAACAGTAATAGTAGTGGGGTATTTATGGTTGATTTCCAAAGTGAAAAGTGGGGCCTAAACTATGGTAGTAGACACCAATGGAAGATATAAATGAGGCAAGTTGGTATTAACAAGGTTGAGTAGTTGGTTGGTTTTGCGCAAGAAGGAAATGAAAGTGACTCCTAAGTTTTTGCCTTGGACAATGGAATAGAATGGTACAAGTTACCAAATGAAGAACAATTCTAGCATATGGTTATAGTATCTGACTGCGACATTTTGTCCCAAAGTATATATGATATAGTGTACTGGAATGTTAACCTATGTTAATGTTATAACCTATGTTAATAAATATATGAAATAGTGTTTCACTTTCTTAAATACATTTGTTTTATTCCAGAAATAAAAAAAAACTTTCTCTGCCTCATATCTCTTACCTGTAGGCATAACTGAGCTCCAGCCCCACTGAATCAGCCACCGTTGCAAGAACGTAGGGTGCTTTTCAACATCACAATACCCCTATCAATATTGTTTCCTTTGTCCCAAATCCTCCATTTCTGGAGTCAGAATATGTAGGTTAGTCTGGCTTGCCAATGTTCCATTTTAGTAAAGAGAAAGTACAAGTACAGAAACATGTGCAGCTGTAGTGAGGCTCCTAAACTGAACGTGCGCCTACAAACCACATCAGACAAAACAGAAAATGACTGGCCTACCAAAAGTTTTCACTACCCACTGTTAGCTTCTGTATCCCACAGAAAACCACTATGCAGATGCTAGAAAAGCATCATTTATTAGCACTGTCTGTTTATATATATCATCTAAATGGAACCATGTGATATATACTCATTTATGTTTAGCATATTTCTCTCAAGGTTTTGTGATTCATTGATGTTGTTGTATGTACCAGTGGTTTGCTTCTTTTACATTGGTATATAATATTGCATTGTATTTATTTTTATATTAGCATAAATTTCCATTGTATATATATATCTATACCATAATTTAGTTATTATTACACATTTCATGGATATGTGAACTGTGTGCAGTCTTGAGTTTTGCTGTATGAGTTTGTATTTTAATAGGTAGTTTTTTGTTGCGTGCATACTTATTTCTCATGGGTATATATAAAAGAACTGAGTTGTTCTACAGGTTATGCACATGTATAGTCAATGCTCCCATATACATCTCTCATGTGACTTTACTGATATGTGAAAACTATTTATTTTCCCTGTGTGAAAAACTATTTCTCTTTTTTCCCTGTGTGAAAAACTGTTTCTCCATTTACATTTTTTGTCAGTTAAATGACAGAGATTGCAGAATTGAGTTACATCTTCATAAATACAGAGTTTTCAAATATTGTTTAATAGCTGAGTAGGTAAGGTAGTTATCTTCTAATGAAAGTGTGGAATCCAGCATCATATATGCACCTGAACTTATGATCTCCTCACCTTGGCACTGAGTTTGACCAAGTGAATACCTTGTATATAAAAAATACACTTTTGTGGCCTTATTCAGGACAATAAAAATTGGGGTATTGAGGTCCCAAAATCTATGCAGAGAAACATGGAGTCAAACAATGGATCCTAGTAAAACTTCAGAACAGTAGTAGTCATTAGAATAAATGTAAAGAGCAAAACCTCATATGTGATTATATAAATATTATATATAAAATTTAAGAATGTTGTAACTTAATTGTTATCAATGAAAATGTTGGAACAAGGGCATATATGTCACTCATATATTAAAAAATTGAAAATGCAGGACAAAAATCATAATAGATGTTTTGAGTATACTAGGAATCAGCCTGAGGCTTGCAAAAATTCATGAAGCATTTTTTAAAATTAAATTAATTAATGGATTTTACATCCCGAGTGTAGTTTCCCCTCCCTGTTCTTCTTGTATTCTACCCCACCCCCCGCCTCACCTCTGCCTCCCAATCCATTCCTCCTCTGTTTCTGTTCAGAAAGGGGCAGGCCTCCTATGGATATCAACAAAACATGTCATATCAAGTTGCAGTAAGAATAAGCACCTCCCCTTGTATTAAGACTGGACAAGGCAAACTAGTATAAGGAATAGGTTCCCAAAAGCCAGCCAAAGCATTAGAGACAGCTCTTCTTCCCACTGCTAGGAGTCCTACAAGTAAACCAAGCTGTACAACTCTCTCACAAATGTAGAGGGCCTAGGACAGTCTCATGCAGGCTTGTGGAGAATTTATTTAAGAAAAAAAATCTTTTGGTAATAGCTGTGAGTTTTATAATTATAATTCATCTCATTCCCATTTCTCTTCTCCAGCTGCATTCAGTGAAAGCAGAAATTTGGCACCCACGAGCAAGGGAAGAATAGGGCTGTCAGTTCTCTAAAGTTCCATTCCCAGAAAACTGTCATTATTTAACTTTTGTGGCAGCCTTTTGGAATGCCTCATGTGCAAATGTGTCTTTTATTAGTTCTGACTGAGATCTTCTCCGTGTTCAATACTCTACACCCAGGGAAATTTGTCTGAAGAATCAGAGAAAGATTTATCCTGTACACCCAAAGTGATATATTCAGTATTCAATTAAAGAATAGGTTAACAAAAGTACTTAAGATAATTTGGGGAAAGTGATGTCTACAGGAATATTGATGAACATGCAATACATGCAATATATTTATACAACAAAAGATGAGGGGGGAACTGGAATTTATAGGAGTAAAACTTCTGTAAATTACCAAATGTATTTAAAAATCAGTAAAAGAAATGAAGGAATTAAGATGATATGTTGCAAGGTATTTAAGAGACATGAAGTCAAAACAGAACAAAAATACATAGTGTCAGAAACGCATGATCCCCTCTGAAAAGGATTTTTATAAAAATCAATATCCCCTTATGATGAAAGTCACAGAGAGACTAAGAATAGAAAGAATATAATTCAACATAACAAAGGCTATATATGATTGACCTTCCTATATAGTAATAACAGACACACTGAGAAAGAAATCAGAAAAATCAGCTTACTTTTAATTTTCTAAATATATAAAGCAAGAAATAACAGCCCTTGATCAGAAATGAAAGACCTCTATAATGGAACATATAAAGCATTAAAGAAAGAAATTGAAAAAGACACTAGTACAGTCATTCTCAACCTTCCTAACTCTGTGACTCGTTAATACAATTCTTTATGTTGTGGTGACTCCTAGTCATTAAATTATTTAATTACTACATCATAACTATAAGTTTGCTACTGTTGTGAATATAAATATCTCATATATAAGATATCCAATATGCCGTTCCAAAGGGATCATGGCCTTCTAGTGAAAGTTGAGAAACACTGCACTAGAAGATGAAAAAATATATTAGCAGTAATAATACTGTGAAAATGTCTGTCCTACCAATGGTACTAACAGATTCAGAGCAATCCCCTTCAAAATTTCAATGCTAGTTTTCATATAAATAAGCAAACAATCTTAAAATTCATATGGAAACCAAAGGGATCCTTAATAATAAATAAATTAATCATAGTGCTTGAACTATCATGGCACCTTGTTTCAAGTTGTACTATAAAGATGATATAATAAGAACATGTGCTGCCATTAGCCAGACTTGTCAGTTAATGGACTAGAGTAGAGACTTCAATTTAAACTCATACCACTGTAGCTACCTGTTTGGAAACTCTGATTTATTCTTTCAAAGTTTTATAGATATATAATTACTTTGATCATATTTCTTTCCATTATCCTCTTATCCCCTCCCCCTCCCACAGAATCCCTTCTTTCTGACAAGTTCTCCTGCTTTTTTTCACATGTTTTTGGTCTCCTACTGCATCTAATTAGGGTTGCTTGCGTGAGATAGGCATTACTTGAGCGAGAGCAACTTCTAGAGGCTGTACCAGTGAGCTGTGTAACAACTAACTACCTATAGCACCTTAGGAAGAACTCAGGCCTAATGAATCCTTCATTTATGATTTCTTATATCTATTTGACACATTTTTTTAAAAGATGTGTTTATTTATTATGTATACAGTATTCTCAGTACTCTTCCTGCAGGCCAGAAGAGGGCACCAGACCTCATTACAGATGGTTGTGAGCCACCATGTGGTTGCTGGGAATTGAACTCAGGACCTCTGGAAGAGCAGGTGGTGCTCTTAACTACTGAGCCATCTCTCCAGCCCTATTTGACACATTTTAAAAATACATATTATTATGATCTCCAGGTATTATGCAGTATAATATGTTACTAATATTTTAATAATTCTTATTTAATCATATATGTCATTTTCTTTTATTTTTGTTACATGTATGTAAGTGATTAAGTATATAAATGCAACCTGCTGAGTATGTTCAGTGTTGCTTGAATATGTATGTTCTTAGGTCTGACTACTTGGGATTGGATGACCATTTAGGGTGCTCAATTCTGGAGAAGACTAATTCTCCATTTCTGAGTAGCCTTTTGTTTTTTGACACAGGGTTTCTCTGTGTAACAGCTTTGGCTGTCCTGGAACCCGCTTTGTAGACCAGGCTGTCCTCGAACTCACAGTGGTCAGTCCACCTCTGCCTCCCAATTGCTTGAATTAAAGAAGTGTGTCACTACCTCCTGGCTATGAGTAACTCTTCATCTGGGAATAAAGGAACTGTGCAATTTCCCCCATTTACATTGGCATGTCAATTGATGTTGTCTTTGGTCAGGCCTGTCTTAAGCAGGCATGCTGTTGAGGTTTCCTGGGTATAGATTCTCTATCATATCTAGAAAGCACAAGCTTGCAGCAGATTTCTTGATCCTCTGGCTTTTACTCTCTTTCTGCACCCTCCTCCGAAATGAGTTATACTGGTTTAGGAAAGCGACATTAGTAGACTCTTCTCCGAGATCTGTGCCCTCAATGACCATGAGTGGTTGGCTAGTTTTCTAGTACCAGATACCCTCCCCCCGCCCCCGCCACCATAGAGTGGGCTCTTAAGTCTCATCAGATAGCTGTTGGTAACTGCCAAGATATGAGTGCCACCATTGCATCCCTTAGGGATATCTTTCTATGCTCATCATTATTGTGGTTCGTAGCTTACTTAGGTTACAGTGGCGTAGGACTATTGATTACTTTCTTCTGTTGGCAGCTTGTTAGTTAGTCCTCAGAGAGAGTGTTACTGGGTCAGAGTCACCTAGATTGCTCCATGTCCTGTGGCCAAAATGTGACATTTCTTCAGCAATAGGGACTTATTTTCAACTTCTGGGAGACAACCAATGGCAATATTGTATATTGTTGTGGGAGTCTCCTGAACTCCCTTGACCAACAGCTTGAAGGGAAGTTTTCTATGCTTGGCTGTAGGATTTTGTATTGCCACCCAAAGTGGTGTAACTGCATTTAAAGTTAGCCAAAAATCAATCTCTCTCTCTCTCTCTCTCTCTCTCTCTCTCTCTCTGTCTGTCTGTCTCTCTCTCTCTGTCTCTCTCTCTGTCTCTCTCTCTCTCTCTCTCTGTGTGTGTGTATGTGTTTGTGTGTATTATATGTAATTATAGGTGAATATAATATGATTTCTTAAAACATTTACAAACAAACATCCTTGTCATTATTATCTCCTATCTCTCCTGTATTAATGTTCCACCATCTCCCCAATTAAAATTTCCCTCCCTATCTTCCCATGTCCTCCAGGATATCACTTGTATCCTATGATTCCCCTCTCTAGCCTGCCCACACCGTCTCCTTTTACTTTCCTAGTTTATGCAGGTACACTAGTATCTAAACCCTCATCTGAGGATTCAGAACTAGGAACCATGGATGTGAGAAAATGTGGTGTTTGTCTTTCTCAGTCTGGGTTACCTCATTCAATATATTATTTTCTAGTTCTGTATATTTACCTGAAAATTTCATGATTTTATTTTTCTTCACTGCTGAATAGCACTTCTTTAGGTATATGTAACACATTTTCATTATCTGTTCATTCAGTTGAAGGACATTAGATTGTTTTCATTTCCTAGCTATTCCTTCTTGCTGGTGTATAGAATTATACTGATTTTTTTAAATGTTGATTTTATATCCAGCCCTTTGCTTAAATTGTTGATTATTTCTAGTTGCTTTCTGGTGGAAATGTTGGAATCTCTTATGTGTAACAGTATACTGTTTGCAAATAGGGATAATTTGATTTCTTTTTTTCCATATTTGTACCTCAAGTTTCCTTCTCCTGCCTTGGTGCTGCTGTTCATACTCTAAGCGCTATATTGAAAAGGAATGGGGATGGTGGACTGCATGTCCCATTCCTGATCTTAATGGGATTGCTTCAACCTTTGCTCCATTAGGATGATGTTGGCTGCGGGTTTATCATATATAGTCTTTATAATGTTGAAGTATGTTTCCTCCAATCCGAGTCTCTAGAACTTTTTTTTTTAATCATGAAAGCATGTTGAATTTTAATCAAAGATTTTTTTTTCAGAAAGCGATTGGGAGCTGATCATGTGATTTTTATGTTTAAGTCCATTTACATGCTTTGTTAGATTTATTGACTTACATACATTAAATAACCCCCTCATCTCTAGTATAAAACCAATATGTTTGTGACAGATAATCTTTCTTATATATGTATTTGGTTTGCAAGTCTTTTTTTTTTGGATTTTTGCACCTTCTTATTCATCAGGGTATTGGCCTGTAGTTTTCTATTGGTTGTGTTTACCTGGTTTTCATAGTAAAGTAGTAGTGGCTTCATAGAAGGAGTTCAGAAGTGCTCCTTCTGTTCCAGTTCTTAAAATTAATTATCTGGAGAGGTTGCTCAGCTGTTAAAGGTTAGGCTCACAGCCAAAAAAATAGAAGTAATTTAAGAAGCACTGATTGTAAATCTTCATTGAAAGTTTGGTAGGATTCTGCCGTGGATCCATCTAGGTCTGGCCTTGTAATCAAGTGGTTTTTTTTTTTTCTCGTTTGATCCTTTTATTTGTTCTGTGTCTCTTTAGGTTGTTGAGTTCTCATTTCACTTTGGATGAATCTAGAAAACTTCTTCTTTCCTTTAGATTTTCCACCTTAATGGAATACAGGTTTTCAAGTGTTTCCTTATAACTTTCTGGATTGCTGGTAGTATCTGTGGTGACTGTTCTCGGTTTTCAACTTGATTACATCTGGAAAGAACTAAAACCCCCAAATGAAGGGCACAACTTTGAGGGACTTTTTCTTAATTTGAAGTAGGAAGATTCACTTCTAGGTCTGATCTTTGATGTGGGACGACACACCTTTAATTCAGATCTTTTGAAGCTGGGAAGGCCTGCCTTATCTGGACCACACCTTCTGCTGGAAGCCCTTATAAAGGCCTTGGAAGAAGGAAGCTTTCCTCTCTTTGTCTGCTTGGTCTTGTCCGATAGCAGGTCACTTTCTTTACTGGCATTGAAGCCTACATCTTAGGGATTCCAGCATATACTGAAGACCAGCGGAGACATCCAGCCTCATGGACTGAACAATTACGGGATTTTAAGACCTTCTGTTCATAGGTAACCACTGTTGGATTAGCTGTAAGTCATTCTAATAAATCCCACCATATATCTATATATTCATTCTGTAAGTTCTGTTACTCTAGAGAACCCTGACTAATACGGTGTATGATTCTGTTTCTTTTGGTTAGTTGGGGCAACGTTTTGCCAATTTTGTTTATTTCTGCAAAAAACCTGCTCTTCGACTTTTTTTTATTGTATTCTTTATTTTTCATTAGTTTCTGCTCTGGTTTTTATGATTTCTTGCCAGCTACTGGACTTGGGTTTGGTTTGTTCTCATTTTCCAAATTCTTGAGTTGTTCTATTAAGTCATTTATTTGTGTGTTCTGATTTTTTAAATTTAGGAGCATAGATAAATAAATTTTGCTATAAGACTACTTTTATTGTGTCCCAGAGGTTTTGGTATGTCATTTTTTTCATTTTTATTAGTAGTTTTAATAAGTCTTAAATTTCTCACTTGATTGATTCTTTGACTCATATGTGCTATTGTTTAATGTGCTTGAATTAGTGTACATTCTAGGTATTCTTTTGCTGGTTCTTAAAAATTTTTCCTGGGCGTTCCTGGGCGGTGGCAGTGCACGCCCTTAATCCCAGCACTTGGGTGGCTGAGGCAGGCCGACCTCTGTGAGTTCAAGGTCAGACTGGTCAACAGAACTAGTTCCAGGACAGCCAGGGCTGTTACACAGGGAAACCTTGTCTCGAAACAACAAAATATAGCAATGTTAGTGACTTTTTATTTTCTTGTCAGTGATTGTGTGTGTATGTGTGTGTACATATGTATTGAATGTGCCAGCAATATTTTGTGCTATGCATCAAAATGATTATTAAAAATACTTCATCTGTTGCCAACTAACATCATCTCATGTATCATCAGTGAAGTACATGTCAGACTTTGTCAATACTTAGGACACAGCAATTTTTTTTATTCCTTGATTAATTAACATAGAAATCATTTATTGTGTCTACTTTGTCTTAAATACTGTTAGCACTAGGAATATAGTACCCAGAAATCATCTCCCTTGTGGAGATTGAATAATTGGAATGAAGGGAAAAAGACCACGTTTATAATAATAATTTTCCTATATGATTAGACACTATTACACACACACACACACACACACACACACACACACACGTCATCAAGGTGACAGTGGAGAGTGATCCCTTAGCTGTGATGCCATGCAAAACTGGCTATTGTAAGAAAGAGTAGCAGTTAGGAAGGCCCTGAAGTAGAGATGAAAGAGGATATGTGGCAAAGACCCAAAATACCCAAGTACCTGGAGCCTCCTAAGTGAAGAAACACATTAGAGAAGGATTTTACTTGAGGAAGTAGTAGGTTAGACAGTATAAGGCTTTTATTATTTTTTTCCACAGTATTACAATTTTTTATAGATGTTTTACAGACACATTTTTTCCTTTTCATTATTTATTTATTTAATATAAGAGAGAGATTATTTTATTTTTGTTGTAATATTTGACTCAAATCAATGAATTTCTGAGCCAGGTTCAGGTAGCCCAAGGACCTTTATGAGGAGTTTATATTGTCTACATCCAAGGTATGCTGCAAACACAGTCTGAAGTACAATGGGAAATAACATCTTTCTACAGACAGGCTTAGAAACTGTAATCCAGTAATTTAAGATGTTTCCTTTCTGTATCAGAGGGCTTGAGTCATACCAGGCAGCAAGGCCTCCATTCACAGGTATAGCCAAAAGGATAGGGTATAACCACCCATACCAAAACCAACTAGTGCACCCTGGGTCATGGTCCAGGTCTCACAGTTCAAGTCACCTGTACTCAAAGGTAAACTTATAAAACCTGTAAAAGTCAGGCTCGCTGTCATAAATGGCATCAAGACCATTGGTAAGCTAGAAGCTAGTCCAGCTTGTGTCACATGCAGGATGCACCGAAAAAGACTGTTTGCTATTAGGCCACTGAAAGCACCATTAAATCTGATATATGTGGATCTATGTTCAAACAGATACCTTTCTGATTCTGGAAGTTGTTTAATTTTTCTGGATATGATATTAAATATTAGGTCTTTTTTGATAGTTTGTTTCTGATCTTCCATTTTGGACCGCTCAGCGAGATGAGGTGCACCTTATGCCCCCCTCCCAGCCATTGGTGCTTGCCCTGGGTCTCTTGGGCCCTGGGTTTACCACAACCTTCCCTCGGGTCTTCTTTGGCTGATGTGTGACCCCCTCCTTTTTATTTTTAAAACAATCTTATTTTACATACCAATCCCAGTTCCCTCTCCCCTCCCAACCTCCCACTCTTCCCACCTTTTCCCCACCCCACCCCTCAGAGAGGGTGGGACCCTCCCATGGGAAATCAACAAAGTAGTGCGTGTCACGTGAGGCAGAGCCAAGGCTGAGCAAGGTATCCTTGCATAGGCAATGAGCTCCAAAAAGCCAGTTCTTGGGTTAGGGATAAATCCTGATTCCACTGCCAGTGGCCCCACAAACTGGTCATAGACTAATTTTAGTTGGAAATACTGGATAGCAATGAACAACAGGTAGTATAAGCTGTTATAACTCTTCTTGTCTTTTCTTCATTTCATGTATATATCGTGTGTGTGTGTGTGTGTGCGCGTGTGCACACACATACATACACAGGTATATGTGGAGGTCTGAAGTTGATGTCAGGAATCTTTCTTTATTGCTCTTCCACTTTAGTCTTTGATGTAGGACCTTTTATTGATACTCAGAGTTTGCTGATCAGGCTAATTACACAAGCCCCCTTGCTCTGGGGAACCCCTTTCCTCCATTTCCACAGGCCTAGAATTATAGGTGGGCTACTATGACCACCTGGCATTTATATGTATTCTGGAGTTCCAAACTCTAGTCTCCTTGCTGCATGGCAAGTATTTTAAAAGCTAAGTCACTTCCCCAGCCATTAATGGGATTTTTAAAGATCTGTCTGTCTGTTCCACAAAGAATGCAATACAGTGGAACTGACAGATGAATTGAGGGTCTAGTGTAGGTAAGAGATGAAGGTAGCCTTGTATAAGCTAATAACCATGAAGACAGAATTCTTTATATATGTACCAGGCATGCGAGATAGAATTGTCATCATCTCATGACTAGTCAAATAAGGTTAGGATCAGAGGGAAGAAGAAAAGAAGAATTTAATGACTCCACAAGCTTAGATTTCTAGTTTTGCGTAGTGGCTTCAGAGATGGCTCAGTGATTAAGAGCAACTGTTGCTCTTGAAGAGTCCTAGTTTTGATTCCCAGCAGTCACAGAGCATCTCGTAACTATAACTCCAGTTTCAGGAAATCTGATGCCCTCTTCTGCCCTCCGTCAGCACAGGGCACTTATGCACATGCACTCATGCAGGCAAAACACTCATACACATAAAGTAGATGAATCTATCTGAAGGGAAATAAGATCTGGGGAAGAGGGAAGGTGGTGGAGACTGGGATGAATGAAGGGAGGGGATGCTGTGGTTGAAAGGTATGAGAGGAGAATAAAAAAGTAAACAAAAAATTTTTATTTATCCAGGCAGTGGTGGCACACAGAGTGATGTCCAGGACAACTAGGGCTACACAGAGAAATCCTGTCTTGAAAAACTAAAAAAGAAAGCCTAAATCAAAATTTATATAAATATGTATTTTCTGTATATGAGTGTTTTTATAGGCAAGAAATCTGGAAAGAGGATTCCCAGCAGTGGTGGTGCACAGCTTTCAGCCCAGCACTCGGAAGGCAGAGGCAGGCAGATTGAGGCCAGCTGGAACCACACAGAGAAAACCTGTCTTGAAAAACAAAAACAAAAAAAACCCAAACAAAACTATAAAGAGAATCATGAGAGGGGAGGAAGAGGTGAAAATAGGGTAATGGAGTACAGTACTAGGAAAGAAGGAGGAACTAAGTGGAGAAAGTAAACCATCTGGAGACATGTGAGGGCACGGGGGTCGGGGGAGCGATAGGGAAGAAGAATTAATGAGAACAAAATGTGACAACATGTGTATGAAGATGACGATAAATTCCAACTTTGCATGGTAACCTAAACAATAACTGGCTTCATAGTTTTAATCTGTGTATATAACAAAATGATAATGTTAATTATTAAAAGTTGCGAGAGAGCAGTGCCAGGTTATTTATAAAGGTAAACTTATCAGAATCACATCAAACTACTCAGCAGAAAGCCTTAGGGCCAAGAAAGCATGGGGTGCATTTCAAGCCTGAGTGCATAGAATTGCTAATCATGATTACTCTGTCCAGCAGATACTATCCTTTAAATAGAGAAGCAAAGACTCTCCAAGATAAGCGCAAACTAGAGCAATTTATGGGTATTAAAGCAGCATTTCAAAAGATAACTGAAAAAATCTTATAAACAAAAGAAGAAGAAAATTTTGCAACCATGGAAATGACAGTGCTCAATAAAACATTTGCAAACTGAATTTAACAATCTATTAAAATCATATGCCAAAATTAACATAATTTCACTCCAAGTTTGCAAGGATAGTTTAAAATGGATATAAGTAAACATAGTCTGTCATATAACTATGAACTTGTATATTTATAATTTTAATAGATGCAGAAGATTAATTTGAGAATTCATGAAGTATCTCTTCATGATAAAAGGCCTGAAATAATTAAGAAGAAATGGTTATACCCAATATAATAAAGGCTATGTATTCCAAACCCATAGTAAACATTCTGATGAATGGGATAAAAAACTGGGAGCATTTCCTTCAGAATCATGAATAAAGTGTGTTTTTCCTCAATGTAAGGCTTGAAATCTTAACTAGAGCAATGAGGCAAGAAAAATGAAAGAACGGGCATCTAAGTAGAAAAAGAAGAATCTAAATGATATGATCTTCACGTAAAACGCCCCAAGGAATACCCAGGAAATCTATTAGATCTGTTAAATACATTCAACAAAATAGTGAATTTGCAGTCAAATCTCTACCCTGCACCGCAACAAAACAGTGAATTTGATTGGGTTGTGTGTCTTCTTGATGTTTAGTTTCTTGAATTCTTCTTGTTTGGTTGGTTTTGTTTGAGACAGGCTGTAGCTGACTGTCCTGGAACTCGACCAGGCTGGCCTCCACCTCACAAAAATCTACCTATCTCTGCCTCCAGAGTACTGGGATTAAAGTTCCTTGAGTTCTTTGTATGCTCTAGATATTAATTCATTGTTGAATATAAAGTTGGCAAAAAAAACCCTCTCCCTTTCTGTAGGCTGCCTCTTAACTTGAGTGACAGTTTCCTCTGAAGTGTAGAAGCCTTTTGATTTTATGAGATGCCATTTGTTCATTTTCGGTATTATTTCCTGAATGATCAGATCCTATTCACAAAGTCCTTAACTGCCCCATCTCTTGAAGTGTACTGTGCTTTTGCTCCAGCAGTTTCAGAGTTTAGGGTCTTATTTAAATTTCCTTAATCCACTTTGAATTGATATTTTGTAGGGGATGAGTGATAAGTATCTAATGTCATTCTTCCACATGCAGATACCCCCTTTCCCCAGCAGTACTTGTTGAAGATGATATATTTTCTTCAACCTGTATTTTGGCATCTTCGTCAAAAAACTGGCGGCAGTAGTTGCCCGTTCTTTTATCTGGGTACCTTATGCTGTTTTCTTGCCCTGCACCTGCTTTTGTACCAGCACTGTGCTGCCCTTATTAAAATGGGTCTGCAGTACAGTGAAATCAGGGACCGTATCTCCGGCATGTGCTTTCTCTTCAAGATTGTTTGCGCTATCTGAAGTCTTTTTGTGGTGCTACAGGAATTTTATGATTTCCCCTCCATTTCTGTGACGAATTTCACTGAATTTTTATAGATTTTGTTTGATAGGCCGTCCATTTTCACAATTTTGACTTTTGTAATCCGTGAACACGGGAGGGCTTTACATTTTGTGGTGTATTCTTTAATTTCTTTCTTCAGTCTTTTCAAGTTTCATTGTAGAAGTCTTTCACTTTCTTGATTGAGTTTGCCCTCTGGTATTTTGTTTACACTATTGTAACTATTGTACACTATTGTATTGTTTTCTTGATTTTTTTCTCAGTATGTTTGTTATTGGTATATAGGAAGGATACTGGTTTTTATGGCAAGTTCACATCCTGCCACTTCATCGAAAGCATTTATCAGATCTTAACGTTTCCTGGTGGAGTCTTTACTGGCTCTTATATATAAGGTCATGTTATTTACAACAAAGGATACTTGGACTTCTTCCTTTCCTAGTTGGAGTCCTTTAATTTACTTCTATTGTCTTACTGCTCTAGCTAAGGCTTAAGTACTATATTTAATAAAGCTGCAGAAAGTGGAACTCTTTCCTTGCCCTCCATATTAGTGGGAATGCTTTGAGTTTTCCCATTTAGTATCATCTTAACTATAGGTTTGTTGCATAAACCATTTGTTATGTTGAAATAACATTTCTCCTATTCTGGATTTCTTAAAGACTTTTAACATGAAAGAATACTGGATTTGGTCAAAATTCTTTCTGTGTGTCCATTGGGATGATTATTGTGATTTCTGTTGTTGAGTTCCTTCGTATGATTTATAACATTTACTGATCATGTCTATTTCACCATTCCTTCATCTCTGGGGTTAACCTAACTTTAGCATGGTAAATGGTGTTCTCGAATTTGATTTGCAAGTGGTTTCTTTTTGAGAATTTTCACATGAATGTTTATTTGAGAAATTGGTCTGTAATTTTCATCCCCCCACCCCGGGTTGTGTTGTGTTTTTACCAGGTTTTGGTAAAAAAATTTGGTACTGTTCCTTTTTTTTTCCATTTTATGGAATACTGCTAAAAGCATTGATGTTAGTTCTTTGAACATCTGATAAAATTCATTAATGAATTAATTTGGGACTGGACTTTATTGGTTGGGAAGATTTTTTTTTTCTTTTTTTTAAACCAATCTTGTCACAGAAGATTCTTTTTTTATTATTTATTTATGTATATTTTATGTGCCTTGGTGTTTTGCCTACATGTATATCTGTGTGAGAGTGTTAAATTCTCTGGAACTGGAGTTACAGACAGTTGTGAGCTGCCATATGGGTGCTGAGAATTGAACCCAGGTCCTTTAGAAGAGCAATCAGTGCACTTAACCACTGAGTCATCTCTCCTGCCCTGGTTGGGAAGATTTTTAATTAATGTTTATGTTTTACAGTTTCCTACAGAGCTGTTTACATTTTTATCTAATCTTGATATGATTTTAGTAGGTCATATGTATTAACAAATGTATCCATTTGTTTTAGATTTTTCATTTTAGTAGAATATACATTTTTGACCTAAGACCTAACATCTGGATCTTAATGGTGTCTGTTGTAATGGCTCCATTTTTATCTCTAATTTTGATCATTCCTCTCTTTTGATTTCAATCTTGCTTCTCTTTTGAAAGAATCAGTTATTTGTTTGATTCTTTATATCGATTTTGTTTTCATTTTTTATTTCATTAATTTCTTCCCTGATTTTGAATTACTTTCCACCTATTGATTTGGAGTTTGTTTGTTTGTTTTCTAGGGCATAAGGTGTATCATTACATTATTTATTTGAGATCTAGTTGAGTTTTAAAAATATTTTTCTATTTTTGTGTGCATTGGTGTTTTACCTGCTTGGTTGTCAGTGTGAGGGTATTGGATATCCTGGAACTGGTGTTACAGACAGTTGTGAGCTACCATGTGGGTGCTGGGAATTGAACCCATGTCCTCTGGAAGAGCAGCCTGTGCTTTTAACTGCAGAGCCATCTCTCCAGCCCCAGTATTTGATTTCTTTTTTAATGTTAATGATCATGTAATATTTTAACAAGGTCGCTTATAAACATACCACATGTACCCACAGGGAGAAATTAGGCTCTGTAGACACAACAGCATAACAGAAACACAGAAGCAACCACAAAGAAGATTGCTTAATGTAGGCACTTGCCTCTGCTTTCATTGTGTTCTTCGCATTTTTGTGTGTTGTGTTTTCATTTTCATTTATCTGTTTCCCTTGTGACTTCTTCCAGGACCAGTTTATCATTTCCTAGTGTGCCATTTAATTGCCACATGTTTATGTATGTTCAAGAGTTTCTCTTGCTGTTGATTTTATAGTCGTATTATGATATTATCAGCTAGAATACAACAAATTATTTCAATTTTTCTGTGTATTTGTTGACACTTGTTTTGTGCCCTAATATATGATCCATTTTAGAGCAATTTCCACTGACTGCTGAGAAAATAAGTATGTATTCCATGGTGTTTGGATGGAATGTTCTTTAGATGTCTGTTAGGTCAGCGTGACCCATGAAATAATTAGTCTATTTCTCATTTAGTTTTTGTTGGAAAAACTTGTCAGTTGATAAGAATGGGGTATTTAAGCTTCTCATTACTTTTATGCTAGCACTAATCTGTGATTTTACATTTAATAGTATTTTTTATAAAATTGAGTGCATCTAGGTATACAGCATATATTCTTTTTTTTCTTTTTGTTAAAAATTTATTTATTATGTATATAGTGTTCTGGGCACCAGATCGCATTATAGATGGGTGGAGCCATCATGTGGTTGCTGGGAATTGAACTCAGGACCTCTGGAATAGCAGTCAGCTCTCTTAACCTCTGAGCCATCTCTCCAGCCCTCTACAACATATGTTCTTAGATTGTACTATACTCTGGACTATCCCCTTAATCACTGTTAAGTGACTTTAACTTTTCTCACTCGTTTTGTTTGGATGCATGTTTTGTCAGATATTAGTTCTAGCGACATCTGCTTGTTTCCTAGTTCCTTTGTCCTGGAACACCTTTGCCCATCCTTTTATCCTTCAGCAGTGACAATCTTTTGTGGTGAGCTGAATGTTTTAGGGGGCAGCAAATAGATGGTTCCTGGATTTTGATGCAATCTGCTTTTCTGTGCCATTTGTTTGAGGAATTCAGACCATTAATATTCACAATTATTATAAAAAACTTTTTGCTGATTCCTGGTTTTGTTTTGTTGATTCTGCAGGGTTTTCTTCCCTCTTCCTTTCCTGCTTAACTATTATTGTACCATGGTTTATTCTTTCCTGTGGCCTCACTGATGGAATTGGTTTTTTCTCCTGTCCAAAGAATTCCTTACGTTATCTTCTGTAAAGCTGGGTTTGTAGTCATAAATTCCTTTAGTCTATTTTTATCATGCCAAGTTTTTATTTTTCCTTCAATTGTGATAGTTTGCTGTTTTTTTGAGTATAGTAGCCTGTGCTGGCAGTTGTCTTTCCGAACTTGAAGCACAACATTCTAAGCCATTCTGGTTTATAAAGTTTCAATGAATTATCTGCTATTAATCTGATTGTCCTACCTTTGTATATGAGTTCTTTCTCTCTTACTACTTTCAATATACTTTATATATTTAGTGCTTTAATTACGCTGTGATGAGTGGAGGCTCTTTCCCGATCTTGTCTGTTTGGTGTCCTAAATGCTTTCTTTATCTGGATTAGCATCTTTTGTCCTGTCTTTAGGATATTGTCAGTTCTGATTGTTTTCTTTTTGTTGCTACTTTTGTTTTTTCTTTCACATTTTTATTAATTCTTTGAGAATTTTGTACAATGTAGTTTCATCATTTTCATTCCCCTTCTTTCCCAATTCCTTCCAGGTTCATGCCCCTTCTCAACACACCTGACTTTTTAATAATTTTTTAAAAACAAGCTATCAAGTTCATTTTGTGCTGTCCATATGGTCTTGAATGTGTGGCCTTCCACTGAAGTGTGATCTACTCACCAGCCACGTTCTTGAAGAAAACTGACTTTCTTCCTAGCAACTGTTAACTGACAAAAGATCCTCAGTGAGGGGTGAGACTTCATGCCCACCTTGCCTCACCGTGCTGGAATTTTGTCTGGCTTGAGTTTTCATAGCTCTTTTGTATGCCATCACAACCGCCATGAGTTCATATGTGCAATTGCTTGGTTGTGTCCAAAGAAACACTGTTTGTTTGTAGTCGTTCACCATCTCTGGCCCTTATATTTTTTTCTGCCTCCCTTTCTGAAATGATCTCTGTGGCTTGGGAGGAGGGACTATAATATAGATGACCCAGTTGGGCTAAGGATTCTGCAGTCTCTTATTCTCTGCACCTTGACTCATTGTGACTTTCTGTGTTAGTCAGCATCTGCTACAAGAAGACATTTCTCTGGTTGTGTAGAAAAATGCATTTATCTATGGGTATAATAATGTTAAGTCATTAAGAGTAGATTTAATACTGTATCCATTTAGCAGAATAATGGTACTATTATAGCCTATGACCTATCAAGCTATAGGTTCTTGGTCCTGTTAATAGTACCAAACATGGGTCTCTTCTTTCTGAGTGGGACTTAAACCCAGCCAATAAGTAGTTGGTTACATCCATGATGTTTGTGCCACTGTTGCACCAGTGAACATGTTTTTCCAGACTAGAAAACATTGTTGCTCACAGGATTCACAGCTGGGTAAGACTGATTATTACTTTTCAACTCTGATAACATGTGTAGCACCTCTCAGCATTGTGAAAGTTAGCCAGTAGAGAAGAAGCTTCTATTTGACTGCAAGTTTAACTTCTTTCAAGATTGCAACTTGAAGGCTATCTGGAATTACAGAGTGAGTTCCAGGCTATCCTCAGCAACACAGTGAGACTCTGTCTCAAAATAAAAACGTGTTAGATACATAGCTTAGTGAGAAGAGTGCTTAATTAGCATGCGCAAACTACTAGGTTCAGTCTTCAATATTGCCGGGGGAAAGAAGTTTCCAGTTACTGAAAAACTCTGTTTCAGAATAAAAGTTAAGAGTCAGGTATATGGACCTTTGTTAAGGATCATTGGTTAAGAGCCTGGATGGCTACTTTTCTAGAGAACCTGTACCTGATTCTTAGACCCACATGATGGCTAACAGCCATCTATAACTGTAGTTCCAGGACTGGAGGTCCTGTTTGACCTCCATGGGCCCTGCATGGGCCTGGTGCGTATATACAGACCAGACACACACATAAAAAATAAAAACAAAATTTGAAAGTTTTCGTGTAGCATGTTTAAGGCTTTATGGTTAGTTTAAATGTCAACTTGTCACAAATTATAATGAACTAAAGTAGAACTGCCTTCATTGTCTTGATTGATGTGGGTGGGAAGATCCACCTGGACATTAGAAATCACCTACAATAGTATTGCAGATAAAAGTGCTTATACAGAACGCAGATCTTTTATGCCTACTTGCTTGGATTTCTCCATTGCTAGTAAGTTAATTTGACCTGTTGCTGCTGCTTCTGATTCCTTGATGGATAGCAGAACCAGTGTTTCCGAGCTTTTGTTGACTAGGGTCCAATGACTCTGTAGGAATCTTGGCTTCTGTGCAATTAGGACTGCCAAGGCACCCAGGATTGAGCAGCTACCAGTTATCCTCCCTGACAGGTGAGAGACAGCAGACACATACCTACATACATGGATACAGGGTGGGGAGTGAGAGGAGGAGATAGTTCATCAGTGCAATATGGACTTTTATCCTTCAAATTTGAAGTATCATAGAGTTATAAAAAATCTGCATATATTTTGGTATACAATATGATGTTCTGTTGTGCACAACATCTCTATATAAATATAATTAGCTCTTTATAAAACCAATAAGAGCAACACACCTTCACAGTGTGCACAACATTACCTTATTTTCAGCTTCCCTTCTTCTTAAGAGAGAGCATATTTCAGGGTTATTATAGACAATGTGAGAGGCATCTCTGTGTCTTGTTGCTTGTGTGAAAGCCTGAGAAGAGACAATAGTTGCCCAATTTATGTGGTCTTTACCCAGTCTTTTCATTTACAATATCACTGTATACATTTCTGTAGTCCCCTAGGTGTTGTATGATATATATTACTAACTCCACAAAAATACCTTTGGTCATCCCTCCCTCTCTCTACCCGCTATGTACACCTAATTGCCTCTCCCATTTTGTTAAAGTTAGACAAAAAGAGTCTACTCCACTTCTACTCTAAGGGCACCACGAGGCTCGAAAGGCATGTTTCCAAGTGAGGGTTAGTGTTTGGCCTTTGTCATCTTTCCTCAAGGACTCCTGCTGAGTTCTGAGTAGTGAGTGTGACCTGCGCCAGACTGAAGGAAAGCACTCCACTTAGACTCTTATATGTAAGGTTTCTTTCTCAAGTCTGTGAAGGGGATATTCAAGAAGGGAAAAGGTACAGGAGGAAAGGAGGAAACAAGACTAGAAGGAGAGAAGACTGAAGTTAGACAACAGGAAGTGAAGTGTAACAGGCTTTCGTTTGTGCCACTAACCAACTCCCAAATCATGATGAGGAGACTTATTATTAGTTACAGATGCTCAGCCTTATCTTATGTTTGTCCCATTAGCTCTTATAATTTAATTTAACCTGTTTCTCTTCATCTACATTTTTCCTCGGGGCTTTTTATCTTACTTTCTTACTGTATGTCTTACTCCATGTCTGGCTGGCTGGTGGCTGCCAGCCTAGTTGGCCCTAAGTGTCTTCCTCTCTTTCTCCCTTGCTCTCTTTCCTTCTCTTCTCTCTCATGCCTAGATTCCTCCTCCTACTTATTCTGTCTTCCTGAAAGCCCCACCTATCTCTCTACTACCTAGCTATTAGCCATTCAACTTTTTATTAGACCAATCAGGTGCTTCAGGCAAGAAAGCAACACATCTTTACATTGTTTAACAGATGCACCATAAACAAATATAACACATCTTTACATTGTTAAAAAACACAGCATAAGCAAATGTGACACATCTTTACATAGTTAAAGTAATATTCCACAGCAGTGAAGTTAAAAAAATGTAGATACAAAAGGAAGAACAAATGTCTCTGAGTGGGGGAAAGACTGCCTTGTTTGTGATATCTGTAATTTGTGGACTGCTGAATCGTTCAGTTTTCGTGTGGCTCTAGTTCTTTGTTTGCCCTGAACATTTGATTCTCCTAACCTAGAACCACTTTCCCCAAAGACAGAACAGTAGAATTGTGGTGGAACTTGTCATGTTTCTGTCTTACTTAGCTTTTCAGAGTCAGTCTAGTAGGAGGATTATTAGAAAAGAGCCACATGCCCTATGTTGGCCATATTTTAGACTTAGCTAGAGAGCTGCTGTTTTAGTCAGGGCCTGATAGCTTTTAATAGCACAATAGCACCTACATAATTTTGAGGTACATTTAGTTGACATCAAAAAGCAGATAATACTTAGTAAATGTGGTCTCAAACAGGAGGGCCATCATCTGAAGAAAATAACCTATGTAATACCTTGAAAAATCATTTCTAACTGAGTGGGAACTAGGAATCTTTTTGCAGATTTTTTTTCTTGTTTTTACAGTGTCTACTCTAGCCCAGGCTCGCCTCAGACTCATTCTGTAGCCAAGGCTGGCTCTGAATTCCTGGTCCCTCCTTCTACTTCTGAAGTGCTGAGGTTAGTCATATATGACCACAACTCCCTCAACTTAGAATAAATATCTTGATATGTACTTATTATTCAATTTTGCACATAGTCAATACTCAATGGACAGTTAAATCTTGAGTAAAATTTGATAGTTTTATTACTCTTAAGATTGTTATTGATTGACTATTTTCTGTATCTTGTCAGCTTAAAATATTGATAATACCACAAAGGTTCATGGCCCACTTGGAGGATGTTAATAATATTGGTTATGTACTCTACTCTGTGATATGAGCTATGGGATAAGTGAGGAAAAAAGTCAGTTGTTGTTGGTTGATCTGGAACTGTAGGACTCACATACAAACAAAGAGAATGAAATGTGAAAAGGTTATTCTTGGAAGTAAACATACTAAATTGAAAAAGTTTGAGACTGAAAAGTTGAAATCTGAGTTCTTAATCTGGCCCTACTATTTATCAGCTGAATACATTGGGGCAAGTGAATTAATCATAGTGAATGAGATTTATGATGTGCTATTGAATTCAATTTGCTAGTATTTTGTTGAAAATTGTAACATCTATGTTCAATGTGATTATTGTTGTATAGCTTTTCTTTTGTTGTTGTGTCTTTATCTGGCTTTAGTATGAAGATAATTCTAGCCTGAAATTAACTTTAAATGGAGCAAACATCTAAATATATGACTTGAAAATTCAAAAGAAACCTTTGAGAACGTTTTATGATATTTGTATAGGCAATGTTGGTTATTGTTTGTTTTTTTACATAACTCCAAGCATAGAGAACAAAAGCTAGAATAGACAAATGAGATATACCAAGCTAAGGGTGAAAAACCCTTCTGCTCAGCAAAGGCAAAAATTGAAAGAAGCCTATTAAAATATTTGACATTTATACATATGGATAAATATTAATGTTATCAGAATATAGAAAGGTCTCAGAAAAGCTAGTAAGAACAAAACACCTAATACTCCGAGAGAGAATGGAACAATTGGGCTAGAGAGATGTCTCAGTTACTAAGTGCTCTGCCTGCTATCTCAGTGGACCTAGGTTCAGTTCCCAGCATCCATATGGTGGTTCACAGCAACCTGTACCTCCAGCTCTATGGGATATGATGCCCTCTTCTGTCCTCTGTGGGTACCAGACATGCACATGGTACATTTAGTAGACATCAAAAAACAGATGGTCTCAAATAGAATGGTCATCATTCAAAGAAAGTAACCTATGAAAAACCTTGAAAATCATTTCTGAGTGGGAACTAGGAGAAATATGTTGGCAGATTTTTTTTTGTATTTTATTTTTACAGTGTTTTACAGACATTCATTCAGGGCAAACACCCATAGACATAAAGTATATTTTACTGTAAAGAGAAGCTTCTTCGATAAGTGGTGGTAGCTACACTTATCTATGGGCAGAAGACTAGGATTTAGAATGTTGTAAGGAATTATGGTGGCCTAGCAAAGTTGTGGTAAATGGGCAAATTGTTTGAATAAGTCCTTGAAAAAAGAGGTCCAATGGCCATGAGGCACAAAGAAACATGCCACGACGACATAATTAGTCATCAGGAAATTCATAATCAAACAATAATGAGATTTAAAAAATAACAAATTCTGGTGAGACTATGGAAGAAAGTTGATGGGAATCTAAATAAATACAGCCATTAGGAAGGTCAGTATAGAAGTGCCTCAAAAAAGTAAGCATATGAAATGATCAAAGTAGCCCACTTCTGAGAATACTAAGGAATTGAAACCAACTTACCAAAGAGATAGTTCAATAACAACGTTTGTTATAGGTACTATTTAGAATAGCTAGGATGGGGAATTAGTCTTTGTATCTATCAACAGAAAGATTAGGAAAATGAGTGTGTGTGTGTGTGTGTGTGTGTGTGTCTGTCTGTCTGTCTGTCTGTCTGTCTGTCTAATGGGTTTTATTCATCCTTAAAGAAAAATGAAATCATGCTATTTACACCAAAATGTATGCAATTGCACGACATTATGTCAAATAAGCCAAAGAATGACAAGTTGTGCATGTTTCCCACTCATATGTTCAAGTTTTTTTTTTAAGTCAACCTGAATGTAGAGTGCAGATTTCCAGAGATTAGAGATGCCAAGTGTGAGTCAAGAGAGGCTGGATCAGGTCAGTAAATACGTTTTGGACCACTGCACTGAGCCCCATTGACGTGCATGATTAGTACATGCTAGTAAGAATAAAATACCATTTAAAAATAAAATTTGAAAGTATTTTTTTCAGTTTCCCATTTCATTTGCTTTTCTGCACTTTCCTCGCTTCTTTACTCTTCTTTCGCTGGTGGTTATCATACCCTATTCTTCACATCTTCCTGCATTCTTATCTCCCAACCCAAAAGCCACATACACTGGATAAGTGAATAAGTCTAAGGGAATCAAGAAACTGTGTAGGAGTGTACCTGCTCTACTGACATCTCAGCGTCCTAAGAGTACATGGTGTCTGGAATAAGAGTTCTCCATTTTGCTTTCTGTTAACATGTTCTTTTGATATTTCTTAAACTTTCTTGCCAACTATATTTGGCAGAGAGCTAGTGCAATCCCCTCAATTTACAAAAAGAGTCACAAAATCATATCTAGTCGTGACCTAAAATTGACGATAGCTAGAAACAACCTCTGACTTCTTTAATGTCATAATTCATCTATCACACGAAAGCAAGGGATTTGGGAAGAAGCCAGTAGTAAGTCTATAAGAAGAAATTTAACTTAGTTGAATGGTGGGACATTTCCTTACTCCCAGCTGAGGCAGGAGGATTTGCACTGAGTTTGAAGCTAGCCTAAGCTATATAATGACACTGAGGCTAACCTGAGCTACAGTGTGAGACCCTATCTCAAAAACAAATTGGCCAGCAAGATGGCTTAGCAGATGAAGGCACTTGCTACCTAGGGTGATTGCCCCAAGTTCAATCCCTGAGACCCATTGATGGAAGGAAAGAGATGACTCCTGTAGATTATTCCCTGACTTACACACGCACTCCCACAACACAATATAATAAAAAAGCAAACAAAAAACGTTGGCTTAATGAAGGGAATGACAAAGAGGCTTGTTAGAAATAGAGTAGTGATGAGATCTCACTCGTATTTTCCAAAGGTAAGAATTGCCACCATTTGCTCATTGAGATGTCTAATATGCCTACGCTATCTTTGTATACGTTAGGACAGTAAATATTTGCTGAATAACTTGGTTCAGGCTCTACAACTTAAGCCCTCTCTTAACCACTAGACTGTACTTGCTTCCTACCTGAAGAATAGAAATTATTCATCAGTTTTATGTCATATAATACATAGTGCTTTCCACTCCTGCCTTCATAAACCGTCAAGTCAAAGAGTGTTCGTCATCACTGCCAAGGTATTTCCCTGGAGCAATCATAGCACGTATTGATCCCCACAGGCTCAGTTTAACCAGACAGTGAAGTCATTCTGGGTGACGAAAGGTGACATGATGAGGGTTTCTGCATTTTCTTCAGAGGCTTGGCTATTACTGAGCTCAGAGAAAATGATTCTCTTGTTTGATGTAACGGCAACGTTTTGGTGGCTACTAATTCTCACTGGCCCTTTCTGAGTCAGAGAACTCTGTTAATAAAGATCAAAAGTCATAAAGAGGTTCAAGTGTGTTGTTCATAAGTTCAACATCTCTTCAGAAGCTTCTTTTTATCCATAGTCGGTTTAGATTAGCTGTCAAGTGAGCAGACTTAAATGAGATGGTTGCTAAAAGAGCCGGAGTGTCCCAGCCAGCTAGGCATCTGACCAACTCTTTGTTTATGCCTTCATTACATGTGTATGGAAGGATATGATAGTAACTTTTTAAACCTACAATTGTAAGAAGTATAAAGTATAAGAGGTAATGCATTTTACATTAGAAAGTGAGACGTAGCAACATTTTGTTCATTCACACATCACTGTGTGTTCATATTCATGTGTAATCAGGGGTGATGATTCATTGATGTCAAGACATTACCCAGAGGAAGAAGGTATCTCCATCTTAAGTATTTTAAATAGTGCTGAAGAGTTGAATCCAGGGCCTTGCAAGTGCTTTGTAAGTACTCTACCACTGAGCTTTATCTACAGAGCATATTTTAAATCTTAATAGATAGGCTAGGTCAAGTAGTAACATATGCTTCAACTGCACATATACCTGTTTCTTCACACTCTTGTCAATATAGATAGTATAAGAAAAATGCTGATTTCAGGCCTGAAAACATCTCATTAGAATTACATTTGCATTTATTGATAATACATTGTATTTCTTTTATTTTTATGTTTTTGAGATTATAATTACGACACTTCTCCCTTGCCTTTTCTACTCCCAAACTCTACCATAAAACACTTCTGCTTGCCTTCTAATTCATGATCTATTTTTTGCTACTTGTTAATGCACACACACACACACACACACACACACACACAGGTATATAACCTGTTCAGTCTGTATACTCTTACCTGTATGTATGTTTTCAGGACTGACCATTTGGCACTGAACAGTGTGCTCTTCACTGGGAATGACCACATCTCCTGATTCCAGATTTCTTCCTCCATTGCTTATAATTCTTTGTGTAGGATTGGGGTCTCATGGGCTTTTCCCCATATTTCCTTCTGTTGTTTTATTTGTCTTGTTAAGATTTCAAGCACTTTATGGAATAGGCTTAATGAAAGTGGATACAACCTTCCTTCATTCCTAATTTTGACGAAAATGGTTGCTGTTGCTGTCATTCAATAGAGTATTGGGTATAAGTTCATCATGCAGAGTATTCTTATGTCAAGGTATAATTTTTCTTTGTTTTTAAATTCAGGATCTTAAAGTCCTGACTGTCTAGGAACCCACTCTGTAGACCAGGCTGTCCTGGGGGTGCACAGAGGTCTATCTACTTGCCTCTGCCTCTCAAGTGCTGGAATTAAAAGCATGTGCCACCATACCTGGCATATTTTAGTTTTTCTGTTTTTAGTTTCTTCAGGTTTTTTTTAATCAAAAAGAAGAGTTGATTTTTCAGTATGTATTAAACTTACCATGTGTTCATTGTTCTTGATTTGTGTACTGTATTTTTATTGATTTGCAGATGTTGAACATCTGTGCATTACAATGAATGAGTAAATAATTTCAATTTGATTCTCCTAAATATGTCTATAATATGTTATACATTAGTTTGTGAGTATGATGGTGGGATTTTAAGATCTGTATTAATTTATGAATTTATGTAGTTATAAAATTGTGATCATTTTATTTTTTTAATCCAGTTTTGGTATCAGGGTAATCCTGCCTTTGTGGAATGACTTTGGAATCTTTCTTTCTCTTAATAATTTATGGGGTAGTTTTGTAGAGCATCAACGTTAGCTCCTCTTTAAAACCTGCTTGGTTTTAGCAATGAATCTATCTGGTCCTGGCCTTTTCCCTTCTGTGAGACTATTGTTTATCTCATTGCTCAGTTTTTCTTTATCCTCTTGTTTTATCTTTGATAGGCCATATAATGTAGAATTTTACCTGTATCTTATGGATTTTCCAATTATTAAAGCATTATTTAAAATACTACCTAATTAACTACAGAATCTTAAGAATATTTATTGTAATATTTCTTTTAAAAAGTTTGACTTTATTAACTTGGGTCTTCTCTTTCTTCCATTAATTTGGCTAAGGGTTTGTTGGTCACATTTATCTTTTTCAGATAACTTTGTTTCTTTGAACATTTATGGTGTTCTTTTGTTTTCTATTTTGATTTCAGCTCTTATCTTTAAAGTTGCTAGTTTGCCTTGTCATGCTTTGTAAGATGGGATTCACACCATCGGGTTACTAGTTTGAGAACGGGATGCACACCATCGGGTTACTAGTTTGAGAATGGGATGCACACCGTCGGGTTACTTGTTTGAGAACTCTGCAACTTTTTCTGGTAGCGCATCCTTGGTTACAAAATTCCTTTTTAGGAATACTTTTGCTGTGTCAAAAATATTCCATTTAATGGTGTTTTCATTTTATTCAATACTAGATAGTTTTCAATCTCCCACTTGATTCAGTAACACACTGCTCACTCAAAAGCACACTATTAATTTTCCATGGTTATGTATTTTCTATAGTTTTTCTTGCTGTTGAATTTTAGTTTTATTCCATTATGACAGGATAGGATACCAGTTTCGATATTTCTATTTTTAAGTCTTGTTTAATGGCCTAAACTGTGATCTGCATTGACGAATGTTCCACTGGTGTATTCCATAGCTATTGAATGGAATATTCTATAGCTGTCCTTTTAATTGACTTAAATATGCTGTAATTTTTTTAAATTACAAAAATTTTAAATTTTGAAATTTTAAATTTCAAAAAAATTCTGATTATTTTGTTTTCTTTTGTTTTGATTATGCATTTATTAGATGGGTTAAATGAGATTTCTCACAGCTATTGTATCTTTACAAATCAATCTGTTTATATCCAGTAGTGTAAATTTTAGGAAATTGGGTACATGGAAGTTTGATGTATATATATTTGCAATAATTATATTCTTGATGAATTATTCTCTTTACTAATATGTACTGAACTTTATTATCTTTTCTGACTAATTTTGGCTTGTATCTGTTTTGTTAGATATGAATGTGGCTAGTCCATCTTGCTTCCATTTTTATCCCATATATCTTTGCCAGTGAGGTGTTGTCTTAGTTAGGTTTCTGTTGCTTTTATAAAGGCCATGATATGATCACAAGTAGCTTAGAGAGGAAAGGATTTTTCAATTTACATGTCCCTAATGCAATCTACCATGAAGGGTAGTCAGGACAGGAACTTGGAGGCAGGAACCAAATCAGAAACCATTGAAGAGTTTCTGGCTTGTGCCTCCTTGCTTCCTCATCATGCTTTCTATACCACAGGACCACCAGCCCAGAGGTGGCACTGACCACTGTGAGATGGGCCCTCCCACATCAATCATTGCTCAAGAAAATGTTCAACAGATTTGTCTACAGGTCATTTACTCATTTGGGGTTCCCTCTTCCCAGATGACTTTACTTGTGTTTGTAATAGAGAATGCATGGTTGGATCTATTTTTAAAATTCAAACATCTAGTGTTTTTGTCTGTTAATTGGAGAATTAAGATATTTATGTTTAGAGTTATTACTGAAAGTAATAAACTATTTTCTACACTTTTGATTTTTTTCCTTGTTGATTTTATTTGTTCTTTTGATCTTTTTAATTATGATCCTTTGTCTCTGCTATTTTATTGAAACTGTTTGTGTAAAAGTCAATCACCGATAACCTCCAAGCAATATAGCAAATGATGTCTTAGTCATTCCATTTGTCTGAAATCATTTCCCATATGTTGCGTCCAAGTTCTTATCATCGTCTTGTTTTTTTCCTTTTAACCTCTGCTCTCATCTGTCAGTCTCCGGTGCTAAACCACTCAGATTTTATTTACGCTTAAGCTTTGGAGTCCTACAAAGCTCAATCTTTATATCCCTTCTACATACAATCACTTTTAATGTAATTTAATTCTGTGACTTCACATGATTGTACATGCCAGTGATTCTTCAGTTTTATACCAGCTAAAGTCATGCTCATAAAAGTAATAATCCACAGTTCCTCTCCCATCCATCCCCCACAAACAGGCTTTCTCTGTGGAGCCCTGGCTGTCCTGGTACTCATTTTGTAGACCAGGCTGGCCTCGAACTCACAGAGATGACCCTGCCTCAGCCTCCCAAATATGGGGATTAAAAGCGTGTGCCACCACCACTAGGCCAAAATCACAATTCTTACATCTACCACCTACTTGATTCTTGTTTGCCTTGCCTTATCACCAGCCCTGTAAAACCTGTAGTCTTTTTTGTTTGTTCATTTTTTTGTCTAGGTAGGGTTTCTCTGTGTAGTCCTGGTTGTCCTGGAACTTTCTGTAGACTAGGCTGGCCTCAAACTCACTGAGATCCACCTGCCTCTGCCTCTCAAGTGTTGGGAGTAAAGGCCACCCCTGCCAGACAATAACCTGTAATCTTATCCATTTATCATGACAGTCCCATCCTTTTATTTGCGGAAGACAAAACCCTCAAGTCTTTTCTTTCTTTCTTTGTCTTAGCAGTTGAAGAAAAACTGTTTATTGGGGGTGAGGGAGCACAGGCATGCTGCAGACACACACAAAATCACTCTCTGCAAAGCGGAGGGAGGATTTGGGAAGCTGAAGAATCCGGTCTTTTCTTGAGGCCTGCTTTTTTTTTTAAGTCTCTGAAGAGTTTTCCTTCCCTAATTTAGGGTTGGTCGGTTTGAAGAAAGATGGGAAGGTAGATTGGCTCACAAGTGTTGTGTCACATGTCCCGATCCAGATACAAACTCAGCACAGGGCCTGCTGGTGGGAAACAGAAACCCACTAGCACTTTGTTTTCGCAGCCAGGCTTTTGTCTCAAATTAGGAGGATGAGGAAGAAGCTCACTATCTTTGCTATCTTGGAAATTCCCCTCCATTATTTCTAGTCATGGCCCATCACCCTATCTGTCTGCCTACAAGGGCGTCTGTCCAACCCCTAGCCTCTTATTACTCCCTCTCAGAGGTCACCCTGACTGCTCTCAGGGAGTTGGAGTTGCTAACTGCTCTTAACTGCTTCCTGCTCACTAGCGTAGATGGGGGTGGGCAGTCAGTCCTCAGAGAAGGCTTGATCTTCTGGGCCATGATAAAACTTCACCAGTGGTGATGATCCAGAACATAAGATAGCCAAGCTGGTGTACATCTTTGAAGCTTGCTGTCCCACACGAGCGGCATAACTCTCTGTAACATATAGAAAATGCCACTCTTACTAAGAGCATTGTTAGAAAAATAGTTGGGGCAGTTCTGCCCTTATATGAGGACGAGAACAGGCAAGAAAAACATTCAAAGATTCCTTGACAGGCTTTGTCATAGGTATCAAGGAGACTGATGATTTCTTTGCTAAAATTGTAAGGCTTAAGGTGTACACTGTGGAGGAGGCCATTTGTTTGATTCAAGAGTTCAAGGAGTATTTCATCAGCCCTAAGTTCAGAAGTTACCCATTGAGTTTATTCTTCTGTAACCATGGGAAACATTGAGAGACAAGGTTAATGTGGAAAGTTCTTCAACATCATGGTTAACATAAGTTTTGTTTAATAACGTGAAGGAAATTGTGTAGCTGACTGAACTGTGTACAAGAACCTTTTTACCAGAATCCTGTAGAGGCCTATAGGTGGTACCTTACCAGCAAGAGATGCCTCTGCCCATACACCAGCTGTAATGTCTAGTGGAGGCATACACTATAGACCAAACCTGAATGAAATTCAGATTTCCTTTATTGAAGTTACAACCAGAAAACAGCATTTGATAGACAATGTAAAAAGGACATATCTTTTTTAGAATTGTCCAGCAATGTCCCCGGAACACCATTTTATTACCTTGAATATTTCCCCAAGCCTGTGAGTTAACAAGGTATCTGGCAGCCTCCTTTAATGAGGGAACATGATTGGTTAGACATCATATTACAGCTGTGAGAAGTGCTCTTTTACAAAGAGATAGTGTTATCAGGAAGAAATGAATTAGTAGGAAATAGTTGTCCAAATGATATCTCATGTGGTTTATTCAGTACAATGTCTGAGGACTGTTGGGTCTAGGGAATGTGGCAGGGGTGGGGGCAGGAGAAGGGAAGGGAGGGGAAACTGCGATGATATGTAAAATGAAAAAAAAACCTTTAATTTAAAAAACATCATACTAAACCGGGCAGTGGTGGTATAGTCCTTTAATCCCAGCACTCGGGAGGGAGAGGCAGGCAGATCTCTGTGAATTTGAGACCAGCCTGGTCTATAGAGCTAGTTCCAGGATAGGCTCCAAAGCTACACAGAGAAATCCTGTCTCAAAGAATCCCCCCAAAAAATCATCTTGATCATTTCAACCCTGGTCATATTTTTCTGATGGGTAGGTGGCCAGAATGAATCACTTTTTTTTATGTGCATTGGTGTTGGGTTCCTTGTAACTGGCTTTACATGAGCTGCTATGTGGCTACTAGGAATTAAACCGGAGTCCTCCAAAAGAGCAGCCAGTGCTCTTAACTGCTGAGCCATCTCTCCAGGCCCCACTTTTTTTTTTTTTTTTTTTTTTTTTTTTTACTGCCAGTGCCAATTGAAGATCTGGTCCTCAGGGATCATTTGTGCTTGGGAGGAGCCTCTCTGACTCCTCTAATCTCTCTCTTGTCAGTTAATCCATCTGTGTGAGGTCTTGCCTGACCGGTGTTTCATCTGGATGTGTGGAGGAATTTTTCTCCTGTGTTGACTCTTTTCTTTACAGACCGGATACTGATTACTGTCCACTCAGTGATATCTCCTCTGAGCAAGGAAACAGGTAACTTCCCACAATTATAGGACACTTTGAGACATGCCCCATAGTTCCGTGGGACACAGTTGATCTTGGAGGCCTGGGGAGGGGAGCGATCTCCCCTTCGATGTGCCTGACCACATTGTCATAGGCTTTCACGTATGGTTATTGAACACCTGGAGGGTCAGTTGCACCACTTTCTGTAATGTTCACGTGAAGCTTGAACAGAAATTAAACATGTTAAAAATAAACCTTGATTAGATTCGCATAAGGTTCCATCGTGTAGGGTTTTTGTTTGTTTTCTACCAATATCTGGATGATCTAGCGGGTAAAAGAAAGGTTGGGCATGGGGAACTTTAGAGGACGTTTCCTCCTATTTATAGAACAGCTTTAACTATTGGATGATATTAGAATTTAGAGTTGCCACTGGGGGCCACTTTCATTATTCCCTGGAGAGTGTTTAAGCCATGCTTGGGTCAAGAAAAAGACTAAGGCTCTCTTTCTAAGTACCTCAGGGTCTAACCTGCTCCAGTTGTCCAGTAGGCAAGTCTGTGGGAAAACTTGAAGGACTCTTGGAGGATTTTGTCCCCATCCGGAAGGTGCAAACAAGATTGGGAGAGACTGATGGAGGTTAACTTAAGCCTCCGCAAGTCGTAAGTCTCTCAACTCAGCAGCCAGAGAGACAGAGGAGAGTGACCAGCCAGATTTTGACACCCCAGGACCACTTCCCAGTGTCATTCTTACCCAGGACTGCAGTTCTGGTCCCTGCCGGTTTTCACTGACAATCTAGATATCATTGTTAGATTATTTTAGTTTTCTCCTAACCTCATTGAAGGTCAGATCAAGGTTAGAAAGCCCTGTCTTGTGAGAGGCACACACTAGTTCCCTCCAAGCCTCCAGATCAAGGTGGAGCTCCCACTAGCTCTCCTGTAACCTTATCCTTGGGACAGATCAAGGTTAGGGTGCCAGGCCTTCTGAGAGTTTGAGGTTCCCTACCCCAGGACTTAAATTGTGGCTTGTTTTCTGTGATGTAGATTTACATACCTTTAACTCCTGCAGAGGAACCCCAGAGCATTTCAAGTAGTTGCCTGAACAATAAAAAAAGGGATAATTTGCTCTGCCATAGGATCTTCCAGACCTCATGTCCATTTTCTTTCTTTAAAGCTGTAAATCCATATTATTATTATTATTATTATTATTATTATTAATGACTTAATCCAGCTAGGAAGCAAGCATGATAAGTGATTTTCTTTTCATTTAAACAGTATCATCTAAATTAGAAGAGGCTTCTCACAATCCACTATATGTAAATTGTGTTTAAATCCCTGTAATCTGGAGGAGAGTAAACAGAAAACAACAGAACAGCAACAAAACTAAAAACTCAGAAGGTCACCGTATTCGCTTGTTTCTTTTCTTAATCTGTTATTTAACTGAAACGCTCAAATTTAAAATAAAACAAAACTGAACATTAAAATAAAATAAAATAAAATAAAACAAACCATCTTGGAGGCCTGGTGTTGTCTCTTTAGTCTAATTTGAGAGAGAGAGAGAGAGAGATGCGATGGTAACCAGGCAGCTCAGTAGGACTGTCTCGGAAGGTTTTTTGTTTTTTGTGGTTTTTTGTTTTGTTTTGTTTTGTTTTGTTTTTAGACAAGGCTTCTCTGTAGCTTTGTAGCCTGTCCTGGATTTAGCTCTTGTAGACCAGGCTGGCCTCGAACTCACAGAGATTCGCCTGCCTCTGCCTCCCGTGTGCTGGGATTAAAGGTGTGTGCCACCACCACCCAGCTCTGTCTTGGAGGTTTTATGGGTGTCCCATGGTAGATCAAAGATGGCAGCCAAGTCACATGGCTGCTTCCATCTTGATGTTGTTAGCAAAGCCACGTAGTTGTTTTCTGCTCAAGGTGAGCCCAGGTCCCTGATAAGGTGAGCTCATAATCTCCCATCAGGTGCAAGTCCCTGTGGGATCTGCACATCTCACAGATTAAATGTGGACTTTTACACCCTTTTCTTTAGAGAGACCCTTTAGTTAGGTGAGGGTGGATGTAGGAGGAGACAGTCCTATGGACTCAGCAAGTAGGCCTCAAAAGCAAAAACAGAGGAAGGAATTCCACAGTCTCAGCTCAGGCTAGCTATCATCAGTGGGAGAGCTCTGAGCTTGTCTTTCTCTCAGTGTTGCGGAAAAGAAAAGTAAGGGTAGGAGACACAGGCATTTGCAAAATCCAAAGGTCTGTTTGTCTCCAGGTCGAGAGGAACCTTCCAAATCTCTCTCCAAATCTCTCCCTCAGGCAGCCAGATGGCCCTGAGCAGAGTGAGACTGCATCACTCTGGAGCCAGGGCTTAGGTTAGCAGGGTAGTGTTAGTGTCTGTTCACAGGTCCCTCCCTGATCGCCAAACAGTTTAACAGACTTCCTAGGGCACACAGACATAGAATTAGAAGGTGAAAGGGGACCTTCCTGTTAAAGAAAAGAAAATCTCCAGTCTCTATCCAGGCTGGGGGAAGGGTGCCCATAGCTAATGGGACACACACAGCTTCCTGTCCTTTCAAGGCTTGGCCTGATTTCTTACTCACCTTGAAGTCCTGAGACGAGGTCCCCAAAGTTATACAGTCCAAGGGCCTTGGTTGAGTTTGTTTTCTCTGCCTTTTAAAGAATTAAAAAAAAAAAAGAGTCTCAAGCGAGGCAGGTGGTGGTGGAGGATCTGGAACACTGCAAAAGGGCGCAAGTAGAGTCAGCGGTTTGACGAAAGGCATTTAATTGAGGGCGAGAAAGCACACGCATACCGCAGACACAGGGAAAAAAACCTGCAGAGCAGAGGGGCACCTCAGGAAGGGGAGAAAAACCCCAAGTCTTTTCTAGAAGTTTCTCTGATGCTCTGTCTGTTACCAGAAAGCAGATCAAGGACATCTCCTTCAGAATCCTACCCTCATTCCCTTTGTTGCTGTTTCCCTGGGTTAATGGAATAAGGAACTTGAAAGGCCTCCCTGTTCGCCTTTAAAACACTGATCAAATGTTGTTGCTTTTCTCCTTGAAACATCTTTCAGTAGGTTTCTACTTCATACATCTCAATTAAAGCTAGGTCTCTATGGCCGCTAAGGTATTGTGAGCTCTGACCCCCTGACCTCAGTTACTGCTGTTCTTGGTACTTTAGCCACATTTTGTTCTTCCTGTTTATCCTGAAAAACTTTAGACATACTTTCCCCTCAAGTATTACCTGTTCCTTATCCTTAAAAAGGTTCCTGCAACTCTTCCTATGGATTGCCCCATTCTTTCCTTCAAATGTTTGATCAAATGTAAATTCCCTTAAATGGCACTTTCTTCATTGCAGTAATTTACTGTTTTAAGAAGTTTTCTGGTGAAGTTTTGGGGTCTCTTATCTATCCTAGTATATTATCTGTAGATAGTGATAACATGATTCACCTTTTCTGTTTGTATCCCTTTAATTTCTCTCTTGTTCTTACTGCTTTAGCACTATAGTGAAATGAATGGGGATGGTGGAACAGGCCTGGCTCATTTAACTCCACACTTAGAGAGAGGAGTTTTCTAACATAATTTTGTACAGTTTTTTTTTCAAAATAGTCTCTTATAATATTCTGAAAATCAGATGAGCAGCATTAGTAGACCCTTGGGCCAACTAACCAAAGGAGAAATTAACGGAATCAGAAACAAACAAAACACATTACAGCAGACATCAAAGAATTCAGAATACAAAGGCATTTTGAATCTCTTGCATGGGACCTGGATTCAGCTCCTAGCACCTACATCCATAACTCCACTTCCAGTGGATCTGCTGCCTTCTTCTGACTTCCATGTGTGCCCAGCACACATGTGCACATACAGGCAAAACAGTCATATGCATAAAATAGTCTTAAAATTCTGCATATGAAAAATCCATACCAATATAATACCTAAAGGGAAAAAATGGACATTTCTGCTAAAATCAGAAACAAAAGTTCCATTTTCAGTTGTATGCAACTATAGTACTTGAAATTTTAGAGAAATCGTCAAATTATTCCTGATGTAGATAACTTAGAAAACACTATGTCTCAATACAAAGACTCAAAGCGCTCAGAATTGGGGTCTGAAAAAATGGTGAAGAGCACTAACTACACCCATGTGGTGGCTTACAGCTGTCTGTAACTCCAGTTCTGGGGTTCTGACACCCTCTGAGGATACTGTATGCACACAGTGCACATACATAGATAAAACACTCAACATGCAACATAATAAAAGTTTTTAAAAACTTTTTTAAAACCTCTTAGAACTAATAAATTCATGAGAAATTTCTGTATACATACTTAATGTGCAAAATTGAACTACATGACAAAGAAATAAAGAATATATATGTATAAAATACTTTGAAATAAACAACTAAGGAGATACGACCTCTATACTAACAATTATAAACACAGAAGAGACTAGAAAACAGAAAGACTTTGCATGTTGTGAGTCCACAGAATTAACATGTATTTTTGAAGCCTGTCCTGACTTCTACTAGCTCTATAGACCAGGCTGACCTCAAACCCACTGAGATCTGCCTGCCTCTGCCTCCCAAGTGCTGGGATTAAAGGTGTGCACCACCACTGCCCAGCTGAATTAACACTGTTAAAATGACTATACTATCAAAAGTGATTCAATAGATACAATGTACTACCAATTAGAATACTTGGCATTTTTAATAGTTCTGTAAGGATATCCTAAAGTGCACATGGATCCTCAAATACCCTTAATAGCCAACCTAACCACCACCAAAAAATTATGATGATGGAGACAATACAATATATGATTTCAGAATACATTTTAAAGACATAATATCAAAGGAATTATGGTATTAGTCTAAAAATAGATAAATAGATGAATGGAATAGAATAGAGGACCCAGAAAAAGACCCACACATTTACATCAACCGATTTTTGATAAAGGTGCCAAAACATACATTTCAGAAAGATGACTTCTACAACAAATGGTTCTGATAAAGCTGGGTATTTGCATGTACAACTCAAAATGGATCAAAGACATCAATCTAAAATGCAAAACACTAAAACAAGTAGAGATAAACATAGCAGCAATACTTCAAGATATTGACACAGGCTATACTTTGCTGAACAAGAATCTATTGGCTGAAGAAATAACAAGTATTGGCAAATGGTGCAGAAAAAGAAACAGCAGAGCAAAATTATAGTCTACAGAAGGAGAGGAAAACTTTATAAACTATTCATCTGCTAGAAGAATAAGGATAGAATGTATAAGGAACCAAAATGTTAACCAAAGAATAAATAATTGAATCAATACCCAGGTAAGTGAACGGAACAGGAACGTTTAATACTAATGGCCAATAACTACATAAAAAAAATGTTGAAACTTGTTAGCCGTTAGGGGACTACAAATCAAAACTACGTTGATATTCCATTTCCTCAGTAGGTGTGGGTATGATGAAATAAGAAAACTGTAGCAAGAAAAAAAGTAAGAGATGGTGCTGAAAATGCAGGTACAGAGGGCTATAGGCCTTACACGATCTTGGTGGTAATTTAGATTAATGTAGCCACTATAGAAAATTCTATGAAGACTCTTAAAAATCTAAAACTGGAGTGTCCATAAGATTCAGCTCTTACAAATAACATTTGGAGTAACAGAAGTCAACTGGCTTGCTGCTCAGGGTCATTGTTCCACTATTAAAAATCACCCCCAAAGAAGAATGATTGTTTCCGTCCCCCAGTAGCTATCAACTGCCAGTACCTTGTTGGCTAGAAGTGTGGCCCCTTGTGACTCCCTCCCCTCTCTATGGTGGAGTTTTAGCTGGTGTGATCTTGTATAGGTCCTGGTCAGGTAACCAGAGCTGCTGTGGTTTCCTAAGCAACAGTCATGTTCAGAAGACAGCATCTCATAGCAGCCCCCCCCCCAACCCCATCCTCTGGCACTTACATTCCTTTTTTTTTTTCTAGATTACTTACATTCTTTCTGCCTCCTCTCTTTTCATGTTCCTCTCTGCCCCCTCTTTGTGGTGTTCCCCAAGACTGGGCAGTGAGAGAAGGGAGTTGATAAAGATGTCCTACTTAACACAGAGAGCTCACACTCACTCTTCGCATAGTTTTGATCAGTTTTTGTCTCTGCCTTGACCCAGGTCTGTGGGTATAAATGAATGGCCCCATACCCATGAACACATAGGAAGCACTAACTGGGCTTAGTGGGTTATTTAAAAGAGAGGAGGATGGGAAGTTAGTAGGTATGGTTTTTTTTTTAAGCTGGAAGAGCACAACATAAGATCTATTCTCAAATAATGAAATGAGATTTAGATGGGGAAAGAAAGACGAGATTAGGTTGGGCAGAGGAGGAAGTGGGGAAGGAGTAACTAACACTAAGAATGTTTGAAATGTCCATATGGAAACCTCAGGACTTTAGGTGGAATATCCTACACGGGAAATAATGCTCCTCCCACAAGCTATAGGTTGCCAAACAAAAGATCCCAGCTCCTGGTGTGGGACATGTCCCCTTGAGCAGTTAGGACAGCCCAAGAGACCCCCAAAATAATAAAAACTGTTGCCATTGTTCCTGGTGGCCCACCAGAACTTAATGGTAAGACACCATTGCTAAACATACCATACCTTTTAGTCACAGGAGTTGGAGAAATCAAACATACTTACTTGGAAACTTCTACCTTGCTGGCTAGTTTTCATAGTACTGGAAGGTATTTGTCAGAGTACAGAAGGTAAGTATCTGTATACTACCTAGCCATAAGTGGTATTGCATTTGCACAGGACTGCTGCGCTCATGAACTCACAGCAACAGTGGTCATCACATAAGACCTATGTAAGATCAAGCCAGTCGACAATCGGCATGGATTGGGCTCCAAGCCCCACTGCTAGAGCTGTTGACGGGTGATGGCTTCTGAGAGAGAAACAGTCCATTTTCATTAAGGGTTTGGCCCCGTAAGGTCGACCATGCTCCAGTTGCTAACCCTACACCCGTGAGATCATGGAAAGCACAAATTGGTTTTAGTAGAGTATTAAAAAAATGAGGACACATAGTTGGATGGTTACGAAGGAGGTAGATTTGGGAGGAGTTGGAAGAGAGAAGTTAATATGATCAAAATATAATATATGAAATTCTCAAAGAATTAATAAAAACTTTTTAAAAAAGAACATGAAGTTGTAAGGGCACGTGTGGAAGGATGTGGGTGGAGTTGATGGAGTGGGGTAGGAGGTGACTGCAATACAAATACATTGTATGCATGTATAAAATTAACAAAGAATAAGCCAAAAATATAATTTTGTGGGGGCTGGAGAGATGGCTCAGAGGTTAAGAGCATTGCCTGCTCTTCCAAAGGTCCTGAGTTCAATTCCCAGCAACCACATGGTGGCTCACAACCATCTGTAATGGGGTCTGGTGCCCTCTTCTGACCTGCAGGCATACACACAGACAGAATATTGTATACATAATAAATAAATATTTAAAAAAATATAATTTTGTTTAAGGAAATGACCTATACCCAGCAAGTTTTAAGTATACAATATGGCATTGTGTAAGCAGTATATTATATTAGCTATCTAGAACTTATCTGGAAATAACAGAAATGCTTTATTTTTCGACTAATACTTAAACATAAAGAGCTGTACATCTCTTTGAGTAATATATAAGGTTTGATACAATTATGTGTTGCATGATGTTTAAATTGGGCTAATCATGTTTATTTCAAAGACATGATAATTTTTTCAGTGTGTAAACTTTCAAACTTCTCTTTTCTGGCCTTTGAAAAGTGCAGTTTATCCTCGTTATCTCCAGTCACCTCACTGTAGCTTTTTGCTTCTCTCCAACTTTTAATTGATTATCCAGTGTCTGCTTTCTTCCGTTCCTGAACACTAGCCTCCCTGAGTTCTTGTAGCTGCCATTCTACACTTTTGTAATACCTTCCACATATGATTGAGACCAAGTGCTGCTTCCATTTCTGTGCTTGACACTTCTCAGCAGGATAGCCACTTCCACCCATCTTACCACAAGTTACAAATTCCACCCTTTTCTAAAACCATATTGTGTATGTGGACCACAGTTTCTTAGTTCATTCTTCAATTGTTCCCATTAGGTTATTTCCATTTCTTGGCTGTTCTGTACAGTGCAGTAAAGAGCAAGGAGTGTAGACCCACTAATTTTATTTCCTTTCTATATATTGTCAGTAGTGAGGACTACTGAATTATAATGATAGTTGTATTTTAATTTTGGGAGAAATACTAATACTGTTTTCTATAATGGTTGCACTAATTTATATTTCCACCCATAACACATTCCCTTGCACCCGCATCCTCATCAGCATTTGTTATATTTAGCCTTTTATGTACTTGTTTTTGTGTGTGTGCATGTGTACATGTGTGCACATGTGCATGCATGTGCACTGTGTTCATGAATGTGAACACCAGAGTTCAATACCAGATATCTTCCTTGATTGCACCCTACTTTAATTTTTAAGACAGAACCTCTCACTGAGCCTGAAGTTGATTGATTTAGGTAGGCTGGTTTAGCTGCAGAGATAATTAATTAGTTAATTGTGTGTGTCTGTGTGCCACAACATACATGTGGAAGTTAGAGGACCTTTGTGGAACTCAGTTCTCCCTTCCCACCATGTGGGTGCTAAGGATTGAATTGGGGTCTTTGTACCATCTCACCTTCTGGCCTCTCATAGCTTTGAATTTTGATTACCTAAGGATGGAGTATGTTGGCCATTTTTTATTCTATTCTGTATTTAATTGTACTGAGTGTTTGCTGTTGTGGTGTAGACTTCCTTTCAATCAGTCTACTCTGTCCCATGTCAGCGCTTTTGATTAATACAGCTTTGAGGTATATTTTAAAGTCAGGTAGCATAGTCCTCCTCCTCTGTTTATCTTAGTCAAAATAGCTTTGTCTGAAGATTTTTGGAGGTTCAATATGCATTTTAGAATGTCTTTTAGCTTTTTGAAATATACTAATTAGAATTTTGATGGGAATTGCAATGAATTGTACATTGCTTTGCAATATGAATGTTTATCAATATTGTTTCTTCCAGTCAATTACAGCAGAATATCTTCAATGTCTTGGAGAGGTATTTAATTTTTTATCAATATTTTATAATTTTGTTATAGCGTTTTTTGATCTCTTCAATTAAATTTATTTCTAGGTAATATATTATTTTAGTTATTGATTTGTTTTATGGAATTTCCTTATGTTGTATAAAATACTAGTGCTATTTGTATATTAAATTCCCATTCTCCACTTCTGTATTATTTTAAGACATTTTATTCACTATTATTGTTGTTGGGGTGCCTCACTTGCTATGACATATGTGTGGAGTTCAGAGGACAACTTTGTAGAGTTGATTGTCCCCTTCTACCTTTCTGTGGATCCTAGAGGATCATACTCTGATTGCTGCGTTTGTATGAGAAGGGGCTTTACCTAGTATATGGCTGGCTCTCTCTCACTAATTCTAATAGTTTAGTGGTGTTTTCTTGATCTGTAAGATCAAACTGGCAGTTTTTCTTTTTTTTTGCTAACCTGACGTCCTTTATTTCTTTCTCTTCCCTACTCATTCTACCCAGAGTGCCTAACGCCATGGTGGGTAAAGTGGTAAAAGCATATGCACTTGTCTTGGTTCAGATCTATCAGAAAGTTTTCCTCACTCAGCAAATGTTAGACCTTCCTAACAATGGCCTTTATTATGCTCAGCCGTGTTCAGATTCTGATCATGCAGCGATGCTGAGCTTCATCAAATGCTTTTTTTCTGTTTGAATTGAGGTGACTATGTTTTGTTAATCCTTTCTGTTGTTGGTAATGATGCATCACATACATTTACTCGTATATATTCTACCACATCCCATTCCTGCAATCACAGAGAATGATCATTTTGTGTACTGATTTCATTTACAAGTATTTTGTTCATGTTCATCAAGAATAATTTATGAAATTTGCAGATCACTGCATTGCTTAACCCTCATCAGAGGACCTCCTTCTTGCAGTAGATGGGGCTTAACACAGAGATCCACAACTAGACAACTTGAAGAGAGTGAGAGACTTTGGAACACTCAGCCCTAACTGGATGTCTGTATCACACCACACCCCTCTTCTCCAGACTCAAAGTTCTGTGTGGAAGAGGAGGTGGAACTATTCCAGATGCTAGAGGACTCTGGGGACACGCTGTCTTCCAGACACAGCAGGACTGATGCACATCTGAGCTCACAGAGCCTGTAAGAGCATGCCCAAGATGTTCACAAATTCAAGCCAGACAAAATCCCAGTATAGACAAGAGGAAGTGAGCACAAAGTCCTGCTCCTAACCAAGAAACTATTTCCAATTACTACCTGTTGAGAGAGGGAAAATTGGTTTTCTCCACTGGAGTGAAAATTGGATATATCAACCACACACCAGGGCAGACCTCATGCTCAGTAGTAGTTGACTAACACAAAGCAGACTGCATTTTTTGTGTGCTTTTGTCTTTGTTGTTTTGGTTTGGTGTTTGCTGTCTTCTTGGTTTTGTTTTAAGTGAGAATGTGAAGCTTGATGGGTAGGGAGCTGTGGAAGATCTGGGAGGACTTGGAAGAAGAGAAAGAATATGATCAAATATATTGCATGAATTATTTTTAAATATCCCACAGTACTCGGGAGGCAGAGGCAGGTAGATTTCTAAGTTTGAGGCCAGCCTAGTGTACAGAGCAAGGTCCAGGTCTATACAGAGAAACCCTATCTCAGAAAAAATGGAAATAATAAAAATGTGAAAAGGAATATTCCTATCTGATTTTGGTAGAAAGCTAGTATTAATCTTGTGGAATATGTTTGGACAAATCTTTTATTTACGGGGAATCTCTTTAAGGAAAATTTATATTATTTCATCTACAAATGTTCGCTAAAACTTACTAATGTCACTCTCTGGTTTTGAGCTTCTCTGAAGTGGGAACCTTTTTATTATTGATTAACTTTTATTACCTGTCACTAGCTTGTTCATGTTTTCTAGTTTCCCCTAATGTAGTTTTGGTAATGTTTATGTTTTTGTGATATTTTTTCATTTCTAAGTTACCAAAATTTGGACATATGGTAGTTCATAATAATCTCTAATAAGATTTTTTGCAACCTCTGTTGTATTCTCTTACTTTGAGTCTTTCCTCTTTTCCTCCAGTTTAAGGACTGTCAAGTTTTTTAATAATTTATTTATTTTTATTTGCATTGGTGTTTTGCCTGCATATATGTCTGTATAAAAGTGTCACAGACAGTTGTGAGTTGCCATGTGGGTGCTGGAACTGAACCTGGGTCCTCTGGAAGAATAACCAGTGCTCTTAGCTGCTGAGTCATCTCTCCAGCCCTGTTAAATTTTGTTTTGTTTTGTTTTGTTTCTCCTTAAGCAGTTCTTTGTTTCTTTGGTCTAAAAAGAAACAGACATGGTTTTGATTATTTTAGCTATCTTTTTCTTCAAAAACTTGCTGTTTTTACAATTCTGTCTCCATCCATTGGTTTTTCAAAAGAAAATTATTTTCCACATACTTGTATAGTTTTTAAATCTTTTCATGTTATTCATTTTTAGGTTCACTATTATGTAGTCTGAAAAATTGTTGGTATGATATCAATTTTTAAAAATACTTGTTGCTATTTTGTTCATATGTTTTGTGTGCTATCACATGATCTATCACAGAGCATGTTCCATGTGCTGATGAGGCAAATATGGATTTTCTAGTGGTGGAATGAACTATATTTTTTCACTTTTTAAAAAGATAAGGTATTGCTATGTGTCCTGGGCTAGCCTTGAACTCAGTATACAGCCTGTATAACATAGGGATCATAATCTTCTTGCCTCAGCCTTCCAAGTGCTCAGATTATAGGTATTTATCACTGTTTCTTGCTTTGGGATGTTCCTTAGATGTTTACTACCTCCATTTAGTGAAGGGGAAATTTAATTTTTAGAGGTTGTATTTTTTATTATTACCATGGAGGGGTGAGGGGGGGTGCATCATGGCATTTATATGGAGGTCAGAGGAGAACTCTGTGTTCTTTTCTCCCACGTTGCAGGTCCTGGGGTTTGAACTCAGGTTGCCAGGCTGGCTTGTCAAATTCCTTTACCTGATGAATGATCTCACCAGCCCCAAGTGTGTAATTTAACTCTTGTTTCTTCATTGATTTTCTGTCTAAATGCTTTTCCCGTTGATGAGCATGGGTGTTAAAGTCCTGAGCTACTTTATATTACACTCTGTCTTCATTTAGGTTTATTGATACTTGTTTTATACTGTTATTTGTTTGTATACTTTGATATTATATATTATTCATAGCTGTTGTTTGCTCTTTCTGAATTGACATCTCTATTATTAGGTTGGTTTCTCTTCTGACTGCATTTGATTTCTAATGCCATTTTGTCCCTCAGTAGTTGGCTTCTCCTAATTTCTCTTGGTTTCCATTCACACTGACTATCTCATCCCATTCCTTTTTTCTGGATCTTTTTGTGTTCTTAGATGCAAAGTGAATGAAGTAGATTTCTTTCCTTTCCTTTCCTTTCCTTTCCTTTCCTTTCCTTTCCTTTCCTTTCCTTTCCTTTCCTTTCCTTTCCTTTCCTTTCCTTTCCTTTCCTTTCCTTTCCTTTCCTTTCCTTTTTTCTTTTCTTTTCTTTTGTAAAACCAAAGAAGACTTTGTTAAGACAAGGTTTGTTGTTTTGTATTTTTCTTTTTGAAACAAGGTCTCAGTATGTAGCTCTGGCTAGCCAAGAACTCACTGTGTAGAAAGGAGGGTCTTGAACTCACAGAGTTCCATCTGCCTCTGCCTCCTAATTGCTAGGAAGAAAGGCATGTCTCATGCCCAACAAGAAAAGTTTTTAATATAAGCTTAAATATAAGCAGAGAAGGAGACGTGAGGGAGCGTGACTTAAGGAAACAATGGGGTTTCTTCAGAGCCTCTGTGGGCTTGGTAAAGTTGCACTTAACTTTCTTGATACTAGCTGTATACACAGTTTTCGTAGGTTTTGGAGTTACATCACTCAAATTACATAGAAGATTAAGTGAAAGCATTTTGGTATGCCTGTGTATACCTGAAAATCTTTTCTTTGGTAAATAACATGATTTATGAGCTATAATATACAAGCCAAAAGACAGATAAGATAAAAATATAGATTAAAATGGATTTAAGGTATTATGATAGGTCACAGAGAGATCAGGACATGGTTTGACTATAAATAAGATTTATTATTGTATTTTTGAGATTTTCTTGATTCTCAGCCAACAGGGTTGAAGGAATTCTTTTCTCTGGCCATGCTCCCTTGATTTTTACTGCCATTCTGTTTTGCCCCCAGTTTCTCCCTCTAAGACTTTGCCTAACATTAAGAGTTGATAATGATCAAAGTCCCATTGTTCAAGTTTCTTACTTCTGAAAATGGATAGAGACAGGACCTGCCTATCCACAGTTTTAAAGTCTTTGTCTTATCTGAGGGAGATAGATGAGTTGGAGTTTGGAGATCTGAGGATCATTGTTTAACGAAAAAGCGAATTTCTTTTCAGTAGGTTGTGTGTGTGTGTGTGTGTGTGTGTGTGTGTGTGTGTGTGTGTGTGTAAGACAGAGTTTTCTCTGTATCTTTGGAGTCTGTTGTGGAACTCACTCTGTAGACCAGGCTGGCCTTGAACTAACAGGCCCAGCAAGGCCCCGTTAGGCCCAACTTTTTTTTTTTGAGTAGTTTAACTTGTTTCAGTTACAATGTCTTTTATTTGGAGTTCTGATCTATTTCCCTTGCAGGCAACCATTGCCTTGATTCAACAATTATGAAGTCTGTCTTCCAGTTTTTTGTACTGCCTTTCTCCTCTTAAACTCTTCCTTGGTGATTAAGTGACTTACCCTACAATGTGATTTGAATCTTTGTTCTTTTTTTATTCTAAGTTTTTACCCTGTAGTTACTAGGAGGTTCAGAAGCATCTTTAATTATAAAAAGTTAATTTCCTTCAGTCTTGTTCTAGTAGTTTGCATATATTTTTGTTCCTGTGTGTCTGTGGGGAGTGTCATGTCTGTGGGGGAGTGTCATGTCTGTGGGGAGTGCTGTGTCTGTGGGGATTCCTGTGTCTGTGGAGAGTCCTGTGTTTGTGGGGAGTCCTGTGTCTGTGGGGAGTGTCGTGTCTGTGGGGAGTGTTGTGTCTGTGAGGAGTCCTGTGTCTGTGGGGAGTGTCGTGTCTGTGAGGAGTCCTGTGTCAGTGGGGGAGTGTGTTGTGTGTGGGGGGAGTCCTGTGTCTGTGAGGAGTACTTTATGAAGGATCTTGTTCACATCCCACGTTACTCCATATTCTCTAATTCATACAGCATATACCATGTGTGAAACTTTCTGTTGGATAGATTCTTGAGAGGAAGTTTTTATTGATGTTTCATACCTAGCTCTGCTAGACTACGTGTCTAAAACTGATAATTTATACCTGACTGTCTCCACCATGTCAGCCCCCAAATAATGACATGGAAACTTATTATAAATTCTAAAAGCTCGGCTGATAGCTTAGACTTGTTTTTAACTAACTCTAATAACCAATTTATATTAATTTCTGTGTTGCCATGTGACTCGTTGGTTCCTCCATGTCTCCTCACAGATCCGCCTTTTTTTCCCCAGTGTTCTCTCTGCACCAAAGAATCCTGCCTAGCTATTGGCCGTTTAGCTTTTTATTAAACCAGTCACAGTGACATATCTTCATACAGTGTAAAGGAATATTCCACAACAATTATGGCCTTCAAATATGTGCTGCACATTTGGGGAATATAACTAATTGAAAAGTTTATATTCATCTGCATTTTGTCTTGGTTGCACACTTAAGGACAAGGGACAATATCTTGGAAGTGATTTCATATGTGATGTGCATTTCATACCAGATCTCTCCTTGAATTCCAGTGATATGTGTTAAGAATCCATTGTTTATATTTTTATTATCAGATCCTAAATTAGAAGGTATGTGTTTCAGGTTCCATATAATCAAAATTGTACCGTCCAGTACTCTGCCATGCCGCTCTCATTTTCTCCTTTAAAAGTCTCAAGACCCGTGAGTTGGAGTAGATTATTTTGTGGATAAGGATTTACTATGACCTGCAGTAGACAGTTTCTGAAATTTTAATGATGTTTCTGAATAGATGAAAATATACCCTTGGGTAAGAAAATAACATTGGAAATATAAACAGATATTGTTTTAAGCAGAATGTTGGAAAAAGGAGATAGTACATGGAGTAACAAGAAATGAGTTCCACACTGAAGAAGGGTTAAGTGATTGATAGTACCAAGATTCTAGGCCCCTGGTGACATGTGAGGTCACATGTTGCAGATCAGTACACTGCAGATATGATTGGAAGAATCCCAGCAACTCATTGATTCAGAGATGAGACTGCCGAACAGCCATTCCAGCAGTGGACATAGTGAGAGGCAGAAGCAAACTCTGTCATACACCAAAGCAGAAAGAAAAATCTGTGCCATGGCTATATTTGCACTAGTGGCAAGTGTAGAAGAACTTGGCGGTTTAAGGAAGCTAATTTAGAACTCTAGGTAATCTGGCGTGCTAAATGCTTGGCTACTACTGCAGGTTAGTGAGTGGTTTGGTCAGAGCAGTTGTTGTCTATAGCTATCTAAGACACACTAAGTTGTAAGGAAAAAGTTACTGTTGTAATTTAAAAATGTTTGGTGACAAAACTCTTCAGTAAATTGGCTGTTTGCCAAATGCAAAGCTACAGTATGTCTATAAAGTCAGTGTCTCCTCTTAGTCCTTCTTCCTTGTTATAAGTTCATTCCCAGTCTATCTGAAGAACATATGTGAAGATCAAGAGAACCCACTAGTTTAGTGATATAGAAGTTAAAACGTACAGCATAAAAGTTGACCTCGCATGTTTAGCACATAATTATAATTGCTGGTTTGCTTCTTAGGAACCAGTCCTAGGAAAGTTAAAAGTAAAAAGTTTCTTTATTTGTACTGTAAATGTTAGGTTAGCCTGTTTCAGTTGGTCGCTCTGGGGAAAGGGTTTGAAGATTTGATTAGGCTTTCACCCTGAGACAGTAGAAATGTGGGATTACCAAATGAAGGTCAGGTTAGGGACTGAGATAAATGTTTTAGACCAGGTCTTCACAGTACTCAAAGGTATCTAGACTATCTATTGAAATTCACAGAATATTTTTAAATGAACTACAAAAACCATTGTCCATAAATGTCGCACATTTAAAACTTTTACACTAAACACTAAAATACCGCATTTGTGTATTTGAGTATACTCACACGTCTGTGTGGGGATAAATGTGCCTGGGTCTGCTCAGAGGCCATAAGAGAACGTTGGACACATTAGAGCTAGTGATATAGATGTTTTCATGTTAGTAAGATGCCCAGCTTGTTATGTAGATACTGCAATTGAAACTGTTTCTCTAACCTTCAATGTGACAGATTTGGCAAGCACATACAGTGCAAAAGTGCTTTGTAAGATGAAAGAATTGTACTGGTCTATAGCGGCCACCTGCTGCGGCCTCTCCTCACTGCCCCCATTCCCAGGGACTAAGCAGATCTTCATCCAACAGCCCTAATCTGCTCCCTCCTCTGAACCCTCTCATATCCTCCTCCTTCCATTCCATCCTCATTTCTAAACATCAGGCTCCATTACCTAAAAACACATTTTACCTTGAACCTCCAGTGGCCACACTTATCAGGATCTCAGAAGAATTCCTTACCAGGCAACACACAGTCCCACACTCTACTAAGAACCCTACAGATCAACAGCCACCAAGGAACAAAATACATAAGCAAAACAGAAAGTAGCAAATATTAGCACCTAGAATTACAATCTTCCCTAACCCAGATGCCTAGATGCCAGCATAAAAACCACAATCAATAACAGCCAGGACAATATGTCTCCATTAGAGCCCAGTCCTACCATAGCAGGCCCTGAGTATTGCAACATAGCTGAAGCCCAAGAAAGACCTTAAAACAGCCTTTATGCATGTGATAGAGATTGTTAAAGAAGAAATAAATAAATCCCTCAAAGAAATCTATGAAAATGTTAACAAAGAGTGCGAGGAAATGAATAAAACAATTCAAGACCCAAAAGTGGAAATAGAATAAAAAAAAAAACCCGAGGGAAATCTGGAAAGGAAAGGCTTAGGAACTACAGAGGGAAGTTTTGCCAACAGAATTCTGAAGATAGAGAGAATCTCAGGTGTTGAGGATATAATAGAAGAAATGAATATATCAAAGAAAACGTTAAATCTAAACAATTTTTGATACAAAACTCCAGGAAATCATGAACACCATGAAAAGACCAAATCTAAGAATAATAGGAATAGAGGAAGGAGAAGAAACCCAGGTCAGGGGCACAGAAAAAATTTTCAAGAAAATCTAGAAGAAAATTTCTCTAAACTAAAGGAAGAACTAACTATCAAAATATGAGAAGCTTACATAACACCAAGTAGAAAAGAAAGTCCTCTTGGCACATAATAATTGAAACATTAAATGTACAGAACAGAAAAAGAATGTTAAAAGTTGCAAGGGGAAAAGATCAAGTAACATATAAAGGCAGACCTGTCAGAATTATACCTGACCTCTCAGGGGAGATTCTAAAAGCTAGAAGTGCCTGGACAAATGTGCTGCAGACTCTTAAGAGACAACAGATGCCAGTCCAGACTACTATACCCAGCAAAACTTTCAATCACTGTAGAGAGAGAGAAAACAAGATATTCCATTATAAAATTTAAACAATATCTATCTACAATCCAGCCATACAGAAGGTACCAGAAGGAAAACTCCAACTTAAGTAGGTTAACTACACCCAGGAAAACACAGGGAATAAATAATCTCAAACAAGCAAAACCGAAAGGGAAGTGTGCATGCACATACACATGCACACCATCAACACCACCAACAAAATAACAGGAATCAGAAATCATTAATCACATTCACCAAGAAAAAGACACAGATTTATGAATGACCATGTGAGAAAACAGGATCCATTTTTCTGTTGCATGCCAAAAGTATACTTTAACATTACCTCAGGGTAAAAAAAATGGGAAAAGAAGATATTTGAAGCAAAAGGACCTAAAAAGCAGCTGATGTAGCCATCTTAATATCTGACAAAATAGACTTCAAACCAAAACTAATCAGAAGAGTTAGAGGATACTACCTACTCATCAAAGGAAATATCCACCAAGATGATGATGCAATTCTTAACATCTCTGCCCAAACACAAGGGCACCTAAATCTGTAAAAGAAACACTACTACAGTTTAAGCCACATATTGACCTTCACACACTGGTAGTGGGAGACAGCACGCATAGGACTTGCATGGGTCTGTATGTGTGTTATGGGTTTCAGTTTAGTGTTTTTATGGGCTTCCTGAGTGTGTAAACCAGTGGATCTTTGTTTCTTGTGCCTTCTGTTCAGCTCTTTTCCTTCTGTTGGTTTGTTTTGTCCAATTTCAATGTGTTAAGATTTTGTTTTATTTTATTATTATCCCTTAGAAGCCTGTTTGTTTTATGAGAGACAAGACAGAGTGGATCCATATGGGAGGAGAGGTGGTGAGGAACTGGGTGGAGTGAAGGGGGACAGAATCTGTAATTATGATTTATTATGTGAGAAAAAAATCTGTGTTTAATAAAAGGTTAAAAAGTAAGCAGGCCATAATGAGGAAGTCAGTGAACAGTGTTTTTTCAGGTTCTCCTCTAGTTCTTGTGTCGAGGTTCCTGCCCGGCCTTCCCTTCACCATGGAGTATGACTGCAATAGCCCCCACACCCCCAAAAGAACAATTACCATCTTAGTTCTTAAAATAGAGTACAGAGATAAAATACTAAAAACACTATGGTACTGACACAGAAACAGACATGTAGACCAATGGAACAAAATTAAAGACCCAAACATGGGTACGCCTAACTTTAGCCACTGAATATTTGACCAAGTAAATAGCCTGGAGAAGAGAAAGCATCTTCAGCAAATGCTTCTGGGAGAACTGCGTATCCATCCATGTGCAAGAGAATAAAAGTAGACCTGTAGCTATCACTTTCCACAAAAACAAACACAAAATTGATCAAAGAACTAAACCTAAAATTGTAAGCACTCTAGAAGAAAATACAGGTAGTCCTCTATGTGGTATATAGATAAAGGATAGGACTTTCCCAATAGGACTGCATTCGCCCAAGTATTAAGGCCAACACTTGATAGGTGGTACTTCATAAAACTGGAAAGCTTCTGCATAGCTAAAGAGTCAATCAAGTAAAGAGGAACCCCACAGAATGGGAGTGAATCTTTGTAAGTTATACATCTGACAGAGTATTAACATCTGACAGAGACTATGTAAAGAATTCAAAAAACAAATTGTCAAAAACAAACAAACAAACAAAGAAACCCAAATGACCTATTAAAAAAAAATGGGCCTGGGACCTGAACAGTGAGCTCTGAAAAGAAGGAAAAACTGACTAAGAGTGTTTCAGAAAGTGTTTATGGTCTTTAGATGTTATTGTTTGAATAGAAATGGCCCCCATAGCCTCAAATCTTTGAATGCCTAGTCATTAAGGAGTGGTACTACTTGAGAGAGATTAAGAGGTGTGGCCTTGTTGAGGTGGGTGTGGCCTTGTTAGAGGAAGCCTGTCCAAGGGGGAGTGGGTGGGCTTTAGGGTTTCAGAAGCCCAAGCAAGTCCCCGTGGGTGGCTCTCTTTCTTCCTGCTGCCTGCAGATCCAGATGTAGAACTCCCAACTTCTCCAGCACTATGATGTCTGCCTATACACTGCCGTGTGTCCCACCATGACCATGGACTAAACCTCTGAAACTAAGCAAGTCCCAATTAAATCCTTCCTTTTTATAAGTTGCTGTGATCATGCTGTCTCTTCACAGTAACATAACAGTGACTAAGACACTAGCTATTAAGGAAATGAAAATTGAACTAGCTCTGAGATTTCATCTTGTTCCAGTCACAAAGGCAAAGATCAACAACGGAAAAAACAGACAGTACATGCTGGAGGGAATGTGGAGAAAGGGGAACCTTCCGTCACTATTGGTAGGATTGCAATCTGTCTGTCCACTCTGGAAATCAGCATAGAGCATTACCAAAAAGGGATATACTACCCCTTGACAATGCCCAAAAGGTTTGACATCATACTCCACAGATACTTGCTGAAAAGTTTCTGTACCCCAATAAGCCTCTCTGCTGACACAATAATCTGAATCAAACCAAATCAAACTAAATTTGAAAAAGCCTAGGTTTAATGGATACATGCTCCTGGATGGTTTTCCAGCCCCCCAGAAGAGGAGATGGAAAAGGAAGACCGATTTGTTCTCTGGGGGGGAATTTAAATACCCTGTGGAAGTGGTTTTGAGTATCCCTGGGGAGGGGTCATTGTTTGGGGGGCTTTCTCAGGGATGGAATCTGGACTGAGGCAACTCCCCGGGGAGGGGGCTTGGGATGGAACTTGCACCTGAACGGTCCAAACTCTTTGAATATGGATGCCAAGAGCTGAGATTAAGCTTCTATCCAAACACTTGCTCAACCATGTTTATTTCTGTAGCTAGGGAATGGAAATAACCTCTATGTCCTCCAACAGACAAATAGACAATGATAATGTGGTACATATTCACTATGAAATACTATTTAGGTGTAATGAAAGATGAAATCATGAACTTTGCAGGTAAAAGTATCATATTGAAGGGAACAAACCAGACCCAGAAAGACAGACATTACACTCTATTGTATGAGGGTCCAGTTCCAAATCTTCAGATGTGTGTACATATGCTGGAATAATTGCAGAAATCAGGAAAAGAAAAAGAGATGTTACTGGAGTGGGGACATTGGGGGAAGCAATAGAGAGGGGAAGAGCAGGATCCAAGTGATTTAATGATGGAAATGAGCAAAAGAGAAAGGAGGGTCTAATTAGGGAGAATAGAGAGAAATAAATACAGAAGAAAGGAGGAGGGTTAAAACCCAGAAAGGATGTCTGAAGAAGTCATATAAAATCATACTACCTAAAAATTACACATGCACATAAACATACCATACAGTTCTAACTATATACTTTAAATGAAATTTTCCCATCTGGGCTGACTGTTCCCCCAAGAGCCAAAAAAACATAAACCTCACCAGCAGACTTTCTTTTCAGGGTCATTCAAGAGACTCCCCAAACATTATGTGCTATTGCCATTTTCCTTGCTTGACCCAAGCCCTATTACTGAAAACACCATCTACTTAAGACAGAGTCCAGAAGCCTCTAAACTGGAGCAGACCCAAAAGCCTGTTCCTAAGGACTAGTTTTTGAGGGACCAGAAGGTGCCATTCAGTATTCTAAAGGAAGGAGGCAACCAACAGCCCTACCTAGCTATAACACCTATGAGCCACATCATGGCCCTAAGGGTGCAGTAGTGGCATTCATACCAGTGGCGGGAACTAACAAAAGGGAAATTGTGCCTGCTGCAAGTGAGTCATGGATCTTGGAGGAGAACCTACAACTGCCTCTTTACAAAGCCAGTACAATCCCTAGCTGAATTACATTCTAAGTATTTGTCCTTTTATCCTGTCTTAGCTACTTTCCTACTGCCATGCTAAGATACTATGACCAAGGCAACTTACAGAAGAAAACATTTAGTGGGGCCTTACAGTTTCAGAGGGTGAGTTTATGAGACTTAAGAGCATAGCAGTAGGCAGACAGGCATGGCATTGGAGCAGTAACTGAGAGCCTACATTTAATACACAAGCATAAGACAGAGAGAACTAGCTGGGAATGGCATGGGCTTCTGAAACTACAAAGTCCATCCTCAGGAGCCCACCTCCTCCAGGCCACACTTTTATTCCTTCCCAAATTCTAGGGACTAAGCATTAAAATAGAAGAGGCTATGGGGCCATTCTCATTCAATCTATCACATTCCAGTCTCTGATCCCCACAGGCTTGTGACCATATCATAATGCAAAATGCATTTAGAACAACTTCAAAGGTTCCCATAGTCTTTCACAGTCTCAACACAAGTTTAAAAAAAATCCAAAGTCAAAAGTCTCTAAGCAGTCTCTTAATTGTAACCTCTTATAAAGTAAAAAAAAAGCAAATTGTGTACCTCCAACTTACAATGGCATCAAATATACATTACCATTCCAAAAGGGAGGGAATGGGAGTATAGTGAGGAAATACTGGACCAAAGCATGACTAAAACCCAGCAGGGCAAACTCCAAATCCTGTAACTCTTCTGTCTGCTACCAAAGGATTTAGATGGTTCTTCCCTTCAAGCTTTGCTGACTACTACACACTTCTCTCTCTCTCTCTCTCTCTCTTTCTCTCTCTCTCTCTGCTGCTTCCATTCTGCATGTGCCACTCTCCTTTGCATATATCCCAGGTCTGTGGCATCTCCAGTATCCTGGGTTCTCAACACAATCCAGACTTTACTTCAGTAATGGCCTTACCTGGCCTCAGGGATGCCAGGGAGGCTTTCCTTAACTTTAGTGGAAGATTCCAAAATGTTTATATTCCCATAGCCTTCATGACTCTAAAGCCAAAATCAGGTGGCTCACTTGCAAGTTCTGCTGCCTGCTTGGGATGGACTCTGGCCGCCACTTTGAACTGCATTTGCACAACCTTTGATTCCTTGCTTGGTTGGAACAGATAATTCCGCAGGCCTTTTGTTTTCCCAGATTGCAGGATTAGCTGGGTGGGGTCTCACCCTGAGAGCACCACTCCCTTTATTCCATTTCTCTATCTCTTTCAGCACAAACCATAGCTTCAGCATTAAATTTCCTAGTGTTCTTTTTCTCCTCGAACTGTACATTTTTTAAATTTCTTTTTAGAAACCTGCATAAGGATGTAAGCTCTCAGTTCCTGTCCCAGGGCTCATATATTTGACAGTTTAGTCCCCACTTGGTAAAACTATTTGGGAAGGATTAGAAAGTATGCCCTTGTTGGAGGAGATGTGTCCTGGTGGTGAGCTTTTGAGTTTCAAATTTCATGCCATTTCCAGTTAGCTTTCTGCCTCTTACTTGTGGATCAGCTGTAAGTCCTCAGCTACTGTCCAGTACCCCGCCTACTGCCTGCTGCCATGATCCTAGCCATGATATTATGGACTCGAAGCTGTGCTCAGAAACTGTAAGTCCCAATAAACTCTTCCTTCTATGAGTTGCCTTGATCATGGTGTCTGCTCAGCAATAGAAAAAGAAATCAAGATATACATTCAGATAAGTGTAGTCTTAACCCCTCAGTCAAGGAAACTTCTCTTTATAATAGATGAGGACCATTACAGAAAACTACAACCAATCAAAATGCAGAGGTGTGGAGCTGCATCCCAAATGAAACAACTACAGTTCAACTGCCACACCTAAGGCTCAGGGATTATTGCAGAAGATGGGGCAGAACGATTTTTTTTAAGTAAATTATATCTTTTTTTAGTTCCAACTTCATTATACAAAAAATATTCCAATATATAGGGAGAGAGAGTAATTCAGACACGAAATAAATTGACAGCTTGGGTGGCACTTTCTTTTTTATTATTTTATTTTATTACTTTTAAAAAATACCAGTCCAAATTCCCATTCCCTCCCCTCCTCCCATTCCCTCTACTCCCTCCCACCCCACTCCCCACCAATCCTAAGAAAGGGCAAGGCATGGGGGGACGGACAGAATGATTTTAAGAGAGAGGAACAGGGTACTTGCTGTGAGATTGAGTCTCTTCCAAATGTCAGAAGTTATGCCAATAAAGTCTCACCAGCATGACTATTTAAACATGAACTGCACAAGGGCAACAGCAGTAGACATGTTAAAGTGAATAGGTAAAAGTCCATGAGGTGCCAAGCCAACAGACAATGCTGAGGGTGAAAGAAAATTGTCTTCCCCAGAGAAGATCACACCAATTGGATATCTAATACCAATTGCCAGCCCTGAAAACATACATATAAGTACATTATACAGATTGAGTAAATTGTATTTACCATTTAGGAACATACACACACGCATGTACATTTATGCATATTACAGCAGTTAATGGAAAATTAGACCATGAAATTAAAACAGAGCAAGAAAGGGTATATAAGAAGACTCAGAGAAAGGAAAGGCAAAGGAGAAATGATGTAATTATATTATAATCGCAAAAGATACAAGAAACATCTTTTTTTGTCTGTTTTGGTTTTTGAGACAGGGTTTCTCTGTGTAGCCTTGGCTGTCCTGGAACTTGCTCATGCAGCACTAGGTCTTACTGTAAAATATGCATCTTAGTGAAGTAGTAGGAAGCAAATGGAGCATATGGTAAAGCGTGCTAATATGGTAGTCATTACTTTTAGATGCTTCCGTGGAGGGAATGTTTTACAGTTAATAATAGAAATAATTTTTTTTTACTATGAATAGCAACAAAGCGTGGCTGCTGTGTGCATGGTGACTGTTTCTGTCTCTCATAGAGCTCAGTAGCAGAATGCAGGTTCCCGTGTCTCCACAGTACTTCATGTGGGCTCCGGAACAGAAACACCAGCGTCTCCTGAAAACTTGTGAGAAATGAGATGTTTGGGGTTCCTTGCAGTAATCCACTATATCTGAATGAGGCTGGATCTTAACAAGACATTCAGATGAGTATCTGTGCTGAAGTGTGATGTCCATAATCTGCTGGAGGCTTAAGAATTGTCACAGAATCTTAGTTTTGCATGAGAAACTTTTTTTTCAAAAAGATGCTATTTACCTAATTTGTTCGTATTTTATGCACAAATCTGTATAATTCAGTGATTTTTTTAAAAATTGAAATAATCAATTTTATTCTTTTTTTGAAAAATATTAAAGCAAAATGTCACACTAAAGTTGTACAAGGCAAACCAGCAGGAGGAAAAGAGTCCAAGACAAGGCACAAGAATCAGAGACCCCCTTGTTTTTATATTCAAGAGTCCCATAAAAGTATGAAACTGAGCCTGGCAGTGGTGGCGCACACCTACAATCCCAGAACTGGGGAGGCAGAGGCAGGCAGATCTCTGTAGACAGCCTGGTCTACAGCTTGAGTTCCAGAACAGCCAGGGCTAAGCAGAGAAACCCTGTCTTGGAAAACCGAAAAAAAAAGGTACTAAACTGAAAGCTATAATATACACACAGAGGACCTGGTGCAGACCTGTCTTGACCCTGCGCTTACTGTTTCAGTCTCTCTGAGTTCATATGAACTTTGCTGAGCTGATTTAGAGGGCCTTCTCCTGGTGTCCTTCATCCCCTCTGGATTTTGCACTCTTTTCACAGCCTCCTCTTCCATGAGGTACCCTGAGCTCTGAGGAAAGGGATTTGATGAAGACATCTCATTTAGAGATGTGTGTTCCAAGGTCATGCATTCTTTCTCTAATGTTTGGGCTGTGGGTTTCTGTATTTGTTCCCATTTGCTAAAAAGGAAACTTATCTGATGGTGACTGAGCAAGGCACTGATCTAAGAGTATAGCAAAATATCATTAGAAGTCATTTTAGTGATACTCTTTTAGAGGAGTATCACTACTTGGTTTACCCTAGGTCTCTGGGCTATCTAGTCTCTGGTTTTAGTTACCCAAGCAGTGTCAGGTATGGGTTCCATCTCATAGAGTGAGCCTTAAGTCAAAACAGACATTGGTTGGTTACTCCCATAGGCTTTGTGCCACCATTACCCTAGCATATTTTACAGGCAGGACAGATTGTAGGTCAAAGAAGTAGCTGGGTTGGTGTTTATATTTCTCTTTTGGTAGCCTGCAGAGTATCTTCCCATACCAAAGACACTAGAGCATAGGGGTGAAGTGAAGGTTTGGTGTGGGCACCAGCTCAACCTCTCCATGTTCAGTGAGTTGTGTGGGTGTTGTATTCAGCAGTGGGGTCCCTCTGTGAGTTTGCAGAGGGCAAATCTTTGGCAATTTAATCAAGTACTTTTAATTTATTATTTGTAACCCTTATATTTTAAGTTTTAGGAATTATTTTTATTATTTTAAGTGTGTGTGTGTCTGTCTGTATGTCTGTGTCTGTCTGTGTGTGAATGCAAGTATCCATAGAGGCCAGAGATGTCAGATCCCCTTGAGCCGGAGTTACAGTTACTTGTGGATTCTGGAAGCCAAACTCAGTCCCTCTGCAAGAGCTGTATGTGCTCTTAAGCACAGAGCCATTTCTGTACTAGGTTACAGTTCAGACAGTTAGCCAAATAAGGAATTTGATCTTTTGGTTTCCTTTTTAATGTGCTGATTTGTATCTTTGGTTAAAAAAAATAATGTAAGTTAAATTCTATCTTCTTATTCTACATAACAAGCAATATTGAATTGTTTTATGCAGAAAAGCACATGCTTTTCTGGCATGCTGAAATGGGAACAACAACACTGCATGGAATCACAAGGATTAGTTTGTAAGAAATTTCTTCATTCAAAAAGTTGTGTAGTAAATGCCTTTTGAATTGCCATGAGAAAGTACCTCTTGCTTTGTTTTTATTTGTTCACTGATAGAGGAATCACCCCCCATTCTGTCATTTCAGCACAGAACAATCAAGAACAGATATAGGCTTGCAAAAAGAATTGTCATTAAAAAGTTTATATAAATTTAAAAGTTTCTTATCTGACTGGACAGTGGTGGCACATGCCTTTAATCCCAGCTCTCTGGAGACAGAGGCAGGCTCTTGTGAACCAGGCTGGCCTTGATCTCACAGAGATCTGCTTGCCTTTGCCTCCCAAGTGCTGGTATTAAGGGTGTGTGCCACAACCACCAGACCTCTTGACTTATTTCTTCCTCGGGTTTTGTCCTGGTTTTCATTTTGGGAAAAGAAGCTTCTACAACCTACCTGAATCCCACCAAAATACCATGCAGATATCATCAGGAAACTGTAGAACAGAGAAGTTAAAGATAGATGTGGGGCATAATGGCATATGCCCTGGGAACAATAGTGAGTTAGAGATAATAGTGAGTGAGTCACAAAGAGACCCTTTCTCAAAACAAAATAGACGAACATGACATTTAAAGAAATCAATGATTCAGTTATCCAGTCAGTGAAATTAACAAATATTTATTGAGCAATTACTTTCTTTCAAGAACTAAATTACATTCTTGAGTAAAGCTGACCTAGATTCTGCTTCTTCCAAGAGTTCTGATAGGAGAAGCAGGAATCGAAGAGATCATCACACAAACGCATAGTATATCCAAACAGAGACTGTGATTCCTGCTGCAGAGGAAATGATCTGCTAAACATGGAAGTGTGGGAGAACATTCTGCCAAGATTTGTGCACTTTGGCTCACAAAATAGTGTCTTTATTAGGTGGCAAATGCTCGTTGAAGCAAAGCCATCAGGGAGAAAACCGTAGAAAGAGAAAACCATATTTAGTGGCATTAAGTTTTGTCTTGAGACAGACACTTTTGAGAAATTTCTGACTTGGCATAGCCAATTATAGCTGCAGTTCAAGAGGGCAAGTGTTGTTAGAAAAACCAATTAGGAGAGATTAAAATTTGTTTTACATCTGTTTATTGTGTGTATGTGCAGGTGGAAACATAAAACATAAAATTCACCACAAGCTGTGCTGCCCACAGGATAATCTATGTCCAACCCATATTTTACAAATATAAAAATAATTCAGTATTATTATAGAAAATATTTTAGATATTATAAAGTTTTCAGATAATTCTACAGGCCATTCTTTTTAATGCTAAATATATTTTTGTAACAAAAATGTGTGTGTGTAGACACATTTAAATGACACTATATATTTTCTTTTGTGTCTTACTTTTCAACCCAATACTACACAATATCCTAATTTTCTTTCCTTTTTCCCCTTTCTCTGCCTCCCTCTCTCCCTCCCATTCTTTTTTCTTTTCTTCTTCTTCTTCTTCTTTTTTTTTTTTTTTTTGCAATTTAGGACTTGGCTTCTAAAGCTTAAGCAAACCTATTCCCATTGAAGTATATTCCTATTCATGTTTTTGTTTTGAGATGAGAACTTGTTCTGTAGCCCAGAGTGGATTCCAGTTTATGATTTTCCTGCCTCAACCTCTTGAGTATATGATATTATGGGCAGGTGCCACTTTGCATAGCTTAAAGCATAAATTCTGATGTCTGTATATTATCATTCTTTTTGCTACTAAATGATATCACATAATGACTATTTTACAGTGGGAGTTTATGTCTCGTTGTTCTGAAACCTGGTACATAGAAGATCAAGGATCTTGCAGATCACTGTCTTATAAGAGTTGTTTTTTGCTTCTAAGATGGTACCTTGTTGCTGGCCCTCCAGAAGGTGTGAGCATTGTCTTTACATGGCAGAAGGAATGAAAGTGGGGAAGAGGATAAAGTCTGTCCCTTAAGCCACTTTATAGCTTTCTCAGGGGTCCTTTCTCTTAATAACATCACCTTGGGAATCAAGGTTTCAATATATGAGTTTTGGAGAGAGGACATATCAAATTTGGCTAGCAGTATATTTGTTATGTAGGCGTTTTGTAATTTAGCTCCCTAATATCTTATTGTTGAACACTCAATCTCTCCTATTACATCTAAGTATGGAGTGATGATCTTCCTTTGCCCTTATTTCTGTTTTTCTGTTAATAGACTTACTCTTGCACTTAATTACCTGGTGAACTAATATGCTAAAGCATCTTGGTTTCTGTGAGATGGCATCACTGGCTGGGGAGTCTATAATTTGTTGTAACTAACCGAGATAGCAGATAGCAAAGAGTGTGGAAATGATGTTGCAGAAGTGAATTGAGCCATTAGGAATGAGAAAGGAAAGAATAGGAGGCATTTGGTTGATCATGGATGGAAAAAAATAGTCTTAGCTGTATTTCTCCAGAGTTGAGTCTCGGGAGTAATGAAGTATAATTGAGTTCATGACAAATTCAGGTTTTGAGTCCCTTACCCAAATGCTTGGGAACAGATATGTTCTAGTTTTCCAGTTTTTCCTCAGATTGTGGAATATTTATATTTTTATATAATAATTTATCTTGGGTATGAGCCTCATGGTTAAATATGAAATTTGTTTTTCTTTCAATTTATGGGAATAGCTTGAAGGTAATTTTCTATAATATTTAGTGAGAATGTATTGTTTACATTTGTATTATTTAAGGTGTGAGTGTGTGCATGCACTTGTGTACACATGTGGAAGTGAGAGAACACACTGCAAGAGTCGGTTTTCACTTTTCACCATGTTATGCGAGTTCTGGGTATCAAACTCAATGCATCTGGTTTTTCAGCCAGCACATCTCACCAGCCCCTAGTGGAACTGTACTTTAAGTATAATTCTATGGTGGCAAGTGAGGACCATTTCCACCCTTGCCGTCTCAGCACTCCAAATGCTTCAGAATTCAGAGCATTTTAGATTTCTGGGCTAGGGATTCTCAGTCTGTAAAATGTGCTAGCACTCACTCTGTACCAAGTGCACGTATTGTCACCGTATCTTCTCAGTGTCACATTCGGCAACTTTCCCTTAATCCCCATTTTAAGAAATAAGGAAACCAAGACCCAGGCAGTTTATATAAGTTGTCCAGTGCCACATAACTAAGTGATGAATTAGGGACAGCGTTAATGAAATGGTGGCAGTATTAATATGCAGATCTCTATCTCTAATTCTTAATTATTATACTGTACCAACTTTTACTGGACATTTGCCACAGTACAGGTACTATACTCAGAAATGAAAACATGATGATTACTGAACTATGGTGATCAAACTCCTGACATCAAGGAGCTAGCAGTCAAATGAGTAAATTGCACATAGAAAGAGAAATTCCATAAAATGCGACGAGCCCTATGGGAGACATATGTCATGATGGCGTAAAAGCCAAAAGAAAAAGCATTTTAGTATCAAGTGGACTAGTTCAAGAAGTAGGGGCAGGTGGCTTTTCCCCTAGGTTCAATGTTAAAATGCCATGCTCTATTGTCAATTCTGCCATGGCTACAGGAGAAACAGGCAAGTTTGATTTTTATTTGTAGACTGAGGTGTTAACACACTCCTCTAAATCAAGGTGTCCAACAAATGAACTGTTGGATTGGGATAATTAGATTCACACTGGCTTGCTAAAGATCAATTATGTTTGAGTTACTTTCATGATTTAGAACATATCTGTAGCATTGCTTACTTCTTATTTAAATGAACTGATTTCAATAAAAATAAATTTTTACAAAAATAGCATGACTGAAAATGGAAAGCCAGTTTTATTTTCTGTAAATAAAAGGTAATCATAAAATAAACACACAGTATGGGAAAATATTTATCTGTGTGCCATCCAAAATGATCCTTCCTATAACTATTGGCACACGTGGCACATGTTGAAAACACTTACTGAAATAACATCTTTAGGCCTTTTCCACACCAACATTCTGTAACTGGGGTGAGTAACTCTTACAAGAATTTGTGTCTCTCACATTTTATTTTCAGCATATTCGTGTATATTTACTCCACTTGGCCACATAGTCCTGACCATTGCAATTATGTGTTTCTACCATGTAAATAGGTGTATCCCCATGGCATACTAATTAGACTCTCATCCCTGATCAGACCATTTATCTCATCTTAGGAAGTGAATTGCTACTGCTAATCTGCCTGACATACTCATTGAAATTCATCACTGTACTGACTGGAGAGGGTAATGCCCTGTCATTGTCACTCCCTGTCAAACTGCTTTAACTGTGTTTGTGGTATTGATTTGAGGATAAAAACTAGTACAATACAAGGCTGTTTGGTGAAAGGAAGAATGAAGGAAATAAAGCATATGGCCTCAGTACTTTTAGTAGATGTGTTAAGAAAGATATTAAGAAAGCACCATAAGCAGAACCCCCATTCAGATTTTCTGTGTCACTTTCTGAGTGACGAGAAACACTGTTCTGGTGCCCAGGGTAAGGATCCACTCCTTACTTGTTTGGGGGGACAGTGGGAAGTAGACCATACTCTTCTATAGGGACATGATAACTGCTTGTTGTGCCTCTGGGAACCTAGCACTCCTGGATCAGCCTAGTGATAAAGAAATTTCTGTCCTATTTTTACATTTCCTTAGATAATCTCATATGTTTATTTGTATAATATGAAAGCAAGAATTCAAGTCTTATACTGACTCAGGACTATACATTCTAGGGACAAGAATATTACCCCTTTCCTTAGGTGAGGCGCAGACTCCCAGTTTTTCTGGTTTGACTTGGTTGCTGACTCTGAAGGCTCTTCCTTCCTCCAGTTTATGGGTGTGGTAACTTCTGTAGTCTCAGTGGTGTACAAATCCACGGGAGCCCAACATCTTGTCCTAACACATACACCACCACCACCACCACCACCACCGTCACCACTACCATCACCACCAGCACTACCACAATTAATCAAGCTTTTTATTCATAAAGTTAGTGGCCTAAGGCACAATTAAATTTATAGGAGTTGTAGTCCTGCTAGAACTTGCCTGGGTTGATATTATACCAGGAGGATTTCAAATTCTGGCCATATGCTCCTGGCCCATTAGAAGTTCCTAAGGTGAATTTAGTTGTGCCTCTGGGTGTATTAGAGCAAGCACTTTGGTTGCTATTTTTGTAAATTAGTGTATTTACGTTGTATAAGGAGAGGAAATACAAAGAATATGGGTCACTGCTTCAACCTCTGTGGCCAAAAAGGAGACTCAGAGTTCAGAGGTTCCATTGTTAAGAGTAACTCTAGTTAACCTTTGAGAGCTTCCTTTGTGAGAGCACTGTGCTTTGCAGGCGGTAATCTCATTGGGCTGAAGTAGGTTTTTCAGGGACTGATTGCTGATAGAACTCTGGAGACTTTAAGGAAAACAGTTTGATTCCTTCCATTCTGGGAAAGAAGCCCCAAAGCTTAAATTCACTAGTCACTGCAAAGCCTCCTCTGTGTCTTATTTAATCTTTTTGACAGTTCTGTGAAGCCACTGCTAACAGTATCTCCGTAAAAGAAATCGCTGTAGAAACTGGTGTTTAGAGACGTGAAAGCTTTTGCTCACCTTTTCACAGCTTACAGACCAAGTTTTTTTCCCAGGTCTTCTCTTCTCATCTAAATAGACATCCTTCTTCCTACTCTCCTTAATCCTTTGCTGCCAGTAACCTTCGTGATGTCCTCTGAGCCATGGGAGGAACTCAACACTGCTTCTCCACTGGCAGGGAGGCAAAAGGTCTGCGTCCAGCTAAGCTTGCAGGGAGATTATACCCCCTGGGGAACTGCAGAGCAAAAAAAAAAGTGGGTGAGGAGGACAATTTTGTTCCCACTAGGTCTGAGCTATGCACTGGTTTTGGCAATATTCTTGCTGTCCCAGGAACAACAATATCATCAGAGGGCCGATTTTTCTGCTTATGTACTACTTCCTCCTTGTCCCCCCAGGCTGCTCTATTCTGTTGACCCTCGAAGTCCCCTCCCTGGTCTCCACCCTTCCTCATCATCCTCTTCTGCCCTTTTTTTTTCTGCCCCACCTTCTCCTTAGCCCCAGCTCTACAAGTATTTTAAATTGTTGTTGTTGTTCTGCTGGGAGCAGGGAGGGTGGAGACCTCTTCCTGAGGCTTTTCCTCCTCTTCTCCCTCTAGCCCTCATTCCGGGCTCCACCCTGGTAGTTTGTTGGCTTGCATTCTGGAAGAAGAGGAGAGTCAGGAGAGTGAAAAGGAAGAAGGGCAGCAAAGAGCAGCATCTTGTGAGACCTGGATGTCTCAGGCTTTTCTGCCATCTTTCATTAAGTTTAGTATATAATTTAACTCTCACCTTCGTCCTCTGATGTAGAGGAGCGTTTAGGCGGCTTTTTCAAGTACTCAGTCTCCCTTATGCTTCAGGTGGAATGGAGCAAGTTGAAGATACTTGTTGCTATTTGCTTTATTTCTTAAGCCACCTAAGAAAAGGGGAACCTGTGGTGCTTCCTAGAAGGAAGAAACACTGCATCTTCTTTGTGCCTGCTCCGTCACAACTTTCCATCTGACATAAGTGGCATGCTGATTATTGATATGACAAGTGGCAAAGGACAAGGATGGGTGTGGCTCAGGGAGAGAGTGCTTACCAAACATACACAGTGTACTGAGTTCAATCCACAGTATGGGAAAACGAAAGAACAGAGACAAAGAATACCAAGAAAAACTCCATCTTTACAATGAACTGTGGTGCTGGGATACATAGTTCCTTCAAGCGAGACAGATATCATATCTAAAAACTTCAAAGGAAAAATGTGAACCAAAACACTGGGTGTTTTGAAGTCAAGGGCTCCTACACTGGAGTTCCTGGGAAAGAATGGGAGGTTTTATTTCTTCTAATGTTCAGCGTGCTTCTTATTATGGCATAGGTACTCAGCATGTTTCATTGACTAAATGGATGGAGGAATGGATGGGAAAGAATCTTGAGTTTATTTACCTAAGGCTTAATAATTTACCTTTTCCCAAAAACAGAATTTGGCAATCTGATACAATGTTTTCTATACAAACAACAGGTGAGGCAGACAAAAAACAAGAGTCTAAAATAAATCAGATAACCAGAAACACTTTTAGCAAGAGGATAGATTGTTTTACTATCTTCAAATGGACACAACTTTTTGAGGAGCCTGCATAGATTAAGTAAAGAATTCATGATTACCAAAGAGTATACCTAGCACAAATAAAGGATTCTAGTGGCTGTTGACATTGGAATGTATTACAGAAGTCTACCTGTCTTTAGTTTTCACATCACAAAAATATATTAGTCTTTGGTAAAACAGTTTTGCATCCTTGAATCTAAAACCGTCTGACATTATGGAGGATAGTCTTAGACTAATGAAAAATATTTTTTTTAGCAATACTCCCCAGATTTTATACATTAAGAATATACGAATTCAAGGGATAAAATAACCCTTTTAAAAAAGAATATGTAGAGTTGTACATTGTATTGCATGGCTTTCACTTAGCAAGTCTTACCTTGTAAGCAGGGTAGGGCTGTGGGCAGCAGTGGAAATACGGTGTATAGAGAGATGGTTAAAAGCTCCTACTACAGGAACATTCTTTCACGTAGCAAGTACATATATGTGCTGTTTAATCCTTGTTCCTTGGTTTCTACATAGGAAGGTGATAGTAATAGCACAGAGTTCAGCACAGCTACTGCTTGATAACTATTATTGATAATAATACCCAGCATGTACATTACAGACAGAATAACATCTGATGCCTAACCTCCAGGACATTATGGTGTAGTAATAAGGAGAAGCCGTTATAACAAACCTAGAGGTGCAGCAGGAAATGGTCAGTTCTTCCTGAGTGAATTAAATAAGGAGAGAAGATGACTTTTAGTCAGTTCTTTTAAAAACGTAAGACAGAGTTTAAAGGGTCACTTCAGATAGAGAAGGTAAGGTGTTTCATGGCCCCAAGATTGGAAAAAGCCTGGAATTACCAGAAATTTCGAATCTGGGTAAGATCTAGTAGAACAGCAAAACCGCTGCTGCTTAAAATAAAGGCAGGCTCTGGATCGTCACAGCAAGTGGGAGGAATCTGAGGTGTTGCCTTGAATGTTCAGGTGGTTGCTGAACTGGTAAGTGGGAGAAGAGATTGTTTGGGGAGCAAAGGAAAATGAGGTGTTAAAAACACATCTAAACAGAAGAGCAGTTAAGCAAATGGACCTACCTGCTGGGCACATACTGAGCTGTGACCCCCCAGTTTCCTTATTCTTTTTCATGCTCATGTGACAGAGCATGCCTGGAAACTCAGAACTAATGAAGCTGAGGTCGGAGACTGGTGAGTTTGAGGTCAGCCTAGGCTATAACATTAACCTGAGCTCCATTGTAAGACTACCTGTCTCAAACAACTAACACCCAAAATGAGCTGGGGATACAGCTGAGTGGTAGAGTGCTTGCTTAGAATACACCAGGCCCCGAATTCAATCCCCAGTACTCCCTGATGAGGCATAAAAATATAGTGCTACCTACTTTCCAGGATTGTTACCAGGAATAAAGGAAAATGGATGACTATAATGGTACCTGGCCCAGTGAACTGCCCATATGAGGTGCTGAAAACATGGAACCTATTATTATTCCTCTTGCTTCGCTGCTCCTTCCCTTCTTCTCCTTTGTTCCTTCTCTCTCTTTTCCTTCCCCTTTGAAAGAACTGTGCTAGGGAAGAGACACTGGAAGGAGGCTGTGGTTATCTGTGACTTCCTGAGTTTCCATTAAAATGAGCTAGAGAAGGACTTTAAGGCAAGGACAAGAAATGCTGGAAATGTGGCTTCTAGTCTATGGATTCAGTTCTTCAGGGATATTAGCCAATGCTTGGCGGAGAGGCGGCCTCAGGGGGTTGAGAACTCTATTCTTAGATAGCTGGTAGCTGGGAGACTCAGAAAGCCTCTCTGAACTCTCCCTGCCAGGGCCACAGGGTGTTAGGAATTCATCTTCAACTCATTTCCCCCACCTTCTCCTTCACTCTCACCTTCTCTTATCTATTGCTAGAAAATGCACTCAGCTCCAATCTCTTTTCCTCTTAAGCGTCAGCCCTAAAAAGACACTGTGACCCCTCTGTCCTTGCTAGTGTCACACGTTGCCATGGAGAACTGGGAGGGTAAAAATCCTCTTACAGTTACCATCTTTCTGACACTCCCTATTCCGCATCCTTTTCTTCCTGAAGATCCCTTACTCCAAGTCACCACACCCTTCTCATCCTCCCCTAGAGAGCTTAAATCCTGGTGGATAGGTGAGCATGGAGGGTGTCCGAAAACCCCTGTCAGGGACTGAGTATTCACTAAAACTGATTTCAGTTGTACCTGCTACTGCAGGAGGCCAACAGACACGGCCGCCAGGGGCGAGGCCAGCTCCTAGCTCCTAGGTCTCGCCCCACCCCCTCTCCTGTCCCTCCGCCTTCTCTGCCCCACCCATCTCCACCCCCTCCTACTCCACTCCCCTCTAGCGGCCACTTGTCCCTTTTAAGGAACTCCACCCTAGGTGGAGTCCTCATGGTAGTCACACCTCTCTTCTGGGCCTAGTCTGCCAGAGAAAGAGCTAAACACTCCACCTACTCAGGTTGCCCGGCGAGCGCGCCAAGCTCTGACCCCACGGGCGTGGTGTACCAGTGGGGCGGCCAGGTACCACCGGGAAGTCTCTCTGGCGCGGTCCGGCGGGAGTGCCTCCCACTCGCGTGGGAGTCCCTGCCCTGGGTCGGTGTTTTCCTATATGTTTCGACCAATCACCGGTGCCTTTTCCTCCTTTCTTTTTAGGAAGGCGCCGGGTGTGCAACGCTAACCGCTGCGCGGGGAGGGGGGGTCCTCTGGCGCTGTCTGCTTGTGGGTCTTCACTGACTCCTTCTCCGTCTCAACTTTGCGTTCAAGTCGTGATCTGAGGTTTGGGTGCTTGGTCGGGACCCCGCCCCGGCTCTCTCGGGGAGGGCGTGAGGAGTTCTGAGGTGGGTGGAGAATGGGCTTGGCCGGAACTGAATCGGTTGAGGTAAAAGGGGAACGCAGGAGCTTTAGCGCTGGCCACTTCGCCCCAGAGAAGCCGCTGTATTTTTAGCACAGGGAAGGCTGCAGTGGGAGGATTCTTTTTAGGAAGTCTGCTCTGCTGCCCCGATTCGGGGCTTGGATGCTTGAAAGCTTTGTTTCCCTTGTTCTGAGGGTGGCCCAGCTGGGTCTGAATCGACTCCCTCCCTTTTTCGTTTCCCCCATCCTTTCCCAGCCCGGAGAAAACAGAGAGGTGGGGGACCAAGGAAGAGGAGGCTAAAGCGCGTTGCCAGGCGCGCTGTCAGACATGGGCGGGTGCGAGGGTAACAGCTGTCTTGAGATCAGCTCAGGAGTAAGAGTCTCCGGGAGGACTGCATGAGCTTCGGACACTTAAGGAGTCCTCAGCTAGAGACAAGGGAGGTAAGTGACTCGGGAAAGAACCCACTCTCCTGTCCTCAGTCTAGGTTCTAACTCACCCCCTCCCGCCGCCGCCGCCGCCGCTGCCGCTGCCGTCGCTGCCGCCGCCGCCGCCGCCAACCGCACACACCCACTTGGCTTTGGATTTTAGCAGTGAAGTGGGATGGGGGGGCGTGTGAGCGGAAAGGGTAAGAACATTATGTGGAATCAAATTAAACTTAAGGGGAAATGATTTCCCCTAAGGATTGTGAAGAGAGACTAAGAGGAGGGGGTACTTCGGGGGACCTTGTGGAAGAATTGAAGGGGAATAAGAATGGATAGGTTTGTCTAGTTCTGTCTGTCCTGTCTCAGTGCTCTCAATTCTCCTTAAGTGGTTTGTTTTAACCCCATACATCCAAAGTCTCAGCAAGAGAGAAGAGGATTTGGAAGACCGGTGATCCCACTTACGTCACCCCTCCCTTCCCCCAAGCAGCAGCAGGTAGAGATGCTTCTCAAAAGCTGGAGGAGGGGCAGCGAAGAGTTAAGTTGGGAGCCTGGCCTCTTGGTACTAATGGCAAGACCCCTTCAAGGAACCTCTGAGGAGGAGCTGGTTAGGGTGTGCCAGCTCTTTTAGGAGGGGCTGAGCTTGGTTGCAGTAGGAAGCCAAAGCATAGCCCAGTCTAGGCTCCTTAAGATGTGGCCAAGAGGTTAGTTCCTGTAGGTGGATGATCAGTCGACATTGCTGTGATTACTGGAGCGAAAGGATTTGCTTAGCCACAAGGTGAAGCTTTTTGTACTTTTTTGGCCCTAATAATTTTGAAGAAACTAAATCACATCCTAACAGGTGGCCAAGAGAACAATACCTTATTTTCTCTAATATTACTGTCACTGTGAAAAAAATGTATAAAGTACTTATATGCCACTTAGTGTAATAGTGACAGAGAAAAGAGAGAATAATATCTAAATTTGGATTGTAAGCTGAAGATTGTTGGTTTGGAGTAATAAAAAATCTACTTTGAAAGCCTACTACCACCACTAACTGGTTGTATGACCACGAACCTTGCTTTTCTCCTCGGTAGGATGCATATTAGAAATTCTCACTCAGGAGCTATACATGACATATGCTGCTACAACTTGCTCTGTTTCCACTTTCCTTTCCTATTCTTTGTGGTTTTCCTGCTGGAGTACTGCTGGCCGAATTATTACTTTGCCGTCCTTAAAACGCATTTCAGACGAAGGGTACGAAGACCTGTGCAGTTTGAGTAGTTTTTGCGCAAAGACAGGCTGGAATATATGTCTTATTTGTGATTTAACATTGTTCCCACTGGATTTTATCAGCTGCAAGAGAAAAGGCCACTAATCTGCCTATCTTCTGATTCTTTGGTCAGTTTAACCAATATGATGTAACCAACAGGACCTTTGGACAGCAAACCAGGTGACTCAGAAATGATTTCATCCTCTTCTTCAAAGTTTGGGGGTAACCCTTATGAGAGAGACATTAATCCTTGGGAGCTGCTGGTGAGACAGACTAGGCACAGCGTGTCTTCAGGTTAGTTTAGAAAGCAACGAGGAAGAAATACAGGATGGTAGAATTCTACCTTCTGAAGTTTTTAGTGACATGTTCAGTCTGTTCTCCAGACCCGTTGGACTCCACTTTCATGGCATCAGAATGCTGGAGAACTCTCCTGCTTTCAGAACTCAGAGGATAGAAAATTGGTGGGAAAAAAATGGTGGCCACAACTACCTTTTTTTCTGGTATATGCATTTCAGAGATGAGGCTCTTAGTGGGTCTGCTATTTGTTTTTTTTTTTTTTCATTGCCAAGGTACCAAGACTAGGTATTATTAGTCTTTCCAGAATGTTCTGTTTCCATGTGAGGTGGTAGAGATTGGCCACTCATGCTTTTGTACTCTGGCAGGAGCTTATTAATGTTTGATACATTTAGGTGTTTTATTTATTTTCTTATTTATATTTTTATTATTTTATTTATGTGTCTTAATGAGTAAATTGCTGCTTGTGTGAAGGAACCAGAATTACTGGTGATGGTGAGCTGCCCAGCATGGTTGTGGGGAACCAAACCTGAGTCCTCTGGAAGAGCAGGAAGCACTCCAGATGTAGCGGTCCCTCCAGCCCAGGACATCTATATGTTTACCTTAGGTTTGATTCATTTCTACTTTATGAGCTCACTTAAATTGTTAAGTGAAGGAAAAACAGTTTGGGGATACATAATTCATTTACAAATTGATATACTGGATGTTGGGAACTGGGGAAAAATGTTATTTTGTTTGTTTGTTTCTTAGTATTTTGGGACATTGAAACCAGTATCTGGTATACCATTGGATTTTTTTTTTTTAAAGTAACAGGGTCTTACTTTGTAACCGGACTGGCCTGGCTCGCAATCCTCCTGCCTCAACCTCCTGAGTGCTGGGATGAAAGGTGTGCGCCACCACCGCTCAACGCACTGAGAAATTTTTAAAGCTCATTTTGTTTTAAAGTTCTGCTACATTTTGGTTCTTTGTATTCAGAACTAAGCCCCCAGTACCGTTGAGACCAAGAGCTGCTCCATGACACTCCCTGTGCCTTCATGGTACTTACCCAATCACCTTTTCCTTGGAAACACTTGGTACATAGTTTGTAGATTATCATCTAAAGTCTTACTCTTTTTTTAGTTTTGTGAGACAAGGTTTCTCTGTACAACAGTCCTGGCTGTCCTGCAGTTGACTCTACAGACCAGGCTGGCCTCCCAGAGATTCTCTGCTTCTGCCCAGTGCTGGGATTAAAAGCAGTCACCATCGCTAGCACCGCCTCGGGGAGCCTAAAGTCTTACTGCCATATTTTTTTTAAGTGAAGAGAAAACTGATTGGTATGATTGACCTAAATGATCATCCAGTGTGGTTACAATTTAACTGCTAAGTAGAGTCTGAATAGACGGGTGTTGGCTCTTCGACCGAGGACAATGTGAGGCCACGTTTGGTTTTCTTTCTGACTTACGGACCCTTTATTTCTTTAGATTTTATAGGTAGAAGTCGGTTTCTGTTCTTTTTAATAACCCCAACTCAACTTTATCATCTAGTCTCTTATTTCTAAAATGGCACGGTCCTTTTTGGTTGTAAGGAATGTATTTAAGTGACTGGTCTCACCATCTTTGCTGTTTTGAGTGATATGCTTTACTTTAATGTTGTTAATGTTGTGTGTCAGAAGGGGAGAAATATAAATTATTGAGCAGGAAGGTACTTATAAATGTCCAGAACATACTAGATGGTTTATATAATACGTTAAGAGATGTTATCTGTATATTTAGGTTCTTTTAAGCGTAACATAGATTTTGGTTTTTGTTTGTTTCTGGTGCTGGGAATTGAATTTAAGGATCGTGCATATGTAAGTGTTCTTCTGCCACTAAACTGTGTCCCTAGTCTGTGAGAGTTTGAAGGTTCAGTAATGTAACACTAGATATGTTAAGATACTTCAAATCTGCTAGATGGTCGCGGTTGCGCACTCCTTTAATCCCTGCTCTCGGGAGGCAGGCCGATCTCATAGTTTGAGGCCAGCGTGGTCTACAGAGTGAGGTCCAGGACAGTCAGGGCTACACAGAGAAATCCTGTCTTGAAAAACCAGCGCCCTCCTCCCAAAAGCAACTTATTTCAAACCCCTGAAATTTTGGTATTTTGTTGTAACCACTACCTTCTAAAATAGGGCCTATTTTCACCTCTAGAGTTACCTGTTGCTCATTCAGGACTTTCCCTTTCCCTTTCCCTGTTCTACAACTTGCCATTAACATAACCTTGGTGAAGTTATTTAAACTATGCATTTGAATGTTCTCCTGTGAATTGGAATACTTGTGGTTGAATGGCAGTGAGGAACACACTGCTCACAGTGAAATGCTTGTGAAAATTCATTTTGTCAAAATGCTTTAAGAATTTATGAAAGCATAAACAGTGAGAAAATGTAGTTGTTGTGCTTCTCATGTCTTTTGCACAAAATAGAAGCTTTTTCTTCTTTCTTAGTTTCCTTATCTACCTAGTTGGCTAACTGTTTTGTTGCCTGTCTTTGTTTCCTAACATCTTTTCTGTTATCCTAAAAACTGCCACAACCTTAATTTAGACCAAAGGCTTAAATATATCCAATTACAGCTCATACAAATGTTTCGTTTTCTCTAAAATTGTTTTAAACTCTCATTTAACAGGTTATTTATTTTTTCTTAACAGATGTATTTTAAATAGGTAACATTTCATATGGTTCAAGACCCATATAGGTTTATAAAAATGCCTCGTTGTTCTGTGTGGCTGTAGAGTTTTTTACTCTATGGATAAGCCATGATTTATTTAACCACTCTTATATTGATCAGCATTTAGGATATTTCCAGATGTCTGTAGTGGTTCTTTAATAAGAAGGAAAACTCAGTAAGTAGTATATATAGTGCTGTTATAACAAAATACCACTAACTGGGTGCTTTAAACAACAGAAATTTTGTTTTTCTAGTCCTAAAGACTAGAATTGAGAGATCAAGGTTTCAGCATAGGCTGATGTGTTGTGCGGGCTGCTTTCCTAACTCCCAGATGGCTGCATTCTTTGCTGTGTACTCAACCGTCTTTGTTTAAGTGAAGAGACAGAACTCTCCTGTGTTTCTTCTTAAGGGATTAATCTTCTGTGATTAGAGCACTACCTGTATGACCTCATTTACTTTTAATTATTTCCATAAAGGCCATATCTCTAATAGCTCAGGAGTGAGGGCTTTCACACATGAATGGGGGGACATGAAGGCACTTTGCCTAATTTCATACTCTTAAAAATTGGCTGATTGCCAACATTTTGAAGTTGGATTTCATTTAAAATCTAGATTCCATTTTCTCTTAAGTAATTAGATGATAGAATAAGGTAAGATTTTATATATTTCAGAGCAGTGAGTCTTTGCTACTGTGGCCTTTTATTCTTTTTCTCAATTGATATTTAAGTGCGGTGTGCCAGTTGTGATTGCTGCACATTTTGTCTTATGATTAGTGCCACAATTAGTGGGTACCTTTACTCTCTTTGTCAATAATAGACCTTATTGTGACGGGATAAATGTACCTCCATTATTGTTTTCAACTTTACGAAACTATTCCAGAGTCCACGGTTGTCATATTTTTTTTCATTTAAAAAATTTTGTTCTTTGAGAATTTTATACACATATATAATGAAATATGAACATATCCACCTCTCGTTTCCCTCTTTCCAACCTTCCTCCGAATGCCATCTCAACTTCATTTTCTTCTCCTTTTTTTTTTTAAACTAATCCACTGAGTCTACTCAGTGCTCCTGATATGTGCATGGATGTGGAGCCATCTACTGGAGGGAGAGTATGCTACCTACTAATGGCCACACCCCCAAAGAATGTTTCTCTGACTCAGCAACAATAGCATCTTAGAGGCCGAGCCTTGTGGGCTTCTCCATTCAAGCTGAACTTTTGTAGGTCTTGTGTGGGTAACCACAGCTGCTGAGAGTTCAGGAATGTAATAGCCATGTCATCTCTACAAGAAAACATTCAAGTATTTTTACTTTTGTATTGAGCTGGTTTCAAATCTCAGCTCAATCATTTCCATCTTACATGCCTTTAGCATTGCTTAATCGCTTTGCTCCTGTATTTCCTCGTGTGTGTATGGCATTAACAGTGGTGTCACTTTTATTGTTATATAAGAGAAAATAGGGCTTAAAACTCATCATCTGAGGTGCCTAGTCCAACCACCACAGTGGATACTCAGAAGCAATGCGTTTCCAACCCTGCCATGACTCTCTATTTTCTTACAAGATATATAATAAAGCGATGTTCAAAATATATGTGTGCTACACAGTCCTTTAATTATTTTTCTAGTAGTAAAAATATAGGTGATACTTTAAAAAAGTGGAATCTCAAATATCTAAAACAATGCTTTTTCCTTCCTTCCTTTTTTTTTGTGTAACCTGTTGGCTATCCTGGGACTCACTCTGTAGACCAGGCTAGTCTCAAACTCAGAGATCCATCTGCCCCTGGCTTCCTGAGTACCAGAATTAAAGGTGTGCACCATCACTGCTTAGCTCACTTGTACATTTATTTACTTAAGAAAACCTACAATAATCTATGTGCTAGTACTGTTATTATCATAAGGAACTCAGAATTCTTGCCCAATTTGTTGTTGAGGCAAAATTTGTTATTATTACAAAATTTTGAGCTGGTGGTGTTTATAATCCAAGCACTTCAGAAACCAAGGTGGGGGAGGGAATTGTTCTGAGTTCCAGGCTAGCGTGGACTACAACATAGTGAGGACCCCCCCTCCCCTGTCTCAATGAAAAGAAAGAAAAAGAAGGCAAATGCAGTAGGGAGAGGGCAGTTTGCATATTTGGAGCCAAGATATAACAGCATAAAAAGTAAACATTGAACTTAAAATCAATTATTTCATCTATTGAATATCAGGAAATTAGGAAATCATTTCTAGTTGAAAAGCAGTAATAATATGCAGGGAACCTCCTTGGGAAATATAAAAGAAGACTTCTGAGCCACTATCAAAATTTAGACAATTTTGACAGTTGCAACTGTTGTCTCCAATTGCATTTGAAAATTCAGAGGCTATACTAGGCATAATACTACCAATTTGGACTCTAGGTGAGTCAAGCATATGGGCACAAAGAAAATGCAGCAGAGATATTGATCTGAGCCTATGAATCGCATTTTCTGACTTGAAAAAGGTGTTTTTCTCTGTAAAATGTGATTTGTCCATCTAGAACTACAGGATTTCACATTATCGTTTGCAGAGCCCTAATGCTTCAAAAGAGCCTCCCAGGGTTAGATCAGTGGGGGAAGTGTATACTAAGGAATAAGAACAATTAGGACCAGAGCTCAGAAAACTTTGACTTCTAACAGAATTGAAGTTCTTGCCACACACCCCTGGATGTAGTCTAAGGACCAAGGACATTGTCTGAAACTATAATAGATGCTCAACAAATTTCTGGTATTTTAGGCTTGTAATCCCAGCTTTCACCAGGGTAAGGCAGGAGCATTTGCTTGTGTTTGAAACCAGGCTGAGCTGCACAGTGAGTTCCAGGCCATCTTAGGCTACAGTGTAAAACCCTGCCTCACTCGCAGAGAAAGAAAAAGGGAGTAAAGAATGGAGAGAGGGGAGGGCTTTTTAGTAAAAGCAAAAGTTGGGAAATGTAGGAAAGCATGAACTAAAGCTGCAGAGGCTGCATATGAAACACACACGAGTGATAACAGTAACTTGAAGGGAGAGGTGCTGGGAGGAATAGCTAAGTGGTTTCTAGTTCCTAACTTGAGAAAGAGGTGTGGTGGTAGAAGGGTTATGTCAGGTAATGCTCTTGTAACCCAAAGGGGGCACTCGTAGCTAGAAGCACTTGATTGACTGCTGCCAGGAAAGCCTGGACGCAGAATTTGTTTTTTTTTTTTTCCCTTTGCATTTATAGCATCCTTGGCTAGTCGTTATTTCTAGCTAGGACTAATTGCAAGTCATCTGTTGTCTGGTCTCCTTTGGTTCCTATGGATTAAGACACGACAGGGTGGAAGAGGCACAAGTATGATCTGAAATTGACTGGCTAATTTGTAGGTAAGCTGTAGATTTTGCTTTGTTTCCTTGGCCTCTGTTTTCCTCTCTGGTGAAAGTGAACTGTAGATAAAGCACACAAAAGCTGTTCCAGAGGAAAACGTAGGTGCTTTTTATGGGATGACTGATGGTTCAAGGTATTGAAATGAAGCCATTAACACCATCTCTTCATAAGAGGGACAGCTATGCATAGTATAGAGGAAGATGAAAACTGCTTTTAGCTATGCTTGGCTTACAGATTTAAGATGCATAGACAAAAATGGTTTGTTGGTTTGTGTTTGTACATATATGACTCAGGTAAATACCCGTATAGTAGTTAAAAGTCCTTAGTGAAAACAAGGACAGGACCAGGATCGGAAATATTTTGGAACTATAGAAGAGTATGCTGAAAATCACCGAAACAGGACAAGTTGGAGAGGTTTGTAGAAATGGATTCACTTACATGAAGGAAGGGAAGTACTTATAGTATGTAGGCAGCCAGTGTCAGGGACAAATGATGCTTTTTTCCTTGAGTAGATTAACTTAGAATGTTCTAATAACTTTTTAGCATAAGTTTAGTCTGCAAAACTGTTTATAGAGGACGGATGGGTGAAACCAAGTGTACATGTCACACTCTATGCATATAATGGGGTCAACATTGTTCTGAAAGCTATTTTCCCCTTGTATCTTTTCTAGATATGGATCACCTCATGAACAGCTTGGAGGTCCAACTTAATTCAGAAAGGGGTTCAATGCAGGCATTCAAACAGGTGAGTTTTGGGAGTTGAATATCTCTTAAGCTTTGCAGAATTGAAGCCCCATTTTCAAATGACATGTATGGAAAATGAGAAGGGATAAAAGAAGGTAGCTTTTTCCAGAATTAATTGAATGTCTGGGTGTGGATTTCTGTGTGGCCTCGAAGAAACAGCTTTGTATTGTCCCTGTATTCTTTGGTGAAGAACAATGATAATTTATTTAGCACTCTCTCAGTTTTCAGATATGGTGAAAATGTGTGCTTTTTTTCACTTAATTTCTTCAGTAGCCATGTTGAACAGAGTATATGAGGATTTTCGGAGGAAGCATCCTGCTGACTCTACTTCCCTGTTAACTGTTTCCCTCGAACACCCTGGCTAATACTTTTGCTCTGTGTGTGTGTGTGTGTGTGTGTGTGTGTGTGTGTGTGTGTGTGTGTGTGTGTAGAAAAAGGATAGAAGCATGCACACACACATATATATGGATGTTATATATAGATATAAATTTTAAAGAAATTGACTTCTGTGATTATAGAGGGATTACAAGTCCAAAACCCAATGGACTGGGTCAGCAGACTACAGAGTTAGAAAAAACTGTAGTTTGAGTCTCCAAACACTGTTGGCAGAATTCTTGTACCACACATGGTGGTACAAGTCTGTAATCCCTATACTCAGAAGATTATGAGTATACTCAGAGATTATGAGCTGAACCAGGAAGATTATGAGTTCTAGCCCAAGGAGATTCTGTCCAAAAAGAAGAAAAAGCAATTCTTCCATTCACTATGAAAATCAATGTCAGTGTCCTGGTTTGCTTCTGTTTTTATGATAAACACCGTGACCGAAAAAACAGCCTGAGGAGGACAGGCTTTATTTATTATAGTTCAAAATCAAGAAAATCAAGGCACAAATTTAAAGGTAGGAATCTAGAAGTGGGAACTGAAGCAGAGACCACTGAGAAACAGGCCTCTCTTGCTTTGCTTGTAACCCAGGTCTCATTTGTCCAGTGATGGCTCCTCCCAAACCAAACATTAAGTAATTCCCCCACTAAGAGGCCAATCTGATGGAGAAAATTTCTCAGTTGAAAAATCCATCTTTCTATGTATGTCTATGATGACACTTAGTCTTTGTTTTATTTTTTTAAAGATTTATTTATTTACTATGTATACAGTGTTCTGCCTACACACCAGCAGAGGGCACCAGAACTCATTATAGATGTTTTGTGAGTCACCAGCTGGGAATTGAACTCAGGACCTCTGGAAGAGCAGCCAGTGCTCTTAACCTCCGAGCCATCTCTCCAGCCCAGTCTTTGATTTATTTAGGGCTTTAACAATTTATTAAAGCCTCTTCACTTTATGGAAGTGGTTTATTTCAAGTCCAGTGATTTAAATATTTGTCCTATTGGGGAAAAAAAGAGGCTAGTTGTGGTATCCACATCTTTAATCCTCTATTCAGGAGGTTAAGGTAATCAGATCTCTGAGTTCAAGGCCAGGCTGGTCTACATGTCAAGTTTCAGGCCAACAGTGATTTCATAGTGAGATTACATAGTTTGTCTCCAACCAACCAAACAGAAAACATCTAGAAAACTGTTTAACCAACCATCTGACACTGCGATCCAACTAAGTTTTTATATAATATTAACTATCACTGGTCTTGATTTTCGCATTTTACAGCAAAAAAAAACTGGTCTTGAATGATGTGAAGAAGTATTTGTTTTGAGATAGGGTTTTATTATTCCATAGGCCTGACTGGACAGGAACTTGCTGTGTAACTCTGGGCATCCTCACACTCATAGCAATCCTCCTGTGAGGCTCTTCAGTTCTGGGCTTACAGGCATGGTATGATGCCTAGATGTTTAGGGTTGAGTTGTAAGACTGCATAAGTGAGTCCCAAATACAAGCAGAACTACCTTGAATAATCTGTTAAAATTACATGGAAATTGAATATCCAAATCTCTCTATATAATATTCATCTGATTTTTTCTATCTTATGGTTGCTGGTCCTTATTTAGTCCCAGGTGAAATCTCTGGGTTACATTTAAAAGTCATATATGCCATATATATGGTGTGTGTGTGTGTGTGTGTGTGTGTGTGTGTGTGTGTGTGTAGATACATATATCATTTTCTTGAAGTCAGTCCTCAATATATAGGTCTTGTTGGCCTGGTACTCAGTATATAAACCAGGCTAGCCTTGAACTCCTCCTGCTTCCTTCCTGTCAAGTTTTAGAACTGGAGGTGTGTACCACCAGGGCCAGCTAATGAGTCCTATTTTTAAGCAGTGAATGATTGGTCCATGGCATATAATTGGATTTAAGTTACGTATGCATTTGGATGAGACTCCTCTGTAGTGTTTTAATGATGTTAAATTGAATTTAATATCGTGTTTATCTTTGTAGCTGCTGTCATTTAGAAACTATCAGTACATCAAAAACTTCCTAATTATGCAAAATATCGCTGGAGCTTGGTCATAGTGGTAACTAAAAAAAAAGCTTTCTGACTCAGGACATACCTGCTGCTCTCCATTTTCCTGGATTTCTATATATTCATAGCATAGAGAGTGGCGCTTGACTGTCATCCATCTTCTGTTTCTAGTTTTTGGTTACTTTCTTGAAGTGGAATCTCTTGGTTGAAACTTGTGAGTGCCTTTTATAACCTACATGTCTCTTTCCATGTACATCCTTTGACTGTTACAGTCTTTCTTACACACATTCTCTCTCTCTCTCTCTCTCTCTCTCTCTCTCTCTCTTTCTCTCTCAACCTGCATCAAGACACTTTGTCCCTCAATAGCTGGAAATAATCACACTCTCCTGTAAAACTTCATCAGAATTGCCACATCCCCCAAATGAACTAGTGGAGATATATATGTATTTCTGAGAGGTTTTCAGTGGCATATTTTCTTAATTTTTTTTGTCTACCAGGACTGTGCCTACATGAGTCTGTCCAATCCTCATCACATTTAGGAGCCCAAATTTGAATTCTATCTCTTCTATAAAATTTCCCCTGACAGTCGAATTCCCATGGATCTCTAGTGCACTCATAGTCCCAGAATGCTAATTGAATTCTAGCTGCTATTCACATCGTTCCGTTCACTTCTTGTCCTATATTGTCAGCTATAGCATGGAAATATCTCACATCTTACTGTTGATGATTTTCATTTCTTGCTTCCTCTTTCTCTCTTTTTAAGATTTATTTTTTAGTGGCATGTAAATGTGTGTCTGTATGTGGCCGTGTGCATATGGATGCAGGAGCTCTGGAGGCCAGGGGCATCCGATTCCCTTGGAACCGGAGTGACAGGTGGTCGTGGGCTGCCCACTGTGGTAATAACAAATCTATTCTCTCAGAATCGTAGAAGCATAAGTCTGCCACTGCTTTGGACTATTAAATTGTCATATCAGTTGTCATAGTGACAACATAGTTTTTTACCTTTTCACACACCTGGAAGATACAGGCGTTACTTGACTTGTGGCCCTGTCACTCTGGTATCTGTCTACCTTTGTGTTCACATCACCTTATTTTGTGGCCGCTCTAAAGAACTGACTTCCACCCCCTAGGTAATCCAGAGTGGTTGCTTTAAGATCCATAATTCTATCTGTAATTATTCCTTTCCCAAATAGGTGATGTTCATTGATTCTGGGCACTAGGATGTGGATAAATATTTGTTGGTGATCATCTATCAACAAGCATATAGTTGTTAAAGTAATTTTGATGATATATCATTGAAAGCAATCATACATTAAAAAGAAATTATTTCCTCTCTTTCATCTTTTTCTTTTTTAATTTCAAGTGAGGTGCTAATATTTCCATGCTGTGTAATAAGCAAATACCTAGAATTCATATATACACAAATACTCTTGTATATGTGCACATGCATATTCTGTGGTTTTATTTCTTTGTTTTCTGGGATGGTCTCTTGTCATGTATTTTAGGCTGACCTGGAACTGAACATCCTCCAGTCTCAGTCCCCTGAGTTCTGGGATTTCAGGTCTGTGCATTTTTGATCTTGGTCCCCCCTTTTGTTAGTATTCTAAAATTATCACATTCATTAGGTTGTATGAAGAGAAATTGTGCAATAGTGCTTTATTTCCTAATGCTACTGAGATGGTGAAGGCAGAAGATTCAACATTCCTCTAGGTTTAGATTAAATTTAGCGTTTTAATAATATTCATCTCCATCCATTTTTCTCTAATACTGAAACACATCATGGCATTATTGGAGAAGGGCTGGAATTTCAGAGGGTTAAACTGGCTTTTCGACCAAAATAATGAATGTGCATAATATATGTATATGCACACACAAGTGCACCCAGGCATGAAAATGATTAGTCGAAACCCAGAGCAAAGCTAGAAGAGACCTGTGTACAAAAACAGCTTTTATCTTTCTCTTGGGGAGGAGCCTGGGTTTTATCTTGTTACCATGACAACACTCCTTCCTCTCCTTTCTACTTACTGCGCTGCCTGCAGTATTTTGTTCTTTCATTTTCTTTCTTGTCTTGCCTTCCTACTTTAAAGCTCCACATCAGAGCTGTTTCAGATAAATGAGAAGTAACAGTTTGGTTTGCCTCACTTGATTTCCCCTGCTCTCCTGAAGCCAAGGCTGTCTTCATCAGATGTTTAAGAGCTTAAATATTTATAAAAGTGGACCACCTTTTTTTTCTGGATTTCTTTGTAGAATTGCGTTTTTCAATGATCTTTGGTAATTTGTCAATAATGAATTTAAGAAAATGCCAAATCAAATATTCTTTTTTTAAAGCCTGATTAGGATACTAGGCATATGAGGAGGACTGTGGGAAGTAAAACATCTTTAAAAGCCACTCCCAAGTTTTTGGACTTTTCCATGCACAGCTGTCTTCATAGACTCTGAAGCCCTGGAAGGCTGTAGCTTCAAGCTTTGCAATAGCAGATTCAGAGAGTAGCCATTCTCTTTCTTTGAAGAGTGGTTAATTATTAACTAGAGAATACTCAAAACCTGAAACTGCCCCCACATTATTGAAGAAGGAAAAAGATGAGTTCAGAAGAAAAATCTCATGGCAGAGCTTTACATCAGTTTCCATATGAGCTCTCAAACCTGTTGTTATTATGTTCATTGAAGAATAGAGTATGGAGCCAATCCTTAGGCAATCACCAGAATCCTAGGGCTGTAACCTCATTCCTTACATTATTCTTCTTTAGAATCTGCAGGTATAACATGCTGTGTAGTGTGAGAAAAGAATGTGGTAGTACATGTTTGTTGTTTGTTTTTCCTTTTTTTATACCATAGTGTTTGTTTTATATGAAATGTAGGATAAATCATACCACACATTAGGATACTTACTAAAACTATTTTGATCATATTTTAAAGGTACACACAAATTGGTCCACACAAACAAAACCATTGTTTCTACTAGGAGATAAATGTGGTTGTCTTTAAATCACAAAAGTAATTGATGGCTGCTTCCAAGTGCAGTACATTTTCTTAAGCTTACTTGTAGAAGCGTTGACACCCAGGAAATACTTGTTATAGGCTGGATTCATTTTGCTATAACAAGTAACACGTGAAGTCAGTCTGTCCAGATGGAAAATGTAATGATATTCATTAAGGAAGTTATTAAAACGCTAGGATCTAAATAACCACCTTCTAACATTTGTTTCAGAGCTATGTGATGACAGCAAGAGAGAGCAATGATTTAAGCACCATTGCAGACAGTTTGAGTGAAAAATTGAGAATCCACAAAACAGGCTTAATCTACAGAAGCTCAACCCAGGATAGAGAGTTTGAACAGGGCCTGTACCAATATCTTTAATTGAAGAATAAGCATATATGTGTTTCTACACCTTCTTTGTTCAGTTTCCATTTAGGGTATTCTTGAATAATGTTTTCAGTAACCTGAGTAGCTGCAGATCAAGTACCAGCTTTGTACAAGCCCTTGTGCTGATAGTAGTATCGCGGGCAGCACTCTTTGTCCTAGAAATGGCCTTGGCAAAAGAGGAAATTTACAAATAGTCTCCACTTTAGATGTTAGAGTTTTGACTTCCTTAGAATTCTAGGCCTAAAGCATGGACCCTAGAAAACACATTAAAAGTTTCAATAAGTACTTCTTTGTTGTGTCTATATATCAGCACCAATGATCCTTATTAGAGAAAATATTGTATATAGGGCTGAGGAGATGCCTCAGTGGTTAACAGTGTATACTTCTCTTGCAGAGGATCTGAGTTCAGTTGTCAGCATCCATATTAGGCTGCTCACAACCACATGTAACTCCAGGTCCAGGGAATTCAGTTTCTCTGTGCATCTTCATATCCTTTCTTCCATCACTTCATAAGCATCTCAAGAAACCCGTAATTCACATGTGGATTAACCCCCTTTGAGAAAGGGGCTCAGAAAAATTCCATTAGCCAGAGCAAGTGTGGTGTCAGGTGAAGACCAGAGTGCTGAAGTTATCAAGGTCTGCTTCACTGGGGCTAAGGAGATGGATTGGTGGTTAAGAGCACTTGGTGCCCATGCAGAGGACCTGGGGTTCAGTTCCTAGCACCTGGTCTCCACAGAAACTTAGCTGCAGTGTGCACATACCCACATGTGTGCACATACACATACATACATAATTAAAGATAAAAGTAAATATTTAAAAAGAAAAAAGAGAAAATATTGCATCTAACAACTTTCATTGTAGCTCTTTTCTCAGTATCATCAGAAACCATCGTAAAATAAAATTGTGGAAATAGTTGACCTTCCTGCTTTGCTTAAAGAATCTTTTTGTAAAGATTTATGATGTATGTATTGTAATGTTCTGTCTGCATGAATGCCTACTGGCCAGAAGAGGGCACCATATCTCATTACAAATGGTTGTGAGCCACCATGTGGTTGCTGGGTATTGAACTCTCTACTTCTGGAAGAGAGCCAGTGCTCTTAACTGCTGAGTCATCTCTTCAGCCTTACAGATTCTTTTGATTCTACTTTTACCACTGAATAAAGCTACTCTGGCAGAGACAAGTAGGAATGTAGAAAAAAAATGGTTGCTTAAATTGATTTGGGAGATCCAGAGATCAGTACTAAAATGGTTATTTTTCAAAAATTTGTTTTTATGTATATATGTGTGCATGCCTGTTTGTGTATATACATGTGCCCACAGTGCCAGAAGCAGGACATTGGATCCCTTGGAACTGGAATTATACAGACAGTTGTGAGCCACCATGTGGGTGCTCAGAACTGAACCCCAGGTCCTCTGTATGTGCACCAGTGCTCTTAACCACCGATCCATCTCCTTAGCCCCAGTGAAGCAGATCTTGATAACTTCAGCACTCTGGTCTTCACCTGACACCACACCTGCTCCAGCTAATGGAATTTTTCTGAGCCCCCTTCACAAAGTCCACACGTGAGTTACAGGTTGCTTGAGATGCTTATGAAGTGATGGAAGAAAGGGTATGAAGATGCATAGTGTAAAAAAAAACCTTAGCACAAGGCCCAAGTTGAGTTGGGGGCTTGCAAGTCATGAAAACAATGTCTCAGGAAACAGAAGAGAAACGCAGATGGAAGTCTGCCTATTGAGGGGTGGTCCATAAGTGAGGTCACAGCAAGAGGATGCTACCTCTCCATATTTCTCCCTTTCAGAATACAGCTCCTTATTTTCTCTCATTAATTTTTAAAAAATAGTTACTGCTGTAGTACTGTTATCATACCTTGTAATTAACAAAGCTCATTAATACCGCGTGTATTCAGTTAGCAGTCAAGTTTCTCCAAGTTGCCTTTCTTTAAATGCAGTATTATTCCTCTCACTGCTCTCTGGTCATTGGGCAGAAATTTCAATTTAATACCTTTGCTCATGGCACTCTACTCTTCTGTTACCCAGCCTTTTCTCGAATCCCCTTTTCCCTTCTTTCCAAAGCAAACTGTAGACTAGCTCAGTAAGCATTTTGAACATCTCTAATAGTTTAAAGCTTCCATAACTCAAATATGTTGTCAGAAAATAGAGGTGTGCTCTGATTGGCTGAAGTGGCACTGTCATCTCCAAGGCCATTGCCATGATTTGTATTGCTTGGCTATTGTTTATACAGCACACAACATCCTTGACATCTGATTTGATCAAGTTTTTAGAAATATTTTAATTAGATTGGGGCTTTCTGTTTATATTGCATGTTCAGTGACCATTTATTAGTATTTTTGAATGTATTTTAACTAATAAATTAAAAACAGAGTTCATACACTTTAATGTAGTGCCATGTCATGTTTGGATATCTGTATACATTGAATAATGTGTAGCTTATGTTAAACACAGCCATTTCCTCAGACATTTATCATTTCTGTTTTTAAGTTTTTATTTTTACGAATGTGAGCCTGCATGAGTACATGCACATGTCGTGTTTTTTGAGGCAGAAGAGGATGTGGGGTCCCCCTGAAACTGAAATCACAGGTGGCTTGTGAGCTACCATGTGGGTGCTGGGAACTGAAACTCCATCCTCTGCAAGAGCAGTAAGCATTTTTAATGGCTGAGCCGTCTCTTTAGCCTAGCGTCATAAGTAGCCACACAGGAGGCTATGACAGGATTCCAGGGTTCTTTGCTTATTAAATCATAGCTTAGTTCCTATTGATCATTTTTTGTCCATCTTCCTTCCATTGTCCCTAAGCTCTGGTAGTCAATTTTTCTGTTCCCAATTTGTGCAAATTGAGTTTATTTAAATATTCTACACATGAATAGGATCATGTAATACTTGTGTTTCTGTGCCTCCATTATTTTCCTTAAAATAAAGATCTCCAGTTCCATCCATGTTGAACTGATAACAGGATCTTATTCCTTTCAAGGATGAATACTAGTCTATTGAGTATATTTATCATGTTTTCTTTATCCTCTTATCAATTGCTAGACAGAGTTGCATCCATGTCTTTGCTGTTGTAAAGACAACTGCAGTGACCATGGGGGTGCAAATGTTTTTGTCTGGGTTTCTGCATTTCTGTCTCCCTATATCTCTTTCTCTGTGTGTGCGCGTGCATGTATGCACGTGTGTGTGTGCACGTGTGTGCGCACGTGTGTGTGTGTGTGTGTGTGTGTGTGTGTAGACCAAGTCATTGTATATCCCAGGCTGGCCTCAAGACTCACGATCCTCTCACCTGAGACTCTTCTGCCTCAACTTCCCAATTGATGGGATTATAGATAGATGTTCATTTAACTTTTAATTATTTCACATTTTAGAACTTATAAAATTTAACATTGCATGTAAATTCAACTAATTACCCTGTATCATATCCCCTGTTCCTATTATTTACTAACATACCAGTGCTAATAGAAGTGCTGTTCTTACCTCTTTTCTCTCCTTGAGAAAGCCTATTAATTCTCTGACTCACCTAAAATGTCACCTTCTCCTTAAAGCCTTCCCTGTCTAGATAGAACAGATTACCTCCCCCCACCCCCAGCAAATCTTTTCCGTGTTGGAAGTGGAACCTATGGCTTTGATTTTGCTAGGCAAATGATGTACCACTGTGCTACATCTACTTCCTCGTTTCTCTGAAGCATCTTGTTTATATGTCACATTACTTATTTCAGTATGACTTGCAAGGTACTCATTCTGACATTATAGTTAGTATATACTTAACTGTGCCTTATTCATAAATAAGAATATCATTGCTGTCTCTTACTCATAACTGTGCCTTATTCATAAATAAGAATATCATTGCTGTCTCTTACTCATAACTGCCATCACTGGACTTAGAACATTGCCTTTGCAGGACAATTGTGTAAATGGTTTCTGCTCTTTTTTTCAAGAGCTATTTTCTAAATGAATATCCTTTTATTGGATTTTTTGAGTTAAATTGAATTTCATTTTAGCTCTATGATTGTGAATTTTTCTTGAGACAGGGTTTCTCTGTATAACAGTCCTGGCTGTCCTGGAACTAGCTCTTGTAGACCAGGCTGGCCCTGAACTCACAGAGATCCACCTGCCTTTGCCTCCCAAATGCTGGGATTAAAGGCGTTTGCCACCACTGCTCGACCATGAAAATTTAAAGGATATTTATCAATTGTATGATACAGCAGTGTCAATACTTAACACTGGTGCTTAGTACCATTTTCTTTGCCTTTTATCCTGTAGTGTATTATGGTCTCATTTCTTTCAATATGATGTATCTTCTCCATGAATGTAGAGATTTCTTTCTTTCATTGTTCCTGTGTCTCTTTAGAGTACTAACGGCGGCTGTCTCATCTTATATTCGTTTATTTTAGGTCACTGGCCCTTTTCAGATTAGAAATCCCCCTGTGATAGCAAACAGAAGTAATATGACTTCTTCCCCACTCCTGGATGCCAGCCCAATGGAGCACCCAGCCCTGTTCAATGATATCAAGATCGAGCCTCCAGAAGAGCTCCTGGCTAGTGATTTCAACCTGCCCCAGGTGGAACCAGTTGACCTCTCCTTTCACAAGCCGAAGGCTCCTCTCCAGCCTGCTAGCATGCTGCAAGCTCCAATACGGCCTCCCAAGCCACCGGCTGCAGCCCAGGCCATGGCAGTGCCCACTTCATCTGACACAGGCACTTCAGCGGCCATTCCTACGGTTCTCACTCCAGGCTCTATCCTGGCGTCCTCCCAGGGGACGGCGGGCCAGCCGATTTTACATGTGATTCATACCATCCCCTCAGTCAGTTTGCCAAACAAGATGGGTGGACTAAAGACAATCCCGCTGGTGGTGCAGTCTTTGCCTATGGTCTATACCAGTCTGCCTGCAGACGGGAGTCCTGCAGCTATTACTGTCCCACTCATTGGAGGGGACGGCAAAAATGCTGGGTCAGGTGAGTGCAGGGTTTACAGCTTCCTATAGTCACTCGCCTTCAGAGAACTAGCTTTCTGAGCCATTCTGTTTTGTCTCTTTTTTACCTCTTCCAATTGGGAGGGACACTGTTTCAAAGGGAACTTGTTTTAATTATCATTTTTTAAGAAGTGGTTCTAAAGTAATTTCTATATAATGCTTAAGAATGTATAATGAGCCATGTGTCTTGGCACATATCTGTAATCTCAGCATTTGAGAGGCTGAGGCAGGAGAGTCCCAAACTAACCTTGGACTGCAAGCTCCAGGCCACACTGGGGCAAGGAACTCGTGACAAGGAGACCTTGTCACAAAAGAACCTATAATTGATCTCCATTAGATAGACCATGTTTCTCAAACAAGGATGCATATTCTTGAGTGAAATATTACGTGCCTTCCTAGAATCTTTATATGTTTTTATTTGATAGTAAATAATTTAAAGCACTATATTTTAAAATATTGCTATTTTAAAGGAAAATGCAAAAGTTGAACTCTGAGTTAAATTACAAACTAAATAAGAAAAATTGCACTCAGTGAGACCTTGTTCATCCTGGGACTTCCTAGATTACTGCGCTATTTGCTTTCTGTGCCATTAGGAAGACTTTGTTAGAAAACTCACTATTCCTCCCAGTGCCATAATTTAGCCGAGCTCTGTGGTGTCTCACCACACCGTCCCTGTTCTCTATAGAAAAGTCTCGGCAATATAGCCACGTTTCCTGGGCAGCCCTTTATTTGACATCTATGACCTTCCTTTTAAGATTTTATTGCTTTGAAGATTTTATTTGAGTTCAAGAGTATGAGGCCATTTTTCCTAACCGCGTTGGGAATTCGCATGAAGACTTTATGATGTGACTCTGTACCTCTCCAGGGACACTCACCACAGGGCTCCCTAGTACTTAACTACAGATCAGTTGTTGAACAAATAAGATTGAAAATTTGCTTGGAAGAGTTTCATATGCTATCATCTATTTATTTATTTATGCTTTGTGGTACTGCTAGTCCTAGTACTCTCCTACTACCCCCGGCCTTATTTTTGATTAAAAAACAAAACAAAACAAAAACAAAACAAACGTTTTCTTGAGATAACAGTTTCATGAATTGACTCAGACTGGTTTAACACTTATTACCCAAGCAGTTGTTGAATTGTGATTATTCTACATCAGCTTATTGAGTAGCTGGGGTTACAGGTCTATGTCACCAGACCTATCTTATTTAACTTTTTTTAAAAACTTTATTTAACCTTATTTCATGTACATTGGTATAATGATGTCAGATTCTCTGGAACTGGAGTTCCAGACAGCTGTGAGCTGCCATGTGGGTGCTGGGAATTGAACCCTGGTCCTCTGGAAGAACAGTCAGTGCTCTTAACCACTGAGCCATGTCGCCAGCCCTTATTTAACTTTTGAAGTGAGCTCAGAATTCAGAACGTATAAATTAAGCCCCATCTTTCATTGTCCTCAACAACAGTTCCCTTTTCAGAATTATGTTTATTTTGTTCATAATCAGAAACGATAAAAGAAAATCTGTTGCTTCTAATTTGGTCTGAAATATTTGCTATCACCATGTGTGTAATATTACAATCAGCTTTGAGTGTTGTAATTGTTGGGATAATCCTAGGAATTCTCTCAAGACAGTCAGGGAACTCTTCAGAGACTTCAGTGTCTCCAAAATACATGGAACCCATCTTTCCTGCAGACCCTTTCCCAGGAGCTGGAGGTAGAGGGATGGATATATCATACTTAGATCATGTGCTGGAGAAATTCACATTCTGGTGATGGGAGAACAGTCATTGCTACCCTTCCTTCAAAGACACCAAGACATCTCTGTCCTTTCTTATGCTAAAAAATTGTTTAGTAGTTACTGTCTTCCTCCTCTCTCTTTTTTTTTTAAGATTTTTCTATCTTCTACTTCTTAATGTGGGAATCCTGAAAATAACTGTCGAGGTGAAAATAACTGTAGCAGTGCAAACGTCCTGGTCTACAGTTCTCCCTTTCTTTGTTTTTAGTCAAAGTTGACCCCACCTCCATGTCTCCACTGGAGTTTCCAAGCGATAGTGATGAGAGTGCAATTGAGAGTGGATCTTCAGCCTTACAGAGTCTGCAGGGATTGCAGCAAGAGTAAGTACTTAAAGTGTGTGTGCGTGTGCATGTGTGTGCGTGCATGTGCACACAAGCATGCATGTATAGAGTTAGAATTAACAGAACACAGCAGTAAAAGATTGAGGAAAACAAAATATAAGCTAACTACCTTCCCCAAGAACTATATAAGTGTGTGTACGTTTGTAGTGTTTGTCTCTAACAGCCTGGCTTTCTAATCTTGAAAAGAATTGGAAGCAATTAGCTTGCATTAAGCAACTATGATTTTTTTATTTTTTGTTTTAAATGTTTTATTCATTTTACTTACCAACCACAGTTCTCCCTCCTTCCCCCTCCTCCTGTCCCTCCCCCCCTTTCCCACAACCCCATTCCCTCCTCAGACAGGGTAAGGCCTCCCATGTGGAGTTAGCAGAGCCTGGCACATTAAGTTGTGCAGGACCAAGCCCCTCCCCACTGCATCAAGACTGAGCAAGGCATCATTCCAGCATAGAGAATGGGCTCCAGAAAGCCAACTCATGCACCAGAGATAGATCCTGGTCCCACTTCCAGGGGCCCCTCAAACAGACCAAGCTACATAACTGTCACCCCCATGTAGAGGGTCTAGTTTGGTCCTATGCAGGCTCCCTCGCTGTTGGTCTAGAGTGTGTGAGCTCCCATAAGCTCAGGTCAGCTGTCTCTGTAGATTTCCCCTCCATGATCTTGATCTCTCTTGCTCATGTAATCTCCCCTCCTTCTCTACCTCTGAACTCCAGAAACTTGGCTTGGTGCTTGGTTGTGGATCTCTCATCTGCTTCCATCAGTTACTGGATGAAGGTTCTATGATTACAATTAAGGTTGTCATCAATCTGATTACAGGGAAAGACCAGCTCAGACACCCTCTCCACTATTGCTAGGAGTCTTAGCTGGGGTCATCCTTGTGGATTCCTGGGAATTTCCCTAGCACCTGGTTTCTCCCTAACCCCATAATGGCTTCCTCTATCAAGCTATCTCTTTCATGAGTAAACATGTGATATAAAAATGCATTTTGTTAAGCATGAGAGTGGCACATGTTGAATGTTCACCCTGTTTGACAACGTAGCTGCTCAAAGAAAAATTACCACCTCCAGTGCTTTCTCAGTGAGCTGCATTTATTTCCTAAGCAGACTGGCCAAGTTGAAAGAATTGCTTACATTGTTCCAGCTATTTCTTCTCTTAGGGAGCTAGCATTAAATTTGCATAAATGATAAAATGGTATGAAATCCCACCACTGTAATTGGTCTAATCTTTCTTCCTTTACTTAGACCAGCAATGGCGGCCCAAATGCAGGGAGAAGACTCTCTTGACTTAAAGAGAAGACGGATTCACCAGTGTGACTTTGCCGGATGCAGCAAAGTGTACACCAAAAGCTCTCACCTGAAAGCTCACCGCAGAATCCATACAGGTCTGTCCCTCACCCCGCCCCCCCATACTCTTCCAGCTCCAGCACACACCTGCATACATAAGAGGAGGCTAGAGGGAGAGAGAAAAACTGCAAGGAAGAGAAGATCACTTATGGGTTTTCGTCCTATTATTATTCTTATCCTAACACCAAGAACAGTCTAGCAAAAACAGAAAGCCTGGTACCTTCCAAGTAAATTGCTGCTGTGCCTAGTTTTGCAGTGCTATGTAGTAAATAGGCCCAAGGCATCATGCATGGAATAAGCACTAAGCACTCTACATCACCAGGCCCCGTCGATTTTTGTTTTGTTTTCTTTTGTTGTTCACTTTTTTTTTTTTGACACGGGATCTCATGTAGCCACCTCTGGCCTCAAACTTGCTATGTAGCCGAGACTGACCTTGAATTTCTAATACTTTTGCCTTCATTTCCCAAGTGCTGGGATTATAAGCATTCAATACCAAACCCATCATATTTTTGAGTTTTGCTTAAGGAATCTCCATACTGTTTTCTATGTACTAGTTTACTTTTCTACCATCAGTATACCAGGAATTTTTTTCTCCATATTCTTCTCAGCATATTGTGCTATATTTGTTTATTTATTATGGTAGCTATTCTGACAGGGTAGGGTAGCATACAGGTTCCTTTTATGTGTCTGCAATGGTTGAAAACCAAGCATATTTTCATGTATTTACTGAAACATTTGTATTTCTTCTTTTCAGTAGTGGGTGTCCATATCATTGTCCCATTTAGTGAGTGAATTATTCATTTGCTATTCTATTGAGTTCTTTGCATATTTTGGATACTAATCCTCTCTCTTATGCGTAACTAGCAGAGGTTTTTCTTTCATGCTATTGCTTGTGTCTTTTGCTGATTATTTCTTTATTCTGCAGATGCATTTTAATTTTTCACCCCATGTGGCACATCTTGAGTTTATTACCTGAGCTCTTAGAGTCATTGAAGTATTTTACATATTTTCCTCTAAGTTTCACAATTATGGTTCTGACATTAGCTTCTATGCCATTGGGAGTTTAGTTTTGTTTAGTGAGAAATGGGGATATATTTTCAATCCTTCCTGTGTGAGTATCTACTTTTCCTAGCACCATTTATTGTCAAAGATGATCTTTCCCCAATATGTGTGCATTAGATATTTCTCATCATTGTAACTAAATATTTAAGCAAGTCAACGTTTTTTTTCTTTTGGTTTTTCAAGACAGGGTCTCCCAGTAGCTATGGAGCCTGTCCTGAAACTCATTCTGTAGACCAGGCTGCCCTCAAACTCACAGAGATCCACGTGTCTCTGCCTCCCAAAGTGCTGGAATTAAGGGTTTGCACCACCACCATCTGGCTGAGCAAATCAACTATAAAGAGAAAATTATTTTTTTGTTTCTAGTTTCAGAGGTTTTAGTGTGTGGCCACCTGCCTCTGTTGCTTCCGGTGAAGCAGAACATTGTGGACAAGACCATGTCAGTGAAGAGAGTGGCTCACCACATGGTGGTGTACAAGAGACACAGATAATCAAAGAAGGGACATGAACAAGATATGCTTTCTGAGTATATATATCTTCATGCTCCCATCCTCTATGCAGGCGCTGTCTTGTGTTTTCCATCACTTATGAATAATGTAAAGTTTTAAGAGCATCAATGGATTAAGCATTGATTATAACCCTCATAATCCAGTCACTTCTAGCATTACCAACTAGGGACAAGTCATCAACACGTAGCCCACATAACCTTTTGGGGTTGTTTTGTACGAAAACATATTTTTTTCTTTTGTCAAGAATTAGATGACTGTAGACATGTGGGTTTATTTCTAGGTTCTTTATTCAATTCCATTGGTTTATGTGTCTGATTTTTTTACCAGTACTGTTTTTTGTTGTTGTTGTTACTATTGCTTTGTAGTATATTTTATAATACCTTCAGCATTAATATCATAAACATTTTGTTAGATTACTTTGGCTATTTAGGTCTTTTGTACATCCATATCAATTTCAAGTAAGCCAGGCAGTTATAGCACACACCTTTAATCCCAGGACTCAGGAGGCAGAGAGTTCGAGGCCAACCTGGTCTACAGAGTGAGTTCCAAAACAGCAGAACTATTACACAGAGAAATCCTGTCTTGAAAAACAAAAAGGAAGGAAAGAAGGAAAGAAGGAAGGAAGGAAGAAAAAAAAGCAAAGGAAAGAAAATTAAAAGACTACAGTGCACATACATATTCAGCATCATTTTATTATATATTTTGTAAGAACCAGGGTCATGGCAGTGCTGGAAAGGGGTTTAGGAAGCCATGCAGGTTCACTGTTTACAACATGGAGCTAAGGAAGTGACGATAAAGGGATGTAGAACAGTCATAACGGTATCTACTTAGTGTCGGGTTCTGCTTTTATTTTTGCTTCTTTTTGAGTATCACCTGTATTTTTTAATAGAAAAATAAAACTCAGGAGGAGAGGGAGTGGGGGGGAGTGGGAGGGTGTTGGGAGGAGGGGCAGAAATGGAAACTTTTATAATTTAATAAACTTTGAAAAAAAAAACTCAGGTTGTCGGGCTTGGCAGCAAGCACCTTTCCCAAGTGAAGAAGACCATCTCAGTGTTCTCTCTCTCTCTCTCTCTCTCTCTCTCTCTCGTCTTGTTTTATTGCTGTGCATAAAATTTCAAGCACTGTATTTAAAGGGAGTATAGATTATAGACATCTTTGCCTTGTTTTATATTGTACAAGAAATACTTCCGGTTTGTCCTCATTCTATATTATGCTGGCTATCGACTTGCTGTATATAGCCTTTATCATGTTGAGATGTGATCCTCCTATTCTTAATTTCTTCAAGGCTTATATTATGACTATATGTTGAACTATATCAGAGTTCTGTCCTGCATTTATGGAGATTATCATGGGATATTTATCTTTGATCCTTTTTATGTACAATGTTACATGTTGATCCATCCTGGAACACCAGAATTTAATCAAGTTAACCATGGCTTATTATTTTTGATATGCTGTTTGAGTTGAAAATAATTTATTGATGATTTTTGTGTCTGTGTTCATCAAGGCTGTTGTCCTGTACCTTGTTTGCTTTCTTTTTCTTTTATGTGTTCCCATCAAGTTTTGGTGTCTAGATGACACTGACCTTAACTTGAACAAAAGCTTCTTTAGCCATAATAAAAGGCAAAGATCTTGAAATAGAAAGATGGACTTCGTCCTGAACTGTTTTGAATCTGAGTGTTCTAGCAGTGAGCTCAGATTGCCACATGGTGGCACTACCTTAACAAGTCAGTTATTACTCATCTGGGTGTAGTGAAAATAGGAGCTCCTAGGAGAAATCCTTGAGCAGTTACAATAAAGTCTATACATAGCAAAACTGTTGTGGAGTGTGGAGACGGGATACTACTATGTTGAATAAAAGTAAAAAGAAAATCTCATTTGCACTCCCTACATTCACTGAAATCCTGTTCTTCTTTCTAGATGTTAATAATCTTGCATAACCTACCAGTCTCTTCTTTTGTTCAGTGAAAGAGACAGACAGGGTAGCTCTGCCTAGCCTAGAACTCACTATATAGACCAGGCTGGCCTTGAACTCAGAAGTCTCCCTGTCTCTGCCTTGTGGGTCTGAAATAAAAGGTGTGTACCACTACACCCAAGATTGTCTTTAGTCTTTAATGCTTTCAGCTGTGTGCCATTCTTCTTAGAGGCTAATGCAGCAATTTCTGAATATTGAAATGATCAGTAACTAACATCTTTAACCAACCAAATAGTTTCCTGGTAATGTTCCAAACGCGTAAGGTAGACCAGATTTCATTCTGTCGTCCATTATCTACTAATTAATTAGTGAACACTTGAGAGGGTTAGTAGGCAGCAAGCAGTAAGTCAAAAGAGAAGATGCAAATCTGATTGCCACCAGACTTTAAAACAGCCAAAAGCAAATGCCTCGGAAATTTTATAATGAGGAAAAGAGGGATAGAAGAGCAAAGACTGTTAGAATCCTAATACATTCTGTGTCTGCATTATTGTCTTTTATTATAAAATAGTACTCATTCTAGTAGATGAGAAACAGAGAAGCAGATAAAGGAAAAAGCAAATATTGCTATGATTTGTGATCTGCATTTATCCACAGTTAATGTTTATTTGTTCACATACATACTTCTTTTAATCAAAATAAAGTTTTGGCTGAGTGGTAGTGATGCACACCTTTAATCCCAGCACTCAGGGGACAGAGGCAGGAGGATCTCTCTGAGTTTGAGACCAGCCTGTCCTACAGTGTGAATTCCAGGACAGCCAGGGCTACACAGAAAAACCCTATTTTGAAAATAAAATTAGATTTATTTATGTTTATTGTATGTGTATGGGTGTTTCCCCTGTATGTATGTATGCCTGTGTACCACGTGTGTGCCTAGTGCCACAGAGGCTAGAAAGAGACATCAGATCCCCTGGAACTGGAGTTACTGATGGTAGTGAGTTATCATATGGGTGCAGAGAATTGAGCCTAGATCCTTTGCAAGAGCAGCCAGTGCTCAGAACCACTGAGCCATCTCTCCAGCCCCAACTAATTAACTTTTGTGACACAATCTCTCTTAGGAACACAGACTAGCCTCAAATTCTTGAACCGCCTACCTCACATTCTTTAGTACTAGGATTGCAGGTGTTCACTACCAGTCCAGTCCTGGTTTATTTTTTGTTAATATATATATATGATATAATGGCTATCATATATGTTATATACGTCTACATCATGATTTTAAAGTATTCAAACAGTACAAAAAGTTGTTAAAAAAAAAGATCTACTATCCTTCACCTTCACTTTTCTCATTGTTGATACTTTTCCTATAATTTCTGTTTCAATGTGTTGATGTTTCCTTTATCCTGAGTGTATAAGTGTGTGGTATATGACCTGTGCTATAATGGGATTGTGCTTTGATAGTTCTTCCTGTACTACTTTTTTCCAGTTTTTTTTTCCTCTCCTGGTCATACATGTCCCATATATAATCCAGTTTTAACCTTAGGATTTGGAGCATGGAGCTGTTTAAAATAATTGAGCTTGACAGCTCTCCCCATTCCTCTCCGTGGAGGAGTTTATGACCAGACAGAGGACCAAGCAAGCTTCAACTGAGTGCTCTTTCCATTGAATCACGTGTTCGTGTTGTCGATGGATTTATTTCAGATCATCTATTAGGAAGTGTCCGGTGAAAGACTATAGCTAGACTCGAGTAGTGGAGTAGAAAGTGGCAGCCACCTGGATTTGTGTTACAGTTTGCATGTCAAATTCCGCCTACAGGCTCCTGTGTTTGAAAACTTGGCCCCCAGCTGCTTGTGCTGTTTGGGGGAGGTTGTGGAATTTTGGCAGTTGGGGCTTGGCTGTAGGAACTGAATCTCTGGGAGATAGGCTTACATCCCCGACCGACTTTTCCTCTTTCTGCTTCCTGATCTGCAGAGATGTGAGTACACACTGAACCAAGCTCCTGACATGATGGAGCCGCCTGCCACCATGTCTACTTTGCCTTAATGGACTGCATGCCTGTAAACCATGACCCAGAATAAGTCCTTTCTTCCCTAGCATTCCCTAGAAATGCTTCTTGCCAGGCATTTGGTCACAGCTAGGGGAATACAGTTTGTACTAGCAATCTAATTTTTTCTTTTTTCTTCTTTTTGAAATAGTACCTCACTATATAGCCTTGCATAGCCTGGAACTCACTATGTAGAATAGCCTGGCCTCAAACTTGTAATGTTGTTCCTCCTGCCTCTCCCTCTTGAGTGATAGGAGTGCCGGCAAGCTTTCCTATGTCCAGCCTCCATTGTCTGCCTTTTAAAATGTTTTGAACAACCTTGTGAGATATTTCTGCATCTGTTTAGACTTGAGAAAATGCACTTGGCCAGTGCAAAGTGACTCTTTACTATATATAGGTTAGTGTGGTAGAAGCAGGATTCAGACTGTTTGAGAGCCGGGGTTCTCTCCACTTTACTGTCTCAACCTAAGTTTAGACCTTCCGCAAACAGCACTGTGTAGTTGAGCCAATGTGTGAAATAATGCATATGCTAATCAGCTAGATTTAACCAGTCCACAGTGTGTACGTATTTTGAAACTTGTAGAATACAAGCAATATGATGTTTATTTGTTAAGCTAACTAATTAAAAAGGTGAATGAGAGTACCCATTTACAGTGATTGTCTTACTTTTGGACTCAAGCTTTGATATAAATTATGCATTCTGCTGTATTTCTGGTAGCATGTCATTTGCTGATTACCTTAATTTCGCCATATTTCCCCTGCAGGAGAGAAGCCTTACAAATGCACCTGGGACGGCTGCTCCTGGAAGTTTGCTCGCTCGGATGAGCTCACTCGCCATTTCCGTAAGCACACGGGCATCAAGCCGTTCAGGTGCACAGACTGCAACCGCAGTTTTTCTCGATCTGACCACTTGTCCCTACACCGCCGGCGTCATGACACCATGTGAATATCCCAGGCCACAACAGACGTGCTGTACTGGTCTCCTGAGTGTGTGCTGAGGTTGAGACTCTGTTTGCCTCTTTGACTACAACTTGCCCCTGTGATTGGGGTTAGAACAGCCTACTGAGCCAGGTTGATGAGACTGGAGACCAGTTAGCTGGTCTCCATCAGGCTCTTCATATTCCACTTTCACCTCTCCACTGTCCAGACTTCAGTTTTGTCAACCTCTTCCTGGGTTGAATTCTAGTGCGGCGCCCATGGTTGCCCTCCCTGATCCCTCATGCTATGTTATAGACATTTTTCCTACAATAACAAACAAAACAGGAATCAAACTCAAGGCTGTGAACAAACATCCGCTGCTCCCCCTTTTCTCTTGTTTTATAAAACCTTTATCCATATATATATATATATATATATATATATATAATGGATAAAGTATATATATATATATATATATATATATATATATATATATATATATATACTGTAACCAGTACTTAAAGTCACTTAGTGATGTCCTAAAATGAGGTTTTTTTTTTCAAAGTCATAGGTACAAGGGGCATAACGGTGTTGATTGGTCAGATTTACAGAGAATTGAGTCTGAAATACAGAGTCTCATTCTAACCCCAAAGGTTTTGTAGATCCAGTTTTACTTGTTCTTACCAGTTTGGTTTACAGACAATACCAGCCCTCCTTTTTGAAGTCCATCAAAGAAATGAAGGGATTTTTTTGACCTCCTATTCCTCCTCATGCTCCTTTATAATTAAAGGTCTTATGGCACAATTACATTCTTTTTAGATTAAGTTTGGACAAATATTCAAAGCACAGAAAGACAGATCAATAGGGAGAAGTATCCTAGGAAAGTGTGTTGGGCTGTGACAGGAAAAGGCAGACCTGGGAGGACCCTGTGAGCAATTATTTGGATAAGGTGTTAGCACTGCTGTTAATCCCAAACCTCATGCAAAGGGCAGCCTTTTGCAAAGGCTCTGTCGCTGGGCTCCACTGCACTGTTGATTCTTTTGTTTACATGAAGCAACCGTTCGTCTGATTCCCTGAGAGAAATTGCACACTGAGCATGTTATACAGAGGTGAGGGGTTGCACTAAATGAATTTTGTTTACTTCGTGCCATTTTTTTTGGCTCTCCTTCTGTTTTTAGTGAGATAGAAAAGATTGTTTTTCCGACACTGGCATATGAACTGCTATCAATCCCCAAGCCATTTTATTTTAGGCGTAACAGCAGGATGCATAGTATACATTTGATTGCCCAATCAGACTGTTCCTAATATTCTCTGGGGCAGAAAACCCTCTGTTCCTGGCCCTGGACCTCAGATCTACCTCCATGTGGCATATCCCATCTCCTGAGAAACAGGGGAGGGGCTCTGTGTCAATAGAATTGGACGCAGCCTCTTGCCTAAAGGTTGTCTTCATACTAAACCTTTTTTCTTGGCAGATATTCGAAAGTTCTAGCGTGAATACTTTAGGTTACTACCTCCTGTGGCTGTCCTTTCTAGCTAAATCCTAGAACTCTACCATCTAGAAGGGGTCCTGTCTACTTCTATCCAGATGAGGCAAATACGGGTTCGATTCTTTCTCCAGATAGTTCCTTGAGGCCTTACAGACCTATACACTCCTCCCAGGGATCACACTAGTAAACCAAATTAAAGAAAAAATTATGTGATTGGTTGCAATATTTGTCCAATTTTATATGTTATCCTCAAAATTTATCTATAGTTGAGGAGAAAGTAAGTAGAATGTGCTTATGGCCATTGCCAGTTAACGCCATGCACACAGTGGTTCTAGTCTCATATTTTGATAGTTCTGGTTTTTTTTTAATTTACCTTGTTGTTTCCAGACCATAAATTCTCCATAAGTTAAGTCCTACTTGTGCTTTTCAAGATGACATGTAGGTTTTCCTATTATCATTATCTTCATATAGGATTTTTCCTGACTTGGGGTATGCAAGTTCCAAGCTGTATGTATACTAATTACTAAAGCACTAATAAATATCTAGGGTCAGTCTATTAATGGGGACCACATTGTATGACAGATTGATAAATGTATATTACTACCATGCATGGGCTTAAGCTTATAATTGAGTAGTTGGTACAATATTATAGAACTGAGTCCAAAGGGTTACCTACCCTTTTCCCACTTTAGATCCTAAGGTTTGTTTTCCAGAGTTCAGAATTGACATGTGCCCCTTAGACTTCAGGATATTGAGACATATAGTTAAAATATTAACATTGAGACATATATTTACAAATGAGCACTATCAAATTATAGTACTCATAAGGGTGATCAAATTAGGATCCTAAATGTTGATGTTCCTAGCATCTCTGAGCCTTTATTCAAATATATTTCTGCAGAGTGATAATAGACCGTGCAAATGCTTGGTTTGTTGTCTTTAGGCAAGAAACAATTTGAACCCTATTCTTGTTGCCCTTTTTTTTCCCCAAAAATGGTAAAATCTTTCTAGTTACAAACATATTCTTTAGAAATGTGTCATAATTAAGAAATTTTCAGAGTAAAGAGATTCAAACACAGTACAGTGTAGAGTTACTGCACCAATAGCACATACAAGTTTGCTAGATGGTGGAGCAGAAAGAAAATGAAATGTATCTATCTCTCTTGGTTAATATCTGAGCTTCAACTAAGTTTAATGGGCTTACAACAGCAAAGCACTGTTAGTATGACATTTGCCTAGGGTATGGAAATCTCAATGGGATGATAATATTCAGAAATTTATTACAGTGGAATTCCTCCTGTAGACATTTTGGCAGCTGAACATAACTATTGATAATTGCCATTGTAAAATATAGAAAATATAAATTGGATTGATGGATTAGTGGGGTTCCTTATGTGCAGAATACAAATGTTTGTAAAAAGAATTTCTTTTTAAATAAATTTTCCATGTTGGAACTCTTAGGTTTTCAGAAAAAATGTGAAGGTAGAACAGAGATCCTGTTTACTGCACATCTTACATTAGTATGGTACACTTGTTACACTTAGTGGAACAATAATGATACGTTAATGTTAACTACAGTCAGTGCTATGTTCAGACGACCTTCGTTTTCATCTGCTGTCCTTTTTCTGTTTTAGTATCTCCTTCAGAATACTGCATTGTATTAATCGTCACAACTCCTTTGGTTGTGATGTCCTTGCTCTCAAGGACCTTGGGAGCATGTTCTTCAGTTGGGATTTATTTGATACTTTTCTCATGAAAAGACTAGATTAGTGGATTTGGGCCTGAACAAGCACACAAGTGAGTTACTATTTTCATAACATCGTATTTCTGTAGCTTATCATTCTTCATGTTGTCTTCAGTCACATGGCTGGGATAGTATATATGAGATTTTTCACATAGACCCCTTTTCCTATCATGCTACACTGTTTGGAAGGAAGTTATATGTGCAGCCCACACATGTGGAAATGGTGAGTTCTGAACCATGTCCTTGAGAGCAATGCATAAATTCTTTGGAATTCTTCTGCATGGGAGCTTTACTTCCTCTCCATTTATTTATTTTCATAATTATTTATGCCAACATGGACTCATTGATATTTATTTTATAGTTTATCTTATAATCCAATGCTACTTGTATTTTGTTGCCCAAACTGTAGCTTTGGCTGTTAGGAGCTCAATTAGTCCCTAAATCTTTTTTACCTACCCCATCATTTGTTTTTCAGCATGTGCTTGAGTTTTAGTGTTGTAAGATGTTCCAGGTTCATCTTGCTTTTGTTTTGTAGAGGGCACTTTCATAATCAGGCATTTCTTCAATGAGTTCTAATTCCTTCTACTGAAGAATTGTATCAGAAACCAAGGTCTGTGCTCTATGTGTGTTTGCTACTTTGGGGATATTATTTCTTCAAGGCTTCTCAGCCAATAGAACAAAGAAATATATGCATATATCTTACACTATATATATGCGCATGTCTATAAACATTTCCATATGTGATCTTCTTTATTATCTGCATATGAATTCATACCATTGTCTACAATCCTTAGTTATCTGTATAGCCTTCCATGCTAACAGTGAGAACCATAGCTCCACCTTCTGTGATTTATTAATTGTTGAAGTCCAGTTTATATACATATGAACAGAGTCTTAAGTATTATCCCATAAACCCATGAAAAATCAACCAAATAGAACCCGGTGCTTATGTACATGGTAGTAACATTTTTAGAACTTCAACAATTCCTTGAACCAGAATGGTCTACAAAATTCTTGAACTAAAGGTATCTGTATTCTCAATTCTATTCTAGCCCCTAAAAGCTTTCTCATACATGAAGCAAAAACCATTGGTGATTGATCTAACCTTGAATAAGTCAAGGAAGCTTGTTGATCCTCCATTTTTTGTGAGTGGGAAAGCAACCGCATGGGCCCAGTTTAAAGAAACACTTAGCACTGTCTTTTTCTCTACTAAATATGGATCTCTAACAACTGGGTGGTCCCCTGATTTGCCTCTCTTCTGTATTTTCCCAAGTTTTTAGGCAAGTCACATCACCTCTCTGTGCCTCTATTAACCCATCTAAAAATGGGGATCCACATATCTACCTCACAGGAGTGTTGTGAGGCTTCTTATTAATAGATGTTTAAAAAATGATGCGTGATCTCTAAATGAGCAAGAAAATATTATAATCATTACTATGATGCTAATTAGAGTACCCTATATTTATCCTATGGAAAGGAGAATAGCCCTCATCAGTAAACAGAGAAATTTAAGTCAATAAGAAAGATCAGTGAAAAGTGGCCGCTGGAAGCAATATTGTTTGTTCTGTTACTTTCCTTACATCCTGTAACTATGGGATTGTCAACTGTTTCCAGATTTGAAGCATATTAGGACCTAAAATAATAAGAGGCAAAATACAGAGTTTTGAAATTATATTTTTCTCCCTTTCTTACTCTGGTTGGACTGCATTACATATAACTTTGTCAGAAGCACAAAGACAATTTCTCAAAGCTTTTCAGTCTTTGGTCAGTTCTGTTTCATCAGTTCAGATTTCTCTTTCTGCGTGTACTGTACATTGAACAGTAAAGGTAGGAGGGGAGTGGGGTGGGACGGTTGGGTTGGGAGTGGACGGAAGAGAATGGAAATTATGTAGGTGGTTTTCAAACACTGGGGAATACTTTCCATTTCTTTTTTCTGGTGGTGGGTTGGGGACAAGGGAAGAGATAACTATTTTGTTAACAAATTCTCCTTCCCTTTCAGTAGATGTTTCCTAGGGTCAGTACAAATAGCCGTGTTGGATGTTACTTTTATAACTATGTTGTATACAGTGCTGTTTTCATTGTATTCCTGAATCAAAAGGGAAGACAGTCCCTAGTGATGTTCAACCCTGGTTTTGACAGGAGGTCACAGCAGGAGAGCAGTACCAGAAACTGACTTTTGTGGTGGGGAAAGGAGCCTGCAGTGAAAGGATTTATTGGAGTTTTGTCATTATTTAAAGAAATTATAAAACAGTATATTATGCATTAGTCTCTATAACTCTTCTGTTTGTGCCTCCTTATCTTAGTGCTTTAGAGCAGCACCTATTTTCACTCCATTTTATACTTGTTCCTGTTCAGAGGTATGATATTGAGCACTCTCTCATATCCAAGTCTGTTGTGTACCTGAAGATTCTCGAGAATTGTCTCAGTAAGCATGGCCACCCAGAGGTTACTCTATTGTAGCTCAGTGGGCACCTCCTACTGCAGCTTCCAGGCAGGGTGTGTGCTTGAATACTAAGCAATCTTGTTCTGTCTGATTACTGTACTTTTTTAATAATAAAAATATTTTAAACCAGAAACCATGGGTTTGGTGTTCAGTTTATCTTCTCATTGTATTTCTTCAGCGTGGAGCAAGTAGATTATTTTCTTTTTTGAAACTCTGCATAAAAAAGTGATAGAGGGTACTATATAGTATTGTATAGCCACAAAGGAAGTCATACAGTCTCAAACAATGTTTTTTTTTCTGTTTAAGTACATGAAGCCCTCCTAATTCTTGCTGTGTTATATTCAGACATGCCCATGAATAGGACTTGATGAAGACTGTATGCTGTTTTTGTATTTCCTATATAGAATCCTCCAAGAGTTCTAAGGGTATAGAGTCAATTGCCTAGGTTTTCCTGCCCAGGTCTTTTGGGGGGGGGGAAGTAAATAGGTAAAGGAGGGTATTAGGACAGTTTTAAAGTCCAAAGACATCTCAACACATTGCTAGTCCTGAGCAGACTCGTAGGAAGAAGTCTCTTCTGAAACTTTTGTGTTACAGAGAAGCATTAGAAGAAAAGTAAAAGGGGGGGGGGGGATTCTTTGAAGGAGATGGTGGCCAGAAGTTGGAAGGAAAATAAAAGTGGCTCTTCCCAAGGCTGTTGGGATGATGGATCCTAAAAAGAACAAACAACAAGTTTACAGATTTCCCCTCAGTGTTAATTTATTTTGTGAGAAGAAAAAAAATATTTTGAAAGTGTTGTTAAAAAGAGCTTTACAAGCCGGATGGTGATGGTGTACACCTTTCATTTCAGCACTCTGGAGGCAGAGGCAGGCAGATCTCTGTGAGTTCAAGGCCAGTCTAGTCTACAAAATGAGTTCCAGGACAGACAGGGCTACACAGAGAAACGTGTCTTGAAAACAACAAAGAGATGGAGGGAGGGAGGGAGGGAGGGAGGGAGAGAGAGTGAGTGTGTGTGTGTGTGTGTGTGTGTGTGTGAGAGAGAGAGAGAGAGAGAGAGAGAGAGAGAGAGAGAGAATGAAAGTTAGTTGGGTGGTAATTAAGGAAGCAGGACTTCTGAGCTTTGAGTCCCTCTCCTTTCTCATCACAAGTACCGGTGGTGACCAGAGTGTACAATTATATTGTGCCTAAGGGGCTTAACACACATAACAAAAGATTATCAGATAATTTTCCTATATGCAAGTCCATCCTGCGTATATAGTCTCCTTCTGTCGCTAGTAGTCATGCAGTCCATTTCTGAACCTCCAGCAGCTCCCACCAATACAAGCATGTACTTTCCCCACCTTCAGAACACTGATTCAGAGTTATTGAACCTGTGCTCCAGAAATAGAAACTTCCAAGGCCTCGGATGACGATTTCCACTTTCCTAGTTCCTGTGTTTAGATTGATTGTCATTACGTTGTCAGGAGTGGATTAGAGGTGACTCATCTCTGCCTCCTGTGCCGCCACAGACATCAGCACCTACAGGAACCCTCTTGTTTATCACCCACCATCTCCCTGGTACTTCCCAGCTGTAAAGAGAAGACTTTTCCATTTTTCAACCTCTCTTTTTCTTTAAAAAAAAAAAGTTTCAAAAAAAATTTTTTTTTTTTTGTGAGTGCCCTTTGTTGCTGACTGCCTTGTAAGAAATGGCCTATTTAGGTGTCTAGGAGAAACATTTTTTATCTAGATAAGTAATCAGAACTTTGGGAAAGAGTGAATGAACTTCATATCTGTAGCTGAAGGAATAGAGCTAACAACCCATGTACGTGGTCACTCCTCAGACTAAAAGGAATACAGGCATTGATCAGACCTTCTGAAGCCGCTATGTACACTTGCTACATTTTTTCCCTTCCAAAGAAGTGACCTCTATCCTGTTTCCATGCTCATCATATAATTCCGCTCATTTTTAATGTTTTTTGCTTTTTGAATTTATAATCCAATGCATCATCTCCCCCTTCCCTTTCATCCTTCCAAAGCCTCCCATATATTCCTCCTTGCTTGCTTTCGAATTCATGGCCTCATTGTTACTATTGTTACAAACATACATATTCCTAAATAAATAAATACAGTCTGCTCAGTCCGTATAATGTTACATGTATATGTTTTCAGGGCTGACCATTTGGAATTGGATAGCCGATAGTGTACTGATCTGCGACAAAGACTGTTTCTCCTGCTTCCAGCCCTCCTCAGTTGCCTGTAACTTTTTTTCTAGGGTGGACTTAGCCCATCCTTCACATTAGGATGCTTTTCCCTTGTTCAACTCTTGTTCAGACTTTATGGGTGTGGCTTCTGACATTTCCAGAAGATACAGTCTCAGCAAATGTCCTGGTGTCTGACTCTTATCCCCTCCCTCTCCCTCCTCCATGTTCCCTGAGCCTTAGATGCAGGAGTTGTATTATAGACCTGTCTGTTGGGACTGGCTTCTGCACGTCTGCATTTGGATTGGTTGTACATTGCAGGAAACTGTCTGTTGCGAAGAGAAATGTCCATGTTAAAGGGTGAGGCCTGCATTTGTCAGTGAGAATAAGGATAAATATTTAGAATATACTTAGGGAATATGATGGTTTAGTAAAGAGACAGTTGTACGTTCTTCTCCAAGGTCCATGACGCTTCTCAGGTAGTTGGGTAGGTTTCCCAGATCAGGGACAATTTCCTTATTTTTGAGTGGGGTTTAATCCAGTTAAAGAGCTGTTAGGTATCGCCAAGGTATGAGTGCCACTACTGAACCTTAGTGTTATGGTGCCATGCTGGCACTGTGGTTCAAAGGCATCTTAGCTGGGTAGGACTATTGGCTGCTTCCCTCCTTTGGAAAGTCCCATGGCTCCTTTTCTGGTGACTGCTAGTCTTCCAGGAGGAGGCTTTCAGCTTAGTTGCAGCTCAGGGGCTCTGTCTGACTAACAATAGTCATAGCATTCCTCTCTTTTGAAAAATGTCCTTGTCATCAATGAATGCAAATGCAACTATTTTCCTTTTCTTGTTTTTGAGCCACACATATTTGCCTTTGTACCTGAATTCCTTTACTTAGAATTCTGTTTGTGAGATCCATCCATGATCTGTGAGCTATTGCTGTGAGCTATTTCATCATACACATATGATGGAATAAGTACTTATCTACTCCAAATATACTATCCCTTTTGGGATAGGGAGTTCCCCTAACACTGTTTCAAGTTTAAATGTAAGAATACTTAGAGAAACACAACTTTGGTGAACGTTCTCTTAATGGCTTTGATGACCATTTGTAAGAAGTTCTATCTACGGAAGGGAATCCTGGTACATAGAATATTTGTTTATTTTTAAATATTTTTTAAATTTTATTTTTATGTTCATTGGTGTTTTGCCTGCATGTATGTCTTTGTGAGGGTGTCAGATCCCCTGGAACTGGAGTTACAGACAGTCGTGAGCTGCCATGTGGGTGCTGGGAATTGAACCCAGGTCCCTTGGAAGAACAGCCAGCGCTCTTAGCCACTGAGCCATCTCTCCAGCTGAGACATTTGCTTTTTTAAGCTTAGCAGTGTAAAATATTTTTCAATGCAATTGCATCAATTTAGATTTCTACTTATAATATGTGAGGTTTTAAATCACAACTCTGATAATATGTTACATTTTGCTTTTGGTTTTTTAAGGATCAAATCCAGGGTACTATTGCTGGGAAAGAAGACCATAAGGACTACTTTATATAGAGAGATAACATGGTACTAATATGGATATGTGATATGAGTCAGCTATAACACAGCAGACACTGGACATCTCGGGGGCCTGTGAGTCACTACCAATTGGCTGATTTCGAATGTCCATGGACTCCCAAGTAAACACCTATATAAACTGTCGGCTGAGTTCCACTTTTTGTGATCCCGTATAAGTATGTCCTTGAGGTCAGACATATGAGACTTTGCCTTTGCCAACCTGCCTGTGTTTCTCTACAGGCCCGTGCATTTAGCTTCATGTGGCCTGTGTGCCAGTCTGCTAGCATGTATACAGCCTGTGCATACCTGGGTGCCTGCTGGTGCCTGACTAATGGATGTATTTTACCACCGTACTCCCAAATCCTCAGATTCTCGTCAGCCTCCTGACTTCTCATAACACTCCTCCTTTCCTGGCATTAAAGCGTGGGCCTCACAACAGTAGGATTAGAAGTCATTTCCTTCTTTCTTTCTTTGTTTTCCTTTTTCTTTTTTTGGTTTATCAAGACAGGGTTTCTCTGTGTAATAGCCTTAGCTGTCCTGGAACTAGGAACTAGCTCTGTAGACCAGGCTGGCCTCGAACTCACAGAGATCCTCTTGCCTCTGCCTCCCAAGTGCTGGAATTAAAGGCGTGAGCCACCACTACCTGTTTTTTTTTCTTTTAAACTGATAAACTTGTCCTTAAGTTTTCTACGAAGTATGTTCAATTTTTTTTTTTGTTTTTTGAGACAGGGTTTCTCTGTAGCTTTAGAGCCTGTCCTGGAACTAGCTCTTGTAGACCAGGCTGGCCTCGAACCCACAGAGATCCTCCTGCCTCTGCCTCCCGAGTGCTGGGATTAAAGGCGTGCACCACCACCGTCCGGCTTTTAGTTATTTTTTTTATTCATGAGACTAAGAGCCTACAAAGGAATCCTGTGTTTCTGGTAACAATACATGCTAGGGAAGATCTAATACCTAGCAAAATGAATTTCTTGAATTTCTGTTTTGGCCAACTTCATGATATGAAAATATGCCAGTGACTTCCATTACCATTCACTTGATTCCCATTGAGATTTTTGTTACAGTTACCTTTTGATGTCTTCTATTAAAATATCTCTTGAAGACTGCTCCCAGATACCTGCTTCCAAGATAGAAGTACTTAGTCTCAAATTACTGGTAACATTAGTAGGAGATCCATGTGATGCCATCTGTATTGGCTGGATATATAATACACAACCTAGAATCACCTGAAAAGAGAGTCTTAATTGAGGAGTTGTCAAGATCAGATTGGTCTATGGGCATGTCTGTGAGGGGATTGTCCTGATTGTCAACTGATCCAGCCCACTACGGGCAGCACCCTTCCCTAGCTGGGTCCCAAAGTATGTAAGAGTGAGGAAAGCCAGCAAGTAGACACATTTCTTTCCCCTGACCTTGATTGCAGATGTGCTATAACTTGATGCTTGAGTTTCTGCCTTGACTTCCCCTGGAAATCTATAACCTGGAGCTGTGACGTGAATAAACTCTTGCCTCTCCTGTGTTGCTTTTGCTCAGAGTATTTGTCACAGCAACAGAACTGAAGCTAGAACAGTCCATCTCAATGGATTCCTCTCCAAAGCATGCTTACTCAAAGGCACATGCCCTTCTTACAGTTAGCTTAGACCCAGCTTGTATCCAGTGGCCGATACATGCAGCTGTTAAAACTGGCACCCTTTCCCCATTCGGGAACAAAACTTGCTTTTGGATTTGTCTGAATCCTTTGTTGTGATTATATTGAAGTTCTACATTGCCTTCTATGCTGTTTTATCAACTTCCCTCTGGATTTTCATCCTCATAACATATCCCAATATATTTCATATATTTTTAAATAACTGCACTTACATTTTTTTTCAAATTTAGATACAGATTCCACCTAAAACTAATTTTTGCATATGATGAGATGTAGAGATTATTTATCATTATTCTACATGGATAAACATTTTGTCTTAACACGGTTTGTTGAAACCTCTACCATTTTTCCCACTGAAAATGTCACGGAGCTCCATTTCTGTTCTGATGATGCATGCGGTAGTATTCATAATAGCTGTATAATAAAGGTTAGTACTTAGTGAGGAAACTCTCATCACATGTTTTTATTCTTTAAGTTATTCGTTTGGTGATTTATATTTTCAGTTCCTAGTATCAAGCTGGTTTTTCTTTGTAGGATGAAGTCACCTTGACTGCAGTTTATAATAAACACTTATAAATCTTGTAGTTTTCCGCTTCAGTCTTCGTTGATTTTTTTCTTTTTGTTTATTATTCTTTTCTTTGTTAAAGATTCTTTGTACGGTGTGATGAACACAGCTAGCAGTAGTGTATTATGCATTCCAAAACTGCTAAGAATAAATTCCAAATGTTCTCATCATAAAAATTATTTGAGGTGGGGCTGGAGAGATGACTCAGTGGTTAAGAGCACTGTCTGTTCTTCCAGAGAACCCGAGTTCAATTCCCAGCCCCTACATGGCAGCTCACAACTGTCTGTAATTTTCAGGGGACTCAACACTCATGGCAAAACACCAATGCACGATAGATAGATAGATAGATAGATAGATAGATAGATAGATAGATAGATAGATAGATAGATAAAAATAGATTTGAGGTACATATGTTAATAAATTTTAATTATTCTAAGTTACATTTGTAAATCATAATATGACTTTGTACTTTATACAAAGTCGCACTCTATTGTACAGGCTAGTCTCTAATTTCCAATTCCCTTGTCTCAGTATCTCTATTACTAGGATTGCATGGGTGTATCGCCATGCTTGCCCCCACCTTCCTCACCCTCTCTTGCTCTCTCTTTTCTATGTGTGCAAAATCATTGCCTCACTGTGTAACACTGGCTAACCTCCAATACTATCCTCATATGTATTATGGTTACAGTCATGTACCACCACACCCAGCTTTTTGTAAATTGAAACATATTCATACATATTTATGGAGTATATTATGGTAATCTAATATATGTACACAATGTACAAAGCAGGTCTAGGATTAGGGAGACTGTTCTAGACACAGACACATACACACACATGCTAATACAACACATACATACCCCAACACCACCCTACACAAAATTAAGTACTAAGATCAAGACAATAAGAATTTTGATCCTATTCTCTTTGGATGTATACATTGCTCAGCCTAGATGTAATAGGGAGGGCCTTGGACCTTACCTGCTCTTAGGATTAGAGGGAGGTGTTGTGGGAGGGTGTGTGGAGGGAATGGGAGGAGGGGAGGGAGTGGGAATTTAGATTGTTATTTTTTAAAAAAATCTAATAAATTTAAAAAACAAAAAACAAAGAGAATTTTTATCTCAAACAATGCTTTCTTATGCTGCTGATTCTGTGCACTCTTTCTAGGCATCTGAGATACATTGTATATTTTATTCTATAGTTACCCTACTTGATAGAGAAGTAGTTCCTCCACTCAAACTATGCTTTAGTACCCCACACTGAACTTCTTTCCACACACTCTGCCTTTCTAGTCTTAACTAACCACTAGTCCAGTGCAGTCTTCTATAAGATTGATTTATTAGATTTCAAAAATGATTAAGAACAAGTTGTGTCTATCTGTTTTTCACTTAGCATAAAAAGTCCCAGTTTTGTAATGTTCTGTCCTGTCCCTTTAAGAGACAAGCCCTGCCCAACCACCCCCACCCCCGCCCTCACCCCCGCCCCCGCCCTATCTGCGGAGGCAGGCAGATCTTCCTTCCTGCTTGCAGCCCAAGTTTCTTCCTTTTCCATCTCTCTCCCAAAGAGGCAGCTTCTGTCTTTCTCCTTTCTCCCTACTCTTTCTCTCTCTGTGCTCTTCCCAATCTCCTCTTCTCCCTTTTCTCCTTCCCTTTCATAACCCACTAAATAAATGCTTACTTTCTCTGCTTGTCATTCCCATCTATCTTAGTCTCTCACAACAATGTGGCTCCTTGCCTAGGCTCCTTGCCTAGGACCTGCTGGCCCTTATGACCCATGGGCCACCAGGGGGCTCCCTCCCTGGGACTCACTGCCATCGTGGCCTGCCATGGTCTCGTGCCCACTGCCCACTGCTGCCACATGGGGACCTGCAGTGTTTTATTTTTACCATTACATTGGTGCCTTGTGACTTGACCAAGCTCTCTATGTTCCCTCCCACCCACCCAGGCTCTGCAACCAGGATTCTTTACAATAGCTCTGCATTCTATCTGCCTGAATGCTGACCTCTACACACACCAGCAGCTTTGGTGGTGAGTTTTCCCATTCCAGCCCCCAACCACAGTCTTCATGGCTATGGTTGAGCCCTTCGCTGACATTTATCTCTGGTTGCTTTCCAAAGTTAAAATTGTGACCGGACAGACCGGGGTTGGTCCTCCTGCACTAGTACTGCACACACTGTGCCATGCATTTGATTTGGGGCCCAGGGTCCCTCAGATTTTCTCTCTCCTTTTCTTTTGTCTTCTTTTGGACCACTCGTAAGTGGTCCCCTCCATGAGAGATCACTTGGAGCGTTCTCTAGCCTCTTTGGCTTCCAAGTCGCCTGGACCTGAACCAGTCAGGCTTTAACACCCCACTTACATAGAGAGGATGTTCTTCTGTAGGCCCTGTGGTGTTTTTCGTGGGTTTTCACATTTTCAGCTATGGTATAAACCCTCAAGCTATGCCCTGCTGGTGTCCTGCCGGCTCCGCTTTTCCTCAAACTGTCCCTGTCACCACTGCTGACAAGATTGGTCAGATCCATGAGACAGCTGTTTTCAATTCCAGTCTTTGCTCCCTGCTGGGGCTTGTGGCACGGTGGCTCAGCAACAGGGCATATCATGCCTCTAGGTAAAACTCCCACAGCTCAAAAAATATGACTTTTCTATACAACATGTGACTGTTATCATTTTGACTGAGGTCAGATGACCTTACCACCATCTTAACTGATGGCCAGGTCAGGTGACCAAGTCCTGCCATCTTTACTAAGATATACTCTACCCAACCCCTCCCCCCAGTTTACTTATGTTTTTGTCTTTAAATTCCTCTTGCTAACTCTGTTACTTGTGTGTTTTGTGCAGTGGCATGCCTTTGGTAGGGCCCACCAAGAGTATCCACTTTGCCCAATTCCTGTTCACTCTGTGTGTGTGTGTGCACACATGTAACTTAAATACACCTATGTTTACTGTTAAATGTTATAATTGTTTGCCCATTATATCTCATTCCAGCACTAAGTTTCATGTTTTTAAATTGGTATGACTTTTAAGCCTCTTATAAAAATACTCTGTATGTAATCCAACCCTGATTTAAAATATATTAAGCTGTTCTTCTTATTGGCAGTTCTGCCGTTGACCTCCTATTGCATGCATTTTTTCTTCTTTCTGTCTTTTTATGAGTGTAAATCTTACCTGTTAAGTTGAGAGCCAGTACAGTCAAGCTCAGACCCAGCTCTCCAGGCAGATTCTATACTGTAGCTGTACCTGATAAACAACCCTCAACTGCTCAGAGACCTGGGAAATATGGCATTTAAATATTTAACTATTAAAAAAACCTTTTCATAACAAAAAGAGACAAGTTGAGACAAGTGCTCCTAGCAGCAGCACTCTACTTCCTCCAAAGAAGACAGCAGACAAATGAGCACACAACAACGCCCATCCTCAATTCGTTTCAACTGCCAAGCGCTGACCACTGGGAAAACTGTCTTTCATCTAAACTGAGGATCTCTAGACATGGACAGAATTGCTGCAATAGACAGCCTAGCTGTTCAGGTCAAGGTCGGCTTGTCTTCCTACAGATTTCTTAGACCACAGGATCTTCTGGAGCCTGGCAGGCTCTGCACTAAACAGCAAAAGGCAAATATGACCTTTAGCAACCATAGAGGACCCTGAAGAGTAACTCTAGGTGGCAACCAAGTAAGTTCTCTGTCGGTTTTTAATCAGTAACTCAAGTAAAATTTTATCCTTCTCCAAGATCTCTGATGCAGTTTGACAGCTGAGAAGTTTTCTCAGTTTAAAAGGACAACCTCACCAAACAAATTTCAGCAAAATACAAATACAAATTATTAAGGTGTGTACCTGCAAGTTATAAAAGTGTGATGATACATACAAGCTATCACATTTCTCTCTCATGCTGCCTTTCATAGTTGTAAAGATACTTTTCATTATGCAAAAAATATCTGTCACAGTCATTCTGATATAAATATGCTGTTGTTTAAAAACTTCTGTTTTTACAAACCCAAAGAATTCTTGTGAGTTTCAGGGAGCCGAGTTGAAGGATCCATCTTAAACAGGTCAGATACATCCCTCTCAATTCCCTGGTCCTATTTTTTTTTTCCTAAACTTGACTTTGTCCTCAGTCTGCCATTACCTTAAACAGGTATAAGAGACACCAGACATTTCTATACCACAAACACTGCACAGGAGCAAAGAAACCAGCTACCCCAGGATGTGACCAGCACCCAGATTTCTCAGGTCCCCCTCCCTGCAAGACAATACCCACAAATAAGCAGGAAGCAGTTTTGAGAATCTGTCATCCCAATTCCTTTAACCTGTTGTGCCTAACCTCCTGCCTTTTTATTATATACAAGACTATAATGGTCTGTCCTGTCCCTTTAAGAGACAAGCCCCACCCACTCTCTTCCTTGTCCACTGAGGCAGGCAGATCTTCCTTCCTGCTTGCAGACCAAGTTTCTTCCTTTTCTGTTTCTCTCCCAAAGAGGTAGCTTCTGCCTCTCTCCCTTCTCCCCACTTCTCCTCTCCCCCATTTGTCTTTCTCTTTCTTTCTGATCTTCCCTGTTCTCCCCTTCTCCTCTTTCCCCTTCCCTTCCATAACCCACTAACTATATACCCACTTTCTCTGCATGGCATGCCTATCCGTCTGTCTCTCACCAGCTGCAGTTGCAGCTCCTCGTGGGACTGGCTGCTCTATCTCTTGTCTCTCACCTTCCATGTAGCTCCCTGCCTGGGACTTGCTGCCTTTTGGGGAACTGTGCCATTTTATTTTTATCATAACATTTATAACAAGTTTTACCCATGCTACTCGAAAGAACAGAATTGCATTCTTTGTAATCTGGATTTATGAAGGATATGTGGGAAAATTCTCTATTTTGGATATTGAACATTGTGCTGCATTACAAATGGGAATGCACATGTCTTTGATACTTCATCTCCTTTATGCCCAGCTGTGGAACTACTGGATTTTATGGTATTTCTACTTGCAGCTTTAGGAAGAATCTCCATACTAGTTTTTCAGTTTGTTTGTTTGATTTTCTGTTTGGGGGTTTTGTTTGGGGAATTCTAATTGGTCTTAATAATAAAAACCCAGAGTCAGAATCAGAGTAATTACTGAAAGATCAGAGAAGCAAAGCAGCCAGCCGCTAATTCTTACCTCTACAAAATCCTCAGACCAAATGGAATATTCTGTCTCTACAAGTCCTCAGACTAAATGCCTCCAGCTCCTGTATCCTCCTGCCTTATTCCTCTCTCCGTCCAGGCATATCCCTTCTTGTTTCCACCTCCCTAGTGTTGGGATAAAGGCATGTGACTGCCAAGTACTAGGATTAAAGTTGTGAGCCACTACTACGTGGCTCTGTTTCTTTTTGAGACTGGATCAATCTAGTGTAGACCAGGTTGACTTCCAGCTCACAGAATTCCAACTGCCTCTGCCTGCTGAGTGCTGGGATTAAAGGTGCGCACCACCACTGCCTGGCCTCTAGGGCTAACTAGTGGCTTGCTCTGCACTCTGATCCTCATGCAAGCTTTATTTGTTACAGCACAAACAAAATATCACCACAGGGTTATTTTGTTGTTGTTGTTGTTGTTGTTTTTCTGTATTACAGCATTGACTCCTGGAATTTGCTCTGTAGACCAGACTGGCCTCAAACTCAGATCCTCCTGCCCTTGCCTTCAGAGTGCTGAGAGTTAAGGCCTGTAACACTACCACCCTGCTCATACTTTTTCCCTAAAGCCTAGATTTCAATCAGTATATGAAAAGTCCCTTTTCTCTGCCTGCTTACCAGCATTTGTTAATTTTTATATTTTAACCATGATCATTTTAACTGAAGCGATAATGATGTCTCATTACGTTTTCAATTTTGTTTGTAATTACCTGATGTTTAGTGAGACTGAACATTCTTAAATATACTTTTTATCCATCTGCATATCTTCTTTTGAGAAGTATTTCATGTTTAATTGGATTGTTTGTGTTGTTCATGTTAACCTTTTGTGTTCCTTATTAAATTCTAGATATCAATCCCTGACCTAATGAATAATAAATAACTGTATCTTTTATTCTGTATGTTCTATCTTAAAAAAATCTAGACAGTTCTTTGTTGTCATTTAAGTCACTTAAAATGAGACTTTTATCAAGAACACCTCTCCAGCACAATGTTCCCTCTTTGTCTTTACCTTTACTTCATGAGTATTTTGTTGTTGTTTTTATCTAAAAAATTTGTATTCAGTATATTTTGACCATATTTTTCCTCCACCAACTCCTCCCAGATCATCCCTGCTCAACTTTATGTTCTCATTTTCTTCCTCCCTCTCCCCTCTACCCAAAAGTAAAGCATTAAAAACAGAGGTCAAGACAAACAATAAGGTAAGAGTGAGACTCAAGGATCTATATGGATGAGGACAGAAGGATGGTTAGAGCTGGAAATGGTGGATAACTCCAAGGAAACAGTGTCTTCCAGACCGGCAAGGCTGATACATGTAGGAACTCACAGAGATTGACGGCATGCATAGGGTCGGCACAAGTTCAAAGCAGACAAAAATCCTAGCATGGAGAAAGGGAAGTGGACGCAACGTCCTCTCCTGAAAAAGAAGTTTTTTGTAATTGTCTTCTGGGAGAGGGAAAATCTGTTTTCTCCAGTGGCGTGCCACTAAATATTATCAACCATACTCCAGGACAGGACCCACACCAAGGAGAAGTTAGCCAACACAAAATGGACTTCGTGTTTTGTTGTCATGTGCTTTTTGTTTCGTAGGTTATATGCGCTAATATTGTGTTTGTGCTGTAACAACTAAAGCTTGTCTGAAGATCAGAGTGTGGAGCTAGCCACTCTAGTTAGCCAGAGAGGCCAGGCAGTGGTGGTGCACACCTTTAATCCCAGCACTTGGGACACACAGGCAGACAGATCTCTGTGAGTTCAAGGCCACCCTGGGCTGCACAAGATTGAATCTGTTTAAAAGAGAAACAGAGTTTACACCTATAATCCCATTACTAGGGAGGTAGAAACAGGAGTGATATGGCTGGAGAGAGGAATATAAGGTGGTAGGAGACAGGAGCTCAAGGCATTCAATCCTAGAGACAGGATTGCCCATTAAGTCTGAGGATTTTGTAGAGTTAAGAACAAGTGGCTGGCTGCTCTACTTCTCTGATCTTCCAGCATTTACCCCTATATCTGACTCAGGGTTTTTATTATTAAGACCAATTAGAAATCGCAATATGGTCATATCTTTTTTTTTTTCTTTTTCGAGACAGAGTTTCTCTCTTGCTTTGGAGCCTGTCCTGTAACTTACTCTTTAGATTAGGCTGGCCTTGTACTCACAGAGATCCGCCTGCCTCTGCCCCCCGCCCCGTCCCAAGTGCTAGCATTAATGCACCACCACCCCCCCGGCTGTATGTCGTATCTTATTTTCGGTGGCTGGTTACTTTTCTGTGAAGAAGCAGCTTCATTTTTATAATTCCATTTGTCTATTTCACTTCACTGCCCTGGGAGTCCTATCAAAAAATTGCCATTCATCACCAATATCTTCAAGTTTTTATCTTGTGTTTTCTTTCTTGAAATGGACATCCCTATATGGCTTGCTAGCCTGAAACTGCTACATACCTTATACTGGCTTTTTTTCCTTTTATTTATTTACTTATTAAAAATTTCCACCTCCTCCCCATCTCCCTTTTCCCTCCCCCTCCTCCCCTCCCCCTCCCTTTCTATTCCTAAGAGCAGTCAGGGTTCCCTGCCCCGTGGGAAGTCCAAGGTCCTCCCCCCTCCATCCAGGTCTATAAAGGTGAGCATCCAAACAAACCAGGCTCCCACAAAGTCAGTCCATGCAGTAGAATCAAAACCCAGTACCATTGTCCTTGGCTTCTCAGTCAGCCTGCATTGCCAGCCACATTCAGAGGGTCCAGTTTGATCACATGCTCCATCACTCCCAGTCCAGCTGGCCTTGGTGAGCTCCCATTAGATCAGTCCCACTGTCTCAGTAGGTGGACGCACCCCTTGTGGTCCTGACTACCTTGCTCATGGTCTCCCTCCTTCTGCTCCTCATTTGGACCTTGGGAGCTCAGTCCAGTGCTCCAGTGTGGGTCTCTGTCTCTATCTCCATCCATCGCCAGATGAAGGTTCTATGGTGATATGCAAGATATTCATCAGTGTGGCTATGGGACAAGGCCTTATACTGACTTTAAGCACACAATCCACCTCCCTTACCTACTGATAACTGGTGTGTACCACATTGCATAACTCAATACTCTAATATATATTCACACACACTTTTAAATTTAGGGTTTTCATATATGAGAGAAAATATGCACTATGTGTTGTCCTGAGTTTAGCTTCTTTTGTTTCCACCTCCATTTATTTTCTGAACTACCATTTTGTTACTCTGCATAGTAAACTAAAGCCCCATTGTGTGTATGTACCACAATTTCATTTCATTCATTTGTTGATGGAGATCCTGATTGGTTGCATTTCTCAGATATTTTAAATAGTGTAGCAATAAACATGAATATGTAATTATTTCTGTGGTTTATTGACTTGGAGTCCTTCGGGTATATGCCAAATAGCATTATAGCTGGGCCATATGGTAGAAATAGTTTTAGATTTTTAAAAATTAATTGTTTTTTTAAATTAATTTAAAATTAGTTGGCTTTGTTAATTAAATTTGTTCCTAGCCAATTGTGCATATACACCATCAGGGCAGGTGGTTCTGGGTTGGATAAGAAAGCAAGTTTAGCGGCCATGGCGAGTGGTTTCTCTGTGGTCTCTGCGTCAGTTCCTGCCCAGAGTTCCCGCCTTGGCTTCCTCCAGTGATGGGCTGTGACTCATAAGCCGAAAAAACCTGATCTATAAGCTGAAATATACCCTTTACTCCCATAAATTGGTTTTGGTCAGTGTTTTATCACAGCAACAGAAGGCAGAGTAGGTAAAAAAAAGTTTCCAGCTGAAGCTTGCTTTCTCTATATCTTTGGGGTTTTTTGTTTGTTTGTTTGATTGATTTTTCTTTCTCCATATCTTACAACCAAGGCATATGTCATCTTCTGTAGTATAACCTTATCATCTCGTTCTGGTGGGCAGCCAGTAGGCCTGACAAAAACTTATATTGTTTGGGGCTATTGGGTGCCTCCATGACCTGCCCCTGTGAAGTCTGTGGAGTATTTTATATGTGGGAGTAGGATCTATGTTTAATAACCCACTGCTTCTTATAGCAGGGTCATCCTTTATAGCAGGGTAGTACCTTTCAATCTGTCTGCCATAGAGTCTATTTGGGCTACAAGACAGCAGTTTTAATATTGTTTCTTTATTCTCCCTTAATCAAAGTTAACCTCCCCCAAGCATTCTCATCTCCCCTGTCCACCTCCGCCCACATCCCTTCCTGTTTTAACCTTTCCACTTACAGTATTCTCCATCTTTATTTTCCTTTTACCTTTTACTCTATGTTCCCTCCTCATTTAAGGCAATGCTCCACTATGCCTAACCCCGCTGTTTTGAGTTTTTCAAGACCAGGTTTCTAAACTGTGTAGCTCTAGCTGTCCTAGAACTAGCTCTCTAGACCAGGCTGACCTCTAACTCACAGAGATCGTCCTGCCTTGGCCCTCAAGTGCTGGGATTAAAGATGTGTGCCACCACTGACCAGCCATGTTCCCTTTGTTTCCTGGATTTTACACATACTTCTGGTTAAAGAAACCTGACTAAAGAATTGAAACTAATCCCTGTATGAGAAAAAAACATGTCACCTGTCTATGGATCCAGGTTTCAATTCCACCCATTTCCCAGAAAATTTCATTTTTCTGACAGCTGAAAAATTCTTTGTGTATATGTACTGCATTTTCTTTTTTTAAGATTAACTTATTTATTATGTTGTTCTGCCTACATGTATGCTTGCACACCAGAAGAGGGCACCAGACCCCATTACAGATGGTTGTGAACAGATATTACTACAGATGTTTGTGAGCCACCATGTGGATGCTGGAGTTGAAGTCAGGACCTTTGGAAGAACAACCAGTGCTTTTAACCTCTGAGTCATCTCTCCAGCCCCTGTGTACTATATTTTCATTATCTAGACATCAGTTGATGTCCATCTAAGCTGGTTCCCTTTCCTAGCTATTGTGAGCAGGGCAGCAATGAACAAGGTTATTCAAGTATCCCTATCATGAGGTATAGAGTCCTGTGAGTGTATGTCCAGGAGTGCTATAGTTAGGCCACGTAATAGTTTTATCTTAAGCTTTTTTAAATTTAATTTTATTTATTTATGTGTCTGAGTGTTTTGCCTGCATATATGCCTGTTTATCACCTGCATGCCTGGTACCCATGGAAGCCAGAAGAGGGCACCAGATCCCCTAGGACTGTAATTGTAGACAGAGAGCCACTATGTGGGTCTTAAGAATCAAACTTGGATTCTCTGGAAAAGCAACCAGTTCTTTTAACCACCGAGCCATCTCTTTAACCCTCGTTTTTATTTTTTTTTTAAGGAAACTCGATACTGATTTCCAGTGTGGCTGTATTAGTTCACATTCCTACCAGCAATATAAAAGAGTTTCTCTTTTGCCACATCCATGGCAGCATTTATGGTTAGTGATATTTTTGTATTCTTTTTAAACAACATTTTTATTAATTTTGAAAATATCTTACATGCAAATAATGTATTTTGATATCTACCTCCACACTCCTCTCTTTAACATCTCCTAATATTCAATTCCCTCTTCTCTACCCGCTTCCAACTTCATGCCTCTTGTTTTTTATAATCTCCTGAGTCCAAATTGTGCTATTCATAAACTCATGGTCTGCATGGAGACATCCACTACAACATGGCAGACCTACCAGGAGCCATAACCTGAAGGAAAACTGACTCTTCTTCTCCCAGAAGCTATCAGCTACCCACAATGCCTCAATCAGGGAGTGGAGCTCATGAGCTCCTACCTTCTCTTGCTTTAATAAAAAGAGATTTGGAAGCAGCATTCCTCCCTCTTATATTCGGCAGAAGAGTTTGAGAAGTACTGGTATTGCTTCTTTGAACTTACAGAATTCTGCAGTGACCCCATCTGGCCCTGAATAACGTTTGGTTGAAGCCTTTTTATAGGTACTCCAATCTCTTCCTTGATATAAATTTGTTTAAATTATTTATTTTATCTTGTTTTAATTGCAGTAGGTCATATGCATTTAGAAACATATCCATTCCTTCTAGACTTTCCAATTTAGTAGAATAAAGGTATTCAAGATGACCTTATGATTTTCTGAATTTCATCTACTGGACTGTTTTCCTTTTCATCTTGAATTTTATTAATTGCTTAGGAGTTTGTCAATCTTTTTTATACTTTCAAAGAACTGACTCTTTGTTTCACTCACCTTTTTTCAATTTCTATTTCATTAATTTCTGCTCTGATCCTAATTATTTCCCCCTGTCTAGTGGTTTGGCGGTATGTTTTTTTTAAGGTGCATAATTAAGCTCTTTATTTGAGAGATCTTTCTTTTTTTAAATGTAAGCATTTAGGTATATAAACATATCTCTTAGGTCTGCCTTCGTTGTTCTCCATGGATGTTGGTATGTTGTGTGTTTTCGTTGAATTCTTCAATCTACTTTACAAAAATTTTGCTGAAATTTTCTTTTTGCATCTGAGTTCACAGGGGCTGTGATATATGGTTTCATTTGTTGTTGTGTCTTTATCTGGTGAGTCATTTGATGGACTAGAAAGGGTGTGATACCTTAGAGTAGAATCTCCGAGAAGAAAACTTGTTTCCGAAGAAAGGCACAACAGTGTTAGCTTTCTGACTAGAGTGTGAACTGGAGTTTTCTCGAGACCACATCTGTGTGGAAGATTGTGAAAACTGATTAACTTGCTGGAACTTCATGGTTTGTGGGGAGGTGGCATGCTACAGACCAGGAGCCAGATCATCGTGGGCTATCTTTAGCCCACATAATGACCATCTAATCCCAGCCCCTATATCTGATCTAAGTTTGTGGCTGTTAGGTAAAACTTCTGGAATGCATTGTTAAACTTATCAAACCACTACTTTCCACCAACCCTAAAGCCAAACGGTTACAAGATTGCATCTGAAACCCGCAGCAGCGACCTTTCTGCTCTGTCGTAACCCACATACCTGATGTTTCCACCTATGCATTTGGTAAATGCATTGATTTTTTATTTTATTTTGTTCTGTGGCAACAGAGATTCATATAACTTCTTCTGTGGTGGATGCCATTCAGCACATTATAAATCTGTCCCTGGACCATTGTCACAGTGGGTGTTGGATCCACTGGAGCTGGATCTTCAGAAACTTTTTTGAGGCCTATGAATTAGGACAGCAGAGGCGGTGGAATGAATTGAACATGTAAACAGTGGCAAAAGCATAAAAGTTAAATGATGGAGAAGGGTGTTCCAAGTAAATAGAAGCAGAAAGGGGTGGGCTCACTGTTCTCTTACCATACATCAAAAAAATAGATTTCAAAACAAAATTTGTCAGAAAATGGGTCTGGAGAGATGACACAGAAGTAAAGAATGTTTACTGTTCTTTAAAGAACTGGAGTTCAGTTCCCAGGACCCATGTTAGGTAGCTCAGCTTACAACTCACCTGTAACTCCAGCTTCAGCAGATCCATTACCTTCTTCCAGTCTACATGGCATGTGCATTCACATGCACAGACTTACACGCAGAGACATACATTCACACATAATTATAAACTATTAATCTCTTTTTAAAATTAGTTCAAAAAAGATACAGGGGAAGCAATCAAAGGAAAATAGAAATTGAAAACTTATACACTTTGAATATCAGGACTCCCAGCTTCATAAAACCAACAACATTGGATGTAAAGATGCACAGTAACCTCAGACAATAAGAGTGGGTGTACCCTAGCAGGGCAGCGGTGGTACAACTTTTAACCCCAGCACTCAGGAGGCAGAGGTAGGCAGATCTTTGTGAGTTTGCGGTCAGCCTGGTCTACAGAGTGAGTTCCAGGACAACTAGGGCTGTTATACAGAGAAACCCTGTCTTGAAACAAACAAACAAACAAACAAAACAAAACAAAAAAAAGGAAAAAAGAAAATATAACAAAGAAACATTTGAGTTAAATACCTGTAGATGAAACAAACCTAAAAGGCATCAAACACTGCACAGTACAGTCTTTTCAGCAGCCCCAGAACGTTCTCTAAAAGTAGATTACATAATGGAACACAAAGCAGGTTTTCACCAATAGAGGAAAATTCAAATATTATTTTGGCATTCTATCTGAATACAATGCATCAAATGAAATTGAGAACACAAGATATAACAGCCTGTGGGACATGGTGCAAGCACTCCAAAAAAAGTTTATCCCTACACGTGCCTGAAGAGAGAGAGAGAGAGAGAGAGAGAGAGCGAGCTCTGATAAAGAGCCAAACAGTGAAACTTGCAGTCTTAGAAAAACAAGAACAAGGAAACCTAAAATCAGTTCATTGAAATAATTAAGATTAGGGCAAAAATTAATGAAATGAAAAGAATAGAAAAAAATCAGTGAACCAAAGTATTCATTCTTTGAAAAGATAAGCAGGTTTGGCAACCCCCAGCCAAACTAGAAAAATGAAAGAGAGGGGACCCAAATTAATAAAATTAGAGATGAAAATGGTGACATTACAATAGAAACTAGTGAAGTCAAAACCATTAGAACTTGTCTTAAAGTAGTGTATTCCAATACATTTTAAACCTAAAAACGTTAATGAACTTTCAGGTGCAAAATTAAACATAGATGAGATAAACAATTGAAACTGATCCATAATGAGCAATGAAGTTGAATTAAAAATAAAACAGAAGAACCACTTCAATTAGAAAGTGTCCACCCAATTGGAAATCCTATTAGATCTTTAAAGAATTGCAAACACCGATGTTTCTCAAACCATTTCAAAGTACCGTGGAAGGAACATTACCAGATTCTTTTAACAAAGCCATTATTATGCTAATCGCAAAACCAGATAAAGCTGCAAAAAATAAAAAAGTAGGTCATAGATGTCTATCAACAGATGGATACATAATGTAAATATGATTCATATATACAATGGGATTGTATTCCTTCAAAAAGAAAATTGAAATTTGAAAAACATTATATTGTGTTAACACAGGCTCGGATGGACAAGTATGATGCATATTTTCTTACATGTACATGCTACCCTATGACTGTCAAATATGTGGATCCCTGTTTGGAATAAATAAGGGGAAAGCGCAGGAAACTAGAAAAAAGGGCCCTGTGACTGAAAACAGGAAGAGACTCCAGGGAAGGAGGAGAAGGCAGTAGGACAAAGTGAAAGGGAAAGCAAAGACAAGTGGGCAGGAGGATGAGGAGGATCATTCAAAATGAAAGCTCATTTAAAAGCAAAATAAATGAAATAAAATGGCAGCTGGTGCCTCTGATGAACAGTGATGCAAAAAATCACAATCAAATACTTGACAACTGAATTCAACGCTACTTCAAAAATATCAAATCACATGGTCATCTAAATAGATACACAGAAGGATTTTGATAAAATCCAACATTTTTTTTAATGATAGAAAGCCTTGGAGAAGCTAGGACAGACAGACAGAAGGAACTATCTCAATAAAGGTTGTGTGAGTTCCCTGTTAACTAAACGGGACAATTCAAAGCATCCACACTACAATAAAGAAGCTGATGAGGATGTGCACTCCTTCCACTCCTGTTTAATAAAGTGTGTGGAGTTTTAACTAGAACAGTAACTCAAAAAGGCGTGAAACAAAAAGCAAGATTATAGATGCCACCAGGAAACTCCCGGAACTGACTGAAACCTTCAACAAAATGTCTGAATATAAAAACTATAAAACATTAATAGCTTTCTTATATACAAAGAACAAGCATACTGAGAGGAAAATCAGGACAACAGCCCCATTCAGAATAACCTCAAAAAAAAAAAATCTTGAAGGAAACAATTAAGTGAGAAACCTTGGCACTCACAGGTTTGTGTAAGTTCTACAGAGTATGTGAGAACAATTGAGATTGGAAATCTAAGTTTTTAAAGGAACAGAGCAGGAAATGTAGTTAGTGTTAACTGTAACCACCATTTTGAAAAGTTCTGGCGGTTTTCCCCGAACCACAGTGATCAAGATTCCAGGACTGCAGTAACCTATTCCCCTAGATTCCTGCCACTACCCCCCTGCAGGCTCCCTGCAAGGGCTGGCTGTGGAGATGTTATCTATCACCTGACATTCTTTCCCTCACCACTCACCCTTCTTTATCGCTCCTGACAAACAAAGGCCCATTTGGAGCTCTGAAGTAACTCTTCAACCTCGTTCCTTGCCCCTTTACCTTTTTCTCCCTTATCTCTTGGTTGGAAGTGAATGGCCGGCTCAGATTCTCACAGTGGAAACCCCTCTGTAGGGTTTTGCCCCCACAGAGAAGGCTTGCAGTCTTCAAAATTATTTTTTTATTGAAAAGGTTTCCATACAGTTTGTATTGATCATATTCTTCCTTCTCCTCAACTCTGCTAAAGCTCTTCTCTACCCTCCCAGTTTTTTCTTCCCTCCGTCCTTCCCTCCCTGGCTACCTCCCTGTCACAAAGTCCACCTCCTTAGTTTGTTCCCTTGTCTATCAGACTTTCCAGTCAGCAGAAATGAAGGAATTCCTTCAAAGCATATAACTGTCATGGCAGAAATAAATTTACTCTAAATGAGAGACTTTTGTGCCCTTCCCTTTGGTTGTTGGACTATTGAAACATGGAACTCCAAGAAACTGAAATTTTCCCATGAGTCTACTGGGAGAAGGGAAGGCTTGGGAGCCAGGGACTGGCCAAGGAGGAGTTTATCTGAACAGGAAGATTTCACACAGTGCTGATTTGGTGGGCCAGTTTTCTGAGGAATTGAAAGTGAGGCAGCGGTGATAGGTGGGTGGGCTAGGCCTCCACAGGAACTGCTCAGGTATGCGCTGGCACTCTATGTAAACTTCAACCTCATGTTAACACCCTGAAGATAAGTTTGGTATAGGGGAATCACTGGACCTTTTTGTTCTTCCAAAATGGCTCCATGAATGTCTCCTTTTTGCACTTCACAGTATCCCGTGTGTCTTTAGTGGTGCTATGGAACCTGCTTATTAGGGGCGCTGGCAGAGCCAGGGCTCTGGTCCTACTTCGGGCAATGAATAGTAAGGCTCATGTGTTGGCTTCCCTTAAAGAGACAGCTACTACATAGATTGAGCATGCATTTGCCTTCAGAAACAACTATGATAAATCTCCCAGTTTTTAAGAATAAACTATCATTGGTTGTTTGGTCTTTGGGTTAGAATTATGGAAGATATAATGAAATAATGATATTCACATCAATGAATATAATACGATATAAGATATTATGTAAGATAATGAAATAAATGTGAATATGTGTGGGCATGTGTATATACTCATTTTTGTGGGGACTTGGGACATTTTTAACTGTTTGGATTCAGAAATGTTAAATGTTCTTTAGGTCAGACAGAACACATTTTGAGTATGAATCCAGTTCAGAAGCCAGTGTGACAAACCACAGGGAAACATGGGGGTCTGAAACCGAAAGAAAAACGCTTAACAAGAGAGGCAAGCCAGAAAGAAAACTTGGTGTCAGGAAACACAAGCCACACCATTCACAAGACAAGCTACATTTCCAACATACTTTTCCTCAGGAGAGTCCCACTTATGCAACACTTTACATATGCATATGCTATATAAAGACTTAAATTTTTATTTAGTTTTAATAAATTAAAAAGTTACTGCAAATTCTTTCTATAAGAACCTGTTCTGCCTGGTTACTTGTTTTATAAGTGTTTAAGGCTTACAATTATGACCTCATCGGTTTAAAGACAGTGAAACACTGCTTAAATTTTTTCCTTGAGAACTTCATGCATGTATACCATGAAATATGGTTATATTCCTCCCCACTTCCTCCTCTCAAGCTCCCCACAGATACCGCATGCACATCTGCTTTACAACTTCATTTCTTCTTCCTTCTCCTCCTTTTCTTCCCCTCCTCCTTTTTTTATAATCCATTAAGCGCCATATTTATTTCTTATAAATGCACAGGTATGGGGTCATTCACTGAAGTGTGGAGCAACCTTATAGTGTCTAAATTCCCAAAGAAGAGATAGGGAGCTGTTCCCCATCAGTATGGGAGTTTTGCCTGACTTGATCTTACACAAATAACCACAACTCATGTGAGCTCCTGAGTTCCCCAGGCACAGTAGGTCCAGAAGACAGCATCTCACCACACACTTCCCATTTCTGACTCTTCTGGTCGTTCTTCTTCCAAGGCCTTCTCCAAGTTTTGGTGATGGGGGCTTGATTAACACAACCATGTAGTCTCAGCGTCAGTTGTGATTATCTACATTGACTGCTGTCTACTACAGAACAGGAGGTTCTCTGTCCAAGTCTGAGAACAGCCCCAGTCTATGGGATAAACATACATATTTAGAAGGTAGTCTGACAACATGACCATTTAGAAAAAGCAACAGCTGATCCCACCCTTGGGTCTCTGTATGACTTCCCTAGCCATAGGCTTTAAAACATATTCATAGTATCAGGTGTGACATTCTCTCCTGTGGAGCAGGCCTCCCATCCAGTGAGAAAGCAGTTGGACACCCTCTATAGTCGTGCTACTATTTCCCCACTGGGCACACGCTGCCTCACAGGTCGGTACTGTGGTATGTAGTAAGACAGTGCACTGATGCCTTTCTCCCAGCAGCCTGCATAGCACCTTAGTATCTACAGTGAAGTCTTGAAACAGCACAGTTCTCAATTTATTTGGGGTAGAAATACCTTGAGCAAAATCCAATGGGAAAAGCTTCTCTATTTTTCTAAATTTGTTTTTATTCCTTCTTGTCCCAAAAAGTGTGTGAGTCAACAATACTACAATGCTCCATGGGAAAAAAAGAAACCCCTCTGGAGGCTCATTCTGCTGGAGACTGGAGCATGCTAGACGTAGAATTCTAGCCTTTTCCCCCTCTCTTTTCTGTTTCAGGCTCAGAGATTATACTGTGTCTTTAAGTGAATGCAGGCAGTTGGCATTTATCAATATGTAACTGTCTACTTTCTCTTGTTTAATAAAAAAGAAAAGAGTATAAAAATGGGGTACAGAAGGTCAGCAAAAGAGTGAGTTTGAAATGTGTGGGTGGGTTAAATGGGCATTTTGACAACATGGCTTCTCATTTTACATGTTTAATTGTGATGTTTAGTGGACATCCTTGCACTTTAAGATGGCACTTTTAAGATAAAATTATCTCCTAATGATGACCCAAGTCCTGCTACTCTAGGAGAATCAAGATGAACCAAGAGAATTTTATTTGGAGTTGATATTCTCTAATTAATTTTTTTTCAGATTTTATTAGGAAGGATAGAAAAGATGCTCAATTTTAAACACTAAAAGTTACACCCACGGAGTCTCACCAGCATGCCTGGTTCAAACATTTATTGATCAAGGATGACACCAATGAACATGTCCAAATGGACAAGGGGAAAGCACTTGAAGCTTCAATCCTACCAAAAAAAAAAAACAAAACAAAACAAAACAAACAAACAAACAAAAACTGCAGGCAATTGAAGAATGCTGAGAGAGTGAGAGAGAGAATAATCTTTCCTAGGGAAGAGCATATCAGTTGGTTATCTGATACCAAATAGTCAGCCCTGAAAACATACAGGTTTTGGATATGGACTCAACAGGTTATATTTAATATATATATGCACATATAAATATGCGTAAACTAATTAGTGAGAAAATAGGTCATGAATTTGAATGAGAGTGAGTAAGGATATGTGGGAGGGATTGGAGGGAGTGAGGGAAAGAGAAAATAAAAAAGGAAAACGTGCAAGTCATTTTGTTACAGTGAGACTAAATGTGTACATAAAGGATCTGATGCTTCTCTGTCAAAATAAATAATTATGACCTTCCCAGTTGGATTTGTATGATGGATGCCATTATGTCAAACTTTTCCCGTTTAACTTTGTAGTTTTTGGTATGCACTTTGCAGGATGATCTCAGGGCTCTGCAGGTTGCATAAAGGGTTTGGAATCTGTCTTAATGTCTCTGTAATTGAGTCACATGGATATAGTTTGTTGCCATGGCCTTGTACCCTTGATTTTTATCTCAACTTGGCATATTTTTAAAATGGGTCTTTAGTTACCTTTATATTATGACAACAGTACCTATTTCTGCCACCCCTGATGGCACAGACCTGCTACTCAAATGCCGGCTGTATGTGGGACAGCTGCGGTTGTGTCTTCATTGGCAGTGTGACCTGTCAGAGTAAGAAGTCTGCGAGGTGTCTCCTAAGTCCTAGGTATGGAGCAAAAGCTTTCAGATGTGGCTCTGTGGAGCTGGGTGGACGAAGAGCTCAGATGTGGCTCTGTGGAGATGGGTGGATGAAGAGCTCTGTCTATTCAGTGCCATTGTGAGAAAAATAATATTTGGAGATGGTTTTAATGCTGAAAATAGAGCTAAAATCAAATGGGATTTTTTCTTTCTCCTTTTAAATGGGACTTTCCACCGAGATGATTAATGGATAGCCTGGTCAAGTTCAAAGCTTTTTGGTATACAAAACATTATAAATGGAAGTACTTTATCAATAGGCAAAATGTAATGAAAATGTGTCTAGATGGATAGTCTATAATTTCTGCACAGAACTCTGTTTAGTAAATATATTACTGTATATATAAGGAAACTTTCTCCAATGAAAGGACGTAAAGACTTTTTAAGAGGAAGAATTCCCATGAGGAAGTGAAATGTAGGAGATTGGCAGAGTGAGCTCCAGACTGGAAGACAGCATATTCTCAGAGGGTGACAGTGGACGGACAATGGCCAAAGCGTCCATTGTGCCACCTACACTTTGCACGTGCTTCATCTTATTTCTAAGTTCTCACGTACAGGCAGCTTTTTGAGGGTCATTTTCCTTTCCAAAGAGACAATGGTTTATCCTTATTCTTTACCAGAAAGTCTCCTGCTAGATAATTATTTTACAAGGTTTGGAGTCCTGAAAGCAGAGTCAAATAGTATCAGTTAGTGACTCTAGGGCAATCCAGGATATCTTAACTCCTCCGGAGTCCAGAGATAAGAGTCAAATCCCAGTCTTCTGACCGGTAGTTAGAACCCCATAATTTTAGTGATTGTCTTTGGATGCTGTTGATTATCCAGTTCTAATGCCCACTTATCCTGATAATACCTAACTAGCTACCAAGCAGTGTTAGATACTATCTTGAAGTTTATGAGGGATGTCATGCTTACCAATGCAAAACAAAGCACATCTGCCGGCACCTACCACTGAGGATTGGTTAACTAAAGTCTACCACAGACAGGACTGGCAATTTGCTCAAGGAGGACAAGAAGTGCCCTAAAACTGGACTCTAGATGATTCTATAGAAATAATGGCTGTGAGACAGAAAAACGTCTTCTCTCAGGAACTCCTAGCTGTGTTTGTTGTGCTATGCCGAGGCCTGTTGAGATTCTCACAACAAAAACAGGCTTCATTTTACTGTGCTGAAAAACTTGCTAAGAAGAGCTACAATAAAGACAGCTTTATTTTTGAGATCTCAAAAAGGTATGCTAATAACTGTTGTTAATGTAATGTGCTAAATACACTCTAAAGCTACAGCTGGACATTCCTTACAAACAAGGAAGAAAATGGCATTTTTAGAATCTCTAAATTACTAAAATGGGTTTTGACTTTTGGCAAAGATCTTCAACTACAAAATTAATGGGATATTTTGTGAATATATGTAAGAGTACATGGCCACCTTTAAACATTAGCATTTTTGTTTGATGAGACAAAGTCATCCAGAAATGTACATAATTCACACCAATATGACTGAATAAGCTTAAGTAGAAAAGCATGTAAATGATATATAATCCTGGAAAATGAAATCCCCCAACACACCTGTTCTCAAAGTAAACAATAACTTGCCATGTAAAAGGATTCATAAACACTGTTTTCTTGTGCTTTTCCCCAGCGGTCATCACAAATTCATCTAGGAAACCTAATTGCTTTTGGATGAAAGAATAATATGACTTTTCATATGTCTTTGAGAAGCACATAGTTAATGCTTAAAGTAAGAGCCGTAGGCAGAATATTCAGGGTGAGGAGATGGGGGTCTTATCTCTCTTGATATTTACATTTCAAAGAGATGGTTCTGGAACACTTAATTAAAGCATTCTTGGGCTATAAGGATGCCAAGAAAAATTTTTTTACATGCACATCAAAGGGACAGATTTACAAATGCTAGGTAAATATCTCAAGGAAATGCTCTAAGAAGGGAGGGGGCAATTTAATTTTTCATTTTGGAAGAAGAAAACTTGCTTTGTTTTCACAATAATCACTTCTAAATATTGAGAAAGCTATTGTCTGAAATAAAATAAACTGCTGATAAAGAGAATTAAAGGAAAAATGTAGAAGAGTTATAAGGAGAGACAAGTCAGGTCATCCATCTCTCCCCAAATTCATAATCTTCACCTTTGTGGGTGAATTAGGAATTAGGATGTCACCCAATCTGGTTTTGTAGGTTCCCTGCCCTGGAGGAGAATTAGTGCGTGAGAACGGAAGAGGCTGGACTGGGTGAAGCATACGAGTGAAGAGAGAACCAGGTATCTCATTCTGAAAATAGAAATGCTGATGTAAAGCAGAATATAAAGCAAAAGCCAAATTCAGAAAACACCCAATTAAATAACTCCTATATGGAGACATGCTCACTGTTAATCTCTGACGAAGTGGAACAAGAGTTATCTCCCGCATGAAGTAAGGGATGGGTCCAAGATGGATGGTAACTAATCATTTAGCTCAATAGCCAAAAAAGGAAGTGACTCCATTAATAGCCTACAGAGTAAGTTAAATGAGTTGGAAAACAGAGTGGATAAAGGTGACTACAATGTGTGACAGCTCCCCTGATTGGATGAGTAACACACGATTATCGCTCTGGCTGAGCTGAGGGAGCATGCATAGGTTGTGTGGGTGCCTCATTGGGTTAGCTTGTGATCAACTCAAAGGATGAGAACTCATGATAAAGACCACCGTAATGTCCGTCTAAACTGGGCCACATGGTCATGTCCCTTGGGATTCTTCCTACTCGCAGTACTCTCGGGTTCCATAATAAATGTATATTCTCTCTGCTCCTTGTCCATGTTTTCTTGTTTATCGTGAGCACAAACAAGAAGCCCAGAAACAGCTGGCTCAGGGTAGCTTTGGTAACCATAATCATCTGGCATCCCAGTTCCCTGGGGAGCTCACCAAGAGCCAAGAGTGAGTCCATTGCTCTAGAAAAACTCATTTAATAAGGACTACTAGCAATGAATTCTGGTGAAAGAATTTATTGTTAGCTAGCGTTGTGTCATTATCGAGGAGCCTAGAGGAAGGGGTAAAAGTACCTACCATCCCAGCATTTACAATCCTGTTGAATGGAAAGTTTTCATAAGGAATGTACACTGTGAACAGAAACCCAGTGCGTGACTTACCAGAGAAAGATAATCACCTTCTCCCCTGGGGCATGGGGTCTTTTATAGCAATTAAGAGAAGCTATCTGGTCTTGCCTTCTGGTCCAACTCAACAGATAAGAGGCAGAGAGCTCACCATCTGCTCAGAAAAACTTTTAATATTCTTTTTCTTCTTGAGACTGCCTGTTTGGGGTGAGGTACCAGAATTCATTAAGAGTTAAGGTTTAATTGGTTGTGTAAGACATCCTAAGTCACCAGCTCAGGCTCCAAACAGTTACTGTCTGAATGTAAAACAGTAAGGAATTTCCTTTCTGTCTTTTTGTATCTACAAATAATTATGCATAAAAACAGTGTCTTTATAATTTTTTAGCTTTACTTCCATTTGAAATGACTGCCACAAATGACTCCATTTTGCCATTGGCTTTTAGAAAGAGTCTTTTCTATGCAACCATAGCTGGCCTCAAACTCAGACTCCTTCTGCTTCATTATTGGGACTATAGGTATCTATCACAAGGGTCACCTAAGGGCATTGGAAAACACAGATGTTTACATCACAATTCATAACAGTAGCGAAATTACAGCTATGAAGTAGCAATGAGAATAACATTATGTTTGGGATCACCACAACATGAGGAACTGTATTAAAGTGTCGCAGCATTAGGAAGGTTGAGAGCCACTGTCCTATATGAAGTTTCCAGGGATTGAACTCAGGTGGTCAGACTTACCCGCTGAGCCATCTCACTGGACCCCCGGTACAATTCTTTGTCCTGGGAAAGAAGGCCATGGAGACTTTAGTACATGCCCTTTCAACTCTGACTCAGGCCTGAAATAGTAGCATCTCAAAAAGAAATTATTTCGTGAGAGCTTGTTCTTCTGCAAAATGTCAACAGACAATAGTTACAGGCTTTTACAAGGAAAATAGAAAATATAACCAATGAGCACACACTTTTTAAAAATACTATTTTGAAAAGTAATTACTTGTTAGTCCCTTTTCATGAACTTGATTGTGGGTGCTATAGAAAAAGATCAGGGCTGTGGCTGACAAAAGACTTAGAATCAGCAGGGTTAGAATTTTGCAGAGTTTAACAATGAATAAAGCATTGTGAGCTATGCTTTCATTGTACATAGTTACTTAGGGGTAGTAATTATGAGCGATAGCATTATGTGTTGATCGACAGCCTATCTTAACTTGCTTCTTATTTGAAGAAATACTTTTAAATTATTGCTTCAATTAAAGAATGGCATAATTCTAGGTTATGTTCATACATAAATCCTCATTTAATGTTGTCTTCTAAGAATAAACAAAAAGTGGGACTGTGAGATGGTTCACTGGGCAAGGCCACTTGCTGCTAAGCGTAACTACCTGGCTTCAATTCCAGAAAGCTCAGTGGTGAAAGACAGAACCTCCAAGTTTTCTCCTGACTTCCACATACATGCCCCATCATTAAGTAAACATAAAAATATTTAAAAGAACACTTAAAAACTATTTTAAAAACCAAAATGAAATGTTTTGATTTGTAGGCACTCTCCTTAGGCTACCAATTATCTGTTACTTTTAAATCAGTAGTAGGCACTACCTGGAGTGCATTGTGGTACAGGGTGCTTAATTATCTTTTCTTAAAAGCGATTGCAGTGGTGCAATTAAGGGTGTGTGAGCACAGACTTGAAAGAGGTTATCACTACCCTAACAGTCGTGGTTAGGAAGACACCAGTGTGCCAAAGTGTTCTCCTAAGCTTTCTACTCTAGAAACTTCATTACTTGAGGAGCACAAACAAACTCAACATACAAAGAGTCCTGGGACAAGGAACACATAACTGCATAGAAGGTGTGTTTATGTGTGTGTCTATATATTTAGCTTCTATTTTGAAACAAAGTTTAAAATCCTAGACTTAGTAAAATAATAAATCTACAACATGGGCAAAAACCCAAAACTTCAGACATCTCACAAATTTAAGGTACAGTGAAAATGCTCACAAATAGACTCATTTTCTGATATGTAAGTACATCTCATACATGCAATAGCAAAATGATTCTTTTTTAAAATTTATTTACTATGTATATAGTGTTCTGGGCACCAGATCTCATCATAGATGCTTGTGAACCACCATGTGGTTGCTGGAAATTGAACTCAGGACCTCCGGAACAGCAGTCAGTTCTCTTAACCTCTGAGCCATCTCTCCAGCCCGCAAAATGATTCTTTAGTCAAATCACATACATTTATGTTGGGGTTTAAATAGTAGGTGTGCTGGTTTGAATAAGAATGGGCTTTATAAGTTCATATATTTAAAATCTTGGTCATCAGGGACTAGAACTATTTGAAAAAGATTAAGAGGTGTGGCCTTGTTGGAGTAGGTGTGGTCTTATTGGGAGTGGGCAGTTTCATCATGTTGCATCTGCCAGAGACTTATTTAGATGGCATTATATTATACATTTTATAAATTGCTTTCTGTTATAAACATAAATATTGACTTATGACAAGTTGTATAGCACTCTAAATCTAGCATTTTTTCTTTTTGAACACTGGTGATTTTCTCTTGAGAATTTAATAATGTTCCAATATACTAAATTAAATATTAAATCATATACTCCTATAACATTATAACAAAATATTTACTAGAAATAAATTAATTTTGAATGATGACCTTTTATTGTAATAGCAAAAGTAATATTGTAATATCCAAACATTGACAGAAGAATGTAAATATATTTCATATGCTAAAAACCTCAGAAACCATATAAAAAGTATCTCTAGTAAAGTGACAGTCCTAGGTTATCCTCCAAGGTCCATAATTTCTTTAGTCTTGGGTAGTTAGCTAAGTTTCCAGTACCAGGCATGATTTCCATCTTATTGACATGTCAAGTCCAGTTCGAGAGCCTTTGGTTATCACCAAGGTGTGTGTGCCACTATTGCACTTTTAGAATTATCCTGCTATGCTGATTTTGTTGTGGTTAATAGGTATCATAGCTATGTAGGACTATTGGTCACTTCCCTCCTTTGGAATCTTGCATGGGACCATCAGGCTCCTCATCCTTAGGGATGGGGATTTCAGATCAGTTCCAGCTCAGTGATCTACAGGCCCTGTGAATGAAGTGCTTCACCAATAAGGTCTTATCTTCCATCTCTGGTGAACAACCAAGGAAAATAGCAATAGCATGTGATTTGGAGGAAGTCTTTTGGATAACCTTGAACAACAACTCAAAAGAGGGCTTCTCATTCCTAGTGTTTGGGGTTTTTGTCAGCACAGTCTACATTCTAAATGATTGTCCTTATACCCACGGAAAAGTATAATCCTCACCCCAAATCAAGGAAACTTCTCTTTGCAATAGACAGAAGTTGTTAGAGAAAACCACAACCAATAAAATGCATAATTGAGAACCCTATTTCCAAAGGACACATCTACAATAAAACAGTAATTATTATTATGAATTTTACAAAACAGAGTTTCTCTGTAGCTTTGGAGGCTGTCCTGGAACTTGCTCTGTAGACCAGGCTGGCCTCGAACTCACAGAGATCCACCTGCCTTTGCCTCTCGAGTGCTGGGATTAAGGGCATGCACCATGCACCACCACAGCCCAGCTTTGGTTTGTTTTTTCAGGACAGGATTTCTCTGTGTAGCTCTGGCTGACCTAGGACTTGCTTTGTAGACCAGGCTGGCCTTGAACTCAGAATTCAGAGACTCACCTGCCTCTGCCTCCCAAGTGCTGGGACTAAAGGTGTGTGCCACTACTGCCCAACAGCCACCACTGCCCAACAAAACAGTGATAGTTTTAATTGGCAACTTGACAAAATCCAGAATAGCCTTGGGAGCATTTCAGTGAGAGATTGCCTACATTGGTTTGGCTTCTTGACTTGTTTGTGGGGCTTGCCTTGATTGCCTTAATTGATGTGGAAAACATGGGCAGCACCTTTTGGTAGTGGCCTAGACAAAAGGACATGCAAGAAGGAAAGCTTTCCTGTTTTCCCTTGCTTGGTTACCCTGTTGCTTCTGTTTTTGATTCTTTCCCTGATAGTAGAACCAGCTTCTTAGCATTTCTAGTGTGAACTGAAGATCAGTGACTCTCCAGGAGTCCTCCAGGTCTTTGGCACCAAATTGAGACTGCTGGGTCATCCAACCCCATGGACTGAGAAACTATCCAGTTCTATGCTTCTTTAGTGTGAGCCAGTCATTGTTGGACTACTCTGGCCATATCATGTAAGACAATATAATAAATCTTCCTTTATAATTTGTTCATTCTGCCACTTCTCCTCTTGGGAACCCAGATTAATGTAAAAACTCAGTTTCAAATAAAGAGCAAATGATTTAAGTATATGTGTGTTCTATACAATATGTTGGAAATGCTTATACTAAAATGTATTTGTTGTTTCTCTGAAATCCAAGTTTAACTGAATATTAATTTATGTGGCTCGTGACCATCTACTTCAAGGATGAACACAGAATACCTTTCATATCTCAAATTGATTCCACGTGTGACTAACCACACCCTTGGTGTCAAGGTGCTGCTTGCTTGATCTGGTTCTCGAGACTAGCTCACTCCATTGTCCTCCATACCACAACACCCACTCTCTACACTGCATACTACTCTGCGTGCTTAGAGCACAGTCATGCTGCTGGATCAAGTTTTGTCTGTGGGACAGCTTACTCCTGAAACCATTGTGCTGGAAAGCCTGTATAGCCTCAAGAATGGAACCCGCCAAATAAATTTAAGACAATATCTGATACCCCAAAATGGCTTCTATATACAACAACACCTAGGATGTTCAGGGGGAAATGATCTGAGAACTATTTTCAAGTCAAGGCTGGTTTTGGTTAGACATTTTTGTGGGCTGCATGTTGGTGAAGGCTGAAAGTTTCCCTTACTCCTCCCCTACCATCTATGGGGTATTTTTGTTACTATGTTGATGCTTCATTTCTCTACATCTTATATGGTTAGCCTCCCCTCTTGATAGCAGCCATTGTTTTCCTATGGCCACTTATTTCCCATAGCCCCTTATTACTTAGGTTCTTCTTTGTTCACGACAAAGTAAGCACTAGATGACTCTTAGTCTATCTTGTATTTCATGTACTTGGATCATGGTCCATGAACTAGTGTGTAGGCTTTAAATGCAGGACTAGAGATAGTGGAATATCAGATTTATCCTCAGAGCAACTATAACCATGGTTAATTCACTGATGGCATACGGTCTATTCATAGGTGGCTAATTTCTCTCTTCAAATACTTCTTTTCCATTAATATGCCTGCCTTGCAATCTGTTTTTCTTTCAATTTGCCAGAGTTGTCATTTTGGAAAGAGTGATGATGTGAAAAAAAGGCCTCTATTAAGTTACAAATGAGCCGAACTGCTCTGCGCTGCTGCTCCTTTGCTTCCTTGCCCTCTCTCAGCATGTAGCATAGGTCCAACAGCCAAATACATTCCTCTTAGAACATAGTGAGTGAGGAGGAGGATGCAGAAGGAAAGTGGATGAAAGTATCCCTAGATCCAAGTGTCTGGGTAAAAAAAATTCCAAATTGGGGAAACAGGCCTTGTTGGGACCTTTCTAAATCTGCGGTACTTCTTAAAATTTTATAAGGTAGGACAAGGCGGTAAAGAGAGCAGGAAGAAGAGATTCTTCAAATTTCAAAATGTTTCCTGTTGTCTGTCCTAGTAAGATATCCTTTAGCCTAGAGTTGACAAAGCTTAATTGCAACACAACACCTGCTCTTTTCTGTGGTAGCAGCTGTTCTTAACACCATTATTGCGTCAGTAAATCTAACACCTGCCTAGCAGGCTGATTTGGGGGATGGGTTTTCCTGCTTGTGTCTTCCCACCTGGCTGTTCTCACTGCCGCTGATCAAACACGGGTTAAAGTAGAGTGAAGCTCACATAGTGACTGTCTGAAGAAACAGTGGCCCCATCAAATCTCATGAATTCGGATCCTCTTATTAAGATTTTGAATAATCTGGCTTGGGGAGACGGCTGGCTGGTTAAAGTGCTTGCAGAGAAAGCAAAGGGGTCTGTATTTATACCACAAGAATCTATGTTAAGTGCTGGGTGATCATGGCTGCCCTTCAAGAATTTTAGCCTCAGATGATGGGGGCAGGGGATCTGCTGAGGAAACTGGTTATCAAGACTAGCTAGATCACATGCTCTGGATTTTTTTTTCCCTTTACAGTCCAGGTCTTTATTTCTTTTTGTACATCAGGCCATGAATTCATAGGGAATGAACTCCAGCAGCTCAGGCTCCTTGCCGTTAGTCCTCACAAAGTATGCTTCTCTGGGTGGAGCAGCCTGGCGCTTCAGCTGAACCCAGGTGCCTTTCTCTTTGGCTTCCTTTCCCTTCTGGTCGTTCTCCTTCACCGCTTCAGGAAGCTGTCTCTGCTCTTAGAGTGTTTGATGTGTTCAATCCGCACATTAATTCTCTTGGCAAGAATCTTGCCCTTAACTTGCTTGTTTACAATGATGCCCACAGCATGCCGGGTGACATTGTAGACTCTTCTGGTTTTGCCATGGTAACATTTATGGGGCATTCCTTTTTGAACAGTGCCCGTATCCTTGATGTCTACAATATCGCCGTTCTTGTAGATTCGCATGTACGTGGCCAAAGGAACAACTCCATGTTTCCTAAAGGGCCTAGAGAACATATAGCGAGTGCCTCTCCTCTTTCCCTTTGTGTTTGTCATTTTGGCGACTTACTGAAAGATGGCTACCACGGCCCCATGCTCTGGATTTGAGTAGGAAACCATGCCTCAATGATTAAGGTGGAAGAGTGATTGAAGAATATTTCCAACATCAACTTCAGGCCTCGTGCCCACATACATGCAAACGCCTGCATACGCACTTGGGTGTATACCGCACATGGAAAGCAGACAAAAGGGGGAAAAGCGAACAGTCTAGCACAGGCCTGTGATTAACTTAGCTGCTGTACTGCAATAAGCGAATTTATTACATTGCTGCAGGCATGGGTGGTTAACAAAATATGGGAAGGACACAGTTTTCAGGACATTAGAAGTATATAGAAAAAACATTCTGATATTTATGCAAATACCAAGTTGTTTTCTCAGTCTCTTTAAAATATCAGCTACATCCCTGGTTCAAACTATCTTTCTCCCCCGTGTTATAATTAGAGAGGTTGAACCATTTCAAGTAATCAAAATGCCTGTTTCTGTTCTCAAATCTTTTCCAGTGCTTTCCCTCTTGCCCAGGAAAGCATCTTCTAGAAGCGTCCTCCATTCTGTGTGACCAAATCCTTTCACCCAGAGTGATAGGGAAAGGAGTACTCACAAAGGTGAAGCAATTACTAAAATTGCCCTGATAAAATCCAGCACCGGTAGACAGATGTCCAGACCCTTAAGAGGCTTAGGGAGGTATGCCAAAGGTTTGCCCAATAGGGACACAAGCCCGAGCTCTTCCTTACCAGCTGCAGACATATGGCCATAATGGCTAGTAAGTACAACTGAGCTCTGGAATCAATCTCTTGATTTGGACGATATGTATAATTTAAGAAGTGCCTTAAGACCCAAGGAAACAGGCTTACTTTTATGAATTTTAATAAAGTGTTTACAGAGTCATGTATATTGCACTATTTTTGTATAAAAATCCATATGTTAGATTTTTCCTTTGTTTGCTTCTTATTTAGTTAAATTATTAAAATACTATAGAGTAACATTTGTTTTGTGGTCCAATAACAGCACTGTGCACAACCTAGAGCAAAGCATTTGTTCTAGAAGTCAAAACCGTTTTTTTTTTTTTTTTAGTTTCTTTAATACTTTTTTTTTTGGTTTTTTGAGACAGGGTTTCTCTGTGTAGCTCTGGCTGTCCTGGAACTCTCTCCCTTGCTACCCCATATCCTCAGTGGCGTCCATTTCCTGTGTTTTCCTTTCCTAAGAAAGCCCCCCGCACTCCGGCTAAGTGATGAGAGGGTGCAGAAAGAAGTCCACAACGCTGTAATGATGATTAGAATGACTCTCCTTTTTTAGTGCCCAAAAATAGAAAAAAGAGTAAAAGATAATAATTTACTTTTAAATTAAAACACCTTTTATTTTACATACCAATCTCAGTTCCCTCTCCCTCTCCTCGTTCCGTTCCCCCCACCTTTCCCCCACCCCCATCCATTCCTCAGAGAGTGTGAGACCTCCCATGTGGAGCCAACAAAGTCTGTCACATTATTTGAGGCAAGACCAAGGCCTTCTCCCTGTATCTAGGCTGAGCAAGGTATCCCTCCACAGAGAATGGGCTCTGAAAAGCACTAGGGATAAATCCTGATCCCACTGCCAGTGTCCCCACAGACTGCCTAAGTCATGCAACTGTCACCCACATTTAGAGGGCATAGTTAAGTCCTATGCAGGGTCCCCCCCTCCTTGTCAGTTCAGAATCAGTGAGCTCCCATTAGCTCAGGTCAGCTGTTTCTGTTAGCATCCCCATCATGGTCTTGACCCCTTTACTCATATTATCGTTTCCTCCTTTCTTCGACTGGACTTCAGGAGCTCAGCCCAGTGCTTAGCTGTGGATCTCCACATCTGCTTCCATCAGTTGCTGGATGAAGGTTCTATGATGACAATTAAGGTAGTCATCAATCTGAGTACAGGGGAAGGCCAGTTTAGGAACCTTCTCTAATATTGCTTGGAGTCAGCAATACTACTCTTGGGCATATGCCCAAAGGATACACACCCATACTACAAGGACATTTGCTCCACTATGTCCATAGCAGCATTATTTGTAATAGCCAGAACAACCTAGATGCCCATCAACCAAAGAATGAATAAAGAAAACATGGTACATTTAAACAATGGAGTACTACTCAACTGTTACAAACAATGACATATTAAAATTTGCAGGCAAATGAATGGAACTAGAAAAATCATCTTAAGTGAAATAACCAAAACCCAGAAAGATAAATATGGTATATACTCACTCATAAGTAGATATTAGACATAAAGCAAAGAATAACCAACCTGTGTACAGTCCACAACCCCAGAGAAGCTAGGTAACAAGGAGGATCCTAAGAGAGATATACATGGATCCCCTTGGGAAGGGGAAACAGACAAGATCTCCTGAGTAAATTGAGATGGAAGAGAGGGAAGAGGGGACGGGGAGTCGGGGAGAAGAACACGATGGAATAGGATAGTTGAGTTGGGGAAAAGATGAAGAGGGATAACAAGAAAAGAGATATCTTGATAAAGGGAGCCATTATGGGGCTAGCAAGAAACCTGGCACTAGAGAATTTCCCAGGAATCCACAAGGATGACCCCAGGTAAGATAGTAATTGATGCAAAAATCATTAGACCCTAAATAACCCCAAAGCATGTATAAACAGTTTTCCTTTCTTTTTCACTAAATTTTAAGTTTGCATACAAAGTAGTGAGATTTCTAATGGAGTTTTTGCTACTGTCCTGTCTGGGAGTTCTTTAGAGGTGTTTCAGTTCTGCTAAACAACTTGGCCTGTTGCATCATGTGTGTGACAGGCCTTGAGCACGAGTGTCATGTCTGTGACAGGAAAGGTTCTGGGGCTCTGCTGAGCCGTTTGGAGTTCTGTTGAACAATCTGTGATAGAAACAAGCGTGTTGAGCCTTGGTCATGGTGTCTCTTCAATGCAATAGAAAAGTAAGCAAGACATCTTCCATTCAAGGCTCTCCAGAGTTCCTCTTAGTTCTGCTGCAGCCTCCATGCCTTAGTCCGTCCTCACTGCCCACTCCTAGTCCCTAGGGATTTGGACTTTTGGTGTGGACCCAGGGTCCCCTAGGTCTTTCCCAATGCCCATTCAGCCTTTGCTTCTAGCCCAGCTCCAGTCTGTGGTAACTCCCATCAACATGCAGAAGCACTTTCTACCAGTTACCTGCAGTGGACAAAATCTGAAGGCACACAGGTAGGTAACCTTTATCTTCCTTCCTGTTTTCCATTCCAGTCTCTTCAGATTTAGCCTTTATCTTACTGCAGACTGCTGGCTTGAGGCCCCCCTTAGGCCATCTCCATCAACTTGGGACGAGAGCTCTTGGTGTAGATCCAGGGCTCTTTTAGCTCTTTCCCGTTGTCCTCTAAGCCTTTCATTATAACCCATATCCATTCCTTTGTGATTCCCCACTGACCTCCAAAACAACTCTCTAGCAGGGACCCCACAACCACCACACTTGGCTTGTACTCAGAGACCCCACAACTACAAAAGTTGGCTTAGATCCAGAATAGGCAACAGCCTCAAACTCACAGAGATCCATCTGCTTCTGCCTCCGAGTGCTGGAATTAAAGAAATGCACCACCATCGCCTGGCAGAACACAATCATTTGTGTAAGTTGGCAGCCTACAAAATGGGAAAAGAATCTTTACCGATTATACATCCAATAGATGGTTAGTATCTAGAATATATAAACAACTAAAAACACTGAACACCAAGAAAACAAATATCCTGATTAAAAACTGGGTTAGGTATAGAACCAAACAGAAAGTTCTCAAAAGGCAAAATAAAAACGACCAAGAAACACTCAAAACCATTCAACATGTATAGCTATCGCTGAAATGGAAGTGAAAGTCAGAATTTGGTCACTAACAAATGACAACAAATGCTGGTGAGGATGCAGGGAGAGAGAACAGCCATCTTCTGTTGGTGACCATGCAAACTGGCACAGTGACACTATGGGAACCAGTTTGGAGTTTCTCCCCCCAAATCGAGAATTGGTCTATCTATCACAAGATCCAACTATACCTGTCTTGGGCATACCTAAAGACTACATCTTACTACAGAGATTCTTGCTCATCCATGTTCTTTGCTACTTTATTCATAATACCCAGAAACTGGAAACAACTAATGAATGGATAATGAAAATGTGTTACATCTACAGAATTATTCATATGTTAAGAAAAGAAAGTGGAATTCTCAGGCAAATAGATGGAGCTAGAAAAAAATCATTGTGAGTGAGTGAGATAACTGACCCCAAAAGACAGATATTAGATGCTTTATCTTATATGTGGGTGTTAGCTTTTAAGCTTTCATTATATGTGTTTTAATCTAAGTAGCCTTAGAAGTCAAGTAGCTACTAAGGGAACAGGTGTGAAGAGGACATGTTCCAAGGAAGGAGAAATAGGGTCTAGTGCTAAAAAGATATAAAGCGGGCAAATGTGAGTGGGAGTATAAAGTTCTCAGAGTATTCGTCATATGATGCTATATAATTCTGATGGGTACAGCATGGTACAAATGTTAGAAAGTTTGTTCATTTCTTTAGTTTTCAATTTTATGTTTAAGGAATATCCATGGTTACAGTTATAGATACTGTTCATAATTTAAAGTATAGATCTATAAGATTTATAAAATACTACTTACAAGAAACGTTTTATGTGTTGACCATTAGTAAAGTACAATTTCTCAGCATTTTTATTGTTTTGTATACAAATAAATTAGGCTTTCTTAGATTGTTGATTCAATGAAATCACAAAAGGATAACTTTAAAAGACAAAAATGTAATGTTTTGTTCTTCCTATTAATTTTGTCAGGTTTATAACAGAGTTAGACTCATTTAAACTTCTGTTCAGGCTGAAGCCTTTACTGACTTTGTCCCTCTGATAAAACACGGCTGCCACGCATTGGGTTACACATACTCACCAGGTGATAAGTCTGTTTATAGCCATTGCTGCTATTTTCAAAACTTAAAAAAAAGCTGATTCAAAATTTAAATTGATCTAAAGGATTTTTCTGAGGTCAAAATTTAATGTACCAGTGTAAAACTAGCGCCTAATTCTTGTTTCTGGAACAGTCAGCCTGTATTAAGCACATTATTTTTTTAATTTATTTTTTTATTGCTTTATAAATAATACCATTCAAAATTTCCACTTCCTCTCCTCCTCCCATTTCCCTCCTGCTCCTTCACTCATCCTCCCCACTTCCCCTCCCATCCTAAGAAAGGGCAGGGTACCCTGTCCTGGGGAGAAGTTCAAGGCCTTCCCCACTCCATCCAGGCTTAGGAAGGTATGCATTCAAATAGACTAGGATCCCAAAAAGTCAGTACATTCAGTACAGTCAAATCCCAGTGTCTTTATCATTGGCTTCTCAGTCTGCCCCAATTGTCAGCCACATTCAGAGGGTCCAGTTTGATCCCATGCTCATTCAGTCCCAGTCCAGCTGGCTTTGGTGAGCTCCCATTAGATCAGGCACACTGTCTCAGTGGGAAGTCGCGGTCCTGACTTCCTTGCTCATATTCTCCCTCCTTCTGCTCTTCAACTGGATCTTGGGAGCTCAGTCCAATGCTCCAATGTGGGTCTCTGTATCTATCTCCATCTGTCACCGGATGAAGGTTCTATGGTGATATTCAAGATAGTCAACAGTCTGACTATGGGACAAGGCCACTTCAAGCACCCTCTCCTCCACTGCCCAGGGTCTAAGCTGGGGACATCCCCGTGGACACCTGGAAACCCTCTAGAGCCAAGCCTCTTGCCAACCCCAAAATGGCTCCCTTAATTAAGATAACTTCTTCCCTGCTCCTATGTCTGTCCTTCCTCCATCTCAATCATCCCACTCCTCCAAGCTCTCCCCAACTCTCCCCTTCTCCCTTCTCTCTACCTCTCTCTCCTTCCTCCCACCCCACCCCCATGCTCCCAACTTTTGCCTGGCGATCTTGTCTACTTTCAATATCCAGGAGGATCTATATGTTTTGCTTTGTGTTCACCTTATTACTTAACTTCTCTAGGATCGCGAACTAGAGGCTCAATGTTCTTTGTTTATGGCTAGAATCCACTAATGAGTGAGTACATACCATATTTGTATTTTTGGGTCTGGATTATCTCACTCAAGATAGTGTTTTCTATTTCCATCCATTTGCATGCAAAATTCAAGTTGTCATTATTTTTTTTACCGCTGAGTAGTACTCTAATGTGTAGATGAAGCACATTATTTTGTTCTTAGGTACATTTACAAAAAAGAATAGGCTTGAATGACCAGATTTTATATTTTGTTTAATTTTTTTTGCTAATCCTGACAGACTTTTGGCTACTTAGAAAACCGCCTTTTACAAAGCCAAGGCTCATTTAAGTGCTGTTTATGTTAAGTCTTTTATGTGGCCACTTAAAGTAATGGTAGTGTATCTAATAAATAACCTATGCATCTGTAACTAGAAATGTTTGGAACTGTATGTATGTACTTTCCATATGATTCAAAAGTTTGCAGAATTAAATACAAATACATGCAAGCTTAATGCATGCAAAATAACCAGTAAATGCTGTTTTCTGTAATAGACATTTATGTCTGGGTCATGGCCTATAAAATGGTCAATGAGATATTTGTGACATTTCTTGTTATTTTTAATCAGTACCATTCTGATGAGAAATCTGCCATTGGGATGCCATACTAGGTAAGCCTCTTGCCTATACCTATTGCCTCGATGAGCTATTTGACTATTGTACAAGAGATGCACCTGTACATCAGAAAATGCGTCTTTGTAGTAACTACCATTGTTCCCTAATTTTTCAAGTTGTTTAAAATTTTTATGGCTAGTGCTTTACGCTTATTATCTAATCAAGGCAAATAACTCTAATTTTGCTTCAAAAGTAGAAGCTGAATTATATGTAAATCACTTGTGCATAGTTCTCTGTACTAATGCTAATGTTGCTGGCTCTTTTATGTGATTTTTCTTGCATGTGTATGCATTGTAAGATAGAAAATTATAAGAACACTCGACCAAGCTGTTGTCTTCCAAACTAGAAATTTTAGTGATGGTAACCTTTTCCAGGTGTTTGATTTTCCATGCATGCTTGATTGTATCACGATTCTTCCCTTTACGCAAAGGAAATGGCAATGATAACAGAAGATAGAAATTATTCAAACGGACAGGTACAAGGACCTTGAAAACGAGCAGTTCTGATTTTCGTCTTTGGCCGAGGATGCCAGAAGCATTCCAGACAGAGACATTGCTTCATGTCCTGGTTTTGATTCTGTGCTGACCAGGGGCAGGCATGCTAGAAATGTTCAGCTAGAGGTACTGGTGTGTGTCACAATCCTCAACCCAGCCACTTGGATAGAAAGATACATAGACATCTTATAGAGGTGGGGGGGAGGCGACAAATAGACTGGCCAGACAGCCCCTCTACCTCCCCTCAGTTTCTGCATGCAGTCAGTCCTGTGAAAATCCCCTAGATGAGCGTCTCCATGGCAACACATTTCTCGTGACTCACTCTTGCTAAACAGCTCTATCTGCTTCCTGTGTGTTAAGCTGTCACCTATGAACCTATAATAAATTCCTTTCTGGAAATTCATCCTCTCTCAGGCCCAGAAGAATCATTCTTCAAATCGGCCAGACAGGAGCCTAGGGCTACTGATTCAGTGGGATTTTTGTGTGAGCTCCAGGCATTCTAACTCCTGCGTTAAGTCCATCTGAGGCTGGAAAGCCTTTGTCACACTCAAAGACCTAGTGTTATCCCTGCTTCAATGAGACATGCCATAATACTGTGCATCTCTATAAGTGTGCCCTAATAATGAAACATTACTAGACATTTCTCACCTAAAGAGTAACAGAATATTTGATTTTCAAACCAACTTTAAAAAAAATTTGCTTTTGTTGCTTGTGTTTTTTGTAGAGCTTTAAGACTGTCATCTGTTAACATTCTGAAGAAGAATACCTGACCAAAAAACCTGAGCAGCATTTTGGAAATAACAGGACATCATCCATAGACAGAATTAAAGTACAAGAGTTGCCAGGTGGCCTGACACAGGAGACATTCCTTAAAATTGGTCATAAAGTTGTTCTATTTTGGTTTGGTTTGGTTTTTCCAAGACAATGGTTTCTCTGTGTAGCCCTGAATATCCTGGAACTCGCTCCGTAGACCAGGCTGGCCTCAAACACAGAGATTCAGCTGCCTCTGCCTCCTAAGTGCTGGGATTAAAGGTGTGTGCCACAACCACCTGGCTATAAAGTTTTTTAAATATTTATATTTCATTTTTATTTGTGTGTGTATGCATGTGTGCGTGCATGAGAGGGGGGGAGAGAGATAGATTGAAAGAGAGAGAGAGAGAGAGAGAGAGAGAGAGAGAGAGAGAGAGAGAGAGAGAGGTGCAGGTGTCCACAGAAACCGGAAGGTACTGAGTCCCACGTGAGTTGCTTGATGTTGGTTCTGGGAACTAAACTTAGATCTGGATGAATAGCAAGCACTATAAACTTTGTAGCCATCTCTCCATCCCCACTCATAGAGTATTTTACCGGCACTCCTTGACACCTGCTTTCTGAACTGTAGGACCTGATCAGACCAACTGGGACAGGTCTCATCCTGGTGACAAGGGTCCATCAAGATCCAAGCACCAAATGGTTAATCAGTAGTTTGTTCAGAGATTATTACTGATAGACAAGAGAAGTTGTCAGAACTGAAATCAAGTCAAGTTGGGTACAGAAGCAATTGTTTGAAATTCTGGCTCTGGGGTGACTGAAGCAGAAAGGTTCTAAGTTTGAGGCTGCATGGACTTCATAGCAAGACTTTGTCTCAAATCAACTGCACAACGTTGCCATTTTTTAAACCAGTCTTTACAAAAGTAACTAGAGCTTCATAAAGGTTATAATGAAATGTTTCCAGCGTGGTTATCTAATGCTAACTGAATGAGATTTTCCTACTTGTGTTCTGTTTATGACACAACATATTTCACCTCAGCATTGAAGTATAAAAACAAAGGCTAGGGGAATTGTAACCACCCTGGCAGGGATGAAAGAGACACTTGTGCCCTTCCTTTGACTATCATACTGTTGAAACAATGGACCTCACGAAACTGGCATTTGGTCAGGGTTCTTATTCTGGGAACAGGAAACGTTGGACTCCTGGTGCCAGCCAGAGAGAACGCTAGTCTTTTGGAAAGACATTTCACTCGGTTCTGCAGGAGAGACTGCAGCTGAGAAAATCGTGCCACTCCTTAGTTACAAACACTTCTTCTCAATGCAAGCTTAAACTTCTTGTCAGGATTCCGAAGATGAACTCAAGATCACTGGATCTCTCTATGTCTCTTCACAATATAGTAGGGTGAATAAGTCTCCAGTTTCTGCTTTCTCATGATTGCTTTGTCTCTTCAATTGACCCACTGAGGATGGTTGGATGAGCCGGACTCAGCCCAAGCTCTGACCCTAAGACCTCTGGAAACATTTTCGTGTGTGTGTGTGTGTGTGTGTGTGTTTGATATTTGTCTTCTTTCCTCATTGCCCACGTATTCTGTTGCTTTCTCTGTATCCCACCCCACCCCTTTAAGATCTCTTCTTCCCATGGCCCCTTTCTTATTTCATATCACTCTTCTCTCTGTCTCTGTCTCTGTCTCTGTCTCTTTCTCTCTGTCTCTCTCTCTCTCTCTCTCTCTCTCTCTCTCTCTCTCTCTCTCACACACACACACGCATGTACACACACAAGTAAACCCAGGTTCCACATATGAGAGAAATAGAATGTTTGCCATTTTGGATTTGGCTTATGTCAGTCGACATAATGCTTCCCCCATTTATTTTCTTAAAAACCACGATTTTATTTCACATGGACCCAAGACCACCACTTCTCTAGCAAGGCTCTCTGGGGCCTTCAGTGCCAGACTGGGAATGCCAAGGCATCCAGCCCCATGTACTGAGAAACTACTAAGTTCTTGGCCTCTCTGGTATGAGGTAACCATTGGACTACTCAGAAGGTATGATGCTAGCAAGTCTAATAAATCTCATATATATCTATATGAATTTATCAATATAAATAAAATTTTAAAACGTTTGAATAATTGTATTGTTTCCATTCCTGGAGAACCCTAACTAATACATTAGCCTAGAATATGGTCTAGTTTTGAAAAGTTTCTGTGAACTAATGAGAAGGAAGTTTATTCAGTGACTTCTGGATGGAAAATAGCAGTAGATATTGTTTAGGTTCATTTCACTTATGGTCGAATCTTTTTCAAGTTTTAGTTTTAATAATTTATTCAAAGAAGGTATTAAACTCTTGAAGTCACTCACTATTATTGTATCAGGATCTATCTGCATATCCTGTTTTAGAAATTGGGAATCTAGTCACTCATTGTACACACACACACACACATACATATATACACATATATATGTACGTATAGTTGCATTTTATTTTTAAAATATTTACAGATTTTATTTCTTGATTGATAATTTCATATATGAGTACTGTATTTACATAATTTTACTCTCTGTGTCTTCCTTTCTCTTACTTCCATGTCCCTCCCATTCCTTCTCAAATTCATGGCCTCTTTATTTTTTAGTTTTAATTGTCTTATTATGTAAACATGAGTTGATAAATTCCTTATGCTGAAATCACTTATTATTGTTCTTATGTGTTTAGGGCTGGCCTCTTGTGATTGGCTAACCCATCTGGGGGCTCATCCCTAGAGAATATCGATTATCCCCGTTTCAGCAACCACTGGTTTTCTATAGCTCTTCTCCTAGAGATGAAGCCTTATGAGAATTCCTACATCAGTGGCTGTTGTTATTTTCTTTCTTAGGTCTTGTTTAGGCAACCTTAGTTTTTAGAGTCCCAGGCTACAATTTCCCTGTCATATATTGAAGGCACCATCTGCAACAGATGTCCCATCCTGATTCCTCTGGTTTTTGCAATCTTTCTTCCTTCTCTTCTGTGATGTTTTCTCAGCTTTAGGAGTATGTGTTGTGTTATTGTCTTATTATGTAAACATGAGTTGATAAATTCCATATGCTGAAATCACTTATTATTGTTCACATGTGTTTAGGGCTGTGTGTTCCTTTAGTGTGTGTGTACATGTGTGTGTTTAAGGACATTGATACTCTATTCTTGTGTGGTCTAATTCATCCAGCCTGTCTTCTAGTCTTGCTACTTTATCTTCAACTTGATGCAATCTATTTGAAAGGCTTTCCTCTGAATTTTCTAGTAGTGTTACTTAGTTTTTAAATTTCTATCTTCATTTTAGCTTGAGTGCTCTTTAATATTGCTATCTGTTTATTGAATTCCATTTCTAAATCCTAAATATATTGTAATCATTTTCTTCAGCTTCATGTTTGTGTTTTCTTGGGCATCACTCAAGTATTTATTGCTGGTCACATCAAGTTCTTTGTGCTGTTTCTTAGTGTCTTCTTTAAACTTCTTGAATTCTTTAATGAACTTAATGATTATTCTTTTAAATTCTGTGTCCTTGGGTTAATCTAGGTAATTATTATTGGAGAATATTTCTATTGGACTGGTGGATTTGCCAGGGGTAGGGAACATATACTTTCCATCTTTCATGTTTCTTGTGTTTTTACAATGAGATATAACTATGAGGACTCATTTCATTGATTGTAAATCTCATGTAGAAACAACAAGTTGGGTTGGTGCCCAGGCTGTTTTAGAGCAAGCCTGGAGGCTGTGAATGGCACAGGCAAGCCTTTCCAGACTGGACCAGGGTACTGAATGTGGGACCCAGGTTAATCTGAGGATATGGCAGGCTAAGTTCAGGCAGACTCATCAGGCTGGACTGGAACACTGAATGAGAGGTGTGGACAAGATATGGTTAAGCAGTCACATGAGGCTGGACTGCACTAAGTCTAGAGCTTGGAAATGGCGTAGGCAAGGGTCACCAGCTTGGGCGGCATCTGCTTTAATCCCATTATTAAGTTGTTTAGCAACTTTTTGGTTAATTAGGCTAAAGTTTAGTCAATGTTATGCTTTCTGTCTTTTTTTTTTTCGGTTTCTCGAGACAGGGTTTCTCTGTAACTTGAAACTAGCTCTGTAGGCCAGGCTGGCCTCGAACTCATGGAGATCTGCCTGCCTCTGCCTCCTGAGTGCTGGGATTAAAGGCGTGTGCCACCACTGTTTGACTTATCTATGTTTTCAAAGAACCAACTTTTCGTTTCATTGATACTTTGTATGTTTTTTTCTTCCTTTTTTGTCTTTCCCATTAGCTTTTCTTAATTTGACTTAACAGTCACAATTAGGTCATAAACAAACAGGCAAATTATTAATCCCATGATAGAGGTTTAGGAGGAATACTTGTGAAAATTAGTTTGATGCACAGCCAAGTTCTACAGCACCGACAGCAACAACTTTCTGCTCTCACCCGTGTCCTGCCCACCCGGAAAGAGCAGCGGCTGCTAGTGATGAGAGACACAAATATATGAAACGCTATACACATTTGCGTGCCATCCTTGCGCAGGGGCCATGCTAATCTTCTCTGTATCATTCCAATTTTTGTATATGTGCTGCCAAAGCGAGCGCTCTTTTCTTCTTCTTTTGGTTTGTTTATAGTACATTAATTTCTGCCTCAATCTTAATTGTTTCTCCCATCTACAGATTGTATGACTGTTCTTGTTTTTCCAAGGTCTTAAAGTTAAGTGTTAAGATATTTGTTCAAGATGTGATTTTTTTTTAAAATAATAAGGTTTTATTCTTTGCAAGTTTCATAAAGATATCCAATGTGTATCGATCAGATACCACCCATCTCTACTTCCCTCCAGGTCATTCTAGTTCCCCATCCAATCTTCCTCACAACTTCATGTCCTCTCCTTTTTAGTGCTACTAATAACCCTTGGAGTCCTACTAGTGCTAACTATATGGGGTTATCCACCAGGACTTAAGTAGTCTACCAGTGGCTATGTCCTAACGCAGAATGACTCTATGTCCCCCAGCCTAAACCAACTGCCAGTATCTCCACTAGCAGGGTTGGAACCTCTGGGCCCCATCTCCATCTGTGCTGGAATTTTGATCGTCTTCATCTTGGACAGATGCTGGAAAGGCACCTGTAGCTGCTGTGAACTGATGCATGCAACAGCTATGTCATTTCTAGAGATCAGCACTTCACAACACTTTTCCCCATTTGCCAGCGCTTACATTCTTTTTCTCCCCTTTCTGCAATGTTTCTTGAGCCTCGAATGGTGGGAAGGTGACATAAATGACCCACCCAGAGCTTAGCGTTTAGCATATACTCTGCACTCTGACCAGTTACAAGTCTCTGTATTAACCATTACCCACATCAAATAGAAGCTTTTCTGATCAAATCTGAGAGCAACCCAAATCTATAGATATAAGCATAAATATTTAGAGTACAATTTGACAGCATGGCCATTTTGCAAAACAACAACAGTTGGTTTCCCCATAAGTACTATTATTACCCTAGTTGTGGTCTTTTGACCAAGTTTACTGTACCAGGCATGAAGTTCCTGTGGGTCAAGTCTCTTAATGAAAACTAGTTTATTACCCCACATCACGCCATTATCACATTAGTGGCATATCTTTCCAGGCAGGTCAGTATCATAGGATGTAAGACCCAATGCTAAGTAAGACCCTTGCTGTCTTTTCTCTCCTCAGTGCCTGCACGGCACCTTCAGTCACTGTGTAAGCTATGTATCAGGGAGAGAGCTTCCTGGTCAATTTGAGCTTGACCTCTCTATGTCCTGCATCCAAAATGAGTGGTGTCTTTGGCAGCAGTGTCTTAGCAGCTAATTATGGTAGTTAACCAAGAGCAGTGACAATAGCCTGTGTTGTTTTGGGTGCCTCTGGGGCCTTCCTAACCAATACCTCATAAGGAAGTATCCCATGCCTAGCACCGAAAATTTCGTTTAATAACCCATGTATTCTGGGAGCAGCATTGTCCACCCACACAAGGTACCAACTGCTCTGAAAAATATTATATTTTAAATTATCTTGTAAATTAAGGCTTCTTCACATATCTTTAGTTTTTATTAGCACATCCCTACTCTCTCCTTTCCTCAATGCCTCTAACCCCATTTATTTTAGCAATTATTATTAAAAATTATGCATATTTATTTTCATTATTATACTGTATGAATATTGCCTGATTAATTTAAATGATACTGTGATCTCATGAATCCCAGAGATACACCTGCAATTTTATGTAAGTTAATTTATTTTATTTTAATTTTTTGAAATAATAATTACATCAATGCCCCTTCTTCCCTTTCCTTGCTCCAAACCCTCCGGTATATCCCTCCTTGCTCTTTTTCCGATTCATGGCCTCTTTTTTCAATCCATATAATGCTACCTCTATCCCCATTTCAATCTTTAACCCCTCTCCTTCCATGTCACCTGTGTTCTGTTATCACCTCTGGTTGAACTGTTTTCTTGGCGGAGAATATTTTAGGTTTCTGAGTGAGATTTCTCAGGCAACCTTCATTTTGGTTAAGCTTTCTGCCAAAACCTCACTTTCTTGTCTTCCACCCACCTTCATGCTTGAAGCTTTCTCTTCCCAGTGTTCCCCTTCTCTGTCTCTTTCTATCTGTATTGGACTGTCACAACCCCCTTAAGGTGTCCGTCCCCAGTGGTCTATTTCTAGTTTCATGACTTCCATATATACTTTAGGTTCAACACGCAAAATGAAAGATTCAAAGCTAAGGTCTACTTATGAGAGAGAACCTGAAGAATTTATCTTTCTTTGCCTGGGTGACCCCACTCAGTATATTTTTTTCCAGCTCCATCCATTTGCCTGACTATTTCATGGTTTTGTTTTCCTTTACAGGTTAGTAATATTCCATTCTGTAAATGTACCACATTTTTCTTATCTGTCCATCAGTTGATGGATGGCTTGGTTGATCCAGTTTGCTGATTATTGAGTTGAGCTGCAATGAATATTGATGTGCGAATATCTCCACAGCAGGATATTACGTACTTTGGGTATATGTCCAGGAGTGGTATAGCTGGGCCAAATGACAGTTCTATTTGGAGTGTTTTTGAGAGATCCCAAGCTGGATTGCCAATGCGGTTGCAGCTGTTCACACTCCCATAGACAGTGCATGGAAGCTTACCCCTTTCCTTACTTTCACAACAACCTGTATTGTTATTTATATCCCTACCCTGCTCATTCTAACTAAAGTGGCGAGATGACTTCTTCAAGTAGTTTAGTCTGTCTTTCTCGATAGCTAAGGGTTTGAATACCTTTCATGTGCTTTCTGGCCAGTCCTAGTTCGTTCGTTCGTTCTTTCTTTCTTTCTTTCTTTCTTTCTTTCTTTCTTTCTTTCTTTCTTTCTTTCTTTCTTTCTTTCTTTCTTTCTGAGCTTCTTGTTCAATTCCATAGCCTTTAAAATTTTTATGTTTAATTTTTTTTAAAAAAAAAACATTCTTTGTATGCTGTAGACAGCAATTCTCTATCAGACACATAGCTTACAAAGATTTCCTCCTAGTCTGTGAGCCTCCTCTTCACTCAATTGGCAGTTGCCATTGTCGCACAAAAGGCTTTTCATTTCGTCAAGTCCCATTTATCAATTGTTAGGCTTCCTTTGTGTGCTACAGCAATCATATTCAGAAAATTCTTACCTATACCTGTATGGTGAAGCATACCCTCTCCTTCATTCTCTAGCAGTTTCAGGGTATCAGGTCATTTGTTGAGGTCTTTGATCCATTTGGAGTTGTGTTTTGTGCTGGGTGAGCGATAAAAGCCCAGTTTTATTTTGCTGCAGATTGAAATCCAGGTTTCCCTGCACCATTTGTTGAAGATGCTGCCTTTTTTTTACAATTTATATTTTTATACTTCTATGAAAGTCAGATATCTATAATAATTTTTTTATTTTTCGTGATCATAATATAATTACATCATTTCCCCCTTCCCTTTCTTCCCATATAACCCCTCCCGTGCACCCCCCTTGCTCACTCTCCATTCAGGGTCTTCTACTTTTTAACTGTTGCTACATATATCACTATAATATAGTCCTAAATACAGATATACAACCCGCTCAGTCTTTATAATGTTCCCTTTATATGTATGACCTCAGGCCTGACCTTTTGGGGTCGGAGAACCAGGTGGGGGTGCTTTTCCCTAAGGAAGTCCATGTCCCCTGCTCTCAGCCTTTCTATAACACAGGTTTTGTTGTTTAAAGCTGTGTCCCTGCCAGCATTCTTCCTTCCATGCCCATTGGTGTCATTGTTGTTCAGGTCTTGCTTAGGTAGCCATGTTGGTGAGACTTTATGTGTGAAACCTCGCTGATGTTCCCATGACACAGAGTCTTATCACAAACTTCCTGTTCCTCTGGCTCTTACAAGCTTTCTGTCCCCTCTACCTCCAGATTCCGAGTCTTAGGTGCAGTAAGTGTATTGTAGATGGGTCAGTTGGGACTGGATACAACATGGTCTCTTGTTATCTGCATTTTGATTGGGTGTGGTTTTCTGTAATGATCTCTCTTGCAAAGTTTCTTTGCTGAGGGGTTAGAACTATACTTATTTATGGGTGTAAGTGTCTTCCTCACGAAGCTTTTATGGTGGCTTAAGCTATCAAGAAAGCTAGTCCTCCAGGAGGAGACTTTCAGGTCAGACTCACCTTGAATTCTTGGTGTCCTGTTTCCAAAGTCCACGATGTCTTCGCAATAGAAACTTACCTTCAGCAAGGCAACAAAATACAGCAGTAATAGTATATAATGTTCTGAGAGTCTCTTGGACAACCCTGATCAATAATTCAAAAGAAGCTTCTCATGGCTTCTGTTGGGGTTTTGTTAGTCTATGGCTGTTGGAGCCATCTTTTCATCTAAACTATGTACATATACACATACTTATATGCAATTTTATGTAGTTCGATAAAACTGCGACTCCTTATGATGCCTGTGGAGGCCAGAAAAAGATGTTGTATCCTCTAAAATTTACAGATGCTTGTGAGCCACCATGTTGGTACTGGGAATAAAACCCAGGTCCTATAAAAGAACAGTTAGTAGTGCCTGCACTAATGGTCACTAACCAAGAGGCCACACATCCCTGGCTGGTTCTCCGCAATGTGGTAACACTAGCCTTTCTCTAAGTCCAAGGCTTTCACCCTGAATTTTGTAAACCCTAGCTAGTTTACTCCTCCTCCTGGTCAGCTCTGTATTCTGTTGATGTGAGTTTTGGGACTGTATATTTCTGTCTCTCTTTGGCCTCCTTCCTGCATCCATGATTTCTACTGGCTCAAGTTCTGTGCTGGGTTTTTGTTTTATTTTTTAAAGTATGAAATGCTGCTTTATTCTGTTTTTTAAAATATTTGTAGACTGTCTTGGGTAATGAACCCAGGGCCTTGTACACACGAGAGAAGTGTTATACCACTGAGCTATATTACTGCCCCCCACTAGGGGCTTTGGATGTAGGCACAGAGAGTAATATTTTCTTCTTCTTAGGACTGCCTTCATTGTGTTCCATAAATTTTGGTATGTTGTGTTTTTATTTTCATTCAATTCTAGGAATTTTTATTTCCTTCTTAATTTCCTTAGTGAGTCATCCATCATTCAGTAATATGTTGTTCAATCTCTTTGAGTTTGTGTACTTCTTTAGTTTTAAAAATCTAGCTTTGTTTCATTGTAGTCAGATAGAGTACAAGCTGCTATTTTAATTTTTCTATCTTTGCTGAGCCTTGCTTTGTACTCTAACATATGATCTGTTTGGAATTCGAATGCTCCATGAGTTGCTGAGAAGAATGCATGTTCTTTAGTGTTTGGATGGAATGTTAGGACTATTTGACTTATGATATCTTTACACCCCAGTTTTTCTATTTGTTTTGTGAGGATGGCAAAACTATTGTTGAGGTTATGGTGTTGAAGTCATCCACTATTACTGAGTTGGGGTTAATCTTAGACTTATATCAAGTGTTATTTGTGTTTTGAAATTGAGTGGATCTGTGCTAGTACTCTTAGTGTACTGCTCCCTTATTAGTCTGAAGTGGCCTTCTTTAGCTCCTTTAACTAGTTATGATTTGCAGTCTTATTTGTCAGATATGAGAATACCCACCCTCCTTGTTTTCCTGTTCCATTTTGCTTGGAATACCTCTTGCATTCATTTACCCTAAGGTAGTAGGTGTTATTGACAGAAAGGTATACTTTTTGAGAAGCGCAAAGGATGGATATGATTTCTAATAATATCCACTCTGATAATCTGTGTCTTTTTAGTAGATGAATATACACTATGACTATTCAGTTATTTATTGAAGATGTATATTAATTAATCATCGCTTCACTGATGTTTTTTGTATTTTCTTAGACCCTTTTAAGCTTAGCTGTCTTGGAGTTGCCTTTTGTCCCCACGTGGCCTCTTCTGTGGCTGGAACATTCTTTCCAGCTTTTTCTATGGAAAATTAATTACTAGCATAATATAATTATATATATATATATATAATATAACTATAATATGATTCCAGGAGTTTCTATTTTAGATTTGTTTGTTTGTTTGTTTAGGTATATGGTATTCTGTCTGCTTACATGCCTGCATTCCAGAAAGGGCGTCAGATCTCATCATAGAAAGTTGTAAACTGCCATGTGGTTGCTTGGAATTGAACTCAGAAACTCTGGAAGAAAGGCTAGTGCTCTTAACCTCTGAGCGATCTCTCCAGCCTGAGGAGTTTCTTTTCTGGTCCTGTCTGGTTTTGGACAAGCCTCTTATAGCTGTATGAACATCGCTTTAGATTTGGAAATTTTTGTTGGATGATTCTTTTGAAAGTATTCTCTATGCCTTTGCCATGACCTTCTTCTATGGCCATAATACCTAGATTTGGGCTTTCATTTCATAGAGAACTTTCTCTTCATTTTTCAAAATATTATTGATGTTGACTGAATTTAAGTTCTGACATTATGTTTTCAACAAGATCATTATGTTGCTGAGGCTTTCCACTGATTTTCTTTAATCTCTGTCTGTCTGTCTGTCTGTCTGTCTGTCTGTCTGTCTGTCTGTCTCTCTCTGTCTCTCTCTCTCTCTCTCTCTGTCTCTCTCTCTCTCTCTCTCTGTCTCTCTCTCTCTCTCTCTCTCTCTCTCTGTGTGTGTGTGTGTGTGTGTGTGTGTGTGTGTGTGTGTGTGTTTGACACAGGGTTTCTCTGTATAGTCCTAGCTGTCCTGGAACTCACTATATAGACCAGGCTGGCCTTGAACTCAGAGATCCGTGTGCCTCTGCCTCCTGAGTGCTGAGATTAAAGGCATGTGCCACCATCACCACCCAGCTCAACTGATATTTATAATTGACTGATTGTTCACTTCCAGCTTCATTTCTGTTTGGCTTTTCTTTAGTATTTTTTTTATCTCTTTATTGGCTTCTGTTTTTCAGACATGAATTGACTTCCTTATTATTATTCATCTTTTTTTATTGAAGCACATTAGTTCTATGAATATTGAAGCACTTTTAGTTCTATGAACATATTTTATCAGTCTTTTGAATTCTTTTTTAGAATTTTTATCTATATAATTCTCATCGCAGGACATTATTGCACAATTAGCCATTTTTAGAGGACACATGACTTAGATTTTGGTATTGTTTTGTTTCTGAATTGTGACTTGTGCATATGGTGTCATTTTCTTGATATTTTTCTTTATTTTGTTTTTTTTCTTATTTGTATCCTTTTTTTTCTTTTAATGGGAGTATTTATAAAGATCAGGAGAAGACTAAGTGATAATAGGGTTGAGATGCCACTTTCCTCTGTGCTGCTAGACAGGACCCCAATCTTTATCCTTAGTCTATGTCCCAGCAGTCAGGCACTGGCCACAAAAATATTCACTATCCAGGGGCCAAAACACTGTGAAAATAGAGTAAGAGTTGCCTATGCAATATTCATCCCTTAGTTATCAATAGTCTTAGAGGGTATGGTAGTGCTAACACTATTTTGTGGACTAAATAGTAGTTGTCATGTCTGAAAATGGTGAGGGACATGATGAGATAGATGATTCTTATTTTATTGAATAAAAAATGAAGACAGGAAGATTTTTGTAGGTATATAAAGGTAAAGGACAGCCATAAATGCCTTTTCTAGTGAGGTAGAAGAACAATTAATTAGCAATTAATGTACAAAATTGCTGGTAGTTCTATGAAAGAATAACCAAATATGATAAGAAACAAAAAGTACTGAAACATGAAGGAAAAAAAGCATAACACAAAATACCTTAAACTGAGAGTCCTCCATGTAGCCAAGTTCTATATACAGACAGGTAAGCTGATAACTACACCTATTCTCCCCATACACAGACACACACGCAGACACACACACACACACACACACATCCTGTAACCTGAGTGAAAAGATATTGTTCCAAAGATCTTACATCAGTGGGGTTCCATGGTTCCTTGCAGTCATTCTTTGCAGCTGTGTACTGAGGCCAGGGAGAAAGCTAGCATGCCCTTTGTGTGCTGGCCAAGCAGTACATTCCAAAGTTATATTCCTCCTTGCAGGTAGATTGACCTTCTGCAGGTCTGTGCAACACTTCTCTGCTCTTGGGGTAGTCTGGTGATACACTTCAGCCATTTAGTATCACTCCTTGTGCTTAGGCACCATACCCTGAGTTACCATAGGCCCATTCCCTGCCTCTGCTACTGTGTGGTGTGACTCCCTGTGGTTGGGCGTGCTACCCGAGGTGACCACAGGCTCACGTCCCACCTTCACCATCGCTTGGTGTCCCTTTGTTAATTTTTAGTGCTTTTATTGTCTTTAGAATAGATCAAATTTTTATTGTTTTGATCCTTCTCTTTCACTGGGTCACACTAAGGCATCTTTCTAGTTTGCCGTATTACCTGGAAATCTCTTGCAAACCATTAAAATAGCAATTGAAGGAAAGGAAATTAAAGAATGGAAGAGAAATCTACACTCATGTCTACTAAAAGCATTCTTCACAATATCAAATATGGGAAACCAACCGTGTCTATCAATGGAAGAATAGACCAAAAAATTAGAAAACCCTGTGCTTTCGACAAAAGTCATTAACTTGGAGAGCATTATGTTTAGTAACATAAACTAGGTATAGAAACACTAACGAAAATGTGTAATTATAGAGGGAAATAGGAGAAGAAAATATTACTTATTGAGTACCCCTTATACAAACACGTGAATAATTTATATGTATATATGAATATTTGTGTAGCCAGATAATCTCTAAGCTTCACAGCAGTTATATGAAGTATATAATATTAAATTGATTTTACAGAATTAAAAGTCTAGTCAGGTTCTCAAAAGAAAATCAAGGTAAGGCTAGACCCTCATTAATCTAATTCCTCCTTTAGTTAGCTAAACAGCCAGAATATTGCTTTTGTCTCTTCCTTTTCTGACAGGAAAGCACCCTTTATATGGCCATACTACTTTAGTCACTGCATATGACCAAGTAGCTCGGCTTTGACTAGAAAATTAGTGAAGGGGATGATGTGAGCAGTCCTCTTCTAGTTGTAATAGGAGAGGAAAAAACAAATTAGCTCTCCCTTGGCTACAAAGTGAAATACAGACCCAATGTTCTCTTTCAGCCTTCCCTGGCAGATAATGGAATGAATTTCACGGAGTGTTCCAGGTTGATGTTTTTCAGAGAACATTTCAGTCCAATTTGAGTGTGCACCGCTCCCTCTTCATATGTCCATGTTTCTGCTAAGGTAAGTGCTCTTGTATTTTTGAGGCAAATCAGAAGACCCATTTGAAACTGCTGCCTACTCTTTATGAAGTGCTCTATTTTGTGTCTTGATGTTCTGAACTTGTGCTTCCAGCGCAGCCCAGCTAGGCATCCTGGTCTTCCTGCCCTTCAGCTCCATCAAGTCACATCACTGAAGCTTCTTAATGTCTACTTAATAGCTCAGGCTTCAACATGTGCAGAGAAAAGGTCTAAAACAGGCAACTTCAAGTTCTGTGTCTTATAATCCACTCTGGAATGATAGCAATAAGAAAAATGTGTGGTAGGGTCATTAGAGCACCGTGACAACTGTGCCCTTTATGAACACAAACTGTATTAGACACATTCTGGTCTTGGACTCCTAAAGTCAATAACTTACCTTTATTTTTGCTTCTTATGACTATAATCTGTCACCCAGATTATGTTGCTAGTGGTGTGCTTTTCAATATAATGAAGGTGATTTATTCTATCTTAATTTTCTTCTGTGAGAAAATTTACCTTCATCTAGTCATCTATCACTTCTGTTTTCTTGCCACTGGAATAATTGTTTGTTGTTTGTTATCATATTATTTTGACAGGGTGCTCTGTCTAGTTATATTATCTTTATCCAGTTGTCTTTTCCTTTTTAAAAAATTTATAATAGTTTTTACTAATTCTTTGAGAATTTTGTACAGTGTATTTTGATCACATTCGCTCCAACTCTCCTGCCTATTTCCTTTCAGATTCACCCCCATTTCCTTACCCCCAAAGTTTTTAAACTTTAAATTGTTGCTATTATTATTTTACTTTGATATGTAGGTTTGGTTATAGGTTTTCTCTGGTTTCTAAAAGTATTTTCTGAAATTAAGTTATAATTACATCATCTCCTTCTTTCTCTTTCTTCTCTAAAACTCCTCTCATGTACCACCCCTCCTTTTTCTCTCTCAAATTCATAGCACTTTTCTTGGTAATTATTGTTACACACACACACACACACACAACCTGCTCAGTTCATATAATGTTACCTGTATGTATATGATTTCAAGAATGACCACTGGTATTGAATAACCAACTGGGGACTCTTTCCTGGGGGAGACTTATTTTTCACCTTTTCTGCATTCTTGACTTGCCTGTAGCACTTTGTCCAGGGTTGGGGTCTTGTGAGCTCTCTCCCTTCCACATAATATGGTTTTTGATATTGTCCTTGTTCAAGTCTCATTTAGGCCGCCGAGTTGTTGAGACTTCATAGATGTAACTTCCCTGACATTTCTAGGAGTCAGTTTCACAGCCCACATTCTGTCCCTCTGGCTGCTACAGTCTTTATGCCCCTTCTTCCTTGATGTTCCCTGAACCTTGGCTGTTGTGCTGTAGATGGATCAATTTGAGCCAGAGACCACACGATCACTTCTTCTCTGTGTTTTGATCGGTTATGGTTTTCGGTCTCTTTATATTGCAAAGAGGAGTTTCTTTGTTGAAGGGTAAGAGCTACACTTGTCTGTGGACATAGGGATACGTATTTAAAATGAAGGTAGGAAATTATACCAGTGTTGTAAGTGACAGTTGTATGTTCCCATCCAAGATCTATGACCTCACTAGCTCTAGTAGTTGGCTACGTTTCCAGTGCCAGGCCTGATTTCCTAACTGCTGAGTGTGACTTAAGTCTAATTAGATATTGGGTACTGCCAAAATATGAGTACCATTCTTGCAATCTTAGGGTGATTTTGCCATTCTGGTTATTGTTATAGTTCATAGGTGCCATAAGTGACTGTTGGTTGCTTTTCTTCCTTGAAGATTACATAGTATCTTCTGGTGCCATGAAAGCTAGTCCTGCCAAAGGAGGTTTTCAAATCTGATCCAACTCACATGCTCAGTGTTGTGTGTCTAAAGTGCATGGCATTTTCAGCAATAGGAACAAACATTCCACCCCTGGGAGACAACTAAGGACAACAACAATGTACTGTAATGTTTTGGGAATCTCTTGGGCTCCTCTGACCAGTAATTCATAAGGGAACTTCTCATGCCTGGTGTTTGGGTTTTGTTAGCTAGTTTATGGTCAGTATTGCCAGCTTAGGTGGTAGATTTTAATTAAAGCTATGTGTGCACATGAGCTTACATATAATATATATTATGTGTAGTTTTAGGTAAATAAATAAAAATATTTTGAAATTGAAATATAATTACATTGTTTCCCTCTTACCTTTCCTCTTCTCAACCCATCCCATGCCCCTTGATCCCTCTAAAATTCATATCCTCCTTTTCTTCCCTTGTTATTTTATATGTACATACGTATGCATAAACATATATAGAAACTGTTGAGTCCATGTAGTGCTGCTTGTATGTATGTGATTTCAGGACTGAGTACTTGGTATTGGATAACCAATTGAGGGTTATTCCCACCCCCAGTTTTGTGTCCTCCTTTGTGTTTAATAATCACTCAATTCCAGTTGTGATGCCCCTATGTTTTTAGATGTGGGGTTCTCTGCTGGAGCATGGTCAGTCTGCTAGCAGCCACACCCTAAAATGACACTGACTTTCCTACCCCCTGAAGTCATCTGTCCATAGCTTCTTAATTACGCTAGAATCTTTACTGGCTTGGTCTTGAGCCGGCAGCCACTGTTTTGCTTCAGTCCTCCCTGACCTCTTTCTGGCTCTTATGATCTTTCTCTTCCTCAGTGGTTCCTGAGCCTTGGGGCAGGTGTGATATAGATGTCTTTTTCATGGCTGAGTGCTCCACTGACACGGATTCTCAGCAATTCTTTTCCGGTTGTTTTCTACTGAGCCTCTTTCTTCTTGTTTGGAGAGCTCTCTCTCTCTCTTTCTCTCTCTCTCTCTCTCTCAGATGGTTTAGTACAGATGTCAATTATGGTTATATTTTTGAAAAGAAGATTTCTTTCTTAATTTTCCAAATGTTTCTATATTTCCCATATGTTGGACAATGATCTTCACTAAATTTATTAATACTTCATTTACATAGTTTATGAACATAGACAAGAAAAACAAAACTTAATTCTGTCCAAAGCTAATCAAATAGCTACCAGTTACAAGGCACCATGGCAGGGTTCTTTAGAGGAACAGAATGGATAGATGAACATATTACTATGAAAAGGTATTTAGTGAAGTGGCTTGCAGACTATGCTCTGGCTAGTCCCATAATGACTGTGTCTGATGGAAAGGCCAAGAATCCAGTAGTCATTCAGTCCATGAGACCAACTGTCTCAGTCTTCGTCAATCCACAGTGGAATCCTTAAGAAGTCTGTTCTCTTGCCAATGATGTATGCTCTCTGCAGCAGAATAGATGACCTTGCCACAGTAAGGACAATAATGACCTCCTCTACTCCTCATTGTGTGTTTCCAGAGGAAGTAAGGGCAAGTGGGCTAAAAGTGAAAGCTTCCTTCTTCGCTCTTCTTTTATGTGGACTATCACCAGAAGGTGCGACCCAGATTTAGGGTGTATCTCCCTTTCAAATGATACAGATTTAAGGTAGATCTTACCCCCCTTCAGGTGATCTGAGTTCGAAAACTCTTCCACAGGTGTACTCGGTTTGAGTTTTTGTTAATTTCAGATGTAGTCGAGTTGAAAATCAAGAATAACCATTGCAAGTCCACCCCTTGTCAGTTTGACGTACAATCAATATCTCCTTATGTCATGATTAATTTCCAAATGAAAACAACAAGGATGTCATAATTATATCTCACATGTTATAACTCTCAGATAGAAGTGAAAACACAACTATCCCACGTACAATTGCAAACACATTGTATATTTTAGAATAGGTGGCAACACGCCTTGAGGGACAATCTTTTAATGTCTCATAGCTTAAATATGATAACAACTGGTTTTATCTTAATTTGTGTTATATGATAAAAACAGAGGAAGGAAAGCAAAAGTATCTACTTAATGTATATGTGTACATTCACAAAACATGTCTTAACAAAATAAGACAGAAAGTCTTGTGTCAGCTATAATGCTCATGTCTACAACTGGTCACGTGGCCTTTGTTGGTTTTGATAACTACCTTCCTCTACTATGCATTCTGAGTTTCCTCCACCCTCAGCAAGCTCCTCAGCAGCTCTTGACTGTTTTCCTAGAGAAGTCAACCATAAATGCAAGATCAGGACCAATGGAGGCAATGAGATGATAAAGGACAGAAGACAGGCGTCTCCAGAAGCAGACTTGTTCTTTAATCAGAACAACTGAAGGGCCACATATATCTAACTTTCTTTCTTCCTTCTGCCCGCCTTTCTTTCTTTCTTTCTTTTTCTTTCTTTCTTTCTTTCTTTCTTTCTTTCTTTCTTTCTTTCTTTCTTTCTTTCTTTCTTTTTCCTTTTTCCTTTTTCCTTTTTCTTTTTTTTTTGAGACAGGGTTTCTCTGTATATCTTTGGAGTCTGTCCTGGAACTACCTCTGTAGACCAGGCTGGCCTCGAACTCACAGAGATCTACCTGCTTCTGCCTCCTGAGTGCTGGGATTAAATGTGTGTGCCACCATGGCCCAGCAACATAATATTTCTTACTTCCATTATGGGGAAGCAATTCAATTTCCCCTTGGAAATCTAGGTCAGTCAGTCACCCTTCCTAACACTGTTATTTCTTTCTTAGCCTGTTGGATTAAAGATATCAGAATCTCCAAGTGGGGGATGTCTGAACTTTCAGTCCAATGAAATGTTTGTTGTATCTCCTGGTAAAAGCATTTCCCACTCTGGAACCAAGACTTATAGGACGGTAGAATTTAAGGTCATGGGAAGATAAAGTAAAAATTCTCCTAGTGGATTGCTAGTTACATTTTCATTTCTACCGCTTGATTCCTGAACTCATGAATCAGGCTGTAGGAAAAACTATTATACATTGGATGCTGATTTAAAGTATATACCACCTTCTGGAGAATTCTTCCCCAGCCCTCCAGGGAACTGCCACCTAACTGGTGCTGTACCAATGTCTTCAAAAGGCCATTCCACTATTCTGTCAGGCCAACTGCTTCAGGATGGTAGGGAACATGGTAAGACTAATGGATTCCTTGATAATTGACCCATTGTCACATTTATTTGGCCATGAAGTGAGTTTTTTTTATTAGAAGCAATACTGTGTGGAATACCATGATGGTGGGTAAAGCATTCTGTAAGTCCACAGATAGTGGTTTTGGCAGAAGCATCATGTGCAGGAAAGACAAATCCATTACCAGAATAAGTGTCTATTTTAGTAAGGACAAAGTATTGTCCTTTCCATGGAGGAAGTGGTCCGTGTAGTTAACCTGCCATAAATCACTGGCTAGTCACCCCAGGGAATGGTCCCATATCAGGGGCTTGGCTTCACACCTCATCTCTGCCCTCTAAATGGCTGATGTCTGGAATGAAAACTTCCTGATTTTTCTTCCATGGCATTCCATCTGCAAAAATACTTCTCCTACAAAAGCTTTCTGCTGAAAGTTTCCTCCTGCAGATGACCACTTCATTACATTTGATGTTATGATTTCAATCTTTTCATTTGTTTAATGCCATTTAATGAATCATTATCAGAAAAGGAATTAAGATTTACTCACTCATCTTGAAATGAAATGCTTTTATTTCATTTATTTAAAATATTGAATAAGGCTTGGGGACATAGCTCATCAGTTAAAGTGCTTGCCAGACCAGTAATAGAATCAGAATTAGGACCCCCAGAACCCATGACGTATCTGGAATTCCAGATTTGAAAGGTAGAGATGGGAACAAAATGATGAAGGGGACCAGCCATATCTACAAGCTCTGAGTTTGATTAGGAGTGATGCTTAGACACTAGAGGAAGCCCAATGCCAGTGGTTGTTTCAGGTAGTAGAGTCACCAGTAAATGACTCTGAAGCAGTGGTTCTCAACCTTCCTAACGCTGCAACCCTTTAACACAGTTCCTCGTGCTGTGATGAACCAACTATAAAATTATTTTTGTTGCTGTTTCATAACCATAATTTTGCTACTGTGATGAATTGCAATGCAAATATGTGATATGGAGGATATCTGATAGGAGAGCCCTGTGAAAGGCTTACTCAACAACCCCCAAAAGGGTCGCCACCTACAGATTGAGAACTGTTGTTCTAGGCACCCTAGTGATAGAAGCCTGGGACAAAGGACCTTTCTCTCCTTGATGCCACCTCACCTTACTGTGAAGTGAAGAAAGAAGCAAGTGCTGGTCTTCCAGTATACATAAAGAACTCAAAAGAAAAGAGTCAGGAAACCAAGGTACCCAGTTAAAAACTGGAAGACCTAGACAAATGTTCAAATAGATATGCAGGCAAACCACTAGTGGTGTGCTATCATTGGGAGTGGGAGAAGAAAATATTTCCATATGAATACTACTGAATTAATAGTTTTGATTGGTTAGTTTAACCAATCCAAACACAAGCATGTTATACTTTGTTAAATGAGTAATAAAGACCCATAAGAGAAGAAATAAAGAGATACTCAAGAAATGAGATACAAAACAAAAAAAATGAAATACTGTATTATGTGTGGCATGATGATGGGAATGTGTATCCTCTGATTTGTTGAAAGACTATCAGGCTGTTCTTTATGCACCAGGCAATGTTTTAGATGCCATGTTATATTGGTAAACAAAGCAAAGTTGCTTTTCTCATGAGCATCTGGGAAGATTTATTTGCATATATGTGGAAATTCCTAAAAAAATAAGAAATAGTGGTTACCTTTTGGAACTAAAAACAGAGAATTAGGGGGAATTTAGTAATTTCATTTTCATTATTTGCTATTCATATTATGTACGACAGACAAGATTTTTCGCCTTTAAAATTGAAGGCTTTTATCATGAAATATTTATTATAACCATAGTATAAGAAATTTGGGGAAAAAAACCGCAACTTTCACTGCTCCTTGTTACCTCAGTCATCAGTTGAAAGTCTACCAGTTTCTTATTATCTCTATTCGGACCTTAACAGAAATAGGTTCATATATACAATTTCAGGATAATCTTTATTCAGTATTAGTAAAAATGCTAAAATCATCACCATTTTGATGACTGAATAATATATTAAGCTTAATATGTAATTTTGATTTGTCTTGGATTTTTGTTTTTCGAGATAGGGTTTCTTTGTGTAACAGTCCTGGCTGTCCTGGAACTCGCTTTGTAGACCAGGTTGGCCTCAAACTTTGCCTGTGTCTCCTCAATGCTGGGGTTAAAGGCTTGTGCCACCACCACTTAGCTACAAGCTTTAACTTATTCTTTTTAATTTGCTTGTTTTAGAGACATAGTGTCATGTAGCCAAAGCTAATCTTGAACTTGAACTTGTAGTGAATTATAATTTCTTGTTGTCCACTGATAGCCAGAGAGGAGTGCAAGTATCTCTTTAGAGTATCTTAATTTTTCTTTTATCTTGTAGTTTCATATACTATTTATTTATTAAGTTTTTAATATGGATAGAATTATGCAACATTAGTCCACTTATTCAGCCCAGGAAAAAGACATTAAAGAACTCATTCCTACAATAAGTGTAGCACAAGCGCTCACAATACTTCCCTTATTTAAACATCACAGGGAATTGTCAGTTAGGTTTTTACTTACATTAAGTAAATCCTTTTTGAATTGAAAAGTGTGAAAACCAAAGTCCAATTTAGATAAAATAATTTAACTTTATTTCATATGCATTGGTGTGAAGGTGTCAGATCCCCTGCGACTGGAGTTACAGACAGTTGTGAACTGCCATGTGGATGCTGGAATTTGAACCTGGATCCTCTGGAAGAGGAGCCAGTGCTCTTAACCTCTGAGCCATCTCTCCAGCCCCAACGATCTTCATTCTTACCAGACAAGACAGTTATACTTTTTGTCAGATAAATGGGAAGGGTGCTTCTAAGCTGGCTCACGTGTCCTTGCATCTGAACATTGTAGGCAGTCAGATGAATCAAACTGTCGAATTTTTTAAGCTTGGCAGTTGCACATGTGATAGAATCCAATGTGAATCTCCCACTGATATCTTAACAGACATTGTTAGTAGGTGGTCCGAATGTGAATTATCTCTAATCAAGACAATTGCTTCTGGCACATCTTTCAGTCTCTTTTGCCTCATTAACAGCCAATCTTAGCCAGCACTACCCTGCTTGATGGAGCTTGCACAGGGCTTTCACTAGAAGTGCCTCCTCTGTGGACTACTCTTGGGTCATGGGAGGGAGTTGGGGTGGGGGAGTTAGGATGGTGGTTGGGAAATGGTCCTCTGTTCTCTAACTCGTGTTGTTCCCGGAGAGCTCTAGGTACACAGGGTCATGGAAGGAGTCACCAGATCAATGATAGGTGATTGCCCAAACTGGGGTGAGAGAAGAACTCATGTCCTTCTTAGAAGTCAGAAGGTGGTTTCAAACACATGCCTGGTGGGTATTTGAAACATTGGCTGACCAAGGGTGAGTGGATTAGACCTAAGTAGCTGGTTCTTTCTCCCTAAGTCCTAGGAGATCCTTTTGCAGAAGTGGCCATCCACCAATCATCTATGTCAGGACCTCAGCCTCCAGGTACAAAAAACACACACTGCTGGCCAGTTGTACAGTGTTTATGGCCAGTCGAGTTTTGGTGGCCATGTCAGTCTTTACGGTGGCACCAATATTGATGGTCTCCCCAGTGTTGGTGGCTATAATGACATCAGCATTGGTGGCCGCTATTAGCCAACATTGGTGACCGGTGGATGACTGCCAGAGAGAAAGTTTACATTTCAGGAGAAGCTCAAGGTGGTGAGCAGAGGCATACAGGTAAGATTTGCCAAGATGATTTTGTCTTTGGGGCATTGTGTCTGGGTCTATAACATACCAAGACATACATTTTCTGTAAATCTGGCAGAGTTGCCATTCTCTGTCTTCGTTTTCTTGGCTACGCCGAAGCCTTTTTAGTTGTTACAGTTTCACTGCTCACTTGATGCTGTTATTTCCTAAGGTATCAGATTTTTGTTAAGGAAATCATCCCCTATTCCGTAATTTATGTCTTTTAACTTTGGTTAGTATAGCAAAAGTTTTAAAATTCTGTTTATCTTATTTAAAGGATAACTCCTCACTTTGTTGATAGTTTTTATTGTTGTATTTATTTTCATTTCAATATTTTTGGCACTGATCTTTGTTTTATCTTCCACTAATTTTGACCATGGTCTTTTCTTACTTTTGTAAAATCTTGTGATATATTAGGGATTTATTTATTTGACATCTCTCTGGTAATTTGGACTTACTGTGTGTGTGTGTTTGCCTGGACATATGTATCTGTATCACAAATGTGCCTGATGCCTGCAACGGCCAGAGGAAATTGGATCCTGTGGAACTTGTTCTGGTTGATTATGAGTCATCATGTGAATTCTGGGAACTGAAGCCAGGTCCTCTGCATGAGCAAGTGCTCTTAACCACTGAGTATCTCTCTACCCCATCTCTCCAGTGTTGTAAAGTAGGTGTACTCATCAGCCTCCCTCTCAGAGCTGTTGTCACTTTATCTTACAGTTTATGAGAAATCATATTTCCCTTTTTATTTCACTCCAGATTTTTTTTATATTTCTCTTTCTTCCTTAATATACCACTGATCACACAAAAGAGTATTGGATGTGTTCATATATTTATATATTTGTGTTACATAATTGTTTAAAAACTATTGTTAAGTAATTATTAAACCAAAACATTCCTTATGGTCTGGAGAAGTTTTTCTCGTCATAAACTTATGCTTTTCTATGGCACAACCAAATTCAAATTGAACTCTGAATAGGGTACAGAAATTTGTGAAACAATAATTTGTTTTTGTAAATGTTAAAAAATGATTCAAGCACATGTTGATGTAACAGAAATGAAACAAAGTTAAAGACAGACTCACAGAATTTCTAATTGGGAAGTGAGTAATTATCAGAAGTGTCTGAAATAAAATTACAAATATAATGGTGAGATAAATGCTTTCATATATTGATAATGAGATATAATCAATATGGTTCCAGAAAATCACTGACAGTTTCCCTATCAAGAGCATACATATCTTTGGAAATTGATCTCATAACCAAGACTCTAGTATATAGTAGGTATTGTCTAGAATATGATTAGTAACATTTCAGAGATCCCTTTATAAGAAACATGGATAAGATTTATTTATTTTTATATTAACTTATATTAAAATATTTTATATATCAACAATCTCATGCTGCAAAATAGTATTTCAATACAAAGCAGTTTAAAGAGTAACTGTTCACTGAACTGTTAAACTTTACTATAAATTAAATTTTCTTAGGATTTACCTTGTTACTTAGCTTCTCTATGATCATGAACTAAAGTCAAAATAGACAAGATTGCCTGAGAAAATTGGGAGCGTGGGGGTGGAGGAAGAAGGAAGGGTGGAAGGGAAAGAGGAGGGGACAAGGGGAGGGGGAGGAGAACTTGAGAAAACAGAATAGTTGAGATAGGGAAAGACAGAGATGAGAGCAAGGAAAGAGATATCTTGACTGAGGGAGCCATTATGGGGCTAGCAAGAAACCTGACTCTAGAGAAATTCTCAGGAATCCACAAGGATGACCCCCAGCTAATACCCTAAGCAATAGAGAAGAGGATACCTGGACTGGCCTTGCCGTGTAGTCAGACTGATGATTATCTTAAATATCACCATAGAACCTTCATCCAGCAACTGATGGAAACAGAGGCAGAGTTCCACATCAGAGCACTGGACTGAGCTCTCAAGATCCAGTTGAAGAGTGGGGAAAATGAGAAAATGAGCAAAGAGGGCAAGACCATGATAGGTTCACCCACTGAAACAGTCTACCTGAGCTAATGGGACCTCACCAACTCCAGTTAGATATAGATCCAAACTAGTCCCTCTGAATGTGGGTGACAGTTGCTTGACTGGGGCAGATTTTGGGGCCACTGGCAGTGGCACTGGGATTCATCCCTACTGCATGTACTGGGAACCTATTCTCTTTCGATGGATACCTTGCTCAACCTAGATGTAGAAGGTAGGACCTTCCCCAAAGCAATGTGCCTTATCGTATCTGAGGAGTGGATGGGGGGGGGGTGGAGGAAGGTGGGGGAATGGAAGGAGGGGAAGGAGTGGGAACTGGGATTGGTATGTATAATGAAAAAAGATAGTTTTTTTTTAAAAAAAAAGAAAAAATAAATTCAATTTTCTTTACAAAACATTGCATTTGACTGCTCTTAGACTCTACCGCACTGGTATCCTCAGTTATTTTTCTGTTCTTCAAGTAGGGAGTCAACAGTCTCAGTAGGGAGCACAGAACTTAGAATGACAATCACCAACCCTGCTAGAATATTCAGGAGCAGCTGGCAGACCTGTGACCATGGCAGTTACACCATGGACTGCTAACTCTTGAAACTATGAAATGAAGACTGTCAGAGATTTAGAGAGGAGGAACTAAAAGGAACCTGCTTTAAAAATAACGGTGCACGCCTGTAATCCCAGCACTCAGGAGGCAGAGACAGATGGATCTCTGTGAGTTCGAGGCCAGCCTGGTCTACAGAGCATGTTCCATGACAGGCTCCAAAAGATACAGAGAAATCCTGTTTCTAAAATTAATTAATTAATTAGTTAGTTAGTTAATTAATTAATTAAAATCCGGGTTTCCTCTCCCTCTTCTCCTCCCAGTCCCTCTAACACAACCCACCCCCAACCCCTGACCCCCCCCCCCCCCCCCCGTTTCCAACCTCCATTCAACTCCTCTGTTTCTGTTCAGGGAAGGGCAGGCCTCCTATGGATATCAACAAAACATGGCATATCAAGTTGCAGTAAGACTAAGCACATCCCTGCATATGTAGGCTGTGCAAGATGATGCAGTATGAGGAGTAGGGTCCCAAAAGTGAGTAAAAGTGTCAGAGACAGCCCCTGTTCCCACTGTTAGGAACTGAAAACAGCCCTGAAAACTAAATGCCCAACCCAAAATTATATAGGATTTAGTAGTAAAAGAAATCATGAATAACCTGAAAATTGAGTGACAGACAGTTATGAAAATTATGGTAGAATAAAATGTTCAAACTGAAAAACTTTAATATTAAGTTTCAGTATAAAGTCTACTTCTAAGTAGAATTCCAAGTCCTTTCTCTTATTTATTTTAATTGACATTTACTTTTCTATAACTTTTTCTGAAAGTTAATTTTCCTATCATAAAAATGCACTGTTTGCAAAGGATTAAGTTGGATTTTAAAAATTCTCTTCCAGTGCAATATTTAAAGATTTAAATATAGCATTCATATACCTAACAAATTTTGGAAAATTATTTCATGAATTTGAAATCAAGTATGTATAACATGAAATGAATTTTAAAGGGCACACTCCAATATTTTCAACAAAATAATACGCAAAGGATAATAATTTTGCGGGTTTCTTTTTAATTTTACTGTTATTAAAATCCTGTCACAACTGGGGAAAAGTCCTTGTTCCTCTACCTGACTATCATACTATTGCAAGTATGACTCCAAGAGGCTGTGATTCCCCCGGGAAGCAGGCACAAGGCAGAGCCAGGACTTGCCTCCCAGGAAGATTTCACACAGTGCTAACAACTTGTCTGATCACCTTTCTGGAGAGACTGGAGCTTAGAAAAAGATGGGTCAGTGATAGGCGGGTCATACCCTCACTAAGACTCCTAAGCTGTGCACATCCCTGGCCCTCTCCATGTAAACTTAATTTCACTTTAGGATCACAAAGATGGGCGGAGAAGGTATCATGAAGTCTGTCTCCTCCTGCCTCCCAATGTGGCAATCATGAATAAAGCTCCCTTTTCTGGTTTCTTTTCTGATTATTTCAAGTTAATTGGCTTCTCAAGGATGGGTGGCCAGACTTGGCTTCTTGGGGTATAGACGGAGAAACTGATCTTCTTAACAGTAACTCTAAGAAGAGTTACCCAAACATCAAAAAAAAAAAAAAAAAATGACACCTTGGAAGTGATTCATAAGGGAGCCCAATTTTCCAGCAGACTCATCACATGTGTGAAAACAGTCAATAGAGGGCAGGTAGAGAGAGCAGCGTGTGGTTAGCTGCATGAGAGCAATTCTAATCTTTTGGATCCATCAGAGGAAAATGACTTCTCTTACCACGTGTCTTACACTTATTCCCAGAAGAAGTCTCCTCAACTACCTATTTTTATTTGAATGTTTTTAAAGGCATGCAATCTATATTAGTTTTTTCTGTATAATCTATGGAGCTGCAATACTAAAAATTTAACAAAACAACTTGAAAAATACTAAATTGCAGACTAATAAATACTGTGTTTCTTCAAGTTCTCTAGACTATGCTACCAAGAGTAAGTTACATTAACGCAGTCCAGATCTTCAGATGGGAACATATCTTTATGGCTGCCTACTGAAAGCAAGTCATCAGAAGCTCTACATTAAATTCGACATCAAATTATTCTTAGGATTGAACAATAATGCACAGAGTGCCTTAACTTTTATTAGTTTTAACCCTATCAGTTGCCTCTAAAATATGTAATTAAGCCCTTTAACTTGCTTTAAAATAATATGCTGCCTTTGCCTTCCATACTTTCTAAAATAGCAAGTCATCCTTGGACAGAAGAAAGTGGATCATGTGGAAGAGGGGTCGACCTCAGCGGCCCTCTTCCGTCTTTGTTTATCCCGACTGTTGCTTGCAGTCATCCACTTAGGCTGCTTTCTACATCAGCTTCCGATGTTATCGTGGATTAGTCATGTGATTCAGGATTTAATGGTCGTCCCTTTTGCTCTCCTCTCTATAACAATAACATGAAAGGAGCCCAGACAGGCACAAAGCTTCTATCTTCTCCCTCTGTGTCTTTCTGTCACCATTTGTGAAGCAGAATAAGGAAACTTTCTCATGAAGTTCAGTGAGTAGGATTTTCACATCTTCTGGTAGGGTGATGTGTTAGAAAACACACAGTTCTTCACAGGAAGCAACAGTCTTTAGCTACACTTTTATTGCCTGTACCACATTTTCTCCTCCCTGCTCTCCCTCCCTTGCTTTGTTTGTTCAGCGTGAAGCCCCCAGAGCTGGCTTTGAAAGCCTTTTTTTCTAGATAGAATTGAGTCTGTTAAGAACAAAACGGGTGTTGACAAAGAGTCAGATAGTTACGTTGCTGTAAATAAAGGATAGTAATTTGCATTCACTTCAAAACCAGAAAGAATCTCTGGCGATTTGGTGAGTCATGGAGGATAGGGTAGTCAAGATTTGAATCATTGAGATTTGGAAGTGGGTATTTTCCACATCTAATAATGCTTTGATTTAACATCCTGGATATGTAGAGGAGCAGATTGTTCAGGTCAAGGAAAATGGCTTGCAACCAGGTCAGCCCTAGAACTAGCTGTTCAAGTCATGTGCAAATAAATTTTCTGTTGAGATTGTGTGTGTATTTAGATTCTTAATTTTATTTCATTATGATGTGATAAAATGAAAGAATTTATTTCATTTTGTCAGTTTTGGTAAGACTTGTATTCTGGCCTAAATGTTATCTCTTATCAAGACTATTTCTGAGAGACTGAGAATGTACTGGCTGCTGCCTTTGAAAGGAATCTTTTACTAGTGTTGATTAAATTTATTGGATCTATCATGCATTTTATCTCTGCTGTTTCTTTGTTGATTTGTTTTACATGGATGAACTCTCTACTGGGAAAAATAAGAGTATTGCAGTTATAACTTTTATATCTGCCATCTGTTGCTCTATGTTCAGTAATGCTTGTTTCCTTAAATTAAGTACTCTGATATTTGATGCATTTATCTTTACAGTTGTTGTATACCTTCTTGATGAACTGGTATCGTATCCAGTATGTAGGGCTCTATTTTATACCATTTGACTTGATTCCTGCAGGCGTTTGGATTCTATTTGCTTGAGATATGTTTTCCTTTATTTTTATGTTCAGTTTATGAAAACCTTGTCAGTGAGGTGAGTTTATTTCAGTCTATGAAGAGTTAAGTCCTGTTTTTAATTCAGTCAGATAGTCTGAATCTTTTCCTTGGAGGAGTTAAGAAAGTTTGCCAGGGCTAGTTTTGAAAAATGTGAATTAATTCATGTTATCTTGTTTTTTTTAATTTTCTTGGTTGTTTTGAATAGTGTATATTCTTTTCTTTCTCTCCTATTAATTCCCTTATATTGCTGTTTTGTTGAAAATGTTTGATTCTGCCTGAATTCTTATTTATTTTTCTATTTTGTCCTTTTGTTATTAGCATATATTCATTATATTTGGCAATTGCTTTATTATTATATTTTCAGACATGTATATAATATATCTTGTTCACACTCATGCCCTGTTACACGTTGCCCCTCCTCCCTCCTATACTGATCCCCTTCTTAAATGTTCCCTTTGTGTACACAAATCATTTTAGTTTATGCTCATCTTGGAATGTGGTTTGCTTTAATAATAAAAATCACATAACTGCATTAATAATCTTGATTGACAGTTTCTCTCATGTCTTGAAATACAGTATTCCATGTTCTCTAGGCTTTAGCATTTAACATGCTGGAAGTTATATTCTAATAATGATGAGATTTTTTTTTAATTTTTGTAAGTAACATGTAACTTATAAAAGTTAATTTCAGCTGTCAGTTTGGTTGGGTTAAAAACCATTAAGGAGATTAATGAGACAAGCATTTGTGTGTGTCAGTCAGGGACCTTCCAGAGAGGATGGACTGTGGATCAAAGCTCACCTTGAATGTGGACAATACTGTCACATGGACTGTGGTCCCAGACTGACTAAATAAAGTATGCTGGCCTTGAATTCACAATCCTCCTGTCCTGCCCTCTTCAGCTCTTTGAAGAGGTGTGTCTACCATCACTGGTTGTCTACCTGCTTAAAAATTTTATCTTTGTCTTTATATATTTCAGAATTTGAAGTTTTTGAATCTTGGGATGTATTTATTTAGTTTTATTCTATTTGATATTTACTTAGTTTTTAAAAAAATATTTAGATTTCTTTTTAGCCAAATATGGTCAGTGTGCAGTCTTTATTTTTAGAATGCCTCTTCAGTTATAATCGATTTCCTCTTGCTTCTGTGTCTCAGAGGGTAGGATAGCACCTTTAGGATCTTGAGGCTCTATTTCCTTCCTGTTGTTCTTGGTGACGTCAGGTCTATTGATATATTCTTTTTAAGAACATTTTTATTTTATAATTTATTTTCATTTTATGTGTACTGATGTTTTGCCTGCATGTATGTCTGTGTGAGGGTGTCAGATCTTGGAGTTAGAGACAGCTGTGGGCTGCCATGTGGGGGCTGAGAATTGAACCAGGAAGAGCTGGTTATGTTATTAACAGCTGGAAGAGCTGGTAATGCTCTTTAACTACTGAGCCGTCTCTCCAGCCCCTACTAATAGGTTCCTAACTTCACTCATTTTTCTGAATCCAATGAGTGAGTGTTTTGTTTCCATTACTTTCTTTTTCTGTTGTGTCTTTGCTAGTGTTTTATTAGTTCTTTGAGAATTTCATAGATATATTTTGATTGTATTCACCTCCTCTCCCCACTTTTCGCAGTCCGTTCCCCCTTCTCTTTCCACCCAACTTTCTGACCTATTTTTTTCAGTTGATGCAGCCCAAATGTTCTTGGATGTGTGGTCTTCATCTGTACTCTTAGAGAAAGCTATCTCCTCCCAGCAGCTAACAATTGTCAGTAAACAGATCCATGGCTAGAGATGGGATTTTTTCACCCAGCCCCACTCTCCTTGCTAAGAGTCTGTCTCTGTCTTGCTTTGGCTTGTACAGGTTTTGCTGAGTTTTTAATTTTTGTCTGTTTTGGAAGAAACTGTAAGTAATTGTAAAAAAAAGACTTCTTGGGATAACTACTACCCCTTTCAGCATTTGTCATTCAAATTGTTATTAGCATTTGTTATTTGCAGTTTTAATTTCGCATGAAAAAATCATTTTATAGTGTCCTATATATTTTAGGAATTATTAAGTTCTATATAAAAAAACTATATTCATCTTTCATGGTTTTAGCTTTAGATAAGGTTTTGATACACAGGCATGGCTGTCCTGAACTTCCTGTGTAGACCAGGCTGTCTGTCCTCCTACCTCACACAGATTACGGGTGTATGCCACCACTGCTGGCTCAGGACCTAGAACACTGTCAATGGTTTTTGTTTGTTTGGGTTATTTTTTGGTACATAGGTCCCTTCTTTAGGCACAGCATGAGGAGCATGTAATATTCATGTTTATCTTTTCTTTTGCACCATGGATCCCACTACAGCAAATACAAAGTAACAACTTGCCCTTCCTTAGGGCTGACTAGGAAGCCTGTTAGCTCTTTACTTAGCTCTCCCAACATTATCTCTCTGTCAGTATGTAAACTGCTATAACTGGGATTAGCTGCCTTCAAATGGCGGGAAAGAATGCAGACACTCCCATGTTGTATGATGGGTGCAGGAACTCGCATGCTCACGCCTTTCCTGAAGCTTGGAGGGAGGAAGAAGAGAAGAAAGTGGGTAATGATTATCCTTGCCTTCTACCCCTATTATTCAAAGTTTTCCACCTTTTAGCTCCAGATGGAGATGGCGGCTCTGTTTCCTACACATGGGGTCAGTGACACCAACATAAGAGAGAAATGAAAAACACTCGCTACCCCTCCCCCCAGTCTTTCTAAGCAGCCTGGAAACTTTGGGGTGCCAAGTGAGGATCACCCCTGCCTCTGACCCACCTACACCAATCTTACAGCTGCTGGTGGAGTCGGTGTGTTTATTTCCTAGTGGAAAGGGTGGGAAGAAATTGAGTGTCAACCGAGTCTAACTCAGGAACTTATGTTCTGTTGCATTTATGCCATTGACAACAAAGGGTCAGGTCTATGGTAGTCTATTTTTCTTTTCAACCTCATTGTATTGAGAGACATGTAGGATATTAGTGAGGCACACATTGTGGCCCATCTGTGAGTATGTTTCCAGAGAGGTTTAAATGAAGAGGCAAAACCCACCCCAGGTGAGAGTGACATCAGCCCATGGGCTGGAATCTCAAACCAAGCATAAAGGAGGAAGCCAGGAGAATATTCACAGTTTTTGTTCTCTGAGTTTTGACTAGAGATGAAAAGTGTCCAAGAGCCTCATATTCCCATGGCTATGCCTTCCTTGCCATGAATGGCATCTTTTAAAACTGGGAATCAAAAGAAACCTTTCAATTCTTAAGTTGCTTTGCTAAGTATTTCGTCACAACAACGAGAAGAGGCAATCAAAACAAATTCTTAAGTACAGTACCCTGGCAATGCCCTCACTGCGAATTTCGTGCCAGCTCCTTCCACTGAGCGAGGGATCTGATATTTTCCATGCTCATACCCACTAACTGCTCTTCAGTGTGTCATCTACTGCTTTGCTAGGCTAAAGACAAAGAAGACAGAACTTCTTGTTTGGTCCCCAATGCCCCCTGGAGTGGGAATTAGAGTCAGGACCTCTGGTTCTTTGGTGAAAAGAGGGCAATCAGCCTCCCACTGTGGGGAAGAGACAAAGAGAGAGGTGTTTTTATGGAGTAGAGCTTTGTCAAAAACACTTTCTGTTCTGTTAGATGAGAAAGGTATTTATTTGCCTGGGGGTGGGGTGGGAATGGAATAGTCTTAAAGTGTTTTCTCTCTCTCTTCTCTCCCACCCCTGTGTGTGTGTGTGTGTGTGTGTGTGTGTGTGTGTGTGTGTGTGTGTGTGTTGGTAGGTCACAGATGGAGGCTTCAGAGTCCTGTCTGGGACTTGTGAATTTCAGCAAACAAAATGGCATCAAGCACAAGCCCTGGAGCCTTAGGCAAGGTAACTTCTTCCCACTGTTTCAGAGGATTTGACTCTCTTGTCTGTGCTGTTTGTATTTTGTCATTTTCAAGACATGAGACGGAAGTTATAAAAGGGAGGCCAGGTGGCTGACAGGGCTAGAGTGAGCACATTCACAGAGGAGCGCACATCTGTTTTATGAACCCACTCAGGAAATTCTGAAGCATAATAAAGTTTGAGAAGCACTTGAGTTACTAGAAAATGGTGTTTCCAGAAAACGGGAAACATCCGAACAAAGTTTGTAGCAAATTCTATATTTCAAATGCCAACGAGGCAAATCTGATGGTAATAGAGGGTTCAGAGTGGAGGATAAAGGAAAATGCAGACAAAAATGTAATGGTACATCTGGCGTTGACAAACTGGGGGTCACCTGAAGCACTCTGGGCAGGGTTTGACATGTTGACTAAGAATTACTGTGTTTAAGCTCAGACTTCAGTGCAAAGCTCTACTAGAGTTCAAATTCCAACTTCCTTAAATTCTAGTTTTAAGACCTTTGGCCAAGATACTTATCTGAGCTTTTGTCTCTCTAGCCCTAAGATGGGAATAGTGAAGGCATCGATTTCCAAGAGCTGTTAGAGTTCCATGAGACGACAACTAAATAGTTAGCCATTTTCCCTACACATCAGGTGCTCAGTGCGTGGTCGGAGGTATATTTTCTTAAGAATCAGTTCTGAGGTGCTCCTCCAGAGGCAGGCCGGAAGTTGTGAAAGAGCTGTGCGATTTGCTAAGATGACCTTTGTGTGTTTACCCAGCAAGCTTTTTTTTTCTGAAGGAAGATCTTTCTCAATTCTTTCCAGTCCAGACAGTCCAGTGGAATTTTCATTAGGTTTTGGCTAGTTTCGACCAGAATTGAGGGACGGAAGATGGAGGGAAGGCATTGGGAATAGCGCCATGTTCCATATACCACTGCTGGCATATGTTTTTTTCATGGAAAGTTGAGGACAATGAGGAAATCATACAGATGTTAAGGGAAGAACCAGCACTTGTTATTGGATATGCTATTATTTCATTATCATGACACCGCTATGAGAAAGGTAGTGTTATTGGCACAATTCAGAGGACTGAAGGGACTTGCTCAGTTGCAGTACTCCTAAATTACTGACCAAACTTGACCTTGAACACAAACTATGAGATTTGCTCTCTTTGTGTACTTGCCTCTTTAAGGGAAATTGAATTTTCTTTTTAAAAAATTTATCAGCATTCCTTTATATGACTTTCTGATGTTATAACTTCTTCAATTTCTCCCTTGAAGTCATCTGTGGTAAGAGAGAAAGCAACAATTTCAAGATTTAGAGAAATACAAAAATTATTAAAATCTTCTCGAATGTTTGCTATGTGGTAGGCGCTCTCCTAAATACTGATCATTTAGTAGAGTACAAAGTAGGGACTATACACAAGTGGAAAACTATACCATAGCATTATTGTTTAATTTACAACAAAAACTTTAGATGTTTGATAATAAATGATGGGCTGAGGTTTTTTACTTAATTTTTGAGATTAAAACTTAATTATATTTCTCCCTACCCTTTCCTCCCTCCAACCTCCCATATACCATCCCCCCCTGTTTTCCCTCAAATTCATAGCCTTTTTCCACACTAATTGCTATTGAATATAACCTATTCAGTCTGAATAATGTTACTTGTATTTATGTTTTCAGGGCTGACCATTTGGCGCTGAGCAGTTAATTGGTGTGCTCTTCCTGGGGGAGGCCACTTTTCCCTCTCCCGGCTGTTTTCAGTTTGGACTGAGTTTTTGATTTAGTTAGAGTGGAGGCACAATAGCCAGGCAGAAACTGTAGCTTGGCAACCAAGGCCACTTTTCTTTCATCGCTAGTGGATGCCTAGAGATTTTTCAGGGAGGATTTTGAAAGCTAAAGTTCATTTAAGGGAGTCTAGTCAAAGCAAAAAAACTGAGGGTGATGGGGGTGGGGAGAGTCGTTGGAATTAGGAAAAAGAGTAATTGTGTGTATGTCTGAAAGCAGAGGCTGAACACAGCTTACACTTTACCTACTGCAAGGGTCAAAAATTCAAATGGGATCTTAAAAAGAGTGCTACATTTTTCTTCAAGATTCAAAGCTGTGCATGATGTGACCCCAGCATTCAGAAGGCTGAGACAAGAGAATTGTGAGCTCAAGGATGACTAATATTTTCTCTTTCTCAATTATACGTATCTATGTGTGTGTATGTATATATGCATATGTATAGTATATATATTTATTAAGTCTAGGAGAAAATTAAGTGAGCATGATTTTAAAATTATAAATCATAGATACACATATAAATTGTTCTAGAATTTTCTTCATGTAAATTAAAGACAAATAGGTTCAAATCTAGCCAAGTACTGTGACAAATAGGGCTGGAGAAAACAAAATATTCTTTCCTAGATGTTAACGCCTTAGAGAAACAACAACAACAACAACAACAAAATGAACCTAGGAGAACTTGACCAGGTACACAATTTATTACCCTTTAGAAACCTGTTGAAGATGAAGGGCATTGCCACTGGTAATAGTCTTGAAGTCCTCAGATGTGTAGCATTATGAACACAGAATAATCCCAACATATAAATTTATTGTTACAGAAGCCAGGGATAGCTTTGAACCTCATCCAGCAGCTTTAAAAATTGCTATCTTTGGCAAGAAAGATGGATGAGTGGTTAGATCACTTGCTGCTCTGGTGAAGGACCCAGGCTTGGTTCTCAGCACCAGCATGGTGGCTCACAATGGTCCACAGTTCAAGTTCCAGGCGATCTGATGACCTCTACTGCCCTTCATGGGCACCAGGTAGATGTGGGATGCCACACACTAGCACATGCCATATACCAGTCGCATACATGCATGCAAGCAAAATAACCATGCACATAAGAAATAAAAACAAATCTTGCAAGGTGAGGTAGCACATGCCTTTAATCCCAGGATTTTGGGAGTAGAGGTCTGTGGATCTCTGTGAGTTTGAGACCATCTTGAACTACATAACAAGTTCTAGCCTAGCTAGGGCTACAACGACCAAATCTCAAAAGTAATGATAGCTGGTGTCCTTGTCAGTCAAACACAACTAAGAGATGCTAGTGGGCATTTGAAATGATCTGAATTTTTAAAGTGATTTTGAGATAAACAGACATAAAGATAACTATCTAAAAACCAGTTTTCTGTGACCTACAATCACTCTAGTTTGTACTTTGGAAGAATAAGCTATTAGCAAGTTAAGAGTTATTGGGCATAGACAAGTTACAGAGCTGGATATATGCTGCATGGAGGTGGTGCAGGCCATTAATCTCAGCACTTGGGAGACAGAGGTAGGTGGATCTCTGTGAGTGCAAGGCCAACCTGGCCTACAGAATAAGTTCCAAGACAGCCAGGGTTACATAGTGAAACCATGTCTCGAAAAACAAAAAACAATCAAACGAAAAAGAGCTGGATATACACAATGACATTCAAAGATTTATTTTGTGTGTTGTGGGTGTGGGTTGTGTATGTGTAACTGCAGAGCCTGTGGAGGACAGAAAATCAGATCTCCTGGACTTGGAATTACAGGGAGTTCTGAGCTACCAAGTGTGGGTGCTGGCAATCAAACAAGCGCCTCTGGAAGAGCAATAAGTGGGAGATACAGAGGCTCCTATTGGGTGTTAATGTCCTTGACCCTTGGATGTTCATTTGATTTCCAGAAAATCCATTGTGTTGCTATAAGAAAAACAAATTCATCTACCTCATTTCAAGCCCCCAGCTGCAGTATAATTAGAAATTAATCACTCTCTTTTTTCCCCCAAATATAAGACACTATCCTGCTTCCCTGTGATTGCACACACACACAAATTTAATAAAGAAGGTAGAGTAATTTCCTAGGACAGTTAATCTTGTTATTTAATAAAAATGAGGTCTACCTCATATTTTAAATTTGTTGTCTATAATGTGGCATAGGTTCTTGGGTTACATACATATTAAATTAAGGAAAATGATGACAAGATGCGATCCATGGTCCAGGTGGAACGGTTTTACTGAAAGCCTATATGAGCTTCTTCACTAATTAAATTTAAATAAACTGGCCTGGCTGGTGAGACAAAAAGTGACTCTTAAAGTGACAGTTTGTCTTTGATGTGTAGACTTCTGGGTTTTGTTTTGAAGCTTCTAGTTTTCAAGCTAGATGTAGAACTGTTACTATAAACACCCTGTCTCAGTACTTCAGCCGCTTGACTACTGGTTTTCGTGACTGCTCCCAATGACAATTGTTTGTACCATGTATTTTGATATTTAAAATACAATGTAAGGCATGAAATAGTCACATGGAAAATAATCGCAAGCTGGTTTTCTGATCTTTGTTTCTTTGATTTTTTTTTATTGAGGCAGCCCCTCACGACATAGCAGAGGACAGCCTCGAACTTCAGATTATCCTGCCTGTTTCCCGGGTTGAGATTAGAGGCATACCCATTGGGCCTGTAAATCCTAAACAGCTATGTTATGTAGTGATATTAAAGACAGAATTCATTGGAATAATAATTTACTATTTCATTTAGTTACTCTACCACGGCTCAAAGATCACCTATTTCATTCTGGATTCTTTGTTAGGTTCTAGAAGAAAAAAACCCTAGGTAACCCTGAGCTTGAAGAAATCTCTAAGGTCAGTAGAGAGGGGCAGTCAGGAGTCACAGGGAAAAGACAAAATGGCAAACTAGAAGCAAAAGACACTTCGCAGCGTCTCCAGTGTTCTGAGTCCAGCCAGCTAGATCCCGGGTGCTTCAGGATGTGCGTGCCTGACAGAGCTTACCGAAATTCAATATTAGCAAAGAGAGTTCCAGAGATTCTGGCTATCATAAAATAGGGTGAGAAAATGTGCAACACCGTGTTACAGGTGGCAATCGGATGACACAGAGGAGAGTAATAGAAAGCAGGAGGAGGGACGGAAAGAAATGGCATTTAATTGAAAAACAGCATGATCATAGGTGGTCTGGCAGCTACATAGTAGGCTAACTCTTGAAAACATTTATGTTTCTCAACATACAATCATAGTGCTGTATTTTTGTTTTGTTTTTATTTTTTGGTTTTTAAAAATTTTTTTGAGAGAGGGTTTTTCTGTTTAACGGTCCTAGCTGTTGTGGACCTAGCTCTTGTAGACCAGACTGGCTTCAAATTCACAGAGATCCGCCTGCCTCTGCCTCTTGAGTGCTGGGATTAAAGGTGTGCACCACCGCCAGTCAAGGCTGGAAGCTTAAGTGTCCAGGAGGTCAGAAGCTTAGCAGGAATATGTGATTGCACATAGGGACTGGGTTTTAAAAAGCCAAGGTCATGGGAGTTGGCATACGCCAAAACTGCCAGCTCTCTCCATTCGGGACGGTTTGTTTACCAGCCTTCAGCAGGTTTCATGGTGGGGATGGAGGAGCACAGATTGGCAGCAGCATTCAGCATCCGTTGGGCTCTGGGAGTACAATGATCTATCTACACTGCCCAGAGCAAACTCTAGATGAGAAAACTTTGCATTCCATGCTACTTTGTTTTCTGGTCCTAAATCTGGTCCTTTAGGTTTTAAGACCTAAATCACTCTAGTGGACCAATTTGCAGCTACACAAAAGGAACAAGGGATTAATAACCTTCATCCCTTCCTGTCTCCAAGAGATACATAACCCAAGAAAACAAAAGGTATCACAAATTGGCATAAGAAGTCAATACCCATGCTTGAGCACAAATACCTCAACAGAGACAATGTTTTTTTTTATTAAGGATTTTGTTGCATATGTTGTCTTCATCATATATTAATTATGACCTTTAATTTCCATTATTCTGATTTCTTGTTTCTGTGGTTTTGGAAAATACGTATGAACATTTTGACTGCATGTATCACCTGCATAAAGCGCTGGCAGAAAAGGGAGTTAGATCCTCTGGGACTGGAGTTACAGACAGAACTGTCATGTGGGTGCTAGGAGTCGAACCTGGGTTCTCCGCAAGAACAGCCAATGCTTTTAGCCATTAGCCACCGAGCCATCTCTCAGTCCCATTGTTTCAGTTTCAAAATCATGTATCTATCTATCTATCTATCTATCTATCTATCTATCTATCTATCTATCTATCTATCTATCCATCCATCCATCTATCCACCCACCCACCGACCCACCCACCCACCTATCTCTCTATATATTTGGTTTTTCGAGATAGGGTTTCTCTGTGTAACAGCCCTGGCTGTCCTGGAACTCACTCTGTAGACCAAGCTGTCCTTAGACTCACAGAGATCCACTTGCCTCCACCTCCTGAGTGCTGGAATTAAGGTGTGCACCACTGACTGGCTCAGTTTTTAATTTTAATTATTATAGTTTTGCTAATATTTTGCATTTGGTTCTGTCTTAATTTTTTCATTTTTATTTTATTATCTTTTAAAAGATTTTGGTTTGGGGCTAGATAGGTGTCTCAGTAATTAAGGGCACTGGCTGCTTTTGCAGAGCTGGATTCAGTTGTCAGCACCCATACGGCAGCTCACAGTTGCCTGTAATTCTTCTTCCAGAGGATCTAATGCCCTCCTCTGACCCCACCGGGACCCAGGCACACCCATGGCAAAGAGACATACATGCAAGGCAAAACAGCCATACAATAAAAGTAAATATATGAAATTTAAAAAAGTAAAAATAATTTTAAAAATTGCTTTACTCAACAATGACCAGCATGGCAAGCTATCTCTAATGGTGTGAGAGTAGCATGTATATTTTGGCAATAACTAGTAGCTGTGTGGTTGGACTACTCAATAGGAGCAAACTCATGTCTAGGACAGTAAGCATTACCAACTATTTGGAGCTAGTGAGGTGATAGATGTTAGTGGAGAACCCACTATTGTCACTTTACTAAGCCAGCATAATCCCTAATAGCATTCTAAATACTTATCTCTATACCCACAGGTAAGTATGTCTCTCAGTCCTCATCAAAGATGCTTCCTGATAACAGTGAGAAATCAGTACAGAAAACTACAAGCTGTTAAAAAAGTGCAAAGAACAACTGGTTGATTATGTGGTGCCTAGCTCCAGCTGATACATCCACAACACAACGGCTACACCTAAGACTTGGGGAACATTGAAAAGGAGAGGTGGAAAGCTTTTAAGACCCAGAAGAACGAGCAGTCTGCTGTGCAATTGTGTCTCCTAGAAATGTCAGAGAAGCTACACCCATTATACCACAACAATATGACTTCCAACAATGTGACAAGATTCAAGCAATGACAACACTAATAGACATGCTAATGTGGAAGGGGCAAATCCCAAGAGGCTCTATCCCTAGACAAAGAGCTCTACACAACTAATGGTAGCTGAGGGAGAGAATTATTCTTCCTAAGGGATCAGCCTTCTAATTGATTATCCAATACCAAGTCCTGAAATCATATACATGTAAGCAACATTAAGTGAACTCAGCGGGATATGCAGATACATGTAATGATGGTAATTAAAGAAAAAGAGACTATAATTTTGATAGGGAGTACAGGGGTGGGGGACTTGGGAAGGGTTGCAGGGAGAGGGTATGAAGAGATTGGAGGAAAGAAAGGGAGGGGGAAATTATGTTATTATTTCAATTAAAATAAAAATATTAAGAAGTTAAAACTAGGAGGACGCTGAGGCTGGGATATAAAATAAATAGATGAATAAAGAAAAATTGTGACTTATATTTTTGTACCCACTATTCCTGATGTTAGTCTTAGACTGGGGATGCCATGGTGCTTGATTTTTAATTTTTGCATCTTGTTCACTGTTATTTGTTGCTATTGTTGTTATTTGTTTTCTTATTTTTACACAGTAGCAGGGACTGAGGACAGCACCCCTAAGCATGTTGCATAGGCAATCTGCCAGTTCACCTTGTTCTGCACACAGCCCATTCCTGTTCAAACTTCAGTGAGTCCTTTAAATCAAAGAATTGGAAAGATTAAAAAAAAATAGCTGATCACCAAGCCCAAAATAAGCATGTCTAGTTTAAGCTAATCCTGTGTATCCCTATAGTAATTGCAAGCAGTTATTGAAAGTAGCATTTTTAAAAACTTTTATTCTATACACTGGAAAATATGGAAGAAATGAATAGACCTCTAGAGTACCAAAACTGAACCAAGAGATTATAAAATATGTACATAGATCAATTAAGTAATGAAATTCAAACAATAACACAAAGTGTCCAAACAAAGTTTAGTTTATATAGCTTCATCCTTGGATTCTACCTGACCTTTAAATTAAACAGCCACAATATTCTTTATAATGTCCAGTAAAATTAAGGAGAGGAAAACTTTCAAATTCACTGTATGGAGCAAAGATTACCCAGATACCAAAATCAGATAAGAACACTACAACAACAAAAATATAAACCAAAAGCCCTAATGAACATAGATGCAAAAATGCTCAAGAAAATACTTGCAAATTGAATTCCAGAACACAATAAAAAAAGGTCATACACTATGAGAAAGATGGTTTCATTCTAGGATGAAATGATAGATTAACATAAAAAGCAGTAAACGCAATATAGGACAGAAATAAAATCAAGGACAAACATAACGTTACTATGGCAGTAGATGAAGAAAAGTCATTGACAAAATTTTACACTATTTGGTATAAAATCCCAAAAGAATAAGAAGAGATTTGTACTCCAACATTGTAAAAGCTATATAGATGGGTTCATACCCCCAAAATATACTGAATGAGGGAGAAATAAAAGCCTTTTCTTTAAAACCAGGAAGAGATAAGATTGCTACTTTTACCACATTCGTTTAATGTATTGCTTTAGTCAGATCAATAAATCAATATAAAGAAATACAAAGGGAGTAATAGCAAAGTAGTAAATAAATTTTTCCTATTTTCTAATAATATCCTAAATAATAGCCTATGTTTAGAAACTCATTAAAAACTCCACCAAAAGATTTTTTTTACCTGACTAATTCAATAAGATAACAGGCATAGTTACTTTTCTATTGCTGTGAAAAAAAAACATGACTAAAGCAACTTGTAAAAGGAAGATTTATTATTCTGGGATTTACTGTGGAATAATCTCTTTGTACACTGTGAAGATGTGTCACTTGGATTGGTTTAATAAAAAGCTGAATGGCCGATAGCTAGGCAGGATTTTTGGGGCAGAGAGGGTGCTGAGAAAAAGAAGGGCAGAGACACGGAGGAAACAGGAAAGCACGAGGGACAGTACATAGATGAGGTAAACTTGCCTGGGGCAGCACATAGATTCATAGAAATTGGTTAGTTTAAGTTATAAGAGCTAGTTAGAAACATGCTTAAGCTATTGGCCAAGCTTTCATAATTAATAATAAGTCTCTGTGTCATGATGTGGGAGCTGGCTGATGGGACAGAGAAAGACTCGCTATAGGGATTACAGTTCCAGAGGGAAAAGAGTTCATTACCATCCTTGCCGGGAGCATGGCAGCACTGGAGCAGCAGCCGAGAGAGAGCTTGCATCTTGATCCACGAGTAAGATTCAGAGAGAGAGAGGAGGGGGAGAGGGAGAGAGAGAATGGCAAGAGTCTACAGAAAGCTTAAAGCCATCCCTCCCCCGCTCCGTGTTGCTTTGGTCACTTTTTTCTTTCCTCTCACAGCAATAAAAAAGTAACTAACACCTCCTAATCTTTCTCAACTAGCTCCACCAACTAGGGACCAAGTATTAAAACATAAACCTATGGGGGCCAGTCTCATTCAACCCACCGCACTAGGGCACAAAATTAACTTAATGTTGTACTTTTTAATATACTGATTAGAAAAACAATACAGTTCACAATATTTTCAAAAATAATAAACACTTTGATTTAAACGTAATCAAAGAGGTAAAACTCTTCTACAGTGAAAAGTATTTAAAAGATCAAAGAAAGAAATTCAGGAAGACACTGGGAGATGTATTTACTGCCAATACTTCTGGACCCCCAGGAAAAGAATAGTTAAAATGGTCATATTTCTAGAACTGATCTTTAGGTTTTACACAACCTTCAAGGTGGCATGTGTCTGTTATCCTAGCAATTGGAAGATGGAAGCCGGAGGATAATGAAACTGAGGTCAGCCTAAACAAAACAGCAAGTTTCTGACAGTTACAAACCGCAAAGCTAGGCTTCCAAAAAATCAAAGTGACACAAATAAAAGATCGAAAGATATTTTCATAGAACTAGAACAAAACATCCTCAGATTCAAATGGAAGCTCAAATAGTCCAATTAGGCAAAGAGCTCCTGATCCAGGAGCTGTCAGAATACCTGATTTCCAACTATGCTGTAGAACCACGGCAACAAAATGGCCATGTTACTACTATAGAAATGGATACAGAAACCAGTGGGAAAGAGCAGGACACCAGCTGACTGCCTCAACTTCCCCAGTCACTTTCTGCTGAATATTGTCAGTGCTCAATTTGATTATGTTGTCTCTGTTGCTATTTGCTCTTTTACTGAAAAGCCTCCGATGTGGTCACATTCTCCTATGTCCAGGGATCCTTCAGGTCAGGATCAGCCCTTAAAGGGCTTCCTCAGTTAGTTAGTTTCTCCGGGATGATTGGAAACTCCTAGTCTGGTAATGTTACTTTTATGCTGTTCTTTTGTTTAAACCATTCATTTGATGTTGTTTTCCTATCTGTCTGTCAAATCCCTTACTATTTATTCTTTTTTGTTGTGTTTTTTTAAAGTAATTTTATTAAATTATAAAAGTTTCCATTTACACCCCTCTTCCCAACACCCTCCCACTCCCCCCCCTCCCTCTCCTCCTCCCTCTTTGTCCCTAAGGGCAGTCAGGGTTTCCTGCCCTGTGGGAAGTTTAAGTTCCTCCCCCCTCCCTCCAGGTCCAGGAAGGTGAGTATCCAAACAGACTGGATCCCAAAAATCCAGTATATGCAGAGGAAACTAGTCCCAGTGTCATTGTCAATGGCTTCTCAGAAAGACTCCGGGCCAGCCACATTCAGAGAATCCGGCCACATTCAGAGAATCTGGTTGGATCACGTGCTCCTTCAGTCGCAGTACAACTGCCCTTGGTAAACTCTCATTAGATCCGTTCCCTTGTATCAGTGGGTGATAGCATCCCTCGCAGTCCTTCGTCATTTTCTTCGTCCTTCTGCTCCTCATTTGGACCTTGGGGGGCTCAGTCCGGTGCTCCAATGTGGGTCTCCGTCTGTATCGCCATCCATCGCCAGATGAAGGATCTATGGTGATAAGCAAAATATTCATCAGTATGGTTATGGGCCAAGGCCGGTTCAGGCACCCTCTCCTCTGTCCAGAGAACAATCTGGGGATCTCTCCTTGGACCTGGGATCCCATATATAATCAAGGTAAGCCAGACCCAAAAAGAGGAACACGGTATGTATTCACTCATAAGTGGTTTCTAACCATAATTAATGGTCTTTGAGCCTATTATTCGTGATCCTAGAGAAACTAAATAAGAAGACGAACCTGATGAAGATTATTTAGCTATCCGCCAGGAGGTAGGAAATAGTCAAGAGTCCCAGGTAACCTTGGGTGCATGGGGGTGGGTGGGAGGGGTGTTGGAAGGGGAGAGGATTAGAGAGAAGGGAGTAGGGGAGGAATGGAGAAAGCTCGGTTGACCGGGATGGGGGGAAGGGAGGAAGGATGAATATGGGAGCAGAGAAGAATATATTTCAACTAAGGGAGTCATTTTAGGGTTTACAGGAAACTTGTTGTTTTGTTTTTTGAGACAGGGTTTCTCTGTAGCTTTGAAGCCTGTCCTGGAACATACTCTGTAGACCAGGCTGACCTTGAACTCACAGAGATCCGCCTACCTCTGCCTCCCGAGTGTTGGGCATAAAGGTGTATGCCACAATTGCCCAGCTATTTATTCTTTTACTTTGACTTGTATACTTCATGTAACTCGTTCATTCATAACTAAATACAATAGGTCATTCTCCAGATTGTCCAAAACAAATTAAATGGTTCATCCTAGATTAGCCAACAAAATTTGGTACGTGAAGGATTTTGATTCAATTCTGGAATTCTACACTTAACAGGTGCAATATTTGCCTTATGACAGACCTGGCACTTAAATGATTAAGCCTAGCAGGGACATACAATCAAGTAAAGAATATGAAAATATGGTAAGTGGCTTCTTAAGATTCCCATTCCCCACTCACTCAGGTGAACACTAGTGTAGATTCTATGAGAAGTTAATCATAAGCCATTTATCATCTGATTAGGTTAGTCTGCATGAGAGGAGAGGGGAAGGGAGTGGGTGGAAAGGGGAGAAGACAGAAGGGGAGAGAGAAGAGGGGACAAAAAGTTTGGTTTGCTTTGGTTGGCAATGGATATATAAGAGCCAGTGACTGCACAAAACCTCTCTACCAACTTCCAGCAAGTATATGGTGACTATACGGAATGAATATCAAAGAGAATTCTTCAGAGCCTATACATAAAAGTGTGGTCCCGATCCATAATTCAGCACCTTAACTTTGGACTGTGGGAGCCAGAGTAGAGAAAGGAGCTCTTGAAACCTGGAAAACATGTTTTTCAAAGGTGTTGCAAGTGTGGAAATGCTTGTTTGTTTGTTTGTTTCGTTTCCCACTCTGAGTACTGCTCAATTTCATCCCTTCAAATGGTTCTTTCTTTGCCAATTTGTTTCTGCTTCATGAAATACTACTGATTTTATGTTGACTTGGTACCAGCAGCTTTCCTCAGAAAAAAATTGTGCTTTATCAAGAATCTCTCAATTTAAACAAAGAATCCTATGGAGTCTTCAGATTTCTGTAGATATAGAAACATATCATCTGCAAACAGTAGTTTGATTTCCTCCCTTCATGCTTGCATTTTGCATCTTTCTTTTTCCTGTGCAGTATCTCTGTCTAAGACTTCTACTAGTGTATTAAAAACACAGGGTGAGAGTAGACATCTTTTTCTTTCTCCAAGTCTTAGATGAAAGGATTTCATCTTTCCCCCACATTTGGTCCAAAGCTGTGTGTCATATGTAGCTTTGATTGCATTGGCAAGGATGCAGAGTAAACAAACTCTTAACAATTGCTGGCATGAGTGTAAATGGATAGGTCCTCCTCCCCCCGAAAACTACACATACAATATGATACAGCATTTCTGAATGTAATATGCAAGTGAAATAATGCCATCATATCAGAAAGTACATGTAATAAATGTTATATGTGTACATAGAGGCACACAAAGAAATATTATTCAACCATAAAATAACATCATTTTCTCCATTTCAGCCAAATGGATGAACCCAGAGGGCATATGGTAATTAAAGAGATCAGGGAAAGACAAATTGTGCACGTTCTTCTTTATATGTGAATGTTAAAGAAAAAGTCAATCTAAATGTAGAATTAGTGATTACTATAGCCTGGCATGAATGTGGAAGTAGAGGTGGAGGTCACATAACAGGTACAGTTGGACAGAAGTAATAAGTTCTAGTTTTCTATGGCACTGTGAAATATCTACTAATTCACAATAATTTAGTACATATTTTGTAAATGGCTAGAAGAGAAGGTCTTGGATCATCCACACACAAAATGATGATAGTGAAATGAAATTACTAATTATTCTGGTTCAAACAGTACATGTATAATTATACACTCTAAGCATTATTTAATTTGTACTGTACCCTATATTTTATAACCAAAATATCAATAAATAAAATTAGAATGTGGGCTCTGTGCCAGATTCTCTGACTTTGCATGGCTCTGCTATTTACTAGCTATGACATAAAACCGGGCCTCTGTGTTCTAGTTTCTTCAGTTCCAAAATATTAATAATGGTGTCTTTCACTTAGAGTTCGCCTGAGGTTTAAATGAGATAATTTGTGTTAGAGAGATTAGAAAAATAACATAATAAACATTCAACACATTATCTTGAGAATTTTTGAGAAAATCTAGAAACTCATTTAAATTAAAATTTTGTTGACAAATGCCTTTTAGAAACCAAATCATGTAGGTCTGAATAATTGCCAAATATGCCCCTTTTAGGTGCATTTTTGCATAGGCAGACCAGTAGCCATTTTGCATTTAATCTAGTTTCCTAAGTTCTTAGGAGACTGTTGAGATGCCTATTTGGACACTATCTTATTTCTTCTAAGCTGTACCACATTCTCGTTCTGTAATGGGACCCTCCCCCCCACACACACACTTTGCATTTTCATCTCCAATAGTCACTGCTTCAAGCATCCATCCATCCACCGGTGTGCCCATTGTGGAAGTGCCACTTATTTGTTCCCCTCTTCCTGTCTGTGAGCCCTTAGAATCTTGCCAATGTATCTCAACAGAGAATCCTATTCCCTGCTCGTCAGTACGACATGGGGCATATAAAATAACATGGCATGTCACACTGATTTTAAAATTATGGATATTAGTTTGAGGAAATGTAAAGTCAAGTTTTAAGCAAAAAACTATATGAATTCAATTCTTTTAAATCATAGTAAAGATGCACACAGAGAGTCCATATACCAAATACTATGCTTTGAAAAGTGTTTAGAGCTAGTGCGAAGACAACATTGAACATAATATTTCAAGATAAATATTATGAACTTCAGATCAACTGAGATTTAACTGACTTCAAAGCTTGATTTTCTTTGCTGGGTTCTGCTGCTACTTGACTATTTGTATTTGAATCATCCTGCTATTTTGGTGAACATAGAAGATACAGACAAAAGGAGTTACCAGTGAGGATTTTAGGCAAAAACTTTAAAGGCATTCCTTTTGAGAAAATATGTTACTACTGCACACGACGGGCATGAACCTTGCACACAAAAAGCTGAGCAAAGGAAGGCAGGCACTAAGCAATACATACCAGTAGATTGCATTTATGTAAAATTCAAAACAGACACAACCTAATCTACTCTGTTAGAAATTAGTATGGGTTTATCTTAGGAGAAGGTCCTAACTAGAATGGAGAATAATATTTGATACTAAGGAGCTGATAATAAATAATAATAGTAGGTGGGCGGTGGTGGTGCACACCTTTAATCTCAGCACTTGGGAGGCAGAGACAGGCAGATCTTTGTGAGTTCAAGGCCAGCCTGGAGCTAGTTCCAAGACAGACTCCAAAGCTACAGAGAAACCCTATCTCGTAAAACCAATAATAATAATAATAATAATAATAATAATAATAATAATAATAATAGTTTTGTTTTCTGACCCTGGTGTTGATTGCACAAATGTGTTTATTGCATTCTACATACATGATGTTTGGCAGTTTCTTTGTTCCTCTTTCTGTTTGAGACAAGAGTTTCCTGTGTAGTTTTGGCTGTCCTGGAACTCACTGTGTAGATCAGACTGGCCTCAAACTCAGAGATCTGCCTGCCTCTGCCTCCTGAGTGCTAGGATTAAAGGCATAAACCACCACCACCCAGTGCTTTTTTTTGGCAGTTTCTAAGATGTAATTGTCATATCTCAACAAATCTAAAGTTATGCCTATCAAATTAGTTACATGGACAGTATTAACTTATATCTTATTTATGCCAGAGCTTTTAGTATTGGATGATTGTATAGTGAATATCATAAGGAATTGGCGATCAATTATTGTAATTGTCTACTAATTCTATTCCAAGTTCCTAGGTCACTCTGCTTCTCACTGTATATATCTTTGGGTAAGTAACTTAACAGCTATGTACCTTGTTTATCTCATTTATCAAGCAAAGAGAATGAGCAAATGCTAGCACATACTTGTGAGAATGTAATGAATTGATTCCTGCCCCTCACCTAATGGTCACCCAGGCATCATAATTATCACTGTAATTATTATCATAACTGTCTTGCTCCATTGAACACTTTCATTTACCAGACACGGTGTCAGATTCTCTATATCTTCTAGAAAGTTATGTGTATTGCTTCCAAAATTTGAAACATAGCTACAGAAAAAAATTAAGATTTTGAGTCTACAAAATGTTGTCTGCACAACTGTTACCCATCTAAACTTGTTGGAAGAAAGTATAATGTTAATTCTTCAAAGTATGCATTGATATTCACAAATTTTTAACTCTAGGCAAAATTTCTGTTTGCTGAAGTACTCTGACATACAACTTCCATTCTTGCCAGCATCCTATCATTTATTGTCTTCATTTTTTATTCAGATTTATATAACTGAAATTTCCCAAGAAAAATTTGATTTTCTCTTTGTTTAGATGAATAGCTAAATGCCTAAATTAGCCTTTGTTGTCTTTCTCCCCTATCATGGTTGCTTCATTTGATGAGACATTGTAGAGAACAGAGGGATGTAACGGCCAGTTTAGACAATATGGCAATGTTATAGATAGCCAACATGAGTCAATATGGCGGTTCCTGAACACGGGAGGGGTATGAATTGGCACAAAATGGTTGATATCTGATGCTCCCAAAAGTAAACAGTGATGCAGCCTTTTACATTGCCGACAAAATGCCACTTAGTTTGGGTTTTGTATAAATGTGACCTTGAGGCCAGAGGCCTTTAGTCTTTAACCTTTGAGTTCACAAGCCTACCTGTGTGTGTGTGTGTGTGTGTGTGTGTGTGTGTGTGTGTGTGCGTGCACGTGCAAATACTTATGTACAGGCTGTGTGTGCCCACCTGTAGCTGGGTGCCTGTCAGCATCTGCTTATCTTGCTGTGTGGTGGCTCTCACCTGGAATAAAGTATATTGAATTTGCCAGCAGGTCTGCAGCTCTGCATGTCTTCTTTAATCTCCCAGGCTCTAGACCTTAGACCCTTCAGATGTATTATTCTGAAAACAGACTTAGCTTACCTTATAAACATAAAAAATACTCATTTTATATTTTCTATTATTTTATGTTGATAAGAACCAATAAGAAACTTATAAAAAATCCAACAAACAAAAATTGATTTGTTGTTTTGCCTAATAACCCCATAGGATGTTCCCCTAATCTGGAGGCAGCTACAAAATTTTATGACCTTTTTGTGTTAAACCTGGTTTCTTAGAACGACATGTGTATCCTCTTCTTTTAGATCCTGAAAGGTATCTGTACCCATCATGCCCATGTTGTGGATGTAGAAACCCACTTACAGCACTGCCATTAAAATAGTCTTTGTCACATCTTCCACTTCATGCCATTGGCATTCACTCCTTCCTCTATATTGCCTGTGTCATTATCTGATATACTTATCTCAACTAGTGTATCATGGTTGCATTTCTTCCCTAAAGCTTGCCTTTTTAATCTTTTCTCTTTAGTCCTTTATAGTTTTCTCCCAACAAGCAGGGTTTATCTCCTCTCCCATTTTGTTTCAAATCTCTGTTCAGATTTTTGCTCTTTAATTTCGTGCAAATATTCTGAAATATTATAATTTAGCTTTTTGCCTACATGTGTTGAGTGTACATCTGCTACTGTGTATTCCATTTGGCCTTACAACCTGATGAGCTTCTCCTGAAACAATGTGCTATTAATTTATTAACTTCCACTAGGAAAACAACTGTATCCTTTACTTCATTCATGCTGTTCTTCCCAAGCATCCATGAAAGTAAAAGACTATTGTTTGATAAAATTATTCAGCCATTTATTAATGATAACTTTATGTGGACATGCTAAGAAAATATAAGTGATATTCTTGATTAATTTCTGCCATATTGAAGAGATTTCATTCATTTGTCTTTAATTGAAAAGAAATTGTTTTTATACAATATATTCTGATCACAGTTTCCTCTCCTATCTTCTCCTAGACCCTCTCACCTCCTCACCCATCCAACTTTCTGCCTGCTTCTCTAGCTCATTAGGATATCTTTTATTTGCTTTTTTTTTAAAAAAAATTCTGCCTTTTTGCCTATTTGTTTTCTAAAGTAAGAGACTATTATAAGACTCCCTTTCACTGAACCCTACATCAGTGCAATGAAAATTATTTTAATTTCTTCTGAGAATTACATTGTAGGACAAGTAGATCATTAACCAATACATAGATGCAAACTCTTTGGAAGAGGCAGAATGACCAGCAGGCCCCAGAGCCATAAATATACTGTGATCTTATTGTGCTACCATCCTGAGAAGGAGTGAACCACAAAATAATGAAAATTAGCTGCCTGAAGTTGACATTGGCAGGAGTCTAGTGAAATAACAAATCTTACCTATTCACCTATAAGTGAAACCATCTTTGCTAGAAGATCCAGCACTAGAATAGATTTATGCCATTAAATTTGGTTGCGAATCATGGTTTACTCAGCAACCATCCCACTAAACCCATCAAACATCCTTCATTTTGCATTAGTCTTCTCTGAGTAATGATGTGTTGGAGTCAGAGTATAAGTTTAACAGGCAATCAATTAGCTGTCATTTTCTCATTTAATTTTCATTCAGCTTTCCTTTGCTTTTTTTCAGGGGGAATGTTCACTGAATGCATAGAGATGAGCACCTGCAGTACGTGTCACAATGCTATTTCTCATTGAAAATTCCTAAGCTGCTCTTCTTTCATCTGCATCTTCATCTGTTTGAAGAACCCTGTGGGATGGCATGATGGACACTCGAAGCTGTAAAGTAGGGGACTACAGTCTGCATGTAAGACAACCCTTGAATCTTCAAATATCTTTTTTGGTGGCTCCCCAAAAAGGATTCATAAACTACATACATTTTAATGAATGTTTAAGTTGACACCTAAAGTTTGTCACATATTTTTTAATTGGAAAAATTATAATTAAATTTCAAGGTTGTTTGTGGGATAGTATGAATCCAAATATTTTGAAATAAAAAGTTTTACATCATTCACAGACATACACTCATGTAAACATACATCAGGCTTTTAGTACTGCAGCAATTTGAGATGCATACCCATCATCTTTAAAATAGAGTACTAGAGTTCTCTTGAAAAGTTGGAAATTTTAGATTGTTCCTTTTGTAACTAATTTATCTTTTCTACCTCCAGGATTTTTGTCCTAATTTTATCTAGTTTTTATTTTGCTGTTTTATCAACCAATCTACTTTTCTTTCTCTACTGCAGCAATTATGGCTATTAAAATTAATTTTAAGGACTAAAATGCTCTGTATTAGCATTATGATTATTGGAAGTGTACAAACAGCCAAAAGAATAAGGTTATTACCATCTTTGAAAACTATTAAAGATAAAAATAAGTTTAATTAGAAATTCACTTATAGGCCATTTTCCTAATAGTATATCCTAACATTAATTTTACATATTGCTAGCAGTATTTTCATTTCTCTTTCTTTTTTTCTTTCTTTTTTTCTTTTTTTCTTTTTTTAGTTTTTTTAGACAGGGTTTCTCTGTGTAGCTTTGGCGTCTGTCCTGGAACTCATCCAGGCTGGCCTCAAACTCACAGAGATCTGCCTGCCTTTTCTTAGTGAGTGCTGGGATTAAAGGTGTGCGCCACCAACACCCAGCTTTATTTCTTATTTTTTATGAGTATAAGGTATGGAATCTGTTACTAAATAGTAATATAAATACATAGTTGTAACAATATCCTTTCTTTGTTTTCTTTCCAAATAATATGCTAAAACCAATATGATCTATCTTTATAAATTATTTTGATGATTTTATCAGTTAACAACTCAATTTGGTCCTTTTTCAATTTCGTCCATGGCAAATAACTGGAAATCATAGCTCTGCAAAATAATTTATTATGTTGTTATTAGAGTCATTCTGTTTTTCAATATGCACACTAATATATCTCTCAAAAACTTTCCTTGTTTCCCCTGGGATTTTTACACAAGGAGGCAATGGGTAATGAACTATAGTAAATTGTGAATGTGCAACAGAAGCATGTCTTTATTTTGTAAAGTGGGGAAAGGTTAATTGCAAAAGAAGATGGCTTGACTTCAGGCACATATTCTAGCAGTTCAATTTTAGGAAAGAAGATATATGAAAGTAGTATCTAAAAATGTTTGCTTTTAAACTGTCTGTGTCCTCCTGCTTTTGAAAAGACTGTGTATGTACTGTTTACATGTCTACTGACTCAACTTGCTTTTTACCATCAGTGTGAGAGTTTGAATTTTCTTAATTCTAATATGTCTATTTTAGCTCCTTACCATCTATGAACTACAAGATTTTTATAATCACTGCATTTTCTTTAGGTTTGTACCTGAATGTTTTCACTCTCTGATGAGTCTTTGGATGGCAAGCTGGAGGCATCAAATGATGTAAAAAGCAGCGCCTGTCCCCTTTGATGTTATCTGAAACGGAAATGAAGAGGTCTTTGTTAAAAGCAACTGTGTTTTACTTTATTTCCTCAGTTGCCTTTGGTGCTCCCCAAGTCCTTTCCTTTGATGGCTTTCCCCACTGGTCTGGATGGTCCTCAGCATCCATAAGCAGTGCACTCTGAGACCAGCTCCTACTGCTGCCTGGTGTGTTTCTGCTGATAGTTTCTTTGCAACTTGGATTGAGGCTTCACATACAACAATTTCTATAGTGATGCATTCCCATTTGACTAGAATATAGCAAATTTCATGTTTTGAATGAAAACAGACTTTATAAGACTATTGTAGAAATTCAATACTTGGTGCTATGGGTCAAATACAGGATGTTGTGCTTGCCAGGTAAGTGCTGTGCCACCGGGTTATGGCACCAGCCTAGGAGTATTTTAATCACTACAGAATTTCCTACAGGCACTGCTCTATTCTTACAAATATCATACTTGGATAACCACTAAAATGGTAGGATTATCTTGTCTGGTTATTTCTACTTTGTCTTCTTTGTGGATTTGAATCAGACTGAAAAAACCAGTTGTTCTACTCATTTCTACCTTACCACAAAATGCTTCTCTTTTTCATACCTAGCCCTCCACATTTTTTTTTAAATTTTAACGTTTTATTCTGAGCATTTCCCCTTTTCTCATTTCTATTTCAACCTCCCATTGACTTTGTAAATTTTGAGAAAACTTAATTCTAAATTCTTTTGAAATGAATTCCAGTTTATTGAATTGTTTGTAACACAAAATCCCATTCTACACAACACAATGAGACAGACATTCACTTTTATCTTGTATTTTTTCAAGTTTCAGTTTTCTTAAAAATAGTATAATTCTTATGAGAAAAACCATGGATATATAGTTTGAAGGAAAAAATAGCCTTTATCATGACCATCTTCGCTAAGAGCTAGTACGTGCTCCTCACTGACTTAATTATATTCCCCTTAAAGTGAATACTCCACCCTTCCAAGAAAGCAGACTAGTTAACTTCTTGATCTTATGCAATTTACTCCAGAGCCTTGTGGCTTTAGGGTTCCAAGAGATGGCGTGAAAGAATGAAAACAGAAGCCCCTAGTAAAAGCATCAAACGTTCAAAATCTTAGAGGCCCAACCAGATAAGAAAATCAGTGAAGCAGACATGGTAGGCATTAGCAAATCAGAAGTCACACCTTATCTAAAGAATGTAGCCACTATTCACCTCCAGGCAAATTATGGCATGGTATGAACCCAATGTAACCAGATCATCTAGTTTTGAAACTGAATCATAAATCTTTGTTTGGGAAATTTGCCAAGTTTTAGGTGTTGGCAGGCCAAAGCCAGCCCATGAGTTGCCACTTCATAACTTATATTTCAGAGATTAAAGTGGATATGCAGCACTAGCATTTCTGGGCATTCAGGAAAGACTGACATGCACATTATTTATTTATATGTAAACTAAATGAACAAAGCAAAAATTATTAGAAGATTGCAGGGAGCATGAAGGTAGAAAATATAACCCCAGAGTAGACTATGTGCTAAATAGATTGTATATTTGTTCCTTTGTATCATTTGATTTTTTTCCTAGATTTAATTTTGTAATTTATTTTTTTACCAGGAGTCAATTTATTTCATTTGCCTTATTTTCCCAGAGGGATATATATCAGAATAATTACTCTCTCTGTGTTTCTCTGTTTCTGTCTGTCTCTCTCTGTGTCTGTCTCTCCCATGAACTAATACAGCTCTTTAGAGCATACATCTTGGTTCCATCGTAGCTGCTAAAAATCTTGTCCTAGAGAGAAATGAGTGAACTGTTTTAAGGTCACATGGTCATCAATGACTATGGTGGAGTTTGAGTCCCAGTCTCATTGACTCAAATCTTGCCCTTCTTACCTAACTCTTTCTTTAGTTCTGACGGGATTGCTTTATGATTGTTAATAATTGTTGTTATTATTATTATTTTCTGATTATGGATGCATAGGAGTGAGGAATAATCAGAATTTCCTTTGGGTTCTGTAGATCCACTCTGGGAAGACAACACAGTTTATTAATTCAGGACTTACTTCTTTAGGATAAATCCATAAAAGTAGAAGTGCTCAGTAAAAATTGTCTGAGTTCCTTCAATATGGATTAGCAAATTGGTCTTCATAAGTTAGGCCTACTGAGTCACTTCATTCCCAGAGGAATATGAAGTTCTCCTTTCTCTTCATAGCTACTAACAGTGCCTCGGATAACGCTTCTGAGAAGGCTTAGGCATTCTGTATGATTGTCTTGAAAATCTTTATTTATTGATTTTTGTGGTGCTCCACACAGAACCTGGGGCCTTGTGAATGCAGCAGCAGCTTTACCTCCTTTCTAGTTCCCAGATGAAATGTTCAGTTGTTTTCATATTTAAACAAGATAAAGTAGCTTTCTAGTATTTCACAAAAAGGAAATTGTGTCAGAGAGAGAAAAGGAGGGAAAGAGTGAAGGATGGAGGCAGAGAAATAATTCCCTTTTATCTACTTGGTTTCTTTTCCCCTTTTTTGTATTTAATTAACGTTTGTTTTTGTTTGCATTTTACATTTTAGCCTCAGTTTCCCCTCCCTCCCCTTCTTCTGCCTCCCCCCCATCCCAACCCCATCCACTCTTTAGAGGGGTAAGATCTCCCTTGGGGAGTCAAGGAAGTCTAGGATATCAAGTTGAAGCAGGACCAAGCCCCTCCCCCTGTATCAGGGTTGAGCTAGGTATCCCACCAACAGGGAATGGGCTCCAAAAAGCCAGTTCATGCATCCTGGATAAGTCCTAGTCCCACTGCTAGGGGCTCCCAACAGATCAAGCCTCATAACCATCACCCCCATTCGGAGGGCCTAGTTCGGTCCCATGCAGGTTCCCTGGTTGGTTTCTTTTTTAAAGGGCTTAGATTTAATGGACAAGCATTGATGTTCTTGTTTGTTGATTCTTTGCTGTTGTCACTTTATAGCTGGCACCTCACTTACCTCCTTTCTGTTTTCTCTGTTGTCCTCTTTATTTGAACGTCTAATACACTAATTGTTGCTATTAATTGGTATTTAAAGTCTTTAAGTGTATAAATTTGACTCTGAGTTTATTCACATAATACTCCATAAATCAAATATTATTAATTGTGAATGTGCTAAACATGCAGATTCTTGCTCACCTTCAGTTAATTTGGGGTGGGGCCTAGGAATCTCTATTGTTAACAAGTCCCTAAAGCTATACATAGAGTAATCTTATGGTAATTATTGAGATACATATATTTATTATAATTATGCTTATAATTCACTCTAATACAAATAGTCACGTGTGCTGCAACAAAGGTGTTCAGTTTTCTTTAATTTTAAGTGGTTTTTCTTCCTCATTTTTGTTAATAGTACTACCTTTAAGAGTAATTAAAGATGACTAGTTATATGTTATTAAATTTCCCTTTATTTTCAGAAAAGTTAACCACATTCTAACAACTATGAATTGCTGCTATCTAGAATCAGCCATTGCTGAGTTTATCATGTTTGCTTCCATCTTAGAGACAAAGCACATTTTTACAGCTTTAACCCCAATTCCGTTTAGTCATTGTCAGGAATCCTGTGCCATTTCCTCTTCCTTGTGGCTACAAGTTTACAAGGACTGCCTCTTGCATATTTTCTGTATTTTTAGGTTGACTGCCTCTTTTTTTTTTCTTTGCAGTACTAGGAATTCAACCCAGGGTTTTTTTCACACATGATAGGTTTGTGCTCCATCAGTGAGCTACAAGCCATCCCCTCTAGCCTATTTCTATATACATATGAACATGTGTCTAAAATCATAGAATGATATTTGATGTGTGCCAATTATTAATATAAATATATATAAAATATGAATTGATACAAATATAATTATATTTAAAGCAAGTTCTCTTTACATTGTGTATTATATAAATATTAAACCTAGTATATACAATCACATTTTTATTCAAGTACATAATGAGCCTGTATTTTGTTTTATACCGAGATTTACAGAGGTATTTGTGACTTAGTGATGTTAAAATGCTCTTAAATTATCTCTAGGTTTTTGTACGGGAAAATGATTTTCTGTGGTCAAAGCATGAGAAATAAATAAATGATTTTGAAATGATTTATTATTCAAGTTTTCTTTATCTGTAGTACTCTGTTTTTATTTCCTTTACTTAATCAATGAACTAGATAAATGCTAATTTTGCCACTACTATTGTGTGTCTGTCAAAATTTACCTAAACTCTTGTCTAAAAATATATTTATTGTTTTTAAAATTATAAATGCAGCATATCCATCAAATTCAAAATTTGATCCATCTTATCAAAATAAAAGATAAGAATTATTCACAATTTCAGCTCTTACTGATTATTACCTTTATCATCCTGGAGTATAGCCTTTCACATTTCTTTTCCACACATACAATCTACTAGCTTTCTGATCAATATCTACATGCCTGTATTGTTTCCATTTGTTTAGGAAAATATAAATTCATAGTAAATATCATCTATTGTTTCCTCATAACGACACTTCATTTTAACGTATACTTTTAGAGACACTTAATATTATATGAATTAGCCACCATCTTTTAGACAGAGGGATTATTTTATTGTATGGCACTATCATAGTATGTTTGAGTAATCCTATGTTACACACACGTTTAAAATACCCAAACGCTATGTTTTTAAATGCTACGCTGTTAATATACATCATACATATGCTTTTTTGCATCGGTTATTAGGTATTTCTAAACAAAGGTGCAAATATTTAAAATGTCCATTTGTATTTTCAAACTGCCGTATTACAATTCATACTACAACTAGCATGAGAGTGCATTTTCTCGGCTCCCGGTCAACAAGGTTTAACATTCTCTTTCATCTCTGCCAATGCGATAAACTCGAAGTAAAATCTCATTTTTACTAGAATCCCTTTGATTAGCAGTGAGCTTAATCATATTTTAGAAGCCTGTTGGCCGTTTTTCGTCTCTTTTGTAAAATGCTCGCTCCCGCCATGCCTTCCCTTCCCCCACCCGGGTGTTCGTTTTCCCTTTTTGCTTTGTCAGAGTTCTTTACTATTCATTTTTCGTCCTTTGCTTGGGGATCGGTTCAATTCAGGCTTTCATCCTTTCACTGCCTCCCAGATTGAGAATCCACATTCTCCATTGGTCTTTCAGTGGCTGCTAAAGAAGCTGCCTCCCTTTTCCTCCTCCCGGCCTCCTCCCTTCCCCCTCGCCTCGCCTCGCCTCGGTCCCCAGGCTTTCTCTTCCAGCCTCCTTCCTTTTCCTTCTCTTCCCCCTCTCTTTGTTTATTTCTCTCTCCCTCTCTTTCCCCCCCCTCTCCCGCCCCCCTCTGCAGGGCAGGAGTTTCGAGCGACTGTCGCTGGGCTGGCGCCGCGTCAGCAGGGGGCGGGGCCGGTCGGGGGCGGGGCGGGGCGGGAGCGCGGGCACCGCAGCTGCAGGAGTTGCTGGGAGAGCGCGCGGGCAGATCACAAGGCGGCGGCGGAGAAGGCCTGGAGACCTGCTCGCTCAGCCCTCGGCCTCGGCCTACGCCAAACCCTGTGCGCATCCGACGACCAGGAGCCGCAGCCTCCATTCATCTCTGAGGTACCGTGTTCCGCGCTGCTCTCGGGGCCGCCCAGTCCGCTGCTGCGGCGCCTCCTTCCTTCCTCCTTCCCTCGCGCCCTCTCGCTCGCCAGCGCCTTCCCTGCCAGCCTGCGTCACCGCGGCCGCCATGGCTGAGAACGGCGAGAGCAGCGGCCCCCCGCGCCCCTCCCGTGGCCCTGCTGCGGCCCCAGGCGCGGCCACTGCACCGGCCGAGCCCAAAATCATCAAAGTCACTGTGAAGACCCCCAAAGAGAAGGAGGAGTTCGCGGTGCCCGAGAATAGCACCGTCCAGCAGTTTAAGGAAGCGATTTCCAAACGCTTCAAATCGCAAACCGATCAGCTCGTGCTGATTTTTGCCGGAAAAATCTTGAAAGATCAAGATACCTTGATCCAGCATGGCATCCATGATGGACTGACTGTTCACCTTGTCATCAAAAGCCAGAACCGCCCTCAGGGCCAGTCCACCACGCAGCCTAGCACTACCGCAGGAACTTGCACGACCACGACCACCACCACCACGGCCGCGACAACGGCAGCGTCGACCACGGGTCCCAGGAGTAACACCACACCTACTATCACAAATAGCAATCCGTTCGCATCGGGGACCCTGGGAGGACTTGCTAGCCTTAGCAGCCTGGGTTTGAGCTCGACCAGCTTCACCGAGCTTCAGAACCACATGCAGCAGCAGCTCATGGCTAGCCCTGAGATGATGATCCAAATCATGGAAAATCCCTTTGTTCAGAGCATGCTTTCGAATCCTGACCTGATGAGGCAGCTCATTATGGCCAATCCTCAGATGCAACAATTGATTCAGAGAAACCCAGAAATCAGTCACCTCCTGAACAACCCAGATATAATGAGGCAGACTCTCGAAATCGCCAGGAATCCTGCCATGATGCAAGAGATGATGAGAAACCAAGACCTGGCTCTCAGCAATCTCGAAAGCATCCCAGGTGGCTACAACGCTCTGCGGCGCATGTACACTGACATTCAAGAACCCATGCTGAATGCCGCACAGGAGCAGTTTGGGGGTAACCCCTTCGCCACGGTGGGGAGCAGTTCCTCCTCTGGGGAAGGCACCCAGCCTTCCCGCACAGAAAACCGGGATCCGCTGCCCAATCCTTGGGCACCACCGCCAGCTACCCAGAGCTCTCCAACCACCACCACGACCACAAGCAGTGGCAGTGTGCCTGGCAGCAGCTCCACTAGCACGACCAGCGGGAACACCATGGCAGCAGCTAACTATGTTGCCAGCATCTTCAGTACTCCAGGAATGCAGAGTCTGCTGCAACAGATAACTGAAAATCCCCAGCTGATTCAGAATATGCTGTCTGCACCCTACATGAGAAGCATGATGCAGTCGCTGAGCCAGAATCCAGATTTGGCTGCCCAGATGATGATGAGTAGCCCGCTGTTTGCAGCAAACCCTCAGCTGCAAGAGCAGATGCGTCCGCAGCTCCCGAATTTCCTGCAGCAGATGCAGAATCCAGACACAATTGCCGCCATGTCAAACCCGAGAGCAATGCAGGCGTTGATGCAGATCCAGCAGGGGCTACAGACACTAGCCACTGAAGCACCTGGCCTCATTCCAAGCTTCGCTCCAGGTTTGGGGATGGGAGTCCTGGGAACCACCATAACCCCTGTGGGCCCAGTCACTCCCATAGGGCCCATCGGCCCTATAGTTCCTTTCACACCCATAGGCCCCATTGGGCCTATCGGACCCACTGTTCCTGTAAGCTCTCCTGGCTCCACCGGCACTGGAATCCCCACTGCAACCACTGTGACCAGCTCTGCACCTACTGAAACCACAAGTCCAACTTCAGATTCTGGTCCCAGCCAGCAGTTCATTCAGCAAATGGTGCAGGCTCTGGCTGGAGCGAATCCTCCCCAGTTGCCGAATCCAGAAGTGAGATTTCAGCAGCAACTGGAACAGCTCAACGCCATGGGCTTCTTAAATCGTGAAGCAAACTTGCAGGCCCTAATAGCAACAGGAGGCGACATCAATGCGGCCATTGAGAGGCTGCTGGGCTCTCAGCCATCGTAATTACATTTCTGTACCTTGAAAAAAATGTATCTTATTTTTGATAATGGCTCTTAAATCTTTAAACACACACAAAATCGTGCTTTACTTTTATTTTGATTCTTTTAGATCTGTCTACTTATAAATCTAATACCATGCATTTTAAGGTGGAGTCCCTCCCTTCTTTCCTTCCTGCTCCTCCTCCTCCCGCCACCCTCCCTCCCACCCTCGCCCTTCCCTTCCAGCCTGCCCTCTCCCCTCTTTGTTTCCTTCCCTCCCTCCTTCATTTCTTCCTTTTCTTTGGATTTCCTTCCTTCTCTGATTTGGATGGTGGGGATCAATGCTGTTTCACTCAAAGGTGTTGCATGCAAACACTTCTCTTTATTCTGCATTTATTGTGATTTTTGGACACAGGTATCAGCCTTCACAGTTGGGTGAACAAGTTCTGTCCTACAGATGTCCAGTTTATTTGCATTTTAAACATTAGCCTATGATAGTAATTTAATGTAGAATGAAGATATTAAAAACAGAAGCAAATTATTTGAAGCTCTCTAATTTGTGGTAAAATATTGCTTATTGTGACTTTGGCATGTATTTTTGCTAGCAAATGCTGTAAGATTTATACCATTCATTGATTGTTTTTGTTATTATTTGTACACAGTACAGTAAGCACAATTGGAATTGTACATCTAGAAGTATTACTGTAGAATCTCTGAGCAGAATATGTGTAACCAAAATAAGAAAGAGTATAAGAAATACTCCTGAAGCTAGGTATGTCTCACAATTTTGTAGAATCTTACAGCATATTTGATAAATTTCTCAGTGAAAATGTTGGCTAGGCAAGTTCAGTTAAAATATAGTAGAAATGTTTATCCTGGTTTCTCTAAGTATCCATTAATTGTACAGAAAACTTACAGTGTAACATTGTGTCAACAGTTGCAGATTGATTGTATATGACCTTAATCTTTGTGCAGCCTGAAGGATCAGTGTAGTAATGCCAGGAAAGTGCTTTTTACCTAAGATTTCCTCAGCTTCTCCCATGAAGAGACCCTAATATGCATTTTGATTTGTAATTGGAAATGTAACTTTTACTGGAAGTGTCATGTGATGTCTGCATTACTTTTAACTGCTATGTATAAAGGAAAGTGTATCTTTTGACTCTATCAGTTATTTCTCTTGTGCACAGGGAAAAATGCATTAAAATGACTAAAAAAATAAAAAAAATTTAAAAAATGACAAAGCTGTTCCTTTTTGCCTTTTGGCTCTAGAATCACCTCCAGAAGGGTTAGCTCTCCCCACGAGTATTTATTTAACAATGCTGCTCTACAGGAAATTATTTTGACATGTGGATTTAGATGTTCTAATTATTGCCCCCAAAGGTTAACCAATTATTAATTATTTTTTCACACATTTGAAATGTACATATTCATGCTTTGTTTTATACTTGAATTTTCTTTAGTTCCACTGAATTCTGTAGGCCTAGCACACCAGTCTGAGGTGGGGCTATGACTTCATATGTTAGGGTATATCCTGCTAGTGATCATTTTTGTATTCAATTTTTCTGATGGTTTTCATGTTTATTTTATTTATTCACCAGATGAACGTTAGCGTTAACAGACTTCCCTCAAAACAGTATATTGAGAATTTGGCTGGGTTTATTTTAAGTGGATAAAATGTGGAAAACTATAAATGTTCTAGAAACATTTGTGGGTTTATATGGTTATTTTTGTTGGGGTGTGGGCTACTGGGAGTATTTTTTAAAGCAGGATCTCACTGACTAGTTTTTTTTTATATCTTTTGAGAGAATTTTATTTAAGTCCTGTCTAGTTCCTGATAATTGTGTTCTTAGGTATTACACTAGGAAGCTCATTGGGCTACTAATAGGAGCTTCTAGTATGTTAATGTCATTTTAATTTTACAATTTTTTTTTCAGACGTTATTTTAGATTAGCAATTCACCAAGACCTATTTCATAAAATTCTGGTTGGTCTTTTTGAGTTTTTCCTGGTAAGCTGCTCTAGCAACGGTAAGTTGAATGCCCTTTTTGTCAAGTGTATGGCATAGGTACTAATTGCATGTACTGCATATTCTATAGTACCAAGTCATAAAGATGAGAGTAGAAGAAACATTTCTCTGGGAGAAGGCCAGTAAGTTTGCAAAATTCTGTATACTTAATTCCTGGTAAGATTCATTGTACAGTAAATATTGGCCTTAATTATTTTTAAATAATTTATTTTAAATGTACCTAATAACCCTAATAACATCTATCCCATCCATGTTTCTCAGAACAACAGCTTAGGAAATGGTGATCTGTTATTTCACTGCTATGTGGTACTGGGTGTTTGAGATCTTCACAGAGCTAGCCTAAAATAATAAATTTAAGATTTAATGAAGTGAATGATTTTAGAAGTAAATACCAAAACGGGAGGCATAGAAAATGGCAGTAAATCTGTCGCCACATAAGAAGCTGGATGTCATCTGAGGCCTGGCTCAGGCAATTAAACATAAATTTATTTGAAACATTCAAGGAACAGAGAATCCCTGAGCTTTGCCAAATGTATATTTTAAAAATTACGCTGTGTAATTCCAGAAAAGATCTGTGTCTTTATTAAATCCATGACTTCTCCCACATTTTAGTTTATTAATTTTAAAAATGCCTTTATGTTGGCCTCACTTTAAATTACTTGTAGCTGTTATTCTCCATATGTGATATATTTCCTAGTATTTTATTGCAGTTTATTTTTATAGTCTTTTTATTTTGAGTTCTTTTCATGTATGAACAATATATTCACCTAGTCACTATTGAATCAAGGAGGTATAGCCTGAATGACTATCCCTCTGTTCAGTTACTGAGAGTCACTGTTTCCGGGAGTTTTCTGGGTGGCAAATGCCTGTAACTCAACAACGTGGTAATGAGGTGGGAGCTTAAGGCAGCAGCAGCTCCAGCAGGAAAACGTCACCATCAAGAGACCTTCATCACCAAGAAAACTGCTCATTTGCACCTTTGGCCTCCACTTCATGTATACACAGGTATATATATGTACATACACACACACTTGCATTTATGGTGAGCAGGGACAGGTTGTAAGGACAGATAGCATTCTGTTGGTGCTTCTGAAGGTACTCTTGTTTCTGGTGCAGACCTCCATGTTGAGAAACCGTCACCAGGAGAGAAGATAGTATGCTCTAAATTGTGTCAAAACAGGAGCATAATGGAGTAATTGTTTTCAGGGCCTACTATAGGGATCAGACATGTGACCCATATGGGTTTCACACTTACAAACTGACTCAAATCTAGACTTGACCTTATCCTCAAATAATTAGTAAGTCCAGCCAAATAGCTAGAGTTACCTAATAAAAGATGTTTAACATAAATCTTAATTTAGTAAAAGTAAAAAGTTTAAGTGCTTGTAAGTTTGACATTTCTAGATTGATATTGATACTGGGAAGCATAAATAAGAGAAGTTAAACTTCCTTCAGCTTCTATTCCCCTTGTTCAGTCCTTGTTTTTTAAGTTAGAAACTCCTAATAGGTTTTTTACCATCAGTTTTTTTAATCTGTCAGGCTTTCATAGAACTTTCTAAGGTTGGTAATATACTTTAATATGACTCTATGAACATAATTCCCAGAAATTCCTTGAGAATTCTGTTGCCCTTTTTGTTTTGACAGGCTTTGCTCAATTTTTGTTTCAATCCTTTTTATCAGTTTGTTAGAGGAAGAACAAGAATTAAGAACCTGTTCTTATGAAGCTGTCTTACCAGAAATCTGTTGGGACACTTCAGGGAAAGGCAATTTTATAAAAATAGAAAGGAGAAAGATGATTTGGCAGACATCAAGCGCAGACAGACCACACACAAGAAGGCGCAATTTTTTTCAAGTGATATAGGTGTTTGCTTAGGCTTTAAAATTTGGGGTTGGACCCCCACCCCAAGATTTGATAAAAGCTCTTTTAACCAAAAAGTTAAACATTTTTTAAAAATTTAACCTTTGAAAAAGTTTTTTTTGTTTGTCCCAACATCCAATGGCAATAGTATTCAGTAAATAGGAATTGAAGCATATAGCTTCAGCTGTATCTGAGCACAGACAGGCTGGAGGCTTTTTAAGACAACACATTCACAAACCAACTTCAAAACTTCTAAGACCACAGGCCGGGGTCAGTGGGTAAGAGCACCTGCTCTGTAATTATGAGGACCTGAATTGGAATCCCCAGCACTCACATAAAAGCAAGACACTGCTATGTATGCCAATAACCCTAGCAATGTGGGCTGGGGACATCCCAAAAGCTTGCTGGACAACCAGTTTGTCCCAAAGGTGAGCTCCTGTTTTAGTGAGAGACATTATCTCAAAGCAGTAAGGCAGAAAGCAACTGAAAAAAAAAACACCTGATGCCTTCTCTGGCCTCTGTTGACTTATGTGCACCTGCACACTCATGTGTGTATGCATTACACATATCACACACACACACACACACACACATGCTTCATGGGCTAATATGCATATTAGCAAACAAGCTAAATTCAGGAAAATATTCTATAGTTTAACTATTAAAAGAATTACTGATGAGCATGATGAAGAAATGCCTTAACATGGACTTCATAATACCATCTTGTCACATGTTAATTTCTCTGTTACATTGGAATAGCAATAATTCCAAGCAAAATCACTGCTTTGTTCAATTGTCATAACAACTTTATAAGATAGGACCATTTTTATGTTTCTTTGTTTACAGGTAAGGCTAGGTAACTTTTAAAGGTTAGTTACATTGCTATCAAGTGTCAAATTCAAGATTTAAACCAATTGTGAGATTCCAGAACATTTTCTTAGCCAGTTCAGTATATTGCACTGTGTTAGGTCTATTCATCTGTCTATAAATCTACTCATCTGTCGTAGAGATGTATAGTTCTGTATCAGGTGGCCTGGTGTTGTTCAGTAGTCCCATTAACTCTTGTTAAATAAATACATCTTTGCTGCTATTTACCCTGGAACAGGTTACATAAAAATGCACACATGAGAACCAACTTTGTCATAAATGAAAAAGCAATTTAGAGCCTTACCTTTCTGACATTTGAGTTAAGACAATATTTGAAACTGCTTTTTAATAACATCTGTTTACAGTGGTCTAATCCATGTGGTATATCTGAAGTTGGCAGTCACATGGGCTCCCTTGTGCTACAGCTGCTCTGGAGGATGTCTGCTTTATGGTGAGCTGCTTTCAAAGAGCTCGGGAGACAATAGCAATTGTGTACCTTACTGAGGCATTTGACAGTTCCTTAAAATACCTTCGAGAATAGAATGGAGTAGCATGGGCTAGATTAGTGGTTCTCAACCTGTGGGTCCTGACCCCTCTGGGGGTTGAAAGACCTTTTTACGGGGGTCACACATCAGGAATCCTGCATATCAGATATTTACATTACGATTCATAACAGTAGCAAAATTACAGTTATGAAGGAGCAATGAAATAATGTTATGGTTGGGGATCACCACCATATGAGGAACCATATTAGAGTCTTAGCATCGGGAAGGCTGAGAACCACTGCTCTAGATGATAATAGCTGAAGAGTAGATGGGCAGTACTCTGGATGGACTGTGTTCAAAAGTGTGCCAATCAATGCTGATAGAGATTTCCTATCCCGCTGCAGATATACACAGAAGGCAGAGTAAATGTAACTTAATGTTACTAACAAGAACCCAAGAGAGGCTGGAGAAAGGTTGAACCTAGTAGGATTAAATCGAATAGGATCTAATATGAATTGCTACTCATTTCAGAGTTGAGCCACCAAGAGTAGGTGACTATGAGGCTTGACCGTGTCATATGTGAAGAAGATTCTGGTTTTTATTTACTGTAAGCTCAACCTGAACTAACTGTGTGAAGTTACAATGCATACACATGCAATGAAAATTTAGACTTTGTTAGAAGAGGCATGATGTCCAGAACAAAGAAATTAAGTTTTGTTCTGTACTTGATAGTTTATGTGGAAGACAGGGTCATATCAGAGTGCTTCAATTAAGATGTACACAGATAACCTGGAAAGTGACCAAGATGGTGAGTGAGTTACACACAGATACAACAATTATTGAAAAGGTCGGGAATGCTGAATGCTTTCATCTAAGGAGATTGTGGGTAACTTCAAGTAATGGAAGGCTTGCCATGCAGAAGAGTCGTAACATTTACTTGGAGTACCTCCAGAGGGCAGATTAATTCAGATGAAACAAGGAATCTAAAACTTGGCTTGCTATTAGGGACTTTGTAGTAGTAATCAAAGATGCCTTCCAAGCAAGGTCTTAAGCAGAAGCCCGCTTTGTTGAAACAGTCAAGAATGGTTTCAGGTATCAGGTACAACTCTGGAATAGAGAATCTCCAAGATTCTCAGTAAAGCTGATCTTCTCCTATTGGGCTTTTCAGCTTCTCAGTGGTGCTGAGAAGGTCTGGAAAGAAAGTGATTCTTTCTCTATCTCCATCCCTCGCCAGATGAAGGTTCTATGGTGATATGCAAGATATTCATCAGTGTGGCTATGGGAGAAGGCCAGTTCAGGTACCCGCTCCTCTGCTGCCCACGGACCTAGTTGGGGAAATCCCCTTGGACACCTGGGAACCCCTCTAGAGTCAAGACTCTAGCTAACCCTAAAATGGCTCCCTTAGTTAAGATAGCTTCTTCACTGCTCCCATATCCACCCTTCCTTCATCTCAATTATCCCATTGCCCCAAGCTCTCCCCAATCCCCCCTTCTCCCTTCTCTCTCCCCATATCCCCTTCCCCCCAACCCACCCCATCCCCCCTGCTCCCAACTTTTGCCCGGCGATCTTGTCTACTTCCAATATCCAGGAGGATAACTATATGTATTTCTTCGGGTTCACCTTCTTATTTAGCTTCTCTAGGATCACAAACTATAGGCTCAATGTCCTTTGTTTATGGCTAGAATACACTTACGAGTGAGTACATACCATATTCCTCTTTTTGGGTCTGGGTTATCTCACTCAGTAAAGTGTTTTACATTTCCATCCATTTGCATGCAAAATTCAAGATATCATTATTTTTTACCGCTGAGTAGAGTACTGGACTGAGCTCCCAAAGCCCATATGAAGAGCAGAAGGAGGGAGAATGTAAGAAAGGAAGGCAGGACCGGGAGGGGTGCGTCCACCCACGGAGACTGTGGAACTGTTCTAGTGGGAGCTCACCAAGGCCAGCTGGACTGGATCTGAACAAACATGTGATCAAACCGGACTCTCTGAATGTGGCTGACCACGAGGACGAACTGAGAAGCCAATGATAATGACACTGGATTTTGATTCTACTGCATGGACTGGCTTTTCGGGAGCCTAGTCTGTTTGGATGCACACCTTCCTAGGATGGGGGGGCGGGGCTTGGACTTCCCACAAGGCGGGGCACCCTGACTTCTCTTAGGACTGGAGAGCGATAGGGAGGGTGTGGAGGAGTGGGAGGGAAATGGGAGGATGGGAGGAAGCGGAAATTTTAAATAAAAAGAATGGATAAAGAAAAAAAAGCTAAAAAAGAAAGTGATTCTTGTATCACGTCATGTCACAAATATCTCCATTTCATAGTTTACTAAATGGCAATGTAAAAGTAAGATACACTACCTTTTTTGATATATATGATTTAGGAATATTCATTACCCATTTTCTTTTAAATGCTGTATCTGAGAAAAGGACCCAAACTACATATTCTTAACCTGAATGTCATAAACTTTAAGAGCTGAAGAGTATAAAATGGGAGGGAATACTTAGGTTGAAGGACTGTGTGTTGGGGGTGTTTGATCTAGTCTTCTTGATGATATTCCCATATCTTCTCTCATTTGCGGTAATGCTTAAGGTGGTGCAGACACTGAGAGTGGAATGTACTATATAATGGCAGAAGGCATTTTTTTAAAAAAAATCCATATATAATTTCTCGGTTACAGTGATCCATTTAGAGAATAAAAACTGTTGTTTTTTCCTTACATGGCACCAAAATTATTACATGAAATCACCTTAAGATTCACTTTGCCTTAGGATCCTTTTTTTTTTTCTTTTTTGAGACAGAGTTTCTCTGTGTGTAATCCTGGTAGTCCTGGAACTCGCTCTGTAGACCAGGTTGACCTCTGAACTCACAGATCTGCCTGCTTCTGCCTCCCAAGTAAGTGCTGGAATTAAAAGTGTGTGCCACCTAAAGAACCTGGAGAAGAGTATCCTAGAATTAGTGACAAGACTGACATCCACATCACATTTTCCTTATTTGAGGAATATGAATTGAATTTTAAATATTTGCGTGCATGCGTGTGTGTATGACAGCTCAGTGTTGTGTGCACATTTGTATTGATGAACTGCCCTGATACACTTCCCCCATAGGTTTGGCTTTCTGTATGAGCCTTGACCTGGGTGACCCTTTTGTTACTAGAAGCCATAAGGAAATGGTCTTGCCTTCTTACTTTACTCCATACTTTGCCTGTGTTCATAAATATAGCCCTCTGTGTAAATGACTTCAGCTCCTTTGCTTTCTTTTTACAAAAATGACTTCAATACGGTTTTCAATTTGCAGGGGAAAATGTTAACGTACTATACTGTAGAGTTCCCCTAAATTTTGTACCTAATTTTCCTCTATTATTATCATTTTACATTGCTTGCTGTGGTGTATGTATTATAATTGATGAAGCAAGTTGGTACATTATTATTCAGTCCACATTTAGTCCAGATTTCCTTAGTTTTTACCTAATATCTTTTTGCGTGGTTCAGCAATTCATCCAGGCACCACATTCTATCTATTCATCAAATCTTCAAGCTCCTCCTGACTGTGGTAGTGTCTCTCTTGTTCCTTATTTCTGATGACCCCGACAGATTTGAGGAGTGCTGGACAGTTACTTTCTCTAATGTCCCCTTATTGAAACTTCCCGTCTGGCACAGGAGACTACTTCTTAAATATAACCCCAGCAGCATAGGCACTGAGAGAAACAATAAATAGGACCTCCTGAAACTGAAAAGCTTCTGTAAAGCAAAGGACATGGTCAACTAGACAAAACAATAACCTACAGAATGGGAAAAGATCTCACTAATCCCACATCAGACAGAGGTCTGATCTCCAAAATATACAAAGAACTCAAGAAATTTCTCATCAAAAGAACACATAATCCAAAAAAATAAAATAAAATAGATCACATAATCCAATAAAAATGAAGTACAGACCTAAACAGAGAACTCTCAACAGTGGAATCTAAAATGGTTGAAAGACAATTAAGGAAATGCTCAACATCCTTAGTCATAAGAGAAATGCAAATCAAAACAACTCTGAGATCCCATCTTACACCTGTAAGAATGACCAAGATTAAAAATACTGATGACAATTTATGCTGGAGAGGTTGTGGGGAAAAGGGAATACTTCTGCATTGCTGGTGGGAGTGCAAGCTGGTACAGCCCCTTTGGATATCAGTATGGCGATTTCTCAGAAAATTAGGAAACAACCTTCCTCAAGACCCAGTAATACCACTTTTGGGTATATACCCAAAGGATGCTCAGTTGTACCACAAGGACATGTGCTCAACTGTGTTCATAGCAGCATTGTTTGTCATAGCCAGAACCTGGAAACAACCTAAATGCTCCTCGACCAAAGAATGGATAAGAAAATGTGGTACATTTACACAATGGAGTACTACACAGCAGAAAAAATAATGACATCTTGAATTTTTTAGGAAAATGGATGGAGCTAGAAAACATCATATTGAGTGAGGTAACCCAGACCCAGAAAGACAATTATCATGTATTAAAAACCACTCATAGATGGTTTTTAAACATAAAGCAAAGAAAGCCAGCCTACAAACCACATTTTCAGAGAACTTAGACAACAATGAGGACACTAAGAGAGACTTACATAGATCTAATCTACATGGGAAGTAGAAAAAGACAAGATCTCCTGAGTAAATTGGGAGCATGGGGATCTTGAGGGGAGGGCTAAAGGGGGGAGTTGAGAGGCAGGGAGGGGAGCAGAGAAAAATGTAGAGATCAATAAAAATCAATAAAAAAGGAACTTGTCTTTCATTTCTCTTATGCTTATAGATTTTCTAAAAAGACCACCACAAAGTTGAAGTACCATTTTTAACACATCAGGCCAAGCATGTACTGTCAACACGACTTCTTCCAGTTGCTATTGACTGTAATCTCTTTGCTGGAGAACACTAGTGTGTTACTATCCTCCACTGCGAAGTTATTCTCTTCTCTTCTTTCCAGACTGTGCTCTTGGAAGAAGTTGCCATGTGCAGCTCATATAACAATCTGTCTCCTTGACGGTGAAGAATCTACAGAATATTATTTAGAGTTCCTCTTAGAATGAGATTTGTCTCCCTGTCACAATTTATTTATGTTTATATTTTGGGTTATAGCCCAATACTATTTATTTTGTTGCTTAAATCCTTCAGCTTTGGCCACTGAGTGCTTTTTGAAGTCTATCCCTAAGCTTAAATACCATTATTTGAGAATTCCTCATTCCTTACTTTGTGACACTATGAGATTCTTGAAGGTCCCACTGAATATTTCTTGGTTCAATTCTCTAAAGAGCCCTGGTTCCATTTTCTCTAGATTTAGGGTAGAAGAGGAGGTGGGAGAAAGGGAAGGGATCAGAGAAAAAAATATAACTCAATAAAAACAATTAAACATGCTAGAAAAAAATGAAGATCTGGATTTTAGGTGTGCTTGTTGCTACTGGGGTACATCAAGTCTAGAGCCTTTTAGCTGACAAAGCAAAGACACATGCATATCTTTGACCCTTGTATACACACAGTTCTAAATTTTTCTTCCGGACAAAATCATCTGTTTATCTATTTGTTTTATATCGAATCCGTTACCCAAAGGACCACATTGTTCACCCAAGTCTGTGCCTTTACATAGCAATAATCTCTCATTTTAACAGCGAGGAACCTGGATTCTACCATTTGCTATCTACTCAATTATTTAATTCCAGTGTACATTTGTAGACATACTAGAATTGTTAACCTGTATCTCATGGGAAACAGCTTTATCAAATAAACTTAAATATTTTGGTATAATTTGATTTACCATTAACACGACATACTCCAATTATCTCCCAAGTCACTTAATTCAGCACCTTTATTTCTACATTCTTCAGTGAAGTTGTTTCAAACAATGTGTGTGTGTGCGTGTGTGTGTGTGTGTGTTGTGTGCACAAACATGTGTGAGGGTGTGCATGCCGTTATTCATTAGCAGAGGCTGGAAGAAGATGTCGGGTGCTTTGCTCTATCATTTTTTCATCCTTTCCCTTATTTCTTTGAGACAGCGTCTCTCACTGTACCTGGAAGGATGGCAGCCAACAAGCTTTATTGATCTTTCTGTCTCCGTTTCTCAAGGCATTGGGGTTACAGGTGCATACACACTTACGCCCAGCTTTTTATGTTGGTTCTGGAGAGTTAAACTCAGAAAATTATGCTTGCACAGCAAGCACACTTACATACTGAGCCATCTTCCATGCCTATGTTTTATACATTTGAATAGAGTTACAGTATTTTGAAATATTTTATATTACAACCCTAGGATCCCTTAATCTCTTATATAATTTGTAAAAGTTTAATATACATGAAGTTTCTCTCTTATAGAAAATTCTTTGGGTTTTGACAAATGAATACTGTCATAATATATAATTATGGTATCATATAATATAGTTCAATTGCCTTAAAAACTCCCCTGCGCTTCATCTATTCAATACTCTGAACCTCAGGAAAGCACTGAACTTTTATTACTATGATTTTGATTTTTCCAAAAGGCATGTGTTTGGAAGCATACAGTATATAAAGTGTCTAGAATGGCTTGTTTGGTGTAGCAATTTGCTTAAAATCTGTCATGGATTTTTATTCATGGGATAGGGACATTTCATTTCATTGGAAACCCCTATTTGTCTGTCTTACCTAAGGACAATGCTTCTAGCTTTGATGATTATGAGTACAAGTGCTATAAAATTCATATGCCACTTTCCAAATTCATGTTTCTCTCTACCCTTTGAAAAAAGTAAATTAATTAAAATTGTAAATAAACTTCTGAGAATAAAACCCCTTCTTTGCACAATTAACATATTCCAAAAATATAATAATGGTTACTTGGAATATGTACTTATAAAATAAATTTAAATGTATAATATAATGAAGACAATACAACACTCATAACCAGAGATGATCACTATTATAAATTTGGTGTTCCTTGTACTGTTTTATGTATTTTAATATACATATTTTAAAACACGATCATGCTCAAAGGAAAGCATTTTACTGTTCCTTTGACTTTATATTACAGACATATTTTTCTTTTATTCCCAAATTTTACTTTTATGAAAAATGAAGTTACAGATGGCATATGATTATCATGAAAAGAATTCAGAATTAGGTAAAGATAAAAGGTCTTCTCCCATTCACAGGATAAAGGAGTGATGGGGGGACATTAATGATTTGTCAATGTACGTGTGTGATTTTTCTAAGTCAGAAAATAGATATTTCTCTTATTCTTTTAAGCTAAAAGTATTTCAATGTGCACAATACTTCAATATCTGGATAAACTCCATTTATTAATATTGATTAACAAACCTTTAGGCTTTTCAGAATTTTTCTTTATAAACACCACAGTAGTTATCATATGTGTGAATTTAGCTTTGATCACTTTCTTCAGTTTCTTTTAAGTTATATTTATAAAAGTAGAATTGCTGGACAAAAACATTTACACATTCAAAAGAGAAATGCCACCAGTTTGCACCCCAGAATGCCTGCACCATAAAAGAAGTCTCTTCATTTCTTTCCCACTATTGTCTCAGCTTCAGCCTGTGACATCTAATATGAAAGCATAGTTTTGCTGTTTTACTCACATGTTTGAATGATGAATGGAGTCAACATTTTCTTATATGCTTAGCAACAATTTCCTTTCTTCTTATATGGATGGCTGTTTATCATCAGTTTATATTCTCATTACATTAGTTTTCCCACATTAATACAGAGAGATATTCATATATTAAGTGTGTTAGTTCTTTGTCTCACACTCTGTCTTCATAGTTTCTTTTCCCAATTTATCATTTGCCTTAACTTTGTGTAAAATTGCTCTCTTAGCTTATTTTCATTGTTATAATACTACTTGAGACTGGATGGTAGAGACATATGTAATTCATAGTTCTAGAGATTAGAAGTCCAGGGTTTGACAATCATATTGGAGCAGACCTGTTCTAAAAGGCAGGTGGGGGCACATGGAAGAAGCAAAGCACTTATGATAGCCACTTCTATGGTAACTAATCTAGTCTCACAGGAGTGAGACTTTTCTCATTCCCACGAGGATCAATCCAGTCCATTGACAGTGGAATTAGTCCTTTCATGTTTGGTGTTTAAGACCCAAAGACTTCTTAACGGTCCCATCACTTCTCAAAACCCTTTATTGGGGAACAAATTTCATTTTGCGTGTTTTATAGGTTATAGGACATATTGAAATCATGGCAGTCACTGATTTGTTTTCTATTTTTTTAATAAAGAAATCTCTAAGTCTCTTGGTTTAGATTTTTATTATGGTAACATGAAAAACATCCTTCTACATTTTAGTTTAGTACCTTTTCATATTTCAAGTTTTGTTTCATCTGAATTTTGCCTTTATATATGTTTGGAGAGAGGAAACAGCCATTACGAATGGATAGTTAATTTTCCTAACATCATTTAATGGATAGCTTACTCCAGTGGTTCTCAACCTTCCTAATGCTGTGATCCTTTAATACAGTTCCAAACATAAAATTATTTCATTGCTACTTCATAACTGTAATTTTGCTACTGCTAAGTATCACAATGTAAATATCTGATAGGCAAGATATCTGATATGTGACCCCGGAAATGTTGTGATCCACAGTTTGAGAACCACTGCCTCAATCTTTTCCCCACTGGTTTCAAGCCTATCTTCGATTAAATCCTTGCTTGTGTTTTCTGTTTCTGAAGTCTCTGTTTCAACATATTTGTCTATTTTCCTACTATTTTCTAGTTGTTTTAATTTCTGTAAAAGTATCCTCTTTATGGCAGTTCTTTTACTAAGTCTTTGTTTCATGGTGCTATAACAAAAATACCCAAGAGTTCTACATCTGGATCTGTAGGCAACGGGAAGGAGAGTGACACCGGGCCTAGCTGGACCATTAGAAACTCTAAAACCCACCCCAGCGACACACTTCCTCCAACAAGGTCACACCTCTTAATCTCTGTCAAGTTGCATCATTCCCTAATGACTGAGCATTCAAGTATATGAGTTATGGGGCCATTTCTATTCATACCACCGCAACCACTGTTGCACCTTTAGAGTTAGCTCGTCATGCTGGTTAGTGCTGTGCTTCACAGGTGTCGCAGCTGGACAGAACTGTTGATTGCATCCCTTCTTTGACAGCTTGCATAATATCTTCTATTACCATGGAAGTGAGACCATAGGAAGAAGGATTTCATCTTGAAATTGTTAAAGTCTTGTGTCCTAAAGTGTGTGTTGTCTTTAGCATCTGAGATGAAGCCAAGGGCAATGGCAACAGGCTATATATATATATATTTTACTTGAACTATGCTGACCAAAAACTACAAAGGCAGTTTCTCCTACCTGCTACTGGGATTTTGTTAAATAGTCTATGGGAATTGTAGGGTGTATTGTCAACCCAAGTGACAGAACTTCATTTAAGGTGTGTGTGTGTGTGTGTGAGAGAGAGAGAGAGAGAGAGAGAGAGAGAGAGAGAGAGATTAGGTAAATATAAAAACTCAAACAACCTTGGTGTTATTTGTCCCTCATCTCTTCTCCTTCTGGAATAACCCAAGTGGCATAACTTCATTTAAAATATGTGTGTGTGGTGTGGTGTGGTGTGGTGTGGTGATGGTGGTGGTGGTGGTGGTGTGTGTGTGTGTGTGTAATTTTAGGCAAATATAAAAACTCAAACAACCTTGGTGTGCTATTTGTCCCTCATCCCTTCTCCTTCTGGAGTAACCCAAGGGGCAAAACTTTATTTAAAATATGTGTGTGTGTGTGTGTGTGTGTGTGTGTGTGTGTGTGTGTGTGATTTTAGGCAAATATAAAAAACTCAAACAACCTTGGGTGTTATTTTTCCATCATCTCTTCTCCTTCTAGAGTAACCTCCCTCCACTCTACCTAATGAGAGACCACTTCCCATTTTATACATCTTCGCCTTCATGTCCTGTATTTCCCTCAAGCCACCTTCCCATGTTCCCTTAATATTGTCTTGGTTTCTATGGTTACCATATGTTAAATACTCACATGTGAAGAAGGCTGTGTCTTTACTTGGTTTTGGTGTTAGAGAGAGATGGAGTTCATACAAGAAGTTTGGGAGTGCTCTGTTTCTACTTTTTCAATAGTTTATAAAGGATTGATTGTAGAGCTTCTATGAATGTTTGAATTTTGCTGTGAATTCCTCTGGTCCTGGACTTTTATTTATTTATTTATTTTTTAGCTGAAAGACTTTTTATTACTATTTCAGTCTTCTCATTGGTTATGGGTCTGTTTAGGTTGTTGAATTCTTCTTGGTTTAATTTTGGTGGTTTGGATGAATCTAAAAATACCTCCATTTATTTTAAGTTTTTCAGCTTAATGGAGTACAGGTTTTTCAAGTATTCCCTTATAATATTTCTGAATTTCCCTGGTCTCTGGGGCAATGTTTCCCTGTTCATTGCTGATTCTGTTCATTTGAATCGTTCTTTCTCTTGGTTACTTGGGCCAAGGCTCTGTCAAGCTCGCATATTTTCTCAGAGAACAAGTCCCTACATTCACTGGTTCTTTGTGTTGTTTCTACTTTCTTAATCTATGCTCTGAGTTTTATTAATTCCTGCCATCAGCTGTGTTTGGATTTAGTTTGTTCTTGTTTTTCCATATTTTTGAGTCACATCATTAAGTCATTTAATTGCACCCTTCCTGATTTTTTTATGCAGTCACTTGCAGTTAAAAATGTCTCACACAGGGCTGCTTTCAATGTGTTCCAGAGATTTTGTTGCATTTTCATTTAGATCCAGGAAATTTCTTTCTGGCTTGCTTGCTATATTCTTTGATTCATTCATCATGCAGTAATGAGTCATTAATCTCCTCGAGTTTTCATCTTTACAGATTTTTGTTTGCTGTCAATTTTAAGTTTCATTGCATTGTGGTCAGATAGAATATATGGAATTCAACATTTTTGAATTCGTAAAGATTTCTTTTGTGTTCAGAATGTGTTCTGTTTTAAAGACACTTCCATGAAGTCTTGAGATGGCTATTCTTTGGTGTTTGGGTGGAATAGTCTGTGGATATGTGTTAGGTTCTTTTGATGTATAATGCCATTTAATTCTGAAGTTACTTGGTTCACTTTTTTTTTGTCCAAATGATGTGTCTACTGAAAAAAAATTACCTACTGTTATTGGTGTAGAGTTAACTTTCGTCTTTAATTCCATTAGCTTTTTTTTTTTGCAGAGTTAAGATTTTACTTTATCTTTTTTTATTTATTAAAAATTTCCACCTCCTCCCCGCCTCCTTTTTCCCTCCCCCTCCCCACCTCCCCCTCCCTCTCTAGTCCTAAGAGCAGTCAGGGTTTCCTGCCCCGTGGAAAGTCCAAGGTCCTCCCCGCTCCATCCAGGTCTATAAAGGTGAGCATCCAAACAAACCAGGCTCCCACAAAGTCAGTCCATGCAGTAGAATCAAAACCCCGTGAAGCCAAGAACAATGGCACTGTGTGTAGCTTTTTATAAAACCAGGTGCACAAGAGTTTGGTGCATATATTCTTAGTATTGTAATATTTTCTTGACTAATTATTTGCTTGATTAGAACGAAGTGCTCTTCTTTGTCTTTTCCAATCAGTTTAATCTGAAGCCTACTTTGTCAGATACTAGGGTGTCAACACCTTCTTCCTTCCTAATCCCTGCTGTTTGGAATTCGTTTTGTCGTATTTTCATTTTAAGCTATCTTTCAAGCTAAGTTGAACTTCTTGTAGAAAATAGAAAGATAGGTTGTTTCCCTTAATCTATTCAGTCATCCTGTGACTTTTTATTGAAGAATTGAGGCCATTAATATTTAAAGTTGTCCTGGCTCAGTGGCATATGCTTTTAATCCCAGCACTGTAGAGGCAAAGGCAGGCAAATCTCCATCAGTTTGAGGCCAGCCTAGTTTACATAGTAAATTCGAGGCCAGCCGTGGCTACAAAATAAGACCTTGTGTGCAATTACTGTTTATTTATTATTTTAAAGCATGTGAAGATTGCAGTCATGCTGCTCTTGTCTTTTTTTTTGCTATTTGTGTTCTTACTTGTACTTTGTGTTTCAGTAATTACAGCTTTATTTGTTTTCATTCTAGAGTTTCTTGGCTATCCTTATTCCTCTCTTTAGTATGCTTCTAATATTCTCTTTAGGACTGATTTTGTGAACAGAAACATTTTTTAGCCTGTTTGTATCATGGAAAGGTCTTGTTTTTTCTTCAACTATGGCAGAGAGTTTCCTGGGTACAGGAGTCTAGGTTGGCAGTTGTGGTCTTTTAGAACTTGGGGTGCATTGCTCCAGGCTCTTCTGGTTTTCAAAGTTTCCATTGAGAAATCAGGTGTTATTCTTTTGGGTTTCCCTTTAATGTAGCATATTTTTTTTTCTTGTAGCTTTCAATCATTTTTTTTGTAGATTTAGTGTTTTACCTCTGATAGACTGAGGGGAATGTCTTTCTGATCTTGTGTATTTCCTGTTTTGTATGCTTCTTATATTTGAATGAATATGTCTTTTCCTTAGTTTGGGGGAAGTTTTCTTCTGTGGTTTGTTGAAGATTTGATCTATGAGATCGACCTGAAATTCTTCTCCTTCATCAATGTCTATTGTTTGAAGATTTGGTCTTTTCATGGTTCCACATATTCCTTATTTGTGTTTTTAAAATATTGTTTGCTTGTATAATTCCTCTACTTTTTTATGTTTGAATTTTTATATTTTATTTTTTTAAATAATCTCTTCTCATTTTGCATACCAATCTCAGTTCCCACTCCCTCCCTCCCCTCTCTGGTTCCCCCTACCTTCCCCTGACCCCATCCCCCCATCCACTTCTCAGAGAGGCTAAAGCTTCCTATAGGGCATCAACAAAGTCTGGCACATCACTTTGAGACAGGACCAAGACCCTCTCCTCCTACATCTAGGCTGAGCAAGGAATCCTTCCATAGGAATGGGCTCCAAAAAGACAGTTTGTGCACTAGGGTTAAATAGGGTTAAATCCTGGTTCCACTGCCAGTAACCCCACAGACTGCCCAAGCCACACAACTGTCACCCACATTCAGAGGGCCTAGTTTGGGCCAATGCAGGTTCCCACACCATCAGTCTAAAGTCAGTGAGCTCCCACTAGCTCCAGTCAGTTGTTGCTGTGGGTATCCCCATCATAATTTTACTCCTTTACGCTCCTCCCACTCTCTGACTGGATTTTGGGAGCTCGACCCTGTGTTTAGCTGTGGCTCCCTGCATCTGCTTCCATCAGTTACTGGATGAAGGGTCTATGATGACAATTAAGGTAGTCTACTTTATTGTCAGGTTCTGACACTGTCTTCTACTTGGTCTATACTGCATGTGAGGTTTCCCCTGGGTTTCCTAATTGGGTTATTGTGTTTTTCTGTTCCATCTTTATTTCATCTTGTGTTTCCTGGAATGTTTCTTTCTCATTATTGAATTCAACTTTCCAATCTGGATTTTCTTGGACCAGTGCTAGAGTTTTCTTGGGCACCCTTAAGACGTGTTTTGCTATTTTCTTTAAATTCATTGAACTGTTTGTGTCTTCTCTAAGCCCCTTGAGTTCTTTCATGATGGTTTTCATTATTGTTTTCGATTCTGTGTCCTGGAGTTTATCTAGGTAATTCCCACTAGAAAACATTTCTAGTTTCTAGACTAGTGGGTTTGATGGAGACGTGCTGTTTGGGCCATCCATATTGTTTTTGTTTTTGTGATGTGACTGGGTCTCATGGGCTTCTTTTGGTGGTATGTCTGGAGTGAGACCTTGTTCTGTTCCATTTAAGGAAAAACATCTTACAGCTTAAGGAAGTGTTTTCTTTTCCAACCTCTTACCTGTTTTCTATCCCAGTTTTACCTGGACAACCCAGCTCTGCCTGACTAATCTGATTTCAAGAAGCGTGAAAAGTACACTATCATTCAAGTTACTAAATCTCCAGGACAAAGGGAAGGTCATTGAACTTGGGTTTACCTAGATGATGCCAGTCAGGGCAGTCTTGTGAAGTCCCTCTGACCACCCATTCTTCCAGATGGACCTCCTTCATCTCAACTTTTTTTTTTTTTCTAACTGTTGCACTTTCTGTCTCTTGGGTCCAGAAGCTGCCACAGGGGAAACATTTTTATCTATGGAATGTACGGGTATTCTTTGTTGCTCTGGAATTCCTTTATGCTTCAGGGCAAGCACTGGAATAGTTTAATGTAGGTGTAACTTTTCTCCGTATTTTAAGTTTTTCTGACTTTTTTTCTAGTACACACCCGAGGGAGAGGGGTCATATTTTGCTATTTTCCACCCTATAAAATTGTCTTGTTACTGATCAAAGAAGTTTCTGTCTAGTTTAATTCACTTACTATTCATTTTCTGAAGTTAATACATGCTTTGGGGATATGCTATCTTCATTTTTATGAAGGTGAAATTCAAATGTTTTATGGAATGCTTCTGATTTCAAAGTAAAAAATGGAGTGGTATTTATGTTATTTGATATTGAACAACCATCTCTTTCTTGTAACTGCAAAGCATTTCTGTCACCCTTAAAGAAAATTCTGTATCTATTTATCAGTGACTTTCCCTATCCTATAAGCCCATTCTTCTATATCTGGCAACCTAATTATTAATATACATCCTGTCTATATGGATTTCCTTATTTTGGATATTTAATTTTCATGGAATAATATAATATATGACCTGTATGTCTTATTTCTTTCATTTAGCATAATATTGAAATTCATCAGTGCTATAGCATAGATTCCATTTTTTTATGTCTGGTCAATATTCTGTGCTTTAAGTATATAGTATCTTTATAAATTAAATGTTGATGAATGTTTGGATTCTTCTACTTTTTAGCTATTGTAAATAATTATTGTACAGAACTTTGTACAAATTTTAAATTGAACATCTGTCTTTAAGTACACATTGAGCACTTCACTGTATGTCTAACTGCCAAATTCACTTTGCCTGTGCACTCTTACATTTCTCTCTCTCTCTCTCTCTCTTTCTTTCTCTCTCTCTCTCTCTTTTCAAGGCTTTTGTTTTGTTTTGTGTTGTGTTGTGTTGTGAGACAGGGTTTCTCCGTGTAGCTTTGGAGCCTGTCCTGGAACTCCCTCTGAAGACCAGGCTGGCCTTGAACTCACAGAGATCCACCTGCCTCTGTCTCCTGAGTGCTGGGGTTAAAGGCGTGTGCCAGTATCACCCAGCACATATAGTATTTGTGTGTGGCTTTCGACTTGCATCACAGTGAACCCTATTTCATATCCTTATTGTCCATTTTTATTCCTCCCTTAGACAAATGTTCTTTTTTGACCCATGTCTTATTTTCATGTATATTTATAGTATTCAATATCAGATTTCTTTGTGATATTTTCATATCTGAATATCACCAACCTTGATCTTCTTCATCCTCCCATTGCCCTCCATTGTCCTCTCCTCCTTACCCTAAACCTCTTTCTCTTTCTGAGCAATCTTTCATTTACTTCTGGGCCTTTGATACCCCTCTGTTTCACATGTGAAAGAAAACGTGCTGTTTTTCTGAGTCTGAGTCTGATTTGCTTTTTTTTTTTAATGTCAGTGTACCTTCACCAGTACAATTGTGGGATTTTTTTCTTATTCCGGTCAAGGACTGAACCTAGGCTTTCATGGTTCTACTTAAGCACTCTGCCAATGCGCTGCAGCCCATGGTGACTGATTTACCTATTTAAATTCTATTTTATTTTTTAGTATATGATTTGTCTGCATGTTTATCTGTGCACCACATGTGTGCCTTGTGCCTGCAGAGGCCAGGAGTGCCTGTGAGAATTCTTAGAACTGGAGTCAGATGGTTGTAAGCTGCCAGCTGAACCCAGGTCTGCTGGAAGAGCTGCCAGTACTCTTAAGCACTGAGTTATCTCTCCGAACCATGATTTGTCCATTTAAAAAATGTAATCATATGTTTTTTTCTTGAGGTATAAGATTTCTTTTAATTTTATTTATTATTTGTTTATTTGTGTACTTATTTAAAAGATCAAAGGACAACTTTCAGAAGTTGGTTCTGTTCTTCTAATGTGGGTTCTGGGGATCAATCTCAGGCTGTCAGGTTTGTCTGCCAAGCACCCCTTAACCACCAAACCATCTCCCTAACTCCCTCTATATTTTAATTAGATAAAAGACCATTACTAGCTATATGACTTTGCTAGGACGGCCATCTGCCATAAAAATAACAGAAAGTGACTTAAAACAAGTAATATAAATGTAATTTGTGTATAGTTCTAAAGGATAAAGGTCTGAGATAAAGATGTCAGCAAGTTTAATTTATTCTGAGGCTTCTCTCTTAACCTTGCAAATGGCAGCATTTTTGCTACATCCTCCGTTCACAAGCATCCCTGTTGTCTCCTTTTATATGTTTTTCTAAGGATATCAGTTAGATTAGATTGAGACTCACTCCAAGCAAACTAAGAGAGAAGAGAAATGGTGGAGAGGCAAGGTATACCTTCAAAGACGTGTCCCCAATCACTTACTTTCTCCATCTAGGCCTTCCTTCTTTATTACTCATTCAGCTATGAATTAATGAATGAAGCCACTGGTGAGGTTAGTAACCTCATGATCTAGTCACTTCTCAATAGCACCACCAGGTGGCCAAAAATCCTTAAACATGGGAGCGTTTCCAGCACATTGCAGATTCGAATCAACAAACCCAGTAACACAAGAACAAAGACCTGTTTAAAATCAGATAAAGGATCTGAATTAACATTTTCCCTAAAGAAGACATGCAAGTGGCCAACAGGTATATGATAAAACTGTCAGCATCAACAGAAGCCAAATTGAAACAAAAATGAAATATCACTTCATAGCTATGGAGACATACCTTAGAGGTTAGTATCAAAAAGATGAATGGTAATATATATTAGAGAGGACACGGAGAAAATTGGATCCCTGCAATGTTCTTTCAAATGAAAACTGTAGTAAATTGTGTGTAAGTTCCTCCAAAACCTAAAAATAAAGCTATAATATGATTGAACAATCACACTTCTGGAGAATCTATTCAAAAGAAGCGAAAAAATATGTCATACAAATGTCCCTATTCCCATGTTCATTGTAGCAGAGTAACCATGTAGTATAGTAACCATGACATGTGTTCATCAGTCTAAGTGTCCATCTCTATATGAGTGTGTGGTGGTTAGAGCTATAATAGCCCAGGTGCCATTTATCAACTAGACAAAACTTAGAGTCACCTGGGAAAAGTGACTTTGGACATGTCTGTGAAGACCCTTCCACTGTGTGTGGCACTATTCCGTAGGCAGAGGAGCCTGGAATACATAAGAGTGGAGAAAACTGAGGATTAGCATGCAGACATTAATTCATTACTCTCGGCTCTTTACCATAGATGTAACGTAATTAACTGCTTCGAGTTCATGTTGCCCTGATTTCTCCACAAAGATGGATTATAAACTGGAATTAGGAATAAAATAAACAGTTTCATTTTAATGTTATTTTGCAACGATAACATAAAAAGAGAGACAGAGTAGATCAAGAAAATATAATCACCATATACAGTGTAATAGTATTCATCACTAACAATATAGATGACCCTCTAGAATATTCTTCAGACACAGGAAGATGAATACTATATTGTCTCACTTTAAAGGATAATCTAGAAATGGACAAATTCATAGAAGCAGAGAGAAGAATGATTGTTACCATGGACTTGGTTGTGAATGGGGTTAGGCAAGTGTTACCAAATGATACAAAAGTCTAGTTATATAGGAGGCATATGTTTAGGAGATCTACATATGTGCAAGTAACATTATATGGTCTGAGTAGGTTATATTTAGGGATATGTATGTATGTACATATACATATGTGCATGTAATAACAATAAAAAAGAGACCATGAATTTGAAAATGAGTACAGACTGGATTATGAGAGGAGAAAAGAATTTATATTATAATTTCAAAAATAGATAAGTTTTTTAAAAGAAAAAAAGAAAATATCTACTGTATAATATAGTGGATATAGTTAATAACAATGTATTCTTTTATAATAAATATTTTTGAAAATTCTTTGAGAATTTCTCTACTGTGTTTTGATCATATGTACCCTCAGTTCCTCCCCTTAACCCCTCCAACATCCACTCCACATCCCTACACCCCCAACTTCATGTATGTCTTATGTAGGGTTTCTATCGATGTGAAATGACACCATGACCACTCAACCTCATAAAGAAAAACATTTAGTGGCTCTCTTACAGTTCACAGGTTTAGTCCATTATCATCATGGCAGGAAGCAAGGCAGCATGCAGGCAGACATGGTGCTGGAGTGGAGCTGAGAGTCCTTACATCTTGACTCACAGGCAATAGGAAGTGGTCTGAGACATTGGGCACGGTTTGAGCATATATGAGACCTCAAAGCCCACCCTCACAGCAACACACTTCCTCCAACAAAACCACACATACTCCAACAAGGCCACACCTCCTAATAGTGCCATTTGCTTTGGGTGCCATTTTCTTTCAAACTACAAAAATATCTTTTTTGAAAAATATCTACGAGCCTATCAACTCTAATTTGTGCTAAACTGTACTTGGTTCATGTAGCATGGAGTGCTGGCTTGTTGGGGTATCTGTTCTGCCCGGTACCTCACAGCTTGCAAGCCCCAAAGAAAATTACACACAGGACTCCATAAGATTATAAACTGATTGGCCCATTAGGTCAGACTTCTTATTAGTCCTTGTAACTTATATTAATCCATTATCATTATCTATGTTAGCCACACGGCTCAGTACCTTTCTCAGTGTGACAGCTCACTTGTTGCCTCTTCGGTGGTCTGGGCAGGAATGCAGGGAGCTTTTTGCTTCCCAGAATACTCCCAGTCTCTTTGCTCCACCTCTACTTCCTGTCTGGCTTTCCCACCTATACTGCCTGCCTGGCCAATCAGCGTTTTATTAAAATATGATTGACAGAATACAGACAATTCTCCCACATCAGGTTCACTTACCAGGAGCAAAACCCTTAAAGAATAATGACTCACCCTTTCCAAAAAGACACAGTTTTACTTTGGTCCATCCCAATCTCTTGATTCTTATGATCTTTCCATACCTTCTTCCATGATGGTGCCCACGCCTTACAATAGGTTGCGATATTTGATGTCCCTATACTCACTTGACCAGTTGGGAGTCTCTGCACTGTCTACCATCCACTGCACAAGCAAATTTCTATAGTGAGGTCTGAAGGCTGCAATAATTCAGGTATAGGACTGATCCTTCCCTGGGTCCACAGCAACCACCACAATGTGTGGTAGGTAATAAATGACTTAATATTTCCAGACAAAGTTTCTATATAGAAACTGCATAGAATATTTTGTGGGGCTAAAGAGATGGCTCAGTGGTTAAGAGTGCTGACTGCTCTTCTGGAGAACTTAGGTTCAATTCCCACATCGCAACTCACAACTGTCTCTAACTCTAAGATCTGACACCCTTACATTGACAAACATGCAGGCAAAACACCAATGTACATAAAATAAAAATAAATAATTATTTAAAAAGACTATTTTGACAGTTATAATTTTCAAACAGAATTATAATTGATTGTTATAACTGGGCTTAAATAATTTATTGGTATATTTAGTCTTATGGATTCTTTAGGATTTTCTCTTTGTTAGGGCCTATCTTTAGTAACTATAGTGTTACTCCTTTTCTTTATATGCTCTGGCCATAACTTTTAATACTATGCTGAATGAATGTGGAAGGGCAGATATTCTCCTCTTATTCTTAATCATGGGCAAAGGATCCAGGCTCTCAAGAGTTGGCGGTGATGTTTGCCTAGGTTTTCCATGTGACTTTCATACACTGAAAACGTTCTATTCTTTATGAACTGCATATAGTTATCACGATAGGGGTACTGAACTGTGTAAAATACTTATTTCATGCTGTTTGTCTTGTACTTGATTTGTTATAGTGTTATAGTATATTTCGATGAATTATATCTGTATTTAAATAGTCACTTATTCCAGGAACAAAAACTACCTTATTCTTAATGTGTAATATTTTTAGTATGCTGCTGTCCCATGACTTTCCTTGGCTGGCAATTTATTAATGGTTGAAAATATTCACATTTTCCTTTTTTTTCTTCTGTTAGAGTCCTAATTTGATTTCTGATGCTGTGATAAACACCATAACCAATAGCAACTTGGGGAAAATTCGGCTTGTTTCATCTTGCAGTTTGAGGTAACAGCGTATCACTGAAAGAAATCAGGGCAGGAAATCAAGGCAGGAATATGGAGCAGAAATCATGGAGGAGAGCTTCTTACGGACTCACTCCTAGGCTCAGTTCAGCTCCCTTTCTTATATAGCTAAGTCTTACCTGCCTAGGGGTGATACTGCCCACAGTGGGCATATGGTGCTCCTACACCAATTATTAACCAAGAAAGTGCTTCACGGACATGGCCACTGGACAGTCTGATGGAGGCAATTCTTCAGTTGAGATTCCCTCTTTACAAGCGGATCAAGCTGACAACCAAGATTAGTCATCACGAGTCCACATCTCATCAACTAGACACACAAACACATCCCTGCTAAGTTACAACCTTTCCTTGTCCCACGTTATTATCACAATATAAAACAGCCCAACTTTCAAAGTACCAATCTGGCCAGGATGTGGTGGTGCACACCTTTTATCACAGCACATGGGAGGTAGAAGCATGTGGATCTCTGTGAGTTTGAGGCCAGCCTGGTCTACAGAGCAAGTTTCAGGACAACCAGGAATACAAAAAGAAACCCTGTCTTGAAAAACAAAATAAGGTCCCAAACATTGGTTAAAATGTTATTTAGCTCTTTCTAGCTGGGAAGTAGAGAGGATCCTCTGAAGATCCATCACCCCCAGAGAAGAGGAAATAAATTTAAAGGTTATGATGCCCACATTCCCAAGAGGATACTACTTGAGATCCCTGGCATAGGCCTATCCCATATTGATAGCAGAGAAGCCTGAACCTTCAGAGTGCAGTATGTCTTTCAGAGAATAGCTGAAAGAGCAGGGTGAAACGTCCATTCAGAACTGTGAGTCCGAATATTCCTCAGAAAGATGCTCTCAACTACTGGCCTAAGAAATGGTTACTTAATTGAAGCTGAAGGAGTTTATGGAAAGACCAAAGAGCTTAAAACTTCTCTTAATCTTTATTTTCTATGAACAAAGACAACTCAGAAATCTAATTGGTGAAACAGTTACAACAATGTATCCAGGACAACAACATAGATGAAATTACCAGTTGTAGCACGAATAATTAAAAACCCAGAGAAAGATATTGGGGTTCAACATGAAGATCAAAAAAGCAAAGCAGCCAGGGACTAGCTCTTACCTCTATTTCAGACTGAAAGAGGCATTCCTGCCTTCATGAACCTCAGACTGAGATTGAGCTGAGAGCTGTCTTCCATCTTAAATTCCTCTCTAGTTAGTGCTGGGACAAAAGGCATGCAGCACCACCACAATGCCTCTATGGCTAAATAGTGTGGCTGCAGGAATTAAAGGTGTGGGATTCCAAACATTGATATTAAAAATATGAGTCACCACCATCTGGATCTGTTTCTAGATCGATTTTGTGTGGCCCAGGGTAGCCTTGAACTCACAAAGATCCATCTGACTCTGTCTCCCGAATCCTGGGATTAAAGGTGTGTGCCACCACTCTCTGGCCTCTAATGGCTTAGCTTTGCACTCTGATCTTCAGGGAATCTTTATTTATTAAAATACAAATAAAATATCACTACACCCAGTCACAAAAAATTGAGCTGTAATCAACACTGGAAACCCAAAAAATATTTCATAGTTGATACAATCTTTAAGAAAATAGATGTGTTTCTCTCTTGGTATTGGAGTTGATACCATATCCGTATCTAAAACCACAGCTATGCTCCTTAATTTAGAAAGCAGCTACTAAAGTTAGAAATATAAGAACTGCTTTAAATTATTTACTCAAAATATTTGCATTTAATTGTAGTTCATCTAAATGAATATTCATATGTAATTTATATAGATAACTATCTGTATAAGAAACTATTTTTGATTTTAATAAAGAAACTATTTAACCAATATTATTTAAGATATAGTGTGCTATAATGATCCTATTGCTATTTTAACTTTCCCTCAAAACTTATTTTCTTCTTGGATTTGAGCATTCTATATTCAACCAGAAAGATATATATGTAAATCAGGACTGCTATTTCATCTAAGATGGACAACATTTTCTAGATTTACCTGTTCATCTCAAGAACTAAAAGAGTAGATGAAATATATAAAAAACATTTTCAAGGTATTAAACATTAGGAAGCAGAGGAAAATGATTCTTGACATGAATAAATCAAAATGAAAGCAATTGTTTCAACCAAATGCTTGGAAAGAGTTTCCAGTTTGTGTTACAATGAAGAGGAACCTAGTCAGAGTTTTTTTTTTTTTTGCTATTGACTTGAAGAGATCATGAAAGATCAATGTACCTTGAATTTGCAGCACAGAACAGAGAGGAGAGGTTGGTATATATGAAGGGCTGGAGATATTCTTTGAGTTTCCTCAGAGAAATCAGATTAGGACATCCATAAAAAGAAGCTACTGCTCTTGGAAAGAATTATCAATGAATAGAGACAAGGATATTAGACACTCACATATCACTGACAGGAGTGACTATTCCCATCACTCATAGTAGGAAATCATTTCACTTGTGGAACACTTCATAGAGTACCAAGAACCATCTTGTCTTGGTAAGGGTAAATAATTATATATGTTCTACAATGCCCTATTTTACCTTGATCATATCCAGCAAATTTTAAAAATAAAATCATAAGGAATAATACTGATTCTAAGTAACAACTGCAACAAAGAACTGAATTCAAGAATATTCATAGTAATCCAGTAGTCTGCATCACCACTAATGAAAAGTATTATTCATACTGTCTGATATCTAATAAAAATGAAAAAAAATTGGGAAAATAAAACTTGTCATACAGAGACAAATTCGTTGAAATTGACCTAAACTGATTTATATATTTGAATAAGGTTAAAAATACATAAAATTAAGAATTTCTGAAGAATTAAGAAATAAAGCTGGAGTGGCTGGAGAGATGACTCAGTGGTTAAGAGCATTGCCTGCTCTTCCAAAAATCCTGAGTTCAATTCCCAGCAACCACATGGTGGCTCACAACCATCTGTAATGAGGTGCCTTCCTCTGGCCTGCAGATTATTGTACACATAATAAATAAATAAATATTTAGAAAAAGAAATAAAGCTGAAAAATATAGACGATATTGAAAGCCTGGAATAAAAAGTAAACTAATGAGAATAATTGCAAGGAAGAAATCGCATGTCAAAATTAATGATGTCAAGAGTATAACAATGAAAAGAATCAAGATTAAGCATGCGAAGAACAGAACTTTCAAAAACTGAGTATTGAAGTAAAGAGCCATATAAAGTTACAAAAATAAAAATATGGTTCAGGTGCCTCTAAAAGGGGGAAGAAATGAGGGGAAGGATTAATATTTGAATACATAACAATTTTAAATTATCCAGATACAATGATAACCATTTGCTAAGGCAAAATAGCAAAGGTTACATGATTTAAACAGCAGAAACGTGTTTTCTCATGTCTGGATTCTAGAAATCAGACATGAAGGTATTGCCATGCTTGTTTTGTCTGGAGGTCTCTCCCTGTGGATTGCAGATGTCCTTGACTTATTGTGTTCTCACACAACATTTTCTCTGTATACATACATCTCTCTAGCATTTCTTTGTGCTTCACGATTTTCTCTTCTTGTAGATGCTACAGTGAGACTGAATTAAAGCCCTTTGACAGAGCTTTAGGCCCCATCAAATCTAATGTGACAATCTGAGGTATTAGATATTTTGGCTTCAAAATATCATTTCAGAATTATACAATTCAGCACATTAAAGCTAATATCTGATAAATATGATAAGTGTAATAAACGTATGAAGTAAACTACACCAAGCAAATAATAGTTATAGTGATAAAAAAGATACTGGCAGTCTTCAAAGCAGTGAACAAGCCGCATTTCTCTTTTTCTAAGGAATGAGAACAAAAGAGCATGAGAAGAGGTCAGTAAATCATGGGGGAAAGTCAACACAGAATTCTACACCCAGAGAAAATGTATTTAAAGAGTAGAAATGAAATAACGGCATTTTAAGGGGGAAAGTTGTTGAAAAATTCATCACAAGTGGATATAGACTACACAAGAAACAAAAGGTCTTTTGTGCAGACAGACAGAGGTACCGTATAAAACTACGGAACTGCAAATGAAAGTGATGAAGACTGGAAGTGTCGAGTTGGTGGGTCTATGTATGGATTGTTTTATTATGTGATGTATGCTTTAAAAGGTAAAAATCTATTCAAACAGAGCACACGCAAAGTAGTATAAAATGAATAACATAATCAAAAGTAAAACATTTGACAAAACATAGAAGTCACAAGTAGGAAAACTATAAAATTGAAATAATAAAGTAGAATATGTATAGTATCACTTGTAATTAAATTGTGATATATTAAGTGTATACTACAATTTCTGCCACTGACTAAAATAGTGAAACAAGTAATTATAGATAATCTGCCAAAAGGAATAATAAATGATAATAAATCTGTTAACTTTAAGCTGGGAAATGGAAATGTGAATTAAAAAATATGTAAGCGTATGGGTTTAAATCCAACCAGATTTGTAAACTTATAAGACAATTGTTCTGAGTCTACAAATGTAATATATTTTGTCATCATCAGTATATTCTACTTTTAATAAACTTACTTTAAATGCAAAAATATAAATTCCACAAATAAAGGAATAGATTCAACAATTTTGTACGCTGTTGCTTTATAACTCTTCTATCAGATAAGGTATTCTGGCTTTCTTTTTTGTCAAAGTTGTTTCTATTTGTGGTTATTTTCAAGTTAATATCATTTAGAGAAGTCTTTCTATTTAAATGAAAAACAATAAATTGTATAAGAAATAAAAAAAACTTACCTCATGCATATATGATGAGGTAATATTGGTGACTGTGCAGAGAGAGGGTGCTGTTTACACTGTGGATGGATTTATATATTGTTGCAGTCATCATGGAAAACAGTGAGTACATTCCTATTGAAATTTAAAATAAAATTACATAGCCAAATTAAATAAAATGTTTGTTAGATTTATTTATTTTATTTGTATAAATGTTTTGCCTACATTTAAGTACGTGTACCATGTGTGTACCTGGTGCTCATGGAGGTCTGAAGAAAGCATCGGATCTTCTTGAATAGGAGTTATGGATAATTTTAAGCCACCTTATGGGTGATAGGAACTGAATCATTGGAAGGGCAGCAAGCACTTTTAACCACTGAGCAATCTCTTCAACCCAAGTCCTATTCTCTTTAAAATGTTTTCAACACACTTTAAAGTTGAGTAGTTGCTTCTAGCATCTCTGAGTAAGTTGACAAAGGAAAATAATTAGCTCCATGATAAAATTAACTAACTTCTAGCATCTCAGGATACAGTGACAAAGGAAAGGAATGAAACTCAATGATGGTGGTTCCAGATGTGTAAAAACAGTTTAAAGGTTTCTAGGTGTGGCCCAAAAGGTAATATTCTCTTCAGCAGCATAAAGCTCAAGTTGCGGAAAAGCAAACCAAAGCCCTTATTGTAAGATTGACTAAGTTACAAGGAAAATTCATGTTCCAGTCTTAAAGACTTAAAGTAAGGGCACTGATTCATAAGAAGTGAGATGCTGTAACTTTGGATCGAGATGTGTAGAAGGACTCTAATAAGGCTGAGGACTCTGAACCCTCAGATTCTGAGAGGTTTAATCTCACCCAAGGAAGTAATTTTTCCACTCTTAGAGGATGATGCGTCCTCAACCATCTATAATATTGCCTTCTCCATTTTTGCCTGAGGGAATGAATCTTTATTTTTTTTCTTTTGCCAAGCCAGAAGTAACTTTCCTTGGAGGTGATCCCTGGCAAAATATCACTGATCTCTCTCAGTATCCACCAATAGTTGCCTCTAGACCTATAGCCAGATATAAGGTTAGAGTGAAAGTATAGTCCATGATGAGGTACACCGCACCACTAAAGAGCTTAATGAATTTGCTAATTCATTCAAACAGAAATATGGGGAATATGTGAGGGAATAGATTTTAAGCACATGGAATAATGGTGGAAAGAACATAAAGCTGGATCAGACTGAATTTATTGATATGGGCCCACTGAGTAGAGATTCTAGGTTTAATATGGAAGTTTGCACAGCTAAAGTAATTTTGAATTTGTTTGATTGGTTGGCTGCATAATTTATCATAAGAAGTGGAGGTGTGTACTGCCCCTTGAAAATTGCAATGCTAGAGTGCGTACACTTTGTGAAATCCAATCCTCCACATTGGCAAGGGCTAGAGCACACGCCCTTCACTAATGCTATAAGACTCAAAACGGTGAGGGGGCACCAGTATATTTAAAGAACTTTGTTATTAATCTTTTCCTTGTGCCAGACCTTAGGGTTAGAAACACTGCTGTTTAATTGGATGAATTAAATGTGACAAGTTAAATTGGGTCCTGGAATAGCAGAGACCAGGTGGAAACTGAATTGCCAAAGATAATATGAATGTACTTATCATAACAGGTAACATAGGCAAAGCAATGTCTACAATGGGCCTACCTAGAAAGGGCAGCATAGGAAAATGGTTTGTATGGTGGAATGACTTGTATGGCCCTTTGGTACTAACTAGTCAATCATGGTGAATGAGATAGAGGGAGAAATCTACTATGCTTTTGTTTGATATATATAAGCAGAATATTTCTCAAACAAATGAAAGAAAGGCCACATTGGCTTGTGGTAAGAGGAGTACCACTGAAACAATTTCCAGAATTGAGCCAGTTTGCAGACCCAGAACTCTTGGATTATGGCAAGGACAGGTTTCCATGAGCAAAGACGTTAATAAATACCGAAGAGTTTTGAATGTAGGGTTTCTCCCATCCTTTTCTAGAGGGACTCATAGTCTTTTACAAGGTAACTAACTGTACACAGGGGGAATGGAAACAATAAGACTTTCTTGGAGTCTAGTGGATACAGATTCTGAATTGATGATGATTCTGGGTGACTCCAGGAATCACTGCGACCCTCCAGTTAAAGTAGGGGCTTATGGAGGTCAGGTGATTAATCTAGTTTTGTCTGAAGCCTCACTCACAGTAGGTCCAGTACATCCCAGAACACATCCTGTGTTTATTTCCTGAGCCTCAGAACGTCTGATTGGAATAGATTTACTTAGAAGTTGGCAAAATTCTTAACATTGGGTTCCTGACATGTGGAATGAGAGACATTATGGCTGGAAGTCATTGAAGTTGTCTCTACCATGAAAACAGTGAACCAAAAGAAATATTGCATCCCTGGAGAAATTTCAGAAATTAATGTCACTATCAAGGACTTGAAAGATGCTAGAATGGTGTTCCACACCACATCACCCTTTAACTCTCCTATTTGGTTTGTGCAGAAGACAGATAGATCATGACTATCAGCTGACTATTTGATATCAACTATCAAATAGCGACTCCAATTGCAGCTGCTGTACAGATGTGGTGTCCTTATTTGAGCAGATATACAAATGCTCTGCTACATGATATGCAGCTATTGATCTAGCAAATGCTTTTTTCTCTGTACCTGTCTATAAGGACCATCAGAAACAATTTTATTTCAGCTGGCAAGGCCAGTGGTATATCCTTAGAGTTTAACTTCAAGGATATATTAACTCAAGCCCTGTGTCATGACTTAGAAGTGATCTTGATTTTTTTGTTTCTTCCAGAAAATATCACACTGGTACACTATATTGATGACCTTATGTTGATTGAACCAAGTGATCAGGAGGTAGTAACCACTTTGGACTTGTTGGTAACACATATGCGCATCAGAGGATTGGAAAAATCCAACCAGAATTTAAGGGCCTTCTGCCTCACTGAAAGTCTTTGGAGTCCAGTGGTGTGGGGCATACAGAAATATTCCTTCTATGGTCAAGGATAAATTATCGCACCTGGCCCCTCCCACCACCAAGAGAGAAGCACAACATTTACTGGGCCTATTTGGATTCTGGTGACAGCACATTCCTAACATGGGTGTGTTACTCTGGCCGATGTACCAAGCCACCTGCAAAGCTCCTAGCTTTGTGTGGGACCTGGGACAGGAGAAGGATCTTCAACAGATCCAGATTGCTCTACCACTTGGACCATATGATTAGGCAGACTTGATGTCACTTGAGGTGGTAGTAGAAAATGGGAATGCTTTTGGAGTCTTTGGCAGGCCCCTATTGGTGAGTCACAGAGGAGACCATTGGGTTTTTGTACAAGGCTCTACTGTCATCTATAGACAACTCTTCTCCCTTTAAAAGATAGTTCTTGATCTGGTATTGAGCCTTAGTGGAAACTGAATTTTTGACAATGGACTATTAAGTTACCATAAGACCTGAACTGCTCAACATGAGCTGGGTGTTATCTGACCCACCAGGTCACGAAGCAGGATGCACACAGCAGCAGTCTATTATCAAATGGAAGTGGTACATATGTGGTTGGGCCTGAGCAGATACTGAAGGCACAAACAAGTCACATGAAGACACTGCCCAAATGCCTATGGTTTCTATTCCCATTACAATACTGCCTGCTGCCAAGTATGCACCTTATAGCCTCATGGGATGTTCCTTAACAACAGTTGACTAAGGAAGAGAAGATGAAGGCCTGGTTTACTGATGGCTCTGTACATTATGCGGGTACCACTCAGAAGTTGACAGCTGCAGTATTACAGCCGCTTTATGGGGCAACACTGAAAGACACCAGTGAAAGGAGATCTTCAGTGAGCAGAATTTCAGGCAGCACACATGATCATACATTTTGTGTGGAGAGAGAAATGGCCAGATGTGTGATTGTTCATTGATTCATGGGCTGTAGCCAATGAATTGCCTGGATGGCCAGGGATTTGGAAAGAACACTATTAGAAAATTTTTATGGAACACATCTCAAGAAGAAGTATGTGGATAGCTCTCTCCAAATAGGTGTAGCAGCAGGTCGCTTGTTTATCCCGACTGCCCAGAATCAAAATAACCACACAGAAACTATATTAATTAAAGCACTGTTTGGCCCATTAGCTCTAGCTTCTTTTTGGCTAACTCTTACATATTAGTTTAACCCATTTCTATAAATCTGTATATCACCACGAGGTCGTGGCCTACCAACAAAGCTTCAGCACATATATCTCCAGCAACAGATCCATGGTATTCCTATGACTCTGCCCTCTTCCTCCCAGCATTCAGTTCTGTCTTCCCCACCTACCTAAGTTCTTCCCTATCAACAGGCCAAGGCAGTTTCTTTATTCATTAATGGTAATCACAGCACACAGAGGGGACTCCCACATCAAATAGGCAAAGAATATCAAGATAATTGTGTCCCGTGTAAATGTTCAACAAAATGTCACATCAGCAGAAGTTCAATAATCAAGTAGATAGGTTGATCTGTTATGTGGACAATCAGCCTCTTTCCCCAGCTATCCCTGTCATTGCCCATGAACAAAGTGGCCAAGGATGAAGTTATACATGGGATCAACAGAATGGACTTTCACTAAACAAGGCTGACTTGGCAGCAGCTACTGAGAACCAGGTCTGCTAGTAGCAGAGACCAACAATGAGCTTTTCTGTGCATATGGTATTATTCCCAGGGTTGAGTAGTCAGTGACCTGATGACAGGTTGACTACATTGGACCGCTTCCTTTGTGGAAAGTACAATGCTCGGTCCTTACCGGAATATATATTTATTCTGGTTATAAATTTGCATTTTTTGCCTGTAGTTCTACCAAAGGTACCATTATGTAGACTTACAGAATGCATTTTCCATTGTGGTTATATATATTCAATATGTACATTCTATATACATACATACATACACACACACATATATATGTACACACACACACACACACACACACACACACACCAGCTTTAGTCTGACCAAGAAAACTTAGTTTGCAGGCAGAGAAGTGTGTCATTTTGCACATGATCATGGAATCCAGCGGTGTTACCATGTTCACCACTATCTAGAAGCAGGTAGTCTGATAGAACAGTGGAATAGTCTTTAGAAGATACAGCTATAGTGACAATTATGTGACAGTACCCTGGAGGGCTGGGACAGGGTTCTCCAGAAGGTGGTGTATACTTTGAATCAGTGTCCAATATATAGCTATGTTCCCCCCCCCCCAGGATCAACAGGTTCCTAGTGGCCTACTAGGAAAACTTTTGCTTCTTGTTCCTATTACCCTAAGTTCTGCTGACTTGGGAGTTTTGACTCCAAATAAGGGAGAGATCTTGCCACTCAACAAACATTCCATTGACCTGGAATCTCAGACTTCCTAGGGATGCTTTGACTTTTTTGATGCCCTTAAGCCAGCAGGCTAAGAAAGGAATAATAATGTTAGGAGGGGTGATTAATCCAGATTATTATGGGGAAATCAGATTGCCTCTCAACAATGGAGGTAAGAAAGATTATGTCTGGAGTGAAGGAGATGCTTTAGGGATTCTTTTGCTACTACCATGTCCTGTCATTGGGAATAAAGGTATGGAAAAGAGCTAAGACCTGCTGAGGTTCTTGGTGAGGGTGGAGGAAATACAGAATGAGTAGGAAGGTAGCTCTAAATGCCAGCTAAGGTCATGTGACATGAGGATTATAATTGACATGAGTATTTTCTGTCGTATTTTGTAAAGAATGTGTTTGTACATATATACACATAATCAAGTGATGTTTATATTTTGTTTCCTCAGTTTATCATGCACTATAACACTTTGATAATAATGGTGGTTATCATATTATGTTATGAGACAGTAAAAAACTAAGCACTCCTAAAGGGAGACTGCCACCTATTCCAAAATATATAATGCATTTATGGTTGTATATCATATAGTTGTATTGTGTTATGCATAATTATAGCCTAGTTATTGTTTTCATTTAGAAATTAAACATAACTTGATTGCATATCAAGTTGACAAGGGGTGGGTTTATGATGACTAATCTTGGTTGTCAATTTGACTACATCTGGAATAAACTAAAATCCAAACAGCTGGGCATGACAGAGAAAGATTTCCCTGATTGGATAATTTGATAGCTCCTTAGATAGAGATGAAGCCCCATGTGCTCTTCTCTCATTCATGGTAGAATTTTGAGTGGCTTGATATTGTGCAAGAAACTATGGCATGTCAATATATTCCCCAAGGGAAGATAATGGCAGTTATATCTTGAGGGTAAGCAACATTTGTCTAATTCTACTTAAGGTCCACTTAGGACAGAATTCATGCCTGATACTGTAAATCAAGCAAACTTTCCTGGTTGGTGGGGTCATGGGGAACCTAGAGAAGAACCTATTATTTCCACTTTCTTAAGCCAACATAATTCCTAGCTACATTCTAAATATTATATTATACCCACAGAAAAGTGTGGCTCTTAGCCCTCATCCAAGAAGTTTTGTTTTGCACCAGGCATCAACCATTTCAGAAAGCTAAAACTGGTCAAAATACAGAGAACAACTGATCATAGGGTGACCAGGCCCAGCTGATATATCTTCAGCACAACCTCTACACCTAAGGCTCAAGGACCTCTACAGAAGCGGGGGAGGAAAGCTTGTAAGAGCCCGAAGACCAGGGCATCTGCTGCAAGATTTTGTCTTCTATATGACAGGGAGACTGCACCCACACAGTCTCAACAACACGGTTGCCTAAATAACTGAACAATGACAATGCCAGTTGACATGCTAGCATGAATGGGGGAAATCTCACAAGCCTCCACCCTTAGATGAGGAACTAGAGACTGCTGAAAGAGGAGGAATCAGTCTTCCTCATGGAAGAACCCTATAATTGGTTATCCAACATCAAGTGGTCAGTTCTTAAAACATATCCATATAAGTAACACTAAATGAACAGGTTTTAGTTATATAGTTTTATGTATATACATGTGCCAATAATAATTAAAGAAAATGATAGAGTGCACAAAAATTGAAGTAGGGCTTGGAGAGATAGGGACAATGAGCAAGAGGGGAGCAGGATATATAGAGGATTGAAGATGATCAAAGTCTATTATACACATATTTAAGATGTTATAATGAAACCCATTATTTTGTATAATTGTTTTAAGTATTAAAAATGAAAAAATGATAAGACCGAAAAGATAGCTGAGAGAAATCGAAAACTCTGGATTCCGACAGGGTTTTATAATGAATATTACACTTGGGGAAGTGTTTTTGCCCTGTAAGTATAACATGCAGAAATTCCCAATCGTTACTAGGATGAGGCCATGCAAGAGATTGTGTGTGGGAGACAGTGAATACTTGAAACCTAAAGATAGATGAGTAGATGTAGTCCTTTGTCCTAAGGCTTCTCCTCTCTAGTCTTCAGAGCTTGTTTCTGAGGTAGTGATGATGACATTGGTGGGCTAAAGCCCCGTGACTTATAAAAGGTTGAAGTAGTATAAAAAGGACTGGCTAGGATGGGAAACACACACAGTAACAGCAGCAGCTGGGAGATGCTTTGTGAAAAAGGAGTGCTTTATTATTTAGTCAAAGGACAATATTTTGAAAAATCCCATTTCTTTTTCAAATTATTCATGACAAATGAACATGTTTGGAGAGTTTATTTCTCTGGAGATTTTGTCCTGGTGGAATGCCTGGTATTTATAAGAGAGTTACACTTTCTTCAATTTGAAGGCAAAGGTATTACCATTTCTGCTTTCTTTCCTGGGATAGGGACCTTGGGGAGGTTTATAAAATCCATAGAGTCAAAGAATCATTATCTTCAAATCTAAAACAGACATCTCAGTGTTATCACTAAATTTCTTAGTAATAAGTTTCTTTATTCTCTTTTGGACAGTTTAAATCCCCACTTGGGAAGAAGATTCCTTTATTTGCAGCAAGTGTGGGCAAACATATTTCATATGAAATGCGATACTGTACAAAAGTGCAGTTAACTCAACAGGGAATCAGAGTGGACCTGTTTTGTAGACACTTACGTGGGTTGAACTACAAATAGTAAATTTCAAAAAATTACATTTTTATTTACCTAGTAGTGGGGTTCAAAGATGAAAATGAGAATCTATTATCTGGAAGATTGTTATATAGTAGAGGTTTTATTGTCTTTTTGTATAGCTCTTTCCTCTGAATTAGAATGGTCCCTCCAGGAAGAAAAAGGTGTGTGTGTGGGAGGAAACCTTGCAAGGTTTAGGAACATCAGAAAACTATAACCCTCACAAGGCTGCTCCCAAAATTTGTATAAACAGTGAGTAATTGCTGGGGGAAGATCCTCTTCCTGGGAGTTACCTGCAAGTTGATCAGGAATCTTGAATGATATATATCTGATGATTTGTAAACCCACATTTGAATTGGTTTTAGAGATGCAGCTGCCTTTGAATCAACCATTTCCTTATATATAAGCACTTCCCATGCTCCTGTAAGTAGTTCAGTAATGTTATTGATTTAACAAGCAATACTTGCGGAGAATAATTGATTTTCTCTGTCATTGGTGCTTTATCTGGGTTGAACTGATGATTGTTTACATCTCTCTATGGTAAGTTATATAACACAACTGGAACCCAAACGTGAGCCAACATAGCCAAAAATTGGCCCCTGTATTTGATTATAATCATGTAATTAGAAGCTGACTGGTTTAGGGGAAATCACATTTTGGGAAATTCTGACAGAGATACTTTTACTTATTGTGGTGTATGATGCTGTGACTCTTTGCTGCAGTGCCCATCAATTGCAAGGGCCCTGCTTTGGGGTGATAAGAAATGAAACCAAAACTTGAGCCACCAATAGGGGAACTTTGTTCGATGGAAATCCAGGGTGCTTGTCTTCCTCTGCTCAATATATCACTTTGGTGAATGGGGTCTACCACATGAGGGCAAGGATATCAAGTGGCTTATAGACTAGTAAATGTGTTTCGTTCCTTGAAAGTACTATATATAGGATGTGATCCTAAGTCAATTGCGACATCAGTCATGTGACTTTTACTATGGTTGGTAAGGCAGGTAACTGAGGCTGAGCTATCTGTCCTGAAATAACCTGCCCTCATAAGGTGGGAATTATATGAGAAAAAGATAGATAGATGTTATCTTCTGCATTAGCCTCTGATACAGCATGACATGTGGAAAATAGGATGAACTATGAACTAGAGATGTTCATGGCCATTTCCTATAGCTGGAATGGGCAAGGAAAAGAATAAAAATTTGCTTTATGCTAAACAGCACTTCCTGAGATGCAAAACAAGAAATCAATGAAAAGAACTCTACAGTGATGAGAGAATTAAAAGGTAAAAGTGACAGAAGATACTCCTTGGGTCCAAAGTTTTATCCAGAAGTGGGAAAAATGCATGACTCAAGTTATAGATGGGGATCTTTGCAATGGACCAGTGCATAAAACTATGACAATCAGAATAACATGGCAATGAACTGCTTGCATCTGGGAAAGGATTTAAAGCAAGCATCGAAGTGGCCTTTCATATCCTTCCTCATGAGGCTATGGAACATGGAAGCAGATAGGATCAGTATGAGTATACTATAAGTGAAGAAACTGAGTAACATAGGTGCCAATATCTTGAGAAAAAAACCTAAGTACTCTGAAGCAATAAAAGAGAAATCAGTCCTGAAGGACTACACCATAGAGAGCCACTAGGAACATTGCAATGATGTCAGATGTGGCCCCCATGAATATTAGGAACTGCAAGCCAGAGTAGGAAGGCTAGGCATTACTGAAAAAATTGAGTGTGCTAGCGATGTTGTTTAATTGCTGTGGGCCGGATAGAAATGTGTTCACAGGAGCACCAGTAAAGAAGTCAATTCAGCAAGGACTTCAGGACTGATATGGGGCTTCACTGGGGTGTGAGTGTCACACAGTGGGAAATACAGTAGCAGATCTGAAGGATTTGGACTGGCATTTGTAGCTCATAATGTGCTAAGTCATCAAGAAAGAAGAAATAAGTATGAAAAGCAGACAACAGGGACTATCAGGATCATTTGAAAACAAACATGACAATATTTGTGTTGAGTTGAAGTTCCTATGGGGGAAAAAGACAGAAAGCAAAATGCTGTGGTGTTGAGTCTTAAGCCTGACTAACAGTTTACCAAAGAAGTAAATAAACCATGAATGACAAAACAATATAGGTGAGAAAGATTAAGCTTGTCCTATGGGTTGAACAGTTATCCTACCTAGAATATACTGTATTTATTTTCCTCTGCAAGAAAATATACTGGGGATGGAGGTAGTAAACCTAGCTTGGGATTCTTTAAGCGCTTGAGAGTAGCCAATGAAGATGCGATAACCGTGATATTGGCATGGCACTTGTCAGAACTAATGATCTGGCTGGAGTAATGGGATGCAGCAAACAAGCACACAGCCTTGCTTCACCATGGTCCTGATCTCAGCTAAGCAGTGTGACCCTGCCCATTGACAAATCCCACTGAGGTTAGTGCTATGTTCAGCAGCCCCATGGAAGTGCTGTTGGACAGGGAAGTGAAATGGCTTATAGAGAATGACTATCATTTGCCTAGAAGTAAATAAGGTAATGTGTTGCCTCCGTACTTTTCTGTGAACACCCGAACCTCGAAACAGGCGCGCGCTTTCCTGACTCAAGCCCACGAGAACGGATTAATATCCTAAAGGGTTGAAACAGACAGACACACACAAGAGACTGGGCTCATCTACCAAGGAGCAAGTGGCAAATGGCCGCTTTATTAAGCAAAAGTCGGGTATATATACTGTGGGGCAGAAAGACACCAGCCCCCCCATCAGGAACAAGGAAAGAGAAAAATCAGGGGGCCGCACCCAAGGTCGGAGAGCAGCTGAACAGAGAAAAGAGGAACCTTTCTTTCTCTGACCCGGGAACCTTGCTTGCAGGTGGAATTACCAAACAGTAGAGGGAGAGTTCTCTCTAAGCTACACCCTTGGGCTGTAGGTGAAATTATCATAACAGGAGAGGGCGAGTTCTCTCTATGCTACACCCTCAAGCTGGTACAGTGGAACCAGGAAGCAGAACAGCCCTGCATAGCGCCTCGGGAAAAATGGGGAACGACCTGTGTACCTACAGTAATGTCCTTAATCCACACTATTATACCAAACATTGCTCTTTTGATGAACAGTTCATGCAAGTGATGGGATCATCTCATTCTGTATTAGACCTCGCTAATATCTTACTTATGTTTTAGTTGTTGAGTCATAGACCTATTGGCATTTACTTGGAATGCAAGGTGATGTGCCTTCAGAGATCATACCTACCCTCCATTTAAAAGTTTTATATAATGATAACCTTGAGTGTCTTACAAATTTGGAGAAACACCTGGAATAACAGTAAAAATAGTAGTAAATAGTTGTTAAAGGATTTGAAAAAGGCACCCTACTTGTTTGAAAGAAGGCACACCCAGGAACCATAAGACTGCACAAACATCTCAGTGTCAGAGGTGGGCTACCTACCCATTAATTAATTGTTGTTTATAGAGGCTCCCAAATCATCCCTCCTCCCCTGCAGAAAGCATTGCTCTTATCTGCATGTCAGAAATATATAGCAAGTCCTTATTTTTGAAAACCACAAATTTTGATTGCTTGTTTTGAAAAAAATCAAAATAGGACTGAGCTTGATGCTCCTTCCCTGATAGCTGGCTTTTGTAGTGCCAGAAGATGCTATGTATAGGCTACTGGGTAAGAATTGTTCCCAACAGCTCTGGTCAATTATAGACTCTGCATGTTACACTGCCAACATGCCAGGCAAGATGTGCCCATTGGTATAGTAGTGGCACAATTGCTGTGGATGCCACCAACTGTTTTCAGATTGGATACAGACTTGCTACACAAGTAGAAAACTATTTCTGATACAGGACAAAATTTCATTCCTTGGGTTGTTACAGGACCCAGTGGGTAAGAATGTATTATTTTATTAAACAAGTGTGTTTTGTCTGACAAATTTTTCCTATTTACGCTGTTCTCTTAAATTGCTTCTGTTGTCAGTTTTTGTCTTAGAAGGAAACTTTTTTCCCCACTGGACAGTCATATTTAGTAAGGCTGAAGAGAACTGATTGTTGTTGTGACATTAATATATAGTGGTTCAAGATATACATTACCATTCCAAAATGTAAGGAATGAAGCATAGTGAGGAAATACTGGACCAAAACTAGACCTAAAACCAGCTTTACAAACTCCCAACTCTACAACTCCATGTTTGATGTCAAACTGCTCTTCAGATCTCTAACTCCTCTCAATTTTGTTGACTACAATGCACTTCTCTCTTGAGCTGGTTTTACTCTCGTTTTTCAGCTTTTCTTGGTAGGTAACCAACAACTCTGGACTTTCCAACATCTTGGGGTCTTCAAGCAATCCAGATTTCACCTTCACAGTTTCACAAAATGGCCTTTCTGGGTCTCCATGCAGTGACACCCCTGACATATGCCTGGCCTCAGTAGCTTCCCTTAGCCATGGAGAGAGATTTCATAACCTATTTCTTCTGTCCTTGACTCTAAAGCCTGAATCATGTGGCTGAGATCATCAGACGGAGCTGAGAGTTTTATGTGTGCCAAGTTCTGCTGCTTGTTGGGGTTGGAACATACCCTCTCCTTGTTCAGATACACACACACACACACACACACACACACACACACACACACATATATATGTATATATATTACCAGCTTTCTGTTTTTAATGCTTCCCTTCATCATTTAAGCTTGGATATTCTGGAATTTACTCTGTAGACCAGGTGGACTTTGATCTCAGAGATGTGTCACCCTCTGCCTTCTGAGTGATGGGATTACAGTTATACACCAGAACACCTGGCTGTAAGTTTTTCTTTAATTCCTTTTCATTTTTATTTAATTCCTTTCTGTAAGTTGGAAGCTTAGCTGGGTGGAGTCTTGCTCTGAGGTCACTACTCCCTTTATTCCACTAAGCATCATTTTTCTTTAAACTTCTTGGTCTCTTCCAAATTTTGTATTTTTACTTGATTAGCTTGCTCCTTTTCACTAAAGATTCACATAAAAGTAAACACTACTAACCACAGGACATAGTCAATTCTAGGCTGTTCTCTGATATCCTCTGCCAATGCAATTAATTCAAAACTCTTCAATTTAGCCTCAGCAGACTTTTTTGGACAAGGGCAAAACCAGTCACATTCTTTGCCAAAATTTCACAAGAATAGCTTCTGGGCCACATATTGACATTCTCCTCCTCTGAAACCTTTTGAGCTAGGCTCCCACAGTTCAAAGCACCACTGTCTTCCATATTCCTACTAGGATGGCCCATCAAGCCCCACCTAAATATTCAACTGCTTTTCTAATGAAAAGAATAAAAAAAATAATAAATGTCCTAAAGTCCATATTCCTTCAAATAAAAGCATGGTCAGGCCTATCACAGTAATACCCAACTCCTGGTACCAACTTCTGTCTTAGTTAGGGTTCCTATTGCTGAAGAGAAACCATTACCACATCAATTCTTACAAAAGAAAAAATTTAATTGGAGTACTGGATTAACTGTCTTGCAGTTCAGAGGTTTAGTCCATTATCATCATGGTGTGAAACATGGCAGTGTGCAGGCAGACATAGTGCTGGAGAAGGAACTGAGAGTTTTACATCTGGATTAGCAGGAAGCAAGAAGAGAGAGTGAGCCACTGGGCATGACTTGAGCTTCTGAAACATCCAAGCCCTCCCACCCCCAGTGACACACTTGCTCCCACAAGGTCACACTTATTCCAGTGAGGCCACACCTCATAATAGTACCATTCCCTATGGGCTTAAGGGGGTCATTTTCATTCAAACCACCATAATGATTGCCTTACAAAATGAAAAAAACAAAATAAAATGTCTGTCATCAACCAGATGTATTGAGATTATGTTCATTGTAAGGTCATAGCCATCTTCAGAAAGACTTCTATTCTGCAGGCCCCAGAATGGCTTCTATTCTTTGAGGTCAGGAAAGGCTTCCAAATGTGTTTTCCCATAGGTTTATGATGATTTAAAAACATTTAGAACCTGAAAACAGAGTTTTTAGATCTCCATTCTCTATTATATCATCCAATGAAAAGTCTGCACATTTAGCTGTCCCAGTCTTAAAGTCTTTTAAGATATCTCTTTTAGAATGAGGCAAACATTAAAGCTTTTTTTCTTGATGCATTTGTTATGTGCTTATACAGAAAAGAAAGAGGATGAACTGGAACAAGAAGTCATCCCTGTTTCTTTTAACACTGGTATAGATAGGGTACCAGAGGGAGACAAACTTCTACTAGCCACAATCATTGGTATATGATAGAAAGAGCTGAAGATGGCTGGAAGATTTGTTGATTTCCAAGAATAGGCTATCCACAACAGGAAATTCTGATATGGGATGAACTGGTGCTATTTTGAACTTTTATTTAGCATAAAGAAAATCTACTTTTTGACAAACATCTCAGAATAGTTTTAGCTATTTTCTCTTGTACAAATAAAGCTTGTTTTTAGGAACATGTATAGGATAGGTACTAGGAGAAAATGTAGCGTCCTGTGGTGTTCCTCAAGCCTTCCCTCACTAGAAGAATGACTGGTTGTGTTTGCTAAAACTGGGACTTGGCAGCTTCCAATTGAATCTACCAAGTCAGAACACTCAGAAAAATAAAACGGAAATTTATATTAAAGGCCAGCTTAAGCAATTTTTGTGATGGCAACTTTTTGGAAAATATATGTAGTGGTAAAAGAAGTTTTAGAAAAGTTACAATTATCTAAGAAGCACTTAATATACATATGTATTAAAAATAATAGAGGACCTAAGCTTGTGTTGGAAGGAGTATAGAGGAGTGTTAGAAGGGAAGAAGTGGGAGATATGATCAAGATATATTGTATACATGTATAAGATTTTCAAAGACAAATGAGTAAATAAATAAATGTAATAAAATGTTAAAAATAAACTAAAAATAAAAGTATAAAACAAAAATAAAAATAAATTGGCTAGTGCCTGGAGAATCCATAACCCATACCTTAAATACTTTTTCTGATTTAATGGATTTCAGCACCAGTCTCAGGCATCCAAATTTATATTAAATTTAAATTATATTATAAGTTATATAATTAAAATTCTAAATAACTCAATTATAAAATGGGGTACTGAACCAAACAGAAAATTCTCAACAGAAGAATTTCAAATGGATGAAAGATACTTGAGGACATGTCCACCTTCCTTAGCTATCAGGGAAATGCAAATCAAAAGAACTCTGAGGCATCATCTTACACCTGTCAGAATGACTAAGATCAAAAACACCAATGATGATAGCTTATGCTGGAGAGGATGTGGAGTAAGGGGAACACTCCTCCATTGCTGGTGGGAATGTAAACTAGTGCAACCACTTTGGAAATCAGTGTGGTGGTTTCTCAGAAAATAGAGAATCAACTTACCTCAGGATCCAGCAATTCCACTCTTGGGAATATACCCAAAAGATGCCCAATTATACTACAGAAGCATTTTTCATCTATGTCCATAGCAGCATTATTTGTAATAGCCAGAACCTGGAAACAATCTAAGTGCCCCTCAACTGAAGAATGGATAAAGAAAGTGTGGCACATTTACACATTGCAGTATGACTCAGCAGTAAAAAACAATAACATCTTGAATTTTGCATCAAATGAATGGAATTAGAAAACAGTATCTTGAGTGAGGTAACTCAGACTCAAAAAAAAAAACGAATTTGGTATGTACCCACTCATAAGTGGATGCTAGCCATAAACAAAGGACATTGAGCCTACAGTTCATGATCCTAGAGAAGCTAAGTAATAAGGTGAACACAAAGAAAAATATATATAGACCTACCTGGAAATTGGAAACTGACAAGATTCCCCTGACTAAATTGGGAGCATGAGATGGTGGTTAGAAAAATGGAGAAAAGGGGAGGGTTGAGGAGAACTTGAAGGAATGGGATAGTTGAGATGAAGGAAGGACAGATATGAGAGCAAGGAAAGAGATATCTTGATTGAGGGGGCCATTATGGGGTTAACAAGAAACTTGACTCGAGAAAAATTCCCAGGAATCCATAAGGATGACCCTAAGCAGTAAAGCAGAGGGTGCCTGAAATGACCTTGCTCTATCCATATGCCTTCCAATTTTAAGATGTTATTTTTTTCTGCTTTATAGTACTCCATTGTGTAAATGTACCACATTTTCCTTATCTATTCTTCGGATGAGGGGCATTTAGGTTGTTTCCAGGTTCTAGCTATGACAAGCAATGCTGCTATGAATATAGTTGAGCATGATTGAGCATCCTTTGGATACATATCAAAAAATGGTCTTGAGGAAGGTTGTTTCCTAATTTTCTGAGAAATCACCACACTGATATCCAAATGGACTGTACCAGCTTGCATTCACACCAGCAATGCAGGAGTGTTCCTTTTACCCCACAACCTCTCCAGCATAAGTTGTCATCTTGTGTGTTTATCTTGGCCATTCTTACAGGTGTAAGATGAAATCTCAGAGTTATTTTGATTTGCATTTCTCTGATGACTAAAGAGGTTGAACATTTTCTTAACTGTCTTTCAGCCATTTTAGATTCCTCTGTTGAGAATTCTCTGTTTAGATCTGCACTCCATTTTTGTTAGCACTATTTGTTCTTCTGATGACAATTTTCTTGAGTTCTTTGTATATTTTGGAGATCAGACCTTTGTCTGATGTGGGGTTGGTGAAGATCTTTTCCCATTCTGCAGGCTGTCGTTTTGCCTTGTTGACTGTGTTCTTTGTTTATCAGAAGGTTTTCAGTTTCAGGAGGTCCCATTTATTAATTGTTTTTCTCAATGTCTGTGTTACTGGGGTTGTATTTAAGAAGTGGTCTCCTGTGCCAAGGTGTTCAAGTATACTTCCCACTTTCTCTTCTATAAGGTTCAGTGTGGCTGGCTTTATGTTGTGATCTTTGATCCATTTGGACTTGAGTTTTGTGCATACGGATAGATATGGATCTACTTTCATTCTTCTACATGTTGATAAACAGTTATGCCAGCACAATTTGTTAGATATGCTTTCTTTTTTCCATTGGATTTTTTTTTGCTTCTTTGTCAAAAATCAGGTGTTTGAAGGTGTGTGGATTAATATCTGGGTCTTCGAATCAGTTCCATTGGTCCTCCTATCTGTTTTTATGCCAATAGCAGGCTGTTTTCAGTACCTTAGCTCTGTAGTAGAGTTTGAAGTTAAGGACTGTGATGCCTTTTATTGTACAGGATTGCTTTGGCTATCCTGCGTTTTTTGCTTTTCCATATTAAATTGAGTACTGTTCTTTCGAGGTCTGTGAAGAATTTTGCTGGGATTTTGATGGGCATTGCATTGAATCTGTCGATTGCTTTTGGCACTAAACTGGGCTTATTTTTAATCTTACTCTCTTAGCTAGCCTTAATTGGGTTATCTACAATACAACATCTACACGTAAGGCTCAATGAATATGGTGAAAGAGGAAGATGGAAAGAGTGTAAGAGCCTGACGACCAAGGTCTTTGCTGCAATATAGTGTCTTCTAAAGAAGAAGGGCACAAATTTGAGGGGTAGGAAGGAGGAAGAGAGTATTGGAGGAGTTGGAAGTAGAGGTGAATAGGATCAAAATATATTTTCTGAATATTTCAAAGAATTAATAAAGAGTGTGTTCTGGCAATTCTCCAACAATATGATGTGGCGATTTGAATAGACTCATGTGTTTGAATGCTTGGTCCATAGGGAGTGGTACTATTAGAAGGTGTGGCCTTCTTGGGGGCAGGTTTTGAGGTCTGATATATGCTCAAGCAATGCCCAGCGTGTTACACAGTCTCTTTTTGTTGCCTTTAGATCCAGATGTAGAACTTTCAGCTCCTTCTCTAGCACTATATCTGCCTGCATGCCACCACACTCCTTACCATAATGATAACAGACTCAACTTCTGAAATGTAAGCTACCTCAATTAAATATCATCCTTTATAAGAGTTGCTATGGTCATGGTGTCGCTTCACAGCAATAGAAACCTTAAGTAAGATATATGATCAGATATCATTTTTAAGAAAACAGAAGTGAAGCATTTAAAATAACTTATCTAACTTGTTCAATCCACCCGACTGATGGCTATTCTTGGTTGTCAACTTGATTACATCTGGAATGAACTAAACCCCAAATTTCTGGGCTTACCTGTGTGGTATTTTTTTCTTAATTAAATTATTTGTAGTAGGAAGATACACTTCTCATCTGGATCTTTGGGGTGTGATAACACACCTTTAATGTTGGCCATACCTTCTGCTGGCAGTTTATATAAAGGACATAGGAGAAGAAAGCTCGCTCTTTGCCTTGCTAGCAATTCCATCCTTTCACTGGCATTAGACCTGACAGGAGCCACCCTTTTGGGGTGATTCCCGACATAGAGCCTACTTCAGGGTTCTGGCATATACTGCAGACTAACTGAGACATTCAGTCTCATAACAATGGATTCTTGAAGTTTCCATTGGTGGACAGCCATTGTTGAACTGTCTGGACCATAGCCTGTAAGCTATTGTAATAAATATAAACCTCAGGTCCAAACTCATGTCCTTCCACAACTTTCATTTAGTAGATTTATCTGATGTGTTGCCGTAGACTGAAAGTTATTTTTTTTTAAAGAAAATAAAACTTTAAAGCGTTTGGACAACATTTGAGATGGCTTATGAAGATTGATTTTTTTTTTTGTTTTCTTGTTCATGCCACTAAAAAATGTCTGTGCATATCCAAGGGAGAAGACAAATCTCTAATGGCAAAGAAATTGGGATTTCTGACCCAGCTGAAATGAGGCCTAATTAAGTGAACTGAAATGATAATCAATTCTAGTTTGCCCTTCAGTGCTGGCCCCTGCTTGGTACCCTCCTGCTCCTCTGCCAGGTGCCACAGCAGGGAAGCCATTGGGTAGGTAAGTGCTTTGCCTTTCCACTGCTTTGACTTGCTGCAGAGACTTGCAAATGTTTCCTCTGAACTCTTCCCTTGCTTCATCTGCTGTTTGCCTGGGTAGTTGTACCTGGCCGGGGGTACCTTGGAGGGCCTCTTTAGGACCCAGGGGCTTTTGGTAGGATTAATTATGGGAAAAGCTATGGAAGCTTTCAGAGGTTAAAGGGCAAACAACATAGGAATGTCCAGTGTGCTCAGTCATCTGCTTACGTCTAATAAACGAGCAAGCTAATAAATGTCAGCTAACTTACTGGGAAGAAGAAGGCAATGCACAAAATTCTTACATTTCCAAATTCTTTATTGTGTTGGTGGGATAATAGTGTGATCTCTTTATTAATTCTATATTCATTCCTTTAGCTCCTTATTCTCTACATGACAAATAGATCATCAGGAAATAGATGCAAACTGCCCTTCAGACCACTCATTGATTACAAAATAAGAAAAGGGACCTAGAAGAAATACCAATTCACAAACTTGGAATATGATAATTTTATTATTGACTAAAATAAACACCTGGAAGACATACAGGTAGCCAGTACATCACTACAAAGTTTTAGAAGATAATCAACTTCCTATATAGCATTCCATTTACAGTTGTTACACCTAACTGCTTGTTTAGCATGCACTATTGGTCACATCCTTCGTGTTTTGCTAAAATGTATGTTTATGTGTCATGTGTGTATTGCACATGAAGGCCAGAAAAGGGTGTCAGATCCCCTGGAGCTGGAGTTACAGACAGTGAGCAAATGATGAGGAGCAGGAGCAGGGCGGTAAACAGCTCTCTTCTACGGCCTCTGCTTCATTCACATCCTGCCTCATTGTTTCCCACCTCAAGTGTCTTCCCTGATGTCCCTTCATGATGAATCACAAGTACAAGTGGAAACAAACCCCTTCCTGTCTAAGTTCTTTTGACTATCGTGTTTTTTTCAGTCTTAAAAAAACCTTACTAAGATGCATTTGTTAAAATTAAGGTAGCTTAAATGATGTGGTTTTCTTATGAACCACAAGTATAAGTGGGAACAACCCCCTTCCTGTCTAAGTTTTTTTGGTAATCATGTCTTTTTTCCAGCATTAAAAAAACCTTACTAAGATGTATTTGTTAAAATTTAGGTAGCTTAAATGATGTGGTTTTCTTTCTGTGTCATACATTCTATTGCACTGGTCTACATGTTTGGTTTGTGACTGCTAAGTCAGGCAGTCCATATATAGGCCTCAGGTACCCTAAATATCCAGAAATGAGCTCAAGTTGGACTATTGAAGGACTTCTGGGGGTAGATAAAAGCCAGCATTCCTCAGGAACTTGTGAAACCATTTTCCATCTTCCAAAAGAGTCATTACCCTTACCCAGCTGGTAGAAGGAACACGGGCTACTCATGGTTGCATATTAAAGCCCATGGCAGACTCCAGGCTTACTCAGTCACAAATACTTGTTATACATTTCAAAGCTTCGGCCCTGGCCCTTCTCATCTCCCCAGATACCTGTCTGTTCTTTTTATAATGGTGAGCGTGTCCTTCTGCTGCTCTGTTCTTCCCTCTCTCTCTCAGATAATCCTGGGTACGTAGGGTCTGCTTTCTATTTTGTCTGTTCTAGACTCTTCCAAATGCCTCTAGATGTTCTCTCTCTCTCTCTCTCTCTCTCTCTCTCTCTCTCTCCCTCCCTCCCTCTCTCTCTCTCTCTCTTATTCATATAAAAATATTCCCCTTAACTGTAAAATGGAGTGGCAATTTTAGGGGTTTGCTTATTGCACTTCCTCACATTCAGCGACGTGACTAGCATATGCTGGTTTGATTGTTATGGCTTCTCAGTTTAAGATCAGGTACCATGATGTCTCCAGAATTGCCCTTTCTGCTAAGAATTGTCCTGATTATTTGAAGACTTTTGTACTTCTATATTGATTTTTGGGATTGTTTTTTCCTATTTCTGCAAAGAATGCCCCTGGGATTTTAATGGGAATTGATTTGAACTCGTAGGTTGCTTTTGATAACATAGCCATTGTTTATAGAAACACACACACACCCTTATATAACCTGTATCTATTTTTTTAGACTCATTCAAGGAGAGCAAGGAGTCGGAACTGATCAAGCCCTATTGATTTTAATGTGTAAATGCTTTCCATTAGTGAAGCCATCTTTTGAAATCTGCTGCTGTGTTTACTTTTCCTGTATTGTTTCTGATATGTTTTGTTCTGTCTAGGGCTTTTTTATAATGAGTTATCTTCAATTTTATGAAATAATATAAGAAAAATGCTATTAGTAATTCTTTCAATATTTTCCCTCTAGATTTATTTAATGCACATGAGTGTTTTGCTTGTGTGTATATCTGGGTACCATGTGCTTACCTGGTACTTACAGATGCCAGAAGAAGGTGTCATAACTCTAGAACTGGAGTTGTGGACAGTTTTGAGCTGCTATGTGGGTGCCATGAATTGAACCTGGATTGTATGCAAGAATACAAGTGATCTTAACCACCAATCCGTCTCTCCAACTCTATTTCATCAATGATTGGCATAGCTCAGTGCTGAGTTCATCTTGTCTTGAGATTCAGTTTGATAGGAAACTCTGATTAAAGATTTCATGAGGAAAGCAATTTACTCACTGTTGTGGGATATCTTTCTGTATATATGTTGCTTTTATTGGTTAATGAATAAAGCTGTTTTGGCTTATGGCAGGGCAGACTATAGCCAGGCTGGAAGAGAGTCAAAGAGATGTCATGTAGTTGCTGAAGGAAAAGAACCTGACAGAACCTTACCAGTAGGCCAAAGTCTCATGACGATACACAGATTAACAAAAATTGATTAATTTAATATGTAAGAATTAGTTAAAAAGAAGCCTGAGCTAATAGGCCAACCAGTGTTGTAATTAATATATTTTCTGTGTGATTATTCAGGTCTGGGCAGCCAGGAAATGAATGTCCATTTACAACTCCCTGAGCCACTTCTTTTAGCTTGAAATTAGTTAATCTTCTTTGTTCTGATATGTGATTTGTGTTTTATTTATTTCTACTCAAATAAATAGTCATGACGCCAAAAATTATATATACAGGGATTAGAATGTAGCTCAGTGGAACAGTGCCTGGACAACATATATGAAGCCCCAGGTTTAAGCCCTGGCAATGCAAAAACATTCAAGTTCAATTTACCTTGAGTTCAGAGATGTACAGAGAAAAGAAATAAAAATAATGTTTTTGATGGCTATTCTTGCTTGTCAACTTGACTACATCTGGAATAAACTATAATCCAAAATTGGAGGGCACAACTGTGAGATATTTTTTGTTAGATTAAAGTGAGTGAATATACTTTGAGTTTGGACTTCTGAGGCAGGAAGATGCTTGCCTTTGTTCCAGATCTTGAGGTTGCAAGACACACCTTTAATCTGGGCCATACCTTCTGCTGGAAGTCTATATAAAGGACATGGAGGAAGGAAGCCTTTATTCTTCGTCTGCTTGTTCTGGTCTTGCTATCAAGTCCATTCCTTCATTGGCTTTAGAGCCTTATTCTTAGGGACTCCAGCATATACTGAAGACCAGCTAAAATGAATAACTACTGGATTCTTGGATTTTCCATTCCCAGCCAGCCATTGTTGGATTAATGACTGCAGCCTGTAAGGCTCTCTCTCTCTCTCTCTCTCTCTCTCTCTCTCTCTCTCTATATATATATATATATATATATATATATATATATATATATATGTGTGTGTGTGTGTGTGTGTGTGTGTGTGTGTGCGTGTGTCAAATTTTCAACTATTGGGAAAAGTTGCTTTGTATTGGATGCTTGGTTTACAATTTTTATCAATAATATGATTCTAAAACTGCTTGTGAGACATTTTATTAACCCAGTAAAGAAAGGTGCAGCAAAAGGAAGATAGAAGATGAGAGAGAGAAAGAGAGAAATCAGTCACATGACATAGCAGATTAATTAGTATTGTCTTCTCATTCTTAGGTGTGGCTTGGAGATAGAGTAGATTGAGAATCATTAAACCCCTGTTTTCATTAATATTAAGGGATACATGAAAAAAGAAAATGTTTGCGGATGTGGACTGTCACTCGAGTGGAGGATACCTAAAGTATTTTACAAACTGTTGCATGCTAATGATTTATAATATTTTGTAGAAAACTGAGATGTTCATAATGCTTCATCTAATTACAATGGTAGGTACATAGTTTAAAATAAAACAATTCCTGGGAATCTCTTTGCATCAAAGTTCTCTACTTGGAGCAATGGTCAAATAAGGAAAGTAAAAAAACCCTGCTCCTTAGCACACAAGCGCAGAGAGCTGACGTGTATAGTTAGAGCAGGGAAGCATGGAAGCATACTAAACCACTCAGAAACACCGTCTGTCGTTCAGTGGGTTCTTATGTTTAAGAACCATGATTGCCTTTTATTTAACTCTGTATTAAGTACAGTGCTTGGCATTTGATTTATGGTATGTAATTTATCCCTCATATGAAACATAGAAAATAGATTTAAAAATTTGAATCTCCATCAAGGTCCTCAAGATGCTTGTAAATCACTATACCATCCAGATTGCCTTCCTGTAGAGATCATAAAATGGCCCACGAAAATAATGCCTGGAAAACTATTTAAAGTCACTAGAACATTTTTTATTACTTATTAAACTTTATGATTTTTTGACATGTGGTATTTATTTGGCAGAATTAATTAGAATAAAAAGTTCCTATAATATGACACAATTAGCAAAGAAGAGCCTGGGCTTCTTCTAGAAGATGAACAATGATTTTAGTTCCCTGAAATTACATAGTTGTTTAAATGCTGGGAAAATCAAGCCCTATTCAAATAAGTTTCCCTCTTTTCTCACCACTTGTCATAGTATGTAGGAAGTACTGTTTTTACTTAAGGAGCAATGCCAGACTTGCTAATTATAGAAGATGCCTCCCACTATAGTGAACTGATGTACTCAAAATTCTAACACCCTTCTGCTAAATACCAACAGCTTTACGGAGCGACTGTACCATCCCTACTGTTAGAACTCAACTGTTGTATGGAAATTAATATTGGATTTATGATTTATTGTTCAGAGTTTCTGAAGGCAGACTACATTTTTATTTACCTCTGCTTTTTCCTCAGTTAAATGACTGCAGTAGAAAACCCAGGCCCTAAGCAGATAGGGCTTTTAAAAAAGATTCTCTTATTGTCTTATTGTCTGTGCTACTGGGGTTCTACCTAGGAAGTGGTCTCCTGTGCCTATGTCTTGTAGACTACTTCCCACTTTCTCTTCTATCTGGTTCAAAGTGGTCAGATTAATGTTGAGGTCTTTAATCCATTTGGACTTGATTTTTGTGCATGGTGATAGATATGAATCTACTTTCATTCTTCTACAGGTTGACATCCAGTTATGCCAGCACCATTTTTTAAAGATGATTTCCTTCTTCCATTGCACACCTTTATCTCCCTTGTCGAAAATCAAGTGTTCATAGGTTTGTGGGTTAATATCTGGGTCTTCTATTTGATTCCATAGTTCGACTTCTCTGTTCTTATGCCAGTACCAAGCTGTTTTCAATACTGTAGCTCTGTAATAGAGTTTGAAGTCAGGGATGGTTATAGCTCCAGAAGTTCCTTTATTATATAAGATTGTTTTTGGCTATCCTGGGCTTTTTGTTTTTCCATATAAAATTGATTATTATTCTCTCAAGGTCTGTGAAGAAATGGGACCTCCTGAAACTGAGAAGCTACTGTAAAGCAAAGGACACTGTCAGTAAGACAAAAGAGCTACCTTTGGACTGGGAGAAGATCTTCACCAACACCTCATCAGACAAAGGCCTGATCTCCAAAATATACAAAGAACTCAAGAAACTTGACACTAAAACTCTAATTAACCCAATTAAAAATGGGGTGCTGATCTGAACAGAGAATTCTCAACAGAAGAACTTCGAATGGCCAAAAGACACTTAAGGTCATGCTCAACATCCTTAGCGATGAGGGAAATGCAAATCAAAACAACTATGAGATACCATTTTACACCGGTCAGATTAGCTAAAGTTAAAAACACCAATGATAGCCTATGCTGGAGAGGATGTGGAGAGAGGGGAACTCTCATCCATTGTTGGTGGGAATGCAAACGTGTGCAGCCACTGTGGAAATCAGTGTGGCGGTTTCTCAGGAAACTGGGAGTCAACCTCCCTCAAGACCCAGCAATTCCACTCCTGGGAATATACCCAAGAGATGCCTTATCATACCACAAAAGCATTTGTTCAACTATGTTCATAGCAGCACTATTTGTAATAGCCAGAACCTGGAAACAACCTAGGTGCCCCTCAATAGAAGAATGGTTAAAAAAGATGTGGAACATATATACATTAGAGTTTTACTCAGCGGTAAAAAACAATGACATCTTGAATTTTGCATGCAAATGGATGGAAATAGAAAACGCTTTACTGAGTGAGGTAACCCAGACCCAAAAAGAGGAATATGGTATGTATTCACTCATATGTGGATTCTAGCCATAATTAAAGGTCTTTGAGCCTATTATTCGTGATCCTAGAGAAGCTAAATAAGAAGGTGAACCTGAAGAAAATCATGTAGTTATCCTCCTGGAGATTGGAAGTAGACAAGAGTGCCAGGCAACCTTGGGTGCATGGGGGGGGTAGTGGGGGGGATTGTTGGAAGGGGAGAGGGTTAGAGAGAAGGCAGTAGGGGAGGAATGGGGAAAGCTCGGGGGATTGGGATGGGGGAGGGAGGAAGGATGGATATGGGATCAGGGAAGTATATATCTCAACTAAGGGAGTCATTTTAGGGTTTACAAGAGACTTGATTATAAAGGGGATCCCAGGTCCAAGGAGAGATACCCAGATTGTTCTCTGGACAGAGGAGAGGGTGCCTGAACCGGCCTTGGCCCATAACCATACTGATGAATATTTTGCTTATCACCATAGAACCTTCATCTGGTGATGGATGGAGATCGAGACAGAGACCCACATTGGAACAATAGACTTACCTCCCTTGGTCCAAACGAGAAGCAGAAGGAAAGAGAACGTGAGCAAAGAAGGCAAGACCAGAGGAAACCTTCACCCGTTGATGGATGGAGATTGAGACAGAGAACCACATTGGAGCACTGGACTGAGCCCCCAAGGTCTAAATGAGGAGCAGAAGGAGGGAGAACATGAACAAGAAAGGCGGGACCGTGAGGAGTGCGTTCACCCACTGATACAAGGGGACTGATCTAATGAGAGTTCACCAAGGCCAACTGGACTGGGACTGAACGAACACGTGATCCAACCAGATTCTCTGAATGTGGCCGGATTTTCTGAATGTGGCTGGCTCGGGGTCTTTCTGAAAAGCCATTGACAATGACACTGGGACTTGTTTCCTCTGCATATACTGGATTTTTGGGATCCAGTCTGTTTGGACGCTCACCTTCCTGGACCTGGAGGGAGGGGGGAGGAACTTGAACTTCCCACAGGGCAGGAACAGTGACTGCTCTTAGGGATGGAGAGGGAGGAGGAGAGGGAGTGGGGGGAGTGGGAGGGTGTTGGGAGGAGGGGCGGAAATGGAAACTTTTATAAATTAATAAACTTTTATATAAAAAAATAAAAATAAATAAATAAAACTGTGGAAGCAGGCCCGGACTACAACTTGCCATCTTGGGGTAGAAGGCAGCTTGCTTATTGTCACGTTGCATGAGTAACACATTAGCCAAACCCCACTCCCCTTTCCAGAGAAGTGGTGTCTGTCACATAGCCTAAATCATATAGACTAAGTCTCTAGCCTTTGTCACGTAGCATTGGTTATTAAGTAAGCCTGCTTTCTTAAAATGCATGACCTTTACCTCAAAACCTTTACAAGTGAATACCTTACTTTGCCTGGCTACTTGGGTCCATTGTTTCAGTGTTGACAAACTGCGTGTCTGAAGGATGATTAAACTCTGGACCTTTCTCTCTTAAGCCCATCATTTCTCCCTCTCCCAAAGTTAACAGCCTGGCTCTATATGCTGCAAATTTTGCCATCTCAGAAGCAACACCCTACATATGGATCCATCCATTTTGTGAATGTTTACTGAATACTTCAACAATATATCACACATTGTTCTTGATTCTAGGACTATAATGTGGGAAAGGGTTTTTTTTGAGATTGTATTCAGGTGGTTGAGGCCAATAGTCGATTTGTAAATATATGACCATATATAAATAAGTAAAGTGGATGGAACCACGGAGTTTGCCTGGCCTAGCTATTTTGAGAGACATGTTGTTATGATTTCAGCCACAATAAGGCTGACACTTTGGGGTTCTAGGGCCATGCATGTGTGGTCAAGCCCTCAGGCAAAAGTGCCTAATGGTCCTAGGGCCCTGCGTGACCCATGTGCAATATATATTGCATCATCCACATATGACTCAGTTAAGCTCTTGTGTGCATGCGTGAGCCCCATCATCTGTGTATGAAGTAGCCATATCAACCCCCTGTGCGCATGCGCTAGACAACTTTTAAAAGCTGGACTGCCATCCTCATCCTCCTCCTCCTTCCTCTCTCTCTCTCTCTCTCTCTCTCTCTCTCTCTCTCTCTCTCTCCCTGCATACTGACTTCTCCAGGCCTGTACACACCCCCTCTAATAAACTCCTAAGTGGGTTTGTTGCATGTTCCGTGTTTTCTTCTCAATCGCACCAGGTAATTTCACATGTGCTACAGGTTTTTTTCGGGTTACAGTCAGTGCCTCCTGGAGTACATTGTGCCCAATTCCTGAGAGACTGATATACTCCCTTGGGCAGTGAAGCATTCAGGTTGCTTTGTGTTTCTCTGTGAGTTCCCTTAGTAGTCAAGGAAGCATGAAGGCTTGACAGGACAATTGGTCTTAGACATTAATCTCCTGTACCCTGAATGAGTTGAAAACGTCACTATATCCTAGCAACTTCAACTGTATTGATCCCGGCAATTTCCATTATATTCTGTTTCTGATAAAGGTATAAAAAGTCTGATTGCTCTCAATAAAATTGTCACAGCCTCAGATGTGCTGTGTCCCCTACAACCTGGCCTCATTTCATTTCTCTCAGACATATCAGGTGACCTTGGTGTGGTAAGTAAGTGCAGGTGCTTGTCGTAAATAAATAATATGAGATTATAAAAGCCACGAAGGATATAAAGCAGGAAAATGTGGTGGACTTGGTTTGTGAGAGGGGTAGAGTATTTTTGATTCAGTGGCTAAGGATCCTTTTTCCACAAAGGTCTCATCTGGGCTCAGAAGAGACAGATGATCCAGGAAGGATGTCTTCAAGAGGTCCCTTCTGTGCCCAAACATGTCGTTCAGCTGCTAGGAGTGCATTCTGCTCTTCTAAAGACATTGAGTTTGGTTCCTTGTGCCCACAGCAGGCAGCTCACCAAAGCTGTCAAAGATAGCAGGTGGTTACAGAGGCAAGGAAATGGCATCAGATCTCCTGAAGCTGGAGTTAAACCCTTTCCTGAGACCTCTGTGAGCACCCACACATGTATCATACAGATATATACACACATAAATAAAGAAAAAGCAAATTTATAAAATGAGATTTCACCTATAAAATGTGGAATTCTATGCTCTGGGAAACTAGAACATTATTTGTTTTTGCTGTGCTTGCTTGGCAGTGTAGAAGGTAGATGACTTAAAGGTACTGAGTTTGTATTTGAAATCATAAAATTTAAAATTCATAAATCTGAGAATATACTAAAGACCATTGAATTGCAGATTGTAAGTGGAATGCATGGTATGTGAATAATATTTCATTAAAGCCATGTAAACAGAAGCTTTAAGGGACTGTAGAGATGGCTCAACAGTGAAGCGTGCTTAATGCTCTCAGAGGACATGGGCTCAGTTCCTAGGATCCTGTATGGCAACTTCCCAAGGATCTGACTTCTCATTGGCTTGGGGCACATATAATCATGCAGGATCATAGACCTATACACGGGAAGAAATGAATATTCATTTTCTGAAGAGAAGCTTAACTTGAAGTCCATGTATACTCAATGTATTCCATATTTTAGAATTCTTAGCACAAATGGTGGAAAATAAATTACATTTTTATTTTCAGTAGTAATGGAGGAACAATAAAACAGATATAATTTCTCCTTTCATGGTAACTGTAGGAAGCAAGGCATAGAATAAAGAGTACTATCAGATTGCCAGTAATTGAAATCACAAAAGGTTTCCATTTCACATTGCAGCTGTTAATGTTATTTGAATTATAATTTATGCCTACCAGGACTTTAAAATCATGGCAATAAACTTATATAGATATTTTTAATGCACTGTTATAATATCAAAAGGACACATTTCAAAATTATTTTTAAATAATAACATGACTGTTTAAATATAATAGTTTATTTTATAGACCTGTCTTTGAAAATTAATGTTTTAACTAGCAAAGAGTATGATAGGTTTAATTATGACATTGTATGCATGTATGTCATTCACTCTGCTCATGTTCACTCCTTGCCCCTTTTGCACATCTTACTGTTCTTTTCCTCCCACAAATAGTCCTGTTTCAGCTTTTATGGTATATATATGTGTGTGTGTGTAGTCAACATTTGTCTTTCATTTCTTCCCATTCTCTTCTCTTGTTGCCTCTGATAGTACTCCCTTTTCTACCTTCCAATAGCCCTCCTCCTATTTTCGTGTCACTTTTTTTGTGGAGGCCTGAAAATGTGAGCCTGTTTCCACACTGACCAAAGATCAGAGAGTTGGAACTTTCCTCTAGTTCTTTCAAGGTTATTGAGCTTCTACCTCAAACAAAGGTCCTACCTAGGTGTGAAACAGAGAGTTCTGCTCACTCAAGATTATTGTCAACAGGTGTGGCTAATTGCCAGTCATTGTGCTCTTTGAATTGAGTTAGATTGTTCCTACTGCAAACAAAAGTCTAAGGATCCAACTAAGTTCCAATTCCCTTTAAGGAGATAACAATGGATTCACCCAGGGAGTGGTTTGCCTACAGAAGGTTTTGGTCTAGTGTGTGAGTGTGACTTGTTTTGTTCTAGCAACAGAATGTTTAACTATGAATGTAGCAGGCAACTTTCAATTGGTCTGTTCATTTCCTTGTATCATGTTAATACAGTCTTTTGACTTACTCCTACCTTTTGGGGTCAGGAGTATTTTAAACAGTTGGAAATTATGTGTGGGTGAATTTTCAGTACTCACTGGAATTCCTTTCTGATACCATCCTATATGATTTTCCATTTTATTATTTTCATTCACATCTTTATATTCTTTACTATATTTCTAATTCCCCATGCCTCTACCCTGGCGAGAGGTATTTTTTTTTTTTTGTCAAAGTCGTCCCTGACAACTTTTCTATTGCTATTAAGAGAAACCATGGTCAACGCAACTTATAAAAGCAAGCATTTAGCTAGTATTTGCTTACAGTTTTAGAGGGTCATGTAATGGAAAAATTAAAAATGCTGCAGGATTCCTGGTGGCGGTAGGCAGCGGGCCATGTGGCAGCAGGCAGTGGGCAGGGAGTCCCAAAAGCAGCCAGTCCCAGGTAGGGATGGCTGCAGGTCCCCGAGCAGGGGCTGATCCAGGGCAGGGAGACACGTGGCAGCAGGCAAGAGACAGAGACATGGATAGGCACACCATGCAAAATGAGGTTGGATATTTATTTCATGGGTCATGGAGGGAGAAAAGAAAAGGGTAGAAGAGGAGAAAGAGGGAGGGAGGGAGGGAGGAAGAGAGAGAGAGGGGGGTGGAGAGAGAGAAGAGACAGATGGGGAATGGGAGAAGTGGGGAGAGGCAGAAGCTGCCTCTTCAAGAGGGAGATGGAAAAGGGAAGGAACTCAGGCTGGAAGCTGAAGACAGACAGGGGTGGGGGGTGGGCATGGCTTGTCTCTTAAGGAGACAGAACAGATCATTACAATTAGTCCATTATCATCATGGCAGAGAGCATGACAGAAAACAGGAAGGTATGGTACTAGAGCAGTAGCTGAGAATTTATAATTGATTCACAAGTAAGAGGCAGAGAGAGAGAGAGAGAGAGAGAGAGAGAGAGAGAGAGAGAGAGAGACTTGGCCTATCATGGGCTTTTGAAACAGTGACATATTTTCTCTAATTAGGCCATACATTCTAATCCTTTCCAAACAGTTCCATCAACTGAGGACCAAGCATTCAAATATAGGAGGCTGTGTGAGCCATTTTCATTAAAATCATTACAATGTTTTACACACACACACACACACACGCATGCACGCACACACACACACACACACACACACACACAAGTCTACATTCCATATGTGAGAAGAAACATGCAGTATTTTCTTTCTATGTCTCACTTATTTTCTTTTCATGTTGCTCTTCAATTTCATCCATTTTCCTGTAGATGACATAGTTTCATTCTTCTTTTGAACTGAATGAAATATATATCACATATCATTGTCCATTCATTTACTGGTGGGCAGCTAGGTTTATTTCATGTCTTGGTTATTGTGAATAGTGTCAAAATAAGCATAAACCCTAATCTGTCTGTGTTATGCCAGCATACATTATTTTGTGCATATGCCAAGGAGTGGAATAGCTGGATCACAGCACACAGTCCTATTTTTTGTTAATTAATGAACCATTGTAGTTACCCCTATACTGGTTGCCCATCTGATACTAGCATTGTATATGGGTTCCTTTCCCCAAATATATATTTTTTTTAGTAAATTTTATTAAATTATAAAAGTTTCCATTTCCGCTCCCCCTCCCAACACCCTCCCACTCCCCCCACTCCCCCCCTCCTTCCCCTCCGTCCCCCAGGGCAGTCAGGGTTTCCTGCCCTGTGGGAAGCTCCAGCTCCCTCCCCCTCCCTCCAGGTCCAGGAAGGCGAGCGTCCAAACAGACTGGATCCCCAAAATCCAGCATATGCAGAGGAAACAGGTCCCAGTGTCATAGTCAATGGCTTTTCAGAAAGACCCCGGGCCAGCCACAGTCAGAGAATCCAGCCAAATTCCGAGAATCTGGCTAGATCACGTCCTCGTTCAGTCCCAGTCCGACTGGCCCTGGTAAACTCTCATCAGATCCGTTCCCTTGTATCAGTGGGTGCTAGCATCCCTCGCAGTACTGATTTCGTCTTTCATGTTCCTCCTCCTTCTGCTCCCCCTCCGGACCTCGGGGGGCTCAATCCAGTGCTCCAATGTGGGCCTCCGACTGCATCGCCGTCCTTCGCCAGACGAAGGATCTATGGTGATAAGCAAAATATACATCAGTATGGTCATGGGCCACGGCCGATTCAGGCACCCTCTCCTCTGTCCAGAGAGCAATCTGGGGGATTTCTCCTTGGACCTGGGATCCCATATATAATCAAGTCTCCTGTAAACCCTAAAATGGCTCCCTTAGTTGAAATATATTGTTCCCTGATCCCATATTCATCCTACCTCCCTCCCCCCCCCATCCCCGGCCACCAAGCTTTCCCCGTTCCTCCCCTACTCCCTTCTCTCTAGCCCTCTCCCCCTCCATCGACCCTCCCACCCCCCCATGCACCCGAGGTTACCTGGGATTCTTGTCTATTTCCTACCTCCTGGTGGATAGCTAAATAATCTTCATCAGGTTCATCTTCTTATTTAGCTTCTCTAGGATCACGAATAATAGGCTCAAAGACCTTTAATTATGGTTAGAATCCACTTATGAGTGAATACATACCATATTCCTCTTTTTGGGTCTGGCTTACCTCACTCAGTAAAGCGTTTTCTATTTCCATCCATTTGCATGCAAAATTCAAGATGTCATTGTTTTTTACCGCTGAGTAAAACTCTAATGTATATATGTTCCACACCTTTTTTAACCATTCTTCTATTGAGGGGCACCTAGGTTGTTTCCATGTTCTGGCTATTACAAATAGTGCAGCTATGAACATAGTTGAACAAATGCTTTTGTAGTATGTTAGGGAATCTTTAGGGTATATTCCCAAGAGTGGTATTGCTGGGTCCTGAGGGAGGTTGACTCCCAGTTTCCTGAGAAACCGCCACACTGATTTCCACAGTGGCTGCACGAGTTTGCATTCCCACCAACAATGGATGAGTGTTCCCCTCACCCCACATCCTCTCCAGCATAAGCTATCGTGGGTGTTTTTGACTTTAGCTATTCCATTTCTTTTACATTTTCCAACTTTGTGGCATATAAACTTTCATAGTAAGATCTAATGATTCTCTGAATTTCCTCTGTGTCTGTGGTTATGTCCCCCTTTTCATTTCTGATCTTATTAATTTGCATGTTCTCTCTCTGCCGTTTGATTAACTTGGATAGGGGTTTGTCAATCTTGTTGATTTTCTCCAAGAACCAGCTTTTTGATTCATTGATTCTTTGGATTGTTTTCTCTGTTTCTATTTTGTTGATTTCAGCCCTCAGTTTGATTATTTCCAGTCTTCTAGACCTCCTGGGTGAATCAGCTTCTTTTTTTTCTAGATCTTTCAAGTGTGCTGTTAAGTCTCCAATGTGTGCTTTCTCTGTTTTCTTTAATTGGGCACTTAGTGCTATGAACTTTCCTCTTAGCACTGCTTTCATAATGTCCCATAGGTTTGAGTATGTTGTGTCTTTGTTTTCATTAAATTCAAGGAAGAGATTAATTTCTTTCTTTATTTCTTCCTTGACCCAGGGGTGATTTAGTAGTTGACTGTTCAACTTCCATGAGTTTGTTGGCTTCCTGGGGGGAGCATTGTTGTTGAATTCTAATTTTAGTCCATGGTGATCTGACAAGACACAGGTGGTTACTAATATTTTTTTGTATCTGTGGAAGTTTGCTTTGTTACCGAGTATGTGGTCAATTTTCGAGAAGGTTCCATGAGCTGCAGAGAAAAAGGTATATTCTTTCCTATTTGGGTGGAGTGTTCTATAGATGTCTGTTAAATCCATTAGATTCAATACCTCCAATAGGTCTCTCAATTCTCTGTTTGGTTTCTGTCTGATTGACCTGTCCATTGGTGAGAGAGGAGTGTTGAAGTCTCCTACTATTAGTGTGTGTGGTTTGATGACCGCCTTGAGTTCTAGAAGAGTTTCTTTTACATATATGGGTGCCTTTATATTAGGAGCATAGATATTCAGGATTGAGACTTCCTCCTGATGAATTGTTCCAGTTATGAGTATGAAATGTCCATCTCCATTTCTTCTGATTGATTTTAGTTTGAAGTCGATTTTGTTAGATATTAGAATGGCCACGCCCGCTTGTTTCTTAGGTCCATTTGCTTGGAAAACCTTTTCCCAACCCTTTACTCTGAGTAAGTGTCTGTCTTTGTGGTTGAGGTGTGTTTCTTGTAAACAGCAGAATGTTGGATCCTGTTTTCGTATCCAATCTCTAAGTCTGTGCCTCTTTATAGGTGAATTGAGTCCATTGATATTAAGTGATATTAATGACCAGTGGTTGTTGACTCCGGTCATTTTTTTTTTTTTAGGTAGTAGAGTGTATGTGTTTTTCTTCTTTGATTTGTGCTTGTGAATGGTTGCTAGATGTTCGAGTTATTGTAGATCGTGTTGGGAATGTTGGATTCCTTCGGTAGTGATTTTCCTTCTAATATTCTCTGTAAGGCTGGATTAGTAGCTACGTATTGTTTAAATTTGTTTTTATCCTGGAATATTTTGTTTTCTCCGTTGATAGTGAACAATAGCTTGGCTGGGTATAGTAGTCTGGGTTTGCATCCATGGTCTCTTAGTTTCTGCAGTACCTCTATCCAGGATCTTCTGGCTTTCATGGTTTCCATAGAGAAATCCGGTGTAAGCCTGATAGGTTTACCTTTCTAAGTTACTTGACCTTTTTCCTTTGCAGCTCTTAAAATTTTTTCTTTAATATTTATGTTTTGTGCTTTGATTATTATATGGCGCGGGGATGTTTTTTTCTGATCCAATCTATTTGGTGTTCTGTATGCTTCTTGAACCTTCATAGGAATATCGTTCTTTAGGTTGGGAAAGTTTTCTTCTATAATTTTGTTGAATATATTTTCTGGGCCTTCAATCTGCAGTTCTTCTCCTTCTTCAATCCCTATTATTCTTAGGTTTGGTTTTTTTATTGTGTCCCAGATTTCCTGAATGTTTTGTGAAGAGAATTTGTTGGATTTGCCGTTTTCTCTGACCAGAGCATTTATTTTCTCTATGGTATCTTCAGAATCTGAGATTCGTTCTTCTATCTCTTGTATTCTATTGGTTATGCTTGATTCTGTAGTCTCCGCTCGTTTACCTAGGTTTTCCATATCCAGCCGGTTCTCGTTTTGTGTTTTCTTCATTGCCTCCATTTCAGTTTTCAACTCTTGGACTGTTTCCTTTACTTGTTTGATTGTTTTTTCTTGGTTTCTCAGGGTATCACTCACGGATTTACTTAGTTCTTCAAACTTTTTGTTATATTTCTCATCCATTTCTATACTCATTTCTTCAAACTTTTTGTTATACTTCTCGACCAGTTCCTTAAGGGAGTTATTCATATCCTGTTTAAGGGACTCTATTGCTTTCATAATGGCACTTTTTTCCACTTCATCTGGGTTAGAGTGTTCAAATCCTTCCGTTGTAGGGTCATTGGGATCTGATATTTTCATGTTGTTTTTCAGATTGTTGGAGGAGGTCTTGCCTTGGCGTCTGCCCATCTCTTCGATCAAATGCTCTCTATTGGAACTTCTGGTATCGGGTCAGGTTCCCTTGTTGGGCAGGGAGTTCACTGATAGAATGCCTACCTTTCCCCAAGCAGGGTATTGAAGCACAGGCACTGCCTCTTTCCGGGATGCCCCTACAGAGCAGGCCCAGTGTGCAAGGCAGCTGAACTGGGGAAATTTTATGGGCTCAGTGGGAGGGGAGAAATACAGAAATTTGTACCTGGATGGAAGCTGGGATGGCTGGCGGGGAAGCTAGCAGGGTGGAACCAGCAGAGCAGGCTGACCTGGGAGTCTATGGGGTTGGGGAGAGTCCTAGCTCCCCCTCGCCGGGCCCCTGTCGCGGGCCCGAATCAACTCACCACTTGGAAGGCCCTCTGGATGGAAGCTGGGATGGCTGGCGGGGAAGCTAGCAGGGTGGAGCCAGCAGAGCAGGCTGACCTGGGAGTCTATGGGGTCGGGGAGAGTCCTAGCTCCCCCTCACCGGGCCCCTGTCGCGGGCCCGAATCAACTCACCACTCGGAAGGCCCTCTGGATGGAAGCTGGGATGGCTGGCGGGGAAGCTAGCAGGGTGGAGCCAGCAGAGCAGGCTGACCTGGGAGTCTATGGGGTCGGGGAGAGTCCTAGCTCCCCCTCGCCGGGCCCCTGTCGCGGGCCCGAATCAACTCACCACTCTTCCCCAAATATATTTATACGTTCTTCTTATTTTAAATTTACAGTAGGCATTCTGACTGGGGTGAGATAGCATTTCAATGTAGTTTTTAAATAAATAAAATATAATAACTTTAATAAAAATGGCTTCTAATAGTATATGTACCTTTCAATAATAACCAATGTCTAATAATCAATTTTATATGTTCTAAATAGCAATATTAAATAATGCTTTTAGTCTAAAGAATAATGGAATTTCCATCATCTTTAATGTGGCATTCAGAAGCAAAGATGCAGATGAAAAGAAAATCATATGAGATATAAAGTAATTAGCAAGATGCAAAATAAAGTATCTTATGAGTATAAAAGCAGATTCCATAGATATATTTCCATGATGTGAAGAAAGGCATTTTGAATATCTCGATTTGAGACATGTCCAACTTAATCTTATAATCATAAAACAAGGAGCTTTGAACCAATCAAGAGTTTATTTGCTAATCTTAAAAATTAAGCATTTAAAGAAAACTTTTACAGTGATATTGAAAGACACTTCATTGGTTTTTTAAAGTACAACTGTAAATGAGAACATTTTTTCTGGAAAATAAGGTTTAAAATTGTTCTATGACAAATAAATACAATGTCTACTACAACATATTCCTGTAGGGATTTCTAAAATGGGTAATCCTAAAATTCAAATTTCTCACTTGAAAATTACTAAAACTAGTATTGTTCCTTAATTTTTTAAAAGGCTATTAAATGTACCCACATTTTCTGAATTATTCCTAAACCACCCCTTTTCTTAGAAAGTTTTTACAGTGGTAGTGTACGCCGTTAATCCCAGCACTCGGGAGACAGAAGCAGGTGGATCTCAGTGAGTCCAAGGCTAGCCTGGTCTATAAAGTGAGTTCCAGGACAACCAGGGATACACAGAGAAACTCTGTCTTGAAAAATAAATTAATGAAATGATATGTAAACACATTTCCTAAGAAGAATATATACAAAATAATTCATGCATTGTTATTTACAGTTTTTCTAAGTAATATCACATTCAAAGATAAATTCTTTCTAGTACTACATGCTTTAATTAACAAAGAATATTTGATGTATAGCATTACTGGATGAGTAATTCTAGAGAAGACTAATTCCGGAGTAATTCTAGAGAAAACTATTAATAGAATTTTTATGATAGTAACAGTCAAGTCAGAAGCACATGCTAGGAGACTGTTTACCATGCCATGCTTTCAATTATATAAAACACCGATTAGTTAAATGTGAGTGCAATTTGCTGAAATAACCTTACAACATCTCCCAAGAACATGCAAATCTTTTAAATATTGTGCATATGCAAATTTGCAAAACTAATTAAATGCAAACAATTATGGAGTGATCAGAAATAGCTTTTAAACATGAAGCACATTTCCATTTAATTTTGAATCGCCATCTTTTATCAATTTTTCTTCTGGTACCAATAATCTTTATTTAAGTTATTGGCTTGCAGACATCCAGGAAATTTCACAACAGAACTGTTGGATTGACACAATCTGTATCATAAGAAGAAAAAGTTTGTTCTATGAGCAGAAGACATGTTTCCAGGCTTATTTCTGATTTTTAGATAATCAACAAGTCCTGCAGAAAAAGAGATCAGGGAATCTCCTCCAAAGCCAATGCTGTCCACTGAAATAAAAATAGAAAATGACAAAAAGAATCCATTAGATCAACTAAAGGTTCAATACGCAGACAACATCACACTTCTGGTTATGGTGTTAGTGATATAGAAGGATAAGAAAAATGCAAGGTAGATGAAAACATATGCCATAAAAGGTGACAGCAGAGCAAGTCATGCCTCCATTCCCATTCTAGGATTCTTTTCATCACTGCAGTCTTGTCTTGGTAGATGTATGAACTTTAGGGTTATTTTTTTGCAATTTATAATGAATATAATTGAAATTTTGATTAGTATTACACTGTAGATAACTCTCAGTTAAGTAGCCATTTCCACTATATTAAACTTAATTATCTGTAAGTAGGGACAATCTATCTCCCAGTGTTTTCTTCAATTTCTCAATTTCTTTCTTCAATATTTGAAAGTTCTATTTCAGAAGTCTTTCACCTTTTTGTTAAGCTTATTTCTTGGTATTAGTTCAAGGCTATTATGGGTGGGGTTATTTTCTTGTTTAATTTTTCAGTATGAATTTTGTACATTGTAATCCCATGTATTTTCATTATGTGCATTTAAAAAGCTTTATTCTTGGGGCTGGAGAAATTGATCTGCAGTTTATAACACTTACTGCTCTTAAAGAGGACCCAGTTTTGATTTGCAACACTCACACAGTTGTTCACAATCATCTGTACTCCAGTTCCAGGGGCTCCCATATCTGCTTCTGACCTCTGTAAGCACCAGGCTCACATGCAGTGCACACACACATGCACAGGCAAAATTACATGCACAATAAAATAAAACAAATAAATCTGAAACAAACATAAAACTTATTCTGGAAATTCACAGGTACCACCAGATTGGCAAAAATATCTCTGTCACAAAAAGAATGTTTAAAAATATCTACTAGGCCAGGTGGTGGTGGTGAACGCCTTTAATCCCAGCACTCAGGAGGCAGAGGCAGGCGGATCTCTATGAGTTTGATGCCAGCCTGTTCTACAAAAGGTAGTTCCAGAACAGGCTCTAAAACTACAGCAAAACCCTGTCTCGAAAAACCTATATATAAATATATACATATTTATGCTATTCTAAGTTAATGTCCTCCTCAAGAGAATTATACATGTATCAAGATTTATTTGTAAGTAGTCTGTCATGTCTTTGAACATTAAGAGCCATATCTGTCCACATTCTTACTAGTGATTACTACCAGTAGTAGAAACAATATCTGCTGTATAATAATAATTGGTTGGTGTAATAAATGTTTGCTGAATAAATACATTTAAGAAATAAGGAAGGAGGGAGGAAGTGTGTGTGTGAGAGAGATATCATGAAAGTTCTTTAACGATGGGTTAAGTGTTGGCTTTAAATTAACATTAATTTAGGAAAATTAATGTATCAAATATGTTTATCTGAAATAGGCATGTGTCAATAAAGCAGGAACAAAACTAAATATCTTATGAGGGAATGCTTAGTGAAAGGCCATGGCAACACAAAAGCCAGAATCAGTAAGAAGCTGTGTTAATTTAGACAGATTATGCCACCTTCTTTTTTAAAAGATTTATTTATTTATTATGTATACAACATTCTGCCTCCATATATGCCCGCACACCAGAGGAGAGTGCCAGATCTCATTACAGATGGTTGTGAGCCACCTTGTGGTTGCTGGGAATTGAACTCAGGACTTCTGGAAGAGCAGCAAGTGCTCTTAACCACTGAGCCATCTCTCGAGTCCCTTATGCCACCTTCTTTATATGAATTTTATCATCAGCAGAATGAAAGAATGGAATAATCTCCAAGATTAGATATACCCTAACGCTCTGAATTATAAGTGGTAAGGAATCAAGAGAAGTAGAGAACACTATAAACAGATCCAGACCCTTCAGCTGGTTATGCTCCTATTGCATACATGTGTGTGCACATGTGCACATATATACACATGTGCACATGTGTGCATGCATGCACACACACATACTCCTCTCATCCCCTCTCTCTCATGCATAAATTTGTGCATACATGCAAAAACACTAGAACTTCAGTCTTTAAGGGTTTACACAGTCTGCTCCCTCCAAACAATAAGAGAAAGAACTCTATAGAGCTTGTGTGTAAGAGCAGTAGGAGGTGACTACCATCTTTTCTTCTATACAATCCTATTAACGTCAGACTGCAGATAAGAGTACAAAGGAGCAATGGCAGCAGACAGCTTACCTTTCTGAATCTTGAATAAGCCCTGACTTTAAGAACATCTGTTCTTTTCTGCAGAGAAGCAGTGTGAGAGGCTGGAGTAGCAACTGGAAGGCCTCTGGCAGGAATTAAGCCAGAAAAGCAAAGAAACACAGGAACTGTATTTTTTAAAAATGTATTTTCTTTGATTTTATAAGTAACATATCAGATTTGTATGAAATGTGAAAATCTATAAAAGAAAAATATCACCACAAATCATTCATAGGTTTGGGACACATAAATAACCACTAGTTTCTAGTTCATATTTAGGAGAGTATCATAAGTGCCTGCTTTTCTAATGTTAATTTTTTTTGCAATGCCATTACCCAAGTTCATTAAAAAATATTTTATGCAGGTTTGCTTTATAGCTTTTTATGGATCTGTGATAATTCCTATCCTTATTTTGGAATGATTCTTTCTATTTTAAACATTAAATAGGGCATAAGTGAACATAAAATGTTCTCATATTTATAAATTTATGTTGTAAAGGTACACTACCAACATCACACGCCCACAGTTCCTAACCCTTACTCTCTGCACTGAAAATATGTTCATCTATTCTTTACCCTGTAAGCTTCAGGATAGAGGCATCCCTTTTATTTACTTAGAGGGGATCCTTGACTCATGATTGGTCTGATTTCTTTTTTTGTCTCTTTCTCAGATTACTTTTCATATTTTAATATAAAAATTCTAAAATTTCCCCTTTTTATTGAAAATAGAGTTTTTCATATAATATATTCTGATTTTGGTTCCCCCTTCTCCAACTCTACCCAGATCCTCCCCACCCAACCAAATCCACAGTCTTTCTTTCTCTCTCATTAGATAACAAACAAGCATCTAAAAATGATAATAAAATAGGATAAAACAGAAGCAAACCAGTATAAGACCAAATACACAAACAGAAGAAAAAGAGCACAAGTAACACATACAGATGTTAGACACACATTCACACACAAGAAAACCTATAAATACAAAATCAGAAAGCATAATTCATCATATAGCTTTTTTTTTTTGCCCAGAAAAAGCACTGTGAGACAAAACAAAAGCAAAAACACAAAAGAAGAAACAAAACAAAATAAATCCCAAAGCACCCAAAATATCATTGAGTTTGTTGTAACTATCTACTGCTGGACATGGGCCTGGCCCTAAGTGTGGCTTGTATCAGATGTAGGATGGTCATCAGTCTCTGTGTTACTTTCATTGGTTAATAAAGAAACTTCCTTGGCCTTTGATAGGACAGCAGATTAGATAGGCAGAGTAGACAGAACAGAATGCTGGGAGAAAGAAGCAGAGTCAGGCAGAGGCAGAGAGTCTGCCAGGTCAGACATGCTGAATCTTTTCCAGTAAGTCACAGTCTCGTGGTGACATACAGATTATTAGAAATGAGTTGAATCAATATGTGAGAGTTAGCCAATAAGAGGCTAGAGCTAATGGGTCAGGCAGTGTTTAAATGAATATAGTTTCTGTGTAATTATTTCGGATGTAAACTAGCCACGGAGCCGGGATCCCTGGGGGAACGCAGCCCACCACTCCTTTTTTTTACAACATGTATCCCTAGTGCGACTCCACTGGAGAAAGCCATTTTTCCCTTGTGAGTGGTTAGTGATTGGAGCTAGCTTCTGGGTTAGGAATGGGGATTGTGACCCTTTCCTCTCAGCACTGTGCAGGGGATTTGCTTGCTGCCCCAATCTCTGGGACTGCACATGTGCCAGTCATGTTGTATCAAGAATGGTCTATGCCAGGGGGTCAAGGACATGACCAAGGAACCCACAGGGACAGCTGAACTGAGCTCATGAAAACTCAACAGACTGCACCAACAGCTAGGGAGCCTGAATGGGAACAACTTAGGCCCTCTCCCTGGAGGTGACAGTTGTGTAGCTTGGTCTGTTTGTGGGACTAGCTGTGGGATCAGGACTTGTCCCTGGCTCTGGGAACCTGCCTTCTGGGAACCTGTTCCCCATGCTGGATAGCCTCACCCAGCCTGGATGCAAGAGGAGGATCTTGGTCCTGCCTCAACTTGATGCGCTACACTTTGTGGACTCCCACAAGAGGCCTGCCCCTTTCTGAAGGAGAAGAAGTGGATAGAGAGTAAATGAGATGGGGGAGGAGGAAGGGAACAGGAAGAGAGGAGGGAGGGGAAACTGTGATCCGTATGTAAAACAAATGAAAAAAGTTATTTAATAAAAATTTTTTAAAAATTAAAAAATGATTTAAAAAAGAATGGTCTCTGTATTTGTTCCCATCAACTGTAGGGGGAACCTTCTCTGATGATGGTTGTACATGACAACCATCTGTACTATGACAGTGTCTTGACCAATTCCTAACAACATTCTCCCATACTCATAGTATCTTGTTCTGATTTTTTTACAAAATTATCTCCATCTCAATGATTTCCTTTTCTTGGGTCTTTATTTTCCTCTAATTCCATATTAAAATATTTTTAAAATGGCCTATTTCAGGAATAGAGGAAGGAGAAGTAACCTAGGTCAACAAACAGGAAATGTTTTCAACAAGATCACAGAAGAAAATTTCCCTGACCCAAAGAAGGATGTGCCTATACAGGTATAAGAAGCTACAGAACACTAAATAGACTGGAATAGAAAAAATGCCCACTCAGCACATAATAATCAAAACACTAAACAAAAAAAGAATATTAAAAGCTACAATGGGAAAAGATCAAGTAACATATAAAGGCAGACCTGTTAGAATTATTTCTGACATTTCAGTGGAGACTCTAAAAGTTAGAAGGGCATGGACAGATGTGCTGCAGACTACAAGACCACAGATTCCAGCCCAGACTACTATACCCAGCAAAACTTTCAATCTCCATAAATGTAGAAAACAAGACATTCCATGATAAAACCAAATTTAAGTAGTGTCTAGCTGCAAAACCAGTCCTACAGAAGTATTAGGAAAACTTCAAGTTAAAGAGGTCAACCACACCCAAGAAAGCACAAGGAATAAACAATCCCAAACCAGCAAATTCAAAGAGGGAAAACACACATAAACAGCACCACAAGAAAATAACAGGAATGAACAAACATTGCTCATTGATATGTCTCAACATCACTGGTCTAAATGCCCCAATAAAAAATAACACAGGCTAATAGAATATCTGACAAAATAGACTTCAAAGCAAGACTAATCTGAAGAGATAGGAAGGACACTACTTATTCATCAAAGGAAAAATCCACCAAGAGGACATAACAATTCTTAACATCTATGAGCCAAACTCAATGGCACCCAAGTTTATAAAAGAAACACTATTATAGCTTAAATCACACACTGAACCTCACACACTAATGGTGAATAATAAACTTCAATACCGTACTCTCACCAATGGGCAGGTCATCCAGAAAAAAACACTAGAAATGTCTAGAAAAAAACAGAGAAATGCTAGATATAACAGATGTTATAAACCAAACAGACCTAACAGATATTTACAGAACATTTCAACCAAAGACAAAAGAATACACCTTCTTGTTAGCACCTTACCAAACTTTTTCCAAAACTGACCACATGCTCAGACACAAAGCAAGTCTCAACAGATACAATAAAACTGAAATACCCCCTGTATCTTGTCAGACCACCACAAATTAAAGCTGAATATCAGCACAACAGAAACAACAGAAGGCTTAACACCTCACAGAAACTGAACATTCACCATTCAGCACGGCTAAGATCAATAAAACAAAAGACAGCTTGTGCAGGTGAGGATGTGGAATAAAGGGAACACTCATTAATTGTTAGTGCGAGTGCAAACTTGTACAGCCACTCTTGAAATCAATGTGTCTTTTCCTTAGGAAGTTAGGAATCAATTTACCTCAAGATCTGGCTATACCACTCTTGAGCATATTCCCAAAGGATGCTTCATACCACATCAGGGACACGTGCTCAACCTTGTTCACTGCTGCTCTATTCACAATACACAGAAATTAGAAACAGCTTGGATGTCCCTCAACAGAAGAATGGATAAAAATGTGCTACATTTATACAATGGAATGTTACTGTTAAATGAAACTATAACCAGGTGTGGTGGCTCACACCTTTAATCCTAGCACTCAGGAGGCAGAGGCAGGTGGATCTCTATGAGAGTTCAAAGTCAGCCTAGTCTACAGAGTGAGTTCCAGGACAGCCAAGGTTGTTACACAGAGAAGCCCTATTATGAAAAACCACCCTCCCCCAAAAATTTACTGATAAATGGATGAAACAAGAAAAAAATCATCCTGAGTGAGGTAATCCAGATACAGAAACACAGAAAGACAAATATTGTATGTTTTCACTTTTATGTGGATATTAATTGTTAAGTCAATGATAAACAAGGTATAATCTGTGGAACTACAGAAATTACATATAGAGTAAGGTTCTAGGGGCATGGGGGATAGATAGATCTCCATAAGAAAGTGAAATAGAATAGATAGTTGTGGATGGATTGGGAGGGATGGGGGAAACTGGAGTGGGAAAAACAAGTGAGAAAGAATAGTGAAAAGAAGGAGATGAAAGAGGGAATATGGGGAGAGATAACTAAAATTCAGGGCTTTTTAAGGGGTAATATAGAAACCCAATACCTTAGAAATTTCTCAAAATATATACATATATGAAGATAATGTGCTGTTTGTTTCCCAGCCACTCAGATGTGAAATAATGACACTGAAACTATACTAATTGCAATACTGTATTTCTAGCTTAAGTGTATTTCTAACTAGCTCTTACATCTTAAATTAACCCATTTCTATCATTTTATATTTTACCATGAGGTAAATATAAGGACCTACCGGCAAGGTCCTGCTGGCAGATTGCGTCTTTCTCCTCTGGTGGCTACATGGTGTCTCACTGACTCTTGCCTACTCTCTCTCTATATCGTTTTAAGCCTGGCTATATTCTGTTAAGCCATTGGTCAAAAGCAGCTTCTTTATTAACCAATTGCAATAAAACATATTCATAGCACACAGAGGAAAATCCCACATCAATAATCTAAATGAAATTGCCAATTAATGGAGGAGACAGAGCCCCAACTAGACATCTCATTAACAAATGAAGCTCTCAGTACTAGGAATGGATTACATCTAATTGAGTTGTAGGTCAAAGGGGTATCATTGAAACTTCCTGATGACATTGCTGAAGAAAATACCCACAGAACTTATTGAACATAGAGAAGTTGAGCTGATGCCTACATTGATCCTACATGCTAGTGTCTTTGGAAGGTACTCTGCAGGCTACCAAAGGAGAAATAAAAACACCATTTCAGCCACAAACTGTTCTATAATGGTGTCCTGCCTGCCAGATATGCTAGGGCAATGGGCACAAAGTTTGTAGAAGTAACCAACCAATATCTGCTTTGAATTAAGGCTCATTCTAAAAGATGGAACTCATATTTGGTGCTACTTGGATGACCAAGAGCCTGGGACTAGATAGCCCAGGGACCTAGGAAAAAAACCAAATACACTGTCTTACTAAAAGAATGTAGCAAAAAAAAAAGACTCCTAATGGCATTCTGCTGTACTAATAGATCAGTGCCTTATTCAGCCATCATCGAAGAATCTTCTTCCTGTAGCAGATGGGAACAAATACAGAGACCCACTGCCGAAAATATGCAGAGAAGGAGAGACCTTGGAACATTCAGTCCTAAACTGGATGTTTCTTTCAAACCTTCTCTCGGAGCTCAGGGAACCCCGTAGAAGAGAAGACGGAAAGAGGGTAAGAGCCAGAGGGAATAGAGGACACCCGGAGAACAAGGCCTTCTAAATTAGCTGAGCAAAGCTCATATGAACTCACAGAGATTGAGGCACATTCACAGGACCTGCAAATGCTCTTTTCCAGATGGTGACCTAGAGCTGAAAACAAAAATGGACACAAGCCCCTGTCCCTAATGCAGATGTAATCTCCAATTGATAATCGCTTGCAAATGAAAATTTAGGTTTTTTTCCCCCAAGGCAGTCTCACTGAGGGAAACAACCTACTCTTAATGCTAGACTGCATGCCCAGAAGTAGTTGGACAATAGAAAATAAACTCAGTGGTCTCTTTGGAGGTTTCTTGTTAAAGATAATTTTTATCTTATTTTTAAATTTTATTTATATACATTTAAAATTTTTCTCTCTTCTTAACCTTCGAGTTCTTTGCTTATTATGACTTTCAGTTTTTCATTTTCATGGAATTCCTGCATGTGCAAATGAGTGTGTCTTTCAGTCTATATCTGTTTATTGTACCTTGGAGTCTTTCCTTCTGTTTGTTTTGTCCTATTTTAATGTGTTAGTTTTTATTTTATCTTATTATTTTATTTTATTATTTATTATTAATTAATTAATTTATTTATTTGAGGCAGAGTTTCCCTGTAGCTTTGGAATCTGTCCTTTAACTAGCTCTTGTAGACAAGACTGGTCTCGAACTCACAGAGATCCGCCTGCCTCTGCCTTCCAAATGCTGGGAATAAAAACATGCGTCACCACCACCCGGCTTTTATTTTATTAGTCACTAAGAAGTCTGTTTTCTACAGCCTGGTATTGGCATAAAAACAGACAGGAGGACCAATGGAACCGAATTGAAAACTGGGATATTAATCCACACACCTACAAACACCTGAGTTTTGACAAAGAAGCAAAAAAATATAAAATGGAAAAAAGAAAGCATATTTAACAAAGCATAACTGGATATCAACACGTAAAAGAATGAAAATACATCCATATCTATCACCATGCACAAAACTCAAGTCCAAATGGATCAAAGACCTCAACATAAAGCCAGCCACAATGAACCTGATAGAAGAGAAAGTGGGAAGTATACTTGAATGCACCACAGGAGACCACTTCCTAAATATAACCCCAGTATCACAGACACTGAGAGAAATGATTAATAAATGGGACCTCCTGAAACTGAAAAACTTCTGTAAAGCAAAGAACATGGTTCATAAGACAAAACAACAGCCTACAGAATGGGAAGAGATCTTCACTAACCCCACATTAGACACGGGTCTGAGCTCCAAAATATACAAAGAACTCAAAAAATTGATCATCAAAAGAACAAATAATCCTATAAAAAATGGAGTACAGACCTAAACAGAGAACTCTCAGCAGAAGAATCTAAAATGGCTGAAAGACACTTAAGGAAATCTCAACATCTTTAGCCATCAGAGAAATCCAAATTAAAACAACTCTGAGATTTCATCTTAAACACGTAATAATAGCCAAATTAAAAACACTGATGACAACTTATGCTGGAGAGGTAGTGGGGTAAAGGGAACACTCCTGCATTGCTGGTGGGAATGCAAGCTGGTACAGACCTTTTGGATATCAGTATGGCGATTTCTCAGAAAATTAGGAAACAACCTTTCTCAAGACCCAGCAATACCACTTCTGGGTGTGTATCCAAAGGATGCTAAATCGTACCACAAGGACATGTGTTCAGCTATGTTCATAGCAGCATTGTTTGTCATAGTCAGAACCTGGAAGCAATATAAATGCCCCTTGACCAAAGGATGGATAAGGAAAATGTGGTACATTTACACAATGGAGTACTACACAGCAGAAAAAATAATGACATCTTGAATTTTGCAGGAAAATGGATGGAGCTAGAAAACATCATATTGAGTGAGGTAACCTAGACCCAGAAAGACAATTATCACATGTACTCACTCGTAAGTAGTTTTTAGACATGAGGCAAAGAAAATCAGCTCACAATCCCAGAGAACCTAGACAACAATGAGGACCCTAAGAGAGACATACATGGATCTAATCTACATGGGAAGTAGAAAATGACAAGATCTCCTGAGTAAACTGGGAGCATGGGGACCTTGAGGGGAGGGTTGAGGGCGAGGAAAGAGGAAGGGAGGGGAGCAAAAAAAATGTGGAGCTCAATACAATAAAAAAGAAGTCTGTTTTCTAATGAGACACAGAAAGGGGGCTAGGTCCAGATGGGTGAGGAGCTAGGGAGGGACTGGGAAAGAGTTGAGGGAGGGGATACTGTAATCAGGATATATTATGTGAGAAAAAAATCTATTTTCAATAAAAGTAAAGCAGCATATAAACATCAGTACATTACTCTATAAAATTCTCTCAAATGGTATTATTAAAACAATTCCTTCATGTCTTATACTAGTCTTAAAATAGAAGACCTAACTGAAGAGGGCACACATATGGAAAAAATTAATGTCATCAAGTTATCTGCATTATCAAAGTAATTTGTAAAACACTTGGTATTTTTCACAGAACCAGAAAAATATTCTAAAAATAGAAAACTCCCAATAGCCAAATCCATCTTGCAAAGAATAATGAGTCTGGAAACATTCTAATTCCTGGCTTTGAAATATACTGAAAAGCTGTTCTAGCTGAAACAACATGGTGTTAGAATTCATGAAAAAAAAAACAACAGATAAGCCAATACAAGAATATATATAGACTAGAAACAAAAGGTAAAAACTACAACCAACTAATATTTGACAAAGGTGCTAATGATATACTTTAAAGAAAGATTCCTATTTTCAATAAATGGTGCATGGAAAATTGGGTCATTACAGGCAGAAGAATAAAAACTAGACTTGACTCAAATAAAATCAACAAAAATGCATTCATGTCTTAGTATAGGACCTGAAGCTACAAAACCTTTAGAAAAAAACAGTGGTAATACTTAATGGCATTGGGATAGGCACAGATGTTTGGACAAAATTCAAAAGCACAGGAGCTCTTTGAAAGAAACAAGAGCAAATAAGTAAATGGGATGACATCAAACTAAAATGCTTTTGCACAGCTAAGAGAATAACAAAATAAAAAAAAGCCACTGAAAGAATGAGAGATGTTATGTGCAAATCATTCGCCTAAAATGACATTAACATTCAGAATATATGTGGATCAGTAATGGCATTCAGTAATGGCATAGCAAAAAAGCAAACAGATTAAAAACCATCTAAATTAGAAATGTTCCAGGACCTAAGTGGAAATTCTAAAATGAAGACATGTAAATAGGCACTATGACAATCGACTCAGCATACTAATCATAGGGAAAATACAAATCAAAATCACCATACCATCTTACGATAGTATGAATGCTATTATAGAAAAGGTAGGAAGGGATACCAAGAAAGATTTGGGAAGAGGACAAATACACTATTGGGAATAGAAATCAATTCAGCTCTTACTGAAAGTTGTATGGAGTTTTCTTATAAAAATGGATCTGCCATGTGTTATACTGCTGAGTAGGTATGTATCTAAAGTAAACAAAGTCAACACATCAAGGAAATATCTGAACTCTTGCTTCAAGTAGCATTCATCAGCTGATAAATGGGTTTAAAAGACTATGGTGTGTGTACACAATGGAACACTACCCAATAGATTAAAAGAGTAAAGTTCATTCTGAAACAACATGAATGAAATTGGAGATCACTGTGTTCAGTGAAGTAGGCAGAGCACAGAAATACAAATGCTATAGGATTTCAAGTGTATGTTATAAAGAAATCTAGTTATATGGAAGTAAACGATAAAATGATGGTTACCAGAAACTGAGAAGCAGTACTGGAAGGAATTAAGGAACATATAAATAATCTGAAAAATCCTCATGTTTCATTTACTATAAAATCTAAGATGGCAATGCTCTCTTACTTGAATAAATCACTATCAACATCATAGATTGTCCATTAATCCTAATATCATAAAACATACAATGGACCCAGAATGACCAGAGCAATCATGAAAAAGAGCAGATTTCTTGAAAAACACTTCTTGTTTTCAAAAGTTACTATGTAACTGCTGTCATAAACTTGTGCCATATTGGAATAAAAATACCATTATTTGTTTTAGTGTCAATTTGCTACAAATTAGAATCCCCCAGTATGGAGTTGCATTCAAATAAGTGTTCTGATTGCTTTGATTGGTGTGGGAAGACTCACCCCATTGCAGGCAACACCTTCTAATAGCGTCCAGATAAAAAGGGTCTGCTCTCTTGGCTTTCCCTCTTGCTGTTGAGTTAATTGATTTTGTTGCTGCTGCTGCTTCTGCTGCTGCTGCTGATTCCTTAGCTGATAGCAGAACCAACCTTCCCAGGCTTTCATCATGGACTTAGAATCAGTGACAGTTCAGGTAGTTTCCGGACTTCTGGCTCCAGACTGGAACTTCTTAGACCCAGCCTTAACCCCTAAGTAAGAGGCAACCATTGTGAGGCACTCTGACTACTGAGACATCCAGCCTCAAGGATCAAATGATTATTGAGTTCTAGGCTCTCAGGAAAGATTTTGGCATTGTTTTTATTTTAAAGCTGACTTAATAAATTCATACATATATATTAATATATGTATATTCATCCTATTACCTCTATTCCTCTATAGAGCCCTGAATAGCATAGAAGATAGACAGAAAAATGGATTAGAATCATTTTAGACAGAAATTGACTCATAGTTTTGAGCAACTGTTTTGCACACCTGTGGTAAGACAACTCAGTGCAGAAATTTTCAAAAGATGGTGCTTGTGTAATTAGACATATTCATTCATAAAATTGAGACACATCTACATTAAATAGGGCACGCAAAAACAATCCAAAGAGTGAGATCAAGGAACTCAGTTTACAGGTGAAAATTCCAAATATTTAAAATAAAAAAATATGGTGGTTTAATCTCCATGACCTTGGATTAGGCATTGGTTTCTTAAAAAGACTGCTAGATTACAAGCTAACCAAGGAAATGGATGAATTAACTTTTTCAAAATTGTTTAAAAGGTTTTTCTCCAAAGGACACTGTTAAGACAATGGAAACATAATTCCTAGTAAATCATATATCTCATAAAGTTTTAGTGTCCAGGTTATATAAAGAGCAAATCCTCAGTTACATGGGTTTGAAGAGATAATGCTCACAAGAAACCATAAATGTTTAAAAGTAGGCTAAAGATAATTAGCCATTAGGGAAATTAAAGTCAAAGCCACAATGAGCTGCTACTTCTCATACACTAGTGTGTTGATAATAAAATGTGCACGGACAAGTGTTAACAAAGGTATGACCAAAAACAGCTCGTTAACTGGTACGAAGAATATAAAACAGTGCAGTAATTTGGAAGACAATTTGCAACTTGTTTCAAGTTGTCTATCAACAAACCTTAATAAAACTCTTAGATTGGCCGTTATTTTTCAAAGCAGCAAGCACTGGCAATGATGGTAAGAAAACGGAAAACTTACATACGATTGTAGGCAATATAAATCAGTACTACCATTTATAAAACCAATTTTCTCAAATAATTAAAAGGGAACTATCATTATTTGTCAATCTTATTTCTGGTGTATATCCCAAAAGAAACAATCATACGGAATGTAACTGTACATGTCTCTAATCCCATCACTTGGAAGGTGGAAGCAGAGAATTAGGGGTTCAAGGCCACCTTCGGCTATATAGCAAGTTTGAGGCCAGCTTGATCAACATGAGGCCCTTTCATGAAAATAAATAATAAATAAATGAAATCAGCATGTCAAAAGACATCTTCATACTTACATTGATTGTAGCGCTATTCACAAAAGCCACAAAAAGTAATAAGATTAAAGTTCACTGACTGATGAAATGGATAAAATAATGTGAAGCATAAACATACTGGAAACACATTTACATTCAGCAACAGTAATGATTTCATTAACAATTAAATCCTGTCATTTGTGTCAATATAGATGGAACTGTAGATCATTATGACAAGTAAAATTAGTCAGGCACACAAAAGCAACTAATTGTCTCATTGCATGTGTATGTATAATATAAAGTAGGCAATTTCATAAAAATTGCGACTAGAATAGTAGTTACTAGAGCATGGGAAGATAGAAAGCTTGGAAAGCTGGGGAAAGGTTGATTAGTGGATACTATGCTATAGTTAGAAAAGAGAAATGAATTATGGTGTTTCCTTGCATAAGAAAAAACTACAAACAATGATAATACACTCTTTTTTTCAAAAAAGCTTAAGAAAAAAATGTACAATGATTTAACAAAAAGATGAATATTTGAGAACATAGACATATTTATACTGATTAAACATTGTAAATGCGTGCTATATCAAGACACACATACATACACATATGATGCAGGAGAATTGTCTGTATTCTGTCAATCATATTTTAATAAAACGCTGATTGGCCAGGCAGGCAGTATAGGCGGGAAAACCAGACAGGAAGTAGAGGTGATGCAATGAGAACAGGAGAATTCTGGGAAGCAGGGAGGTTCCTCTGCGACTCCTGCGCAGATCACCAAAGAGGCAACATGTAACTTGCCCAGCTGAGAAAGGTATGGAGCCATGTGCTAACATAGATAATGATAATGGATTAATGTAAGTTACAAGGACTAATAAGAAGGCTGACCTAATGGGCTAATCAGTTTATAATCTTATGGAGTCATGTGCGTGATTTTCTTTGGGCTTGCCAGTTGTGGGGTACTGGGCAGGACAAAAACCCCAACAAGCCGGCCGTCATGTTACACACATATATAATTTATGTGCTAGTTTAAATAAATAAATGATAAAGATCTCAAATCTACAGGCTAACCTTCAACCATAAAATAATACGTCAAACTAGATTAATACAAGCAGAAGAAAAAAATAAAAATCAAGGATAGAAAGCAACAGAATTAATCAAACTAAGTATGAACTAAATGACAAATATTTACCTGCATGGATGAAGAAAGAATGCATACAAGAATATTTCAATCCATCTCCAATAGCACAAAACAATCCTGTAAGTGAGAATGGAAAGCAGGGCTATTGCTGTTGAGCTTAACAGCAAAGATGACAGATTACAGGAGAGTACCCTGGACACCTACATACCAGAAATCACATAACCTCCCAAACACAAGGGACCAAAGCTAACTTAAGAAAGAATGAAAATAGAAAACCTTAACAGATACATAACAGGAAAAAAGACATGACCATTAATTTTAAAAAGCCCCCAAATCTAAAATAGTTCAGAACCAGTTAATTCTCATTATGAATTTATACCTCCAATACTTCTCAAACATTTGCAAAAAAAGAAAAGAATAAAAATCTTCTAATCCATTCTATGAGGCAAGTGTCACTCTGTCACCAAAACCAAAGACAACACAAGAAAACTCTGGGCCAATATGTTTTCTAAATATAGAGAAAAATTCTTCAATGAAAATCAATTCATGCTGAGATGTAGCTCTTGCTTAGTGTTTCAAAGACTGTTGATTCAATTCTCAGTGCCATACACACATCAACACTGCAATATTGCACAATAGAAAAATTACAAAAATAGTATTATCATATTAATATAGGCAGAAAACTTTGCATGAATCTAATATCTTTTAATATTATTTTACATGTGACATTTTACTGATAGTTACTGCCTGTTGAACCTTTGTACTCTCTGTTTCATTCCATGATAAATTCATTTATATTGTCTCTATCATTATTCTGTCTGCCCTCTTCCTTTACCTTTTCAGTTTCTTCCAACATAGCCCATTTGTCATTCTCTTGTAACTTGGAACTAAATGTTTGGAATTATGAACATGGTAACACTGAAAAGGTAAAGCCATCTGTAGCTAAGCTATTTCACACCAACATTCCTGGTTTCAGCATTATTGGATCACCATAAGTTATTTTCATCACAATTTCTAGGCATATGTCTTCTGGAACAGTTTTTCTTTTTTTCCATATATATATATATATATACACACACATACACACATACATACACATATATACATACACACACATATATAAAACAATCGTCTACAGAGTTCGAAGAATTTGAAGAGTTCGAAGAGGGTATTAGAGGGTATTAGATCCCCTGGAGCTGAAGATATGGGTGGTTGTGAACTGCCTAGCATGGGTGCAAAGCAGTACATGTTCTCACCTACAATGCTGTCTTTTCAGCCCCGAGAACAGTTCTTTCAGACTCTTTCCCATACTCTCTTTGGGTAGAAATCACAGACATGCATCAATTTTGGTCATGATAAATCAAGATTGGGTCAGACTATTCATCTGGGATTTAAATAAGTCTTATTTCATATGCTTAGTAGCCATGTGTTACTAATGTGTAGTTAGTGGGCAGTACAGTCATGGAGTTATAGAGCAATTTTCTGGCATCTGGAGTGATTTTTAAAATACCACTTTACCATGGTGTTGGAATTTGTCCATATCTATTTGACTTTGTGCCACTGAAGAGAGATGACTCTAAGAAGGGCAACCTTAGTTCAAATATCTGCAGGCACTGTAGCACACTCCTGAATCCCGGAGTACTTTGGTTGAAATCCTGTACATTTTCTTCCACTGGCTAAGCACCACAACAAAAAGACTTTTGTCTTTGTCTTAGGGTTTCTATCACTGTGAAGAGACACCATGACCACGGCAACCCTTAAAACATTTAATTGGGGTGGCTTGCAGTTTCAACAGTTTAGTCCATTATCATTATGGTGGGACATGGTGGCTGGAGCAGGAGCTGAGTGTTCTTACATCTTGACTTATAGGCAACAGAAAATAGTCTGAGACACTGGGCATAGCTTGAGCATATAGGAGACCTCTAAGCCCACTTCCCGAGTGACACACTTCCTTCAACAAGGACAGATCTACTTCAAATCCACACCTCACAATAGTGCCACTCCCTTTGGGAGCCATTTCTTTCAAACTACCACAAGCTCCTCTTTGAGTCCTGGGGATAGTCCTCATAGTATAAGATTATGTTTCCAAAGCTGACTCTTCTCGACTCATTACTGATCATGTTATTTCTTTGTAATGGCTATTTCCCTCTTTGAACTTGACTTTCAACATGCCCTTTTGTTTATTCTTCCATCACGGTCCGAGCTGCTCCTATTTTACAGTTGTCCCCTAGATGTTTTTTTCACAAGTTTATACTTCCAGTAAACCTTTATTTCAGCTCTCAGTTAAGATTTCAAGATGTTTTAGGTCGGAACTTTCTCAAGTTTATGACTTGAAATGTTAAACATAGAAGTTATCATCTATTTCCTTCTTACTGGAAACTGATGAAGTTGAGATCTTCAGAAACTATGCTTTTAAGAGATATAGACTTCATTGTTAGAGCTGTTTAATTCTCCACTTTCAATCTTTTTTTTCTAAAAACAAACAAACAAACAAACAAAAAACCCCTATCTTATTTAGCTTATTCAGCCTAAAATCCACCAAAGAGGAATGGAAAAGAAAACTGAATACGGAAAAGAAAAACCTCTAAAATGTGTTGAGTTTCTACTAAAGGTGAATCGCTTTCATACATTTGATTTCTGATAACCATAATTACTCTATAAGGTAGTCATTGCAATAATAAATTTACAGATAAAAAGGTTTCAGAGAACTAAAGTTACCTCAGTTTACGTCATTGAGTACTATGTCTATCCTTTGAATAGAATAAAAGGATAAGGATACTTTTAGTATACTTTATTTACTTGAATGTGCATTAACATATGTATATACAAATAAATATCCATATATGTACAGACAGACATTGATGTGATGACATTAAATATTCAAAGTATTTAACTATACACTCTCTAGCCAACACAAATGGTGTGGACCCAGTTAAGTCACCTGAGTCGCTTTCCTGACTGCCTCACTCCAGTTTGTTATACAAGTCTTGCAGCTGCTTGCCAGGATCTACAACCTCCTTCTGGCCCATCTCCTTCTCTCTGGAACTCAAGGAATCGGAGCCTGCTCTCTAGATGGGACCTTCTAGCCACTACATGTGACTTGGAGATCTAGATCCCTTTCTGCTGCCCAATGGGAACTCTCCAGTTGCCTTATCCTTCCTTGAGACCTAGTACCAGTCCATAGCACCAGAAAAAACTTATTCCAGGTTCCTTGATCAAACTGCTTAAGACAGCAGACTGTGGCAGACACACAGAAGATCTGAATGGCAGCTGTATCTCCAAACACCAGACAATCAGAGGAAATAGACATCCCAACTCTATGATGAGTTATCCTCCACTTGAACATTATAATACCTCTGCTGAAAGAAAAAAAGTGGCTTGCACAAAAGAGAAGGAAAAATATCAGCCAACTAATTCCTGATGTGCAAATCCCAATGCAGAAATAAAAACAAAATGAAAACCCAAGTAACGTATCACTCTAAAAAAGTTTAAAACTCATAGTAATGACCTCAAGTGAAAATGACAGAAAACAACTTCCAGATAAAGAATTTAAAAAGAATACAGTTATAACTATGGTCAAACAACTCAGTGAGGACAAAGACAAAGAGATTAAAGAAATAAAGAAACTAATCCAAGATGTGAAAACAAAGTGAAACTTTAAAAAAAAACCTAGGCTGAAACATTGCTGGAAATTAAAAGCGCAACAAATCAATTAAATCCTGCTTTTCAAAAAAAGTTCAACATCCTTAGCCCCCAGGGAAGTTAAAACGGTTTTGGTGTTTCACCTTACTCTCATCAGAATGCCAAAAGAAAGAAAAAAAAAAGAAAAAAGAAAAAAAGACAAGTGCTGGCATAGATGTAGGGAAAGGAAAGCACTCATTTACAGCTGGTGGGAGTGCAAACTGATGCAAGCACTGTGGAAATCAGCCTGGAAGTGTGTGGAGGTTCCTCAAAAAAGCTGAGAGTCAATTTCCTAAAAGATTCAGCTCTACCTTTGGGTACATACCCAAACTCAAAGGACCCTTCATCTTACTACAGAACTATGTACTCATCCATGCTCATTGCCACTCTACTTACTCTTAATAGCCAGAAACTGGAAGCAGCCTAGATGAACATCAACTGATGAATGGGTAAAGAAAATGTGGTACATTTACACAGTGGATCATTTACACATTGAAATATTTAGCTGTTAAGAAAAGTGAAATTCTGAAATTTGCAAGTAAATGGATGGAGCTGCAATCAGTCAATCCTAGTGAGATTGGCCAGATTCAGGGAGATAAATGTCACATCTTTCATTTCATGGGTTAGCTTTGATCTTCAGATATGTGTGTTTCATTTTGAATATTCGCAGAAGTCAAGAAAACAGTAAGTGGCAAGATAAAACTATCTCAATATTTAAGACTGCTTTCTGCTCTTCCAGGGAACCCAAATTTGGTTCCCAGTACCCACATCGGACCTCTCCCAAATGCCTTTAACTCCAGCTTCTAGGGAGCTGATGCCTTCTTCCTGCCTTCCTGAGTACCTGTACTAACGTGTACATACACACACAGTTTAAAAGAACTCCTTAAAACAATTTATTACATTTTATTTTGTGCATGCATGTGCCATGGTATGCCTGTCTGTCTGTCTGTCTGTCTGTCTGTCTGTCTCTCTTTCTGTGTGTGTGTGTGTGTGTGTGTTTATGTGTGTGTGTGCGCGTGTGTAGGTTGGAAAGTCACCTGCTGAAAATAGCACTCCATCATGTGAGTTCCAGGAATAAAATGCAGGTCATCAAGTTGGGAGCAAGCTCGTTTATCCAGTGAACCATCTTACTAGTCCGAATTTCTGCCCTGTCCCCATCCAAGGACAGGTAATTTGTACGACAGTACAACACAGAATAGTGATGACAGAAACAAATATTTGGTAAAGACGGAATATGGTCACTGAACAAAGATGACAAAGTATCATGATTAGATTTTCTGCTACTGTAATAAAATACCATGACCAAAAGCAACTTAGGGAGGATTTATTTCACACCTCTTAGGTCACACTTGTTCACTGGGGAAGTCTGAGCAGGAACTCCTAGGTAGAAACTGAAGCATGTCGCATGGAGGAACACTGCTTACTAGCTTGCTCCCTATAACTGTTCTGCCTGCTTTCTTATTTATAGCATCCAGGACCACCTACCTACAGGTGACACCAAACACAGTGAGCTAGGCCCTTCTCCTATCAGTCATTAAATTGCCCTACAGGCTTGCATACAGTTTGATCTTATGTATGCATTTTCTTAATTAAGATTCCCTGTTCAAGGTATGTCTGTGTTTGGTAACAAGTTGACAAAACCAACCAGGAAACAAAATATCAAAGCATTTTCTGGGAACTACAAAAAGCAAAGCAAAGCCAAACAAACCAAGCAAGCAAACAATAACAAAACCCCAACCTTCAAGACTGTTTAGTCTTTATTGGAAGGCCACAGATATAGACTCCCTGGTTGTTTCAGGTAAGGGGGAGAAGAGCATATGGCTATACTGTTCTCTACCAGCAGTTTGGAGAATCTAGAAAGTCTAGATTAGAGGTTCTCAACTTGTGCGTCGCAACCCTTTGCGGGGGGTGGGGGGTGGGGGGTGGGTGGGAGGCGGGTCAAACAATCCTTTCACAGGAGTCACCTAAGACCGTTGAAGAACACAGATATTTATGTTACAATTCTTAATAGTGGCAAAATTATAGTTATGAAGGAGCAATAAAAGTAATGTTATGGTTGAGGTCACCACAACAGGAGGAATTGTGTTAAAGGGTGCAGCATTAGGAAGGTAGATGACCACTCTTTTATGTATCTTGAAGATACAGAAAACTAAATGGAAACAATAAGAAAAGCTGGAGGGTTAAACAGATGAGTAACCAAGAAAAAAATGGAAAAGGTTGTCGGTGATAAATCTCCAGGTAAATTTTCATATTAAAGATGAAAAAATTGTAATATTATTTTTAAAATTGCAGAGCACAAATGGCAAACACACATTCTGATTCATGTTCTTTGGTACTCATGCTGAATAAAGATGTTCCAAGAGAGATACAAAAAATCTAAGTAAAATATTAACAGTTGGCACCCTATACCAATATTAGAATAATAATGCATCATGGTCACATCTGTTTTATTTTATATCTTTGAATGTGACAAATAAAACCCACAGGTAATTGTTTGAAAGAGAAAACCGAAGAAGGTGAACTAAATTACAGTGCAAAAATAAGATGAAATAAAATTTGTACTTTTTCTTTTCTTTTTTTTTTTCAAGAGAAGGTTTCTCTGTATAACAATCCTAGCTGTCTTGGAACTAGCTCTTGTAGACCAGGCTGGTCTTGAAGTCATGGAGATCTGTCTGCCTCTGCCTCCCTGAGTGCTGGGTTTAAAGGCATGCACCACCGCCACATGGCTAAAGTTTGTGATTTAAAGGTCATTTCAGAAGAGAAATAATAAATTGTGTGGGGCTGGGGAACAGAAATCTTAGTAGGGAAATCTAGCTTGTGAAAGAGTTCTTATTGCAGAAAATGAGCTGCCATGCGGGTGCTGGGAATTGAACCCAGGTCCTTCGGAGAGCAGTCAGTGCTCTAAACCACTAAGCCATCTCTCTAGCCCCCAACTTTTTATTTTTATAAATAATACTATCAGTGTTTATGAATTTCTATACTTTTTGTTTCCCAGTTATACAAGATATTCATATTTTTGAGCCTTATATATAATGCACTATGCTATGCTATATAAAAATTTGCCTAATAGATGGGAGCAGTCTATAGCCTAATAGTGAACTGAATAAAAATTAGGATAGTTGAAAAGACCCAGTAGTTATGTAAGAACACAGGTGTAAAAGCAATGTTTTAGCTACACTGAATGAAGATGATCTGATGGCAACAGTATACGCCCAGATTCTGAAAGTGCTTTTGAGTTGAAGGACTTTTTCTGCAACTAGACACGTGAGAGAGTAACAGTAGAAAGTAGCTGAGAGGGAAGGAACATCTGTGGATATTTTAGGCTGTACTTACAAAATTCTGAGCACCAGAGATACCGAAAGAACTATTTGATGTCCAAGAAGTCACCATGTGGGTAAGTTCTATATAGCAACGGAAGCAGGAGAGCTGGAATATTGGATCTTGAGACTAACAAGCTATGAAGTGTTTGCTGTTGAAATTATTCCCAAGGACTATAGCTCTGTACAAGTTACAAACACAGAAACATTTCTGAAGACCAACATATCTGCCAAGACCTAAATTAGTAAGAATATTTTATTAGGAAGTAAACATTATCAACCCAGGTGCAGATGTCAAAGCTGTCATGGACTATCAGGTACTTACGTGGAAAAAGCACTATCGTTCTTAAAAGTAGAGTTTCTCTATTTTCAGCACTCCATGTCAAAGTAACAAACAATAAGTGTATATTATGCAGCAAACACTGTGCTTGGTGTTGGCGACAGAGACAGTACAAACCTATGCAAGCCTCCACGAACTAGACTTATCAATAGGCCGTTGTGCACCTAGGTAGGTTAGCAGAGTTCTCATCTGTAGCACTAAACATGTCGCATTAATGCGGGACTCGCATCAGGTTTATCCGCCCAATACAGTGCTACCAGCAGCTAGAAAGAGTTAGTCAGTAGTATTCAGGATCAGAAAAGTTTTAATTAAGTCAACTCCAAGCAGTGGTTAGATAAGGACCCTTGCTAACTCAGTCAACTAGAGAGTAACTAAGTGTGTGTGACCAAGAGATGGCAGCAGAGAGCAGCAAAGAGCCTTTTGCGGTACTGGCAAAAAATTGCACCTGGATTAGGAAACACTACTAGACACGTTAGAGAGAAAACTAACTGGGTGGGAACTGGGGGTGGATCTGAAGTTGACACCACATTCCAAAGAAAAACAAACCGAAAGGAGGGTAAAGCGTTAGAGCAGAAAGTGAGTTTGCGAGCAAGTTACTGCATTCTTCAAATAGGTAAGCTGCCCAGGAGCTTTAGTATTCCGGGCAACTTAACCATGAGTCTCTGGTGATTCTGATACCTTCTAGACTGCAGCAGAGTGTACATTGCTAAATAAAGCTACCAGAGGTCCCGCAATAAAACGAGCCCTAGGGTATCACTAATATAAATGGAAAGAGAAAACAATGGGCATTGCCTGTAGACCACCCACCCTTTCCCCACCTCTGGCTTTCTTCCTTTATAACTTTTCTTTCCTTTAGGGGTAAAGGTAAAGGCATGTGAATCACTCTTGGGGATTTATCTTCATCCACTCCAATCTGTTTTATATACTGCAGGCTTGTCTGCAATTTTGGAGTGGGAAGCAGTTATTTGCGTTGGCACATTGCTGATACATGCTTTAACCGAAGGGGAAACATTTGGTCAAATAAAACTGTATGTATGCTTCTTGGGTCAAGCTCGGGAGTCCATCTGAAGAGAGAGAGGAGGGATTGTAGGAGCCAGGGAGGTCTGGGACATCGGAGGAAAACCCACAGAAATGGCTATCCTGGCTCAAGGGAACTCAGAGTCTGAACCAACAAGCAGGGAGCATGCATGGTACCAACGTAGGCCCACTACATATATGTGATAGTTGTGCAGCATGGCCTATTTCTGGGATTCCTGGTAATGGGAGCAGGCACTGTCCCTTGGGCTTTGGCTGGCTCCTGGAAACCTATTCCTCTTGCTGGATTGCCTTGCCCAGCCCGAATAAAGGGGAGGTGCCTGGTTTTAAGGCAGATTAATAAGCCATGTTTTGCTGAAGCCCATAGGAGCCTGCTCCTTTCTGAGTAAATAAAGAGGAAGGGCGGATTGAGGGGTGGGACGGAGGTAAGATGGGGAGAGGGAGTGGGAGGAGAGGAGGGAGAGAAAGTTGCGCTTGAAATGTAAAATAAATAATTAATTAATAAAAATCCTTTATGTTTCCACTTGTCGTTATAAATAGTAGTGTATGAGTCAAGACCCAGAATCTCTTAGATATATCACTAATTATTTAATAATTATATTTCTAGTTACTTCTGTTCTAAGACAGGGTCAAACTGAGGCTACCTAGATACATGGAAATTAAGAGAACATGGGAAAGGAAAAGGATCTTCTTACTCTGGAGCCTGGTTGTCTTATCCACTGAGTGACAAGAATATTGACAACTGGGGTCAGCAAAATGGCTCAACAGGTATGGCACATTCCACAGCAGCCTGATGATTTGAGTTTGAACCCCAGAACCCACATAAAAGTGGAAGAAGAGAATTGACTTCACAAAGTTGTTTTCTGACCTCTACAGACATCCCTTGGCATGTGCAGGCTTACACATGTGTGTACACACAACACATGCACACACATGCAAACAGAATAAAATTGAAAACACAATTATACTGGCAACTAACAAATTGTTCTGTGAAGACTTCCTATATAGAGGCAATAGTCATTTCATAAGCACATTTCCAATAACAATACTATAATATCAGTGAGCCATGCACAAGGCATAGACATAAGCAATCTTTGAGTTTAACCTCACCATTTTCCCAGCTGTACCACCCCTGTCTTAATTTTCTTAAAATCCAAAATGTTATAATTTTGTTTATCAGTAAAATATGTTTCAACTTCCATGTGACCTAGTATAGTAAGAATTTCTTTGATCCTTTTATCTTATCAGCCCATAATCTTAGAGAATACAGTTCAGAAAATACCCTATGATATCATTTATAGAAAAGGGAAACCCTTAAAGACTCTTTGAGCATTCACAATAAACCTCAGTTACAATATTTATGTGTGCGCGCGTGTGTGTATGTGAAACAATGAAAGAAAAAGAGGCCATGAATTTGAGGGTTGGGGAGACATGGGAGGGGTTGGAGGAACGGGAAAGGGAAATATAATTATAATTTAACTTAAAATTAAAAATAGTGTTGAGGGCATTTTGCCCCTAGAGGCTCTGGAGAGCAGGCATGTGTGATTTTATGTGGGATCCAATTATGAGGTTCTAGAATTGCAGAAAGTCACATGGAATCTCTGAGTTTACCTTCTAGTACACATCTATGTGGCCTTTCCGTTTCTATCCAACCAGAGGCACACTCCAGAACTTATCACCCACACACAGAAGCTTCCCAGAGAACTGCTGAGAGAATCTAGGTTTAAAGAGCACTTCGTTCCCCTCTAGCTATGGAAGAACTGAAGGGGCCGTAATTTCACATGTCTCTGGTATGCGCATCCCACCCAAACTCCAGAAATTAATACACATACAGAAGGCAACAAACAAACATGGAGCAAGTAGCCCAAAGAAGTGCACAGATAATTATTTCTTGGTTGACTCCACAAAACAATTTCTAATATGCAAGTGTGTAAATTCATAGAGTGAAAGTCCAAAAAGCTTCAACTACAAATAACTCCCAGTAGGTGACCAATTACATAAAGAATTGGGTAAATGGGTGGGGTAGCGCAGTGAAAGATCACTACTGCCTCAAATTTTCTTTTTCCCTGGATTGTTTCCTCCATTTTTAACTTGTCAATTTTTATCCTTCTTCTTCACTGTTTTCAATTTCACTTCTTCCCTCCCCATCAACGTTTTTGAGAAACTCACTATGTAGCCAGCCAGGTGTGTCTCTAGTTAGTTATACTCCAACCTCTGCCTCCAGACAGCAGAGTGCTAAGGTTATCCCTATGGAGACCACACTCAAGTTTTAAAGGCATTTTACTTTATTCTACATAAATTTTGTTGTGTTGGTTGTCACGATTGGCTTGGTTGCCTATTTAAAATTTTCGTATTTTAAAATTTATTTTGTGTAATTTTACCCTTCTTCAGTTGTGGCTGCTAATTTGTTGTTTTATCATTTTTTATTAAAAGTAAAAATATTGACATTGGTTTCATTTTTGAAAATTCAATTCGGCTTATAAAATAATAAACAGCCAAAACATAAAGGGAACATACAAAAGTCCAAATATGACAAATTATTGACTTTGGTGCAAATAAAAACACATACGTTTAATCCCAGCAACTCAGGAGGCAGAAGCAGGCAGATCTTTGAGTTCAAGGCCAGCCTGGTCTACAGAACTAATTTAATTCCCAGATATTTGAGTTCAAGGCCAGCCTGGTCTACAGAACTAATTTAATTCCCAGATATCCATATCTACACAGAGAAACTCCGTTTCAAAATAACTATAATGATGAAAGTGTAAAAGCAAGAACTCAGTTTAGTCAAATGTATCCAAGATTCACAACAGTAAAATGAAATTGCTGTTAATTTTTGAAGTTAAGAATCCGTATCCTTAAATTTTGACTTATAAAGTACTTTTAATATAAATCAGACAGTATTATCATATATGGGCATTTGTTTATTATTCTCCATTTCAATAGGCAAGTAACCATGTGTATGGACTTATTTTTTTTCTTTTTCTATTCAAAAATTTACACTTCCTCTCCTCCTCCTAGTCTCCTCCCGCTCCCCCACTCCCCCTCCTCCCTTTCTCTTCCTCCTTAAGAGAGGGCAGTGTACCCTGCCCTGTGGGAAGTCCAAAACTCTTCCCCCTCCATCCAGGCCTAGGAAGGTGTGCATCCAAATAGACTAGGGTCCCTACTGTATGTACTGGACTTATTTTTTTTTAACACATTTTGTTTACAAATTTTGATGGGTAGGAGAAATTCATCATCACATTATCATTTGACAAGAAAATACTATCAAAATTCATAGGCCTTTCCAAACAGCAGGCAGTTCAGTGAGGATCAAATGGACAGCCATTATTTTAGCATAACGATTGAGCAGGTGAGATTCAAGTAATTCTTTCCTGAAATGTTGTCTTCATCGTTTTTATAAGCACCCCCTCCCCAAAAGGCAAGGAGGGAGAGGAGTCTAAGGGTACTTTGATGTGTCATCAAGAGATCATTGGCTTTGATAAGCCATTGTTTCTCTGAGGCTCAACTTGTCCATTTTTCTGAGGGGAATTTGTTAATAGATTTATTGGAAACTCTTTGTCCTAGCAGGAGCAATAAGGGATTGTTTTGAGTCCTTAAATGTCAAAAGCACTGTGTGAGTACACGTGAGATGGGGAAGGAAAAGAGGCAGGAATTAGAAGAGTCACTTATCTACTTGGGACATCCTTCATCCAAGACAATTCTTGTTCGGTGGTTTTTGAAAAGATTTAATTAACTAATTAATTTTATGAATATGTGTGTATGTGTGCCTGAGTGAGTATACAATGTGTATGAAGGTGTGTATGAAAGCCAAAAGACAGTGCCAGAGTTTCTGGAGTCAGAGTTACGGGTGATGATGATGAACTGGCAATGTGGGTATTGGGAATCAAACTTGGCTTTTATTTGAGGACAGTAAATACTCTTAACTACAGAGCCATCTTTCCAGCCCTATTGTTCTTGTTTCAAAGAGACAACTTCCCTCCAGTATGCATTACTTCTTCAGCAACACACAAGTATAGACTTCACAGCAAGTGCAAGACATATTAGGAACAGTAAAATCCTAATCTCTTGCTAAGGAAAACTGAGAGATAGAGTTTTAATACTGACATTATTAATTGAATTAATTTATCTCAATGGATCTGGCAGTTTTAGTTTCCTATTTCTAATTTTTAAGTCTCATTTTGGAATGGTAGAACACCATGAATATCGTTTGCAACCTGAAGTGACAGTAAGACAGTATTCCACTTTTTTTTCTAGTATTTATGTGGTAAGATCCAAAAAGGGCAACTCAAACACTGATGTTTCTCTCCCTGTACTTGCTGCAGGCATTTGGCGGTGTGAAGAAAATTGGCAGAAGGGACTGTGGAAGTCTGTCGTTTCTTGAACTTGCATCTTCACATTAAACCCTGATGGTGGAATACAGAAGTACACCAACAGCTCTCAGTGTCAATGGAACATGCATTGCTGGGCACCAGAACTCCTGCGAATTCCACTGACTGAAAGTTTCATGGTAGATTTAGGGTATGGAGACTCATGGCAAACCAGAAAGTGGTGGGTGCTTCAAAAGCTCCAAAGTCTACAAGCATGCTGGCTAAAGAGGACAAAGGGCACTGGAACCTATGAGATCAGTTTGTGAGTTTCTGTGGTGTTCTGTACTGGTTGGTGGCTTCCTACGCTGATTAATAATGAAAGATGACAGTTACTGGTCAAGGCTAGATGTGTCCACCACACAAAGGGATCACTCCATATCATTCCCTGTATCATGTGCTCCATGACACACATCCAAGAGCCTCCACTGTGCACCAGTCTCACACGCCTTTCTGTTTTGCTATTATCATTTTGTTTTATTGTTCATTTTTTTGTTTTTCTCTTAAACTATTTTAATTTTCATACTTTTGATTTCTACTTTTTGTTTTTCTTTTTTTCATCAGATTTTTTTAAAAAAAATCCAAATTCCCACTCCCTCCTCTCCTCCCATTCCCTCCACACAGCCTCCCACGCCCCCATCTAATCCTAAAAGAGGGTAAGGTGCTTTGATTTGAGGAAGGACCAAGGCCCTCCCTACTATATCTAGGCTGAGCAAGGTATACATCCAAAGAATAGGATACAAAAGATATTCATCCAAAGAGAATAGGATTCCAAAAAGCCAGTCATGCAGTAGAGACAGATCCCAGTGCCACTGCCAGTAGCCCTTCAGTCTGCCCCAACTGTCAACCACATTCAGAGGGACTAGTTTGATCCCATGCTCGTTCACTCCCAGTTCAGTTAGAGTTGGTGAGCTACCATTAGCTCAGGTAAACTGTTTCAGTGAATGAACCCTTCATGGTCTTGACCTCTTTACTCATGTTCTCATTTCTTCCACTCTTCAACTGGACCTTGGGAGCTCAGTCCACTGCTATGATGTGAGTCTCTTCCTCTGTTTCCATCTGTTGTTGGACAAAGGTTCTATAGTGATATTTATGATAATCATTGTCTGAATACAGGGCAAAGCCAGTTCGGGCACCCTCTCCTCTATTGCTTAGGGTCTTAGCTGGGGTCATCCTTGTGGATTCCTGGGAATTTTTCTAGAGCCAGGTTTCTTGCTAACCCCATACTGGCTCCCTCAATCAACATATCTCTTTCCTTGCTCTCATATCTGTCCTTCCTCCATCTCCACTATCCCATTCCCTCAAGTTCTCCTCAGTCCTCCCCTTCTCCCCAACCTTCTACACCCTGCCTCCATGCTCCCAATTTTGTAAGAAGATCTTGTCAATTTTCAATTTCCAGGTGGGTCTATATATGTTTTTCTTTGCATTCACCTTATTATTTAGCTTCTCAAGGTTCATGAACTATAGGCTCAATGTCCTTTGTTTATAGCTAGTATCCACTTATGAGTCACTACATACCATATTCATTTTTTTGGGTCTGGGTTACCTCTCTCAGGATAATGTTTTCTAATTCTATCCATTAGGATGTCATTATTTTTTTACCGCTGAGTAGTATTCTAATGTGTAAATGTGCCACACTTTCTTTATCCATTCTTCTGTTGAGGGGCATCTAGGTTGTTTCTAGGTTTTGGCTATTACAAATAATGCTGCTATGAACATAGTTGAACAGATGCTTTTGTGGTATAATTGGGCATCTTTTGGGTATATTCCCAAGAGTGGAATTGCTGAGTCCTGAGATAGGTTGATTCCCAATTTTCTGAGACAGGGTCTCTCTGTGTAGCCCCGGCTGTCCTGGAACTCGCTTTGCAGACCAGGCTGGCTTTGAACTCAGAGATCTGCTTACCTCCGCCTCCCAAGTGCTGAGATTGAAGGCATATGCCACCACTGCCTGCCCAAGGATGATTCTATTGGAGTTCTGAGTAAAAGAACAGGGAGGATAGATCTAACTCTTGTCAGCTTTCAGTAGAAGGGAGATGAAGAAGAGAGCCTTGCTGTTTGCAGTTGGGGTCTACAATTAGCTGCACAACAAAAGCAGAAGTTAGACTAAGAGAAAAGCCAAACAGCGCGAAGTGCTAGCAAATGCGTGCTTGGCCTTTGGCCAATACCCTACCCCACCCCTCAAAACAGATAATTACAACGTTTTTCTTAAGGTTATGCTTTTCTGAGTCCTAACTCAGGAAAGGGAGCAGACTGCATGGCAGAGGCTCCAACGGTGCTTATCTTCGATTTTGAACCCTTTACCATGTTCTTTGTTGCATTTACTTTCTTTTCAGATTTCGCTAGTATTCTGAGGGTTATTATTTTCATGTGGTCTTTACTTTGTTTCTTTACCTGATTTACTTTTACGTGCTGTGTTTTGTCTTCCTTAGATGTAGTACTAGCTACCAAGCTAAACACTTCCAACACATTAGGTCAGTGTTTTGGCACTAAGCTACAATCCCAGCCCTTTTGGAAAAACAAAAACAAAAACAAAAACAAAAACTGAACTTTACTCCTTCTATGATCAAGTCCCACTCAAACTTGAGCAGAGCTGTCAACACAAAGAATATGAGGTGGGGGAGGCCATCAGTACAACTAGGCAGAGTAGGAATAGCCAGAGGATTAACTCCAAGCGTATATATATCTACCCAATAACAACAGAGGGACATAACACACATATTGTGGACACTGCTCTTCAAGAGACCTCACTGTATATTGTTCCCATATTCTTTCAGACCATATGCCATTTACAAATTTGGAGGTGCAAGCAGAAAGAACACAGTATATACTGTGCTATGGACCCCACCCTTCTCAGAACTGCTGCAGAGGCATCACCCTTGTAAGACATTGAGAAACAGGTTTTTCAGGTTCTGATGTAATAAAATCGTGTCAGAGCCCAAACTTGGTTGATGAAAATCAAACAAGGTATAGGAAATTAACTTGTTGAATAAAACTAGTTTTGCATTTAACATTGACACAACCTCTCATTAGTGTAGAAACCATCTCAAAAAGCATCTCTTGGCTTTCATCCTCCAAGAAGAGGGAACAACATGAACCCCGGAGTTGGTCATGCTTGTCAGCAGCAGCCTCAGTCACACTCAGCCTGCCTCCACATCCATGCTAGTGACCATCTCTGGCAGTGAGTGGATGGTGGTATGCGTGTCACCTCATCCTTTGAGCTTCTTGCTGATCAAGAAGCAGCAGCAGGATGTGGTTAGATGTCTGGAAGCCAATAACTGCAGTTCAAAGATGTGGCTATCACTATGTCAGAAGAACAGAGGTAGTGGATGCACAACCCCACCCTCGCTGCCAACCTGAGAAGTCTGCACAGGGCAAACCTTTACCACCTTCGATATTTATGGTACTCTTTTTTTAAAAAAATGATTTTCTGATGTAGGAGGGTCATCTGTCTATGTGTTACTTTCATTAGTTAATAAAGAAACTGACTTGGCTTTTGATAGGACAGCAGCTTAGATAGGTGGAGTAGACAGAACAGAATGCTGGGAGGAAGAAAGCAGAGGCAGACGATGAAGGTCTGGCCCAAGATGGACGTAGGTTAGAATCTTCCCGGTAAGCAACCACCTCATGGTGCTACACACATTAATAGAAATGGGTTAATCAAGATATGAGAGTTAGCCAGTAAGAGGCTAGCTAGAGCTAATGGGCCAGGCAGTGTTTAAATGAATACAATTTGTGTGTTGTTATTTTGGGTGTAAAGCTAGCCATGCAGGAGCTGGGCGGGATGAAAAGCAGGCCTGCTTGCTTTTTCACTACAATTTTCTTTCTCTCTCTCTCTCTCTCTCTCTCTCTCTCTCTCTCTCTCTCTCTATTCATTACGTATACAGTGTTCTGCCTGCATATATGCCTGCACACCAGAGGGCACCAAGTCTCAGTATAGATAGTCTTGCCCTACCTTGTGGTTGCTGGGAATTGAACTAAGGACCTCTGGAAGAGCAGCCAATGCTCTTAACCTCCAAGCCATCTCTCTAGCTATCTTAGATATTTAATGGAGATGGAGGCTGTGGCAGCTGTGCCAGTCTTTTCTTTTTAATCGAAGGAGAGCAGCACAGTCTTTTTACTCTTGCGTCTGAAACTGCAGCTGCCATCCAAGGCTAAACAATAGAGATGAAGAGCAGAAGGTGATGGAGTCACATTTGGATGCATCTCTGATACCCAACACAAACCTGCCTACCTACTACTTCACTGCGATAAAGATGCACTTCACTTAACCCGAAAAGTGTTTTGGCGGACACAGGAATAATGGGGACCTCATGGCTGTTCAAATGCTGTGGTGGCAGATTCTTCTTTTCTGATTTGTCAGCAGTTGCCTCACCTGAAAGAGCTTTTACCTGTTATAGATCCGCTTCCTTCATGACTGACAGGTAATTAGCTGAAACCATGAGGGAGAAAATATTGGCCCTTCCCCACGTTTTATTAGACACCAGTATTGCATAAATCCATTCCTCTTTAAGCTTCCTGAACTGCATCCCTGAGAACATTTTGCTAGCATGAGAACATCACTGAATCAGAAAGAAAAAAACAAGACAGACTTGCAGAGGACACTGAGAGTTTGAGAAATGCTCTGACTCTCTTCTGGGATGAAAGCCACACTGCTCCGAATCCCCCAGGCTCCTGTGGGTGCTTCTGGAACCATAGTTGTAAAGTAGCATGATCACAACCAAGTTATAGGGCAGAAAAGAATTGGGATGGACAATGTCTCTTTTCTCTTTTGTAAGGGCATAAAGTTTTACTATATGCGTAAGACTGCTTATGAGATGTATTTTAAGAAGTGCACTACTTAATAAGTTAATAGAAAGTTCGCTCAGTTGGTATGCAAAGGCATTTTCAGCTCTTGTAGTTTACTTACACATGTGCACATGTATTTTTAAATGCAGTCCCCTTATATAACAGCCACTTGTTCTGTTTTTTGAGGAGATTATGTTTTTGGAGATAGGAAAGCTCAGTTAGATATATTTTTCAAATCCCTGATGAAGAGTCTTAGAAGGCACTGGTACTACTGGGGGCAGGGCTTCATGGTGGAACACTTGCATATATCATGCACACGGTGTGGGGCTCAGCTCCAATACCACAGGAAGAAAAAATAGACAGCAAAAATGCTGTTCAGAGTGAGTTCCCGCGTTCGTTTTTGTTCTTTCTTTACTATCTTTATTCATACTTCAGAGCAGTTCACAGAATCGGAGTGTAAAGGATAGCACAGACACACATTCTTGCTTGATGTGTGAGTACAAGTGAGACTTCCGAGCAGCAGAGATGAGAAGAGGCTGTCTAGAGAGTGCTTCCAAATGGTTCTTAGAAGGCTAAACACCTGCTCACTTTGGGCAGACACTGGTGAACACGAACAGTTCTATCTCATCAGAGTAGAGATTACTTTAGTCTGTATCCTGGCATACTTCAGAGTTGTTAATTGCCAAACAACCTTAAATAGGAGAAGCTTGGGGCTGACTGAGATGTTCACTTCTCCCCAGCGGTCAGATGCTGGACCTTTCACTAAGATTCCAAGAAGGCAATGTATGAGAAACTGAAATAGCAAATCGAGCTGCTCTCTTTGCCACCCCCATCGGGAGCTTTGCTAAATGTGGGCGATTCTGCTCATTTTTGAATACTAAAGCTGAGATCTTAGCCTGAGATTTTCAGTCCTGCTACAGTCGGAAGAAAGGAGGACAGCTTTTTTCATGAATGGGCCAGATGCTCAATGCATAATTGTCTCTCCAGGGAAAGCTGTGGATATCATTGGTTAGTTGGCATTAAGTAAGTTCTAAATCAAATTCCATTTGATAAATCTCAGGGACCTTCCAGGAATCACCACCTAACTCCAAAGTGGATATTATGTTTGAGTTTGTGCATGTTCTAACAAGACTCATTTCTATTTAAGATGAAGTGATTTTAAAAATTGTCTTATGAAATCAGCCCAGTGCTCACAGAGTCTCCTCTTGCAGTGAGTGCCAAAAAGCAGTTTGGCAAAGTGAAGTCTTAGGAATTTCAGGATTGTAAGAGCAATATCATGCTTCTGAGGCAGAAAGTGCTGCCAAGACTTGACGTAAAGCGTTTTAATTGAATACACTGAACGGATAGTGCCCTTAGTGGTCCAAACACAGCTGCATTTCATTTTCTTAACATGCTCCTTTCTGGAGAGAGTTGGGAAATCAGCAAAGAAAAATAAGAGATGAGTCTGAGGTGACGGCGACATGTAAAATTAGCTAGAAGTTCACTCTATGGAGTCGACCATAATTGCCAGGCTATAGTGTGTGCAGAGCATACTGCGTCTTTATTAGATAATCGCCAGTTGAATTCAGGCATGAACTAATGACTGACTCATTTCTTTCCCTCCCTCCCTCCCTCTCTTCTCCTTTTCCTTTTTTTCTTGTTTGTTGTTGTCTGAGATAGTGTCTTACTATGTAGTCCTGGAACTCATTCTGTGGATCAGGCCCAATCCACAAGTGCTAGGATTACATACTTGGTTGAAATGGTGTTTTTTTTCTTACCACCCTTAGGTAGCTGCCTTTAGATTTAATCAGCATCTTAAAAGCCTAGGAGAGGTGTGCAGTGGGCATAGCTGTAAAGCCAATGGCGCTTCAAGGCAGAGTCTTGATAGACTCACATGATGGAGGAAAGGCGCTGCTGCAGTGCTATTTTAACCTCAGGGGAATATGCAACTGCTCAGTGTCTGAGGCCTGAAGAAAATTTACTTCAGGAAATATTTTGCCAAGTTTTGAGTGTTTATTAAAATTGAAGAGGAAGAAGAAAAGTTATTTTGCCCTTAAATGGTAATATATTTTTTTTTGTTTTATAGAGTGAACCCAACATTTACATTTTTATTTTGTGTGAGTTTAATCATCTAAATACTTTTTGTCTTTTTTTAAAAGGTATTAAGGGTTTTTTGTGTCTTCTTTGGTTTGATTTTATTGTGGGGTTTGCTTTTCCTAGAAATAATTTTTATACAGTACCTTCCCTGAGTGTCCAGGGTCTACTTCAGTCTGTGTAGCCATTTTCATTTCAGTTTATATTCTACTTTAAAGGAGAAAAAAATAAAGAACCTGAAGAAAAAGACACCTTTTACAAATGAGTGGGAAAGTAAGCCATCACTTCAGAAGCACATATCTCAGCACAGACATATGGGAAAAGGCAATGTGACTCCTCCGAAAGTTCAGAATTCCCTGGTAACCTATTCCAAAGACAAGGAAATAGATGATACACCAAATATTTGAAAAGAAGATATACAAATGATCATTGAACTCAACGTGGACAGTGATAACAGCTGAGTGAATTAAGGAAGACAATGTAAGATATGAAAGAACCAAACTCAAATTTTGGAGATTAAAAACTCATAAAATTAAAGAGATAATTAGCAAATTATATTACATCAATATACAAAAATCATCTACACAGATAGAGAACAACACAGTGGAAGAAAATCTTTCCATGGTTCATTTGAGAGAGAATTAATATCTGCAATTCATAAAACTCAAATAGCGTTAAGATAACAAATAATATAATAAAAGGTTGGCAGATGATCTGACACATCTCAAAAGAAACAATTCAAATAGCAAATAAATATATAAGAGAGGCTCTACTCGCCGGGCTGTGGTGGCACACGCCTTTAATCCCAGCACTTGGGAGGCAGAGGCAGGTGGATCTCTGTGAGTTCGAGGCCAGCCTGGTCTACAGAGGGAATTCTAGGACAGGCAGATTATGTTCATTATCGGCATAAAAATCATAATGAAACATCTGCATAATTAATATGTATTAACTATTATAATACTGAAAATAATAAATACCATTTGTTATATAAGTAAGACACTCTACAAAAAGAGATCATAAAATTAAAAATATTAGAATTAAAACTCTCCAGAGATTTTAGGAATATAGGAAATAATACTCACACACTGACTGCTAGAATTTGCAGAGAATAAACCTGAAACCGATGAAGAATAAGTCACCATCTGAGGTAGATGATATCAGAAAGTAAATAAAATGTCAATAGTAAAGAATGAAAGTTCTAGAGAATAAAACAGAATGAGAAAGAGTCATCAGCAGAGTTAGGTCCTAAATAGAGTGCTCAGATTCAGCTACATAGTGAATACAACTGCACAGGGCAAGAAACAACACTAAAGACAAAAAAAAGCTCAAAAAATGCATCATCCTTTAAGTGGGAGGAAATACAGAGTGCAGACTGTCATGGGATAGAGGCAGGAGGAGAGGAGGAGAAAAAAGCAATAGAGACTCAAAAACCACAATGGACAATGGTGACCAAGACCTTATGCAGAAGGCCTGGTGCAAGACGAGCTACACTAAAGAATGATATTTGAGCCTCTTCCTTGGCCTATCAGATCATTTAAGCAGTGTGCCCCCAGAGAACTGAACATTTCCCAGGAATCCCACCCTGGGAAAAGGGAAAGGTCCAAATTCTTCATGCTAGCCAGTGGGAAACCTGCTTCGTAGAAGACTTTCCAAAGATCTGCTAATTTATTCCACAGTTAAATTAGCATATGCGTGTATACATTTCATGATTTTTAGTTTCCCCTTTTGTATAACATTGTAATGCTGCTGTGAGGAAGTCAGAAAGGAAGTGGGTGTCTGTATCTATTCAAGTAGGACTAATTGTAAATAAATCCATTATTCTCAACCAATTTCCATTTCCCAGCTTCCTTTTAAAATATGGGGAATGTAGGAAGTAGGTTCATGGAACTAAGTGCTAGTAACAATCTTGGGGAAGCCAGGTAGGAGGCTAAAGAGTTGCTAAATTTCAAGAGAATTTCTAGCTCCTCCAAGTCTTGTACTACTTGCCCTGATCCTTGGGTGTTAGTTGTTTACAAATACATACTGCTGAATTAGTAAAAGAAAGGCAGCTTTTAGATTTTGAGTTGATCTTATTTGTGACTGTCACTCTTGCTGTTCAGTTTTATGATTTAGAGAGTTCTTGGTAGATTCTCAAGGTTCAGGTCTTGGGTTATTTTGTACCCCTGGCACCAATCTGTAAAGAAGGCATGTGACCACAGTTTTTAGGATAAAAGGAAGCTGCAGTAAGCTAAGCTTGGCCACCAGCCTCCATACACCAATTAAAATGTCCTAGTTTGCTTTCTATTGTTGTGATAAAACACCATGGCCAAAAACAATTTGTGGGAAAGGATTATTTGGCTTACACTACTACATTCACAGTCCATTGCTGAAGGAAGTCAGGGCAAGAACTCAAACAGGGCAGGAACCTAGAAGCAGGAACTGAAGTAGAAACCACATAAGAACACTGTTTACTGACTTGTTCTCCATGGCTTGCTAATCCTACTTTTTTAGTACAACCTGGGACCACTTGCTCAGGGGAGGTGCTACCAGTGTAACCTTGGCCCTCCCATATCAATCCTTAATCAAGAAAATACTCCCACAGACTTGCCTATAAACTAATATTATGGAGTCATTTTCTCAGCTTGAAGGGCGTGGTCGACCGGTAGTTAGAATTAACCAGACCAGCTCTAAAACAAGGAATATAATTTAATAATCGAAAAACAGAGAAACTCACATGACCAGGGTCCAACGAGCACCACACGCAGCCGAGAGAGAGAAAAACAAGTGGCCGGCACCTGGATTCCCAGGTCCTTCTTCCTTGGCCCCAGGCAGCCACACCCTAACCAAATGTAATTGGTTGAGCTTCCCCATCATCGGCTGATGTTCTCTCTTCCCAGATGACTCTATCTTGTGTCAAGTTGACTAAAACCCAAAACAAACAAAAAACAAAACAAACAAATGAACAAATGAAAAACCAAACACCACAGCAAAAAATAGTAACAATCAGAGAAGAGATTCATTCAGTGTGGTTGCATTGGGAAGAGGAAAAAAATGCAGGAGTTCAGTGATTCCCCAAGTTGATATTCAGGGGTACTTGTGAGTGCTTTAAGTTTAAATAGAGGGCAAAACTATGCACAGTTAAGCATTTTGGACAAGGCCTAGTACCAATCATTGCCATGGCCTTAGTCTCTCCTGCAAGGTCGTCTGATAGTCACAAGAACCATGTAAAATCACTTCCAGGATCGAATTCCTCCTGCTGGACAGCAGAACTCCATCCTTTCCTTTCCTGTCCACAGGATTCCTGTGGAAATTTTAATTCTCTGGGGTCTATTGTCTTAAGATTATAATAGCCAATGGGAGTATCATAACTGTTTGTTTTCAGGATATTTCTTTTCCTTGTAGGGCTGTTACAAGTCTTCTCTATTTCTTTTAGACATCAGTCTTGAGGGATGTTAGGTGATGTAATTGATTTGGTAAGAAAATTCTTGAAATATTTTGCTGAAAGAATTATGAACAGAATACAAAAAGGAGCCACAATTAGAAGACATTCAGTTAATATCAGATAATCATGCTTGAGAGCAATTTTTCCATAACCTCCAGATAAGTGAGCAATGATTTCATTTTTGCCATTGGCATTAAGACAAGGTCTCAATATGAAGCCTAGGGTGCCCTCAAAATAAGTCTTCCTGGTCTAGCCTCCAAGGATGGGATTATGGCAAGTGACACCATATACAGGGTAACCTCATTCTAATTTTGACAACTAACATCTCTTCACAGTTTTCTCTGATGATACCACTGCCTAACCATCTGGTGATTGTTTTTTCTAACTACCTCTCATCTCTGAGATGAGACCTTTCCTAGTTGGTTTCATATGATCCTATGTTGGGTGAGATGACAAATTTAAAGAGTTGATCACAATCCCTCCCCTTTAAAAAAGACCATTACTGTGTTGGTGGCAGGATCTTAGAGAGTCAAAAGTCCTTCTCTGTATGATCTATTCTTGCACCCAGGATAAGGGTCATACTATACTCTAAGAATTAGATTAGAGAATACCTCTAGGTAGAGGGGTTTTCCCTTTGATGCACCCAGTTCCATAAAACAAACACTACTGAACATAACATCACAGACTGACCTCAATAGAACGATAGTGGGTACCTTCAATACCCCACTCTCACCAATAAATAAATTAACCTGCCAAAAATCAAACCTTGCATATCAAAGATGGACTTATTAGATATTTTAAGAATATTACATTCAGCAGACAGAAAATATACTATGCTCTCAGCAACTATGGAGGTTTCTCCAAAATAGACCATATTTTAGAATACAAAGCAAGTTGTAACACACAATAAAATTGAAATATCTTCTCATATTCTATCTGATCAAAATGAAATAAAACTAGAAATCAACAGCACAAGAAACTACAAAAAATACACAGACCCACACCAATTGGACAATGCACTATAGAACAATCAATGGGCCATGAAAGAAATCATGAATGAGGTTAAATTTTTTTTGTAGAATTGAATGAAAATGAAAACAAAATATATCAGAGCACAATACATGATGAGAATGATTCTAAGAGGAGAGTGTATAACTATGCATAACTATATTAAACTCTTGGAGAGTTTAGGGAGATGAGTCACTGTTTCAGAGTGTTTATTGCTCTTGTAGAGGCCCTATATTTGGTTCTGAGCATACATGTCAGACAGATCACAATCAGTCAGAATTTCATCTTCAGGGGATCAATTCACTCTTCTGGCCTCTGTGGGCAGCTACACCCATATATACACATACATTTATTAAAGATACAATCTTTTTAAAGCAAGTCTAGTTCTAGTACTGTGGCCTCCAAATCCTTTCTGTTTGTGAGCCACCTCTCCTATATAAGCCATTTTCTTCCTAGAAGAACACTTTCCCAAATTAAGAAAAGATATACCCATACAGATACAAGAATCACACAGAACCTGAACTAGACAAGACCAGAAAAGAAATACCCATGACATATCATAGTTAAAATATTAAATATACAGAAAAATTAAAAAATATTGAAATCTGCAAGAGAAAAAAATGAAAGCGACATATAAAGGAAAACCTGTTAGAATAACACAAAGTGTTCACAGTGAACAGTTTGAAAGCCAGACAAGCCTGGAGCAATGCCCTCTCAGTTCTAATGCACCATGACTGCCAACCTAGATTACTGTACCCAGCGAAACTGTGGCATTATTGAAGGAGCAAGAAAACTTTCCATAATAAAACAGCTTAATATTCATACACATGCCTTTCAATCCTATTTCTAAATATTAATTGCCTCAACTCTACTATTAATAAAAACCACACACACAGGCTAGGTGGATGGATTAAGAAACAAAATCCATGTATTTGTTGTCTGAAGAAACTCATCTTTTTTCTCAGGTTTTTCAAGACAGGGTTGCTCTGTATAACAGCCCTGGCTGTCCTGGAACTCACCACAGACCAGGCTGGCCCTTTAAAAATTTTTTAAAAGTATTTTTATTCTAAAACAACTTTTTTATACTTCCTCAATGCCTTTTCAAGTTTCCTTTATTTTTGAAAATGCCATACATATACACAATGAAATATCACATCTACCTCCAGTTTCCTACTTCCAATCCTCCCATGCATATCTTCCCTAACATGCTCCTCTCCAAACTTTGCATTTTTCATTTATATTATAATTCACTAAGTCCATATATTACCCATATATTTGTGCAGGGGGGCATCCACTGGAGCATGGGAAACTTACCAGTGTCCATATCCTTAATTAAGAATTATTATCTTATTCTGGAGAGATTGCTTAGTGGTTAAGAGGAGTACTGGCTGCTCTTCCAGAGGACCTAGGTTCAATTACCAGCATCCACCTGGCAGTTCACAACTGTCTATAATGTTGGTTCCAGGGGATATGACACCCTCACACAGATATACATGCAGATAAAACACAAAAGTACATAAAATAAAAAAGAAAGAAATGATGGCTGTGTCTGTCAAACTGTCTTCTATATGTGTGTTTACAAGCATAGATCATGGTTGTTATCTGCCTCAACTTTTAACCATTGGTGAAGTTCCTGAGAACAAGAGACTATTATTGAGGCATGGTGGCCTATTTTTTAGTCTTGAGTGGACTTCTGCAGTCACTGCAAAGATCATTGTAAAAGAGGGGGCTGAAAGAATGTAAAAGCTGAAGGAAGGGATGGAGTGTTGTGTAACAGTTCCTCAGAGATTGAAACATGCCACCCTGCAGGAAACTCCTAAAGAAGAAAGGCAAACAACTCAAAATAGGTTCAGGAAGTTCCAGAAACTGACCAGATTCATTAGGCTCCTCCCTGCCAGCGTAAGCCATAAAACCTGAGAGTTCCCTTCAGACTAAGAAGCTGAGCTTCAAAAAGACTCTGACATCAGACCAGCTGCCTAGAAAGAAAACGCAGCTGACCTGCCTGGAATAGGTTTAGATCAACTGGGACACCTGGAAAGGAAACTCTCCCACCAGTTGAGCTACTTACAGGCTCAGTTCCCAGCTTTGGGAGATGCCACCGGTGCTGGTATGAGCTTTGATGATGCAGTTTGTAGGCTGCTTATCAATGACTTAACAGCCAGCTTCCACCTATAAGTGAATGTATACCGTATTTGTCTTTCTGGGTCTGAAAACCCACTATGTAAACATGATTGCTGATTCATTATATGGTGAACACAGTGCCATCAAATTTATCAACTGTAATTTGAATGGACTGAATAACAGCCACTGCAGAGTAAAAACTTTCCCCTGGTAACGACTAAAATAAATTGACAATCATGACACCCAATCAGCTTACTATCCTAATTTCAGATGCAGTTCATATGTTACTACTGATGTCAGAGTAATTAAATTAAAGATAAAGAGCTCTTCTCTGGGGTGGGCAAATGATAGCTTTCTGGAAGACTGGTGTAGGAGTTCCTTCTGTATTTGTGTGTTGCTTTCATTGGTTGAATAAAGAGACTGCCTTGACCTTTTGATAGGGCAGACCTTAGGTGGGCAGAGTAGACAGAACAGAATGCTGGGAAGAAGGGAAGTATGGCAGATGCCATGGATCTCCAGCCTGAGATGGACGTTGGTTAGAATCTTGCCGGTAACCCACAGTCACATGGTGATACACAGATTTAATAGAAATGGGTTAATCAAGATGTGAGAGTTAGGCAAGAAGAGTCTAGATATAATGGTCCACGCAGTAATTTAATTAATACAATTTCCATGTGGTTGTTTCAGGGGTTAAGCTAACCACTCTTCCTACAACAGAAGACTTAACTCATTTGTAAGTACTCTGGAGATACAGTTCTGCTCTTCATACTCAAGAGGGTGAGCTGGATGAGAAGCAAGCACAGCCAGGTCTCTGCTGAGACTTGCTATTACCTTAGCAGGCACTGTTAATACACACAAGAAGGCAACACTGATAAAAAGCAATTTCCACCTTTGAACTGATGTGTGGAGGGCCGCAACCACATTCTCCATTGCTTCACGGGACAAAGATTGACCTCTGTGACCTCAAGGTGTGGTGGTACACGCCTTTAGTCCTGATGCCTGGGAGGCAGAGGCAGATTGACCTCTGTGACCTCAAGGTGTGGTAGTACACGCCTTTGGTCCCAATGCCTGGGAGGCAGAGACAGGCAGATCTCTTTGAGTTCAAGGTATTGTAGCACACACCTTTAATCCCAGCGCATGTGCTTGGTAACTCTCTACTGCTGCGTCCCTGCCTACTTCGGAGGCATCATCTGGGATAATGGGCAGCGGACCAATCCAAGAGTGACACGTCAGAAGCGAGGACTGTTTCCTTTATAAGGGCTGGGTTCCCCTCATTCTGGGTCTCCGCCATGTAAGCTTATGCTCTCCCTCTCAAGACACATTAAAGCTTTACTGCAGAAGAATCCTAAGTGCCCCGCGTCGTTCTTGCTGGCGAGGCCGAGCGCGGGACACTGATGTATGGGCAAGATCGTCTATTTTCCTTGGTTGCAGTGATTGATATAAATGTTAAAAAGTAGTTGGTTCAAATGGTATTTCCCTAATTGATTTGATCAGAAATTATATTATCACATATAATTTTAAAAAATCTCTGTATTTGGAGAGGTCTCCTCCCCTGATACAACCCTTAAGAGGTAATAAAAGTCAGAATAATAGAAAGGTAGCCACCACTCTCACATCACAACATCCAGTAAAATGACCCTAGTAACCAACTCTGATTTTGTCACAGCAGCAAATGAAAAATCAGAAGATGTGCACACTCCCTGCCAACACTCTATATCCATCCTGACAATTTTGCCTCTCAACCTTGTCCACACTGTGTCTTCAAAGAATTGATCAATTATAGTTTAGGCTTTCCAGTCATGTACTGGTTGTTATTGTTTTTGTTGTTTGGTCATTTGTTTTTGTTTTTATTGTTTGGAATCATTGTTTTTTGTTTGTTGGTTGGTTGGTCTGAAATGTAAGAAAACCATTTATTTTGGCTCACTATTTGGCTCAGAGGGTGCAGAACAACAGGTTGGTGATACAACTTCCCATCGTGTGTCTTCCATCAGAAAGTTGAAAAGAATGACTTTCTTCCTTTTGACTTTTTATTTAGTCCAGGAAACTAGCCCATAAGATGGTGCTACCTGCATTGAGGATGATTCTTCTACACTCAGTTAAACCACTTTGGAAAGCCTGGCACAGACACACTCACAGGTTGCTTTTTCAGCCTGAGTGATTCTAAATCTGGTGAAGGTGACAATGAAAATTAGCCATCACTAGGTGGTGGTAGTATATGCCTTTAATCGACAGAGGCAGGCCGATCTCTGTGAGTTTGAGGCCAGCCTGGTCTACAAGAACTAGTTCCAGGATAGGCTTCAAAGCTACAGAGAAACCCTGTCTCAAAAAGAGAGAAAGGATGAAAGAAAGGAAGGAAGGAAGGAAGGAAGGAAGGAAGGAAGGAAGGAAGGAAGGAAGGAAGGAAGAAAGAGAGGAAAGGAAATTAGCCATCACAATTATTAACATGTATTTGCACTTATGCAGCACATGTTCTTCATTTCTCTTAGCACAATATCCTTAAATGTCAACAATATTATTGTATAGACAGTGATCAGCTTCCTTTTTAAAAACTCTGAATCATTATATGTATTTAGCTCATGTATTTAACAATTTATCCGTTGGTATTAACTATTTCAAATAATATGGTAAGCAACATAGAGTGCACATATCTCTTCAAGATACTATTTTCATTGGACAGTTTCATTTCTGTTAGTTATGTTAGAAATGGAATCAATGAGGAAATTAGCTTCTGCCTTAAAAAAGTTAGTAGAAACCTGAGAATTTTTTCCTCTGTATACCTCTGGGAAAATATAGTAGATGATATCTCAAAGCTACTTCTACCTACTTCAAACACGTTTCCAAATAGCAGGTCACCGTGTGAAGTGCTGCATATTCATTAAGAGGAGCTGAAAATGGTAAAAAAAAAAAAAGGATATCAGTGGGTTTCTAGCCTATGATACAAAAGTAGTCTCTTTCATCCATGAAACTTAGGTGCCAGCAACTTATTCTCATGTGGCATTTGTACTTTGAGAGACAAGTATATGAACAAGTAACTGTGGTATATATCATATGCAACACATTTTCAGTGCAATTGGAACATGGAGAAGGAGGCACACTGCTTGTTGGGTCTGGGAGTCAATAACAGAGTTCACTACCAGACTTCTTTTTCCTGCCTCTGCCTTCTGTAGTCTGGTCTCCTGGTAGAAGCCAAAATTCTCATTTGTAAAAGTCTAACCTCAGCCAGGCAGTGGTAGCTCACGCCTTTAATCCCAGCAACAGGGAGTCAGAAGCAGGCGGATCTCTGTGAGTTTAAAGCCAGGCTGGTTGACAGAGAAAGTTTCAGGCCTGTGAGGATGGTTACAAGGAGAAACCCAAAACAAAAACCAAATCAAACTGAAACATAAGTCTAACTTCATTCCTTAACTTAAAAACTTTGCATGGTTTCCCCATTTATTTTCTTGAGGTCCACATACAATCTTACCACTTCTTTCACCTAGCTGAATTCTACATCTTGGCTTTTCCCCCCACTCTTTTCTGGTTTACTCTATTCCAATTAAACCAATCCCTTTATGTCCTGTACTTCTGGAACATGTCAGGTGCCATTCCTTCCTCAGGGCTTTTTGCATCTCTTAAGAATACTCTACCTATAATGTACTTCTCTTAAAAATCATCTTTGCTCGCTGGACAAGGTGGCACACATCTGAAGGAGGATTGTGAATTTGAGGCTAATGTAGATAACTTAATGAGTTTCATGTCAGTCCAAGTTATCCAATGAGAGTGCTTGTCTTTAAAAAAAGTTATTTGATATTTCACTTTATTGAAGGTAGTGTTACTGTACGAAATCGTCAATGCTTATTTATATGAGTTAATACTCCCATCATAGCCTCATTTCCTTACCTTAGTCTTCATGTTATTGTTTAGTTGATTTAGTTGATTTTAGATACTTAGCTGTGTATTTCCTCCATCTAAATATTGGCTCCATTATGATGAAGATTGTTGTGTGTCTTATTTAATGCTGAACACTTCCAGGATGCTTCCTGACACACAGTAACCAATAAATACTTGTTCAATGACAAAAGGAAGGAAATGGGATCATTTCCTGACAGCAAAATAAGGTTCAGGGGGGAAGTTTTGTTGTTTTTAAACATGGTAGGTATGTAGATGTGTTTAATTCTTATAATTCCTAAACTGAGAGAGATAAGGGCTCAAGAAAAAATAGGGTAATGTTAGAGTTCAGTCTACAGAGAGCATGAAAAAGACAAAAGGAAATCTGCCTGAGTGACAGATTGAGTTTTGGAAAGGAGAGGAAATTCTTTTGTTCTCCATCAAGAGAAATAAAGGAAAAGGTCCATTATAGAAAGAAAACGTAGAATTCGATTAATGCATCAGGTTCTATGCTTGTGATTATTGTTTGTATTATATTTATCATCATTGTGTGTGTATGAAATGTGTAGGAAGGAGGCTTGCATATACTATGTATGGCATACATATGGAGGCCAAAGGACACTCTATGAAATTGGTTCTTGCTCTGTGGGATCTAGGAACTGACCTAAGGTCATTAGACCTGTGTAACAAACATTTTTATGCCCTGAACCATCTAGCCGGCACTACTTTGCTTAATTTTAGTGGACATTCTTATTATTTAATCTTGACAAAAGATCTTGTTTGGTACATGTTATTTTAACATTTATTAAAACATTATCTAGCACAGGCTAGCATATACATCGATTGCTACCTGGTCAAGACTAGCTTCAAAGTCATAATTACGGTTCTGCTGCTTTCATCTCCTAAATACTGGTATTACTAATATACACAATCACACCTAACTTGTGACCACTATTTTAAATGAGAAACTCTGATATCAAGGTAATTTTCCAGTATTATACTGGTAGACAGTGGTAGAAAAGTATAAAAATTCAACTATGCTTGACTTAAAAAAAATGATACACACATATCTCATTTCACATATGGAAAACCTGTATGGGAGAACACTGGGAGTCATTTCAAGCAAGCAACCATTGATGACAGAAGTCACAAAACAATCAAAGATTATTGCAGGAAAAGGATCTGTAGGAAAATCTATAGTTCATCATGGAAAATGTAAATATCATTCACATAAACATAAATTCAATGAAGAATATGATATAGACAAAATAGAGATGGAGAAAGTAAAATTTTTCCCCAAATCTTCCTTCTGTCCCATACCAGATGGATCACAATATGAGACAGAAACTCTGAATGTATCTTTTAACAACAAGCTTGGATTTAGAGAAGTACAGAGCCATTGTCCAACTCCAAAACCAGCTGAATATATTAATGTGTGTGTGTGTGTGTGCAAATATATATGTAACTAGTACCTGGTCTCATAATCCATATTTCATTTTCTAGATGATCCTTAGTGGATAGTTATTTTTCCTTCTGTCACCATTCACATATCCAGGGTCTCTTGAGTTTTTGATGATGTGTATTTTTCTGCAAAGATAAGAGCAGAACCCTGCCCCAACCCTATATGGCTTTCCTTACCACCTGTATGGTTGTCACCTCTGTGGATGAGCCATCATTTCTCTTTCTCAAGAGATTTCTCTTTTTCAGAGAACATCTTTATTAATTTTGGTGGTTTCCATAATTTTTCTTCTCCTGTTTAAACAAGAGCGAAACCCCTTCCCCAACCTAGCACATCTCCTGATTTCCATTGTGAGGTCAACACATCCTTGAAGTATACTGGTTGATCCAATTCAGAAGGTTTTTTCCATTATCTAATGCCTCTCTGCTGCTATTGTTCCTTTCTCATTCATGTTAAGAAAATTCGAGGTTAATAAAGCATTATGCAATTTATTTCTGGGGGTATTTTTCATTCCTTTATGTTTGTTCAGCATATCATTTATAGTACAATTTGACCTTTCTATAACTGCCTGTAAGGTTATTTGGTATACCTGTAATGTGCTTTATATTGTAATGGGCAAAAAATTTCATTTTCAAAGATACATATGCTGGATCATTGCCTGTCTTTATTTGTGCAGGAATGCCTATGATAGCCATAACTTCTAATAAATGCGTGATTACTGAATCAGCCTTTTCCGAGCTCAAGGCAGTTGTCCATTAAAAACCCGAGTATGTGACTATGGTGTGGTGTATATATTTTAATTTACCAAATTCCTTAAAGTAGAACACAGCCGGATTTTATTCCTTTGAGTACCCTTAGTGTTACTCCCTGCAGGCAATGATGTTTGATTATAGAAAGAGCAATAGGGCATCTCTTTATAATTTCCTTAGCTTGTTGCCATGTAATAGAATACTCTTTCTTTAAACCTTTGCTATTGACATGATGTTTTTAATGAAATTCAGAGGCCTGCAACACACTTCCAATCAATAATTGATCAATTGCTGTATTACCTTGTGCTAGAGGACCTGGCAGACCCATATGGGATTGGATGTGTGTTATGTATATAGGACAAAGCCTGCTCCTGATTATGCCTTGCACCTGGATGAATAATGGAGTCAATTTCATATCATCTGGTATAAATTCAGTGGTTTCAATATGCAAGACAACTCTTTCTTATATTCTAAGTGCAGTGTTTTCCAATGAGACAGAACATGTGACTTTTGTCTTTCTGAGTCTGGGTTAGCTCCATTAATATGATTTCTTCTAGATCCACCCATTTATCTGAAAATTTAATGATTACATTTTTCTTGACAGATAAATACTATTTAATTTTCATTATCCATTCATATGTTGAAGGAAGTTTTATGTTTATTTATTTACTTATTTACTGTCTGTTGAGAATAGGGCAACAATGAACATTGCTGGACAAACATTTGTGCATTATGATGCTCTTTGAATGTATGCCAAGGAGTGATATGGTTGGGTCATAGGGGTAGATTCAATTTCAGTATTTTGAGATTTCTCCACACCAGTTTGCATTCTCATCAACAGTGAATAAACAGTCCTTTCCCTCCAACTTCAGTATCATTTGGTGTCAATTGATCTTAGCTTTCCTAACTGGGTTAGGATGAAATCACAAAGTTGCTTTAATTTACATTTTCCTAAATGCTAAGGATGATGGACACATTTTGTGATATATCTTAGCCACTTTTATTTCTTCTGTTAAGAATCCTCTCTTTAAGACACTAGTCCATCTGTAATTGGGTCATTTATTTTCTTGGTTCTTTGTTTTTTGAGTTTTTCTATATTCTTGATATTAATCCCCTGTCAGATGTGTAGCCAGCAAAGATTCTCTCCCGTTCTGTGGGCTTCTTCTTTCTTCCATTGGTTGTTTCCTTAACTGGACAGAAGTGTTTTAGTTTTATGATGCTCCACTTGTCAATTGCTGGCCTTGATTCCTGGCAAGTGAAGTCCCATCCAGAAAGTACTTTCTGCAACTCTATCACAGAGTGTAGCCTCTATATTCTTTTAACAGTTTTTGTGTTTGAGGTTTCAAAATGAAGTCTTTGATTAATTTGGAGCTAATTTTGTGCAGCGTGATAAACGTGGGTCTAATTTAATATTTCTTCATGAGGACATCCAGTTTCCCCAGCACCATTTGTTGAAGACACTGTATTTTCTCTACTTCTTTTGCCTCTTTGTCAACTAACAGATGGCTGTAGTTATGAGTACTAATGTTTGGGTCTTTTATTTTTTTGGTCTATATGTCTGTTTTTGTGCCAGTACCCATTTTTTTTTTACTATAGTACTATAACATAGCTTGGAATTCTTTTACTCAGGATTGCTTTGAATTTTGGGGTCTTTTCCTGGTTTTGTATGAGTTTTAGGATTTGTCTACGTATATGGAAAATATTCTGGACAGTTTGATTGGGACTGGACTGACTCTGTAAATTGATTTTGGTAGGATGGCCAGTTTCACAATATTAATTCCACGATGAGCATTTTCTAGTGTCTTTATTTCTTTCTTCGGAGATTTGAAATTTTCACTATGGAGGTCTTTCACCTCTTTGATCAAGTTATTCCAAGATACTTTATCATCCTTGAAGCTATTGTAAATTGGAGCATGTCTGTGATCTCTTTTTCAGTATGTCTGCTGTTGAAACCACAACAGTGACCAATATGGCAAAATATCTGTAAAGCTGCAATAAATAACAGTCATACATTGGTGGTATCAGGCTATCTGGGATGGTCAAAGACAGTCAGGAAAAGGTAATAGTAAATTCATAAGAGAGGTTTTATTTTCAATGCTTTGACTTCTGAGTGATGGTTTGTGTAGTCTCTTTTGCATAAAAGTTGCACCATCTAATGTAATAAAATTTACATATGTGTGTTTGTATTACTAATGAATACATTACCATCCTCTTGAACAATAATGTTCTAATATCTGAAATGACAGAGAATTATAAACTATAAAATAAATATTAAAGAATATTTCCTTCTCTAGGAATAACAATTACTAACATAGCTAAAGCTTCAAAGCTAATATCCACACAGAAAAGAAAACAACCAATATTTGTCTTTCTGGATCTGGGTTGTCTTATTATATTGTTTCTAACTCCACTGTGGAGGCTATCCCAAGAAAGAGGAAATGGAGTATAGTGTTATGAACTGACAAAGGGAAAACTGGAATAGGAAGATTGAATGGTGAGGGGGATGAGAGAGAGGGTGAAGCAGGAAATACAGAGAGGGCCAATACAGTAAAGGCCTTTTGAAAAGCTATATGGAAACATGCTACTACAGAAACTTTTTCAACTATACACAAATATTAAAGGAATTTAAGTAGAGTCACCATATAACGGGACGCAGAATGTTCCAACTAGACATCCTATGCCACCAAGTAAAACCTCCAGTGCCAGGAATGAACTACATCTTGTTGGGGCATTGTCTAAAAGAGTCCCATAGACCACCCCCACACACACACCAAAATATTACCAGTAGTTCCCAAGATTATTGATTATCCTCCATGACCTGACGTTAAGTCCCTACTACTGAATACATAACTGTATCATTAAAAACAGAGAAATCAAACCAGGTGGTGGTGGTGCACACCTTTAAGCCCAGCACTTGGGAGGCAGAGGCAGGTGGGTCTCTGTGAGTTCAAGGCCAGCCTGGTCTACAAAGTGAGTTTCAGGGCAATCGCCAAAGCTCCAGAGAAACAAACAAAAAACTGAGAAATCAAGGTGGTGCCCAGCTAGACGCTTCACCCTTACTGATTAGCATTCATACATGGTGCTGGAAGGTACTTATGACATTAACAAAGGACAAAGACAATCATCAACATCTCCCAACTACAAATCCTGCAATCTACAACAATGACCTGCCTGCAACATATACTGGTGCAGTAGTAACATAGTTGTTATAGGACTAACCAAACATTTTTAAAATTGAATTTAATATCCACTTCATGAGATAGAACTCATACCTGACCCTGATAAAGTGGCCAAGAACTTGGTACTAGATGGGTCATGAGCCTTAGGGAAAACCATATGCTATTATTATGTTAAACGAACATAGTTATAAAATGACGGTAAATGACATATTGCTATACCCATAAATCAGTGCTTTGCTCAACCCTCATCAGAGAAGCTTCTTCCTTCAGTTGATGGTAATTAACCCCGAGACCTACAATTGAACAATGTATGAAGAATGAACGACTTTGGAGTCCTCAATTTAAGTGGGATGCCTTTAGCAAACCCTTCTTCTTAAGACTCAGGGATCTATGTGGAAGAGGAGGCAGAAAGTTTTTCCTCTGTATATATGTTATGATTGTCAGTTCAGTGTTTATGTGGGACTCCTAAGAGTGGGAAATGGGGTGTCTCTGACTCTTTTGCCTGCTCATGAGATCCTTTCCCCTCTACTGGTTCACTTCACCCAGTCTTGATACAAGGGTTTGTTCCTATTCTTATTGCAACTTGTTGTGCTGTTTTCAGATGATATCCTTGGAAGGCCTGCTCTTTTATGAAGGGAAATGGGGAAGCAGTGGATCTGGGGGAGAATGGATGCATTGGGGGCGCTGGGAGGAGTGGAGGGAGGGGAAACTGTGGTCGGCATGTACTGTATGAGAGAATAAAAAAGAGTTCGAGGTAGTGGGGGATTTCAAGGAAATGACATCTTACAGACAAAAAAAGGGCTGAAAGCCATCTGAACTCACAGATATTTTGACAGTATGCACATGACCTGAACAGGTTCAAACCAGGAACAATCTCAGCACAGAGAAGAAGAAGTACAGCAAAATCTCACCCCAGCTGAGAAGCTATTTTCAACTGGGCAAGGAAAATCAGTTATCTCTGACAGAGTGCTGCTGGCTATCTTAACCACACTCCCGTGCAGAACCCATGCCTGGGTGCAGTTGGCCAATATAGAAAGGATCCCTGCTGTTGTGTGCTGAGAGAAAAGAAAGAAGGTGGGAGACAGACACCAGAGTGGTGGAGGGATGAGAGAACATGAAGGGGTAGGGAGGGGTAAGGAGGTGGGGAGGATTTGAAAGGAGTTGAGGAGGAAATAATTGATCAAAATATATTGTATTTATATATAATACTTAACAATTTAAAAAGAAAAAAGATTCAAGTTAAGTTCCTACTACTGAAAAAAGAAAATAAAAGTAATTGCAGCGATGCATTGATGTAGCATTTTGAGGGTTCCATTCCATCTAGTTTGTTTAAAGTTAACTATCTTACTTCAATTAAGCGAAATATGCTGACAATTACAAACATGTTGCTGTTTTTGAATCCACTGTTGTCTCTTTTGTTATTTTGAGTGACAACTTAGAATTTTTACTAATTGGTTTTTGTTCTTTTTCAAAGGATGTCTGCCAAAACCATGAACCACAAGACAATGCATGTGGTATGGGGGTGGAAACGAAGAGGAAGCAACTCAGCAGATGAGTCAAGGACAGAAATCCTGTTTGTACAAAGCTTTCTACTCAGGAAAGCAAGCTTTTGTACAGCCAATAAGAATCTGCAAGCAAAATATAGACTAGAACTTGTTGTTCTTTTCCATTCACCGGGGAGTGCAGGAGACCTTTGACTTACACCTAAAGTTAGCCAGATAGCCACCAATCAAAACTTACCTTTAAGCTAGGCTTTGAATCAAGATGCATTGAAGTTGACAGGTGAATAAAATAATCAAACTCTCAAATCACAAGTCCTCATCCTGCTGAAACAAGTTTATTCTCCTGCAGACTTTTGAAAGCTGAATGTATCCAGAGAGAAAGATTTCAGTTCTTACTACTCTCAAAGAGCAGTGGGCAAAATACAAAGATTGTTCAACATTTATTCCTTATTATAGCTGCTTGAAATTGATCTTCAAGGTCTTAGGGGAAGAATGACATCTTTCTAGTGTGTACTTTTTTTCTAGAACTTCCTGGACAGCACCCAACTTATTATCATGAGTAAATGGAGATATTTCCATGCAAGTGCCTCTTAAGTCTTAACTAATCTTTTACTTCTCTAAATTTCATTGCCAGACTTATTAAAAGGGGTTCAACTCATTGTATAAGAGTCAATTTATGTTTGTTCTTTTCTACCTACAAATCTGTTTGTCATCTTCCCTTGTTATCCCCCAAAATACCAGTGGCCATGTTTGTTATGTAAATATTAGTCAAGAGCTATAACCGTACCAGAGTTGTTTTCATGTTAGCATCACGTGGTATAGTGCTTTGCACAGAACTCAAAATTATTGAACTAATGAATTTAGAAGAGAATAAGAACTAAAAATATACTTGTTAAATTTTGCCTTTGCCCATTATGACAGGTCTGCCCACTGTCACGGTACTCCAAAGACCATTGTTTCTGTGAACTCACTTCCCAGTAAATGAAGTAGGGGTCCAGGAATGGTCTATTTATTGGCTTTACCATTCTCTCCACCATCCTGAATCAGCTGGTCTAACCGTGCAATAAATAGTTGGAGATTCTTTCTCAGTGTCCACTAGGTGGCAGTATTTTGCAGACCCAGGGCAAAGTTCTCTAGAAGGTTTGATATGCTCTGGATCATCCTCCAATATTTGATACTATTTCTTTGATAGTATTCATTATTACCTACAGTGACACATTTGCAAAATAATTTTTACTCCTGATCCAGAAATTGCATACTCTTTTGGTGTAGAGACTTTGTTTGCCACAAATGGAATTCCTCCACTTAGAAACACTACTTTTCAATTGAAATGGATGTCAAAATTGCGATTCAGCCACTTTAGACTCCTTGTCACACCTTTGAGCCACTGTACCAACTTGGAGAATTTGGTTATAAGAAATTGGATTACTAATCCACAATGTAGGTGGAATACATTGGAAATTACAAGAGATCCCTTATTGATCTGTGCTGGAATTAAATTCAATTTACACCTTCAGCAACACAATCAGGCAATATTAATAATGGACTTGACATTTAAAAAATGATGAATGGTTCATACCAACAGGTAAAGAACCACGACCAGTTGAGGTGTATACTGAAGGCCAAGGGAATTTGGAATGGTCAGTAAAAGCGCGTAGTTATAAAAGATTCCTCCAAACAATTCCTGCCTTCTGTTTATACTTAACTTATTATTACTTAACTTTGACCTCATTTCCCTTCTCATAGCCTCCTTTATACTTCCATTGTCTGTACACATATGTGTGTGTGTGTTTAAATCTATATTCTACATAAAGAATGTTATTTTTTGCATCTGAGTCTGTTTTTTTTCACTATATACAATAAATAAATGCATCTTTGAATTGCCTTCGATGCAAAGCTTTGGCATGATGTCTTTATTCTAGAATAGAGAGCAAACACAATGAAAGTTTAGATAAGATGCAACCGTATAATAATTTTCTTGTAGGCCCAAATAAGAAAAAAGTTCTTTTCCTTTCCTAATCATCACCAATATTCTTTAAATGTATAAGAGATGAGCTCATCTGTAGGGATTCATACTTCCCCTTATTCTCAGCTAAACCAAGGTGATGTCTCAGTTTCTCTCATAGCTTTTGAAGTTATTGTGCATCATGCCATTACTTTCTCACAAGTAATTTCCTCTAGTAATTTGTTTTAGGGAATACTGTTCGGTTGGCACAATCTCTTTTCCCAATATTCTTGAAATGGTTTCAACACAAGACTGTACAATTAATAACAAGCTGCATTAGTAAGTGCAATGAATGCATGTCAACATGAATTCAGTAGTTTGGGTGTGAAGCTGTCAACTCCTCTTGCCAATTTTCAGTATGCTACTAGATTTGTTCATCCTGAAAACGTGTCTGCCAGCTAACGCAGATTACTTTAGCTAAGAGAATGAATGTGATTTATTTGAAAATCCATTTGAAATTCTTTGTACTTACTAGCTTGTGACTCACATCCTGTACCAGGTGTCCTTGGTCAAGGCAGCTATGTTCTGGCTTCATTCACTCTGAAAATGAGAATTTTGCGTGCTGATGAACACTCATTTCACCAACAAGGAGTACTTTTTTGCTGCTTGCAATTACCCTTCCTTTTCCTTTTCCCCATCGTTCCTTTGTCTTCCCCCAGTACCTGCTGGTCTGCTCCCTTTTTATAAACTCCCATGTCATTTTCGGCATTCTGCATGCCATTGCTTTCCAATCACTGACAGATTCTCTGAGGTGTTCACCTGATATTTGCAGCATGTTGTTATAAACATGCCACTTTGAAAGAGTAGGAAAAGGACTCTTCAATCAGTTTCCTTTCGCATGTCACCACGACCCTCAGAGTGAGGCACTGAGGGCTGACAGGAACAAATTCTGGGGGTGTGAAACTGTTCAAATGTTCTAATTCTCAGCCTTACCTTCAGAGAAAGAATGGATCCAATTATAGAAAGAAGGTATCGAATGTACTCTAATCAACTGTAATGGTTGCTTTTCAAACCTAAGTCTGAATTAATGAATACACGACAGATACATTTTAATCTGTCTATGTGGTTTATCCCGAAGGGGTGAAAAAAACTGATGATACTGGGTGGAGAGATAATCAAAAAGCTTGTTGTGGTAGAATGACATATCTCATGGAGTTGTGAATTCTTGCCCATAAGAGAAAAATCCAAGAAATCTTGCCATCAACAACCAGTTTCTCACAGAAACTTTCTGGTTAGAGATTTTCTTTGTGTTACTATAGGCACTTTTATTTCTCCTGCTTTTAAAAATTAATTTATTTTTCCTTTATCTGCATCGGTATTTTTTTTTGTATGTATGCCTGTGTGGGAGTGGTGGATCCTGGAATTACAGATATGTGTGAGCTGCCATGTAGGTGCTAGGGATTGAACCCAGGTCCTCTGGAAGAGCAGTTAGTACTCTTAAACACTAAGTCATCTCTCCAGTCCCTCTCTCCTGTTCTTTTTTTGTGATTTTTTTCGAGGCAGGGGGTTTCTCTGTAGCTTTGGAGCCTGTCCTGGAACTAGCTCTTGTAGACCAGACTGGCCTCGAACTCACAGATATCTGCCTGCCTCTGCCTCCTGAGTGCTGGGATTAAAGGTGTGCTACCTTTTCTTCTGTTTTTGAAGAGCAAAAATTAGTTTATTTTTGCATTGAGAATTGACATTTTTATGACTAGTCCAGTAAGAAATAGCAGGTGTTTCTTAAGTCAGAACTAGGGCTGGGGGTGGAGAAAAGTGGAAGACACAGGAAGCACCAAGTATTGAGATTCTCAAGCCTCTAACTCTCCTGAACCTTCATCTGCACAACTGGGTAAGAAAAAATATGACTGTCCCTAACAATTAGAACCAACTCTATCCAAATAAACTTAAAACTAAAACTGTTACATAGGAATCACCTATCATCTATCCACAGATTGGAGCCAAATACCAGCTTTGCTACAGATAGTCAGTCATGTTCCTTCAACTTCACTTTGCGGTATTGTTACAATCTAAAGAGAAACTGAAGTCTATTGAAATGTGTCTTTGATCACTAGCCAAATATGGCTAGGTGGAGAGAATTTCAGATTACAAGAAGAGCTGTAAATCCCATCTTCTATGCACGACACAACCATTATAATCATGAACTCATAACAGATGAGAATGGCTGTAGTGGGTCAGAAGAATGCACCTGTCTGCAGTCAGAAATACATGGAGGAGGAGCTTAGGGGGCTTCAGGACTCACTGTGGAGCTAGTTGCTACTGGCATATTCAGGTACAGAAGGATAAAAGAGATGGAAGCCTTTAGTAGTGTGCCCGCTCGCTGATTGTCCCGCCAGGCTCCAGCGAATAGCTTTAATCCAATGGTCATGCCAATGACCCCGATAAAACTATGTGGATCCCTCGCTAAACCAACCCCAAAGCTATGAGCCTTGGAAATGGACAGCTAGAGATGAGGGTCACTGAAGTAATGGGAGGGCAATAAGAGGGGGTAGATGGGGGCAAAGAAATCAAAATACATTATAAACATGCATGAAATTGTTAAATAACAAAACTAATCAGTAAAGATGGAAACACCCAAACCTATAGCGATAGGTTTTCTTCAAATATGGTAGCATACATTAATTTAGTATGTGGGGTTGTAATCTGTCTTGTTTCCTCAGTCTGCTTTGGAAGGTGATCTTGAACTCCCTGTCCTCCTGCCTCCATCTTTCAAGTACTGAGATCATAGGTGTGCACCACCAAACCTGGCTTTTTACTATGCATAGTTAACTGACTTTGATTCCCAGGCAACGATTTCAAATTGAACCATTTCCAAGTCACATTTTAGCTTCTTGGAGCAAAATAGAGTCCTGTATCACACCTCTGTACTTCATAAGAGTGCCAAGGTTAATCGTATCAATTATAACACAAAAGGTACACTCTAAGACTGGCGTGCATGAGAGCTGGACTGAAGAAGCATCTTGAAAAGCAAATCCAAAGACATCTGTAATGGAAGCTTCTTCCTTCTCAGTAAATCACTAACATAGTAGCAAAGCAAGGCATTGCTTCAAGAATATTCCAGCTGAGTTTAAAGCTAGGGTCATCCTTTTCAATCAAAATGTATTGCCTATTTGGTATGCATGAATGCCTCTGAAAGCTTTTAATAGCAAATGCAAGAGAAAGGGTTGTTGCCATGGTGAATTTTCAATAATCTCTAGCTCATTCATTCTTTTCTTTTTAAAAATGGGGATCTTTCTCAGTACTGTCAATTCACTTTAAAACTTAGCAAAGTGCTGGCCTTAGTCTGCAGACAGCCATAAATGTCAAGTATAGGCGTTGATAAAATGATTGCACTAAAAATACATAAATATCTTAAAAATGCCATCTGTCACATGGAAGAGAAACCTAAGGAGACATGATAAATGAATGTAATGTGGGACTTTGGGATAGAGAAACATGTAGAGAAACACAAAAGCCAAAACTAAAAAGCAAAATGTCCCCTAACTGCTTGCAGTGATTCTCAATTTTCCTAATGCTGCGACTCTTTAATACAGTTGTGGTGACCCCCAGCCATAAAATTATTCTTGTTGTTATTTCATAACTGTAAATTTGCTACTGTTATGAATTAAAATGTAAATATCTGATATGTGACCCCAAGGGTTATGACTCACATGTTGAGAGCCACTGGGAGAACCTAATACAGTGAACGGTGCCTCCTACAAATAATTGGAACCTAATTCTTAAGTATCCCTGGTACTTTACTCCAAGTGCCTACCCTTAGGAAGTAAAAATGGTGTCATCAAATTTTCTGATCAACAGGATAGTGTGCTGTCTTCATCTGAACTATTGAAACACAACTCTGTACAAATGCTCTACGAGGCCAGGCTCCGTAGCCTATCAACTCCCGCTCCCTCCAAGGGCTCTCACTCATTTGCTTGCCTGCTCATTCATGCACTCTGGCTCTTGCTCCCTTGCTTGCTCATTTTGTCATCCTTAAAATTTGTCCACACAGATTCCATTCACAGTGTCTATTCTTTGTTACAAGGTTCATATCAATTCTAGTGTGGAAAATAAGCTTTATTCTTTCTGCTTGGGTTCATTGTTTCTGATACTCCAAAAATGGGCATTATGCAACGATAAAGAAATCTAGAAAAAAATATGAAGGAGAAAGTATACCACGCCACTGATGCCACAATCTGTTTATGATTATACTCTGTATGTGTTACTTTCAAGGACTGTAATGCTTGCTTTATTTAGTCTCACACCCATTTTCAGGGCATCTCCATACACACATGTCAAACTTCGCTCTCATCAAGGCACTCCATACCACATAGAAGAATACAGCTATTATAGGACTTCTCAATGGATGCTCCACTTTTAGGTAGCTCACTCTTGGGTTCACATCCTACTTAGCACTACAGTCTCCAAGATTCCAATAATATTCTTCACATAACTTGAAAAAACACATTCCAGAAATTCATATGGATGTGCAAAAGACATTAATGGTCAAATCAATCTTAACTAGAATGAATAATGGTGGAGGTATCATAATACCTAACTTCAATGACAGCATAGCACTGCCTTAGCAGCCATGTTGATCAGTGGAACTGAAATATGTGACCCAGAAATAAATATCCAGCTATAGCAACCTAATTTTTGACAAAAGCATACATTAGAAGAAAAGATGGCTTCTTCTACAAATGATTCTAGAAAAACTGAATATTCACATGTAGAATACTTAAACTAGATTCATAGCTCTTACCACTCATGAACATCAATTCAAAGACCAAAGATTTTAATGTAATACCTGAAATTCTAAAAACATTAGAGGAAAAATAGGGAAATACTTCAAGATATAAGCATATTCATGAACTTTCTGAAAAGAAATTCAATAGCATAGAAAATCGCAAATGATATTACATAAAATTTAAAAGCTCTACACAGCTAGGGAAGCTCAGCAGACCGAAAAGACAACATATAAAACAGGAAAACATCTTGCTAGCTATCCCTCAGTGGGAAGGCTAGTGTCCAGAACACATAAAGATCTCTAAAAATAGCACCCCGTAAACCTGCTATTGATAAATTGGCTAATGAACTGAATAGACACTTCTTTAAAAGAAGAAAAGTCGATGAAAGAAGAAATACAGATGGCCAGTGAACATTTTCAAAAAGCATTCAACACTCAGCCACCAGGAAAATACAAACTAAAACTATTTTGAGATTGCATCTTATCTGAGTCAGAGTGGTTAATATCAAGAAAACAGCTACAAATGGTGGCAAAGATGTGGGGAAAGACAGACTGTCAATCATTGCTTGTGGGAAGACAAACTAACTCATTCACCATGAAAATCATGAAAATGAGTTTTCTCAAAAACCTGAAAATTCAAGTACCAGGTAACTAAGCCAAATCACTCTTGGATTTCTACCCTAGAGATATTTGCATATCTATGTTTATTGCACATCTATCTCTATTTCTCATCAAACCAGGAATAGAAGCAGTATAGCTGTCCATGAGTGGAAGCATCAAGAAAGATAACGTGGTGTATGCGCATGTTGGAATTTTATTCTGTCATAAAGAAAAGGAATCATGACATTTGCAGAGAAATGGGTAGGACTGGAATCTTTTTTTTAAATATTTATTTATTTATTATGTATACAATATTCTGTCTGTGTGTATGCCTGTTGGCCAGAAGAGGGCACCAGACCTCATTACAGATGGTTGTGAGCCACCATGTGGTTGCCAGGAATTGAACTCAGGACCTTCGAAAGAGCAGGCAATGCTTTTAACCACTGAGCCATCTCTCCAGCCTGAGAACTGGAATCTTAAAGTCAGAAAAATAAACAAATGGCCTGGAAAGATTGCTCAATGGGCAAAAGAATTTTCTTTTTAAGCCTGACAACCTGAGTTTGGTCCCTGGGGCCCACATACTGGACAGAATCACGGCGTGTGGTTGTCTTCTGATCCTCAAATGTGTACACTGGCACACTTATGTAACAAAACATAAAAAGGAGACCAAATACAATACGGCACAATTTCTTTCATATGCTGATTCTAGATTGTGTGTGTGCACGCATGCACTTGTGTGTGTGTGTACACATGTGTGGGTATACGTCATGAAACAAGAGAAGGAGCCTTGAGAGAAGAAAGCCATGGTTTTAAGAAAGAGCAGGGGAGAGGAAAAATAAGAGATTAGCAGAATATTTGTGACACAAAAGCAGAATTAGAGCCAGGGGTGAGAGGAAAGGACAAGGCAGGAGTGAGAAGGGAGTGGAGAAAGAAAATCAACAAAAGCAATATAAGAAAATTCCGTAATGAACTTTATAATTAATAATTTTTCAAAGGACTTAAAATAGCATATGAAGGGGAAGAATGTGGAAGTACCAAGGCTTTCTTGATGGATAGTTCCTCTTTAAGCATGATTATTTCCGAGAGTTCTTCATTTTTCTCTAATTCTTTTTCAGCTCTGCTACTATATCAGTTTTGGTCAGAAGAATGGAATCTTAGTCATATTTCTGGCCCTGGGAGGAAGCATGACCAACTAAGTTCTCAAAGATTCTAAGGTTCCAAAGGCATGCTGTTGTCCCTTCATTAAGAACTGTTTTTGATAGGGGTGGAGAGATGGCTCAGCGGTTAGGAGCATTGCCTGCTCTTCCAAAGGTCCTGAGTTCAATTCCCAGCAACCACATGGTGCCTCACAACCATCTATAATAAGGTCTGGTGCCCTCTTCTGGCCTGCAGACATACATGTAGACAGAATATTGTATACATAATAAATAAATGAATATTTAAAAAAACTGTTTTTGATAGGCCTATTAGTCCTCAAACTGGAAAAAAATTCCTCAGGAGACTATTTGTTCTAGAAACAATAATAAACATGAGATACAAGAAACATGTAAAGAAGGTAAGAGAAACAATCTTAATGAGAATTAGATGCACACTTATACAACCCACAAACACCTTTAACTATGCAGTTGCTTAGAGATCTTTAGTGCTTGGCTGGCAAGATGGCTCAGCCATTAAAGACTCACAACCAAAAGTGTAAGAGATTCTCACCGTTAAGCTTTCCTACCTTTTCCTTTTCAAAAATTTAACTGGTCTCAAAACTTCCTTCCAATTCTTCAATCTCTAACTCCTTTCTTGTTATATGAGTCCTGGGATTACCAATACATGCCACCTCATCTGGATTTTTTTTATGTAGGTTCTGGGGATCAAACTTCCATCATTACACTTGACAAGAGCACTTTTACCCACATATAGATTTTTGCTTGAGTTCTGGGAATCAAACTTACGTCATCAAGATTAAGATTTACCCTCTTGGTTATTTTGCCTACTCAACTTCTGCTTTCTCTTTACATATGTCGCATGACTCTATTTCCCTCACCCTTCTCTCATGGTCACAGTTCTAGATTTGTGCTATACAAAAGCACATATATAAATACAAGCAAATATATACGCATAACTCATAAAGAATTACTATTTTTATTTTTGTCTTTTTTCTATGTTGGCCAGAATCATAAGGCTACTTGGTCAGACACTCTAGACCTTCTCACTTTTTCTTTGAAGATGAATCTTCCCTCACGAAGCTGCTCACACTTCTATTTCTGAGTTTGCTTTCTTGACTTCTAACTCAGGAAGCAAGACTTCCTATCCGCAGATACCCAGATCCCTAGATTATCTGTCTTGACATGACACGAAAATTAAAATGAGAGCTATCTGAAATGATGAAGATGACCAGCAAGACAGGATTAGGAAAAAGAGGGGAGAGTAATGTTTCTTAAAAAGTATAATAACTACAATGGAATATAAAAATGAAATGTTATAATGACTCATCACTTTGTATGTTAACTTTAAAAATTAGTTAAAAGTGGAATTACAGGGCTTGTAACATGCATGTAAAAGAGTTTAGTGTTCAATCCTGAAAACCAAAATTTAATCCTTGGAACCCACCATGGAAAGAAAGAATTGACACATGTGAACCTACACACACACACACACACACACACACACACACGAAATGAAAAAATTCAAGTGGCGATAAAAGCATTACCATAGTTTTATTTGCCATTATTTTATCTGGGTATTATTTTTCTCTTTCCAATAATACTGATTAAGGACAGTTTTGTGTATGATATAGTACCCTACACCAAAGAAAATGAAAGGCAAAAAATATGAAAGAATGTATTGAGTATGGTTATAGCACTTCAGTGTTCAACCTGACAGGAACCTAGAGTCATCTGGGAAGAGGAAACATCAATTAAGGAATTGCCTGCCTCTTAATGGCTATATATATGTCTATGAGACTATTTTCTTAATTGCTAGTTTATGTAGGAAGGTATAGTTTTCTGTAGATAGTGTCATTCATAGGCAGGTGGGCATGCACTTTATAAGAAAGACAGTTGAACAAGGAAGAAGAAGCCAGCAAGCAGTGTTCCTCAGTAGTCTTTGCATTAGTTCCTGTGTCTATTTCTTTGCCTACATTTCTGTCTTGGCTTTCCTGAATGATGAACTTTAACCTATGAGGTAAAACAAATCCTTTCTGCCAATGTTAGCTTTGGGCAGTGTTTTACAACAGCAACAGAAACCAAACTAGAGCAGAGATTGGTACAAGGAGTGGGGTCTTGCTGTGATAGATCTGGCCAAGTTGTTTTAGAGTGGATTATGGAAGCATTTGGAGCTTTAGACCAGAAAAGCCATTAAGTTCTTAGAGTTTAATAAGTAACTCTATGAGAGCTTGGAAGATAATGTTGAGAAAAATGTAGACAACAAAGCTTTGACTTACGACAATTCAGAAGAAAGAAAAGACTCTATTGGGGCCATTCACGTGATATTTTGGATTAAAAACATGTCAAAATAAAACCTTTGCCTTGCTAGTACATTGAATGCTGGTTAGCTGGAGCTGAAAAAAAAGTCATACGTGATTAATAAGAGAAAACATCTTTGAGTTGAAATCTGAGAGTTTTTTCCTCATTGTCAGCACAAAGAAGTCACACACCAGAGGGAGCTGAGGCTGCACCCCAACCTGGTGACCAAATTTGCTAATGTATAAGATTCTCCCATATCATACTGATTTGGGAGCATGAAAGCTGCAGGACTGAAAGGATCATGACTAGAAGCTGAATTTCAGCAGAGAAACAGTCCTTGAAGAAGATAGTTGAGACCATTGGTGAAGACTCGGCCTCAGTTGCAGCGGAGATTCCAGGATATTGAAGATGCCAAGACCAGGGACCACCACCAAGAACAGTGGCAGGTGCTACGAGTGGAGTCTAAGTCAATCATACAAGTTACTTGTGCTGCTGATGGAAGAGCTGGCGAAGAGGAGCTGCTCAAGCCCTTTGGATCCCAGAAGCTTGTGTGTTCAAGATGTCAGACAATAAGCTATGGGGTTTTATTGACACTGCTGGCTATTTGTTTTGCTTTGAGCTTACTGTAACTGTGCCATTTCTTCCTTATTGGAATAACAAAACATATATCTTATTTTTTGTTTTGCCCACAGTTAAGAGACTTTGTAATTTCAAAGAGACAAGACATTGGACTTTTATTTATTTATTTATTTATTTATTTATTTATTCTTAGACAGGGTTCCTCTATATATTCCTGGCTGTCTTAGAACTCCCTCTGTAGACCAGGCTGGCCTTGAACTCATAGAGAGCTGCCTGTCTCTGGGATTGAGGGCATGTGCCACCAGGATTGATAGACTTTTAAAGTGTTAAAATTCTTAAGGACTGAAACTTTCAAACTTATACCGCACTTTATATTTAGATATTAATTGAGTTTTCCAGTTTAGTCGTCATTTCATCTTGAACCCTCTTCAACGTTTCCATCCCCTTCTTGAATTCCAGTCTCAAGTCCTGGATTATTTTTATCATTTCCATCAGAGCCCGTTTCTCAGTCATCACTCAGGCATTTATTCTCTTTAAATTCATTTTACATAATTCATTGTGCAGTTTCTTTGTGCCTTTTTAAAGCCCTACAAATTCTTTGATTCAGTTTATAATTGTTCTTTTAGATTCTATGTCCTGGGATTCATCTAGGTAATTCTCATTTGTAAACATTTCGGCAGGACTGGTAGGTTTTGGAGAGGAGATCCTGGTTTGATCACTCATGGTGTTTGTATGTTTGCAAAGGGATCTGGGCATGTAGACTTTGTTAGGTGTTTGTCTGATATGGACAGAGCAGGTTTGGAGCAGAAGAGAGGATGTGTGCGTTAGCTGGTTTAGACGTTGGAAATTACTTAGATGGAAGCAAGCCAGGTGGGGGGAGGAGACTGGCTGGTTTGTAAAATGTGTCTTAGTTCAAGCCTGGAGTGTAGGGGGATATCTGGCTGGATGTAGTGTTTGGTGTGGTATGGGAGGAGCCTTGTGTTGGTGTGTAGATAGAACAGGTCCTGACAGAGTCCTAGAGGTTGCTTGTGGTTCAGGTAGGTGTAGCCAGACTAGGATCCAGGCTAGATCTGGGGGTTGGGGAGGTGCATGGAAGGGAGGGTCAGGCAAACTCATCAAGCTAGACCCTAAAGAATGATTTATAGGATATGGGATTAATATTATCTCAGGAACAAGCAAGGATGGAAAGATTATATGATTTAAAGTGACATGTTTGCTTGTCAACACTGATAAGACACGAAATGTCAGAATTTGCTTTAGCCATCCATGTGACACAAACCTAGAGTCACCTGGAAGATGGAGCATTAATTAAGGAATAGCCTTCACCTCACTGGCCTGTGCCTATGCCTGTGGCATATTTTCTTGGTTGCTAGCTGATGTAAGAAGTTCCAGGCTCTGATGGGTGGTGTCATTCCTAGGTAGGTGGAACCAGGCTTTATAAGAGAGATAACTGAGCATGTCAGGTGGAACAGGAAAGTAAGCAGTATTTTTTCCCTATGAATTCTACATTACTCCCTGCTTATAGGTTCCTGCCTGAATTCCTGCTGCCGTATCCTCAGTGATAGAATATAATCTGTAAACTAAAAAAATCTTTTTTCTCCCGGTGTTGATTTTTGTCAGTGCTTTCTGATAGCAACAGAAAACAAACTAGAACAAGTCACAACTAGCATCAGATATCACATGTTATTTTCCTAGCAGCCCTATAACGTAGGAGTCCTGTCAGTATTGTATACATGAGAAAAATAGGGTAAATAGCCTGACAATATTCACACAACTAGTCTGTGGCAGAACTGGCATCCAAATTCTTGCCTGCTTGACTACAGACATACTCTTTGTGTGATCAACATTAATCAAAATACTAAAACTTATTTGAGTTTTAGCAATCCCACAACACAGATTGCTAAATGTGTATCCTTGAAACATTTGCCTTGACTCCCAGTGGTTCCACTTCTGTGTCATTCCACTAGATGACAGAGTAACTCTTAGAATAATAGGAATAGAGGAAGAAGACATGTCAAAGGCACAGAAAATAATTTCAACAAAATCACAGAAGAAAGTTTTCTTAACCTAAACTAAGAGATTCCTATCAAAGCACAAGAAACATCCAGAATACCAAATAAATTAGACCAGAAAAGAAAGTCCTTCTTGCATATAATAATTTAAACAATAAATGTACAGAACAAAGAAAAATATCAAAAGCTACAAGGGAAAAAGACCAAGTAACATATAAAAGCAGACTTACATGAAGTAACATATAAAGGAGACTTATTAGAATTATATCCATCTTCCTCATGAAGACTCTAAATGCCAGAAGGGCCTGGACAGATGTGTTGCAGAATATAAAAGATCACAGATGTCATCCCAGACTACTATACCCAGAAAAACTTTGAATTATCATAGATAGATAAAATAAGACATTCCATCATAAAATCAAAGTTAAGGAATTTCTATCTACAAATTCAGCCCTGCAGAAAATACCAGAAGTAACACTCCAACTTAAGAAGGTTAACCACATTAATAAAACAAAATAAATAACAATTACAGACTAGCGAAACCAAAAAGGGAAAAAGAAATACACACAGACACACAGACACACAGACACACACACACACACCACAACTACAAAATAACAGGCATCAACAAAAGCTGCTCATTAATATGTCTCAACATCAATGGTCTCAAATTACGTTTTACCCAGTTAAAAGAAACAGACTAACGTAATGGAGGTGAAAACAGAATTCATCCTTCTCCTGCATACAATAAACACATATTAAAGTTGAGGCTAGACATTGTCTCAGGGTAAAGTATTGGAAAAGATATTTCAAGCAAATGAACCTAAGAAACAAGCTGGTGTAGCCATTTTGGTACCTAACAAAATAGACTTCAAACTAAAACTAATCACAAGAGTTAGGGAAGGACACTATATACTCATCAAAAGAAAAATCCAAGAGGACATTTCAGTTCTTGTCATCTATACACCAAACATAAAGACACCCAAGTTTGTAAGCACTACTACAGCTTAAATCACACAATGACCTTCACGCACTGATAGTGGGAGACTTCAGTACCCCACTCTCAATAATGGACAGGTCATTCAGACAAAAGCTAGACAGAGAAATGCAGGAGCTAACTGATGTTATAAACCAAATGGATCTAACAGATATTTACAGACTATTTCACCCAAACACACCTCAAGAAACTTTCTCCAAAATTGACTACATACTCAGACACAAAACAAGTCTCTACAGATACAACAAAATCAAAATAACACCTTGAATTCTATCTGACCCCCACAGATTAAAGCTGGATATCAATAATTACAGTAACAACAGAAAGCTTACAAACATTAAGAAACCAAACATCTCAGTACTGGATGGAAAAGGGAGCGGAACACGAATTAAAAATAAATTTAAAACTTTCTAGAATTGAATGAACATGAATGCAAAACATACCCAAACTTGTGGATATAATGAAAGTAGTTCTAAGAGGCAATGTCACTAAGTGCCTTCATAAAAGAAAATGGGAGAGATCTCACACTAATAAATTAACAGCACAAATAAAAGCTCTAGAACCAAAAGAAGAAATTACACCTAAAAGGCATAGATGGCAAGAATTAGTTGAACTCAGGGCTAAAAATCAACAGAAGAGAAACACAACAACAACAAAACAATACAAAGAATCAATAAAACAAAGATTTGGGTCTTTGAGGAAATCAGTAAGATTGAGAAACCCTTATCTAAATCACCTAAAAGTCAGAGAGAAGACCGAATTAACAAAATCAGAAATGAAAAGGGGGACATAAGAACAAACATCAAGAAATCCAGAGAACCATAAGGTCATATTTTAAAAACATGTACTGCACCAAACTGAAAAATCTAAAGGACATGGATAATTTTTTCAATAGGTACCACTTACCAAAGTTAAATCAGTATCAGAAAAGCAGTTTTAACAGATGTATAAATCCCAGTGAAATAGAATAGTCATTAAAGGTCTCCCAAACAAAACAGCCCAAACCAAATGTTTTTTAGCTCAGAATTCTACCAGACTTTCAAAGAATAGTTAATTCCAATACTCCTCACATTAGTCTACAAAATAGAGACAGAAAAACAATACCAAATTCATTTTACAAAGGCCACGGTTTACCCTAATACCCAAACAACTTAAAGATTCAACAAAGAAAGAGAATAACAGACCAATTTCCTTATGAACATAAATGCAAAAATACTCAAGAAAGTCAGTGGAAATCATACCCAAGAACACATCATAAAGTTCATCCACCATGATCACACAGGCTCAGAGATGCAGGGATGGTTCAACATACTTAAATTGATAAATGTGATCTACCATACAAACAAACTGAAAGATAGAAACCACATGACCATCTCATAAATGCAGAAAAGGACTTTGACAAAATCCAAAACACCTTCATGATAAAAGTCCTGGTGAGATTATGGATACAAAGGATATACTTCAACATAATAAAGGTAGTTTTCAGCAACCTATAGCCATAATCAAATTAAATGGAGAGAAACTCAAAGCAATCCCACAAAATTCAGAACAAGACAAAGTTGTCCATAATCTCCATATCTATTCAATATAGTACTTGAAGTCTTAGCTAAAGAAATAAGACAATTAAAGGAGACCATGGGGATACAAATAGGAAAGAAGTCAAAGTATCTTTATTTGCAGATAATAGGATAGTATATCTATTATAAATACACATATGCAAATATATACAACCTGAAAAATTCCACTGCAAAATTTCTACACCCAATAAACACTTTCATCAAAGTAGCTAAACTCAAAATTAGCTCACAAAACCAGTAGTCCTCTGTCTTAGTTAGGGTTTCTATTGCTGTGATGAAACACTGAATAAAAAGCAAGTAGGGGAGGAAAGCGTCTATTTGGCTTGCACTTCCACATTGCTGTTCATCACTGAAGGAAGTCAGGACAGGAATTGAGAGCAGAAAACTGGAGGTAAGAGCTGATGCAGAGACCATGGATGCGTGCTACTTATTTTGGGTTTCTCTTTATGGCTTGCTCAGCCTACTTCCTTATAGAACCCAGGACCAGCAGACCAGGGATGGTACCACCCACAACTGTCACTAACTGAGAAAATACCTTACAGCTGGATTTCATGGAGGCATTTCCTTAACTGAGACTCCTTTCTCTCTGATGAGTCTAGCTCGAGTCAAGCTACACGCAAAACCAGCCAGTCCACCTTCCTGTATACAAATGACAGACTGAGAAAGAAAAATTGAAAGGTTTCTACATGGCAAAGAGACAATCATTTGGACAAAGTAGCAACATACAGATGGGAAAAGATTGTCACCAACTCCACATCTAATAGAGTGCTAATATAAAAAATACATAAAGAATTTTAAAAAACTAGATATCACAAAATCAAAAAATTCAATTTCAAAAAGGAGTACAGATCTAATCAGAGAATTCTCAACAGAGAAAACTCAAATTGCTGAGAAGCACTAAAGAAATGTTCAACACCCTTAGCCATTAGGGAAATGCAAATCAAATTGACTCTGAGATTCTATCTCACATCTGTCAGAATGGCTAAGATCAAAAACACAAACTACAGCTCATGCTGGAGAAGATGTGGAGCAAGGAGAACACTCCTTCACTGCTGGTGGGAGTGCAAACTTGTACAACCACTTTGGAAATCAATATAGCGATTTCTCAGAAAATTTCGAATCAGTCTACCTTTCAAGACCTAGCTATACTACTCCTTGACATACACCCAAAGGATGGTCAATCATACTACAAGGACACGTGCTCCACTGTATTCATAGCAGCTTTATCTGTAATAGTCAGAACCTGGAAACAACCTAGATGTTCCTCAACTGAAGAATGAGTAAGAAAAATATAGTACATTCACACAATGGAGTATTACTGAGCTGCTAAAAAAAATCATGACATTTGCAGACAAATGAATGGAATGAGAAAAACTTATTCTGAGTGAGGTATCCCAGACCCAGAAGGAAAAATATGGTATGTATTTGCTTATATGTGGAGATTAGCTGTTATGTCAATGATAGAACCATAACAATCTATAGAGCCACAGAGGGTAGACATAGAGTAAGGAGTGTCAGCTAGATCTTGTTAGGAAAGTAAACTAGAATCGGTAGTTAGGGATGAGTGGGGCATGGGAACTATAATTGCAGAATCAATTGGGGAGGAGAAGTGAGGAAGGGAATGTAAGGAGAAACAGCTAAAATGAAGGTGCATTTGAGGGGTAGTATGGAAACCTAGTAGAGCAGAAGTTTCCTAACATATATGAAGGCAAACTAAGTGAAATTACTAAATAATGCAGGGGACAGAACCTTGACTGCCCATCTCTTGTTACCCAATGAAGTTTCCAGTACTGGGACTGGGTTACATCTGATGTTGGCCAAAGGGTTCCCATGGAAACCCCCCAAATAACACAGGCTACTGTCATGATTATAGGTTGCCAGTCATAAACTGACAGCAAGGCCCTATTACTGAAGCCAACACCTACACAATGGATTGAACACAAAGCAGTTGAGCTGGCGCCTTCATAGAGCCTTCATCCCTATGTTCTCATGGCTGTGGTTCAGGAAGGTCCTCTGAATGCTACCAAGGTAGAAACATAAACGTCACCACAGCCACAAACCCTTGGATCTGCAATGCCTGCAAGAAATATTAGTACAGTAGTGACACAAATCTTGTGGGAGCTACCAGCCAATGTCCCATTTGATGTAAGATCCACTTCAAAAGATAGAACCCATCATCAGAAAGACTTCCTTCTGCAGCAGGTGGGAACAAATACAGAGACCCACAGTCAGACATTATGCAGAGAGTGAGAGACCTTCAGTCCTAAATGGGATGTCTCCACCAAATCTCTCCCCTAAGTCTCAGGAGACCTTGTGGAAAAGGTGACAGAAAGAGTCTAAGAGTCAGAGGGGATGGAGGATACCAAGCAAGCAAGGTCCATTAAACTAACCTGATCCAAGCTCATATGAACTCCCAGACACTGAGACAGCATGCAGAGGCCCTGTGTGGATTTGTACTGATTGGGGTCCTAGAGATGAAAGAAGTGGACACATGCCCCCATCCCTAACTCAGAAGCTATCTCCAAGTGATAGTCAATCACAAGTGAAAAAAATAGCATTTTTCCATTGGAGTCTCACTGGGGAACAAACTATTCTTAAGGGTAGGCTGCATGACCAGTAGTAGATGACCAACAGAAAACTAACTCATTGGCATCTTTGGTGATTCCTTGTCTCAAAATGCTGCGCCAGGGTTTTTATTTTATTTTTGTTTACTTTACACACATAGAAACACACACACACACACACACACACACACACACACAGTGTTTGTCCTTTCTTTTAGTTTTGTTCCTTTAGAGACTCTGACTGGTACACCTTGTTTTCTACCTCAAGTTCCATGAAGAGAATGAAATATGTAAACCCAATACTTTTCTATTTCCCTCCTCTAATAGATATCTTCATTACTAGCATTTGTATATTTATATTTGCCTATTTTATACACATATATACATACATGTTATAGTATTTCCTGTTGATAATATAGATTTATAAATGCTATGAATATTTGAGGAGATGGACTAATTAATCTCTTTGTATTTCAATTCCCTCAATTATTTTATGAAGAAAATAGCATTAATATTATTTAATAGGGTCTTTAAAATTAAATAAATTGGTAATATATGAAAGACATACCTGGAAGATGGAATACGTCCTGTGAATATTATTGTTAAATATGAACGCTTTTTAAAAGGCTTATAGTATTTTATTGTTTTTTCTGGCATTAAGATATATATCATGATTCAAGTGACATAAAATCTTATGTAAAAGGAAGCAAAAATAATGCCCTTCCTATGATCTGTTGTTCTGATATGTACTTTTAAAGTGATTTTAAAGTTTTAATGGGCCATTGTGGCAGAGATTTATGGAACAATTCTATTTTCATCTGACCTAAGACTATGGGGCCTGCTTTTGAAATAAGGTCCAAGATACACAGTTCTTCCCATTGTTTTTCACTGTTGTAATTCTGGAGTCTTGCTGATGTAATGGCTCTATGGACAGTGAATAGGAGAAGCATTCTGTAGTTCTATTGTTAGGTATGTATGTGAAAACCACAGCTATGACTATGAAGCAATTGTGAGACAGTTTATTTTGGGTCATATATATGAATGACCATGACCCTACAATATAAATTTGTGTTTCCATTAAATGGCATCTTCCACTGGAGAAGAGCTTACATAAACTTCGTCAGTCACAGAACAAATTAAATTGAATGATTACCTTGAATATATGGTTTATAACAGAATGAAGACACCTCTCCTATATGTTTAAGATTTTATTTTAAACATCCTTAGCTTTGGAGTTAGTGAAGCTAGTTGTCTGCTAAACAGAATAATATATGCCAAAATTTTACCTAATAGATGCAGAGATGTTAGAACAAACATTGGTAGTAAAGGTTTATTAAGAGTAGTAAATGTATACCCAAATAGTTCTGGGTCTTCTAGCCATACCATTCCACGGTCATGAAGCTGAACTCATTCACAGTCTTCAGGATCTTCAGTCCTGGAGTGGTTTCTTCAGAGAACTTCATTTCATAAGTCTCAGTCTTTTAGTGACCTGATACAGGCTGCCAACTTCCCAAGTATTTCTCCTCCTTGTTTTCACACCCCCACACACCACACCCCCTCACATATTTCCATGAGACAAGAAGTTGCATTATTCTTTTTCTAAATTTTCTAGGGTTAGGATAAACTTTTCTTGGGTCCTTGTTCAGGTGAAAATAATGCTGTGGGCATATATCAAATGACTATTGCTTCCTTCCCCTTGCAGAAATCAAATTTGTTCTCCCTGGAAGAATCTGTTCAGCCTCCTGAAGTAAAAACTAATTATGGATTTCACACACAAGAATAGTATTCTCCACAGTCTTTCTCTAACTTGTTCACAATTTGGATTTTCCCACTAAGGTGCTTTTTTTTTCTCACAGAGGTTTTCATTATAGTAGTTGCTGTTTGAATTTGCTTATTTTCAAATGTAGGGAAAAAACTGTGATCTCAATTGTCTGATGAACCTAAAAGTCATTATTTTCTGTTTGTTCAGCTGTTAAAAATATGAGAATGGATACCAAAAGGTGATGGCACACGCCTTTAATCCCAGTATTTGGGAGGTAGAAGCAGATGGATCTCTGAGTTCGAGACCTACCTGGTCTACAGAGTGAGTTTCAGGATAGCCAGGGCTACACAGAGAAACCCTTTCTCTATCAGGCAACAAATCACAGCCCCAAGACAGATCTTGAATTAGCATTGACTGGGTCTCACAGTTTCTCCAGTAATACTTAGAAATGAAGAAACAAAGTAATGGGAACTAAACTGAAGTGAAAGGGTTATGATTCATGGGTTCAGGTAGACCCAGGCTTAAAACACATATTCTTTATTTGCCATTTGGTGACTTTCATTACAATCACTTTCTTATCTTTAACTATGAGTGCCTACCTTTCAGACGTCTTTCAGCCTTAAATTTAAAAAAAATCTAGTGTAGACCAGGCACATGTTCAATCGATGATAATTTGGAAAAGCAAACAAAGAGACGGCTTGGTGATGGAATGCAAGGCTTGGGTTAAGAAATGGGAAGAAACAATGGAACTTTGTGTAGTTAAGAAAAAAAGTTTTCGACTGAAGATTGTATTTTTTTTCTGAGATAAGGTTTCTTTATATAACCATTTTGGCTGTCCTGGAACTAGCTCTTGTAGACCAGGTTGGCCTTGAACTCATGGAGATCTGTCTGCCTCTGCCTCCCAAGTTCTGGTACTAAAGGTGTGCGCCACCTCTGTCTGGCTTGACTGAAGATTGGTAAGACAGTTTAGAGAGACAATTACAAATTATTCAGGTGAGATATTGGTGTGATGTCTTTAATGCAAGAGGGTAGTCACATCTAAAACTTAGTTCCAAAACCAATAGAAAGAGCACTGCCCCGTGTTTCATCCAAATGTTATATGTGCTAAGATAATACTACTAGAGGCCATTACTAACATTTTCCTGGAAAATTGTCAAAGGCTTTCAAGCAGTTTCCTGGTCTCGCAGTATAATAGCCATGTGGCATTTGGGTGATTCACTTAGCTTTTTACCAAGAGAAATACCTTAAAGAGAGGTCAAACTCAAATTATGTTTATTGAATTCAAGTAATCCTTGCCAGGCTTTGTTAATTTTATCTGTATATAAGTGCAATGATGTTCTGCCCACCAAATATTAGAAGACAAAAAACCGAACTTAAGCCTTCCCAGCTTCTGGATTTGAGTTTCTAGTATTCTGTTTCATTGGCTTTCTTCTCTATTTTTAGCTTCAGGGTTTTTTTTTCTCCAGGAAGTGCCACTTCAACATATAATAAGGCTTGACCTTTATCCTTCCTTAGGTCTTTGGAGCCAAACTAATCTATTGTGAGCATATAAAGAAAGGGAAGATTACAGTAAAAATACTTTGTTTTTTTTAAAGGACTTCAATACCAAAAGTCCAAGCAACAACAGGAAAAAAAGCTATGCAAAATTAGACATCATTAAAATGAGGGACTTTCGTGCATCGAAAGATGCTTTAGGAGAACAACAAAAACACTGAGGGGAGAAAACATTTTGTATATATCTGACAGGAGTTTAATATCTGACTATATATATATTATATATACAATATATATACATATATTCTTGTACCTCAAACAACAACAGAAACCTTGGTTCAAAAATAAAATATGAATTTCCCTTAAAAGGACACACAGAAGCTGCCTGAGCTTAAGTGCTCAGCTTTACATCTGTACACATACAGGAAGCACTAATTGGACTCATTGGGGGGATGAAAAGAAGTCATGAACATGGGAGTGAGACATGGCAGGGGTTCTGGGAGTAGTTGGGGCAGACAAAATGAAAATAGATTGTATACATGTTTGAAGTTATCAAATAATAAATACACATTCATTTAAAAAAGGAAACTAAGAGCTGAAAAGATGGCTCAGCTGTTAAAGGCTGGGCTCACGATCAAAAAGTAAAAGAAGATATACAGATGGATGAGAAGCACATGGAGATTGTGGTCAGTGTCACCAATCCTTTAGGAATTGCAAATGAGAACCATAATGAGTACCTCTTCAAGTCCATTAGAATATTAATAGTAATAATAATAAAAAATAAACAGAAAGTCATGGATGTTGCTGTACAGATGTTTGTGTCTGCATCTCAATTCTTTTAGGTATAAACATAGACATGGAATTTCTATGTCATATGATAGTTTCATGTTTTCCTCTTTTGTAAACTGCTGAAATGTTTTTTCCATATCCACCAGCAGTACATGAGGCTGCTTATTGATGCAATTGCAGGGAATTTTAATTGCATAATTTTACTGATCTGGGTCATGTAAAATAGGCCAATGCGTGTAGACAGCATGTTAGATTGAGGGGAGAAGGTGGAGGAGGTATACTTATTATTCAGTGGGGCATGGAGTTTTTGTTGAATCTAATGACAATGTTTTGTTACAGATAATAATGGTGGCTACACAGCACTGTAAATGCATTTAATATCACTGAATTGTACCTTTATAAGTAGTGAAAATGACAAATAATTGTCGTGGTTATTTTACCACAGTAAATAGTCTTTGTAAATGGCAGTGGGGTCTTCTTTCCGTGGCTGTTTCCATGAGCTGCCAAACAAGAGATTACTAATTTGAGTAATTTTCTAGCCTGCTCTGTGCTAGACAGAGAACGTTTTTGAGATGTGAATGCTTAAGATTTTGATTATTTATTATAATAAATATAACTACTAAGTAAAACAGAGGAAAGAGAGTAGAAATAGCAATATAATAGAGGTCATATGGCAATAAGAATATGAATAAACCAAACGTGTCTGTACCCAATGGAACAATATATAACAACTTCTATACTGGAAACAAAACTTTTGAGCAGGAAGGTGACAGCAAAGTGTGAGTGAGATTTCAGGAACATAATTCTTAGAACAGCTGGAAGATGAGGACAAAACAGGAAACAGGAAAGTCAGTGTAGTTACACTACGTACTGTTGTAACTACGTACACCAAAGCATGTGTACAAATATCTGCAATGAAGAAACAAAGGAATTCCACAGACGGGCTCCGCAAACACTGGTGACCTAAAAGCTGCAGTGGATAAGAAGAGAAGAACAGCTAAAGAGAACTTTGGGAGAATTATATCAGTAATAGAAACAGGAAATTCAAAGTAAACATTTTTGGCTTGGGGGAAGAAAGACTGAAGGATTAGACTTGAAAACGTTGAGTTTAAAACGTTTGTACATGAGCAAGCTATTCTTCAAACAATTTGAAAGTTGAGGCTGAAACATTAAAAGGGGGTGGGGCTGAAATTTTCTGCTGCCTGGCTCATATAATTACTGAGTATTCTTATCACAACATTAGAACGTTATGAAGAACTGAACTGTCAGGCTATGAAAAAACACAGAGGGACTGTAAATGCTTATTGCTAGAAAAAAGAAGCTGCTCTGAAAAGGCTTTTGTTGTAGGTTCTAATCATTTGACAATCTGTAAAAAATAAAAATCATGGTAGTATTTGTTTTAAATGATGATTTCCAAAGCTTTAGGGAGGAGGGAGAAATGAATACATGGAGCATGGGGTAACTTCTTATGGCAGGAAAACTGCTCTATGTGACACTATGGTTGCAGGTTATATACATTTGTCAAAGCCCTTACTTCCGGTGGAACCTATGGATTTTGAGTGATACTGGTGAATCGGTGCTGGTTTATTGATTATAACCAGAACATCATGCTGGTGAAGCACAATGATGACAGGCAAAGCTGTGGGTGGACACAAGGGACAAATTGGAAGTTTATGCTTTTCAGGTAATTGTTCCTGAACATGTTCTAAAAGTCAAAAGTTCTGTTTCAAAATTGGGAAGGTTGGGAGGCAGAAGCAGGCGGATCTCTGTGAGTTTAAAGACCAGCCTGGTCTTCAAGAACTAGTTCCAGGACAGGCTTCAAAGCTACAGAGAAACCCTGCTTCAAAAAGAAAAAAAAATTGGGAAGGTCTTAAATAGGTTGTTTTATACTTAACCAGTTCTATTCTTAAATTCTTTTTGATATTATTTTTAATTATGTATATTTGCACTGTGTCTTTGTGTGGGGATGTACACGTAACTACAAGTACTTGAGGCGACCAGAGGTGTTGGATCTCCCGGAAACTGGAGTTAAAGGCAGTTGTGGACCTCCTGATGTGGATGCTAGGAATGAACTTGGGTCCTCTGTTATAGCCTATGCAAGAGCAGGAAATAATTAGTTGCATTTACAAACAGATAAATATAATTTCCAAGGAATAATAGCTTAAAAGTAACAAAATTGTTTTGAAGCACAGATAGTGTTCTTTTTAATATTGTCGTGTAATGTTTGCAGTGTTACAGGTAGTGGGGCTAGGACTAGATGAACAAGGCTAGATTTCAGTTCCACCTTCACCAGGAGCTTTCTCAAATTTTACTTTTCTGGAAACCTTATTTTTCTAAGCAAAGTAAAGGACTTGAGTTAGGTCATGTAAGTTTACTTTTAACTTGAAGTTTTACCGTTCCATGGAACATGGACAGCTTCATAGCAAATTATTAAGTTCCCCAAGACAATACCCTTCTAGTTTCCCTATCACAAAGTAGCTAAGAAAATAAAGATAGTTTTGCATTTAGCAATGGAAAGTAAATTTGTTGCAATCTTTTGAGGTTTCTCCACACCTTGACTTCTCTGTGAGAAGGCACATGCTGTCATATCTCAATTCTAATTTCCTTCTAAATCATAGAATTTGGAGTTACTCAGGCATCCCTAAATAGTCCATTTCTTAGATCAAAACTTACCCAGAGGGAGAGAGTTAAGCCATGCCATCATTTTCAGCCTCAGCCACAGGCTGAAACTGTCTTGAGCTATATATTTGAGTTTTTGTTTTGTTTTTGTTTTTCAAGACAGGCTGGCTATCATGAAACTCCCTCTGTAGACCAGGCTGGCCTCAAACTCAGAGATTCACTTGCCTCTGCCTCCTAAGTGCTGGGATTAAAGGTGTGCACCACCACTGCCCTTCCCTTCAATGTCCACCCCACCTGTATGGTATGAGGAATATACATTCTAAGGTCAGAAGTGTTTAGGACGCTAGAGTCCTCTTAGTCATGCTAGTGCTTACATTTTACAATACTGTTAGATTCTCAATTCCTCATGCGTAAAAAGAAAAGAAATTAGTATCCCGAGGATGACTTTGGAGATTAAATGGAGTGATGGATTGAAACTATTTAGGAAGAACTAGAATAAAATACCAACTAAAATATGTAGGTTTCCTCCATTCCTCCATTCTTCCCTCCTTCCTTCGTTCTCTCCCTTCATTTCTATCTTTGTCACTTTCTTTCATCATGTCTTATAAATTCAAATCAAATAGATATTTGATAATTCTGTGAACCAGCCTTGGCATTTCTCATCCTCACAGATGTCATTTCTATATTAGCTTTATATCCTATAATCCAAGTTGCAGAAATATTCTTGCTGTGGCCATAGAGTTCATACCACTCTAGTAACTCCAGAATTTCATAGCTAGAATTGTGTTTTTATATCAAAATTAAAGAATGGGCCAGGCGGTGGTGGCACATGTCTTTAATCCCAGCACTTGGGAGGAAGAGGCAGGTGGATCTCTGTAAGTTCAAGGCCAGCCTGGTCTATAGAGTGAGTTCCAGGACAGCTACTACTATTCCACAGAGAAACCCTGTCTCAGAGAAACAAAGAAAAAAAAGTGAAGTATGGGCCACTGATCATTCCAAAAGCAGTAGGTTGCCAAGTAAAAAACTCAGGGTCAGGAGTGGAATGCTTCTTCATGAATTGTTCATAGATGTTCCAAAGATCCCCAAAATAACACAGGCTATTGTCATTGTTCTTTTGCCAACCAGAACTTTATGATAAGGACCAATTACTGAAGACACCATACACACTGCCCACAGCACATGAAGAAACTAGTTGGTACTAAGCAGAAAACCTCCTACTTTCTGGCTAGCTCACATAGTACTGAGGTGTCAGGGAAGAAGTCATCAACAGTCTTATCCAGTCATGAATGCTGTGAACCAAAATAATGACCAACTTGATAAGACGTGGGTGCCACAGTGGTACAGATCTTATGAGGGAAATTGATCACTTTCCGCTTAGATTTAAAGGCTATTCTAGAAGAGGAAATCCATGCCTGGTATTGCAAATGTGGTCAATAACCCATGGTTGGGGAGTTTACAGGCGCTGGGGTGAACATGTTACTCTTATTTTTCTAAACAGATTCATCAGCAAACTGTCTTCTAAATTTTAGTTCTTTGCATGTAGTTTAGTGATGCTCTTAGGCCTCATCAAAGAAGTTTCTTTGTACAATAGATGGCAATTAATCCAGAAACTCACAATTGGTAAAAACACAGATGATAAGTGACAGAGGAATGCTCAGCCACGAATAGGACATCAGTGTCACATGCACACACACACACACACACACACACACACACACACACACACACACACATGCGCATGCACACCCAAAGCTCAGGGACTATTGTTGAAGAGGAGGTAGAAAGACTGTTAAGAGCCAGAAGTCTGCGAGGACCAGGCTGAAACAGTGTCTTCTGATCACAACAGGACAAGTGCACTCACAGAACTCCTAGCGGCTGTGATTGCTCGTGATCAAGCCGGTCAACATTCCAGCAAAGGATCTGCAAGGAGTTCATAAGCCGTTCCTAATTGAGGAGCTCTGAGCAGGTGATGGCTTCTGGAGTGGAAGAGTCAGTTTTCTTTATGGGTGTGGCCCCTGGTAGGTCCTCCCTTCTCTAGTGGATGGCTCTGTACCCAGCCATGTGTGGACAGCACAGATTAGAGCTGATGGCTGTGCTGGTTACTTGAGAAACGACTCCACAAGATCTGGACAGCCCATAGAGAATTTTTTAATTAGTGATTGACGGGGGAGAACTCAGGCCATTTTGGGTGGTGCCATCCCTGGGCTGGTGGTGCTAGGTTCTGTAAGAAAGCAGGCTTAGCAAGACATGGGGAACACACCAGTAGAAACACTTCTCCACAGCCTCAGCATCACTTCCTGCCTCCAGATCCCTGCCGTGTCTTCCTTCAGTGAGCAGCGATGTGAAAGCAGGAGCCTTATAAACCCTTTTTTCCCTATGTTGATTTGGTCACAGTGTTTCATCACAGCAATAGCTATCCCAGCTAAGACAGTGGGTTGTTGAATTCTAAAAAAGAAGACATGAACTTGGGGGGAGGGTGGTGGGGCATATCTGGGAATGGTTAATGGGATGAGTTGCAATGAATATGGTCTAAATATGAGAGCCTCCAAGAGTTAATGAAAACTCAAAACATTTTAAAATAAATTGGACTCTGAGATACAGACTATGTAAGGAGTAGGGATCAGAGGCAAAAAACAGGGACAATCCTGCAAACTGAAAACAAACAACAAAAATAATTGGAAATAGAGTTCTTTGAAAGACACAATAGTATTAACTCCCAATGGTCAGAACTGAGCTGTAGCATGACTAATAAAAGCCCAGAGACAGATATTGGGGTTCAAGCTGAAAGATCAGAGAAGCACAGCTGTCAAGCCACTATAGAGTTCATACCTCTACCAAGCCTTAGATGGACAAAGGGACAATCTTTTTTTTTGTTGTTTTTTTTTAAATTGCTATGTACTTTTATTTTTTTAAAGTTTATTAAATTATAAAAGTTTCCATTTTCGTCCCTCCTCCCAACACCCCCCACTCCCCCCACTCCCTCTCCTCTTCCCTCTCCATCCCTAAGAGCAGTCTGGGCTTCCTGCCCTGTGGGTAGTTCAAGTTCCTCCCCGCTCCCTCCAGGTCCAGGAAGGTGAGTATCCAAACAGACTGGATCCCCAAAAATCCAGAATATGCAGAGGAAACAAGTCCCAGTGTCATTGTCAATGGCTTTTTAGAAAGACTTCGGGTCAGCCACATTCAGGGAATCCAGCCTCCTCCAGAGAATTTGGTTGGATAAAGCGCTCCTTCAGTCTCAGTCAACTGGCCTTGGTGAACTCTCATTAGATCAGTCCCCTTGTATCAGTGGGTGATCGCACCCCTCGCGGTCCTGATTTCCTTTTTCATGTTCTTCCTCCTTCTGCTCCTCCTTTGGACCTTGGGGGGCTCAGTCCGGTGCTCCAATGTGGGTCACAAAGGGACAATCTTATCCTCAGTGTGACGGCAACTGCAATGCTCTCCACCAAACCTCAGACTGCAATGAACTATTGTCTCTCTACCCAGCCAGATCACTCCTGTCTCCACCTCCCTAGTGCTGGAATGAGAGGCCTGTGACTCCCACCCAAGTGCTGGGAGTGCCTTTGTGTGAGTTCTATTTCTCTTTTTAGACAGATTCAATCCCCAGAACCAGGGTGGCCTTGAGTCCTGGGATTGAAGGTGTGTGCCACCACGCCCTGGCCTCTAAGGGTTTAGCTCTGCAGGCAAGCTTTATTAAAACACAAATAAAATACCACTATACTGAGCTATACAAAGTCAGCTTTAAGATACAATTGTTGAGTCACAGTAAATCTTGAGCCCAAATTCTATAGCCTCGTAATCTTGTATTATAATCTTGTTTTCATTTTATAGCTTAATAAAATGATAGAATGCATAGTCTTATCTAACTAGCTATCTCATTACAAATTAAGATACAGAGCTTTTTACCTTCCTGTGGATCGGTATAATCAAACTCCTGTGAGTTTATCTTCTGGATACCATCATGTTTTAGACTCAAACATAGATTTTACATTATAATGAATAAACCAAAGTGAATGTAAACTTGTAAGCCTTTAAATAGCCAATAGAGTTCTTCCGATAACGTCTTAAATGTGTCATATGTCTTCTTTTAAACTTTTAACCATCATAATTTGAGCCATAATTTAATTATTCTTTGAAAACAGAAGCATATGATGGTATAATAAAAATAGATTTGAAGTTGTCCACAGAATGTTTACATTTTGATATTTGGTTCTTACCTATCCCTAATGTTTATACTAGTTTTTAATCTCTGGGTGCTGTTTTTCTTTGCTGGGAGAACAACTCCAAGCTGTGTGTTTGATCAGTTCAAGGTTTTCGTGCTTCCTCTCCAGAAAGAGTAAATCTTTATTTTGTTTTCAGCCCAGAGAAAAGGTATTGTGATCAATGTATTAACTCTCACAGAATCTTAGCTCTTAGGTCAGGTATTGCTAAGCGGAGAATAACTGTGTAGCATGGAATTAATATTTTTGCTTTTTTTTTTTACTACATATCCCCTAGTCCTGATGCATAACACTCATGTATTTGGTTAGGGAATTTATTACTTTTTTATGTAATGAGCAGTCTATGCTCTCATGGGGCTTACAATGGTCTTGTAAGGGAAACAAAGTTCATTCACATTTCAAAATTGTGTTATTACTGATTAGAGTTAATAACAAAAAATTCTAGAAGTTATAAGAGGTGATTAGAGGATCATGATCTGTTTGAGATGATGAGCTGTTAGGTATTTTACAGGAAGTTTTGAAAGAATGAATAAATGATTAATTATTTGTCTGAATTACACTTTGCTTAAATTCATGCTCTATCAAATTGTGTGTAAGACTTCTATGTTTCTCTTACAAACTCTTATGTACTTCTATATAGATTTGAATTAAGTGTATAGTTAACTCAGAAACAAAGATTATACTTCCAAGATTCCCTTGAACATGACTAGGTTGACCTGACAATATTAAACACAACAATAATGGTGTGTGGATATTCAAAATTGTGTTTCTTGAGAGTTTTTCTTTCTCTTTTGTAATAGCATCTGGTTACATAGTTCAAGCTAGCCTTGATTCCAGATTCTCTCTTTCTTGTTTGTTGGGATCACAAACATGTGCCACCATTCTGACTTCAAAACACTGTTCTTAAAGAGCAAGAGAGTGGCTCCCTTCCTTCTTCCTGTCAATGCACAAACAATTCTTGCCTCAAAGGCAAGATGTAGTTCATTCTGGAGTCAAATATGAATGACTATGGCCCGGAGGCAAATTTGGGTGAATTCAAATTCCATGTTTTAACTTAGTAACAATTTCATGCGGTTTTTAAGAGAGCAAAACAAAGAAAATACCAATTAAGATACTTTTCAAATACATTTGTAGATATATCTGGTAGGTGGGACATCTGAAAAGCAGGAAAAGTTCAACTACAGGCCTCAGATGCTCTCTGAAAACATCCTTAACCTTTTAGTTGGTGTAAACTAGTGCTGTTTGTGCATTCCAAAAGATTACCTAATGGCCACAAAGATGTTAGGTCATGTATAGAGAAGGGCAATAACTAGCTATTGAGGGGCCTAAAGATGGCTCAAGATACTTTTACTATGAATTTGTAATATTTCAAACTAGCTATACTCATTCATTAAACAAGCTTATCAGTCACAGCTTCTTTCCTGAAATTATTAGTCACATTCTATGGGCTTGATTTCTGGTGTAGTTATCTTGGACCAGGGAGGGTAAAGAAAATGCCCAAATGGTAGTAGAGCCACAAGACAAAAGAAGACTGATTTAGTTCTTGGTCTCTTTGTAGAATTGAGTTATGCTCCAGGTTGGAACTGACTTTAAATGTCTGTAAGTGAGAGGTACCTCTATTGTACTTAAGCCATTATTTTGGGCTTTCTCTTATGTGCAGATGAACCTTTCAATCATTTGAACCATTCAATCATATGAATCTTGTCCATACTAATTTAAACTCCTTTCATTTCCCTCATAGTACAGTGTAAAGTAACGTGGTTTTGGGGTAAGTGCGCTGGTCATCTTACCTCTTTCACATAAATTCTAGAACCTTCAACAAGTAGCTTGACCATGCTTAGTCTCAATTTCCTCACTGGGAAAATGGAAATTAAAATATATGATTCATAGTTATAAAAGGTAACCAATCTCTTCTTCTAGTAGAATTCCTAATAATATGTTTAAAACAGTTTTCAAAGTCCTTTTAGAGGGGTTCTGTTGCACTTCCTCACACATTCCTCTTCATAAGAAAAAAGGTTATAGGTTTGGAAACTGGAGAAAAATGATCATCATATGGTCTACTTGCTTGACGTTTTAAAACAGTCTCTCCATGCAGTCAATTTGCTCACACCAAGGGTGGACCACAGAAATAGTTGTTTTACCTAAATCTGAAAAAAAAGATTGAATTTTGGAGGAAAGAATCGAAATTTTGCACTGTCTCCGTATGTGCAGGATGCATTCTCAGAGTTTTAACAATAATAAAATTGATGCTTTTATATTCTATTTCTCTAAATCTTACATTTATTTTGAATTCACAGTGGGACCCTGAGGTGTGAAGACTTCTTAGAGTTCAGTAACGAGGTGTTTTATAAACACTGAAATTAAATTATAGATGAAAAACAGAAACTGCTAAATTGAAATTCAATAACAGATAATACGCTACAAAGAGTATTGCAGTCTAAGTAGTGTGTTAGCACCAAGGTTCTCAGGATTGTTTCTGAGACTGAATGAAATAGCACAAGCACAGTATTCAAGACTTTACTTAACATTTAAGTCTTGATATTAAATAAAAGGTACACATTAGATACCTTTATTGCCTATGAAACTCTTTTTGAGAGTCTAAAACACCAGCTGCTTCAATCGCCAAGTCCTCTCCCATGGAAGGAAGTAAAAATTATGTTTCCTCACAAGTTTCTTGTTAAACTTATCATACATTTTCCCTCCGATTCACTTCTTCTGCCCTCTTGGAATATTCCTCATTATACTTCAAAGCAATTGCAAGCCATGCTCCATAGATGTGACTCTCCAAGTCCTTCAGGGATCCTACCATCATAAAAATGACACTGTATATTAATAGAACATCACATTCATTGTTTTTATTTGTCTTATGGAACAAATAAAAATGTATTACTTTTAGACTTCCATTATGAAAGTTTGAAACACACTAACTTAAAACAAAACAGTGATGCCTGCAGGATTTCTGTTTAAATATAAATGCCATTTTGGTGAAGTAACAAATATTGCATCACAGATTCTTTCTTTTTTTCCCCCCCTTTCTTGAAGCTATGGTAAGATTCTGAAACTCATTTTGTTAGGCCCCAGACCTTGGTAGTCTCCCAGACCTTAGCGCAACTGACTCCATGATGGAAATACCATTCAGACTGTAAAACTCAGCACATAGAAAGCATCATCTGCCAAAACTAAAACAAAGGCCCAACTCTTCAAAATCCATAGTTCTGGGAAAGTCTCTGAATGTACTAACCTGCTTTTTGGCTTCCGTAGTTCTGCTTCAGGCTAACTGCTCTTGCTAAGTGAAGTCTGTCAGTCCAGAACATGACTTTTGTGCTTAAAAGCTCACCCTGAGAAAGGCTCATTGCTACACTGGAATCCTGAACACCTGATGTGGTTTCCTGCTGGCTAGTAAAGACTTTCTATTGGCTTAAACTGATGTCCAAGCAATCTTCTCTATTGAATACCCCACAACATTTCTGCAGGTTCTACTGAGATCCCGGAGACTAGACCTCAAGACACTGGGGTCTCGGAGCCCCTTGGAGTGAGGAAGAGTGCAATGATCAGGGGACTCTTGCGGGTGAACAGCCTGAGATGTTCCAGGTCCCTAGGCCTCCCTTTGAAAAATTGCTGCCTAACGCTTCAGAAGGGTTGGACACCTCCACTTCCAAAAGAAACAAATTAGAATGTCTCCTAGTCTATCGCCTCCAGAGGTGAGTCTGGTTAAGGCACCTTCTCTCTCTCTCTCTCTCTCTCTCTCTCTCTCTCTCTCTTTCTCTCTCTGTGTGTGTGTGTGTGTGTGTGTGTTGGTGTGTGTGTGAGTGTTGGCCCTTGTGTGGAGGTGGGGAGGGGCTGGGCCTCTCTTTCCTCCAGGGCCCCTGCCATCTAAGACAAGTGCACACAGAGCTCTGTGCCTGCTCTAATCAGGCCTGGGAAGGGAAAGAGTTCCCCTGAAGTGAACCAGAAGAAAAAGAGGAAGTTACGGTGTTTTCTCTTTCATAATTTATGTCTCTTTTTTAAATCAATGATCCATATAATTGGAAAAGTCAAACCCCATCATTCTCTGAAAAAAATAAAATAAAACAGCTCCTGGGCTGGGCAGGGGGATGGTTGCTGAACAACATAGCCTGGACAGAATGGATTTTCCCCCCTGTCCAACCCTGAACAAGGAGACTTTAAACAATCTCCTCTAGGTTCTTTTTTAAAGGATTAAGGCAGTTGCTAAAATGATTTCTTTTCTTACCTAATTGGCCCCAGATATTAAAAAGAAGCCATAAAAGTTTTTTTAAAATTCAAGGTATAAGCAGGTCCCAGTTGCTGGAGATAGCTTAAAAAGTATTTAACAGCAGAGAACTGACTGGGACAAGACTTTTTGCCTAAACTGAAAGCCACCGTCACCTTCTGATGATGAGATGCAGTTAGATTTACAGACAGCCAGCAAAATTTTGGTGTCCTACCCTTTGTCAGAGGAATATCTCCTAGCAGAAAGTTCTGCCTCCACTCAAAAGATACGGTTGGACTATCTCTCAGACTGACAACAAAGATTCCTGGGGGTATGGGCAGAAACCAACTTCTCCCCACCCCAAACTGGCCAAACACCAAGTTCCTATTAGTTCAAATATCCCATTCCAGATCTGAAAAGCCATTGACTATGACACTGGGACCTGTTTCCTCTGCATATGCTGGATTTTGGGGATCCAGTCTGTTTGGACGCTCGCCTTCCTGGACCTGGAGGGAGGGGGAGGGAGCTGGAGCTCCCTGACTGCCCTGGGGGACGGAGGGGAAGGAGGGGGGGGAGTGGGGAGAGTGGGAGGGTGTTGGGAGGGGGGGCGGAAATGGAAACTTTTATAATTTAATAAAATTTACAAAAAAAAAATACCCAATGACCCCGGAAACAAAAGTGGTAATTACTGTCCATACTTCCTGGCTTGAAGAGACAGACATCCTGGAGCCCCGTCAGTCATGCTGGAATACAGCTCTCTTGCCTCTGAAGACATCTGGGACCTCTGATTCTCATGAGTCTGATTCTCCCAGAGAAACTTCCAGACACAGTGTACACTGTCTTGGACCTGAAAGATGTATTCTTCAGCCTCCCATTGGCAGAGGTGAGTCAACCTATTTTTGCTTTTAAATGGACAGACCCAGAGGGAGTTTGTATTGGCAACATACCTGGACCCGGTTGTCCCAAGAATTTAAAAAATTCTCCAACCCTGTTTGATGAGAAACTAAATGCTGACCTCCTGCCCTTCCATCAGAGGTTTCCTGGGGAAACAGATAGTAAAAGGGTCACTGAGAGCGTGCTGCAAGACTTACAGACCTTGAACTACAGAAAGTCAGACTAAAAAGCTCAGCTTTGTAGAAAGCTACTTATCTTGGCTACCAGCTGCAGGGAGGCAAAAGGAGCCCGTCTCAGAGTAGGATTGCTGCCGTCCTTCAGATCCCAACTCCAAAGACTAAGGGACAGGGTCAAGAGTTCCTAGGTACAGCTGGATATTGCTGCCACTGGATACCAGGGTTTGTGAATAGCAAGAGAAAGGGAGATGCATTCAGTCCCTAATCTGGAATGAAACTAAACAAAAGACAAAAGGAGTTTTAAGCCAAACTTTGAGTCCATGAAACACCTGTTTAAATGATTGGAGCCATAGGATGGTCCCCTCTATTTAAAAGCAGTGGAGACTAAGCTATTTTAGTGAAAGACAAATTAACCCTAGGTTAATTCACAGGATCCCAAGATATGGTTGAGTCCCTCCTCCTCCGAGAACCAGAATGCTGAATATGACCCAGTAGCAGGTTCTACTCCTGGCCCCTGCCCAAGTGTACATTGAGAAGCCTGTTGTTATTAAGCCCATTACCCTCCTGCCTGATGACCCAGGAGCTCATGACTATCAGGAGCTCAAAGCTAAAACCAGGAACCTGGGGGCTGCAGTAGTTACTTTAACCAAAGTGATTTGGGCCCAAGTCAGGTAGGTACCTCAGCCCAGAGACTAGAAATGACTGATCTGACCCAGGCTCTCAGATGGGGAAAAGAAAAGTCCACCACCACGTGCATAGAATGCCAGGCAGTATGCTTTTATTACCAGGCATGCCCACCGTATAATCTATAGAGAAAGAGGACTTCTTGCCACTGGTGAAAAGGACATTAAAAAATATTGACCTCCTAGAGGCTATTTGGGTTTCCCTACAAATTGCTGTCCTCCACTGCTAGACTGCTGACCTAGCTGTCGACAAATGGCCCTATGGCTAGAGGGGCCTATTGCTATTCTGATGACATGCCATGGCCCAGTGCTGCCTGAGACTCCATGGTAAAGAAGAAATGGACAACTCAAACCCACAGGTGAATGGAAGACACCAGAGAGAAAGATCATTCTCCAGAAGCAACTGGCAGGACTCTGGTAACTGACCTTCACCAGGCTACTCGTCTGGGGCCCCCAAAACTTTCTGAGTTGTTTGGACCAAGGTATGTTAGTATGTTATTATGGACAGCCTAGTGTGGGACATCTCAGCCAGATGCCAGCTTTGTGCTCAAGTGAATCCAAAACAAAGAGCCCCTACCCAGAAAGCGTCCAACACCCCCAGAGAACTCTGGGAAAATTGATGTCACCAAGATCCAGCCTGCTGGGGGAGGATAAAAGTACTTGCTAGTTTTTATAGATACTTTTTCTGGGTGGATAGAACAGTTCCCTATCTGGACTGAAACTGCTCAAATAGTAGCTAAAGAGCTCCTCCAGGAACCAGTCCCTGATTTGGCCTCCCCCTAGCAATGGGGTCTGATAATGGTGTAGCTTTCATAGCCAAAACTTCCCAGTTAATAGCTAAAATTTTAGGCATAGATTAAAATGTTAATTGTGTATACAGACTGCAGAGTTCTGGACAGGTAAAAAGAACAAAGAGTGCATTAAAGGAAACCCTAACAAAACTCTTAGAGTTCAGCAAAGGATGGGCCAGACCTCCTTCCTTTGCTTTGCTTAGCCTGCTGCACCCCATATAGGGAGGGATTTATCCACTATGAGACTATCTTTGGAAGGCCTCCCCACTCCTTTCCAGGCTCAGAGAGCAGCAGTTGGTAGAACTTCCTTAATCATTCCTTTCTCAAGTCACTACAGGCCCTCCAGTTCTCCACTGAATGCTCCAAGAGAGCCAACTGATCTCAGAGTCCACTACCAGTTCTCTTTGTTTGAGTTCAGTGATACCATCTGGGTAAAGCAAGTAGCCAAAGTGGCAGGGAAACTATCCTGGAAAGGATTCTACAAGGTGATTCTCTCCACTCCATGGCAGTGAAGGGAGCTGGCATCACACCACGGACCCACCACACCCAGGTCAAGAAAGCAGAAGCCACAGCTCCTACTACCAAATGGACTGTCTCTGGACTATGAACCCACTGAAATTAAGATTTCATTGGGCCCTAGGCCTTCCCACTCCCTGCCCCATCTGAGACAGGAATACAGGGTTTACACTTCTATGCATGCCCTGCATCTGGGCCCCTTAGTTTCCAGAAACAAAGGAGTTTTCTTTACAAAAATTGGGCTTGTAAAATTGAGTCTTCCTGAAAAACTCTTTTTAAAGATTCTGGTCTTTGGGAAACAGGAAAAACCTGGGGAATCAGACTCCATGCCACAGGAAGGCATCCTGGAGATAGAGTTTATCACTCCCAGCCAGAAATCAGCCAGGTTTGTGGTTATGCTTAGACACCTGGCCCCTGTACTACATAGGATAGGAACTAATAAGACTGTCAGTCCATTGCCTAACATAACTCACTGTGACTGAGGGCAGTCAGATTAGTGTTACAGAACTTAAAAGAGGATGAGATTTGTCTAATCTCCAAAACCTTCAACCTAGGCATTTCCCCTAATTCTGATGTCTGTTATTCTGACTTATGTGTTAGTTCAACTGGATAACAGCAATATTACTGAGCCCCTGAGACTACATGGTGGGTGTGTGCCAATTGTTTGACTAAATGCATCTCATCTGATACTTCTCAAACTAAGTAATCAGGTTGATCAGGACCTGGAGGTATTAAGACAACAGTTACATTCAGAATGATCATACAAAATTGGAGAGCCTTAGACTTACTTCTCGAAATAAAAAGTTTACATTGTAATGGTAAAAGTAAAACGCTGCTGTTCCCCGAGTGGCTGCAGTGGGCAGCAGGCCATGAGACTACACCACAGGTCCCCGAGTGGCAGCAGGCAGCAGGCAGTGGGTCTTGAGACCACAGTGGGCCGCGAAGGCAGAGAACCCTCAAGTGGTCCGTAGGCCATGAGGGTCAGCTGGTCCTAGGCACGGAGCCACATGGCAGGTGAGAGACCAAGACAGATAGGCACACCATGCAGAGTGAAGTAAGATATTTATTTAGTAGGTTATGGAAGGGAAGGGGAGAGGGAGGGAGAAGGGGGAAGAGGAAATAAACAGAGGGGGGTGGTAGGGGAGAGAAGAGGAACCATGGAAGCAGCTACCTCTTTGGGAGAGAGACAGAAAGGGGAGGGACTCTGGCTGCAGGCAGGAAGGAAGATCTGCATGCCTCACCAGTGGACTGTGTGTGTGTGGGGGAATGTGCTTATCTCTTAAAAGGACAGGACAGACCATTACATACATGGTTTTACAAAAACCTGTTGTTTCTATGCTAATTAGAAGTAATTAGAATTTTTTTACCATGATTTTAAAAAGGGGTACAAAAACATAAATCTAATAATTGGTACAGTCTCTGTTCTCTTGCCCCGCCCCTCCCCTTCCCAGCTAACTGCTCTACTATCAAAACTGACTAGACCTTTAATTCTCATTCTGATTGGATTAATGGAAAGATACTTTATTTTAAACCATATATCCAATTATGTATGAGTTCAGTAAAGTTAATGGTCCTTAGAACCAACTCCACCTCTTTAGAACAGGATGAACTGATGATTTGACTCATTCACTAAGACCAGTGGGGAATGTAACAGGACCCCAGACCTTAGTAGGTAGGTCCTCAGATCTTCGCATAACTGTCACCATGTTGAAAGTACCATTTAGGCAACTCAGTAAAATTCAGCACATAGATAGTACCACTTGCCAAAAATGAAAACAAAGACCTAATCTATCAAAGCCTATGGTTCTAGGAAAGTCTCCAAATGTACTAATCTTGCTTTTCAGCTTCTGTAGTTCTGCTTCTGGCTAACTGCTCTTGCTAAGTGAAGCTTATTGGTCCAGAGCATAGGTTTTGTGCTTAAAATCTCACCCTGAGAAAGGCTCAGGGCTACACTGGGATCCTGAACACCCAGTGTAGTCACCAGCTGGCTAATGAAGACTTTCTGTTAGCTTAAAACCATGTCGGAGCTGTCCTCTCTGGTGAAGACTCCACAACAAATTTGAGGGCCAGAACTGGGTACACACAGAAAGAAAGAAAGAAAGAAAGAAAGAAAGAAAGAAAGAAAGAAAGAAAGAAAGGCAAAAAGAAGGAAAGAAGAAAGGAAAAGGGGGAGAAAGAGAGACGTGAAGGATAGTTTCATTTGCTAACATTAGCGATATTGGATCTTTGCACTATGGGAATGGGCAAGCATGTGGAAAAGTTTCAACCTTTTCCACTTCAGTTCACTTTCTCTTAGCTTTAAAGCTAAGACATTTGTCACTTTAAGGGCTATTTAGCCTTTGAACACTCTCTCTTCTTCTGCAGATGTTCACATTTTAGGAGGAAATGGGTGGAGCAATAGAACACATATGACATGGAAGTAAAAAAGAAGTTACTGAAGGCAAAAAGGGTACAAGGAAGAATGGGGGAAGGGGAGGAGAATCAATAAAAACAAATTATGTTTAAAATGCTATTGTGAAACTTATAGTTTGTATACCAATTAAAAATATTAATCTAGGTAGACGTTGTGGTGCACACCTTTAATCCCAGAACTTGGGAAGCAGAGGCAAGCAGATCTATGTGAGTTTGAGGCCTGCCTGCTATAAGTAGTAAGTTCCTGGCCAGCCAGGATTACATAGTGAGGTCCTGTCAAAAGAAGAAAGGAAGGAAGAAAGAAGGAAAGAGAAAGAAAAATATATTAAAAATGAAAATGAGACATATCAGAGGAATCAAAACCCTCTATAAAGACACTTGATTGGTAGCTAGCTAAACACTGTCAGGTACTGTGAAGAATTTAATTTTGTATTGGGTCTTTATTGTAAGCATCTTGGTCTGTTTTTTTGTTTGTTTGTTGGAGACAGCATCTCACTATGTAACTCTGGGTGTTCTGGAACTCACTGTACAGACCCGGCTAGCTCACAGAGATGCACTTGCCTCTGTCTTCTGAGGGCGGGGATTAAAGGCATGACACCATGCCCAGCTACTGTATCTTTTAATTGTTGAATTTCTTTCAATAAACTGGTGGGTGGGGTTTGATCTTCTGATTGTCAACAGTCAGACTCTTCCATTGTCTCTAGTTGCCTTTTGGTGGGGAAGCTAACAGTCAGGCAGTCAGTCTTTTGGGAATAGGCAGGACTGTCCTCATAGCAACCAGGGAACTCGGAGGAAACTATGCTACAGCTCTATGCAACCTCAACTCATGCTCAAATCCACATTCCTAATCCAGAGGTCCTGTGCTAGTCAAAACTTCTTCTAGGCAACTTGCATTTGCTTTAGAACACTCCGTTCTGGGTGAAAGAAGCCTTGATAAACTCTGTATTACCATGTTCCTCTTTACTTGAGAAGGGAGGGGGAGCACTTCCACAATGACTTGGCAAAACAATGGCTTGGTACTAAGGCCAGGCTTGTGATTCAGTTCATAGGCAAGATCTGCAATTGGGGGAGCTAAAAAACTCCGCACATGCAGCACTGGAAACGACGGAGTTACAATCTGTATACAAACATGCCTTATCCTTTCTCTTGCTCTAAACCCAAGCTGTTCTCTATGTGCTTTTAGATTGCTCTGGCAGGTTTCTTACTGTACACTACTCGCCCCCTCTCCACACCCTCACTATTACATTAGGCTCAGTAATGACTTTGAAATAGACTGGAATTATATAATTTTTATTATTCAGATTTTTAAAATTTGTTCATACATGAGTACTATATTTACATCGTTTCTACCCCTCCCTCCCCCACAACTTCCTGCGTCCTCCCAGAACCCTCCCAAATTGATAATGTTTTCATCTTTTAATTACGATTGTTACATCTATATTTATTTACATGCATATGTGTATAAAGAAATACAGATGGGTGGTGGTGCAATGCTTGGGAGGCAGAGGCAGGTGGATCTCTGTGAGTTCAAGGCCACCCTGGTCTACAAGAGCTAGTTCCACACCAGGATCCAAAGCTGCAAAGAAACCCTGACTCAAAAAAACCAAACAAAAATCCACAACAAAAAAGAATATACTACAGAAGAAGTTAAGAATGGAGAAGATGGCTGTGCATTCATGTTCAGTGACATACTGTTTAGGTCAGCTCTAAACTGTGGGAAAAAAGCGAACTGCCTGGAGAAATGTGAAATTAATGTGCTCCAGAGATAATCAGAGGAAAATCGTGTGGCACTAGAGACAAGAGAGAATATCTGTTATTGACAGCTCTCCAGACCCTCTGAGACCTTATTTGACTACATCTCCTTCCTTTAGGCTCAATAGAAAAAATAAATGTAAGCTTAAAATGCTTACCTGGCCACACCACTGATATATGCACATTTTAAAATCTTTTAAAAGATTTACTTATTTGTATTTTATGTGCATTGGTGTTTTGTCTGCATGTATGTCTGTGTGTGGATGTCAGATTCCTGGACTGGACTTACAGACAGTTATGAGCTGCTATGTGGGTGCTGGGAATAGAACCTGGGTCCTATGGAAGAGCAGTCAGTGCTCTTAACAGCTGAGTCATCTCTCCAGCCTCCTTTTAAATGCTTTTCAAGCCACTTTATGTGGGTTGTAGTTCTTTGAAACTCAAAAAGACCTGACTAGATAAAGAGTTAAAACACCTTGACAACAATAAATGTTTGTGGAGGAAACTGTGTGTGTGCGCGGAGTACTGTAAGCGGAGTAGTGTATGCGCAGTAGCGTGTGCAGAGTAGTGGACACACAAGGTCATCAGACTGCAGTTGCTGGAAAACTTTTCAAAAGGCGATGGAGAGCCTCTGAAATGAGCCCAAGAAAACTCTTTTTCTTAACTTGGTTCATAATCCTTTCATTCAGTCACTTATCTTAGATTCCTGATGTTTTCATATGAGAGGAACACTTGCTTTCAACCTGTTTGCTTAAAAAGTCATCACCAAGGGGGCAGAAGATGAATTTCAGGGTTTTGTTTTTGTCCTTTTTTTTTTTAGTTCTTTTCTTGTTTTCCCTTTGTTCTCCCCTTCTCCTATCCCCACCTCCAGGAAAACAAAACACACACTCACACCCTGTGAAAAAATGTAAACAAGCTAACAATTGACAGGCACAGCCAATTATTGGACTAGTGAAAGTCAACTAATGAATGCATGCATATACTTACACAAAGCAACCTTTTGCCCACCATTCTCTTCCCTGCTTGCATTTAATTCTAATGAAAGATATTTTAAGACAGCTTTTTTTAATGGAACTGCTGCTTATGACAGAGGTAATAGCTATGATACACCTCCTTACTATCTTCTTCATGTGAAATCAAATTAAGTGCTAAGCCTTTTATTCTTAGGAATAATAGTCGTACAATTGTTTGTCTAGCATCTATCAAAAGTCCTCAGTCATTCTGGAATTGCTCGGCCTTTCTATGAACCTCCTGGAGGACTGCTGTCAAGTTCTTCTCCTCAGCAGGGTAAGATGTCTGCAAAGCACGTGCACACTTCCTACTGTAATCTGTTGCTCAGCGATGCAGCGTTTCATCTAGGTGAATACACACAGCAAGGTACATAGTCAAGTTCAATGTGTGTTACTAAGAAACAGCTTGGAAGCCATGGCTTAATATTTCTCAACAGTTTTAATTCCGTGGTTATATTTAACTGCATTCAGTCCAGAAATAGACTTCTACTCTCTATACTGATGCACAGCTTTCATTAAATGGCATCCACTCCACAGTCCAGAGGAGGTCGATATGCAGATAGACTGGAATGACTCATAAGAAAAAACTAACGAAGGTCCAAGTGGTTATTATGAGAGAAGTGGCATTGTCCAAGATTATACAGAACACTCAAGAGCCTAGAGTGATTAGTGTGTCTATTTCTAAAGGATGCAGTTGGTACGGGAACAGAGGAGGGAAACTGCTTGGGGGATTTTATTTCCTGGATGATTTTGAAGGTCACTCACGATAGAAAACATATTCAGTGTAAGAGGTCCAGATCCTGTCATCTGTTTGGTCGTGTGTGGCAGTGCAGGTGCCGGTGGAGTTGCATGCTACCATGTGGAAGCCAGCATCAGCTAGTTTGTCGAAGGCTTGTTCCAGAAAAGTGAATTTGAGGTAGTATCGAGAAGTATATCGCTCAGGAGGGCGGTCTGGATCTCTGCTCTCATTCAGAGTGTCTCCAAACACTTCTTTGGCTAATGAAATCTTACCACACACCATGATTCTGGCCACACGGCGGAATTTGGCATCTGTTTGGATGTCCCTGCCCAGAGTATAGGAGCCTCTATAGCCAATAGTGATGAAGCCAGCCTTTTTGAGCTCAGAACCAGTGGCATCTCTGAGGACTACGGAATTATCAGGGCCACTAACATGGATGCTATTAGCTGAAGAGAAATTAAAAGTGGCGTCAATGCTGGGGGAAAGCTCTTCTACATCAATTTGACACGAGTCATTGACAACTGAGTTGAGGTTGTTCATTTTAAGAGCCAACATCTTGGCAAGTTCTGGCAACTTAAAGTATTCTGCTTCTCTGTGGAGCCGGCCACACTCTGGGAAGTGGTCAGGAAGCACTACTTGCAGGTCTCTCATGTAGTCTAGGACATAACGAAAGAGAAAGCCATCTCGATCTATGAAGAATCTCCCTTTGTTGTCCTGGACCAGTGAGCAAGGGTTCTTTACACTGAACATTTCCCATAGCCGGGAACCAGGAATACTGATGAGAGTAGGGTAGCGAGTTATGTACACCTGGCCACCTACATTGAGTTCAATAATCTCAGGGAAATTGCTGCAATCTTCAGATGAGTTGACACCGCTTGACTTTTCTGGCATGGCCATGATGACCTGAAAAAAACCAATACATTACTTTTGAATGAGAATGTATAATATGGGGAGTCTGTTCATAATCATTTATTTTCTGCGTACATATAGTCTGTGTATCACAAAACCCAAGGCTGGGGAGATTGCTCAACTTGTAAAAGTACTAGCCATGTAAGCCTGATGATCTGTCTGAACCCAAGCTCATGTCAAAACATGGATTCAGTGCCCTGTACCTGTAAGACCAGATGCCTATAAGAGATGAGGCAGGGAGAACTTCCTAGAAGTTCATGTGGCAGCTAATGTAGCACAGAAACAAGAGAGATTCCATCTCAACAATGTACAAGGAGGGAACTGACTCCTGAATCTTGTCCTCTGACCTCCACATGTAGAGCCCACATTTATTAATTGATTGGAAAGGAGAAGGAATAAATTCATGCAAAATCATAATCATTGACTCCTTAACCTTGTTAACTTGAGAATGGTAGCAAAGAAAGACTTAATGGCTTGGCTTTGCAATCTTTCCCCCATTTTTGAAAGCCTCTGTCACCTTAGGCAAGGACTCTACCACTGAGGAAAACCCCAGCCCTTTCTATGTGCAAAATTTCTTGCTAAATGCCCATGTGTCACATAATATTTTTCATTTCATGGCAGGTTACCATGGTTTATGCAAGACACCCTTTCTTTGATGTTTTATTTTTCTACTTTATCTTCTCAGCTCATTCACATTCGTGTACCTGACACCAACACAGACAACCTTGTTGGTACATTTAGTGCACATCTTCTCATGTGTATGTATTCTGACAAAATGAATTTTATAGTTTTAAAATATGTTATTATACTAATGTAATTTTCACTCTCGGCACTATTATCATTCAGATACCTTTTGTTGATATATATCAACATATATAATATATATATGTATATATATTATGTATATTGTTCTCTTATTTCTAATTATGTCATAACACCCTGATATGCTCACCCACCACTTCCAGTGGCTGAAGCCTAAACTATCTTTAACTGCCTGTTCTAGTACCCATCCCTGTACATGTTGTCTATGATTTCCAAGTCTTGGCCTCTTCCTGCCTTCTAATCTTCAGCTCCATTTTGGTAGCTCCTTGCTGACAATTTTGACAACATCTTGATTCTAGCAGGTTCCAAACCACTTTTGTGTAGTGAAAGGGGTTTTTAAAAATAGAGATTATTATTATTTGTCTTCATGTTTCCAGCACAAATAGCTCACATTCTTTGACTTTTTCTCCTGTTAGGACCACAGTTTCATGTCATCTACATTGCAATTCTAAATGCTGAGTCATTGTATTGATTCATCCCTCTTTCTTACCCATATTTATCACTAACCTAGAAACTATTCTTTTTTTTGGTTAATTAATTAATTTATTTTTTTTAGACACAGGAGTCGAAACTATTCTTTTGTGATGTCTCTTAGACATACATTATTACTACTGACACTTATTTTATATTGCACACTAAAATAAGATCTTCCCAATTGCTTTGTCTTTCTCTGGCTATTACACATTCACATCCACCTTTCCTACTGCCCAACACAAAATATTCTAAATTCTGCCACCAGATCAGTTGCTATGTAATATTCTTTGCTTACTGCTATTAAATGATTGCAATTTACCTATATATCAAATCCAAACCTCTTACCAGAAAACTCAAAACTATTAGCTAGTTGCATCTCCTCTTTGATGACAAGAATATTGAACACTATATAGGACTTATGTGCCGGGCCAATGGTGAAATACACATGTTTTTTGTACATATACGCATTAGCAGACATAATCAAAAGGAGTCAGTAGTATGTGTGTGGTAGTTAATAACAAGCTCTGTGGTACTCTGCTTGAGTTTAGATACCAGCATAACTACTTTTTAGTTGTATGTTGGGTGACCTTTTTGAATCTGTTATTGAACAGTTTGTGAATAATTAAAATAATTACTTCATCCATTAAAAACAATGCCCAGCACATAATTTAACATTTTTACAATGAGCACAGGTTAATAATATAAACTAAATTACATGTAAAAAATGAATCTGGGACTGGAGAGATGGCTCAGAGGTTAAGAGCACTGGCTGCTCTTCCAGAGGACCTGGGTTCAATTCTCAGCACCCACATGTCAGCTCACAACTGTCTGTAACTCCAGTTCCAGGGGATCCAACACCCATTGCAAAAAAAGAATGCACATAAAATTAAAGAAAACAAATAAATCTTAAAGCTATGGGAAAATAAAATTAAGGCAAAAATATTGGGGGCAAAGGCTGCCAGAATGCAGACTTCAGCCCTGAAAACTTCAGTTATTAGTCAATGATCCAAAATCTTATGAACCAGAGTTAAAGTCAATCCAAGGCAGTGGTTCTCAACCTGTGGGTTGCAACCCCTTTGGGGTTTTGAATGACCCTTTCAAAGACATATCAACTATTCTGTATGTCAGATAAATTACTGTTCAGAACAGTGACAAAGTTACAGTTACAAAGAAGCAACAAAATAATTTTGAGGTAATGGGTCACCACAACATGAGGAACTGTACTAAAGGGTTGCAGCATTAGGAAAGTTGAGAAGAAGAACTACTATGCTAGTGAGTCAAGCTGGGTAGTCTGGTTTGCCACTCACCTTAACAAAGCAGTCTTAGCTAATTTCAAAAGGACAGAGCCTTTATTCTGAGAGAAGAAATCAGAACAAAAATCAGGACAGAACTGCACTGGAACTTCAGTTGCTGCCTTTCTCAAACATATTTTTAAAGATAAATTGAATTTTTTCTCTGAAATTTCTACTTGTGACATTATTTATCACAGTTAGGAATCTCAATGTGTTTCTTTGGTTTGGTTGTTTTGTTTGTTTGGTTTGATTTTTGTTTGCTTTTTAGAAAGAAAACGGAAGTGATTTCTTTAATAATGAACAAATCTAGCTCCAAACAGCCCCTTGGCATTACAACATGAAGTCAGGAAGGACATACTCCGCAAACAGGAAGATGTTTATCTGTTTGCATATTTTTTGCAATGTATAACTTCTTTCTCCCTTTCTCCATCCTAGTGGTCCCCGTTGAGTTGCTGCTGTTCATGGGAAAATAAACAAACAACAAACACAGAATTCTTTTAATTGAGCCACCAGTCATTTCTGAAATGCTTTTTCCCCCTTTTTGTAGGGAGTCTGGGGGGGCAGAGGACAGCCTTTTAAGAAACCCTGAAATGCCTCATTTATTTTCTTTCATGAATAAACCCGACTTTGATAAGGGTTTGTTGGTAGTGCCCTCGGTAAATAAAAGAAATAAGGGTCCCTGTAAGGAGGAAGTAAATGAGGTGACATAACACAAATGGCTTAAACCAGATTGAAGAGAAGACAGATAAAAGCAGCTGTCTTGCAAGCCTGGAAGAACTGAGCTGTGTTTTCTAGTGTTTCAAAGCCAGCGAGGAAACGAACCAATGTCTCTCTCCATTTCTGGCTCTGAGTAATTCTACTTGTAACCAAGATCCATGTTTTCCAAAGACGAAAGTCAGCTACTGCAAAGTACACCATACTGTATGTTTGTCAATATGATACGTGACTGCCTGAAAGCCATTTCTGAGAAAACCAGACACTTTATAAACAATCACCTTCCAATTTCATTAAGCTTGAAATCCCTATGTGCTAATTCCTCTTTCCTCCCTCCTTCCATTTTCTTCTGGAGTCCTTTACTTTCTTTTCCGTCTCCACTGGCTTCTGTTCCTTTTCTCCTTTATACCAATGTTTTTTAAATATTAGCTCCTTTGTAAGAACAAACCCACACATTTAAATTAGAAAAGCAATTCCGACCTTTTATGCTGCACCAGTTCAGAGATCCAAGAAACCAAAGTAGTTAACAGTTAAACTGAAAGTGTAAGCAAAGGGAGAAAAACAACTTCAAGAATTAAGAAACAGTTCTTTGCCTCAGCAATATTCCCTTTTGCTTCCAACTAGCTCGTCTCTGTGACTTTTTATCCGCTCATGAGAGAAAATGTTAGCATTCAGATGCATTGAAATCAATCAAAATGCTTTTTAAAATTAACCAGATGCTGAAAAACAATCTGAATTTTCTGAATTTCCCCTCAGGAAGAGCTTCGGCTGCTTTTGGAGCTCTAAGCTGTTTTCCAGACACAGGTTTAACCGTAGATCCTCTCTCAACAGAGAAACAACAGACGTGCCTAACCCCAGCGCAAATGCAGAAGCTCCGGAATTCAGAAGCAATGGTCTGGAAAGGAAAGACAAGGAGGTTGATAGAATAGTTACCTGGAATCTCCAGCCTCTGAGGTACTGCCAAGCAAAGCTTCACTGTTCTAAGAGCTCAGCGCCACGGAGGAATGCCTTCCTGTTCTCCCCCTCTCTTGCTGTGTGCTTTGGTGCTTGATTTGAGTTTTCCTCTGTAAAACTAGCTGTCCTGTAGACCCTCCTCCCTTGCTATGACATCCTTGACTTCCTCTCCAGCCCAGCCTCCCTACTCTGCAGCCTGAGGAAGAAGCAAAGCTAAGCAAAGGAGAAGGAAGGCATGAGGGGGGAGGGGGCGAGAAACAAAGGTGGTGGTGGCGGCGGTGAAAGGAGAAATTCTGTTCATCTTGGTTCCAGCAGAGCAAGCAAACATTTCACAGTGACAGTTACATGAATCATTTGTAAGGGTCTCATTGTTTGTTTGTTTCTGAAGCAGGGCCTTCTTAACAACCCCAGGCTAGCCTTGAAATTTACATTCTTCTATGTCAGACCCTGGAGTGCTGGGATCACAGATGTGGACAACCACATCCACTCTGAATGTATTTTTCAGTGAAGAATTGGTTAAATTCTGGACTTAAATTAAGTATAGTTACTTCAATGCACATAATCCTGTATGTCAGATGGTATGCTAAGTGCTGAAAACAAAGAAACACTGGACACATTTTTCTTTCTCAAAAAGAAATAAATTCACTGTGAGTGTTTAACTGTTATGGATAAGAAAAGCACAGTGTTGTGGGAACAAAAAGGAAGCAACCCAGGGCTAGTTAGAAAATCTGAGGGCTTCCAGGAGAATAAACCAAAGTGAGTTTTACCAGATGAATAAGAATTTGAGCCACAAGAAGAAAGATGGGATTAGTATTTCAGGCAGAAGGGACAGCGTCAACAAAGACAAAGAAGTGTGGAAAAAGCATACCGGGTACTAGACGCTCCACTCCACTTTGTTTTTAAAATGCTGAAGTCAAGAAAGTAGGACTGCCCCATTCCTAAAATCCAAGTTAACAATCCCCAAACATGGTATATACCCAACTGAAAACTCAACCCCTTATCCATTTAAGATATTCTGTTTTGTGTGTGTTTCTCTTTATAGGCACTAGTGAAATCATTGGATTGAAATGTGGATTTTTTTTATTCAAAAATGAACCATGCTTCTTCAAATCTTAAACTTCTTTCTTAGTCAAATAGTAAAACATATTTCTGAGAGGTTGATTTAAAAATGGTTTGGTTTGGAATGAGGTTATATCTGTATGTAGAAAGCAAAAACCCAGGCTGAATAGTATGGGGACTTTTTATATAATAAATCTTAGGTCATTTGATTACTGAATTCTAGCAACTGAATGAAATTCATTAAAATTTCTCTCATTAATATGTTTAACTGTGCTGATTTTTTTGTCAACTTGACACAAACCTAGTCATACCTGGGAAGAGGGAATCTCAATACAAGAATCGTCTACATCAGATTGCCTTGTAGGCAAGTCTGTGAGGGCATTTTCTTGATTAATAACTGATGTGAGAGGGCCCAGCCTACTATGGGCAGTGCAGCCCCTACACAGGTTGGTCCTGGGCTATATAAGAAAGAAAATCGAGAAAACCATGAGGAGAAAGGTAACTAGCAGTATTTCTTCATGGACCCTGCTTCAGCTCCCACCTCCAGGTTCCATTCCTGACTCTCTTCAGTGTTGGACTGTAACCTCGAAGTGGAAGACAAAAGACACACTTTCTTCCCAGGTTTCATTTATTCATGGTCTTTGCCACTGCACTAGAAAGCTAAGTAAGACACTGGTTTTGACATGTCAGTAACTCCTGTCATGCTCTCCGATTGGCTTTAGCAGCTGCACACACTGCATTTGTAGGCAACATGTTCTAAAGACACAGAAGTGAATTAAAAGGCAGTGGTTAGAGTCAAAAGCAGTTTGGTCTTTTATTCTGAGACTCAATTACCTGTCAGTTAGAATTTTTTTTTAAAGTGGTAAAACCCTTTCCAGAAAATTTACCTGTAGTCCTAGACATTCCTACAGATCATATTCCCTCAGATTATGTTATATGCAAAAAATGTAAGACCATTGGCTTAATCTATTTTAAATCATTCTCTGGAATAGGAAAGGATGCAGTTTCCTCTGGTAAGTATGATGGGTAAAATCTGAAAAAGTAATCTGGGGCCGAATTTCCAAGAGGCAGTTAAATGCACAATAGTGTCTGTTTCAAACCATTGCTTTTTTTTCCCTTTGAGCTCTCTCTGTCTCTCACTCATGTGTGTGTATGTGTGTGTGTGTGTGTGTGTGTGTGTGTGTGTGAGAGAGAGAGAGAGAGAGAGAGAGAGAGAGAGAGAGAGAGAGAGAGAGAATGATGCACCTGCATATGTGCAGGTGTTTACCTGCAGAGAGGTCGGCAAGGATATTATGTTCTGTCCTGCTTTGTCACTGCCTCATTCCCTTGGGAGAAGATTTCACACTGAACCTTGAGGGTCTGGGGGTAAATGAAGTTGACACATCTAGGAGAGATGAAACTTTCAAGATTCCCAGGGCCCTTATCCAACATTCTAGAAGCGGTGAACAGCTGCGAGGGGCTGAGAGACCTGCTAAGACTGTTGAAAGCAGAACATTCGGATCTGTCAAGTTGCCTGCAAGTCATGTGTGTTGTGAGTACATGTGTGTACATGTATATATATGAGCACATATGTGTGTGTGCTTGCATCCCCCAAGAAAAGCCTCTCACACAAGAACAGCCTCTTAGATGCTTTCAGGAACCCTTTCCCGGCTGCCTCTCCTTTAACTGTTCCTGAAGCAGCCAGGTTTGACTTGTGTTTTGATGGGATCTAGAGAACAGCTCTTGGAATTGCTGTTCCTTCGGGAAGAGTGGGTGTTATGCGCAGATTCTTGTGTGGAAAAAAATTATAGGGGAAGAGAGATTCGCAAAATTCTCATAGTGCTCATCTGAATTTAAAATTAATGGAGTACAATCACTAACTTCTAAATCATTTGACAAAACGATTTCTTGTTCATAATAGATAATGTGTGCCTTTCAAAGCAGTGTCATTCTTTGTAGCAAGAATTTTCACACTTTGGTACCTATTTTATGCACTCTTAGTGAGACAGAGGTGCATAGTGGAACTGTCTCTCAATAAAAAAATAATGATGCTCTCCTCACGGTCCTGGGCTTCCTTCAGCCAGGCCTTCACTCAGTCTAGCTTGAAGACCTGGGGCCATTTCCCTGTGTTAGTTCCATCCTGAACTCCATTTTGAGTTAAATGTTGTAAACAGCATAAGATCTGTTTCAAGTTTCTGGCTTTATGTCAAATTGCTCCAGTAGCACTTGCTGAATAGTTCAATAGTCTCCACCATTTTGGTATTAATCCTTTGTCAAATATCTAGTTCCAAAGTAATCTTGACCTTGAAGTAAGCTGCATGCATCACATTTTCTGATTTTAAATTATGTAGAAATCACTGATAATTATGTCAGTGTGGTACTGGCATAAAACATAGTTTATAGGCCAATTGAACAGAATAGAATGCCAGGCGTAAACCCAAGTGTATATAATCAACCAACTCTCAAAAAAATACACCAAGAATACAGAGGAAGATAATTTCTATGTTAAGTCATTGTCTCAGTTAGAGTTTCTATTGTTTGTGATAAAATACCATGACCAAAAGCAAACTAGAAATAAAAGGTTTTATTTTACCTTATGGGTCCACGTCACAGTCCATCATTGAAATAAGTCAGAGGAGTACGAAACTAAAGCAGAAGCTGTGGAAGAGTGCTGCTTAATGAGTTGCTCAGACTTCTGTTTCCTAGTAGGACCACCAGCCCATGGGCGGTACTACCCGCAGTGAGTCCACAGGCTTGGCCACAGGCCAATCTTATAGAAACATTTTCTCAATTAGGATTCCTTCTTCTCAGATAAGTCTAACTTGTGTCAGGTTGACAATAACTATCACAGTGATTTGGGGATAACAAGATCTTCATATGTGAAGAAATTAGATCTTTACTGTACATCATACACAAAAGTCAACTCAAAATGGAATGAAGAGTTAATATAAGGCTAAAACCTAAAAAAGTAGAAAACAGATTAAAAGCTCCTTAACAATAATTTTTCAGATTAGACACCCAACACAGAGACAATGGAAACTAAACTAAACCAGTGACACTATAAAAAAGAATTTTTGCACAGAAGAGGGGACAGTCAACAGAATGGAAGGCAACCTACAGAATGAGAGAAAAACATTTGCAAACTATACACCCAATAAGAGTAAATGTCAAAAATGCAAAAGTGACTCATTTGATGCAAAAGCAAAAGCAGACCAGCAAGCAGACAAGGCCCAAAATAGTCCAATCTTAAAACTAGACAAGAGGAATACCAAATCAGAGGCAGGTATAGCCATCAGATGACATCTACTTAGGACCAAAGATAGCAGTGACTTTAGACTTTTGTCAGACACCAGTCATAATATAATTAAACCTTGCATGTTGCACTGAATCAATGAGACTCTTCAGCTGAATCTGACACAAAAGCATTGTGCTGGGGATGGCCTCCTATCAGTTTATGAACATGCTATCATTATAAGACTCCATTGCCTTGAAGAAAATGAAACTCCAAGCTAAACTATGCCACCAACATAACCAGAATTTCAAATTACTATGAGCAGTTTTCAGCAGGATGGGTATGAATAAAATCATTTTGGTGGATAAATTAGTGAAGGGGAAGTTTGTCAGATTGATCAAGAAGCTACTGACTGAGTCGATAGGCTATCTGCAGATCTCCACCATGCCCCATTCTCCTTCAAATCTCTCTCCAATCCTGCACTCTCACCCCCAACTCTGCAGCAGATCATTTCCCCACCACTGCTCATCATTTTGTCTCAGCTCTGAATCCCAACAGTCATTCCCTGGGAAGCTGCAGGACACTCCTTCCAGGAAAGCAGGTAGGCTAACTAAATTTTCATCTCTCCTTCCTCTCCTCTAAATCCACTCCCATCCCCCATCTCACCCCCAACTCCTTAGCAGACTACCTCCAACATCCTGTTCCTCTCTGTCCCCATTTGCAGCAGATCACACAGATCCCCTTCAACCTCCTCATACTCATCATGTTACCCAAACCCCTGAACTCTTGCAGGCATTCCCTGGGAACCCACCAGCCAAGCCTGCCAGAGAAGAAAGTAGGTAGATAAAACAGGCAATCAAGTTCACTCTCCTTTCTCTCCTGCAAATCCAATCCCTCCTCTTGTTTCATCCCCAGCTCTGTAGCAAGCTACCTGTTGTAGCCTCTCCCCCTCTCTTAACTTCCATCCCCAGGGGACTAAGCAGACCCTGCTTTCCTCCACTTTATCCTATGAACCATCTCAGCCTCTCCCTCTCTGAGCCATTCCCTTTCTAGATGCCCTCTCCCAATAGAGAAAACATAGTTTACCTTGAACTCCCAGTGGCCACACCTAGTAGGACTCTAAAAGATTCCCCTATCAAGAAAGACACAGCCACCACACCCTCTAAGAACCAGAGGGGGGCAACATAAATCAAGGAACAAAGACCAGATATCAACATAGGTTCTGAAAATTGCAACATAGCTGAAGCATAAGACAGAGATCTTAAAATAGCTGTTATGAATATGATACAGATCCTTAAAGAGAAAATGAAAAAAGTAATCCCTTAAAGAAATCTATGAAAACACAAAAAAAACAGTGACAGAAAATGAATAAAAAAAATAAAACCTTAAAGTGGAAGCAGATTAATAAAAGTGAGGGAACTCTGGCAATGAAAAATTTAAGAACTTGAACACGAAACTCAGAGGCAAGTCTCAGAGAGTACAAGAGCTATACAAGATAGGCTCAGGCATCAAAGACACAATGGGAGAAATGGATGTATTGGTTAAAGAAAATGTTAAATCTAAAAAACTCATGGCACAAACCATCCAAGAAATCTATACAAAGTTGAAATTCAAGAACAATAGAAGTTGAGAAAGGAAAATAAATTCAAGTCAAAGGCACTGACAATACTTTCAACAGAATCATTGAAAACTTCCCTAACATAAAGGAGGAGATACCTATCAAGGTACAAGAAGCATACAGAACATCAAATAGACTGGACTAGAAAAGAAAGTCCCCTCAGCACACATTAATAAAAACATTACATATACAAAACAAAGAAAGACTATTAAAAGCTACTAGGACAGAAAGACCCACTAACATATAAAGGCAGACCTATTAGAATTACATCTGACTTCTCAAAGACACCACAGATGCCATCCCAGACTCCTATACCAAACAAAACTATCAATCACCATGGATGGAGAAAATAAGACATTTCATGATAAAATAAAATAAAATTTAAGGAACATCTGTCTTCAAACCCAGTCTTACTGAAGGGGCTAGAATGAAAGCTCAAACTTAAAGAGGTTAATCATACCCAGGAAAACAAAAGGAATAAATAATCCAGCAAATCAAAAGAAGGGAAGCACACACACCACCACCACCAGAAGCGGCACCTCTATCTCCAAGAGCAACAGCAACAAAGACGAATAAAATAACAGGTATCAACAGTCAATCTCATTTTGGAGTGTTAGAGGATTCTTAGAAAGCTCCTGGTCTCTAGTCTACATTGAAATCCTAAAGAAGTAGATTCTAACACCTGCAAAGGAATACCTCAAGAACAGGATAGCTGAACAGCAAGCGTGAGGGCAAGCAGGCAACAATCAGAATCTTCCTTCTTTCAGATCTTTTTAGTTGGGCTGGCATCAGAAGGTGTGGCCCAGATTTTGGGAGGTCTTCCCACTTCAAATAATCCATTCAAGAAAATCCCTCACAAGCATACTTAGCTGCTTGGATTTTAGTTGATTCCAGAAGTAATCAAGTTGACAGTCAACCACAAATATACCCATTGTCAAATTGACATACAAACACATCTCCTTGTGTCATGTTTAACTTTGAAATGAAAATAAAAATCAGGTCATAATTTCATCTAACATGATATAACCATCCCAGGAACAACTAAAAATGTCTTATGTAGTTTAGACTAGGTGAAAATGTCCCTTTCAGAGTACTTAGGTTTTTTAGTGCCTCATAACTTAAATGTTATAAAAACTACTGATAATGTCTCATCCTATATTATATTACATGGTAAAAAATACAGTAAAGAAAGCAAAAATATATAAACATATATATATATATATATATATATATATATATATATATATATATATATTATGTTCATAGGACAGACATAGGCCAGAAACCCTCATGTCAATTACAATTCTTGTTTCTTCTACAGGCCACACGGCCTCTACTACTCATTGTGTACTATTATGGAATAATCTTTTTGTACACTGTGAAGATATGTCTCTGCAAAGGCACCTTCTGATTGGTTTTATAAAAGGCTAAATGGCCAATAGCTAGACAGGAGAAGGTTGGCGGGAGACAAACTAAGAGGGTGCTGGGAAGAAGAAAGGCAGAGTCTCCAGTGAGACACAGAGAAAGTAGGATATGAACATGCTTTGCTGGAAGAAGGTTCTGCCACATGGTAGAGCATAGATAAGAAATATGGATCAATTTAAGATGTAAGAGCTAGTTAGTAATAAGCCTAAGCTAATGGCCAAGCATTTACAATTAATATTAAGCCTCTGTGTAGTTATTTGGGAGCTGAGTGGTAGGACAGAGAAACCCTACTTATAGTGTACATCTTCCACCCTCAAAAAATACCTCAGCAACTCTTGATTTCCTGGAGAAATGACCCATACCTTCATTCCTGAAGAGCCTGTGCTCTTTGTCATTCTTCCTGGATTAAGCTGCTGCAGTCTCCCACTGACTTTAATCACAGGACCTGGTAGCACCAAGAGATACCCTAAAGGATCTCCTGCATCCCAGATATTATTGTCATTACCTCCATTGTGGAGAATCAGTCCAATTTCTGTCTTACTTAGTGATTCTATTGTAATGAAACACCATGACCAAATGCAACTTGTGGAACAAAAGTTTATTTTATTTTACACTTCTGTGTAACAGTCCATTGCTCAGGGGTGGCACTACTCTTCATGGACTGAGCCCTCTCACATCAGTCATTAATTTAAAATAATGTACCATTGGCCAAACTTAGGATGGAATTTTCTCAATTAAGATCCCCTCTTCTCAGATATTCCACTACTGCAACAGTGAACTTATCTTGCCTAACGACTAATATTGTAGCATGCAGAGTCCAGGATTGGGTAAGACCACCGAAATCTTTTCTCTTTCAGCCTCTTGTGTAACACCTCCTAGAACTGCTAAAGCTAGCCAGCAGGCAGTTTCCCAGTCAGTTCAAGATTAATTTCTTAGTTTCCTGCAACAAAAGTGTGTAGTATCTTCAGCTATAGAGTCCTGCCATCTTGTTCTATTGGGCAGCCAAAAGTATTACACCAAAATTATCAAGATAGCAGCCCATACTATGTGTGTTCTGTTTGCTTACATCCTACCTAACTCTACACCAACTGATATCTGAATTCTGCATCCACAGCTCCACAAAAAAGGGTTTTTCAAAGTCTCTCTCTCTCTCTCTCTATATATATATATATATATATGTGTGTGTGTGTGTGTGTGTGTGTGTGTGTGTGTGTGTATGTATAGGCTATAGTACCATACCCTTTTGCATGTTTTCTCTTCATCATCAGTTATTCTTTTTCTCATGTGAAGGTTCACTCTACTCCTTCTGCCCTTCATAATATTGAATCCTAGGTATTATCCCTCCTTTCACTAATCCCATCACTCATCTCTCATTTACCTGTCAGAATGATCTGTGTCTTGTATCTAAAATACCATTCTCGGGCTTCGGGCCTTGACAGAGTCCCGGCGAGGAGGAGCTTGGGCGTTCCCCGACCCCATAGACGCCCAGGTCGCCCTGCAGTGCTGGCTACCCCCTCCCGCCTGCCATCCTGGCTCCCATCCAGCAGGGGCCCTGACTTCTAGCAGAGGACCATTTGTGGGGTGAGTTTCCTTCGGGCCGTGGCAGGGTCCCAGTGAGGAGGAGCTTGGGTGTTCCCCGACCCCATAGACGCCCAGGTCGCCCTGCAGTGCTGGCTACCCCCTCCCGCCTGCCATCCTAGCTCCCATCCAGGTACGAATTCCTATATTTCTCCCTTCCCCCTGGGGCCATAAAATTTCCCCAGCTCAGCTGCCTTGCAAGCTGGGCCTTGGCTGTAGGCGCAGCTCGGCTCCAGGCAGTTCCTGGGTCCTAAAGGCCTCCCTGAGGACAGGTGGTCCAGGTGCCAGCTCAGCCACATTCCTGACCAGCAGGGGCCCTGACTTCTAGCAGAGGGCCATAGGAGGTGTGAGTTTGCTTCAGGCCTTGACAGGGTCCTGGTGAGGAAGAGCTTTGGCGTTCCCTGAACCCACAGTCGCCCAGGTCGCCCTGCAGTGCTGGCTACCCCCTCACGCCTGCCATCCCAGCTCCCATCCAGGTACGAATTCCTATATCTCTCCCTTCCCCCTGGGGCCATAATATTTTCCCAGCTCAGCTGCCTTGCAAGCTGAGCCTGCATTGTAAGCGCATCCAGGAAAGAGGGAGTGCCTGTGCTTCAATAGCCTGCCTGAGGAAAGGTAGGCATTCTATCAGTGAACTCCCTGCCCAAGAAGGGAACCTGACCCGGTAATAGAAGTTCCAATAGAGAACATTTGAAGTAAGAGATGGGCAGACGCCAAGGCAAGACCTCATCCAACAATCTGAAAAACAACATGAAAACACCAGATCCCAAGGACCCTACAACAGAAGGGCTTGAACACCTTAACCCAGAAGAAGTGGAAAAAAGTGCCATTATGAAAGCAATAGAGTCCCTTAAACAGGATATGAATAACTCCCTTAAAGAATTGGATGAGAAATATAACAAAAAGTTTGAAGAAATGAGTATAGAAATTGATGAGAAATATAACAAAAAGTTTGAAGAACTAAGTAAATCCGTGAATGAGACCCTGAGAAATCAAGAAAAAACAATCAAACAAGTAAAGGAAACAGTGCAAGAATTGAAAACTGAAATGGAGGCAATGAAGAAAACACAAACGGAGAACCAGCTGGATATGGAAAACCTAGGTAAACGAACGGAGACTACAGAAGCAAGCATAACCAATAGAATACAAGAGATAGAAGAACGAATCTCAGATTCTGAAGATACCATAGAGAAAATAAATGCTCTGGTCAGAGAAAACGGCAAATCCAACAAATTCTCTTCACAAAACATTCAGGAAATCTTGGACACAATAAAAAAACCAAATCTAAGAATAATAGGGATTGAAGAAGGAGAAGAACTGCAGATCAAAGGCCCAGAAAATATATTCAACAAAATTATAGAAGAAAACTTTCCCAACCTAAAGAACGATATTCCTATGAAGGTTCAAGAAGCATACAGAACACCGAATAGACTGGATCAGAAAAAAACATCCCCTCGCCATATAATAATCAAAACACAAAACATACATATTAAAGAAAAAATTTTAAGAGCTGCAAAGGAAAAAGGTCAAGTAACTTAGAAAGGTAAACCTATCAGGCTTACACCGGATTTCTCTATGGAAACCATGAAAGCCAGAAGATCCTGGATAGAGGTACTGCAGAAACTAAGAGACCATGGATGCAAACCCAGGCTACTATACCCAGCCAAGCTATTGTTCACTATCAACGGAGAAAACAAAATATTCCAGGATAAAAACAAATTTAAACAATACGTAGCTACTAATCCAGCCTTACAGAGAATATTAGAAGGAAAATCACTACCGAAGGAATCCAACATTCCCAACACGGCCTACAATAATTCGAACATCTAGCGACCATTCACAAGCACAAATCAAAGAAGAAAAACACATACACTCTACTACCTAAAAAAAAAAAAGACCGGAGTCAACAACCACTGGTCATTAATATCACTTAATATCAATGGACTCAATTCACCTATAAAGAGGCACAGACTTAGAGATTGGATACGAAAACAGGATCCAACATTCTGCTGTTTACAAGAAATACACCTCAACCACAAAGACAGACACCTACTCAGAGTAAAGGGTAGGGAAAAGGTTTTCCAAGCAAATGGACCTAAAAAACAAGCGGGTGTGGCCATTCTAATATCTAACTAAAATCAATCAGAAGAAATGGAGATGGACATTTCATACTCATAACTGGAACAATTCATCAGGAGGAAGTCTCAATCCTGAATATCTATGCTCCTAATATAAAGGCACCCACATATGTAAAAGAAACTCTTCTAGAACTCAAGACGGTCATCAAACCACACACACTAATAGTAGGAGACTTCAACACTCCTCTCTCACCAATGGACAGGTCAATCAGACAGAAACCAAACAGAGAATTGAGAGATCTATTGGAGGTATTGAATCAAATGGACTTAACAGACATCTATAGAACACTCCACCCAAATAGGAAAGAATACACCTTTTTCTCTGCAGCTCATGGAACCTTCTCGAAAATTGACCACATACTTGGTAACAAAGCAAACTTCCACAGATACAAAAAAATATTAGTAACTACCTGTGTCTTGTCAGATCACCATGGACTAAAATTAGAATTCAACAACAATGCTCCCCCCAGGAAGCCAACAAACTCATGGAAACTGAACAGTCAACTACTAAATCACCCCTGGGTCAAGGAAGAAATAAAGAAAGAAATTAAAGTCTTCCTTGAATTTAATGAAAACAAAGACACAACATACTCAAACCTATGGGACACTATGAAAGCAGTGCTAAGAGGAAAGTTCATAGCACTAAGTGCCCAATTAAAGAAAGCGGAGAAAGCACACATTGGAGACTTAACAGCACACTTGAAAGATCTAGAAAAAAAAGAAGCTGATTCACCCAGGAGGTCTAGAAGACTGGAAAGAATCAAACTGAGGGCTGAAATCAACAAAATAGAAACAGAGAAAACAATCCAAAGAATCAATGAATCAAAAAGCTGGTTCTTGGAGAAAATCAACAAGATTGACAAACCCCTATCCAAATTAATCAAACGGCAGAGAGAGAACATGCAAATTAATAAGATCAGAAATGAAAAGGGGGACATAACCACAGACACAGAGGAAATTCAGAGAATCATTAGATCTTACTATGAAAGTTTATATGCCACAAAGTTGGAAAATGTAAAAGAAATGGACATTTTTTTAGATAAGTACCATATACCAAAGTTTAACCAAGAACAGGTGAACAATCTAAATAGACCTGTTAGTCGCGAAGAATTAGAAGCTGTTATTAAAAATCTCCCTACCAAAAAAAGCCCAGGACCAGATGGTTTCAATGCAGAATTCTACCAGAACTTCCAGGAAGAGCTAATACCTATACTCCTTAACGTATTCCACAATGTAGAAACAGAAGAGTCATTGCCTAACTCCTTTTATGAAGCTACAGTTACCCTAATACCAAAACCACACAAAGACACAACCAAGAAAGAGAATTACAGGCCAATCTCACTCATGAACATCGACGCAAAAATTCTCAATAAAATACTGGCAAACCGAATCCAAGAGCACATTAGAAATATTATCCATTATGATCAAGTAGGCTTCATTCCAGAGAGGCAGGGCTGGTTCAACATACGCAAATCTATCAATGTAATCCATCATATAAATAAACTGAAAGAAAAAAACCACATGATCATCTCACTAGATGCTGAAAAAGCATTTGACAAAATTCAACACCCATTTATGATAAAGGTGTTGGAGAGACTGGGGATACAAGGATCATACCTAAATATAATAAAAGCAATATACAGCAAGCCGACAGCTAACATCAAACTGAATGGAGAGAAACTCAAAGCCTTTCCTCTAAAATCAGGAACACGACAAGGCTGTCCACTCTCTCCATACCTCTTCAATATAGTGCTTGAAGTTCTAGCAATAGCAATAAGACAACATAAGGAGATCAAGGGGATTCGTATTGGAAAGGATGAAGTTAAACTTTCGTTATTTGCTGACGATATGATAGTTTACATAAGTGACCCCAAAAACTCTACCAAAGAACTCCTACAGCTGATAAACACCTTTAGTAACGTGTCAGGATACAAGATCAACTCCAAAAAATCAGTGGCCCTCCTATACACAAAGGATAAAGAAGCAGAGAGGGAAATCAGAGAAGCATCACCTTTCATGATAGCCACAAATAGCATAAAATATCTTGGGGTTACTCTAACCAAGGAAGTGAAAGACCTATTTGACAAGAACTTTAAGTCTTTGAAGAAAGAAATTGAGGAGGATACCAGAAAATGGAAAGACCTCCCCTGCTCTTGGATTGGGAGAATCAACATAGTAAAAATGGCAATTCTACCAAAAGCAATCTATAGATTCAATGCAATCCCCATCAAAATCCCATCAAACTTCTTCACAGACCTTGAGAGAACAATAATCAAGTTTATATGGCAAAACAAAAAACCCAGGATAGCCAAAACAATCTTATACAATAAAAGAACTTCTGGAGGCATTACCATCCCTGACTTCAAACTCTATTATAGAGCTACAGTATTGAAGACAGCTTGGTATTGGCATAAGAACAGAGAAGTCGACCTATGGAATCGAATAGAAGACCCAGATATTAACCCACAAACTTATGAACACCTAATTTTCGACAAGGGAGCTAAAGGTATACAATGGAAGAAGGAAAGCATCTTTAACAAATGGTGCTGGCATAACTGGATGTCAACCTGTAAAAAAATGAAAGTAGATCCATATCTATCACCATGTACAAAAATCAAGTCCAAATGGATTAAAGACATCAACATTAATCCGTCCACTTTGAACCTGATAGAAGAGAAAGTGGGAAGTAGTCTACAAGATATAGGCACAGGAGGCCTCTTCCTAAGTAGGACCCCAGCAGCACAGACAATAAGAGAAACAATGAATAAATGGGATCTACTGAAACTGAGAAGCTTCTGTAAAGCAAAGGACACTGTCAGTAGGACAAAAAGGCTGCCTTCTGACTGGGAGAAGATCTTCACCAACCCCTCATCAGACAAAGGTCTGATCTCCAAAATATACAAAGAACTCAAGAAACTAGGCACTAAAACTCTAATTAACCCAATTAAAAAATGGGGTACTGAACTTAACAGAGAATTCACAACAGATGAACTTTGAATGGCCAGAAGACACTTAAGGTCATGCTCAACCTCCTTAGCGATCAGGGAAATGCAAATCAAAACCACTTTGAGATACCATCTTACACCTGTCAGAATAGCTAAAGTCAAAAACACCAATGATAGCCTATGCTGGAGAGGATGTGGGGTGAGGGGAACACTCATCCATTGTTGGTGGGAATGCAAACTCGTGCAGCCACTGTGGAAATCAGTGTGGCGGTTTCTCAGGAAACTGGGAGTCAACCTCCCTCAGAACCCAGCAATTCCACTCTTGGGAATATACCCCAAAGATTCCCTAACATACTACAAAAGCATTTGTTCTACTATGTTCATAGCAGCACTATTTGTAATAGCCAGAACCTGGAAACAGCCTAGGTGCCCCTCAATAGAAGAATGGTTAAAAAAGATGTGGAACATATACACATTAGAGTTTTACTCAGCGGTAAAAAACAATGACATCTTGAATTTTGCATGCAAATGAATGGAAATAGAAAACGCTTTACTGAGTGAGGTTAGCCAGACCCAAAAAGAGGAACACGGTATGTATTCACTCATAAGTGGATTCTAACCATAATTAAAGGTCTTTGAGCCTATTATTCGTGATCCTAGAGAAGCTAAATAAGAAGATGAACCTGATGAAGATTATTTAGCTATCCACCAGGAGGTAGGAAATAGACAAGAGTCCCAGGTAACCTCGGGTGCATGGGGGGGGGGGGTGGGAGGGTTGGTGGAGGGGGAGAGGGTTGGAGAGAAGGGAGTAGGGGAGGAACGGGGAAAGCTCGGTGGCCTGGGATGGGGGGGGGGAGGAAGGATGAATATGGGATCAGGGAAGAATATATTTCAACTAAGGGAGTCATTTTAGGGTTTACAGGAGACTTGATTATATATGGGATCCCAGGTCCAAGGAGAGATCCCCCAGATTGTTCTCTGGACAGAGGAGGGGGTGCCTGAATCGGCCGTGGCCCATAACCATACTGATGTGTATTTTGCTTATCACCATAGATCCTTCGTCTGGCGAAGGACGGCGATGCAGTCGGAGACCCACATTGGAGCATCGCACTGAGCCCCCCGAGGTCCAGATGAGGAGCGGAGGGAGGAAGAACATGAAAAACGAAATCAGTACTGCGAGGGATGCTGTCACCCACTGATACGGGGAACGGATCTAATGAGAGTTTTCCGGGGCCAGTTGGACTGGGACTGAACGAGGAGGTGATCTGGCCAGATTCTCGGAATTTGGCCGGATTCTCTGACTGTGGCTGGCCTGAAGTCTTTCTGAAGGGCCATTGACTATGATACTGGGACCTGTTTCCTCTGCATATGCTGGATTTTGGGGATCCAGTCTGTTTGGATGCTCACCTTCCTGGACCTGGAGGGAGGGGGAGGGAACTGGGGCTTCCCACGGGGCAGGAAACCCTGACTGCCCTGGGGGATGGAGGGGGAGGAGGAGAGGGGGTGGGGGAGTGGGAGGGTGTTGGGAGGGGGGGCGGAGATGGGAACTTTTGTAATTTAATAAAATTTACTTAAAAAAATAAAATAAAATACCATTCTCTTAAGACTTTTTTATGCCTTCCTATAGCTCACATGGTTTGAATAAGAATGGTCCCCACAGGCTTATGTATTTGAGTACTTGGTCCTAATTGGTGGAACTGTTTGGGAAGGATTGGGAGGTTATATCTTTGTTGGAATATGTGTGTCACTGGGTGGGATGGAGTAGGCTTTGAGATTTCAAAAGACTCATGAAACCCCAGTATGCTCTCTCAGTCTGCCTCATGGTTGTAGATCAAGATGTGAGCTCAAAGCTGCTCCTTCACTACAGTATCATTGGAACAGTAACCCACAGTAAAGTCTTTCTTTTATAAGTTGCCTTCGTCATGGCATTTTGCCACAGCAAGAGAAAAGGAAGTATGACAGCATATAAGATACAGTAGTGTGTTCCCTAAAGTTCATTGTTCTCCAATATAATTTATACTTGATATTCTAGAAATGATATATTACTGCAATTACCTACAGTCGTCATACTTTCTTAGAGCTTCTTTAAAGGAAAATCCATCATGTTTTCTAATTTTACATTAAAATAGTCTAATACAATGCTTCATAAATGTTTGTTGAGTCACATATCATGTACAAAATGTGGAGAAACAGAATATAAAGCATGTTTGGAGAATATTGACTCAAGAACGGAAAGTTGGCAATACCAATGTTGAAGCAATGAGTACATAAAAGAAGACTGTACAAGCAATTGTAACAGTGACTATGAAAATGTATGGTTGTGCATGGGCAAAGAGGACCTTTCTAAAGCTAGTCTCTTAGGGTTCTCTAGAGAAACAGAGCTGATAGAGTACATATATATGGACAAGGAATACACTTTCAGGTTCCCCCAAATGTCATAAATCAGTACAGTTACAAAACACACACACACACACACACACACACACGAAGATATATGTATATATGAAGGTATACCCACATATATATGCTCATATATATATTATATACCTTTATTATATATATAGTAAAAGGTACATACCCTGTCTCTCTGTTTATGTAGAACCCAGATCTGATTACAAGGAAGTATTAAATAGTTTATTCTGGGACAAGTAGGAATGACTATAAACCATAAACAAACATTCAAGTTCCCCCAAGTGATGTGAATGAGATAACTTGAACATCTACAGTCCCATAACAAAAGAAAGCCATATATCAACACAGTTGGCAAAGGCATTGATTGGGATATCAGGCCAGGGCTCACAGTAGGCTGGGAATTTTTTTCTATGTTTCTGACGCCTTCTTACAACATGTTTAGCTTTAGAATTGGTGGAAGCTAGTGGTCTGCTAAGTAATACATTCCACAAACTATACCCAACAATCACAAGGGTGTTATGTCAAATATAGAGAGGTTGGCAATGAATGGTATTGTTATGGTAGAAAAAATGTTAGGGTAGAAACAAATGCTAAAATGATAGGGCTAAAATGGCAAGGTCATGAACGCCGAGGAAGGCAAAGGAGAGAGCTTGCCAAGGTGACCAGATAAGAGGGAGGACAAGGTTGTAGGAAAAAAATAACAGCAAAGTTGGCTGAGGTCTTTCTTAGCAGGCCCTGAGTAGCACTGGCAGACACACCCACCCCACTCCAAGGAACACAAACAAGGCATTGCTGCCATTTCACATATGTTTCTAATGCATATAATCATAACAGAGGAAGTCGTGGATAAAGATGACTTCTAAAGGAAAGCCTCTCCCTATTCCATGAAGCATAGCACTCAAGACCTCCTCAGAGACAACAAGTTAGATATGAAATAACAAAGGGAAACTAGTTGAATCTTGGTAGCTGTGCCTCCTGATGATCAAACTGCCCCGTGGTAGTTAAACCCCGCTAACGTTGTTATTAGATTGCTTCCACTATGTCGGAAGCTAAGGAATCAGGTCATGCAGTTGAACATGTACTCTAACATCCTCAACAAACTCAATGTTGTTCTATTCTTACTTGCATTGTGGCTTTGACAGCCTTTCCTTTTGTGAAAATATCTTAGGAGAATGATCTGGTTGCATGATTTGGGATTAAAAGAGGGGCCACCTTACTACACGAATATGCCAATTACCTCATAAATACTCATTAAAATGTCTTGAAAATCCAGAATGCAGAATCTACTATCCCGCTTCTCACGTTGAAGAAGTCTACCCCACACCCTTGTGTAGGCACAGGCTTTGTTTTCTAGGATACTCCCCGGTTTGTCCTTGGAATGCTTGCTTTGTTTAACTTTGTTTCTGTTGTCTTGCTAAATAGTTGTCTGCTCAAAATCATATGGGAATATTAGGCTGTCTTTGAGAATGACAGAGCCTTTATTGCGGTCCTGGAAAACTCCACAGCCATCAAATCCACTCTGTGCTAGTGAGTGGCTTTTGGGTGCTTGTCTCATGAACTTATGAAATGAAATTCACAAGCCACAGAAGGTGAGTTTTAGAGAAAACTTTATTATAGATTGAGAGGTGGGCGTTTCAGGGAGAGAGAAAGCCATGCCATTTGATTTAGACATGGAGATCAGCCATGTGGCAGACAATCAACCACATGGAAAGGGAGAGAAGCTGTAGAAGAACAGTGGAAAAGCCTGACTAGAAAAGGCATACTCGGGCTCTGCTAGCATCTGAAAGAAGAAAACAGTGGAGAAGAAGCAAAATGTCTGTGTCTCTTGACTGAATTCCTTCTTTCAATGAAAAAATAATCAAGTACCTCCAGAAGACCCACCACAAAGTTAAGGAGACCAGCGACACCCAATACGAAGTTAAGGAGACCAAAGATATTCCAAGATAAGTTTCACTCATCCTCTTCTCATCTCAATCTCAAAGTTCGAGTTAGTCCATCAGTCTGCAGGAGCTTCAACACAAACATCTTCTTCAGGGAACTTTATATTTCAATGGAACATTATTGAACAAACCCATCCAAAAAGTCGTTAGCTCTCTCAGAAAATGTGACATTATTTGATTTTGCATTTATTTTATTTTATTTTATTTTTGGTTTTTTGAGACAGGGTTTCTCTGTAGCTTTGGAGCCTGTAGACCAGGCTGGTCTCAAACTCACAGAGATCCGCCTGCCTCTGCCTCCCGAGTGCTGGGATTAAAGGCATGTGCCACCACCACCCGGCGATTTTGCATTTTTGACTTTAATTAAAGTCCAGGCTTTAAAGTTGTATGTCAACTTGTGTATTTTTGTGTTAGAGAGTTATGAATAATTTTTATCTAATGAAAAATTATAACCCTGGTGAGTATGGTTTATTTAAATGTATGGTATCCATGATATTATATAGTATTGTATCTAGTATACTGTTTTTTTAAATATCTTACATTTGATGTGTGAAGCTTTCTAGTTTACCAAATGACACCGAAATAATTATTCTGCCAGTTCCTTTGTTGTGCCTGAGTCCTAGGACCCCCAAGAAGACCACCATAGAGTCACACTTCTGAAAGCAAAAGCAAGGTTTTGTTTATTAAGTACATGCTAGCACGGATCCTCTGCCTCACAGTCTGACACAGCAAATGGAGGGAGAAGGACCCCGTCTACTATTGTAAGGGTTTTATAAGTCAAAACCAAAATAAAACCAAACCAAAAAAAGCACAAAACAATCACAAGGTCTTAAAATACAAAATTACCTATCCTATATCATAATTGGCTAACGGTGAGGTAAAGTTCAGCTGTTAGTTCCTGATAGGCTATTAGTATCTAAGGGGGATAGCAACAGCCCCCCTGGTTACATCCTCCAGACACCTGCTGACCCTGTGCTAAACCATCGGGGCTGCTTGAAATATTGCCCAGCTGATAGGAGAAGTCGGGTGGGGGAATGGGCTGCAGTCAGCAACTTTATGTAACTTAGGTTTCTCTATTAGCTAATACTTCCCCCCGAAGAGGGGTCCTACAGCCTTCAGCTTATCTGGGGGCTGGGAGCGGCCTTTAGCTCTGCTGCAGGCTCCAGCTTATCCTGGGGCTGGGATGTAGTTCAGGATCCCAAAAGGGCACAGCACGGAAATGGAATCTTTTCCGGCCTTTCACCCTCATTAGTAACTTCGATGAATTCAAGACTTGTGTCTATTCTACATGTGAAAGCCCTGGGCTTTAAATTTCCTAAATGTCATACTTTGACTAATTGTCCCCATTTTTATATTGCATTGGCTTTTTAAGTAAAATTAAGTAGGATTCTGAAGAAAAGTAAGATGCCTGTGATCAGTTCCCACTTTTATACTGAAGTCTCTCTACCTTTGTATGTCCCAGGTGTCTAAGATTAGGGGGCAGTGCAGGGTTACAACCACCATTAAGTCCTGCTCTGCTGTTAAGTTAAAGGTCTCTTTTTAGGAACAGCATAAGTCTGTCAGGTGGGCAAGATGACCTAGGGTAACAACTAGTGCAAAGAACAACACAGGTGTACTGAAGGAAGAATTCTGGAAATATCTCTGCTGGGTAATTCTCCCATCTGCCCAAGTGGTCAGAATGGAGTCTCTTGACTCTGTTTAAATTGTTCAAAATGTAACCAGGAGCCAGGACCTGAAAGAGATTTAAGGATGGCAGTGTATGTGGATAATAGCGTACGGTGTATCTAAGCTAGTGAAATCGGCTTTTTGAGGCCAGCTCTTCCTTAAACAATATCAACGGCTGGTCATGCACATTTTCCATAAATAGCTTTTCCTTTGCTACCCTTGAACTGTGCGAGTGATTTCTCATTGGGAGGGTACATTATTTCTGTTACAATATGGGAGAAAAGCTGGGGGTGCATGACTGTAATGGAGGCTTTCTCAACTCAGGTGAGCCATTACTCAGCAGCTAAGTTGTTCGGCAGCCAACAGACCACTAGACTACCTGGACCAGCGGCTTCCAGATCCTTTGTCTCTGGAACTCAAAGACATGTTTATGGACAATGGAACAGTGAGTTGCAGAACCGAGTTTTATTATAGGTGACAGATTGAGAGAAAGAAAGTAAGCAGGGGTCCTGTATAGCAAGAGTGGGTCCCAAGAATGGGTTGCCACTAAAGTCAATAAGGTTCCATTTTCCATCCAATAAAGCCGTATTGATCAAGATGTGAAAGGACATGAATACCTCATAGGTAAGAAAACTGGACTTACCTATGAGGTGTTCATGTCCTTTCACATCCTGGTGGCTAGACTGCAGTTTTGGTCACACCTTAAAGGTGACCCAAGACTCCAGGTAGCTATTGATATGCGAAAGGGAAAAAAGGTAGGAGTAGGAAACCAGAAGAGGAATCGGTGTCTCTAAACAAAGATGTTTCCAGCTTCCAGTCAAGACAGAACTGGTTGTCAATGGGAAGAAGCAGAAGTCCCATAACCATAAATGATCTGTCTGTTTCTTTCTCTTATTCTTAAAAAAATTGCACTATGATATGATCTGGGATTAAGTGGGGACTGCATGGGCAATGCCAGGGGATATGAGTCCTGTGAAATTGTCAAATGAAAGGAAAAAATACCTCTTTTCTGATGTTCTTTGAGTCCAATGAGAGAAGTAGAGTAAGGTTAAGGGAAGATTAAAAGGCAATGAAAATTTGGGGGACAAAAGAAGGTAAAAGAGACTTCACTCTGGAATCACCCTGGCCTCCTGACAGTAGAGAAGCAAGAAAAGCAAGAATTTGAACACAACTAACAACTGGTTAAAGTCTTTCTTCCCAGATGCAAATCTTCAATTTTCTAGGAATCTCTCCCAGAAACCCCATTTAAAATTTAAAGGACACAAACTAACCTCCTTGTGCAATCCCTGCAGCTCCTGGTTTTCTTCAATCAAATTATAATTCTATCTTCAGAGCCACCTTACTTATCTCACTTATCAAAGGAGAGAAAACCAAAAAAGGTTTCATAGACACTTGGTGTGTTTTAACTTGAGACCCATGAAAATGGCTCTTGATAAGACAAATAACTGTAAAAATAACTAACTCTCTTGTGATGCAGGAGAATTGTCTGTATTCTGTCAATCATATTTTAATAAAACCCTGATTGGCCAGGCAGGCAGTATAGGCGGGAAAACCAGACAGGAAGTAGAGGTGATACAATGAGAACAGGAGAATTCTGGGAAGCAGGGAGGTTCCTCTGCCAGTCCTGAGCAGACCACCGAAGAGGCAACATGTAAACTGGCCCAGCTGAAAAAGGTACCAAGCCATATGGCTAAAATAGATCAGAATAATGGGTTAAGATAAGTTATAAGAGCTAATAAGTAGCCTGACCTAATGGGCTAATCAGCTTTATAACTTATAGAGATCTCTGTGTGATTGATTTTCTTTGGGCTTGCCGGTTGTGGGGTACCAGGCGGGACAGAAACCCCAACAAGCCGGCCTTCATGTTACACTCTTGGGGAGTCTGTACCCACACTTGGGCATGTCTTATTTTCTATAACTTTTTTGGAGAAGCCCACATCCATGCTTTCTGGTGTGTTTTTCCTTATAAGGGCCTTTCTTAACTCCCAGGGTTAAGCTTATACTGAAAAAACTTTAATAAGACAGCCAACATTACGTCTTCACATATAGGTCGGTGCTGAAATACTTTTCAGTGGTGAAGCCCTGAATCTTGGTTTTGACTGAGTCAAGATCCCTAAAAGTCTAGTGAATGGTCTCAATCTGCTGAGGCAGTAGTGTAAAGCTGTGTCTGCTTCCTCCCAGATGACAAGGTTACCAGATTAAAAAGAGGACTGTTCAGAATGCCTGTTTATAAAAAAGGCAAGGGTGACTATTGAAACAGGGAATATGTCATGAAGGAAGAAACAGAATTGTTTTTGTTCACAGGCTTACTTATATGTAAAACATCCTAAAAAGTCTACTAAAACCAAACAAATAAAAACTCTTTGTTAGAAGCAATAAAATCATCGAAGTTACGAGACGCAAAACGAACAAACAAAAATCAGTGGGATTACTAGTGTCCCCGCAAAAAACCACAGTTCTGGCCTCAAAGAGAATAAGACAATTTACTTAGGAGCCAAATGTGAGTGGCAATGACCTGGGAACAAACCTAAGTTAACTCAAAGAAACATGTTCCAACATAATCAGGGAGTCATGGAGTTTTTACAAAGTAACAGAACAAAGAGAGTCATGAATAAAGGCACTTTCAAACTCCTTTGGTGGAAATTATGAGTGGGCTGGTCACAGGAGAGTAGGCAAATCTCTGCCATAGGCCTAAGATATCATCTGATGCCATTCTTAGCCTTTAGGATGAAGAAAACTATGGGATCTGCTTGTACATTCCATAAAGGAAAAAACAGGGGTGGGCAATAATGTTTTTTTAGGAGACTAACGCTGGTTGGAGATATTAGGCTCCTCACTTGCAACATTGCAGCCTTTTAGAAGCACAAAAGTTTTAGTCAGTTAGCCTTGTGCAAACTTTAACACAGGTATATAACATTTTTTCCTGGGAACTTCAGTTCACAGTACACATTAGCTATTATTCACTCAAAAAGAAAATTAGCCAAAAAATTTTATAGTGTCACACATAGAATATTTAGGTGGTAAAAATCCTACACATTTGAAAATACAAAATGTTGCTGAAAAAAACTTCAGTAGAGTCACAAATAACTCTTATGTTCCTAACTTAATATTGTTAAGATATCAATGCTGCTGGTAAAAATGGCAATCTTACCAAAAGCAATCTACAGATTTAATGTAATACCCATCAAAATCGCTGCAAAATTCTTCACAAGACCTTCATATGGAAAAGCAAAAAATACAGGATAGCTAAAACAATCCTGCACAATGAAAGAACTTCTGGAGGAATCACAATCCCTGACTTCAAACTCAACTACAGAGCTACAGTACTGAAAACAGCCTGGTATTGGCATAAAAACAGACAGGAGGACAAAGGGAACGAAATAGAAGACCCAGATATTAATCCACACACCTTTGAACATCTGATTTTTGACAAAGAAGCAAAAAATATCAAATGGAAAAAAGAAAGCATATTTAACAAATGGTGCTGGCATAACTGGATATCAACATGTAGAAGAATGAAAATAGATCCTTATCTATCACCATGCACATAACTCAAGTCCAAATGGATCAAAGTTCTCAACATAAAGCCAGCCACACTGAACCTCATATAAGAGAAAGTGGGAAGTATGCTTGAACACATTGGCACAGGAGACCACTTCCTAAATATAACCACAGTAGTATAAACACTGAGAGAAACAATTAATAAATGGGACCTCCTGAAACTGAAAAGCTTCTGTAAAGCAAAGGACACAGTCAACAAGACAAAATGACAGCCTACAGAATGGGAAAAGATCTTCACCAACCCCACATTGGACAGAGGTCTGATCTCCAAAACATACAAAGAACTCGAGAGAAATTCGTCATCAAAAGAACAAATAATCTAATAAAAATGAAGTACAGACCTAAACAGAGAACTCTCAACATAAAAATCTAAAATGTCTGAAAGACACTTAAGGAAATGCTCAACATCTTTTCTTTCTTTATTTTTTATTATTACTTAAAAAAACACCAATCCAAATTCCCACTCCCTCCTTTCCTCCTAGCCCCTCCCTCTCCCTCCACAGACCCTCGCCTCCACTCCTCCAACCCTAAGAAAGTGCCATGTACTTTGCCTTGTGGAAAGTCTAAGGCCCTCCCTACTACATCTAGGTTGAGCAAGGTTTACATCCAAAGAGGATAGGATCCCATGAAGCCGATATCCCAGTAGAGATACATCCCAGTGTCACTATCAGTGGCCCCTCAGTCCGCTCCAGCTGTCAACCCCCTTCAGAGGGGCTTGGTTGTTACCATACTCATTCACTCCAAGTCCAGTTGGAGTCGGTGAGCTCCCATTAGCTCAAGCAAACTGTCTCAGTGGATGACCCCCTCATGGTCTTGAATTCCTTGCTCATACTATCACTCCTTCCACTCTTCAACTGGATCTTGGGAGCTCAGTCCAGTGCTCCGATGTGGGTTTCTGCCTCTGTTTCCATCTGCTGTTGGATGAAGGTTCTATGGTGATATTTAAAATAATCATCAGTCTGACTACAGGGTAAGGTGAGTTCAGACACCCTCTCCTCTATTGCTAAGGGTCTTAGTTGGGGTCATCCCCATGGGTTCTTTGGAATTTTTCTAGAACCAGGTTTCTTGCTAACTCCATAATGGCTCTCTCAATCAAGATATCTCTTTCCTTGCTCTCCTCTCTCTCCTTTCTCCATCTTAACTATCCCATTCCCTCAAGTTCTCCTCAACCTCCCTTCTCCCATTTCCTCTACCCCCTGCCCCCCTGCCCCCAAATTTTTTTCTGATTCTAATTTCCAGGTGGATCTATATATGTTTTTCTTTGGGTTCACCTTATTAGTTTCTCTAGGATCCTGAACTATAGACTCATTGCATTTTGTTGATGACTAGTATCCACTTATGAGTGAGTACATACCATATTCATTTTTTGGGTCTGGGTTACCTCACTCAGGATAATGTTTTCTAATTCCGTCCATTTGCATGCAAAATTCAAGATGCCATTAATTTTTACTGCTGAGTAATACTCTAATTTGTAGGTGTGTCACACTTTCTTTATCCATTCTTCAGCTGAGGGGCATCTAGGTTGTTTCCAGGTTCTGGCTATTACAAATAATGCTGCAATGAACATAGTTGAACAAATGCTTCTATAGTATGATTGAACATCTTTTGAGTGTATTCCCAAGAGTGGAATTGCTGGATCCTGAGGTAGGTTGATTCTCAGTTTTTTGAGAAACTGCCACACTGATTTCCAAAGTGGTTGCACAAGTTTGCATTTCTACCAACAATGGATGAGTGTTTCCCTTGCTCCACAACCTCTCCAGCATAAGCTATCATTAGTGTTTTTGATCTTAGCCATTCTGACAGGTGTAAGATGGTATCTCAAAGTTGTTTTGATTTGCATTTCCCTGATAGCTAAGGAAGAAGAACATGTCCTGAAGTATGTTTTGGCCATTTGAAATTCTTCTGTTGAGAATTCTGTTTAGTTCAGTACAACACTTTTTAAATGGGTTATTTAGAATTTTAATGTCTAATTTCTTGAGTTCTTTACATATTTTGGAGATCAGTTCTTTGTCTGATGTGGGGTTGGTGAAGATTTTTTTCCCATTCAGTAGGCTACCATTTTGTCTTATTGACCGTGTCCTTTGCTTTACAGAAGCTTCTCAGTTTCAGGAGGTTCCATTTATTCATTGATGCTCTTATTATCTGTGCTACTATGGTTACATTTAGGAAGTGGTCTCCTGTGTCCATGCATTGAAGGTTATTTCCCACTTTCTCCTCTATCGGGTTCAGTGTGGTCGGATTTATATTGAGGTTTTTAATCCATTTGAACTTGCGTTTTATGCATGGCAACAGATATAGATCTATTTTCATTCTTCTTCAGGTTGACATCCAGTAATGCCAGCACCAATTGTTGAAGATGCTTTCTTTTTTCCATTGTATCTTTTTTGCTTCTTTGTCAAAAATCAGGTGTTCATAGGTGTGTGAATTAATATCCAGGTCTTCAATTCAATTCCATTGGTCAATGTCTCTGTTTTTATGCCAATACCAAGCTGTTTTCATTACTGTAACTCTGTAATAGAGCTTGAAGTCAGGTATGGTAATGCCTCCAGCAGTTCCTTTGTTTTACAGGATTGTTTTGGCTATCCTGGGTTTCTTGTTTTTCCATATGAAGTTATGTATCATTCTTTCAAGGTCTGTGAAAAATTGTTTTGGGATTTTGCATTGAATATATAGATTGCCTTTGGTAAGATTGCCATTTTTATTATGTTGATCCTTCCTATCCAAGAGCATGGGGGATTTTTCCATTTTCTGGTAACTTCTTCAATTTCTTTCTTCAAAGACATAAAGTTCTTGTCAAATAGGTCTTTCACGTCCTTTGTTAGTGTTACCCCAAGATATTTTATGTGATTTGTGGCTATCGTGAAAGGTGATGTTTCTCTGATTTCCCTCTCAGCTTCTTTATCATTTGTGTATAGGAGGGCTACTGATTCTTTGAGTTGATCTTGTATCCTGCCACTTCACTGAAGGTATTTATCTATGGTAGGAGTTCTCTGGTATAGTTTTTGGGGTCACTTATATACACTATCATATCATCTGCAAATAACGAAAGTTTAACTTCTTCCTGAACAATTAGAAACCTCTTGATCTTTTTATGGTGTCTTATTGCTATTGTTAAAACTTCAAGAACTATGTTGAAGAGATATGGAGAAAGTGGACAGCTTTGTTTTATTCCTGATTTTAGTGGAATCACTTTGAGTTTCTCTCCATTTAATTTGATGTTAGCTGTCAGATCGCTGTATGTTGCTTTTTTTATATTTAGATATGATCCTTGTATCCCTAATCCCTCTAAGAACTTTATCATGAAGGGAAGGTTGAATTTTGTCAAATGCTTTTTCTGCACCCAATGAAATGATCATATTTTTTTTCTTTCAGTTTATTCATATGGTGGATTACATTGACTGATTTTTGTATGTTGAACCAGCCCTGCATCTCTGGGATGATGCTTACTTGGTCATGATGAATGATTTTTTTTGATGTGTTCTTGGGTTCGATTTGCCAGAATTTTATTGAGAATTTTTGCATCGATGTTCATGAGTGATGTTGGTCTGTAATTCTCATTCTTGTTTGAGTCTTTGTGTGATTTTGGTATCAGGGTAACTGTAACTTCATAAAAAGAGTTTGGCAGTGAGCCTTCTGTTTCTATTATGTGGAACTCTTTGAGGAATATAGGTATTAGCTCTTCTTGAAAGTTCTGGTAGAATTCAGCACTAAAACCATATGACCCTGGGCTTTTATTGGGGTGTAGGAGGTTTTTGATGGCAGCTTCTATCTCCTCGTGGCTTATAAATCTATTTAAATTGCTCACATGGTCTTGATTTAATTTTGGTAGGTGTTATCTATCTAAAAAATTGTTCATTTCTTTTACATTTTCCAGTTTTGTGGAGTACAGATTTTTGTAGTAGGATCTATTGATTCTCTGAATTTCCTCAACGTCCATTGTTATGGCCCCCTTTTCATTTCTGATCTTGTCAATTTGTGTGTTCTCTCTCTGCTGTTTGATTAGTTTGGATAGGGGTTTGTCAATCTTGTTAATTTTCTCAAAGAACCAGCTCTTTGTTTCACTGATTCTTTGTATGGTTTTCTGTGTTTCTATTTTGTTGATTTCAGCCCTCAACTTGATTATTTCCTGTCTTCTTCTCCTTTTGGGTGAGTCTACTTCTTTTTTTCTAGAGCTGGGTTCTGGGTTCTGGTGGTAGCATGATGCTTTTTAGGATGTTGGATGAGTTCTTGCATTGGCGCCTTCCCATCTCTTCCTTCAACTCTTATGTATCTTATGTTTACCATGGAGCTCACAGGGAAGGACTCATTGGGGGCATGGTAGATGGCTGTCTAGCAAACAAGCTCCCTGTTGTCTTCTAGAAATACTGAAGGCCCCTGGGGAGAGAGACCCCTGGCATTTCTCCCACGTGGAGGTTTTAGGGAGTGTGGAAGGGTCCGGGGTTCCAGAGCCACTATTGTCTCACCTCTTATGTCCACCAAGAATTGGTCTCCACAGAGCTCGCAGAGAACAACGTGTTGGGAGCAGGGTAGATGGCTCTTATTCAACATCTTTAGTCATTAGAGAAATGCAAATCAAAAGTACTCTGAGATTCCAGATTATACCTGTAAGAATGGCTATGATCAAAAACACTGACGACAACTTATGCTGGAGAGGTTGTGGAGCAAAGGGAACATTCCTGCACTGCTGGTGGGAGTGCAAGCTGGTACAGCCCCTTTGGATATCAATATGTTGATTTCTCAGAAAATCAGGAAACAACCTTCCTCAAGACCCAGTAGTACCACTTTTGAGTATATATGCAAAGGATGCTCAATCATACCACAAATACATGTTCTCAACTATGTTCATAGCAGCATTGTTTGTCATAGCCAGAACCTGGAAACAACCTAAATGCTCCTCAACCAAAGAATGGATAAGGAAAATGTGGTACATTTACACAATGGAGTACTACACAGCAGAGAAAATAATGACATCTTGAAATTTGAAGGCAAATGGATGGAGCTAAAATTCATCATTTTGAGTGAGGTAACCCAGACCCAGAAAGACAATTATCACATGTACTCACTCATAAGTGGTTTTTAAACAAAAGGCAAAGAAAACCAGCCTACAACTTACAATCCCAGAGAACCTTGACAACAATGAGGACCCTAAAAGACATACATGGATATAATATACATGGAAAGTAGAAAAAGACAAGATCTCCTGAGTAAATTGGGAGCATGGTGACCATGGGAGAGAGTAGAAGGGAAGGGGAAAGAAAGGGAGGGGAGCAGAGAAAATTGTATAGCTCAATAAAATCAATAAAAAAGATATCAATGCTGCTGAACATGACCAACACGCTAAATAATATAGTTCTTAATAAATTCTGAGTGCTCTTTTGTTTTTGTTTTGCAGAAATAGGTAAACCTACACAGGCACAATTGTGCAAAAGAAAAAAACAATTCATTGGAAAGCTACAGCACTTCAAATACTGGCAACACACAGATTCATCTATTAGAAATTTCCCACGCTATTCCTTGCATATATGGTCAAATAGTAACCATATGTCTGGAAAGTATGTGGATGCCTAAAGAGGCCCTCGTGTCCTTTACTTTGGCTATGAAGACTATGAAACAAGGCATGCAAGGGAATCAGAACTTCCCCAGCAGAAGAAAATGGCTGAAGCCCAGTGTCAGTCAGAGGGGAGCTTGTCTCTAGGATGTGGTTTCATACACAACAATCAGAGTAATTGCTGGAGAATTGGAGAGGAAACAATGATGGAAGGGACCACACCATCACCAAGACTGCTTCATTATGCATAGCTTTCCACTAACCCTAATGTTAGGACCCCCAAGATATACTCGGAGTGCATGTTGTCACTGGAGTTTTCTTCCACTTCTCAGCATAGCCACATTGGATAAATCTCATTTTTAAAATTTTTTTTCCTGTTACTTGTTTATTTAATTGGCTTATTAAGGATGAATGGCTGAACCTGGTTTATTGAACTATCCAGGCTCAAGTCTCTGTGACCCTTAATAATCCTAGTAACAAAATTGTTCTGACAAGTGTGTTACGAAGATTCAATAGGAAATGGAGAGCATTTCCCGTAAACTGTGTTGGAAAAACAACTGATAAAAGGAAGGAAGGAAGATGCAAGGAAGGAAAGAATGAACAAAGGAAAAGAAAGAAAAATGGAAGTTAGTCACTTACCTTAAATCAATGCAAAAATTAACATACAATGGATCAAGGACCAAAATGTATGAGCTAAAACTTACAGAATATTCAGAGGAAAATATGATGACCAAGGAGGAAAAAAGAAGTGGGAATAATTTCATGGATACACCATCAACATGGCAGTTAACAAGAATAATAAGAGGTGAATTGAATTATATTAAATTAAAAACTTAAGCCTGGCAATGGTGGTGCATGCCTTTAATCCCAGCACTTGGGAGACAAAGGCAGTTAGATCTCTGTGAGTTTGAGGCCAGCCTGGTCTATATGAGCTAATTCCAGGACAGGCTCCAAAGCTACAGCAAAATCCCCTCTAAATAAGAAAGAAAGGAAGGAAGGAAGGAAGGAAGGAAGGAAGGAGGGAGGGAGGGAGGGAGGGAGGGAGGGAGGGAGGGAAGGGAGGGAGGGAGGGAGGGAGGGAAGGAAGGAAGGAAGGAAGGAAGGAAGGAAGGAAGGAAGAAAGAAAGAAAAAATTAAAAACTAAAGACATTACAGAACACAATTAACAGAGTGCAAAGGCAGGCTATGGAATACAAAACCATGGAAGGAAATCCTATGTGTGATGTGGTAACATAGGAAGATAGGAAGTAAGGAATTCTTCCTGGCAGTGGCAGTAGACCAGGAATCTGAGATAGCTCCATACTGCCACCTGCAGCTGAGTACACAATTCTTTTCAGAGACCTCTTCCCAGATAAAGCCTGCATTCTTGACTTTGTGACCAAGGACAGAATTTCCGGCTGAGCCAGTGTAGGAGGTGAGACCCAGAAGATCTATCACTGTAGACTAGGCTCAGGGTTAATGGCACAGGCATTTGGAGAACTAAAAAGACACACCAAACTGCAAGTGGAGCTTTGTTTGATGGGGTTTCTAGGCTTCGCTGTCCTGGAACTCACTCTGTAGACCAGGTTGACCTTGAACTCACAGAGATCCTCCTGCCTCTGCCTCTCTAAAGTTCTGGGATTAAAGGCATATGCCACCACGGCACAAAATGTAGCTTCTTAAAAGAAAAATAACATTAAAATGTCTTGACAGAAGCCTTATATCCAATTTTGGTAGCTCCCAAGTTAGATCTTATAGAGTGGCTAAGAAATTTGTTTAATTTCTTTTCCTTTTTATCTATATTTTGATAAAAGAGATTATAAAGTGGCTTTGGGGATATCATGGGTAGCATTGTAATCTGATAAACTAAACCACGGGCCACAAAGGTTTCACAAGGGGGTTAAGACCTACCCTGTACTGTAATTTTATTGCCCAATTCCTGGAAAATAACAGTTTTGCAGAGGAGAAAGAGCAAAGACCATTTTACTCTTACAATTTAGCACAAGTCCCCACTGCTGAGCATTTTCACTTGAACTATCTCTCTATAAAGGTTAGATGGAGGGAATACTGTCTCTGTCAGTAGCCTTCACAGCACATGTTAACTGTGGTGAAATTCTGAGTCTAGTGAGAGACTTTAAGCATATTCCAGCGTGAAAGGCTTTTTCCCATCTCATGTTCTCTTAGTTTTCCTTGTCTATCATGTCTTCCTACAACACAAGACAATAACCATGGGCAAAGAGCTTTAAAAGTGATCTTTCTCTAAGAGAAAGCTGTGCCAATGGGGCTGTGTCAATGGCCAATAAGTGCTCAACATCACTAATCATTAGGGACATACAAATTGACACCGTGATGACATTTTACTTCATACTCATTGGAATGACCACTTTAAAATGAGACAGGAACCCAGGGAGGTGGCTCAGCTGGTAAAGATGCTGGCTACCAAGCCTGAGACCCAAGTTGGATCATCAAAATCCACATGGTAAAAGAAAGAACAGACTTTACAAAGTTGTCCTGTGAATTTCAAAAATATACATATGCACGTGCATACACAATCAGTCAATCGACGTAAGGAAAAAAGAATAGTAGGAAGAGTAGGTGGGACAGGACAGGACGGGAAAAAAATTGTAAAATTTAACAGGACAGGAAAAAATTGTAAAGTTTAACAGGACAGGAAAAAATTGTAAAGTTTAACAGGACAGGAAAAAATTGTAAAATTGAAATACAAGTTACCAAATGACTCAGAAATTTTGTTTTTGAGTATGTGTCTGAAGGACTTGAAAACAAGGTCTTGAAGAAGTGTGTCCATCCGTGTTCGTTGCACCATTATTCACAGTGGTTAAAAGGGAGACTCAGCACGAGGGTCTCTTCGTGGATGAGTGGAGAAACAAAATGTGATGTGTGCATGATACAATATGTGTACAATAAGTTAGTTATTTAAATTGCAATTACATCTATTTGTGCGTGTGTGTGTGTGTGTGTGTGTGTGAGAGAGAGAGAGAGAGAGAGAGAGAGAGAGAGAGAGAGAGAGAGGGAGAGGGAGAGGGAGAGGGAGAGGGAGAGACAGACAGACACACACACACACACACACAGAGAGAGAGAGAGAGAGAGAGAGAGAGAGAGAGAGAGAGAGAGAGAGAGAGAGCATGCCACAGTGTATATGTGGAAGTAAGAGGACGACCCGTGGGAACTGGGTCTTCCCTTCCACTGTTCCAACATGCTGGTCCCTGGGATGCAACTCAGGCCAGGGAGAGCAGCCAGTCCCAGGCAGGGCCCAGATGCACTACTCAGCAAGTCTCCAAAGGTGACTGGTCCCCTGGGCATCCCCGGTGGCTAGCCATGTGAGTGGTGCGTGGGCAAAAGGCAGACAGATAGGCACACCATGCAGATGGGTTTGCTGCAAGCTATCAGGTTCCCGAAAGCAGCCAGTCCCAAGAAGGGACAGCACATGAGATCACACGGCGGCATGACTGGAGTGGGGGGTTAGAGAGACGGATAAACATACCATACAGAGTAAAGTTAGACATTTATTAGATGGGCTATGGAGGGGAAGGAAAAGGGGAGAAGGGCGGGTGGGGGGGAGAGAAAGAGGGGGGGACAAGAAGAGAGAAAGTAGGGGGTCTGGGGCTGCCAGCAGGAAAGTAGTGGGCGTGGCTTGTCTCTTAAAGAGACAGAACAATCATTACAGTCTCAGTGGCCCATATTCAGTTTTTCAAAAGAAGGATATTCTGAGATATGTTTCAGCAATGGACAAGTCTTGAGAATATTAAACAGAGAAAAAAAATTGAGTCATAAAAAGACAAATACGGCTTCAATTCCACCAGTACAAAGTATCCCCAGTTGCCAAATGTCTTCCATAATTTTTATTTCATTTTTTTAATGTGTGTGCCTGTGTTTATGTGAATATATGGAACATATGTGCAGGTACTGGAGGAAGACAAGAAAAAAAGGGTCTCCATCACCTGGATCCAGGTTTACACGCAAATGTGAGCCATCAGACATGGGTGCTGGGAACTGAACTTGTGTCCTCTCGAAGAACAGCAAGCATTGAGCCATCTCTCAATAAGTCTGATAAGTTAGTTTGCAAATATCGAAAGTAAAATGGTGATTGCTTAGGCCTAGAGTGTTGTGAGTATTCACCAGAGAAGACTGCTCAGACATGGGTTTAAGTCAACAGAAAGTCTTTGTTAGTCAGCCAGTAATTACACTGGATGTTCGGGATCCCAATGAAGCCCTGAGCCTTTCTCAGAGTGAGTTTTGAAGCACAAAAAACATGTTCTGAATGACATACTTCATTTAGCAAGAGCAGTTAGCCAGGAGTGGAACTATAGAAGCCAAAATGCAAGGTGAGTACATTTAGGGACTTTTCTAGAATTATGGACTTTGATGGATTAGGTCTTTGTTTTTATTTTGGTTGGTGGTACTGCCTAAATGCTGAGTTCTGTGGTCTGAATGGTACTTTCTTCATGGAATCAGTTGTGTTAAGGTCTCAGGGTCTTCTAAGTCTGAGGCTCAGGTACACTCCTTCACTGGCCTTAGTAAATGAGTCAAATCAAGGGTTCATCCTGTTTTAGTTTAAGATGCAGGGTCCCACTGTTAATCCAATCAGAGTGATAATTAAAGGCTCAACCTGTGATGATAGAGTAGCTAGCCAGAGGAACAAAAGAGTGGTACTAGTTGTTTTCCCAACCATGGCAAGGTTTATTTTTAATTACCTTGACCAATTAGCATAGAAACAGGTTTCTCCCAAAACCAGACACAGTTTTCTTATGAGAAGTAAGTCTCATAATCATAAGTCTCTCCAATTTTATATGACCATTTCTACAAGGGAATCTAACTCTTGTTTTAATACCTCCAGGTTCTTATCAACCTTTCTACTTAGTTTGGAAAGCATCAGAAGAGACAAATTTAGTCAAACCATTGGTACATGTCCATGAAATGGTCTCAGAGGTTTGGTAATATTGCTATTATCCAAGTGAATTAACCCATAAGTCAGAATAACAGACATCAGAATAAGGGAAAGGGTCTAAGTTAAAGGCTTTGGAGATTAGACAAGTTTCAGTCCATTGTAAGCTCTCTAATATTAATTTAGGTGCCCCCAGTAACAGTGAATTTTGTCAAGCAATGGGCTGACACTACAGGGGCCAGGTGCTAAACCTAACCAGCAGTCCTGCCTGATTTCTGGCTGGGAGTGATAAACTCTATCCCCAGGGTCCCTTCCTGTGGCATGGAGTCTGTTTCCCCAGGTTTTTCCTGTTTCCCAAAGGTCAGAATCTTTTTAAAGGAAAATTTCAGGAAGCCTCAGTTTTACAGACACAATTTTTGAAAGGAAACTCCCTTGTTCCTGGCGCCCAGCTGCAGGGCATACATAGAACTATAAACTCTGAATTTTTATCTCAAAAAAGAAACTCCCATCTATTCTAGTTCTCCATTATAACTAAACTTTTAAAGTGAGCATCTGTGAGTAAAGGTCAAGATGAATATGGGTTGCTGGTCAGTAGTCACACTAGGTAATTTCTTCCCTGTGTCTGTCTTTTCTAGTTCCCAGGTCCAGGCCCAAGGGCAGAGGTGGATAGACTATGACCCTATATTCATACCAAAGACAGGTCTCAGCAGGGGGTAGAGGGGCAGGGAGCAGAAGGGCCTGGGCCCCTAAGAAACCTTCATTTCAACGGATCCGTAGTCCAGAGACAGTCCATTTGACAGCAGTAGCTGTGGCTTCTGCTTTCTTGACCTGGGTGTGGTGGATCCGTGGTGCGATGCCAGCTCCCTTCACTGCAGTGGAATAGAGAGTTGCTGCGTAGAGTCCTTTTCAGGATGATTTCCCTGCCCCTTTGGCTACTCGCTTGACCCAGATGGTATCACTGGACTCCATCAAGGGGAAACTGGTTATGCACTCAGAGGTTGGCTGGATCTCTCAGATAGTTCAATGACTAGCCTGTATGGAGAACTGGAGGGCCTGTAGTGACTTGAGAAATGAATGGTTAGAGAGTTCTATCAACTGCTGCTCTCTGTGCCTGGGAAGCAGTGGGGAGGTCTTCCAAACATAGTCTCATAGTGGGTAAATCCCTCCCTATATGGGGTGCAGAAGTAAGGAGGCCTATCCATCCTTTGCTGGACTCTAAGCAGAGTTTTATTAGGGTTTCTTTTAATGCCTAGAACTCTCAAGTTTATATGCACAATGAAGTTTTTAATCTATGTCTAAAGCTTTAGCTATTAATTGGGTGGTTTGGGCTATGAAAGCTATGCCACTGTCAGTCCCCATTGCTAGGGGGAGGCCAAATCAGGGACCGGTTCCTGGAGGAGCTTTTTAGCTACTATTTGAGCAGTTTCAGTCTGGATGAGGAACACTTCTGCCTACCTGGAAAAAGTATCTATAAAAATTACCAAGTATATTTATCCTCCCCCAGCAGGCTGGATCTTGGAAAGTCAGAGTTCTCTGGGGGTGTTGGACGCTTTCTGGGTAGGGGCTCTTTGTTTTGGATTCACTTGAGCACAAAGCTGGCATCTGTCTGAGATGTCCCACACTAGGCTGTCCATAATAACATACTAACACACCTTGGTCCAAGCAACTCAGAAAGTTTTGGGGGCCCCAGATGGTGAAGGTCAGTTACCAGAGTCCTGCCTGTTGCTTCTGGAGAATGATCTTCCCCTCTGGTGTCCTCCATTTACCTGTGGGTTTGAGCTGTCCATTTCTTCTTTACCATTGAGTTTCAGGCAGCGCTGGTTCAGCTAGGTCAGAAGCCAACAGTGGAGGACAGCAATTTGTAGGGGAAACCAAATAGCCTCTAGGAAGCTAAGATTTTTTAAATGTCCTTTTCCCCAGTGATGAGAAGCTCTCTTCGTTTATAGGTTATACTGTGGGCATACCCACTAATAAAAGCATACCGATTGGTGGTCCAGGCATGTGGTAGTGGACTTTCCTTTTCTTCATCTGAGAGTCTGGGTCAGTTCGATCAGTTCTGCTCTCTAGGCTGAGCTATCTGGCTTGAGCTCAAATTGTTTCAGTTAAATTAACTATGTTTTTGGTTTTATCTTTCATCTTCTGGCCATCATGGATGAGCACTTGTATCATCAGGAAGAGGATAACCCAATTGATAGCTGGGGCGGGCCAGTAGTATGGTCTGGTACTGTGCCACATGGTCATTAGACAGCCAGTGTTCTGGTCCTTCTCAGAGGAGGGCCTCAACTGTGTCATTGAGGGGGGTGCTGCAATTATGAGATCTTGACTCAGAGTTGACTTGTTTTTGTTTGCTTGCTTTTTCATTTGACTAGCATAGCTGCCACAGCTCTTAGGTGGGCCATCCTGGGGCTACAGTATCCAATCATTTAGACAGGTATATTACAGGACAACTCCAAAGCTCCAAAGTTTGGCTTAAAACTCCTTTTGGAATGACTTTTGTTTTGTGGACAAACAGATGAAAACACAGATGTTTTGAGGCATCTGGAAGTCTTAGGGTTGGAACCGAAGTCAGAGATATTTTAAAAACCTTGAATGCCTTTTATTTAGTCTCAGTCCATATTAGGGGCTCAGTAGCCCCCTTTGTGCTAATATATAGAAGCCAAGCTAACTCTGGTTATCCAGAGGCAGCAATATCCAGGGGCACCTAGGAACTCTTGATTCTGTCTCTTAGTCTTTGGAGTTGGGATCTGAAGGATGGCAGCAATCCTACTCTGAGACAGGTTCCTTTTGCCTCCCCTCAGCTGGTAGCCAAGACAGGTAGCCTCTGATGTACAAAGTTGAACTTTCTTTTTTTAAAAAAATATTTATTTTATGTATGAGTACTGTATCTGCATGTACAACTTTTATGCCAGAAGAGGGCATCAGATCCCACTAGAGATGATTGTGCGCCACCATGTGGTTGCTGAGAATTGAACTCAGGACCTCTGGAAGAGCAGCCAGTGCTCTTAATTGCTGAGCCATCTCTCCAGCCTAAAGTTGGGCTTTCTTACCCAACATCCTGGGGCCCAAGGTCTGTAAATCTTTCAGCAGTCCCTTAATAGCCCTTTTATAATCCATTTTCCAGGAAACCTCTGACTGAAGGGCAGGAGGTCAGCATTTAGTTTCTCATCAAACAGGGTTGGAGATTTTTTTTAAATCCTTGGGACAACCTGTTTCAGGTATGTTGTCAATACAACCTCCCTCTGATTCTGTTCATTTAAAAGCTCAGATGGGTTAACTCACCTCTTTCAATGGGAGCCTGAAAAATGCATCCTTCAGGTCCAAGAAAGTGTACTGCTGTTTCTCTGGGAGAATCAAACTCATGAGAGTCAGAGGTCCCAGGTGTCTTCAGAGGCAGGAGAGCTGTGGTCCAGGGTGATTGGCAGGGCACCAGGATGTCTGTATCTTCAGGCCAGGAAGTATGGACTGCAATCTCCCCCTTTGTTTCCAGGGTTGCTGGGTATTGTTTGGTCTGGAATGGGGTAGCTGAACTGATAGGAACGTGTTATTGGGTCAGCCCTGGGAGGTTGGTTTCTGCCCATACTCCCAGGAAACTTTGTTGTCAATTTGAGAGATAGCCCAACTGTATCTTTCGATTGAAGACAGAACTTTCTGTTAGGAGATAGTCCTCTGACAAAGGGTAGGCTAACTACATCTCATCATCAGAGAAGGTGACGCTGGCTTTCAGTTTAGGCAAAAGGTCTCGTTCCAGTTTGTTGCTGTTAAATATTTTTGAGCTACCTCCAGCAACTGGAGTATGCTTAAACCTTGAATTAAAAAATGCTTTTATACCTTCTTTATAATATCTGGGGCCAACTAGGTAAGAAAGGGATTTAGCAGCTGTCATTAATCTTTTAAAAAGGACCCAACAGACATTGTTTAAAGTCTCCTTGATCAGTGCTGGACAGAAGAGAAAATCTATTCTCTTCAGGCTGTGTTATCTGCCCGTTAACCCCTTGCCCAACCCAGGGACAGTTTTTCTTCCTTTTTTTTTCAGAAAATGGTGCTTTGTTCTTTTTTTCCTTTTTTATTCTTCTCTCATACATTACATCCCAACTGTAATTTTCCCTCCCTTCACTCCATCTAGCCCTACCCCCTCCTCCCCTCTCCCAAGTTTTGGGTTTTTCAATTATACAGACATAAGGAGAAGTAAATCATGAAAGAAAAAGGAGTGGAACTTTCTCTTCTACTTTCTGGCTCACCCCTGGGGAACTCTTCCCCTTCCCTGAGCCTGCTTGAGCAGAGCTGGCACAGAGTTGAGGGAATGATAATTGGTGAAATTATTTTCCCCTCCCTCTCTGCATTCTGCTCAGATGGAAGGGGACCCTGGATGAGAGGTCTTACCCCTCCCCACCTACACACAGGAACCAACCCTGACAGTAAGCAACAAGCAAGAGCTCCAGTTCTTGAAGAGGACTAGGTGGAAAGGTTCTTTTTCCCCTCTCTGAGACCTGGCAGAGCCCAAAGGATTTGGGTTCTTAAGAGGAGGGGGCACAGATACTAAGCCAGGGGGTTCTCACACCAGAGAAAGCCACTGACCAGCAACAGTGAAACATAATGGACCGAACACATAGACACAGACACACACATGCACGCAGAGAGACACAGTAAAGACAATCAGGGGTGGTCCGCACACATTCATACACCGGAACAGACAGAGGGATCCAGTGACCCCTCACGTGGATCCATGACACTGGAGCAACAGCCATGTCGCACCTCTCTCCTATGTGTCCAAACAGAAGGCACCTTAACCAGATTCACCTCCGGAGGTGACAGACCAGGAGACTTTCTAGTTTGTTTCTTGGTGTCAGACCCCTCTGAAGCATTAGGCAGTGATTGATCAGAGGGAGCCATGGAGACCTGGAACATCTCAGGCTGTTTACCCTCTAGGAGTCCCCTAACCACCACACTCTTCTTACTTCAAGGGGCTCTGAGACCTCTGTTGTCTCAATGTCTGGTGTTTGGTGTCTTGGTGGAATCTTCAAAAGTATCGTGGGCTATTCACCAGAGAAAACTGCTCAGACTTGGGTTTAAGACAACAGAAAGTCTTTATTAGCAGGGCACTGACTACACCGAGTGTTCAGGATCTCAGTGTAGCCCCAAAGCTTTCTCAGGGTGAGCTTTTAAGAACAAAAACCATGTTCTGGGTTGGCATACTTCAGTTAACAAGAACAGTTAGCCAGAAGCAAAACTACAGAAGCCAAAAGCAAGGTTAGTACATTTATACTTTCCCAGAACTATGTGATTTGATGGATTAGGTCTTTATTTTAATTTTGGCAGGTGGTCCTGTTGTTATGCTGAGTTTTATAGCCTGAATGGCACTCCCATCATGGATTCGGTTGTGCTAAGATCTGTGGGCTTGTTACAAGAGAACACAAGCGGAGAGGCTAATGAGGAGTTTTACCATTTCAGGAGTACAATACACAATACTGCAAATTGACACTAAAATTGCATTAAGATGAAGACAATAAAGGTGGCTCAGTAGTAGAAGTACTTGCTGCCAATTCTGAAGACCTGAGTCTGAGCACTAGAACTGCACTTTAGAAAGAAAGCTAATTGAGTCCTACAAGTTGTCCTCTGCCCTTCATGCTTGTGCAGTGGCTTGTACACACACACACACACACACACACACACACACACACACACACACACCCCAAAGTAATAACATTTTAGAAATAAGAAAAATTTTAAGATGAAATAGGTGATCTTTATTATCCTTCCTGTGCTCCATTCTTGTCACTCAGTCCTGTTACAACCCATTCACAGGACACCCTCCTCCCAGCTACCTCCATCCTCTAGGGACTCAGCCTCCTGATACAGACCCAAGTTTCCTTTCCAAGTTCTTTCCCACTGCCCATTTCATCTTTTCTTTGTAGATTGTGTCCATACTTATATGGCTGCTGCTGGCCCACAGAACCATTGCCTATCAAGAATCCCATGACTGTCACACTTAACTAGGAATCAGAGTAGGCAGTAGTTACCAAAGAACAGAACATACACCTAACAAAGATAAGATGAAATATCTAGACTAAGAAACATTTCAAATGGCATTGACTCCAGATGCGTAGATCCCAGAGCTAATACGCAAACATGAGCATCTAAGAATAGTATGCCTCCTCCAGAAGCCAGCCACTCTATTGCAATAGGCGCTGAGAAATGCAATATAGCTGCGGACGCACAAGACAAGGACTTTAAAATAGTAATTATGATTATATTCAAGGACTCTAAAGAGGATGCAAATAAATGCCTTAAAGAACATGAAAACACAAAGAAGTTAAATGAAATAATGAAAACAATTAAAAAAGAATTTAAAAAGAAAATAGAATTACCAACTCCCCCCCCCCCATAAAACAAACTGAAATTAAACTAGAAACAAAAAACTCAGCAAGTTCAACAAAAAGCTCATAGGGTAAGTCTTACCTACACACTGACCAACATGGAAGAGGAAATTTCAGGTCTTGAAGTCAAGATAGAACCAATGGATAGCTCAGTCAAAGACAATGTTAAATCTGAAAAAAAAAAGGCATAAAACACTCAGAAAATCTGGAACACTATGAAAAGACCAAACCTATAAATAATTTTTATAGATATAGGGGAGGAAACTGACATCAAAGGCACAGAATATATGAATAGATATACATACATATATATTTTGACATATAAAAGATAAAAACTTCAGACCATATAGCACACAATACTATTATATAAAATGATCAGGATGGGCAAACCCATGCAGACAGAGAACACTTGTTTTCCAGAATCTAGGGGTCATGGAATATTATACGTGATATTTATGAGTACATACTCTATTTGACACTGTAACAATATTCTTAGATTAAATAATGTGGACATATATCTAGCTGAATATACTTTAAAAATCCCAATGTGTACTATTAAAATGAATTGTTACTAGATTAATTTTCGATTTAAAAGCCTAGAAACAATTTACTTGTTCATAAATACCCTTTCATAAAAATTAGTTATGTGAAAAATTATGGGAGGTCTACATAATGGGATTATAAGCAGCCACTAAAGAACCATTAAACAGTGATGAGACAGGACATGCCATGTGAAAAAGTGCTAAGGTATCTCATTGTTAAAAACATTTGTTAAGAATAAAAAGCAATACAAATGCTGGGCGAAGGATCACACACACAAGTACCTGTGTATGCATGTACACGTATATATCCCTATTCTCTAAAAACCGCAACATTAAAAAAACATCATAGTGACTAACCATAGACTTTTCGGTTCATATATTTTTCTATATTATGTTTTTTGGCGCTGGAGAGACCAGCAGTTAACAACATACACTGCTTTTACAGAAGACTTAGGTTCAAGTCCAGGATCTGACATGGTGGCTAACAATGCTCATTCAGTGCCCTCTTCTGGCCTCTGTGGGCAATGCAGGGGCATAATATATATATATATATATTCAGGCAAAATACCCATACAAAATAGGTTGTGGTGGTGCACGACATTAAATCCAGCACTTGGGAGGCAGAGGCAGGCGGATCTCTGAAGCCACCCTGATCCACAGAATGAGTTCCAGCCCAGCCTGGGTAGGCTACATAGTCAGGTCCTGTCTCAAAAAACAAACAGTAAAATAAAACAAAACAAAGCAAAATAATGGTTTAAAAGTCGGCCATAGTGTCTGCACATGCCTTTAATCCCAGCACTCAGGAGACAGAGGCAGGTGGAGCTCTGTGAGTTCAAGGCCAGCCTGGTCTACAGAGGGAGTTCCAGGACAGTTCCAAAGCTACACAGAGAAACCCAGTCTCGGAAAAAAAAAAATCCAAAAACCCCAAAATGGGGCGGGGGGAAGGTTTAGAGGTTTTTCAAGATCATAGTTTTCTTCTTTGTATCTCTTAGTTTTATAAAACATTCCTAGTCAGATTTGTTCAATAAAATAAAGCAAAGAGCAAAAAGCCTGTGAAGTGTCCCTCTGGATAATTTTTATTTTTTATTTTATGAGACTGTTACATGAATTCCATGGGTTTTGTCCTTAGGTTTGTAGTCAAACGCAATGAACAGAAACAAACATCTTTTATATATGCAAGTAAGATCAGGTCTTAGACTTGAAATGAAAAGTGATTGTTAAAAGAATCCAATTAATTAACCAATTTCTTCATAAAATAATGTATTAAAACAAGCAAATATCACCCAAAGGTGAGCTCAGTTTGCCCTCTGTTCTCATCCTCTGAGCACTGTTGAGTGTGAAAGCAATTTGGATCCATGGCGTTTTTTTTTTTTTAAACAGGCTTAACAGGCCATCAACACAACAGCGCCCTCTACTGGTTCTGTGGTCCATACTGCGCGGGTTCTAAGAGCAGGAAAAAAGACCAACTTGAAGAATGAGGGAAAAAATCATTTTGAAACCTCTAAGGAAAAAGGGCTTTATTCCCTAACAAAACAAACAGTGAGTTTTAAAAAAGCAGGTTTTGAGTGTAATGGTGGTTTCTAGGGAAAAGCGAAGATGGGAATATATGTGTGCATTTTACCATAATCAAATACAAACAAATGGGGTGGGTATGTAGTTCAATTGGTCTGGGGTTCCATCCTAAGCATAAATCAGGAATGATGGCAAATACCTGTAATATCAGCACCTGGGAGGTGGAAGCAAAGGCTAAGAGTTCTCTAAGCCACACTGAGATCCTGTCTCAAAAAAGAAAAAAAAATTGGCAAAACTCAAAACAAATCTAGTTGTAGTATAAATGGTCCAGAGGAACTGTAGCAGTCTAAGTTAAGACTTTATTACCTCAAGTAAAGTTTATCATAAATCAAACCTTCCTGAATTTACTGGAAATTTTAATTCCTGTTATTTTACACAAATTATTAACCAATTAACCATTTCTCTAAACTTGCTAAATATAGCTATGAAACAACTTAATCTTAATTTTTACACTGATATATTTGGTCTTACACACTTATAGAAATATGTATAAAAAGATTAAGAAAATGTTAATTATTTTGACAAATGATATGGTCTTTAGTTTGAATGATATAAAAGCTGTAGTGTACAGCTGAATGGAGGACTAAATTATCTTCATTTTCGTTATTTTTTTTATGTAAGTTGGTGTTTTGCATGCACATAGTGAGGGAGTTGGAGCCCCTGGAACTGGGGTTACAGACAGCTGTGAGATGCCATATGGGTGCTGGGAATTGAACTCAGGTCCTCTAGAAGAGCACCCAGTGTTCTTAACTGCTGCATCATCTCTCCAGCCCTTGCTGAGGAATACTGGGTCCCTGGAAGACATTTGTCAATGTCTTGTGGCATTTTTGGTTATCATAACTGAAGTGTAGAGAGTGCTACTCCCCATAGCCCTAGTTTAGAATATCACTAAATGTCCTAGTGACAGGTCACAGTCACAAAAATAATCCACCTGCAAAGGTCATCAGTCACAAGTTTCAGAGCTTTCAAGCCAGAGTCTTCTGATTTTGCTCACTTTTTCTCAAACTTGACTGTAGCTTTTCTTCCATCTGCCATTAAATTCCATTCCTCACCAGTTCTAGTTTTTCTTGGGAGAGCACCCACACCCATAACTTCAGCTATTACTTGTACAATGCTGACTCCTGTATTATTACATTTTGGTACAAATGTTGTAGTTCTAACCTATCTCTCAATATCTTCTCATTTTTGGTTAAGATTTTGTTTTTATTAGTAGTGATTGATATGTTTATCTATAGTTACTGTTATAGGGAGCATAATGGATGTAGGAGAGGCAAAAAGGGAAATGATGGCATTAAATTTTAATCTCATTTTTTTAATTGAAAAAAAAACATAGGGCCATTGAATTTTACCAAATCTCTATTGGTACCTAATTTATGTAATAGGCTGTGCAAAGTGCTTGGAGGAAGGTAGCCATCTTTGAGGTGTGAGGTAGCTTTGGCGGTAAGCGCTTTAAGTGGATTATCTTGAATATGGCATCATTTTGCACATAAATTATCATAGCTAGAAAACAAATTCCAATAATTTAATTAATTAAATACTGAAGAGCTTGAGAACAGTAAAGTTTGTTAAAAGGGAATGCTTGTGACATTATGGGTTGAAACTTCTTCATTAAAACAATGAGGGCAGAAGTGGGAAAGTGTGGTTTAGGCAAAGGGACAGAGACATTAAAGTTACTGAGAGCTGAAGATAAAAGAAACGCAGAATCCTTTTCTCTGTTTCGTGGCACCTTCTGGTTATTCTTTCTGGTTTCTTACCATATAACATAGAATATAATAACATAGCACAATAGTAAGATGAGTCATTGTTTTCTATAGCCCTAAGAAAGAAAGAAAATGTTGCCAATTAAACACGAAGTGCCACCAGTTGTCTGTTTTCAGAAAAATCTTGGATGTTGGAATGAGAAAAAAAAAATACAGTGAATTTTCAAGATGACAAAAATTTAAAGCTATGGAGGAACCACAGTGGTTCTGGGTTGTATGATACATGATGAATTTATTGGGCATCAATTTCCATAATCGGCTTGAAACTTAACACTGTAGCCAATTAGTCAACATATTTATATACAGCTTTTTAGATGGTTGTACCCGCTTTCATGATTCTGTGATGTGTGTATAAAACTGCACGGTAAAATGCTTAATTTCTTTGGTTACAGCACCCCCGCGACCCTCCCACACACCCATTAATTAAGACATGCCTTGTTGGCAAGTTACAGGCAAATTGACATTTTTAAAATAAAACTGTACAAAACTCTCCATAGTTAATTAAACTGTGGGAGAGATGTGCTAGATGTGCTACGGAAAAGCTTTTTATTAAATGTGCTTTTTTTTTTGCATTCCATTCTCGTAGAAAGGTTAAAAAGGGATGGGGAACGGAGCGCTGCGGAGGCGGAGAAGGGATATACGTCTCAGGGATACAGGAAATACGGTAACAGCGAAACCAGGAGGAAGCCAGCCCCGTGCCTGGAGGGGATCCGCCATCTCAGATCTCTCGGCCTTGCCAGGGCCCACCAGAGAAAACTGACGCTCTGGTCCGGCCATACCTATGGGGGACCAACCCTGTGCCTCCGGGAGAACCACGCTCCCACAAGGAAATACGCGGGAACCCAAGCCTCCAAAAAAGCGCTGTCTCCTGGCTCCGCGGTGGGATTATCCAGAAGGGACTCCCAGTGGAGGTAGTACCACTCTCCCCTCGGAGCCTCCTCCTGCATCTGCTGGACTGAAGTCGCACCCTCCTCCTCCGGAGAAGTAGTGAAATAGATTTTTCCCAGCCTAAATCAGGTCAGATACTTTCTTTCTCATTTGGGACATTCAGGCTCTCTGAAACTTAATTATGCTTTTCCCCAGCTGTTCTCCCTTTTCCTGTTCTTTCCACAAATTAAAAAAAAAAAGAATAAGAATAATAAGAAGAGAAACAACATACAGGCATTGAATGTCTCTTTTACAAAGTACGCTTGGATGAAATGGGCATTTGATTGCATTAAATAATTAAGATATTTCGCGTGAGATAATTGAGTTTTTAAAGTAAACTGCAGTATTTTGATTTTCATGACAGGCCACGGTGTAGGGAGGTACTAACAAAATGTTCCCTGGTCGATAAATTAAAACTGAATGGGGATTTACTATACTGTTCTCTCTACTTTTGTGTATATTGGAATTTTTTTCCATTTAAATGGAAATGCTTAGTTAAAGAGCAAAGATGTGCCCAAGGCCTACGGCCTGTAAGATGAGCTCTGAGAACTAGGGTTTTTTTTTTTTAAATGTAAAATGGGATTTAGTAAGTGAAAACAAAAGTTACAAAATGATGCTCAAACCCAAGTACCATAAAAATGGGCTTGTTCGAGGTATTCAGAAATCATGGATGGACCGAGTCACTGCTTGTTAGTAATGAGAGCCATCTAAGAAGAAGGGAAAACTTTGGGTGGGCCTTAATGGGTGAGTGACATCTGCCATATGAGATGGAATGCTGGTTAGGCCTACTGTTTCCAGGATGAAAGGCCCAGGGCAGGCTTGTTCTGAGGCAGCTTGCCTGTAATCCTGATTATGTGAAAGAGATGAGCTACAGGCTTTGACCATTTGCTAAGGAGTACGCAGTTTATTCTCGAATCTAGGAATATCATATCATGGGCGATTTCCAAACAAGCGCCATTTGTGTTTTAAGACTAATTTTTCCTTTCAGTAAAGCAATAGCCTTTTTAAATGAGCCTTATAGATTGTAAAAACAAAAAAAAAAGGGGGGGGGGAACCAGGTTTGACTCAAGTCTCATCAATCCTTCTTCATCGCATGCGTTTCTGGAGTCCTTGCTGTGGTTAGGCCTTGCACAGGGAGATGCGGGGGCAGATGGCTAAGGCGCAGCCACTGCATAGCAGGAGTGAAATAGATATTTAAGCAAGTTATGAATAACATTTGCAACCGTGGACCTTCTGGGTTCAGGTTTGTTGCTAAAGCATAAGAAAGGAAGGAGTTCTGTTTCATCTGAAAGCAGCTGATTGTTATTCCATAGGCCTTTCTTCCCCTGTTTTTTTTTTTTTAAACCTCTATTCAAAGGCAAAATGTGGTAATGCAGGCTATAGGGAGAGAGATGCTCACCTAGAAAACAAAGGAAGCTATTCAGGGCAAGAAATGTGTAGGAGCTACTTAATTTCTCCCTAGTGATTTAAATCATAAAAAATTGTTAACGGCGAATACTTAGTGGAAATTTTTGTGTCCCATACATTTTCTAAAGGGTTTGGCATGTTAGAGTTTAATCACATATCCACCAAAGGATGTTTGAATAAGGCCAGTAAGTTTGTAAGTTACTACAAGTGGTGAGACACAAAGTGCCCATGTTGAGATATGATTAAAAAGAAAATGCTTGGTTCTAGAGACTTGATGCTCTAAGCTGCAGTGCAGAACATGCCCCCTAATACTGCGGACCTATTTAATAGGAATTCTATCATTTAATTGGGAGCGGAAAGGAACGTAAGGAATTGGAAAAGCCAAGGGAAGATGAGTCAGACTGAATGTGACAGACAGAATGACTTCACCTTGCTTCCTGTTTTCCAGTCGTTGAGAGGTTGCAGTATGACTCCATTTCCTTGGTGCGTTTGTAACACAGTTCACCCATTGACAATCATGAAGATTCTTGCCAACGCTACTCTGCTTTTGCTGGTGTCCCGCACCTGGAAGTTGTGTTGCTAAAGGTAATCTTTTTGTTTTGTTTTCTTTTTTTTCTTTACTAAAAATGCATGTAAAGAAAGAAGAAAGGAATTGAAAATGACATGTTCAAAATAACCGACAAAACCCCCAAAGCTAGCATTAATGGTAAAATTGAAACCATATGCACCAAAAACTAGCCAGGTAAATTTGCAAAGCATTTTAGTAAATATACTGCTGATTACTTTATTGTTTCTCCAAAGTGAATCTTTTTAAAGCCCATTTTCTAATTGTTACTAGTAAAGGGGAAAATGATTTGTACTTTTATATTGATTTTATAACATGCATCCTTTCTGAATTATATTTTTCTAGTAATTTATAGATTGTCTTGGGCTATTTTTAATTATATTGTATTGGCACTGTCTTTTTTTTTCACCAATATGCATTTTTTAGTTTGCCCAAGGAAATTGTTTTTTTTTTTTTTCAGGGGGAGGGGGTGTTTTGAAACAGGGTTTCTCTGTGTAACAGCCCTGGCTGTCCTGGAACTCACTCTGTAGATCAGGCTGACTTTGAACTCACAGAGCTCTTCCTGCCTCTGTCTCCTGAGTGTTGGGATTAAAGGCACGGGCAACCACCACCCAGATGAAAATTAATTAGTATTCACAGTTAGCTGGAGAGATGGATCAGCAGTTAAGAGCACTGCCTGCTCTTCCAAAGGTCCTGAGTTCAATTCCCAGCAACCACATGGTGGCTCACAACCATCTGTAATGAGATCTGGTGCTCTCTTGAGGAAGAGACCTGGTCAGTCGTCCTCATCAACTTAGACCGTGAAACCCAATATGGACAAGTTCAACAGAACCGCCATATATGACTGCCCATGCAGGCTTTCAGCATTGCCAGGACATACAGTTTATTCAATTCAATTTTTATAGTTTGCTGAGAAGACTTATTGTGAATGGGTATGGAGTTTTTTTTTTCCCAAATATTTTGTCTATATCTACTTGCATAAGTATTTTCCCCATTCATATGACAACATGAGAATGTGATAAGTTACACATAATTTTACAATAATTTTAATGAATTTCCTTATTTTGGTTTTAACAAGACTTCTTTATTTTGGGGGATGGGGATAGGACAGATTAGCCTCCTATATTGGTCTTCAATAATCATCCGCTTTTTTTTTGTCTTTTGTCTGTTTGTGTTTTGTTTTGTTTTGTTTTTTGAGACAAGAGCTGTTACTGAATCCTGATGAGGATAGGCTGACTGGCCAGTGAGCCCAGGTGACCACAGTCCCTACCTCCCCAGCACTGGGATTACAAGCCTGGCCACCATGTCCAGCTTTTATTTAGGTGCTAGAGTTAGAATTTAGGTCTTTTTGCTTGAATAGCGAGCAGTTTGCTTACTGATCCATCTCTCCAGCCCTGCTTTCTCTTTTAATTATTTAATCTATATTTATTTTTCTTCTAGTTCCCCTTCATTTGTTCATTTTCTGATTTAATGAATTGGACTCTAGCTCATTATGATTTCTTTTCTAAAAAAGTGAAAACTACAAATTATTCTCTATTACTTTGTAAGAATTTGTTTATTATTTTGTTATACTTTAACAATTATAGCTTTATAATGTCTCCAAATGATTTTTTAATTTGACAATTTTATATGTGTGGGTGTTTTGCCTGCATGTAAATATGTATGCTTAATGCTTAGGGATGTCAGAGGAGAGCATTGGATCCTCTGGAACTGGAACTACAGATGACCATGTGGGTTCTGGGAACTGAACTCGGATCCTCTGCAAGAGCAACAAGTGCTCTTAACTGCTGAACCAGCCATCTCTCCAGCCCCAGCTGAAGAGTTTTGCTTTTTAAATTTCCAGTTATTTATGCATTCTTTTTAAAATAATTGTATTATGAAACCATTCACCAAACTATAGGTTAAGTTTTATTTTCTGTCACTTTAAAGTATTTTTAAACTTTCTCGCAGCAACAATAGAAAAGAAATTTACATACATGCAGCACATCTCAATAGAATTTGGTAATATAAAACTTTTTTTTTGCTAGGTATGGTGGCACACACCTTTAATTCCAGGATCCAGGAGGCAGAGACAGGTGGATCTCTGAGTGTGAGGCCAGCCTAGTATATAGAGTGAGTCAGACTAGCTACATAATGCTAGCTACATAGTGACACCTTGTCTACAAACAAAACAAAAACTGAAAGCTTTTTTCTTTCTTCAATACAAAGATCATGGTTAGGATGTTTAATTGAAATCCACAGTTAAACCATGAGGATATTATAGAAAACCTCCCACATCTCTCTCCACATTTATCAGCAAGTATTTTGCCACATTTACCCTACCATTCTCTTTCCTTCTGCCATCTAAAAGGAATTTACAGCTATATTTCTGCTATACTTCTTAATACTTCACTGTGTTTACTTGGAATAAAAATTTTCTCATACATTATCTGTTTTCATGGTTGAAATTGCAGTCCAGGATGATGTGTTATACTTAGTTTTGTGTGTGTGTGTGTGTGTGTGTGTGTGTGTGTGTCTTTCTAGTCCTTGATCAGGAAGTTTCTTCAATCTTCTTTGTCTTTGTTGACATTGACAATTTTTCAAAATATAAGTGATGTAGAAGGCTCCTCAATTTAGGTGTCAGTATCATTTCCTCCTTTTTATATTTTGATGATGTATGTTGGCAGGAAGACTACAGAATTCATATTAAGTTTTTCTCTGGGCGTCATAGTCATAACTTGCTCATGATGCAGATGTCATATCCACATTGACTTCTTGATTAAGTTGCTGGGATTTTGTTAGATTAACCCTTTGTTTTCTCGTTACAGTCAATAATTTTGCTCTGAATACTTGGATATTGTATATCTTTTCTGTTCCTCATCAAACTATCTTCTAGTTTTTGCATCTGATGATTATTCTTGATTAAATGTTTTTACTATGATGACTACAGAATAATAAATTTCAAGCTCCATCATTTTATTGCATTTACTAGTGTATATTCTACTTGGAGAGAAAGCTTTTCTGTATTTATTATATTTAAACACCTAAATTTTTATGTTATTTTATAAATAACCTGTTGCTATCGTAATTATTTTATTCAACTTGTTTTCTCTACCCCTTGGCATGTCACCATTCTTTGAGAGATATTTATTTTAACATTTCTTTTCTTCCTTACTTTCAGGCTCATATATTTTCTACCCCATTGACCATTTCTCTATTTGACTGTGTTCCTGGGAGATCATATTTGCAAACTGAGGTGTGAATCTATGGATCTTTTTCTTTTAATCTTTTGTTATTTCACATTTAATTTTAGAGTATAAACATGGTTTCATAGTTGTTGAAATTTGCCGAATGTCTTAGAGATCTTAATGATTACTATTGCTTGTTTGTTTGTAAGAGGTTTGTATATTCCACCTGTTATATATAGGGGTCTATAAATATCTGTTAAATGTGTTACCATGTTGTATTAGTCTCCTAGATCCAAGTAAAGTCTAGGATACATCTTTTATCCTTTTTGTGACCCTTTTCTTAAATCTTTCCTTAGAATCTATTTTGTTTGCAAGATTTCATTGTGGCGATGGCATTTGCTTTTCAGTTCTTTAATCTAGTCATCTTTCTGTTGAGATAGGGTCTTTCTATGTAGCCCTGAGAGGCCTGGAACTCACAGAGATCCGCCTGCCTCTGCCTTCTGAGTGCTAGGATTAAAGGCGTGCACCACCATGCCCCACCTCACTCCATTTTTTGCTATATATCCTGTTTTCTTGCATTCTTTAGTTTGCTGTAAATTTAGGGCTCAAAGTAACAACTTTATTATATTACACTGCTATAGATCTGGTGTAGGTTTCATCTGGTTAAATCAGAGTGCTGACCAGCTGCATTTCTTCCCAGAGGTTCTAGAAGACAATTCCTTCTCTGCTCCTTACGTTGCTGGTAGAACTGAGTTCCTTACAAAGCTAAGAGTGAGAGTTCCATTTCCTTGTTGAATGGCAGCTGACGGGTGTCCTCAGCTTTTAGAGGTCCTTCATTTGTGATCCTCTTTCATTGTCTTCAACACCAACTCTAAGTTGAGTGCCTCTCAAATTTAAAACTTCTCCATTTCCTATTCTCATCCACCCTCTCTCTGCTCAGGTAGGAAAAGGATTTCTATGTTTAATATACAATCAGCCAGAGTATGCCACCCAGTTAATCCAGAGGAAATTCTTCTGTATTCCTGAAACATACATAACTGAACTATATCACCAGAGTTCTTTTACCATGTAAAGCTATATAGTTTCTAGTCCCGAGAATTATTACATGAACCCCTTTATGTACCTATTATTCTGCTCTCCACACATCCCATTATTGCAGTTAACCATAACCATAAATCAGTGTTTGATAATCCATTCTTTCATTCAACCAGCAGAAATATTTTTTAAACATATATTAAACATATATTAAAGCAAACATCTGTTATATTACAGACATTGTACCAGGTGCCCATACTGCCAAAATAAGATGTCTAACTCACCCACTAAAGCCATAAACCAGTTTGGTAAGTTCCTTAGGAATTAGCACATAATGCCATGTAAGAGAATGCAAGAGGCTGTACTTCCTAGATGAGAAGTACCAGGATGAATTTTTGTGTGCATCGATGTCTGTGCTGGGTCTTAAAGAGTACTCTTGGGTATTAAGGCTGGGGAGTGGTAAAATGTATTAGTTACTTTCTGTTTCTCTGATAAAATACTATGTTCAAAAACAACCTGAGAAAGAAGGGGTTTATTTTGGTTTAAGTTCCAGAGAGACAATCTGTAATGGTGGGGAAGGCATGTCAGCAGTCAGCTGGAGCAAGAGGCTGGCTTATCACACTTTATCCAGGAACAAGAAGCAGAGAGAGCTAACAGGAAATGGGGCAAGGCTCTACACCCCTAATGGCCACCCCCACTTCCTTGCTTCCTCCAGAAAGGCTCTAGCTCAGAAAGGTTCCATAACATTTCCTGAAATCCAGGAGGTTGGCCCTGAATTCTGAAGCACCAATCCTGCCCCAACCTCCCAAGTTGCTAGGATTACAGGCATGTGCCACCACGTTCATAACATTTCCTAACAGCACTAATCCACTGGGGACCAAGTGTCAAATATTGGGGACATTTCTCATTCAAACCATCACAAGGGCAAGTAGAGAATAAGTAGTGAGACTGTAATGACCAAAAGTACAGAGCTCAAGACAGCCTGTTCTTTTAGAGGACACAGATAATAGTAGCTAGGTCTACAAGCCATGTAACTTCCTAGGATGTAGGATGAACCTATTGAGTAATGTGGAACATGAATATGCAAATTTTGTGCTCTTTACTGAAAAGTTTCCAAATAAATCAATAAGAAATATAAAGTCATTCCAAACTTTTAAGGAAAGCCAAATGTGGTAGCACACTCCTTTAATCCCAGCACTTGGAAGGAAGAGGCAGGTGGCTCTCTGTGAGTTCAAGATGAAGCTGGTCTACATAGCAAGGTCCAGGCTAGCCCAGGCTACATAGTCAGACCCTGCCTTAAAACACGGTCTCTTATAAGGTCTCCTCTTATAAGGAGAGTGTTATGTTCATATACCAGTCTACATGCAGAAGATAGTATAGGAAGATACTGGGTTGAAAAGATAGTTAATAATGTGAAAACCTTTCAAGTAATAAAACCCTGGTAGTTGGGATGAAATACAGAGAAATGGATTAAGAATATTTTTTGCAATATTGATCAGATGGCATATTAATCAGGGTTTAGCCTGTGAAACATGATCAGTAGGAAATATGTAATAAGAAATTATATACAATTGCGGTGTATTGACTTGGGTTGATTGCACAAGTCTGAAATCTGTAGAGTAGGTTCGTGGGATGGGCCCCCTGAAATTCTCCAGCTTAGGCTACAACTAAGATGCATATTTCAGAGATAAAACTCAGAGTTTTATCTCTGTTCTTCATGCCTATCAACTGACTAAAGCAGATCTCTCAAGATTATCTCCTATCTCCTTACTTAAAGCCAGCTGGTTGTAGATATCAGCCACAGGAAAAGCAAAATATCTTCACAGCTGCCCTGGGACTGTAGATTCTAAGCTAGCCAAACTAACAGCAAATGTTCATGACAGATTAAGAGTTCTATATAAAGGAAGGGAATTCTCAAGTTTCTGAATTTAGTATTGTGTGAAGTCACTGTCTGAGGGACAGAATGCAATACATAGATACTTTTTACCATTTTGAGTAAGCTCGCTAGGCAGAGATTCCTGGCAAGCTGGTAAAGCTCTGAGGTGACAAGAGCAGTTTTGATAAGTAGGGTAAAAACTGCTATCAAGAGTGACCATTTAGAGCAAGGGAGCAAATTAGATACTCTAAAGCACAAATCCATAGAGAAAACTGTCTGAAATCAACTCTAGGATCATCGACATTTCAAGAGCAGCTGAGAAAGATGAACGAAGGGGATGTAGAGGGCAGGTCCTGGGAGAGTTTGCTGTCCAGATTTGAAAGAAAATTCAGGAAGCAACTGTCATATATGGAAAAAGGTTTAATATATGGGATTTTTTTTTACTTTTCCTTTTCACTTTTAACACAGCCTTAAGAATGATATCTCTAATATATATATAACCATAATGTTTCTCTGCTTAAAATTCTTTAATGATTTCCTCATATCTACAACAAAATCTTAAATGGCTTGCAAGATTACATATGCCTTTTCTCTCAAGCCTGATGTATTACCATTGAGCACTTCACCTTATACCAACTGCACAAAAGTCGTTCATTGGATTTCTTTTTTTCTTTTTCCTTTCATGGTTTTTTTTTCTTCAGGACAGGATTTCTCTTTGTATCACTGGCTGACCTGCCTGGAAATCACTTTGTAGACCAGGCTGGCCTCAAGCTGCCCAGCTTCATTGGATTTCTTATCCCACTATGATTCTCTTCTTGTTATTTCAGGCTAATTTCATAGTACATTTGGAACTCTGACATCTCTGCTATCTGCCTTACAAGCCCTCTTATCTGTCACGACCTCGGGGGATTTTACCCCAATTCCCTGACTGACCTCTACTTCAAGAAACCATTATTTATTGCATCTTCTGACACACTCAGAAATTTCCGTGTTGCTAAATTCCACCTTGTGAATTGTGAATGGTGGTGTGAACAGTGGTGTGAACAACAGAGCTTTGCTGGGTTTGCTTGTTTCTCCCCTTTTATTGAAAATACTTTTCTCTAATACAGTTTCCCCTCCCTCTACTCCTCCTGGCTCCTCGCCACCTGTCCTCTCCTCTGGACCCACTCCTTTTCTCTCACTAGAAATGAAGAGGCTTCTAAGAGATAACAACGGAACAAAAGAAAATACAATAAGATAAAAACAAAGCTATCGTATCCAAGTTGGATAAGACAAATCAACAGAAGGAAAAGATCCCGAGATAACCAGTTCACACACTCAGGAATCCCATAACAACACTAAACTAAAAGCCATAGTATATACACAGAGGACCTGGTGCAGACCTGTGCAGCCCTTGTGCATGCTGCTTCAGTCCCTGTGAGTTCATATGACCTTCACTGACTTGATTTAGCGGCCTTTGGTCTTTTGCTGTCTTTCTGCCTCCTCTTTTCATGGGGTTCCCTGAGCTCTGAGGGAGAGATTTGATGGAGACATCCCATTAGAGCTGTGTGTTCAATGCCCCACTCCCTGTAATGTGTGGTTGTGGGTCTTGTATTTGTTTCCATCTGCTGCAGGAGGAAGCTTCTCTGATGATGACTGAGTAAGGTATTGATCTATGAGTGTAGCAGAATGCCATTTTATCCCTACTTTAAAAAAAGACCAGTAATAAAGGTCCCATGGAAATCCCTAAACAACCCAGGCTGTTGCTAAGAGAATGAGTTGCTCTTCACAAACTGACAGTGGGGCCTATTGCTGAAGACAACATACACAACTCATTAAACATGGAGAGGTCTAGCTGGTGCCTCCATTCTAGTGTCTTTGATATAGGAAGGCACTCTAAAGGCTACCAAAAGAGAAACTTAAAATCGACCCAGCCACTACCCAGCCATAAAATCCTTGATCTACAATCTGTCCTGGCTTCAAGATACACTAGTGCAATCATTCCTGGCAAAGCTTCTGAGCGTAACCAGCCAGTGTCTGATTTGACTTAAGGCCCACTCTATGAGATAGAATCCATACCCAATACTTCTTGGGTGACTTGAGACTAGATAGCCCAGAGACCTAGGGTAAAATAAAATACTACTTTTTTTTATTATATTGAAACGCTCAGTTGGCCTTGGGGCCATCTCTGTCCCATTAAACTGTGCTGGTGACAAAAACAAGGGTACAATTCAAACTCATCTTCTACTATCTTTAGGTCCTTTAGGCCTACAGCTGGATCAATGCCTTTGTACTTATTAGAGGGGCCTGATATGAACAAGAGTCCTTTTGGTATTATGACCCTTTCCAGGAAGGAGGGAGTTCCTATTGTCTCTTCACTAGATATGTGAGTTATTGCCCATTCCAAAGCTCTGGAGCCAGGAAACATCCCCTTAGCCTTCCATGTCCCATGCTTTCCCTTCTGGCCCATTCCTAATTGGTGAGAGAACAGAACAGGGCAGAGTAAATGCTCTAAAGAAAGATTTCAGGCATGTGAGCTATTTGGTGGCCTTCTCTGGATTCTCTGGTGATGGTCAGTCCATTCTCTGCACATGGGTGCTCATATAAGAGACACCCGTGTCTTCTACCCTGTGGATGTCTTTCCTGGCCGTTTTCTTGGCTTGGCTCAAGGTTACAGTATGGTCCCCAGCTGAATTCACAGGCCTGTCAGAAAGTAATCCTGCAGCAAAATTATGATCAAGTCAGTACTGTGACCAGCACTTTTTGCTGTGGAGAGCTGGACTATGACTTGAATTTTCCTATGGGGTCACAGGGAACTACATGTGTTTTAACTTTTTAATTTTTTTTTTCTTCTTGTAAGAGCAGGAACCAAGGGAAACTGAGAGGGCCAAAGGGAGGGGAAGGTCAAGCTGCTGCTTGAACAGGATTCCTGTAAGCCCCCTAGCGCACTAGTCCCTAGTTTCTTAGCCTCTTTCTCAGCACTTTCTTCATCTTTCCTAGTGGTTGGAAAGGTTCAAGTACCACATCAACAGGTGGGCAGGGAAAGAGTTTTAGCTGTGATCTGTGACTATCCAGAGGAAAGTGTAAGTGGTACCCATCAGTTGAAAGCACAGAGTAAATGCTAGTAGCATATGTCTCCTGGCTGACACTTTAACTGGACTTTCTGAAAGAAGGAAAGGCACCTTGCTTCCACTCTGAAAAGGGAGAGGCAGTTATGGTGGTAGGCTCCCACTGACAGAGGCCTGGAACTTTCAAGTACAAATGCCTAACCACTCTACTGTTGTGTCCCCACCCCCATCGGTGTTCCTGTGATGAAAGAAGGGACCCGATCCAGCATGCCTGTAGCTCTCAGGATTGGTCACACTGCTGATTTTCACAAAGGATACCAGCATCAATGGCCCAATGCCTAAGTCAGTGACCAATGACCTATCCCTACATGATTCAATGTTAGGGTTCATTGACCTCCATGCTGCTACTTGTGTTGTTCTAGGGTTTCACCTTTGGAGGTGATGGGTCTCTAGAACACTAAGTGCATATAGAATACTATGCCATGAAATGCTGGTATTTTCTCAATATGACCAATGCTTTCTCTTCACTTGTACCTCCTTCGTGGGCAGCATAGGCCACACTGGGAATGCTCGGAGCTTCTTGACAAATTTGTAAGTTGTCCTCCCAATGCATTCTGGCACTTTTCTGTGAACTGAATTGAGAAATAAGCGTTCTGTGCATTCTTTACTGGAACAACAGTTTAAATATGATGAGTCCAAAACCAAACTCACAAATAGTAGCAAATGTCTGTCATTCATCAACCACTGAGCAAGTTTTCCTAAGTTTTGTATTAGATACAAGGCCACCACTTCAGCTGTGAGAGATAAGAGGAGGCAGAGACGTGTAGAGATCTAGACAAGTGAATGGTGAGATTCCCCCTTTCAATGTCGCACAACCTCTTTCAAAAAGAATTAACTGTAATTTCTCTGCATCTTTTTATGGTTTTTGTCCTACCATTTCAAATCATATCAAAGTGTGCATCTTATTCTTTACTTCCTTCACTCCTTATATTTTGTGTGCATTGATGCTTTTCCTATTTGAGGAAAGGATTTCTTTCTCTGACTTGTTTATATTGCCTGTGTAAGTTGACATTTACTTGGTACAAATGAAAGTTTTTCATTTGTCCATCAGTCACAATGTGTTTCTTAACACTTTTTTTTTGTTTTTGCTTGTTTTCTGTAATGTTTCTCTAGGGATTATTGGTTTGCAAATGTATAGACATTTTGAAAAACAAAGTAAAATATTAGTTCATAAAGCACTGCATCGTACATTAAGCATATAGTTCATTGATAGAAAACATGCCTATCTTGTATGAGTCCCTGGGTTTGTTCCATAGCACCAAAAAATGCCTCCTAAAATAAATATAAGACTCAGTGTATCATCTTGTAAAATATTATATTTGGAAGGAAAATTTAAATCTATTTAGCAGGTTAGTGTAGCTTTTACAAAGGTCTCCAATGGAATTTTAGGTATAAATTCTTTTAGATAGCCTCTTGCTATGGAGCCCAGGCTTGCTTGGAACTCACCACAGTGGGTTGCTTTCAGTCTCCTGATCTGACTACATTTACCTCCCAAGTGCTAGAATTCCAGTCATGTGTTACCACATCCTACTTATAATTTGTTTTTGAAGATGAAATACTAGATTTAAAAAAGCTAAAGGTAATTTTTTTAAAAAATTGTTTATATAACCTCATAATTGTGCTGATATGTAGCTATCAAATGTTTATTTTATGTTTCATAAACTTAAAGTAAAAGAGGTACTAGTTCTGTCTGAAGTCTGTCTCATGTAGGGACATGTAGAGAATGGATTATTATATCTATTTTAAGAGATCATAGTTGGCCTTCCGTCAAAGGCTCTGTGTTGGTGGATTTAGTTAGCTCTAGCCCCTGATTGACAATGTCCTTTTGTTGCTGTGGTTGTCCTATACTGTATTAATGAATCTATGATTGTTTTGCTGGTAGACTTTTTTGTATGACTACTTAAACAATATAACAACTATTTGCATAGCATTTATATTGTTTTAGGCATTGCAAGTAATCTATGATATATATATATGAGAATGTAAGCATGCTTGTCATTTATATGGAAATATGATGCCAGTTTATACAAGGGAGTTAAATATCAACAGAGTTTGGGATCTATTTCCTGGCAGGTAGATACTTGGGGAAACTTGAAATTTGGTTTGCCTCATAATCCAACAGGCTGAGAATATATTTGGATATTTATGAAAACAATTGGAACCAGGTGGTAATAGCACATGCCTTTACTCCCAGCAATCAGGAGGCAGAAGCAGATGGATCTCTTTGAGTTTGAGACCAGCCTGGTCTACAGAGTGAGTTCTAAGACAGCCAGGACTACACAGAGAAACCCTGTCTCAAAAAACAATAAAAGGAAAACAATTGGAAAGACACTCCATGCCCTTTATTTAGAGAATTATTAAGTTGTAGAATCTTGTGGTATACTATTATATAAATATTCAAGAGCATATTAAATCTATAATATATACTAAATATAAAATGATAAGTAATGAAAACATTGCATAATAATGTATATTATATAAACTCATTTTAATAACAAATGGGAAACCTACATATTTGTCTATATCTGTTTATGATGATTATAAAAATGTGGAGCATGTACTCTAGACTACATCTGTCAACCTGCAGAGGCTAGAAATGGGACTTATTGGGAAAAAATTACTAAACTTTTCTTTCTCTCGTTTTTTTAGACATAGGGTCTTTCTTAGCCAGCCTAATTATCCTGCCTCAACTTCCCAAATGCTGAGATTACAGGCATGTATGCACTACACCCAGCTTCTAATCTTGTCTTTATACATTTTAAATTTTTATCCCTTATTACTATATCTACCTTAAAATAATCTTAATGAAACTTTCAAGCTTGTATATAAAGAAAGAAATCATAAACAAATATGAAAACAGTTGATATACACTCCGGTTACATTAATGCACACATGCAAATGTGTATAGTGAATAATTCATTAATTACTTCTAATAGCATATCAAATAGTCCTGTCTTTTAGTACAAAAACATGAATTAAAAGAATGGACAGGTCATGGAAGATGGAATGTATATGGTCAACCATGATGAATGACTTTGTGCATTCTTTACTGGAAGTCAAACGGCAGTTAAATCTGTTGAATCCAAAACTGAACATACAAACAGGAGCCATCCCCATTCTGTCATAAATCAACTGTTGTGGAACTTCTTGTTTGGACTAACTAATCATACTCAATGCCATTTAACAACTGAATGATTAAAGAAATTAACATTGTCATATAAAGTAATATTGTGAACCAATAAAATATTGAGGTAAGCCAGTTTTTATAAAGAATGTTTATGAAGTGAACTTGGTGGGTGTGGTGGTGTATACTATAATCTCAGCACTTGGGAAACAGAGACAGGAGGGAAATCCCCAATTTTACAAATTCACTATTAGTTCATTCTATTTGTAGTAGTCAAAATTCTTGGGAGATGACTCAGTGGGTAAAGTGCTTGCTGCATGAGTGTGAAGCCCTGAGTTCGAGTCCCCATAAACCAGGTAAAACTGGGTATGGAACCACACATCTGTATCCCAGCACTCCTACGGCAAGATGGGAGGTGAATCCTTGGAAGCTTGTGGGCCAGCTAGCCTGGCCTCTGCACCTGTGACCAACAGAGAGACCCTGTGTCAGACAAGGTGGAAGGTGAGAACCAACATCCGAGATTATCTTCTGACATCCACATGCACATCATGGAACATGTAAACCCACATGTGAATGTATACATACACATGCACACACATACACACACACCCTATAAACACACAAAAGATGAATTCTCCATAATCCTCAGTTTTATAAATGATAATGCCAAATATATAATATGTTAATTACATACAATGAAAGTATAAGCAGTTGAAAGATTTTTAACAGCATCAGCATTTTTCCAGGTATGTATTTTGACCTGTCTTTCATTTGTGGAGTTGATGAAAGTGACTCTATATAAGAATAAATTGACTTTATTGTTTTTCATAAGTAAAAGCTGCAATCACACTTGATGCCATTTAACAGAGGAATAATTTAATAGGTAATATTACCATATAATATAATGAGACAACTGAAATAGTGAGATAAGTCAAATTTTATAAAGAAATCTTATTAAGGGAGCAGGGCATGGTGGTACACACCCATAATCCCTGCACTTGGGCAACAGGCAGGAGGGAAATTCTGAGTTTGAGACTAGCCCTGGCTGTACAGTGGTAGTAAGATATTATCACAAAAAGAAAAACAGCTAGAACTTAAATAGGTAAAAAAATTAGTGAAGAAGTATATAAACTGATGATGTAATTCATATTCCAAACTACAAATCTAAAATACTGTATTGTAACTACCATGTATGTGTATGTACAAACATTTATACATACATGCATAGACAATGGTAAAGAAGTAATTGATGCTGATGTTTTTATCTAAAGATAGAGGGAAATCTGAGAAATGGTAAAAGTCTGGTGACAAGAGGGTTTCTATTTATGTTGTTTAAATATGAATTTTCTAAAGAACGTAAGTAGGTAGTCAAGGGCAGTGAAGCAGCATTGGTCCTAGGTGATGGATGATGGTACATAGGAAAGCAAGAGCTGCTGAACTAGGCATTCCAGCAATTCTCTGGAAGACAATTACACTAAGGGTAGTAGAGACATCTGATCTCATTGACACAAAAGCTTTTTTTTTTGCATTCAAACACATTTTGAATTCGAGCACTAGCAGATTATCAGTACCCTATTCTTCTATAGCCTGCTTAGAAGGGGATCTGAAGCATTGCCTTCTGAACACGTGTTTGACCTGTATAATTGCATTTCTCATTGTAAATGAATATATTTCTCTTTTTATATCTTTCAGTATTATGATGTAATGACTGTGATTTCACCTCCAGAATTTGGATGAATTTAGGACGTGGGCAAGATCGGGTTGTAGACTTCTAGGACTGAAGGCCATGGTGTGTGTGGATCATGGTAAACTCACCAAAGCAAGCCCTTGACATGGTCCTGCAGAAGCCAATCATTGCTCTCTTTTGTTGACACCCAGTCTTTGCTGTATTACATTAAAGTTGCATAAATGCATTAATGTCCAAATAAATTTTGTCTTGTTGCTGTATTATAGCTATTTGACTATTATCTACTAAATTTTGAGTTTGAATTAAGTATTATGTGAAAATTCTAAATATAAAATTAATTCTAAAATTAGTTCACAAATCTGACCTTTTTCTATAGATGGCCATCTATTCATCACGGTAGTGTGACTATGGCAGGAAATGCATGGGTAGGTAAAATCTTAAGAGTTGGCTTGCCAGTAAGCTGTATTAACTGACAGTTGATTTATGCCGTATTATGGCCTGGATAATACGTGGATAATATGTGGAATCCTCATCCTGGATTCCACAGCCTAACTATTTTATTGGTCAAGATGGTTTGTAGGCTTCTTTTTCTAATTTGCTACTTCTTAAATGGCCATAATTAAATACAGTGAGTATCCTAATTACAAATATTTATAGGCATTGTGTGGTAAAATCACACATAATATGGTAAAACTTTAATTGCGTATTCTTACACTTGACATAGTTAATGAATTGCTCATTAATTATTCATGATTGGGGGTTTAAAAGACAAATGATGTAGCTGAATGCTAAAGCACTTGCCTAACACAGCAGGTCCCCGGATTAGTCCTCCAAAGTGCCAGAGCCTAGACCAGGAATACTGCCAACAAGGGTTTGGGGGAGGGATTAGAGATTCACAGGAAAATTGTGTATGTACTATAACAATTGTAAGACAGAGGTTTAAGAAGAATTCTGACTTCTGAATTATAAAAATGGAAAAGTACTTTTTTTCTAATTACACAGCATATCCGAAAGCAACATATAAACATGCCTATAGGTTAGTATATATAATGATCACATAATTTGTTCAAGTAATAGTTAAAGCTGAAAAATATTTTTGAAAAGGTGTGAAATATATTTGATTCTGAACACTGAAATTAGTCCTTGCCCCAGAAGCAAGGGATCTGGAAAAAAATAATCACAAATACACTGATAATTATTTCTATTCCATGTACAATTAATACATTCTGAGCAAGTACATTAAAAATGCTGTATCTCATTGCCCTTTAGAGCTTTAAAACTATTGAAGGAACACCAAAACTACAAATAGAAATCATGGACTTCTTGAACCCAATGATAACTAGTGATAGGCATGTCATGGGCCAAAGACTCAATAGTATCCAGATGATGCCAGTCTCTGAAATGTGCAGTGTAATCTGTATCCGAGTTCACATTACCTTCAGAAGTTCCAAGATGATATGAAGGTCATAGAAGAGTGATGGAACTCGACTATCCAAAACCTTTTCAGGATATCTTATTTTTTTCAGATATGAAAATTTAGTACAGAAGTACAATGAGCAAAATGGTGCATGATAGACATATTGATTAATGAAATAAAATCAGGAGCCTAGAAACAAGCTGTCATTTTTATTGACAATTTCTGAAAAGGTACCAAGCAAGGCTAAAAAGAACGGTGTTTTCACCAGATGGTGCTGTGACTAGTGACCATCCACGTACAAGAGAATGAAGCTAAATGCCCACCTGACATGCATTCAAAACTTAACCTTAAATATATCAAAGACATCCAAATGGTTACATTATAAAATTCTTGGAAAGAAACAGGTGTATTTGTGAGCTCAAATTATCTATTTTAGATTTTATGCAAAATGAACAAGTTACAATGAGAAATGTGGGTAATCTTGATATTATAATTACATATTTTAGTCAAAAAATTAAAGGATTATTTCAAAGAGCACAATCAGGAGAGGAAAGTGGTGGGCTGGAGACTTCTAGCATTTTCCTATATCTGCTATATTAAAATAAAGCAGAGGTTTGTCTTCAAGGAGAGGCGGTGACGTGAAAAAGTACTCGAGTACTTGAGCAACAATAGAGGCCAGGAAATCCAGAGATATTGGATGTTAAATTTATAAAAGAAACAACAATAGAGACTAGGGGTGGTGATGCATTTCCCATTCTATCCCTTCGAAACAGATTTTCTCTGTGTAACCTTGGCAGTCCTGGAACTCATTCTGTAGACCAGATCAGCCTCGAACTCAGAGATCTGCCTGCCTCTGCCTGCCGAGTGCTAGGATTAAAGGTGTATGCCGCTGCCTCTGCCACCACCACCTTTAATGCATGCCTTTAATCCCAGCACCTGGGAGGCAGGTCCATTTCTGTGAGTTCCGGAAACCATGTCTCAGAAAACCGGGGCTGGGGGGTACAACCTTGCATTGACGCTTGATCACAACCTAAGCAAGAAGTCAAAATGCCCTTCAATGGGACAGTGGGGCTGTAAGTAAGAATCCCAGTGAACGCCATAGTTCTTGCATTCTGCAAAAATACAGTTTGAGAAAAAAAAATGGGCCACTAGTGGGTGGGGTGGTGAGGTGGTGGGGCACCTTCTTTAATCCCAGCACACGGGAGGCAGAGGCAGGCAGATCTCTGTGAGTTCAAGGCCAGCCTGGTCTACAGAGTGAGTTCCAGGACATCCAGGGCTACACAGAGAAACCCTGTCTTGGAAACCCCACCCCACCCCACCCCCCCCCCCAAAAAAGAAAAGAGAGTGGACTGGGCACCTGTGACCTGCATAGACGTCGAACACTGGAGAAGGAGTTCCCTGAACTTTCTGCTTGCTCACTGGTACAGTGGCACAGAATCCTAAAGAGGGGTCTTACTACCAAACCTAGGGATCAGAGGTACTTTTATTTATGTGCCTCCAAGTCCCAACAACTTCTCTTCACTGGTTGAGATTAAGCTGAGGGTGTGGGCCCCAAGAAACTTGTGAGTTGGATGCAGGTTCACATACACAAGGGCAATGCAGATATTTCTTCCATTTTGGAACGTCTGAGAACCTCTTGGAAGCAGCAAGCAAAGGGCTAACATGGATCTCTCTGCACCAGGCCCTCTGTGTATACAAAGTCAGCAATCTTAGTTTTCATAGTAAAAGAATAAGAGAAGAGAGAAAACAAAGGTATTCCTGTTATATAAATATGTACGTGTATTTGTTTTTATCACATGAGGTAATACTCATAATTTACACTTTGCTCCTTAACTATTCATGAAGTTGCAGCTGACATTGTAATCACCTTCTACTACCTATCCTCTTAGTCTTCACCAAACACAAGAGCTGGTCATAGTTCCTAAACTAGTAGGTTGACATAAAATATCATTTCAAAATGTCTGAGTAGTCCTGCTTGGATTGGCTTGTACTTTTACACTGAATTTAATTATAAGACTAGGAACAAGCTGGGGACATATCCTTGGACACCTGGGAACCCCTCTAGAGTCAAGTCTCTTGCCAACCCTAAAATGGCTCCCTTAATTAAGATATATGCTTCCCTGCTCCCATATCCACCCTTCCTCCATCCCAACGATCCCATTCCCCCAAGCTCTCCCCAATCCTCCCCTTCTCCCTTCTCTCTCCCCATCTCCCCTTACTCCCACCTCACCACCACCCTCGTGTTACCAACTTTTGCCTGGCAATCTTGTCTATTTCCAATATCCAGAAGGATAACTATATATTTTTCTTTGAGTTCACCTTCTTATTTAGCTTCTCTAGGATCACGAATTATAGGCTCAATGTCCTTTATTTATGGCTAGAATCCACTTATGAGTGAGTACATACCATATTTATCTTTTTAGGTCTGGGTTATCTCAGTAAAGTGTTTTCTATTTCCATCCATTTACATGCAAAATTCAAGATGTCATTGTTTTTTACCGCTGAGTAAAACTCTAAAGTGTATATGTTCCACACCTTTTTTAACCATTCTTCTATTGAGAGGCAGCTAGGATGTTTCCAGGTTCTGGCTATTACAAATAGTGCTGCTATGAACATAGTTGAACAAATGCTTTTGTAGTATGTTAGGGCATCTCTTGGGTATATTCCCAAGAGTGGAATTGCTGGGTCCTGAGGGAGGTAGACTTCCAGTTTTCTGAAAAACCGCCACACTGATTTCCAAAGTGGTTGCACAAGTTTTCATTCCCACCAACAATGGATGAGTGTTCCACTTACTCCACATCCTCTCCAGCATAGGCTATCCTTGGTGTTTTTGATTTTAGCTATTCTGATGGTGTAAAATGGTATCTCAAAGTTGTTTTGATTTGCATTTCTGGTGCCTGAACTGGCCTTATCCCATAGCCATACTGATAAATATCTTGCATATCACCATAGAACTTTCATGTGGTGATGGATGGAGATAGAGACAGAGACCCACATTGGAGCACGGGACTGAGCTCCCAAGGTCCAAATGAGGAGCAGAAGGAGGGAGAACATGAGCAAGGAAGGCAGGACCGCGAGGGGTGCATCCACCCACTGAGACGATGGAACTGATCTAATGGGAGTTCACCAAGGCCAGCTGGACTGGGACTGATGGAGCATGTGATCAAACCGGACTCTCTGAATGTGGCTGACAATGAGGGCTGACTGAGAAGCCCAGGACAATGCACTGGGTTTGATTCTATTGCATGGACTGGCTTTGTGGGAGCCTAGTCAGTTTGGATGCTCACCTTCCTAGACCTGGATGGAGGGGGAGGACCTTGGACTTCCCACAGGACACAGAAACCTGACTGCTCTTAGGACTGGAGAGGGAGGGGGAGGGAGAGTGGGAGGGAAATGGTTGGAGGTGGAAATTTCTAATAAATAAATAAATAAAAATAATAATTATAAGTCACTTTCCTTAAGGAGCTTCCAATATTCCACACAAGCCCTTTTGTACCCGAATTATAGCCTAGCAATCAAGTCCCTGAGAATCACTGGCTTTAGCCAGGATAGTAACTTTCTTTTTTCACTGTTAGTTCAGAGGCATGAGGAACCCAAATTGAAGGAATATAGTATCTCTTGGCAGAAGGCATCTTATTACCTTCTCTAGAAACAAAAGCCTCTAGGCCAGTAGCATATAAAAACCATGGCAATAGGAAGTAAGACGTTTACTAAGTGGATCACTACAGGTGGTTCCACTATCATTTCCACCCCTTTATTTCTGAACCTGCAAATCCTGACTCAGAGAAATAACACTATATGATGGCCATGGATTCGGAGCATATGTGGTCTTCTGGAGGACTCCATTCCAGTACTGCATGTTACTGCCACCGAGATGGTCCTGTAACTGAATCTTCAAAATGATATCTCATTGTCCTATGCTGAAGGACATTGACTACAAGATAGTGAACATGTATTTAATCTCAAAATGAGTAATAAAATAGGCCAAGAGTCTTATCTTTCTATGTCAGTTCACTGCAGGGCACACTTCTTAAAGCAATAGTCTTATTCTAAGAGATAAAATATAGTTTAATAGGTGTAGGAACCATGAATATTTGGGTGACTCTTGTTATTTGCCTATGCCTTTTAAATCTGCATGAACCCCACCATGCATATGCTTACTTCCATTTGATGATAGACAGTTTTGTGCATGTACATATTATATTCAGTTCATGACAAGAAACTCATCACATCAAACTTGGTGGCCTATATTTATACATTCAATTTCTATGAATGCAGGCCAAGCACTATATCTAGAAAGATGAACAGTTACCTTGTTTCAAAGGTTCTCCACTGTGGGACATATATAAAAACCTGCCAAATATTTCAACTCATTCTTTCCCATCATAGGGAATTTCATCAAGTACCATATTCATTATGATGAATATAATTCACATAGCAGAGCAACTTCTAAAGCAATCTATGTCTGTTTTAAAGCCTTTCTTCTTGTAAGACCAACATAAAACCAGCAACTCCTTGGATTATACTTACTAAATGGAAAGATTTATACATTTTGATAAAGAACATTTTGTCTACAACACCCAAATGAGATCATGAGGCAAGCTCTCCTTTCTTGGGTCCTAGAGGAACCAGACGAAATTCATTCCTGCAAGTGTGCCTTGACAATCTTCCCAAAATTGATCTGTTGATACATATTTAGTCAAACAACTAAACTATTCATCTTCCCACCCAAGTTTATGCCTTGTTTTTCCACCTCCACTTTTATACCCTACACCTATAATATCCATTGTTCACAAGTTCTCTGGGTAGTTCTGCTTGAAGAAATCACAGAGCTCTAGTAGTCATTTCATAGTTTATTACAATGCACCACCAGTCATACTTTATCTGTCAATTACCTCACTTGTAGGGCCTTGCTAGGATTAGGATTTGATTATGGATAACTCTCTCTTTAAAAAAATGGTAATAGGGCTACACCTTGAGGGAAACGAGTGTTGTCCCCTCTCCCTTCCCCTTGCCTTCCCCTCCCCTCTCCTCTCTCCCCTCTCCTTTACCTTCCCCTCGCCTCGACTAGCCTCACCTCTCCTCTCCTCTCCTCTCCTCTCCTCTCCTCTCCTCTCCTCTCCTCTCCTCTCCCCTCCTTTCCCTCTCATCTCTTCCCATCTCTCCTCTCTCCTCTTCTCTCATCTTCTACCCCCTCTCTCCTTTCCTCTGCTCTCTTCTCCCCTTTCTTTTCCACTTTGCTCCTCTCTTCTCTTTCTCTTCTTTTCTCTTCTCCCCTTTTCTCCCTCGCCTCTCAATTTATCAGTCTCCTCTCCTCTCCTTTTCTCCTCTCCTCTCTGTCTCCCTACTCCTCTTCTCTCCCTCTCCTCAACTGTTCTCTCTTTTCCTTTCCTTTCCTCTCCTCTCCCCTCTCCACTCCTCTCTCTTCCTCTCTCTCTCGTTTCCTCACTTCTCCCTCTCTTCTCCCCTCACCTCTTCTTTCCCTTTCCCTCACCCTCTCCTCTCCTCTGCCTCTTCTCTCCAATCCCTCCTCCTCCCACTGCTGTCCCTCTCCTCTCCTCTCCTCTCTTCTCTCCCTCTCATTTTCTATTTTTCTCTCCTCTCTTCTTTACCTCTCCCCTCCTCTCCACTCCTCTCCCCTTTCCACTCCTTTCCCTCTCCTCTCCTGTCCTGTCCTGTCCTCTCCTCTAGTCTTTCTCTCTTCTTTCCTCTCTCTCTCCTCTACTTCTCCTCTTGCTCTCATCTCCCTCACTTCTCCTATCCTCCCCCTCTTCTCTCCTCTTCCATTCCACTGCTCTATACTCCTCTCCTCTCATCCCCTCTTCTCTTGCCTCCCATTCATCTTCGTTCCTCTGTCTCTCACCTATTTCTCCCCTCCCTCTCCTCTCCTTTCCTCTTCCTCTCCCCTCCTCTCCCTTTCCTTTCCTCCCATCCTCTCTCCTTTCCTTTCTCTCTCCTATCATCTTCTCTTCTCCACTACTGTCCTTTCATCTTCTCTCTTCTCATTCTCCTCTTCTCACCTTTGCTTCTCCTCTACTTCTCCTCTTGCTTTCCTCTCTTTTACCTCTCTTCTCCTCTCCCTTTCCTGTTTTTCTCCCGTCCTATCCCCTCCCTTTCTTCACCTCTCCTCTTTCTCTCTCCTTTCCTCTCCTCTCCACTCCTTCTCCTTTTGCTCTCTAAGAAGAGAGCCTGGGAACCCCTCTAGAATCAAGTCTCTTGCAAACCCTAAAATGGCTCCCTTACTCCCATAACCATTCTTCCTCCCCCCCATCCCATTCCCCCCAAGCCATCCCCAATCCTCCCCCTCTCCCTTCTCTCTAACCATCTCCCCTTACTTCCAACCCCCCCCTTGCACCCAAGTTTGCCTGGCAATCTTGTCTACTTCCAATATTCCAGGAGGATAACCATATGATTTTATTCAGGTTCACCTTCTCCTCTCCTCTCCTCTCCTCTCCTCCCCTCTCCTCTCCTCTCCTCCCCTCCCCTCCCCTCCCCTCTCCTCTCCTCTCCTCTTCTCTCCCTCTCCTCTTCCTTTTCTCTCGTCTAGTTTCCCTTTCCTTTTCTTCTTCTCTCCTCCCCTCCCTCCCCTCTCCCCTGTCTCTCTCCCTTCTCCTCCCCTCTCCTCTTCTTTCCTTTCTCCCCTCTCCTTTCTTTCCCTCTCTTCTCCTCTCCTCCCTCCCTTGCCTTCCCCCTTTCTCTTCTTCCAATAATCCTCCCATGTGATCTCTGTTTTATGGCATCATTACTTTTCTGTCATTTTCTGAATAAATTATAAAACATTTCCCTTAGAAAGAAGTGGAAAGGTCAATACTACCCTTGGTAATAAGACCATTTTATTTTAATATTTTTAAAATAAATATTTTTTATTTATTTATTTGTTTATTTATTTATTTTACATACCAATCCCAGTTTCTCCTCCCTCCGTTCCTTCTGCTCCCCCTAACTTCCTCTTGCCCCACCCACATCCACTCCTCAGAGAAGGTATGGACTCCCCACATCAACTAAGTCTGTCCCATCGGCTCATTGAAGCAGAACCAAGAAACTTTCCCTCATATGTCTAGGCTCAGGAAGAGATGTATTTCTCCATAGAGAAAAAATGTGCTCCACAAAGTCAGTTATGCATGAGGATTAGATTCTGGTCTCACTGCCAGTGGCCCCATATATTACCCAAGCCATACCATTGTCACCTGCATTCAGGGGCATAGTTTATTCCTATGCAGGTTCCCCAGTTGTCATTTTGGAGTCAGTAAGCTCCCATTAGCTCGGGTCAGTTGATTCTGTGGGATTCCCCATCATGGTCTTGACTCCCTTGTTCATCTTATCACTTCTCGGTCTCTTCAATTGAACTCAGGGAGCTCGGCCCATGCTTAGCTGTGGATCTCTGCATCTGCTTCCATCTGTTTCTGGATGAGGATTCCTGTTTCTCTGGGGTTGTGAACTGTAGGATGATTATTTTTTGCTTTATGTCTGATAGGAACTTATGAGTTAGTACATCCTATATTTGTCTTTCTGGGTCTGGGTTACCTCACTAAGGATAGCTTCTTTTTCTAGTTCCATCCGTTTGCCTTCGATTTTCAAGATGTCATCATTTGTTTTACCTCTGAGTAGTACTCCATTATTTAAATGTACCACAGTTTCTTTATCTATTATTGGGTTGAGGGCCATCTAGGTTGTTTCCAGGTTCTGACTGTTATGAATAATGCTGCTATGAACATAGTTGAGCACATGTCCCTGTGGTATGATTGAGCATCCTTTGGATATATGCCCCAAAGTGGTATTGCTAGATCCTGAAGTAGGTTGATTCTAATTTTCCAAGAAATTGACATACTGATTTCCACAGCAGCTGTGCCAGTTTGTATTCCCATCAGCAATGGAAGAATGTTCCCCTTATTCCACATCCTCTCCAGCATAAGCTATCATCAATATTTTTGATCTTAGCCATTCTGATCCATATAAGATGGTATATCAGAGTTATTTTGACTTGCATTTCTCTAATGCCTAAGAATGTTGAACATTTCTTTAGGTGTCTTTTGGCTATTTGAGATTCTTCTGTTGAGAATTCTCTCTTTAGATCTGTATCCCATCTTTTAATTGGATTATTTGGGAGTTTGATGTCTAGTTTCTTGAGTTCTTTATATATTTTGGAGATCATCTCTATGTCAGATGTGGGGGTTGGTGAAGACCATTTTATCTTATTGACTGTATCCTTTACAGAAGCTTCTCAGTTTTAGGAGGTCCCATTTATTAATTGTTTCTCTCAGTGTGTGTGCTACTGGTGTTACATTTAGGAAGTGGTTTCCTGTGCCAATGTGTTCAAGTTAAGTTTCCACTTTTCCTTCTATGAAGTACAGTGTGGTTGGATTTATGATGAGATCTTTGATACATTTGTACTTGAGTTTTGTGCATGGCAATAGATATAGATCTATTTTCATTATTCTACATGTTGATATTCAATTATGCCAGCACCATTTGTTGAAGATGCTTTCTTTTTAACTTCTTTGTCAAAAATCAAGTGTTTACTGTGAGCTCGAGGCCAGCCTGGTCTACAGGAGTTAGTTCCAGGACAGGTACCAAAGCTACAGAGAAATCTTGACTCAAAAAACCAAAAAAAAAAACAAAAAAAAAATTAGATGTTCATAGGTATGTGGTTAATGTCAAGGTCTTCAATTCACTTCCATTGGTCCACTTGTCTGTTTTTATGCCAATGCCAAGCTGTTTTCTTTACTATGGTTATATAATAGAGCTTGAAGTCAGGAATGGTGATGAATCCAGAAATTCCTTTATTGTACGGGGTTGTTTTGGCTGTGCTGGGTTTTTTGTTTTTCCATATGAAATTTAGTATTGTTCTTTTGATGTCTGTGAAAAATCAGTCATCATTGTGCCAGGATTTTGACGGCTATTGCATCGAATCTGCAGATTGCTTTTGGTAAAATTGCCATTTTTACTATATTATTCCTATGTATTCATGAGAGTGGGAGATCTCTTCATTTTCTGATATTCTCTTCAATTGCTTTCTTCAAAGACTTAAAGTTCTTGTCATAGGTCTTTCACTTAGAGTTATCCCAAGATATTTTATGTAGTTTGTGGCTATTGTAAATGGTGATATTTCTCTGACTTCTTTCTTAGCCCAATTATTATCTGTATATAGAAGTGCTACTGATTTTTTTTAGTAAATCTTGTATTTTGACACATTATTCAAGGTGTTTATCAGTTATAGGAGTTCCCTGGTAGAATTTTTGGTGTGACTTATGTATACTATCATATCATCACCAAATAGCAAAATTTTGACTTCTTCTATTCCAATTTGTATCCCCTTGATCTCCTTTTGTTGTCTTATTGCTTTAGCTAGAACGAGTACTAGGTATGGGGAGAGTGGACAGCTTTGTCTTGATCCTGATTTTATTAGAATCACTTTGATTTTCTCTCCATTAAGTTTGATGTTGGCTGTTAGTTTGCTGTATATTGTCTTTATTATGTTCAGAAATGTTCCTTGTATTCCTGATCTCTCCAAGACCTTTTAACATGAAGGGGTGGTTGGATTTTGTTGAGGCTTTTTCAGCATCTAAGAAGAAGATCATGTGTTTTTTTTTTTATTTCAGTTGTTTATATGGTGGAATACATTGAACCATCCCTGCATCTCTGGGATGAATCCTACTTGATCATGGTGGATGATGTTTCTAATGTGTTCTTGGATTTGGTTTGCCAGTATTTTATTGAATTTTTTGCATAAATGTTCATGAGGATGATTGGTTCATAATTCCTTTTCTTAGTTGCATCTTTGTGTGGTTTCAATATCAGGGTAACTGTAGTTTCACAGTGTTCCTTCTGCTTCTATTTTGTGGAATAATTTGAAGAGTATTGATTGGTATTATATCGTCTTTGAAAATCTGGCAGAATTCTGTGCTGAAACCATCTGGACCAGGCTTCTTTTTGGTTGGGAGGCTTTTGATGACTGTTTCTGCTTTCTTATGGGTTATGGGTCTATTTAATTTGTTTATCCAGTCTTGATTTAATTTGGTATAAGGTTCGAGGACAGCCTGGTCTACAAGAGCTAGTTCCAAGACAGGCTCCAAAGCTACAGAAAAACCCTGTCTTGAAAAATCAAAAATAAAAAACTTTGTTTAGCTCTGTACTCCATTTTAATTGGATAATTTGGCATTTTGATGTCTAGTTTTTTGAGTTCTTTATATATTTTGGAGACCAGCCCTCTCTCAGATGTGAGATTGCTGAAGATCTTTTCCATTTTGTAGGCTGCTGTTTTCTTTTATTGACTGTGTCCTTTGCCTTACAGAAACTTTTCGGCTTCATGAGGTCCCGTTTATTTATTGTCAGCTTAATGTTTGTGCTATTGGTGTTCTATTCAGGAAGTTGTCTCCTGTATCAATGTGTTCAAGTCTATTCCTTACTTTCTCTTCTATCAGGTTTGGTGTAACTGGATTTATGTTGAGAACTTTAATTCACTTGGAGTGCCTAGCATTTAAAATCTAATCAAGTTAGAAAGTGAATTATAGAAGCCAATTCAAGATGCTCATCTTTTTATGTACATAATTTTACTTTAAATCATAATTTAAATTTGTTCTTTGAAAATTTCACACACTTTCAATGTATTTTTGAATCACACCCATCACTCTATGCTCTAACTACCCCAACATGTCTCCCTGCCAATTTCATGTCTTTTATATTTCTGTTAATTTTTAGAGAATGTATCTTGACTATAATTATCCCCATTCCTCCCCTCAATTATCCCAACACCCACCCTCTTTCTCCCATCCTTCTTGCCCCACCCCCACTGTTTTAGAATGTAGGATCTCTCAACAGCTCTCTTGGGCCTCTGGCTTTTCAAACTTTTCGACTCCATTTTACTCAACGTTCCCTGAGTTGTGTTGTATATGCATTAAATGGAAGCAGGCCCTCCCTGGTCAGTTGATCTCTGCATTTTGACCAGTTATGACTTTCTCTAATCTCTAATGAAGCTTTCTTGATGAGGGGTAAAAGCTACATTTATTAGTACATATAAGGATAAATATTTAGAATGTGGTTAGAAATTAAATGGATGGATCTAGAAAATATCATATTGAAAAGGCAATTATCATATGTACTCACTCCTAAGTGGTTTTTAAACATAAAGCAAAGAAAATCTGCCTATAAATCACAATCCCAGAGAACCTAGACAACAATTAGGAATTTAAGAGAGACTTACATAGATCTAATCTACATGGGAAGTAGAAAAAGACAAGATCGCCTCAGTAAATTGGGAGCATGGAGAACATGGGAGAGGGTTAAAGGGGAGGGGAGAGGCAGGGAGGAAAGCAGAGAAAAATGTAGAGCTCAATAAAATCAATAAACTGAAATTATAACTGTCTTAGATGAAACACTATGACCAAAAGCAAAATGGGGAGGAAAGAGCTTATTGACTTATATATTCTGAATCACACTCCATTCCGCCAAGTTAGGAACTCAAACTAGGTTGAGTATTTGGAAGTAGGAGTTGATGCAGAGGCCATAGTGGGATGTTTCTTACTGGTTTGCTCCTCACGGCTTGCTCAGTCTGCTTTCTTATAGAACCTAGGACCACTAGACTAGGAATGGCACCACCCACAACGGGTTGGGCTTTTCCACAACAATCAGTAATTAAGAAAATGTCTTACAGGTTTCCATCCAGATATTATGGAGTTATTTTCTCAGTTGAGGTTCCCTCATCTCAGATAACTATAGCCTGTATCAGTTGACATAAAACTAGCCCGTAGAGAAGCAGTAGGAGAGGAGAGGAGAGGAGAGGAGAGGAGAGGGAGATGTGAGGGGAAAGAAGAGGAGAGGGGAGTAGAGAGACAAGGGAGAGGAGAAAAGAGGAAAAGAGAGAAAGAGGAAAGGAGAGGAGAGGAGAGAAGAAGAGAGGAGAGGGGGAGAAGAAGAGACGGAGAGAGGAGAGCAAGAGGAGAGGAGAGGAAGAGGAGAGGGAGGTGAGTGTAGAGAAGAGGGCAGAGAGGAGAGGGAAAAGAGAGTAGTGAAGAGGAGAGGAGGAGAGATAGGAGTAGAGAGGGAGAGGAGAAGAGAGGACAGGAGAGAACAGAGGGAGAGAAGAGGAGAGGAGTGGAAAGGAGAGGAGAGGGAGAGGAAAGGAGAGGGAGAGGAGCGGAGAGTAGAGGAGAGTAAGAAGAGCAGAGGGGAGAGGAGAGGTGAGGACAGGAGAGGACAGGAGAGGACAGGACATGAGAGGTGAGGAGAAGGAGAGGAAAGGAGAGAGAAGGGGAGAGGAGAAGAATAAATAGGAGAGAAAGAGGAGAGGAGAGTTGAGGAGAGGAGAGGGAGAAGAGAGAAGACTACGGAGGAGAGGAGAGAGAGGGGAGAGGGAGAGGAGAGGAGATAAGAGGAATTGAGAGAGAGAGGAGAGGGAGAGAAGAGTAGAGGAAAGGAGAGGAGAGGTAAAGAGGAGAGGAGAGGGAAAGAAGAGAGGAGAGGGAAAGAAGAGAGGAGAGGGAAAGAAGAGAGGAGAGGGAGAGAGGAGAGGAGAGGAGAGGAGAGGGAAAAAAGAGAAAGGAGAGGAGATAAGAGGAAATGAGAGGGAGAGGAGAGGGAGAGAAGAGTAGAGGAAAGGAGAGGAGATGAGAGGAGAGAAAGAGGAGAGGATAGAACTGATTCCTCTAAAGTTGTCCTTTGACCTCCGTAAGTGTAACATGACACATGTGTCCCACACACTAAATAAACAAGTGCTAAGCAAAGAAGAGTCAATCTTTCTAAATTTCCATATTAGTTAGCTTAAGAAGTATCAATGTTGACTCTACCTGCATTGTGACTATGTCTACTATCTACTACACTGAATGCTCCTACTATACAGTTCAATGGTTGTGTTTTCATCACTATGGGGCATGGAAGGGAATCATCATTTTGATTTATAGATGAGGAACAGAAGATTCCTAAAAGAATAGGACACAATGTCTGTTAGAAAGTCACTTATGTGGCAGTGGTGTCAGCAGGATGATAGAACAGTTCTGCCAATAGCTTCCCTCAACAACAATAAGAATTTGGTAGCTATCAAAACATCAAAGTGGATTTCTGTGTTGTAGGTTCAGGTAAAAGGCTGAGACCTATGATGCAGTCAACAGCTGAGGGTGGCTGCTTTGAGAAGGCAGCTTTCACGTAAGTGGCAGGGAATCCAACCATGGTGTTAGTTGCAGACACAGAAATAGCTTGAAACCTGCTTCTCTTCAGAGAGAAACACATGTGAGTTTCTCAAAAAATCTTAAAATTTTGCTAACAAAGCTTAGAAAAGTTAAAAGAAATGTGCTTCTTAAGCAGAAAACATAATGAGTTTCTTGCAAGAAAATTCAGGATTCTACTAAGAAAGCTAAAACATTTTCATGAAAACGTGCTTTTTAGCATGGAATGCAGCATGCGATCTTTGCATGAAAACTCACAATTCCCCTAATAATGACCAGCTTAGTTTATAGAAACCGTGCTTCTTTGTAAAAACACCAGCATGCACTTTTTCAAAAAACTCATGATTTTGCAAACAATACTGAGAACAGTTTATATAAAACGTGCTTCTTTCACAGAAAAAAATAGCTTGAACCCTGAATTGACTTGATTATTGACAATCATTTGAACACAGCATTATCATAAGAAACATCTTTCCTGGGGTCTTGAAGTTCTATTCACCTGTGCCTTGTATGATAGGCCTACCAAATGTGATGTTGGATGGGAAATCTGTAATGTCATGTAAATTATTTCTATAGCCTCTCAGCTATGGTCTTTCAGCAGTCCTATTCAATCAAGGTACTGTGGTATGTTAGGTTTACCCATGCCCCCAGAGAAACAGATCTGTAGACCTGTACACAGAGAAGATCGTGAAATAGTCAGATATCTTGACTCCATGTTGTTTCAAAACTGTTCAAGAGCAGTGCTATCTGCCAAGTAATCTACTGGGATATGTGACTGTTCACATACCCGGAGGACGTCCACCTATTGTGTGGCTGTTTAAAGATAACCCAAACCTATTATTTCCATCCAAAGGCAGGAAACAAGTCTGTAAGTTTTCTTGGAGGTATGCCTAAAGATTTCAATTAAAGTAAAGATTATTAAGGAGCCCTGGGTCCTTGATTCATATCTTACCTGTGTCTCAGCTCTAGTCATGGACACCCAGAAGGCTAGTCAATGACTGTGCCAGAAGCCATGATGAAGATTGGGAAGTGACAGGCATGAATGCAAATGGTTGCAGATTCCACTATTGACCATGCAGCAGCCACATCATGTTGTTCCACCAATAGGAACTCCACTAAATTACACAAAAAGTGAATATTGTAAATTGTTTATTAAAGGTTTAAAGCAATAATCTTACTTCTTACTTTCCTGGTTGTATTTCTTTTTCTTGCCTTATTGCTCTAGCTAAGATTTCAGACATTATGTGAAGCACTCTAATATTGCAGGAAATGATTTTAGTTTTTTCTACTCAGTATAATATTAACTATAGCTTTGTCATATATAACATTTACTGGATTGAAGCATGATTATTCTCTTTGTGGTTTCCTCAGGGCTTTTATCACAAAGGAATGCTAAATTTTATCAAAGGCCTTTTCTGTAACTATCGAGATGATCTTGTGATACTTGTCTTTGGTTCTATTTATTGCTCTCTTATGAATATTGATGTTTATGTATGTTGAAATATCTTGGAATTTCTTGAATAAAAACAACTTGATCACATATTTTTTTACTGTTGTCAAATTCCATTTATAAGTATTTTATTGAGGATAACACACACACACACACACGCGCGCACACACACACACATATTCATTCAGAAAAGAAGCCTATAATTTTGTTGTTTTAGTTGTGTCCTTACCTAGTTTTGGTATCAGGGTAATCCTGGCTTCATAAAATTAGTATGGAACCCATCCTTCCCTTTTAAAACTGTAAACACATTAAAAAAGTCACACCAAATTTCATAAAACATACATTACTAGATCTAAGCCACAGACAACACACTGTTAGTACCCTACTTAGTAATCTTAGTAATAGGTCCTTTGGATAAAAATTAAGCCAGGAAACACTTGTGTTAAATGATACACTCTGAAGAATACATCTTCTTGGCAGCACACTGAACTTTTTTTCAAATTTGACTACACGTGTGTTGGATATTTTTTGTCAACTTGGCACAAGTTGGAGTAATCTGGAAAGACAGAACATCGATAGGGTAATTGCCTCCATTAGATTGACCTGTAGGCAAGACTGATAGGCATTTTCATTTTCTTTCTTTCCTTCCTTCCTACCTTCCTTCTCCTTCCTTCCTTCCTTCCTTCCTTCCTTCCTTCCTTCCTTCCTTCCTTCCTTCCTTCCTTCCTTCCTTTTCTTTTGAGACAGGGCCTCTCTGTGTTTCTCTGGCTGTCCTGGAACTTGTTTTGTTTACAAGTCTGGTCTTGAACTCAGAGATTTACTTGCCTCTGCTCTCAGATGCTAGGATCTGAGGCATGAGTCACCATGATAGGCTATGGGCATTTTCTTGATTAATTATTGAGATAAGAGAATTCAGCCCACAGTGGGTAGTAGTATCCCTGGAAAGGTGGTCCTGAATTGTATAAGAAAGCAAACTAAGCAAATGATGGGGATCAAGCCAACAAACAGCATTCCTCTATGATTCCTGCCTCTGCTGCTACTTGAGTTTCTGCTCTGAGTCTCCTCAAAGATGTACTGTGATCTGGAAGTGCAAGCCAAATAAACCCTTTCTTTGACACATTGTTTTTGGTCATTGTTCTAGCACACAAAGAGAAAGCAAGCTAATATAAAAATTGGCACCAAGAACATGGAGTATTGTTGTGACAGACCTGACCATGTTGTTTTATGGAAGATTGGGAAAGTGCATGGAACTTTGAGATGGAAAAGCCATTGAGTACTCACAGTGTAATGGGCTAGTCTATGGGAGCTTATATAATAAGAGCATTGAGAGAAATGCAGATAATGAGGCCTGGTTTGTGAAGTTTCAGAGGGAAGCAGAGACTCTATCAGAGATATTTATTTGTTATATTTAATTAAGAAATTTTGGTTTCTTGTCAGTTGGGGATGAAGAAACTCACCTGTGATTTATCTGATAAGAGACTAACATCATTGAGGTGAAATTCAGGAAAGTATTTCTTCAGGGTCAGCCCACAGGAGATATGGTCCAGAATGGGCTAGAGCTATATCTCAAGTGGGCAGCTGAACTTCAAAATGTGTAAGAGTGTCCTATATGGTTCTTCTCTTGACATCATGGAAGCTGCAAGTTGAAGGGGTCATTGGAGAAAGCTGAGTCTTGACATCATAAGCAGAGTTGGAGTCCATGAAGAGACTAGAAGAGGCCAATAGTGAAGGTGCAGCCTCAATTTCAGCGAAGACACCGACATAGTAGAGATGTCAGGACAGTGGCAGGTCTGGAGTGGAGCAGGTATGGCATTACAAGGCAAGCTGCTTGTATTGTCGAAGGCACAGCTGGACAGGTGAAGCTGCCCAAGCCTTTTAGAGTCTAGAAGAACATAAGGAAGTCTCACGTTCCAAGCACCGAGTGACAGACTTGATCTACATTACTGAATATTGTTTTTGCTTTGATTATAATTGTGTCCTGATCCTTTCCTGGAAAGCAATATGTAACTTATTTTCTTTCTTTTTGTAGGAGCCCACAGTAGAGAGATTCTGGACTTTTAAAGAGAGGTTGAATTCTTAAAGAGAACCTGAAATTTTTAAAGACTGTGGGATTTTGAAATTGGGCTGTGCTTTAGCTTATTTGCTTATAGTATTCTGAGAAGGATAGTTCAATTTCCCTACTTAAACAGTAAGTGCTCAGTGTTAATGCTCCTTTTTTCTCTTAATTCTAAAGTCCGATATTTCAAGATTTTGCATTATCACTGAGCACCTTCTCCTGTACCTTTAACTGAGGCAGGATCAAAGTACAGGAACATGTTGAGGACATGAGGAAGATGGGGAACTCTTCAACTAGGAGTCCGTTTGAAACCTCTTACCAGCTGAGAAACAAGAATGCCAGAGCAATTGCTAACATTTGTTGTGAATGTCAGCAACACTCACATCCTATTGGCACAGCATTCCTTCCAAATATAGCTATCTTAGTTTGCTTTCTGCTGCTTTAATAACCACCATGATCAAAAGGAATTTGCAGAAGAAATGTTTATTTGGCTTACGCATTACAGTCCATCATGAAAGGAAATCAGGACAGGAGCCTAGAGGTAGGAACTGAAGCAAAAGCCATGAAAGACTGCTGTTTACTTGTTTGCTCAGTCTGCTTTTATATATAGTCCAGGCCCAAGGTCATCTGAACTGTATAGGAAAGCTAGCTGAGTATAAGTTGGTCTGAGCCAGCTAGCAAACAGCATTCTGCATGATTTCGGCTGTACTTCTTTAGCTGTGAAGTGAGTTCCTTTGTTGAAGGATATGCTGTGTGAAAGAGCAAGTAGGCCTGCTTTTAAGTTCTTGCCTTAAGCTCCTGGCTTGACTTGTCTCAGTGATGGACTTTGACCTGGTCATGTGGCTATATAAATCTTTCCTCTGGTAGAGGAATAAGAGGTCAAAATATTTGATCACAGCTACAGAAAAGAAACTAGAACATGCAGTTAAAGTTCAGGGGTTAGGACTTTCTCAATTAAGAATTCCATTCATATTCAAGGAATAGGAGCAAAGGTGGGATGCGGTACAGTTGTGAGCAACATCAGTTCAGTTCATTGTGGTGATAAAGAAGAAGGCCAGGTTGTACCATGATATGGAAAATTTATTTGTCAAGTGGAATAAAGACTAGATATAGTAGCCATGTTTCTTGCCTATTGACTATTCAGGGTAAGGAAGACTTTGTTATATTAAAAAAAGTGGGGGAGGGATGCTTAGCCTTCACATGTATACACAGTTACAAAGAGGTATAGATTATTTCAATTCTTCAAAAGACATCATAATTTTCATATGCTGATGAATTGATTTTATTATAGAATCATATAGTGAAACATTTACATTTACCAAGAGTCTAAGACAGGGTCAAAGTTTAAGGTAGTCAAGATAATGTAATACTACTTTTAGCAGAAACATTTAGGGTTCAAATTAAAAGCTTTCCTAATCCCCCACTTAAAGAAGTCTAGGGAAATCAAGGATGTTAGAAAGAATATACTTCTCTGGTTTTAATACCATTAAAAGAAGGCCTGGGCGACATTGGTGTTATCTGCAGACTGATTTACAAGCTGCTCTACTGCACAGGCAAGACTATATTGGAAGCAAACCCTTTTTTTATTTGACATTAGCAAAGCAGTAAACTTCATGATACTGTTTTCATACAAATATTGTATAACAATTGTTTCTATTGGTCCCATCCCTCCAGTGTTCTCTACTGTCCCTAATGTCCCCTCACTTGACAGACTTTTTCCATTCTCCAAATACCCTGCTCTTCTGTTCTCGTGTCGCATGTGTGTCCTTACCCTCTTGTCTTCCCCTAGCCCTAGTCTTCTCTTCAAATCACTTCTACACCTGCATAGTTTCATTACCTCTACACATGTATCTAGTTTGCCTTAAGGAACAAATCCAGAAACTTCCTCTTAAGGTGATTTGACTAAGAGTGACCCCAAATTTGAATTCTTCTCTTCTCTCCCTGTGTGCCATTTGTCTGTAGTTTGTGGTTACTGGCCTGTTTGTAACCTATCTATTGTATTTTATCTTATCTGTCTCTATTGTTTGTCTCTGGTGCCTTTGTGTTGTGCCTGTCCCCAACAAAGGGCTTTGCTTTGTATTTATTGAACAGCACAGAAAACATGATCCGTGAAAGGAATGAAGGATTTAAAAAAATAAACAAACCAGAAATCTTTAACTGAATTTTTCAAGGGAAGAGATTATTTTATGACCCTTAACTGACCCAGAATAGCACTCAGAACTGCAAATAGATGGTATCAGCCTATGTATACACATGGTGCCTCCAACATTAATGAGTTTTGTTTAAGGTTGCTTTCATTCTGTTGGCTGCTTTGAGCAAATGATTACTTCAACATGCACATATACTTACATACTTTATTCTGGGTTAAGTGCATGGAAGCGTATATAACTTAAGGTTAATGCTTTAGATTTAGCTTAGGTTTTATAAACTGATTGTATGGGAAATCCAAGACATACCAAGGTTTGTTACATAGTTTTAAATGCAGGTTAAACTTAAACAGGCTGAGTACACAGTAGCACAGCAGGGTAAGTAAGTATATAATCTTAAATAATTCTGAAGCATATTATTAACTTAGTTGCAAGGTTTAGAAGAAGTTCACTTTCTTTGAAGGCAAGTGATACTTTAAGAAAATGTATTGGGCCCTGACTTCTAGCAGAGGACCATCGGTGGGGTGAGTTTCCTTCGGGCCGTGGCAGGGTCCCGGTGAGGAGGAGCTTGGGTCTTCCCCGACCCCATAGACGCCCAGGTCGCCCTGCAGTGCTGGCTACCCCCTTCCACCTGCCATCCCAGCTCCCATCCAGGTACGAATTCCTATATCTCTCCCTTCCCCCTGGGGCCATAATATTTTCCCCAGCTCAGCTGCCTTGCAAGCTGAGCCTGCATTGTAAGCGCATCCAGGAAAGAGGGAGTGCCTGTGCTTCAATAGCCTGCCTGAGGAAAGGTGGGCATTCTGTCAGTGAAGTCCCTGCCCAAGAAGGGAACCTGACCTGGTAACAGAAGTTCCAATAGAGAACATTTGAAGTAAGAGATGGGCAGACACCAAGGCAAGACCTCATCCAACAATCTGAAAAACAACATGAAAACACCAGATCCCAAGGACCCTACAACAGAAGGGCTTGAACACCTTAACCCAGAAGAAGTGGAAAAAAGTGCCATTATGAAAGCAATAGAGTCCCTTAAACAGGATATGAATAACTCCCTTAAAGAATTGGATGAGAAATATAACAAAAAGTTTGAAGAAATGAGTATAGAAATTGATGAGAAATATAACAAAAAGTTTGAAGAACTAAGTAAATCCGTGAATGAGACCCTGAGAAACCAAGAAAAAACAATCAAACAAGTAAAGGAAACAGTCCAAGAGTTGAAAACTGAAATGGAGGCAATGAAGAAAACACAAACGGAGAACCAGCTGGATATGGAAAACCTAGGTAAACGAACGGAGACTACAGAATCAAGCATAACCAATAGAATACAAGAGATAGAAGAACGAATCTCGGAATCTGAAGATACCATAGAGAAAATAAATGCTCTGGTCAAAGAAAACGGCAAATTCAACAAATTCTCTTCACAAAACATTCAGGAAATCTGGAACACAATAAAAAAACCAAATCTAAGAATAATAGGGATTGAAGAAGGAGAAGAACTGCAGATCAAAGGCCCAGAAAATATATTCAACAAAATTATAGAAGAAAACTTTCCCAACCTAAAGAACGATATTCCTATGAAGGTTCAAGAAGCATACAGAACACCGAATAGACTGGATCAGAAAAAAACATCCCCTCGCCATATAATAATCAAAACACAAAACATACAGATTAAAGAAAAAATTTTAAGAGCTGCAAAGGAAAAAGGTCAAGTAACTTAGAAAGGTAAACCTATCAGGCTTACACCGGATTTCTCTATGGAAACCATGAAAGCCAGAAGATCCTGGATAGAGGTACTGCAGAAACTAAGAGACCATGGATGCAAACCCAGGCTACTATACCCAGCCAAGCTATTGTTCACTATCAACGGAGAAAACAAAATATTCCAGGATAAAAACAAATTTAAACAATACGTAGCAACTAATCCAGCCTTACAGAGAATATTAGAAGGAAAATCACTACCGAAGGAATCCAACATTCCCAACACGGCCTACAATAACTCGAACATCTAGCGACCATTCACAAGCACAAATCAAAGAAGAAAAACACATACACTCTACTACCTAAATAAAAAAAATGACCGGAGTCAACAACCACTGGTCATTAATATCACTTAATATCAATGGACTCAATTCACCTATAAAGAGGCACAGACTTAGAGATTGGACACGAAAACAGGATCCAACATTCTGCTGTTTACAAGAAACACACCTCAACCACAAAGACAGACACCTACTCAGAGTAAAGGGTTGGGAAAAGGTTTTCCAAGCAAATGGACCTAAGAAACAAGCGGGCGTGGCCATTCTAATATCTAACAAAATCGACTTCAAACTAAAATCAATCAGAAGAGATGGAGATGGACATTTCATACTCGTAACTGGAACAGTTCATCAGGAGGAAGTCTCAATCCTGAATATCTATGCTCCTAATATAAAGGCACCCACATATGTAAAAGAAACTCTTCTAGAACTCAAGGCGGTCATCAAACCACACACACTAATAGTAGGAGACTTCAACACTCCTCTCTCACCAATGGACAGGTCAATCAGACAGAAACCAAACAGAGAATTGAGAGATCTATTGGAGGTATTGAATCAAATGGACTTAACAGACATCTATAGAACACTCCACCCAAATAGGAAAGAATACACCTTTTTCTCTGCAGCTCATGGAACCTTCTCGAAAATTGACCACATACTTGGTAACAAAGCAAACTTCCACAGATACAAAAAAATATTAATAACTACCTGTGTCTTGTCAGATCACCATGGACTAAAATTAGAATTCAACAACAATGCTCCCCCCAGGAAGTCAACAACCTCATGGAAACTGAACAGTCAACTACTAAATCACCCCTGGGTCAAGGAAGAAATAAAGAAAGAAATTAAACTCTTCCTTGAATTTAATGAAAACAAAGACACAACACACTCAAACCTATGGGACACTATGAAAGCAGTGCTAAGAGGAAAGTTCATAGCACTAAGTGCCCAATTAAAGAAAGCGGAGAAAGCACACATTGGAGACTTAACAGCACACTTGAAAGATCTAGAAAAAAAAGAAGCTGATTCACCCAGGAGGTCTAGAAGACTGGAAAGAATCAAACTGAGGGCTGAAATCAACAAAATAGAAATAGAGAAAACAATCCAAAGAATAAATGAATCAAAAAGCTGGTTCTTGGAGAAAATCAACAAGATTGACAAACCCCTATCCAAATTAATCAAACGGCAGAGAGAGAACATGCAAATTAATAAGATCAGAAATGAAAAGGGGGACATAACCACAGACACAGAGGAAATTCAGAGAATCATTAGATCTTACTATGAAAGTTTATATGTCACAAAGTTGGAAAATGTAAAAGAAATGGACATTTTTTTAGATAAGTACCATATACCAAAGTTTAACCAAGAACAGGTGAACAATCTAAATAGACCTGTTAGTCGCGAAGAATTAGAAGCTGTTATCAAAAATCTCCCTACCAAAAAAAGCCCAGGACCAGATGGTTTCAATGCAGAATTCTACCAGAACTTCCAGGAAGAGCTAATACCTATACTCCTTAACGTATTCCACAATATAGAAACAGAAGAGTCATTGCCTAACTCCTTTTATGAAGCTACAGTTACCCTAATACCAAAACCACACAAAGACACAACCAAGAAAGAGAATTACAGGCCAATCTCACTCATGAACATCGACGCAAAAATTCTCAATAAAATACTGGCAAACCGAATCCAAGAGCACATTAGAAATATTATCCATTATGATCAAGTAGGCTTCATTCCAGAGATGCAGGGCTGGTTCAACATACGCAAATCTATCAATGTAATCCATCATATAAATAAACTGAAAGAAAAAAACCACATGATCATCTCACTAGATGCTGAAAAAGCATTTGACAAAATTCAACACCCATTTATGATAAAGGTGTTGGAGAGACTGGGGATACAAGGATCATACCTAAATATAATAAAAGCAATATACAGCAAGCCGACAGCTAACATCAAACTGAATGGAGAGAAACTCAAAGCCTTTCCTCTAAAATCAGGAACACGACAAGGCTGTCCACTCTCTCCATACCTCTTCAATATAGTGCTTGAAGTTCTAGCAATAGCAATAAGACAACATAAGGAGATCAAGGGGATTCGTATTGGAAAGGATGAAGTTAAACTTTCGTTATTTGCTGACGATATGATAGTTTACATAAGTGACCCCAAAAACTCTACCAAAGAACTCCTACAGCTGATAAACACCTTTAGTAACGTGTCAGGATACAAGATCAACTCCAAAAAATCAGTGGCCCTCCTATACACAAAGGATAAAGAAGCAGAGAGGGAAATCAGAGAAACATCACCTTTCATGATAGCCACAAATAGCATAAAATATCTTGGGGTTACTCTAACCAAGGAAGTGAAAGACCTATTTGACAAGAACTTTAAGTCTTTGAAGAAAGAAATTGAGGAGGATACCAGAAAATGGAAAGACCTCCCCTGCTCTTGGATTGGGAGAATCAACATAGTAAAAATGGCAATTCTACCAAAAGCAATCTATAGATTCAATGCAATCCCCATCAAAATCCCATCAAACTTCTTCACAGACCTTGAGAGAACAATAATCAAGTTTATATGGCAAAACAAAAAACCCAGGATAGCCAAAACAATCTTATACAATAAAAGAACTTCTGGAGGCATTACCATCCCTGACTTCAAACTCTATTATAGAGCTACAGTATTGAAGACAGCTTGGTATTGGCATAAGAACAGAGAAGTCGACCTATGGAATCGAATAGAAGACCCAGATATTAACCCACAAACTTATGAACACCTAATTTTCGACAAGGGAGCTAAAGGTATACAATGGAAGAAGGAAAGCATCTTTAACAAATGGTGCTGGCATAACTGGATGTCAACCTGTAAAAAAATGAAAGTAGATCCATATCTATCACCATGTACAAAAATCAAGTCCAAATGGATTAAAGACATCAACATTAATCCGTCCACTTTGAACCTGATAGAAGAGAAAGTGGGAAATAGTCTACAAGATATAGGCACAGGAGGCCTCTTCCTAAGTAGGACCCCAGCAGCACAGACAATAAGAGAAACAATGAATAAATGGGATCTACTGAAACTGAGAAGCTTCTGTAAAGCAAAGGACACTGTCAGTAGGACAAAAAGGCTGCCTTCTGACTGGGAGAAGATCTTCACCAACCCCTCATCAGACAAAGGTCTGATCTCCAAAATATACAAAGAACTCAAGAAACTAGACACTAAAACTCTAATTAACCCAATTAAAAAATGGGGTACTGAACTTAACAGAGAATTCACAACAGATGAACTTCGAATGGCCAGAAGACACTTAAGGTCATGCTCAACCTCCTTAGCGATCAGGGAAATGCAAATCAAAACCACTTTGAGATACCATCTTACACCTGTCAGAATAGCTAAAGTCAAAAACACCAACGATAACCTATGCTGGAGAGGATGTGGGGTGAGGGGAACACTCATCCATTGTTGGTGGGAATGCAAACTCGTGCAGCCACTGTGGAAATCAGTGTGGCGGTTTCTCAGGAAACTGGGAGTCAACCTCCCTCAGGACCCAGCAATTCCACTCTTGGGAATATACCCTAAAGATTCCCTAACATACTACAAAAGCATTTGTTCTACTATGTTCATAGCAGCACTATTTGTAATAGCCAGAACCTGGAAACAACCTAGGTGCCCCTCAATAGAAGAATGGTTAAAAAAGGTGTGGAACATATACACATTAGAGTTTTACTCAGCGGTAAAAAACAATGACATCTTGAATTTTGCATGCAAATGGATGGAAATAGAAAACGCTTTACTGAGTGAGGTAAGCCAGACCCAAAAAGAGGAACACGGTATGTATTCACTCTTAAGTGGATTCTAACCATAATTAAAGGTCTTTGAGCCTATTATTCGTGATCCTAGAGAAGCTAAATAAGAAGATGAACCTGATGAAGATTATTTAGCTATCCACCAGGAGGTAGGAAATAGACAAGAGTCCCAGGTAACCTCGGGTGCATGGGGGGGTGGGAGGGTTGGTGGAGGGGGAGAGGGTTGGAGAGAAGGGAGTAGGGGAGGAATGGGGAAAGCTCGGTGGCCTGGGATGGGGGGGGAGGGAGGAAGGATGAATATGGGATCAGGGAAGAATATATTTCAACTAAGAGAGTCATTTTAGGGTTTACAGGAGACTTGATTATATATGGGATCCCAGGTCCAAGGAGAGATCCCCCAGATTGTTCTCTGGACAGAGGAGGGGGTGCCTGAATCGGCCGTGGTCCATAACCATACTGATGTGTATTTTGCTTATCACCATAGATCCTTCGTCTGGCGAAGGACGGCGATGCAGTCGGAGACCCACATTGGAGCATCGGACTGAGCCCCCCGAGGTCCAGATGAGGAGCGGAGGGAGGAAGAACACGAAAAACGAAATCAGTACTGCGAGGGATGCTGTCACCCACTGATATGGGGGAATGGATCTAATGAGAGTTTGCCGGGGCCAGTTGGACTGGGACTGAACGAGGAGGTGATCTGGCCAGATTCTCGGAATTTGGCCGGATTCTCTGACTGTGGCTGGCCCGAAGTCTTTCTGAATGGCCATTGTCTATGATACTGTGACCTGTTTCCTCTGCATATGCTGGATTTTGGGGATCCAGTCTGTTTGGACGCTCACCTTCCTGGACCTGGAGGGAGGGGGAGGGAACTGGGGCTTCCCACGGGGCAGGAAACCCTGACTGCCCTGGGGGACGGAGGGGGAGGAGGGGGGGGGTGGGGGAGTGGGAGGGTGTTGGGAGGGGGGGCGGAGATGGGAACTTTTGTAATTTAATAAAATTTACTTAAAAAAAATGAAATAAAACTCAAAAAAAAGAAAATGTATTAACACACATTTAAATCTAGATTCTATGTTTGATTGAGAATAGGCACCACCTGTTTTTTATAAACCTGGCTTGTTACACTTTCATAATGATTTCTACTTCCATCTATTATCATGAAAGTGGCAAATTTCATTTTTTTACTGCTAAATAAAATTTTATTGTGTGCCACATTTTAAAAATTCATTTATCTATTGTTGGACATCTAGGCTTGTTCCATTTCCTATGTATTATGAATAGCACAGAAATAAACATGGATATGGAATGTTGACTTCCAACCCTTCACACACATACCCAACAGTGGAATTTCTTGGTCATGTAGTTTTTTTTTTTTAAAGAATTTCCATAGCAGATGAACAAGTTTGCATTCATATTCCCTACGTCCTTCGTAACCCCAGTTGTCACTTGTTTTCTTAATAATACCCATTATTACTAGGGTAAGGTGGATATTAATATATTTTAATCAGCATTTTCCTGATGCCTAAGGATGATGAAGACTCATAAAAATATTGAACATTTATATTTTTCACTGAGCTATTTAGTCTTTAAATGACCGGCTTAGTCATTAATTGAATGATTTGGATTTTTAAATTTATATTGTGCATTCGAGGTATTAATCTCCTGTCTGAGGTGTAGTTGACAAAAATAGAGGTTTCTTTCATTCAGGTAGTTAGTTCCTTTCATGTGTCGAAGTCTTTAACATTCGTGCACAGCTTGGACTTGTTTAATAATTTTATTTTCTTACATTAATATCATCTGAAATAATACATAAATAGTAAATAAAAATAGCAAATCCTATTTGAGATTATGACCACAAAATAGAGTGTTTTATTGGAAATTCTCACTTCACCAAAAGGTGAGATAGTTGAATATAACACTTCTTTACAGACATTCCCTTTCCTTTAATTTTTTTCTTTATTATTATTGTGTATGTGCATGATGTGTGTTAGGGATCACATATATGAAGGCTTCCCGTGAATCAGTGATTGGCCCCACAACCGTGCTCATGTAGGACTTAGTGGATTTCCAAGAGCAGGGGAACATCAAGTTGTGAGGGAGATTTGTCAGGGGTATATTGGGAGCATTGGAGGGTATGATTATATTAATTATATACACATATGTAATTCTCTACAATAAAAAGTAATTATAAAAACAGGAGTTGAATCTTTCCTTTCATCTGTTTTGGGGCAGATTTTCTTTAGTTCTGTCTGCCACACTACATTCTCCAGGGGATCTGGCCCATGATCTTATGGGTGATTCTCCCAGTTTAACCTCCCATTTAGCCATAGCAGTGATAGAATTATAGAGATATGCCATTACAACTGGCTCTTTAATATTGGTTCTGATGATTGAACTTAAACGGTCAGGCTTACAAGGCAAGCACTTTTGCACTTTGAGCCATTTTGCTGGCCTGATTCTAGGTTTTAATCTAATCTGATGCATCTTTTAATTGACAAGTTGAAACTAAGGTTAATTTTTAAGAGGCTGTCATGATTTGAAGAGTGAAGGGGGTATACATGGAAGGGGTTTGAGGGAGAAAGGATGAAGAACAAATGATGTGATTTTATAGTTTTGTATTTTCTTGAAAAAGGTTTGTCTGTCTCTATAGTTTAATTGATCATTTTTCTGGTTGGTTGCATTCTTATTCGTTATTCTTTTCTTCCACTATTAATAGTTTGTTGGCTTATCATTTGAGCAGTATGGATGTCTTACCATCTCTCCTTTGCTCATTCATAACACTCATGAAGAATATGTTTCCTTGTGCTGTCATAATTAAGGTTGTCTTTGTTCTTCCTCCCTACAATATATCTTGGAGTATGAATTGCCTTAAGCTGTGCTTTGTTACTATTTGTATGGAGAGGTGTTTTTATAGTTGTACTTATGCAGAGGTTTAAACCTTACGTGTCTCTTTCCTCTAGGTCACTATTTCTTTTTGTAGAGTTGGGAAAGTTTCCAATAAAGTGACATTAACTAGATTGTTTATACCGTTTGATTTTTATCTTATCTCCTTCTACCCCATGTAGTCTCAGAATAACAACTGGAATGGATGCCAGACTTCTTAAAAGTTTTGGACATGGAACTTTATTATTCTTTTGTTTATATAAGGCAGAATGCATTACTCAACCTTGTCCTATTCAACTGAATTTTGCCCTCCATTCCTGACATTCCTTTGCTTGGTCTTGTCTGTTGGTGGTGCTCTCTACAGTGTGTGTGTGTGTGTGTGTGTGTGTGTGTGTGTGTGTGTGTGTGTGTGTTGATTAACTTTTTAATTTCTAGCACTTCTGTTTGGGTTTTTTCAGAGTCTTGATTTCCTTGTTAATTTATCTTCCTTGTTTTAAATTTGTTCTCCCACAATGCCAACCTTTTCATACATGTTTTATTAAATTTTCAAAGTAATTTATCTTATATTATGTGAGTGAATGTTTTGTCTGCATAAATTACTTTGAAAATTTAATAAAAGTAGGATCCTGAAATTGTCTCTTGTATTTAACTATCTCATCTTTAATTTCTGGTACGGAGGAACTGTAAGTTTATGCAGCTTCTTTTCTCATTTTATGAGTGTGCTTCTTTCATGTGTCTTACATAGGTGTTGGAATGGATATGTCCTTCAGTTCTTAATTTCCTCCTTCCGATTCACTGTTTGTTTTATTTTATGTGTCTTTCTTTGACTTTATTATTCTTTGAGTTTATGATCCTCACTAGTATTTAAGAGGGAATTAAACAGAATCATCAGTTTGACAGCAATCTTGGCATTAACATACAGAAAATGTTACTTGTGTATGTCACTTATTTCACTAGTAAAAGCTGGCCAATGAAATTCACTGACATTAGTGAGCTCTGGTTTCAATTGAGAGGCCTTGAACTAGGAAGCTTAATGTTGAGCTCTGCACTTGCCATGTGCATACACAAAGATTCCAACACACACACACACACACACACACACACACACACAGAGAGAGAGAGAGAGAGAGAGAGAGAGAGAGAGAGAGAGAGAGATGCACACTTACACAGACAGATGCAATAAGGTACTTTGGGGGAATGTAATTTATAGTGGGGCATGTGTGTGTGTGTGTGTGTGTGTGTGTGTGTGTGTGTGTATGCGTGCATTTTTTAGAACTAATAGTAGTCAGTTCTCAAGTCTGAATTTAGTTGTTAAGCCTTCTCTTTGGTGTACTGGTCATCACACTTTTCATGTTGGAGATTCCTGTGCTTGGTGCTCTGATAGGGTGTGGAAGGTGTGTCCACATTTATATTTACCTTTGTCACTGTATGTTCAAACCCAGCTGGATCCTGGATCTTTTCACCAACGTTCCATGGTTCTTATCTGAGAATACTTGCATGCACCAGAGAAATTGTTCCAGGTTCAGCACACTTCTCTACTTATGCTTACTGCTCACCTAGTCAATGGCAGTGGTGTCTTCTATCATTCTTCAGTCTAATTAGTTTGGGGGCACACATGGAGAATCTCAGCTTTAAGCTGCTATACTACATTTTGTTACAGTCTCCACAGCTAGCATTGCCCCCAAACATCTCTTCTCCAATGTTGTATAGAGTCCTTGGTCACAAGTCTACATCCTACTCAGTCTCTCTCTGGATTGCTGTTTCTATAATGCCAGTACTTAGAAAGATTCAGTTCATCTCTGGCAACTACCACTGAAGTTGTATTGTGGTTTTAATGTTGAAATATTCCCTAAAAATTCATTTGTTTGAACATTTGGTACTGATCTAGGGATGCTATTTGGCAAAATTATGAAAAAAAGAAATAATACTGGAAATTTCCAAAATCTAAAGAAAGAGTTGGACATTTAATCACAGGAAACATTTTGAACCCCAACTAGACAAGATCATAAAAGAACCTCTCCACAACACATCATAGTCAAGATGTCAATACTGAACAGAGTTTTAATAACAATACCAAAACTTTAATGGAAAACTTATGTTTAAAAAGACATCAGAGTAGCATCAGGTATCTCAATAAAAGCCAGTAAGCTATGAAAAAATACATACTAAACTCTAAAAGCAAATAGCTGTCAACCAAGATTGCTATACCCAGCAAGACTATCTTTTAAATTAGCATAACCAGGTCCTTTTCATTTATACAATAGCTTTCAGTTAGTATTTTTATAGGACTCCTGAATATGTAATCAAGTGGTTCTCTGATTCTTGTGCCTTCTCTTGGAACTCTTATTTTTCTGTTGGCTTGTCTTGTCCAATTTTGATATGATGGTTTTCATTTTATGTAACTATATTATATTTTATTTTGTTAAAAATAAAACTATCAAAAATGGAAATGGTTAAAGACAAGTACAAATTAAGATGAATTATTCTTAAGATGATATTAAAGACTTATACAGAGTGGGAACAATCACAACACAGGAAAGAAGAAATTTATTTAAAAGGAAAGATGAACGGGGTGAATCTATAACACCTAATTCAATGAACCAGAAAATATCCCACTCCATTCAACCAATCTAAAACTCTAGACTTGGCAAAGTTAAAGTACAAATAGAAGGAATGGGCTTAATGGATCCAGAATATTCCAGATACTAAATACATGTTCATCTAAGTAGCCTACAAAATCCCTAAAACAGAACACATTCTTGCTAACAAGGCAAGTTTTAATAAACACAAAACTGAAATAATGTTGAATGTTTTATAAGGTCATAGTGATATAAGATTGGAAAACTATAGTACTAGACGTCACAGCAGTATTTGGAGAATGAAGAGTACATACAGTGGATGGAGGTCTATTGAAAAAGTCCAAGTAGAAATTTAGATCTCTGTAGACTCAAATAAAAATGAAATCCCATCATACTGGAATCTCTGGGATACAAGTCAGGAGCTGCTAGAAAAGCTAGGAGTGTTTATGCCAAAAAAAAAATTAGACAAATGGGGATTGAAGAGGTGGATTAATGCATAAAGCTTTTACTGTACAAGTGTAACAGACTTTGGATCACCAGCAGGCATATAAAAGCTGTATTTCTAGCAGCCTAACTGTAATCCTAGGACTTGAGAAATAGAGGCAGAGTTTCCGTGTGGCAAATTGGCTAACTGGATTAGTTTAATTGGTGAGCTCTGGGTTCAGTGAGAGACACCTGTATATTTTCTCTTATTTGTGGATCCAAGCTCTGAATCATTAGATGTAAGTATACAGCTTCACACACACACACACACACACACACACACACACACACACACACACACGCACAATGATAGTTACATCTTTTGGAATGTTAATACTTCCTTAAGAACCATAAACTATCTAGTAAAGTTCCCAGTGCCAGGTATAGGAAACCCTTCTCCACCTTGAGCTGTTGGTTAGAGAAGTCTGGAAACCATCCCTCCCTCAATTATAGGTTACTGCTGTTGCCCTTAATTGTCTCAGAGAACTTGAACATAAGACTATATTTCTGAAGACACTATGCATAGACATTTATATTCTATGTAATCAGTAGACAAATGAAAGATGAAATGGTTGTTAACATACAAGTGAACTTCATAACAAATGCATACAAGGATATGTTTCTTTTTTATTATGTCTTAGTATATTCTAGTTGTATAAATTAATCTGGTTGCCTGAGACATTTCCATATATGCATCTATAATGTGTTTGTGTCTACTGTCTCTTCACTTACCCTCTCCCTGCATATTTCCACATCATCTGGAATTTCACCAATTTCCAAATAGTCCTTCTAATAGTCCCTCTTCTACTTTCAGATCATTGATTTTAACTCCACCATATGTGAAGGAAAGTCTGTGATGCTAAAGTTTATTTTTATGGCTTTATTTCATGCAAATTGTCTTTCAATTCCACTTGTTTTCTTGAAAAGAGTAGGATTTCCTTTTTATGGCCAAATAGCAATGTTTTTTTTCTTATTGCCATTTAAATGTAATATTTTGGCAAATTTCTTCAAACTCTGAAATTCTTTTCTTTTATCAAGCCTATTGTTGAGGCATTCAATTTTGTTTTAAATCTGTCTTATTGCAAGATTTCCATTTTGTTATCTATTAGACTTTATATGTCTTTACTGAATTGTTCATTTGCATTGTGAATTGCTTTCTTTAATTTACTCAATTGTTATTTGCATTTTTTGGATTTCTTAAGCTATTTTAAAAACATTATTTTTCAAATTATTTGGTGCCATTTTATCTATTCCAATATTTCTGGTATCTGTTATTATGGAATTATAAATCATGAGAGACATCATGTTATCTTTTTTCATATTTATTTATTTATTTACTATTTATTTCTGTGTTGTGAGTTGCACAATCCTTTTTGATAGTGCAGTCTTTCCTAGTACTGAATTTTTAATTCTGTGTCTCCTGCATGCTAGGCCTACGCTCTACTACTGACCTCTATCCATGTGATTGGCACATCCATTGGCATAGATAAATCATCCACTTCTTAGTTGTTGCTTTCTGGTGAGTTGAGGTATTTTACCAATAAATCTTCACAGGTCAATTTGTTGAACAATGCTTAGATTACCTCCAACTGGACTCCATATTGTAATTTCCCTGTAGTTTCTTCCTTACTGTTATTTGTGTGTTGGACATAGAATGTATCATCTCAAAATCACAGAGACCTACTATACCTCTAAGTTTTATACTATTGGATTACTGAGGGGCTGGAGAGCTGGCTTAGTGGTTAAGAGCACTTTCTTCTCTTCCAGAGGACCCAAGTTTTGTCCTCAGTACATATGTCAATCACCTCACAACTGCCTGTCACTCCAATTCCAGGGGATCCAACACTCTCTTCTGTGTACTGTAGGTACCCACACACGCATGGCATACACACACGGATAAGTGTGCACAGAATAACTGTTTGAAAAGGACTGAGAGTCTTTTCTGGTACTTTGTGTTATAGGCAGCAGAGTGCGTAGAATGAATCCTCTGTATTCTACTGTCACTGCTAATAGTAGATCTGACTCTTGAAAGTGATTCTGGTGGAGGTTTCTCCGTGCCCACTGAAGGACTCGATGTGTTTGTTCTGTAATAAAGCCTGGCTCAGATCTGGGTGCTTTTTAGGGAAGGGTGAGGCCTGGAATCTAGAGGAGTTGGCTACAGTCTTATCAGTCCTATGAGACCCAGTTAGGTAAGACTGCAGGCAACGTCCACTTAGAGGCGGCATCAGCACCCTTTTTTTTCTTCCTGTATTTACGGAGGGAATTGTTAAGAAGGATAACTGCTAATGGTGCCTGCCTGGGAATGGGAACACTGCCTGGAACCAGGGATAGGACCTGAGAATGGGAACACTGCTTCGGACCAGGAATAGGACCTGGGAATGGGGGAATGGGGGAATGGGAACACGACCTGTGAATGGGAACACACCAGGAAGTCCATAGTCTCCCATTTCTTTAAGTAGAAATATGTGCCAGGTCTCAAGTAGTACTGGGTTTTGACCAGAGTTAGGTTTCATTTCTGTAAAGCACAACGCCTCATCTGCTTTTTGCACTATTCGCTATGCGCTACCAAATAGTATGCGCCTGTACTACTTGACGGTTTATGAATCTCGGGCAAGGGCCTGGAGATTGAAACACACACACACACACACACACACACACACACACACACACACACACACAGAAAGAGAGCGAGAGAGGAGAGAGAGAGAGAGAGAGAGCCACAGACAGAGACATGGGGACAAGGGTCATCCTTGAATTTCCCAAGAATACCCCCTTTATTGTGTTCCAGGGCAGCTTATATAGGGATCCTTAACTGATAGCTACGCCCCAGCCAAACCCACCAGAAACCACTCTCCTGCCATCAGGAACTCCTGAGGGCCTCATGCTCAGAACAGCTGCAAACACAGGAAAACAAGTTGTTTACAGGAAATTCAGGGTCTGGGGGGCCATAGCCCCACACATTTCTTTGAGCTGAACTGGAAGGTGAGTATTGAACAGATGCAGAGCAACTGCCTAATGTGTGAGATCTTAGATTCAAACCTCAGGGCCAAAAATGATGAGAAAATAAAATGAGAAGAAAGAGGGGAAAAACCCAAAAATGTTTAAAAAAACCAACAAAAATAAGAAGAACAGAGAAAGAACAAAAAATGATTTTAGGAGTAAGAAAAGAGTATGTTTATAAAAGCTCAAACAGGAAGAGGGGGAACACTGAAGTTCAAGGGCAAGTGGATCCTGTTTAGTCTCACAGAGTGTGCGAGGGTTGGACTCTCCCAGGGATGGGAGGGGGTGAGTTGCTCAAGGCTACACTCCTTAAAATTCCTGTCCATTCTTCTTGAGCTGAGGAATGGAATACAGGTTAGGCCTGGTATTTTTCACCAAACAGGCGTCAAGTGGAAGTTTTATGCAATATGTACAGCAGATTGTGATTTTGCAATCTGTACAACAGAGTTAAAGGGGGACCTTTAAATCACTAGGTCTAGCCAGAATATTCTGAAAGGAATTTTTTCCTATGTAGCCAGGGTATGATAACTGCCTAAGCACATAGTGGATCCTTATGTATTTTTTTGGTGATAGTGATGGTGATTGGGGAGGGAATTGAACCAAACTCCATCCAAAAGGGAAGAAATCTCATGGAAACCTGGTAATCTGCTACTTTCTGTCTGGAACCTTCAGGTCTGTGCAAAACTACATGTGATTGCTGTCAAGCCAAGTTGCAGAAGTTTGATGAAGCACTGATTCTGTAAGTACTCTACTCCCAGAAAAGTGAACCCTCTTGTTGGGAGCCACCTTTTTGGGGTGACTTCTACCATGGTCCTAGCCGCAGCAGGTTTGTATGTTCCAGTGTAGGGGCATGACGATTAGAAAATGTTAGGTAGGAGAAAGAGAGATAAGAAAAAAACACAGAGACATAGGATAATATGGGAAGGCAACTCAGTGCCTGCTGCATACCGGGTTCTGACTTCTGAATTCACCCATGTTTAATTTTCCATACACTGTTATATCCTAATACAAAAGGGGGAAGAAGGCAAAAGATTGTTTTAAGAAGATACAAAGAACAACCAGAACAGTTACTTGCCCTGATATTTGAGACATCAAGCAACGATTGTAGTGACATTTCATTTGTATTTTAATGAGGATCAGAAAAGTAAAACAGCAACACTGGCCAGCCTTACAGACAAGGAAGCAATGACACACACCTTTAATCCCAGTAGCACACTAGTTTGCCATAGAAACCAGGCAGTAGGGGTGCGCTCCCTTAATCCCAGAACTAGAGAGGACTATAAAACTGGAGGAGACAGCTCTCAGTCTCATTTTGAGGTTTCCTGGTAGCAGGATCACCATTTCCAGACTGAGGATGAGGTAAGAGGCAGTGGCTGGTTTCTTTGCTTTTCTGGTCTTCAGGTTGAACCCCAATATCTATCTCTGAGTTTTTAATTAGTCGTGCCTCAAACTATATCCTGAGTTAAGCATTCTGTTGTCCAGGCAGTGAACACACCCTAGACCAAGTATCCTGAAGGCAGCCATTCCCTGCATCAAACCTCCTATTTCAAAAGAAGGAGAAGTATGCTTGGATTTTCTTACCTTTGGTCAGGGTGGAGTAGATATACCTCTAGGGGCCATCTTAATGTCCAAAACACCAATTAACCACACCCTAGGTCAGGATATGTAGCCACACTTGTTGTCAACAACTTTGAGCAAGCAAAATAAAAAACTCTCTGGCCTTCAGACAAGGTGAAATAAACTCACATTTTTGGGTCTTCACACCCTCTGTAGTTTTACATCAGGTATACTTTGCCATTTGTTGTGTGCCAGGTAGTCTTCTGTCAAATTGACACATGCTACAGTCAGGTAGGAAGAGGGACATCTCAAGTGAGGAAATGCCCATAACAGATTGACTTGTGGATACAACTGTGGTGCATTTTCTTGATGACTGATGGTTGATGTGGGAGGGCCCAGCACACTGTGGATAGTTCCACACCTAATCTGGCAGGCCCCAGGCTCTAAAAGAAAGCAAACTGAAGGAACCTTAAGAAAGAGGTGATGGAAAAAGAGTAAGAACCATAGAGGGTGGTGTGGGAGGTCCTTCTGTCTATGTGTTGCTTTTATTGATTAATGAATAAAAAACTGCTTTTGGCCTATAGCAGAGCTATGGGGAACAGAGCTAGGAGGGGAAAAATAAGCTCAATGCTGGGAGAAAGAAGGCAGAGTGAGAGAGAAGCTATGTAGCCCCCACTGGAGCCAGACGAAACTTTACCCAGTAAGCTACAGCCATGTGGTGATACACAGATTAGTGGAGATGGGTTAAATTAGGATATAAGAGTTAGCCAATAAGAACCTAGAGCTAATGGGCCAAGCAGTGAATTAATTAATACAGTTTCTGTGTGATTATTTCAGGTCTGAGGTGCTGAGCAGCCAGGAACCAACAAGCGGCCTCCTTACTACAAGAGGGGTGGAGGACATCAGGAGGATAAGGCCTCTAAATCAACATGATCGAAGTACAAAGGAACTCAGGCAGAAGTAGCATGCACAGGGCCTGCATGGGTCTATACCAGCTGGGGTCCTACACCTGAAAGAACATATGCTTCCATCCCTAAACCATAATCAACCACCAATTGATAACCACATACAAATGAAAACATAGTTTCCTCCTCACTGCGGGAAATAAACTACTCTTAACGGTATAATGTATGCCCAGCAGTAGATGGCTAACAGAAAACTCACTCAATAGCATATTTGGAGGTTTCTTGTCTCATAATGTCATGCCAGGGCTCTTCCTTTTTAAAAACAAACAAATATCTTATTATTTTTCATTTTATTTCATTTGTATTTTTTATTCTCTCTTTTTACTCTTCAGGTCCTTTGTGTATGTATCATGTCTTCCTATTTAGTGTTTTTATGGGATTCCTGAGTGTGCAAGTGAGTAGATATCTGTTTCTTGGGCCTTTCCCAAGGCTCTTTTGTTTGTCTTGTCTAACTTCAATATGATGGTTTTTTTGTATCTTATTATATTTTGCTTTGTTATATTTTATTATTAACTCATAGTATCCTGTTTGTTTTCTAGTGAGAGAAAGAAAGGAGTTGAATCTGGGTGGGAGGGGGTGTGGGGAGCTGCTGGGAGGAGTAGAGGGAGGGAAATCTGTAATCAGAATACACTGTAAGAGAAAAGAATCTTTTTTCATTAAAAGGAAAGATAAAAAGAAAAAGAAGGCAGGCTGAGCAAGCCATGGCAAGCAAGCAGATCAGTAGTGTTCCTCCATGACTTCAGCTTCAGGTCCTGCCTCCAGGTTCCTGCCCTACTTGAGCTCCTGTCCTAACTTCCCTTGATGATGGACTGTTACTCGGATAAAATAAAACCCTTTCCTACACAAATTGCTTTTGGTCATGGAATTTTATCAAAGCACTAGAAACTCCAACTAAGACACAGAGCCTAGTCATACTGTGGGGTATCTAGTGGGACCCTAAGATTTGATTATATTGGGTTTTCTAACCATCCCCCACCCTGCCTCTTAAGTATCATAGTCACAACTAGTTGGACCTTTTTTAGAAGGTTTTTGCTACAGAGTACATTGAGAATTTGCTGGGACATTCAGGTGTTTCTTCTCTGAAGCTAAGACTACTGTGTAGGCTCTAGTCTCTTATGTACTTAAGTTGTATGTCTGCAGGGTGTAACCTTCTACGTTACACTGAGATTGTTTCCTTTTTACATTTGCACCTTGGAGAAGATGACTCCATTCTCTTGGAATGTTAGGTGTCAGGTGAGTTGAGCCGTGTACCTGAGGATAGTCTTTTTGGAACTCCCGACTCCTAATTTCATCTCTCAAGTGCTGCGATTATAGGCATTCACCATATCCTGCTCATTTTCCTTGATTTTTAATCCTCGTAGACTCTGGGGTTCTCCAGGCTTCATTTTCTTTACTGCGCATTTCCACTATTTATTCATGGCTACTTACTCATGTGCTGTTACAAGAGTACTATTTGGTTCTGTTCAGTGAAGTGGTAGACTATGTGGCACTTCTGGTTAGGTATTATTGTCAACTTGACACAATCTATCTGGAAAGAGAGGACTTCAATTGAAAAATCAAAACCCTGGCCTGGGGGTGCATGTCTTTGAGACTTTTTCTTGATTACCAGTTGAGGCAGGAGGAACAAACTCACTGTGGGTGGCACATCCCTAAGCAGGTGGGTCTTAGTTAGTTGAGCACGAGAGAGTGAGAGAGTCAGAGAATAAGCCAATGATCAACATTCCTCCACAGATCCTGTCCTGACTACTCTCAATGATGGGCTTTGACTAAGCCAAGCAGACCCTTTCTTTCCCCAGTTTCTTTCAGCCACGGCGTTCATCACAGCAATAGAGATCAATAATGTTCTTAAAGAATAAAGGAAAACCCTTATTCATTAATTTTTAAATCATTTTTTAAAATTGGTTTTAAAGCCTGGTAAAAGGGTTGTGATTGTTTTAACCATATAAGAATGAAGAAAATTACAGAGGCTTCCTCTGGAAGTTGATGGCTACAGATGCAGAGACCCACAGCCAGACATTAGGCAGAGCTAAGGAAATCCCACAGAAGAGCGAGAAGAAAGATTGTAGAAGTCAGAGATGTTAAGGACACCAGGAGAACACGGCTTACAGAATCAACTAAGCAGGGCTCATGGGGGCTCATAGAGACTGAAGCCCATGTGGGCTCTGTAATAGGCCCTCTTCATCCATGCTGTTGGTTGTTTAGCTTGTAATTTTTGTTTGACTCCTAACAGTGAGAGTGGGGGTGTCCCTGACTCCTTTGCCTGCTTCTGGGACCCTTTCCTTACTACTGGGTTGCCTCATCCAGCTTTGATTTGGGAACTTATGCCTAGTCTTAATGCACCTTGTTATGTCACATTCAGTTTATATAGCAGGGAGGCCTGCTCTTTTCTGAAGGGAAATGGAGAGTGGAGGAGTGAAAAGTTTCTGCACCCCAATAAGCCCCTCTGCTGACACAATAATCTAAATCAGACCAAATCAAAACAAATTACAAAAAGCCCAGGTTTAATGGATACCATGCTCCTGGATGATTCTCTAGTCCCCCAGAGAGGAGATGGGAAAAGAAGACTAGAAAACCACATTTGTTTTCCAGGGTGGACAGTTTAAATACCCTGTGGGAGTGTTCTTGAGCATCTCTCGGGAGGGGTCGTCATTTGGTAGGATTTCTCAGGGACAGAGTCTGGACTGGAGCAACTTGGGATGGAACTTCCACCTGAACATTCCAGACTCTTTGGATATATGGATGCCAGGGGCTGGGGTGAAGCTTCCACCCTAACAAGGAGCAGTGGATCTGGGGAATTGGGGGAGTGGGGAGGTGTCGATGGAGGGGAAGCTGTAGTCAGGTTGTATTGTATGAGAGGAGAATAAATAGAAAGAAAAATGAAAAGAAAAGAATGATGGAAATTAGTAGTTATGTTTAACTTGAAAGATTTACTTATTTATAGAATATATATATATATATATTATATATTATTATATTATATATAATATATATAATATAATATATATATAATATATATAATATATATATTATATATATAATATATATAATATATATTATATATATTATATATATATATATATTACATCCAGTTATGAGCCATCATGTGGGTGCTGGAAATTGAACCTCAGTCCTCTGCAGGAGCAGTAAGTGCTTTCAACATCTGATCCATCTCCCCAAACTCTATTTTTAACTTAAATATATACACATAAATCAAAATATCGCATTTCCCTGCTAATATGTACAAATTTTATGTAGTTATATACAGTCAAATTTACGTTTAATAATATACTTAATAAGAATGCACAACTACATCAAATAGAATAGAAACAAAAAAGTTTCATTTGAGATTATACATGGACATATTAAATTATCCTTTTATTAGTCAACAATAAAATAAAAGTTGGTAAAAATGTATAACGTCTAGGAAGGATTCTGAATTATAATAAACCTTCATGACTTGGCAATGGTGATGCACGCTTTTAGTCCCAGCACTTAGGAGGTAGAGGGAGGCCCTGCGCTCAATCTTCAGGACCAAAAGAACGCCCTTAAAACCTTAAAAGCAATTATATATAATGTATATTTGAGTTTTATGTGATTGATGTAAAAAATAACATAAGAAAAGAACATCAAAGTTCCCAGATATCCCATCTGATGTATAAAACTTCTGCATTCATCATTACCATATCCACAGAACTAATAAATTGGATGAAACTGAAAATCATCAACTATATTCATAGAGGCATCAGAAAACTAAAATATCAAGGAAACTGCTGCTCCAAACTGGGAGACAGGCAGTTGAGTACAGGTTGTCACAGGTTGCTATGCATGAATCTCAGCAACAGAAACCTTCATTTGGAGTGGCACATTTTAAATTACAACTGATGAATTTCTATAGACTTGCTGTGAATGATCCTAAGAGTTAAAATTTCTGGTGTTTCAATCTGAAAGAAGCTCTCACATTTTCCTAGGTGTTACTGCTGGGAGCTTCATGGGGTCTCACTGTGGGTATTAGGGAAACACACTGTCTCTGACTAGCAGCAAACCCTAACATTTTAAAATCAGCCAAACTTGGTTATCTCAAAGTCTTACATAATCTTGAGTTACTTGGTGTAAAAGAAATGTTTCATTCTGCTTTCTATATTTTTTAACAAAGAAGAAGAAAAATGCTGAAATAAAGTGACTTCCAATTCCCCGTATCACATACAGAGGTAGAAAATAAATATGAGGGACACCTATGAAGGTTGTAGCCTATGGATATAAAAGGACAAAAGACTGCTAACTGCAGTGGCTCTTCTCATTGCTACACCTAATTCCCACATCAACAAGATGCTTAGACAACAACATGTCACGGGTAAAGAACTGCATCAGACCCTATCTAAGAGACATTGTATGAGCGAAAGCAAAAATAAATACCTCCCACTACACATGGAAACTATATACATTTCATCTTTTTACAACACTGCTAAGGAAAGATTCATAGATCCTAAGCCCTGAAAATCCCTCCTAGCACAGACAGACTGGAGAAGTACCTACATAGAGACTGAGTCTCTCCAAGAAATGGTGAGATGCCAGATAGATGAATTCTATGAATGAGAGAAAGAGAAGACACTCACACTTATACAGCTAAACAGGGAAGAATCTCATGGTAAATCCATCCTCTGCCAAGGGCATTAAAACTCAGGCAGGAAACTTCCAATTTCAGCTTCCTTTTGTGGACTGAAGCATTTGGATCAAACATAGTGGCTAACTTGTATGTTCTCTGCTAGAGAGCTTGCCTCTTTAAATCACTGTGCTTGAAGGATAGTAAGGACTGTTTGGTAGAATTTCCCTCAAACATGAAGAGCAAAGGGGTAGTCAGGCATGAGCAAGCTTATAGCTGCTATAGTCCCTAGGATCAGGCTACCTTCAAATTAAGCCATGGAAAGGCCTTGGCTTGCATGCTTTTTCAGAAACTTTCCCTGTGAGTATAATCTCTAAAATCCAGTAGTTCCAGGATAGCCAAGACGGTTACAGAGAAACTCTGTTTCAAAACAAAACAAAAGCCTTCCTAAATAGGTCAGAATTCTCCACGGGTCTTTGTATGCTTATCTCCAGGAATAATTACAGTCCCACAATCTCTGTAAGAAAAAAAAAAAGGAGTGTCTCTGGAACTGCAAATAAGACGTCAGCGTTCCTTGTATCCCATGAGCTGGCTTGCTTCTGAGATAAATTTCAACAATCCCCTCTTAGAGAGAAGTGTAGGGAGGACTTTGTGTTGAAAGGGAAAGGAGGGACCCCTCTTGACAAGAATTTCTTAATAGAAGCCTCCTTTTGTAAGGAAGTGTTCAAACAAGAGAATGGATGCACTGTGTATTACACAGCCCTCGCTGACTTGGTACAATGCTATGTCTATTTTTTAAAAAAGGTTATAGGTCTGAAAAAATAAGATCACTCTCTGAACCCCATACTCATCATTTTCTAGAGTTAAAGTCCAACAATATCTCATAGGGATAAAAACTGGGTGAGCCTATTGGTGCCTGAAAGATAAAGTGAGCAGTCCCCATGCCTTCTCTTCTGGCAGTTTCAATGATATTTACAGAACAGAAATGCCCTCATTAGGAGTGTGTGAGCTTCCTACTTACATCAGAGAGTTAACACTGCCCCCAAAGGCCTCCCCATGCTAGTCATCTTTCCCAGGATTCTCTTTCTCTCCACACCCGCCCCCATCCCTCCTGTTCCCTTCCCCACCCACCTGTAAAATGTTTTCTATTTCCCCTTCCCAGGGAGATTTAAGTGCTCCCCTTTGAGCCCTCCTTGTTATCTAGCCTTTAACGGTCTGTAGATTGTAGCATGGTTATCCTTTACCTTATAGCTGGTATCCACTTATGAGTGAGTACATACCATGCAAATCTTTCTCAGTCTGGGTTACCTTACTCAGGATGATTTTTTCTAGTTCCATCAATTTGCCTGCAAATTTCACAATGCTATATATTTTTAAAACAATTGAGAAATGTAGTGCAGTGAAATCTCCCTGGAATCCATGAGGATCACTCTAGCAAAGACTCCTAGTAATGGGGGATATGGAGCCTGAACCAGCCATCTTCTGTAATGGTATTTCATTTGTATTTTAATAAATGAAGCTTGCCTGGGGATCAGGAAAGTAAAAAAGTCACTCTGGCCAGCCTTACAGATCAGGCAGCAATGATACACACCTTCAATCCCAGCAGTCACACTAGCTTGCCATAGAAACCAGGTGGTAGTGGTGCATACCTTTAATCCCAGAACTACAGAGGTTTATAAGATGGGAGGAGACAGCTCTCAGTCTCAGTCTCATTCTGAGATTCCTGGAGGCAGTATTGCCATTTTCAGCCTGAGGTAGAGGTTAGAGCCAGTGGGTGACTGCTTTTGTTTTCTGAACTTTAGGTTGAACCCTAATTTCTCTCTCTGAGTTCTTATTAATCATGCTACATTCTTCTGTAACAAGACAAGGTTTCCTCCAGTGCTGGGACTGGGACATCAACCCAGCCACAAAAACCTTCAACCTACAAGTTGTCTTCTGTAGGTTGTGCTGGAGTAAAGGTGGTGCAGAACTTGTGGGAGTGGCCAGTCAATGACTGGTCCAACTTGAGGTCCATGCCACAAGAGGGAGCCCATGCCCCACACTCCCTGGATAGACAGGAGCCAGAGACTGGATAGCCCAGAGACCTTGTGTAAAACCAAACATAACTGAGGAAAAAGTGAAATGATTCTTAATGATATTTTGCTATGCTATAGATTGGCACCTAGCCCAATAGGCCTCAGAGAGCTCTATCCAGAAACTGATGGAAAGAGATGCAGAGACCCACAGTAAAACATTTAGGCAGAGCTCAGGGAATTCCACAGAAGAGAAGAAGGATTGTAGGAGCCAGAGAAGTCAAAGACACAGCCCACAGAATCATCTAAGCATGGCTCATAGGGGCTCACAGAAGCTGATACAGCAATCATGAAGAGCCTACATGGGTCTGAGCTAGGTTATCTGCATCCATGCTGTGGTTATTTCGCTTGGGATTCTTGTGTGTCTTCTAACAGCAGAGGTGGGGCTGTCTCTGACTCTTTCTCTTGGGACCCTTTTCCTGTCATAAGTCACCATTTTGGGGTGACTTCTGCTGGGCTCCTAGCCATGGCAGGTTTGTATGTTCCTTGGGCAGCAGTGCAGAGGGTGCCTGAACTGGCCTTGCCCCACTATCACACTGATGTTTATCTTGAATATCACCATAGAATCTTCGTCCGGCTACGGATGGAGATAGAGACAGAGACCCTCATCAGAGCAACGGACTGAGCTCCCAAGGTCCAGAGCAACGGACTGAGCTCCCAAGGTCCAGTTGAAGACTAGAAGGAGGGAGAAGATGAGCAAGGAAGTCTGGACCGCGAGGGATTGGTCCACCCACCGAGACAGTGTGCCTGTTCTAATAGGTTCTCACCAAATCCAGCTGGACTGGTACTGAATGAGCATGCGATCAAACCGAACTCTCTGAATGTGGCTGACAATAGGGACTGGCTGAGAAAACATTGATAAAGGCACTGGGACTTGTTTCTACTGCATGTACTGGCTTTTTGGGACCCTAGTCCTGGACGTAGGGGGCAGGACCTTGAACTTCCCACAGGGCAGGCTTCCCTGCTCTCTCTTAAGGAGGGAGGGGGAGGGAGGAGGCGTGGGGGAGCGGGAGGGGTATGGGAGGAGGGGAGGAAGTGTAAATTTTTGAATGGGAAAAAATAAAAAAAAATAAATTTAAAAAAGATTAAACATAAAGCAGAAAATAAAGACTTCACATTTTGTTTACCGAGAGTTATCATCTTGATTTAAGAAAAGAATATCGCCTAGAGTCCAAAAGCTAGGGAATTTAGGAATTCAAGAAAAATTAGGTTATTATACTTTAAAACTACTTTTCTACATATTGTTCCTAGCGTATTGTAGAATTGCATTGTATGCATTATTCCTAAAGTTAAAAGAATTTGTTCAAACTAGATTTACCACATGATCCAGTGTGGGACTTTTGGGACTATAGTCATTAGATGGAATAGCATGACTAAGAGCTACTTGACCTCTTATTATTATTGCAGACATGTTCATATTTGCTAAGATGTGGACTATGCTTGACTTCTTGCTAATAGAAATTTAAATATGGATAGAGAAAATTCTGTTTATATAAATAAATAACATGCTTTAATCAATAAAAAAGATTTCATCAGCAATTAGATAACGATAAGCAACAGATTATGCATTGTGGTACATATACTTCTATGGCTATAGTATATTCAAATTAAAGGAGTGGAGGATCACTACAGGTGGGAATGCCCTTTTGAATTGGTATAAGGTGTTTCTTAACAATTTTCATTAGTATCAAAATCTAAATTTGTCTTATTAAACATGTCAAATCCAAGAACTCATTGGTAATATCAAACATCTCTTAGACAAGTTCTAATCAGTAACATCTTATAGTGAACTAAAGCAGTCACAAGAATTAACAGGTCAATACCAAAATTCTAGTGTGGGAATTAACAATAAACACATAATTTGTCAAATTAAAGTTCTCTTAAATTCATTCTAATCAAAAGACAAGAAAATGTTTTTGTTATGGGTGAGAGTCCAACTACATTGCTACTTCTAAGTAACTGTCCCAGTCTCTGAGCAGCAGCAAAAACCCTTAGGCTACCCTTCTCATCTCTGAAGAGGGGCTTCAGTCACTCTTTGTAATGAGTCCTTTTTCCCCAGAGGAGAAAATTGAGGTCTCAGTTATCAGGTCCTTTATTTCAACAGCAGATTGAATACCATACTAGCAAAATGAGTTCTGTGTCCCAAGATATAGTATGAATAAACTGTCAAATATTTAGTCAGTTTCCTTGGACTGGCTCCAAAGTAAGCAAGACACACCAAGGTCTGGAAGTTTGTGCAGTAGATCCACCAAGAAACTAGAAATCGCCAGTTATCACCACAATTTTCTTTCTGCTCTCAGACTGCAGTTTGATGGCAATAAGTCAGGAACAGATTCAGAAACACGTTTCTGCTTCTTTTATGGAGTCATCGGCAACTGCAGTGTCATCAGGGCTGCCATCTTTCTGCTGTACACATTGGACTAGACGTTCCAGAAGCCATTATGCTTCATCATCATCCTCCGAAAAAAAAAAAAAAAACCACAGACATACCTTCGACCCCATCTGCTGATGGTAGCAGATGCAGACATCCATACTAAAACATTAGGCAGAGCTCAGAGAATTCCACAGAAGAGAGGAAGAAGGATTGTAAGAGCCAGAGATGTCAAGATACGGTTCATAGACCACTAAGCATGGCTCATTGGGGCTCACAGAGACTGAAGCAGCAATCACAGAGCCTATGTGGGTCTGAGCTAGGTTCTCTGCCTCCATACTGTGGTTATTTAGCTTGGGATTCTTGTGTAACTCCTAACAGATGAACTGGAGCTGTCTCTGATTCTTTCGCTGCTCATGGGACCCTTTGTATCCTCTTGGGTTGCCTCATCCAGCCTTGATGTGAGAGGATGTGCCTAGTTTTATTGTAACTTGTTATGCCATGTTAGGTTGATATCCCCCCTGGGAGGCCTGAGCTTTTCTAAAGAACTTTCACTGAAGAGCAGTGGATCTGGGGGAGAGGAGAGTTGTGGTTGGGGAGGGGCTTGGAGTAGAGGAGAAAGGGGAAACTGTAATGTATGAGAGAAGAATAAATTTAAAAAGAGAGTTAACATCTCCTGAAAACTCTTCCTTGGCTTATTCTAGCCATAAGTCTACATCTTCAGATGTTTCCTAGAAGTATATCCTGTATATGTTGAACACTCCAACTTTAATAGCCTTCACATGACTGGTTCTTAAATTATCTAATGTTGCATGAGTCTCTTTTTGTTTGTTCATTTTTCCAAGACAGGGCTTCTCTATATAGTCCTGATTGTCCTGAAGATCACTCTGTAGGCTGACCTTGAACTCACAGAGGGTTTCCTGCCTCTGCTTGGGATTAAAGGCATACACCAACACCATCCAGCCTAATTTTGCTTAATGAAATACAACTTTCCCCCCTTTTATTGGAAAAAGATTCTTTTCTCACATAATATAGCCTGATTATGGTTTGCCCTTCCTCAAATACTTTCAGATCCGTTCTGTTTTCCCTCCCATTCAGATCCATTCCCTTTCTATCTCTCATTAGAAAACAAACTGTCTTCTAAGTGATAATAAAATGTAACAAAATAATATGAAACAAAACTATCACATTATGGAGGGACAAGATAAACAAACAGAAGGAAAAGAACCCAAGAGAAGGCACAATAATCAGAGACCTACTTGTTTCCACACACAGGATTCCCTTGAAAACACTAAAGTGTTAGCCACAATATAAATGCAGAGAACCTGGTGTAGACCCATGCAGGCCATGTGGTTGCTGCTTCAGTCTCTGTGAGTTCATACGAGCTTTGATCATGTTGATATAGAGGACTGTGTTCTCCTGGTGCCCTCCATTCCCTCTGGCTCTTACTCTATTTCTACCTCCTGTTCCTTAGGGTTTCCTGAACTCTGAGGTGAGGGATTTGATGAAGACATCCCATTTAGAGCTGTGTGTTCTAAAGTTTCTCTCTCTCCAGTTAACGTATGGCTATGGGTCTTTGTATTTGCTCCCTTCTGCTGCAGGAGGAAGTTTCCCTGATGATGGCTGAATAGGGCACTGACCTATGAATATAGGGGAATATTATTAGGAGTCATTTTATCACTACGTTTTATCTTTCTTCCTTCTTTCCTTTCCCTTCCTCCCTTCCTCCCTTCCTCCCTTCCTCCCTTCCTCCCTTCCTCCCTTCCTCCCTTCCTCCCTTCCTCCCTTCCTCCCTCCCTCCCTCCCTCCCTCCCTCCCTCCCTCCCTTCCTTCCTTCCTTCCTTCCTTCCTTCCTTCCTTCCTTCCTTCATTCATTCCTTTCTTTCCTCCTCCTCTTCTTTCCTCCTCCTCCTCCTCCTCCTCCTCCTCCTCCTCCTCCTCCTCCTCCTCCTCCTTCTTCTTTTTTCTTAGAAAAGTAGTATTTGGTTTTGCCCTAGGTCTCTGGGTGATCTATTTCTGTCTTGACCTATTTCCATTTTTCATTCAATAGAGAGTTGATCAGTTTCCATGAATTTGTATGGTTGCTGTTGTTTCTGTTGTTGATATCCAACTTTAATTTGTGGTGGTAGATAAGATGCAGGGAGTTGTTTCAATTTTCTTGGATCCTTTGAGACTTGCTTTGTGCCTGAGCATGTGGTCAACTTTAAAGAAAGTTCCATGAGGTGCTGAGAAGATGGTTTATTCTTTTGTGTTTGGGTGAAACATTCTGTAAATGTCTGTTAGACCCATCTGGTTTATAATGTCTGTTTGCTCAAGAATATTCCTGTTTAGTTTTTGTCTCGATGGACTGTATACTGGTGAAAATGGGGTGTGGAGGTCTCCCACTATCAGTTTGTGTGATTTAATCTATAGTGTTGTGTCTTTTTTTTTTTTTTTACAAACTTTGGTGCCTTTGTGGTTGGTGAGGACATAAGAATTGCAATATCACCTTGGTGGATTTTTCCTTTGATGAGTATGTAGTGTACCTCCCCCTCTCTTGTGATTAGTTTTGGTTTAAAGTCTCTTTTGTCAGATATTAAAATAGCTACGTTAGTTTGTTTCTTAGGTACACTTGCTTGGAATATCTTTCTCAATTCTTTTATTCTGAGGAGATGTCTATCCTTGATGTTGAGGTGTGTTTCTTGGATGCAGTAGAAGGGTGAATCCTATTTTTAGGGTTCATTTTGTTAGTCAGTATCTTCTTATTAGGGAATTGAGACCATTGATGTTGAGAAAAATCAATGACCAGCGGTTGTGGATTTCCATCATTTCATTGTTGTTCTTGTGTGTATGTGTGATGGCTATCCTTGGTTGTCAAGTTGACTATCTGGAATGAACTATAATCCAGAAATGGAGGGCACACTTGTGATCCAGATCTTGAGGCTGGATGACACATGCCTTTAATTCAGACCTTGAGACTGGAAGGCATACCTTTAATCTGGACCACATCTTCTGTTGGAAGCCTATATAAAGAAAGTGGAAGAAGGAAGGGTGTGTTCTTTGCCTGATGCCCTCACCTCCATGAGCACATTAATTCATTCTTTGAGATCCCAACAGGCCAGCTGAGACAGCCAGCCTCATAGTACTGAGCTGAGCAGCTACCAGATTCTTGGACTTTCCATTCATAACTAGGTATTATTGGACTGCAGCTTGTAACTCATTCCAATACATTCTCTTTTATCTATCTATCTATCTATCTATCTATCTATCTATCTATCTATCTATCTATCTATCATCTATTCTGTAAATTCTGTGACTCTAGAGAACCCAGATTAATACAGATTTGTAGAGGCACATAGATGTAAGCCTGCTCCACCTTGACTAATGGTCAGGGGGTTTGAACTTATTTTTACTCTTTCAATGTTGTTGACAACAGGTATGGCTATAAACAAGAAACCCTGACCTAGGTGGTAGTTACTTGGTGTTTTGGACATTAGGATAGCCCATAGAGATGGATTCATTCCATGCTGACAAAAGGTCAGAGGATTCAAGCCTATTCCTGCTCCTTCATTTTAAAATGGGGGATTTGACATAGGGAGTGGCTGCCTAAAAGATACTTAGTCTAGGATGTTGTCACTGCATATCCTGACCAAAAACTTTACTCAGGATATAATGGCTCAATATCTCAAGTATTGAAGCAAGCAGCTCTTTTGGTTGTCCTTTATGTCATGCTAAAGTAGTCTTTTGCCTTCTCCCCCACTTTGTTTTGGGATGTAAAAACATATGAAAAATAAATGCAAGTGAATTCAGTATTTAGCATTTACCAAGTTGCCCTCTGGGTATTATTCTATGTCTTTGTATGTCTTTTGTATCTCTGTCTATTCTGCCTAATATTACTAATCCACATGCCTCTACCCTGGAACATATGAACCTATTGAGGCTTGACTACAACAGATGTCATCCCAAAATGTGGTTTATGACACATATTTTAATACCAGAATGGTTCTAGAGAAACAGAAGTATAAGGATAAATATTTTGAGTATCTGGAGCAGGCTTTTTAAATTGCCAGAACCTTCAAATACACCAGCACCTTCAGCTACTGAAGCTTCTCCAGTCACTCTCTCTCTCTCTCCTGGAAGTTCTGAAAGCATATGTGTGTGCATGCTTTCCCACTTTTGATTTTATTGGTCCAGGATATTATTTAGTCCCTGTGTTTTCTTAGGTGCAATTAATCTCTTTAGGTTTGAATTTTCCTTCTAGCACATTCTGTAGGATTGGATTTGTAGACAGATACTGCTTAAGTTTGGTTTTTGTCATGGAATATCTTATTTTCTCTATCTATGGTGATTGAAAGTTTTGCTGGGTATAGTATTCTGGGATGGCATCTGTGGTCTCTTAGAGTCTACAGCACATCTCTCCAGGCCCTCTGGCTTTTAGTCTCCATTAATAACTCAGGTATAATTCTAATAGGCCTGCCTTTTGGAGACCAGCTTTGACAAGCATACCACTTACCAGGGTAAAGGCATGGGAATAGAAAAATAAATAAAGAGAACAAAGATATGAGTGAAAATAATAAAACAGAAACATAGTATAGTACCGGGAGGTAGTTCCAGTGAAAACTGAAATCACCTGCATTTAATTTTCCATAACTTTTTTTTACCCCAATTCGATAGGGGGGAGAAGGCAAAAGGCTGCTTAAACATGATACAAAGGACATCTATTTGAACAGTTACTTGCTTCAATACTCGAGACATCAAGTGATTAATTCTTTAGAAAGGCATTGTGTTGTTTAGGCAGGGAAACCATCCTAAGACCAAACATCCTGAAGGCAGCCACTCCCTAGGTCAAACCACCTATTTCAAAAGAAGTAGCGGAAGTATGCTTGAATTCTCTGACCTCTGGTTAGGGTAGAAAGGATACACCTCTATGGGCCATCTTAATGTCCAAAATACCAAGTAACCACACTTAGGTCATGGTATGTAGTCACACTTGTTGTTAACAACTTTGAGCAAACTGAAACACTGTGACCTTCAGACAAGGTGGAAATAGGCTCACATTTTTGGGCCTCCACATCTGCCTTTATATGTTATTTGGTCTTTTTCTCTTAGTAGCTTTTAATATTCTTTCTTTGTTTCATATATTTAATGTTTTGATTATTATGTACTAAGGGGTCTTTCTTTACTGGTCTAGTCTATTTGGTGTTCTCTAAGCTTATTGTACCTTTATAGGCATCTCCTTTTTTAGTTTAGGGAATTTTTTTTCTATGATTTTGTTAAATATTTTTGTGTCATTGACCTTGGGTCTTCTTCCTTTATTTATATTATTTTTGGGTTTAGTCTTTTCATAGTGTCCTGAATTCCTGAATGTTTTGTGCCAGAAAGTTTTTAGATTTTGCATTTTCATTGACAGAGGTATCCATTTCTTCTATCTTGTCTTCAGTGCCTGAGATTCTGTCCTCCATCTTTTGTGTTCTGTTGGTGAAATTTGCCTTTATAGTTCCTGTTCAAGTTCCTGAATTTTTCTTTTCCAGATTTCTCTCAGTTTGCATTTTTTATTGATTCTATTTCCACTTTCAGGTCTTGAATTGTTTTCTTCATTTCCTTACATTGTCTGTTTCTGTTTTCATCACTTTATTTAAGGGATTTCTTTATTTTTTCTTTATTTTTTATTTTTAATATTTTTATTTTTTCCTTATATGAATAAGTGCTGTTTTAAGGTCTTTTCTTGTATTCCAGCTGTGTTGGAATGCTCAGGGACTGCTGTGGTAGGAGTATTGGGTTCTAGTACAGACATATTGTCCTGGTGCTGTTATTGTGATTTCATGGTGGTATCTAGGCATCTGAGATTGGGAAGATTATAATTCTAGGTGTTGATAGTTGGTCAACACCTTTGTGTGTGTCTGGGGGGGGTTGTTCCTTGGTTTCTGTTTTCTCTCTGGTTCTTTTTGTTTGTTTGTTTGTTTTTAGACAGGGATCACTGTATAGCCCTGGCTATCCTGGAACTCACTCTGTAGAGCAGGCTGACCTCTAACTCACAGAGATCCACCTTCCTCTGCCTCCAGAGTGCTGGGATTTAAGGCATGCCCCACCATTGCCCGGCTCCTCTCTGGTTTTTAAGAGAGCATGGAGGCTATATGTTACATGATTGGAAAAATCTTCTGGGGTTCTGATAGGTGTAGGAATTGGTGATTCTATGTAAAATGTGTTTCTGGGTACTGGCCCCTGATACTTAGAATGGGGATGGGTTGTTCCAGTGGAGGAGCTTCAGGTCAGGGAGAAGAGCATAATGTTTCACCAGGATCTTCATAGTCCCCTGGGGATGGGGAGAAAGAGTAAGGAAAGGCCACAGCAGGATATCTGCCTAAAGCTGCAGATGAGACTAGGGGATAGGATTTGGAGGAATGGAGGGAATGATGAAGATCAGCGTGAAGGCGTGGAACCTAATTGCTTCCCTGGAGGAATGGCCTGTTTGTTCCCAGGGAGCATCTGCTGGAGTTGGAAATGGGACAAAGCAATGGGTGTGTGGCAGGACATTTAGAGGAGACTATCTGTGGGGTCCACTAGAGATAGGTGCTTGGGCTGGGGTAAAGGCTGTAGCAGGTGTTCTGATGCAGAATTTGTGATGAGACTGAGGATTGATTTTGAGGAGAAGGTAAAGGTGAACATCTGATGTTAGTCTACTGGCTTCGCTGGCCACAGTTCGAAAATACATACTTCTGAATCTACAGCAAATAATCAAAAAGAGACATTAAAACATACAAATGTTCGGTAGCTATCACCCCATGTTCGACATGAAAAAATATATAAGCATCTGCCTTACACACTTTTTTTTCTTAAATAGAAAATGTGCTTTGGCTGTTGGATGTTGTAGATGATAGAAAGGAATAGAACATATGTTTAGCACTTCAATCATTCTTGTTATATGTCTTTTTGAAGTTATTAATATAACTTGACACTCCTTAATTTCCTGGGGTCCCCAAACAACAGAGTTACAAGATGGAACCAGATGGCAGGTGAGATCCTCCAGCAAGTACATCCCTCAGGTGTATCAGTTTGAACAGATAGGTATATACCAGCCCACCTGCACAAAATCTATGTAGGCCAGGAAGAAGACTGCAGAATCTGGACTTGATACAAAGAAAGAAAGAAAGGAAGGAAGAAAGAGAGAGAGAGAGAGAAAGAGAGAAAGAGAGAGAGAGAGAGAGAGAGAGAGAGAGAGAGAGAGAGAGAGAGAGAAAGAGAAAGGGAGGAAATGATGTATTGAGAAGACAGCTTAAAAAGAGCTGCTAACATCACTTTTCTCTTGCTCCAAGATGTATAGAGAGACGTCTCCTGTTTGGAACTCAGAGATAGATTCAAGTCCAGGCCTTTGACTTAAAACTCGGTACTAGAGCAACCTAGTATTCACATTTCTTTTGCTCTACTTTTTACTTTTCTGAAAATTTCTCTTTTAAAAAAAACTTTGAAAATGTACATATCTGACAATTTATAGCTTACAATAGTTTAGTGAGTTGGTTTTTTTCTTTCTTGCTGTTGTACAAGATAAAGGTAAAGTTTAAATTTAATAGCATACTACACTCAATCATACGTTTTATATATTTCCTACCAGTATACAAGTAAGAAATTTAGACAGCAAACTCAAAATAATTGAAACAATTATTGACTTTAGCAACTGTAGTTAACAATGCTTATATTTTGTGGTAATATAAGAAATTAAATTTACAATGGAGATCAACATTTGGTATGTAATTTAAAATATGATTTTAGGTAAATCATCATAAGAAAGATGCCACATTTAGGGATAATGATATGAAAATGTATGTGAAAAAAAAGAAACTGCAAAAATATGAAACTATCACATATAATTGAAACACTGTATGTCCAAACGAAACAGGAGAGTAAGTTCAAGCTCTCTAAAACTTAGAAAGTGGAAATTAATGAATGAAACATGCACTCAGAAACTGTTTGGATAAAAAGTCCTCACTTGGACTCATAGAGTACCTAGAAGCACTATGAAAACTTTGTATCCATGAATACGTTCTGTGTCTGTCCCTTTACTTTGGTTGCAGGCACAGAGATCAGTTACTTAAATGTACAAAGAACAAGGATCTTAACATTTCCTCTTCTGTCACCCTGGACTCTAGGAAAACAGTAACAGCAAAAAACAAGCAAACAAACAAAAACCATCACAAGCCAGGAGTCTTCCCAGGTGAATGAGGGTAATTACCCAGGATGCAGAGTCCTTTATCCCTGAAGCAGGAAAAATGATCATGTAGGAATCAGACTGATCTCAAATAATGACACTAAGACTTTTTAAGAATAACTTGTAGGGGCAAGTGGATCTCTATGAGTTTAAGTCCAGCCTGGTCTACAGAGTGAGTTCTAGGATGGCCAGGACTGTTACACAGAGAAACCCTGTCTCAAACAAACAAACAAACAAAAAACCAAAAACTTATAGAACCGGAACTGAGACAATGATCAACCAGACCACACTTTGATCAGGACTACATAATTATGTATGACTCTTGTCTTCTGCAAAATTCTTCCTCTGTTAAAAGTCATTTTATAAAAACTGTCAAAAGTTCACTATGATGTGGGAATTGAATAGACATTTAATACTGAATGTATCATATGGTGTGACTAATTCATGCAGTAACTTGGGAACGTTTCTCTTGTGTATCTTTAAGAGATAATTTAAGAAATCTGTAGTGTATATAGTCAGTATTTGTTCTTCCAGGATTTACTCTACAAAAAAACACAGATAAAAGTATATAAATGTATTAATTAGAGCGTTGGGGGGGTTAGAAAGTAATATGGATGTTAGATAAAATGCTCAGCATCTGAGTAGAAGTTGGAGTGTGTTTTATCACAGCTCAAAAACAAAACCAAAAAAACAGTTAAATACATGTGCTGTACAGTAGATTTTGAACAAAAAAATGTAAAAGATAAAAATTTAAAACAAAATATTGGATGAAAAAAAACAAGCTTCTAAAGATAAGAATGATATAAAACTTGCACTTATAATTTAAGAAATTGGCCCTGGTCTAGTAGTGTACGCCTTTAATCCTGATACATGGGAGGCAGAGGCCGGGGGTTCTCTTCTGTGAGTTCTTGGCCAGCCTGGTTTACAGAGCATGTTCCATCATAGCCAGGGCAAAAAAAAAAAAATCTTTCATTTATTTATTTATTTATTTAATTGCTTTATAAATAATAGCATTCAAAATTCCCACTTCCTCCCCTCTCCTACTCACACTCCCCGTCCCCGCTCCATCCAGGCTAAGGAAGGTAGGCATTCAAATAGACTAGGATCCCAAAAAGCCAGTAGCACATGTAGTAGAGACAAATTCCAGGGCCATTATCATTGGCTTCTCAGTCAGCCTTCATTGTTATCCACATTCAGAGTGTCCAGTTTGATCACATGCTCGTTCAGTCCCAGTCCACTGGCCTTGGTGAGCTCCCATTAGATCAGTCCCACCGTCTAAGTGGGTGGATGCACCCCTTGCGGTTCTGACTTCCTTGCTCATCTTCTCCCTCATTTTGCTCTTCAACTGGACCTTGGGAGCTCAGTCCAGTGCTCCAATGTGGGTCTCTGTCTCTGTCTCGCTCTGATGAAGGTTCTTTGGTGATATTAAAGATATTCATCAGCGTGACTATGGGACAAGGCCAGTTCAGGCACCCTCTCCTCCGCTGCCCAGGGTCCTAGCTGGGGACATTCCCATGGACACCTGGGAACCCCTCTCTCTAGAGTCAAGCGTCTTGTCAACCCCCAAATGGTTCTCTTAATTAAGATATCTTCTTCCCTGCTCCCATATACTTCCTTCCTCCATCTCAACCATCCCACTCCCCCAAGCTCTCCCCAACCCTCCCCTTCTCCCTTCACTCTCCCTGTCTTCCCTTACCCCCACTCCAACTCTACCCACAGGGCTCTCAACTTTTGCCTGGCGATCTTGTCTGCTTCCAAATTTTCAGGAGGATCTATATATGTTTTTCTTTGGGTTCACCTTATAACTTAGCTTTTCTAGGATCACGAATTATAGGCTCAATGTCCTTTGTTTTTGCCTAGAATCCATTAATGAGTGAGGACATACCGTTCGTATTTTTGGGTCTGGGTTATCTCAGGATAGTGTTTTCTATTTCCATCCATTTGCATGCAAAAAAAATTTAAGAATCTTTGCGATTCTCTTTTAGGCTTGCCAGCAGTGTTGATCACTAATAAATAAATAATAGAATGTTTCCTTTAATATTCTTCTAAGTAAATTTGTTTAGTAAGAGAAAGCTATGCTAGTTAGATAATACTAAGTATGGTGTCAGTTTCTTAAACTCGTTAATTGCTTTGCTTGTTTGTTAAGGTCTCTCCTTCCATCATCTGGGTCTCCAGAATCCAAGTCAGCTTGCAGGACTCCTCCACAAGGACCTTCACTTGCTGAGCAATCACACAAGCCCAGTTTGCTTATTAGTTGGGCAACACATACTTGAGTCAAAAAAAAAAAAAAAAAGAAAAGAAAATCCAAGAACTATTTCCTGGAAATACCAAACTTAGGCTAATGAGAGGAAATATTATTTTTTTATACAGTGTGAAGTATGGAGTATACTTCATGGTATGATTTAAACGTTTTTTAGTCATAAAACACATATAAATATACATGTGGATATCTTTGTATGTGTACCGTAAGAATTTTTGTCTACAAAATTCTTAGCATTTGAGTATAGGATTTGTGCTAGAAGATAAAAAATAATTACACCTTGTTGTTAATATTTATTTCTATTTTGAAAAGATTGAATAAAATTAATGTTAATTCTGAGGGAATTCACTACTCAGAATATTGCCATATATGTTATGTATTATTTAAAATATCTAAAGTTGTTTTACAGATTATTAACAACTGGGTTGCAAAAATGATGCAAGTTCTTTCAAGAGCATAGAGAAAAAGCAAAGGAAATATAAGGACTGCTGTTCTGTGCTGAGCCAAAGGGAACAGGAAAGAGGTGAAACTGATTTTAAGTACATTTGAGAATTTCACACGTTGTACATAAAATCCTTCTGCAGCTGGGAGGGTAATATCCTCAAGAAGATGAGCAATCAACAAAACTTACTTATAAATTGAGTCGAAACAGAAGAAAGAACTGAGCAGTAGGGTTTTTTTTCTCATCCTAGCTCCGCTAGCCTTAGACAACCGGAGAGGCAGGTTTGTGCATAAAGAGAACTCCACGAAGGCATGGGGTAAGGAAAAAGCGAATTCCTGAAGGATGGAAAGCAGATGCGGTTGGGGGCTTTACAGTGTAGAGTTGCAGGTGGGGGTGGGGAACCTGAACTGAAGGAGGGAATCCTAGGAGCTGAGGGAGAGATGTTGGGCGGGGGAAGGGTGGGTGTGTGTTAGCGGGCACGCACGCAGGGGGTGTGGTGATCTGACTCCTGATTTGGCAAAAGGGGATGGGGACAAGAGCACCCTCCCCAGCTTAGAACCGTGCTGTGGATGGAGTGAAAGAGGAGGTGGCTGAATGGTGTTAGGCAGGAAGGGGCGGCCTCTCGCGGGGCAGGAAGCTACGCTCAGAAAAGAGGGAGGAGACTGCAGTGGCAGCCGCGACTGCTGGAAGCTTTAAGTGGCCCAGGTGCTGCTGCCTCTGACACCCGGGAAGAGAGCGAGAAAGCCCAGCGCAGGGACTACCTGGATGCTTCCTTCTTCTGTCCCGCGGCTTTTCTAGACGGGCATTTGGCCTTAGACTCCTCCTGGATTTGCTCTCACCGGCACTCATTTGACTGCTAGCCTGCTGATCATCCTTCACTCCAGGCTTGCAGCGGAGGCAACAGTCCTGTGTCCGATTTGGGCACGTGAGTGCTGCATACCCAGACAGTGGGCAGGTGAGCACCGGAGTGGGTGCCGGAAAATAGGAATGGGTTCGTGCTTGGCAAAAAAATTGGAGGGAGTACAAAGATTTGAGGTGAGGGAAACTCGGAACCGAGATTTGGGAGGCGGGGCACGGAGCAAGAAACACAGGAATTTTATACAAAGGTGGCCAGAAAGAGAGACAGATTCGTGGTTGGAGCTCAAAAGAAAATGGGGTGACTTAGAAGAAATATGAAGAAGTGAGCACAGACAGCAAGCATGGGTATGGGCAGCAAAAGAGGGATGAAAAGCAGGGAGCAGTGGGTCAGAGACATGAGAACTGCATGAAGGGATATAGAGACATAAGAATGGGGCTACAAATGGGAAATGTGGAGGCTGGGGGGCGGGCAGCTAGGATGACAACGGAGCCAGGAAATATACAGAGAAACAGCTGCCTCCTGCTTGGCTCTCAACCGCCACAACTTCCACAACCATCTCATCTAACTCTGTTGTGTAACAAAACACGCCTGGAAAGAGGGTAATGCAGGCAGGCATCCAAGCATGTTTTGATATAGAATACTGCTTCTGGATATATGTGTATCATGCACAGGGGCTTCCCAATGCAGAGAAAAAAAAAACACCTTAATATTGCATAGAATGTTTCTCCCTAGATTCTTTCCTCCTCTTGCAGGTATGAAGACCCCTCACAAAAAAGCAGCGGCAAGAGAGCAAACGAGAGAAGCTGTTGCTCACCACCACATTGGCTCCACAACCATCAAGAAGAAAAAAGCTGCTCAGAAGAGGCAGAGGAGCAGACCTTCATCTCGGTCTCGAAGAAACATCGTGGGCTGCAGAATTTCTCACGGGTGGAAGGAAGGAGATGAGCCCATCACCCAGTGGAAAGGAACTGTTCTGGATCAGGTTCCTATAAACCCCTCTCTGTATCTGGTGAAATACGATGGAATAGACTGTGTCTATGGACTGGAACTTCACAGAGATGAGAGGATTTTAAAGCTTAAAATCCTTCCTGATAAGGTGTCGTTTTCTCGAGTCAGCGATGTGCGCCTTGCTGATACCATAATTGGCAAAGCAGTGGAACACATGTTTGAGGGTGAGCATGGCTCTAAGGATGAATGGAGGGGGATGGTCCTGGCCCAAGCGCCTATCATGAACGCCTGGTTTTACATTACCTATGAGAAAGATCCTGTCCTGTACATGTACCAGCTTCTGGATGATTATAAAGAGGGCGACCTCCGTATCATGCCAGAGTCCAGTGCATCTCCTCCAGCAGACAGGGAGCCAGAAGGAGTTGTAGATGGCCTGATAGGTAAACATGTGGAATATACCAAAGAAGATGGCTCCAAGAGGACAGGCAAGGTCATTCACCAAGTTAAAGCCAAGCCCTCTGTGTACTTCATCAAGTTTGATGACGATTTTCATATCTATGTCTATGATTTAGTTAAAAAAAACTGTTAGGGTCAAATTTGCATAGTGTGGGGAGGAAAATGTGTAATTTGTGTCTGTGCAAAAAATATTAACTTTTCAGTGTATTAGAAGCCTGAGGGTTTCTGATTGTTGGTTTGTTCTGAAAAATACCAATCTGTGGACATGAGCTGTTATATGTAAACCTTTGTCTTGTGTAAGAGATGAGTATGTTTGATGGATGGGACATGAAGGAACAGCTGTCAATTTAACCTGTGAATAAAGTACCATTATTATTATAACCTGTCATCTAAAAACTGAATGGGAATTATCTGGTGTGGTCTGGGGGAGGGAGAGGAATTAGAGATGAGATGGGAGTATTTAGAGGGAAGAACTGCTTGGAAGACGTGAGGAAGAGGAAAGGGAGGCTCCATGGGGGAGGCATGGTCCTTAAAGGAGAAACATACAGTTGGGAGAGGAGTGAGCGATAACAGAAAAGGAGATCTTGGCTCTCAGAGGAAAGTACAATAAATGAGTAGAGAGGAACACAAGGAAGTTTAGGAGAGCTCTGGAATAAGCACAAGAATGATTTGAGGAGAAGATAAATAAGTCATAAACAGGGGAGGTAGGTGGAGCGCACAGAGGAAGGATGGATTTCGGGAAGAAGGGATACCTGAGGAGTGTTTAGGGAAAGGATTGTCATCAGGTCCCAAGGCCTTGGAAGAAGCTGAACATCTGGCTACATCCACATCGACCACCTTGACTCTGGTCACACAATAATCATCAGGAAGGAAGGCAGATGTAGCAGAGGCCTCCTACACAGGCATTTTGACTAGGAAAACTCAGATGAACAAATCAAGGGTCAGATTTCCATCCATAAGTCACTTCTCACTTCAGGAGTCTGTGCCATACCTGCCAAGCAGAAGCTCAACTTTCAAACTCAGACACAGTAACACAGAGCTTCTGAGGCTCTGACCTATGCGTCATCTCCTTATCTTTCTAGAGGACACAGTACAGTAAACCCAGCACCTCAGCGTCCTGGTCCATTTCCTGTATTTTAGGTAAGCAAGACTTCTGAAGAATTAGTTAGTGAGGTGCAAAGAGTTTAAGAGATGCTATCTTGAGTTTGGAACATACTTTATCTGGAAAACAAAGAATCCTGTCTCTGTCAACCCCCCCGCCCCACGCTCTTATATGACTCACCACCCTCAGGACAGGATCTGATAATTGAGCCTAATGTCTCTCCACAAAAGGGAGAGGGGCCAGGCTTTCCATTCTCCTGCCACAGCTGCCTCTACACAGGTGGCTTCATTTGGTGAGCCAGCAAAAAGAGAGGCCCACTGCCACTAGAAGCCCCCATTCTGGAGAGACCACTCCCACGAAGCCTATGGCCCCTGACACCTTTTTTGATTCCTCGTGGCCAAACTGTGCCCCCTTAGATTCATGGTGTACAGTGATGGATGTCCATGCAGCTGCTCGTTTGCATACAATACGGAATCTGTGGGTTATAGGGCTGGACATTGTGACTTTGTGTAACTAACTCCTTCAGATGTATACTGTTGTGTGGGCGAGCTGTAGTTGGTGAGTAGAAGACACAGCTACCTCAAGAAAACCCCTCGGAACTATGGTGTCCAGAGCACAGGTCTCTGCCCAGTTTCTTTTCCCTTTCCCCTGTCTTCCAGAAATCTTTGAAAATGCTTTCTCTGGTTTCTGAACTCCCACTCTTCATTAAACTTTTACCTCAACGAAAGAAAGTTGTCTGTTATGCCTATGCTGACCAGGCATACATGATAGAATAAGTAAGGAACTCACTCTGGGGACAGAAAGGACATTCTAGCAGACTCTGAGCAGAAGCTAGTAGCCTGAAAACAAGCTCACCTCACCAGTGCAGAGTTTAGTTTTCTCTTCTTCATGACATAACTTTGTCTGGCCAACACCAGCAGGTTACCCAGGCGCCAGTTTCATCTAGTTTGTGGGTTTTATCTGGCCTTTCAGTTTTATTATTTCCTATTTAAAAATAAGAGTTTTAGTTCTAAGAGTTCACACAATGTCTATTCCTTTCTGGATTGCCCTGAAAATTGAATGAAGCAAGCAGATTCAGCGATTAGGGCTCACAATCCAATAAAGACACAAGTAGCTGAGTGGGAGGAAAGGTTCAGCCCACTTTAAGCTCAGAATGTTCCAGTTGTCCACTCCTCCAGTTGTCCTTTTCATTCTGATAAAACACACATTTGTTGCCTGGAGGTATCTGCGTTTGTACATTTGAGGCTAGACCCACGGAAATCTGCTGTCTCCGTTCATTTGTTTTATCTTCTTCCCACAATTATTTATTTTGGGAGGGCTCTGGCACTTGTCTAGACAGGCACTGATGCAGCAATGAACAAATGAAGTAAATAAAAAAGGTTCCTAACCTCTTGGGCCTTTCATTTTACTGTGGAAGCTAGGCAGTAGCCAAGAAAAGTACATAATAAAGCTTCGTTGGTCATGTGCTAAGGAGGAAAACAGGGAAGTGAAATTCTAGAGAGGACAATCTTAGAAAAAGATGGTAGCCTGGGAAGGCTACAAGTAACATTTGGCTTTTGAGTAAAAGCATGAAGGTAATATGCAAAGTGGCCTGTAGCAGCAGCAGACAGGGCAATGTGCATTAAGAGAGACTGATAATAGTTGCTCCTGGGTCAGAGAAGACCTGGAATCTTTGAGAAGAACCAGGCAGGATAACAGTGTGGCTGAGAGAGGAAAGCAGAGAGAGATGTGCAAGGTGAGTCAAAAGAAGCTGCAGTGGCCAAGGTGTCAGAAATTCTAGAGCTCTGCAGGTGGCAGTCACTATAATGGAATTTTGTTTTTACCTAAGTGAAAGGGGAAGCTGTTCAGGAAGGTAAAGCCCTAGAATAGCATGGTTTGTGCTATATTTTGACAGGATTATTTTGGCAATTCCAGAAAATGTTCTATAAGCACTTGGGAATTAGAGTAGGGAAAAAAAAACATACTAATGGAACATAGCAAGTGACCTAAAACACAGTTACACATAGAAAACCTCAGCCATAGATCTGGAATTTCAAATGACTAATGAAAATTATTCTGCCCAATAAGTGGTACTAGATTAATTTGTTATCCATATGACAAAATGTACAAGTTAAAAAGAAGGTTATACTTAATCTACTTTCAAAACTCAAAGTAATACCTTCTAAATGTTTTATATATGTTGCTTTTCTCATTTCAGTATTAATGAGATCCATCTGATATTAATTTTATAAGGCATAAAGGTTATTCCAGGTGTGGTGGTGCACATTTTTAAATCCAGCACTTAGGAGGCAAAGTGTTCTGCCTCTGTGAAGTTGAAGCCAGCCTGGTCTACATAGTGAGTTCCAGTTCAGCAAGAGCTACATAGTGAGTCCCTGTCTCAAAACAACAAACAAACAAAAAAGGTGTGGTGAATATAATTAAGACAATTGCAAAAGGTATCAGAAAATAGGGAAAAATAGGATGTGGGTACAAACCAAAACAGACATAGCTGAAGAAATAAGACAAATCACACGAAACTGGACAAACGCTGTGCATAGACAATTCAAGAAAAGCAGTCAACTGTCCAGCCAACACACACATTTTCTTAATAATTAAAATGTGCTATTTGTCTTACTGCAACATAAGGTCCTAAAAGTGCCACCTTTTTCTTCACTTTTGATTACCAATGCATTCCAAGTATTTAAAAAACAGCACTTGAAATACAGAACATAGTTAATAAATGTTTATTGATTATTTGAATCTAAGAATCAAAAAATGGAAATTAACATTGTGTATGATCCCACACACAATTAGATCAGCAACATGATAGTTGACAGTGTGCATTGCCCCATTATACAAATGACAGAGATCCTATATAGTGCTGGAAGTTAAAGTTGAGAAAAGTGTGGCATAGTGTATTTAAAGATGATGCACTATCAGTACCTTCATCTATAGACTGGTAGAAGGCAATTCTGGGTCTGTCTCTCCCAGCTGCTAAATAAGGCAGTGCCTGTTCTCTGTTTTAGGTTATCTTTTGGAAACTGTTTGAATAGCAAACAGCTTTGAAGACAGAGATAACATCTGTGTGAAATAAGGAGCAAGTTTATAGAGGACTTGGGAGATAAGAATGCTTTCCTCTGGAGCAAGGGGTGGGAATCCTCACTCCAGTAATTAAAAAAAAGTGGACTCTTTCAATAGTAAATAAATGAAATAAAGCCTAACCAATCAGTAAACACAGCCAACAATCAATCAATCAAACAAACAAACAAACAGATTGAAGGGAGGTACAGTATCGCTTATTTAAAAGATAGAATAAAAGAAATTTTAAAAAAGGAAAAGCCTAATGCAAAGGTCCAAATTAATTTTGAAAATTCATAGTAGATCACTGCCCAAAAGATTTCCATGGCTCTTCTATAGTTCTACTATAGATATCATAACTGTAAGTTTTGTAAGTTCACAGGATAATTTAGAATTTAGCAGGAGTGCTTCTCTGGTTTTTAAAACTTTCACTATAGATCTGCTTCAAGATATCCTAGAGAGGCACCCAGCACGGTGTGTGCTCGCTAAAAAGCCACAGAAACATAGCTGAGTTTTGAAGTGAGTAACCACAGGGCAACGCTGGAAATCAGAAAGATCAAAGTGGAACATTTTAAGATTCAGAAATGTGGGATAACAGCACATTTCACCCAGGTTGTACAGCCCACGAAGTCTCTCCTCTGCAGGGGTAAAGATGAAAGAGTCCAATAAACTCAACAAGAGCACTGGCAATGCTAGCTAGGAAGTTTCACAAAGCATATAACCTCGTGGTCTACTTGGATAAGTAACCTTAAATCAGCTCAGAAGCAAATATGTCACTCATCTTCTTTGTGCTTGCAGGGGACAATAGCAGGGAGCCCCTTTGATAAGGGAGCTAGTGTCTGATTTCGAATCGTTTTAGGGGTCAGAATTCCCTGCATGTTCCTATTTATGGGATGCCACAAATATTCCATTGTGTTCCCACCAGATTGCTGCCTCACACATTGAATCTGCCTCAGTAGAATGATTCTGAGTCAGACCTGCCGAATGCTCGGCACTGAAGGAGACAAGCTTATCAACACAGGGAAAAGCAAGTCGCATACCTCAAGAACTAGAGAATGGGGAAGGAGCCTGACCTCTGAGACCAGTGTTTTAGCTACCTGTGTTGATTTCTGTTGGCAACGGGACTGAAGGCAGTCATGCATGTGGTTCCAGTATCGCTCCCCCACCCCCCACCCCCTGGTATAGTTCAGAACTCCCAGCATGGGGGGAAAACCTGCTTCCGGGGCTGCTCTGCCCACAGGAATTTGCTGGAGTGGTCTTTAGCAATGTTACCTTCCAGCTATAACCTAATCTCTGTAACACAAATCCAGGGAGATCTGAAAAGTGACTGCCTGGATCAAGTTGCTTTCCGATCTTGCTTGCTCCCAAGGCATCACATCTGAAAGGAGCTAAAGAGAATAGCACCTACTGTGGCCTCACACTTGGATATGGACAGCTAAAAGCGATCCTGAGAGGTACTTTGCTTAACTCCAGACATTACCCAAGATGGTTTCCCCAGCTTGAAGGCACTTTGGCTGAAATAGTTATGGGAGAACAGAGCTGGCTATTGTCTAGGTATACCAAACTAGGGAGACTCACTAGCACTAGGGAGACCATTCACCACTACTGGTGTGACCTCTGAGACTCTTACAAGTGAGAGAAGTCACATCAATGGTGCTTGAGAAAGTTCCATCAACACTGAGGACACCATTCCTTTTGTTTGTAGTAGTAATCACATAGTAGGTACTTCACACACTGTATTATCTATAACACAATCACCTCAAGAGCTAAAGTATCTCAACTCATGTCACCTTCAGAGACAGTGGGTCCTAAAATCTGATGTATTGTGTCCAAATCCACTAATCACAGCTATGGAAGTAAAAGTCATAGTAGGTGCTTCATTAAAAATACAATTATTTTCAGTAAGGATGATACCCTATAAAAGTGATAAAAACAGCCAATATACCAGATGTGTATACCTCAACCTAAGAATATACCAGATGTGTGTATCTTAACATAAGGACAAGTAAAATAAGAAAAACAGTACATTGAAAAATATAATTCAAGAAAATGTTTATGAAAATTGTGTGAATGAAAATTCCTGATAAGAAGCTATGTTTGGCTGTGGCATAAACCAAAAATCTAAAACCAAAAACATTCTTCGAAGAAGTGTGTATTTGCAGAGACTGATTGACCAATTGGAATTTCAGTACTGTGGAGAGATTGGAATTTTGCAGGTTCAGAGGCTAATTACTTAATCTTGAGTTGGGTTTAGCCTTCTAGGATAGCCATTCCTTGCCCCACTCTGATGTGAACTAACACCTCATAGTAATAAATAAACCTCTTAGAAGCTATTAACTTAGAACTAACATTTTGTAATGATAAATAAAAAGAAATATAATAAAATAAATATATATAAAGTAAATATATATAAATATATATATATAAATAAAATAATAAAAATAATAATAAATAAAAATCTATTAAACTTAGCAGAATACTAGCTCCCACCAATCCAAGAGTTAAGAATGCCATCAAATAACATTTTAGGTCTATAATAAAGCTTCCCCCATCTTGATATACCTGCCTCTCTGGGGTACCCACCAATGTATATTAAACTTGCCTTGACTTATGCGTTCTTTGTTCTGTAAGCTATAAAATCTTTATGAACTGCTTCCACATTGGAACATGGAATTTGGGGTAACCTAAATTGGTGTTCCCAGGTCTTAGGTTCTCTAGATGGCTCTAGAATAAACTGTCTTTGACACTCTTTAAGAGTAATTAAAATGGACGAAATGCACAGCAATCCAAAAGAGTGATGCTTTTTAAAGCTCAATGTGATTTGAAAGAATACATATAAACATTTAAGTGAAATTAGGAAGATAATACAGAATAAAAATGAGAAATTTGAGAAAGAGGTGATGGTTTAATAAAGATGCAGCAGAAATATTGGAAATTAAGAACTCAGTAACTAAAACAAAAAGAACACACACACACACACTGTCAAGTCCAAAAGGAACCCCAATTTCCCAAATTCCAAAAGGCAGGGCATAAGTTCAGAAATGATATTTTTGGCTCAGCTCAGGTTGAACTATACAAGTATTGCTAAGAGCCTACATCCAGCATTTCTCAGAAACCTGCAAAATGAGTTTCTGCCTGTCAGAAAGTGCCACTTCCCTTGGCAGATACCTGTGGTTATATATCAAAGTTCATGTTGGACTCCAAACTCCTTCAGTCTCTATTCACAAGTGCTTGTTATACATTTCAAAGTCCAGCCAGTCTCCTGGGCCTTCTCACCTCCTTCCCCTCCTCCTCCACCATGCTAGCTCCAGGCTGCTGCAGTCCACAGGCTTCCCTCCTATCAAATAAGGTTCCCCCCTACTGTTTCTCCTCCATCTCTTGAATATAGCCCTGGTCATTTCCACTCTGCTTCTTTTTTCGTTTATCATGGACTCTTCCAGAAACCTTTGGATGTTCTCTCTCTCTCTCTCTCTCTCTCTCTCTCTCTCTCTCTCTCTCTCTCTTATCTACAATAAAAATCTTTTCCTCAAATCATGGAGAGTCCATTTCTATGGTTTCTGTATTGTGCATGCTTGCATGTATGTGCATATGAGCTTCGGATGTAACTCAGAGTGCTCAAGCTGTATGTAAGAGGTTTGGGGTTCAATATCCACTATTACAAACAAATTAATGCAATAAATTAATAAATAAATAACCCAATAAATCAAGAAAAACCTTAAACCATAGCAGATTATCAAAACACAAAGATGAAGACACAAAGAAGAGAACAAAAGACTCTTTAGCTAAGGGAAAAATAATGTCAGAAATAGCTACATACAATTTGGTGATACCAACTTAAATAGAAAAGATTTGAATATTCCAATTAGAAAATACAGACTGGCTGAATGGATAAAGGGTAAATAAGTATATGCATCCATATAAGATAAGAGTGTCTATGAGAAACATAGTTTACCATTAAAATACAGAGTTAAACTGAAAGGCTAGAAAATGATATTCCAAGGAAATGAAGTTTGAAAGTGAGCAAGGGACTTCAAGACAAAACCTCTAAGGAGAGTCAAAGAACATCACTTTAATCATCATCATCATCATCATCATCATCATCATCATTATTATTATTATTCAGTTTTTTGAGACAGAGTTGATCTGTGTAACCCTGGCTGTCCTGAAACTCACTCTGTAGACCAGGCTGGCCTTGAACTCACAGAGACCAGCCTGTCTTCTGTCTCCTGAGTGCTGGGAATAAAACTGAGCATCACCACCATCTGCCTAGACATTACTTTATGATGATCAATTGATCAAGAAGATATAATGATAGTAAACACATATGCACCTAATATCATAGCATGTAATCTTAAAAGACAAATGTTTGAGCTCAAGGAATGGTTATTCGCCTGTTCAATGACATTGTGAGATTTCAATACCTTACTTAAAAGAGCAGACAGCTCATCCAGGAATGATATTAATCAGAAATAATAGCATTATACTTTAGACTAAATGAACTTATTATTTATAGAACATTTGAACTAAAGTTGCAGAATGCTTACTCTTTTCATCAGCACATGGAAATTTCTGTAGAATATACCATTCGGTCAAGAAATAAGTCAACACTTTTTAAAAACACTTGATTCTATACTCTGTGTTCCTAAATACACTCCACTGAAAAAAGAAGAAAAACTTTGGAAATTACAGAAATTTGTGGAAAATAAATAATTTCTTAAATCAAAAAAGGAAGCAAAACATAACAAAACCCATGGTCTGTATCAAAGGCAATACAAAGTGGGGAATTTGTAGCCAAAAGTGTCCACATCAGAGACAGCAACCGCCACGTCCATTTAAAATGACCCCCGTATGACATATCTCAAAGATGTGGAAAGCAAACATGAATTTAAGATTAGTAGCAGGAAAAAAAATAAAAATCAGAGCAGAAATAAAATACAAACTAAAACCATCATAAGCCATCCGTGAACTAGTGTTTATCTTTTAAAAATGATTACATTTATTTATTTGGGGAGTATTCATTTGCATAGCATGCATGTGGAGATGAAAGGACAACCTGGGGGAAACAATTCTTTCCTTCCACTGTGTAGGTCCCAAGGACTGAGCTTAGGTTTTCAGTCTTGGTGGCAAGTACCTTTATCACTGAGCCATTCATCTTGCTAGCCCCCAGAGTATTGGTTCTATAAAAAATAAACAAAATCAACAATGCTTTCATCATGTTAACAGAGAAATGAAGAATCACAAATAAAATTAGAGATGACAATATCCAAATTGCAACTTATACAAGAAGGTCTCGAAGGATTGTTAGGCATTATTCTGAAAACTGGTATGTCTATCAAAAAGCCTAACCAGTATAGATAAATTTCTAGACATGTATGGCATAACAAGATTAAACCGAGAAGCTATGAACTTTAAAAATTGTTTCTCTTTTAGGACAGAAACCTTCCAAATTCATTTGACAAGGCTAGCATTACCCTGCTATCAAAGCCTGGCAAGAACATGATATAGAATAAAAACTGAAAAATGCTGATGAACATGCTAAAAATCCTTCAGAAAATATTTACCAATCCAATTCAATACCACAGAAAAAAGATCCTATCCCGTGACTAAGTTGGTTTCATCCCGGGATGTAAAATCCTCTTATCTTATGAAATAAAATATGCCACATAAATAGAATGAAGTATGAATAGCATATGATATTCTTAATAGGGACATAAAAGGCACTTGCTGACATTCATTATGCGGTCATAATAAAAACCCTGAACAAATGAGGCTGGGGAAGGCAGATTACAGCAGAAGAGAAAGAGGCAGATGAGAGAAGGTAATGGAGAGTGAAAATGACCAAAATCTCAGCATAGACGTGAATAACCTTGTCAGAGAATAAAGAAGTTCCTTCCTGATACTAAAACTGGAATAACAAGCTAAATCCAAGATTAGAAGAAGATAGAAAATATCTTCTAATAAAATTAAATAGCCAGATTGGGGGATGGATCATAAAACAGAGGGACTAAAAAGGAAAAAATAAACAAACCAAAAAAGAAAAAAAACAAGCTAGGCTAAGTACAAAAAGAAAACTCAAATATGAGGGCCTGAAAGGAAATGGAGATATGGTTTGGATGTAGCTTGTCTTCTAAATGTTCATGCATTAGAAGCTTGGTCCTAAGCATGGCAGTGCTGTGAATTTTTAAGAGTTGGGGTTTATTGAGATATCATTTCTGGCCACTTTTATTCTGCTTTTTCTTTTTTGGTAGTATGATCTCTACCTCTCACATGTTTCTCTAATATGTCCCCCTCCCTTGACTTTCCAGAACTATGAGCTAAATGAACCTCTGTTTTATAGTCAGCATATCTCATGTATTATATAATAACAATGAGAAAGAAAATGATATAAAAAATCTGGTATCAAGGAGCAAGGTCATTGCTCTAGTCAGAATTGACTTGAAATTTTTCTTTTAATATTTTTTAATAATTTTATTAAGATATATTGATTAAATATAATGATGAGCTTTATCATGACCATTTTATAGAGATATATAATGTATTTCAGTCATATTCACCTTTATTATCCTATCTTGTCCCTATCTCACTCCCACCAATCCTCTTCCTCTCCCCAGCTAGCTCCCCTTTCAAGTCTCCATGTGTGTGACTCTCTGGCTTTTCTTAGGGCTGTGAACAGAAGCAAGGGTGAGGATTTCTTTATAGACTCATGGGCAACTCACTGGTGGCTACACTACTGGAGAAACTGTCTCCTCCTTCCTCATGGTGGGATGTTGCCTCAAAACTGAAACATTCTCTCCAGCAAAGAAGGAGAGACTCAGAAAGCTCAGGAGATAAAATATCACATAACTGGGAGAGCAGAGTCTTTGGAAGAATTTTTGCAAGGCCTTAGCTTTATAGGAAAAGTACACAGTTGCTGAGAAGAGGTTGCCCAGGAGAGAAAACCCTCCAGATGAACCCAGCTGCCTGAGGCACTGAGGAATCACCTGTTTTGGGAGTGGGCTTTTTGGTGATGCAGCTGCTTCTGAGTCATTCCTACTCCTGAAAGTAACCCCCCCCCATATCCCTGTCAGTAATCCCAATAAAAACGCATTGGTTCACCACGTTGGACTTTGATGAAATCATCACTTTGGCCTGTCACAGGCTCTTTTTCTAGGGGGAAGTGGTCGTGTATATTGCGTCTCCCAAGGAAAAGGCTTTCATCAACCCTTAAGGAGGAGTGGTCCACCACGAGTTACTCCATGACAAGATGTTACCAGGCCAATCTTGTGTGGATATCAAAACTACTGTGAGTTCAACTGCCACGTCATGCCTGAAAGTCAGTCTGCATTTCACGCCTCTTGTTGCCTTTCTTGTAGCTCTTACGTCCTTTCTGCCTCCTCTTTGACAACCTTTTCTGAGTCTTTGAGGAGGTGATAGAGACATTCCATTTGTATATTTTTTTTCTCTTTCATTTGTCTGTGCATGTGCTCGCATACACACCACATGTATGTAGGTAACTGTGGAGGCCAAAGAGGGTGGCAGATCCCTTGGAATTAGAGCTACAGTTGATTGTTATCTGTTTGGTGTGAATCCTCGGAACTGAACTTAGGTTCTCTGGAAAAGCAGCAATGTTTTTTCTTAATTGCTAAGCTATTGCTTCCATCTTGCCTCATATATATTCAAGGATTTAATGGTCCCTTTATTCTTAATTCTTTGACTAGCTGAGAGTCACTGGAATTACCATTGAGAATTGCAAAACGAAGCCTGTCTAAACAAAGCTGAGAAAAGGGCTAAGCTACCAGCATCAACAGAGTTTGATGAGTACATCTTAAGGGTTTTGAACTTATTTATGTAAAATTGACGTTGAATCAAGGAACAGGTATGAAAAGCCTGATGTGCCATAATAGACGGTTACTGGAAATTCTGACAAGGGTTCAGAAGCTGAGGAAACCACGGTACCAGTTTAAGTTGGAAGTGAGGAGAATTCTATTGGGAATTCAAGGAAAAAAAGTCATCTTGTTATAGTACAACATAGAACTTGGCTATAGTTTCCACCCTAAGATTTGTAGAAGACCAAAATCTCACAGTAAGAGATGAGCAATTTTCTTTCTTAGAAGCTGCTTGAAAAAAAAAAACAATATCCAGAATATTCAAATTGCTACATGGGTATAACTGGACACTCTTAGTCACATACATTGAGATTGAAAAGCAAAACTCAGAATGAAACTATTTGGAAAAAGTACAACAACCTGGCAAAATGGAAGGAGAAAAATAAGCACGCATAATAGATAACGGTGTGGTTAACTGGCTGTTTGTTGATCAGATTATCTTTGACTATAACTATAAATAATAAGCAAAGAACCTCAAAGAGACCTTAAGAATCTTTGAAGTAGCTTACCCATCGCAGACCCAGAGGCTTGGAAGGGCTACATAGTTTTATAGAATCCTGTAGCCTTAACCATAATCTGTTACATGTGCTTCTCTGCACACAGCTAGCAAGGCAGCTGTTATAGCTGTTGCAGAAGCTGAACCAACAGCTGGTAGTGCTAGTAGCAGACATGGCATTCACAGATGCTTGTGTGAAGAAAGTAAAAATTATGGGGTCATAGTTACTTGTTACAAGACTTGAAGTGAAAGGTTTGTCAAAGGATCAGGGTCCCACTGAGAGCTTGTTATGAGACAATGCCTGATAGAGTTGTGACAGTCACAGAGAGAATTGCAGAAGGGCAGAGACAACAGCATCGACCACCCACCTAGAAAAACTGTCATTATCCAGCAGCTTGGAGAATGACCATGTAGTCTTTTACCAGGAAAATCAAACAAGTGAGGCTACCCCAAAACCTAGGGACCAAACTCTCAACAAAGCATTGCAAGTGATTTCAGACTTGGAGATTTAAGGCTGACTTGCCTTGTTTTGATCTTTCCCTTTTTGCAAATTGCTTCATCCTTCTTGCCCATTTGTCATTTTTGGAGTAGGAAAATGATTCTGTCTCTGTGTCTCTAACATACCTTGGAAGTATATAAACTGATTTCTTTGCTTCTATTTTATTTTGTTTTCAAGACAGAATCTCAATATACAGCCTAGCTGACCCGGAATTTGCAATCCTGCTGCTTCATTCTGCCAGGTTCTGGGATTACAGGCTTGCACAGCAAAACCCAGGCTTGTGCAATTGTTTTTTAAATTATTATTTCACAAGGGGCTCACACTGGAGCCTCAGATGTGATTTTTGGACTTGGAGTGTTTATTGATGTTGGATGATTTAATATTTCGGGACTCAGGAAGGGAATGAATGCATTTTGGGTTATAAGACAAACCTTTGAATCAAGGAGTATCATACCATGGTTTAAATGTGTCCCTAGAAAATTCCTATTTGGAGGGTTGTTTCTCAGATTGGCAGTATTGGGAGTTGTTGAACGTTTGCACATGAGGTAATTTTAAGCAAATGGTAGAATCATCCCTCAGAAGTAAGTAGGATTGAAAATTAATAAAACATTTTATGAAACCATGTAATCTTAATATCTATGCCAGATGAAAATATATGATTAAATAAAACTATAGGCTAATACATCTGATAAATATGTTTGTCAAGGAAACCTCAAGAATAAATCAGCAAATCAAATCCAGTAGTACATCAAATTATGCATCATTACCAAGTGAGATTTATCCCTAATGTGGGTTTCAAGATGGCTTAACATACACAGATCAATCAATGTGACACAATGTAATACAACCGATAAACTTATAAACTAAAACCACATGATCATGTCAATCTACTGAAAATATTCAGCATTGGAAGGTGGAGGCAGGAGGACAAAAGTTCAAGGTAAACCCTGGTTATACAGAAAACTCGAGCCCAACCTGGGATATGTGAGACACCATTCAAACAACAGCATCCAGCAAAGTTCAACATCTTTTCCTGATTAAAAAACTGTCAAGAGGTGAAAGCTTTTCCAGCTAAAGTGCCGTTTGTGAAAAATACACAGCTAATGTGATTAGCAATGGGATAAAATGAAGCTTCTTTTCTGTTTTGAAGTTTTATGCAAGGCAAAGATAAGCACTGTCACATAATACTGAAATAATTATCACAAGAATCAAAGGAAAGAAAGAAATACTATCCAAATTGGCAAGGAAAAATTCAATTGGTTTATTTCCAGCTAACATGATTTTGTATGTACAACTTTCCAGTTAATCTACCAGCCCCCACATGATTAGAACTCGAAAGCAAATAGTAAAACTTCAGAACACAAAACCAGTGGACAAAAATCCACTGTGATATCTCTACACATAAAGACTTTCTATCTGAAAAACAAGTCAGTGTCACTTATGATAACATCAAAAGGCCATAGGGGCTGTGGCAAGAAGGTGCAGGAAATGAGCCATCTAGGACCTATGTGCTGGACAAACAGATCCAACTCCGGCAAATTATTCTCTGACCTGCAAACACTTTTTCACAGTGGCATGCATATGTTTATACACACATACATAAATATGTATAGATGCGCACACACATACAAATAAGCTTAATAAAAATTCAAAAATCAATAATACTTAAGAATAAACTAAACCGGGGGGTGAAAGACCTACACACTGATAAATACATGATGAATGAGAATAAGCAGAAACAAGTGAAAGGATATTTTTTTTATTTGCAACAAGATCAGAAGGGTCTTTAAAGTGCCTCTGATCCCCAAAGTAGTGCAGAAGTATAAAGATCTCAGAGGCATTCTTCGAAGAGATAGAAAGAAAAATGATCTTAAACTACTATGGAGCACTCTCCAGTCTTTCTCTTTTCCCTTCTCTCTCCCCCTCTCCCCTTTCTCCACACCCACCCCCATGCTCTCAACTTTTGCTCGACAATCTTGTTTGCTTCCAATTTCCAAGATGGTCTATATATGTTTTTCTTTGGCTTGACTTTGTTATTTGGCTTCTCTAGGCTTGTCAACTATAGGCTTAATGTCCTTTGTTTATGGCTAGAGTCCACAAATGAGTGAGTACATTCCATATTCATCTTTTTGGGTCTGGGTTATCTCATTCAGGATAGTGTTTTCTATTTCCATCCATTTGCATGCAAAATTCAAAATGTCATTATTTTTTATAGCTGAGTAGTACTCTAATGTGTATATATTCCACACTTTCTTTATCCATTCTTCCATTGAGGGGCATTTAGGTTGTTTCCAAGATCTGACAATTACAAATAATGCTGTTATAAACATAGTTGAACAAATGATTTTGTAATATGATTGGGCATCTCTTGGGTATATTCCCAAGAGTGGTATTGCTGGATCCTAAGGTAGGTTGATTCCTAATTTCCTGAGAAACCGCCACACTGATTTCCAAAGTGGTTGCACAAGTTTGCATTCCCACCAGCAATGGATGAGTGTTTCCGTTGCTCCACATCCACTTCAGCATAGGCTATCATTGGTGTTTTTGAGTTTAGCCATTCTGACAGGTGTAAGATGGTATCTCAAAGTTGTTTTGATTTGCATTTCCCTGATCGCTAAGGAGGTTGAACGGGACTGGAGAGTGCTTGGGGGAGTGGGAGGGTGGAGATGGAGGAAGGACAGATATAGTAGCAGGGAAGAAGATATCTACATTAAGGGAGCCATTTTAGGGTTGGCAAGAGACTTGGCTCTAGAGGGGATCCCAGGTGTCCACGGGAATGTCCTCAGCTAGGTTCCTGGGCAGCGGAGTAGAGGGTGCCTGGACTGGCCTTGCTCCACTATCACACTGATGATTATCTCAAATATCATCATAGAGTCTTCGTCCGGCGATGGATGGTGATAGAGACAAAGTCCCTCATCAGAGCAACGGACTGAGCCCCCAAGGTACAGTTGAAGAGCAGAAGGAGGGAGAAGATGAGCAAGGAAATCTGGACTGTGAGGGGTTGATCCACCCACTGAGACAGTGTGCCTGTTCTAACGGGAGCTCACCAAATCCAGCTGGACAGGGACTGAATGCACATGCGATCAAACCAGGCTCTCTGAATGTGGCTGAAAATGGAGGCTGACAGAGAAACCATTGATAAAGGCACAGGGACCTGTTTCTACTGCATGTACTGGCTTTTTGGGACCCTAGTCTATTCGTCTATTTGGAGCAGGAGGGAAATGGGAGGAGGGGAGGAAGTGTAAATTTTTTTGAATGAAAAAATAAAAAAGTTAAAGAAAATACTATGGAGCTGCAAAAAAAAATCCCCAAAAGCCAAAGTTATTCCAAGAAAAATTGAAACTATTTGGTACACTAACTTAAATATTTTTAAATGTTAGAAGAATCCCACTTCTCTGATTTATACTTGCATTACAATGAAATAGTAGTCAAAACAGTATAATAGTGGCATAAATGTTGACATACTGAGTTTATAAATAAATCTAAACATATACATTCAATTAATTGTTTATTGTTACACTGATTTATTTTATGTACACGAGTGTTTGCCTTCATGTGTATATATATCATGTGCATGCTTAGTACCCTCAGGTCAGAAGAGAACATCTGATCCCTTGAAACTGGAGTTGCAGATAGCTGTGAGCCACCATTTAGGTGCTGGAAATCTTACCCAGGTCCTCTAGAAGAGCAACAAAATGTCAACCACTGAGCAATTTCTCAAGCCTTGTGATCAATTACTTTTGAGAAGAGCACCAATACAATAGTCCCTTCAATAAACGATGCTGGGAAGACTGGGTTGCCACATGAAAAGGAATGAACTTAGACATTGCTGAAGTGGCTATAAAACAATGTTGGTTCTTAAAATGTCAGGCATGGGATCCAACAATTTTACTCTTTAGTACACACACAAATGAGCAGAAATCAGGATTCAAACAAGTATTTGTACTTTACCGTTCAAAGCAACATTATCCACAATAATCAAAAGGCAGAAATAGCTCTGATTGTTATTGTCAGATGGGCTGATAAACACATATTATATGTATGAAGTGTAATATTTTTCATTCTTAAAAGTTAATAAAATTGTTTTATTTCTAGTGCTTGTGATCTAGTCTAGGATCTTGTACAAACCAGAAAGCACTCAACTGCGCTAAACCTTCATCCCCAAAGAGATCGAATTCTAGTACATATTACAACCAGACAGGACATTACAAATGCCAAGTTAATTAACACTAAGCACAAAATAACAAAATTATATTACTCTTCTCAAACAAACACACAGAGATGGCTAGGGACTGAGAGGATGAAGGAGGAAAAGATTAGAAAACAGATATCATGGTTATAGTTCTGCAGTAATGAGAATGAACTTGATGTCACTTAAAATGGTTAGAATAGTGAATTTTGTGTCACTGTATATTGTATCCAATTTAAAAAGCTAAGAAAATACCCTCTCTGAATGTCATATACTTCAGCAGTATGAACCAGAAAGTTCAAAGAATTATCTTAGTTTTCACTGAAAAGGCATTCAACAAACTTGAATTTCATGATAAGAATAAAAACAGATGTTAACATGTTAGGAAAAGGGGGAAATTTTCTTCAGTCAAATAAAAGTAATATGTTGAAAAGAATAAATGTATATCCAGTGATGAAAATCTGGAAGCATCCTCCATACCACAGCAGAAAATGAAAAATGATATTTTATCAGTCATCATAATTTCTATTCATCATTGTAGAGCACAGTCTAGGAAGAAAAATTAAGCAAGAAAAAGAAATAAAATATATCCCTAATAAAACAGTATAAAGCTAAAACAGATGGCTCAGTTTTTTTAATATTATATTATTTATTTATTTTTGAGACAGGGTTTCTCTATATAGTTCTGGCTGTCCTGGACCTCACTCTGTACACCAGGCTGGCCTCAAACTCACAGAGATCTTTCCATCTATACCTCCTGTGCCACCATGCCTGATAATTTTTTTAATTTATTAGAATTAAAAAAAATACCAATCCAAGTTCCCACTCCCTCCCTTCCTCTCATTCGCTCCACACACCCTCTCACCCCATCCCCATCCACTCCTCAGAGAGGATAAGGCACATTGCCTTGTGGAAGGCCCAAGGCCCTCCCTACTACATGTAGTAGGCACAAATCCCGGTGCCACTGCCAGTGGCCCCTCAGTCTGTCCCAGCCATGAAACTGTCAACCACATTCAGAGGGACTAGTTTGGTCCTATGCTTGTTCCTTCCCAGTCCAGTTGGAGTTGGTGAGCTCCCATTAGCTCAGGTAAACTGTTTCAGTGGATGAACTCTTCGTGATCTTGACCTCCTTGCTCATATTCTCATTCCTTCCACTCTTCAACTGCACCTTGGGAGTTCAGTCCAGTGCTCAGATGTTGATCTCTGCCTCTGCCTCCACCAGTTGCTAGATAAAGGCTCTATGGTGACATTTAAGATAATCATCAGTCTGACTACAAGACAAGGTCAGTTTAAGCACCCTCTCCTCTACTGCTTAGGGTCTTAGTTGGGGGGTCATCCTTTCGGATTCCTGGGAATTTCTCTAGAGCAAGGAAAGAGATATCTTGATTGAGGGAGCCATTATGGGACTAACAAGATATCTGGCACTAGAGAAATTCTCAGAAATCCACAAGGATGACCCCAGCTAAGACACTAAACGATTGTGGCAAGGGTATCTGAACTGACCTTGCCCTGTAGTCAGATTGATGACTATCTTAAATGTTACCATAGAACATCCATTCAGCAACTAATGGAAGCAGATGCACAGATTCTCAGTGGAGCACTGGGATGAGCTCCCACAGTCCAGTCAAAGAGGTGGAGGAGTGATAATATGAACAACAACAACAACAAAAAAATGATGGGAACAACTACTGAAACAGCTTACCTGAGCTAACGGGAGTTCACCAACTCGGAACTGACAACAGGGGAGTCAGCATAGTGCCAAACTAGGCCCTCTGAATGTGGGTGAAAGTTGTGTGGCTGGGGCAGACTGCGGGGGGCCACTGGCAGTGAGATCAGGACTTATTCCTACTGCTTGTATTGGCTTTTTGGGAGCTCATTCTCTTTGGAGGGATACCTTGATCAGTCAAGATATAGTGGGAAGGTCCTTCATCAAAGCAATGTGCTAGAGTTTGACGACTTCCCATGGGAAGCCTTACTCTCTCTGAAGAGTTGATAGGTGGAGTGGGAGAGGGAGTAGAGGGAGCAGAGGAAGTGGGAACTGGGATTGGTATGTAAAATGAGAAAAGGTGTTTTTTAAATTAATTAATTAAAGTTAAGAAAAGAGAAAAAATGCCTACCATAGGCTTATGAGTTTGAGCACTTGATGGTCAGTTAGTGGAGCTGTTTGGGAAGGTTATAGAACTTTTAATTAACTTATTCTAAGTTATATGCATGCATGCGTGCGTGTGTGTGTGTGTGTGTGTGTGTGTGTGTGTGTGTGTGTGTGATTATAGATACCAGAGGCATTGGATCCCCTTAGAGTTGGAGTAATGGACAGTTGTGAGCCACATGACTGGGTACAGAGGATAGGACTAGGTCCTCAGCAAAAGCAGTACACAGCCTGGTTATGGAACTTTTAAGAGGCAGAGCATTGCTGGAGATGGGATTGGAGGTTTGATAGCCTGGCCCTACTTGCTATTCTTTCTCTGCTTCTTGAGTATGATTGCTATGTGATCTGCTAGCTTCCTGCTCCTTTCTCTATTGCTTCCCTGACTGTTTCCATGTATTCTCCACCAAAAGGGACTGTATCCTTCTGAAACCAGAAACCAAAATAAACCCTTTCTCTCTTATTGTTTTTGGCAGGGTATTTTATCATAGTAAAAACAACAACAACAACAATAACAATAAAAACAACAAAAATAAATTGATACGTTACACAACAAAAGCTAGCCAGTAGGAAAGGAGGTTTCCAACTAAGTTCAAGCTTGATGACTTCATGTCCTGTAAGCAAAAACTTCATTAACAACAGTGGTTTGCCATCTAGTTCCAGCATGTAACCAACACTATTGACAATAACCTATATTGTATGAATATCTTAGCGCCTTCCCTAGCCAACCACTCATAAGGAGGTAGGACACCCATGACTCTGGAATTTTATTTAATAATTCTCAAAGTGTCTTTCCCCATTCACAAAGGTAATTTCTGCATCTAGCATCTAACTGATTCCTTTATGTTTACAGGCACAGGCAGTTGTGAGATAGTCCAATAATCTTTTTGGTTCTCTATTAGATTTTATAGCTATGCCTGACCCTTGCACACTGTACAGACGTATTTCTCATTCTCAGCCCATTAGATGCACTGACCTCCAAGCTTCAGTTCAGGAGTGGAGGAGGCTTACAGGAGGCCAGGATGCTAAAGAGAATTCAAAGAGTCACAGGCACATTAGACACACTTTATTCCCTAACACTCAGACTCTTAGGCAGGTGGACACTGGCAGTCACCCAGGAACACACTAACACACATGGGCAGTACACAAGCTGGCATGCATAGGCATGCATACGTACCACCACAGAGGCTGCACAGAGTTAGGCATACAGCCAACAGGAAGACACACAGAGGCAAGTGTATGATGGCCAAGGCTCAGGCTTCTGATGTCAAGGCCATATTTATACAAAAATCACACAAAAGTGTCACTGTGTCAGAAATAGTTCTATAATAGATTATGTCACTGCTTACTTTTGGGTTCTCTAGGAACAAATTGTTGGCTGCTTTGTGCTGACTTACAGTCCCATAGATATCTAGCATTAGGCATATTGTCTCATGCCACATGTTCATTTAAATAACATGTTGTCTACACATAAACTGGCCCTTACACTCTTCTGTTCACTCCAATTTGCATATCTTTCAGATACCCTGCTAGGTCTGTGAGATACTCAGAAGTTAACATTATATAATGAAACCACTTTGCAAATGGTGGGCAGTAAGTTTGAACACTTATTGCCATCTGTTCTGAGCAAGTGGTGCCAAATGATTTTGGCATTTAGTAGTTAAGAGTATACTAAAAACGAACAAAACATTAGCAAGGCCCAGGAAAGCAGAAAGAAATCCCATTATGTCTGTTACGTGTGTCCTCTAAAAGCAATTTTGGACATAGCAGCATGGATAAAAAGTATTACTTTAGTTAACTCTCTATAATTTGCTATAATCATTTCCCATTAGTTATCCCAAATCCTAATGCTGTGGCACTTCAGCAGCACAACCACCTATTTATCTAACCCTGTAGATCTCAGCAAAGTTGGATAACCCTGCTCCTCCTGGTCTGGGACCCTGAGAGAATGGCACCATGCTCTCATCTGATATGCATATTCCAGTTTCTCGGGTTGGGCAGGCTCTGAGCCTTTTCTGTTTTATCATTGGGTATATCTGGCCACCAAAAGGATCCAGAAATGGGTAAAAGTTCTCTTTTTTTTCAAGAGACAAATGTAGATAGCGTAGCATGAAAGGACAACTGCCCTGAATCAGGGGGAGCTTAAACCTTTGACCCACACAGCCCTATCTCCATGTCTATCTGCTGATAACTATTGTCCCAATATTGTCTCTAGAATTTCAGGAACCGATATGCAACCAAGGGATGCATAGTTCCAACAGGTAACCAAATCTTAAATATTTTGCACATTAGAAGAGGACCAATAAATCTCTAGATCAACATGGACTTTCTCATTGCATGCCTCTTACCAGCAAGCAACCTTGACCAGCCTGAAAGGGAAGTAACTGAGACAGGTCCCTTACTTAACATAAGATCTCTTCCCTACAAAACAGCCAGTAAAATGGTGGTCACCTGAATCTCCTCTCCCTGTTTGGTGAAGTAATCAGGCTACACCCTTAGAGAAGTTCACAAGCATATCTGGCTTTCTGACCCCAGCTCCCACCAGCATGACACGGGTTGTGCCACATTTGCTTTTGACTGAAATGGGGACAGGCCTCTTTTTCTTCTTCATTTTCTCATTTCCCTCTTACTTGGCAAACACTTTATGAGTTCAATTTGCGTTCCAGTCTAAGCCAGTCTCATCCACCAGAACCTTTATTACCTCATAAAGATTGTGTCCTACTGTGGTTCTGATCAAAGCTAGTAAATCTCCATATCAGTATGGAGGTCTCTGATGACTCACCGTCCTTATCTCTCCAGCAGATGCAATCCTCTCTGACCTGATGAACTCACCATCACACAGCGCCTCTAGGTCCAGTTCTTTCCTTATCATTCCTATTTCAGTTTTTCCATTTGCACTGTTTGCTTCTCCAGTGACTTCTAAGATTTTGGATCCCGGGAAGACCTATTTAGCACAGATCTAAATTGTTCTTTCTTTTTCATATACACTTCTCTCAAGAACAAGAAACAGCAAGCCAGGAGCCCTATCTCATCATCTCTTATACTTCACTCACGAGCCCAAATCAGAGACTAATGTGGAGATGGCATCTACATTTCTTCATCTCAGAATTTCACAACTATGCAGACAAGTATTTTCTGGCTAGACATCTGAACTTCAGTTATATGTCTTATCACCCATAGGAGATGCAATCCAACTTTTGCTTCAACTTACTTATAATCTTGCTCTATCTGTGCCACTTTCAGGGATTTTCATGTGTTTCTGGTCTTTCAGCCATTTTTGAAGTATCTTACTATTCTCTTGGTATACCACATTTATCAAGGAGGAGTATCATCCCATAAGACAGAGATATTTGCTGTGGGATTTCCACCCTGATTTTCTCTCTGAGTAGATAGCTTAGTCTAAATCACATGTATTAGCATTCCTAGCAACAGCATTGTAACTGCTCTATAGTCAGAAATCACACTATTCTACAGCACACACAGAATGACCATGGTGAGAATAACCCTGTGGTGCTTCATTGCCCCCACATAGCTTAGCTTCAGTTGTATGTCATATCACACATAGCAGGGACAATGTACCTACATCGAAACCCATCTTGTTTCTGTAGGGTTCACATTAAGGCATCAAATATTCTGTAACTTTTTCCTGGGGGAGTTGTAACAATTGTCCACAAAAGGAACACCAATGATGGAACGAAGAAATATTTCTTCTAACTTTAGCCAATCAATGAGTTTAACTTGGTTTTCCTATAATGAGTGAGGTGATTGGTTATAGGAGCATGGAGAATGTATGTGCAACTACAAAACCTGAGAAAACCCCCCAGTATTGTTTAACTATGTATATATCACTGAGGTCTCATGCATCCTCTGGGTGCTGCATCACATTGTGAGCCCTCTCCCATTTCCATAAAAGAATGGTAGTGTTTTCTCGTCTTATAAGGGTCTCATGTGGGTAATACAAGTGTTCTGTTTTCAAGACAGCAGTGGCCATGTCAGGTCTGGAGGGAGAGTTCCATAGCAATAAATCTGTTTTTTCAGAATGAGCTGGTACTAGAGATTTGCACAATTTCCAGTGAATTTATATGGTGACATTTATGGTAACCATCTTAAATAGGGTCCTGTCACTTGAATGTACTATACGCCGGATTAGAGATCACTGCATTCTCAACTGGGAGTGAAAATACATGCCTGAAATTTCATACCTATGAGGCAGAGGAAAAAGGATCACTGTGATTTTGATGATAGCCAAGTTAACGCAGAGAACTGCAGATCAGTCAGGAATATATAGTGAGACTGTCCCAGTATCAAACAAACAAGTAAACAACAGCAACAGAAGCAAAAAGAAACCCTTGCATTCTTTTATGTTCAAGCCCTAAGTGTTTATTATCTGTACTGGAACATTGGGTGGAGAGAGAGAGAGAGAGAGAGAGAGAGAGAGAGAGAGAGAGAGAGAGAGAGAGAGAGAGAGAGAATATGTATGTTTGGGTCCATGGGAGTAAGTTTGATACAAATCCAAATTCACAAATCCACAGTTGCTTGTCTTAACTATAATAAAATAATCCAAACATGTTCTTTAATTTCAAGAATCCATTCCAGAAAACCAGAAGGAATTAATGTCACACCAGATACTGATGTAATGAACTACGGCAACAAGATATACAAATGAAAACACGAAACCTTCAAAGGTAAATAATAGCATTTCAACAAATAGACCCCAATTTGAAAAAAACCTATGAGATGTTCAGGAAAGCATTTCAAATATTAATCCTAAAGAAACTCAGTAAGATGTAAAATATTATGGATGAACAATGCATATAAATGAAATCAATGCAGGATATGAATGTGAAATACACAAAAGAGACAGAAATCAGAAGAAGAAACCAATAAAAATATTGTAACTAAAATTTACAGCATATGAACTAAAAAGAACGACAGAGGGCTTCTAAAGCATATGGGTCATGGGAAAAAATTTTTATACTTGAAGACAAGTCTAATCAACTAACACAGTAGAAAATCACAAGAAAAAAGGAAAAAAAATTTAAAAAGATGTTTGAAACTTGTATGACAGTAGGGGGAGAAGTTACATGACCTGTGGTCATTCCAGAAGGAAAACAACATGGGGAAGGTGATGAAAACCTATTTTATAAATAACAGTTCAAAACATAAATATTTAAATGTAACTATGTCCTGATGAAGAAGGCTGCCAGAAATAACATATTAAAAAGAATCAGACCTTTATTGCTACCCTATTGGGAGCCCACCTGCGATGACTACTGTGTCTACAGTGTATAGCCAACTAAAAGTCTTTATTCCACTCAGCTGGGACTATGCCCAAGAATTTTCCAGGATCTAGGCATGGTCCCAAGTGTCTTGAACGTGGGACACTCAGTCTGGCATCTCGCATGCCACATGCAGGGCATCTGGACTTTGCAGATTAAGCAGCTTGAAGTGAGCAGTTTTTAACAGAAGCTAAGACAAGCTGTTAGCAAGCTGGAATGGGATTCCACACAAACTGGCAGTTAAGATGAACAGTCTGACAGAGCTCACACAAAGGTGATCCCAGTACTTGGAATCTTATGCTTTTAATCCCAGCACTAGAGAGGTAGAGACAGGAGTGATATGGCTGGGCGGAGAGAGGAATCTAAAGGTGGGAGAAGACAGGAGCTTGGTGAAGTCTGAGGCAGTATGAGGATGCAGTCAGAGGATGCACTCTGAGGATGCATTCTGAGACACAGTCTGAGGATAGGATCGCCCTTTAGGTCTGAGCATTGGTAGAGGTATAAAGGTCTCTCTAGTGACTGGCCACAGTGCTTCTCTGATCCTTCAGCTTTCAATGCCTAATACCTGACACCAGACTTTATTTATTAAGATCAATTAGAATTCGTGTTACAATTTTCTGTTTAGAAAGTGAAAAAAAATCCCATTATTCTATAAAATACAAATGATTCAGAATAGTCAAAATAATCCTCATGGGGCTGAAAAAAAACAACACAGAAGCAAACCAATAAACAAAGCATAAAGTGTCATATATGACCATACAATCTACTCTAAGAATATAGTTACTAAAACAACATTTACACAGCATGAAAATAGACATATAGATCAAGGGAACACAATAGACAACCAAGAAATAAATCTATACTCATAGCCATTGTTTTCTGAAAAAGTATTAAGAACAGAATATAAAGAAAACAGTATATAAAGAAAACAAACAATGCTGGAAAAATGAAAATATGTAAAGAATAAAACTAAAATCAACTCAAAGTTTATCAAAGACCTAAACCTGAAATAACAAAATGACTAGAAGCAAAGACACAGGAAATACTTAAAAGCAATGCTATAGGCAATATTGTTTTGTATAGAATCTCAAAGCAAGATGTATATATATATATATATATATATATATATATATGTATGTATGTATATATACCTATTTTTTATTTTCTCACTATTTTCTTCCCTAGGAGATTCCTTTTTAGGTTTTTAAATTTTTATTGCTTTATAAATAATCCCATTCAAAATTTCCACTTCCCCCCTCTTCCCATTTCCCTACTGCTCCCCTACTCACTCTCCCCCCACCTCCAGTCCTAAGAAAGGGCAGGGTACACTGCCCTGTGGGAAGTCCAAGGCCCTCCCACCTCCATCCGGATCTAGGAAGGTAGGCATCCAAACAGATTAGAATCCCAAAAAGCCAGTACATGCAGTAGAAACAAATCCCAGTGCCATTATCATGGGCTTCTCAGTCAGCCCCAATTGTCAGCCACATTCAGAGTCTGGTTTGATCACATGCTCGTTCAGTCCCAGTCCAGCTGGCTTTGGTGAGCTCCCATTGGATAAGGCACACTGTCTCAGTGGGTGGACCAACCCCTCGCGATCCTGACTTCCTTGCTCATCATCTCCCTCATTCTGCCCTTCAACTGGACCTTGGGAGCTCAGTCCAGTGCTCCAATGTGGGTCTCTGACTCTATCTCCATCCATCGCCGGACAAAGGTTTTATGGTGATTTTCAAGATATTCATCAGTGTGATTATGGGACAAGGCTAGTTCAGGCACTCTCTCCTCTAAGGCCCAAGGACCTAACTGGCGACATCCCCATGGACACTTGGAAACCCCTCAAGAACCAAGCCCCTTGTCAACCCAAAATGGCTCCCTTAATTAAGATATCTTCTTCCCTGCTGCCATATCCACCCTTCCTCCATCTCAGCGATTCCACTCCTCCTAGCTCTCTCCAATCCTCCCCTCCTAACTTCTCTCTCCCCCTCTCCCCTTCCCTTCCCCTCATCTGCACCCCTACCCCATGTTCCCAAATTTTGCCCAGCAAACTTGTCTGCTTCAAAATTTCCAGGAGGATCTATATATGCTTTTCTTTGGTTCACCTTATTATTTAGCTTCTCTAGAATTGCTAACTATAGACTCAATGTCTGTTGTTTATGGCTAGAATCCACTGAGTGAGTACATACCATATTCGTCTTTTTGGCTGGGTTATCACACACAGGATAATGTTTTCTATTTTCATTCATTTGCATGCAAAATTCAAGATGTCATTGCTTTTTACCACTGAGTAGTACTCTAATGTGTATATATTCTACACTTTCTTTATTCATTCTTCCACTGAGGGACATCTAGGTTGTTTCCAGTTTATGGCTATTACAAATAATGCTTCTATGAACATAGTTGAACAAATGCCTATTTAGTATGATGGGGCATCTCTTGAGTATATTCTCAAGAGTTATATTGCTGGATCTTGAGGTAGGTTGACTCCCAATTTCCTAAGAAACTGCCACAATGATTTCCAAAGTGGTTGCACAAGTTTGCATTCCTACCAGCAATGGATGAGTGTTCCCATTACTCCACATCCTCTCCATCATAGGTTATCATTAGTGTTTTTGATTTTAGCCATTCTGACAGGTGTAAGATGGTATCTCAAAGTGGGTTTGATTTGCATTTCCCTGATCATTAAGGAAGTTGAACATGACCTTAAGTGTCTTTTGGCCATTTGAACTTCCGTTGAGAATTCTCTGTTCAGTTCAGTACCCCAATTTTTAATTGGGTTATTTAGAATTTTAGTGTATAGTTTCTTGAGTTCTTTATATATGTTGGAGATCAGACCTATGTCTGATGTGGGGTTACTGAAAATCTTCTCTAATTCAGTAGGATGCCTTTTTGTTTTAATGATAGTGTCCTCTGTTTTACAGAAGCTTCTCAGTTTCAGGAGGTCCCATTTATTCATTGTTGCTCTTATTGTCTGTGCTACTGGGGTTCTACCTAGGAAGTGGTCTCCTGTGCCCATGTGTTGCAGACTACTTTCCACTTTCTCTTCTATCAGGATCAATGTGGTCATATTAATATTGAGGTCTTTAATCCATTTGAACTTGAGTTTTGTGCATGGTGATAGACATGGATCTATTTTCATTCTTCTACAGGTTGATATCCAGTTATGCCAACACCATTTGTTAAAGATGCTTTCTTTCTTCTATTGTATACTTTTAGCTCCTTTGCCGAAAATGAGGTGTTCATAGGCTTGTGGATAAATATCTGAGTCTTTGATTCCATTCCATTGGTCACCATCTCTGTTTTTGTGCCAATACCAAGTTGTTTTCACTACTGTAGCTCTGTAATAGAGTTTGAAGTCAGGGATGGTAATGTCTCCAGAAGTATTTTTATTGTATAGGATTGTTTTGCTTATCTTGTGTTTTTTGTTTTTCCATATAAAGTTGATTATTGTTCTCTCAAGGTCTGTGAAGAATTTTGTTGGGATTTTCATGGGGATTGCATTGAATCTATAGATTGCTTTTGATAGACTTGCCATTTTTAGCGTGTTGTTCCTCCCAATCCAAGAGCATGGGAGATTCTTCCATTTTCTCGTATCCTCTTCAATTTCTTTCTTCAGAACCTTGAAGTTCTTGTCAAATAAATCTTTCACTTCCTTGGTTAGAGTTACCCCAAGATGCTTTATGCTATTTGTGTCTATAGTGAAAGGTGATGTTTTTCTGATTTCCCTCTCTGTATCTTTGTTCTTTGTGTATAGGAGGACAACTAATTTTTTTGAGTTGATCTTGTATCCTGCCACAGTACTAAAGGTGTTGATCAACGATAGGAGTTCTCTGGTACAGTTTTTGGGGTACACTATCATACCATCTGCAAATAATGAAAGTTTGACTTCTTACTTTCCATTTATAATCCCCTTTATCTCTTTATGTGTCTTATTGCTATTGCTAAAACTTCAAGCACTATATTGAAGATGTATGGAGAGAGTGGAGAGTCTTGTTATGGATTTTAGTGGGAGTGCTTTGAGTTTCTCTCCATTTAATTTAATGTTAGCTGTCTGCTTGCTGTATATTGCTTTTATTATATTTAGGAATGAACCTTGTAGCCCTACTCTCTCCAAGACCTTTATTGTAAAGGGGTGTTGAATTTTATCAAATGCTTTTTCAACATCTAATGAAATGATTATATGGTTTTTCCCTTTAGTTTATTTATATGATGGATTACGTTGATAGATTTTCATATGTTGAACCAGCCCTGCCTCTCTGGGATGAAGCCTACTTGATCATAATGTATACTTTTTTGGATGTATTCTTGGATTCTGTTTGTGAGTATTTTATTGAGAATTTTTGCATCAGTGTTCATGAGTGAGATTGGTCTGTAATTCTCTTTCTTGGTTAAGTCTTTGTGTGGTTTTGATGTCAGCATGACTATAGCTTCATAAAAGGAGTTAGGCAATGACTCTTCTGTTTCTATTTTGTGAAGCACATTAAGGAGTATAGGTATTAACTTTTCTTGGAAGTTCTGCTAGAATTCTACATTGAAAACATCAGGGTCAGGGCTTTTTTTATTGTGAGGTTTATGATGACAGCTTCTTTTTCCTCATGACTTACAGGTCTATTTAAACCACTCAGCTGGTCTTGACTTAATTTTGGTATATGGTATTTATCTTAAAAAGTGTCCATTTCTTCCACATTTTCCAATTTTGTGGCATACAGGCTTTTGTAGTAAGATCTAATGATTCTTTGAATTTCCTCTGTGCCTGTGATTATGTCCCCCTTTTCATTTCTGTTCTTCTTAATTTGTGTGTTCTCTCTCTACCATTTGATTAGTTTGAATAGGGGTTTGTCAATCTTGTTGCTTTTCTCCAGGAACTACCTTTTTGTTTCATTGATTCTTTGGATTGTTTTCTGTGTTTATATTTTGTTGATTTCAGCCCTCATTTTGATTATTTCCAGTCTTCTGCTCCTCCTGTGTGAGTCTGCTTCTTTTTTTTCTAGAGCTTTCAGGTGTGCTGTTAAGTCTCTAATGTGTGCTTTCTCTGTTTCCTTTATGTGTGCATTTAGTGCTATGAACTTTCCTCTTAGCACTGCTTTCATAGTGTCCCATAGGTTTGAGTATGTTGTGTCTTTATTTTCGTTGAATTCAAGGAAGACTTTAATTTCTCTACTTCTTTCTTGACTCAGGAATGGTTCAGTAGTTGACTGTTCAGTTTCCATGAGTTTGTAAGTTTTCTGTGGTTATAATTGTTGTTGAATTCTAACTTTATTCCATGGTGATCTGATAGTACACAGGTGATTACTACAATTTCTTTATATCTATGGATGTTTACTTTATTACCAATTATGTGATCAATTTTTGAGAAGGTTCCATGAGATGCTGAGAAGAAGGTATCTTCTTTTCTGCTTGTGTGGAATGTTCATTAGATGTCTGTTAGGTCCATTTGGTTTATTACATATGTTAGTTCTCTTATTTCTCTGTTATTATTCTGTCTGATTGACCTGTCCTTTGGTGAGAGAGGAGTGTTGAAATCACCCACTATTAGAGTGTGGGTTTTGATGTATGTTCTGCGTTCTATTAATGTTTCTTTTACATATGTGGGTGTTTTTATATTAGCGGCATAGATATTCAGGATTGAGACTTCCTTCTGATGAATTGTTCCTGATATGAGTATAAAGTGTCCATCTCCATCTATTCTGATTGATTTTAGTTTGAAATCAATTTTATTAGATATTAGGATAGCCACACCCACTTGTTTCTTTGGTCTATTTGATTGGAAAACCTTTTCCCAACTCTTTACTCTGAGGTAGTGTCTCTATTTGTGTTTGAGGTATGTTTCTTGTAGGCAGCAGAATGTTTGATACTGATTTTGTATCCATTCTCTTAACCTGTGCCTTTTCCTTTTCATAGGTGAGTTGAGTCCATTGATATTAAGTGCTATTAATGGTCAGTGGTTGTTGACTTCAGTTATTTTTCCTAGTGGTAGTGTTTGTTTGTTTCCCTTCTTTGAGTTGTTCTGGTCGAGGGTTGTCAGATGCTTGTGTTATTATGGGTGTTGTTGGCTTCCTTGGTTTGTGATTTTCCTTCTAGTATTTTCTGTAAGGCTGGGTTTGTGGGTATGTATTGTTTAAATCTGTTTTTGTCTTGGAATATCTTTTTTTCTCCATCGATGGTGAATGCAAACTTTGCTGGGTATAGTCGGGGCTTGCATCCTTGGTCTCTTAATTTCTGCAGCACATCTACCCAATACCTTCTGGCTTTCATGGTTTGCAATGAGATGTCAGGTGTAATTCTGATAGGTTTCCCTTTATATGTTACTTTACCTTTTTCCCTGGTAGCTCTTAATATTTGTTCTTTATTCTGTATGTTTTGTGATTTGATTATTATATGGCGAGGGGATTTTTTTTTGATCCAGTCTATTTGGTGTTCTGTATGCTTCTTGTACCTTCATAGGAATATCCTTCTTTAAATTGGGAAAGTTTTCTTCTATAATTTTGTTGAATATATTTTCTGGGCCTTTGAGCTGTAAATCTTCTCCTTCTTCTACCCCTATTATTCTTAGGTTTGACCTTTTCACGGTGTCTCAGATTTCGTGGATGTTTTGTGTTAAGAATTTGTTGGATTTGTTTTGTTCTTTAATCAATGAGTTTTTTTTTCCTCTACAGTATCGTCAGCATCTGAGATTCTTTCTTCTATCTCTTGTATTCTGTTGGTAAAACTTGTCTCTGCAGTTCCTATTTGTTTTCCCAGATTTTCCATATCCAGCCTTCCCTTGGTTTGTGTTTTCTTCATTACCTCCATTTCATTTCTCAAGTCTTGAACTGTTTCTCTTACCTGTTTGATTGCTTTTTCTTGGTTTTCTTGGTTATCTTTGAGAGATTTATCCATTTCCTCCATCTTTTTGTTTGTTATCTCCCTTTCTTTACAGCAGTTTTTCACTTCCTATTTAAGTTCCTCTATTATTTTCATATAGTTCCATGTAGAATTGATTTATTCTATTTCTTCTGGAGAAGGGTGTTCAATTCTTCTAGCTTCGTGATCCCTGGATTCTGGTGATGTCATTTTTGCCTTTCAGGTAGTTGGAGGAATTCTTGCATTGGTGCCTGCCCATCTCTTCCTTCAGATGGAGCCAGGAGAGTCTTGGTGTCTTGGTTCAGTCTTTGCTGTGACTGATTCTCTGGTTGGATCTCTTCAGTGCAGGAGTAGAAACTGTCCCTGTCCCTCTAGATGGAACTCCTCAGCATGAAACAGGGATAGGTGGTAGTCCATGGACACCGGAGACAAAAGGGCGATTGTTGGAGTAGGGCAGGGTTGAGTGAAACCCAGAAGACCCTGCAGCAGGAACTGGGGTGGGCTGTGCTCTCTTCTGGGACAGTCTGCCCCAGATAGCACACACTCACCCCTCTGGATGGAACTCCTCAGCACTGAAATAGGGATAGCTGGTATTCCAAGGAAACAGGAGACAAAATGACGATCATGGGGGCAGGGCAGGGCCGGGTCGAATGGAACACTGAAAACCCTGCAGCAGGAGCTGGGGCGGGGCTGTGCTCTCTTCCAGGACAGTCTGCCTGGGATAGCACTTCTCTGGATAGAACTCCTCAGCATCTTGTTCTGATTTTTTAACAAAACTTGGATTTAGATTCTGTTTTATGTTCTACTCATATCTTTTCTACTTCACAGATTTCTGCAATTTATGGTTGCTTCCTTTCACATTTCTACAGGTGTATATGGCAATAATTTCTAGTTAAATTTCAAAGGGAAATAACCATAGGAATTTCCCATTGAGTAGAGAGATATTACAAATACTTTCTAACATGTTAAGTTTTTTGTTGTTGTTTTGTATTTTGTGATTTGTGGATTTTTGTTTGGTTTTGTTTTGAGACAGTATCTAACTATGTATCCCTTACTGTTCTGGAACTCTCTGTACAGATCAGGCTAACCTTAAACTCACAGAGATCCACCAGCATCTGCCTTCTGAGTGCTGGCATTAAAGGCAACCACCATATGGCCTAACTCAAGTTAGAGTAATTTTTTTTTCATTTCATTCTTTCTCTATTTATTTTTTACAGTAAGAAAAGAAATTAATTGTTTCTTAATATGTCTGTGTAAAACTTAAAACATCTGATGTTTTTCTCAAAAGAAAAACCACCAAAGGGGGAGGAGCTCAGTATATCATTTGCTTGGTCATCTGCCTCTCGCCATCTTCCAACAGCCATCCAAAATATTCTGGAGGCAGAAAACATGTGAGGGAGGCTCCTAATCAAAGTCTGAGAGCACAAAGAACTCTCCAGGATTACACTGCATGGCCACACTTGTCTTATAAATAAATACAAGGTCAGAGAAATGGAGACTGGGGAGTCTGGGCTCTCTAGGATAGGAAAGGGCTGCACAGGGAGCTAGTCACAGGCCATGGATAGGAGAGTCCACCCTTGTGGAAGAACCAGCAGTAGGAGCCAGGGAGTCCAAGGGGGTCCATTTGCTCTTCCATTGTCCTGCTGAGTTGTTTGCTTCTCTAGACTGCTGTTTTGTAATGGTCCAGATCCCAATTTTTTCTTCTCCATCTGTGATCTCTTTCAAGGGGTGCTGGAATCTGGTCAAGCATGAGAATAGACACGCCCATTGAAGGATGTAGATGTAACCACATTTTCCAAGATGGGGGAGGGAGTCTTCTGACTGTTTCCTGTAAACAGAAATGTCCCTTAGCTCAAAAAGCTGGGACCCAGTATAATAGTAAAAATAAAATGCTGCAGGATCCCCAAATGGCTGCAGCAGGCCATGAGACCATGCTGCAAGTCCTGAGTGGGGCAGTCTGCAGGCAGGGGGTCCAGAAAGCAGCCAGTCCTAGGCAGGAATGGCGCACAAGACCATGCCAAAGTTTACCGAAGGCGGCTGGTCCCGTGCAGGGAGCCTTGTGGCAGATGAGAGACGGAAACATGGATAGGCATGCCAAACAGGGTGAGGTTGGCTATTTATTTAGTGGGTTAAGGAAGGGAAAGGAAGAACAGGAAAAGAGCAGAGAGAGGGGAGAAAAAGAGAGACAGAGAGAAGGGGGAAGAAGAGAAGTGGGGGAGAGAGTGGAGCAAGGCAGAAGTTGGCTCTTTGTGGGAGAGACTGAAAAGGAAGAGACTTAGGCTTCAAGCAGGAAGGAAGATTTGTCTGCCTCAGCAGATGGGGGAGGGAGTGTGTGGGGCTTGTCTTTTAAAGGAACAGGACATATCATTAAATTCCCACCTCTTTTGTATAATGAAAAGGCAGGAGGTTAGGCACCACAGGTTAAAGGAATTGAGGCAATAGATTCTCAAGACTGCTTCCTGCTCATTTGTGGGCATTGTCTTTGGGGGGAAGCTGAGAAGGCTGAGGGCAGGTCACATCCTGGCATAGCTGGTCTCTTCGATCCTGTCTGGTGTTTTGGGGGTATGGAATTGTCTGGTTTCTCTTACACCTGTTTAAGATATGGGCAGCACAGAGGACAAAGTTAAGTTTAGGAAAAAAAAACATTTTAGGACTAAGGAATTTAGGGTTGTGCATCTGACCTGTTTAAGGTGAATCCTTCAATTCAGCTCCCTGGAACTAACAAGAATTCTTTGGATTTGTGAAAACATGAGTTTAAGACATATACATTGTATAAATTGTAGCCTATTTATGTCAGAATGACTGTGACAGATATTTTGTATATTGAAATGCATTTTTAAGACTATGGAAAGCAGCGTGAGAGAGAAATTTGATAACTTGTATTTGTCCTCACACATTTATAAATTGCAGGTCTTGTATTTGTATTTTAATGAAATTTGTTTAGTGAGGCTGTTCTTTTAAACTGACAAAAGCTCTCAGCTGTCAAACTGCATCAGAGATCGTTGAGAAGGATAAAATTTTATTTGAGTTACTAATTAAAAAAAGACAGAGAACTTGCTTGGTTGGCACCTAGAGCTACACTTCAGGGTCCTCCATGGTCGCTGAATGTTGTATTTGCCCTTTGCTGTTTAGCGCAGGACCTGCCAGGCTCCAGAAGCTCCTGTGGGCTAAGAAATCTGTAGGAAGACAAGCCTACCTTGACCTGAGCAGCTAGGCTGTCAATTCCAGGGATTCTCAGAAGATGTTAAGTTTAGATGAAAGGCAATTTTCCCAGTGGTCAGCACTTGGCAGTTGAAGTGAATTGCAGATGGATGTTGTTCTGTGACCATTTCTCTTCTGTCTTCTTTGAAGGAAGTAGAGTGCTGATGCTAAGAGCCAACCTGCCTCTTTTTGTGAGGAAAAGTTTTTAATAATTAAATATTTAAATGCCATATTCCCTAGCTCTTTGAGCAGTTGAGGGCTGTTTATCAGGTACAGCTACAGTATAGAATCTGTCTGGAGAGCCTGATCTGTGCTTGGCTGTACTGGCTCTCAACTTAACAGGGAAAGCAGAGTTGGATTAAATATAAAGTATTTTTGTAAGAGATTTAAAAGTGTGTACAAGTATAAAACATGAGTCTTACTGTTTTTGTAGTCTGAAATGAGATACAATGAACAGACAATTATAACATTTAACAGTAAACATAGGTGCATTTAAATTACTTGTATGAACACACACAGAATGAACAGGAATTGGGTAAAGTGGATGGTCTTGGTTGGCTCTATCAAAGTCATGCCACTGCTCAAAAAACACATGCAACAGTGTCAGCAAGTGGAATTTAGAGAAAAAACTTAAGTAAATAAGGGTACCAGGCAGGGTATATCTCAGTAAAGATGGCAGGACTTGGTCACCTGACCTGGCTTTCAGTTAAGGTGGTGGCAAAGTCACCTGACCTCAGTTAAAATGTTACCCATGTAACAGGGTTAATACTGGGGAAACAGACAGGGAATACCTCAGTAAAGATGGCAGAACATGGTCACCTGACCTGGCTCTCAGCCAAGATGACCGTAAACCTGACCTCAGTTAAGATGGTGGTAAGATCAACTGACCTCAGACAAAATGGCAGTAGTCACATGTTGAATGGAAAAGTCACTGAGTTAAGATGGCAATGAAGTCACCTGACCTCAGTTAAGATGGTGGTAAGGTCATCTGACCTCAGTCACAAGGGCAGTGGTCTCATGTTGTATGTAAAAAGCCATAATTTTTGAGCTCATGGATTTTAAGTTTAATGATAAGAGAGACCCAGGGTCATGACCTACCCTGTCATTGAGCCTCCATGCCACCAGCAGCGGCAGGAAGGAAAAGGCTGAAAGTGAATACAGGTGTCTTGTGAATCTGACCAATCTTGTTGGCACCAGTAGAGGTGGCTGGGACAGTTTGAGGAAACTCCTTCCATTTGCCTGTGCACTGACAATAGTTAGAATGATCCTGTAAAAGTGGAGCCAGAAGGACACTGGCTGAGTGAGGACAGGAGCTGATGAAGTTTAGAATTAAGGTCTGGGGTTTTAGGGTCTCTAAGAGACATCCATCCTAGTGGAGACAGACATGGATCACTTGCTACCCATAGCTGAGTCTGTTAAAACCTGTGAAACAGCAACACCAGAAGGCCCACAAGGAGATGTCTCTTCCTCTATAGGCAGGGTGTAAATCAGCACAAATACCGCAGGCACTGTGGGAGAGTTCCCCTTGCCCCCGGGGGAATGCTATCGCCTGAGTGGATCCAGTTGGTCTGACTTGGAAGCCAGAGAGGCCAGAGGCCACTTCGAGCAGCCTTTACCAAACCAAAAACAAAAACCAAGAACATGACGTGGAAAAAAGATAAGACAGGAAAAGAAAAAAGAGAAAGAAGAATCTGAGGGACGCTGGATCCCCAGTCATGGGAGGACCAGCTCCAGGCCATCCAAGCACTATTTTAGCAAAGGGAAGCAATCCAGAAATGAATGTCAATGAAAGGCTCAACCATCTGTGGTTGGGAGCTGTCCCCCAGTTTCTTGGAACAACAGAGATCGCCAATAACACACCAACCAATTTCTCGGGTTTGTAGAAATGGGTTAGCTGACAAGAATAGGGGAAACTCAGCAAATGAAGCTGGTGGTGTGCATAGAAATCACACTGTAGAAATAGTGCTCAGGAATATAGAACACATGGTTGTTGTGGGGAAAATATCCAGTTTCAGATCCTGACCTCGGGAGAGGGGCTCAGAGTGGAAGAGCCTCCCAAGTCTCATGACACCAATGTAATGAATTAATTAAAGTGCTGCAGGATCCCAAGTGGCTTCAGTGGGCACCGGACCATGAGACCATGCTGCAGGTCCCAGAGTGGGAGCAGGCAGAGGGCAGGGGGTTCTGAGAGAAGCCAGTTGAGGCAATGATGGCAACCAAGAACATGCCGCAGGTCTCCGAAGGTGGCTGGTACTGTGCAGGTACAACGTGGTGGACCAGAGACAGAGACGTGGATAGGTGCAATGCAAAGTGAGACTGGATATTTATTTAGTGAGTTATGGAGGAGAAAGGGAGAAGAGGAGAAGAGAAGAGAGGTGGAGAGAGAGAGAGAGAGAGAGAGAGAGAGAGAGAGAGAGAGAGAGAGAGGAGAGAGACAGAAGGAGGAAGGGAGAAAGTGGGGAGAGAATGAAGCAAGGCAGAAGCTGCCTCATCAAGGGAGAGCCAGAAAAGATAGACACTCAGGTTGCAAGCAGGAAGGAAGATCTGCCTCCCTCAGTAGATGTGGGAGAGAGTTGGTAGGGCTTGTTTCTTAAAGGGACAGGACATATCATTACCCCCAGGAGTCTCATCTTCCAGGAGTGGTTCCAGAAGCTATTCCCACTGATTTCTGCATTGATGATGGGAGGGTCTGGAGATTCTCCCAGGGTCAATGCTGCTGGCCTTGTCAGTCCTTTGTTCTGCTTCTCAGCAGGAGACTTGAGCCCTTTTATTGGTTCAGATGGGGATGTGGGGCTATCTCCTTTATTACTTCATCCTTCTTCCTCTTCTTCATCAGTCCCCTGATCTTCCTGCAACTCTTATAGATATTCATCTTCATCTTCAGTGGCCTCTTCCTCCTCCTCACTTTTCTCATCTTCCCCCTCCTTCTCAGTATCAGCTCTAGAAGTAGTAGGGCACTCTTGGGATGCTATTCTACTTGGACATACACCAGAATCCAAGGAGATTTTGGGGGAGCCTTGAGACTGGAAAGAGGTGCTTCTTCTGTCTCTTGCCCTCCACACTCTGTCTTGATATACTGCATATTTGGATATAACTTCATCCAGCCAGTTCTTGGCCAAGATCTTATATTCCAGAAGGCATAGAGGCAATTTGGGATCTTATAGTGCATGGTCATGATCTGTGAGATTGCGGCCAAAGTTATAGATGAGGTCAAGGTGCTGATGCTCCTGTTATCTGACACCCACATCCCAAAAGTTATTTTGAGCCATTACCTGGAGTTGTGGTTTGGAAAGGCCAAGACTGTTTCAGGTAACTTCCCTTTCCATGGCCCTCAACACATCTCCATAGTCCCTCTTTCTCCATCTCTTCTCCAGCATGTTTTTGTGTTGAATGAGGTTTTCTGTCCTGCCCAGTTCCCACAGTCGTTAAGTCCTAAAGAAGCAGGAGCACAGAGTCTACATTAATTATAAAACTAATTGGCACATTAGCTCAGGCTTCTTATTTACTAATTCTTATAATTTATATTAGCCCAAAATTCTTGTCTGTGTTATCCATATGGCTTGGTAACATTTTGGTGAGGCAATCACATCTTGCATCCTCTGTGTCATGGTAACAACAGAAGTCTGTACTTCCCTCTTGCCAGCATGAAAAAAAAATGTAGGTTGGAAGTGCTGTGGGACAATGATCTTTTATCCTGTCACTTACATTATTTTTAATGAAATGCTGATTGGCCAGTAGCCAGGCAGGGAGTAGAATCGGAGCAATGAGAATGCTGAGTTATTTTAGATAGAATCATTGTTTATACCACCATTTTTGCCTGAGAATTTCATAATTTCAGTATTAGTAATTGAATAGTATTCCATATGTAAATGTACCATATTTTCATTATTCATATATCAGTTTTTGGATGTCTAAACTTTTTCCAATTTCTGGCTATTGTGAATAGAGAGTTAAATGAACATGATGAACAAGTATCTCTGCAGTAAGATATAAAGTCCTTTTGGTATATGTCCAAGAGAGGTATACATTACAAGGAGAGCATCCCTTGTTTTTCTCAGCCACCCAGCTAGCTTATCCCTGAAATAACTGCACAGAAACTGTATTAATTAAAACATTGCTTGGCCATTAGCTCTAACTTCTTATTGGATAACTCTAACATATTAGTTTAACTCATCTCCATTAAGCTGTGTATTGTCATGTGATTGTGGCTTACTGGATATTCTAACCTGTGTCCATCTCAGTCAGAGGATCGATGGCTTTTCTGACTCTGCCCTTTTCCCCAATATTCAATTCTGTCTTCTCCGACTACTTAAGTTTTGCCCTATCAGGCTCAAAGAAGTTTATTAATTCATTAACCAATGAAAGCAACACATGAACATAAGAACTTCCTACACCATTTCCTCTTTTCTGCTTAAAAAAAAGAAGGCTTTAACTTTAACATAGTAAAATTACATATAACAAAATAGGTATCAAATAAGAATTATAGTTATGATACCTATATTTATCTTTTGTCATAACTAAAGAGAACTATAACTATGAATTCTTTACCTTCATCAAAGACTCCGGAAGGTATAATATTACCTAAGTAAACAAAAAGTGCATTGTAAGCCACTTCCAAAACTCTAGAAATGACTGACACATCTTGCTGCCTAGACAGTTACCCATAGTTCTTCTATACCATTGGGGCATGCATTTTTGGCCTTTAGGCCCATAGTATCCTTCAGACTTTTCCATGAAGCAGAAAATTTCAAAGCCAGTTCTACCCACATAGGCAGTTTTCAGTTACTTTTTTCTGTGTCCTGCAGAATGTTCACCAGATTCTTTCATGAATCAGGAGCCCCAAAGGTCTCACATTTAGATAAGTTCAGCAGTCATCACTCTGTGGGTACTGTGTGTCCAGTGAAGCAGTACAGGTTAGAGCAGTTTCTTGCCCAAATAAATGGCTAGCAAGCTCCACAAGGACCTCTTTGATGTCCATCTTCCTCTTGATGTAGGTCATTCTGCCAGGATCAGATGCATCTCATTGTCATGAAAAGTACTAAGATATTAAAATATTTAAATGCCATATTCTGAAGGTCTCTGAAAGACTTAACGAATACCTATCTGTCTGAAATATATCACTATACATGTAGAAAACCTAGCTAACATGGCTACAAGTTTGAGTATCAAAGATAAGTCTCAATTAATCCATATTTTTTGATTACACATTACATTTTTAAATGAGCTACATAATCACAATACCTTAACCAAGATCACAAATACATATACATATACATATAACAAAATTTACCTTAAATTTTTATCAATAAAGCAAGATCCATACTAATGCAAATAATTCATCTTTATATTCCACTTAAATGTAAAAGAATATTTATAAACAATGTTTGGGAATGTGGGTATAGTTTTTTTTTCTCCAACTGCTTCCTGCTGTATGGGGGCGATGTTAAACAGGTGTTTCATGGTATATCCTGTGTGTCAGGTTCATCTCAGACAGCAGTTGAATGAAGTAATTTTTGAGGGTGTTCACAGTTACCTTTCAGGTGTCCTTGTTCCATGAAACCATATTGGTGGAGAAGCAATCCACAGGTTCTCATCTTCTGTGAATAGAAAAGAAGAACCATTTTTCCAAAGCATCATATCCTTAGACCCAAATTCTGAAGTCAAGATACCATTATAATATACATGCTGGTTTAGCTTATCAGTCAATACGATGAAATGTCTTTCTGTACTTCGCTCCTTCACAGTCAAAAAATTCAAATAAACACAATTTGCATATTCCAGACTCTCTGTAAATTTTCCGTTTTTACGTGTCTTATTTTTCTTTATTCCTTTTAATATATGACTATCTGTACTCTGTCTATAACTTCATTTATGACTTTATAGTCTTTTTCTTCTCTTTCCCCTATGCCTACGTACACCCATCCAACACTGCGACCCATTTAGACGTCATTTATGTCTGAATCTGTCCTTTTGTGAATCTGTAATTCTTTACTCTCCAGGAGTACTTCTTAAAATGCTAAGCACTTCTTAAAAACTTAAGCTGTGCCTTTAGTAGGGGTAATACGATAACATCTGTTTGCCTGCCCAGTGTAAAACTTAAGCTGTGCCATTACTATGCTAAATATGGTAGTTCCTGCTCTCACTCTGCACAGTTCAGCATGGCTGAGAAGATTGTGCCTCTAAGCCATGCACAGTGTGTCACTTCCAAGCACATAGCCAGTCCAAGTTGCCATCAAGCAAGTCACATGCAGCATGATGCTCACAAATCCCATCCAAGTGCTTGGTCTCCTGAAAGACCCAGATGATGCACTGACAGCATAGTCCAGATATCTAGCATTTAAAAACCGCTGAAGTTTTTTATTTTTTATTTTTTTACTACTATGACTGAATCAGGAAAATCTCCCCAAGAGCTCCTGGGATGAGCCAGCAATCAGGAAGTAGTTGTGTTAAACTTTCAATTTTTTTCTAGAGCTCATTTTTAAGTCCTCTTAAGTTTTACATGGAGTTAGTTGGCCACATTGGGCCACCAAATGTTACAAGGAGAGGGTCCCTTGTTTGTCCCTGCCACCTGACTTGCTTACACCCAAAATAACCACACAGAAACTAAATTAATTAAAACACTGCTTGGCCATTAGCCTTAACATCTTATTGGCTAACTCTTACATATTAGTTTAACCCATCTCCATTAATCTGTGTAATGCCATGTGGCTGTGGTTTACTGGAGATTCTAATCTCTCCAAGATTCTGGATCTTGTGACAAATATGTTTTAGAGGAAGCTTCACACTGATTTCCATAGTGGATATGCCAGTTCACATTGCCACCAGCAATTAGTAAGTGTTATCCTTTCCCCACATCATTGCCAGCATGTGCTTTCAGTTGTTTTAATGATCTGACTAAAGTATGATGCAATATCAAAGTATTTTTAATTTGTACTACCCTAATTGCTAAGGTTATAGAAATAACTTTGGTTTCTCAGCAATTTGTTTTTGATATTTTAAGAATGCTCTGTTTAGTTTTAAAACTCATATGTAAATTGTTTATTTTTGTTAATTTCAGTTTTTTGGAGGTCTTCATATATTCTAGATAGTAACCCTTTCTCAAGTGTTATAATGTGTAAAGTTTTTTGTTTCATTCTATATGCTGGGCTGATGTTTTCCTACAGTCATGGTATCCTTCACTTTTAAGAAACCCTTTTTCATTATGAGGTTTTATTATATAATTGATATTAATGCCGATCTATTGGAGTTCTGTTCAAAATCGACGTTCCTAAGCTAATCTATTAAATATATTCTCTACTATATTTTCTATTTTGTTCAGAGTATCTGGTTTTCTGTTGAGGTCCTTGATCAATTTTTTTTAACTTTTTTTTTAGAGTAAATTTTATTAAATTGTAAAAGTTTCCATTTCCGCCCCTCTTCCCAACACCCTCCCACTCCCCCGACTCCCTCTCCTCCTCCCTCTTCGTCCCTTAGGGCAGTCAGGGTTTCCTGCCCTGTGGGAAGTTCAAGTTCCTCCCCCCTCCCTCCAGGTCCAGGCAGGTGAGTATCCATACAGACTGGATCCCCAAAATCCAGTATATGCAGAGGAAACAAGTCCCAGTATCATAGTCAATGGCTTTTCAGAAAGACTTCGGGCCAGCCACATTCAGAGAATCCGGCCAAATTCCGAGAATCTGGTTAGATCACGTCCTCGTTCAGTCCCAGTCCAATCGGCCTTGGTAAACTCTCATTAGATCCGTTCACCTATCAGTGGATGATAGCATCCCTCGCAGTCCTGATTTTCTTTTTCATGTTCTTCCTCCTTCTGCTCCTCATTTGGACCTTGGGGGGCTCAGTCCGGTGCTCCAATGTGGGTCTCTGTCAGTATCGCCGTCCTTCGGCAGATGAAGAATCTATGGTGATAAGCAAAATATACATCAGTATGGTTATGGGCCAAGGCCGGTTCAGGCACCCTCTCCTCTGTCCAGAGAACAATCTGGGGATCTCTCCTTGGACCTGGGATCCCATATATAATCAAGTCTCCTGTAAACCCTAAAATGACTCCCTTATTTGAAATATATTCTTCCCTGATCCCATATTCATCCTTCCTCACTCTCCCCCTCCCAGGCCACCGAGCTTTCCCCATTCCTCCCCTACTCCCTTCTCTCTAACCCTCTCCCCTTCCAACAACCCTCCCACCCCCCCCCATGCACCCGAGGTTACCTGGGACTCTTGTCTATTTCCTACCTCCTGGCGGGTAGCTAAATAATCTTCATCAGGTTTATCTTCTTATTTAGCTTCTCTAGGATCACGAATAATAGGATCAAAGACCTTTAATTATGGTTAGAATCCACTTATGAGAGAATACATACCGTGTTCCTCTTTTTGGGTCTGGCTTACCTCACTCAGTAAAGCATTTTCTATTTCCATCCATTTGCATGCAAAATTCAAGATGTCATTGTTTTTTACCGCTGAGTAAAGCTCTAATGTGTATATGTTCCACACCTTTTTTAACCATTCTTCTATTGAGGGGCACCTAGGCTGTTTCCAGGTTCTGGCTATTACAAATAGTGCTGCTATGAACATAGTAGAACAAATGCTTTTGTAGTATGTTAGGGAATCTCTAGGGTATATACCCAAAAGTGGAATTGCTGGGTCCTGAGGGAGGTTGACTCCCAGTTTCCTGATAAACTGCCATACTGATTTCCACAGTGGCTGCACGAGTTTGCATTCCCACCAACAATGGATGAGTGTTCCCCTCACCCCACAACCTCTCCAGCATAGGATATCATTGGTGTTTTTGACTTTAGCTATTCTGACAGGTGTAAGATGGTATCTCAGAGTGGTTTTGATTTGCATTTCCCTGATCGCTAAGGAGGTTGAGCATGACCTTAAGTGCCTTTTGGCCATTCGGAGTTCATCTGTTGTGAATTCTTTGTTCAGTTCAGTACCCCATTTTTTAACTGGGTTAATTAGAGTTTTAGTGTCTAGTTTCTTGAGTTCTTTGTATATTTTGGAGATCAGACCTTTGTCTGATGAGGGATTTGTGAAGATCTTCTCCCAGTCTGAAGGTAGCCTTTTGGTCTTACTGACAGTGTCCTTTGCTTTACAGAAGCTTCTCAGTTTCAGGAGGTCCCATTTATTCATTGCTTCTCTTATTGTCTGAGCTCCTGGGGTTCTGCTTAGGAAGTGGTCTCCTGTGCCTATAACTTGTAGACTACTTCCCACTTTCTCTTCTATCAGTTTCAAAGTGGTCAGATTAATGTTGAGGTCTTTAATCCATTTGGACTTGAGTTTTGTGCATGGTGATAGATATGGATGTATTTTCATTCTTCTACAGGTTGCCATCCAGTTATGCCAGCACCATTTGTTAAAGATGCTTTCCTTCTTCCATTGTATGTCTTTAGCTCCCTTGTCAAATATCAGGTGTTCATGTGTTTGTGGGTTAATACCCGGGTCTTCTATTCGATTCCATAGGTCGACTTCTCTGTTCTTATGCCAATACCAAGCTGTTTTCAATACTGTTGCTCTGTAATAGAGTTTGAAGTCAGGGATGGTAATGCCTCCAGAAGTTCCTTTATTGTATAAGTTTGTTTTGGCTATCCTGGGTTTTTTTGTTTTGCCATATAAACTTGATTATTGTTCTCTCAAGGTCTGTGAAGAAGTTTGATGGGATTTTGATGGGAATTGCGTTGAATCTATAGATTGCTTTTGGTAGAATTGCCATTTTTACTATGTTGATTCTCCCAATCCAAGAACAGGGGAGATCTTTCCATTTTCTGGTATCCTCCTCAATTTCTTTCTTCAAGGACAGAAAGTTCTTGTCAAATAGGTCTTTCACTTCCTTGGTTAGAGTTACCCCAAGATATTTTATGCTATTTGTGGCTATCATGAAGGGTGATGCTTCTCTGATTTCCCTCTCTGCTTCTTTATCCTTTGTGTATAGGAGGGCCACTGATTTTTTGGAGTTGATCTTGTATCCTGCCACATTACTAAAGGTGTTTATCAGCTGTAGGAGTTCTTTGGTAGAGTTTTTGGGGTCGCTTATGTACACTATCATATCGTCTGCAAATAACGAAAGTTTAACTTCATCCTTTCCAATATGAATCCCCTTGATCCCCTTATGTTGTCTTATTGCTATTGCTAGTACTTCAAGCACTATATTGAAGAGGTATGGAGAGAGTGGACAGCCTTGTCGTGCTCCTGATTTTAGTGGAATGGCTTTGAGTTTCTCTCTGTTCAATTTGATGTTAGCTGTCGGCTTACTATATATTGCTTTTATTATATTTAGGTATGTTCCTCGTATACCCAATCTCTCCAGCACCTTTATCATAAAGGGGTGTTGAATTTTGTCAAATGCTTTTTCAGCACCAATGAAATGATCATATGGTTTTTTCTTTCAATTTATTTATATGATGGATTACATTGATAGATTTGCATATGTTGAACCAGCCCTGCATCTCTGGGATGAAGCCCACTTGATCATAATGGATAATTTTTCTAATGTATTCTTGGATTCGGTTTGCCAGTATTTTATTGAGTATTTTGGCGTCAATGTTCATGAGTCAAATTGGTCTGTAATTCTCTTTCATGGTTGTGTCTTTGTGTCGTTTTGGTATCAGGGTAATTGTAGCTTCATAAAAAGAGTTTAGCAATGATTCTTCTGTTTCTATATTGTGAAATACATTAAGGAGTATAGGTATTAGCTCTTCCTGGAAGTTCTGGTAGAATTCTGCATTGAAACTATCTGGACCTGGGCTTTTTTTGGTGGGGAGTTTTTTGATAACAGCTTCTAATTCTTCGCGACTAACAGGTCTATTTAGATTGTTCACTTGCTCTTGATTTAACTTTGGCAAATGGTATTTATCTAAAAACCAATCCATTTCTTGTACATTTTCCAACTTTGTGGCATATAAACTCTCGTAGTACGATCTAATGATTCTCTGAATTTCCACTGTGTCTGTTGTTATGTCCCTCTTTTCATTTCTGATCTTATTAATTTGAGTGCTCTCTCTCTCTGCCGTTTGATTAGTTTGGCTAGGGGTTTGTCAATCTTGTTGATTTTCTACAAGAACCAAGATTTTGTTTCGTTGATTTTTTGGATTGTTTTCTGTGTTTCTATTTTGTTGATTTCAGCTCTCAGTTTGATTATTTCCAATCTTCTACTCCTCCTGGGAGAGTCTGCTTCTTTTTTTTCCAGAGCTTTTAGGTGTGCTGTTAAGTCTCCAATATATGCTTTCTCAGTTTTCTTTAAGTGGGCACTTAGTGCTATGAACTTTCCTCTTAGAACTGCTTTCATTGTGTCCCATAGGTTTGAGTATGTTGTGTCTTTATTTTCATTAAATTCAAGGAAGACTTTAATTTCTTTCTTTATTTCTTCCTTGACCCAAGGATGATTCAGTAGTTGACTGTTCAACTTCCACACATTTGTAGGCTTTCTGGAATTCGAATTGTTATTAAGTTCTAACTTTATTCCGTGGTGATCCGACAAGACACAGGTGATTACAAATATTCTTTTGTATCTGTGTAAGTTTGCTTTGTTACCAAGTATGTGGTCAATTTTCGAGAAGGTTCCATGAGCTGCAGAGAAGAAGGTATATTCTTTCCTTTTTGGGTAGAATGTTCTATAGATATCTGTTAAGTCCATTTGATTCATTACCTCTAGCAATTCTCTTATTTCTCTGTTGAGTTTCTGTTTGATTGATCTGTCCATTAGTGAGAGAGGTGTGTTGAAGTCTCCTACTATTAGTGTGTGTGGTTTGATGACTGCCTTGAGTTCTAAAAGCTTTTCTTTTACATAAGTGGGTGCTTTTATATTAAGGGCGTAGATATTCAGGATTGAGACTTTCTCCTGATTAATTGTTCCTGTTAAGAGTATGAAATGTCCATCACCATCTCTTCTGACTGATTTTAGTTTGCAGTCAATTGTGTTAGATATTAGAATGGCCACACCAGCTTGTTTCTTAGGTCCGTTTGCTTGGAAAACCTTTTCCCAACCCTTTACTCTGAGTAGACGTCTATCTCTGTAGTTGAGGTGTGTTTCTTGTAAACAGCAGAATGTTGGATCTTGTTTTCTTATCCAGTCTCTAAGTCTGTGCCTTTTTATAGGTGAGTTGAGTCCATTAATATTAAGAGATATTAATGACCAGTGGTTGTTGATTCCGTTTATTGTTTGTATGTGTGTGTGTGTGTGTGTGTGTGTGTGTGTGTGTGTGTGTAGTAGAGTTTGTGTGTTTCTCTTCTTTGAGTTGTGGTTGTGAAGGGTCGTTAGATGTCTGGGTTATTGTAGGCAGTGATGGCAATGTTGGATTCCTTGGGTTGCGATTTTCCTTCTATTACTTTCTGTATGGATGGATTCGTGGCTACGAATTGTTTAAATTTATTTTTATCCTGGAATATTTTGTTTTCTCCGTTGATAGTGAACGATAGCTTGGCTGGGTATAGTATTCTGGGTCTGCATCCATGGTCTCTTAGTTTCTGCAGTATCTCTATCCAGGATCTTCTGGCTTTCATGGTTTCCATAGAGAAGTCTGGTGTAAGTCTGATAGGTTTACCTTTATAAGTCACTTGACCTTTTTCCTTTGCAGCTCTTAATATTCTTTCTTTAATCTGGATGTTTTGTGTTTTGATTATTATATGGCGAGGGGACTTTTTTTTTGATCCAGTCTATTCGGCGTTCTGTATGCTTCTTGAACCTTCATAGGAATATCGTTCTTTAGATTGGGAAAGTTTTCTTCTATAATTTTGTTGAATATATTTTCTGGGCCTTTGATCTGCAGTTCTTCTCCTTCTTCAATCCCTATTATTCTTAGATTTGTTTTTTTTTTATTGTGTCCCAGATTTCCTGAATGTTTTGTGAAAAGAATTTGTTGAATTTGCTGTTTTCTTTGACCAGAGCATTTATTTTCTCTATGGTATCTTCAGAATCTGAGATTCGTTCTTCTATCTCTTGTATTCTATTGGTTATGCTTGATTCTGTAGTCTCTGCTCGTTTACCTAGGTTTTCCATATCCAGCCGGTTCTCGTTTTGTGTTTTTTTCATTGCCTCCATTTCAGTTTTCAATTCTTGGACTCTTTCCTTTACTTGTTTGATTGTTTTTTCTTGGTTTCTCAGGGTCTCATTCACAGATTTACTTATTTCTTCAAACTTTTTGTTATATTTCTCATCAATTTCTATACTCATTTCTTCAAGCTTTTTGTTATACTTCTTGACTAGTTCCTTAAGGGAATTATTCATATCCTGTTTAAGGGACTCTATTGCTTTCATAATGGCACTTTTTTCCACTTCATCTGGGTTAGAGTGTTCAAATCCTTCTGTTGCAGGGTCGTTGGGATCTGGTGTTTTCATGTTGTTTTTCGGATTGTTGGAGGAGGTCTTGCCTTGGCGTCTGCCCATCTCTTCGTTCAAATGCTCTCTGTTGTAACTTCTGGTATCAGGTCAGGTTCCCTTGTTGGGCAGGGAGTTCACTGATAGAATGCCTACCTTTCCTCAGGCAGGCTATTGAAGTACATGCACTCCCTCTTTCCGGAATGCGCCTACAGAGCAGTCCCAGTGTGCAACGCAGCTGAGCTGGGGAGATTTTATGGCCCCAGTGGGAGGGGAGAAATATAGAAATTTGTACCAGGAAGGAAGCTGGGATGGCAGGCGGGAGAGTTTAGCAGGGTGGAACCAGCACTGCAGGTTTACCTGGGAGTCTATGGGGTCGGGGAAAGTCCTAGCTCCTACTCGCCGGGCCCCTGCCGTGGGCCCGAAGCACACTCACCCCTCTGAAGGCCCTCTGGATGGAAGCTGGGATGGCTGGCAGAGGCGCTAGCAGGCTGGAGCCAGCAGAGCAGGCTGACCTGGGAGTCTATGGGGTCGGGGAAGGTCCTAGCTCCTCCTCGCCGGGCCCCTGCCGCGGGCCGGAATCACACTCACCCCTCTGAAGGCCCTCTGGATGGAAGCTGGGATGGCTGGCGGAGGCGCTAGCAGGCTGGAGCCAGCAGAGCAGGCTGACCTGGGAGTCTATGGGGTCGGGGAAAGTCCTAGCTCCTCCTCGCTGGGCCCCTGCCGTGGGCCCGAAGCACACTCACCCCTCTGAAGGCCCTCTGGATGGAAGCTGGGATGGCTGGCGGAGGCGCTAGCAGGCTGGAGCCAGCAGAGCAGGCTGACCTGGGAGTCTAGGGGTCGGGGAAGGTCCTAGCTCCTCCATTTTTTTTAACTTTTTAAAAATTTATTCTTTGTGACTTTCACATCATGCATCTTGGTCCCATTCATTTCCCAACCCTGTGTAATCACCCTCTGCTCTTGCAGCACTCACCCTACAATAAAATTTAAGAGAATAAAAAGAAGAAAGGGGAAAAAAATCTCATCATGAAAGCTGTAGTGTGATTTGGGGAATCATGCAGTAAACCCCTTTGTCTGTGTAAATTCACTTGCAATTATTCATTGCTAAAAGTCATTGGTCTGATTCAAGGCCTCTGGTTTTGCTACACTATCAATGCTGAGCCCTCACTGAAATCCTCTTTGGATATCATGTTGTTGCCTTGTGTCATGGAGATCCTGCAGCTTTAGGTCTGCAAACAAGTCCCTTCATGTGCTCAAGCAGATCACAGATACGGTAGATATTGGAGTGTGTCAACCCATAACTTTGGGCTTGGATAGTTGCAGGGTTTGTCAGCTCACCAGCTCTCCCTTGTACCTTATCTCTCTTTCTGTAACATGGTCTAAGAAGTAAGGTCAGTCAGGTACTTGCTTTGCCTCACTGAGCCAGCAGGTTTTCACCCCCAGCATCTGGCTCCTGATTCTTAACTGGTAAAATTGAACTTTTGAGATTTAGATAAAAACAAAACATTTTCATTCACTAGTGAAGTACTTTCTCCTGTTTTTCATTATTGATATCAAGCTTTAATCCATGGTGGTCAAATAAGATGCAGGAAACTATTGCAATTTTCCTATATCTTTAAGACTTGATTTGTGTCCTAATATAATCAATTTTGAAGAAAGTTCCATGGCTTGCTGTGAAGAAAGTATATTTTTTAGGGTGTGGGTGGAATATCCTGTAAATATCTATTAAGTCCATCTGGTTTATAATATCAGTTTCACCATTTCTCTGCTCAGTTTTTGCAAGGATGATCTATTAGCAAGAGTAGGGTGTTGAAATTGTGCACTATCAGTATGTGAGGGTCAAAATATGATTTTAACTGTAGTCATGTTTCTTTTATGAACTTAGTGCATAAATGTTAAAATTGTAATATTTTCAGGTGGATTTTTCCTTTAGTAACTATGTAGTATCTTTCCCTCTCTCTTCCGAATAGTTTTGATTTGAAATCTCTTTTGCAAGAGACTACACATCTATGCCTGCTTTAGTTTTCATTCCATTTGCTTGCTATACATTTGTATATCCTTATACCACAAATAATATCTGTCCTTGATGGTGAGGTACTTTACTTGGAGGCAGCAGAAAGATGAATCTTGTTTTCTAATCCATTCTATTAGTCTATGTCTTTTTTATTGAAGAATAGTGATCATTAATATTGAGAGCTATTAATGAGGATTTTTTGCTAATTTCAATTATTTTGTTGCTTTTGTATTTTTTTTGCTTAAACTTCTTTTGATTAAATATTCTGGGCTATTTTTTCCTTGTATCCTCTTGGATGTAGTTTCTTCTGTAGAACTACATTGGTGGATAATAATTGCTTAAGTTTGTTTTTATAAGGAATTATGTTTATTTCTTCACTGATTATAATTGATAGTTTTGCTTGGTATTGAGGTGCTGATCAGATTCTGTCATCTTTCTGAGCTTGTAGATCATTTTTCTGGGCCTTTCTTCCTTTCAGAGTTTCCATTCAAGTCAGGTGTTATAATGACCTGTCTTTATATTTAACTTGGTCCTTTCCTCTTTTTCCCTTGCAGTTTTTAATATACTTTCTTTCTTCTGTACATTTAAGTGTTTTTATTGTTATGTTTCATGAGTAGTTTCTTTTCTGGTACTGTGTATTTCGTGTTTTGTATGTTTCTTGTACCTAAATAGTCAACTTTTCGTTTAGATTTGGAAATTTTTAAAAAATATTTTGCATGCCTTTGACCTGGGTTTCTTCTCATTTCTCTATAGCTATCACCCACAGATTTTGGTCTTTAAGTAGTGTCCCAGATTGTCTGGATATTTTGTGCCCGAATATTTTTATTTCCTATATTTAATATTTTCTTTGACTGAGTTATTCTTTTCTTCTATCTTGTCCTCCAGACTTGAAATTCTCTTTTTCACTCAATTCAGTAATTGGTGAGGCTATTCTGTGAGCTTTTTGTTTGACATCTTGAGTGTGTCTTTTCAAGTCATATTTCAGTTTCAGTTTATTTAGTCATTCTATTTCTTTGTTAAATTCTCTTTTACATTTTGGATTGTTTTCATTATTTCATTAACTGTACTTTCGCAGTCTTCAGTCAGACTTTTTTCTATCCTCTTTAAGGTTCTTAAATATTAAATAATTGCATTTTGAAGTCTTTATACAATGCTTTAGCTAAATTATTTTTTCTCAGAGAATATTATAGTATGGGTGTTTATTTATGGTAGAGGCATGTGGTCTTCACTGTTCATGTATGTCTTTTTGCATTGGGATCTAAATATCTGGAGTTATGACACTTAAAGTGTTCTTTGGTATGTGCATATCTAGTCTTGACTTTGTTTAGTGGACATTTGATTCTTTGGTTACAATTACCCCTATCGGACAGGTTGTAGACCAGAAGAGTGATACATGGTTCCTAGTCTTTGGGGCACTCTGAACTTTCGAGGTTCAAATTCCAATTTGTACCTATTCCAAACTTCTGGTTACAACTCTGGGTTCAGACTCTAAACCATCCCAAATCAATGCAATAGTTGGTGATAGGCTAGCAAGTGGGAAAAGAAGACTAACTGTTAGGTAGGTGTCTTAATAGAGTTAGCTCTATTCTTATTCTTTCTTTCACAGCTCAAATACTTCAGCAAAATCTTTCAGGAAATATTAAAATTAACAATGTTGCTGTGGGATAATGTTCTTGTACACTGCAAAGATTTGTCAATTGTGTTGGTTTAATAAAATTCTGATTGACCAGTAGCTAGGTAGGAAGTATGGGCAGGGCAACTAGAATAGACTAGGAGAATTCTTAGAAGAGAAATGGCATACAGATAATATCTCAAGCCAGCTGCAGAGGAAGCAAGATGAGAGTACCTTACTGATAAAAGGTATCAAGCCATGTGGCTAAACATGGTCGAGAGTTATGAATTAATTTAAGTTGTAAGAGTTAATTAATAATGGTCCTGAACTAATAGGCCAAACAGTTTATAGTTAATATAGCCTGTGTGTTTCTTTGAGCCTAAGCAGCTACAGGAGCAGGTGGGACAGAAGTCTGCATCTACACAATGTGGTTACATTTTGATTTTCAAGTGAATGATTGCAAGGAATACAAGTAAAAAAAGTCATGTTTTACATATTCTTTACATGATTAAATATTTTATGTATTACAAATGAAATAAAAATCCCCCAAATCTATGCACATTCTTATCCAAGCAACTTGTTATAGATTAACATTACAGGCAAGCAAATCTTTTGCTGGCAGTCTGCATTTTCCAGTTAAAAGAAAAGACCAATCATGAAATGTGTGCCAGCTAATGATAATTGAGCTGCTTTGTTCTTGTTCCCTGACCTGAAGGAGTTCATTTCTCAATTATATGCCATTCTAAAATGAAAATTGATATCTTGGATTTTTCACCTCGAAGCTATTATCATTTTTTCTTTTATTATTTCTTCTTTTTCTGTTGGCTTTTGAGACAGGGTTTCTCTGTAGCTTTGGAGTCTGTCCTGGAACTTACTCTGAAGACTAGGCTGGCCTCCAACTCACAGAGATCCACCTGCCTCTGCCTCCTGAGTGCTGGGATTAAAGGTGTGTGCCACCACTAGTCACCTATAACTTATCTTGAAAAGTAATCTTTTAAGGGATCTTAAGGTAATCACAAATCTAAACATGTATATATAAAAAACTATCAGTAATTTCTACTTTAAATCTTTAGGGTACATATCACTCATCAATAGTTTCTTATATCAGGAGACTGTGGGAAGAAATGGATATAAGAAATTAATAATCATATTTTGTCATCATCCAAACCTAGTAAGAAATGCACATCAGTTCATGATAATTGGGCTACTTTATTCTTATTCCCTGACCTTAAAGGTTCCTGACTCAAGTATGTGCCTTTTTAAAACTAAGATTATCTTCTTTGGTTTTTCACCTTAAAACTATTTAACAAAAACATTGTAGTCTAAGTTTAAGTTATTTTCATGCCAAAACCTTTGAACACATCTCCCAACATCAAGGTTAAAAGGATTTAAGCTATCTGGGCTAATGGGACTCAGTTGTTTTTCTTTCCTTTTTTTTCTTTTTTTCCCAGAGTTTCCTTTTATTACAATTTAATAAAAATGGACCATTCAGTCCATGAAGACACTGGGGCACCAGAGTGTCTGCATCTTCCTTCACTCCATCATGGAACCTGCTGCTTCTATGAAAAATTTAAAGGTTAATATTTTATTTTAAAAGATTTTTGCTATTTATAAAAGTTTTACACACACACAGAGGGAGTGTAGCCTTTTTTTTAGGTTACAGAGATGTTTAGTGACGCATACATGACAGGGGAGTCATGGTGCTCCATAGGATATTAGAGAAAGCCAACAAGGATAGGTACTGAATAGGCTTCTAGTATTTTTCTACCATATGTCTTTCTTCTTCTCAAAACTATAAGGATGACATTCCAAAAATGACGGTATGATACTGGAGAACTGGCTCCATCATTATGGACACCGGCTGATCTTCCAGAAGACCTGGGTTTAATTTCCAGCACCCACCTGGTGACTCTCAACCATTGATAGCTCTAACCCCAGGGAATCTGAAGCCCTCTTCTGACCTTTGTAGGTACCAAGTGTGCATGCACTGCACATCTACACATGCAGGCAAGACATTCATACAATAAAATAATAAAACAAATAAACCTAAAATATTTTAAAACAAATGTCATTTTTGTTACTAAAAACTTCTGACTGAAGTTAGAGGACCATAAAAGAGAGTGACAAGGTCACCTCATACTTTTTTTTCCCCAAAGTTTATTAAATTATAAAAGTTTCCATTTCCGCCCCTCCTCCCAACATCCTCCCACTCCCCCACTCCCTCCCCTCCTCCCTCTCCATCCCCAAGAGCAGTCAGGGTCTCCCGCCCCCTGGGTAGCTCAAGTTCCTCCCCCCTCCATCCAGGTCCAGGAAGGTGAGTATCCAAACAGACTGGATCTCAAAAATCCAGTATATGCAGAGGAAACAAGTCCCAGTGTCATTGTCAATGGCTTTTCAGAAAGACTCCGGGCAAGCCACATTCAGAGAATCTGGCCACATTCAGAGAATCTGGTTGGATCACGTGCTCATTCAGTCCCAGTCAACTGGCCTTGGTGAACTCTCATTAGATCAGTCCCCTTGTATCAGTGGATAATCGCACCCCTCGTGGTCCTGTTTTCCTTTTTCATGTTCTTCCTCCTTCTGCTCCTCATTTGGACTTTGGGGGACTCAGTCTGGTGCTCCAATGTGGGTCTCCATCTATATCGCCATCCATCGTCGGATGAAGGTTCCCTTTGGTCTTGCATTCTTTGCTCACGTTCTCTTTCCTTCTGCTTCTCATTTGGACCTAGGGAGTTAAGTCCAGTGTTCCAATGTGGGTCTCTGTCTCTATCTCCATCCATCGCCAGATGAAGGTTCTGGCACTCTTGTCTATTTCCAATCTCCAGGAGGATAACTACATGATTTTCTTCAGGTTCACCTTCTTATTTAGCTTCTCTAGGATCACGAATAATAGGCCCAAAGACCTTTAATTATGGCTAGAATCCACTTATGAGTGAATACGTGCCATATTCCTCTTTTGGGGTCTGGCTTATCTCACTCAGTAAAGCGTTTTCAGTTTCCATCCATTTGCATGCAAAATTCAAGATGTCATTGTTTTTTACCGCTGAGTAACACTCTAATGTGTATATGTTCCACACCTTCTTTTTTTCTTCTCAAAGTTTATTGAAATACAAAAGTCTCCATTTCCACCCCACCTCCCAACACCCTCCTACTCCCCCCACTCCCTCCCCTCCTCCCTCTCCATCCCCAAGAGCAGTCAGGGTCTCCCGCCCCCTGGGTAGCTCAAGTTCCTCCCCCCTCCCTCCAGGTCCAGGAAGGTGAGTATTCAAACAGACTGGATCTCAAAAATCCAGTATATGCAGAGGAAACAAGTTCCAGTGTCATTGTCAATGGCTTTTCAGAAAGACTCTGGGCCAGCCACATTCAGAGAATCCGGCCTCATTCAGAGAATCTGGCTGGATCATGTGCTCGTTCAGTCCCAGTCAACTGGCCTTGGTGAACTCTCATTAGATCAGTCCCCTTGTATCAGTGGGTAATAGCACCCCTCGTGGTCCTGATTTCCTTTTTCATGTCCTTCCTTTTTCTGCTCCTCATTTGGACCTTGGGGGACTCAGTCCGGTGCTCCAATGTGGGTCTCCGTCTATATTGCCATCCATCGTCGGATGAAGGTTCCCTCTGATCTTGCCTTCCTTGCTCACGTTCTCTTTCCTTCTGCTTCTCATTTGGACCTAGGGAGTTAAGTCCAGTGTTCCAATGTGGGTCTCCGTCTCCATCTCCATCCATCGCCAGATGAAGGATCTATGGTGATAAGCAAAATATTCATCAGTATGGTTATGGGCCAAGGCCAGTTCAGGTACCCTCTCCTCTGTCCAGAGAACAATCTGGGGATCTCTCCTTGGACCTGGGATCCCATATATAATCAAGTCTCTAGTAAACCCTAAACTGAGTCCCTTAGTTGAGATATATTCTTCCCTGATCCCATATTTATCCTTCCTCCCTCCCCCCCTCCCAGTCCCCCGAGCATTTCCCATTCCTCCCCTGCTCCCTTCTCTCTAACCCTCTCCCCTTCCAACTACACTCCCATCCCCCCATGCACCCGTGGTTACCTGGAACTCTTGTCTATTTCCAATCTCCAGGAGGAAAACGACCTGAATTTTCTTCAGGTTAACCCTCCTATCCAGCTTCTCTAGGATCACGAATAATAGGCTCAAAGACCTTTAATTATGGCTAGAATCCATTTATGAGCGAATACATACCATATTCCTCTTTTTGGGTCTGGCTTACCTGACTCAGTAAAGCGTTTTCTTTTCTTTTTTTTAATTTTTATTTTATTTATTTATTTTTATTTTTTTAATTTAATTTTTACTGGGAACCCCTTCAGAATCAAGTCTCTTGCAAACCCTAAAATGGCTCCCTTACCTGAGATATAAACCTCCCTGCTCCCTCAACCATCCTTCCTCTCTCCGCCCTCCCATTCCCCCAAGCCATCCCCCATCCTCCCCTCTCCCTGACCATCTTCCCTTACTTCCACCCCCCACTCCCCATCCATCAGAGTTTGCCTGGCAATCTTGCCTAGTTCCACTATCCAGGAGGATAACTATATGATTTTCTTCAGGTTCACCTTCTTATTTCGCTTCTCTAGGATCACAAATTATAGACTCAAAGACCTTTAACTATGGCTAGAATACACTTATGAGTGAGTACATACCATATTCCTCTTTTTGGGTCTGGGTTGCCTCACTCAGTAAAGTGTTTTCTATTTCCATCCATTTGCATGCAAAATTCAAGATGTCATTGTTTTTTTACCGTTGAGTAAAACTCTAATGTATAAATGTTCCACACCTTCTTTAACCATTCTTCTATTGAAGGGCACCTAGTTTGTTTCCAGGTTCTGGCTATTACAAATAGTGCAGCTATGAACATAGTTGAACAAATACTTTTGTAGTATAATAGGGCATCTCTTGGATATATTCCCAAGAGTGGAATTGCTGGGTCCTGAGGGAGGTTGGCTCTCAGTTTCCTGAGAAACCGCCACAATGATTTCCACAGTGGCTGCACAAGTTTGCATTCCCACCAACAATGGATGAGTGTTCCCCTCACTCCACATCCTCTCCAGCATAGGCTATCGTTGGTGTTTTTGACTTTAACTATTCTGACAGGTGTAAGATGGTATCTCAAAGTGGTTTTGATTTGCATTTCCCTGATCACTACGGAGGTTGAGCATGACCTTATGTGTCTTCTGGCCATTCGAAGTTCATCTGTTGTGAATTCTCTGTTCAGTTCAGTACCCCATTTTTTAATTGGGTTAATTAGAGTTTTAGTGTCTAGTTTCTTGAGTTCTTTGTATATTTTGGAGATCAGACCTTTGTCTGATGAGGGGTGGGTGAAGATCTTCTCCCAGTCAGAAGGCAGCCTTTTTGTCTTACTGACAGTGTCCTTTGCTTTACAGAAGCTTCTCAGTTTCAGTAGGTCCCGTTTATTCATTTTTTCTCTTATTGTCTGTGCTACTGGGGTCCTACTTAGGAAGTGGCCTCCTGTGCCTATATCTTGTAGACTACTTCCCACTTTCTCTTCTAAAAGGTTCAAAGTGGACAGATTAGTGTTGATGTCTTTAATCCATTTGGACTTGAGTTTTGTGCATGGTGATAGATATGGATCTACTCTCATTCTACAGGTTGATATCCAGTTATGCCAGCACCATTTGTTAAAGATGCTTTCCTTCTTCCATTGTATACCTTTAGCTCCCTTGTCGAAGATTAGGTGTTCATAGGTTTGTGGCTTAGTATTTGGGTCTTCTATTCGATTCCATAGGTCGACTTCTCTGTTCTTATGCCTATACCAAGCTGTTTTCAATACTGTTGCTCTGTAATAGAGTTTGAAGTCAGGGATGGTAATGCCTCCAGAAGTTCCTTTATTGTATAAGATTGTTTTGGCTATCCTGGGTTTTTTGTTTTTCCATATAAACTTGATTATTGTTCTCTCAAGGTCTGTGAAGAAGTTTGATGGGATTTTGATGGGGATTGTATTGAATCTATAGATTGCTTTTGGTAGAATTGCCATTTTTACTATGTTGATTCTCACAATCCAAGAGCTGGGGAAGTCTTTCCATTTTCTGCTATCTTCCTCAATTTCTTTCTTCAAAGACTTAAAGTTCTTGTCAAATAGGTCTTTCACTTCCTTGGTTAGAGTAACCCCAAGATATTTTATGCTATTTGTGGATATCGTGAAAGGTGATGTTTCCCTGATTTCCCTCTCTGCTTCTTTATCCTTTGTGTATAGGAGGGCAACTGATTTTTTGGAGTTGATCTTGTATCCTGCCACATTACTAAAGGTGTTTATCAGCTGTAGGAGTTCTTTGGTAGAGTTTTTGGGGTCGCTCATGTATAATATCTTATCGTTTGCAAATAATGAGAGTTTAACTTCTTCCTTTCCAATTCGAATCCCCTTGATCCCCTTATGTTGTCTTATTGCTATTGCTAGAACTTCAAGCACTACATTGTGGAGGTATGGGGAGAGTGGCCAGCCTTGTCGTGTTCCTGATTTCCGTGGAAAGGCTTTGAGTTTCTCTCCATTCAATTTGATGCTAGCTGTCAGTTTACTGTATATTGCTTTTATTATATTTAGGTATGATCCTTGTATCCCCAGTCTCTCCAACACCTTTATCATAAATAGGTGTTGAATTTTGTCAAACGCTTTTTCAGCATCTAATGAAATGATCATATGGTTTTTTTCTTTCAGTTTATTTATATGATGGATTACATTGGTAGATTTGCGTATGTTGAACCAGCCCTGCATCTCTGGGATGAAGCCTGCTTGATCTTAATGGATAATTTTTCTAATGTTTTCTTGGATTAGTTTTGCCAGGATGTTGTTGAGAATTTTTGTGTCGATGTTCATGAGTGAGATTGGCCTGTAATTCTGTTTCTTGGTCGTGTATTTATGTGATTTTGGTATCAGGGTAACTGTAGCTTCATAAAAAGAGTTTGGCAATGACTCTTCTGTTTCTATATTGTGAAATACATTAAGGAGTATAGGTATTAGCTCTTCCTGGAAGTTCTGGTAGAATTCTGCATTGAAACCATCTGGTCCTGGGCTTTTTTTGGTAGGGAGATTTTTGATAACAGCTTCTAATTCTTCACATGTAACAGGTCTATTTAGATTGTTCACCTGTTCTTGGTTCAACTTTGGTATATGTTACTTATCTAAAAAAATGTCCATTTCTTTTACATTTTCCAACTTTGTGGCATATAAACTTTTCTAGTAAGATCTGATGATTCTCTGAATTTCCTCTGTGTCTGTGGTTATGTCCCCCTTTTCATTTCTGATCTTAATAATTTGCATGTTCTCTCTCTGCCGTTTGATTAGTTTGGCTAGGGGTGTGTTGATCTTGTTGATTTTCTCCAAGAACCAGCTTTTTGTTTCATTGATTCTTTGGATTGTTTTCTGTGTTTCTATTTTGTTGATTTCAGCCCTCAGTTTGATTATTTCCAATCTTCTACTCCGTCTGGGAGAGTCTGCTTCTTTTTTTTCAGAGCTTTCAGGTGTGATGTTAAGTCTCCAATGTGTGCTTTTTCCGTTTTTTTTTAATTGGACACTTAGTGCTATGAACTTTTCTCTTATCACTGCTTTCATTGTGTCCCATAGGTTTGAGTATGTTGTGTCTTTATTTTCATTAAATTCAAGGAAGACTTTAATTTCTTTCTTTATTTCTTCCTTGACCCAGGGATGAATCAGTAGCTGACTGTTCAACTTCCATGCGTTTGTAGTATTTCTGGTGTTCCAATTGTTATTGAATTCTAACTTTACTCCGTGGTGATCTGAGAAGACACAGGTGGTTACTAATATTTTTTTGTATCTGTAGAAGTTTGCTTTGTTACTTAGTATGTGGTCAATTTTCGAGAAAGTTCCATGAGCTGCAGAGAAGAAGGTATATTCTTTCCTATTTGGGTGGAATGTTCTATAGATATCTGTTAAGTCCATTTGATTAATTACCTCTAGTAATTCTCTTATTTCTCTGTTGAGTTTGTCTGATTGACCTGTTCATTGGTGAGAGAGGTGTGTTGAAGTCTCCTCCTATTAGTGTGTGTGGTTTGATGACTGCCTTGAGTTCTAGAAGAGTTTCTTTTACATATGTGGGTGCCTCTATATTAGGGGCATAGATATTCAGGATTGAGACTTCTTCCGGTTGAATAGTTCCTGTTATGAGTATGAAATGTCCATCTCCATCTCTTCTGACTGATTTTAGGTTGAAGTCAATTTTGTTAGATATTAGAATGGCCACACCTGCTTTTCTCTTAGGTCGGTTTGCTTGAAAACATTTTCCCAACCCTTTACTCTGAGTAGATGTTTATCTTTGTGGTTGAGGTGTGTTTCTTGTAAACAGCAGAATGTTGGATCCTGTTTTCATATCCAATTTCTTAGTCTGTGCCTTTTTGTAGGTGAGTTGAGTCCATTAATATTAAGTGATATTAATGACTAGTGGTTGTTGATTCCGGTTATTATTTTTTTGTATGTGTTTGTAGTAGAGTTTGTGTGTTTCTCTTCTTTGAGTTGTGGTTGTGAAGGGTCACTAGATATCTGGGTTATTGTAGGCAGTGTTGGCAATGTTGGATTCCTTGGGTTGCGATTTTCCTTCTGTTACTTTCTGTAAGGCTGGATTTGTGGCTACAAATTGTTTAAATTTATTTTATATCCTTTAATATTTTGTTTTCTCCATTGATAGTGAATGATAGCTTGGCTGAGTATAGTATTCTGGGTCTGCATCCATGGTCTCTTAGTTTCTGCAGTACCTCTATCCAGGATCTTCTGGCTTTCATGGTTTCCATAGAGAAGTCCGGTGTAAGCCTGATAGGTTTACCTTTATAAGTTACTTGGCCTTTTTCCTTTGCAGCTCTTAATATTCTTTCTTTAATCTGTATGTTTTGTGTTTTGATTATTATATGGCAAGGGGATGTTTTTTTTTTTTGATCCAGTCTATTCAGTGTTCTGTATGCTTCTTGAACCTTCACAGGACTATCATTCTTTAGGTTGGGAAAGTTTTCTTCTATAATTTTGTTGAATATATTTTCTGGGCCTTTGATCTGCAATTCTTCTCCTTCTTCAATCCCTATTATTCTTAGATTTGGTTTTTTTTTTGTCCCAGATTTCTTGAATGTTTTGTGAAAAGATTTTTTTGGATTTGACATTTTCTTTGATCAGAGCGTTTATTTTCTCTATGGTATCTTCAGGATCTGAGATTCGTTCTTCTATCTCTTGTATTCTATTGGTTATGCTTGATTCTGTAGTCTCCGTTCGTTTACCTAGATTTTCCATATCCAGCCAGTTCTTGGTTTGTGTTTTCTTCATTGCCTCCATTTCAGTTTTCAATTCTTGAACTGTTTTCTTTACCTGTTTTATTGTTTTTTCTTGGTTTCCCAGGGTATCATTTATGGATCTACTCATTTCTTCAAACTTTTTGTTATACTTCTCATCCAATTCTTTAAAGGAGTTATTCATATCCTGTTTAAGGGACTCTAATGCTTTCATAATGGCACTTTTCCCACTTCTTCTAGATTAAGGTGTTCAAGTACTTCTATTGTAGGGTCGTTGTGATCTGGTGTTTTCGTGTTGTTTTTCATTGTTTTTCAGATTGTTGGAGGAGATCTTGCCTTGGCGTCTGCCCATCTCTTCCTTCAAATGCTCTCTATTGGATCTTCTGGTACCGGGTCAGGTTCCCTTGTTGGGCAGGGACTTCACTGACAGAGGCCTACCTTTCCTCAGGCAGGCTATTGAAACACAGGCACTCCCTCCTTCCAGGTTGCACTTACAGCCCAGGCCCAGTGCTCAAGGCCACTGAGCTAGGGAAATTGTATGGCCCCAGGGGGAAGGGATAAATATAGGACGGTATACATGGATGGAAGCTGGGATGGCAGGCGGGAGAGTTTAGCAGGGTTGACCCACCACTGCAGGTTGCCCTGAGAGTCTAGGAGGTCGGGGAAAGCCTGAACTCCTCCTTGCCAGGCTCCTGCCACGGGCCTGAAGCAAACTCACCCCTCTGATGGCTGTCTGCTAGAAGTTGGTGCCCCTTGCTGGTCAGGAATGTCGCTGAGCTGTCAGAGGGCCCACCTGTCCTCAGGCAGGCTTTTAAAACACAGGAACTGCCTCCTGCTGGGATGCGCCTACAGCCCCGGGCCCAGCATGCAAGGCAGCTGAGCTGGGGAAATTTTATGGCCCCAGGGGAAGGGAGAAATATAGGAAGGTGTGCCTGGATGGAAGCTGGGATGGCAGGCAGGAGAGCTTAGCAGGGTTGACCCACCACTTCAGGGTGCCCTGAGAGTCTAGGGGGTCGGGGAAAGCCTGAACTCCTCCTCGCCCGGCTCCTGCCGCAGGCCAGAAGCAGACTTACCACTCTGATGGCTGTCTGCTAGAAGTCGGTGCCCCTTGCTAGTCAGGAATGTCACTGAGCTGACACAGGGCCCACCTGTCCTCAGGCAGGCTTTTAAAACACAGGCACAATTTTACTTTTTTCAGTGCAAGATTTTATATTCTTTTACAATCAAAGAACTTGGCAAAGGCATACATCATCAGATCATAGAATAGAAAAAAAACAGCATAAAACAGTTTACAAAGAGAATCTTTGAAGATGCTTTGGCATGGGTACAAGGACTTTTGCTCTCTCATATTTTGTTAAATAAACTCCTTTTCTTGCCTTCAGAGAGGCCATTGCCCTTGAGCTAGGCCATCTTTATCAGCGTGTACCAGATGGCTGGCTGGTTTGAGCTAAGTGACCTTGTGCTCAGAATATCCTGGGTGGGAAAGAAGAAGGCCACTACCTTCCTGGGAAATCTTTCTGCTAGGAAATTTCAAAGACATGATCTCGAACCTCTCTGAAACCTGCCCCACATCACTGACCTCAGCTATCCTCACTTCTCAATTCTCAGGCTCAGATGTTATCAGCTTAGGTCTTTTTCTGCCCACAAGAAAGGCTTCATAGGCCTTCTGTTTGCAACTGCACATATTTCCCAGGCAAATGCCTAATACTGTTTTCCTGTAGAAGGCTTCTAAGGTTTTTCCTAGTAAGATTAACTCCTTTTGCTCCATATCATCAAGGAATTATCCTAATGATGACCCCCCAATTCCCAGAACTGGCTACTTATTTAAGGCTTAATGAATGGTGGGGCAGAACTCAAAATGTCCTCAGCAGTCTTGTTTGTATCTGCAACTGCCTGGAATAGTCTGACCTGTTGGCAATATGCAAGAATCACAGAAAGACAAGGAAAGGACAGACATATCAGCACCAAAGGCAGAGAGGTCGAGTCAATGCAAAAACGGCTCAGGTGGCATCATGACCACAACTGATTGCCAAGGGACAGCCTGGAACATAACTCCGTGGAGTGCTAGCCCCAATCCTATGGCAACAGTCCATCCAGTCAGCATTTCTGCTACACTGGCGTGACAGCCGTGGATGTAGCAATGTTCATAGCAGCATTATTTGCAATAGCCAGGACCTGGAAACAATCTAGGTGTCCCTCAATAGAAGAATGGATAAAGGAGGTGTGGCACATATAGACATTAGAGTTCTACTCAGTGGTAAAAAGCAATGACATCTTGAATTTTACATTTAAATGGTTGGAAATAGAAAACACTTTACTGAGTGAGATAATCCAGACCCAAAATAATGAATATGGTATGTCCTCACTCATAAGTGGATTCTAGTCATCAACAAAGAACATTGAGCCTATAATTCATGATCCTAGAGAAGGTGAATAAGAAGTTGAACCCAAAGAAAACATGTATTCATCCTCCTGGATATTGGAAGTAGACAAGATCGCCAGACAAAAGTGGGGAGCATGGGGGTGGTGGTAGGGTGGCAAAAAGGAGAGAGTGGGAGAAAGGGGAAGAGAGAAGGGTGAAACAGTATTGTGGGAGAACTTTGGGAAATCGGATGGTTGAGATGGAAGAAGAGTGGATATGGAAACAGGGAAGAAGATATCTGAATTAAGGGAATCATTTTAGGATTGACAAGAGACTTGGCTCTAGAGTTCTTCCCAAGCGTCAAAGGAGATGTCCCCAGCTTGTTCCTTGGGCACCAGAGGAGAGGGTGCCTGAATTGGGCTTATCCTATAGCCACACTGATGAATATCTTGCATATCACCATAGAACCTTCATTCAGCCATGGGTGGAGATAGAGACAGAGAACCACATTGCAGCACTGGACTGAGCTCCCAAGGTCCAGATGATGAACAGAAGGAGGGAGAGCATGAGAAAGGAAGTCAGGACAGCGAGGGGTGTGTCTACCCACTGAGATGGTGTGAGTGATCTAATGGGAGCTCACTAAGGCCAGCTGGACTAGGACAGAACGAGCATGTGATCATACTGGACTCTCTGAATGTGGTTGACAATGAGGGCTAACTGAGAAGCCAATGATAATGGCACTGGGTTTTGATTCGACTGCATGGACGGTTTTAGGGAGTCTAGTCTGTTTGGATGCACATCTACCTACACCTGGATGGAGGGAGGTGAATCTTGGACTTCCCACAGTGTGGGGCATCCTGACTTCTCTTAGGACTGGAGAGGGAGAAGGAGCAGGGAAGCGTGAAAATTAATTAATTAAAACTTAATTGATTTTAAAAAATAAATTACCCAATGATGCTCTGAAAAAACAGAAATGGAACTTTATGACTTACTTTTCTATTGTTATGGTAAACAGCATACCTAAGGCTACTTATAAAAGAAAAGATTTAACTATACTTACAGTTTGAGAGGGATAGGGTCCATGATAGTAGAGCAAAGGCATGGCAGAGAGAACAGCTGAGAACTTTCAATTCAAATCACAAGCAGGAGGTTATTATGATGGCATGAGTTTTTTGAAATTTCAAAACCCACCCCCAATGATACAGTTCCTCTAACAATGCTTCCCAAGCAACTCCACCACCTGGGTTTCATGTATTCAAACATATGAGCTTGTGAGGGTCATTTTCATTCAAACTACCACACACATATATTTCTGCTTCCTAAATGTGGACAAAATGTTAAAATGTAACCTCAAACTCTTGAGCCAATGCTTTTGTGATCCCAAATAACCCTCTTCCTTTCTTAAGAATCTTTTGTTGTGTTATTGTATCACTGGAAAGAAACAATTTGCTAATACATGTGAAGAATTAAAATGATGCAATCTCAGTTCCAAATATACAGTTTAATAAGGTGTAAGGTCTTATCTCTTTTCCAAGTCCTTTATATACCTATTGAGTCAATACCCCTCTCTTGATTGCCATCAGTATCCCTCTTGATATTGTTCTTTTCAGTTTTCTCTTGGATTTTGATTCTTGGTGATTTCCATTACAATTTTTGTATTTCAGCTGTGTGTTTTAAGGAAGTATATTATAGTCTGCCTAGTATATTTAGAAATGTTTTTTTGTGTGTGAAAAGTAGTAATCAGGCACTCATTTTCTTGAGACAAGATCTCTCTAAGTAGCCCATTCTGGTCTGGAACTCTCCATATAGACCAGGGTGACCAGCTCTATTCTGCTCCCTGAGTGCTGGAATTAAAGGTGTGCACCACCACATCAAGACTCATGTACTAACTTGTTAAAAGTTTTCCTTTAAACAAATGAGTTTTTATTTCCTCTTGTGGTCCAACTTCCTTTAGAATAGAGACAGTAAGATTATCAGGAAATCAGAAGTGCCACGTCCCCTTCTGATGAGGATCTTCTTTCAATATAGGAGTTTGCTATTTGAGATGAATCAAGTGTGTATTTCACAGCTGACCTCAGAAGCCTATGGAAATTATCTTTAGAAGGACAATTAAACACTATTGGATGTATATTCTCCCTTAACTATAATCCATTTCAATATGTGCTTAGATATGATATTCAATTTATTAACTGTGCATTGTTAAATTTTGTTTTATTTCTGTAACAAGAAATTATGTGTTATCATTGTCCAATAAAATTCACATTTGCTGTAAAGCATATGTGAATGATTTTCTCCATTAGTAAGTTTGAGACAGGTTGCACATGCAGCAATCCTTTCATCCCTTTTCCCTACTAAGGTGGTGTATAGTTATCCAGTTCTGCATGTGACTGGGTGAAATATGAGAAAAACCTTGTGACCCCATGTCTAAACATGTAATCCAATTTTTTTGGCAATTATGAAAGAAATATGTGGTCTCCATTAATGTAATTAGGGTGTTTCTCTCAATAGGTTAAAAAATGCAAAAATACATTTTATTTTTCTTTGAAAATTCAACTAGGGCTTCATGTTGACTAAGGTACAATTCAATTTAAAAAGAATGCCATAACACTTACTGAGTTCAAGAGTAGTACTGTTTTTCTAAGGTAACAGAAGATATTAAGAGATGGATTGTGATCTTTAAGAAACAAAACAAAGCAGGCATTGTGGTACACGCCTTTAATCCCAGCACAAGGGAGGCAGAGACAAGCAGTTATCTGTGAGATAGAGACCAGCCTGATGTACGAGAGCTAGTTCCAGGAAAATCAGTGCTGTTACATAAAGAAACACTCTCTCAAAGCTCCCCTCCCAAATGAAAGAAAGAAAATGAGTCTTTGCATACTGATTGTAGTGGTTTGAATGAAAACACCCTTCATTGGCTTACAGGAAGTAGCACTATTAGGAAGTGTGACCTCTTTGGAGTAGGCATGGCATTTTGGGAGGAAGTGTGTCACTACAGGTGGACTTTGAGTTTTCACAAGCTCAAGTTAGGCCCATTGGCTCTCTCTCTCTTTCCACTGCACGCTGGTCTGGATGTAGAACTATCAGCTTCTTCTCTAGTACCATATCTGTTTGCAGGACATCATGATTCCCACCATGATTATAATGGACTAAACCACTGATCTTGTGAACAAGCCCCAATTAAATGTTTTCCTTTACAAGAGTTGCCATGACCATGGTATCTCTTTACAGATATAGAAAACGTAAGCAAGAGAGAAGTTGGTGCTAAGACCAGGGTATTGTGATAAGCACGGCCAAGCAACTTTTTGGTGGAATATGGACTTTGGGACTTTGGATTTGGAAAGCAATTGAATCTTTAATCAGAGCTTAATGTACCATCATATAGAAGCATGGAAGACAGTGGTGCTGAGGGCAAATTGAACCATGAAGGCCTGGCTTAAGAGGTTGCAGAGGAGAAGAATATTAGTATGTGATCTAGATATTTTGCCAAAGAATGTGGCTGATTGGTGAAAAGTATTTGAACAAGGGTGCCATGCTCCAGCCTCCAGCAAGCACAATAACTTGGCAGCTTTGGTCATGAAGTTATGGCTTTGGAGTCAAGGACAGAAGAAAGGGTTATGGACTCTCCCTCTGTGACTAAGGTAAACCTCCAAGGCTAGGCATATGTCCGGGGCCCGGAAATGCCATTGACTGAAGCTGTGAAGGTGAGCCCTGGTTGATCTTGGAGACCACAGGATGCTACAAATACCAGATTTCTGAGATACCTTCCAAGGAAAGCTGTTAACAGGGTGTAGAACTAGCTCAAGAGAAACAAATGTGTTGTAGACAACAAAGCAGAAATAGTTGGAGATTTAAAAAGCACTTTGACATCAGACATGATGGATGATGCATAGTTGGAGTTTCACAGCAGGTTTTTGGTCTTGCTTTGGTACACTATTTCTTCACTATGCTTACTTTCCTCCCTTTGGAGTAGCCATGCATACCCTGTGTCATTAAAGGTTGGAAATATGTGGTCTGCTTTTTTATTTTGATTTTTTTACATTGGTAGTGATACTTCTACCATTCATATTATTTTTTTGTTGTGTTATTATATTACTTTAAAAAATACAATCCAAATCCCCACTTCCTCCCCTCCTACCACTCCCCTCTGACAACCTCCACATACCCTTTCCCAATCCCCTCCAATCTTAAGAGAGGGCAAGATACCCTGCCCTGTGGAATGTCCAAGGCCCAACCACTATATCCAGCTTGAACAAGGTATACATCCAAAAAGAATGGGATCCCAAAAAGCCAGTACATAAAGTAGAAACAAATCCCAGTGCCATTGTCATTGGCCCCTCAGTCTGCCCCAAATGTCAGTCACATTCAGAGGGACTAGTTTGATTTTATGCCAGTTGATTCCCAGTCCAGTTGGAGTTGGTGAGCTCCCATTAACTCAGGCAAATTGTCTCAGTTGGTGAACCCTTCATGGTCTTGACTTCCTTGCTCATACTCTCCCTCCTTCCACTCTTCAACTGGATCTTAGGAGCTTAGTCCAGTGCTCCCATTTGAATCTTTTTCTCTGTTTCCATATGTTGTTGGATAAAGTTTCTATGGTGATATTTAAGATATTCATCATTCTGACTACAGGGCAAGGCCAGTTTAGGTACCCTCTCCTCTATTGCTTAGGGTCTTAGCTAGGGTCATCAGTGTGTGTGGATTCCTGGGAATTTTTCTAGAGCCAGGGTTCTTGCTAACCCCAAAATGGCTCCCTCAATCAAGATATTTGTTTCTTAGCTCTCATATCTGTCCTTCCTCCATCTCGACTATCCAATTCCCTCAAGCTCTTCCCAACCCTCCCATTCTCCCCTCCTCTTCTCCTTCTCCTGTTCCTTCTAACCCTGGTCCTCATGCTTCCAAATTTATATGGGATTACAGGTAAGAGATTGCCATGAGTCCCAAAAGGGACATTGGACTTTTAAACGGGCTTGAGTCTGATAGATTATGGGGACTTTTGAAGTTGGAATGATTGACTTCTGCATTATTATATGGCTATAAGCTTGTGTGTACCAAGGAGTGGAATGTGGTGGCTTGAAGGAAAATGGCCCCTGTAGGCCCATATATGGCACGATTGTGAGGTGTAGCCATGTTGGAGTAGGTGTGGATTTGATGGGGGAGTGAGTCACTGGGCATTGTTTTTGAGGTTTTGAGTGATTGAGAGAGACCCAGTATCACTCTGTCTTCCTGCTGCATACAAATCTGGATGTAGAACTTTCAGCTACCTCTCCAGCACCGTGTCTGTTCACATGCTGCTTTGCCTCCCACCATGATGACCATGGACTAAACCTCTGAAATATAAGTCGTCCAAATTAAATGTTTTCCTTTATAAGAGTTGTCATGGTCACAGTGTCTCTTCACAGCAATAGAAACCCTAGGACACTGGCACCTGGTATCTGCCTTCAGTAAAGCCTAGGAAAAGGGGTGGGAGATTCTGATCATATATGTTTAATAACAATGGATCCACAAATTAAAATTTATTGACTGTGTATGTATATCAACAGTTGCTGGTGTAAATACTGAAAGAATAAATAAAAAGAAAGGTAATAGTGAATACTTTCCAGTGAGCCCTATCAAGGTATGTCACTAAAGAAATGTGCTGTACACAACAGAGTTAGTACAAGAGGTTTACTGGGAAAGGGGAAGAAAAGAAGATTGAAAGGCCTTACTGGAATAGTGAAAACTTGGGAGAGACAGACAGACAAGAGGAAGAAGAGAAGCAAGAGAGAAAATAAGAGGAAAAGAGGAGAGTAAGAGGCAAGAGGGATGAGACACAAGAGAGGTTAAAAAGATATAAAGAGGCTGAGATGTTCCTCATAGGCAGCATAAGGGGGGCAGGTGTCACATAACTGATGGTAGAAAGGCACCTGGCAACAGGTGATGATGTAACTGTGTTGGTGATGGTGGCAGGCTGATGCTTCAGTGGCAGAAACTAACATTTCTCCCTTTTGTTTATTATAGAAAGGTGAGAAAAGAGGAAGGAGTTGCAGGTGAGGCAGGAATGGGGGCACAGTGTTCCCTAGACTGCTTCCTGTTGTCTGGGGGTTTTGGCATCTTTTGGGCACCCCAGAAAGCTGGGATACTGGCCACGTCCTGGGTTAGCTGACTATTTCACTTCCTGTTCAGGTTTTGTGGGACCATCAGGCACTAGGAACTAAAAAAATGCAGATCTAGTTGAAACAGTCTGTGAGGCTGGGCCACTTGGGGCAGCCACTTTAAAACTCTCCAGGAAGCAGATTTTGAGGGGACCTGGCAGGATGCTGGCAGAGCAAAAGATAAAATTATAAAGGTTAAGGGGGAAATTTTTTCTTAGGTCCTGGTAGTTGAGGGAGGGGAGTCCCAAGACCAGGGAAAAGCGGGGAGATCCTACCCTCAGGAACATGCAGTAGGTGGGAAAACTTATGCTGTTGATTGACAGTACTTATCTGGAGGCAATTTGACCTGTTCAAAGTGGATCCAAGTCAACTCCCTGGAGTTTAAAAGAAACTTTTGTATTTTTGAAAAGATAAGTTTTAAACACATTACCATTCCCCCATTCCCACTATTTGTAAACTGTACTGAAATCCACATTGTAGAAAAAGCAATAGACTCATGCCTTTGAGTCATAGGAGACCTAAAAATGATTTCTCTATCCATGTATATAGGTTAAACAGGTGTTATTTGCACAATGAGGAAGACTTTTAAATCTGTAGTTAGAAAACAACCAAAGGGAATTTAAATTTTTGAGCTTGTGACTATGATAATAGTTGTGGTGCTCTGCCAGAGTTAGATTAGTTTATCAGATTCCATTGATTAATGACTATGAACTTCTGGAGTCTCAATACAACAGTAGAACTAGGGGGGGAAGAAATCTGAAACCTGCTTCATTCTTTTACATACTTCAAAGCCCTTTTGTCTTCTCACCACTTAGAGCTGTCTCATCTTTGAAGCATTCACACACCTTCAGTCACTTTCTTAGACTCTAAAATATTTTCTTAGATCCTCAAGCTTTAAGCTTTCATAGAATCACATAAACTTTATACCTTAAAACACTTTTTTTTCTATTTAATCATTCACCAGGAGACACAGGTGGTTGATTGATAAGGGCAGTCATTGTAGAGTGAGTTCCTCTAAAGGAATAGTAAAAAGTTGTCAGGACCCATGGGCCCTGACATAGATAACTATTTTCCCTAACTGGACTGGTACAGAGGCGCAAGGAATAACCAGACACAGCTTACACCATCATCACAGAAGGGCAACTCAGGCTTCCCCTCCTCTTGAAGATCTACCCCGTTTATTCTCTCAAACATCTCTTAATCCCCCGCTTTTGTATAGCTTGAGCTATGAATTTCTGGCATAAAGTAGCCCTATTTAACATGCCCTGGGGGCAAAACATTCCACTGAAACCTCCTCATTGACTCTCTGAAATTAACTGAAGGAATACTAAAAGCAAATCTTTGACAATCTTGCGGCACTAAAGGAATTGTATAAAAGCAATCTTTTGAGTCTAAGATAATTTTATGTGTGCCCTTTGGTATGGCTACTGGAGATGGCAGCCCTAGCTATAATGCTCCCATTGATTGCATGGTTGCATTAACCTCTCTTAAATCCTGAAATAATCTCCACTTTCCTGGTTTCTTTTTAATAACAAAAATTGGAGAGTCCCATGGAGAATTAAATGGTGAAATATGTCCACTATCCAGCTGTTCCGGCACTAACTGCTGGGCAGCTTGTAATTTTTCTTGTGTTAGAGGCCACTGACTCACCCATACAGGCTCATCACTTTTCTATATTATCGGGTCTGCATGGAGTACATCTTTCAGTGACATTTCCTAAAAATACCCTAATCCTGCTCTAGGAGGTCTAATGTCTGGTACGACAGGATCAACCTTTCCCTTATTATCCTTGCCTAGACCTTGATTAGGTAATAATCCTTGTTGAAACATCTGATTAATAACAGCAGTGCTGAAGAGTATAAATATACTCCCATTCTGGACATAATATTTCTGCCCCATAAGTTCACAGGTAAATAAGGAATAATATATAGCTTAAAAGTTTCTTCATGGCTTTCCTCATCTTTCCAATGCAGTTCATTACTACTCCATTCAGGATTTCTGGTTTGACCAATTCCTTGTAACTGTGTAATAGTCTCCATTTTTTGGCCACTTAGAAGGCCACTGGCTGGCAGTTATTACTGAAATATCCATGCCAGTATCCAGGAAAATCTTTTTCCATTTATAAAAAAAGTGAGTTATGGTCTCTGAGGCACTATGGTCTGTACCCAAAATGCATCAAACGAACCAAATCTGTCTTCTCCTCTCTTTTCTTTTTAAGACCTCAACATAAAACCAACAATACTTAACCTCATAGAAGAAAAATTTAGAATTAACACTTGAAATGCATTGGTACAACTATAACACAGCCTCAGTGGCATACACCTTGAGAGAAACAATTAATAAATGAAATCTCTTGAACTGAGAAGCTTCTGTATAGCAAAGGACATAGTCAACAAGACATAATATCAGGCTATAGAATTGGAAAATACCTTTACTAATCACTAATCCACTTCAAAAACATACAAAGAATGTAGCTGGCCTCCCATCTCTGACTCCCACATTGCAACAAATGCAGACAGGACATTAACAAAGTTTAGAGAGGGAGAGCAGGCACAAATAAGCAGGTCTTGGACAAAGAAAACGAATAGAGAATTCTTTGTTGGTTCCCTGACTACATGGTCCACAGTGTACTAGGTCCAGATTTGATTTGAAAGCAGTGGTCAGTGGGTCTCCAAAAGACATCCCAGTGGGAGCAAGGAGGTGTGTGACACACTTCCCAAAGATGAGATAGTGAAAGGAGGTCCAAAGCCTGAATGTCCTGGTGTCCCAGGGATACAGAAAAGATCACATTGAGTGTGCGCAAGCTGTTCAGGACCTCCATTGTCAAGCAAGAACAGGTCCCAAGCACTCTTGGTTGGGGACAATCCTGTATTCTGTCAGTTATGTTTTAAATAAACTCTGCTTGGCCAGTAGCCAGGCAGGAAGTATAGGCGGGACAGCCAGACAGGAAGTAGAGGCAGGGTAATGAGAACAGGAGTATTATCAGAAGAAGGAAGCTCTTTCTGCAGTTCTGTCAAGACCTTGAAAAAGCAGGATGTGACCTGCTCTGTTGGAAAATGTACTGAGCCATGTGGCTAACATAGATAAGACTAATGGGTTAATATGAGCCATAAGAGTTAATAAGAAGCCTGAACTAAAGGGTCATTCAATTTATAACATATGGAGGACTCTGTGTGATTTTCTTTGGGGCTAAAAAGCTGTGGGAACTGGGCAGGACAAAACCCCACCAAGCAAGCCTTCATTATACAAATGGTGCCAAGGTGTGCACAACTGAATCCACATAAAGCCTGAGACAGCATGGGAAGTATTTCTAGATGCAAAATAACAGCATTGCACATGCTTTCTTGGTAGCAGCAATTTCTCAGGTCTGCTCTGCTTGCTAAAGGCAAGCAAGCACTTTCATTTGGGAGAGGCATCCTGACTCAGCTTTAGCTGTATAACCTTGCAGCTTTTTAAATGGTCCTGCCACTAAACACTTAAATGATGTTGATGAAAAACTGACCACATGCTTTTTGGTTTTCAGCCTTAGCAGGATAAAAAGCTGTTCTGTTTTAAATTGCAAGCTTTCTTTGCTGTCCTGCCAGTCCAAACTCTGACTTGTTCAGGCAGGCAGTCTGACTATGGAGCATTTGAGTGTGGTTTGTGAACATACTGGTGCAGCTTGCTTGCTGGCAAGGACCCTGAAATGCCATAGAGTTGTGGCAATAAACCTGGCTATGTCCAGTACCTCCACCATGAGTCTGAAATCTCATAAAGTTAAGGAATGGGCTGGATCTAGCCGTCAAAGCCATGGCTTTAGTATTCTCCATATTGTTTAGCAAATTAAAGACAAACATGGTCAGAAAAAGAGAGATTCAGTAAAGACAGATGAAAAGACAAAAAATCCTCTAAATGGTTTACTGTGGTTAAAATTTAATTATTTACTTGAGAGAATAAAGAGGTTAAAATCCTCAAAATAAAAAAGAAAGAGAACTGTTGGGTTTGGTGGTACACAACTTTAATCCCAACACTAGTGAGACAGAAACAGGCAGACTGCTGTGAGTTCAAGGTATGGCTGCACATGCCTTTAATCCCATTGCCTGGGAGGCAGAGGCAGATAGAAATCTTTGAATTTAAGGTGTAGTGGCACACACATTTAATCCCAGCATTTAGGGGGCAGAGGCAGGTGGATCTCTGGGAGTTCAAAAATAGCCAAAGATATACAAAGAACCTGTCTCAAAAAATAAAAATCAAAATCAAAGAAAAATAGGTTAAAATAAAGCCATGTGAAGATGAAAAATACACAGAAAATCTTGATACTATGTATTATTATGCTCTCTTTAAATTGCTTGAATGCTGAGGAAGGAGCAACAGCTGCAAAAATACATTTGTTTATAAATGCTGCTAAACTAATCCAAGATTTTGAAAATATCTGGACATCAAAATTGAAGTCAAAAGGCATGTTACTATGGAGAAGAGATTTTTCTTTTGTTTCCACAGGAAATAAAAGGCTTTGGTTTCATTCTGAATTAAAAAAAAATCAGATTGGATCAAGGAAGACCACCTGAGAAATCACCGGTAGGAACAGATGGCCCACACGTCCTAGTTCTACATCTAGAACAGGTTCAAGACTGATGCCTGAGATGATCAAGTCTCACAGGTTACTCCAGTCATGACTTGATAATAATTCAAAATTTTCTTTAGGTTTCCATAAGATTATCAGTACCCACAACCAGCAGGAAGTAGCCTGGAATACCACACCCACATGACCAAAAATGGACTATGGATATTTTCCTTTGTTAAAAAGAGAAGGGAAAATAATGGGGGACAATTCTGTATTTGGTCAATTATGTTTTAAATAAATGCTGATTGGCCAGTAGCCAGGCACGAAGTATAAGCAGTACAACCAGACAGGAAGTGGAGGTGGGGCAATGAGAACAGGAGTATTCTTGGAAGAAGGAAGTTCTTTCTGCAGTCCTGTCCAGACACCGAAGAAGCAGGATGTGACCTGCCCTCCTAAAAAGGGTATTGCGTCATGTGGCTAACATTGACAATAATAATGGGTTAATAAAATTTATAAGAGATAATAGGAAGACTGAACTAATGAGCCAATCAGTTTATAACATATGGAGATCTCTGTGTGATTTTCTTTGGAGCTAAAAAGCTGTTGGAACTGGGCAGGACAGAAACCCTAACAAGACAGTCTTCATGTTACACACTCTAAGCCCAAGAGATACACAGTTGCCAGGTACCAGACTTCATGAAAAGCCAGAAGGGGAAGAGAGAACTATGATCAAGAAATGAAGCCTCACATCTGGTGGAATAGTCAGACGTGGGCAGCCTCACCAGAGATCCAACCGCAGATACTAAATGTAAGGCAAAATCCTCTGCTGACTGAGAAAACAGATCTGTTTCAGGTGAAATACAATGGATCTGTTGCAAGTAGAGCAGGCAGGTAGAGTACCAGCGTGGCCAGACCAAACACCAGGAGAACCTATTAAGTCCCAGCACCAATGAAAGGAAAATTATAAGGAAAGGTGAGAGTGACTATCTTTCAGTGGGCCCTGCCAATGTACACCACTAAAGAAATGCACCACAGCAGCAGAGCTAGTGAAAGAGGTTTATTAGGGTAGTGGGAGAGCAGAAGACTGAAAGGCCTTATTGGAGTGGGAACTTGGGAGAGACTGACAGACAAGAGGAAGAAGAGAAGCAAGAGAGAAAAGAAGAGGCAAGAGAAAGAAGAAGAGGCAAAGAGAAGAGTAAGAGGCAAGAGAGACAGGAGACAAGGGAGGTAGAGTTGTGAAGAGGGTGAGCTGTGACTCATGGGCTCTTTTAAGGGGTGCACATGTTGCACAGCTGATTGTGAAAAGGCAACTGATGACAGGTGATGATATAACTGCTTTGAGATCAGAGACAAGCTGCTGTGATGGCGGGAACTAACAATTACCCTTTTCCATTTTTAACTCTATCACTTAAGCTCAGAATGTGGGGGACAGGGTGTCATGTAGGCAATGCACCTTAAAACCTTTCTATGTACAAGAACCTGTAAATTACTCAAACATGATACAAGAGCAAACTTTATTTGGTACACACACCATTTGAACACTCAAATGAATGTCAATATATGAAAACCTTTGAATTAGCTATCCATTGTTTCATTATCAAAAGTTGATTTCTTAACTCTCAGGATTCTAACATAACACTGGAGTATTTCAAGGCAGGTGAAAATAAACAAAAGAATTAGCATCATTTTTGGATTATTTTCTCATTATTCATTGGACATTTTATTACTATGCACACCCAATCTGGGAAGTAAGCATAAAACTGTTTAGTATCATTCTTCGTGGAGGATTAATCGGAAGAAAATCATCATACAACCCAGAAAACAGAGAATACTTCCTTTGCAGTGCACATAATCTCTAGTAGCAAATTAAGGGCATGCTTGAAAATATAAAAGAAATTCAACTAAATTTAACTATAATCAATGGCAGCATGTATGTCTAAAACATATGTATATACATCTTCATATATTAGCCTAATAATAAGACAATACCTAACCAATTCAAATGACTCAAATTTCCAAAACTCTGCAAGTAAAAATGGTGACATTTCAAAGTCTCTTCTGAGATTCATTCAATTTTCTCTGTGGGATGATCCTGACACAGAGATCCACCTGCCTCTGCATACCAAGTGCTGGGATTAAAGATATGGCTCACCATTGCCCAATCTCTTTATTTTTTATTTGGATTTTTGTAGTCATAAAGCTAGAGTTTCCAAGAGTTTCTCTGTGAAGCCTTGGCTGTCCAGAAATACATGCAGCAGACCTGGTTGGTCTTAAACTCAGGGATCCTCTTGCCTCTGATACCCAAGTGCTATGATTAAAGGCATAGGGTACCATGGCCCACCATCATGCAGTCTCTTAACTGCAATACCTAGGAAAATCAGTATTATAAGCAGATCTCATACATCCAACATAAAATAGCACATTATATACATGTGATATTTAAATAAGAATGTGGTACTTTAAATACTTCCCATAATTCTCAAGAATTTGAATATTGGGTCATTATTTGGTAGACTAAAGAGATTTAGCCTTGCTAGAAGAAGTGTGTTGCTTTCAGTGGGCTCTCAGAATCGTTGCAGTTCAAGACATGAGCTCTCAGTTGCTACTTCAGTTGCCTGTTGCCTGCTACCACCACTTCAGCATCATGGAATATTAACCCCCTGGAACCAGAAGCTCAAAATGAACTCTTTCTTCCTTGAGCTACTTTGATTACAATGTATGATCACAGCAAGAGATAAGTCACTAAGACACGAGTTACACCTTTGGAAAATGGCATCAAAATATAAATTCATGACTGCATTAGCATCAATAATCATGATATTCTATCCAGAGTTGGCTTGATAGATTGGATCAACAACACTCATCTGAAAAACATTTAGTGGTAGTAAGGCAGAACCAGCAAGCACTAAAGGAGATAAGATAAAATCTAGTACAACCAATGTGTTAGTAACCATGGGAGAGGAAATGCCTCATGCAGTATGTCAACTCTCACTTATAGACAGAGTTTGGAAAGATTAATAAGCCTGACATCTACTAGTAAACTGCAACAGGAATAGAACTACACTTTTCTTTAATCTCTGTTTTGACAGTATGTTACCATGTACAGTACAGAGATAGATTCAGCCACAAATTCTAACAATTTAGATAGTGCATTCTAATTATGGGGCATTATTTCAGTCTCATCAGAACGTGTTTTATTAATGTGGTGACCACATGCAAGAAAAACTCAGGTTTGGCATTAGCAGCAACATAAATTTCTTTTCTCAATTTTTCATCCCCAAATGGCAGACCTAATAACTAGTCCATTTCCAATATTCTGTGAGTCAGTCAAAGTATACAAAACTTGATTTAGCACAGTGGTTCCCAACCTTCCTATTGCTGTGATCCTTTAATGCAATTCTTTGTGTAGTGGTGGCCTCCCACCATAAAATGATTTCCATTGCTACCTCATAGCAGTAATTATGCTAAGTTATGAATCACAATGTAAACATCTGATATGCTATGTAACATGACGGCTGGCTTGTTGGGGTTTCTGTCCTGCCCAGTACCCCACTCAGCAGGTTTTTATGGCATTGAATAAAGTTTCAAGTCTTCAATTTACAAATGTTTTGCTCCTGATGATTGCTGTGGTTGAGGTGAAGAAAAGGATAGAATTGAAGGCAATGAAGGGGAATTTGGTCTGGGTCTTTAGAAGGAACTGATGATTGCTTTGGACTCTGTATGGAACAATGATGATTGATGTCTTACCAGACTGAACTATACATATTTTCCATATTACATATTATTTTAGAGCAGGCGTTAAAGTCCTAATTGCTGACAGCCATATACTTAAGCTTTAAAAATGTTTTCATTCAGGAGCCATAGCTATATACCTCCCATTAAGAATATTAACATTTTGGTTTTAGTTTTGGTTATTGAGACAGGGTTACTGTGATAGAGCCATGGCTGTTCAGAAACTTGCTTTATAAACCAGGCTGGCCTCAAATTCACAGAATTGTACATGCCTCTGCCTCCCAATTGTTTAACTTGAAGTTGTGCACTGTAACATGTGGGATTGCTTGTTGGTCTTTCTGTTCTGCCCAGTTCTCTGAGCCGGTAAGCCCCTCCAGAAAGAAAAATACTCACAGGAGGTCTACATAAGTTATAAAACTGATTGGCCCATTAGGTCAGGCTTCTTATTAACTTTTATAACATGTATTAGCCCAGTATTCTAGTATATGTTAGCCACATGGCTCAGTACCTTTTTCAACAGGGTAGGTGGCATCCTTTGGTGTCTAGACAGGACTGGCAAGGAATGGGCTTCCTCCTTCCCAAAATTTTCCTGTTCCCATTGACCTACCTATACATCCTGTCTGGTTGTCCTGACTATACTTCTTGCCTGACTACTGGCCAATCAGCATTTATTTAAAACATAATTGACAGAATATAGACAATAGCCACACACCATCCCCCTCCCCTTTTTTAAGAAGCAAGAACATCCATAGTCCATTTTTGGGAATGTGAGTGCAGTTTTCCAGGCTACTTTTTGGTAGTTGGGGGTGTTGATAATCTTATGGCTACCTAAAGAAAATTTAGAACTATGATCAAGTCCTGACTGGAGTATCCTTTGATTCTTGATCATCTCAGGCAGCAGTCTTGAGTCAGTTCTGGATGTAGAACTCAGATATCTAGGCCATCTGTTCCTACTAGATATTTCTCAGGTGGTCTTCCTTGGTCAAACCTGAGTTTTCTTCCCCAGAATGAATCCACAGTCATTTCCTATGGAAACAAAAGAAAAATCTCTTCTCCAAAGGAACATCCCTTTTGACTTCAATTTTGAAGTCCAGGTATTTTCAAAATACCTATCTTGCATTAATTCAGCAGCATTTATAAGCAAATATCTTTTACCTGCTGTTGCTCCTTCCTCAGCATTCAAACAATTCAAAGAGAACATAATAACAAACATTATCCAGATTCTCTGTGTATTTTCCATCTTTACATGGCTTTATTTTAACCTCTATTTCATTTATTTTTTACTTTTACTTTTTGAGACATTCTCTGTATATCTTCTGCTGTTCTGGAACTCCCTCTCTAGACCAGGCTGTCTTTGAACTCACAGAGATCCAACTACCTCTGCCTCCCAAGTGCTGAGATTAAATGTGTGTGCCACCAAACCTTGAATTCACAGAGATCTTTCTGTCTCTGCCTCACAAGTGTTGGGATTAAAGGCATGTGTCAACATATCTTGAACTTGCAGAGATCCATCTACCTCTGTCTTCCAAATGTTGGGATTAAAGGTTTGTACCACCACAACCAACTACTCTCTTTCTTTCTTTGTTATTTTAAGAACTTTAACTTTTAGCCTGCATATATTTTTTAACACACTATATTACAATTTAGGGGTTTTCTTTCTCTTTGAGTCTCTCTTTATTGTATATTTCTGTCTTTTTCTGACCACGTTAGTCTTTAATTTGCTAAGCAATATGGGTAGGATTAAAGCCATGATTTTGATTGCCAGACACACCCCATTCCTTAGCTTTATGAGATTCCAGCATGATGGTTGAGGTTCCAGCCAAAGCCACGTTTATTGCCACAACTCTATAGTGTTTTGAGGTCCTTGCCAGCAAAGGAGCTGCAACAGTGTGTCCACAAAAAACACTCAAATGCTCTCTCTGTAGCTGGACGTCCTGTCTCAAAGAGATGGAGTTTGCACTGGGAGGACAGTCCAGAAAGACAACATTTTAAAATGGTGGGGCTTTTTTCCTGCAACATTTGAAAACCAAAAAGCATGCATTTGGCTTTTAATCAACACTATGTAAGTGTTTTGTGGCAGGACCTCTTAAAATAGCTGCAAGGTTTTACAGCCAAAGCTGAGTCACAAAGTCTCTCTTAAATGACAGTGCTTGCTTCCTATTGCAAGCAGAGCAGACCTGAGAAATTGCTGCTACCAAGAATCCAGGATTTACTCTATTCTTCTCTGTCTAAATTACGTCTCAAACTTTTTCAGGCTTTCTGTGGATGCAGTTGTCCACAAGTTGGACAGAATTCAAAACATGCAGACTTACTTGTTGGGCGTTTGTGTCCCACCCAGTTCCCACAGATGGTAAGCCCCACAGAAAACCACACAGAAGGTCTACATAAGTTATAAAACTGATTGGCCCATTAGCTCAGGCTTCTTATTAACTCTTATAACTTATATTAGCCAGTATTATAACTTAATTAATATTAACTTATATTATTCCAGTATATATTAGCCACATGGCTCAATATGTTTTTAGTGGGACAGGTCACATATTCATTTCTGGTGTCTGGAAAGGCCTGGGGAGGAATGGATTTCCTCTTTTCTAAAATTCTCCTATTCTCATTGACCCGCTGCTACTTCCTGTCTGATTGTCCTGCCTAAACTTCCTGCCTGGCTACTGGCCAATCAGTGTTCATTTAAAATATAATTGACAGAATATAGACAATTGCCCTACACCAGTGTGCCAACACAACTTGCTGAATGTTAATATTTTTATTCTTCAATAAACTTGGTTAACATAGCAGAAAATTTATTGGCAATATTAATAATAACTTAGGGCCTTAGCTAAGGTTTCTATTAATGGGAAGTGACACCATGACCACAGCCACTCTTAAAAAGGAAAATATTTGAACAATGTGGTAGCTCACAGCTCAGAGGTTCAGTCCATTCTCATCTTGGCAGGGAGCATAGGAGTATGCAGACAGACAGTGTACTAGCTCCATCATTATCACAAAGCAATAGGAAGCAGACTGAGACACTGGATGTGGCTTGAGCATATAGCAGACCTCAAAGCCTGCCCACATAATGGCATACTTCCTCCAACAAATCACACCTACTCCAACAGAGCCACACTTCCTCATAGTGTCATCCCCTATGAACTTATGTGGGACAATGATATTCATACCCTTGGCATAGAAAGAAAGGATATTTACTTTTCTCATGGGCTTTAGACATTAGGGTTAGCAGTGTATTGCCAAAGGGCATATTGCAACAGAGAATTTACATTACTTTGGCTCAGCCTTTCATCCCACCCTGTCAGCCTAAAAGGTTCATCTGGGTAAGTGAGCATCTAAATATTAATAAATGACTCATCTCTATTACATACAGAATTGTATTTGATACAAAGACCTCATTGAGTGGGCCAAGATTCCTAAATGCTGTGGAAAAAGAAAAATTGTTTAGTAGTTGTTATCTCCAAGCATATCTGAGGTATACTATGGCATGATTTTTGGATGTAAAATATATTTTCATCTAAGCATACCTTCAAATTTGTATATTTGCTTGTTTGTGTTCCTGAATTTAAGCAGTGCCAGAGTGTTCCTTTAAAATATAACACAAATCATGCTGTACTTTTGCTTTACATGCCCAACTATCTCCCAGAATCAATCAAGGGAGAAACAGAATTCCACTGTAGAGGTTGTGAGCTGCAGGTATTTGGTCCCTCTGGCATCCTTGTGACTTTTCTGAGATCACTTCCCACAGTTCTCTACCTTCCTCCATCAGCCGCCATCATGCTTCCATTGCAGCTGCTTCTCCTCTAATGTGCCAGGTCTTCTCTGAGCTTCAACAACTGTCATCACCCTACCTGGAATTCACTTTCTCCTTTACTGCTGCCAAAGTACCACACTCTCCTTACCTTTACATTTTCATTCCAAACCTAGAGAATCTGGAAAACCTTTCCTAGCCACTCTATTTCTCTGTGAAGGGTGTTATCTTCGATCTTCATTTTCCCAATATGAGCCAAGGTGTGTCATTTCTCATCACTTACCAATATTAAAATATTTCTCATAGATTTATGAACTACATGCCCAACTACACATCGGGACACACTACAAAAGATTCTCCATGAGGATAAAATCCGTTCATATACTGTATTCACGCACCTCACCACTCTGTCCTGAACAGTGTTTGGTACAGCCCACCCAAATTGTTTATGGGATGAAGATAAAACAAATGAATGAAGAATCCATGCTATTGAGCATATGAAATCAGACAAGTATCCATGCTTCTAGCCATAAAACTGCAAATAAACCTCCTTCCAGGGCATGGACTCGGGTTTTACTGAGGCATGGCCAACTAAAACCTTTCCAAGGTAAAAATGAGGTCAACCCACTTTTCCTTATAACCCTGTTGGGAGATGGGTCCTATCCCAGCGTGTTTATGTGATGTGAACTTACCCAAAGTCTAACTGGATGAAGAACACAGCAGAAACATAACCAACAAACAAAACATGGAAGCTGACAGAAGTGCTCCCCAGAGGACCAGCTGGTGTTGTCTGAACAAAACCACATGATATAGGAAAGAAAACTAAGGCTGCCCTTGTGAGGTGTGCTTATCGTGTGACATTGTTGAGGCAATCAGCCAATAGAGTCAATGAATGCTCAGTGCTGAACATTGATGAGGTTTAGTACTTTCTTTCAGTGTCTGGCAGATCCTTGCTTGCTTCCTAAATGTGCCTTTAGGAAGACCCCCATAGCAAGAACCGGAAATACAGTTCTCCAGTTCTCTTGGGAAGCAACAGGTGAAGGAGGAGGCAGAGCACACACAGTGTTCTCAGAGGGACTTTGGAAAGTTGGGGAGTGACAACAGAGAGCTGAAGAGGACAGGGACCCATGTCCTAAACTCCACTGTTTTGAGACACTTTTCCAGCATTCCCAATTCTTCTTCACACGGAGTCCAGCCCTTTCAAAGGACAGTTTCCAGCGATAGGAATTAGGCAGAGCCACAATTCCTAGCTCTATTGCCACCCCCAGGTTATGTCACCTTCTTGCAAAAGAGAGGTGCCCACACCTCCATCAGGGGTAGCTGTGAGTTTAAAAAGAAAGGGAGAGTCTGTTTGGGTAGGAGGTACCTAGAAGGTGTCAGTTGCTACAGGCTTTTGGTGCCATCATCATCATCAGTATATTCAACATGTTTTCCTATCAGACCATCCACAAATTCCAGGTCCACATCTAGTGGAGGAATCTCATTATACTTGGGCAGGATTCGAAGGTCACCCTCTTTATAATCATCCAGAAGCTTATGCATGTATAAGATGGGGTAATTTGCATAGTTAATGTAAAAGAAGGTATTAAGGATAGTCACTTGTGACAGTACCATCCCCCTCCATAGATCTTTTGAGCCCTGCTCACCCTCAAATATGTGCTCCACCACTTTGCCAATTAAGGTATCAGCAAGGTTGAGATCACGGACTGGGGATGGTTTTAGTGTATCAGAGAGCAATTTAAGGGGCAATTGATGTAGGAGGGTCATCTGTCTATGTGTTACTTTCATTGGTTAATAAAGAAACTGCCTTGGCTTTTGATAGGACAGCAGCTTAGATAGGCGGAGTAGACAGAACAGAATGCTGGGAGAAAGAAGCAGAGTCAGGCAGAGGCAGAGAGCCACCCGACATAAAGCTGCCAGGTCAGACATGCTGAATCTTTCCTAGTAAGCCACGACCTCATGGTGACATACAGATTATTAGAAATGGGTTGAATAAATATGTAAGAGTTAGCCAATAAGAGGCTAGTTATAATGGGCCAGGCAGTATTTGAATGAATACAGTTTCTGTGTAGTTATTTTTGGTAAAGCTAGCTGGGTGGGTGGTGGGAAGCGGCCTGCCTTTCCTTTTACAGACAACACTCTTTCATCTTGGTGAAGTTCCAATCCAGAGATACATTATATTCCATCGTATTTCACCAGATAGAGAGAGAGACTTTTGGTCATCTGATCCAGAACCATTCCTCTCCAATGGGTGATGGGAACATCCCCTTCCTTCACTTGTGAGAAATTCTGCAGCCCACGATGTTCCTTTGGTCCAGGGATGAAGATGTACTCCTCTGTCTCTTCTGCGTAGGTTTTTTCTTGGTCAAGTTTGCTGTTTCCTTGGTGTAGTTCTTACAGGACTCATGTCCAGCCGCTGCATCTGCAGGTTACCCTTGTGCCTCAGTGGTCCGAAAATACTGAGAGCTGGTCTCTGGGTCCATGACTGCATTGGGAAAGAGGGAAGAGACAATTAGCTAAGGGGATAAAGGGCCAACTTACCCACCCCACCCCAGTTAGATGACTCCAATCCAGGGAGAGTTCTATTTCCTCCACCCCCCTCATGGAGCCTGAGGGCAATGCTGGGTACCTGGCTGGGTGCCTGCTTCTCTGCTATGCTCTTCTGGGTCCCCTGGTGTTGTTGGGAAGGGCTGGACTAGGGCAGAGGATACAAAATAGGATTTGGACCTCCGAAATGATGGAACCCTTGACTCTTAAGCTCAACTGTTCATGCTATGGGCCTCACTCCCCATGTGGCTTGAGCAAACCTGTTTAGAAGCAGAGCAGAGAAGCACATCAAAACTCCTCTCCTCCCTCCACCTTACCCTTCACCTTAGTCTCCTGAGCATTCCTCCAGGAATTTGCTTTTTCTCCCCACTAAGGCCCTCATGTAATTATTAGTGAACATGAATATCCCTTCGTTTTCTCTGGAAAAACTTTGAAAGGGGATGTGTGCTAGCACATTAGACTGCTGTTTTAACCTAGTCTCTCCTTAATTTTTACCGACTTTCACTATCTTTCAATTGGGCGGTTTTTTCCTTTTCATTTCCCTCCTCTTTTCTGCTTTAGTCTATGGAAAAGAAATCATATTTATAGCTTGAGTACTATGTACATTTCTTGAAACTGGCATGAAGGACATGACTTCAAATATATCTTTCATTTCAAGGCCTCATTGCAAAATATTAATTCCTTTTCCTTTAGTGTTTTCTAAGGAAATTACATATTTTTAAAATTAGATTTCTTTTTTATTTAATATTTAATTATTTTTTCGTCTATGTTTAAAACTTGATTTTGCAACCATCTGTAGCTTTCTCGTAACCTCTCAGTTTTGGAAGAATAGTTCCACAATAACTGGTAATGAAATTTATTCATCAGCATGTATATCTTTTTTGAATATGTTAAGTTCTCAGGAGAAAAATAACCAATTTGTAATCTGTGAATTAAGACATGGTCTCTTAAACAAATATGGGAGTGATAATTAAATTGGTGTTACTTCTTGTTTTTTTAGGGCACGGTTTCCTTGCATAACACTCCTGTCTGCTTTAGAACTCGCTCTGTAGACCAGGCTGGCCTTGAACTCACTGAAATCCAGCTGCCTCTGCCTCCCATGTTCTGGTATTAAGGGCATGTACCACCACCACTCATCCTAATATTTCTGTTTTGTTTTTTCTGATTTTGTTTATTGTTTGTTTGTTTGTTTTCATTTTGTTTTTTGAGACAGGGTTTCTCTGTAGCTTTGAGGCTGTCCTGAAACTAGCTGCGGTAGATCAGCCTTGCCTTGAGCTCACAGAGGAACACCTGCCTCTGCCACCCAAGTGCTGGGAATACAGGTGTGTGCCACCACTGCCCAGCTCTGGTTTAATATTTTTATAAATTGTGTTGCTATTTGCTTCATGAAAACTTAAAAATATAGCAAAAACAAACACAAAAAATAAGCAAATAAGCACATTCAATGCCATAAATAATAAAACATGAATCTGCATTTGATTAGATGCTGCAAAAGCATTTGACAAAATTCAACACCCCTTTATGATAAAGGTCTTGGAGATATTAGGGATACAAGGATCATAACTAAATATAATAAAAGCAATATACAATAAGCCAAGAGCAAACATCAAAGTAAATGGAGAGAATCTCAAACCACTCCACTAAAATCAGGAACAAGACAAGGCTGTCCACTCTCTCCAACTCTCTTCAACATAGTGCTTGAAGTTCTAGCAATATTGAAAAGAAAACATAAGAAGGTCAAAGGGATTCAAATCGGAAAGGAAGAAGTCAAACCTTTTTTATTTGCAGATGATATGGTAGTGTACATAAGTGGCAACCAAAACTCTACCAAAGACACCCTAAAACTGATAAATACCTTCAGTGATGAGGTAGCACATAAGATCAACTAAAAAAAATCAGTAGCCCACATATATACAAAGGATAAAGAAGCAGAGAGGGAAATCAGAGAAACATCACATTTAATGACAGCCTTAAATAGCATAAAGAATTTTGGAGTAACACTAACCAAGGAAATGAAAAATATATTTGACAAGAACGTTAAGGCTTTAAAGAAAGAAATTGAAGAGGATACCAGAAAATGGAAGGAACATGCTCTTGGATGGGTACGATCAACATAGTAAAAATGGCAATTCTACCATAGGCAGTCTATAAATTCAACACAATCCCTATCAAAATCCCAACAAAATTCTTCACAGACCTTGAGAGAACAATAATCAACTTTATATGGAAAAACACAAAACCTACAATAGCCAAAACAGTCCTATACAATAAAAGTACTTCTGGAGGCATTACCATCCCTGATTTCAAACTCTATTACAGAGCTATAGTAATGAAAACAACTTGATATTGGCACAAAAACAGAGATGTTGACCAATGGAATCCAATCGATGACCCGGATATTAACCCATAAACATATGAACATCTGATTTTTGACAAAGGAGCTAAAATTATACAATGGAAGCCAGAAGGCATCTTCAACAAATGGTGCTGGCATAACTGGATGTCAACCTGTAGAAGAATGAAAATAGATTCATATCTATCACCATGCACAAAACTTGAGTCCAAATGGATTAAAGACCACAATATAAATCCAACCACACTTAACCTGATAGAAGAAAAAGTGGGAAGTAGACTGCAACACTTGAGCACATGAGACCACCTTCTAGGTATAACCCCAGTAACACAGACAATAAGAGCTACAATGAATACATGGGACCTACTGAAAATGAGAAGCTTCTGCAAAGCAAAGAACACTGTCATTAAGATGAAAAGGCAACCTACAGAGTGGGAGAAGATCTTCAACAACCCCACATCAGACACAGGTCTGATCTCCAAAATATATAAATAACTCAAGAACCTAGACATTAGAATTCTAAATAACACAGCTAAAAATGGGGTACTGAACTGAACAGAGAATTCTTAACAGAAGAAGTTCAAATGGCCAAAAGACACTTAAGGTCATGCTCAACCTCCTTGGTGATTAGGGAAATGCAAATCAAAACAACTTTGAGATATCATCTTACACCTATCAGAATGGTTAAAATCAAAACGACAGAAGATAACCTATTCTGGAGAGGATGTGGAGTAATGGGAACACTCATCCATTGCTGGTGGGAATGCAAACTTGTGCAACCACTTTGGAAATCAGTGTGGCAATGTCTCAGGAAATTGAGAATCAACCTACCTCAAGATCCAGCAAACCACTCTTGGGAATATACCCAAGAGTTGCCCAATCATACTACAAAAGCGTTTGTTCAACTATGTTCATAGCGGCATTATTTGTAGTAGCCAGAACCTAGAAAAACCTAAATGCCCCTCAGTGGAAGAATGGATAAAGAAAGTGTGGAACTTATACACATTAGTGTATCACTTAACAGTAAAAAACGATGATCATCTTGAATTTTGTATGCAAATGGATGGAAAAAGAAAACACTATCCTGTTTGAGATAACACAGACCCAAAAAAGTGAATATGGTATGTACTCACTCATTAGTAGACTCTATCCATAAACAAAGGACATTAAGCCTATAGTTTACAAGCCTTGAGAAGCCAAATAATAAGGTGACCTCCCCCCTGAAACATATATAGATCCTCCTGGAAATTGGGAGCAGACAAGATTGGTGGACAAAAGTTGGGAGCATGGGGATGGAGGTGGAGTGGGGGAAGCAGAGAGGTGTAGAAAGAAGGGAGAAGGGAAGGGGTGGGGAGAGCTTGGGGGAATGTGAGGGTTGAGAAGAAGGACGGGCTGATATAGGAGCAGGGAAGAACATATCTTAACCAAGGGAGCCATTTTAGGGCTGGCAGAAGACTTGCCTCTAGTGGGGATCCCAGGTGTTAATGGGGATGTCCCTAGCTAAGTCCTTGGGCAGCAGAGAATAGGGTGCCTGAACTGGCCTTGTCCCATAGTCACACTGATGAATATCTTGATTATCACCATAGAATCTTTGTCCAGCGATAGATGGATGTAGAGAGAGAGACCCACATTAGAGCACTGGAATGATCTTTCAAGGTCCAGTTGAAGAGCAGAAGGATGGAGAAGATGAGCAAGGAAGTCAGAAGCATGAGGGTTTGCTCTACCCACTGAGACAGTGTGTCTGATCTAATTGGAGCTCACCAAATCCAGCTGGACTGGGACTGAACAAGCATGTAATCAAACCAGACTCTTTGAATGTGGCTGACAATGGGGACTGACTGAGAAGCCACTGATAATGGCACTGGAATTTGTTTCTATTGTATGTACTGGCTTATTGGGACCCTAGTCTGTTTGGATGCATACCTTCCTAGGCCTGAATGGAGGGGGGAGGGCCTTGGACTTCCCACAGGCTGGGTACCCTGCCCTCTCTTAAGACTTGAGAGGGAATAAGGAGGGTGAGTTGGGGAATTGGAGGGGAATGGGAGGAAGAGAGGAAGTTGTAACACGAGGGCTGGCTTGTTGGGGTTTCTGTCCCGCCCAGTACCCCAACAAGCCAGTAAATCCCAGAGAAAAATCACACACAAGACTCCTTAAGATTATAAACTGATTGGCTCATTAGGTCAGGCTTCTTGTTAACTCTTATAACTTATATTAACCCATTATTCTCATCTATGTTAGCCATAATGGCTCCGTACCTTTTTCAGCTGGGCAGGTTACATGCTGCCTCTTCAGTGATCTGTGCAGGAGTGGCGAGAGAGCTTCCTGTGTCCCAGAAACCTCCCAGTCTCTTTGCTCCACCCCTACTTCCTGTCTGGCTTTCCCGCCTATACTGCCTGCCTGGCCAATCAGTGTTTTATTAGAATATGATTGACAGAATACAGACAATTCTCCCACACCATTTCCCTCTTTTTTTTTAAACAAAAGAAAATACCCATAGTCCATTTGTTGGGAATGTGGGCATAGTATTTCAGGCTACTTCCTGCTGGTTGGGGGCGCTGATGATCTTATGGGGACCTAAAGAAAATTTAGAGTTATAATCAAGTTCTGACTGGAGTATCCTGTGAGTCTTGATCATCTCAGGCAGCAGTCTTGAATCTGTTCTGGATGTAGAACTCTGTCATCTGGGCCATCTGTTTCTGTCAGAGATTTCTCAGGTGGCCTCCCTTGGTCAAAGATGATTTTTCTTAACTCTGAATAAATCCAGAGCCTCTCGTTTTCTGTGGAAATAAAAGCAGAATCTCTTCTCCAAAGTAACATTTCTTTTGACTTCAGTTTTGACGCCAAGGAATTTTCAAAATACCTATCTTGGGTTAGTTCAGCAGCATTTATAAACAAAAGTATTTTAGCAGCTGTTGCTCCTTCCTCAGCATTCAAACGATTAAAAGAGAGCATAATAATATACAGTATCAAGATTCTCTTTGTATTTTCCATCTTTGTGTGGCTTTACTTTAACCTCTATTTCTTTTATTTTTACTTTTACTTTTTGAGACAGGTTCTCTGTATATCTTTGTCCTGGAATAACACACTAGACCAGGCTGTCCTTGAATTCACAGAGATCCTTCATCTCTGCCTCCCCAGTACTGGGCTCAAAGGTTTTTGCTACCACACCTTGAACTCACAGAGATCCACATGTCTCTGCTTCCTCTGTGCTAGGATTAAAGGTGTGTGCTACAACACCTTGAACTCAGAGATTTGTTTGTCTCTGCCTCCCAGGTATTGGGATGAAAGGTGTGTGCTACCACACCATGAAGTCACAGAGGTCAACTACCTCTGCCCCTTAAAGTCTCAGAGGTCAATGTACCTTTGCCTCCCAGGCATTGGGATTAAAGGCGTGTGCTACCACACCTTGAAGTCACAGAGGTCAATCTTTACCTCTGTCTCTTGAAGTCACAGAGGTCAATATGCCTCTGCCTCCCAGGCATTGGGATTTAAGGTGTGTACTACCACACACAACTACTCTCTTTCTTCCTTTTTTTACATTAAGAACTTTAACTTTTAGCCTGCATATATTTTTAACACACTGTAAAATATTTAGAGGTTTTCTTCCTCTTTGAATCTCTCTTTACTGTATATCTCTCTTTTTCTGACCTCATGAGTCTAAAACCGTGGCTTTGACAGTTAGATCCAGTCCATTCCTTAGCTTTCCAGACTCATGGTAGAGGTACCACTGGAGCCTTTTACTGACACAACTCTATGGCTTTTCAAGGTCCCTTCCAGCAAGCAAGCTGGAGCATTCTGCTTACAGACCACACTCAGTCAGACTGCCTGCCTGAAAGAGTCAGTGATTGCCCTGGCAGGACAGTCCAGAAAGCCGGCATTTTAAAACAGCGCAGCTTTTTTCCTGATACTGCTGAAAACCGAAAAGCATGTGTTCAGCTTTTGATCAACACCGTTTAAGTGTTTTGTGGCAGGACCTCTTCTTAATGAGCTGCAGGGTTTTGCAGCTAAAGCTGAGTCAGGAAGCATCTCTTAGATGAGAGTGTTTGCTTGCCTCTAGCAAGCAGAGCAGACCTGAGAAACTGCTGCTACCAACAAAACATGCTTTACTCTATTCTTTCCCAAGCTTTCTCAAGCTTTCTGTGGATTCAGTTATCCACATCTGGGCGCCATATGTAACATGACGGGGCCAGCTTGTTGGGGTTTCTGTCCTGCCTGGTGCCCCACAACTGGCAACTCCCAAGGAAAATCACACACAAGACTCCATAAGATTATAAACTGATTGGCCCATTTGGTCAGGCTACTTATTAGCTCTTATAACTTATGTTACCCCATTATCCTTATCTACGTTATCCACATGGGCTCAGTACCTTTCTCAGTGTGACAGCTTACATGTTGCCTCTTCGGTGGTCTGCGCAGGAGTGGCAGAGGGAGCTCTGCTTCCAGAATACTCCCAGTCTCTTTGCTCCACCCCTACTTCCTGTCTGGCTTTCCCGCCTATACTGCCTGCCTGGCCAATCAGCATTTTATTAAAATATGATTGACAGAATACAGACAATTCTCCCACACCAGGAAGTGGAAATTTTTGAATGGTTACAATAAATAAATAGATAGATAGATAGATAGATAGATAGATAGATAGATAGATAGAACTTGTATTTTCACAATCCCAAAAAATTCTTTTGAGTACCAGGGAGCCAAATTGAAGAATCCACCTTAAACAGGTCAGATACACCCCCTCCTCAATTCCCTGGTCCTAAATTTTTTTCCAAAAGTTAACTTTGCCCTCTGTTCTGCCAATACCTTTATCAGGTATAAAAAAACACCAGACACTTCTATACCACAAACACCAGACAGGAGCAAAGAGACCAGCAACTTCAGCATGTGGCCAGCACCCAGCCATCTCAGGTTCTCCCACACACAAGATGACTCCCACAAATAAGCAGAAAGCCGTCTTGAGAATTTTCCACCCCAATTCCTTTAACCCATTGTGCCTAACCTCCTGCCTTTTTATTATAAAAAAGAGATGCAAATGTAATGGTTTGTCCTGTCCCTTTAAGAGACAAGCCTTGCCTACTCTCTCTCAGGTCTGCTGAGACAAGCAAATCTTCCTTCTACTGTCATCCCGAGTTCCTTCCTTTCCAGCTCTTTCCCAAAGAGGCATCTTCTGCCTTGCTCCCTTCTCCCCACTTCTTCACTCCTCCTCTTTCTGTTTCTCTTTCTTTCTCTCTTACTTCTCTCTTCTTCTCCCCTTTCCCCTTTCCCTTTCTCCTCCATAACCCACTAAATAAATATCCACTTTTGAGCATAGTGTGACTAATAAGTCTCTTTCTCTCATCCGCCACATGGCTCCCTCCCTGGGACATGCTGACTTCAAGGCCCATGGTGGTCTCGTGCCTGCTGCACACTACCTCCACTCGGGGACCTGTGCCATTTTATTTTTACCACAACAACATGTAAATGAATAGGATTGAGATGAATCATATGAAAGCCACAAAGAATGAATAAAAGATAGTAAAAAGCCACAGATTTACATTATGATTTATGATAGTAGCAAAATTATAATTATGAAGTAACAACAAAGATGGTTGGGGTCACCACAATGTAAAGAATTATAATAAAGAGTTGCAGCATTAGGAAAGTTGAGAGCCACTGTGCAAAACAAACAAATAGAACATTAGCAAGACCTAATTATTATGAAAGATCCATAATTTATATCAGTTATTCCTTTAAAAGAAAAAAGCTAGAAGACATTTTTAAATTTGTGTATGTGCATGTAAGTTTTACCTGCAAGAATGTATGTGAACTATTTAAATGCCTGATGCCCATGGAGTCAGAAGAAGGTGTTGGGTCCTCTGAAACTGAGGTTTGGAATGACTTTGAATCAAATCATATCTGGATCCTCTAGAAATACCATTAACCATTACACCATCTCTCCTGCACTAAAGAACATTTCTTTCTTATTAAAAAAAAAAAGATGAAGTAAGCCATTAGTCCCAGAACTCAGGAGGCAGAGGCAGGAAGATCTCTGTGTGTTCAGGGTCAGATTGGTCTATATAGTGAGTTACAGGACAACCAGGTCAGCTACACAGAGAAACCTTGTCTCAAATGTCTTTGTTAGCTCTTGAGACTCCACAGCCTTTAAGAGTTGTCTCTCTCATTCAAGTGCTTGTTATGCATTTTGTTTGTTTTGTCTTTCTGGTTTTTTTTGTTTCATTTTGTTTTTCTGCTCATTTTTCATACCTTATTGGAGTTAATGAAGGCTATTCAGTCTGGCATATGACCAACGGAAGAAAATGAAGGACACAGGACATTTTCTGGCCTAGTGTGTCCACTCCACTACTTTGCATGGTTTTGGTTGACTGTACCCGTTATTGTCTCTCCCTCAATCCCACCCAACTGCTGAGAAGGCACTGAACTGAGCAACAGTACTTGCTGGCTATTTTGCATGTATTGATCTTACATGCTTTATAGCAGCAACATTTGCATAACTTAGATACATGGATATTTATTTTTCTCATCACAAATAAAATTAACTGTATTAGAATTTAGTTAAAATAATTGCTTACAAAGTGGTCATAAAATACTTCAATATAAAGTGATTCGTAAATAAAGTTAATCTTCCCTCAGTGTTTTCTAGACCCTACATACAATACTGCATCTTCTATAGGATCCTGCACTGACATGTCCATTTTATTCCTGGCCTCTGCAGATTCCAGCATTTACTTGCTCTCTTCCTCACTCCTTCCTCAGAATGAATCTTCCCTAGCATGCCAAATTTACCCATCTAACCTCTTCACAAACCTCTGCACTCATATCCATTGCTCTGCTCTTGCAACTGCTGGTAAATGTACTCTCATGCCCACAGGCCCCCATGCTCTGCAGGCAAGTACACTCGCATGCCCCCTCGACCTATGCAGGCATTCACAGACCCACTGCAACCTCTCTGGTCTCCTCAAGTGCCTGCACTCGTATGTCAGCTTCTCATCTCGGGCCTCTGTAGGCACCTGCATGCACATGCCCACTGCCCAAATCTGGTTTTGCTGGCACCTCTACTCACATGACTGTTAGGGGCAAACATTTGGGGGTGACTTCTGCCATGATCCTAGCAACAGCCAGTTTGCACATTCCAGAGTAGGGGCTGAGGATTAGAAATGTTAGGTAGGAGAAACAGAGATAAGAAAGAATTACAAAGACACAGGATAGTAATTGAAGGGCAACTCAGCACTGAACGCTGAATTCTTCTTCAAAAGACCAAATAAACACACCCTAGGTCACGTGCAGTCACACTTGTTGTCACTAACTTTGAGTAAGCTGAAAATCTCTGACCTTCAGGTAAGATGGAATAGGCTCACATTTTTGGGCCACCACACATGCTCACTGCTGGACCATGAGTCTGCAAAAACCTGCACTCACATATCAATGCTCTGGTCTATATGCACCTGAACTCTAAAACATCCATCCCACTGGCCTTGGTAGGAACTTAAACTCATATGAAAATTGCCCCTGGACTCAGCAAGCAACAGCAATTGCATGGCAACTGCCAACTTGGTCTTGTAGGAAGCTGTATATGCAATCTGTCACCTTCTAGCCTTTGTGAGCACCTGTATTAACATGCCTACTGCCCCCTGGGCTCTGCAAAAAACTGCACTCATATGTCCATTGCTCCTCCCAGTCTTTTAATTTTTTTTTGAGCCATGGTTTCCCTGTGTAGTTCTGGCTGTCCTAGAAGAACAAGGTGTTGAAATCAGAGATCAACATGCCCCTGCATCATAAGTGGAGGGACTGAAGGTGTGCACTATAACCACATTTGATCCCTGGCCTTTTCAGGCATCTCACACATGTGACTACTACCCCTTTGGGCTCTGCAGGCATCTGAATTCACCTGCCCACTGCCCAACTGATCATTGCTGATACCTGCATTCACATGGCCACTTTTCTACTGTCCTCTTTAGTTACTCGCACTCATATGCACACTGACCCTCTCTGCCCTTTGGTGACACCTGTACTCAGAGGTTCCTGGCCCTCACACTGCCCTTTGTAGGCACCTTTGCTCACATACACACTGTCCCCCTCTGACCTCTGCAAGAACCCATACTCACATGTTCATAGCCACCCTTTGCCCTCTATAAGCACCTGCACTCACATGCCAGATATCCAACTGGCCTCCACAGGCAGCTACATTCAATGAAGTCTGTCCCTTCTTGCTTCTGCAGGATCCTGTGCTCACATGTCCACATCCCCATTTGGCTTATGTAGGCACCAACACTCACATGCCTACAAATCCCTTCTGGTCTTTGCAGGTACCTGTACTCATAGCCACCCTCTCCTCTGGACTCAGAAGACACCAGCACTCACTTGCTGTCTACCTCTCTTTTCCCTCCAGAGCAACCTTAAGTTAATATAACAAATTTACCAATATATACTTTTCATAACTCTACACTCAGATGTCCAAAGCTCTGCTCTTGTCTGTAACATGTAGGGGCCTGCTTGTTGGGGTATCTGTCCCGCCCGGTACCCCACAGCTGGCAAGCCCCAAAGAAATCACACACAGGACTCCATAAAATAATAAACTGATTGGCCCATTAGGTCAGGCTTCTAATTAGACCTTGTAACTTATATTAATCCATTATTATTATTATCTATGTTAGCCATATGGCTTGGTACCTTTTTCAGTTGTCAGCATTCAAACAATTCAAAGAGAGCATAATAGCATACAGTATCAAGATTCTCTGTGTATTTTCCATCTTTATGAGGCTTTATTTTAACCTCTATTTCTTTTATTTTTACTTTTACTTTTTTGAGACAGGTTCTCTGTATATCTTTGTCTTGGAATAACTCTGTTGACCAGGCTGTCCTTTAACTCACAGGGATCTGTCTGTCTCTGCCTCCCAGGCATTGGGTTTAAAGGTGTGTGCTACAACACCTTGAAGTCACAGAGGTCAATCTACCTCTGCCTCTTGAAGTCACAGAGGTCAATCTACCTCTGTCTCCCAGGCATTGGGATTAAAGGTGTGTACCACCACACCCAACTACTCTCTTTCTTTCTTTTTAACTTTAAGAACTTTAACTTTTATCCTGCACATATTTTTAACACACTGTAAATCATTTAGAGGTTTTCTCGTCTTTGAATCTCTCTTTACTGTATCTCTCTCTCTCTCTCTCTCTCTCTCTCTCTCTCTCTCTCTCTCTCTCTCTTTCTGATTACATGGCCGGATCTAACCCATTGCTTAGCTTTCCAGCCTAATTGCAGAGGTACTGCTGGAGCCATTTTTTTTTGCCACAACTCTGCGACGTTTCAAGGTCCCTGCCAGCAAGCAAGCTGCACCATTCCTGCTCAAACCACCGAAGAAGCAACATGTGAGCTGACCGCTGGAAAAGGTACTGAGCCACATGGCTAACACAGACAAGAATTATGGGTTACTGTAAGATGTAAGAATTAGTTAACAAAAAGCTAGAGCTAACTGGCCAATCAGTTTATCATCTTATGGAGTTCTCAGTGTGATTTTCTTTGGGACTTGCCAGCTATGGGATACTGGGCACGACAGATACCCCAACAAGCAGGCTCCTACATGTTACACTTGCCTCTGAAGGCAAATACACTCACATACCAGACCCCATATTACACTCACATACACATTGTTCTCTGGCCTATCCAGAAAATTGCATTCACCATATCCACTGTCCCTGTCTGATCTCTGCAGGCATCTGCACTCACAAGCCCACTGCCCCAATCTGATTTCTCCAAGCACCTGTACTCACATGCCAACAGTCCAACTCTGGCCTCTGTTGGAACCTTCACTCACATGGACACACTTTGGTCTACGTGCACACCTTCACTCTAATGCATCAGCCCCACTGAACTTTGCAGGCACCTACAGGATCCTGCATTACCTGCACACCTCCTACTTCTGCAGGCAAAGGTACTCACATGGTGGCCTTCATGGGAAAGTACAGTCACATATTGCCCCCTATAGTGATATATTATATTTTAATAGATTAGCTTGTCTGAATATCAGAGGGCAAAGCAGCCACATTAGCCAGCCATACAATTCTATAATCTCAGGACTCAGGAGACAGAGGCAGATAAATCTCCATGAGTTCAAGGGTACCTAGAAACAAGATCAATTCAGAAACAGATCCAGATGGTGATGGCTCACATCTTTAATACCAGTATCCCATAGAAGTAGAGGAGCACTATGGAAGTGGAGACAAGAGAAATATGGCTGGTAGTGTGGGGGTCCGTCTGTCTATGTTTTTTTTTATTGGTTAAAGAATAAAGAAACTGCCTTGGCCTGTGGATAGGGCAAAACTTAGGTAGGCAGGGAAAACTAGATTGAATGCTGGGTGAGGGAAGGCAAGAGAGAGATGCCATGTAACTCATGCTGTCTGCCATGTCTGGAGACAGACACCAGAAGTTTAGCCAGTAAGCGACAGCCATGTGGAGACACACAGATTAATAGAAATGGGTTAAATTAATATATAAGAGTTAACCAATAAGAAACTAGAGCTAATGGTTTAAGCAGTGATTTAATTAATATAGTTTCTGTGTGATTATTTTGGGTCTAAGCTAGCCAGGTGGCCGGGAACCAACAAGCTTCCCTTCTCCAATAGGCTGGGTGGAAAGAAGAATATAAAGGGGACAAGACAGGAACTCACTGGAGTGTGGAGTCAGAATTCGTGGAGATAGGATATCGCCTGAAGATTAAAGGTAAAAAGTTTCTCTAGTGGTTGGCTGCTTTGCTTTTTAAATCTTCTGCTTGAACTTCAAAATCTCTCTCTGGGTTTTCTTTAATTGTGCTGCATTTGGTGACCAGTTTTTGTTGTACAAATTTACAACAAAACCATTTCCCTGCAGCTTTACAGCCACTGGCATAGGCAAGAGCTACATGTGGCTAAAATCACTGCTCTACCAGTTAGATTTTTTTGCTCTTCTCTCCTAGAGGGCTGCTGCCAAACTAGGTATCTGCCTTGAAATTCAGTCAGGATTTTATTGTTCTATTCAGCAGCAATAAGCCTCACATCTTCATGAACACCAAAGGCAGATTTGTTAGGACAATGAGAGATTCTTAAAGTGACGAATTAGTTAAAAGAAAAAGTTTTCTACAACATGAAAAAAATTGGAAAAACCATTACAATGAAAGGATTTGGATCTCTGTATGACATTATGTTTGACAGTTTGAAAATGGAACAATTGAATGAGGATAACTAATTTAGATAAGATTTATGTCATGTCAACTGTAAATACTATCAGCATTACCAGTTTTGTTTTATCACTAAAAAGTTAGTTAATCTGAGTGCTAAGATACAGACCTTAGGAAAAAAACCCCATAAAACAGGTCAGCACCTTTGAAAGAATGGATCTGAGATACAATTAATAATGAATCTCATGACCATGATGATACTTGGATAGGAGAGGTGATTTCCAGAGGTTTGAATAAAAATCAAAATGTCAGGGATTTCAATTGTGGCAAACAAGGTCACCTTAACATGGATTATAAACAGGGCATTCCTAAAAACAATATTTTTTCTACGCATAATTCATTCAGAAAGCCCTTCCCTTCTGGATTAACAAGAAGGTGTGGCAAAGGCAGCCATTGGACTAATGAATGTAAGTCAATAAGGGATATTGAAGGCAATCCTTTGCTTTGGGGAACCCCTTGAAGGGCCTCTCGCAGGTCCCTATTCCAAATCTGGCTCAATTGTTTCCTGTGATTGTAGAGGAAACTCCTTCCCAGAGCAATTAAAGAACCTAATGCCTATTGTAAGAAACTATACTGCTCTGATAACAGACCATCTATAGAAGAGAGAACAAAAAATTCAGGAGCAATCATAAAGCAAGTATTTTGGAAAATTTCTATAAATGAAAAAGACCAAAATTAAAAATATGAATAACTGACATTGTCATTGAAGGACTGGTAGACACAGGTGCAAATGTAACAAAAATTTCGTCAGAATCTTGAGATCCAAATTAGTTCCCTCAGGATGTAAATGTTCAGTTTAGGAATCAGAACTTTATCTCAAGTAAAGCAGAGCATGAAATGGGTTGATTGTATAGGACTAGAAGGATAGACAGTACTCTTAAAATCATACGTGGCTAATATAGCAATGAATTTGTGGGTATGTGATTTGTTACAGCAATGGAATCTTCAGATTAACATTCTCCCAATCTTAGAAACAAACTACAAATTAATGTATATTCTAGGAAAAATATTACAAGACATTATAAAGAACAGTCACTGATTATTCAAGTTATACAAAAACAGGAAATAACAGTTGATATTTCAAAGGCACCAACAGCCCTACCTTTAAAATGATTGATAGACAAAGTTGTATGGGTAACACAATGGCCCTTAACAATAGAGAAACTGCAGGCTTTAGAACAACTGGTACTGGAGCAAATAAAGGCTCATCATATTGAAGAATCAACAAGCCCTTGGAATTCTCCTATATTTATTGCTAAAAAGAAATAAGAAAAAATGAAGGATAGGAATAGATCTAAGAGATGTTAATAAGGTGATTCAGTCAATGGGCTCTCTACAGTCTAGAATTCCTTTGCCTTCTCTGTTACCTAAAGGATGACCTCTTTTAGTTATTGATTTAAAAGATTGTTTTTTCATTATACCTTTAAAAGAAAAAGAGAGAAAAATTTGCCTTCACAATTTTTACTTATAATAATTCTCAACCGGCTAAGACATATCAATTGAAGGTTCTCTCAAAGGGCATGTTAGATAACCCCACCTTGTGCCAATATTTTGTATGGCAGCCATTGGAAATGATACATAAGCAATTTCCTCAATATAAAATTTACCACTACATTACATGGACAACATTTTACTATCTGATTCAAATGAAGATACTTTAGAAAAATATTTGAAGAATTAAAGAAAATTTTGCCTTGTTGGGAATTAAAATTGCTCCTGAAAAGTACAAAGTGGAGATTCTAGTAATTATTTAGGCTATAAAATAGATTTACAAAAAAATTAGATGCCAAAAGGTGCAAATTAGAAGAGATCAATTGCAGACTCTTAATGACTTTCAAAGGTTGCTAGGAGATATTTCTCATCTACAGTGCACTATTGGGATAAAACCCGATGAAGGGATTATTTTAAACAAAATCTTAGATTGTGACAAGGACTTAAATAATACCAGGGAATTATCAACTGAAACTAAGAGAGAATTATCTTTGATTTTAGAGAAATTGCATAAGGCACATATGGATTGTATGGATCCAAATCTTAACTGCATTCTGGTCATATTACCCTCTAAATATTTCCCTACAGAAATTTTAATGCAGAGGGAAGATATTGTATTATAATGGATCTTTTTATCACATAAAGCAAATAAAAATTAAAAATTTATGTGGAAAGGGTCTCTGAGTTAATTCTAATAGGAAAATTGAGATTTGTCAATTAGCAGGAATAGACCCAGTAGAAAGTATAGTACCTTTTAATAATGATTAAATTGACAAATTATGGGAAGAAAGTGAATCCTGGCAAAGAGCTTGTAGCAATTTTTTGAGAGATATTTACAAAAACTATACCAAAAACCTAGAGAATTTAACTTATAAAGGGATCTAATTGGATCCTTCCTTGCATTGTACAGGATGCACCAATAACTGGAGTCCCTACATTCTATACTGATGCAAATAAATCAGAAAAGTCAGATCAAAAATTCAAAAATTTGAGCAATAGAGCAAAGCCCTTATCATTCTGTCCAAAATTCAAAATTACATACTATTCTCATGTTACTAAGGTATTGTAAAGAAACTCTCAACATAGTTACACATTCACAATCTACAGAAAGAGTTGTTTTGCCTATTAAAACCACTGAATTTATATCAGATGATACAGAATTGACTTCATTAATATTCAGGAACAAGATATGATTAGGAATAGTCATCATCTGATATACATAACACACATTCAATCCCATATGGGCCTTCCAGGCTCTCTAGCACAAGGTAATGCAGAAATAGATCAAGTATTGATTGGAAATGTGATAAAGACCTCAGAATTTCATTAAAAAGTTAAGTGAATGGCAAAAGTTTAAAAAAAGACTTTTCTCTTCATGAAACAAACCAAATTATAAGGAAATGTCCTACTTGTTCTTTATATAACCAAACAGCACCACCTACAGGAAGTAATTCAAGGGGTACTCAAAAAGAATGAAATCTGGCAGATAGATGTGTTCCATTTTGTAGAATTTGGAAAATTAAAATATGTACAACACACCATTGATACCAATTCAAATATTCAATGAGAAGCTGCTTTGAGTTTGTAGGTGGCTCATTCAGTAATCACACATTTTCTAGAAGTTATGGCCATCATAGGTATACCTGTACAAATGAAGACAGCATATGTCTCTAAGAAAATGAAATGAATTTTTGCTTATTATAATATAAAACATATTACAGGTATATTATACAAGCTTACAGGACAGCTTACAGAAAGATCAAACTGAACTTAAAAGATATGTTAAGTAAACAGAAAGTATGATAAAGACCCCCAGAAATAGATCACATAATGGTTTATTAATTTTAAATTTTCTAAATGTTAATGAGAAAGGAACAATAGCTGCAGAGAGGCATTGGATAATAGAAAAAAGCAAAATTAAATCAGTCGGGATTCTGTAAAGATGTACTGACCTCAGAATGGAAACAAAGGCATATGTTATGTTGGGGAAGGGGTTTTGCTTGGTTTCCACAGGAGAAGAAAAGATATGAATACCATCAAAATGGATAAAGATTCAATTTGAACAAGAGATATCTCTTAATTAGAAGAGATGATAGTTCATCAAACAGCATGACTGTTTATTCTGAACTAATCTATAAAACTAAATAATGGTTTTAATTTTTTCAAATATAACTTGCCAAAAGGGAACCTCTCCAAATTTAGGATTGTGGAAGGCTTTTGTTTCTGTATTTTCAGAAGAATAAAGGCATCCAGCTAAGGAATCCAAAGACAACTGGACAAAAGAGACATCTGAAGAAAAAGGACAAATTTTCCAGGAAAAAAAATGTCTCAAGAGAAAGAGTAAATTGACCTATTGGTATATCATATTTCCAACAGGGTAAAATTTCATAAATCTTCCCAAATGTTTGTTTTTGCTATTCTCTACAAACATATAATAAAAATGATATTTTTATAGTCCCAGTCCAGATAAAGATTAAAGCTGTGATCAGAAGGTATGTCCTTCTGGAAGGGTGAGTGAGTGCTCAACCAGCACTGGCCTGACACCCTGGAAAGGGGAGCTCAGGCACCCCCATTCCCCTAAACTTTCTGGACATTCACCAGGGGCTTCCCTCCCTGGCTGGTGCCTTACTCTTCTTATCCCATCCCAGTTTCCCCTCCCCAGTACCCCTCTCCATCTGCAGGGTCATAGGATTCCCCAACTCAGCTGGCTTCCAGGCTGGGGTCGGGGGTCAAAGTGGTGAGGGCAACTGCTGCAGGACATTCTTTGTTCCACAGAGTCTGCAACCGGCAAGCACGCCCTTTTGTCTGCGAGGTCCCTGGCCAGCAAGTGGCCAGGATCCTGTAACAGAAGATCCATCTTTCCAGAGGGGTCTCTGGCCAGCAAGTGGCCTAGAGCCTGTACCAGAAGAGCTGTTTTTTTTTTTTTTCCGGAGGGCATTTGAAGGAAGAGATGGGCAGATACCAATACAAGAATTCCTCCAACAAACTGAGGAACAACTTGATAACACCAGAATCCAGCAAACATATAAGAATGCTTGAAAACCCTGATTCAGAAGATGTAGAAAAAAACAGACTTTAAACATAACATTATGAAAGTGATAGAGTCTCTTAAACAGGAAGTGAAAAACTCCCTTAAAGAAATGGATGAGAAGAATAACAAAAAGTATGAAGAAATGAATAAGTTCCTCAAGAATACCCTAGGAAACCAAGAAAAAGCAATTTAACAGGTAGTAGAAATAGTTGAAGACTTGAAAACTGAAATGGAGGTAATGAAGAAAACACAAACCGAGGGACAGCTGGATAGGGAAAATCTGCGTAAATGAACAGGGACTACAGAAACAAGTATAACCAACAGAATACAAGAGATAGAAGAAAGAATCTCAGACACTGAAGATACTATAGAGGAAATAAACTCATTGATCAAAGAAAACAGCAAATCCAACAAATCTTAACAAAAAACATCCAGGAAATTGGGGATACCATGAAAAGATCAAACCTAAGAATAATAGGAGTAGTAGAAGAAGAAGAATTACAGCTCCAAGGCCCAGAAAATATATTCAACAGAATTAAAGAAGAAAACTTTCCCAATCTAAAGAAGGATATTCCTATGAAGGTACAAGAAGCATACAGAACACCGAATAGACTGGATCAAGAAAAAGTCCCCTCACCATATAATAATCAAAACACAAACATACAGAATAAAGAACGAATATTGAGAGCTGCAAAGGAAAAAGGTCAAGTAACTTATAAAGGTAAACCAATCAGACTTACACCTGACTTCTCTATGGAAACCATGAAAGCCAGAAGGTCTTGGATAGATGGACTGCAGAAAAGAAATCATGGATCCAAGCCCAGACTACTATACCCAGACAAGCTTTCTTTCACCATCAATGGAGAAAACAAGATATTCCAGGATGAAAGCAAATTTAAATAATACGTAGTCACAAATCCAGCCTTACAGAAAGTAATGGTAGAAAAATCACAACCCAAGGAACCCAACAACACCCACAATAACTCAGGCATCTAACAACTCTCCACCAGCATAACTCAAAGAAGGGAAACATACAAACTCTACCACCAAAAAAAAATAACTGGAGTTAACAACCACTGGTCATTAATATCACTTAACATCAATGGACTCAATTCACCTGTAAATAGGCACAGGTTAAGAGAATGGATACAAAAACAGGATTCAACATTCTGGTCTTTACAAGAAACACATCTCAACCACAAAGACAGACATCTACTCAGAGTAAAGGGTTGGGAAAAGGTTTTTCAATCAAACGGACCTAAGAAACAAGTGGGTGTGGCCATACTAATATCTAACAAAATTTTAGGGTTGACAAGAGACTTGGCTCTAGAGGGGATCCCAGGTGTCCATGGGGATGTCCCCAGCTAGGTGATTAGGAAGCAGAGGAGAGGGTGCCTGAACTGTCCTTGCCCACTATCACACTGATGATTATCTCGAATATCACCATAGAATCTTTGTCAGGTGACAGATGGAGATAGAGACAGAGACCCTCATCAGCAATGGACTGAGTTCCCAAGGTCCAGTTGAAGGTCAAAAGAGGGAGAAGACAAGCAAGGATGTCAGGACTGCAAGGGGTTGGTCCACCAACTGAGGCAGTGTGCTTTTTCTAATGGGAGCTCACCAAATCCAGCTGTACCAGGCCTGAACGAGCATGTGATCAAACCAGACTCTCTGATTGTGGCAGACAATTGGGGTTGACTGAGAAGCCATTGATAAAATCACTGGAACTTGTTTTTATGGTATGTTCTGGCTTTTTGGAACTCTAGTCTATATGGATGTAAAGTTTCCTAGGCCTAGATATAGGAGGGAGAGCCTTGGACTTCCCACAGAGCAGGGTTCCCTGCCTTCTCTCAAGCATGGAGGGGAAGAGGGAAGGGGAAACGGGGGCACAGGAGGGGATTGGGAGGAGGGGAGGGAGTACAAATTTTGAATGGAAAAATAAAAATAAAAGAACACATTCCAGTAAAAGTGAATTGAAAATTTAAAAAATAAATAAATGCTGCTGAATTAATCCAAGATAGGTATTTTGAAAATGCCTTGACTTCAAAATTGAAGTCAAAAGGTATGTTACTTTGGAGAAGAGATTTTGCTTTTGTTTCCACAGGAAATGAGAGGCTGTGAATTCATTTTGAGTTAAGGAAAATCAGGTTTGATCAAGGTAGACCACTTGAGAAATCTCCAGTAGGAACAGATGGCCAAGATGTCTGAGTTCCACATCCAGAACTGATTCAAGATGCTGCCTGAAATGATCAAGCCTCATGGGATACTCCAGTCAGGATTTGATTATAACTCTAAATTTTCTTTAGATCCCCATAAGATTATTAGTGCCCCCAACCAGCCGGAAGTAGCCTGGAATACTACACTCACATTCCCAAAAATGGACTATAGATATTTTCCTTTGTTTTTAAAAAATGAGGGGGAAATGATGCAGGAGAACAATTCTATATCTGTCCATTATGTTTTAAATAAATGCTGATTGGTTGGTAACCAGGCAGGAAGTATAGGCAGGAAACCAGACAGAAAGTAGAGGTTGGGCAAGGAGAGCAGGAGTATTCTGGGAATAATGAAGCTCCCTCCCCCGTTCTGCCCAGATCACAGAAGAAGCAAGATGCGACCTACCCCACCAAAAAAGGTACTGAGCCATGTGACTAACATAGGTAAGAATAATGGGTTAATATACACTATGAGAGCTACTACAAAGCCTGAGCTAATGGGTCAATCAGTTTATAACCTATATAGACCTCTGTGTGATCTTCTTTTGGACCTTACCAGCTATAGGAACTGGGCAGGACAGAAACCCCAACAAGCAGAACTCCACGTTACACCCCTTCTCATGCTATTACTAAGCCCTTTCAGGAGCTCCACCAGGCCCTCCTCTAGACCCTAGCACTACACCTCTCAGACTTCACCCTCAAGCAGATAAAGAGGGATAAAGCCTTGGAGTCCTAGGCCACCAAACAGGACCTTCTTTTGCATCTTACATACTTTATTGAGGGTTATATCAACAGATATGGCAGGGGAGAGCTGGCATATGCTGAGCAAGATGAAGCTGGCCTCTCCATCTCTGATTCCCACATTGCAACAAACATAGACAGGATATTTACGAAGTTTAGAGAGGGAGAGCAGGCTCAAACAAACAGGTCTTGGAGCAAAGAAAAAGAGAAGAGAATTCTTTGTCAGTTCCCTGACTACCTGATCCACAGTATACTGGGGCCAGGTTTGATTTGAAAGCAGTGGTCAGTGGGTCTCCAAAAGATATTCCAGTGGGAGAAAGGAGATATGTGACACAGTTTGCTAAGATGAGGCAGAGGAAGAAGGTCCAAAGCCTGAATGTTCTGGCATCCCAGGGATACAGAAAAGATCACATTGAGTAAGCACAAGCTGTTCAGTATTTCCACTGTCAAACAAGAACATGAGCCATGCAGTCTGAACCCTATTGCTGATATCCTTTAATGAAATTTGTTGTGATCTCCTACCATAAAATGATTTCCATTGTTACTTCATAGCAGTAATTATGCTAATGTTATGAATCATAACTTAAATATCTGATATGCAGGCTAGGTGATATGCAATTCCTGTGAAAAGGCTGTTCCACTCCCAAGGGTCGTTTCCCAAAGGTTGAGAACCTCTGATCTAGTGGAATATAACCGAGACCTGAGAAAATGGCCTTAAGTTGTAGAAACTGAAAACACTCAGTTATGAAAATTTTCTGACTCTACATACATTATCCCAGTGAGATTTACCATGCATGACAGGCCAACAGACAATCTCAGGTTTTAGTTATAGGGCACATCGATGAACCAGGCTCAAATACTTAGCTCAAATTTTGTGTCAATGACTTTCATCTATCCAGTAATTTCGTAGACAGAAGAGTCTGGGGTTGAATTTCCCTGAGAGGGGCAACAAACACTTTTTCTTTAAAGCATACTTCCATTAGGACAATTTAAAAAAACAAGGCCTTCAGGGCAGTGGTGGTACATGCCTTTAATCCTAGATCTCTGTGATTTCGAGGCCAGTCTGGTCTACAAGAGCTAGTTCCAGGACAGGCTCCATCGCTACAGAGAAATCCTGTCTCAAAACAAACAAACAAGAAAAAACAAGGCATATTGAGTCATATTATAGCTTTTGTTATGTGAAGGAAAGTATATCCTAATTCACCAGTGGCAATAGTATAAAAAGAAGGTATAATAAATGTCTAAAACGGTGTTGTCTGTGCCATCAGTTTCTAAAATGGTCTTACAGTCATGATATCTACAACAGCTCAGGTCATAGCTGGGATGAACTTGACAATTTGCTACAAGACTTCAGCTCATCTTAAAGATTTGATGGAGCTTGGAAAATCTTTATTCTTACTACCAGTACTTTCATTGAGTGTTATATAAGGGATTTGATTTTTTTCCTCTCTCTTCCGAAGAGTCTGTTTATTTGTGTTGGATCAACTGAGAAGAAACAGGTAAGCTTTAAGAAATGGTCCACAATCACTACTGCCTTGTGCCATGAACTACTGACAACAGTTCTCAGTATGTGTAAGATGCATTCTGCTGTGTAAGTGTCATTTACTGTATTATATATAACTGTCTAACACCATGTTGATTCTCACCATAAAATGTAGCACATCTTCCATGTGCCTCCAGTAGCCTTTACCTCCATTGAGTCTGGTAGCCAGAGTATAGTCAAAGTATTTCATTAAACAAAGACCAACCTACTCAGCATGTTTATACAGCATTGGATAAATTACTAACGCTCCAATTTATAAGTGTTTTGCTCCTGACAATTGCTGTGGTTGAGGTGAGAAAAAGGATGAAATCGAAGGCCATGCAGGACAATTTGATCTGGGACTTTAGAAGGACCTGGTGATTACTATGGACTCTGTATGGAACAGTGATGACTGATGTCTTACCAGACTGAACTACACATATTTTCCATATTACTTATTATTTTAGAGCAGGGGTTAAAGTCATAATTGTTGACAGCATATTGTTTAGCTTTAGAAAGGTTTTCATTCAGCAGCCATAGCTAAATTCTTCCAATTAAGAATGTTAACATTTTTGGGCCTGGGAACCCCTCCAGAATCAAGTCTCTTGCAAACCCTAAAATGGCTCCCTTAGTTGAGATATAAACTTCCCTGCTCCCAGAACCATGCTTCCTCCCTCCCCCCCCCATTCCCCCAAGCCATCCCCAATCCTCCCCCACTCCCCTCTCCCTAACCATCTTCCCCTACTTCTACCCCACCCCCACCCCCGATGCACCAGAGTTTGCCTGGCAATCTTGCCTAGTTCTAATATCCAGGAGGATAACTATATGATTTTCTTAAGGTTCACCTTCTTATTTAGCTTCTCTAGGATCACAAATTATAGACTCACAAACCTTTAACTATGGCTAGAATCCACTTATGAGTGAGTACATACCATATTCCTCTTTTTGGGTCTGGGTTACCTCACTCAGTAAAGCGTTTTCTATTTCCATCCATTTGCATGCAAAATTCAAGATGTCAAGGAGAGGTCCCCAGATTGTACTCTGGGCAGCAGAGGAGAGGGTGCCTGAACTGGCCTTGGCCCATAACCATGCTGACAAATCTTTTGCATGTCACCACAGAACCTTCATATGGCGATGGATGGAGATAGAGATAGAGACATATATTGGAAAACTGGACTTAACTCCCTAGGTCCAAATGAGAAGCAGAGGGAGGGAGATCGTGAGCAACGAAAGCAAAATCAGAGGGGGCCTTCATCCGACGATGAATGGAGATAGAGACGGAGACCCACATTGGAGCACTGGAAGTCAGGACCACGAAGGGTGCTTTCACCCACTGATGCAAGGGGACTGATCGAATGAGAGCTTACCAAGGCCAGCTGGACTGGGATTGAACGAGCATTTGATCAAACTGGATTCTCTGAATGTGGCTGACAGAGCCCCCGAGGTCCAAATGAAGACTGAGAAGCCATTGACAATGGCACTGGGTCTTGTTTCGTCTGCAGGGACTGGCTTTTTGGGATCCTGGCCTGTTTGGATGCTTACCTTCCTGGACCCGGAGGGAGACGGGAGGAACTTGGATTCCCCACAGGACAGGAAACCCTGACATCTCTTGGGAATGGTGAGGGAGGAGGAGAGGGAGTGGGGGGAGCGGGAGGATATTGGGAGGAGGGGAGGAAGTGGAAAGAGTGTTTTCGGATACTTGAATAAACAAACAAAAAAATAAAACTAAAAAAAAAAAAGAATGTTAACATTTTTGGCTTGGGTTTTGGTTTTTGAGACAGCGTTACTCTGATACATCCACACCTGTCCTGAAACTTGCTTTATAGACCAGGTTGTCCTTAAATTCACAGAGATGTAACTTCCTCTGCCTCCCAATTGTTGGACTTGAAGTTATGTAACAACACACCTGGCTGAATGTTAATTTTTTTTTACACTCCAATGAACTTGGTTAACATATCAAGCTTATTTTTAATCTATTGTGCTTTTGTAATGTACACTATATTGTGGACAGCAACCCTCAAATGTCCTACGGTCATAGACTACATGATCCAGACTGCAAACATGTATTTATTTTCTAGGCAGGTTTCTTGAGTATACCACATCTTAACAGTCCCTGAGTTGAAGCCATGCATCAATGGACCTAATTTTCAGGCATATTATAGTTTCTTGAAGATCCACAACACTTTCAAGCAGTAGATTTGGTTAAACATCTTTGTAAACAATTAAAGATGAGGCATATATAGCTATCTAGCAGATACAAGTTAACTCCTGTCTAGACAATATAACCCAGATGAACCATCTGGGGTCTCAACTTGACAATTTCCTAAGAATCTTTTTGTTCTTTGATAGTTTCATATAGTTATACAATAACGTTTAGTCATTTTCACTCTTCTCCCCTCTCTCATCTTCCTCTGTCTCTCATGGGACCCTTTCTTTTCAACAAGTCCTTTCCCTGCTTTTTTCTGTTATTTTTATGTGTCACCCACTAATTTTTTTTCCTTCTGCAGAAAAGCTTTAATGCATCTTTTTTTTTTGAGAGTAAATTTTATTAAATTATAAAAGTTTCCATTTCCGCCCCTCTTCCCAACTCCCTCCCACTCCCCCCACTCCCTCTCCTCCTCCCTCTTCGTCCCTTAGGACAGTCAGGGTTTCCTGCCCTGTGGGAAGTTCAAGTTCCTCCCCCCTCCCTCCAGGTCCAGGCAGGTGAGTATCCAAACAGACTGGATCCCCAAAATCCAGTACATGCAGAGGAAACAAGTCCCAGCATCATAGTCAATGGCTTTTCAGAAAGACTTCAGGCCAGCCACATTAAGAGAATTCGACAAAATTCCGAGAATCTAGTTAGATCACGTCCTCGTTCAGTCCCAGTCCAACTGGCCTTGGTAAACTCTCATTAGATCCGTTCCCTTGTATCAGTGGGTGATAGCATCCCTCGCAGTCCTGATTCCCTTTTTCATGTTCTTCCTCCTTCTGCTCCTCATTTGAACCTTGGGGGGCTCAGTCCGGTGCTCCAATGTGGGTCTCCGTCTGTATCGCCGTCCTTCTCCAGATGAAGGATCTATGGTGATAAGCAAAATATACATCAGTATGGTTATGGGCCACGGCCGGTTCAGGCACCCTCTCCTCTGTCCAGAGAACAATCTGGGGGATCTCTCCTTGGACCTGGGATCCCATATATAAACAAGTCTCCTGTAAACCATAAAATGACTGCCTTAGTTGAAATATATTCTTCCCTGATCCCATATCCATCCTTCCTCCCTCCCCCCCCCCCCGCGATCCCAGGCCACAGAGCTTTCCCCATTCCTCCCCTACTCCCTTCTCTCTAACCCTCTCCCCTTCCATCAACCCTCCCACCCCCCCCCCCATGCACCAGAGGTTACCTGGGGCTCTTGTCTATTTCCTACCTCCTGGCGGATAGCTAAATAATCTTCATCAGGTTCATCTTCTTATTTAGCTTCTCTAGGATCACGAATAATAGGCTCAAAGACCTTTAATTATGGTTAGAATCCACTTATGAGTGAATACATACCGTGTTCCTCTTTTTGGGCCTGGCTTACCTCACTCAGTAAAGCGTTTTCTATTTCCATCCATTTGCATGCAAAATTCAAGATGTCATTGTTTTTTACCGCTGAGTAAAACTCTAATGTGTATATGTTCCACACCTTTTTTAACCATTCTTCTATTGAGGGGCACCTAGGCTGTTTCCAGGTTCTGGCTATTACAAATAGTGCTGCTATGAACATAGTAGAACAAATGCTTTTGTAGTATGTTAGGGAATCTCTAGGGTATATTCCCAGTCACCCACTAATTTTAATTGTTTTTTTTTGCGTGCTGATGGGTAAGAGATTATTTATTGAAGCAAAAGCAACTTATCAGTGGTTTCACCCTTGAAGAAAATTATTTGCCTTATCCTAACAACAGATTACTGCAACAGTCCCTGAGGGATGGATGGGATTCCTTCTCAATCTATGAAGAAATGTTGATAGGCCTGATGAATCATCAATTTGACGTTTCCGGTACATTTTCTGTACGGTATTGTTGCTTTGACCACAGGGTAGGTGTTTGTAATAAGAGGCCACTTGTTTGTCTCCCAGCTGCCTGGCAGCTCAGACCCAAGATAACCACAAAAAATTGTATTAATTAAATCATTGATTGGACCATTAGATCTAATTTCTAATTGGCTAGCTCTAACATGTTAATTTAACCCATCGCCTTTAATGTGTGAATCGCCATGAAGCTGTGGCTTACCAGGTAAAGTTCCAGTGCCTATCTCCAGTAATGCTACATGGCTTATCTCTGACTCGCCTACCTTTCTCCCAGCATTCAGCTTAGTTTTCCCTGCCTTGCTCTACTCTACCCTTTCAGCCCAAGCCTGTTTTCTTTATTAATTAACCAATCATATTCACAGCATATAGGGGAAATCACACATCATCTCTTTTCTGTTTAAATAAAAAGGAAGGTTTCAACATCAACAATGGTAAAATTACTTATAGCAAAATGGGTATTAAGCAAGAAGTATAGTTCCAATATTTATATCTACTCTATCTTTTATCATAACTAAGAAAAGCTATGACTATTAATTCTTCAACTTCATCAAAGACCACAGAATGATTTAATATTACAGAAGTAAACAAGAAGTACATTATAACCAACTTCCAAATCACTAGAATTGACAGAGACATCTTGCTGCATGGAATGTCACCCAAAGTTCTTCTGTATTGTTGAACATCCAACCTTTAGCCCACAGGCACATAGTATCTAGAAGACTTATCCATGAAGCAGGAAATTTCAAAGACAGTTCCACATATATTGGCAGTTTACAGTCTCTTTATTCTGTGTCCTACAGAATGTCTGGCAGACTCTTTCATGAAGCAGAAATCCCAAAGGACTGTCTCACTTTCTTTAGGCAGCTTCAGCAGTCATTTTTCTGTGGATCCTGCATGTCTAGTTCGTACAGCATAACATCAAGCTGCCCAGGCAAAAGCAGTTTTTTGCCCAAATGGCTAACAAATCCATAAGGAGCCTCTTCAATGCCCAGCAACCTTTTGAAATATATTGGTGCTGCCAGGAGCAAATGTGTCTCATTGTCATAAAATGTCCTAAGTTATTAAAACTTTTTAATGCCATATTCTGTAGGTCTCTGAAAGATTTAAAAAATACCTATTTTGATGAAATATTTATCTATATATCTAGAAAACCTAACTAACATGAATGCAAGGTTGATTACTATAGATGACTGCCTATTAACTTATGACTTATATTTCTTAATTATACATTACATTTTTAAATGAGCTAGACAAACACAATGTCTTAATCAAGATCAGAAATACATATACACAGTATAACAAAATAGACCTTAAATTTGTACCAATAAACCAAGATCCATACCAAAGCAAATCTCTATAGCACATCCCCTTAAAATATAAAGAAACATTCATAAACAATATTTGGGGAATTTTGCCACAGTCTTCTCCAAACTGCTTTCTGCTTTTTGCTGAGCGAAGTAATTTTTGGGGGTGTTCACAGAAACCTTTCAGGGGTCCTTTGTCCATCAAACCACATTAGTCTGGAATTAATCCGTAGGTTCTCATCTTCTGTGGTAAAAAAACTGAATCTCTTTTCCAAAGCAACAAATCCGTAAACCAAAATTTTGAAGACAAGATTCTTTTAAAGTACATTTGCTTATTAATTAGTTTCTTCACAGTCAAAAAATTCCAAGCAAACCTAATAATATACATAATCCAGACTCTGTATATTTTATCTTTATGTGACTTATTTTTTAGTCTATGACTGCCTATACTGTTTCTTTAAAGACTTTATTTTTTATAAACCGTTTACTTCCTTTATAGCTCTCTATACTCCTTTTCTTTCTGTATTCCAAGCTGACATATATTTCTTAAACACTGTGATCCATTTAGTGGTCTTTTAAAATCTGACTCTGTCTTCTAAAACTCTAATTAACCCAATTGAAAAATGAGGAACTGAACTGAACAGAGAATTCTGAACAGAAGAACTTCAAATGGCCAAAAGACACTTAAGGTCATGCTCAATCTCCTTAGCTATCAGGAAAATGCAAATCAAAACAACTTTGAGATACCATCTTATACCTGTCAGAATAGCTAAACTCAAAAACACCAATGATAGCCTATGCTGGAGAGGATGTGGAGTGAGGGGAACACTCATCCATTGTTGGTGGGAATGCAAACTTGTGCAGGCACTGTGGAAATCAGTGTGGCGGTTTCTCAGGAAACTGGGAGTCAACCTCTCTCAGGACCCAGCAATTCCATTCCTGGGAATATACCCAAGAGATGCCCTATCATACTACAAAAGCATTTGTTCAACTATGTTCATATCTGCACTGCTTGTAATAGCCAGAACCTGGAAACAACCTTGGTGCCCCAATAGAAGAATGGTTAAAAAAGGTGTGGAACATATACACATTAGAGTTTTACTCAGCGGTAAAAAACAATGACATCTTGAATTTTGAATGCAAATGGATGGAAATATAAAACGCTTCACTGAGTGAGGTAACCCAGACCCAAAAAGAGGAATATGGTATGTACTCACTCATAAGTGGATTCTAGCCATAATTAAAGGTCTTTGAGCCTATAATTTGTGATCCTAGAGAAGCTGAATAAGAAGGTAAACCTGAAGAAAATCGTATAGTTATCCTCCTGGTTACTGGAAGTAGACAAGATTGCCAGGCAACCTTGGGAGAAGCGGGGGGGGGGGGATGGAAGTAAGGGGGGATGGTTAGAGAGAAGGGAGTAGGAGAGGATTGGGGAAAGCTTGGGGGAATGGGATGGGGGTAGGGAGGAAGGATGGATATGGGAGCAGGGAAGTATATATCTCAACTAAGGGAGCCATTTTAGGGTTTGCAAGAGACTTGATTCTTGAGGGGTTCCCAGGTCCAAGGATAGGACCCCAGATTGTTCCATGGACAGCAGAGGAGAGGGTGCCTGAACTGGCCTTGGTCCATAACCATACTGATGAATATTTTGCATATCACCATAGAATCTTCATCTGGCGATGGATGGAGATAGAGACAGAGACTCACATTGGAACACTGGACTTAACACCCTAGGTCCAAATGAGAAGCAGAAGGAGGGAGAATGTGAGCAAGGAAGTCAGGATCAGAGGGAACCTTCATCCGACGATTGATGGAGATAGAGACGGAGACCCACATTGGAGCACTGGACTGAGCCCCCAAGGTCCAAATGAGGAGCAGAAGGAGGGAGAACATGAAAAAGGAAGTCAGGACCGCAAGGAGTGCGTTCACCCACTGATACAAGGGGACTGATCGAATGAGAGCTCACCAAGGCCAGCTGGACTGGAACTGAATGAGCATGTGATCAAACCGGAGTCTCTGAATGTGGCTGACATGGGGGCTGACTGAGAAGTCATTGACAATGGCACTGGGTCTTGTTTCGTCTGCATGTACTGGCTTTTTGGGATCCTAGTCTGTTTGGATGCTCACCTTCCTAGTCCTGGAGGGAGGTGGGAGTAACTTGAACTTCCCATAGGGCAGGAAACCCTGACTGCTCTTAGGACTGGAGAAGGAGGAGGAGAGGTAGTGGGGGAAGTGGGAGGGTATTGGGAGGAGGGGCGGAAGTAGAAATTTTTATAAATTAATTTAAAAAAAGAAAAAAAGTAAAGGCTACCAATCTATTAAAAAAATCTGAATCTGTCTTTATTGTGTATCTGTAATTATTTTCTGACCAGGACTGCTTTTTTTTAAAATGATAAGCACTTTTTAAAAAGCTAAGTGGTGGCATGATAAATGCTAATGCTGCTTTGTAGTTAGTTCTGCCCAGTCAAACATGATGGAGACAAGTTCAATGTCTCTGCAAACTGCACATTCCACCCTAGTTCCAAGTATGCAGCAGGTCTATGTGGAGCCATTAAGCAGTTGGTGAAAATCTGCTCACAAACCGCATTTAAATGCTCAGTCTCTTGACAGAGCCAGGGTTTGTGCTGGCAGTACAGCCCAGGAAGCCTCCATGCAACTTTTTTTCCTGCTACTGTTGAATCAGGAAATACTCTTTAAGGAGCCATGGCATTAAGCTGTGCATAAGTCTTTTTTTATGCCTACAATCCTTCCCAAACTCTCTCAGGCTTTAAGTTTATTTTGGTTGTCTATATTGGGTGCAAATTTGTAGTAAGATTTCACTTGTTTTCTGACTGCCTGGCAACTTAGACACAAAATAACCACACAGAAAATGTATTAATTAAACCCTTTCTTGTCTCATTTGCTCTCATTTCTTATTAGCTTTCTGTTACATCTTAATTTAACCCATCTCCATTCATCTGTGTATTGCCACAAGGTCGTGGCTTACTAGGTAAAGTTCTGGTGTCTGCAGCGGGGTCACATGTTTTCTCTCTGACTCTGCCTCCTTTCTCTCAGTATTCAGTATAGTTTCATTGCCTAGCTCTACTCTACCCTTTCAGGCCAAGTCAGATTTGTTTATTAATTAACCAATCATATTCACAGCATACATAGGGGAATCACACATTGGGTATATGCATAAAGGAGAATTTTTATTGACTCACAAGAGGATACAAATCATATTTTACTTCATTGCAATTTAGACTAATAGCATATTACACACACCATAGCTGATGAAGGGGCGTACTTCAAATGTTAATACATGAGCATCCTCAGTCATGTGAAATGGAAAAGAAAGAAAAGAAGATCAACCATTTCTGGTTTTCCACTGAGTAACATATTTAACTTCTGATTAGTAAAAATATCCACCAGGAGCCTGGTAGTGGGTAACTCTGCAAATATAATAAACCAATCAAGTTGAGTTAAAGTGTAGGTTTATACTGAGCAAAGCATTTCCCATTGATTCCAGGGGAAGCAGGAAAAAAAGGGGGAAATCACATGGTAGGTCAGGGGACCTTGGCTTAAATAGCCTATAGACATAGTCTTGAACATCTCAGCAGGAGGAGATGATCCTTAGCCAGCTTTCTCAGTGACTGAATCTAGAACGAGACAAGTGCAGCTGCGTGGAGTTTCCACCTGAACAACTTTCATATTGTCTAATTCATTTATTTACTTTCTCTGGTAGTTCTCCCAGCCTTCAGTTTGATAAACTTGTAGATATGTCACACATCACCTGACTCCACATATAAACATATAATTACATAGCCAATAAATACATAAGAGTCAATTGCTCTGAACATAGACTTTTATGGTAATTCAGTTGCACTGACTTTAATAAATCTACATTCTGGGTCAGAGAGATTGTCCAGTGACTAAGAGCACTGGCTGATCTTGCAGAGGACCAAGTTTCAATTCCCAACAATCATATGGTGGCACACAACCACCTCTTAATCCAGTTCCAGGGCATCTGATGCCCTCATCTGATCTCAACAAGAACCAGTCATACATATGGCAAACAAATATACATGCAGATAAAATTTCCAACACACAGTGAATTAATAAATATTTAAAAACCTAAATTCTATGCACTTTTACAATTGAATTTTAATATAGAAGGTGAAAAATGTCTATGTGATTGTGAACTCACCACTACCAAATAAAATGGGTGTATCAGAATTCTCTAGGGCAGAGGTTCTCAATCTTACTAATGCTGGAACAATTAGTTCCTCATGCTGTGGTGACTTTAATGGTCTGTCCTGTCCCTTTAAGAGACAATCCCCACACACTCCCTCCCCTGTCTACTGAGGCAAGTGAATCTTCCTTCAGCATACAGCCTGCAAGTCTTTTCTTTTCCATCTCTCTTCCATAGAGACAGTTTCTGCCTGTCTCCCCACTTCATCCCCCTTCTCCCCTTCATCCTCATCCTCTCTCTCTCTCTCTCTCTCTCTCTCTCTCTCTCTCTCTCTCTCCACTTTCCCCCTTCTCCCCTTTCCCCTTCCATTTCATAACCCACTAAAAATCCAACCACAATCTGCATGGTTTGTGCCTATCCATTACTGTCTCTCACCCTGCCTGGGAATCACTACCCATCGTGGACTGCAGGCCCCTTGGGGAATGGTGCCATCTTTTTTTGTCATAACTGTGCCCCACAACTGTAGTGATATTTCATTTATATTTTAATAAAACTTTCCTGAAGATCAAAATGCAAAGCAGCCACACTAATCAGTCTTACAAATCAAGTAGTGATGGCATACACCTTTTTTCCCAGCTGTCACATTAGTAGCCATAGCAGTCCTTTGGTGGTGATACACACCTTTAATCACAGCACTAGAGAGGAATATAAAGTTGCATGAGGCAGGAACTCACTCTCTTTCTGTTATGATAAAAGTAAAACACCACAGGTCCCCGAGTGGTGGCAGTGGGCAGCAGGCATGAGACCAAGATGGGCATGAAAGTATTCATCCCAGTCAGGGAGCCATGTAGCAGATGAGAGACGGAGACCTATTAGGCACACCATACAGAGAAAGTGGGTGTTTATTTAGAGGGTTATGGAGGGGAAGGGGAAAGGGAGTATGGACAGAAGGGAGAATAAAGAGAGAGAGAGGCAGAGAGAGAAAAGCATAAAGAGAGAGAGAAAAGCAAAGAGACAGAAAAAAGCAGAGAGAGAGAGAGAGAGAGAGAGAGAGAGAGAGAGAGAGAGAGAGAGAAAGAGAAGTGGAAAGGGGGGGCATTGGGGAGACGGAAGAGAGGCAGAAGCTGCCCCTTTAAGAGAGAGATGGAAAGGAAGGAACTCAGCCTTTAAACTGAAGAAAGATCTGTTTGCCTCAGCAGATGGGGAAAAGAGTGGGCAGGGCTTGTCTCTTAAAGGAATAGGACAGACCATTATAGTCACCACAATATGAGGAACTAACTGTTCCAGCATTTCAGTCTGGAGATTTTATAGAAGTAAGAGCTCTCTATTGGCTTGCTTGCTTTGCTTTTCTGACCTACAGGTTGAACACCAATATCTGTTTCTGGGATTTAATATTTGTGCTACACCCAAAAATAAATTTATTTTCCTTACTATTTAATAACTGTAACTTTGCTTCTGTTATGAATCATAATGTATTTTTGGAGCTAGAGGTTTGCAAAGGGACCCATATCCCACAGGTTGAGAACAATTGCTCTAGAGGAACTGAACTGATAACATAGAGTGTCATAAAGGGGTTGTATTAGATTGGTTTACACAGTATAGTCTGGTTAGTTCAACAGTGGCTGTCTGCATACCAGAGAGACTAAGAGCCTGGTAGCTCTTTGATCCATGGAGGTAGATACCACAGCATTCCCATTCTAATGCTGGAAACCTAGAGGATTTCTGAAATGCTTCTGGTCCACAGTTCACGATAAAAGTCTGAAGAAACTCTGTTCTAATGGCAACAAAGAATGGTAGCAGAAGAGGCAGTGGGTGCTTCAGAGTAGGTATACTCATTAGCAGGAAGTGAAGGGAGGCAGACAAAGGGAGCAGCAATTTTTTTCTCAGGCCTTTTTACACATGCACTACAGCCAAAAGGTATTACCCAATTCCTGGGAGAATATCCCCTGCTCAGTTGATTTTTCCCCAAAATATTATGAAGTGTGTGGGGACCCAAAAATGTAAGCCTATTTCCACCTGGACAAAAGTTCAGACAGTCGAACTTGATTCTATTCTTTCAAGGTTATTGTGTTTCTACAAGGTCCCACCAAGAGTTACATCAGAGAGTTATGCTTTCTCAAGGCTATTGTCAACAGGTGCGCCTAATAGCCAGAACATGTAATCCAGGAAGAGGGAAGCAGATCTGTTCCTACCTCAAACAAAATTCTAAGAATCCAACTAAGTAACAGTTCCCTTTACGGGGTTACCTTGGGATTCCACACAGAGAGTGCCTATAGAATGCTTGTGTCTAGGGTACGAGTGGGAGTAGGCTTGTCCCAACAGCAGGACGATTTACTGAGAACACAGCCTGGCAACTTCAATTGGTATGTCCATTTCTTTGTACCGTATTAATGCAGTCTTTTGCCTTTCTCTTACCCCTTGGAGCCAGGGGTGTTTTAAGCAGTTGGAAATTAAACATGGGCAAATTTCAGTACTCACTAGAATTCCATCCTGATACTATTCTATGTTTCTCCCTTTTATTTCTTTCATTCACATCTTCTTATTCTTTATTATATTTCTAAATCCCCACACCTCTACCCTGGCAAGTGGTATTTTTGTCAAGGCTGTTCCCTGACAAAGTGTGTCTCTCAGTTGATCCTAGAACTGATCAAAATTAACCATGGCAAAGAGTGATTGAAACATTTAAGAAACGTAACATGGTACCTGACTTTGGGGATATTTGAAGAATCCTCTACCTTGTACTTGCTCCTGTTCTAATCAGAGTCTTTATTTTGCTCAGGATCTCTGCCCTTAGAAAGGGTTTCTAGTTGGTCAGTATCAATTTTAGACATTGTCTCCAAAACTCTTACTACTGTGTAGACACATTTGATGTGCTATTTCTTTTACAGAATGTCTTTACTTGCCTTCTTCGAGTGTAGCATACACATATGAAACAATATAAGATACCTCTAAATATTCATCCATTCTTAATCCATTCGTAAATTGAGGAGCATCTAGGTTGTTTCCAGGGTCTGGCTATTACAAATAGTGCTCCTGTGAACATAGTTGAAAAATGCTTTTGTAGTATGATTGGACATCTCTTGGGTATATTGCCAAGAGTGGAATTGCTAGCTCCTGAGGTAGGTTGATTCCCAGTTTCCTAAGAAACCACCACACTGATTTCCAACGGGGTTGCGCAAGTTTGCATGTTCACCAACAATGAAGGAGTATTCCCCTTGCTCCACATCCTCTCCAGCATATTCAGTCAACATCTCTAGCCAAGGCTATCATTGGTGTTTATGATTTTAGCCATTCTGACAGGTGTAAGATGGAATCTCAGAGTTGTTTTAATTTGCATTTCCCTGATCACTAAGGAGGTTGAGCATAACCTTAAGTGTCTTTTGGCCATTTGAACTTCTTCTGTTGAGAATTCTCTGTTCAGTTCAGTACCCCATTTTTCAAATTGGGTTAATTAGAGTTTTAACATCAGTTTCTTGAGTTCTTTATATATTTTGAAGATCAGACCTTTGTCTTATTCAGGGTTGGTGATGATGGTCTCCCATCCAGTAGGTTGCCTTTTTGCCTTAATGACAGTGTCCTTTGCTTTACAGAAGTGTCTCAGTTTCAGGAGGTCCCATTTATTCATTATTGTTCTTATTGTCTATGCTACTGGGCTTCTACGTAGGAAGTGGTCTCCCGTGCCCATGTGTTGTAGAATACTTTCCACTTTCCCTTCTATAAGATTTAGTATGGTCAGATGTAGAAGAAGCGACGGGCTGCATCCCGCCTGGCTCCCGCACGGCTAGTTTTACACCCAGAAATAATAACACACAAACTGTATTCATTTAAACACTGTCTGGCCCATTAGTTTCAGCCTCATATTGGGTAATCCTAACATCTTGCTTTAACCGATATTTAGTAATCTGCTTAGCACCACGAGTTGGTGGCTTATCAGAAAAGATCCTAACCTGTGTCTGACTTAAAGAGGAGAGTCTTGGCGACTGCCTCACTGCCTTCTTCCTCCCAGCAATCTGTTCTCTTTACTCTGCCTACCTAATTTTTTGTCCTATCAAAGGTCCAAGGCACTTTCTTTATTAACCAATGAAAGTAACACATAGACAGATGACCCTCCTACATCATTTCCCCCTTTTCTGTTTAAACAAAAAGAAAGTCTTTAACTTTAACATGGTAAAATTACAGATAACAAAAGTTATCAAGCAAGAATAACAGTTACAATATTTATATCTACTTTATCTTTTATCATAACTAAGGAAAACTATAACTAGCCATTCTTAAACTCCATCAAAGACTCCAGAAGGATATAATATTACCTAAGTAAAAAAGAAGTAAGCAGCTTCCAAAACTCTAGAAATGACAGAGATATCTCGCTGCCTGGACAGTCACCCAAAGTTCCTCTGTACTGTTGGGGCATCCATCTTCAGTCTACAGACCCATAGCTTCCAGCAGACATTTCCATGAAGCAGGAACTTTCAAATGTAGTTCAGTCACTATCTGCTGTGTCCTGTAGAATGTCTCACAGACTCTTTCAAGAATCAGGAACCCCGAAAGACCATCTCACCTTTAGGCAAGTTCAGCAGTCCTCTGTCTGTGGGTTCTCTGTGTCCAGTTTCTACATCACTCCAGGCACAAGCAGTTTCTTGCCCAAATGGTTATCAAACTCCAGAAGGAGCCTCTTCAATGCCTATCTTCCTCTTGAAGTAGATTGGTGCTGCCAGGAGTAGACGTGTCTCATTGTCATGAAAAGCCCTAAGTTATTAAAACATTAAATGCCATATTCTGTAGTCTTTGAAAGATATGAAGAATGCCTATCTAACTGAAATATATCTCTATATATCTAGAAAATCTAACTAACATGACTACAAGCTTGACTGTTATTGATGATTATCCATTGACAACCTATATTTCCTAATTATACATTACATTTTTAAATAAACCACAAATCACAATACCTTAATCAATATCAGAAATATATATATATATCAAAATTAACCTTAAAATCCATACCAAAGCAAATTATTCATATCTATATCATATCCCCCTTTAAATGTAAAAGAACATTTATAAACAATAACTGGAAATATGGATGTAGTTATTTCTCTCCAAACTTCTTCCTGCTGTATAGGGGTGCTGTTAATCAGGTCTTTTATGGTGTATCCTGTGTGAAGTAATTTTTTGAGGGTGTTCATAGCAGCCTTTCAGGAGGGCGTGGTCTGTCATACCATATTGGGATAGAAGCAATCCATGCAGTTTCATCTTCTGTGAAAACAAACGAAGGACTTTTCCAAAGCATCATAACCTTAGATCCAAATTTTGAAGTCATAATATCCATTCTGATTTAGCTTGGCAGCCCATATAATGAAATGTCTCTCTGTACTTAGCTCCTTCACAGCTAAAAATTTTAAAGAAAGCACAATGTACATAATTCAGACTCTTTGTGAATTTTCCATTTTTATGTGGCTTATTTTTCTTTATTTCTTTTAGTCTATAACTATATTTACACTGTCCAGTTAAAGACTTTACCCTTTTTAAGGCATTAACTTTATTCTCTATATTCTTTTTCTTCTCTCTCCCAAGCCTACATATGTCTAACATACATAAACACTATGACCCATTTAGAGGTCATTTATGTCTGAATCTGTCCTATAGTGAATCTGTAATTTTTTACTATTTTTACTATCCGGGAGCATTTTTGTTTGCATTTTTAAATCACTAAGCACTTAATAATCTAAGCTGTGATATTCCTAGGTCAAAAACAGGTACTGCCTGCTTGCCCTGCTCAGCACAACATGGCGGAGCTGCTCGTTCCTCTGAGCCTTGCACATTGCACTGCTAGCATGGCGGAGGTGCTTGTGCCTCTGAATTGCAGCACGCAGTGATCTCCTTTTAGGCACACAGTGAGTCTAGTTGCCATCAAAAAATCCTAGCACTTTACTCCAAATGCGCCATTCAAAAGGTCTGTCTCCCGCAGGAGACAGACAGAGATTGTGATGGCAGCACACACCAGAAACTGGTATTTCAAAACCGCCAAGTTCTAGTAGACCTGATCCCACTGCTTACTCAGGCAGGAAGAGCGAAGCCATAGGCATGGTCTCAGGTACTTTGTTCCCGACCCCGAGTGGGCACACAAATGTCTGGGCCCAGAAATGTTCCATAGCTGGAGTTTGCACTGGCAGTAGGGCCCACTGGAAGCCGCGTTTTAAACTGGCGCAGATTCAGGAAAATTTCTTTGCAGCAAGCCACCGACAAACAACAAAAAGTTGTGTTAAACTCTCTCTCTCTCTCTCTCATTTTTAAGCTCTCCCAGGTTTTTAAGTGGATTTAGTTACCACGTTGGGTGCCAATCTGTAGAAGGAACGATGGACTGCGTTCCTGCCGAGATCCCGGATCACTGGCAAGTTTATACCCCAAATAACAACACACAAATTGTATTCATTTAAACACTGCCTGGCCCATTATCGCCAGCCCCTTACTGGCTGACTGTCACATATTTGTTAGATTAATATTGAGGTCGTTAATCCATTTGGACTTGAGTTTTGTACATGGTGATAGATATGGATCTATTTTCATTCTTCTACAGGTTGACATCCAGTTATGCCAGCACCATTTGTTGAAGATGCTTTCTTTCTTCCATTGTGTAATTTTAGCTCCTTTGTTCATAGATTTGTGGATTAATATCTAGGTCTTTGATTCAATTCCATTGGTCAACATCTCTATTTTGTGCCAATACCAAGCTGTATTCATTACTGTAGCTCTGTAATAGTTTGTAGTCAGGGATGTTAATGCCTCCGGAAGTACTTTTATTGTATAGGAATGTTTTGGCTATCCTGTTTTTTTCCATAAAAAAATTGATTATTGTTCTCGAAAAGTCTGTGAAGAATTTTGTGGGGATTTTGATGGGAAATGCATTGAATCTATAGATTGTCTTTGGTAGAATTGCCATTTTTCTATGTTGATCCTCCCAATCCAAGAGCATGGGAGATCCGTCCATTTTCTGGTATCCTCTCCAACTTCTTCCTTCAAAGACTTAATGTTCTTATTAAACAGATCTTTCACTTCCTTGGTTAGAGTTACCAAAAGATGCTTTATGCTATTTGTGGCTATTGTGAAAGGTGATGTTTCTCTGATTTCCCTCTCTGTTTCTTTGTTCTTTCTGTATAGAAGAACTACTGGTTTTTTTTTTTCATTAGATCTTGTATCCTGCAACATTACCAAAGGGGTTTATCAGCTGTAGGAGTTCTTTGGTAGAGTTTTTAGTGACGCTTATGTACACTATCTTATCATCTGCAAATAACTAAAGTTGGACTACTTCTTTTCCAATACGAATCCCCTTGATCTGCTTATATTGTCTTATTGCTATTTTTAGAACTTCAAGCACTAGATTGACGAGGTATGGAAAGAGTGGACAGCCTTGTATTGTTCCTGATTTTAGTGGAATGGCTTTAAGTTTCTCTCCATTTAATATGATGTTAGCTGTTGGCTTGCTGTATATTACTTTTTATTATATTTAGATATGAACCTTTTATCCCTAATCTCTCCAAGACCTTTAATCACAAAGGGGTGTTGAATTTTGTCAAATGTTGTTTCAATATCTAATGATATGATCATATTTTTTTCTTTCACTTTATTAATGTGATGGATTACATTGATAGGTTTTCTTATGTTGAACCAGCCCTGCATATCTGGGATGAAGCCTACTTTGTCATAATGGATAATATTTTTGATGTGTTCTTGGATTCAGTTTTCCAGAATTTTATTGAGAATTATTGTGTCAGTGTTCATGAGTAAGACTGATCTGTAATTCTCTTTCCTGGTTGAGTCTTTATGTGGTTTTGGTATCAGGGTGATTATATCTACATAAAAGGAGTTTAGCAATGACTCTTCTGTTCCTATTTTGTGAAACACATTAAGGAGTATAGGTATTGGCTCTTCTTGGAAGTTCTGATAGAATTCTGCATTGAAACCATCTGGTCCTGGGATTTTTTTGGTAGGGAGATTTCTGATGACAGCTTCTAATTCCTCGCAATTTACATGTCTATTTAAATTGGTCATCTGGTCTTGATTTAATTTTGGGATATGATACTTATCAAAAAATGTGCATTTCTTTCACATTTTCCAATTTTGTGGCATACAGACTTTTGTAGTAAGATCTCATGATTCTCTAAATTTCCCCTGTGTCTGTAGTTATTTCCGCCTTTTCATTTCTGATCTTGTTAATTTCGTGTTCTCTCTCTGACATTTGAATATTTTGAATAGGGGTTTGTCAATTTTGTTGATTTTCTCCAAGAGCCAGCTTTTTTTAATTGATTTTCTTGGATTGTTTTCTGTGTTTCTATTTTGTTGGTTTCTGTTCTCCCTCTGATTATTTCCAGTCTTCTACTCCTCCTTGGTGAGTCTGCTTCTTTTTTCCCTAGACCTTTCAGTTTTGCTTTTAAGTCTCTAATTTGTGCTTTCTCTGTATTCTTTATGTGGGTACTGAGTGCTATGAACTTTCCTTTTAGCACTCATAGTGTCCCACAATATTGAGTATGTTGTGTCTTTATTTTTGTTGAATTCAAGGAAGACTTTAATTTCTTTCTTTATTTCTTCCTTGACACAGGGGTGGTTCACTAGTTGTCTGTTCAGTTTCCATGAGTTTATAGGCTTTCTCAGGGTAGAATTATTGTTGAATTCTAACGTTATTCCATGGTGATCCGATAGTACACAGGTGGTTACTACAATTTCTTTGTATCTGTGAATGCTTGCTTTGTTACCAATTATGTGATCAATTTTTGAGAAGGTTCCATGAGATGCTGAGAAGAAGGTATATTCTTTTCTATTTTGGAGGAATGTTCTATAAATGTCTGTTAGGTCCATTTGGTTCATTACATATGTTAGTCCTCTTATTTCTCTGTTAAGTTTCTCTCTGGTTGATCTCTCCATTGGTGAGAGAGGAGTGTTGAAATTTCCTACTATTAGGGTATGGGGTTTGATGTATGTTTTGAGAACTAGTAAGGTTTTTTTTTTACATATGTGGGTGCATTTATATTAGGGGCATAGATATTAAGGATTGAGACTTCCTTCTGAGGAATTGTTCCTGTTATGAGTATAAAGTGTCCATCTTCATCTTTTCTGAATGGTTTTAGCTTTAAATCAGTTTTGTTAAATATTAGTATAGCCATGCCCACTTGTTTCTTTGGTCTATTTGATTGGAAAACCTTTTCCAAACTCTTTACTCTTGTGTAGTGTGTGACTTTAAGTTTGAGGTGTGTTTCTTGTAAACAACAGAATGTTGGATCTTATTTTTGTATCCATTCTCTTAACCTGTACCTTTTTATATGTAAATTGAGTCCATTGGTATTAAGTGATATTAATCCCCAGTGGTTGTTAACTCCGGTTATTTTTTCCTTTGGTATTATTTGTATGTTTCCCTTCTTTGAGTTGTGCTGGTTGAGGGTTGTCAGATGCTTGACTTACTAGGGTTGTTGTTGGTTTCCTTGGTTTGTGGTTATCCTTCTTGTATTTTCTGTGAGGCTGGGTTTGTGGCTACATATTTTTTAAATCTGCTTTTGTCCTGGAATATCTTGTTTTCTCCATCGATAGTGAATGCAAGCTTTGCTGGGTATAGTAGTCTAGGCTCGCATCGATGGTCTCTTAGTGTCTGCAGCTTATTTATCCATGACCTGGCTCTTATAGTTTCCATTGAGAAGTCAGGTGTAATTCTGATAGGTAACCCTTTATATGTTACTTGACCTTTTTGCCTTACAGCTCTTAATATTCTTTCTTTATTCTATATGTTTTATGTTTTGATTATTATATGGCAAGTGGAAGTTTTTTTTTTTTGATCCAGTCTATTTGGTGTTCTGTATGCTCCTTGTACCTTCATTGGAATATCCTTCTTTAGGTTGGGAAAATTCTCTCCTATAATATTTTGAATATATTTTCTGGGCCTTTGAGCTATAATTCTTCTCCTTCTTCTACCCCATTATGCTTAGGATTGATTTTTTCATGGTGTCCCAGATTTCCTGGATATTTTGAGTTAAGAATTTGTTGGATTTATTATTTTCCTTAATCAATGAGTTTATTTCCTCTGTAGTATCTTTGGTGTCTGAGATTCTTTTTTCAATCTCTTGTATTCTGTTGGTTACACTTCTCTCTGTACTACCTGATTTTCAATATCCAGCCTTCCCTCAGTTTTTTGTTTTCTTCATTACCTCCATTTCATTTTTCAATGTTGAACTGTTTCCATTAACTATTTGATTGTTTTTTCTTGATTTTCTTGGACATCTTTGAGAGATTTATTCATTTCTTCTACCTTTTAGTTTGTCTTCTCTGCTTCTTTAAAGAAGTTTTTCACCTCCTGTTTAAGGTCCTCTATTATTATCATAATGTTATGTTTAAAGTCCATTTCTTCTACTTCCTCTGGAATAGGGTGTTCAACTATTGTTGTGGCATGATCCCTAGATTCTGGTGGTGTCATTTTGCCTTTGAAGTTCTTGTAGGAATTCTTACATTGGCACCTGTCCATCTCTTCCTTCAAATGCAGCCAGGAGAGCTTTGGTCCAATCTGTGCTGTGACTGATTCTCTGTGTGGATCTCCTTAGTGTAGGAGCAGGAACTGTTCCTGGGCCAAGGAACAATCTGAATGGAAATCCTCAGCACAGAAAAATGGGACTACCGTCTAGATAGAAAGCCTCAGTGCAGGGGCAGGAACTGTTCCTGGGACAAGGATCTTGCAGACAATATATAAAATATTTTCTACCATCTTGTCAGGTACTGTGTCAACAAAACTGACACAGCATCAAGTTCTTAGGTGCTAACAGGCCTCTTAGTTTCTTAACATATATGTAGAAGAGCTCTAGAACCTCATTTCTTGACATGACACTGGTTAGCTAGTGTTCATAGGCACATTTACTCTTCCAGGCAAGATTGATACTTCTATGGCCTGAAATCATATTTTGCATCTTCAGACAACGTTTTAGAAATCTGGATCTTTAGAGTCTACTTACTGTTTTTATTCAAGCCTTGAGAAATCAAAGAGTGAAGTTGAAGAGTTCAGTTTTAAGCCAAAATTGTTTGTGCCAATTTTCAAGATCTATCATAGGCAATTGTAAATTCTTTGTTTGGAAGGGACATTAGTAAAGTTGTCATGATAGTCAGTGCATTACAGGTTCAGTATATGTTGCAGTGGAGGACTCAGAGGCCTCTTATGTGGGACATACACTTAATAAATCTTCACATTCCACTTGCAGGCCTCCTTAATGGTGGGTGCTTGGTGGCATTCAACCAAAGCTTATTCACATGCCTGTGCTTTTGATCATCTGATCAGGAGTTACACTACTCTAACTTTAACTTTTGTGTAATGTTTAGCTAAAACTTGGGTAAAACTCAAACACTCTTCAGATCAATATGTGTCTACTCCAAGTCTTTCCCTGTCAACCTCTCTCCAACTTCATGAATTTAAATATAGTAGAAAGTAAGGAATGCTTTTAGTTAGGTTATTTTTCATTTATACTGATCATATATGTATTTTATACTGACCCCACTCCTTGGCAAAAAATGTTGCAGTAGAAAAATTAATAACTTCTTTTATAAGTTTTGATTTCATTATCAAAGATAGTGAATAATATGCATAAAACTCTGAAGGTCTATATAAAATAGATCCCATACATTATGGTTTAATTTCACAGGAATATGGGCTAAGTGTATAACTCAACAGGTAGAACATATTCCAAGCATGTATGAGTTTCCCCAAACTGGCTGCCTAGCTTCTATCACTTAGTTTATTCAGCTCCTCTACTCATAATAGGTAACCCTAACTGAGGCAGAAAATTTCAGGAAGATCGCGACTGTGCCAGCCACCTGGGCCAGAGAAGACCTGAAACCAAAAAAAATCTACAGGAGCAGGTACAGGGGAGCAACTGCTGAGGGAGTGGGTCAGAGCCAGAGACTACTGTGGGTCCGGGCATGAATCTGGGACCTTCGAGTGAATAGACATGAGACAGGACCCCAGTGGATCTGGGATAAGTCTGGGAACTCGAAGGAACTAGGCCTGAGCCAGGACCTCTGTGAGTCTGGGTGTGAGACTGGGAGCTCTGAGGGAGTAGGCCTGACCTAGGACCTTTGTGAGTCCTAGGCATTGGTCGAGGATCTGCGAAGGAGTAGGCAGGAACCAGAAACCTCTGTGGGTCTGGGCATGAGTCTGGTACCACTGAGGGAGTAGGCCTGAGCCACGTCCTCACCCAAGTCTGAGATCTCCGAGGGAGAAGATCAGAGCCAGAGAGCTTGCAGGACCAGCCCCAAGCCAAGGACCTCCTCAGGAGAAGATCCGGACCAGGGATATTTACAGAAACAGGTCTGAGCTGAAAACAGGCCTACAACAGTAGGCCTGAGACAGCAAACTCCACATAAACAGAGCAAACCTTGCGAGCTCTAAGCGACCTCTAGGAACATGGAGCAATCAACGGGGTAACAAAAACTGTGGCACTGACTGTACCACAAGCAACAACTATCTGAGCCTTGGATCCACTGGCACCTAGAAGATTAATCACTAGAGTCACAGAGAGTCCCAACCACATCAATTAGAGGAAAAGATGAGTAGACAAGGTCAGAACAGATTCAACAACACAAAGAGCAACACGACACCAGTAATATCTAGAGACCCTACAACAGCCATACTTGAACAAACAAATATAGTGAAGCAGAAGAAAATGTCCTAAAAATAACTTCAGGAGAATGTTTGAGACTCTTAAGGAGGAAATGAGAAATTCCCTCAAAGAAATGGAGAAATCAACAAATAGAAAATTGGAAGACATCAGCAAATTCCTTAAAGAAAACCAAGAAAAAGCACTCAAACATGTGAAAGAAAGTATTCAAGACTTAAAAACTGAAATAGAGACAATAAAGTAAACACAAGCAGAGGGAATTGTAGAAACAGAAATCATGATTTAAAGATCAGGAACAACCAATGCAAGTATAAATAGTAGAAACAAGAGATGGAAGAGAGAATCTCAGGTGCTGAAGACACAACAGAGAAAATAGAGTCATCAGTCTAAGAAAACATTAAATGTAACTAAAGCTTAACCCAAAATATCCATGAAACATGGGATACTATGAAAAGGCCAAACCTAAGAATAATAGGCATTAAAGAAGGAGAAGTTCAATTCAAAAGCACAGAAAATATTTTTACCATAATCATAGAAGAAAACATTCACAGCCTAAAAGAAAGATATGCCTATGAAGATACAAGAAGTTTAAAGAACACCAAATAGACTGAATCAAAAAAAAACATAGTCCACTCACCACATAATGATCAAAACACTAAACATACAGAGTAAAGAAAAAATATTAAGAGCTGCAAAGGAAAAATGCTGAATAACAACTAAAGGCAGATGTATCAGAATTATACCTGATTTCTCATTGGAGCCAATGAAAGCCGGAATGTCCTGGTCAAGTGTTATGCAGACATTAAGAGACCAAGGTTACAAGCCCAGACTACTATACCCAGCTAAACTTTCAATCACTGTAGACAGATGAAACAAGATCAGACTGGGAAGTACAGGAGCAGGTGTGGTGGCTCCTCCTCAGGGCCAGGTGGGAATCTGCAGCCATATTTCTTATTCCTTGATCTCCCATGTGGTTCCTGCTACTCTCTGAACCTAGGCACAGTCCTCTGGATAACTTTGCTCTGTGGGGTGCACCTGAGCAGAGCATTGGGAGCAGGTAGCTATGTGTGGAACCCTATTGTTAGTAAAGAACATTGTGCTTTTGGTGCAGCCAAGGAAAGCAAGTTGCCTAAACTCGGAGAGGCCTAGTTTCTCGAGTATCTTCTAGACATTCAGAAATTTGCATATAAACATTACCTGTTGTGTCCATTAATGATTAATTTTGTGGTGGTTTTAAAAGGCATCTCATGTGTTGGGTAGCGTTCCACATTTACCTGTGATGTAGAAGAGTAGATTTGATGACAAAGGATTTATGAATGCTCTGTCGATAGTAATTCCAACAAAGTAGACTTTAATATCGGGAAGGCTGTAATGATCTGTCCTGTCCTTTTAAGAGACAAGCCCTGTCCAATGTCTCTACCATCCACTGAGGCAGGTAGATCTTTCTTCCTGCTTGCAGCCGATGCCTCTCCACTTTTCAGTCTCTTCTCCCTTAGAGGCAGCTTCTGCCTCTCTCTATTCTCCTCACTTCTCCCCTTTTCCCATCTCTCTCTCTCCCTCTCTCTGTCTCTCTCTGTTTCTCTCTGTTCTTGTCCTTCTCCCCTTACACACTCTTTCTTTCCCTTCCATAACCCAATAAATAAATATCCAACCCCAGTCTTCATGGTATGCCTATCCATGTCTCTTACTGGCCATGAGAGGCTCCCTGTCCGAGACCAGTTGCCTTTGGAGACCTGCAGAAGAGTCTCATGGAGTACCCATCTGTTTGTCTCTCCTCGTGGCCTGCTACAGCCACTTTGGGTACTGCACCATTTATGCCAGGGACTGGCTGCTCAAGACACCCTGCCCACTTTCTGTCCTGCTCGAGGACCTGCAGCATGATCTCATTGCCTGCTGCCCTCTGCAGCCACTCGGGAACCGGAAGCATTTTATTTAATCCATTACACTATCTAACCAACTATTTTTCTTTAAATACAATAGAGTCATTTTATTTCCTAAGTAAACAATGAGTTTATTGTAAAGAACTTCCAAAACTCTAGAACTGACAGAGACATCTCACTGTCTGTCCAGTCACTCAAAGTTCTTCTGTACCATTGTGGCATACATCTTCAGACCATCAGGAACCTCATCGATGCCCATCTTCCTCTTGAAGTAATTGTTGCTGCCAGGAGCACATATGTCTCACTGTCATGAAATAATAACTGCTTAACACATTTTAAAAGCCATATTTTGTAGATCTCTGAAAGAATTGAAGAATATCTATCTAACTAAAATATATTTCTATATATTTAGGAAACCAAACATGAATACAAGCATGACTCTATTAGCCTATATTTCTTAACTATATATCACACTTTTAAATGAGCTGCACAAACACAACACCTCAATCAAGAGCAGAAATATGCATAAAACAAACTTGATCTTAAATTTGTATCAATAAAGTAAGATTCATACCAATGCAAACTATCTATCTCTATAGCACATCCTCTTTAAATGTAAACAAATGTTTATAGACAATATTTGGGAATATGGGTGTAGTTCTCTCCAAATCCCTCCTGCTATTTATTGGGTGATGTAAGTTTTTGAGGGATGTTCAAGGCAACCTTTCAGGCTCTCTTGGTTCATTAAACCACATTAGTCTGGAATGAGTCCATAGGTTCTGATCCTCTGTGGAAACAAAAGAAGAACCTCTTTCCCAAAGCAACACATACTTAGACTCAAATTCCAAAGTCAAGATACCTTGAAAATATACATATTGGCTTTGTTTAGCAGTCCCCAGATCAAATACTTCTTTGCAGTCAAAAAATTCAAAGATGACAAGAGAGCTGGTAGGGCTTAACATTAAATGAAATAGAATTTAAATCAACAACTATAATGCAGTAAAGACAAAATATTTTGATAAAGAAACTAAATTATGAAGATGATATAATAATTATGAACACATACATGTACCAAAAATATCAGAATTAAAGAGCGATGCATAAAGCTGTAAACACAGTTGGACGACATGTGTTCTCACATCCATAAAGAAGTAAACAAGCAGAGTGCTGTAGTGTCCATTGCAGACACAAGAGGGGCTCCTGAGATCCTCTCCCTCACTGCAGGCTGTCATAGTTCCAGAGAAAATGTCATCCAGGTGGTAGTGGTGCACATCTTTAGTCCTAGCACTCCAGAGGCAGATGCAGGTGGATCTCTGTGAGTTCAAGGTCAGCTTGGTCTCCAGAGTGGGTTTCAGGACAGGCTCCAAATCTACAGAGAAACCATGTCTCAAAAATCAAAAAGAAAAAAAAAAGGAAAACAGAAAAAATGGCTCGTAAAGCATGTGGCACTATTAGGAAGTATGGCTTTCTTGGAGTGGGTATGGCCTTGTAAGAGAAAACATGTCATTGTGGACTTTGAGATCTCATATATGCTCTCACGATAGCACCCAGTGTCTTGAGCCACTTCCTGTTGGCTGTGCAAGATGTTGAAGCCTTAATTCCTCTGCAGTACCATGTCTGCCTGCACACCACCATAATCCCAACCATCATGCTTCCTTCTCTGATGAGAGTGGACTAGACCTCTGAAATTGTAAGCCAGTACCTTAATTAAATGTTGATCTTCATCTTTATAAGAGTTCTTGTGATCATGCTGTCTCTTCACAGCAATAGAAACATTAAATAACAGCCGGTGGTGTTGGTGTGCTCTTGAATACCAGCACTTGGGAGGCAGATTAAGGCAGGTCTCTGTGAGTTCAAGGCCAGCCTGGACTACAGAGCAAGTTCCGGGGTTGGCTGCATAGCTACCGAGAAACCATGTCTTGAAAACACCCAAAAGAAACTTTAACTAAGACAAAGACTGAACAATCTATGAGAAATAACATACCACATGACCTGATAAACATTCACTATGCTAATTCTCTTAATGTTTCCAAGTGTCATCCTGGGAACTGAGCCTTTATAATATAAGTCTTTAAAGAACATCTAAGATACAAACTACAGAATATATCTCATCATTTCAGTAACTGTCAATTTAGAATGTTGTTCAATTTCATCTATGATAATATGGAGTTAAGGGAAGCCTGGATGCATATATGATGTCCAAGCTGCACAGCTGCCTTGACAGGTTTGATTGAGACCAGCCAAGTGTGTAGGCTTCAGTTTCCATTTACTAGAAGGCAGCACCTGATTCCAGTAAAATCCATAAGCTGATACCATCCAGGGACAGGCCAGTGTCTAAGGGGAAGTACCTGACATTCTGAATATACTAAATGACCAATAGGATTAAATGAGAACACCAGATTCCTTGAACCCAGCACTCACCTATTCCTTTCCCCAAAACACCCCTAGACAATTATCAGCCAGTCATTGTTTGAAACCTAAAACTGCCTCACCCCCAGCCACTGCTATGATAAAAAAAAAAACACTACCCCACGAAACTGGACCTTTCCATTTGCACTTCTGCATTGGACAAACAAAAGGGTCCCATCTCAGACTTGAATGAATAAAGTGTCTCTGCTTTTGCATACAGATTTGGCTTGGAGTTGTTCTTTAGGGAAGGCCACAATCTGGCTATAATAGTGTACTTGCTAGAATATGCTTTTAAAATACAGTATGTGTAAGATGCATTCTGTTGTAGAAGTGTTACTTAATGTGTTATGCACGTGTGTGTGTGTGTGTGTGTGTGTGTGTGTGTGTGTGTGTAATATCATGGTGATTCTCACTGTAAAATGTGGCACACCTTCCATGTACCTCCAGTAGCCTATGCCTCCATTGAGACTGGTACTCATATATTTTGGTCATCCATGCCTAACAGAGACATTATAGTCAAAGTATTTCATTAATCAAAGCCCAACCTACTCAGCAGGTTTATATGGCATTGGATAAATTCACAAAGCTCTACTTTATAAATGTTTTGCTCTTGACAATTGTTGTGGTTGAGGTAAAAAAAATAAAGGACGAAATTGAAGGCTATGCAGGGCAATTTGGTCTGGGACTGTAGAAGGACCTGGTGATTACTTTGGACTCTGTATGGTACAGTGATGACTGATGCCTTACCAGATAAACTACACATATTTTCCATATTACTTATAATTTTAGAGCAGTGGTTAAAGTCCTAACTGCTGAAAGCATATAGTTTAGCTTTAGAAAGGTTTTCATTTATCAGTCATAGCTAAATACTTTCCATTAAGAATGTTAACAATTTTGGCCTTAGTTTTGGTTTTTGAGACAGGGTTACTGTGATACAGCCACAGCTGTCCTGAAACTTGCTTTGTAGATTAGGCTGTCCTTAAATTCACAGAGATGCACCTGCCTCTTCCTCCCAATTGTTGGACTACTCTACCCTACCAGCCAACGTCTCCTTTCTTTCTTAATTAACCAATTATATTCACAGCATACAGGGGAATCCCACATCATCTCCCCTTTTCTGTTTAAATGAAAAGGATGGTTTTAAGTTTAACATAGTAAAATTACTTATAACAAAATGGGTATCAAGCAAGAATTATAGTTCCAATATTTATATCTACTTTATCTTTTATCATAACTAAGAAAACTATAACTATTAATTCTTCAACTCCATCAAAGATCACAGAAGGATATAATATTACCTAATAAACATGAAGTACGTTATAAGCAATTTCCAAAACTCTAGAATTGACAGAGACATCTCACTGCCTGTACAGTCATCCAAAGTTATTCTGTGTGGTTGAGGCATCCAACCTTTGGCCCATAGTATCTAGCAGACTTTTCCATGAAGCAAGAAATTTCAAAGACAGTTCCACCTATATTGGCAATTTACAGTCACTTTTTTCTGTGTCCTACAGAATGTGTGGCAGACTCTTTCATGATGCAGAAACCCTGAAGGACTGTCTCACTTTCTTTAGGCAGCTTCAGTAGTCATATTTCTGTGGGTTCTGTATATCTAGCTCATACAGTATAGCATCAAGCTGCCTAAGCAAAAGCAGTTTTTTTTTGCCCAAGTGGCTAACAAATCTATAAGGAGTCTCTTGAATGCCCAGCAACCTTTTTTAAATATATTGGTGCTGCCAGGAGCAAATGTGTCTCATTGTCATAAAAAGTCCTAAGTTATTAAAACTATATAAATGCCATATTCTGAAGGTCTATGAAAGATTTAAAGAATACCTATATTAATGATAAACCTCTACATACCTAGAAAACCTAACAATATGAATACAAGGTTGACTATTACAGATGACTATCTATTAACCTATATTTCTTAATTATACATTGCATTTTAAAATGAGCTAGACAAACACAATTTCTTAATGAAGATCAAAAACACATATACAGAGCTAGCCCTGTTGCACTGCTGAGGAGCTCTTCCCAGAGAGGTGAGTGGGTGCTCGCCTGGGCAGCCAGCCTGTCCGGGAAGAGAGCATAGCCCCTCCCTTCTCAGTTTCTGCAGCAGGGTCTTTGGTGTTCCACGGGATCCCTCCCTCCCCCCACTGCTGCTGGCCCTTTGTCTCCTGGGTCCTGGGAAGACCAGCTAGCCCTGTTGCACTACTGAGGAGCTCTTCCCAGAGAGTGCTGAGAAGTCCTACCCAGAGAATGTTGAGGAGTTCTATCCAGAAAGTGCTGAGGAGTTTCATCCAGAGTGGAGGAGATGGGCAGGCGCCAATGCAAGAATTCCTACAACAACCTGAAAGGCAACATGACATCTCCAGAATCCAGGGAGCTCGAAACTAGAAGAATTGAACACCCTACTCCAGGAGAAATAGAAGAAATCGACTCTAAGCAGATCTTTATGAAAATAATAGAGGAACTTAAACAAGAGGTGAAAATCTGCCGTAAAGAAATGGAAGCTAAGTATAACAAAAAGATTGAGGAAATGAGTAAAGAAATGGAAGAGAAATATACGAAAAAGTTTGAAGAAATGAGTAAATCCATAAATGAAATTCTGGGAAACCAAAAAAAAAAAAACCAAAAAAACAAAAAACAATCAAACAGGTAATAGAAACAGTTCAAGATTTGAAAACTGAAATGGAGTCAATGAAGAAATCACAAACCGAGGGCCAGCTGGCTATGGAAAATCTAGGTAAACGAACAGAGACTTCAGAAACAAGCATAATCAACAGAATACAAGAAATAGAAGAAAGAATCTCAGACTCTGAGGACACCACAGAGAAATTAAACACTCTGACCAAAGAAAACAGCAAATCCAACAAATTATCATCACAAAACATTCAGGAACTGTGGGACACAATAAAAAAACCAAATCTAAGAATAGTAGGAGTAGAAGAAGGAGAAAAATTACAGATCAAAGGTCCAGAAAATATATTCAACAAAATTATAGAAGAAAACTTTCCCATCCTAAAGAACGATATTCCTATGAAGGTTCAAGAAGCATATAGAACACCGAATAGACTGGATCAGAAAAAAACATCCCCTCGCCATATAATAATCAAAACACAAAGCATTCAGACTAAAGAAAGGATATTGAGAGCTGCAAAGGAAAAAGATCAAGTAACTTATAAAGGTAAACCTATCAGACTTACACCAGACTTCTCTATGGAAACCATGAAAGCCAGAAGGTCCTGGATAGAGGTACTGCATAAACTAAGAGACCATGGATGCAAGTCCAGACTACTATACCCAGTCAAGCTATTGTTCACTATCAATGGAGAAAACAAAATATTCCAGGATAAAAACAAATTTAAACAATACGTAGCTACTACTCCAGCCTTGCAGAGAATATTAGAAGGAAAATCACAATCCAAGAAATTCAACATTCCCAATACTGCCTACAATAACTCAGACATCTATCGACCCTTCACAAGCACAACTCAAAGAAGGAAAACACATACACTCTACTACCCAAAAAAATGACCGAAGTCATCAATCACTGGTCATTAATATCACTTAATATCAAAGGACTCAACTCACCTATAAAGAGACACAGACTTAGAGATTGGATACAAAAACAGGATCCAACATTCTGCTGTTTACAAGAAACACACCTCAACCACAAAGACAGACACCTACTCAGAGTAAAGGGTTGGGAAAAGGTTTTCCAAGCAAATGGATCTAAGAAACAAGCGGGTGTGGTCATTCTAATATCTAACAAAATCGACTTCAAACTAAAATCAATCAGAAGAGATGGAGATGGACATTTCATACTCATAACAGGAACAATTCATCAGGAAGAAGTCTCAATCTTGAATATCTATGCCCCTAATATAAAGGCACCCACATATGTAAAAGAAACTCTTCTAGAACTCAAGGCAGTCATCAAACCACACACACTAATAGTAGGAGACTTCAACACTCCTCTCTCACCAATGGACAGGTCAAACAGACAGAAACCTAACAGAGAAATAAGAGATTTATTGGAGGTACTGAATCAAATGGACTTAACAGACATCTATAGAACACTTCACCCAAATAGGAAAGAATATACCTTCTTCTCTGCAACTCATGGAACGTTCTCGAAAATTGACCACATACTCGGTAACAAAGCAAACTTCCACAGATACAAAAAAATATTAGTAACCACCTGTGTCTTGTCAGATCACCATGGATTAAAATTAGAATTCAACAACTATGGTACCCACAGGAAGCCAACAAACTCATGGAAGTTGAACAGTCAACTACTAAATCACCCCTGGGTCAAGGAAGAAATAAAGAAAGAAATTAAACTCTTCCTTAAATACAATGAAAACAAAGACACAACGTATTCAAACCTATGGGACACTATGAAAGCAGTGCTAAGAGGAAAGTTCATAGCACTAAGTGCCCAATTAAAGAAAACGGAGAAAGCACACATTGGAGACTTAACAGCACACTTGAAAGCTCTAGAAAAAAAAAGAAGCTGATTTACCCAGGAGGAGTAGAAGACTGGAAATAATCAAACTGAGGGCTGAAATCAACAAAATAGAAACACAGAAAACAATCCAAAGAATCAATGAAACAAAAAGCTGGTTCTTGGAGAAAATCAACAAGATTGACAAACCCCTATCCAATCTAATCAAACAGCAGAGAGAGAAATTGCAAATTAATAGGATCAGGAATGAAAAGGGGGACATAACCACAGACATAGAGGAAATTCAGAGAATCATTAGATCTTACTACGAAAGTTTATATGCCACAAAGTTGGAAAATGTAAAAGAAATGGAGATTTTTTTAGATAAGTACCATATACCAAAGTTGAACCAAGAAAGGTGAACAATCTAAATAGACCTGTTAGTCGTGAAGAATTAGAAGCTGTTATCAAAAATCTCCCTACCAAAAAAAGTCCAGGACCAGATGGTTTCAATGCAGAATTCTACTAGAACTTCCAGGAAGAACTAATACCTATACTCCTTAATGTATTCCACAATATAGAAACTGAAGAGTCACTGCCAAATTCCTTTTATGAAACTACAGTCACCCTAATACCAAAACTACACAAAGACACAACCAAGAAAGAGAATTACATGCCAATTTCACTCATGAACATCGATGAGAAAATTCTCAATAAAATACTGGCAAACCGAATCCAAGAACACATTAGAAAAATTATCCATTATGATCAAGTAGGCTTCATCCCAGAGATGCAGGGATGGTTCAACATACACAAATCTATCCATGTAATGCATCATATAAATAAACTGAAAGAAAAAAGCCATATGATCATTTCATTGGATGCTGAAAAAGTATTTGACAAAATTCAACATCCATTTATGATAAAGGTGTTGGAGAGACTGGTGATACAAGGATCATACCTAAATATAAGAAAAGCAATATACAGCAAGCCGACAGCTAGCATCAAATTGAATGGAGAGAAACTCAAAGCCTTTCCACTAAAATCAGGAACGCGACAAGGCTGTCCACTCTCTCCATACCTCTTCAATATAGTGCTTGAACTTCTAGCAATAGCAAGAAGACAACATAAGGAGATCAAGGGGATTCAAATTGGAATGGCTGAAGTTAAACTTTCATTATTGCTGACGATATGATAGTGTACATAAGAGACCCCAAAAACTCTACCAAAGAACTCCTACAGCTGATAAACACCTTTAGTAACGTGTCAGGATACAAGATCAACTCCAAAAAATCAGTGGCCCTCCTATACACAAAGGATAAAGAAGAGGAGAGGGAAATCAGAGAAACATCACCTTTCATGATAGCCACAAATAGCATAAAATTTCTTGGGGTTACTCTAACCAAGGAAGTGAAAGACCTATTTGACAAGAACTTTAAGCCTTTGAAGAAAGAAACTGAGGAAGATACCAGAAAATGGAAAGAACTCCCCTGTTCTTGGATTGGGAGAATCAACATAATAAAAATGGCAATTCTACCAAAAGCAATCAATAGATTCAATGCAATCCCCATCAAAATCCCAACAAACTTCTTCACAGACCTTGAGAGAACAATAATCAAGTTTATATGGCAAAATAAAAAATACAGGATAGACAAAACTATCTTATACAATAAAGGAACTTCTGGAGGCATTACCATACCTGACTTCAAACTCTATTACAGAGCTACAGTATTGAAATCAGCTTGGTATTGGCATAAGAACAGAGAAGTTGACCTATGGAATTGAATAGAAGACCCGGATACTAACCCACAAACCTATGAACACCTAATTTTTGACAAGGGAGCTAAAGGTATACAATGGAAGAAGGAAAGCATCTTTAACAAATGGTGCTGGCATAACTGGATGTCAACCTGTAGAAGAATGAAAGTAGATCCATATCTATCACCATGCACAAAACTCAAGTCCAAATGGATTAGTGACATCAACATCAATCTGTCCACTTTGAACCTGATAGAAGAGAAAGTGGGAAGTAGTCTACAAGATATAGGCAAGGAGCCCACTTCCTAACTAGGACCCCAGTAGCACAGACAATAAGAGGAAGAATGAATAAATGGGACCTGCTGAAACTGAGAAGCTTCTGTAAAGCAAACGACACTGTCAGTAAGACAAAAAGGCTGCCTTCTGACTGGGAGATCTTCACCAACCCCTCATCAGACAAAGGTCTGATCTCCAAAATATACAAAGAACTCAAGAAACTAGACACTAAAACTCTAATTAACCCAATTAAAAAATGGGGTACTGAACTGAACAGAGAATTCACAACAGATGAACTTCGAATGGCCAGAAGACACTTAAAGAAATGCTCAACCTCCTTAGCGATCAGGGAAATGCAAATCAAAACCACTTTGAGATACCATCTTACACCTGTCAGAATAGCTAAAGTCAAAAACACCAATGATAGCCTATACTGGAGAGGATGTGGAATGAGGGGAACATTCATCCATTATTGGTGGGAATGCACACTTGTGCAGCCACTGTGGAAATCAGTGTGGCGGTTTCTCTGGAAACTGGGAGTCAACCTCCCTCAGGACCCAGCAATTCCACTCTTGGGAATATACCCAAGAGATGCCCTATCATACTACAAAAATATTTGTTCAACTATGTTCATAGCTGTACTATTTGTAATAGCCAGAACCTGGAAACAACCTAGGTGCCCCTCAATAGAAGAATGGATAAAGAAGTTGTGGAACATATACACATTAGAGTTTTACTCAGCGGTAAAAAAACAATGACATCTTGAATTTTGTATGCAAATGGATGAACATAGACAATGCTTTACTGAGTGAGGTAACCCAGACCCAAAAAGAGGAATATTGTATGTACTCACTCATAAGTGGATTCTAGCCATAATTAAAGGTCTTTGAGTCTATAATTTGTGATCCTAGAGAAGCTAGGTAAGAAGGTGAACCTGAAGAAAATTTATATAGTTATCCTCCTGGATAATAAAACTAGGCAAGATTGCTAAGCAAACTCGGGTGCATGGGGGTTGGGGGGGTAGAAGTAAGGGAAGATGGTTAGGGAGAGGGGAGAGGGCGAGAATTTGGGGTGGCTTGGGGGAATGGGAGGGGGGGAGGGAGGAAGGATGGTTATGGGAGCAGGGAAGTTTATATCGCAACTAAGAGAGCCATTCTAGGGTTTGCAAGAGACTTGATTCTGGAGGGGTTCCCAGTAAAAATTAAATAAATAAATAAATAAATAAAAAGAAAAAGAAAAAAATTAAAATAAAACGCTTTACTGAGTCAGGTAAGCCAGACCCAATTAGAGGAATAAGGTATGTATTCACTCATAAGTCGATTCTAGCCATAATGAAAGGTCTTTGAGCCTATTATTCGTGATCCTAGAGAAGCTAAATAAGAAGGTGAACCTGAAGAAAATGCAGTTAGTTTTCCTCCTGGAGATTGGAAATGGACAAGAGTTCCAGGTAACCACGGGTGCATGGGGGGGGGGGGGTGGGAGGGTAGTTGGAAGGGGAGAGGGTTAGAGAGAAGGGAGCAGGGGAGGAATGGGAAATGCTCGGGGACTGGGAGGGAGGGAGGGAGGGAGGGAGGAGGGAGGGAGAAAGGAAGGATAGATATGGGTTCAGGGAAGAATATATCTCAACTATGGAAGTCAGTTTAGGGTTTACTAGAGACTTGACTGTAAATGGGATCCTAGGTCCAAGGAGAGATCCCCAGATTGTTCTCTGGACAGAGGAGAGGGTGCCTGAACTGACCTTGGCCCATAACCATACTGATGAATATTTTGCTTATCACCATAGATCCGTCATCTGGCAATGGATGGAGACAGAGACGGGGACCCACGTTGGAACACTGGACTTAACTCCCTAGGTCCAAGCGAGAAGCAGAAGGAAGAATTACGTGAGCAGGGAGGGCAAGATCAGAGGGAACCTTCATCCCGTGATGGATGGCGATGTAGACGGAGACCCACATTGGAGCACCGGACTGAGCCCCCCAAGGTCCAAAGGAGGAGCAGAAGGAGGAAGAACATGAAAAAGGAAATCAGAACCGCAAGGGGAGTGATCACCCACTCATACGAGGGGACTGATCTAATGAGAGTTCACCAAGGCCAGTTGACTGAGACTGAAGGAGTGCTTGATCCAACCAGATTCTCTGGAGGAGGCTGGATTCCCTGAATGTGGCTGACCCGAAGTCTTTCTAAAAAGCCATTGACAATGACTCTGGGACTTGTTTCCTCTGCATATTCTTGATTTTTGGGGATCCAGTCTGTTTGGATACTCACCTTCCTGAACCTGGAGGGAGCGGGGAGGAACTTGAACTACCCACAAGGCAGGAAGCCCAGACTGCTCTTAGGGATGGAGAGGGAAGAGGAGAGGGAGTGGGTGGAGTGGGAGGGTGTTGGGAGGAGGGACGAAAATGGAAACGTTTATATTTTAATAAACTTTAAAAAAAACCACATATACACAGTATAACAAAATTGACCTTAAATTTGTATCAATAAACCAAGATCTATACCAAAGCAAATCTCTATAGCACATCCCCTTAAAATATAAAGAAACATTCATAAACAATATTTGGGAATTTCGGCACAGTTTTCTCCGAACTGCTTCTTGCTTTTTGTTGAGCGATGTAATTTTTGGGGGTGTTGATGGAAACCTTTCAGGGGTCCTTTGTCCATCAAACTACATTAGTCTGGAATTAATCCATAGGTTCTCATCTTCTGTGGAAAAAAACAGAACCTCTTTTCCAAAGCAACAAATCCACAAACACAAATTTTGAAGACAAGATACTGTTAAAGTACATTTATTACTTAGTTTTTTCACAGTCTAAAAATTCCAAGCAAACATAATAATATACATAATCCAGACTCTGTATATACTTTATCTTTATGTGGCTTAATTTTTTAATCTATTACTGTCTATACTGTATCTTGATCAACTATTTTTTAAAAACCATTACTTCCTTTTATAGCTCTCTTTACTCTTTTTTTCTGTCTTCCAACCCGACATACATTTTTTTAAACACACTGTGATTCATTTAGAGATCTTTTACAATCTGAATCTGTCTTTATTGTGTATCTGTAATTATTTTCTGACCAGGACTGCTTTTTTTAAAAAAGCTAAGTGGTGGCATGATAAGTGCTAATGCTGCTTTGTAGTTGGTTCTGCCCAGTCAAATATGATGGAGACATGTTCAATGTCTCTGCAAACTGCACATTCCACCCTAGTTCCAAATATGCAGCAGGTCTATGTGGAGCCATTAAGCAGTTGGTAAAAATCTGCTCACAAACCCCATTTAAATGCTCGTTCTCCTGAAAGAGCCAGGGTTTGTGCTGGCAGTACAGACCAGGAAGTCACCATTCAACTTTTTTCGGCCATTGTTGAATCCAGAAATCCTCTCTTAAAGGAGCCATGGCATTAAGTTGTGCTTAAGCCTTTTTTTTATCCCTACAATCCTTCCCAAACTCTTAAAACAGGTTTTAAACTTAAAACAGGTTTTCTGTGAATTTTGGTTGGCCATGTTGGGTGCCAATTTATACTAAGATTTCACTTGTTTTCTGGCTGCCCGGCAGCTCAGACCCAAAATAACCACACAGAAACTGCATTAATTAAATCACTTCTTATCCCATTAGCTCTCATTTCTTATTTGCTATCTGTTACATATTGATTTAACCCATCTCCATTTATCTGTGTATTGCCACAAGGCCATGACTTACTGGGTAAAGTTCTGCTGTCTGTAGCAGGGCCACATGGCTTCTCTCTGACTCTGCTTCCTTTCTCCCAGTATTCAGTTTAGTTTCATTGCCTAGCTCTACTCTACCCTTTCAGGCAAAGCCACTTTTCCATGTTAATTAACCAATCATATTCACAGCATACATATGGGAATCTGACATTGGGTATGTGTCTGTAGGAGAATTTTTATTGACTCACAAGAAGATATAAATCATATTTTACTTCACTGCAATTTAGACTAACAGCATATTATCCACACCATAGCTGATAAAGGGGAGTACTTCAAATGTCAAGATATGAGCATCCTCAGTCATGTGAAATGGAAAAAAAAAAGATCAACCTTTTCTCGGTTTCCACTGAGTAATATATTTAACTTCTGATTAGTAAAAATATTTCCCAGGAGCCTGGTAGTGGGTAACTATGCAAATATAATGAACTAATCAAGTTGAATGAAAGTCCAGGATTAATCTAAGCTAAGCATTCCCAGGTGATTCCAGGGGAAGAGAAGAAACAAGGGGAAAACCACATGGCAGGTCAGGGGACTTTGGCTTAAATAGCCTATAGGCATGGTCTTGAGCATCTCAGATTGAGGAGATGAGCCATAGCCAGCATTCTCTGGGACTGGGTCTAGAACGGGACAAGTGCATCTGTTTGGCGCTTCCACCTGAACAACTTTCATATTGTCTAATTCATTTATTTACATTCTCAGGTAGTTCTCCCTGCCCTAAATTTGATAAACTGGTAGATATGTCATACATCACCTGACACCACATATAAACATATAATTACGTAGCCAATAAATACATAAGTGACAATTTCTCTGAGCATAGACTTTTATGGTAATTCAGTTGCACTGACTTCAAAAAATTTAATTCTGGGTCAGATAGATTGTCCAGTGACTAAGAGCACTGGCTGGTCTTGCAGAGGACCAAGGTTCAATTCCCAACACCCACATGGTGGCTCACAACCACCTCTAACTCCAGTTCCAGGGCATCTGATGCCCTCTTCTGACCTCTACAAGAACCAGTCATACATGTGGCAAACAAATATACATGCAAATAAAATATTCCAATACACAATAAATAAATATTTAGAAATCTAAATCCTATGCATTTTTACAACTGAATTGTAATGTAAAAGGTGAAAAATGTCTATGTGATTGTGAACTCACCACTACCAAATAAAACTGGTGTATCAGAATTCTCTAGGGTAGTGGTTCTCAACCTTACTAATGCTGGAACAATTAGTTCCTCATGCTGTGGTGAATGTAGTGGTCTGTCCTGTCCCTTTAAGAGACAATCCCCACCTACTCCCTCTCCTGTCTGCTGAGGCAAGTGAATCTTTCTTCAGCTGAAAGCTTGAAAGTCTTCTTTCCATCTCTCAGCATAGAGACAGTTTCTGCCTGTTTCCCCACTTCATCCACTTTCTCCCCTTCACCCTCATCGTCTCTTTTTCTCTCTGGTTCTCTCTCTCTCTCTTTCTCTGTGATCTTTTTCACATCTTCCCTTTCCCCTTCCATTCCATAACCCACTAAAATTCCAACCTCACTCTGCATGGCATGTGCCTATGCATTACTATCTCTCATTCCACCTAGGACTCAATACCCATCATGGACAGCAGGCCCTTGGGGAATGGTGCCATCCTATTTTTGCCATTACAGTGCCCCACAACTGTAATGATATTTCAATGGTATTTTAATAAAACTTTCCTGAAGATCAGAATGCAAAGCAGCCAAACTAATCAGTCTTACAAGTCAGGTAGTGATGGCACACACCTTTATTTCCAACTGCCACACTAGTAGCCATAGCAGTCCTTTGGTGGTGATACACACCTTTAATCTCAGCACTAGAGATGAATATAAAGTGGCATGAGGCAGGAACTCACTCTCTTTCTTTTATGATAAAAGTAAAACACCACAGGTCCCCGAGTTTTGGCAGTAGGCAGCAGGATTGAGACCAAGAAGGGCATGAAAGTAGTCAGTCCCAGTCAGGGAGTCACGTAGCAGATGAGAGACAGAGATCTATTACACATGCCATGCAGAAAAAAAGTGAGTATTTATTTGGTGGGTTATGGAGGGGGAGGGGAAAGTGGGTAAGGAAAGAAGGGAGAAGAAAGAGAGAGAGGCAGAGAGAGAAAAACAGAAAGAAAAGGAGAAAAGCTGATAGAGAGAGAAAAGCAGAGAGACAGAGACATAGAGAGAGAGACAGAGACAGAGAGAGAGGGAGGGAGAGAGAAAAGGGAAAGGGGAACAATGGGGAGAAGGAAGAGAGGCAGAAGCTGCCACTTTAAGAGAGAAATGGAAGTTAGGAACTCAGGCTTTAAGCTGAGGAAAGATCTGTTTGCCTCAGTAGATGGGGAAGAGAGCGGGCAGGGCTTGTTTCTTAAAGGAACAGGACAGACCATTACAGTCACCATAATATGAGGAGCTGTTTCAGCATTTCAGTCTGGAGATTTTATAGAAGTAAGAGCTCTCTAGAGGCTTGGTTGCTTTACTTTTCTGACCTATAGGTTGAAAACCAATATCTATCTCTGGGACTTTATTATTTGTGCTACACCAAAAAATAAATTTATTTTCCTTGCTATTTCATAACTGTAACTGCTTCTGTTATGAATCATAATGTATTTTTGGAACTAGAGGTTTGCAAAGGGATCCAAGTCATACATGTTGAGAACCATTGCTCTAGAGGAACTGAACTGATAATATAAATATCATAAAGGGGTTGTATTAGATTGGTTTACACAATATAGTCTGGTTAGTTCAACAGTGGCTGTCTCCATACCAGAGAGGCTAAGAGCCTGGTAGCTCTTTGATCCATGGAGCTAGATACCACAACATTCCCATTCTAATGCTGGAAACCTAGAGGATTTCTGAAATGCTTCTGGTCCACAATACACGACAAAAGTCTGAAGAAACTGTGTTCTAATGGCAACAAAGAATGGTAGCAACAGAGACACTGGGAGCCTGAGAATAGTTATACTTATTAGCAGGAAGTGAAGGGAGGCAGACAAAGGGAGCAATTTTGTCTCAGGCCTTTTTACACATGCACTGCATAGCCAAAAGGTATTACCCACTTCCTGGGAGAATATCCCCTGCTCAGTTGATTTTTCCCCAAAATATTATGAAGTGTTGTGGGGGCCAAAAAATGTAAGCCTATTTCCAACTGGAACAAAGATCAGAAAGTGAACTTAACTCGATTCCTTCAAGGTTATTGTGTTTCTACAAGGTCCCACCAAGAGTTACATCAGAGAGTTATGCTTTCTCAAGGCTATTGTCAACAGGTGTGCCTAATGGCCAGAACATGTAATCCAGGAAGAGGGAAGCAGATCTGTTCCTACCTCAAACAAAATTCTAAGAATCCAACTAAGTAACAGTTCCCTTTATGGAGTTACCTTGGGATTCCACACAGAGAGTGCCTATAGAATGTTTGGGTCCAGGGTATGAGTGAAAGTAGACTTGTCCCAACAGCAAGACGATATACTGTGGACACAGCCTGCCAACTTCAATTGGTATGTTCAATTCTTGGTACCGTGTTAATGCAGTCTTTTGCCTTTCTCTTACCCCTTGGGGCCAGGGGTGTTTTAAGCAGTTGGAAATTAAACATGGGCGAATTTCAGTACTCACTAGAATTCCATCCTGATACTATTCTATGTTTCTCCATTTTATTACTTTCATTCACATCTTCATATTCTTTATTATATTTCTAAATCCCCACACCTCTACCCTGGCAAGAGGTATTTTTGTCAAGGCTGTTCCATGACAAAGTGTGTCTCTCAGTTGATCCCAGAACTGATCAAAATTAACCATGGCAAAGAGTGACTGAAACATTTAAGAAACGTGGCATGGGACCTGACTTTGGGATATTTGAAGAATCCTCTACCTTGTACTTGCTCCTGCTCTAATCAGAGTCTTTATTTTACTCAGGGTCTCTGCCCTTAGAAAGGGTTTCTAGTTGGTCAGTATCAATTTTAGACATTTTCTCCAAAACTCTTACTACTGTGTAGACACATTTGATGTGCTATTTCTTTTACAGAATGTCTTTACTTGCCTTCTTCGAGTGTAGCATACACATATGGAACAATATAAGATACCTGTAAATATTCTAATCACCCCCTGTTGTAGAGCATGCATGATGCACTACTGAAAATGGGGAATATAAAACAAGGCAGATTCTCATTACTTTGCATACTATGCTCTCTAGTTTTTATGTCAACTTAACACAGGTTAGGGTTATCTGAGAAGAGGGAAGCTCACCTAAGAAATTGCCTCCATAAGATTGACATATAGGCAAGCCTGTGGGGGATTGATGTGGAAGAGCCCAACCCACTGCAGGTGGTGTCATCCCTGGGCAGTTGGTCTTGAGTTGTATAATAAGGTTGGCAGAGCAATTGTCTTAGTTAGGGTTCACTATTGCTCTGAAGAAATAACATGACCATGACAACTTTTATTAATAAAAAGAATTAATTGTGGTCATTTGCTTACAGTTCAGAGGTTCAGTCCATTATGAAGGGGAGCATGCAGACAGATGTGGTACTGGATTTGAGAGTTCTATATCTTGACTCAGAGGCAACAGAGATACACTGACAGTCACACTGAGGGAAGCTTGAGAAAAAGAGATCTCAAAACCAGACCCCACAGTGACACACTTCCTCCAATAAGACCACACCTCCTAATAGTGCATTCCCTTTGGGGGCCATTTTCCTTCAAACCACCACAGCAATCCCCAAGAAGAAGTCAGTAAAGATCACCCATCCATGGCTTCTGCATCAGCTCTTGCCGCTAGGTTCCTACCCTGATTTTCTCACTTATGGACTGTGACATGAGGAATGTGAGATGAAATAAGTCATTTCTTTCCCAAGCTACTTTTGTTCATAGTCTTTGGTCAAAACAAGAGTTCCCCTAACAAGACCTTGGCCTATGTATAGTTGAATAATTCAATAGCCTTTGAATACCATTGGCCTACTAAAGAGTAGTCTATATAATATATTTTCTAACTTCTTGTCAGGTATTGTGTCAACAAAACTGACACATTATGGAGTTCTTAGATCCATACAGTCCTCTTAGTTTACTACCATAAATGTAGACGAGCTCTAGAACCTGTTTTCCTTGGTATGAACCTGACTAGTTTGTGTTCATGTCCAGATTTAGTCTGCCAGGGAAGGCTGATCCTTCTATGGCCTAGAATTATATTTTGCATCTTCAGGCAGTGTTTCAGAAATCTGGTTCTTTAGAGTCTACAATGAGGGGAGCTTACTATTTTATTCAGGCCTTGAGAAATCAAAGAGTGAAGTTGAAGAGTTCAGTTTTAAGCCAAAATTGTGCCAATTTTCAAGATCTTTCATAGACAATTGTAAATTCTTTGTTTGGAAGGGGCATTAGTAAAGATGTCATGATAGTCAGTACATTACAGTTTCTGTACAAGTTGCAGTGAAAGACTCAGAGGCCTCTTATGTGGGACATACACTTAATGAATCTCCACCTTCCACTTGGAGGACGCCTTAATGGTGGGTGCTGGGTGGCAATCAACCAAAGCTTTTTCACATGCCTGTGCTTTTGATCATCTGATCAGGAGTTACACTGCTCCAACTTTAAATTTGTGTAATGTTTAACTAAAACTTGGGTAAAACTCAAACACTCTTCAGATCAATATGTGTCTTCTCCAAGTCTTTCTCCTTCAACCTGCCTCCAACTTCATGAATTCAAATGTAGTAGATGGTTAGGGATGCTTTTAGTTAGGTTACTTCTCATTTAAACTGATAATATATGTATTTTATACTGACCCCACACCTTGGCAATAAATGTTGCAGTTGAAAAATTAATAACTTCTTTTATAAGTTTCGATTTCATTATCAAAGATAGTGAATAATATGCATAAAACTCTCAAGGTCAATATAAAATAGATCCCATACATTATGGTTTAATTTCACAGGAATATGGGCTAAGTGTATAACTCAACAGGTAGAACATATTCCAAGCATGTGTGAGTTTCCCCAAACTGCCTGCCTAGCTTCTATCACTTAGTTTATTCACCTCCTCTACTCATAATAGGTAACCCTAACTGAAGCAGTAAATTCAGGAAGATCGCGACTGTGCCAGCCACCTGGGCCAGAGAAGACCTGAGATCAAAAAAAAGAATCTACAGGAACAGGTACAGGGGAGGAACTGCTCAGGGAGTGGGTCAGAGCCAGAGACTACTGTGGGTCTGGGCATGAATCTGGGACCTTCGATTGAGTAGACCTGAGACAGGACCCCTCTGGGTCTGGGAAAAGTCTGGGAACTCAAAGAAACTAGGCCTGTGCCAGGACCTCTGTGAGTCTGGGTGTGAGTCTGGGACCTCTGAGGGAGTAGGACTGAGCTAGGACCTTTGTGGGTCCAGGCATTGGTTGGGGACCTCCGAAGGAGTAGGCAGGAACCAGAAACCTCTGTGGGTCTGGGAATGAGTCTGGTACCACTGAGGGAGTAGTCCTGAGACAGGTCCTCATCCAAGTCTGAGATCTCCGAGGGAGAAGATCAGAGCCAGAGAGCTTGCAGGACCAGCCCCAAGCCAAGGACCTCCTCAGGAGAAGATCCGGACCAGGGATATTTACAGAAACAGGTCTGAGCTGAAAACAGGCCTACAACAGTAGGCCTGAGACAGCAAACTCCCCATAAGCAGAGCAAACCCTGGGAGCTCTAAGCGACCTCCAGGAACATGAAGCAATCATCGGGGTAACTAAAACAGTGGCACTGACTGTACCATGAGCAACAACTATCTGAGCCTTGGATCCACTGGCACCTAGAAGATTAATCACTAGAGTTACAGAGAGTCCCAACCACATCAATTAGAGGAAAAGATGAGTAGACAAGGTCAGAACAGATTCAACAACACAAAGAGCAGCACAACACCAGTAATATCTAGAGACACTACGACAGCCATACTTGAACAAACAAATACAGATGAAGCAGAAGAAAATGTCCTAAAAATAACTTCAGGAAAATATTTGAGACTCTTAAAGAGGAAATGAGAAATTCCCTCAAAGAAATGGAGAAAACGACAAACAGAAAATTGGAAGACATCAGCAAATCCCTTAAAGAAAATCAAGAAAAAGCAATCTAACATATGAAAGCAAGTATTCAAGACTTAAAAACTGAAATAGAGACAATAAAGTAAACACAAGCTGAGGGAATTATTGAAACAGGAATCCTGATAAAAAGATCAGGAACCACCAATGCGAACATAAACAGCAGAATACAAGAGATGAAAGAGAGAATCTCAGGTGCTGAAGACACAACAGAGAAAATAGACTCATCAGTCAAAGAAAACATTAAATGTAACTAACGCTTAACCCAAAGTATCCATGATACATGGGACACCATGAAAAGGCCAAACCTAAGAATAATAGATATATAAGAAACAGAAGTTCAACTCAAAAGCACAGAAAATATATTTACCATAATCATAGAAGAAACTTTCTCAACCTAAAGAAAGATATGCCTATGAAGATTCAAGAAGCTTACAGAACACCAAATAGACTGGATCAAAAAAATAGTCCACTCACCACATAATGATCAAAACACAAAACATGAAGAGTAAAGAAAGAATATTAAGAGCTTCAAAGGAAAAATGCCAAGTAACATACAAAGGCAGATGTATCAGAATTACAGCTGACTTTTCATTGGATACAATGAATGCCAGTACGACCTGGTCAAGCCTTATGGAGACATTAAGAGACCAAGGTTCCAAGCCCAGACTACTATACCCAGGTAAACTTTCAATCACCATAGACAGATAAAACAAGATCAGACTGGGAAGCGCAGGAGCAAGTGTGGTGGGTCCTCTCCAGGGCCAGGTGGGAATCTGCAGCCATATTCCTTGTTCTGTGAGCTCCCATGTGGTCCCTGCTACTCCCTGAACCTAGGCACAGTCCTCTGGATAACTTTGCTCTGTGGGGTGCACCGGTGCAGAGTGTTGGGAGCAGAGAGCTGTGTGTGAAAGTTTATTGGTAATTAAGAACAATGTTCTCTTTTGGTGCAGCCGTGGAAAGCAGTTTGCCTAACTCAGAGAGGCCTAGTTTCTTGAGTATCTTCTACACATTCAAAAATTTGCATATAACCGTTACCTGTTGTGTCCATTTATGGGTAATTTTGTGCTGGTTTTAAAAGACATCTCATATGTTGGTTAGCACTCCACATTTACCTGTGATGTAGAAGAGTAGAATTGATGACTTAAAGGATTTATGAATGCTCTGTAGATAGTAATTCCAAAAAAGTAGACTTTAATATCGGGAAGGCTGTCATGATCTGTCCTGTCCCTTTAAGAGACAAGCCCTACCCACTGTCTCTACCATCCACTGAGGCAGGTAGATCTTTCTTCCTGCTTGCAGCCTGTGCCTCTCCTCTTTTCAGTTTCTTCCCCTAAGAGCCAGCTTCTGCTTTTGTCCATTCTTCCATTCCCCCCTCTCTCTCTCTCTTCCTCCCTCTCTGTCTCCCTGTTTTCCTCTGGTCTTCCCCCTTCTCCCCTTACACACTCTAATATGAAGGTTTTAAGTTTCAAAGCACCCTAACAAGAAACTGAAAGGACAAATCACACAATATGATATAATATTTCTTTGTCATGTATGTTATGAGAGATTTATAATTAGATATTTTACAACTCAACAATAAGAGACAACCCAATATAAATAGAAATTATCTGAATATATATTTCTCTAAAAATAGTAATAAAGTGCTTGACATCACAAGGAAATTCAAATCATTTCACAGTGAGATAATACATCACACGTAATAGAATGGCAATGATGAAAATTCACGGTATACTTGTTGAGGGCTTTTGAGAAAATGGAATTCTTATCTATGTGTGACTATAAACTCTCACAATCATTTTGGAAACCACTAGTGGTTCCTCAAACAATTAACTCTAGAACTACTATATGGCCAAACAGTTCTTCCCTTAATATAAATATAACAGAAATAAAAAGAAATCCAAATAAAACATGTACAAAATGTACATAAATATACAGCACTGTTATTCATATTAAATCAATACAGAACAGCACATCTATCCATAAAAAGGTAAATAAATAAAAATATGGTTTGTCCACTGCCTTAGTCACATATAGTGAAAATATTATAACACAAGTCAACTTAAAAAGAATAGATAGTTTTGGAGGTTTCAACATGTGATAATTGGATCCACTGCTTTGTACCAATGATGGCCCAATGCATCACTGTGTGTGTTCATCTTGGTGAAGACAATTTCTCCCATAGATAGACATGAAATGAAGAAAAGACAGGTACTAGAGTCATACTATCTCTTCTGAGTGCATATACTCAATGACATAAGCTCTTTCTTGGTTTCACCTCTTAAGGATAGTTTTGAGATTAATGGATTATCAAATTTTATGCTAGGGAACATAAACCAGACACAAAAAGACCCAATGGACCAAAAGGTAGGGTCCAACTGCTGAGAAGGAAACTGGCTAAGAATCCTTGTCTTAAGATTTCTACTGCTTTGAGGAGATACCATGACCATGGTCTGTCCTATCACAGAAATAACTGAGTCCCTGGTACCAACTTCTATATTACTTACGATTTTTATTGCTGTTAAGAGACACCATGACCACAGCAATTCTTATAAAGAAAATATTTGAGGTGGCAGCTTACAGTTCAGAGGTTTAGTCCATCATCATAATGGAATGAAACATGGTAACATTCAGACAGACATGGTGCTAGGGATGGAATTAAGAGTTCAACATATTGAGCAGGCAGCAGAAGAAGAATGCCACACTGGGCCTAGCTTTAGCATCTGAGACCTCAAAGCCTGGCCCCAGTGACATACTTCCTCTAACAATGTCACACTTACTTTCACAAGGCAATATTTCCTAATAACAACACTACAAATGAGCCTATGGGATCCATTTTCTTTCAAACCACCAAATTCCCTGCCCTGGCCCCCACAGGCTAATAGCATTAAGTCTAATTATAAAAGTTCCCATAGTGTATGACAGTCTCAAATTTGTTTAAAAGTCAGTAAGATCGATGTCTCTTCTGAGATTCATGCAGTCTCTTAACTGTAATCCCCTGTAAAATCAAAGTAATAAAACAGAACACATAAAAAGGGGATATAGTGAGAAAATACCGTACCAAAGCAAAACTAAAAAACAGTCGAGCAAACTCCAAATTCTGCATCTCCATATCTGATGTCAAAAAAGCCTTCATATCTTCAATTCATTCAGCTTTGTTGACTGCAACACACTTCTTTCTCTTGGGCTGGTCCCCCTCCCCATTAGTAGCTTCCTTTATCAGGTATCCCATGACTTGGGCATCTCCAGCACCTTGGGGTCTCCAAGGTAATCCAGGCTTCAACTTTACAACTTCACGCAGTGTTCTCTCTAGATCTCCATGCACAGACACCCCTGACACATGCCTTGTCTCAGCAGCCTTCCTTAGTCATGAAGGGAAATTCCATAATGCCTTTCTTCTATCCTTTATTTTAAGGCCAGTGAGTGCCACATGGCCGAAGCTGCCAAGTTCTTCTGCTTGCAGGGGCTGGAACATGGCCCACATATTCAATTACATCTTCACCATCTTAAAGCATTCAATTGTTTTTCTAACTCACATTCCTCCAAACAAAAATATGGTCTGTCCTGTCATCATGACTGGAAGCATGGAGGCATGCAGGCACACATGAACCTGAAGAACTAGCTGAGAGTTCTACATCTGGATCCAAAGGCAACAGAAAGAGACAGAAACACTAGGCCTAGCTTGGGCAACTGAAACCTCGAAGCCTGTCCCCAGTGACCCACTTCTTCCAACAAATACACACCTGCTCCAACAATGCCACACCTCCTAATAGTGCCGCTTCCTAAGGGCGTATGGGGATCATTTTGTTTTCAAACCACCACAGTTAGGATTCCAATCTCAGGTCTGAGTTTTAGCTGTGACCTTAGAGAAACTATGGCCTATCTGTTGATTGCTGTTTGTAAAGACAGAAAGACAGAATGAACATTCTTTTGCATTGCCATTGCCATTTAAAAAATTAATAATAGCTTAATGGCCTCTTATACTTTAAATATTGAATCAAAATTATTGTTCTTTTACCATTTAGCCATTTTTTTAATAGCAGCTGTGCTGTTAGCGTAAATATTGTGTTTCAGATTCATAATTTATTATTTATGGGGTTGAATGTGTTTATTTCCTTTTTTTACTGTGTTTGATTTTGCTATGCTTTATAGTTTTAATGAATCAAATAGAAACTCAAGAATGGATCTGATGATACACAAATTTATAAATACATTATTCTGGAGCTGGGCAGTGCTGGCACACACCTTTATTCCCAGTATTCTGGAAGTAGAGGTAGGTGAACCCCTGTGAGTTCGAGACAAGTTTGATCTACAAGAGTTAGTTTCAAAACAGGCTCCAAAGCTACAGAGAAACCCTGCCTCGTAAACAAAACAAAAACAGAGAAAAAACAAAACAAAAAATATTAGGCCAGATGGTGGTGGTTCACACCCTTTATCCCAGTACTTGGGAGGCAGAGGTAGCTGGATTTCAGTGAGTTCAAGGCCAGCCTGATCTACAGAGAGAGTTCTAAGACAAACAGGAGTGTTAAACAAAGATTCCTTATCTCAAAAAACGAAGAAGAAAAAAAAAATTAAATTATTACTCCCGTATTTGATAAAGAGACCAAGTCTTAATTCACAGATTAGAAATTGGTTATTTTTCTCCTGAGAACTTAAGATATTCAACAAAGATATACATTCTGATGAATAAATTTCATTACCAATTATCGTGGCACTATTCTTCCAAAACTCAGAGATTACGAGAAAGCTACAGATGATTGCAAAATCAAATTTTACACATGGACGAAGAAATAATTGTATATTAAATAAAAAGAAAGACTAATTTTAAAAAATGTAATATCCTTAGAAAGCACTAATAGGAAAAGGAAATAATATTTTGCTGTGAGACCTTTAAATGAAAGATAGAATTGAAATCATGAACTTCATGTCAGTTTCAAGAAATTTACATAGCACTTAAAGGTATAAAAATGATTACTTTTTCATAGAATGAAGCAGAAAAGAGGGGGGAACCACAAGAGAAAAACCCACCCAAATGAAAGATAGTGAAAGTCAGTAAAAATTAGGGAGAGACTAGGTCAAAACTGCAGTGTAATGTGCTAGCACACATCCCCCTTCAAAGTTTTTCAATGAAAGCGAAGGGATATTCATGTTCACTAATAATTTCATGAGGGCATTAGTGGGGAGAAAAAGCAAATTCTTGGAGGAATGCTCAGGACACCGAGGTGAAGGGTAAGGTGAAGGGTAAGCTTTGTCATGCTTCTCCTCTCTGTTTCCAAACAGGTTTGCTCAGGCCTTGTGGGGAGCGAAGCACAGGGCAGAGACAGTTGATCTTAAGAGTCACTGGTTCCAGCACTTCGGAGGTCCAAATCCGGGTCCACATCCTCTGCCCCACTGCAGCTCTCCAGCCCTTCCCAACAACACCGGGGAACCCAGGAGAGCACAGCACAGCAGCAGGCACCCAGAGAGGTGTCCAGCATTGCCCTCATGCTTCTGGGGGTGGGGTGGGGGCCGGTTAGGGACCAGATATCTGGAATGGAGGCATCTAACGGGGGGGGGGGCGGGGGAGGTTGAGTAAGTTGACCCTTTATCCTTTATCCCCTCAGCTAACTGTCTCTTCCCTTTTCTCCAATGCAGCCATGAACCCAGGCACCAGCACCGGGTCTTTCTGGAACACTGAAGGCCAAGGGGACCCCGCAGAAGCAGCTGCTGGGCATGCATTCTGTGACAACACCACCAACGAAACTGCAAATTTGACCAAGAAAAAACATAAGCAGAAGAGGCAGAGGAGCAGATCTTCGTCGCTGGCCGAAAGGAATATTGTGGGCTGCAGAATCTCGCATAAGTGGAAGGAAGAAAATGGGCTCATCACCCATTGGAGAGGAACGGTTCTGGATCGTGTCGCCTTAAATCCCTCTCTCTATTTGTTGAAATATGACGGTATAGATGCTGTCTATGCATTGGAACTTCACCAAGATGAAAGAGTGCTGGCCCTTAAAGTCCTCTCTGAAACAGTAAAACCATCCCCAGTTCCTGATCCCAACCTTGCTAATGCCATAATTGGCAAAGTGGTGGAGCACATATTTGAGGGTGAGCAGGGCTCAAAAGATCAATGGAGAGGGATGGTTCTGGCACAAGCGCCTATTCTTAATAGCTTCTTTTACATTACCTATACGAATGATCCCATCTTATACATGTATGAGCTTCTGGATGATTATAAAGAGGGCAACCTTCGTATCCTGCCAGATTACAATGAGATTCCTCCACAAGATGTAGACCAGAAATTTGTGGATGGTCTGATAGGAAAACATATTGAATATACCAATGATGATGGAACAAAAAGAGAGGGCAAAATGATTGGCAAAGTACAAGCCCGACCATCGGTGTATTTTATCAAATTTGATGATGATTGTCATATTAATGTCTATGATTTTGCGGAAAATTTCTAATTGGCAAAGTTATGCCACCACAACTGTTGAAATAAAGTTGTCATTTCTAGACGTTTAGAGGCTGCTGCTTTTAAGTGTGTTGGGAGCTCACCATGGGTATAAGTTTGTCCTGTCGAATACACATTTCTGTGGGTATAGCACACTGTCTGTAAGCACTTTGCCTTGTGGAAAACACTGGGTGTGTTTGGTGGGTGGAGCAGCAAAGGAGGGAACAGCTGTCAATTCAGCCTGTGAGAGAAGGGAGCTAGTATCATCTAATGGAATGGGACTTAGCTGGTCTGGTACTGGGGGGAGGAGGAGAAGGAACTGGAGTTGGGCTGTGGAAGAGGGGACTGCCTAGGGAGAAGTGGAGGGGAGCCAGAGTGAGAGAGAGGCTCCCTGCGGGGGGCAGAGTGAAGCAAGAAACATGGATTGGTAAGGTCAGGAGGGGTAACAGAGTGAAGCTTTCTGGCATCTTCTGGCTTTCAGAACACCAAAGGAACTCCTATAAGAGAATACACACAACAATGTGAAGAGGGACACAGGAAGGGCAGGAAAGGTCTTCTGGGTAGGGAGGTCCCTGAGGAGAGCCTCTGGGACTTCAGAGGTCAGGAGGACTCACACATAGGACACAGTACACTCTAAGCTTAACTAGGAGGAGCATTCCAAGAAGAATGGCCTGATGCATCCATCTTCTTCTTTCTGACTGTTCATAGTGGCTATGGTCAGCTGTCAAGCAAAGCACCCATGTTAGAGGGTCACTGAATTGATTTTCTAAGGGCCTACTGGGAGAATGGAAGCCAATGTCAAGTTTGTATCTACCTATCAGGCCTGTCCGTTTTCAGAGAGTCTGACACAGCCTGAAGCCTAAGGAACTAATATGAGTTCATGGCTAGCTCTGGGCAAAGGGCAAGTACTTCTTTGGGAAAATGGATCCTTGGTGAATCCAGGAATAGCAGTCCTGACACTGTCCTTCTGCTTGCTGGAGTAATCCTTGCCTTCCTGGAGAGATGGGACAACTGATGGTTGTGCCTCATGTCTCCATGGTATAGAGAGAACTTGGCTGTCCATGCTCTGTCACAGCTGCCTGGAGCCACAGGTGGTTCCAATCAGTGCCCAGAGAAAGGGAAACTTACCTTCTTAGGCATTACATTCTGGTTCGACTCCCTGAAAAGCCTGTAGTAACTGACACCTTCTAGGTACCTCCTACCCAAATTAGTTCCTGCTTCCTTTTTAAACTCACAGCTACCCCTGATGATGATGTGTGCACCTCTCTTTTGCAAGTGAGTGGTATAACCTGAGGATGGGGTAGGGCTAGAAATTGTGGATTTGAGTAAGTAATTCCTTTTGCACGAAACTGCCCTTTGAAAGGACTGGGCTCTGTGGGAAGAGGAATTGGGAATGCAGGAAAGTGTCTCCCAACTGTGGAGTTCAGGACATGGATCCCTGTCTTTTTCAGATCTCTGTTGTCACTCCCCAACCTTCCAAAGTCCCTTGGAGAACACTGAATGTGCTCTGCCTCCTCCTTCACCCGTTGCCTGTGTTTCTGCTTCTTGCTGTGTGGGTCTTCCTAAAGACACATTTGGAGCAAGCAAGGGTCTGACAAACACTGAAAGAAAGTGCTAAACCTCATCGATGCTCACCACCGAGCAAGCATTCATTCCATAGGCTGTTTGCTTCAAGAATGACACACAAAAAGCACACCTAAAAACGGTAGCCTTACTTTTCTTTCCTACATCACGTGGTTTTGTTCAGACAACATCAGCAGGTCCTCTGGGGAGCACTTCTGCTAGCTTCCATGTTTTGTTGGTTGGTTATGTTTCTGCTGTGTTCTGCGTCCAGTTAGACTTATGGTAAGTTCATATTACATAAACACTCTGGGATAGGACCCATCTCCCAACAGGGATACAAGGAAGGAAGGGTTGACCTCATTTTCACCTTGGAAAGGTTTTAGTTGGCCGTGCCTCAGTAAAATACGAGTCCATGCCCTGGAAGGAGGTTCAATTGCAGTTTTATGGCTAGAAGCATGGATACTTGTCTGATTTCATATGATCAATAGCATGGATTCTCCATTCATTGTTATCTTCATCCCATAAACAATTTGGGTGGGCTGTACCAGGCACTGCTTGGGACACAGAGGTGAGGTCAGTAGATATAGCAGATGAATGGATTTTATCCTCATGGATATTCCTCTGTAGTGTGTCAGATGTGTAGTTAGCCATGTAGTTCATAAATCTATAAGAAATATTTTCATATTGATAAGTGATAAGAAAGGACACACGTAGACCAGTTTTGGGAAAATGAAGTTCAAAGATAACGCTCTTTACAGAGAAACAGAGTGGCCAGAAAAGGTTTCTTGGATCCTCTAGGTTTGGAATGAAAACATAAAGGCAGCGAGAGTGTGGCCCCTTGGCAGCAGTAAAGGAGAAAGAGCGTTCCAGGTAGAGTGATGACAGTTGCTGGAGCTCAGAGAAGACCTGGCACAGGTGAGGAGGAGCAGCTGGGATGGAAGATGGTGGGGGATGATGGAGGGAGGTAGAGAACTGTGGGACGTGATCTCAGAGAAGTCACAAGGGTGTCAGAGAGACCAAAGCCCTGCAGGTTACAACATCTACAGTGGAATTCTGCTTCTCCCATGACTGAGACTGGGAGATAGTTGGGCACGTCAAGCTTTCTCTATTATATCTTCAGTTCCTGAGATTCTCACTTCCATCTCTTGTAATCTGTTGGTTATGCTTGCATCTGTAGCTCCTGTTTGTTTACCCAGATTTTACATTTCCAGTATTCCCTTAGTTTTTGTTTCCTTTATTGACTCTATTTCATTCATCAAGTCTCGAACTGTTTCAGCTCTTTGCTGCACTTGATTGATTGTTTTTTCTTGGTTTTCTTGGCTTTAAGAGATTTATTGCTTTCTTTCAATTTTTATCTTTTCCTCCATTTCTTTAAGGGAATTTTTCATTTCCTCTTTAAGGTTCTCTATCATCTTCAGAAAGTTATATTTAAGGACATTTTCTTTGCACCTTCTAGGCTAGGATGTTCATGTCTTCTTTTTGTAGGACCACTAGGTTCAGGTGTTGCCATATTGTTCTTTAGGTTCTTAAATGTATTCTTGTTTTGGTGTCTACCCATCTCTTCCTCCAATTGATGCAGGTAGGATCTGTGGCTTAGGTGCTCTCTCTTCCTCCTCTTGCAGGCTGCACCATGTATCTGGTCATTGCTGATGAGGTTCTGGGGACTCCTCTCCAGGTGCAGTCATGGCCTAGGCTCCAGATGTCATAGATGCAGTGGAGAATGGTTGCTCTGTGGTCTCTGGGGTTTGGTGGTTAGGGTGGGGCATGGGATGTTTCTCTGTGGGTTAGGGCCTGGAGAGCAGGGCCATCCAGATGGGAAGACAGACACTCACTTCTTCAGGGGCAGCCAGGACCAAGGCTCTGATGGTCTGAGATCCGGAGGGGGTTGGCTGTGGGTGTGGGGACATTTCTTCCAAGTCCCTGGGGCCTAACTTGGTGGGGGTGGGGCACAGAATGTGCCTCCTGGGGCTACAGTCCAGAGACCTGCTGGGCCCTCCAGTTGTGAACCCAGACACTCAACTCTTTGAACCAAGACACTTACCTCTTCGAACCCAGACACTCACCTATCCAGGGGCAAACAAAATCAAGACTCTGGTGGTCAGAGATGTGGGTATGGGGAGAGTGTTCCCAGGTGTCTGGGGGCTAGATGGGTGGGGCTGGGGCACAGGATATTTCTCTCAAGACCAGGGTCCAGAGAGCTGAAACTTGACACTGTTTTATATTTTAGCAGTGGACTTACTTTTTATACACACATTTCTAAATTTTAATGAATATTTATTTCTTAATTTATTTATTTATTTAACACGTATGCACATAAGTATGCATGAGTTTATGTGCACCAAATATGTGTGGGAGCTTGTGGAGTCTAGAATAAAGCTTTGAATCCCCCAGAGTTTGAGTTGCAAGAGGCTGTGAACAGTCGTGTGGGTTTTTCATGAGAAGCATGTGTTCTTAGCAACTTAAAACATCTCTATAGACACAAATTGTCATTTTAATGTGCATATTCCATTATTACTTTTTCCTAAAATACAGAAAAGTGAAAACAGGAATTATTCTGCATGAACTTTTATTGGATATTTGCCATCAGTATCAATAAATGATTTAAAAAGTTTCCAATCAGAATGTGTTCCTCTCAACCCTGTCCTTAAGACATGGGCACCTTCTTGTCAAAATTGAGATGGGGCATATTCACTGGTATCTAGTAAAAAGAACGCAGGGATGCTACTAAATCTGTGATGTACAGAAGAATGCTCACAAAATGCATTACCCAGCCAATCCTGGCTAGGTTTCTAGGCTTCAGAAATACTGGATTACAAGAAGATGACATAGGCATGCTCCCCACAAAACATAAATGTGGGGAAACAGCATAATGTGAGCAGATGTAGCAGAGCAGAGATCATTTCAGTTTCCCATAAATTTCATCTTTCACCATGTCCTGTAATAGCTCTATCTTTTTGTTGTAGGCTGAAACATTCTGTGGCACTCCTGTTTAGCATCCGTTGGTAAATTTGCCATTGTCTATTTAGGATGTTGTTTTGCAATGTGTCTTAGTTTGCTTTCTAGGGATGTGATTAAAAACCATGAGCAAATGCACCTTGGGCAGGAAAGCATTTCTTCCATTTTCTATGTTGTGGTCCATCATAGAGAAAGTTGAGGCAGGAGCTCAGGACAGGAATCCAGAGAGGGGAACTGCAGTGGAAACAAGGGAGAGGGATGCTTACTTGTAGGCTCTTATGGCTTATTCAGTGTGCTTTCCTGTACACCCAAGGTCGACATTGCCAGAGATAACACTGCCTGCAATGGATGGGTCGTCTCTCCCACACCAAATATTGTTTAGGAAAGTTCTATGCAGTTATATCTATATGTAAAATAGATGAGGCAATTTCTCAACTGAGATGCCCTCTTCTCAGATATGTTGGTTTGGTTTCAATTTGACAAAACCCGACCCCCACAACTTGTGAGATTGTGCTGACAGATGCACAATGGGGACTCAGTCAGTCTGATCACAGAGCAAGGCAACTTCTTGAGAGAGACTGGACCATGGTGGTTGTAGTGGGGAGAATCTCGCTTTTGTTTACTTTGGTACTAGTTTCCTCTGGTGTGATTTTGTTTCTTGCTGCCTCAAATATGATCTGATTTCTGTTGCCCTGTTATATTGCCAAGCCTGATTTTTAAAATTAAGAGTTGTTTAAAAGCTTTTATTCAGCCCGGTGGTAGTGGTACACACTTTTAATTACAGCACTTCAAAGGCAGAGGCAGGTGATCTCTGTGAGTTTGAGACCAGCTTGCTCTACAAAGCAAGTTCCAGGAAAGCCAGACAGAGCTCTTACACAGAGAAATCTTTTCTTGAACCTGGCCCCAAAATCTTTTGTTCTTTTTTTTTAGGTGTGTGTGTGTGCATTTGTGTATGCAGGTGTTCCTTATGAAACTCAGAACAGGCTTTCAGATGCCCCCTGGTGCTGGAGTTTCAGGCAGTTGTGGTCCATATGAGGTGAGTGCTGGGAACCTAATCTACAGATTTCTGCAAGTATATTTGTCCTTTTAACTGTTGAACCATCTCTCTAATACCTTAACTAATGTTAAGGTACTAACTTTTTAAGTATATTAAATAATAGGATTCATTATGTCATTTTCATAGTTACTTTATTTTTATTTTTCAGCCTTCTTCATCATCCTGTCCTATCCTATGTCTCCATCTTGCTGGTACCCTTCTTCCTAATGGCCCCAGCGTCCTCCTTCCTGGTTGCTGCATAATTACACTTACTCTCTAACTCATTTAACATCTTTTGTTCCCCTATCCTGATCTCCTTTCTGGTTTCAGGTGCCCCCCAACCACTACACTCAAATACAAACTCACAAGTGATTCCTCCCTTGGAGGAAAACTTGTCAAGTATCTGTCTTTCTGCATCTTGTCTGTTTTGTTAATCACAATCAATTACAGTTCCATTCATTTTCCTGCTAATACCAGGACCTTACTTGAAGTGATAGGAGCGGTGGACTACATTCCTGCCAGCCGGCTCACAGCTAACTTTATCGGAAATAATTTCACAGAAACTGTATTCTTTTAAACACAGCCTGGCCCATTAGCTCCAGCCTCTTAATGGCTAACTTTCACATCTTCCTTAACCCATTTCTAATAATCTGTGTAACACCATGAGGTGGTGGGTCACTGGGAAAGATTCAGCATGTCTGACCTGGCGGCAGGTTCCATGGCATCTGCCTACCTCTACTTTCTTTCTTCCACAATTCTGTTCTGTCTTCCCCATCTACCTATGTTCTGAGCTATCAGGCCTAGCAGTTTTCTCTATTAATTAGCCAATGAAAGCAACAGATAGATAGAAGACTCTCCTACGTCTTTTCCCCTTTTTCTGTTTAAGCAAAAAGGAAGGCTTTAACTTTAACATAGCAAAATTACATATAACAAAACAGTTATAAAGGAAGAATTACAGTTACAATATTTATATCTATTTTATCTTTTATCATAACTAAGGAAAACCATAACTATCCATACATTCTTCAACTCCATCAAAGACTCCAGAAGGACATAATATTACCTAAGCAAACAAGAAATAAGCAACTTCCAAGCTTTAGAAATGACAGAGACATTTCGCTGCCTGTACAGTCACCCAAAGTTCTTTGGTAGCGTTGGGGCATCCATCTTCAGCCTACAGCCCCATAGTATACAACAGACATTTCCATAAAGCAGGAAATTTCAAAGGCAATTCAGTCACTATCTGCTGTGTCCTGCAGAATGTCTTGCAGACTCTTTCATGAATCAGGAACCCTGAAAGACCATCTCATCTTTAGGCAAGTTCAGCAGTCCTCTCTCTGCGGGTTCTCTGTGTCCAGTTTATGCAACAGTCCAGGCAAGAGCAGTTTCTTGCCCAAATGACTAACTAACTCCATTAGGAGCCTCTTCAATGCCCATCTTCCTCTTGAAGTAGCTGGTGCTGTCAGGAGGAGACATGTCTCATTGTCATGAAAAGCCCTAAGTTATTAAAACATTAAATGCCATATTCTGTAGTCTTTGAAAGATATGAAGAATGCCTATCTAACTGAAATATATCTCCATATATCTAGAAAATCTAACTAACATGACGACAAGCTTAACTATTATTGATGATTATCCATTAACAACCTATATTTCCTAATTATACATTACATTTTAAAATGAACTACACAATCATAATACCTTAATCAAGATCAGAAATACATATATATGTAATAAAATTGACCTTAAAATCCATACCAATGCAAATTATTCATATCTATATCATATCCCTTTTAAATGTAAAAGAACAGTTATAAACAGTATTTGGGAATATGGATGCAGTTATTTCTCTTCAAACTTCTTCCTGCTGTACAGGGTCACTGTTGATCAGGACGTTCATGGTAAAAACCTGTGTGCTAGGTTCATCTCAGTTGGCAGTTGAATGAAGTAATTTTCTGAGGGTGTTGACAGCAACCTTTCAGGAGGTCGTGGTCTATCATACCATATTGGGATAGAAGCAATCCAAAGGGTCTCATCCTCTGTAAAAACAAAAGAAGAACTTTTCCAAAGCATCATAATCTTAGATCCAAATTTTGAAATCAAGGTATTTTTAAAATATCTATCTTGGATTAGTTCAGTAGCATTTATTAATAAATACATTTTAGCAGCTGTTGCTCCTTCCTCAGCATTCAAACAATTCAAAGAGAGCATAATAGCATACAGTATCAAGATTATCTGTGTATTTTCCATCTTTATGCGGCTTTATTTCAACCTCTATTTCGTTTATTTTTACTTTTTGAGACAGGTTCTTTATATATTTTTATCCTGGAATAACTCTGTAGACCAGACTAAACTTGAACTCACAGAGATCTGTCTGTCTCTGCCTCCCCAGTGCTGGGATTAAAGGTGTGTGCTACTACACCTTGAACTCACAGAGATCAATCTGTCTCTGCCCCTTGAAGTCACAGAGATCAATCTACCTCTGTCTCCCAGGCTTTGGGATTAAAGGTGTATACCACCACACCCAACTACTCTCTTTCTTTCTTTTTACTTTAAGAATTTTAACTTTTATCCTGCATATATTTTTAACACATTGTAAATCATTTAGAGATTTTCTTTGTCTTTGAATCTCTCTTTATTGTATATTTCTCTTTTTTTACCACATGAGTCTTTAATTTGCTAAGCAATATAGAGAGCCATGGCTTTGACCACTGGATAAAGCCCATTCCTTAGCTTTCCAGCCTCTTGGCAGAGGTACCGGCTATAGTCATTTTTATTGTCACAACTCTATGGTGTTTCAGGGTCCTTGCCAGCAAACAAACTGCAGCATTCTGCTCACAGACCACACTCAGTCAAACTGCCTGCCTAAAAGAGTCAGATTTTGCCCTGGCAGGATGGCTGAAAAAGCCGGCATTTTAAAACAGCGCAGCTTTTTCCCTCATGGCAGGACCTCTTAAAAGAGCTGCAGGGTTTTGCAGCTAAAGGTGAGTCAGGAGTTTCTCTTAGATGAGAGCACTTGCTTGCCTCTAGCAAGCAGAGCAGCCCCACGTTGGGTGTCATTTTGAAGCCAAGGTATTTTACTTTGGAGAAGAGATTTTGTTTTTGTTTCCACAGAAAATGAGAGGCTCTGGATTTATTCAGAGTTAAGAAAAATCAGCTTTGATCAAGGAAGACCACCTGAGAAATCTCCAGCAGGAGTAGATGGCCCAGATGTCTGAGTTCTTCATCCAGAACAGGTTCAAGACTGCTGCCTGAGATTATCAAGACTCACAGGATACTTCAGTCAGGATTTGATCGTAACTCTAAATAATCTGTAGGTACCCATAAGATTATCAGTGCCCCCAATCAGCTGGAAGTAGCCTGGAATACTACACCCACATTCCCAAAAACTGGATTATGGATATTTTCCTATGTTTTTTTTTAAGAGGGGAAGTGGTGTAGGATAATTGTCTGTATTCTGTTAATCATGTTTTAAATAAACACTGATTGACCAGGCAGAAAGGATAGGTGGGAAAGCCAGACAGGAAGTTAAAATGATGGAATGAGAACAGGAGAATTCTGGGGAAGAAGGAAGTTGATTCCTCCCACTCCTGCCCAAATCACTGAAGCAGCAGGATGTGATCTGCCCCACTGAAAAAGGTACTGAGGCAATGGATAACATAGATAAGAATAATGGGTTAATATAAGCTACAAGAGCAAATAAGTAGCCTGATCTAATAAGTAGGCCAATCAGCTTTATAACTTATAGAAATCTCTGTGTGATTTACTCTGGGACTAAATAGCAGGGGTGGCAGTTGGGACAGAAACCCCAACAAGCAGGGTCTTCATGTTACACTTACTCCTCTTTATGTATTCTCTCATTTACAGACCCAAATATATAATCGCTCTAGTTTGGGTATTATGTTTACCTACCTATGCCAGTGTTCTATCTTACTTGCAAATTATCTTTGGAAAGCACACTGAAGATCTCATTTTTAGTTTTCTAAAAACCCCCAAATTACTGATCAAAGTAACTCACTACAATATCTTATACTAATTCAACAAAAGAATGATTAATTTTTCAACATAAATTTAAACTTTGATAATCTTAAATATTTGCTATCCCTGGTGGCTATCTCTCCTGATGAAACTTGTCTTTGGACCTGACAGCCCACTCACTCTCCCTCCCTGCAGACATGGCTGCTTGTGACCTTGGTGCCATCATTTTTCCTAACAAAACCCATCTGAAGGGTAATTCATCACAGCTTCTGTTGTGTGACTATGCTTTTCCTGGGGAGAAGCAACACATACACCTACTCATCCCAACACATACACCTACTCATGACAGAATAAAGTACAGGTACTACCAAAGCCCATCGATGAATTGTTTTTTAATGTTTATTTATTTCATGTGCATTGGGGTATGTCTGTGTAAAGGTGTCATACCCATCCCTGCAGACATGGCTGCTTGTGGCCTTGGTGCCATCATTTTTCCTAACAAAACCCATCTGAAGAGTAATTCATCACAGCTTCTGTTGTGTGACTATGCTTTTCCTGGGGAGAAGCAACACATACACCTACTCAGCCCAGATAGGGAACTCATGACAGAATAAAGTACAGATACTACCAAAGCCCATCTTGATGAATTGTTTTTTAATGTTTATTTTTTTCATGTGCATTGGGGTATGTCTGTGTGAAGGTGTCAAACCCATCACTTGCCGTTGGATTACAGACAGTGATGAGCTGACATGTGGGCACTGGGAATTGAACCCCAATCCCCTAGACAGCAGTCAGTGCTCTCAACCACTGAACCATCTCTCCAGTCCTGACCCAATGAGTTTCACTGAGGTTAGTTACAGGAATATGGGTAAGGGGTTACTTATGAGAGCTCAGATGATTCAGAGTCAGCTGTATCCACAAGGCCCACTCCAGCATTGTGACAGCTTCCAAAGCTTGGGCCCCAGAGAACACTGCAAATCCTGGCAGCTCCACAGGTTGGAGAGTGCCCTTTCCAGGTACCCCAATGGGTTAAATCTTTCCAGGCAGCTGAGCTGGTTTCTGCTTCTCTCGGGCAGCTGGGCTTGCTGGAGAATCTTTTGTGCAGCTTAGGTCCACTCAGGGTCTTCTTTCCAGCTTGTCTTGTCTGAGAGTGACTCTCGAAAATCTTCATTGCTTACTCTGGGATGCAGGGGCCCAGTGGGTTTGGTCAGTTTCAGGGACTTCCTGAAACTATTTTGAGTAGCTTACCTTCTGCCTTGAGGGGCTTCCTGCATGGTGGAATGTTATAATCTTGGAGAAAACTGTCACACAATAGCTTCTTTCTAAGGATCTGTCTTCTGTAAATTATAACAGCAGTCATCTATTTTGTTAATGATATATTGTGGGGTGGAGTTTATGGAGGGTATCTCTGTGTGATTTTTCCTGGGGAAACGCACTGAAATATCTATTCATCCCAGAGAGAGAATTGAGGAGAGACTAGAGAAACATTTCTCCCTAGTCTTTATTGAGGTTACTTACAGGCTAATGAGTGAGGGTTACTTATAGGACAATGGATGACCCAAAGGCATTTTTGTATAACCAAAAAGGTCATGTTAGCGTGGCTGAAAACTCACAAATTTGCATCCTTGGTGCTCCCAGTATAACTGCAATGTCCTTCACCAAAGAGGCTTCCCCTGTGGAGTCAATGCTTCTGAATCTTACAACTTTCAAGGTTGTTGAGCCTCGTTACTTCTTTTTGGTCCCTGACATTTAAAAAATATTCATTCATTCACTCACTCATTCATTCATTCATTCATTCATTCATTTATGTGTGTGGGTATTCTGCCTGTATATATGTCTGTGTACCACATGCATGCAGTACCTGCAGAGGTCATAAGAAGGCATTAGATCCCTCAGAACTGTAATTACAGATAGTTGCGATCTACCACGTGAATGCTAGCAATCAAACCTGGATCTTTTGCAAGAAGAAAGTACTTTTAGCCATTGAGCCATCACTACAGCCCCAGGTTCTTGATTCTTGCATTCCTCCTTCTTTCTTTCAGTATGCAATGTTGCAATGAGAAGAAAATATCTGTACAAGGTATGAAAAATACTTTAACAAGTTTGTTTCGAAGGTTAGAGAATATGTTCTGCATTCAGCAAATGATTAATGTTAGTAAAATAAAATGATATGACACAATTAGTACAAATTTATTTAGTCAAAATATAGAATACACACACATACACAAACACACATGCATATATATGCACATCTGTCCTTTGGTGTTCAAAGGGAGTTGCTTCCAGGACCTTTATCAGATACCAACAATGTCTAATAGTGGCATAGTATTTATATAACACATCTTTCTATGAACATCACATAATCTTTAGATTCTTTCATTTATTTATATGTATGACTCTGTGTGTGTGTGTGTGTGTGTGTGTGTGTGTGTGTGTGTGTGTGTGTGTGTACTGTGGTACTGTGTGCAGGTACCCATGGAAGTTGAAGTTTTGGATCCTTTAAAACTGGAGACACAGGCAGTTGTGAGCTGCCCAATGTTGTTGCTGAGAACCAAATGAGGGTTCCTTGGACAAACAGCAAGAATCTCTGGATTCCTTATAATGTCTAACACAAAGAAAATATTATATAACTACTTTTTAAAGTATAGTGCTAAGAGAATTTTAATAAGAAATATCAGCTGAGCAGTGAATATGCATGCCTTGAATCCCAGCACTTGCTAGGCAGAGGCAGTTGGATCTCTGTGAGTTTAAGGCCAGCATGGCCTACAAAGTGAGTTCCAGGATAGCCGGAGCTACACAGAGAAGCCTCACCTCAAAAAAAGAAAGAATATTGATTCAGTAAAAGCAATTTAAAAAATATTTTCAATCCACAGTTGGTTGGATCCACAAATATGAAACTCATTTCGAAGGGTTTTTGTTAGTATTGTTTGTTGTTTTGCTTTTTTACTTGGTTTTTCAAAATAGGGTTTCTGTACCTTAATCACCATGCTCCACCCCTAGAACTGACTTCCATAAGTTCATATATTTGGGAGCTGCTGCTGGGATCCTCTTCATATTGTAAGAATGAAGGAGGATGATCTTGTAGAAGTGTTCCATGGTAGCATTTGGCACATAGTAAAAGTGCAATAAATGATGACTTCTTTTGTTATTATCATAATTACATTCATTGTTTACAGCATGGAAAGTGAATTTTGTGGCATACTGATTTGAATTCTTGGTCTTAGGGACATTGTTCCTCTCATGGCAATATTTAGAAACAATTTTTCTTTAAGATCTGGTAACATGTTTCTTTTCCTCTTTCACAATGGTCTCTGACCTAATAGCAAGAAACTGACCTATTAAGAAAAAAAAAATTCTGAGGAGTGAGGTAAAGATTGATGAGGAAGTTGTTTGGGGCTATGAGAGAGAACGTTCTCTGGGAGACTAACATGATACACTAACAAATCAAAGCCTTGTGATAGCCTAAACAGGCTTTTGAGTTTGCTGGCCAGTTTGGTCTCACAGACCCCAAAACAGGCTCTTACCAGTGCCATTGCTTAGCCTCCAGAGCTTGAGTGTAAGACTCTACTGCTGAGGATATTACATGCTTGAGTCATAGAACATGGGTCAAGCTGGTGCTGACCTGGAAGTTCCATTCATAGTGGCAAACTTTCATAAGGCTGGGAGGTGCTATTATACTACTGGGGTAAAAATAATCATCAGTCTTACCCAGATATGATTCTGAGAGATACAATAATTTCTTCCCAGTCAAGTCATTCCCAATGGTGCATTAGTGGTGCAGATGCCATGAGAGTAACCAACCTTTCTGATTGGATTTCAGTTCCTCTCCACAAGATGAAACCCATACCTGGCACCATTATCAAGACCCAAACAAGTGGCTAGGTAGGTCTTAGGCCCTAAGGGAGAACCTATCATGATTATTCTGCTAAATAGACACAGTATTAAATCAGCTCCTAATAACATATTGGTATATCCATAGATTACTGAATCACTCAACTCCCATTTAGAGAGGTTTCTCTTTGCTGTAGGTGGTTATCAACACAGGCTCACAAATGGTCAAGATACAGAGAATACGAGGCTGTGAAATGGTCATCCCTAAGTGCGACAAGTACATCACAACTCTCCTCCCAAGGCTAAGATGTCATTTTTAGAAGAGGGGGGTTGAAAGATTGTAAGAGCCAGAGAAAACTGATGCCTAAAACAGTGTTCTTCAGACACAATGGGTAGCTGCATATAGGAATTCACAGAGATTGGAACAGTAGTCACAAGTCCTGTGAAATTCAAATCCAAATAATCCCACCATAGAGTGGGGAGTTGGGCACCGAGTCCTAGTCCTAGCTGAGGCACTACTGGCAATTGGTAACTTCTGGAACAGGTGAAGTCAGTTCTTTTGGACAGTATAGTGCTTGGTAGGTTAACCATGCACCAGTGGGTGTCTGCACACTCAACAGTATATAGGTAACACAAACTGTACTTGATGGTCTTAGAGAAAAGAGTACACAAAGTTGAGTGAGCCAGGAAAGGTGGGTAGATCTGGAAGAAGTTGGGGGTGCATATGATCAAACCACATAGGATAAATTCTCAAAGAACTAATAAAAACAGAAATAATAAAAGAAAATGAAGAAACAACAATTTTGAAATGTAATAAGGGAATAATTTTTAATATGCCTGTAAAATAGGGGGAATTAAAGACTGACAAAAGGAAAAGACTATGAAACTGAGTCATCTAGAGCATTAAACAGTTCCACTAAAGTCAGATAAACCAGACACAGAATTTTAAGAAGAAGTATCTGATACTATAGCCTATGTGAATCTCATGATTTTAAGATTATTACTAGTTATTCTGATTAGTCCACAAAACATGGTAGAAAGTTTTCTAGGAAAACTGCCTTTGGAAATGGAATCAGGTATAGTACAGTGGTGTTCATGGGCCAGGCAATGTTTAAATGAATACAATATGTGTGTTATTATTTCGGGTGTCAAGCTAGCCATGGGGGAGCCGGGCGGCACAAAAAGCAGGCCTGCTTGCCTCATGCTACACATTATAACACATAGGCTTCTTCTCTAGGAGTGTCCTGTCTATTTATCATATATTGTGTATGTGTACACACACATGTACACTCATATGTTTGTGTACATGTTTATGGGTGGAAATGCATGCACATGTGTGTGAAAGCTAGAGATCAATTGCAGATTTTCCTCTCTAGTGGTCATCTACTTTATTTATTAATTGTTTTGGATTTTCTTAAAGACAGGCTTTCTCTGTGTAACAGCCCTGACTGTCTTGGAACCCACTCTGTAGACCAGGCTGGCCTGGAACACACTGAGATCTGACTGCCTCTAACTTTCGAGTGCTGGGACTAAAGGAATGCGCCACCACTGCTCGGCTCACCTTAGTTTTTGAGACAAGCTCTCTCAGTGAGACCTGGGGCTTACTGATTCAGCTAGGTTGGCTTAGCAGTGAACACCAGAAATCCTCCTGTCTCAGACTCTCGATGCTGAGATTATAGGCACACCTCCATGCCTGATTCTTTTTTTTAAATGTGGGATCAACTCGGCCATTTCTCCTGTCCCAGTCACATTTCCTTCTTCAAAAAATTGCAGAACTTTCAGTGGCAAAATCAACCCTATGTCAATCTGTACATTGTAGTTCAATCTGTCTTATCATCATCTGGCCAGTCACAGAGAAAGTACTCAACAGATACATGTGGACTGTGTATGTACGGAGTCATCTACTTTTTCATGTATTTTGCTCTAGGTGCTTGACATAGAGAAACAAACCTTGTGAGGATCTAAAAAATTCTAGTGAGAGTCAACAGATAATTACCAAATAAAACAGCAACTTTAAGTACTGACGACTACGTGAAACTATGGTACTACAGAAAAAAGATCATAGGTGAGATAATTGTAGTTATGATAATACAGTCATGGAGGAGACTTCTGAGATGACAATTTGTGAGCAGACACTAGTGTGATGAGGAATCGGGGGCATGAAGAACCATCAAAAAAGATGTAGTAGCTAGAACAGAGACCTTGAAGTAGAAATAAGTTTAATGCTTTAAAGGAAGAACAGGCATGGCTTGGTAAGAGCAAAGTGAACCAAGAGAAAGTAGTTAATGTTGAAGAAGTAGACAGAAGCAAGATTATACAGGCCCTTGCTGTGCGCCATGAACGGGGCAGAGGTTAAGCGTGCAGGGAAACCATCTATGGACTTGGGAGTGAGGATTGTGAGTTAAGTTTACGGCTTCTAGTATAGACAGTAGAGATTTAAAGTCTACCTATAACACTGGTGCCTCAACCACTTTGTCCCTCATAAGAAAATAGAAGGCAATGGTAGCATCAGCATTGTAGGTTTCTTTGGAGCATGTTAGGGGACAGAGCGCACACAAATGATTAACCAGAAATAAAGTCAGTGTTGTAAGCAAACCCCAGCCTGAGGGTGAAGGAATCATGTTTGGGAACACTTGAAATATGTGGAGAACAAAGCACTGAACAAATGAGAGTAGGATCTGATACTATGTGACCAATAAGGACCACTTCAAAGAGTGGTGCTGGGCTTAGAAGGGACAAAGAGCATGTGAACTTTTAAATAATTCAGTTTTTAATGATTGTGAAAATTTTCGAAGTTGGAATGCTTCATATTGTGATATAAAATTAACATGCAATTTTAGGAACAAAGAGGGAAGTTTCGAGTTGAAGAGTGATGTTTGTCCAGCAAGCTGACAAGAGATTAAGTGTGTTGGCTAGTTTTTTTTGTCAGCTTGACACAGACTAGAGTCATCTGAGAGGAGAGAGCCTCATTTGAGCAACTGCCTGCATAAGACTGGCTTATCCACAAGCCTGTGGAGCGTTTTCCTAATGGACAATTGATGTGAGAGGGCCCAGCCCCGTGTGGGTGATACCACTCCTGGCCCGGTGGTACTGGGTGCTTTAAGAAAGCAGGCTGGATAAGCCATGAGGAGTGAGTCAGTCAGCAGCACTCTTGCAAGGCCTCTGCACCAGCTCTTTCCCACAGGTTCTTCCCTAGTTTGGGTCCCTGTCCACTTCCTTTGATAAGAATTGTGATGTGAAAGTATAAGCAAAATAAGTCCTTTCCTCCCCAAGTTCCTTTGGTCATGGTGTTTTATCACAGCAATAGAAACCTTAACTGAGACACAAGCTTTAAGAATTAGGTTGCTTAACAGTCTGCCCCAGGCTTTACTTCCTGATTTAATTGATTCTCGAGTTACCTGGAAATGAGGATCTTCACTGAAAATGCTCACCATATGAAGAATAAACGCTGACTTCTGGCTTCCCAGAATATATCAGAACTGTTCAAAGGCATCTTCAATCCAGATTTGCCTTTTATATCTTTTGGTTTTGGTGAGCAATTGTTTCTCAATATTATGCTACTGATTCAGTTAGCTCAAAGTTCAAGAACTGCCTTGTTTTGTTTTGTGTTATTTTGGTTTGGTTTGGTTTGGTCTGGTTTTTGTTTTGTGAACACCTGATGGGAAATGGATAAAGTGAGCTCTGAATGAAGTCAAATGCAGATAAGAGCTGAGAGTGAGCTTTTATAGGAAACTCGCAGACATTTCAAATACTGAGCATTTTCTAAGAACGGATCTTTGAAAGTGTGCTGGCTCCATTGCTGCTGCTCCTGTGATTGACAGGCTCGGGTTATCATGATGATGGCTGGCTTTCAAGTCCACATGGGAGCTGAGGATGGACTAGAGCAACAGGACAAACTACAGGGTGGGAATCTCCTCTACTCACCATGATCACCCACAAGAATAAATGTTTTCAGACTACTGTCAGCCTGAGTTTATTTTCAAGATTCTGAAAAAAAATGATTCATTCTTACTGTTTCCTCTTTTACAGAGAAGAAAGTTTCTGAAGGTTCATGCGACAGTATTTTTAGATCACAACTACCATTCCAAAAGAAATACTATGGGGTTTATTCTGAGCCACATGAGTGACCATGGTCCAGGAGCAATTCTGGTTGTCACGAAGGACATGTTCTATCAATGAAATGCTTCTATGAACCTTTTCTAGTCATGAAACAAAAGAAAACCATGAACCGTTTACAAGATACACTGGTGGTGACATCAGGTCAATAGTTAGGCAAAGCAGAGGAATCCACTACCGATTTCAGACCCTAGCTTATGGCATCACAGACTTAAGACGCTATCTTATTCTTAGCGTTTGAGTCACTGGAAGCAAATGGCCTGCTAGGGTAGCACATTTTTTTTTCAGTGATTATCTGATAGTCAGGAGGATGCTAGGGCAGAAACAGAGGTGAGTGATGCATGCGTGATAAAGAGGATAATGATCGCCCAAGACGATTTTGGTCCGTTGTCTGCAGCATTCCAACTCCTCACCATCAGGTACTTCTAATAAGAAAGTCTGTCGAATTTTCACCATACTTGTGGCTTATCCAGGAAACCAACCATTACAACACTCAATACTGTAAGGTGAATAGGGGCCAACAACTGGACTTTAAAAACTAAAATTTCTTCATATAATCCTATGCTATGGATGAATTCTGAAACTATAACATCAGAAGGAACCCTACCCACTGCATCCGGAAGAAATTTTCACACTTCTAATACCTTAGCTCACAGCTAAATGTACAGATAATTCTTAGCTTTTATTACATTGTAAAAATTGCTGTAACACTAATACAGGAGGAAAGGAAATGAAGCTTTTTGAAGTATTTCCACTGTAGTTGTGGCCCAAAAACAAAGGAACTGATATTTCTTTGCTAATTTGTATCTCCTGGTTTTTTTGTTTATTTATTTGTTTTTGTTAAGACTGAGAGTAAACAGTGAACATTTGTACTGCTCCTGGATCCATATTGTTCCTGGTTTATAAAACCAACACTAATAAAGCACTCCCCTAAACTGAAACCAGGTTGTTCCTGCTGTAAATTCCTGAATAGTATGCAAAACAGTGGGCAACTCCATGTTACAAGCAGAATTCGAATGCTCCACTTGGCGTGCCTGTGCAGAGACAGGGGGCTTGAGCACACTCCATTGGACGCATAACCACCAGCACGGGTCAGCAACCAGACTGACAAAAGACTTATTCCTAAAAGTCGAAGGGAACCATCCTGGAAACTTACTAAAGTAGACTGAAAGATTAAGGTAGATAAAGATTACTAAATCACCACACAGGGGTATAGAAACCATGTAAGAAAAACTAGGCCCGAGGACTTATCAAACACACCAGGCCAAGGAAGGTGCACCACCCTCACCTGGAATACATGAGGAATGGGACTCTGATGTCCAGGTTTCAATACTTGTAGATAATAAGATTTAATACATAAAACACCCTAAAGTCAAAAAACATAACAAAATAAAAAACCTCTTAGAGGTGATGAACACTTTCAGCAAACTGGCAAGATGCAAAGGTAATTTAAAAAAATCAGTAACCTTCCTATGCCCAAATGGCAAACAAGCTGTGAAGGAAATGAGGGAAACAATACTAGTCATGATTCCCTCAAGAAAATCCCTGGCAGTGTGCCTAAACATGGAAGGCAAAGACCTCCATGGGGTGCATGATGAAAACTTGGAAATACCAAAGAAAGGAAGTGAAGAAGATGCCAAAAGATAGAAAGACCCCCTGTGCTCTGGAATTAAAAAAAATCAACAAGTGAGAATGGATATTCTGTCAAAGGACTCTACTCAATAAAATGCTCATCAATGTCCCCATGAAATTCTTGCCAGAACAATCTTAAAATTCATATGGATACACAGAAGAAGGCATTTAGTCAAAGGAATCCTAAACTGAGAGCAACAACTAGATATAATGTTTGCAACACTGATGTTCACTGCAGCAATATTCACAGTAGGTAAGTCATGGAAACAGTTTACACATTCAACAGCAGAGGAATCAACAAAGAAAATGTGGCATACATATACAATGGATTATTTTCCAGCCATAAAGAAGAAAAACGTTTTGTCATTTACAGGAAAGTTGCTGAAAGATGACTAGCCTAAGTTTTCTTTTACACACTATTCCTCGATTTTCCACAGACATACCAGTGTGTATGTATGTATGCGTATATGTGTATGCATATATGACATGACAGTAGATGTGACTCTCTAGTATGACCAAGGAGACTGACAGGAGAGGTGATAAGGAGGGTAAGGAGAAAGGCACGGACCGTTCCCAGGCTGTAACATATAGCTGAATGAAAACAAAAAGAAGACAACAAAAGAAGACACATACCACCGAGACCAAGGCAGCCTCCCCAGTCTGTCAGCTAACAAACCGATTTGTGCATCAAGGGTCAGGCAGAGAATCCTATTGTCTCAAGGGTTTCAGCTCAGCTCAATCTCCACTCCAGGCCTGGTCTAGTCCAACTGTTATCTTGATGCTGTCCTGCACCTCAAATCAGGCCCAAGCCTTCTTGGATCAGTCCTGTGACCTTGTGGCTCAACTATGCAGTGTCTTCATCAAAGTTCTTTCTGTACTTAAGAAGCCTTCCCCAGACTGTATGGACCACCTCTTTTTGGTCTCCAGTGATGCTTCTTTGAGATCCCCAACATGTCTGTGGCTTTGTTAACCCTTTGTGACCAAGCTACAACTTACACAGAAACAATTTGTATGAACTAAGACTTAATATTAGTAAATAAAGTTAAATCAAAGAACTTGTCTTCCAACAGCCAGACCTCAGTGGAAATTGGGATCACTTGACAAAGCTGCTGATACAGTTTGGAATTGTTATTCAACAAATTCTGACACCTTGGAAAGACACAGACATGTCCATCTATGTTTCTGGTAATGGGCACTCATGGACTGCTTCAATTCTGTGTAATTTTCCACAGCTCTTCTGGAAAGATATTTACTATAGCTAAAGGGCTAATGACTGAAAAGCCTAAGGCTGATTAAGGAACCAGGGGAGGAATGTTGGTAGCTACTAACATCTGCAGGCTGCCAGGATGCTGGAAGCTTCTGATAAGGAAGCCCAAAGCTATGGGGCCTCCTACACTAAGGACAGGCTAATTGCATCTGCCAGGCCTCTAGGATCTAGGAGGTTCCTGACAAGGAAGGCCAAATGATTGTCTGGTTTCATAAACTAAGCAATCTCCCTTCCCCTTCAAGAAGAACATCTGATGGAGGAGGGTCATCTGTCTATGTGTTACTTTCATTGGTTAATAAAGAGACTTCCTTGACTTTTGTGATAGGCCAGTCCTTAGGTGGGTGGAGTAGAACAGAATGCTGGGAAGAAGGCAATGAGGCAGACGCCATGGCTCTCCTCTCCAAGATGGACATGGGTTAGAATCTTCCCGGTAAACCACGACCTCGTGGTGCTACACAGATTATTAGAAATGGGTTAATTAATATGTAAAAATTAGTCAATAAGGGGCTGGAGAACTAATGGGAGTGTTTAAATGACAACTGTTTCCATGTAATTATTTCAGGTAAAACTAACCAGGTGGCCGGCGAGAACGCAGTCCGCTGCTCCAAAGTTGCTTATTTCTTGTTTACTTAGTTAATATTATATCCTTCTTGAGTCTTTGATGGAGTTGAAAAATGATTAGTTATAGTCATAGTTTTCCTTAGGTATGACAAAAGATAAAGTATATATATATATATATATTGTAACTGTAATTCTTACTTGATAACTGTTTTGTTATATGTAATTTTACTGTGTTAAAGTTAAAGCCTTTCATTTTTGTTTAAACAGAAAAGGGGAAAATGATGTAGGAGAGTCTTCTATCTATCTGTTGCTTTCATTGGCTAATTAATAAAGAAAACTGCCTGGCCTGATAGGTCAGAACATAGGTAGGCAGGGAAGAGAGAACTGAATTCTGGGAGAAAGAAGCAGAGTCAGGCAGAGTCAGAGAACCACCCGCCATGAAGCTGGCAGGTCAGACATGCTGAATCTTTCCTGGTAAGCCACAACCTCATAGTGACATATGGATTATTAGAAAAGGGTTGAATCAATATGTGAGAGTTAGCTAAGAAGAGGCTAGATGTGATGGGCCAGGCAGTGTTTAAAAGAATACAGTTTCTGTGTGATTATTTCAGGTGTTAACTAGCGGGGTTGCTGGAAGCAGCCCTCCACGCCTTTTACAAACATCCATGATTTCCCTGATAACACCACACAACCTCCACTGATAATTACAGCCCTGAAACCATGGTGGAACAGCCCTGCAGATGGACTCTTCCAGCTCAAGAATTCTGTCTGCACATAAAACCCCCATGCTCCATGTGCCACGTATGCATGGTTCCTATTCCTATAGAGAGACTGTTATCTCTCATTGTTTTGATTAAAGGACTATCTGCTTCTAGTGAGAGTTGTTTTATTTATTCTTTGATGTCTATGCCACCTAGATCAATCCTGATCTAACAGTAAAAATGTTTCTAATAGCAAAACACAAGAAATATACTAAGCAAGTTATAAATAGGAAAGCAATAAAATGTAGAATTTCTAGCTATGACTATAATACTGTACTGTAAAATGAAGCTTTATACTTATTAACATAGAACCACTGATAAGTTACACAGCTGAATGAAGAAAGTAGAAAGCAGTCATATTAGTAGAATGTTATTTTTATAAAAATATGACCTATAGAAAATTTGCAAAATTATAAAACATTGCTAAAATAATATATAAAGCAGTGTTAGTTATGAATATCACTCATGGCTAGAAGTCTAGGGATACTGAAGACTGGTGTGTGTGTGTGTGTGTGTGTGTGTGTGCGTGCGTGCGTGCGTGTGTGTGTGTGTGTGTATAACTTGCATTTTGCTTTTGTGCATTGTTTGAATTTCAAACCTGTTCTATTTGGGTTGTCCCAGCACTTGGGAGGCAGAGGCAGGCGGATCTCTTGAGTTCAGAGTTTTAGGCCAGCCTGGTCTATAGAGTGAGTTCCTGGACAGTAAGGGCTACACAGAGAAACACGGTTTTGAAAAACAAAAACAAACAAACAAAAAAACCCAGCCAACCAACCAAAAACCTCTATTTGTATTCTTTCAAAACTGTTTTCTCTTCAGAGTATCTGTGTACCATAGTGTTTGACAGTGAAGTCCAATCACCGAGGAAGAGTCACTCCAAGAGACCACTCTCACATTGCAGTTGATGTAAAAGCAAGAGGATTTAATTCTTTCGCGACAGGGTCTTTCAGCATTTGAGAAGCCAAAAGACTCCGGAAGACTGTCTCAAGCTACTTTTAAAATACAAAGTCATAGAAACAAGGGCGGGGGGACTCAGGAGTTGTACTTTAACTATTAGAATTGGCTCATAAAAAGGGCTATTAACAATAATTGGTTTGAGCCAGGGCTCGAGGATGGTTGCCAGATAAGGCGAGATAAGAGGAAACATTTGAGGGTTACTTTGACCTCCTTCCCAGGGACTGAGTCAAAACATCTGTGGACATCTGTGAATTATCTTGTCCCAACTCCAGGAGCAGAACTCTATTTGGAGAACCTTCACAAGGACTCAGGGAGATGGAAAGTTCCCAACATTCGAGTACGTGCAGGTGCAGGTGCAGTTGCTAGGTTCCCAGGGGAGGGGGGAAAGGACTAAGCCCGAGAGGCCTCAGAAAAGGCCTGACAATAGTGCTCCTTAAATGTCAATGGCCCAATGGCACTAAAAGGCCCTTCCCTTAAGCAGCTGAGTTCAGCAACATTCAAACCAATTGTCTTAAGACCCAAAGTTCATAATGGGATTAGAACTACAAAGAACAATTAGCTTCATGCCCTTTTTTCACAGTTCACATCCATCCTTTTGTGTGGGACTTGTGCATACCGTCATAGTCACTGTGAGTGAATGTGAACAACAGCTCTGTCATGTTAGGAAAATGATTGCCAACCAATCCTCTACTACCTCTAATTCTTAGTCTTTGTGATCCTTCTTCTGAGTTCATCCCAGAGCCATGGGGAGAAAGGGTGTGATACAGACGTCCCATTGAGGGCTGAGCATTCTAAAGTCTCAAGTCTCTACTTTGACCCTGTCTGAGTATCTGCATTAACTGACATTCTATTGGCAACTGATGGCTTCTGTGGGAAGCAGTCAGTGGTTGGTTTTTCTTTTTACGTTTTGGATATAGACGCTGAAAGGCTACCCATGTTCTAGAGGGTGGCTATACACATGCTAGCAGCACTAAATGAACTAACTCAATGGGTTCAAAAAGAATACAGAGATTTTACACTTTCACTATTGGATGTATTTTTATGCAGTTACTCACCACCAATCCCAAAATATCTGTATTAGAGTTAGAACCAGAAAAACAATTTAGCTTTTTATGCTCTTTCATAACGCATGTCCATTACTTGTATGCAGTCTTTCCTGTCTCTTAATATGCATCTTTCTTTGTTCTTTTCTCTACATGTTACTGCATACATGTGTTTACATGTGTACACATATTACTGTCTAGGTTCTGCACATGAGGGAGAGATCTGTTTCTTTCTGAGACTGTGTGACTTTGATTAATGTTATACTTTCTGAGTCCACCCATTTTCCTGAAAATTTTCTGAGTGGACTTAGTATTCCATTTTTTTAAGACAAAGTTTCTCTGTATAACCATACAGGCTGTCCTGGAACTCACTCTAGTCCAGGCAGGCCTCAATCTGCCTTCCTCTGCTGCCCAAGTCCTCAGATTAAGGTGTGCACCACCATACCCAACTTCATTTTTTAAATATATCCCACAAATTTTCATTAATTATCCATCAGTTGATGGTCCTTTAGGTTGATTCCAGGGCCTTGTTAAATGAATAAAGGAGCAATCATTGTAGGGGTGCAATTATCTCTATGATAGGGTGCGAACTTCTTTGGGTATTTGCCCATGAGGAATTTAGCTGGGGCATATATACTAGTTCTATTTTTAATTTCTGAGAAGTCCCCAAACTGGTTTCCACAATGACTGCAGTAATTTGAATCCCTGCTGACAGTATATAAGGATTCATTCTCTCCCTCTCCACATCCTCTCTGACCTTGGTCTTCAGATTTCTTGATAATAGCCATTCTGACTGGGGAGAGGTGCTATCTCAAAGTAATTGAATTTGAATTTCTCTGATGGCTAGGAATACTGAACACTTTTTGAAAAACAGCTTTTGGACATTTGTGTTTCTTTCTTTTTCTTTCTTTTTTTTTTTTAAAGAATGGTACGGGAGAATTGTCTGTATTCTGTCAATCATGTTTTAAATAAAAGCTGATTGACCAGGCAGGAAGAATAGGTGAGAAAACCAGACAGGAAGTAGAGGTGATGCAATGAGAACAGGAGGATTCTGTGAAGGAGGAAGCTGATTCCTCCCAGTCCTGTACATGTCACCAAGGAAGCACGATGTCATCTGTCAGCTGAAAAAGGTACTGAGCCATTTGACAAAAATAGATCAGAATAATGGGTTAATATAAGTCAAAAGAACTAACAAGAAGCCTGAGCTAATGGGCCAATCAGCTAATAACTTATGGAGACCTCTGTGTGATTTTCTTTGGGGGCTAAACAGTTGAGGGAACTGGGCAGGACAGTAAACCCCAATAAACAGGCCCCTTCATGTTACAGAATGGTGCCCACATGGATAACTGCGTCCACAGAAAGCCTGAGAAAACTTGGGTTTTCTGCCTTAGCAGGAAAAAAAGCTGTGCTGTTTTAAAATGCTGGCTTTCTGGGCAATTCTGCCAGGGAAAACTCTGACTCTTTCAAGCAGGCGGTCCTGACTATGGAGGTTTTGAGTGTTGTTTATGGACACACTGTTGCAGCTTGCTTTCTGGCAAGGACCTGAAAACACCATAGAGTTGTGGCAAAAAAACCGTCACTACAGCTGGTACCTCCACCATGAGGGTGGAATTTTGTAAAGAGAATGAGTGGGCTGGATCTAGTAGTCAAAGCCATGGCTTTAATCTTCTCCATATTCCTTAGCAAATTAAAGACCCACATGGTCAGAAAAAGAGAGATATACAGTAAAGAGAGATTCAAAGAGGAAGAAAACCTCTAAATGGTTTAAAGTGTGTTAAAAATGTATACAGGCTAAAGGTTAAAGTTCTCAAAGTGAAAATAAAAACAGAAAGAAAGAAAGAGAGTAGCCAGTTGTGGTGGCACATGCCTGTAGGATTTGCCTGGGAGGCAGAGACAGACAGATCTCTGTGATTTCAAGGATATCCTGGTTTACAGAGGGAGTTCCAGGACAAAGATACACAGAGAACCTGTCTCAGAAAGCCAAAAGTTAAAAGTAAAAATAAAAGAAATAGAGGTTAAAATAAAGCCATGTAAAGATGAAAAATACACAGAGAATCTTGATACTGTACGCTATTATGCTCTCTTTAAATTGTGTGAATGCTGAGGAAGGAGCAACAGCTTCTAATTAATCCAAGTTAGGTATTTTGAAAATACCTTGATTTCAAAATTGAAGTGAAAAGGTGTATTACTTTGGAGAAGAAATTTTTGCTTTGGTTTCCACAGAAAATGAGAGGCTCTGGATTTATTCAGAGTTAAGAAAAAATCAGCTTTGATCAAGGAAGACCACCTGAGAAATCATTGGCAGGAATAGATGGCACAGATGTTTGAGTTCTGCAGGTTCAAAACTGCTGCCTGAGATGATCAAGACTCATGGGATCCTTCAGTCAGGACTTGATCATAATTCTAATTTCCTTTAGGTCTTTATAAAATCATCACAGCCCCCAACTAGCTGGAAGTAGCCTGTAGCCAGTAATGCTACACCCACATGTTCCATCCAAAAAATGGACTATTAATTTTTTGTTTTAAAGAGGGGTAAGTGGTGTGGGAGATTGCCTGTATTCTGTCAATCATGTTTTAAATAAACCCTGATTGGCCAGGCAGGAAGTATAGGTGGGAAAACCAGACAGAAAGAAGAGGTGATGCAATGAGAACAGGAAGATTCTGAGGAGGAAGCTGATTCCTTCCAGTCCTGCGCAAAACACCGAGAAAGCAGGATGTGACCTGCCAACTGAAAAAGGTACTGAGCCATATGTCTAAAATAGATCAGAATAATGGGTTATTATAAGTCATAAGAGCTAATAAGAAGCCTGAGCTAATGGGCCAATCAGCTTATAACTTATGGACACCTCTGTGTGATTTATTTTGGGCTAAACAGCTGTGGAACCAGGCAGGACAGAAAACCCCAACAAGCCAACCCCTCATGTTACAAAAGAAAACTATCCAGTTCATCTGAGCATTTTTGGCTGGCAGTTTTATTTCCTTGGTGCTTAATTTCTAATTAGTTTTGTAAATTTTGGATATCAGCCCTTTGTGTAATGTGCGGCTAGTGAAGATTTTCTCCTATTCTACAGGCAGTTTGCTCTGCTCACTGGTTCCTTTATTGGACAGAAAGTGTTTCTTTTCGTGTATTCCCAACTGTTCATTCTTGGGGAGTAATTCCTGGCCTATTGGTGCTCTGTTCAAAAAACTCCTGCCTACCCCAGTGTTTTGAAATGTTCACTTTGTTTTTTATTCTACAAGTTTCAATATTAGGTTTTATTTTTATATTAAATGAATTCAGATTACCTTGCTAAATTGAAGGATCATTTCTAAAATTTTATCTGTATGTGCACTGGTGTTTACCTGCATATACATCTATGTGATTTGAGAGTGTTGAGTCTCCTGGAAGTTGAGTTGTGAGCTACTATGTGGCTTCTGGACATTGAACTCAGGACCTTGGGGAGCGCCATCAGTGCTCTTAACCACTGAGTAATCTCTCCAGCCCCCAGTCTCAAGTTTTAAATTAAAGCTTTTGATCTTTTTGAGTTGGTTGTTGTGCAAGGTGAAAGATAAGAATCTAAGCTCACAATAAATAAGTAAGTAAGTAAGTAAATACATAAATACATAAATAAAGATGGGTGGTATTTATGCACACTTTTAATCCCAGCACTTGGGAGGAAAAGGCAGGTGGTTCTCTGTGAGTTTGAGGCCAGCCTGGTCTACAGAGCAAGTTCCAGGACAGGTTCCAAAGCTACACAGTAAAAGATTCTTTAAAACAAACAAACAAAAAGAGAAAAGAAAAAGAACCTATGTTCATTCCTCTTCGGGTAGAAATCTAAATAGTTTTGCCTGCACCGTTTGTTAAATCTTTTTCCAAGGTAAAGTGGGTTTACTCTAGTTCCAGGACCTCTGTTAGACTCCATTTTGTTCTTGTCTATTTTATGTCCATAGCAGACTGTATAATTATAATGCTGGAGGATAATTTGAGGACTTTTGTTGTAATACCTACAATATTGTTCTTACTCTTTAGGATTTCTTTGTCTATTCATAATCTTTGCTGATTCCATATGGAATCTTGTATTTTTTTTTCTGAGCCTGTGACATATGACATAGGAATGTTGATAGGGAACTGGAGAGAGATGGCTCAGAGGTTAAAGAATGTTGATGGGTATTAATCTTGTAAATTAATTTAGGTACTATGGTGATGTCCCCAGTATTAATTCTGTCAATCTAGGAGCATGGAATATCTTTTCATCATCTAATATCTTCTGTGAATTCCTTTTTCAATATGTTGATATTTTTGACGTTGAAGTCTTTCATTTCTTTTGTTACATGTATTCCAAAATACTTAAATTTTGAATAATTTTGAATGGAATATAAAAATAAAAAGAATACATGATTGGGTATGGTGGTACACATCTTTAATGCCAGCACTCAGGAGGCAGAGACAGGCAGATAACTGTGAGTGCTAGGCCAGCCAGATCTACATAGTAAGTTTCAGACCTGAACAGGGCTACATACACAGTGAGATACTGTCTCAACAAAACAAAAGGAGTTCATGAAGTTGGGAAGAATATGGGAAAAGAATATAGTATCTAGAGGGGAGGTAAATATGACCAAGATGTAGTTTCTGGGTTTTAAGATATGGGCATCTTCTAGTTTATTATCAAGAGGTTCTAGAGGATTGAGATAGAGGAAATCTTTTACCTATTCAATTAGAAGGAATGTTTCAAATCTCTTTGCTCTGGGATATTGCTGAATATATCCTAGTAACTTTGCTACTCCAATGTAATTATCGTGTATGTGCATATATGCATTTGTTAAGATTTTAGACCTCTTTCAAAGACAAATAAATACACTCATATTATCCATCTCCACCTCTCTCTCTCTCTCTCTCTCTCTCTCACACACACACACACACACACAGAGAGAGAGAGAGAGAGAGAGAGAGAGAGAGAGAGAGAGAGAGAGAATAGATATTTATCTACTTTGCCAAAAACACTGGAAAATTATTTAAGGAAAGAGTAAAAAGATTTTTGTAAACCCAGAAAAAGTATCCCTATACTATATAAAATTATTGCAGCTGACTACAGAGCAATCAAATGAGTTAGGCAGAACTCACCTGTATTAGTCAGGGTTCTCTAGAGGAGTAGAACTGATAGAAAGAATCTCTATGCATATAGAATATATTTTATTAGAGTAGATTATGGGCTGTGGTCCAGCTAGTCCTACAATGTCTGTCTACCAATGGGAGATCCAAGAATATGGTAGCTGTTTAGTCCACGAGGTTGGATGTCTCAGTTGGTCATCAGTATATGTTCAAATCCCAAAGAAGTAGACGGTAATGCCAGGGAAGGAATGGACGTGCTAGCAAGGAGAGAGCAAGCAGGCAAAGGGCAAAAACTTTTTTCTTCAATGTCCTTATATAGGCAACCAGCAGAAGGTATGGCCTGGATTATCTTCCCAGCTCAAAAGATACAGAATAAAAGTGCATCTCCCCACTTCAAATGATTTAATTAGGAAAAAATACCTCACAGGTGTATCTAGCCAGTTGGGCTTTATTTAATTCCAGATGGAGTCAAGTTGATAACCAAGTATGGCCATCACACCAATTACCACTTCATATTAGCAGCAGAACTGGAATGTGAAAGCTTCATTCCTTGTGCTTCAATGCAATACATGTAAGTGCGCTAGCTGATACAGAAACATTTTGTCTGCTTGAGTGAGTGGATATACAGCTTTCCCATTTTTATTTCTCATAAAGTGCTTCAATAGTGGTCCTCAATGGAAGCACAAAGCAGTCATAATCCAGGACGTCACAATTTCTAAGAGCTTGGATCATAAGCACTTGTCTTTATTGGGTTTGAGCAACATAATAGTATGAACCAAAAGGAAAATATGCAGATGCAGAGCCGCAGTCATTGACCTGGGAGGTTAATTATGCTTTGAATTTCTAGGTAATACAACCATGGAGAGATTCTGGCATTTTGTCTTCTTAACTAAGTCATGTTCTATCAGAGGAGACACAAGGAGCCAATCTGTGTCTGTGCGGGGTGTCCACAGAAGTGGGTCCGCTCCATTTTGACTGAAGGTCAGAGAGTGCAGGCCTACTCTTGCTCTTTCAAAGTTATTGACAGGAAGTCTGGCTTAAAAGTAGCTACAAACAAGATACCCTGACCTAGGATGTGGTTACTTGGTGTTTTGGATATAAGATAGCACATAGAGGTGGATCTGCTTTATATTGACAAAAAGAACAGAGAATTCAAGCCTGTTCCTGCTTCTTCAAGGATGTAACAGGAGGTTTGGCTCAGGGAGTGGCTGCCCACTAAAGTATGGTTGTTCATGTACTGCCTAAACAACAGAATACTTAATTAAAGATATAGTTGATTGATGTTTCAAGTACTGACGCAAGTAATTGTTCTGTTTGTCCTTTGTGTTATGTTAAAGTAGGATTTTGCCTTCTTCCCCCTTTTTGGATTGGGGTATATAAGCATATGGAAAATAAACATGGGCATACTCAGTATTCACTGGATAGCCTTCCCAATTCTATCCTATGTCTCTCTGTTCATATCTGTTCCTCATATCTAAATTTCTAATCTACACACCCCTACCCTGGACCGTGCAAGTGTGAATCCCATTGAGGCTAGACTCGAACAGATGTCACCCCAAAGTGTGGTTACAAGTCTGTTATAACCCCTTTCTGTTTGTGAGTCTCTGCCTGATAGGCAATGAAGTTCCAGCCACATTCCCAAGTCTCACAAGCATGCCAAGTAATAATCGCTTTGGGTAATCTTCAGAGCACCACATTTTCAAATGTTTCACTTGCATCTAGTATGTTTTTACTTCTGATTTTGAAAATACATAAAATGGAAATTATTTGAAAGAGCAGAAAGGCAAGGAAGAGATCAAAATGAAGAATGATAAACTGTTTTAGAAGAAAGATAAAGAGATAGATGGCTCATTTGGAAAAAAAAGTTTCTGTCTACATCTCTCATACCTAGCCAAACAGTCTGAAAACATGCTCGGTGTTACTCTCAAGCCAGCTCTGCCTAATTTCACTTTTTCTACTTAAAAGGGCAAACAAGGTCATGTGAAGAATTAGGGTAAAAGTCAACTAGATGAATGCAAAGTATCACACCAGGAGACACAGATGACTCATTCAGGTTTGCTATTTTTGCAATAAAGATTTATTGAAGCCTCCCACACTCCATGCATTATGTTAATCCAAAAGATATGATAGAAGGCAACAAGGCATGGATCTTGTACTTATGGAGCATACAGATATACAGCAAATGATAGATTTTAATCAGTTACCCCAAGGGTTATATAATTATGTGACAGGTATGTCTCTTATATTAGTAAGGATTCTCTAGAGCAGCAGAATCAAAAAATATGTATATATTGTGAATATGGATTGATTTACATGATATGGACCAGCTAGTCCAATATGGCTGTCTGGATGCTGGAGAGATTGAGAATCCAGTAGTTGCTCAGTCTACATGGTCAGGTGCCTCCACAGTCCCAATACGGTCCTGAAGCTTGGAGGATTCTTGGAGAGTGTTAGTCTTCAGTTTTCATTAGAAGGCTGAAAAAGATGGGTTATGATGTCAGTAAAGACGGTAGCAGCAGCAACAGCAATATCGTAGATCCACTGACCAGAAAGGAGCAAAGGCAGACAAGAAACAGCAGCTCCTTTTCTATGAGACACTACTGGAAAGTGACACCCACTCTGGAACAATGAGGAGTCATATTGCTTAGATGATTACAGAGTCAGTCAAGTTGACAGCCAACACTATTAGTTTCCAGTCCCATAAATTCAGAAATTATCATGGTTTATTTCAACTGACAATTAAGAAACACCTGGGATATCTATCAATACCTCCCAGTGTCTGAGGGTTTTTTAAGGGGAGATTCAGAAAGTAGGGGAAGACTGTCTCTGAACTTGTGTGGCATGATCCATGGCTGGGAGTCCTGACACAAATAAAAAGGGGAAAAGGAAAAGCCAAGTGATCTATAGTAATGAAAGACCCGGATAAATCCAGACCCCTCTAGCAGAAAAAATACAGCCAAAAATCTAGCATGGAGAGAAGAATCAAAAATCTAGATTAGTCTTTTCAGTCACTCTGTTTCAGGAACTAGCTGATGATTAAGTTAGATTATAATCTTGAAAATAATTTTTTTATTTTTATTTTTTTATTAAAAATTTCCACCTCCTCTCCTCCCCTTCCCTCCCCCCCAACCCCACTCCCCCTCATTCTCCAGGCCAAAGAGAAGTCAGGGTTCCCTACCCTATGGGAAGTCCAAGATCCTCCTCGCTCCCCCCAGGTCCAGGAAGGTGAGCATCCAAACAAACCAGACTCCCACAAAGCCCATACATGCAGTAGAATCAAAGTCCAGCGCCATTATCCTTGGCTTCTCAGTCAGCCTCCACCATCAGCCACATTCAGAGAGTCCAGTTTGATCACATGCTCCATCAGTCCCCTTCCAACTGGCCTTGGTGATCTCCCATTAGATCTGTCCCACAATCTCAGTGGGTGAACGTGCCCCTCGCGGTCCTGACCTCCTTGCTCATGTTCTCCCTCCTTCTGCTCCTCATTAGGACCTTGGGAGTTCAGTCCAGCACTTCAATGTGGGTTTCTGTCCCTATTTCTATCCATCACCAGATGAAGGTTCTATGGTAATATGCAAGATAGTCATCAGTTTGGCTATAGGACAAAGCCAGTTCAGGCACCCTTTCCTCTGCTGCTCAAGGAAGAAGCTGGGGACATCTCCTTTGACACCTGGGAACCCCTCTAGAGAACCCCTCTAGAGTCAAGTCTCCCTACCCTAAAATGGCTCCCTTAATTAAGATAGATACTTTCCTGCCCCCACATTCACCCTTCAGTCATCACAACCATCACATTCCCTCAAGCTCTCCCCATCCTCCCCTTCTCCCTTCTCTCCCCCATCTTTACTTATCCCCACCTCACCCCCAGTCCCATGCTTCCAACGCCTTCCCGACAATTTTTTCAACTTCCAATATCCAGGAGGATAACTGTATGTTTTTCTTTAGGTTCACCTTCTTATTCAGCTTCTCTATGATCGCAAATTATAGGGTCAATGTCCTTTATTTGTGGCTAGAATGTACTTATGAGTGAGTACATACCATATTCCTCTTTCTGGGTCTGGGTTACCTCACTCAGTAAAGTGTTTTCTGTTTTCATCCATTTGCATGCAAAATTCAACATGTCGTTGTTTGTTAATGCTCAGTAGAACTCTAAGGTGTATATGTATGTGCCACAAATTCTTTATCCATTTTTCTATTGAGAGGCACCTAGGATGTTTCCAGGTTCTGGCTATTACAAATAGTGCTGCTATGAACATAGTTGAACAAATGCTTTTGTAGTAGGATTGGGCATCTCTTGGGTATATTCCCAAGAGTGGAATTGCTGGGTCCTGAGGGAGGTTGACTCCCAGTTTCCTGAGAAACCGCCACACTGATTTCCAAAGTGGTTGTCCAAGTTTGCATTCCCACCAACACTGGATGAGTGTTCCCCTTACTCCACAACCTATCCAGCATAGGCTATCATTGGTGTTTTTGAGTTTAGTCATTCTGACAGGTGTAAGATGGTATCTCAGAGCTGTTTTGATTTGCATTTCCCTGATCGCTAAGGAGGTTGAGCATGACCTTTAGTGTCTTTTGGCCATTTGAACTTCTTCTGTTGAGAATTCTCTGTTCAGTTAGGTGCCCCATTTTTTCATTGTGTTAATTATCATTTTAAAGTCTAGTTTCTTGAGTTCTTTATATATTTTTGAGATCAGACCTTTTTCTGATGTGGGGTTGGTAAAGATCTTCTCCCAGTCAGTAGGTTGCCTTTTTGTCTTAATGACAGTGACCTTTGCTTTACAGAAGCTTCTCAGTTTCAGGAGGTCCCATTTATTTATTGTTGCTCTTATTGTCTGTACTACTGAGGCTCTATGTAAGAAGAGGTCTCCTGTGCTCAAGTGTTGTAGATTACTTCCCATTTTCTCTTCTATCAGATTCAGTGTGGTCAGATTAATATTGAGGTCTTTAATCCATTTGGACTTGAGTTTTGTGCATGGTGATAGAAATGTATCTACTTTCAATCTTCTACAGGTTGACATCCAGTTATGCCAGCACCATTTGTTAAAGATGCTTTCTTTCTTCCATTGTTTAATTTTAGCTCCTTTGTCGAAAATCAGGTTTTCATAGGTTTGTGGGTTAATATCTGGATCTTACATTTGATTCCATTGGTCAATGTCTCTGTTTCTGTGCCAATACCAAGCAGTTTTCATTACTGTAGCTCTGTAATAGAGTTTGAAATCAGGGATGGTAATGCCACCGGAAGTACTTTTAAAGTATAGGATTGTTTTGGCTATCCTGGGTTTTTTGTTTTGCCATATAAACTTGATTATTGTTCTCTCAAGATCTGTGAAGAATTTTGTTGGGATTTTGATGGGGATTTCATTGAACATATAGATTGCTTTTGTTAGAATTGCCATCTTTACTATGTTGATCCTCCCAATCCAAGAGCAAGGGAGATCCTTCCATTTTCTGGTGTCCTCTTCAATTACTTTCTCCCAAGACTTAAAGTTCTTGTCAAATAGATCTTTCACTTCCTTGGTTAGAGTTACCCCAAGGTACTTTGTGCTTTTTGTGGCTATCATGAAAGGTGATGTTTCTCAGATTTTCCTCTTTGCTTCTCTATCCTTTGTGTATAGGAGGGCTACAGATTTTTTGGAGTTGATCTTCTATCCTGCCACATTACTAAAGGTGCTTATCAGCTGTAGTTCTTTGGTAGAGTTTTTGGGGTCGCTTATGTACACTATCATATCATCTGCAAATAACGAAAGTTTGACTTCTTCCTTTTCAATTTGAATCCCCTTGATCTCCTTATGCTATCTTATTGCTATTGCTAGAACTTCAAGCACTATATTGAATATGTATGGGGAGAGAAGACAGCCTTGTTTTCTTCCTGATTTTAGTAGGATGACTTTGAGTTTCTCTCCATTTAATTAATTTAATGTTAGCTGTCGGCTTGATGTATATTGCTTTTGTTATATTTAGGAATGAACCTTGTATCCCTAATCTCTCCAAGACCTTTATAATAAAGGGGTGTTGAATTTTGTCAAATGCTTTTTCCGCATCTAATGAAATGATCATATGGTTTTTTTCTTTCAATTTATTTATATGATGGATTACATTGATAGATTTTTGTATGTTGAACCAGCCCTGCCTCTCTAGGATGAAGCCTATTTCAAGTAATGGATAATTTTTTTAATGTGTCCTTGGATTCCGTTAGCCAGCATTTTATTGAGAATTTTTGCATCGATGTTCATGAGTGAGGTTGGTCTGTAATTCTCTTTCTTGGTTGGGTCTTTGTGTGGTTTTGTAATCAGGGTTACTGTAGCTTCAGAAAAAGTTTGACAATGACCCTTATGATTCTTTTACGTGAAACACATTAAGGAGTGTAGGTATCAGCTCTTTTTGGTAGTTCTGATAAAATTCTGCATTAAAACCATCAGGTCCTGGGCTTTTTTTGGTCAGGAAGTTCTTAATGACAGCTTCTATTTCCTCACGACTTATAGGTCTATTTAAATTCTTCACCTGGCCTTGATTTAATTCTGGTAAATGGTACTTATCTAAAAACAAGTCCATTTCTTTTACATTTTCCAACTTTGTGGCATATAAGCTTTTGTAGTAGGACCTAATGATTCTCTGAATTTCCTCAATGTCTGTTATTATGTCCCTTTTTTCATTTCTGATCTTGTTAATTTGCATGTTCTCTCTCTGCCTTTTGATTAGTTTGGAGAAAGGTTTGTCAATCATGTTGACTTTCTCAAAGAAACAGTTCTTTGTTTCATTGATTCTTTGGATTGTGTTCTGTGTTTCTATTTTGTTGATTTCTGCCCTCAGTTTGATTATTTCCAGTCTTCTACTCCTCCTGGGTGAGTCTGCTTCTTTTTTTTCTAGAGCTTTCAGCTGTGCTGTTAAGTCTCTAATGTGAGCTTTCTCTGTTTCTTTAATGTGGGCATGTAGAGCTATGAACTGCTTTCATGGTGTCCCATAGGTTTGGATATGTTGTGTCTTTATTTTCATTGAATTCAAGGAACACTTTAATTTCTTTCTTTATTTCTTCCTTGACCCGGGAGAGGTTCAGTAGTTGACTGTTCAGCATCCATGAGATTTTAGACTTCTTGGGGGTAGAATTATTGTTAAATTATAACTTATTCCATGCTGATCCAATAAGACACAGGTGGTTATTAGTAATTTTTTTTGTATCTGTGGAAGTTTGCTCTGTTGCCGAGTATGTGGTCAATTTTCGAGAAGGTTCCATGAGATGCTGAGAAGAAGGTATATTCTTTCCTATTTGGGTGGAATGTTCTATAGATGTCTCTTAAGTCCATTTGACTCATTACCTCCATTAATTCTCTTATTTCTCTGTTAGGTTTCTGTCTGATTTACCTGTCCACTGGTGAGAGAGGAGTGTTGAAGTCTCCTACTATTAGTGTGTGGGGTTTGATGTGTGCCTTGAGTTCTAGTAATGTTTCTTTTACATAAGTGGGTTCTTTTATATTAGGGCCATAGATATTCAGGATTGAGACTTCATCCTGATGAACTGTTCCTGTTATGAGTATAAAGTGTCCTTCTCCATCTCTTCTGATTGATTTTAGTTTGAAGTCAGTTTTGTTTGAAAGTAGTATGGCTACACCCACTTGTTTCTTAGGTCCATTTGTTTGAAAAACCTTTTCCAAACCCTTTACTTTGAGTAGATGTCTTTCTTTGTGGTTGAGGTGTGTTTCTTTTAAACAGCAGAATGTTGGATCCTGTTTTTAGATCCAATCTCTTAGTCTGTGCCTTTTTGAAGATGAATTGAGTCCATTGATATTTAAGTGATATTAATGACCAGTGGTTGTTAACTCTGGCTATTTTTTCTTCTTTTTTGGTGGTTGTGTTTGTGTGTTCCCCTTCTTTGAGGTGTACTGGTGAAGGGTCGCTAGATGTCTGAGTTATTGTGGGCATTGTTGGATTCCTTGGGTTGTGATTTTCTGTAAAGCTGGATTTGTGGCTACGTATTTTTAATTTTTTTTATCCTGGAATATCTTGTATTCTCCATTGATAGTGAACGAAAGCTTGGCTGGGAATCGTAGTCTGGGCTTGCATCCATGGTCTCTTAGTTTCTGCAGCACATCTATCCAAGATCTTCTGGCTTTCGTGGTTTCCCTAGAGAAGTCAGGTGTAAGTCTGATAGGTTCACTTGTATAAGTTACTTGACCTTTTTCCTTTGCAGCTCTTAATATTCTTTCTTTATTCTGTATGTTTTGTGTTTTGATTATTATCAAAATAATCAAAGGGGATTTTTTTTGATCCAGTCTGTTAGGTGTTCTGTATGCTTCTTGAACATTCATTGGAATATCTTTCTTTAGCTTGGGAAAGTTTTCTTCTATAATTTTGTTGAATATATTTTGTGGGCCTTTGAGCTGTAATTCTTCTCCTTCTTCTACCCTGATTATTCTTTGGTTTGGTCTTTTTAGAGTGTCCCAGATTTCCTGGATGTTTTGTGATGAGAATTTGTTGGATTTGTATTTATTTTCTCTATGGTATCTTAAGCACCTTAGATTCTTTCTTCTATCTCTTGTATTCTGTTGGTTATGCTTGTTTCTGTTGTCTCTGTTCTTTTACAGAGATTTTCCATATCAGCCAGCCATCAGTTTGTGTTTTCTTCATTGCCTCCATTTCAGTTTTCAAGTCTTGAACCATTTCCTTTATCTGTTTGATTGTTTTTTCTTGGTCGTAGGGTATCTTTGAGGGATTTATTCATTTCTTCAAACTTTTTGTTATTCTTCTCATCCATTTCTTTAAGGGAGATTTTCACCTCCTGTTTAAGGGACTCTATTGCTTTCATAATGTCATTTTTCCCCTACTTCTTCTGGATTAGGTCCTCCTGTTGTGTGTTCGCTGGGTTCTGGTGTTATCATGTTGTTTTCCAGAGTGTTGGAGGAATTCTTGCATTGGTGCCTGCCCATGTCTTCCTTCAAATGCTCTCTGATGGATCTTCTGGTACAGGATCAGGGCCGCTTGCTGACCAGGGACCTCACAGACAAAAGGCCTAGCTTGCTGCCAGCAGCCTTAGGGAAACAAAGAAACTCCTGCTTGGTTGCACTCATCACCCCATCCCAGCCCCCAAACAGGCTGAGCTGGGGGGTCTTAGGGCCCTGAAGAAGGGAAGGGGTGCCTGGGTGCAAGCTGGGTTGGGATAGGAAGAGAGAGGCAGTAACCAGGGAGAGAAGCCCCTGCAGAATAACCAGGAATATTAGGGGGTTGAGGAATGTCTGTGCCCTGTTTCCGGGGATTCTGCCACCGGTCAGGAACACACTCACTCCTCTGATGGATCTTCTGGTACAGGATCAGGGCCCCTTGCTGGCCAGGGACCTCACAGACAAAAGGTCTAGTTTGTTGCCTGCAGCCTTAGTGAAACAAACAAACAAAAAAAATGGATGATTTTATTTTTAGGAAGATTTATTCAATGGGATGATGATGGTGCACACCTTTAATCTCACAATTTGGGAGGCAGAGGCAGTTGGATCTCTGAGTTCAAAGGTAGCCTGTTCTACTAAGTTAGTTCTAGCACAGCCATGGTTGCACAAAGAAACCCTGCCTTTAAAAACCAAGATAATTAGTTTTTAAAAATTTATTTATGTACTTTATGTATATGGGTGTTTTGTCTGTATGTACATTTGTACCACAGAAGTGGGTATTAGATCCCATGGGCCAACAGCTTGTGAGCCACCATGTGGTTGCTGGGAAATGAACTCAGGACCTCTGGAAGAGCAACTAGTGCTCTTAACTGCTGATCCATCCCTTCAGCTGTAAGATGAATATTTTAAGTTATCTAGAATAGGCTTTACTGAAGCCTCTCCTAGAAGCTCATAGAGTACAGAGATGTGTGTGAACTATTTTACAAACTTACAGACAAATGCATTTGATTATCCTAATTTACTAACTGTGACAGGCAACTGATTTGGTGACTCTATATAAAGCTTTACACAATTTGTGAAAATAATGACTCTGGTTGGTTGCTCTTAGTATCCCTGGATAAGCTGACACAAGAAAAGAATGAGCTCCATGATAAAATTAACCGATTTCTACCATCTCAGAATATTGTAAAGCACAACAGTGAATTCAGTGATAAAATCAACTGGCTCAAGTGCTCAGAAACAGTCTTATGGTTTCAAAATGTGCCCTGGAAGAGAATTTTTTCTCCAGTAGCCAGAGCTCAAGTTGTGATAACTCAAACCAAGGCCTTCAGTATAAGACTGCTGAATTACAGCAAAAATTCAAATCCCAACCTTGGAGGGTGTCAGCAATTAAAGTAAGGGTAACTGGTAAAAAAATGGGAGTGTATAACTTGTGATGAGGACATGGAAAGACCCCACTGAAGTTGAGTATCCTGATTCCTTAGATTCTCAAGGGTTTATCTCACTAGAGGATGTAGTCCCTCTGTCCTCAGCAGAATATGTACCCTCAGTCCACCCCCTGAAATACTGCCATTTCTGCTTTGATTGAGGAAATCAATCCCGAGTTGTCCGCTAAACCAGCAGTGACTTTTTCTGAAGGCTATGCCAGGCAAGATAATACTGTTCTCCCTCAGGGCCCAGACACAGTTGCCTTTAGACCTATAAACAGACTCAAGTCAAAGCAGGATCCTAGGGGGGATGTAGAAATTGTAGTCCAGGAGGAGATGCACTAAGCTACTAAAGAGCTTAATGAGTTTGCTAATTCATTCAAGCAGAAGTCTGGAGAATACATGTGGGAATGGATTCAAAGGGTGTGGGATAATGGTGAAAGGACCAAAAAACTGGATCAGGCTGAGTTTATTTGTAAGGGGCTACTAAGTGGAGATTCCAGGTCTAGTATGGAAACTTAAGTAGTTAAAAAAGATGTCATCATATGGTTGGTTGGCTGAAGCTATTGTCAAAAGATGACCTACTGAACAGGTGTTGGAGATGCCTGATATTCCTTGGTTTAACATTGATAAAAGGATTTTAAGACTCAGGGAAATTGCAATCATAGTGTTGGTATGCTGTGGAAAGCTCAATCTTCACAATGGGAAGACAGCCCAGAATGCATGGCCTTCATGAATCCTGCATGACGCCAAACAGTGAGGGGGTACCAGAACATCTGAAACCTTTGCTGTCCCCATTTTTATGTAGGAGGGTCTTCTGCCTATGTGTCACTTTCGTTTATTAAATAAAGACTCTGCCTTTGCCTTTTGATAGGGCAGCAGCTTAGCTAGGCAGAGAAGACAGAACAGAATGCTGGGGAAAGTGAGGCAGAGGCAGAGGCAGAGGCAGAGAGCCACCATCTTGAACCTGCCAGGTCAGACATGCTGAATCTTTCCCGGTAAGCTACGAACTCGTGGTGACATACAGATTATTAAAAATGGGTTGAATCAATATGTGAGAGTTAGCCAATAAGTGGCTAGAAATAATGGGCCAGGCAATGTTTAAATGAATACAGATTCTGTGTAATTATTTCAGGTAAAGATAGCTGTGAGCCAGGTGGCGGGAACATAGCCCACCACTCCTCATTTACTACACCATTTTCCTTGTGCCAGACATTAGGGCTGGATATGCTGCTGCTCAGCTGAATGAATTAAATGCAATGAGTTTAGTTGCGCCCTGAAGTAGAAGGGGCCAGGTGGCAGTATTGAATTTCCAGAGACAATGTAATCACAGTTATATTGTAAGGACAGCATAGACAAAAAATGTCCATAATGGTCTGACCCATAATGTGCAACAAAGGCAATGTGGTTTTTATGGAAGCATGATCCGTAGGTACCTTTGGTACTGGCTAATCAATCATGGTGTTTCCAGGCATGAAATAGATAAGCATGCTGCACTTTTTGTTTGCTCTGTATAAGTAGGGAAAACTCTCAAACAAATGAGAAAGGTTCCATTGGATTGTGGCAAAAGGGAATCTTAGACTGTAACTCAATTTCCAGACCTGGGCCAGTTTGCAGACCTAGAATCCCTTGAATGAAGGGCCAGCTAACTTCACCTGAGGCAAAAGCTTGTTAAATTCTGTTTGAGTTTAACTGTTAGCCTTTCTCCAGTTCTTCTCCAAATAACCTATGACCTTTTACAAAGGCAGTGCAATGGGGGAAAAGAAACAATCAGACTTTCCAGGATCTGTTGGATATAGATTCTGAATTGACAAATTCCAGGAGACCCCAAGAAACACTGTGGTCTTCCACTTAAAGTAAGGGATTGTGAAGGTCAGGTGATTAATTAATGAAGATTTGGCAGAAGTCAATCTTATCGTGGGTCCAAAGGTTTCCAGAACTCATCTTGTGGTTACTTTCTCAGTCTTATAATGTGTAATTGGCATAGATATACTTAAAAGTTAGCATTGGTTCCTTGACTGTGGAGTGAGGGTTATTAGAGTTGGAAAGGTTAAAGGGAAGCCTTCAGAGTTGCCTCTGCCAGGGAAAATAGTGAATCAAAATTAATATGGCATTCCCGGAGGCACTGCATTGATCAGTGCCACCATCAAGGACTTGAAAGATGCAGAGGTGGTGGTTCCCCCCATATCTCCCTTTAACTCTCCTATCTGGCCAGTGAAGAAGGCAGATGGATCATCAAGAATGACAGTTGATTGGTGAAAACTCAATCAGGTAGTGACTTCAATTGCAGCTGCTGTACCAGATGTGGTGTCCTTACCTGAGCAGATTAACACATGTCCTGGTACATAGTGTGCAGCTATCCATCAAGCAAATGCTCTTTTCTGGTACGTGTTTATAAGGACCACCACTGGCAATCTGCTTTCCGTTGGCAAGGCCGGAAGTATAAAACTGCAAAGTTTTACCTCAAAGATATATCAACTCTCCAGCTGTGTCACAACTTAGTTCAAAGGGATCTTGATTGTCTATCTTTTTCACAAAGCATCACATTGGTTGAGTATATTGTCGACACTGTGCCAATTAGACCAAGTGAGCAGGAGGCAGCAAGTGGTTTGGAGTTGTTGGTAACAAATACATGCATCAGAGGATGGGAAATAATCCAACCAAAATTCAAGGGCCTTCCACCTCAGTGAAATTTTTTGGAGTGCAGCAGTATGGGGCATACAGAGATATTCCTTCTAAGGTGAAAAGGGTGGCCCCTCCCACCACCAAGAAAGAAGCACAACATTTACTGGGCCTATTTGCAATCTGGAGGCAGCACATTCCTGACTAGGGTGTTTGTTACTCTGGCCCATATACCAAGTGACTGGCAAAGCTGCCATCATTGTGTGTAGCCTGCAGCAGAAGGCTCTTCAACAGGTCCAGGCTGCTGTGCAGGCTGCTCTAGCACTTGGGGCATATGATCTGGCAGATCCGAAGGAACATGAGCTGTTAGTGGTATATTGGGACGCTGTTTCGAGCATTTAGCAGGCCCTTACAGGTGAATCACAGGAGAGACCTTTGGGATTTGGGAGCAATGCTCTGCCATCTCTGCAGACAACTCTTCTCCCTTTGAGAGAGACAGTTCTTGACCTGCTATTTTTCCTCAGTGGAAACTGAACATTTTGACAATGGACCACCATGCTACCATGAGACCTGAGCTGTCCAACATGAGCTGGGTGTTATCTGACCCACCAAGTCACGATGCAGGATGCACACAGCTGCAGTCTATTATCAAATAGAAGTGGTACGTATGTGGTTGGGCCTGAGCAGATCCTGAAGGCACAAACAAGTCACATGAAGACACTGCCCAAATGCCTATAATTTCTACTCCTGTTACAATGTTGCCTGCTGCCAAGTATGCACCTTTTAGCCTCATGGAATGTTCCTTAACATCAGTTGACTAAGGAAGAGAAGACAAAGGCCTCGTTTACTGATGGCTCTGTATATTATGCAGGCACCACTAAGAAGGAGGAAGGTGAAGTACTACCGCCCCTATCTGGGGCAACCCTGAAAGACACCAGTGATTGGAGATCTTCAGTGAGCAGAATTTCAGGCAGCATTTATTTTATCATTTATTTTGTTTGGAGAGAGAAATGGCCAGATGTGCGATTGTTCATTGATTCATGGGCTGTAGCCAGTGGATTGCCTGGATGGTCAGGGACTTGGAAAGAACATGATTGGAAAGTTGGCAAGAAAGACCTCTGGGGGAAGAAATATGTGGACCTCGTTGCTCAAGCTGAAAAACCTCGGCTTTTACCTGATTCTTGTTGGGCACGCCTTATTAAGATCTCCTTATGGCTCTAAGGAACTGTCTAGAATCCTTCGAATTTTCATTATTCTGACCCCAAATTCCAGATTCATATTTGTTACTACAAATGCCTACACTTCATTCCTTTCGATCCCCAATCTGTTTTCTAGCGGCAATCATTTTTTGAAAGTGTGATATCAGTCCTCAGCCTAAAACCTTTCTAGTGGCTTCCAACATTCATGGGAATAAACATCAAACTCTACAGTCACCTAGCATGCAGTAGTGGTGCACATCTTTACTCCCAGGACCCCAGGAGGCAGAGGCAGGTCGACATCTGTGAGCTCAAGGCCAGCCTGGTCTACAGAGCTAGTTCCAGGACATCCAGGGCTGTTACACAGAGAAACTCTGTCTTGTAAAACAAAAACAAAAGAAACAAAAAGAAAGAAAGGAAGGAAGGAAGGGAAGAAGGAAAGAAGGAAGGAAGGAAAAAGAATAGAAAGAAGGAAGAAAGAAAACTCTGATACTCTTTTCTCTCACCCACTTTTACTTTCTATTTTAAAATTTTGTCATATATGCTTGTGTACACACATGTGTTGGTCGCACATGGAAATCAGAAAACAACTTTGTGGAGCCAGTTGGCTTTCTCTCCATTTACCTGGGTTCTTGGTACTGAACTCAGGTTACAGGGCTTGTTTGGGAAGCGCCTTTACTTGCTCGGCCATCTTGCTTGCCTCCAATTTTAAAATAAACTCACCATACCACCTCATCTAACTTCTCTCGCCTCCCATTTAGTTACGTTAACCTTGCTGTTGCTCCTCTAGTATTTCAAGAATCCTCCCAAACCATAGACCTTATACTTAATTATTCCCTCTGCCTGGATAAAGCTTCCCAAATGCACATGGTTCATTAATTTTATTCACATCTTTGTTCAAATATCACTTCATCAAGGAGGTTAATTCTGCTTTCCCTAACGAAATGCATCCCCGTTATTCGTTTCTTTCAACTCGAATGGACATAAGGTGTACAAGTATATCATGTCCATGACCCTGTTGTTGTATTAAAATAACAGTTGGATTGGTAGGTTGAATAAAGCAGATTGGTTCTCTAATGTGGACGAGCCTCATCCAGTGAAGATGAACAGAAAATACGGGATGATCCTTCTGGCAGCAAGAGACTGGCCTGACTGACCTAAGTGGGGATTGTTATCCTTTCTCTTCCTGTTTTATGCAACACTGGCTTTCTTGGGCCAGTATTTCCATTTATCAGCATTTGGACTAGATCTTCCACCATCAATCCTGTTGTTTCCCTAGCTTTTGTATTAGACAGCAGGTTAGGTATTAGAGGCTCAATGGACCTTGACGTTAGACCCCTTCTTCATAGTCAACAACTTGGAAAATAAAAAAAAAATCTAGAAAAATTATCAGGATTTTAATAGTTGTCAGGAAAATCGAATCCGAGCTATATCCTTAACTGCATAAAAAGTTAAACAGAAAACTTTTTAAACCTGGGGATAGGTCCCCTAAACCTTATGTGATTACTGATAAAGAAGGATGTATCATTCCCCCTCTTCTAAGACATAAGCTGTGGTGGTTTGAATGAGAATGACCCTTATAGGCTCATGCTTCAATACTTAGTCCCCAGGTGGTGGAGTTGTTGGGAAAGATTAGGAGGAGGTTCCTTCAGCTCTCAGGTGCTGCTCCATTCAACATGCATGTTGCTTGCTGTCCATGCTGTCCTACCATGATAGTCATAAATCAAGAAAATAAAATGCTTCTTCTATAAGTTACTTTGGTCATGGTATTTTATCACAGCAATGGAAAAGTAACTAATACACAGCCCAAACTAGCCTGTCATTCGCTTGGACAGTACAAAGTCCCTCAGGAATAGACACTTAGTCTAGAGAAATATTTTTTTAAAAAAGTATTTCATCTGCCTAAATTGCACATCAAGGCTCTGGTCTCCCTGGCCATTGTTTGTCCTTGCCCCATGACTGTATACTCTAATCTAACTTTATCTGTCTTTGACACTACATTTAGTGTTTTGCCTGAATTCTTTTGATGGAGATCACAAGGGCCTGGGAGATAAAAGAGTCCAGACCAAGATCCTTGATACGTGTGAACTCAGACTGAGATATGATTGGTTAGCTATTCTATGTGTCTCATTTGCCAAGTACAGATCCCCGAGATTTCTCAGATTTCCATAATCACATAAGCCAACCCCTATATTTACTTACACATGCACACATGCACGAGCATGCACACACATACCTCACCCCACCCCACCCCACCTCAAACCACCTCTTTCTCTTGAGAAGGCCCAGTATATTTTCTTTTATTGCTTTAATGGATTATCAGGAATTTGGTAGCTTGAAATAATAGAAATTTATTACAGTTCTAGAGGTCAAATAACAATTTGTTTCATAGGTCTAAACTCCAGGTATCAATATGGTTATTTTCTTCTTGAGGCAATTGGGGTTCTAGAAGCCACTTCATTCCTCTGTCAGTTCCTAGTGACTCCACAATAGGCTTGTGGCTACCTGCTTCCACTTTTTAATTTTTTTTATTGATTATATGGGAATCTCACATTATACACCCCAACGGTGCTCACCTCCCTGTCTTCCCATGTCTGTCCCCCACCCCCACCTCTTACCCTGCCTCTAGGAAAAAAACAAATCTATTTTATCTTGTCCGTATATCACTGGTGCGTGATCAAATTCCCAGTGGCCACCTGCTTCCATTTTTAACAGTGATTTTTAGTCTTTCTCACAGTCACTTCTGATACTGATTGTTCTGCTTTCCTCATCCAAATTTAAAGGGTTCTTATATGATACGCTACATGGATCATGCAAGAAAATCTTACTTTGTTGAAGGGCAGCTGATCAATAGCTTTAATTATGTATGTAACCTTAATTTTGGGATTAGAAGCTGATAACCTTTCTGACTGCCTCAATGCCTTCCTCCAACACTGTTGTAATTTTCTTCATAGTACATTTGTCTCCCAATATAACATACAGAATTGGTTACTGCCCATTTCCCTTATTTAAATAAAGAGCCCATGAGTTCAAGGGATTCGCTTTGTTGGCCCCTGTATCTCAGTCTCTGAAGGTATTATTTGAACCATAATAAATTGTGAACTACATTTCTAACTAAAATAATAAGGCTTGCAATTTTGTTATTAAGCATTCCTGCTTCAAAGAGAAGTCAAGAATTTAAGTAGGAAACCATAAGCTGCGTTTTGCAAAGTACTGTTTTTGGAGACCTAAAATAGTTACACCCCCCCACCCCTTTAAAAGGGCTCTAGGGAAACAAAGACTAAATCCTTCACAATAGCAGTTAAGGGAAAACTTAAATATTGCAAAATTGTCTAGGTAGTCAGAGCTTTTACCAGTCATACCATCACTGGAAATTTTCAATCAACATCAGGCATGGATTACTAACATAGATTTTCCAACTGCTGTCAATTCATAAGGTATAGATAAGTTATTTTTTAAATATTGATTTCACATAATTCTTCTGTCCAGTAGCTTCTTTTGTTTTTTCTTTTACTATAAAATTCGTATATCACAGATAACTTTTTTCCAATAAGAAAATTCTCTTTTTTTGTTTTTATTAAAAATTTCCACCTCCTCCCCTCCTTCCATTTCCCTCCACCTCCCTCTCCAGTCCAAAGAGCAGCCAGGGTTCCCTGCCCTGTGGGAAGTCCAAGGTCCTCTCCCCTCCATCCAGGTCTAGAAAGGCAAACATCCAAACAGACTAGGCTCCCACAAAGCCAGTCCATGCAGTAGAATCAAAACCCAGTGCCACTGTCTTTGACTTCTCAGTCAGCTCTTATTGTCAGCCACATTCAGAGAGTCTGGTTTGATCACATGCTCCATCAGTCCCAGTCTAGCTGGCCTTGGTGAGCTCCCATTAGATCAGCAAATTCTCTTCTCTAGAATGAATGAAACTTTTAACTCTTAGTGAAAAATTCAAGATATAATGAAAAGAAACAGACACTGAAATCAATAGCACCAAACATTTATTTACAATCCAAGTTAAGGAATACATATGTGTATATGTGTATATACGTGTGTGTGTGTGTGTGTGTGTGTGTGTGTGCGCGCGCGTGTGCGCGTGCATGCGCACGCGGGTATGTGTGATATTTTGAGACAAAATCTTGATATATATCCCTGGCTTGTCTAGTCCTCCCCATGCTGTCCTCAAACTTGCAGCAATCCTCTTCTCTCTGCTTCCCAAATGCTGGGATTATAGGCATGAGCTACCACACCTGCCTGAGTTAGAGTATTTTTAATGCATGCTGAGAAAACAGTAATACTTCAAACTCACATGCATTTATTTGATAAAGAATACTTGAGGATGCTGCGAAGGTCTTTGGCATACACAACTAATTACAGCGGGTTATCAGAACACAAACACCATTAGAATCATGTTATCAGAACAACACTTATGCATATGTTACATCAACTACATGGACACCCGGAGGGAGGGGGGAGGAACTTGGATTCCCCACAGGACAGGAAACCCTGACTACTCTTGGGAATGGTGAGGGAGGAGGAGAGGGAGTGGGGGGAGCAGGAAGGTATTGGGAGGAGGGGAGGAAGTGAAAAGAGTGTTTTCGGATACTTGAATAAACAAACAAAAAATAAAACTCAAAAGGTCTTGGGTTTTGGTTTTTGAGACAGTGTTACTCTGATACAGCCACACCTGTCCTGAAACTTGCTTTGTAGACCAGGTTGTCCTTAAATTCACAGAGATGCAAGTTCCTCTGCCTCCCAATTGTTGGACTTGAAGTTATGTAACAACATACCTGGCTGAATGTTAATTTTTTTTTACTCTCCAATGAACTTGGTTAACATATCAAGCTTTTGTAATGTACACTATATTGTGGACAGCAACCCTCAAATGTCCTACGGTCATAGACTACGTGATCCAGACTGCAAACATGTATTTATTATTTATTTCCTAGGCAGGTTTCTTGAGTATACCACATCTTAAAAGTCCCTGAGTTGAAGCCATGCATCAATGGACCTAATTTTCAGGCATATTATAGTTTCTTGGAGATCCACATCACCTTCAAGCAGTTGATTTGGTTAAACATCTTTGTAAACAATTAAAGATGAGGCATATACAGCTATCTAGCAGATATAAGTTAACTACAGTCTGGACAACATAACCCAGATGAGCCATCTGGTGTCTCAACTTAGCAATTTCTTAAGAATATTTTTGCTCTTTGACAGTTTCATATATTTAGATAATAAAGTTTAGTCATTTTTACTCTTCTCCCCTCTCAACTTCCTCTGTCTCTCATGGGACCCTTTCTTTTCAACAAGTCCTTCCCCTGCTTTTCTCTCTTATTTTTATGTATAACCATTAATTTTAATTAGTATTTTGCTTGACAATGGGTAGGAGATTATTTATTGAAGCAAAAGCAACTTATCAGTGGTTTCACCCCTGAAGAAAATTACTTGCCTTACCCTGACAAATGATTACTACAACAGTCCCTGAGGGATGGATGGTATTCCTTCCCTATCTATGAGGAAATGTTGATAGGCCTGATGAATCAACAATTTGAAGTTTCTGGTACATTTTCTGTAAGGGGTTGTTGCTTTGCCCATAGGGTAGTTAAGTGTAATAAGAGGCTGCTAGTTTGCCTCCTGGCTGCCTGGTAGTTCAGACCCAAAATAACCACACCGAAATTGTATTAATTAAATCATTGCTTGGACAATTTCTCATTGACTAGCTATAATATGTGAATTTAACCCATCCCCATTAATCTGTACATTGCTACGAGGCTGTGGCTTACCAGGTAAAGTTCCAGTGTCTGTCTCCAGTAGGGCAACATGGCTTATCTCTGAATAGGCCTACCTTTCTTTGAGCATTCAGTTTAGTTTTCTTTGCATATCTCTAACTCTACCCTATCATGGCAAGCCAGTTTTCTTATTAATTAACCAATCATATTCGCAGCATACATAGGGGAATCCCACATCAGGTGTGTGTATATAGGAGAATTTTTTATTGACTCACAAGAAGATACAAATCATATTTTACTTCACTGCAATTTAGACTAATAGCATATTACCGACACCATAGCTGATGAAGGGGGGTACTTCAAATGTCAAGATATGAGCATCATTGTCATGTGAAATGGAAAAAAAATAAAAGAAGACCAGCCTTTTCTGTTTTTTAAACTGAGTAAAATATTTAACTTCTGATTAGTAAAAATATCTCCCAGGAACCTGGTAGTGGGTAACTCTGCAAATATATTGAACCAATCAAGTTGAATTAAAGTCTAGGTATAATCTGAGCAAAGCATTTCCAGGTGATTCCAGGGGAAGCAGAGAAACGAGGGGAAAACCACATGGCAGGTTAGGGGACCTTGGCTTAAATAGCCTATAGGCATGGTCTTGAGCATCTCTGGGGGAGAAGATGATCCATAGCCAGATTTCTCTGGGACTGGGTCTAGAATGGGACAAGTGCATCTGTGTGGAGCTTTCATCTGAACAACTTTCATATTGTCTAATTCATCTATTTACTTTCTCAAGTAGTTCTCCCTACCTTACATCTGATAAACTGGTAGATATGTCACACATCACCTGACTCCACCTACAAACATATAATTACTTAACCAATAAATACATAAGTGACAATTTCTCTGAACATAGACTTTAATGGTAATTCAGCTGCACTGACTTTAAAAAGTCTAAATTCTGGGCTGGAGAGATGGTTCAGTGACTAAGAGCAGTGGCTGGTCTTGCAGAGGACCAAGGTTCAATTTCCAACACCCACATGGAGACTCACAACCACCTCTAACTCTAGTTCCAGGGCATCTGATGCCCTCTTCTGAACTCTACAAGAACCAGACATACATGTGGCAAACAAATATACATGCAGATAAAATATTCAAACATACAATGAATAAATAAATATTTAAAAATCTAAATTCTATGCATTTTAACAACTGAATTTCAATATAGTAGGTGAAAATGTCTACGTGATTGTCATCTCACCACTACCAAATAAATAGGGTGTATCAGAATTCTCTAGGGCACTGATTCTCAACCTTCCTAATGCTGGAACAGTTAGTTCCTCATGTTCTGGTAACTGTCCTGTCCCTTTAAGAAACAAGCCCCAATCACTCCCTCCCCTGTCTTCTGAGGCAAGTGGATCTACTTTCAGCTTCCAGCCTGCAAGTCTTTTCTTTTCCATCTCTCTTCCAACGAGACAGTTTCTGCCTCTCTCCCTACTTCTTCCCCCTTCTCCCCTTCTCCATCATCCTCTCTTTTTCTCTCTGGTGTTCTCTCTCTCTCTCTCTCTCTCTCTCTCTCTCTCTCTCTCTCTCTCGCGCGCGCGCGCGCGCGTGCGCGCTCTGTCTTTGCTCTTTTTTCCCCTCTCCACTTTCTCCTTCCATTCAATAACCCACTAAAAAATACAACCTCACTCTGCATGGCATGTGCCTATCCATTATTGTCTCTCACCATGCCTGGAACTTGCTGCCCATCGTGGACTGCAGGCCCCTTGGGAATGGTGCCAAATTATTTTTGCCATAACAGTGCCCCGCAACTGTAGTGATATTTCACTTGTATTTTAATAATGTTTTCCTAAAGATCAGAAGGAAAGCAGCCACACTAGTCAGTCTTACAAGTCAGGTAGTGATGGCACACACTTTTATTCCCAGCTGCCACACTAGTAGCCATAGAGGTCCTGTGGTGGTGATACAAACCTTTAATCTCAGCACTAGAGAGGAATATAAAGTTGCATGAGGCAGGAACACACTCTCTTTCTGCTATAGTAAAAGTAAAACATCACAGGTCCCTGAGTGGTGGCAGTGGGCAGCAGGCATGAGACCAAGATGGGCATGAAAGTAGTCAGTGCCAGTCAGGGAGCTGTGTGGCAGATGAGAGACAGAGACCTATTAGGCACACCATGCAGAGAAAGTGGGTATTTATTTAGTGGGTTATGGAGGGGATAGGGAAAGGGGGTAAGGAAAGAAGGGGGAAGAAAGAGAGAGAGGCAGAGGGGGGGAAGGGAAGAAGTACGGAGAGCGGAGAGAGGAAGAAGATGCCCCTTTAAGAGAGAGATGGGAAGGAAGGAACTCAGGCTGGAAGCTGAAGGAAGATCTGCTTGCCTCAGCAGAAGGGGAAAGGAGTGGGCAGGGCTTGTCTCTTAAAGGAACAGGACAGACCATTACAGTCACCACAACATGAGGAACTAACTTTTCCAGCATTTCAGTCTGAAGATTTTATAGAAGTAAGAGCTCTCTATTGGCTTGGTTGCTTTGCTTTTCTGACCTACAGGTTGAATCCCAATATCTGTCTCTGGGATTATAATATTTGTGCTACACCCAAAAGTAAATTTATTTTCCTTGTTACTTCATGACTGTAATTTTGCTACTGTTATGAATCATAATGTATTTATGTAGATAGAGGTTTGCAAAGGATCCATGCCCCACAGGATGAGAACTATTGCTCTAGTGGAACTGAACTGATAATATAGAATGTCATAAAGGGGTTGTATTAGATTGGTTTACACAATAGAGTCTGGTTAGTTCAACAATGGCTGTCTGCATACCAGAGAGGCTAAGAGCCTGGTAGCTTTTTGATCCATGGAGCTAAATACAACAGCATTCCCATTCTAATGCGGTAAACCTAGAGGATTTCTAAAATGCTTCTGGTCCACAGTTCATGATAAAATTCTAAAGAAACTGGGTTCTAATGGCAACAAAGAATGGTAGCAGAAGAAGCAGTGGGAGCCTCAGAGTTCGTATACTCATTAGCAGAAAGTGAAGGGAGGCAGACAAAGGGAGCAGCAATTTTCTCTCAGGCCTTTTTACACATGCACTGTGGACAAAAGGTATTGCATACTTCCTGGACGGATATCCCCTGTTCAGTTGATTTTTCCCCCCAAAATATTATGAAATGTTGTGGGGGGCCAAAATTGTAAGCCTATTTCCACCTGGACAAAGGTCAGAGAGTTGAACTTAACTCTGTTCCTTCAAGGTTATATTGTTTCTACAAGGTTCCACCTAGAGTTACATCAGAGAGTTATGCATTCTCAAGGCTATTGTCAACAGGTGTGCCTAATAGCCAGAACATGTAATTCAGCAAGAGGGAAGCAGATATGTTCCTACCTCAAACAAAATTCTAAGAATCCAACTAAGTAACAGTTCCCTTTATGGAGTTACCTTGGGATTCCACACAGAGAGTGCCTATAGAATGTTTGTGTCTAGGGTAGCAGTGGGAGTAGGCTTGTCCCAACAGCAGGACGATTTACTGAGGACACAGCCTGCCAACTTCAATTGGTATGTTCAATTCTTTGTACTGTGTTAATGAAGTCTTTTGCCTTTCTCCTACCTTTTGGGGCCAGGGGTATTTTAATCTGTTGGAAATTAAACATGGGCAAATTTCAGTACTCTCTGGAATTCCATCCTGTTACTCTTCTATGTTTCTCCATGTTTTTACTTTCATTCACATCTTCATATTCGTTGTTATATTTCTAAATCTTCACACCTCTACCCTGGCAAGAGGTATTTTTGTCAAGGCTGGTCCCTAACAAATGGTGTCTCACAGTTGATCCCAGAACTGATCAAAATTAACCATGGCAGAGAGTGATTGAAACATTTAAGAAAAGTGGTGTGGGAACTGACTTTGGAGTATTGGAAGAATCCTTTTACCTTTTACTTGTTTCTTCTTTACACAGATTCTTTATTTCACTCAGGATCTCTGGCCCTAGAAAGGACCTCTAGTTGGTGAGTATCAATTTTAGACATTGCCTCCAAAACTCTTAGTCCTATGTGAACACATTTGATGTGCTATTTCTTTTTCTTTCTTTTATTTTTATTTGTATTTATTTTCTTTATTTATCTATTTATTGCAAATTTCTACCTCCCATTTCCCTCCCACACCCCCACACCCCTTCCTTCCCTGGTCCTAAGAGCAGTCAGGGTTCCCTGCCCCATGGGAAGTCCAAGGTCCTACCCCCTCTATCCAGGTCTAGAAAGGTGAGCATCCAATCAAACCAGACTCCCACAAAGCCAGTCCATGCTGTAGAATCAAAACCCAGTGCCATTGTCCTTGGCTTCTCAGTCAGCCTTCATTGACATCCACATTCATAGAGTCCAGTGTGATCACAAGCTCCATCAGTCCCTGTCCAGCTAGGCTTGGTGAGCTCCCATTAGATCAGTCCCACCATCTCAGTGGGTGTACGCACCCCTCGCGGTCCTGAATTCCTTGTTCATGTTCTCCCTCCTTCTGCTCCTCATTGGAACCCTGGGAGCTCAGTCCAGTGCTCCAATGTGGGACTCTGTCTCTATCTCCATCCATCACCAGATGAAGGTTCTATGGTGATATGCAACATATTCATCAGTGTGGCTATGGGAGAAGACCAGTTCAGGTACATTATCCTGCACTACCCAAGGAACAAGCTGGGGACATCTCCTTGGACCTGGAAACCCCTCTAGAGTCAAGTCTCTTCCAACCCTAAAATGGCTCCCTTAATTAAGATATCTACATCCCTGCTCCCATATCTACCCATCCTCCATCCATACCACCCACCCCATTTCCCCAAGCTCTCCCCAATCCTCAACTTCTCCATTCTCTCTCTCCATCTCCCCTTACACCCACCCCATCACATCCCCCGTGAACCGTACTTTTGCCTGGCAATCATGTCTACTTCAAATATCAAGGAGGATGGCTATATGATTTTCTTTGGGTTCACCTCCTTATTTAACTTCTCTAGGATCACAAATTATAAGCTCAATGTCCTTTATTTATGGCTAGAATCCACTTATGAGTGAGAACATACCATATTCATCTTTTTGGGTTTGCGTTAAATCACTCAATAAAGCATTTTCTATTTCTATTCATTTGCATGAAAAATTCAAGATGCCATTGGTTTTTACCACTATGTAAAACTCTAAAGTGTATATGTTCCACACCTTCTTTAACCATTCTTTTATTGAGGGGCATCTAGGTTGTTTCCAGGTTCTGGCTATTACAAATAGTGCTGCTATGAATATAGTTGAAGAAATTCTTTTGTAGTATAATTGGGCATCTTTTGGGTATATTCTCAAGAGTGGAATTGTGGGATCCTGAGGTAGGTTGACTCCCTGTTTCCCAAGAAACTGCCACACTGATTTCCAAAGTGGCTTAACAAGTTTGCATTCCCACCAACAATGGATGAGTGTTCCTCTCACTCCACATCCTCTCCAGCATAGACTATCATTGGTGTTTTTGATTTTAGCTATTCTGACAGGTATAAGATGGCTTCTCAAAGTTGTTTTGATTTGCATTTCTCTGATTGCTAAGGAGGTTGAGCATGACTTTAAGTGTCTTTTGGTCATTTGAATTTCTTCTGTTGAGAATTCTCTGTTCAGTTCAGTACCCCATTTTTTAATTTGGTTAATTAGAGTTTTAGTGTCTAGTTTCTTGAGTTCTTTATATAGTTTTGAGATCAGACCTTTGTCTGATGAGGGGTTGGTGAAGATCTTCTTCCAGTCAGTAGGTTACCTTTTTGTTTTAATGACAGTGTCCTTTGCTTTACAGAAGCTTCTCAGTTCCAGGAGATCCCAATTATTCATTGTTGCTCTTATTGTCTTGCTACTGGGGTTCTATGGAGGAAGTGGTTTCTTATGTCCATGTCTTGTAGACTACATCCCACTTTCTCTTCTATCAGGTTCAGTGTGGGCCGATTAATATTGATGTCTTTAATCCATTTGGACTTGAGTTTTGTGCATGGTGATAGATATGGATCTATTTTCATTCTTCTACAGGTTGACATCCAGTTATGCCAGCACCATTTGTTGAAGATGCTTTCTTTTTTCCATTGTATACTTTTAGCTCCTTTGTTGAAAATCAGGTGTTCATAGGTTGGTGGATTAATATCTGGGTCTTCGATTCGATTTCATTGGCCAACATCTCTGTTTTGGGGCCAGTACCAAGCAATTTTCATTACTGTAGCTCTGTAATAGAGTTTGAAGTCAGGGATGGTAATGCCTCCAGAAGTACTTATATTGTATATGATTGTTTTGGTTATCCCAGATTTTTTGTTTTGCCATATAAAGTTGATTATTGTTCTCTCAAGGTCTGTGAAGAATTTCTTTGGGATTTTGATGGGGATTGCATTAAATCTATAGATTGCTTTTGGTAGAATTGCCATTTTTATTATGTTGATCTTCCCAATCCAAGAGCATGGGAGATCCTTCCATTTTCTGGTATCCTCTTCAGTTTCTTTCTTCAAGGCCTTAAAGTTCTTGTGAAATAGATCTTTCACTTCTTTGGTTAGAGTTACCCCAAGATACTTTATTCTATTTGTGACTATCGTGAAAGATGATGTTTCTCTGATTTCCCTCACTGTATCTTTGTTCTTTGTGTAGATGAGGGCAACTGACTTTTTGGAGTTGATCTTGTATCCTGCCACAGTACTAAAGGTGTTGATCAGCTGTAGGAGTTCTTTGGTAGAGTTTTTTTGGGTTGCTTATGTACACTATCATATCATCTGCAAATAATGAAAGTTTGACTTCTTCCTTTCCAATTTGAATCCCCTTGATCTCTTTATGCTGACTTATTGCTATTGCTTGAACTTGAAGCACTATATTGAAGAAGTATTGAAGTGGACAGCTTGTCTTGTTCCTGATTTTAGTGGGATGGCTTTGAGTTTCTCTCCCTTTAATTTAATGTTAGCTGTCGACTTGCTGTATATGCTTTTATTGTATTTAGGAATGAACTTTGTATCCCTAATCTCCCCAAGACCTTTATCATAAAGGGGTGTTCAATTTTGTCAAATGCTTTTTCAGCATCTAATGAAATGATCATATGTTTCTTTTCATTCAGTTTATTTATATGATGGATTATGTTGAAAGATTTCCATATGTTGAACCAGCCCTGCCTCTCTGGGATGAAGTTTCTTGATCATAATGTATAATTTTTTTGATGTGTTCTTGGATTCTGTTTGTGAGTATTTTATTGAGAATTTTTGCATTGATGTTCATGAGTGAGATTGGTCTGTAATTCTCTTTCTTGTTTAAGTTTTTTGTGATTTTCATATCAGGGTGACTGTAGCTTCATAAAAAAGAGTTAGGCAATGACACTTCTGTTTCTATTTTGTGAAGCACATTAAGGAGAACTGGTATGGCTACATTAACATTAAATGAAATAGAATTTAAAACAAAAACTATAATGAGGTAAAGACAAAATATTTTGATAAAGAAACTAATTTATGAAGAAGATATAATAATTATAAACAAATACATATATCAAAAATATCAGAATTGAAGAGAGATGCATAAAGCTGTAAACACAGTTGGACGACATGTGTTCTCACATCCAATAAAGAAGTAAACAAGCAGAGTGCTGTAGAATAGTCCATTGCAGACACAGGAGGGGCTCTTGAGATCCTCTCTCTAACTGCAGGCTGTGATAGTTTCACAGAAAATGGCATCCAGGTGGTAGTGGTCCACATCTTTAGTCCCAGCACTCCGGAGGCAGATGCAGGTGGATCTGTGTGAGTTCAAGGTCAGCCTGGTCTTCAGAGTGAGTTTCAGGACAGGCTCCATAGCTACAGAGAAACCATGTCTCAAATATCAAAAAGAAAAAAAAAGAAATCAGAAAAAATGGCTCCTAAAGCATGTGGCACTATTCGGAAGTATGGCTTTATTGGAGTGGTTATGGCCTTGTTAGAGGAAACATGTCATTGTGGACTTTGAGATCTCATATATGCTCTCACGATAGCACCCAGTGTCTTGAACCACTTCCTGTTGGCTGTGCAAAATGTAGAAGCCTTAATTCCTCTCCAGTACCATGTCTGCCTGCACACCACCATAATCCCAACCGTCATGCTTCCTGCTCTGATGAGAGTGGACCAGACCTCTGAACCTGTAAGCCAGTACCTTAATAAAATGTTGATCTTCATCTTTATAAGAGTTCTTGTGATCATGCTGTCTCTTCACGGCAATAGAAACATTCAATAACAGCCGGTGGTGGTGTTGTGCTCTTGAATACCAGCACTTGGGAGGCAGAGTAAGGCGTATCTCTGTGAGTTCAAGGCCAGCCAGGACTACAGAGCAAGTTCCGGGGTTGGCTGCATAGCTACCGAGAAACCATGTCTAGAAAACACCCAAAAGAGACTTTAACTAAGACAAAGGCTGAACAATCTATGAGGAATAACATACCACATGACCTGATAACCTTCCACTATGTTAAATCTCTTAATGTTTCACACAGTGTCATCCTGGGAACTGAACCTTTATAATATAAGCCTTTAAAGAAAATCTAAGAATCAAACTGCAGAATATTTCTCATCGTTTCAGTAATATTTTATTTAGAATGTTGTTCAACTTCATCTTTGATAATATGGAGCTAAGGGAAGTCTGGACACATATATGGTGTCCAAGCCGCACAGCTGCCTTAACAGGTTTGACACCAGCCAAGTGTGTAGGCTTCAGTTTCCATTTACTGGAAGGCAGCACCTGATTCCAGGAAAATCCATAAGCTGATACCATCCAGGGACAGGTCAGTATCTAAAGGGAAGTACCTGACATTCTGCATATACTAAATGTTCTATTGGATTAAATGGGAACACCAGATTCCTTGAACCCAGCACTCACCTATTCCTTTCCCCAAAACACCCCTAGACAATTATCAGCCAGTCAGGGTTTGAAACCTGAAAACTCCCTCACCCCCAACCACTGCTATGTTAAAAATACAAACCTTTCCCCACGAGACTGGACCTCTCCATTTACACTTCCGCATTGGACAAACAAAAGGGTCCCATCTCAGACTTGAATGAATAAAGTGTCTTTGCTTTTGCATACAGATTTGCCTTGGTGCTGTTATTTGGGGAAGGCCACAATCTGGCTATAATAGTGTAATTGCTAGTATATATTTTTAAAATACAGTATGTGTAAGATGATTTCTGTTGTAGAAGTGTCATTTAATGTGTTATGCACACACATATAAAATTAAATGTGTGTGTGTGTGTGTGTGTGTGTGTGTCTAACATCATGTTGAATGTAAAATATGGCACAACTTCCATGTGCCTCCAGTAGCCTTTTTCTCCACTGAGTCTGGTACCCAGAGATTTTGGTCATCCATGCCTAACAGAGTCATTATAGTCAAAATATTTCACTAAACAAAGCCCAACTTACTCAGCAGGTTCATATGGCATTGGATAAATTCCCAAGGCTCCAATTTATAAGTGTTTTGCTCTTGACAATTGTCGTTGAGGTAAAAAAAAAAAAAAGGACGAAATTGAAGGTCATGCAGGGTAATTTGGTCTGGGACTGTAGAAGGACCTGGTGATTACTTTGGACTCTGTATGGTACAGTGATGACTGATGCCTTACCAGATAAACTACACATATTTTCCATATTACTTATCATTTTAGAGCAGTGGTTAAAGTCCTAACTGCTGAAAGCGTATAGTTTAGCTTTAGAAAGGTTTTCATTTAGCAGTCATAGCTAAATTCTTTCCATTAACAATGTTAACTTTATTGGCCTTGGTTTTGGTTTTTGAGACAGGGTTACTGTGATACAGCCATGGCTGCCCTGAAACTTGCTTTGTAGATTAGGCTGTCCTTAAATTCACAGGGATACACCTACCTCTTTCTCCCCAATTGTTGGACTTGAAGTTGTGTAACAACATACCTGGCTGAATGTTAATGTTTTTACTCTCGTATGAACTTGGTTATTTCAGCAAACTTATTTTTAATCTATTATGCTTTCATAATGTATTCTGTATTGTGCCCAGCAACCCTCATATGTCCTACAGTCATAGACTACATGATCCATACTGCAAACATGTATTTGTTTCCTAGGCAGGTTTCTTGAGTATATCAAATCTTAACAGTACTTGAATTAAAGCCATGCACCAATGGATCTAATTCTCAGACATATTATAGCCTCTTGGAGATCCACATCACCTTCAAGCAGTAGATTTGGTTAAACATCTTTGCAAACAATTAAAGATGAGGCATATACATCTATCTGGCAGATACAAGTTAACTCCTGTCTAGACAATATAACCTAGATGAACCATCTGGGGCCTCATCTTTGCAATTTCCTAAGAATCTTTTTGTTCTTTGATATTTTCATATACTTAGACAATAAAGTTTAGTCGTTTTCACTCTTCTCCCTTCTCTCATCATCCTCTGTCTCTCATGGGACCCTTTCTTTTCAACAAGTCCTTTCCCAGCTTTTCTCCCTTATTTTTATGTATAACCCACTAAGTTAAAATGTTTTTTTTTTTTTGCTTGACGGTGGGTAGGAGATTATTTATTGGAGCAAAAGCAACTTATCAGTGGTTTCACCCCTGAAGAAAATTATTTGCCTTACTCTGACAAATGATTACTACAACAGTCCCTGAGGGATGGATGGGATTCCTTCCCTGTCTCTGAGGAAATGTTTATAGGCCTGATGAATCATCAATTTGAAGTTTCTAGTACATTTTCTGTAAGGTATGTTGCTTTGCTCAGAGGGTATGTATGTGTGATAAGAGACCGCTTGATTTTCTCCCAACTGCCTGACAACTCAGACCCAAAATAACCACACAGAAATCTTATTAATCAAATCATTGCTTGGACCATTAGCTCTAATTTCTTATTGGATAGCTCTAACATGTGAATTTAACCCATCCCCATTAATCTGTGTATCACTATAAGGCTGTGGCTTACCAGGTAAATTTCCAGTGTCTGTCTCCAATGGGCTACATGGCTTATCTCTGACTCTGCCTAGCTTTCTCCCAGCATTCAATTTAGTTTTCCCCACCTTGCTCTACTCTACCCTATCAGCCCAAGCCTGTTTTCTTTATTAATTAACCAATTATATTCACAGCATACAGGGGAATCCCATATCATCTCCCCTTTTCTGTTTAAATAAAAAGGAAGTTTTTAACTTTAACATAGTAACATATAACAAAATGAGTAACAAGCAAGAATTAAAGTTTCAATATTTATATCTGCTCTTTTATCATAACTAATAAAAACTATAACTATCAATACTTCAACTCTGTCAAAGACCACAGAAAGATATAATATTACCTTATAAACAGGAAGTACATTATAAGCAACTTCCAAAACTCTAGAATTGACAGAGACATCTCACTACATGGACAGTCACCCAAAGTTCTTCTGCATTGTTGAGGCATCCAATCTTTAGCCCGTAGACTATCTAGCAGGTTTAATCTGAGCACAGCATTCCCAGGAGATTCCAGGGGAAGAGGAGAAACAAGGGGGAAACCACATGGCAGGTCAGGGGACTTTGGCATAAATAGCCTATAGGCATGGTCTTGAGTATCTCTGGGGGAGGACATGATCCGTAGCCAGCTTTCTCTGGAACTGGGTCTAGAATGGGATAAGTGCATCTGTGTGGAGCTTTTACTTGAACAACTTTCATATTGTCTAGTTCATTTATTTACTTTCTCAGGTTGTTCACCCTGCCCTAAATTTGACTCATAGATTTATCATGAGATAAATGAGATAAAACTCATAGATATGTCACACATCACCTGACTCCACATACAAACATATAATTACTTAGCCCATAAATACGTAAGTGGCAATTTCTCTGAACATAGATTTTTATGGTGATTCAGCTGCACTGACTTTAAAAAAATCTAAATTCTGGGCTGGAGAGATGGACCAGTGACCAAGAGCACTGGCTGGTCTTGCAGAGGACCAAGGTTCAATTCCCAACACTCACATGGTGGCTCACAACCATCTCTAACTCCAGTTCCAGGGCATCTGATGCCCTCTTCTGAACTCTACAGGAACCAGACATACATGTGGCAAACAAAGGTACCTGCAGATAAAATATTCAAACACACAAAATGAATAAATAAATAATTAAAAATCTACATTCTATGCATTTTTACAACTAAACTTTAATATAATAGGTGAAAAATGTCTATGTGATTGTGAACTCACCACTACCAAATAAAAAGGGTGTATCAGAATTCTCTAGAGCAGTGGTTCTCAACCTTACTAATGCTGGAACAATTAATTCCTCACACTGTGGTTACTGTAAAGGTCTGTCCTTTCCCTTTAAGAGACAAGTACCACCCACTCCAGCCCCTGTCTGCTGAGGAAAGTGGATCTTCATTCAGCTTCCAGTCTGCGAGTCTTCTTTTTCATCTCTCTTCCATAGAGACAGTTTCTGGCTCTCTTCCCACTTCATCCCCCTTCTCCCCTTCACCCTCATCCTCTCTTTTTTCTCTATGGTGTTCTCTCTCTCTCTCTCTCTCTCTCTCTCTCTCTCTCTCTCTCTCCCTCTCTCTCTCTCTGTCTCTGCTCTTTCCCCCTTCTCACCTTCCATTCCATAACCCACTAAAAATCCAACTGCAATCTGCATGGCATGTGCCGATCCATTACTGTCTCTCACCCTGCCTGGGACTCAATACCCATCATGGACTACAGCCCCCTTGGGGAATGGTGCCATTTTATTTTTGCCATAACAGTGCCCCACAACTGTAGTGATATTTCACTTGTATTTTAATTAAGCTTTCCTGAAGATCAGAATGCAAAGCAGCCACACTAGTCAGTCTTACAAGTCAGGTAGTGATGGGAATAAAAGCACACACTTTTATTCCCAGCTGCCACACTAGTAGCCATAGTGATCCTGTGGTGGTGATGCACACCTTTAATCTCAGCACTAGAGAGAAATATAAAGTTGCATGAGGGAGAAACTCACTCTCTTTCTGTTATGGTAAAAGTAAAACACCACAGGTCCCCGAGTTGGTGGCAGTAGGAAGCAGGCATGAGACCAAGATGGGCATGAAAGTAGTCAGTCCCAGTCAGGGAGCCATGTGTAGCAGATGAGAGACAGAGACCTATTAGGCACACCATGCAGAGAAAGTGGGTATTTATTTAGTGGGTTATGTAGGGGAAAAGGAAAGGTAAGGAAAGAAGGGAGAAGAAAGAGTAAGAGGCAGAGAGAGGGGGGAAGGGGAGCATTGGGGAGAAGGGAGAGAGGCAGAAGCTGCCTCTTTAGGAGAGAGATGGTAAGAAGGAACTCAGGCTGGAAACTGAAAGAAGATCTGCTTTCCTCAGCAGATGGGAAAGGGAGTGGGTGGGGTTTGTCTCTTAAAGGAACAGGACAGACCATTACAGTCACCACAATATGAGGAACTAACTGTTACAGCATTTCAGTCTGGAGATTTCCTAAGGTAAGAACTTTCTAGTGGCTTGGTTGTTTTGCTTTTATGTCCTACAGGTTGAACCCCAATATCTGTCTCTGGAATTTTATTATTTGTGCTACACCTAAAAATAAATATATTTTCCTTGCTATTTTATAACTGTAATTTTGCTTCTATTATGAATCATAATGTATTTTTGGAGATAGAGGTTTGAAAATGGATCCATGTCCCACAGGTTGAGAACCATTTTCCTAGAGAAACTTAACTGATAATACAGAATGTCATAGAGGGGTTGTATTAGATTGGTTTACACAGTATAGTCTGGTTAGTTCAACAATGGCTGTCTGCATACCAGAGAGGCTAAGAGCCTGGTAGCTTTTTGTTCCACGGAGCTAGATACATTCCAATTTTAATGCTGAAAACCTAGAGGATTTCTGAAGTGCTTTTGGTCCTCAGTTCATGATAAAAGTCTGCAGAAACTGGATTCTAACGGGAACAAGAATGTTAGCAGCAGAGGCAGTGGGAGCCTCAAGTAGGTATACTCATCAGCAGGAAGTGAAGGGAGGCAGACAAAGGGAGCAGCAATTTTGTCTCAGGCCTTTTTACACATGCACTACAGTCAAAAGGTATTACCCATTTCCTGGGAGAATATTTCCTGGGAGCATTTCCTGCTCAGTTAATTTTTTCCCTAAAATATTATGAAGTGTTGTGGGGGCCCAAAATTGTAAGCCTATTTCCACCTGGACCAAAGGTCAGAGAGTTGAACTTAACTCTATTCCTTCAAGGTTATATTGCTTCTACAAGGTCCCACCTAGAGTTACATCAGAGAGTTATGTATTCTCAATGCTATTGTCAACAGGTGTGCCTTATAGCCAGAATATGTAATTCAGCAAGAGGGAAGCAGATATGTTCCTACCTCAAACAAAATTCTAAGAATCCAACTAAGTAATAGTTTCCTTTATGAAGTTAACTTGGGATTCCACACAGAGGGTACCTATAGAATGTTTGAGTCTAGGGTACGAGTGGGAGTAGGCTTGTCCCAACAGCAGGACGATTTACTGAGGACACAGTCTGCCAACTTCAATTGGTATGTTCATTTCTTTGTACTGTGTTAATGAAGTCTTTTGCCTTTCTCCTACCTTTTGCGGCCAGGGGCATTTTAAGCAGTTGGAAATTAAACGGGCGAATTTCAGTACTCACTGGAATTCCTTCCTGATACTATTCTATGTTTCTCCATTTTATTACTTTCATTCACATCTTCATATTCTTTATTATATTTCTAAATCCCCACACCTCTAACCTGGCAAGAGGTATTTTTGTCAAGGCTGGTCCCTACAAAGGGTGTCTCATAGTCGATCCCAGAACTGATCAAAATTAACCATGGCAGAGAGTGATTGAAACATTTAAGAAAAGTGGTGTGGGACCTGACTTTGGAATATTTGACGAATCCTCTTACATTTTACTTGCTTCTTCTTTACACAGATTCTTTATTTCACTCAGGGTCTCTGGCCCTAGAAAGGGCCTCTAGTTGGTGAGTATCAATTTTAGACATTGCCTCCAAAACTCTTTGTCCTGTGTGAACACATTTGATGTGCTATCTATTTTTCTTTCTTTTATTTTTTTATTTGTATTTATTTTCTTTATTTATCTATTTTTTGCAAATTTCTACCTCCCACACCCCCACTTCCCTCCCCCTCTGTTCCTAAGAGCATTCAGGGTTCCCTGCCCCATGGGAAGTCCAAGGTCCTCCCCTCTCCATCCAGGTCTAGGAAGGTGAGCATCCAAATAAACCAGGCGCCCACAAAGCCACTCCATGCAGTAGAATCAAAACCCAGTGCCATTGTCCTTGGCTTCTCATTCAGCCATCATTGACAGCCACATTCAGAGAGTCTGTGTTGATCACATGCTTCATCACTCTCAGACCAGCTGGCCTTGGTGAGCTCCCATTAGATCAGTCCCACCATCTCAGTGGTTGTATGCACCCCTCGCGGTCCTGACTTCCTTTCTCATGTTCCCCCTCCTTCTGGTCCTCATTGGAACCTTGGGAGTTCAGTCCAGTCCTCCAATGTGGGTCTCTGTCTCTATCTCTATCCATCACCAGATGAAGGTTCTATGGTGATATGCAACATATTCATCAGTGTGGCTATGGGACAAGGCCAGTTCAGGCACCTTCTTCTCTACTGCACAAGAAACAAGCTGGGGACCTCTCCTTGGTCCTGGGAATCCCTTTAAAGTCAAGTCTTTTGCCAACCCTAAAATGGATCCCTTAATTAAGATATCTACATCCCTGCTTCCATATCCACCCTTCATCCATCCCACCCATCCCATTCCCCCAAGCTCTCCCCAATCCTCCCCTTCTCCATTCTCTCTCCTCATCTCCCCTTACACCGACCCTACCCCAACCCCCATGAACCCTACTTTTTCCTGATAAACTTGTCTATTCCAATATCAAGGAGGATAGCTATATAATTTTCTTTGGATTCACCTCCTTATTTAGCTTCTTTAGGATCACAAATTATAGGCTCAATATCCTTTATTTATAGCTAGAATCCACTTATGAGTGAGTACATATGATATTCCTCTTTTTGGGTCTGGGTTACGTCACTCTGTAAAGCGTTTTCTATTTCCATCCTTTTGCATGCAAAATTCAAGATGTCATTGTTTTTTACCACTATGTAAAATTCTAAAGTGTATATGTTCCACACCTTCTTTAACCATTCTTCTATTGAGGAGCATGTAGGTTGTTTCCAGGTCCTGGCTATTACAAATAGTGCTGCTATGAACATAGTTGAGCAAATGCTTTTGTAGTATGATTGGGCATCACTTGGGTATATTCCCAAGAGTGGAATTGCTGGGTCCTGAGGTAGGTTGATTCCCAGTTTCCCAAGAAACTTCCACACTGATTTCCAAAGTGGATTAACAAGTTTGCTTTCCCACCAACAATGGATGAGTGTTCTCCTCACTCCACATCCTCTCCAGCATAGGCTATCATTGGTGTTTTTGATTTTAGCTATTCTGACAGGTATAAGATGGCATCTCAAAATTGTTTTGATTTGCATTTCCCTGATAGCTAAGGAGGCCGATCATGACCTTAAGTGTCTTTTGGCCATTTGAATTTCTTCTGTTGAGAATTCTCTATTCAGTTCAGTACCCTATTTTTTAATTGGATTAGTTAGAGTTTTAGTGTCTAGTTTCTTGAGTTCTTTATATATTTTGAAGATCAGACCTTTGTCTGATGAGGGGTTGGTGAAGATCTTCTTCCAATCAGTAGGTTGCCTTTTTGTCTTAATGACAGTGTCCTTTGCTTTACAAAAGCTTCTTAGTTTCAGCAGGTCCAATTTATTCATTGTAGCTCCTATTGTCTATGCTACTGGGGTTATATGTAGGAAGTGGTTTCCTATGCCCATGTGTTGTAGACTACTTCCCACTTTCTCTTCTATCAGGTTCAGTGTGGGCAGATTAATATTGAGGTCTTAATATCCATTTGGACTTCAGTTTTGTGCATCGTGATAAATATGGAACTATTTTCATTCTTCAACATGTTGACATCCAGTTATGCCAACACCATTTGTTGAAGATGCTTTATTTCTTCCATTGTATAATTTTAGCTCCTTTGTTGAAAATCAGGTGTTCATAGGTTGGTGGATTAATATCTGGGTCTTCTGTTCGATTCCATTGGTCAACATCTCTGTTTTTGTGCCAATACCAAGCAGTTTTCATTACTGTAGCTCTGTAATAGAGTTTGAAGTCAGGGATGGTAATGCCTCCAGAAGTACTTTTATTGTATAGGATTATTTTGGTTGTCGTGGGTTTTTTGTTTTTCCATATAAAATTGATTATTTTTCTCCCAAGGTCTGTGAAGAATTTTGTTGGGATTTTGATGGGGATTGCATTGAATCTATAGATTGCTTTTGGTAGAATTGCCATTTTTACTATGTTGATCCTCCCATTCCAAGAGCATGGGAGATTCTTCCAGTTTCTGGTGTCCTCTTTAATTTCCTTTTTCCAAGCCTTAAAGTTCTTGCCAAATAGGTCTTTCACTTCCTTGGTAGAGTTACCCCAAGATACTTTATGCTATTTGTGGCTATCGTGAAAGATTATGTTTCTCTGATTTCCCTCTCTACTTCTTTGTGTATAGGAGGGAAACTGATTTTTTGGAGTTGATCATCTTGTATACTGCCACATTACTAAAGGTATTTATCAGCTGTAGGAGTTCTTTGGTAGAGTTTTTGGGGTTGCTTATGTACACTATCATATCATCTGCAAATAATGAAAATTTGACTTCTTCCTTTCCAATTTGAATCCCCTTGATTTCTTTATGCTATCTTATTACTATTGCTAGAATTTCAAGCACTATATTGAAGAGGTATGGAGAGAGTGGACATCCTTATCTTGTTTTGATTTTAGTGAGATGGCTTTGAGATTCTCTCCATTTAATTTAATGTTAGCTGTCGGCTTGCTATATATTGCTTTTATTATATTTAGGAATGTACCTTGTATCCCTAATCTCCCCAAGACCTTTATCATAAAGGGGTGTTCAATTTTGTCAAATGCTTTTCAGCATCTAATGAAATGATCATATGGTTTTTTCATTCAGTTTATTTATATTATGAATTACGTTGATAGATTTTCATATGTTGAACCAGCCATGCCTCTCTGGGATGAAGCCTACTTGATCATAATGTATAATTTTTTTGAGGTGTTCTTGCGTTTTGTTTGCCAATTTTTTATTGAGAATTTTTGCATCGATGTTCATGAGTGAGATTAGTCTGTAATTCTCTTTCTTGTTTAAGTCTTTGTGTGGTTTTGTAATCAGGATGACTGTAGCTTCATAAAAAAAGTTAGGCAATGACTCTTTTGCTTCTATTTTGTGAAACACATTAAGAAGCATAAGTATTAACTCTTCTTGGAATTTCTGGTAGAATTCTGCATTGAAGATATCTGGTCCAGGGCTTTTTTTGGTAGGGAGGTTTCTGATGACAACTTCTATTTCCTCGCGACTTACAGGTCTATTTAAACTGCTCACCTGGTCTTGACTTAATTTTGGGAACTGGTATTTATCTAAAAAAGTGTCCATTTCTTTCAAATTTTCCAATTTTGTGTCATACAGGCTTTTGTAGTAAGATCTAAGGATTCTCTGAATTTCCTCTGTGTATGTTGTTATGCCCCACTTTTCATTTCTGATCTTGTTAACTTGTTTGATTAGTTTGAATAGGGGTTTGCCAATCTTGTTGATTTTCTCCAGGAACCAGCTTTTTTTATTGATTCTTTGGATTGTTTTCTGTGTTTCTATTTTTTTGATTTCAGCCCTCAGTTTGATTATTTCAAGTCTTCTACTCCTCCTGGGTGATTCTGCTTCTTTATTTTTCTAGAGCTTTCAGGTGTGCTGTTAAGTCTCTAAGGTGAGCTTCCTCCATTCTTTTAATGTGAGCACTTAGTGCTATGAACTTTCCTCTGAGTACTGCTTTCATAGTGTCCCATAGGTTTGAGTATGTTGTGTCTTTATTTTTGTTGAATTCAAGGAAGACCTTAATTTCTTTCTTTATTTCTTCCTTGACCCAGGGATGGTTCAGTAGTTGACTATTCAGTTTCCTTGAGTTTGTAAGCTTTCTTGGGCTAGAATTGTTGTTGAATTCTATCTTAATTTCATGGTGATCTGATAGTACACAGGTGGTTACTCCAATTTCTTTATATCTATGGATGTTTGCTTTGTTACCAATTATGTGATCAATTTTTGAGAAGGTTCTAAGAGATGCTGAGAAGAAGGTATACTCTTTTCTGTTTGGGTGGAATGTTCTATAGATGTCTTTTAGGTCCATTTGGTTCATTACATCTGTTAGTTCTCTTGGTTTTCTGTTAAGTTTTTGTCTGGTTGACCTGTCCATGGGTGAGAGAGGAGTGTTGAAATCACCCACTATTAGACTGTGTGGTTTGATATATGTTTTGAGTTCTAGTAAAGTTTCTTTTACATATGTGGGTGCTTTTATATCAGGGACCTATATATTCAGGATTGAGACTTCCTCCTGATAAATTGTTCCTGTTATGAGTATAAAGTGTCCATGTCCATCTCTTCTGATTGATTATAGTTTGAAATCAATTTTGTTAAATATTAGGATAGCCACACCTGCTTGTTTCTTTGGTCCATTTGATTGGAAAACCTTTTCCCAACCCTTTACTCTGAGGTAGTGTCTGCCTTTGAGTTTGAGGTGTGTTTTTTGTAGGCAGCAGAATGTTGGATCATGATTTTGTACCCATTCTCTTAACCTGTGCTTTTTTATTGGTGAATTGAGTTCATTGATACTAAGTGATATTAATGACCAATGGTTGCTAACTCCAATTATTTTTCCTGGTGGTAGTGTTTTTGTGTTTCCCTTCTTTGAGTTGTGCTAGTGGAGGTTTGTCAGATGCTTGTGTTATTATGGATGTTGTTGACTTCCTTGGTTTGTGATTTTTCCTTCTAGTATTTTCTGTAAGGCTGGGCTTCTGGGTATGTATTGTTTAAATCTGTTTATGTCCTGGAATATCTTGGTTTCTCCATCGATGGTGAATGCAAGCTTTGCTGGGTATAGTAGTCTAGACTTGCATCCATGGTTTCTTATTGTCTGCAGCACATCTATTCAAGACCTTCTGGCTTTCATGGTTTCCATTGAGAAGTCAGGTGTAATTCTGATTGGTTTACCTTTATATATTACTTGACCTATTTCCCTTGCAGCTCTTAATATTCGTTCTTTATTCTGTATGTTTTCGTTTTGATTATTATATGGCAAGAGGATGCTTTTTTTTTATCCAGTCTATTTGATGTTCTGTATGCTTCTTGTACCTTCATAGGAATATCCTTATTTAGGTTGGGAAAGTTTTCTTGTATAATCTTGTTGAATATATTTTCTGGGCCTTTGAGCTGTAAATCTTCTCCTTCTTCTACCCCTATTATTCTTAGGTTTGGTCTTTTCATGGTGTCCCACATTTCCTGTATATTTTGTGTTAAGAATTTGTTGAATTTGTTTTGTTCTTTAATCAGAGAGTTTATTTCCTCTATAGTATCATCAGTGTCTAAGATTCTTTATTCTTTCTCTTGTATTCTGTTGGTAATACTTGTCTCTGTAGTTCCTATTTGTTTACCTAAATTTTCTATATCCAGCCTTCCCTCGGTTTGTGTTTTCTTCATTACCTGTATTTCATTTTTCAAGTCTTGAGTTGTTTCCCTTACCTGTTTGATTGCTTTTTCTTGGTTTTCTTGGTTATCTTTGAGAGATTTATTCATTGCATCTACCTTTTTGTTTGTCATCTCCATTTCTTTATGACAGTTTATCACATCCTGTTTAAGTTCCTCTATTACTTTTATAAAGTTCAATTTAAAGTCGATTTCTTCTATTTCTTCTGTAGTAGGGTGTTCTATTCTTATTGTTGCATGATCACTGGATTCTGGTGATGTCATGTTGCCTTTCAGGTTGTTGGAGAAATTCTTGCATTGGCGCCTGCCCATCTCTTCCTTCAAATGGAGCCAGGAGAGTCCCGGTGTCTTGGTCTAGTCTTTGCTGTGACTGACTCTCTAAGTGGATCAGCTCAGTGCAGGTGCAGGAACTGTTCCCATCTGGACATAACTCCTCAGCACCAAAACAGGGACTCCCATCTGGATGGAACTCCTCAGCACAGAAACAGGGATGCCTGGTAGTCCAAGGACCTTGCAGACAAAGGGGCAGCTGTAGGGGGAAGGCAGGGTCAAGTGGCCATTTACTATTTCTTTCACAGAAGGTCTTTACTTGCCTTCTTCCATTGTAGCATGCATATATGGAACAGTGTTAGATATCTCTAAATATTCAGATCATTCCCTGTTGTTGAGCATGTATGCTGTACTACTTAAGTTTAGGACCACAAAACAAGGCAGATTCTCATTTCTTTGCATACTGTGCTGTCTAGTTTTTATGTCAACTTGACACAGGTTAGGGTTATCTGAGAAGAGGAAAGCTCAACTGAGAAAATGCCTCCATAAGATTGACATATAGGCAAGCCTGTGGGGGCATTTCTTGCTTGATGACTGATGTGGTAGGGCCTAACCCACTGCAGGTGGCGCCATCCCTGGGCACGTGGTCTTGAGTTATATAAAAAGGTAGGCTGAGCAATTGTCTTAGTTAGGGTTTACTATTGCTCTGAAGAAGTAACATAACCATGGCAACTCTTATAAAAGAAAACACTTAATTAAGGTCATTTGCTTATAGATCAGAGGTTTATTCCGTTATGAAGGGGAGCATGCAGGCAGATGTGTGTTGGAGATGAGAGTTCTACATCTTGACTCAGAGGCAACAGGAAGTCCACTGACAATCACACTGAGGGAAGTTTGAGAAAAAGAGATCTCAAAACCAGCCCCCACAGTGACACACTACCTCCAATAAGGCCACACCTCCTAACAGTGCCACTCCCTTTAGGGGCCATTTTCTTTCTAACCACCACATCAATACCCAAGAAGAAGTCAGTAAAGATCACCCCTCCATGGCTTCTGCATCAGCTCCTGCCACTAGGTTCCTACCCTGATTTTCACAGTGGTGGACTGTGATGTGAGGCATGTGAGATGATATAAGTCATTTCCTCCCCATGTTGTTTTTTTCATGGTCTTTGGTCACAACAATAGTAACCCTAACAAGACCTTGGTCTAGGTATACTTGAATAATTCAATAGCATTTGAACACTATTGGTCTACTAAGTTGTAGTCTTTATCATTTTCTAACATCAGTGTCAACAAAACTGGCACAGTATGGAGTTCTTAGATGCTTAACTGGCCTGTTAGTTTCCTAACATAAATGTAGATGAGCTTTAGAACCTCTTTCCTTGGCATGTCACTTGTTAGTGTTCAAGGCCACATTTAGTCTTCCAGGCAAGGATGATCCTTCTATGGCCTGGAATTATTTTTTGCATCTTCAGGCAGACTTTCAGAAATCTGGTTCTATGGAGTCTATAATGAGGAGAGCTTACTGTTTTTATTCAGGCCTTAAGAAATCAAAGAATGAAGTTGAAGAGTTCAGTTTTAAGCCAAAATTGTTTGTGTAAATTTTCAAGATCTTTCACAGGCAATTGTAACATCTTTGTTTGGAAGAGGCATTAGTAAAGTTGCCCCTTCTATGACAATTAGTGCATTACAGTTTCAGAAGAAGCTGCAGTGGAGGACTCAGAGGCATCTTATGTGGGACATACTCTTAATGAATCTCCACATTCCACTTGGAGGCCTCCTTAATGATGGGTACTGGGTGGCACTCTGTAACTTTAACTTTTGTGTAATGTTCAGCTAAAATTTGGGAAAAACTCAAACACTCTTCAGATCAATATGTGTCTACTCCAAATCTTTCCCCTTCAACCTGCCTGAAGCTTCATGAATTCAAATATAGTAGAAGGTTAGGGATGCTATTGTTCATGTTATTTTCCATTTATACTGAATATATATGTATTTCATACTGGCCCCACTCCTTGGAAATAAATGTTGCAGCAGAAAAATTAATAACTTCTTTTATGAGTTTTGAATACATTATTAAAGATAGTGAATAATAAGCATAAAACTCTGAAGGTCAATATAAAAGAGATCCCATACATTATGTCTTAAATTCTCAGGAATATGGGCTAAGTGTATCTTAAAAGTAAGTGTGAGTTTCCCCAAACTCTCTGCCTAGCTTCTATCACTTAGTTTATTCACCTCCTCTATTCGTAATAGGTAACTCTAACAGAGGCAGAGAATTCAGGAAGAGCACGAATTTGCCAGCCACCTGCACCAGAGCAGAGCTGAGACAAAAAATAATTCTACAGGAGCAGGTACAGGGGAGCAACTTCTGAGGGAGTGGGTGAGAGCCAGAGACTACTGTGGGTCTAGGCATGACTCTGGGATCTTCGATTGAGTAGACCTGAGACAGGACCCCTCTGGGTCTGGGAAAATTCTGGGAACTCCAAGGAACTAGGCCTGAGCCAGGACCTCTGTGAGTCTGGGTGTGAGTCTGGGACCTCTGAGGGAGTAGACTGAGCTAGGACCTTTGTGGGTCCAGGCATTGGTTGGGACATTTGTGAGTCCTAGGCATTGGTCGAGGACCTCCGAAGGAGTAGGCAGGAACCAGAAACCTCTGTGGGTCTGGGCATGAGTCTGGTACCACTGAAGGAGTAGGCCTGAGCCAAGTCCTCACCCAAGTCTGAGATCTCCGAGGGAGAAGATCAGAGCCAGAGAACTTTGCAGGACCAGCCCCAAGCCAAGGACCTCCTCAGGAGAAGATCCGGACCAGGATATTTACAGAAACAAGTCTGATCTGAAAACAGGCCTACAACAGTAGGCCTGAGACAGCAAACTCCACATAAGCAGAGCAAACCTTGGAATCTCTAAGCCACCTCCAGGAACATGGAGCGATCAACGGGGAAACTAAAACCATGGCACTATCTGTACCATGAGGAACAACTATCTGAGCCTTGGATCCTCTGGCACCTAGAAGATTAATCACCAGAGTCACAGAGAGTCCCAACCACATCAATTAGAGAAAAAGATGAGTAGACAAGGTAAGAACAGATTCAACAACACAAAGAGCAACATGACACCAGTAATATCTAGAGACCCTACAACAGCCATACTTGAACAAACAAATATAGACGAAGCAGAAGAAAAATGTCCTAAAAATAACTTCAGGATAATGTTTGAGACTCTTAAAGAGGAAATGAGAAATTCCCTCAAAGAAATGGAGAAAAAGACAAACACAAAATTGGAAGACATAAGCAAATCCCTTAAAAAAAACCAAGAAAAAACAGTCAAATACATGACTTAAAAGCTGAAATAGAGACAATAAAGTAAACACAAGCCGAGGGAATTATAGGAGTAGGAATCCTGATAAAAAGATCAGGAACCACCAATGCGAACATAAACAGCAGAATACAAGAGATGGAAGAGAGAATCTCAGGTGCTGAAGACACAACAGAGAAAATAGACTCATCAGTCAAAGAAAACATTAAATGTAACTAAAACTTAACTCAAAATATCATGAAAAAAGGGACACCATGAAAAGGCCAAACTTAAGAATAATAGGTATTAAAGAAGGAGAAGTTCAACTCAAAAGAAAAGAAAATATAATTACCATAGTCATAGAAGAAAATATTCCCAGCCTAAAAGAAAGAGATCCCTATGAAGATACAAGAAGCTTCCTAACCACCAAACATACTGGATCAAAAAAAATAGTGCTCTCACCACATAATGATCAAAACATTAAGCATAAAGAGTAAAGAATGAATATTAAGAGCTGCAAAGGAAAAAGGTCAAGTAACAGCTAAAGGCAGATGTATCAGAATTACACCTGACCTCTCATTGGAGACAATGAAAGCCAGAACGTCCTGGTCAAGAGTTATGCAGACATTAAGAGACCAAGGTTACAAGCTCAGACTATTATACTCAGGTAAACTTTCAATCACCGTAGACAGACAAAACAAGATCAGACTGGGATGTACAGGAACAGTTGTGGTGGGTCCTCCCCAGGGCCAGATGGGAATCTACAGCCATATTTTTTGTTCTTTGAGCTCCCATGTGGTTCCTGCTATTCCCTGAACCTAGGCACAGTTCTTTGCATAACTGTGCTATGTGGGGCGTACCTGTGCAGAGCATTGGGAGCAGGGAGCTATGTGTGGAACCCTATTGTTATTTAAGATCAATGTGCTTTTGGTGCAGCTGTGGAATACAAGTTGCCTAACTCAGAGGGGCCTAGTTTCTCGAGTATCTTCTAGACATACAGAAATTTGCATATAACTGTTACCTGTTGTGTTCATTTGTGGGTAATTTTGTGGTGGTTTTAAAAGGCATCTCATGTGTTGGGTAGCACTCCACATTTACCTGTGATGTAAAAGAGTAGACATGATGACTTAAAGTTTTATAATGCTTTGTAGATAGTAATTCCAACAAAGTAGAATTTAGTAGAAGGAAGGCCATAATGATCTATCCTGTCCTTTCAAGAGACAAGCCCTGCCCACTCTCTCCACCATCCACTGAGGCAGGTAGATCTTTCTTCCTGCTTGCAGCCTGTGCCTCTCCACTTTTCAGTCTCTTCCCCTTAGAGGCAGCTTCTGCCTCTCTCCATTCTCTCCACTTCTCCTTTTCTCCCATCTCTCTCTCTCCCCCTCTCTCTGTTTCTCTCTGTTCTTCTCCTTCTCCCGTTACACACTCTTTCTTTCCCTTCCATAACCCATTAAATAAATATCCAACCTCAGTCTTCATGGTGTGCCTATCCATGTCTCCCACCTGCCCGGGACCAGCCGCCTTTGGAGACCTGCAGTATGGTCTCGTGGAGTGCCCATCTGTTTGTCTCTCCTCATGGCCTGATACAGCCACTTTGGGAACTGTGCCATCCCTGCCAGGGACTGGCTGCTCTCAAGACACCCTGCCCACTTCTTGTCCCACTCGGGGACCTTCAGCATGGTCTCATGGTCTGCTGGTCTCTGCAGCCACTCAGGAACCTGAAGCATTTTATTTAATCCATTACACTATCTAAGCAACTATTTTTCTTTATATACAATAGCATCATTTTATTTACTAAGTAAACAATGAGTTCATTGTAAGGAACTTCCAAAACTCTAGAATTGACAGACATCTCACTGCCTGTACAGTTACCCAAAGTTCTTCTGTTCCATTGGGGCATCCATCTTCAGCCCATAGTATCCTGCAGACATTTCCATGAAGCAGGAAATTTCAAAGACAGTTCTGCCTATATTTGCAGTTTGTCAGTCATTTTCTTCTATTTCCTGAAGAATGTCTAGCAGATTCTTTCATGAAGCAGGAATCCCTAAGGACCATCTCATCTTTAGCCTATTTCAGCAGTCATTTCTCTGTAGGTTCTGCATGTCCAGGTCACTCAGCATACTGTCAAATGGTACAGGCATGAGCAATTACCCAAATGGCTAATAAACTCCATAAGGAACCTCATTGATGCCCATCTTCCTCTTGAAGTAATTGGTGCTGCCAGGAGCACATGTGTCTCACTGTCATGAAAAATCCTAACTGCTTAAAACATTTTAAATGCCATATTTTGTAGAGCTCTGAAAGAATTAAAGAATATCTATCTAACTGAAATATATCTCTATTTATCTAGAACTCCAAACACGAGTACAAGCTTGACTATTAAAGGTGACTCTATTAACCTAAATTTCTTAATTATATATTACACTTTTAAATGAGCTGCACAAACACAACACCTCAATCAAGAGCAGAAATATACATAAAACAAACTTGATCTTAAATATTTATCAATAAAGCAAGATTCATACCAATGCAAACTACCTATCTCTATAGCATATTCTCTTTAAATGTAAACAAATGTTTATATACAATATTTGGGAATATGGGTGTAGTTCTCTCCAAATCCCTCCTGCTATTTATTGGGTAAAGTAAGTTTTTGAGGGATGTTCAAGGCAACCTTTCAGGCTCTCTTGGTTCATTAAACCACATTAGTCAGGAATGAGTCCACAGGTTCTGATCCTCTGTGGAAACAAAAGAAGAACTTCTTTCCCAAAGCAACACATCCTTAGACTCAAATTCCAAAGTCAAGATACCTTGAAAATATACATGTTGGCTTAGTTTAGCAGTTCCCAGAATCAAATATCTCTTTGCAGTCAAACAATTCAAAGATGACAAGAGAGCTGGTATGGCTACATTAACATTAAATGAAATAGAATTTAAATCAACAACTATAATGAGGTAAAGACAAAATATTTTGATAAAGAAACTAATTTATGAAGAAGATATAATAATTATGAACACATACATGTACCAAAAATATCAGAATTGAAGAGCGATGCATAAAGCTGTAAACACAGTTGAACGACTTAAGTTTCCACATCCAATAAAGAAGTAAACAAACAGAGTGCTATAGAATAGTCCATTGCGGACACAAGAGGGGCTCCTGAGATCTTCTCCCTCAATGCAGGCTGTGATAGTTCCAGATTAAATGTCATCCAGGTGGTAGTGGTGCACATCTTTAGTCCTAGCACTCCAGAGGCAGATGCACGTGGATCTCTGTGAGTTCAAGGTCAGCCTGGTCTCCAGAGTGAGTTTCAGGACAGGCTCCAAATCTACAGAGAAACTATGTCTCAAACATAAAAAAGAAAAAAAAAGGAAACCAAACAAAATGGCTCCTAAAGCATGTGGCACTATTAGGAAGTATGGCTTTCTTGGAGTGCGTATGGCCTTGTTAGAGGAAACATGTCACTGTGGACTTTGAGATCTCATATATGCTCTCATGATAGCACCCAGTGTCTTGAGCCACATTGTGTTGGCTGTGCAAGATGTTGAAGCCTTAATTCCTCTGCAGTACCATGTCTGCCTGCACACCACCATAATCCCAACTGTCATGCTTCCTTCTCTGATGAGAGTGGACTAGACCTCTGAAACTGTAAGCCAGTACCTTAATTAAATGTTGATCTCCATCTTTATAAGAGTTCTTGTGATCATGCTGTCTCTTCACAGCAAAAGAAACATTAAATATCGGCCGGTTGTCGTGTTGTGCTCTTGAATACCAGTACTTGGGAGGCAGAGTAAGGCATATCTCTGTGAGTTCAAGGCCAGCCTGGACTACAGAGCAAGTTCTGGGGTTGGCTGCATAGCTACCGAGAAACCATGTCTAGAAAACACCCAAAAGAAACTTTAACTAAGACAAAGACTGAACAATCTATGAGGAATAACATACCACATGACCTGATAACCATCCACTATGTTAAATCTCTTAATATTTCCCACAGTGTCATCCTGCGAACTGAGCCTTTATAATATAAGCCTTTAAAGAACATCTAAGATACAAACTACAGAATATTCCTCATCGTTTCAGTAATTGTCTATTTAGAATGTTGTTCAACTTCATCTTTGATAATATGGAGTTAAGGGAAGCCTGGACACATATATGGTGTTCAAGCTGTACAGCTGCCTTAACAGGTTTGACACCAGCCAAGTGTGTAGGCTTCAGTTTCCATTTACTGGAAGGCAGCACCTGATTCCAGGAAAATCCATAAGCTGATACCATCCAGGGACAGGCCAGTGTCTAAGGGGAAGTACCCGACATTCTGCATATACTAAATATCCTATAGGATTAAATGAGATCATCAGATTCCTTGAACCCAGCACTCACCTATTCCTTTCCCCAAAACACCCCTAGACAATTATCAGCCAGTCAGTGTTTGAAACCTAAAACTCCCTCACCCCCAACTACTGCTATGATAAAAAAAAACCTACTACCCCACGAGACTGGACCTCTCCATTTGCACTTCCGCACTGGACAAACAAAAGGGTCCCATCTCAGACTTGAATGAATAAAGTGTCTTTGTTTTTGCATACAGATTTGGCTTGGTGCTGTTCTTTAGGGAATGCCACAATCTGGGTATAATAGTGTACTTGCTAGAATATGCTTTTAAAATGCAGTATTTGTAAGATGCATTCCGTTGTAGAAGTGTTCCTTAATGTGTTATGCACGTGTGTGTGTGTGTGTGTGTGTGTGTGTGTGTGTGTGTGTGTGTGTAACATCATGGTGATTCTCACTGTAAAATGTGGCACAACTTCCATGTGCCTCCAGTAGCCTTTGCCTACACTGAGACTGGTATTCAGAGATTTTAGTCATCCATGCCTATCAGAGACATTATAGTTAAAGTATTTCACTAAACAAAGCCCAACCTACTCAGCTGGTTTATATGGTGTGGTGCGCTGCTTGACCAGCAATCAAGAACGATCATGAAATCAAGGATTCTTCCCAAATCACACTTTTTTGGAGCCTCTCGATTGAAGGGATAGCATGGACCGAGAGAGGGAGAGAAAGAGAGAAGAGGAAAGAGAGAAAGCAAGAAAGAGGAGGGAGAGCACAGGGAGTGAGAGAGAGTGAAAAACCCAGAGGCAGCTGCTTTTCTAGGGTGGAGAGGCTCAGATACTGTCCTGATTGGTGAATACCATTCCACTGAAGCCCAGGGCTTCGGGATAGGGCTAGGGAACAAGTCTTAGTTATGCAAATGCAGGCCGAGGGTGAGCACCAACTTCAAAAGGATTTGTTTACCTCCCAGCTGCAGGACCGCCAGCGCCATAATGGCGATGTCCTGAGGGCTCCTTACAGCTCCCTCTTTTTGTTTTTGTAGAGCAATAAGGCAAAACCTATTTCCCAATCTGGTCCCCACCTCATGATGTGTGGATCGATCAAGGGAAAAGAAATAAGCAAGATACACCCTTCCTGTGCAATGGGATAGATTTTTCCCTGGGAGTGCAAGGGCTGTATTCATACACACTCGCCTATGCATACCTTCCTCTGTGCAATGGGACTATCTCGTCCCTAGAGGGTGCAAAGGCTATGCATGACGTATTGCCTACAAGCTCTTAAAGGCTGAAAGCCAAAGCTGGGGTGAGGATCCACATTCCAAGACAGCCAAGGCCTGTGCTTTAATGATCTTGTCCCTCCTCATTTGTGCTTGCAGATGACATACCAACCACAGACATAACACACATCCACCTAGGCAGCATGCCAAAAATATCCCTACTCCCACCCATTCCTTAAGAAACGAAAAGGCAGAATAAAGTCAGTTAGAAAATTGCTCAAAGGTAAGAGGCTGCACATTGGTGCTATTCAAGATGATCATCCACAGTAGGGCATTTAGCATCCACTAGGTCATTTTCATCCTTTGTAGCATCCTTCACTTCTCTGGCCAGTCTTGCTGGCACCCAGATTGGATCCTCTCGATTCTGAGGGAAGACACAAATAGCTCCTCTGGATCTGGAAATCACTGGATCCAGTCCATACCATTTGTCATTCAATACATCTTTACACATGACCAAATCTTGCTCCGTAGAGCTTTCATAGAGGGCATGCCTGTCTGCTGCTGTCTTTCCAGCATTGTTTTGAATTAAAAAATTAAGTGTAAAGAGTGCACGGGAGATCCTTTCCCTGGGGGATGCTGCTTCAGCTATTCCCCCTTTTTGTTTTTGTAGAATTTTCTTTAGGTTTTTTTTGTCCTTTTTACAATCCCTTGATTTTGTGTATTGTATGGTATGCCCGTGGTGTGTTTGACTTGTAATTGCTTACAAAAGGCTTTAAAGCCCTGTGAGGCATAGGCTGGGCCATTATCCCCAGGCTGTCCAGGCCTCTAAGCAATGCATTTTTACATGAGTTACCTTTTCCCCCCACTAGTGGGGTGGCATGAATTATCCCAGAGCATGTGTCCACCGACACGTGAAAATATTTTTGCCTGCCAAACTCTGAGATGTGAGTCACATCCATTTGCCAGAGTGAGTTTGACTTTAACCCCCTGGGATTTACCCCAATATGTGGGGGATGTAACATGGTCACACAGGAGGGACAGGCTTTTACTATTCCTCTGGCATTGTCCCTGGAGATCTTAAACCTTAAGTGAAGTGTATTTGCTGGGACATGATAGAGCTGATGGAAATCTCTAGCTAGCTGGAGTGAATCTGTAGCCACAAGGGCTAGTGCTCGAGTAGCACCATCAGCTTGAGCATTGGCCTCTGCCATAGGTCTTGGCAAAAGAGAATGGGCTCGAATATGAGCAACATAAAAGGGATTTTTTCTTTTTAAAATATGCTTTTTTGTATTTGTAAAAGAATATTGGACACTGTACTTGAGCTGCGAATTGAGGCTGCAACCTCAAGAGAGGCTACAGCATTGACCACATATTGTGAATCTGAAATTAAATTAAATGGCTGAAGAAATCTCTGAAACACCTCCAAAACCACCAAGCACTCAGTGACTTGGGGGGAATCAGGCCGAAATTGAAAGACCACAGGTTTAGCATTTCCTGCCACCAAAGCCCCCTTCCCTGTCTTGGAGCCATCTGTATAGATTGTTAAGGCTCCTTCTAATGGGTGAGGCGAGGTAATCCTGGGGAAATACACCAAATTTTTTTCCACAAAATTTATCAAGGGATGTCTTGGCACATGATTGTCAATAACATTTGGGAATGCACAAAGCAGGATATCCCAGCCATCCACCGTGGCTGTCAAAACCTCTACCTGTTCCCTTATATAGGGAATTACCAACTTGTCAGGCATTCTCGCAAAATAGGCTAAGCAATGCTTTATTCCAATTAATGCTTGGCCAACCACAAATTCTGGATAATATTGGACAGATCTTGCTCCCATGGAATTTCCATGCATCCATCAGAGGTGCCCATCTTGCCATAACAGTCCAGTGGGATAATTCTTTGTTTTGAGAATGCACAGGAGGATTAGTAAGGATGGATTCACCTGCTGTAATTGGGCTGTAGTAATAGCAGATTCTACCCTTCTAAGCGCCTGCATTGCAGCTGGGGTCATGACTCTAGGTGGACAGATATCAGGATTGCCTTCTAAGATAGAAAATAAACCCAAAAGCTCAGACTGAGGTACATTTAAATATCCTCTAATCCAATTTATATCCCCCAGCAACTGCTGAAAATCATTAAGAGTTTTAAGGTGATGGGTGCGAATAAACACTTTCTGAGGACTGATGCTTTCAGGGATGATGATAGTCCTCAAAAACTTACTTTATTTGAGGCTATGTAGAGTCCTTGCTCCTCCAAAAGGGATGTAACCTTTTGGAAAGCTTCCTTCAGGGTTCCCTGATGGGGGGCAGCTAACAATACATCATAGCACTATTGGCCAGCCCCTGGGGCAAGGTTTTCCATAGAAAATGAGCATTGGGTTGTTCATTGTTTACAGAAGGAAGAGTAAACGCAAACCTCTCCCAGTCCTGAGGGCACAGGGGAATTGAAAAGAAACAGTCCTTGATGTCCAAGGACATTACCGGCCAATCTTTTGGTATTGCCGAAATCAATGAGAGGCCCTGTTGGGCTGGGCCCATGACTTGCACCTGAGCATTGACCGCCCTAAGGTCATGCAGCAACCTCCAACCTCCAGAAGCCTTTTTGATCACAAAAACAGGCATATTCCAACGTGATACAGAAAGTTCTAAATGTCCTAGTTCTAACTGTTCTTGTACTAATTGTTTTGCAGCTTCCAGATTTTTCAAGGAAAGGGGCCACTGAGGGACTCACACCAGCTTATCTATTAGCCAAGGGATGGGCATTGTCTTTTGTCTAAAAGATACAACTTCAGTGGCCCCGATGAAAAACCCAAGCCTTTCCTATCCAATTTGGAGATGGGCTCCATAGCAGAGGCTTGTCCACAGGCCTCTGGACAGATGAATCCACAGCCAGCATAGCAGCAGTACCCAAATGGATATCAGCGTTTTTGGAAGAGACATAAACAAACTCTTCCCCAAATTAATGCATGAACTGGACCACATTGTATATTGGGAGTAACAAAATACTCAGAACAACACTTAGTTCAGCCAGCATAGACGTCAGCTGGTCTTGAACTTACAGACCTGTAGGTCTCTGCTCCAAAGAGCAAATCCTATTGGCCTGCGCCACTGCAACTGGCTTTAGTATTGGGCTGAATAGCCAACCTCAAAACATCTTTTTTATTGGCCTGCAACATCGTAGCAGGTCATTGAATTGGGCTGAATGGCCAGCCCCAAAACATCTTTTAGAATCAGCTCTGCCTGGAACTTTTCCAGGGGCAGAAAATAATTACGTGATCCACCACATGAGCACTTACACAACTGGATAGAATTATTTAAAATTGTTACCTTTATGGGGGCACATTGCCTCCCGCCAACATTTAGAGAAATAGTTAATAGGATCGACATACCTGGCTAAAGACTTGGAAATCTTTATCAGTCATCAATCCATATAAAAAAATACAAGGACTTCAGAAATAGACCTCCAAAGAACAATCAATCAAATAAAAATATATGTAATAAACCTAAACTGCATCTCTCAATAGACAAACTTAAAAATGACTGAAAGGCATTTAAAAAATCTTTCAATATAACATTTTAACTAAATCTAGACTCACAAACTTCTCCAGCACTAAACTTATGGGTTTTTTTTCCTCTTTTTTTGTTATTATTTCCAGATCCTGTTTCTTTGATTTTTCCTTTTTCCTTTTAGGACTATCTTTTCCCTCCCCTTTATGATCTGATTCTGAAAGGCTGTTCTGGTGCTTCTGTCCTTTAAACAACTCCGTACCAACCTCCAAAGAGGAAATGTGCCCCTTCCAATCCTTCCTTCTCTTTCAGCTTGTTCCAAATCCCTGCCTAACTGCAAAGTTAAATCACCTGAAGCTGCAAACCAGAGTGAGATCTTATCAATATCCTTAACAATGGTAGCAACCGTCCCAGAAGAGACCTTTAAACCACACTGCCTCAAAAGCGCCTGGATTGAGCCATAGATCTCACTGGGGCTTGAGCTGGTTCCATAAGAATTGCCCATGGTACACACTTACCCCCTGGGCTAAAGAACCCCCCTTTTTACTTACAAGGGAGTTTATGTTCTTTTTAGAAAAATACCGCTTGATCTACTGCAGACTTACTTTTATTTTTGACTAGACGTGGCCACAGCAGCAAAGACACTCACACTCTGGTTAATAGCAGCACAGCCCCAAGCAGCAGAGAAGAACGAATACAAACATTACCACTCTGGACCAGCCTCAGCAGTCAGCATATACATGGAGGATTTTCCATCTTGCCGCTCCATGAGTCGGGTTCTGAATTCTCTGCTCTCACGCTGATGACCGATGTTGTCCTTGTCCGGTGTCCCGGGTTTTAATGGCCCCAGTTGTGGCACGCTGCTTGACCAGCAAGCAAGAACGATCATGAAATCAAGGATTCTTCCCAAATCACACTTTTTTGGAGCCTCTCGGTTGAAGGGATAGCATGGAGCAAGAGAGGGAGAGAAAGAGAGAAGAGGAAAGAGAGAAAGCAAGAAAGAGGAGGGAGAGCACAGGGAGTGAGAGAGAGTGAAAAACCCAGAGGCAGCTGCTTTTCTAGGGTGGAGAGGCTCAGATACTGTCCTGATTGGTGAATACCATTCCACTGAAGCCCAGGGCTTCGGGATAGGGCTAGGGAACAAGTCTTAGTTATGCAAATGCAGGCCGAGGGTGAGCACCAACTTCAAAAGGATTTGTTTACCTCCCAGCTGCAGGACCTCCAGCGCCATAATGGCGATGTCCTGATGGCTCCTTACAATATGGCATTGAATAAATTCACAAAGCTCCACTTTATAAATGTTTTGCTCTTGACAATTGTGGTTGAGGTAAAAAAAAAAAATAAAGAACAAAATCGAAGGCCATGCAGGGCAATTTGGTCTGGGACTTTAGAAGGACCTGGTGATTACTTTGGACTCTGTATGGTACAGTGATGACTGATGTCTTACCATACTGAACTACACATATTTTCCATATTACTTATAATTTTGGAGCAGTGGTTAAAGTCCTAACTGCTGAAAGCATATAGTTTAGCTTTAGAAAGGTTTTCATATAGCAGTCATAGCTAAATACTTTCCATTAAGAATGTTAACAATTTTGGCCATGGTTTTGGTTTTGAGATGGGGTTACTGTAATACAGCCACAGCTGTCCTGAAACTTGCTTTGTACATTAGGCTGTCCTTAAATTCACAGAGATGCACCTGCCTCTTCCTCCCAATTGTTGGACTACTCTACCCTATCAGCAAGCATCTCCTTTCTTTCTTAATTAACCAATCATATTCACAGCATACAGGGGAATCCCACATCATCTCCCCTTTTCTGTTTAAATAAAAAGGAAAGTTTTAACTTTAACATAGTAAAATTACTTATAACAAAATGGGTATCAAGCAAGAATTATAGTTCCAATATTTATATCTATTCTATCTTTTATCATAACTAAGAAAACTATAACTATTAATTCTTCAACTCCATCAAAGATCACAGAAGGATATAATATTACCTAATAAACATGAAGTACATTATAAGCAATTTCCAAAACTCTAGAATTGACAGAGACATCTCACTGCCTGTAAAGTCATCCAAAGTTATTCTGTGTGGTTGAGGCATCCAACCTTTGGCCCATAGTATCTAGAAGACTTTTACATGAAGCAGGAAATTTCAAAGACAGTTCCACCTATATTGGCAGTTTACAGTCACTTTCTTCTGAGTCCTACAGAATGTCTGGCAGACTCTTTCATGACGCAGAAACCCTGAAGGACTGTCTCACTTTCTTTAGACAGCTTCAGCAGTCATTTTTCTGTGGGTTCTGTATGTCTAGTTCATACAGTATAGCATCAAACTGCCTAAGCAAAAGCAGTTTTTTTTTGCCCAAGTGCCTAACAAATCTATAAGGAGCTTCTTCAATGCACATCAACCTTTTGAAACATATTGGTGCTGCCAGGAGCAAATGTGTCTTATTGTCATAAAAAGTCCTAAGTTACTAAAACTGTATAAATAACATATTCTGAAAGTCTATGGAAGATTTAAAGAATACCCATATTAATGAAATATATCTCTGTATGTCTAGAAAACCTAACTAATATGAATACAAGGTTGACTATTATAGATGACTATCTATTAACCTATATTTCTTAATTATACATTACATTTTTAAATGAGCTAGATAAACACAATGTCTTAATCAAGATCAAAAACACATATACACAGTATAACAAAATTGACCTTAAATTTGTATCAATAAACCAAGATCCATACCAATGCAAATCTCTATAGCACATCCCCTTAAAATATAAAGAAATATTTATAAACAATATTTGGAAATTTTGGCACAGTTTTCTCCGAAATGCTTCCTGCTTTTTGTTGAGTGACATAATTTTGGGGGGTGTTGATGGAAACCTTTCAGGGGTTATTTTTCCATCAAACTACATTAGTCTGGAATTAATCCACAGGTTCTCATCTTCTGTGGAAAAAAAATCGAACCTCTTTTCCAAAGCAACAAATCCATAAACACAAATTTTGAAGACTAGATACTTTTAAAGTACATTTATTACTTAGTTTCTTCACAGTCAAAAAATTCCAAGCAAACACAATAATATACATAATCCAGACTCTTTATATACTTTATCTTTATGTGGCTAAATTTTTTAATCCATTACTGTCTATACTGTATCTTGATAAACTACTTTTTATAAACCATTTACTTCTATTTATAGCTCTCTATACTCTTTTTATTTTGTCTTCCAACCAGACATACATTTTTTTTAAATAGACTGTGACCCATTTAGAGGTCTTTTAAAATTTGAATCTGTCTTTATTGTGTATCTGTAATTATTTTCTGACCAGGTCTGATTTTTTAAATTATAAACACTTTTTAAAAAGCTAAGTGGTGGCATGATAAGTGCTAATGCTGCTTTGTAGTTTGTTCTGCCCAGTCAAACATGATGGAGACATGTTCAATGTCTCTGCAAACTGCACATTCCACCCTAGTTCCAGGTATGCAGCCGGAGCTTAAGTGGAGCTATATGGAGGTATGTGGAGCTATGTGGAGCTATGTGGAGCTATGTGGAGCTATGTGGAGTCATTAAGCAGTTGGTAAAAGTCTGCTCACAAACCCCATTTAAATGCTTAGTTTCCTGAAAGAGCCAGAGTTTGTGCTGGCAGTACAGGCCAGGAAGCCAGTATGAAACTTTTTGTCTGCTACTGTTGAATCCAGAAATCCTTTCTTAAAGGAGCCTTTCCATTAAGTTTTGCTTAAGTCTTTTTTACGGCTATAGTCCTTCCCAAACTATCTCAGGTTTTAAGTGAATTTTGGTTGACCTTATTGGGTGCCAATTTAAAGTAAGATTTCACTTGTTTTCTGTATGCCCGGCAGCTCAGACCCAAAATAACCACACAGAAACTGCATTAATTAAATCACTTCTTGTCCCATTAGCTCTCATTTCTTATTTGCTATCTGTTACATATTAATTTATCCCATCTCCATTAATCTGTGTATTGCCACAAGGCCGTGACTTACTGGGTAAAGTTCTGGTGTCAGTAGCAGGGCCACATAGCTTCTCTCTGACTCTGCCTCCTTTCTCCCAGTTTTCAGTTTAGTTTCATTGCCTAGCTCTACTCTACCCTTTCAGGCAAAGCCACTTTTCGTTGTTAATTAACCAATCATATTCACAGCATACATATGGGAATCTGACACCGGTATGTGTCTATAGGAGAATTTTTATTGACTCACAAGAAGATATAAATCATAGTTTACTTCACTGCAATTTAGACTAATAGCATATTATCCACACCATGGCTGATAAAGGGGCATACTTCAAATGTCAAGATATGAGCATCCTCAGTCATGTGAAATGGAAAAGGAAAAAAAAAAGAAGATCAACCTTTTCTCAGTTTCCACTGAGTAACATATTTAACTTCTGATTAGTAAAAATATCCCCCAGGAGCCTGGTAGTGGGTAACTATGGAAATATAATGAACTAATCAAGTTGAATTAAAGTCCAGGTTTAATCTAAGCTAAGCCTTCCCAGGTGATTCCAGGGGAAGAGAAGAAACAAGGGGGAAACCACATGGTAGGTCAGGGGATCTTGACTTAAATAGCCTATAGGCATGGTCTTGAGCATCTCAGCGGGAGGAGATGATCCATAGCCAGCTTTCTCTTGGACTGGGTCTAGAACGGGACAAGTGCATCTGTGTGTCACTTCTACCTGAACAAGTTTCATATTGTCTAATTCATTTATTTACTTTCTCAGGTAGTTCTCCCTGCCCTACATCTGATAAACTGGTAGATATGTCACACATCACCTGACTCCACAAATAAACATATAATTACGTAGCCAATACATACATAAGTGACAATTTCTCTGAACATAGACTTTTATGGTAATTCAGTTGCACTGACTTCAAAAAATCTAAATTCTGGGTCAGAGAGATTGTCCAGTGACTAAGAGCACTGGCTGGTCTTGCAGAGGACCAAGTTTCTATTACCAACACCCACATGGTGGCTCACAATCACCTCTAACTCCAGTTCCAGGGCATCTGATGATCTCATCTGATCTCAACAAGAACCAGTCATACATGTGGCAAACAAATATACATGCAGATAAAATATTCCAACACACAATGAATAAATAAACATTTAAAAATATACATTCTATGCATTTTTACAATTGAATTTTAATATAATAGGTGAAAAATGTCTATGTGACTGTGAACTCACTACAGCCATATAAAAAGGGTGTATCAGAATTCTCTAGAGCAGTGGTTCTCAACCTTACTAATGCTGGAACAATTAGCTCCTCATGCTGTGGTGACTGTAATGGTCTGTCCTGTACCTTTAAGAGACAATCCCCACCCACTCCCTCCCCTGTCTACTGAGGCAAGTGGAATCTTCCTTCAGCATACAGCCTGCACGTCTTTTCTTTTCCATCTCTCTTCCATAGAGACACGTTCTGCCTGTCTCCCCACTTCATCCCCCTTCTCCCCTTCACCCTCATCCTCTCTATTTCCCTCTGGTTCTCTCTCTCTCTCTGTCTTTGCTCTTTTCCCCATCTCCCCTTCTCCCCTTCCATTCCATAACCCACTAAAAATCCACCCTCACTCTGCATGGCATGTGCCTATCCATTACTGTCTGTCATCCTGCCTGGGAATCACTACCTATCGTGGACTGCAGGCCCCTTGGGGAATGGTACCATCTTATTTTTGCCATAGCAGTGCCCCACAACTGTAGTGATATTTCAGTGGTATTTTAATAAAACTTACCTGAAGATCAGAATGCAAAGCAGCCAACTAATCAGTCTTACAAGTCAGGTAGTGATGGCACACACCTTTATTCCCAACTTCCACACTAGTAGCCATAGCGGTCATGTGGTGGTAATTCACACCTTTAATCTCAGCACTAGAGATGAATATAAAGTGGCATGAGTCAGGAACTCACTCTCTTTCTTTTATGATAAAAGTAAAACACCACAGGTGTTGGCAGTACCCAGCAGGAATGGGACCAAGAGGGACATGAAAGTACTCAGTCCATGTCAGGGAGTCACGTAGCAGATGAGAGACAGAGACCTATTAGGCATACTATGCAGAAAGAAAGTGGATATTTATTTGGTGGGTTATGGAGAGGGAAGGGGAAAAGGCATAAGGAAAGAAGAGAGAATAAAGAGAGGCAGAGAAAGAAAAACAGAAAGAAAAGGAGAAAAGATGATATAGAGAGAAGACCAGAGAGAGAGAGACATAGAGAAAGAGACAGAGACAGAGAAAGAGGGAGGGAGAGAGAGAAGGGGAAAGGGGAGCAATGTGGAGAAGGAAGAGAGGCAGAAGCTGCCACTTTAAGAAAGAAATGGAAGTTAGGAACTCAGGCTTTAAGCTGAAGAAACATCTGTTTGCCTCAGCAGATGGGGAAGAGAGCGGGCAGGGCTTGTTTCTTAAAGGAACAGGACAGACCATTACAGTCACCATAATATGAGGATCTAACTGTTCCAGCATTTCAGTCTGGAGATTTTATAGAAGTAAGAGCTCTCTATTGGCTTGGTTGCTTTGCTTTTCTGACCTACAGGTTGAACGCCAATATCTGTCTCTGGGATTTAATATTCGTGCTACACCCCAGAATAAATTTATTTTCCTTGCTATTTCATAACTGTAACTTTGCTTCTGTTATGAATCATAATGTACTTTTGAAGCTAGAGGTCTGCAAATGGATTCATGTCCCACAGGTTGAGAACCATTGCTCTAGAGGAACTGAACTGATAACTTAGAATGTCATTAAGGGGTTGTATTAGATTGGTTTACACAGTATAGTCTGGTTAGTTCAACAGTGGCTGTCTGCATACCAGAGAGGCTAAGAGCCTGGTAGCTCTTTGATCCATGGAGGTAGATACCACAGCATTCCCATTCTAATGCTGGAAACCTAGAGGATTTCTGAAATGCTTCTGGTTCACAATTCACGATAAAAGTCTGAAGAAACTGTGTTCTAATGGGAACAAAGAATGGTAGACGCAGAGGAAGTGGGAGCCTCAGAGTAGGTATACTCATTAGCAGGAAGTGAAGGGAGGCAGACAAAAGGAGCAGCAATCTTGTCTGAGGCCTTTTCATACATGCACTGCATAGCCAAAAGGTATTACCCACTTCCTGGGAGAATATCCCCTGCTCAATTGATTTTTCCCAAAAATATTATGAAGTGTTGTGGAGGCCCGAAAATGTAAGCCTATTTCCACCTGGACCAAAGGTCAGACAGTCGAACTTGACTCTATTCTTTCAAGGTTATTGTGTTTCTACAAGGTCCCACCTAGAGTTACATCAGAGAGTTATGCTTTCTCGAGGCTATTGTCAACAGGTGTGCCTACTAGCCAGAACATGTAATCCAGGAAGAGGGAAGCAGATCTGTTCCTACCTCAAACAAAATTCTAAGAATCCAACTAAGTAGCAGTTCCCTTTATGGAGTTACCTTGGGATTCCACACAGAGAGTGCCTATAGAATGTTTGTGTCTAGGGTACGAGTGGGAGTACTCTTGTCTTAAGAACAGGACGATTTACTTTGGACACAGCTTGCCAACTTCAATTGGTATGTCCATTTCTTTGTACCGTGTTAATGTAGTCTTTTGCCTTTCTCCTACCCCTTGGGGCCAGGGGTGTTTTAAGCAGTTGGAAATTAAACATGGGCGAATTTCAGTACTCACTAGAATTCCATCCTGATACTATTCTATGTTTCTCCATTATATTACTTTCATTCACATCTTCATATTCTTTATTATATTTCTAAATCCCCACACCTCTAACCTGGCAAGAGGTATTTTTGTCAAGGCTGGTCCCTGACAAAGTGTGTCTCACAGTTGATCCCAGAACTGATCAAAATTAACCATGGCAAAGAGTGATTGAAACATTTAAGAAACGTGGCATGGGACCTGACTTTGGGATATTTGAAGAATCCTCTACCTTGTACTTGCTCCTGCTTTAATCAGAGTCTTTATTTTGCTCAGGATCTCTGCCCTTAGACAGGGTTTCTAGTTGGTTATTATCAATATTAGACATTTTCTCCAAAATTCTTACTACTGTGTGGACACATTTGATGTGTAATTTCTTTTACAGAATGTCTTTACTTGCCTTCTTCGAGTGTAGCATACACATATGGAACAATATAAGATACCTCTAAATATTGAAATCACCCCCTGTTGTTGACCATGCATGATGCACTACTTAATATGGGGAATATAAAACAAGGCAGATTCTCATTACTTTGCATACTGTGCTCTCTAATTTTATGTCAGCTTAACACAGGTTAGGATTATCTGAGAAGAGGGAAGCTCACCTAAGAAATTGCCTCCATAAGATTGACATATAGGCAAGCCTGTGGGGGATTGATGTGGAAGGGCCCAACCCACTGCAGGTGGTGTCATCCCTGGGCAGTTGGTCTTGAGTTGTATAATAAGGTAGGCAGAGCAATTGTCTTAGATAGGGTTTACTATTGCTCTGAAGAAATAACATGACCATGGCAACTTTTATTAATAAAATGAATTAATTGTGGTCATTTGCTTACAGTTCAGAGGTTCAGTCCATTATGAAAGGGAGCATGCAGGCAGATGTGGTACTGGATCTGAGAGTTCTATATCTTGACTCAGAGGCAACATAGAGTCCACTGACAGTCACACTGAGGGAAGCTTGAGAAAAAGAGATCTCAAAACCAGACCCCACAGTGACACACTTCCTCCAATAAGACCACACCTCCTAATAGTGCATTCCCTTTGGGGCCATTTTCTTTCAAACCACCACAGCAATTCCCAAGAAGAAGTCAGTAAAGATCACCCCTCTATGGCTTCTGCATCAGCTTCTGCCGCTAGGTTCCTACCCTGATTTTCTCACTTATGGACTGTGATGTGAGGAATGTGAGATGAAATAAGTCATTTCCTTCCCAAGTTGCTTTTGTTCATTGTCTTTGGTGAAAGCAATAGCAGCCCTAACAAGACCTTGGCCTATGTATAGTTGAATAATTCAATAGCCTTTGAATACAATTGGCCTACTAAAGGGCAGTCTATATAATATATTCTTTTAACATCTTGTGAGGTACTGTGTCAACAAAACTGACACAGTATGAGTTCTTTGATGCATACAGGCCTCTGAGTTTCCTACCACAAATGTAGACGAGCTCTAGAACCTGTTTTCCTTGGCATGAACCTGATCAGTTAATGTTCATGTAAACATTTAGTCTTCCAGGCAAGGCTGATCCTTCTATGGCTTGGAATTATATTTTGCATCTTCAGGCAATGTTTCAGAAATCTGGTTCTTTAGAGTCTACAATGAGGGGAACTTACTGTTTTTATTCAGGCCTTGAGAAATCAAAGAGTGAAGTTGAAGAGTTCAGTTTTAAGTCAAAATTGTTTGTGTCAATTTTCAAGATCTATCATAGGCAATTGTAAATTCTTTTTTTGGAAGGGACATTAGTTAAGTTGTGCTTTTCATGATAACCAGTGCAATACAGTTTCTGAAGAAGTTGCAGTGGAGGACTCAGAGGCCTTCTTTGTGGGACATACTCTTAATGAATCTCCACATTCCACTTGGAGGCCTCCTTAATGGTGGGTGCTGTGGGCCATTCAACCAAAGCTTTTTCACATGCCTGTGCTTTTGATCATCTGATCAGGAGTTACACTACTCTAACTTTAACTTTTGTGAAATGTTTAGCTAAAACTTGGGTAAAACTCAAACACTCTTCAGATCAATATGTGTCTACTCCAAGTCTTTCCCCTTCAACGTGCCTCCAACTTCATGAATTCAAATATAGTAGAAGGTTAGGGATACTTTTATTTGGGTTATTTTTCATTGAAACTGATCATACATGTATTTTATACTGACCCCACTCCTTGGCAATAAATGTTGCAGTAGAAAAATTAATAACTTCTTTTATAAGTTTTGGTTTCATTATCAAAGATAGTGAATAATATGCATAAAACTCTGAAGGTCAATATAAAATAGATACCATACATTATGGTTTAAATTCTCAGGAATATGGGCTAAGTGTATAACTCAACAGTTAGAACATATTCCAAGCATATGTGAGTTTTCCCAAACTGCCTGCCTAGCTTCTATCACTTAGTTTATTCACCTCTTCTACTCATAATAGGTAACCCTAACTGAGGCAGAAAATTCAGGAAGATCGCGACTGTGCCAGCCACCTGGGCCAGAGAAGACCTGAGACCAAAAAAAATCTACAGGAACAGGTACAGGGGAGTGGGTCAGCTCCAGAGACTACTGTGGGTCCGGGCATGAATCTGGGACCTTCGATTGAGTAGACCTGAGACAGGGCCCCTGTGGGTCTGGGAAAAGTCTGGGAACTCGAAGGAACTAGGCCTGTGCCAGGACCTCTGTGAGTCTGGGTGTGAGTCTGGGACCTCTGAAGGAGTAGGCTGAGCTAGGACCTTTGTGGGTCCAGGCATTGGTTGGGGACTGCCGAAGGATTAGGCAGGAACCAGAAACCTCTGTGGGTCTGGGCATGAGTCTGGTACCACTGAGGGAGTAGGCTTGAGCCAGGCCCTCACCCAAGTCTGAGATCTCCGAGGGAGAAGATCAGAGCCAGAGAACTTTGCAGGACCAGCCCCAAGCCAAGGACCTCCTCAGGAGAAGATCCGGACCAGGGATATTTACAGAAACAGGTCTGAGCTGAAAACAGGCCTACAACAGTAGGCGTGAGACAGCAAACTCCACATAAGCAGAGCAAACCTTGGAATCTCTAAGCGACCTCCAGGAACATGGAGCAATCAGTGGGGAAACTAAAACCGTGGCACTATCTGTACCATGAGGAACAACTATCTGAGCCTTGGATCCTCTGGCACCTAGAAGATTAATCACCAGAGTCACAGAGAGTCCCAACCACATCAATTAGAGGAAAAGATGAGTAGACAAGGTCAGAACAGATTCAACAACACAAAGAGCAACACGATACCAGTAATATCTAGAGACCCTACCACAGCCATACTCGAACAAACAAATATAGATGAAGCAGAAGAAAATGACCTAAGAATAACTTCATGAGAATGTTTGAGATTCTTAAAGAGGAAAAGGGAATTTTCCTCACAGAAATGGAGGAAAAGACAAACAAAAAATTGGAAGACATCAGCAAATCCCTTAAAGAAAATCAAGAAAAATCAATCAAACATATGATAGAAACTATTCAAGACTCAAAAACTGAAATAGAGACAATAAGTAAACACAACCTGAGGGAATTATAGAAACAGAAATCATGAGAAAAAGATCAGGAACCACAAATGCAAACATAAACAGCAGAATACAGGAGATGAAAGAGAGAATCTCAGGTGCTGAAGACACAACAGAGAAAATAGACTCATCAGTCAAAGAAAACATTAAATGTAACTAAAGCTTAACCCAAAATATCCATGAAACATGGGACACCATAAAAAGGCCAAACCTAAGAATAATAGGTATATAAGAAACAGAAGTTCATCTCAAAATCACAGAAAATGTATTTACCATAATCATAGCAGAAACTTTCCCAACCTAAAGAAAGATATGCCTATGAAGATACAAGAAGCTTACAGAACACCAAATAGACTGGATCAAAAAAAAATAGTCCACTCACCACATAATGATCAAAACACTAAACATACAGAGTAAAGAAAGAATATCAAGAGCTGCAAAGGAAAAAGGCCAATTAACATACAAAGGCAGATGTATCAGAATTACACCTGACTTCTCATTGGAGACAATGAAAGCCAGTACGTCCTGGTCAAGCTTTATGGAGACATTAAGAGACCAAGGTTACCAGCCCAGACTACTATACCCAGCTAAACTTTCAATCACCGTAGACAGACAAAAATAAGATCAGACTGGGTAGTGCAGGAGCAAATGTGGTGGGTCCTCCCCAGGGCTAGGTGGAAATCTGAAGTGATATTCCTTGTTCTGTGAGCTCCCATATGGTCCATGCTACTCCATGAACCAAGGCACAGTTTTCTGGATAACTTCGCTCTGTGGGTTGCACCTGTGCAGAGTGTTGGGAACAGGGAGCTGTATGTGGAAGCTTTTTGGTAATTAACAACAATGTGCTTTTGGTGCAGCCATGGAAAACAGGTTGCCTAACTCAGAGAGGCCTACTTTCTAGAGTATCTTCTATACATTCAGGAATTTGCATTTAACTGTTACCTGTAATGTTCATTTATGGTTAATTTTGTCGTGGTTTTAAAAGGCATCTCATGGGGCTGGAGAGATGGCTCAGAGGTTAAGAGCACAGGCCGCTCTTCCAGAGGTCCTGAGTTCAATTCCCAGCAGCTACATGGTGGCTCACAACCATCTGATTTGAGATCTTGCGCCTTCTTCTGTCATGTGGCCATACATGGAGACAGATTGTTATATACATAATAAAAATAAATAAATAAATAAATAAATAAATAAATAAACAAATGGCATCTCATGTGTTGGGTAGCACTCCATATTTACCTGTGATGTAGAAGAGTAGAATTGATGACTTAAAGGATTTATAAATGCTTTGTAGATAGTAGTTCCAACAAAGCATAATTTAATAGAGGGAAGGCTGTAATGATCTGTCCTGTCCCTTTAAGAGGCAGCCCTGTCCACTCTCTGTACTGTCCACTGAGGCAGGCAGATCTTCCTTCCTGCTTTCATCCTGTGTCTCTCCTCTTTTCAGTCTCTTTCCCAAAGAGGCAGTTTCTGCCTCTGTCCATTCTCTCCACTTCTCCCCTTATTCCATCTCTCTCTGTCTTCCTCCCTCTGTCTCTCTCTATGTTTCTCTCTAGTCTTCCCCCTTCTCCCCTTACACACTCTAGAATGAAGATTTTCAGTTTCAAAGCACGCTAACAAGAAACTGAAAGGACAAATCACACTGTAAGATTAAATATTTCTTTCTCATGTATGTTATGAGAGATTTATATTTAGATATTTTACAACTCAATAATAAGAGACAACCCAATATAATTAGAAATTATCTGAATATTTATTTATCTAAAAATAGTAATAAAGTGCTTGACATCACAAGGAAATTCAAATCTTATACAATGAGATAATACATCACACATAGTAGAATAGCAATAATGAAAATTCAAGCAATACTTGTTGAGGGCTTTTGAGAAAATGGAATTCTTATCTATGTGTGACTATAAACTCTCACAATCATTTTGGAAACCACTGGTGGTTCCTTAAACAATTAACTATAGAACTACTATATGGCCAAACAGTTCTTCCCTTAATATAAATCTAACAGAAATAAAAACATATCTGAATAAAATATGTACAAAATGTACATAAATATACAGCAGCATTATTCATATTAGATCAATATAAAACAGCACATCTATCCATAAAAAGGTAAATAAATAAAAATATGGTTTGTCCAGTGCCTTAGTCACATATAGTAAAAATACTATAACACAAGTCAACTTAAAAAGAATACATAGTTTTGGGGGTTTCAACACATGATAAATTGGACCCATTGCTTTGTACCAATGATGGTCCAATGCATCACTGTGTGTGTTCATCATGGTGGAAGACAATTTCTCCCATAGATAGACATTAAATGAAGAAAAGGCAGGTACTGGAGTCATACTATCTCTTCTGAGTGCATATACCCAATGACATAAGATCTTACTTGGATTCACCTCTTAAGGATAGATTTCAGATTAATGGATTATGAAATATTATGCTAAGGGACATAAACCAGACACAAAAAGACCCAATGGACCAAAAGGTAGGGTCCAACTGCTGAGAAGGAAACTGGCTAAGAGTCCTTGTCTTAATTAAGATTTCTACTACATTGAGGAGACACCATGACCATGATCTGTCCTATCACAGAAATAACTGAGTCCCTGGTACCAACATCTATATTACTTACGATTTTTATTGCTGTTAAGAGACACCATGACCACAGCAATTCTTATAAAGTAAATATTTGAGGTGGCAGCTTACAGTTCAGAGGTTTAGTCCATCATCATAATGGAGTGAAACATGGTAGCATTCAGACAGACATGGTGCTAGGGATGGAATTAAGAGTCCAACACCTTGATCCACAGGCAGCAGGAGAATGCCACACTGGACCTAGCTTTAACATCTGAGAACTCAAAGCCTGGCCCCAGTGACATACTTCCTCCAACAATGCCACACGTACTTTCACAAGGCAATATCTCCTAATAGCAACACTACAAATGAGCCTATGGGAGCCATTTTCTTTCAAACCACCAAACTCCTTGCCCTGACCGCCACATGCTAGTAGCATTAAGTCTAATTATAAAAGTTCCCATAGTGTATGACAGTCTCAAATTTGTTTAAAAGTCAGTAAGTTCAAAGTCTCTTCTGAGATTCATGCAGTCTCTTAACTGTAATCCCCTGTAAAATCAAAGTAATAAAACAGAACACATAAAAACGGGATATAGTTAGAAAATACCGGACCAAAGCAAAACTAAAAAACAGCCGAGCAAACTCCAAATTCTGCATCTCCATATCTGATGTCAAAACACTCTTCATATCTACAATTCTTTCAGCTTTGTTGACTGAAACACACTTCTTTCTCTTGGGCTGCTCCCCCTCCCCATTAGCAGCTTCCTTTAGCAGGTATTCCATAACTTGAGCATCTCCAGCACCTTGGGGTCTCCAAGGTAATTCAGGCTTCAACTTTACAACTTCACACAGTGTTCTCTCTAGGTTTCCATGCACAGACACCCCTGACACATGCCTTGCCTCAGCAGCTTTCCTTAGTCATGAAGGGCAATTCCATAATTCCTTTCTTCTATCCTTCATTTTAAAGCCAGTGAGTGCCACATGGCCGACGCCGCCAAGTTCTTCTGCTTGCAGAGGCTGGAACATGGTCCACATGTTCAATTACATCTTCACCATCTTAAAGTGTTCAACTGTTTTTCTAATCCATATTCCTCCAAACAAAAATATGGTCTTTCCAGTCATCATGACTGGAAGCATGGAGTCATGCAGGCACACATGAACCTGAAGAACTAGCTGAGAGTTCTACATCTGGATCCAAAGGCAACAGAAAGAGACAGAAACACTAGGCCTAGCTTGGGCAACTGAAACCTCGAAGCCTGTCCCCAGTGACCCACTTCTTCCAACAAATACACACCTGCTCCAACAATGCCACACCTCCTAATAGTGCCACTTCCTAAGGGCGTATGGGGATCATTTTGTTTTCAAACCACCACAGTTAGGATTCCAATCTCAGGTCTGAGTTTTAGCTGTGACCTTAGAGAAACTATGGCCTATCTGTTGATTGCTGTTTGTAAAGACAGAAAGACAGAATGAACATTCTTTTGCATTGCCATTGCCATTTAAAAAATTAATAATAGCTTAATGGCCTCTTATACTTTAAATATTGAATCAAAATTATTGTTCTTTTACCATTTAGTCATTTTTTTAATAGCAGCTGTGCTGTTAGCGTAAATATTGTGTTTCAGATTCATAATTTATTATTTATGGGGTTGAATGTGTTTATTTCCTTTTTTTACTGTGTTTGATTTTGCTATGCTTTATAGTTTTAATGAATCAAATAGAAACTCAAGAATGGATCTGATGATACACAAATTTATAAATACATTATTCTGGAGCTGGGCAGTGCTGGCACACACCTTTATTCCCAGTATTCTGGAAGTAGAGGTAGGTGAACCCCTGTGAGTTCGAGACAAGCCTGATCTACAAGAGTTAGTTTCAAAACAGGCTCCAAAGCTACAGAGAAACCCTGCCTCGTAAACAAAACAAAAACAGAGAAAAAACAAAACAAAAAATATTAGGCCAGATGGTGGTGGTTCACACCCTTTATCCCAGTACTTGGGAGGCAGAGGCAGCTGGATTTCAGTGAGTTCAAGGCCAGCCTGATCTACAGAGAGAGTTCTAAGACAAACAGGAGTGTTAAACAAAGATTCCTTATCTCAAAAAACGAAGAAGAAAAAAAAATTAAATTATTACTCCCGTATTTGATAAAGAGACCAAGTCTTAATTCACAGATTAGAAATTGGTTATTTTTCTCCTGAGAACTTAAGATATTCAACAAAGATATACATTCTGATGAATAAATTTCATTACCAATTATCGTGGCACTATTCTTCCAAAACTCAGAGATTACGAGAAAGCTACAGATGATTGCAAAATCAAATTTTACACATGGACGAAGAAATAATTGTATATTAAATAAAAAGAAAGACTAATTTTAAAAAATGTAATATCCTTAGAAAGCACTAATAGGAAAAGGAAATAATATTTTGCTGTGAGACCTTTAAATGAAAGATAGAATTGAAATCATGAACTTCATGTCAGTTTCAAGAAATTTACATAGCACTTAAAGGTATAAAAATGATTACTTTTTCATAGAATGAAGCAGAAAAGAGGGGGGAACCACAAGAGAAAAACCCACCCAAATGAAAGATAGTGAAAGTCAGTAAAAATTAGGGAGAGACTAGGTCAAAACTGCAGTGTAATGTGCTAGCACACATCCCCCTTCAAAGTTTTTCAATGAAAGCGAAGGGATATTCATGTTCACTAATAATTTCATGAGGGCATTAGTGGGGAGAAAAAGCAAATTCTTGGAGGAATGCTCAGGACACCGAGGTGAAGGGTAAGGTGAAGGGTAAGCTTTGTCATGCTTCTCCTCTCTGTTTCCAAACAGGTTTGCTCAGGCCTTGTGGGGAGCGAAGCACAGGGCAGAGACAGTTGATCTTAAGAGTCACTGGTTCCAGCACTTCGGAGGTCCAAATCCGGGTCCACATCCTCTGCCCCACTGCAGCTCTCCAGCCCTTCCCAACAACACCAGGGAACCCAGGAGAGCACAGCACAGCAGCAGGCACCCAGAGAGGTGTCCAGCATTGCCCTCATGCTTCTGGGGGTGGGGTGGGGGCCGGTTAGGGACCAGATATCTGGAATGGAGGCATCTAACGGGGGGGGGGGGGGCGGGGGAGGTTGAGTAAGTTGACCCTTTATCCTTTATCCCCTCAGCTAACTGTCTCTTCCCTTTTCTCCAATGCAGCCATGAACCCAGGCACCAGCACCGGGTCTTTCTGGAACACTGAAGGCCAAGGGGACCCCGCAGAAGCAGCTGCTGGGCATGCATTCTGTGACAACACCACCAACGAAACTGCAAATTTGACCAAGAAAAAACATAAGCAGAAGAGGCAGAGGAGCAGATCTTCGTCGCTGGCCGAAAGGAATATTGTGGGCTGCAGAATCTCGCATAAGTGGAAGGAAGAAAATGGGCTCATCACCCATTGGAGAGGAACGGTTCTGGATCGTGTCGCCTTAAATCCCTCTCTCTATTTGTTGAAATATGACGGTATAGATGCTGTCTATGCATTGGAACTTCACCAAGATGAAAGAGTGCTGGCCCTTAAAGTCCTCTCTGAAACAGTAAAACCATCCCCAGTTCCTGATCCCAACCTTGCTAATGCCATAATTGGCAAAGTGGTGGAGCACATATTTGAGGGTGAGCAGGGCTCAAAAGATCAATGGAGAGGGATGGTTCTGGCACAAGCGCCTATTCTTAATAGCTTCTTTTACATTACCTATACGAATGATCCCATCTTATACATGTATGAGCTTCTGGATGATTATAAAGAGGGCAACCTTCGTATCCTGCCAGATTACAATGAGATTCCTCCACAAGATGTAGACCAGAAATTTGTGGATGGTCTGATAGGAAAACATATTGAATATACCAATGATGATGGAACAAAAAGAGAGGGCAAAATGATTGGCAAAGTACAAGCCCGACCATCGGTGTATTTTATCAAATTTGATGATGATTGTCATATTAATGTCTATGATTTTGCGGAAAATTTCTAATTGGCAAAGTTATGCCACCACAACTGTTGAAATAAAGTTGTCATTTCTAGACGTTTAGAGGCTGCTGCTTTTAAGTGTGTTGGGAGCTCACCATGGGTATAAGTTTGTCCTGTCGAATACACATTTCTGTGGGTATAGCACACTGTCTGTAAGCACTTTGCCTTGTGGAAAACACTGGGTGTGTTTGGTGGGTGGAGCAGCAAAGGAGGGAACAGCTGTCAATTCAGCCTGTGAGAGAAGGGAGCTAGTATCATCTAATGGAATGGGACTTAGCTGGTCTGGTACTGGGGGGAGGAGGAGAAGGAACTGGAGTTGGGCTGTGGAAGAGGGGACTGCCTAGGGAGAAGTGGAGGGGAGCCAGAGTGAGAGAGAGGCTCCCTGCGGGGGGCAGAGTGAAGCAAGAAACATGGATTGGTAAGGTCAGGAGGGGTAACAGAGTGAAGCTTTCTGGCATCTTCTGGCTTTCAGAACACCAAAGGAACTCCTATAAGAGAATACACACAACAATGTGAAGAGGGACACAGGAAGGGCAGGAAAGGTCTTCTGGGTAGGGAGGTCCCTGAGGAGAGCCTCTGGGACTTCAGAGGTCAGGAGGACTCACACATAGGACACAGTACACTCTAAGCTTAACTAGGAGGAGCATTCCAAGAAGAATGGCCTGATGCATCCATCTTCTTCTTTCTGACTGTTCATAGTGGCTATGGTCAGCTGTCAAGCAAAGCACCCATGTTAGAGGGTCACTGAATTGATTTTCTAAGGGCCTACTGGGAGAATGGAAGCCAATGTCAAGTTTGTATCTACCTATCAGGCCTGTCCGTTTTCAGAGAGTCTGACACAGCCTGAAGCCTAAGGAACTAATATGAGTTCATGGCTAGCTCTGGGCAAAGGGCAAGTACTTCTTTGGGAAAATGGATCCTTGGTGAATCCAGGAATAGCAGTCCTGACACTGTCCTTCTGCTTGCTGGAGTAATCCTTGCCTTCCTGGAGAGATGGGACAACTGATGGTTGTGCCTCATGTCTCCATGGTATAGAGAGAACTTGGCTGTCCATGCTCTGTCACAGCTGCCTGGAGCCACAGGTGGTTCCAATCAGTGCCCAGAGAAAGGGAAACTTACCTTCTTAGGCATTACATTCTGGTTCGACTCCCTGAAAAGCCTGTAGTAACTGACACCTTCTAGGTACCTCCTACCCAAATTAGTTCCTGCTTCCTTTTTAAACTCACAGCTACCCCTGATGATGATGTGTGCACCTCTCTTTTGCAAGTGAGTGGTATAACCTGAGGATGGGGTAGGGCTAGAAATTGTGGATTTGAGTAAGTAATTCCTTTTGCACGAAACTGCCCTTTGAAAGGACTGGGCTCTGTGGGAAGAGGAATTGGGAATGCAGGAAAGTGTCTCCCAACTGTGGAGTTCAGGACATGGATCCCTGTCTTTTTCAGATCTCTGTTGTCACTCCCCAACCTTCCAAAGTCCCTTGGAGAACACTGAATGTGCTCTGCCTCCTCCTTCACCCGTTGCCTGTGTTTCTGCTTCTTGCTGTGTGGGTCTTCCTAAAGACACATTTGGAGCAAGCAAGGGTCTGACAAACACTGAAAGAAAGTGCTAAACCTCATCGATGCTCACCACCGAGCAAGCATTCATTCCATAGGCTGTTTGCTTCAAGAATGACACACAAAAAGCACACCTAAAAACGGTAGCCTTACTTTTCTTTCCTACATCACGTGGTTTTGTTCAGACAACATCAGCAGGTCCTCTGGGGAGCACTTCTGCTAGCTTCCATGTTTTGTTGGTTGGTTATGTTTCTGCTGTGTTCTGCGTCCAGTTAGACTTATGGTAAGTTCATATTACATAAACACTCTGGGATAGGACCCATCTCCCAACAGGGATACAAGGAAGGAAGGGTTGACCTCATTTTCACCTTGGAAAGGTTTTAGTTGGCCGTGCCTCAGTAAAATACGAGTCCATGCCCTGGAAGGAGGTTCAATTGCAGTTTTATGGCTAGAAGCATGGATACTTGTCTGATTTCATATGATCAATAGCATGGATTCTCCATTCATTGTTATCTTCATCCCATAAACACTTTGGGTGGGCTGTACCAGGCACTGCTTGGGACACAGAGGTGAGGTCAGTAGATATAGCAGATGAATGGATTTTATCCTCATGGATATTCCTCTGTAGTGTGTCAGATGTGTAGTTAGCCATGTAGTTCATAAATCTATAAGAAATATTTTCATATTGATAAGTGATAAGAAAGGACACACGTAGACCAGTTTTGGGAAAATGAAGTTCAAAGATAACGCTCTTTACAGAGAAACAGAGTGGCCAGGAAAGGTTTCTTGGATCCTCTAGGTTTGGAATGAAAACATAAAGGCAGCGAGAGTGTGGCCCCTTGGCAGCAGTAAAGGAGAAAGAGCGTTCCAGGTAGAGTGATGACAGTTGCTGGCGCTCAGAGAAGACCTGGCACAGGTGAGGAGGAGCAGCTGGGATGGAAGCATGGTGGGGGATGATGGAGGGAGGTAGAGAACTGTGGGACGTGATCTCAGAGAAGTCACAAGGGTGTCAGAGAGACCAAAGCCCTGCAGGTTACAACATCTACAGTGGAATTCTGCTTCTCCCATGACTGAGACTGGGAGATAGTTGGGCACGTCAAGCTTTCTCTATTATATCTTCAGTTCCTGAGATTCTCACTTCCATCTCTTGTAATCTGTTGGTTATGCTTGCATCTGTAGCTCCTGTTTGTTTACCCAGATTTTACATTTCCAGTATTCCCTTAGTTTTTGTTTCCTTTATTGACTCTATTTCATTCATCAAGTCTCGAACTGTTTCAGCTCTTTGCTGCACTTGATTGATTGTTTTTTCTTGGTTTTCTTGGCTTTAAGAGATTTATTGCTTTCTTTCAATTTTTATCTTTTCCTCCATTTCTTTAAGGGAATTTTTCATTTCCTCTTTAAGGTTCTCTATCATCTTCAGAAAGTTATATTTAAGGACATTTTCTTTGCACCTTCTAGGCTAGGATGTTCATGTCTTCTTTTTGTAGGACCCCTAGGTTCAGGTGTTGCCATATTGTTCTTTTTTAAAAAATATTTATTTATTTATTATATATACAATATTCTGTCTTTGTGTATGCCTGCAGGACAGAAGAGGGCACTAGACCTTTTTACAGATGGTTGTGAGCCACCATGTGGTTGCTGGGAATTAAACTCAGGACCTTTGGAAGAACAGGCAGTGCTCTTAACCTCTGAGCCATCTCTCCAGCCCCGCAATATTGTTCTTTAGGTTGCTAAATGTATTCAGGCATTGGTGCCTACCCATATCTTCCTCCAGTTTGTGCAGGTAGGGCCTGTGACTTAGGTTTTCTCTCTTTCTCCTCTTACAGGTTGGACCATGTATCTGGTAGTTGCTGATGAGGCTCTGGGGACTCCTCTCCAGGTGCAGTCATGGCCTACTCTCCAGATATCATAGATGCAGTGAAGAATGGTTGCTGTGAGGTCTCTGGGGTTTAGTGGTTGGTGTGGGGCTTGGCATGTTTCTCAGTGGGTTAGGACCAGGAGAGCAGGGCCATCCAGATGAGAACACAGACACTCATCTCTTCAGGTGCAGCCAGGACAAAGGCTCTCGTGGTCTGAGATGCGATGGGAGTTGGCTGTGGATGTGAGGACATTTTTTTCAGGTCCCTGGGGCCTAGCTTGGTGGGGATGGGGCACAGGATGTGCCTCCTGGGGCTATAGTTCAGAGGCCTGCTGGGCCATCCAGTCGTGAACCCAGACACTGACCTCTTCGAACCCAGACACTCACCTATTCAGGGGCAACCAGAATCAAGACTCTGGTGGTCAGAGATGTGGTGGGAATCTGCTGTGGGTATGGGGAGTGTTCCCAGGTGTCTGGGGGCTAGATGGGTGGGGCTGGGGCACAGGATATACCTCTCAAGACCAGGGTCCAGAGAGCTGCACCTTGATATTATTTTATATTTAAGCAATGGACTTACTTTTTATACACACAATTCTAAATTTTAAAGAGTATTTATTTATTTGTTTATTTATTTATTTAACTCATGTGTACATAAGTATGCATGAGTTTATGTGCACCAAATATGTATGGAAGCTTGTGGAGTCTAGGATAGGCTTTGAATCCCCCAAAGTTTGAGTTGCAAGAGGCTGTGAACAGCCGTGTGGGTTTTTCATGAGAAACATGTGTACTTAGCAACATAAAACATCTCTCTAGACACAAATTGTCATTTTAACGTGCATATTACATTATTACTTTTTCGTAAAATATAGAAAAGTGAAAAGAGGAATTATTCTGCATGAACTTTTATTGGATATTTGCCATCAGTATCAATAAATGATTTAAAATGTTCCCAATCAGAATGTAATCCTCTCAGCCCTGTCCTTAAGACATATGTACCTTCCTGTCAAAATTGAGATGGTGTATATTCACTGGTATCTAGTAAAAAGAACGCAGGGATGCTACTAAATCTATGATGTACAGAAGAATACTAACAAAATGCACTACCCAGCCAATCCTGGCTAGGGTTCCAGGCTTCAAAACTACTGCATTACAAGAAGATGACGTAGACATGCTCCTCACAAAATATAAATGTGAGGAAACAGCATAATGTGAGCAGATGTAGCAGAGCAGAGATCATTTCAATTTCTCATAAATTTCATCTTTCACCAAGTCCTGTAATAGCTCTATCTTTTTGTTGTAGGCTGAAACATTCTGTGGCACTCCTGTTTAGCATCCGTTGGTAAATTTGTCATTGTCTATTTAGGATGTTGTTTTGCAATGTGTCTTAGTTTGCTTTCTAGGGATGTGATTAAAAACCATGAGCAAATGCACCTTGGGCAGGAAAGCATTTCTTCCATTTTCTATGTTATGGTCCATCATAGAGTAAGTCGAGGCAGGAGCTCAGGACAGGAACCCAGAGAGGGGAACTGCAGTGGAAACAAGGGAGAGGGATGCTTACTTGTAGGCTCTTATGGCTTATTCAGTGTGCTTTCCTGTACACCCAAGGTCGACATGGCCAGAGATAGCACTGGCTGCAATGGATGGGTCATCTCTCCCACACCAAATATTGTTTAGGAAAGTTCTATGCAGTTATATCTATATGTAAAATAGATGAGGCAATTTCTCAACTGAGATGCCCTCTTCTCAGATATGTTGGTTTGGTTTCAATTGGACAAAACCCAACCCCCACAACTTGTGAGATTGTTCTGACAGATGCACAATGGGGACTCAGTCAGTCTGATCACAGAGCAAGGCAACTTCTTGAGAGAGACTGGACCATGGTGGTTGTGGTGGGGAGAATCTCACTTTTGTTTACTTTGGAACTAGTTTCCTCTGGTGTGATTTTGTTTCTTGCTGCCTCAAATATGGTCTGATTTCTGTTGCCCTTTTATCTTGTCAATCCTGATTTTTAAAATTAATAGTTGTTTAAAAGCTTTTATTCAGCCACTTGGTGGTGGTGCACACCTTTAATTTCAGCACTCCAAAGGCAGAGGCAGGCGATCTCTGTGAGTTTGAGACCAGCCTGCTCTACAAAGCAAGTTCCAGGAAAGCCAGACAGAGCTGTTACACAGAGAAATCTTTTCTTGAATTCCACCCTCAAATCTTTTGTTATTTTTGTGTGTGTGTCTCTGTGTGTGTGCATTTGTGTATTTAAGTGTTCCTTCTGAAAGCCAGAACAGGCTTTCAGATCCCCTCTGGTGCTGGAGTTTCAGGCAGTTGTGGTTCATATGATGTGAGTACTGGGAACCTAATCTACAGATTTCTGCAAGAGTATTTGCCCTCTTAACTGTTGAGTCATCTCTCTAGTACCTTAATGTTAAGGTGCTAAATTTTTAAGCATATTAAATAATAGGATTCATTATGTCCTTTTCATAGTTACTTGATTTTTATTTTTCAGCTTACTTTATCTCCCTGTCCTATCCTGTGGCTCCATCTTTCTGGTACCCTTCTTCCTAATGGCCCCCGTTTCCTCCTTCCTGCTTGCTGCATAATTACACTTCCTCTGTAACTCATTTAAGGTCTTTTGTTATCCTATCCTGATCTCCTTTCTAGTTTCAGGTGCCCCCCAACCACTACTCTCAAATACAAACTCACAAGTGATTCCTCCCTTGGAGGAAAACTTGTCAAGTATCTGTCTTTCTGCATCTTGTCTGTTTTGTTTATCACAATCAATTACAGTTCCATTCATTTTTCTGCTAATGTCATGACCTTACTTGTAGTGATAGGATCAGTGGGCTGTGTTACTGCCACCTGGCTCACAGCTAGCTTTATCTGAAATAATTACACAATAACTGTATTCTTTTAAACAGTGCCTGGCTCATTAGCTGTAGCTAATGGCTAACTCTCACATCTTCTTTAACCCATTTCTAGTAATCTGTGTAGCACCACAAGGTGGTGGCTTATCAGGAAAGATTCTGCATGTCTGACCTGGCAGCTGGTTCCATGGCATCTGCCTGCCTCCGCTTTCTTTCTCCAACGATTCTGTTCTGTCTTCCCCACCTACCTATGTTCTGACCTATCAGGACAAGAAATTTTCATTATTAATTAACCAATGAAAGCAACAGATAGATAGAAGACCCTCCTACATCATTTCCCTTTTTTTCTGTTTAAATCAAAAGGAAGGCTTTAACTTTAACATAGCAAAATTACATATAACAAAACAGTCAAAAAGCAAGAATTACAGTTACAATATTTATATCTATGATATCTTTTATCATAAATAAGGAAAACTATAACTATCCATCTATTATTCAAATCCATCAAACTATAGAAGGGTATAATATTACCTAAACAAACAAGAAATAAGCAACTTCCAAACTCTAGAAATGACAGAGACATCTTGCTGCCTGTACAGTCACCCAAAGTTCCTTTGTACCGTTGGGGCATTCATCTTCAGCCTGCAGGCCCATTGTATCCAGCATACATTTCCATGAAGCAGGGAATTCAAAGGCACTTCAGTCACTATCTTCTGTGCCCTGCAGAATGTCTTGCAGACTCTTTCATGAATCAGGAACCCCAAAAGATCATCTCAACTTTAGGCAAGTTCTACAGTCCTCTCTTTGCGGGTTCTCTGTGTCCATTTTATGCAACATTCCAGACAAGAGCAGTTTCTTCCCCAAATGGGTAACCAAATCCATAAGGAGCCTCTTCAATGCCTATCTTCCTCTTGAAGTAGCTGGTGTGCTGTAAGGAGCAGACATGTCTCATTGTCATGAAAAGCCCTAACTTATTAAAACATTAAATGCCATATTCTGTAGTCTTTGAAAGATATAAAGAATGCCGATCTAACTGAAATATATCTCCATATATCTAGAAAATCTAACTAACATGACTATAAGCTTGACTATTATTGATGATTATCCAATTAACCTAGATTTCCTAATTATACATTACATTTTTAAATAAACTACACAATCATAATACCTTAATTAAGATCAGAAATACATATACATATAACAAAATTGACCTTAAAATCATTCCAATGCAAATTATTCATATCTATATCATATCCCCTTTTAAATGTAAAAGAACAGTTATAAGCAATATTTGGAAATATGGACGCAGTTATCTCTCTCCAAACTTCTTCCTGCTGTATAGGGTTGTTGTTAATCAGGTCTTTCATGGTAAAGCCTGTGTGCTAGGTTCATCTCAGTTGGCAGTTGAATGAAGTAATTTTTTGAGGGTGTTCACAGCAACCTTTCAGGAGGTTGTGGTCTATCATACCATATTGGAATAGAAATAATCCACAGGGTCTCATCTTCTGTGAAAACAAAAGAAGAACTTTTCCAAAGCATCATAACCTTAGATCCAAATTTTGAAGTCAAGGTATTTTCAAAATATCTATCTTGGATTAGTTCAGCAGCATTTATAAACAAATATATTTTAGCAACTGTTGCTCCTTCCTCAGCATTCAAACAACTCAAAGAGAGCATAATAGCATACAGTATCAAGATTCTCTGTGCATTTTTCATCTTTGTGCAGCTTTATTTTAACCTCTATTTTATTTATTTTTACTTTTTGAGACAGGCTCTTTGTATATCTTTGTCCTGGAATAACTCTGTAGACCAGGCTTTCCTTGAACTCACAGAAATCCAATCTCTGCCTCCCTAGTGCTGGGATTAAAGGTGTGTGCTACCACACCTTGAACTGACAGAGATCAATCTACTTCTGCCCCTTGAAGTCACAGAGGTCAATCTACCTCTGTCTCCCAGGCATTGGGATTAAAGATGTATACCACCACACCCAACTATTCTCTTTCTTTCTTTTTACTTTAAGAATTTTAACTTTTATCCTGCATATATTTTTAACACATTGTAAATCATTTAGAGATTTTCTTTGTCTTTGAATCTCTCTTTATTGTATATTTCTCTTTTTTTGACCACATGAGTCTTTAATTTGCTAAGCAATGTGGAGAGCCATGGCTTTGACCGCTGGATCCAGCCCATTCCTTAGCTTTCCAGCCTCTTGGCAGAGGTACCGGCTATAGCCATTTTTTATTGCCACAACTCTATGGCATTTCAAGGTCCTTGCCAGCAAGCAAGCTGCATCATTCCACTTACAGACCACACTCAGTCAAACTGCCTGCCTGAAAGAGTCAAAGTTTGCCCTGGCATGATGGCCCAGAAACGCGGCATTGTGAAACAGTGTAGTTTTTTTACTGCTATGGCTACAAAATGAAAAGCATGTGTTCAGCTTTTCATCAACACCGTTTAAGTGTTTAATGGCAGGACCTCTTAAAAGAGCTACAGGGTTTTGCAGCTAAAGATGAGTCAGGAGCTTCTCTTAGATGAGGGTGCTTGCTTGCCTCTAGCAAGCAGAGCAGTCCCACATTGGGCACCATTTTGAAGCCAAGGTATTTTACTTTGGAGAACAGATTTTGCTTTTGTTTCCACAGAAAATGAGAGGCTCTGGATTTATTCAGAGTTAAGAAAATCAGCTTTGGCTGCCCTTTTGTCTCCTGTGTCCTGGAAACACCAGCTAGCCCTGCTGCAGTACTGAGAAGTTCTATCCAGAGAAGTGAGTGGGTGCTCGCCTGGGCTCTCTGTCCCAGAAGACAGCACAACCCCTCCCCCCTCAGCTTCTGCGGCAGGGTCTTCGGTGTTCCACGGGAACCCTCCCTGCCCTCACTGCTGCCGCCCTTTTGTCTCCTGGGTCCTGGAAACACCAACTAGCCCTGACACAGTGCTGAGAAGTTCTAACCAGAGAGCTAGCCCTGCTGCAGTACTGAGACATTCTATCCAGAGAGGTGAGTGGGTGTTCGCCTGGGCGCTCTGTCCCAGAAGAGAGCACAGCCCCTCCCCCCTCAGCTTCTGCAGCAGGGTCTTCGCGGTGTTCCACGGGACCCCTCTGCCCCCACTGCTGTTGTCCTTTTGTCTCCTGGGTCCTGGAAATACCAGCTATCCCTGCTGCAGTGCTGAGGAGTTCTATCCAGAGAGTGCTGAGGAGTTTCATCCAGAGAGGAAGAGATGGGCAGGCACCAATGCAAGAATTCCTCCAACAACCTGAAAGGCAACATGACATCTCCAGAATCCAGGGATCACGAAACTAGAAGAATTGAACACCCTACTCCAGAAGAAATAGAAGAAATTGACTCTAAGCGGATCTTTATGAAAATAATAGAGGAACTTAAACAGGAGGTGAAAATCTGCCGTAAAGAAAAGGAAGATAAGGATAACAAAAAGATTGAGGAAATGAGTAAAGAAATGGAAGAGAAATGTACCAAAAGGTTTGAAGAAATGAATAAATCCGTAAATGAAATTCTGGGAAACCAAGAAAAAACAATCAAACAGGTAATGGAAACAGTTCAAGATTTGAAAACTGAAATGGAGTCAATGAAAAAATCACAAGCCGAGGGCAGTCTGGCTAGGGAAAAGCTAGGTAAATGAACAGAGACTTCAGAAACAACCATAACCAACAGAATACAAGAGATAGAAGAAAGAATCTCAGACTCTGAGGACACTATAGAGAAATTAAACGCTCTGACCAAAGAAAACAGCAAATCCAACAAATTCTCATCACAAAACATTCAGGAAATGTGGGACACAATAAAAAGACCAAATGTAAGAATAATAGGGGTAGAAGAAGGAGAAGAATTGCAGATCAAAGGTCCAGAAAATATATTCAACAAAATTATAGAAGAAAACTTCCCCCACCTAAAGAACGATATTCTTATGAATGCTCAAGAAGCATACAGAACACCGAATAGGCTGGATCAAAAAAAAAATCCCCTCACCATATAATAATCAAAACAAAAAGCATTCAGATTAAAGAAAGAATATTAAGAGCTGCAAAGGAAAAAGGTCAAGTAACCTATAAAGGTAAACCTATCAGACTTACACCAGACTTCTCTATGGAAATCATGATAGTCAGAAGGTCCTGGATAGAGGTAATGCAGAAACTAAGAGACCATGGATGCAAACCCAGACTACTTTACCCAGCCAAGCTATCATTCACTATCAATGGAGAAAACAAAATATTTCAGGATCAAAACAAATTTAAACAATGTGTAGCTACAAATCCAGCCTTACAGAAAGTATTAGAAGGCAAATCACAACCCAAGGAATCCAACATTCCTAACACCGCCTACAATAACTCAGGCATCTAGTGATCCTTCACAAGCAGAACTCAAAGAAGGGAAAAACATACACTCCACTACCCCTCCAAAAAATAACCAGAGTCAACAACCACTGGTCATTAATATCACTTAATATCAATGGACTCAATTCACCTATGAAAAGACAAAGACTTTGACATTGCATACGAAAACAGGATTCAACATTCTGCTGTTTACAAGAAACACACCTCAACCACAAAGACAGACATCTACTCAGAGTAAAGGGTTTGGAAAAGGTTTTCCAAGCAAACGGACCTAAGAAACAAGCAGGTGTGGCCATTCTAATATCTAACAAAATTGACTTCAAACTAAAATCTATCAGAAGAGATAGAGATGGACATTCCATACTCATAACAGGAACAATTCATCAGGAGGAAGTCTCAATCCTGAATATCTATGCCCGCAATATAAAGGCCCCCACTTATGTAAAAGAAACACTTCTAGAACTCAAAGGCAGTCATCAAACCACACACACTAATAGTAGGAGACGTCAACACACCTCTATCACCAATGGACAGATAAATCAAACAGAAACCCAACAGAGAGATAAGAGAATTATTGGAGGTATTGAATCAAATGGACTTAACAGATATGTATAGAACATTCCACCCAAATAGGAAAGAATATACCTTCTTCTCTGCTGACCATGGAACCTTCTCAAAAATTGACCACATACTTGGTAGCAAAGCAAACTTCCACAGATACAAAACAAAATATTAGTAACCGCCTGTGTCTTGTCAGATCACCATGGAATAAAGTTAGAATTCAACAAAAATACTACCCCCAGGAAGCCAACAAACTCATGGAAGTTGAACAGTCAACTACTAAATCACCCCTGGGTCAAGGAAGAAATAAAGAAAGAAATTAAAGTCTTCCTTGAATTTAATGAAAATAAAGACACAACATACTCAAACCTATGGGACACTATGAAAGCAGTGCTAAGAGGAAAGTTCATAGCACTAAGTGCCCAATTAAAGAAAACAGAGAAAGCACACATTGGAGACCTAACAAAACACTTGAAAGCACTAGAAAGAAAAGAAGCTGATTCACCCAGGAGGAGTAGAAGACTGGAAATAATCAAACTGAGGGCTGAAATCAACAAAATAGAAACACAAAAACAATCCAAAGAATCAATGAAACAAAAAGCTGGTTCTTGGAGAAAATCAACAAGATCGACAAACCCCTATCCAAACTAATCAAATGGCAGAGAGAGAACATGCAAATTAATAAGATCAGAAATGAAAAGCAGGACATAACCACAGACACAGAGGAAATTCAGAAAATCATTAGATCTTACTACGAAAGATTATATGCCACAAAGTTGGAAAATGTAAAAGAAATGGACATTTTTTTAGATAAGTACCATATACCAAAGTTGAACCAATAACAAGTAAACAATCTCAATAGATCTGTTAGTTGTGAAGAATTAGAAGCTGTTATCAAAAATCTCCCTACCAAAAAAAGTCCAGGACCAGATGGTTTCAATGCAGAATTCTACCAGAACTTCCAGGAAGAGCTAATACCTATACTCCTTAATGTATTTCACAATATTGAAACAGAAGAATCATTGCCAAACTTCTTTTATGAAGCTACAGTTACCCTGATACCAAAACCAAACAAAGACACAACCAAGAAAGAGAATTGCAGGCCAATCTCATGAACATCGACGTGAAAATTCTCAATAAAATACTGGCAAACCGAATCCAAGAACACATTAGAAAAATTATCCATTATGATCAAGTAGGCTTCATCCCAGGATGCAGGGCTGGTTCAACATACGCAAATCTATCAATGTAATCCATCATATAAATAAACTGAAACAAAATACCATATGACCATTTCATTGGATGCTGAAAATGCACTTGACAAAATTCAACACCCATTTATGATAAAGGTGTTGGAGAGACTGGGGATACAAGGATCATACCTAAATATAATAAAGGCAATATACAGCAAGCCGAGAGCTAACATCAAATTGAATGGAGAGAAACTCAAAGCCTTTCCACTAAAATCAGGAACACGACAAGGCTGTCCACTCTCTCCATACCTCTTCAATATAGTGCTTGAATTTCTAGCAATAGCAATAAGACAACATAAGGAGATCAAGGGGAATTCAAATTGGAAAGGATGAAGTAACCTTTCGTTAGTTGCAGACGATATGATAGCGTACATAAGCGACCCCCAAAACTCTACCAAAGAACTCCTATAGCTGATAAACATCTTTAGTAATGTGGCAGGATACAAGATCAACTCCAAAAAATCAGTGACCCTCCTATACACAAAAGATAAAGAAGCAGAGAGAGAAATCAGAGAAACATCACCTTTCACGATAGCCACAAATAGCATAAAATATCTTGGGGTTACTCTAACCAAGGAATTGAAAGACCTATTTGACAAGAACTTTAAGTCTTTGAAGAAAGAAATTGAGGATACCAGAAAACGGAAAGACCTCCCCTGCTCTTGGATTGGGAGAATCAACATAGTAAAAATAGCAATTCTACCAAAAGCAATCTATAGATTCAATGCAATCCCCATCAAAATACCATCAGACTTCTTCACAGATCTTGAGAGAACAATAATCAAGTTTATATGGCAAAACAAAAAACCCAGGATAGCCAAAACAATCTTATACAATAAAGGAACTTCTGGAGGCATTACCATCCCTGACTTCAAACTCTATTACAGAGCTACAGTAATGAAAACTGCTGCGTATTGTCATAAGAACAGAGAAATCGACCTATGGAATCGAATAGAAGACCTGGATATTAACCCACAAACCTATGAACACCTAATTTTTGACAAGGGAGCTAAAGGTATACAATGGAAGAAGGAAAGCATCTTTAACAAATGGTGCTGGCATAACTGGATGTCAACCTGTAGAAGAATGAAAGTAGATCCATATCTCTCACCATGCACAAAACTCAAGTACAAATGGATTAAAGACATCAACATTAATCCGTCCACTTTCAACCTGATAGAAGAGAAAGTGGGAAGTAGTCTACAAGATATAGGCACAGGAGGTCACTTCCAAAGTATAACCCCAGTAGCACAGACAATAAGAGAATCAATGAATAAATGGGACCTCCTGAAACTGAGAAGCTTCTGTAAAGCAAAGGACACTGTCAGTAAGACAAAAAGGCTACCTTTTGACTGGGAGAAGATCTTCACCAACCCTTCATCAGACAAAGGTCTGATGTCCAAAATATACAAAGAACTCAAGAAACTAGACACTAAAACTCTAATTAACCTAGTTAAAAATGAGGTACTGAACTGAACAGAGAATTCACAACAGATGAACTTCGAATGGCCAGAAGACACTTAAGGACATGCTCAACCTCCTTAGCGATCAGGGAAATGCAAATCACAACCACTTTGAGATACCATCTTACACCTGTCAGAATAGCTAAACTCAAAAACACCAATGATAGACTATGCTGGAGAGGATGTGAAGTTAGGGGAACACTCATAAATTGTTGGTGGGAATGCAAACTTGTACAGCGACTGAGGAAGTCAGTGTGGCGGTTTCTCAGGAAACTGGGAGTCAACCTCCCTCAGGACCCAGCAATTCCACTCTTGGGAATATACTCAAGAGATGCCCTATCATACTACAAAAGTATTTGTTCAACTATGTTCATAGCTGCATTATTTGTAATAGCCAGAACCTGGAAATAACCTAGGTGCCCCTCAATAGAAGAATGGTTAAAAAAAGTGTGGAACATATACACATTAGAGTTTTACTCAGCAGTAAAAACAATGACATCTTGAATTTTGCATGTAAATGGATGGAAATAGAAAACGCTTTACTGAGTGAGGTAACCCAGACTCAAAAAGAGGGATATGGTATGTAGTCACTCATAAGTGGTTTCTAGCCATAATTAAAGGTCTTTGAGTCTATAATTTGTTATCCTAGAGAAGCTGAATAAGAAGGTGAACCTGAAGAAACTAATATAGTTATCCTCATGGATATTAGAAGAAGGCAAGATTGCCAGGCAAACTTGGGTTCATGGGGGGGTGGGGTGGTGGAAGTGTGGTTAGATGGTTAGGGAGAGGGGAGTTTGCGAGGATCGGGGATGGAACGGGGGGAATGGGAGGGCGAGGGAGGGAGGATGGTTATGGAAGCAGGGAAGTTTATATCTCAACTAAGGGAGCCATTTTAGGGTATGCAAAAGACTTGATTCTGGAGGGGTTCCCAGGCCCAAGGAGAGGTCCCCAGATTGTACTCTTGGCAGCAGAGGAGAGGGTGACTGATCTGGCCTTGGCCCATAACCATACTGATGAATATTTTGCATATCACCACAGAACCTTCATATGGCGATGGATGGAGATCAAGACAGAGACACATATTGGAACACTGGACTTAACTCCCTAGGTCCAAATGAGAAGCAGAGGGAGGGAGATTGTGAGCAAGGAAAGCAACATCAGTGGAGGCCTTCATCTGACGATGGATGGAGATAGAAACGGAGACCCACATTGGAGCACTGGAAGTCAGGTCCGGGAAGGGTATTTTCACCCACTGATACAAGGGGTCTGATCAAATGAGAGCTTACCAAGGCCAGCTGAACTGGGACTGAACGAGCATGAGATCAAACTGGACTCTCTGAATGTGGTTGACCTGGGGGTTGACTGAGCCCCCAAGGTCCAAATGAAGGCTAAGAAACCATTGACAATGGCACTGGGTCTTGTTTCGTCTGCATGGACTGGCTTTTTGGAATCCTGGCCTGTCTGGTTGCTTACCGTCCTGGACCTGGAGGGAGGGGGGAGGAACTTGGATTTCCCACAGGGCAGGAAACCCTGACTGCTCTGGGGAATGGTGAGGGAGGAGGAGAGGGAGTGGGGAGAGTGGGGGGAGTGGGAGGGTATTGGGAGAAGGGGAGGAAGTGGAAAGAGTGTTTTCGGGTACTTGAATGAACAAGTCTAGCAGAAAAAAAAAAGAAAAAGAAAATCAGCTTTGATCAAGTAAGACCATCTGAGAGATCTCCGCCAGGAATAGATGGCCCAGATGTCTGAGTTCTTCATCCAGAATAGATTCAAGACTGCTGCCTGAGATGATCAAGACTCACAGGGTACTTCAGTCAGTACTTGATCATAACTCTAAATTTTCTTTAGGTCCCCATAAGATTATCAGGGCCCCCAACCAGCTGGAAGTAGCCTGGAATACTACACCCACATTCCCAAAAACTGGAGTATGGATAGTTTCCTCTGTCTTTTTTTTTTAAAGAGGCGGGAATAATTGTCTGTATTCTGTCAGTCATGTTTTTAATAAATGCTGATTGGCCAGGAGGAAGGATAGGTGGGAAACTCAGACAGGATGTAGAAATGATGGAATGATAACAGGAGAATTCTGGTAAGGAGGAAGTTGATTCCTCCTACTCCTGCCCAGATCACTGAAACAGCAGGATGTGATCTGCCTCACTGAAAAAGTTACTGAGCCACATGGCTAACATAGATCAGAATAATGGGTTAATATAAGCTTAAGAGCTCATAAGTAGCCTGACCTAAAGGGTCAATCAGCTTTATAACTTATAGAGATCTCTGTGTGATTTTCTCTGGGACTAAATAGCTGGGGATTGGGCAGGACAGAAACCCCAATAAGCAGGCCCTTCATGTTACACTTACTCCTCTTTATGGTTTCTATCGTTGTGTATCTCTCTCTCTTTCTTCCTCTCTCTCTCTCTGTCTCTCTCTCTCACTCCCTCTCTCCCTCTCTCCCTCTGTCCCTCTCTCCCTCTCTCTCTCTCTCTCTCTCTCTCTCTCTCTCTCTCTCTCTTTCTCTCTCTCTCATATGTGTGTGTGTGTGTGTGTGTGTGTGTGTGTGTATGAGAAAGAGAAAAAGTGAGAGAGGAGAAAGAGAAAAAGTGAGAGAGAGAAAAAAGAGAAAGAGAGAGAGAGAAAGAGAGAGAGATTCTCTTTCCTTGGTACATGGTATTCAAGACATGGGGCCCTAGCTTATGTGGGATTTACCTCTGTATGCTGTGATTAACATTGATAAATAAAGGTACTGCTTTGGGCCTATAGGAGAGCTATAGGGGAACAGAGCTAGACAGGGAAAACTAAACTTGTTACACCCAAATCCATGGGTCCCCACAAAAGACAACAAAGGAGACCGAGTCCCATATGTAAAAGCAAAGAGACTTTATTTTAATCAAGTTTGCAAACTCGGTCTCTACACATGTCCAATGTATTGGAATATCCAGAGATCCCCGAGCTCAATTAGAATTGGATTTTTGTAATAGTAAAGTTGGGGGTGAGGGGTCTTTGAGATTTAGGACCCCGTATTGACATTTATCTAGGGGTGTCCTGGTGAAACCCTGGCAGGTATTTCTATTACAGTGCTTGGAATGCCAGGAATTTCCTTTGAATGGTCTGCTCTTGGGTGGGGGTCAGGTAATCTGGCCTGCCAGGCATTGTCTCAGGGTAAACTATTGATACCCCATTTAAATTTATCAATGGACAGAATCCCAGGTGATGGTGGTTGGAGGAAGTAAAGAATTTCCTTTCTGTCCAGACTTAGATTATCATGGCTGGCCCTCACAAAACTGAATGCTGGAAAAAAGAAAGGCAGAGTCAGAGAGAAACCATGGAGCCACTGCCAGAGATAGATATGCTAAAACTGTGCCAGTATGACGCAACCTCATGTTGATACACAGATTAATGGAGATGGGTTAAATTAAGATGTAAGAGTTAGCCAGTGAGAAGCTAGAGCTAATGGGCCAAACAGCGATTTAAACAATTCAGTTTCTGAGAGATTATTTTGGGGCTAAGAAGCCAGGAACCAACAAGCGGCCTCCTTACTACACCTAGCTTCTGTTAGAACTCCTCTACCTGTTGCTAGCTTCCACAATGCACTCTTATCTCTCTGAAACCATAAGCCAAACAAACCCTTCCTTCCAAAATTTCTTGTGTCATGGTGAAGTGTCCCAACAATAGTAAAGTAATGCACACAGTGGCTGAAACAACTCTGCTCACGTGAATGCAGTTCTTTTTCCCCAGTAGCAAGAGATCCTTCAGCATCAGGAGTTTGAGTTTAGAGATGATGTTCCAGCCTTGTGGCCTAAACCTCTTGGAAAAGTGATGTGTTAAAATGATGGGTGACCATTTTGAACCAGAAACAAGAGAGGAGTAGATGGGGGACAGAGGGGAGGCAGGGGGAGGGAATGGAAGGACAGGAGGGAGGGGGAACTGAAGTTGGGATATAAAATAAATGAAAATTTTTAATTTAAAAAAACACATGGGTGACATTGTTCCCTACAAAAGCAGTCCTGGCCAGCCAATCCAACAGCCCACTAACCTTGATGGAACCCATACCCAGGATCCTCGTCTTGTCTGGTGGGTGGGACTTTACTGAGTGGCTCAAAATTTAAAAAAATAGATGCCAGTGATCATCTAACATGAATAATTGATACATATTCTTGTTCCTCTGGCTCAGAAATTCTGATTTTCCCATTTGTTTTTAGTAAATCTGATGTAGGTGGGCCTTCTATGTGTTATTCTCATTGGTTAATAAAGAGACTGCCTTGGCCCTTTGATAGGACAGAAAATAAGATAAGCAGAGTAAACAGAACACAATGCTGGGAAGAAGGGAAGTGAGGTAGACGCCATGGAGCCAGCCACCAGGTCAGACATGCTGAATCTTTCCTGGTAAGTCACACCTCGTGGTGCTATACAGATTATTAGAAATGGGTTAATCAAGATGTGAGAGTTAGCCAGTAACTAACTCTCTAGAGATAATGGGTCAGGCAGTATTTAAATGAACACAACATATGTGTTATTATTTCTGGGGCTAAGCTAGCCGTACGGGAGCTGGGTGAGGCAAAAAGCAGGCCTGACCAGCTCCTCACTACATAAATCAATTTGTATTTCTCCACTTCTTCTCTTATTTCCTCCCTCCAGTTTCTCCTCCCAGATTGTCCAATCTGATCCCCTTTCTAAACAGTTTCCTGATTTGTCTTGGGAGCTGAGGCAACTATGGGAACCACGGCAGGAAGTCAGCACAAGAGACTCAGGGCATCGAGGTTCTCTCACGGATGCCGTCATTAGAGTTTTAATCGTCCAGGACCAGTTTCACTGTTCCAGTAGAGAATGGTGTTTCTGAGGGCTGAGATGCAGGTGCCAACTGGCTCCAAGTAGCTGGGTTTCAGCTTCTTGTCCAGTTTTTCTCAGGGGCACCTCTGGAGATCGTGCCTGGCTCCATTCCTCCCCTAGAGGGCAGAGCTGAGTTCCTGACCTTGTGCTGTGTTGTGCATTGTCGGGAGCCTCTTTCTGTGTTGTTTGTGAGGTGACTGCAGAGTAGAACATGTCCAGCAGGGGTCACGGTGCACATGGATGTTTGCTGGGAGCACAGCCTTGTCTGGGAAGGAGAGCTATACTCTGGGCTCTCAAAACAGTTTTTTTTCCCGTGCATTCTAACTACTCTTTGTTTTGGAAAGCAAAGATTAAAGCCTTTATTTCACATAACTAAGTAAATTTTGTTTAGGGAAAAAATTTGGGGAGATGGGTTTTGTTCTGCTGTTCAAGCTTGTCTCGGCCTCCTGAGCATGGGACTAGATACAGAAGCACACAAAAGAGCCTGGCTTCCATCAAGGTTTCACCTTTCAGGACATAAAACAATTTCTTACAACTTTTCATTTCCTCCTCTTGCAGCATTAACTGTAGAGATAATGTCATATTGGGTGCATTACACAGCTGCTTTTAATTAGATTTTAAAAATTATGTGTATGTGGGTGTCTGCATGTGAGTGCATGTGCCACAAGAGTTCAGAGGGTATAGGTTCTCTGGAGACTGAGATTCAGTCAGCTGTTAGCCACCTGATGTGGTTACAGAGAGCTTAACTCTGGTCCTTTGGAGGAGTAGAAAGATGCCCTGGAGCACTGAGCCAGCTCTCTATACACACACAGGGTCTTAAACTCTGGCTTTTCACCCCATAGGGAATCTTACACCTGAATGTAAATATCCTTATTCTCGTGAAATCCTACAGCCGGAATGTCCAGGAATGGTACTGGGGAGAGAGATGGCTTGGTGGAAAGTACCTGCCATGCATGATAAGGACTTTAGCTTTAATTCACAGAACCCATCTAAGTGCTGGACACAGCGGAAGTATATGCACTCTCACGGTTCCTATGGGGAGATGGCATGCAGAGACAGTAGACTCTCCAGAAATGCCAGAGCCAAAGAGACTGATCTACAGTGGAAAAACAACAAAAAAAGGCTGTCTCAAAGAAGGTGAAGAGGAAAGACTGCCATCTGAGGTTGTCCACTCACCGTGGCACACACACAGAGATACGCATGGCCCCTATTCTCCCTGCCTGCCTCCCACACTGAGATCAGAAAAACCCCATTTCCTCCAACATATTAGAGAATCCCAAAGGCAAGAAACTTCAGTCAGGATTTCAGAGACGTTTATGGGAGAAGGAACCTGGAACAGTGAGTCACAGGTTCCCTCCAAAGTCCCGCGCTTCTGCTTCAGCTCTACATCCTCACGTGGTGCAGAGACAGAGCTCTCTGCTGTCTCTCCCTTCTACATGAGGTCCCCAGTTCAGCTCTTCATTGACATGTCCTCGTGAACTCAGCCGAGTCATGTAGATTCTTACGGCTCCACCTGTGAATGATGTGAGATGTGTGTGTGTGACACAACACACTTCAGTCTGTCTTCTAGGTTGCATTAACAAAGCCCAGAACTGAGTGTATCTTTTGTAAGAGAAACAAAGAGGGTTGTATGTGCCATGTCAATATTGGACCTGGGACCTTGTTCATGTTGTTCATTTCTGAGCCTAGGTTCTGATATTCCATGAACAAAAAAGAAGGGGATCATTAAATTCCAAACAGCTGCTTTACTTGGAGAAATACCGACCTAAGATGCAATTACATTTCAGAGATATCAATGGACATTTCTGTGCTCAGTAGGAGTAGAGAAAGGCTAACTGGATCCTGGCACTAGAGGGAACTCTTGGTATTTGGAAATGTGAATCTGGAATCTTTCCTGTGTCATCAAAGTAGTGATGAATTCAGTACCCTAAACTAAGGATTGAGAAGAAAGCAAATGATAAAGAAATCCCTCTATGACATGAATAAAATATTTAGGAAGAGAAAAAAAGAAAGGAAAAGGGATTAATTTAGTGAAAGATGATTTTGCTCCTACTTTTAAAGTTATGATTTCTGCCAGGATTGAATTATTTCAAAATCTTCTGTGGTTTTTTAAACTTTGTTCAAAATAGATGTCTGAGGAAAACCACAGAATATTAACCAGTGATAGCCAAAAGAAAGATTTATAGCTTTTTTTAAAATTACTAAAATAACAACTGCCAACACTATAATGTTTTGCCTTATAACATGAGGAAGCACCACTGGACCCTGATAATTAGAAGTTGGGCTCTAGAAATTTTCCATATAACCTAGAACTTTAATACTTCTGTCCTCCAGTATCTGCTATTGGTTTCCAGATGGCCCTTCTTGATATGAAGATCTGATTCATGCTTAAGTCCAGTATATATAATGGTGTTATATTTATTTATAGTATACACCCATATTTCCCTATATTTTATTTCATTTTATTTTATTTGAACAGTACCATGCTATATTGCCTAGATTGGTCTCATATTTGTGAGCTCAAATGGTGCTCCTGCCTCAGATTCCTAACTATCTGGGACTACTACAGGCATACACTACCACTTGCCTGTAATTCATGTCTGCTCTAGGCCATTTATAAAAACACAATGTAAATGGGATGTAAATAGCTTTCATTCTATATTGTTTAGGGAAGGATGACAAGGAATTATACCTCTTCAGTACATACACATTATTCTAACATTTTTGGTCTTTAGTTGGTTGAATTTTAGATGGAGAAACTGTGCATAAAGAGTCCTAACTAGAAAACCCTGACTGCCCTAAGGGACGAAGAGGGAGGAGGAGAGGGAGTGGGGGGAGTGGGAGGGTGTTGGGAAGAGGGGCGGAAATGGAAATCTTTATAATTTAATAAAATTACTTTAAAAAAAAGGAGTCCTAACTATACTTGTATCAATACTATTTTCTCCACTGAAGTAAATATTGACAAGACTAAGCACCTCTTTTGCTTTGGTGTTTTTGCCTGTGACTTATCAATCCTGACATAGCAAATAAAGGTAATTTTTTAAACATCACTCTTATAAATCAAAAGAACAAATCTTTTGTTTCCAACATTTCTTTGGAAATCTTAAAGACAAGTTTATCCATGAAAGATAACATCGATTTTTTTTTTTATTTTACTGTATTTTTGATTTGGGGTTTGACTTTAGAAGGCAAAATTAACCAGTTGCTAGGAAGTTTGAGTTGTACCCTGGTTTTCTACTAATCAAAGTGAAAATACTTAGATAAATATAAAAAAGATTTTAGCATATTTATAAATGTAAGCTTTGCACGCTTTTGCTTTTATTTTTGATTTTTTTGGTTGTTGTTGTTTTAAAAAGAATAGTCAAGGACACGATTATTTTAGGGGGAAAAACCCTCACTGTGATCAGAGTCAATCTTTGCTGTTTGATCAACATTATATAGAAAATATGTTACATCGAATAATGTCTCCTCCAAAGATATTCAGGTTCTGACACCTGGAATTTGTGAATGTCACTTTATATGGCAAAGAGAATTCATGGATAATGAGACTGTCAAGTTTATTATAACACCCAGATATGACTTTAAGGTTATGAAGAAAGAATACAGTTTGAGGAATGACGACTAAGCAAGATGACTAAGGAAATGGGCAGAAGTCAAAGAATGTAGCTGTAGAATTACGAAAAGCCAAGAAAATAGATTCTCCCTTAGAGTCCAGGGTAGAAGCATAGCTATTTACTTTCCAAAGTATTAAAAAATGAATGTATTCTGTGTTAAACTAGTAAAGTTAGGTAATTTGTTACAGTAGTTATAGAAAAGTAATATAAATAAGGCTTTAGTAATTTATGATAAGAGCAGATTAGTACCCCTAAACTGTCATTTTTATAGAGGAGAAAAAAGTTTTTAGCTTGCTGTGGTAAAGAACTTAGAGGTACCTATTGATGGTCTTACTAACACAATAAAAGTAAGACAGCATTGTAATTTTAAACTCTCAGCAGCTGTGATTACCTATGTAAGACCTGTGCAAGGTTAGACTATCAACCTTCCCTCATGGAGGAGGCAAGAGGCCCCTCCCCTCCCTGAGGGCTTAATGGCAGTTAGCAGGCTGTTGAGCAAGATGAAGAGAGGATCCATAAGCCAAGCAATACAACTGTAGAAGGCAGCTACATGAGATCTGCCCCCTCCCTGAGGAGATGCTGGCAGTTAACTGTTACTGGGGAGGGAGAAGGCAGTCAGTTACCTTAGGGATTTAAACTCAGGTAAATTAACCTGTGGTACTGTAAAATCATTCTTAATTCATCAGTTTACATATACACAAAAAGCTTTTGCAAAATTTTCGTGTCTATTTTTGTTCCTTTTTATGATTCTTTTACAGCTTTCGATAATGCTCAAATTTGTCATTCACTATTATTATTATTATTGCATCATAGAACAGCAAGTCACTGTGCTTTAGGGCAGAAACACTATCATTTTTGCCCTTAAAATATTCCTAGAACTTGGGAGGCTGAAGCAGGAGAATTGCCATAAGTTCAACAAGGCCAGTCTGGAAGACACAAGTCCTGGTCAGACTGAGCTACAGTGTGAGACTGTCTCAAAATATCAACCTTATTATCTTGAGATTCCTAGAAGAATTTCATTCACATATTATAACTGTAAAGTGTTGTTCCTAAATAAAGAAGATTGGAAAATGGTAAATTTCTGTCCTTTCATCAGACTTAGTAGGTGTCATGGGTACACTTTATGCATCCCTACACAACTTATTTCCCTTCCATAATGTGGCAGAAATGATTGTATTCATTTACAGACCCAAAGATATAATCACTCTAGTTTGGGTATTATGTTTACCCACCTATGCCAGTGTTCTATCTTACTTGCAAATTATCTTTGGAAAGCACACTGAAGATCTCATTTTTAGTTTTCTAAAAACCCCCAAATTACTGATCAAAGTAACTCACTACAATATCTTATACTAATTCAACAAAAGAATGATTAATTTTTCAACATAAATTTAAACTTTGATAATCTTAAATATTTGCTATGGATAATTCTAGCTCATTTGATCATGAACATGTATATTTTAGAAAAACATTCCCAAGTAATGTGAGAGAAACTATTAATAAACAGGATCTCCTGAAACTAAAAAGCTTCTGTAAAGCAAAGGACATAGTCAACAAGACAAAACTACAGCCTACAGAATGGGAAAAGATCTTCACTAATCCCACATCAAACAGAGATCTGATCTCCAAAATATACAAAGAACTCAAAACATTGGTCATCAAAAGAACAAATAATCCAATAAAAAATGGAGCACAGGCCTAAACGGAGAATTCTCAACAGAGGAATCTAAAATGGCTGAAAAACACTTAAGGAAATGTTCAAAATCCTTAGTCAACAGAAAAATGCAAATCAAAACAATTCTGAGATTCCATCTTACATATGAAAGAATGGCCAAACAGAAACCTTGATGACAACTTATGCTGGAGAGGTAGTGGGGAAAAGGGAATACTGCTGCATTGCTGGTAGGAATGCAAGCTGGTACAGACCCTTTGGATGTCAATGTGGCGATTTCTCAGAAAATTAGGAAACAACCTTCCTCAAGACCCAGTAATACCACTTTTGTGTATATATACAAAGAATGCTCAATCATGCCACAAGGACATGTGCCTAACTATGTTCATAGCAATATTATTTGTCATAGCCAGAACCTGGAAACAATCTAAATGCCCTTTGACCAAAGAATGGATAAGGAAAATGTGGTACATTTACACAATGGAATACTATGCAGCAGAAAAAATAATGACATCTTGAAATTTGCAGGCAAAAGGATGGAGCCAGAAAACATCATTTTGAGTGAGGTAATCCAGACCCAGAAAGACAATTTTTATATGTACTCACTCATGAGTGGTTTCTAAACATGAAGCAAAGAAAACCAGCCTATTGGCTGGGTAGTGGTAGCGCAGGCCTTTAATCCCAACACTCAGAAAGCAGAGTCAGGTGAATCCTTGTGAGTTTGAGGCCTGCCTGGTCTACAAGAGTTAGTTCCTGGACAGCTAGTACTGTTATGCAGGGAAACCCTGTCTCTAAAAACCAAAAGAAAGAAAGAAAGAAAGAAAGAAAGAAAGAAAGAAAGAAAGAAAGAAAGAAAAACACCCTACAAATCACAATCCCAGAGAACCTAGACAACAATGGGGACTCTAAGAGAGGCATACATACATCTAATCTACATGGGAAGTAGAAAGTAGAAAAAGACAGGCTCTTCTGAGTAAATTGGAAGCATGGGAATCTTGGGAGAGGGTTGAAGGGGAAGGAAAAGTTAGGGAGCAGAGCAGAGGAAAATGTAGAGCTCAATAAAAATCAGTAAAATATATTAAAACATTAATGCTGGGCTAGAGAAATGGCTCGTTGATTAAGAGCACTGCTCATTCTTACAGAGTACCTGGGTTCAGGTCCAAGCACCCACACAGTGGCTCACAACCATCAGTAGTACAGTTCCATGGGATCTGACACCCCTTTCTGGCCTCCTCAGGTACTATGTACACACATGGAGCACATAAATACATGCAGGCAAAACGTTCATATGCATAGAAATATTCAATACGAGCCAATGGAATTCAATATCATAACAGAAATATTAAACACCAAATAAGAGTTGCTCCCAGTATTGCTCATCCTACAGAAATCTATGAGACATGTTATATTAATAGACTAAAGGGGGGAACATAAGACTGTGTTTTTTTCAAATGATAGAGGAAAAAGCAATTGAAAAAATTAATATACATTCCTGAGGAAAAGCAGAAATGGGAGGAAATACCGAACACAACAACACTGGCCAAGACTCCAGCAGCGAAGACCAATGCAGCATGACGAGGTGCCATATCTGACCACTTCTGTCCAACACCTAGTGACAAGGAGCTCTAGCTGGAGCAATCAGGCAAGAAAGGGGATGTCTAACTGGGAAAGGAAAATGACCGCACATGTAGAAAACCCTAAAGATTCAATAAAAGTTTAGTAAATAAATTTCAGCACACAGATTAATGCAAAGCTAATTATATTTCTACACAGCAATAAAAAATTTTGATAATTTAAGATAATGATTTTGTTCACAATAGTATCAATACCAAAATACTTAAAAATAAACTAAGGAGCCAAGTAGATGCTGAGGAAAGAAACTTAAGAAAATGACTGGGAAAATAACCTTTTATAAACTTCAAAGTCTTTATTTAGTTATGAATTTGTGCCATATATCTAGAAACACTGATGATACTAAACACATCAGTAGCAATGAACAATACAGAAGCATGGAATGATTCAGGCAAGATGCATGTATCACCAGACAGGCAGAAGTCATTCCTTTTTAAAATGTGTTAAGAAAAGATTTTAGTTATATAATGATTTAAAATATTCAAAATTATAATTTAAAGATAAAATTTTAACAAAGTTTAAGTGTTAAACTTCACCAATGTGAGTCTTTTTTTTTTTTTTACAAAGACTATCCTTAAATTTCTCCAAGGGGCAGTGAGCAAAGGGTTTTGAACATGTGGGCAATTAAAAAAATCAAAACAAAAGAAAAACTAGCCTTCCTTTCATGGGGATCAGAGAAGACCAAATGAAAACAACAATGAAATGCCACTCTTTTGATCAGAACACTGCCAATTATTAAATAGTGGAATAAAATTGGTACAATCCTGAACACAGCTACTGCCACATGCATTCAGTGTGTATTACATTTGGTTTAGGCTTCAGGAAAGCAAGAACATTTGATTAAAGGGGGCTGGATGAGGCAACAACAGGTGTGAGAGCCCTGGGTGCTATACTCAAGGACTGTATGTAGTCAGTGAGGCTGCTGGAGTTAAGAGGACACAGACACTTTCACATGGGAACAATAGATGACATAACCACAGAGCCCGCAGGAAAGGAAGTGGAAAACCTCAGACTACTGGCATAGATTCAGCAACCCCTGATGATGTTTCCACTTCAGTGATGATACCATTCATTACTGGGATGAATAATTCAAATTACTGACAGTGTGCTAAAGGAATCAGGAAAATTCAAGGACTCAAAGAGAAAGTCCCTTTCTCATGAGGCCTAGTAATCCGCTGATGAGGGACTTATACTTCAGTGTCAGAGCTTCTCTCTGATGGGAGTTCTTTCAAAGATGACAACCGTTTCGAAAGAGTGGTCCTAGACTCTGTGCTTATCCTTTTGTCACCAAGTTTGAGACCTGTGCTACTTAGTTTTTGTCTACTAGAGTCACCTGAGAAGAGAAAACTTCAACTGAGAAATTGGCCAATGGGCATGTCTGTTGGGGCATTTTCTTAACTAAAGATTGGTATGGGAACGTGCCACAGACTGGCTCAGGGGAGCCATTCAGACCATGGGGGAACAGGACGAAGGGATAGGAGATTTCAGGATACGGTGGAGGAATGATAGGCAGACACCCTCAATGTATTTTGAAAATGCTGCTGCGATTTTACTTTTTCAGTGCGAGGCTTTTATACTTTTACAAAAAAAGAACTTGGCAAAAGCATACATCATCAAATCATAAAACAGAAAAGAACAGCATAAAACAGTTTTACAAAGAGAATCTTTGAAGATGCTTTGGCATGGGTACAAGGACTTTTGCTCTCTCATATTTTGTCTCTTTTTCTTGCCTTCAGAGAGGCTATTGCCCTTGAGCTAGGCTATCTTTATCAGCTTGCACCAGGTGGCTGACTGGTTTAAGCTAAATGACCTTGTATGCCTGGGTGGGAAAGAAGAAGGCTACTATCTTGCTGGGAAACCTTTCTGCTAGGAAATTTCTAAGACATGATCTCAAACTTGTCTGAAACTCATCTTATACCATTAATCTCAACTCCCTTCCCTTCCCGACTCTCAGGGTCAGATGTTGTAATTAGCCTAGGTGTTCTGGCCATAAGGAAGGCAGCATAGGCCTCCTGTTAAATTGCACGTAAATGCCTAATACTGTTTTCCTGTAGAAGGTTTCTAAGGGTTTTCCTAGTAAAATTAACTCATTTTGTTCCACATTATCAAGGAATTGTCCTAATGATGGCCCTGCCAATTCCCAGAACTGGCTACTTCTTTTGAGGCTTTAATGAATGGTGGGGCAGAGTTCAAAAATGTCCTCAGCAGTTTTGTTTGTATTCGCAACTGCCTGGAATAGTCTGGTCTGTTAGTAATATGCAAGGATCACAAAGAACATAAATACAAGGAAAAAGACACACATTATGGCTCCAAGGACAGCGAAGTCGAGTCAGTACAAATGGCGACTCAGGTGGAATTATACCACAACTGATTGCCAAGGGACTGCCTGGAACACAGCTCCAAGAAGCACAGATCACAATCCTCCGGCAATAGCTGTCTGCCCAGTCAGCATTTCTGCTACACTGACGTGACAGCCATGGATGTAGCAGGAAGGCCCAGCCCACTGTGGGCAGAGACCCCCTTGGGAAGGTGGCCCTGGGTTGCATAAGAAAGGAATGTGACAAAGGCCAGAGGAGCCAGCCAACAGAGCAGGGTTCCTCTGTGGTTTCTGCTTCAGTTTCTGCTCAGGCTCTTGCCCTGACCTCTCTCCAGGGTGGACTGCAAGCTGTAAGAACCCTAAATCCTTTCCTCCCCAAGGTGCTTTTGGTCATCAACAAAAATGACAAACTAGGTCGACACCCTCTCTCACTGCAACAGGGCAACACTTTTCAAGAAGACTGCAAGAAAAACACAAGCACTAAAGGCACACCGAGACAGCAGCTTGAGGAAGATGCAGAGACCCCTGCTGCACGCATTAGAGCAAGAATGTCTCCAAGGAAACATGGATAAGAATTTTGTGAGAGCCCGGTACACGAAAAGATTTCACCTGAAGAATGTGTTCTACTCAAACCAAAGCCTATTTGAAGAAGACATTAGGCTATGGCGTTCTGACAGCTCCAAGTACTATCTCCCTGAGACCTTTAACATAGTTTCTGAGCTAACCAGCTGAAGTAGTAATGGAAATGTACAGTTTTAAGCCAACCCATGTGATTTCAGCTCAAAGTTGTCATAGTTACCCGATCTTCACTAGACACTACTGGTACATTACAGTCCCTCTAGCCCAGTGCTTCTCAACCTGTGTATCACTACTCTCTGTTTTCTCAGGGGTCACCTAAAACCATCAGAAAACACAGATATTTACATTACAATTCCTAACAGTGGCAAAATTACAGTCATGAAGTAGCAGCAAACATAATTTTAGAGTTGTGGGTCATTATAACACAGGGACTTGTACTAAAGGGTCATAGCATTAGGAAGATTGAGAACCACAGCCCTAACCATTCTCTCTCCTTCCCAGAAATCAGGCCTTGGCCCCAGCTGTCTGCTGTGATGTCCCAGCTCTCCTGGAGCTGAGTTCCCTCCCTCCTCTTTGCATCTGCAGAGAAGGCTAGTCTCCCTCTCTCTCAGACTCCAAAGAACCTTGAATTTTAACTTTCCTTTCTTTCAGCGCCTTCTGAATTTCTGGGGTACAGACTAGGTCATGTGATATGGAACTCCCACTACTGAAAACCTATGAAAGCAGGACATGCCCTTTGTTCTTTGGGAATGACAGGCCAGCCTATGGCCCCCTTAAAATTGCATTGCACAGCATTGCACGGAGCAATGTGTTAGCTCCCCTAGGAACCAAAGGGTCTTTTCATTTAGAAAGTCACTGCACTATCCGCTATCCCTGGTGGCTATCTCTCCTGATGAAACTTGTCTTTGGACCTGACAGCCCACTCACTCTCCCTCCCTGCAGACATGGCTGCTTGTGACCTTGGTGCCATCATTTTTCCTAACAAAACCCACCTGAAGAGTAATTCATCTCAGCTTCTGTTGTGTGACTATGCTTTTCCTGGGGAGAAGCAACACATACACCTACTCAGCCCAGATAGGGAACTCATGACAGAATAAAGTACAGGTACTACCAAAGCCCATCTTGATGAATCGATGAATTGTTTTTTAATGCTTATTTATTTCATGTGCACTGGGGTATGTCTGTGTGAAGGTGTCATACCCATCACTTGCAGTTGGATTACAGACAGTGATGAGCTGACATGTGGGCACTGGGAATTGAACCCCAATCCCCTAGACAGCAGTCAGTGCTCTCAACCACTGAACCATCTCTCCAGTCCTGACCCAATGAGTTTCACTGAGGTTAGTTACAGGAATATGGGTAAGGGGTTACTTATGAGAGCTCAGATGATTCAGAGTCAGCTGTATCCACAAGGCCCACTCCAGCATGGTGACAGCTTCCAAAGCTGGGGTCCCAGAGAACACTGCAAATCCTGGCAGCTCCACAGGTTGGAGAGTGCCCTTTCCAGGTACCCCAATGGGTTAAATCTTTCCAGGCAGCTGAGCTGGTTTCTGCTTCTCTCGGGCAGCTGGGCTTGCTGGAGAATCTTTTGTGCAGCTTAGGTCCACTCAGGGTCTTCTTTGCAGTTTGTCTGGTCTGAGAGGGACTCTTGAAAATCTCCATTGCTTACTCTGGGATGCAGGGGCCCAGTGGATTTGATCAGTTTCAGGGACTTTCTGAAACTATTTTGAGTTGCTTACCTTCTGCCTTGAGGAGCTTTCTGCTTAGTGGGATGTTATAATCTTGGAGAAAACTGTCACACAATAGCTTCTTTCTAAGGATCTGTCTTCTGTAAATTATAACAACAGTCATCTATTTTGTTAATCATATATTGTGGGGAGGGTTTTGTGGAGGAAGGGTGTCTCTGTGTGATTTTTCCTGGGGAAACGCACTGAAATATCTATTCATCCCAGAGAGAGAACTGAGGAGAGACTAGAGAAACATTTCTCCCTAGTCTTTATTGAGGTTACTTACAGGCTAATGAGTGAGGGTTACTTGTAGGACAATGGATGATCCAAAGGCATTTTTATAACCTTAGTGTGGCTGAAAACTCACAAATTTGCATCCTTGGGGCTCCCAGTATAACTGCAATGTCCTCCACCAAAGTGGCTTCCCCTCTGGAGTTAATGCTTCTATATCTAAAAACTTTCAATCTTGTTGACCCTCGTTACTTCCTTTTGGTCCATGACATTTAAAAATATTCATTCATTCACTCATTCATTCATTCATCCATTTATGTGTGTGGGTATTCTGACTGTATGTATGTCTGTGTACCACATGCATGCAGTTCCTGCAGAGGTCATTAGAAGGCATCAGATCTCACAGAACTGCAATTACAGATAATTGTGAGGTACCACGTGGGTGCTAGGAATCAAACCTGGATCTTTTGCAAGAAGTACTTTTAGACATTGAGCCATCTATCCAGCCCCAGGTTCTTGATCCTTACATTCCTCCTTCTTTCTTTCTTTCTTTCTTTCTTTCTTTCTTTCTTTCTTTCTTTCTTTCTTTCTTTCAGTATTCAGTGCTGCAATGAGAAGAAAATATCTGTACAAAGGATCAAAAATACTTTAAAAAGATTGTTGTGAAACTTGGAGAATATGTTCTGCATTCAGTAAATGATTACTGTTAGTAAAATAAAATGTTATGACACAATTAATACAAATTTACTTAGTCAAAATATAGAATATATATATATGTATGTATATATATGTATATATACACACACATATGCACATCTGTCCTTTGGTGTTCAAAGCGAGTTGCTTCCAGGACCTTTATCAGATACCAATAATCTCTAAAAGTGGCATAGTATTTATATAAAACCTACAAACATCTTTCTATAAACATCACATAATCTCTAGATTCTTTCATTTATTTATATGTATGACTCTGTGTGTGTGTGTGTGTGTGTGTGTGTGTGTGTGTGTGTGTGTGTGTGTGTACTCTGTGAAGGTGTCCATGGAAGTTGAAGTTTTGGATCCTTTGAAACTGGAGCTACAGGCAGTTGTGAGCTGCCCAATGTTGGTGCTGAGAACCAAATGAAGATTCTCTGGACAAAAAGCAACAATATCTTGTAACATAAGGGCTAGCTGTGGGGATTTCCTTCCCCCCCCCAGTACCCCACAACTGGCAAGTCTCAAAGAAAATTACACACAGGACTCCATAAGATTATAAACTGATTGTCCCATTAGTTCAGCCTTCTTATTAACTAATTCCTACATCTTACAGTAACCCGTAATTCTTGTTTCTGTTAGCCATGTGGATCAGTACCTTTTCCAGCGGGGCAGGTTACATCTTGATTCTCTGTGGTCTGGGCAGGAATGGAGGAATGGGCTTCCTCCTTCTTAGCCTTCTACTGTTCTCATTGCCCTTCCTCTACTTCCTCTCTGCTTGACCCACCTATACTTCCTGCCTGGTCAATCAGCATTTTATAAAAATACATGATTGACAGATTACGGATAATTCTCCTGCACCACTTCCCCTCTTTTTTTAAGCAAAAGAAAATACCCACAATCCATTTGTTGAGAATGTGGGTATAGTATTTCAGGCTACTTCCTGCTGGTTGGGAGCACTGACAATCTTATGGGTACATAAGAAAATTTAGAGTTATAATCAAGTCCTGACTGGAGTATCCTGTGAGACTTGATCATCTCAGAAAACATCTTGAGTCTCTCTGGATGTAAAACTCAGACAGCTGGGTCATCTGCTCCTAACAGAGATTTCTCAGGTGGTCTTCCTCGATCAAACTGGATTTTTATTAACTCAGAGTGAATCCACAGCCTCTCATTTTCTGTGAAAACAAAAGAAAATTCTCTTCTCCAAAGTAACATACCTTTTGACTTCAATTTTGAAGCCAAGGTATTTTCAAAATACCTATCTTGTATTAATTCAGCAGCATTTATAAACAAATATCTTTTAGCAGCTATTGCTGCTTCCTCAAAATTCAAACAATTCAAAGACATAATAATAGCATACAGTATCAAGATTCTCTGTGTATTTTCCATCTTTATGTGGCTTTATTTCAATCTCTATTTCTTTTATTTTTACTTTTAACTTTTAGCATTTTGAAACAGGTTCTCTGTACATATCTTTGTCCTGGAATAACTCTGTAGACCAGGCTGTCCTTGAACTAACAGAGATCCCTCTGTCTCTGACTCCCAGTGCTGGGCTCAAAGGTGTATGATACCACACCTTGAACTCACAGAGATCTGTCTGCTTTGACTCCCAGGCATTGGGATCAAAAATGTGTGCTACCACACCTTGAAGACACAGAGGTCAATCTACCTCTGCCCCTTGAAGTCTCAGTGGTCAATCTTCCTCTGCCTCCCAGGCATTGGGATTAAAGTTGTGTACCACCACACCCAACTACTCCCTTTTTTTCCTTTTTCCTTTTAAGAACTTTAACCTTTAGCCTGCATATATTTTTAACACAGTATAAACCATTTACAGGTTTTCTTTGTCTTTGAATTTCTCTTTACTGTATATCTCTCTTTTTCTGACTACATGAGACTTTAAGGAGAAGATTAAAGCTGTGGCCTTGATGGCTAGATCAAGCCCATTCCTTAGCTTTCCAGCTTCATGGCAGAGGATAGCTGGAACCATTTTTATTGCCACAACTCCTGTGGCATTTCAAGGTTCCTGCCAGCAAGCAAACTGTAGCATTCTGCTCACACACCACACTCAGTTGGACTGCCTGCCTGAAAGAGTCAGAGTTTGCCCTGGCAGGAGAGTCCAGAAAGCTGACATTTTAAAACAGCACAGCTTTTTTTCCTGCTATGGCTGAAAACTGAAACACATGCGTTCAGCTTTTCATCAACACCATTTAAGTGTTTTGTGGCAGGATCTCTTAAAAGATTTGCAGGGTTTTGCAGCTAAAGCTGAATCAGGAAGCCTCTCTCAGATGAGAGCACTTGCTTGCCTCTAGCAAGCAGAGCAGACCTGAGAAACTGCTGCCACCAAGAAGCCATTGTTTATTCTTTTCCAACCTTTCTCAGGCTTTCTGTGAATTCAATTATTCAATTACAGATGTGGGTGCCATCTATAATGTGAGGGCCAGCTGTGGGGATTTATGTTCCCCCTCCAGTACCCCACAGCTGGCAAGTCCCAAAGAAAATCACACACAGGACTCCATAAGATTATAAACGGATTGGCCCATTAGCTTAGTCTTCTTATGAACTAATTCTTACAGCTTATGGTAACCCATGATTCTTATCTGTGTTAGCCATGTGGCTCAGTAACTTTTCCAGTGGGACAGGTTACATCTTGCTTCTCTGTGGTCTGTGCAGGAATAGAGGAATGGGCTTCCTCCTTCCTAGCCTTCTCCTGTTCTCATTGCCCTGCCTCTACTTCCCGTCTGGTTGACCTGCCTATACTTCCTGCCTGGCCAATCAGCATTTTATTAAAATACATGATTGACAAAATATAGATAATTCTCCCTCACCAATATCTGGATTCTTTATAATGTCTCACACAAAGTAAATATTATATAACTACTTTTTAAAGTATACTGCTAAGAGAATTTTAATAAGAAAAATCAGCCAAGCAGTGAACATGCATGCCTTTAATCCCAGCACATGCTAGAGGCAGGAGGATCTCAGTGAGTTTGAGGCCAGCATGGCCTACAAAGTGAGTTCCAGGATGGCCAGAGCTACACAGAGAAGCCCCACCTCCAAAAAAGAAAGAATATTGATTCAGTAAAAGCAATTTAAAAAATATTTTCAATCCACAGTTGGTTGGATCCACAAATGTGAAACTCATTTCGAAGGGTTTTTGTTATTTTTGTTTTTTGTTTTGCTTTTTTACTTGGTTTTTCAAAATAGAGTTTCTGTGTCTTAATCACCATGCTCCACCCCTAGAACTGACTTCCATAAGTTTGTGAATTTGGAGCTGCTGATGGGATCCCCTTCATTACTGTAGGAATGAAGGAGGATGATCTTCTAGAAGTGTTCCATGGTAGTATTTGGCACATAGTAAAAGTACAATAAATGATGACTTCTTTTGTTATTATCATAATTATATTCATTGTTTACAGCATGGAGAGTGAATTCTGTGGGCATACTGAGTTGAATTCTTGGTCTTATGGACACTGTTCCTCTCATTACAATATTTAGAAACAATTTTTCTTTAAGATCTGGTAAGATGTTTCTTTTCCTCTTTCACAATGGTCTCTGACCTAATAACCAGAAACTGACTCATTAAGGAAAAAAATTCCGAGGAGTAAGGTAAAGACTGAGAAGGAAGTAGTTTGGGGCTATGAGAGAGAACCTTCTCTGGGAGACTAACATGATACACTAACAAATCAAAGCCTTGTGATAGCCTAAACAGGTTTTTGAGTATGCTAGCCATTTTGGTCTCACAGACCTCAAAACAGGCTCTTACCAGTGCCATTGCTTACCGTCCAGAGCTTGAGTGTAAGACTCTCCTCCTGAGGATAGTACATGCTTGAGTCATAGAACATGGGTCAAGCTGGTGCTGACCTGGAAGCTCCATTCATAGTGGCAAGCTTTCCTAAGACTGGGAGGTGCTATTATATTACTGAGGTGAAAATAAGTCTTACTCAGATATGATTCTGTGAGTTACAATAATTTCTTCCCAGTTAAATCATTCCCAATGGTACATTAGTGGTGTTGATGCCGTGAGAGTAACCAACCTTTTTGATTGGATTTCAGTTCCTCTCCACAAGATGAAACCCATACCTGGCACCATTATCAAGACTCAAACATGTGACTATGTAGGTCTTAGGCCCTAGTGGAGAACCTATCATGACTATTCTGCTAAATGGACTCAGTATTAAATCAGCTCCTAATAACATATTGGTATATCCATAGATTAGTGAATCTCTCAACTCCCATTTAGAGAAGTTTCTTTTTGCTGTAGGTGGTTATCAACACAGAGATTCACAACTGGCCAAGGTACAAAGATTGTGAGGCTGTGAAATGCTCATCCCTAAGTGCTACAAGTATATTGCAACTCTCCTCCCAAGGCTAACATGTCATTTCAGAAGAGGGGTGTTGAAAGATTGTAGGAGCCATAGAAAGCTGATGCCTAAAACAGTGTTCTTCAGACACAATAGGGAGCTGCATACAGGAATTCACAGAGATTGGAACAGCAGGCACAAGTACTGTGAAATTCAAATCCAAAAAACCCCACCATGGAGTGGGGAGATGGGCGCTGAGTCTTAGTCCTAGCTGAGGTACTACTGGCAATTGATAACTTCTGGAACAGGTGAAGTCAGTTCTTTTGGACAGTATAGTGCTTGGTAGGTTAACCATGCACCACTGAGTGTCTGCACACTCAACAGTATATAGGTAACACAAATTGTACTTCATGGTCTTAGAAAAAGAGTACACAAAGTTGAGTGAGTCAGGAAAGATGGGTAGATCTGGAAGAAGTTGGGGTGCATATGATAAAACCACATAGGATAAATTCTCAAAGAACTAATAAAAACAGAAATAATTAAAGAAAATGAAAGACCAACAATTTTAAAATGTAATAAGGGAATAATTTTTAATATGCCTGCAAAGTAGGTGGGAATTAAAGACTGACAAAAGGAAAAGACTATGAAACTGAGGCATCTAGAGCATTAAATAATTACACTAAAGTCAGATAAACCAGACACAGAATTTTAACAAGTATCTGTTACTATAGCCTATGTGAATCCCATGATTTTAAGATTATTACTAATTATCATGAATAGTCCTCAAAACATGGTAGAAAGCTTTCCAGGAAAGCTGCCTTTGGAAATGGAATTGGGTATAGTACAGTGATGTTCATCTTCTGACCCCATTTTTGGCATTGGAGCTTTGCTGTTTAATGAGCGCTTAACCTTAACTGTTGGATCTATTACTCTTATCCATTTGATGTTCATTGTCTTACAAAGCACTGTTTGAGCACTGAATATCAAAAGGTACATAAATTAGTTACACATACCCCTCTTTTGTGGGGTCTCCCATTCTAGTGGCAAAATATGGAGTGAAACTTCCTCTAATACTGTAGAGCAGAGATTATAAGACACATGTGGAATGCTAAAGGAACAGGGTTGGAACAGGGACCAAAGCAGTATCACTGGCATTATTGATGTAAGAGAGTCTTCTATCTATCTGTTGGTTTTCATTGGTTAATTAATAAAGAAAACTGCTTGATCTGATAGGTCAGAACATAGGTAGGTGGGGAAGACAGAACAGAATTGTGGGAGAAAGAAAGCAGAGGCAAACAGACACAATGAAGCTCCAGCACAAGATGGACATAGGTTAAAATCTTCCTGGTAAGCCACTACCTCGTGGTGCTACACACGTTAATAGAAATGGGTTAATCAAGATGTGAGAGTTAGCCAGTAAGAGGCTAGAGTGAATGGACTAGGCAGTGTTTAAATAAATACAATTTGTGTGTTGTTATTTCGGGTGTCAAGCTAGTGTTGCGGGAGCTGGGCAGAACAAAAAACAGACCTGCTTGCCTCATGCTACAAATGGTGCCCAGACATGGATAACTGAATCCACAGAAAGCCTGAGAAAGCTTGGGAAAGAATAGAGTAAAGCATGATTTCTTGATAGCAGCAATTTCTCAGGTCTGCTCTGCTTGCTAGAGGCAAGCAAGCACTCTCATCCAAGAGAGTGCTGACTCAGCTTTAGCTGCAAAACCCTGCAGCTCTTTTAAGAGGCCCTGCCACGAAACACTTAAATGGTGTTGATGAAAAGCTGGATGCATGCTTTTTGGTTTTCAGCCATAGCAGGAAAAAAGCTGTGCCGTTTTACAATGCCTGCTTTATGGGCTGTCCTGCCAGGGTAAATTCTGACTCTTTCAGGCAGGCAATCCGACTGAGTGTGGTCTTTGAGCAGAATGCTGCACCTTGCTTGCTGGCAGGGACCTTGAAATGCCATAGAGTTGTGGCAATAAAAATAGCTACAGCTGGTACCTCTGCCTTGAGGCTGGAAAGCTAAGAATTCGGCTGGATCCAGTCGTCAAACCCATGGCTTTCATCCTCTCCTTAAAGACTCATGTAGTCGGAAAAAGAGAGATATATAGTAAAGAGAGATTCAAAAAAATCTCTAAATGTGCTGTATGTTAAAAATATATGTTGGCTTGGGAGAGAAAAGAAAAAGGTTAAAGTTCTTTTAAAAAAAAGAGTAGTTGGGTGTAGTGGTACACAACTTTAATCCCAACCCTTGGTAGGGCAGAGGTAGATTGACCTCTGTGACTTCAAGGTGTGGTAGTACACATCTTTGATCCCAATGCCTGGGAGGTAGGGATAGACAAATCTCTGTGAGTTCAAGGTGTGGTAGCATACACCTTTAATCCCAACACTGGGAAGGCAGAGACAGACAAATCTCTGAGTTCAAGGACAGCCTGGTCTACAGAGTTATTCCAGGACAAAGATATACAAAGAACCTGTCTCAAAAAGTAAAAATAAATGAAATAGAGGTTAAAATAAAGCTGCACAAAGATGGAAAATACACAGAGAACCTTGATACTGTATACAATTATGCTCTCTTTGAATTGTTTGAATGCTGAGGAAGGAGAAACAGCTGCTAAAAAATATTTGTTTAAAAATGCTACTGAACTAATCCAAGATAGATATTTTGAAAATATCTTGACTTCAAAATTTAGATCTAAAGTTATGATGCTTTGGAAAAGTTGTTTTGTTTTCACAGAGAATGAGACCCTGTGGATTGCTTCTATCCCAATATGGTATGATAGCCCATGCCCTCCTGAAAGGCTGCTGTGAACATCCTCAAAAAATTACTTCATTCAACTGCTGACTGAGATGAACCTGGCACACAGGTTACACCATAAAAGACCTGATTAACAGTGCCCCCAAATAGCTGGAAGCAGTTTGAAGAGAAAAAACTGTGCCCATGTTCCCAAATATTGTTTTTAAATGTACATTTACAATTAAAGGGGGATATGATATAGATATGAATAATTTGCATTGGTATGAATTTTAAGGTCAGTTTTGTTATATGTATATGTATTTCTGCTCTTGATTAGGGTATTGTGATTGTGTAGTTCATTTAAAATGTAATGTATAATTAGAAATATAGGTTAATAGATAACCATCAATAGTCAAGTTTGTAATCATGTTATTTAGATTTTCTAGATGTGCATAGATACATTTCAGATAGGCATTCATCATATCTTTCAAAGACTACAGAATATGGCATTTAATGTTTTAATAACTTAGGGCTTTTCATGACAATGAGACACATCTGTTCCTGGCAGTACCAACTATTTCAAGAGGAAGGTAGGCATTAAAGAGGCTCCTGATGGAGTTTGATAGCATTTGGACAAGAAACTGCTCTTGCCTGGACTGTTGCATAAACTGGAGATGAAGAACCCGCAGAGAGAGAACTACTTAACTTGTCTAAAGGTGAGATGGTCTTTCAGGGTTCATGATTTATGAAAGAGTCTATGAGACATTCTGCAGGACACAGCAAAAAGTGACTGAACTGCCTGAATTTTTCTGTTTCATGGAAATGTCTGCAGGATACTATGGGCCTGTAGACTGAAGATGGATGCCCCAATGATACAAAAAAACTTTGGGTGACTGTCCAGACAGTGAGATGTCTCTGTCATTTCTAAAGTTTGGAAGTTGCTTATTTCTTGTTTGCTTAGGTAATATTATATCATTCTGGAGTCCTTGATGGAGTTGAAAAATGGTTAATTAGAGTTTTCCTTAGTTATGATAAAAGATAAAATAGATATAAATATTGTAACTGTAATTCTTGCTTTGTTATATGTAATTTTGTTATGTTAAAGTTAAAGCCCCTTATTGTTTAAACAGAAAAAAGAAAAATTATGTAGGAGGACTTCTATCTATCTGTTGCTTTCATTTGTTAATTAATAAAGAAAACTACTTGGTCTGAAAGGTCAGAACACAGGTAGGTGTGGAAGACAGTACAGAATTATAGGAGAAAGAAAGCAGAGGCAAGCAGACACAGTGAAAATCCAGCCCAAGATGGACCTAGGTTAGAATCTTCCCGGTAAGCTAATGGGTCAGGCATTTCACAGGCATATTAAAAATTATTCCCTTATTACATGGTGGTACACACATTAATAGAAATGGGTTAATCAACGTGAGAGTTAGCCAGTAAGGGGCTAGAGCTAATGGGCCAGGCAGTGTTTAAATGAATACAATCTGTGTGTTGTTATTTCGGGTGTCAAGCTAGCTCTGCTGGAGCCAAGCGGGATGAAAAGCAGGCATGCTTGCCTCATGCTACACATCATAACACATAGGCCTCTTCTCTAGGAGTGTCCTGTTTTTTTATCATATATTGTGTATGTGCACACACACGTGTACACTCATATGTGTGTGTGCATGTTTATGGATGGAAATGCATGCATATGTGTGTGGAAGCTAGAGACCAATTGCAGATTTTACTCTCTAGTGGTCATCTACTTTATTTATTAATTGCTTTGGTTTTTCTTCAAGACAGGTTTTCTCTGTGTAACAGCCCTGACTGTCTTGGAACTCACTCTGTAGATCAGGCTGGCATGGAACTTGCTGAGAGCCACCTGCATCTAACTCTCGAGTGCTGGGACTAAAGGAATGTGCACTACTCCTCGGCTTACGTTAGTTTTTGAGACAAGTTCTCTCAGTGAGATCTGGGGCTTACTGATTCAGCTAGGTTGGCTTAGCAGTGAACGCCAGAAATCCTCCTGTCTCAGACTCTCAATGCTGAGATTATAGGCACACCTCCATGCCTGACTTTCTTTTTTAAATGTGGGATTAACTTGGCCATTTCTCCAGTCCCAGTCACATTTCCTTCTTCAAAAAATCGCAGAACTTTCAGTGGCAAAATCAACCCTATGTCAATTTGCACATTGTAGTTCAGTCTGTTTTATAATCATCTGGCCGGTCACAGAGAAAGTACTCAACAGATACATGTGGACTGTGTATGTACGGAGTCATCTACTCTTTCATGTATTTTGCTCTAGGTGCTTAACATAGAGAAACAAACCTTGTGAGGATCTAAAAAAAAATCTAGAGAGAGCCAACAGATAATTACCAAATAAAACAGCAACTTTAAGTACTGATGACTACATGAAACTATGGTACTACAGAAAAAAGACCATAGGTGAGATAATTGTAGTTATGATAATACAGTCATGGAGAAGACTTCTGAGATGACAATTTGTGAGCAGACACTAGTGTGATGAGGAATTGGGGGCATGAAGAACCATCAAAAAAGATGTAGTAGCTAGAACAGAGACCTTGAAGTAGAAATAAGTTTAATGCTTTAAAGGAAGAGCAGGCATGGCACGGTAAGAGCAAAGTGAACCAAGAGAAAGTAGTTAATGTTGAAGAAGTAGACAGAAGCAAGATTATATAGGCCCTTGCTGTGCACCAGGAGCAGGGCAGAGGTTAAGTGTGCAGGGAAACCATCTATGAACTTGGGAGTGAGGATTGTGAGTTGAGTTTATAGCTTCTAGTATAGACAGTAGAGATTTAAAGTCTACCTATAACACTGGTGCCTCAACCACTTTGTCCCTCATAAGAAAATAGAAGGCAATGATAGCATCAGCATTGTAGGTTTCTTTGGAGCATGTTAGGGGACAGAGCGTACACAAATGATTAACCAGAAATAAAGTCAGTGTTGTAAGCAAACCTCAGCCTGAGGGTGAAGGAATCATGTTTGGGAACACTTGAACTATGTGGAGAACAAAGCACTTAACAAATGAGAGTAGGATCTGATACTACACGACCAATAGGGACCCCTTCAAAGAATGGTGCTTGGCTTAGAAGGAATAAAGAGCATGTGAACTTTTAAATAATTCAGTTTTTAATGATTGTGAAAATTTTCGAAGTTGGAATGCTTCATATTGTGATATAAAATTAACATGCAATTTTAGGAACAAAGAGGGAAGTTGGGAGTTGAAGAGTGATGTTTGTCCAGCAAGCTGACAATAGATTGTAAGCCTCCACACTTTTCTGTGGATACCCAGGCCCAATTCAGGCACACGCTTTCCTGAACTCGAGTCCACGAGAATGGAAGACTGTCCTGAGGGTTTAAACACACACACAAAAGAGACCTGCTCACTTACCAAAGAGTAAATGGCAACTTTATTAAACTCAAGTCGGGTATTTATACCAGTGGGCAAGGGGGTTCAAAAGGGCATGGCCTCCTCCCATCAGGAGCAGTAGAAGGAGATTACAGGTGCCTGGCACCTCAGGCAGAATCAGCTGGGGGAGGCAGGTGTATGTGGCCCACTGCTAGAACCTTGATTACAGGTGGAATCACCATAACAAAAGAGAGCCAAATTCTTCCTAAGCTATACCCTCAAGCCAGTGCTAGTGCAGAATCTCCAGGGAGCCAGAGGTCAAATGGCCCTGTGAATCGCCAAGGAAGAAAAGGGAAAAAGACCTGGGTACCTACAAGTCTCCCTTTAAATATATATAAAATATGATGACAAAAACCTGCCTTAGGTGTCACCGGGAACCAGATCAAATCCGGATCCGTCGTCAGGATGACGCCTCAGGTCCAGACGTATCCCATGTCTTAGATTGGAAAAGCCTGCCCAGTGATCTAGACCCATCTCTGGTTAAAGCCATCCTCCAACACGTTCAGCCGGTTTTATGCTGAAAGATACTCCGAGGCGAATGCCTACTAGGGCCAGGCCTTGGCGGACCTGAAGTCATTGGCCAGGTGAAGACGCTCCAGCATACACATAAGCATTCCTGGAAGAGACAGTGCTTGTACAATATCTGAAACGTTTGCTCAGGATAGAGCCCCTTGAGTAGGGCTACAGCACCAGCAAATGGGACCCCTGGTATGACTAGTCAAACTAAATTAGAGCCAATTAGTAATTTTGTATTCCGGGGTCTGAGAAAAAGCAGCAAAATCTTAATCTGCGACCAGCAGAGGTCAAAATCCACACCCAGTTGTAAAGATTAACTACAGTGTCCAATTGTGAATTTAGATTACTTTGATAGTTATGGTAATTCTGTCTATCTGGCAAGGTTTTTGCCGTGAGCACCCAACGCTGCAAACAGGGCAGGGGAGGTAGCTATTTTCCCCTCAGGGTGTCAAGCAGCCTTGGCTCAAACGGGCAGATCAAGGCAGAGCAAGACAGAAAGCTGGGAAAGGGGTAAAGTCAGGTGCTGGATCATCTCTCAGGAATCTGCCAACTCCGCCACCGCCTCCGCCACCGTGTCCGTGGGATCTCTTGATCTCGCCTCATCCTCAGGTCTCTGAGTAGAGGAATACACGGTCCGCACCAGACGTTCAGGGACCCAGATCGGGTGCTCTGCATCATGTGGAAATACACAAACCGCTCCTCTGCCCCTAATTAAGACCCAGTCCGGACCACACCAAGTGCCGTTTGCCAGATTTTTCCACTTTACTAAGGGCTTCCCAGGGGAGCTAGGCTGCCAGTGATTCTCGGCAGCTGTACAGGAGCCAGCATCCACGGTCAGAAAGTTTAAAATGTATAAAATGAACGATAGATGCTCTCTGGGGGTAGAACTGTAATCCCCCCTTTTAGTTTTGTGCAGATAAGCTTTAAGAGTGCGGTGGGTCCTCTCTACGTCTGCCTGCCCCTGGGGGTTATGGAGTATACCGGTTTTGTGAGAAATATGAAACTCATGGCAGAACTTAGCAAAACCAGCACTGGTATAGGCTGGTCCGTTGTCCGTTTTGAGAGATTTATGGACCCCCATGTAGGCAAAAGCCTGCAGGCAGTGGCTTTTAACATCCCATAATTTTTCTCCTGTATGAGCTGAGGCAAAGATAAGGTGTGAATATGTGTCCACAGTTACGTGAACATACTGCAAACGTCCAAAAGAAGGAACGTGGTTAACATCCATCTGCCATAAATGGTTGGGAGCCAGCCCACACGGGTTAATTCCCAAATGGGGAGCAGTTAAAAGTTCTACACATAAAGGGCACTTCTTAACAATATCAGTGGCTTGCTCCTGAGATATTTTATAATGAAATCTCAAAGACCCAGCATTGAGATGAAAGCTATTATGAGCTTTCTTAGCAGCTTCATAAGATTCTTGACTAACTGTATAAACCTGGTGAGTGAGTTCATCAGCCAAGCCATTGCTTTCACTCAAGGGGCCAGGAAGATTGCTATGTGCCCTCAAATGTTCCACGTATATGGGAACAGACCTGGCCCAAAGCAATGCCTGAATAGCCAGAAGCTGAATCTGGACTCAAGACACAGAAGCAATATAAGCTGCAGTTTCTAAAGGTGCAAGAATTTTGCTAATATACTGACTGTCAGTATAGAGGTTAAATGGAACGTCAGCATATTTTTCCAGGGCCAGTTGTACTGCGGTTAATTCAGTTATCTGAGCAGAGTTAGTATCAACGGCTCAGGTGCAAACATCAGGCCAGGAGAACACCATAGTTCTTCCGGTGGAAGAGCCCTCAGTAAATACATTCCTAGCCCCAGCCAAAGGCTTTAAGGAAATAACTTTAGGGAAACACACCGGAGGATTCTTGAAAAGGTGACTAGCTTATTAGAAGGGTAATGATTATCAAACTTACAGGGATTGGTGCATAGAAATAAGGTCCAATCCACAGCAAAATTCTGCAGCCAAGTTATTTCTGACTGGGTATACGGTGTAATAACTTTATCAGGTAACAAACCAAAGGTTTGCAAACACAGTTTATATCCTTTCTGAATAATGTGCAGCACAGCTTATGGATAAGATGTAACAATTTTTACAGGTGACACGTGTTCATGCACCCATAGGATTGGCCCTGATTGCCAAAAACTCCAGTAGGGCTATGCTGGGAAGGAAAAATTATTAAGAACAGAGGTTGATTATAGTCTATATACTGGTCATGAGCAGAGGCAAGCCTTTCTTCAATCAGTGAAATACACTGTCTTGCCTGGGGAGTTAACTCTCGAGGGGAAGTTGGGTTTGAGTTCCCTTGCAGGATGTCAAAAAGTGGCTTTAGGGTTCCAGTAGGGATACCCAAACAAGGCCGGATCCAATTGAGGTCCCCAAGCAGCTTCTGAAAATCATTTAAAGTTTGTAATTTATCTAGGCGGAGAGTGACCTTTTGAGGTTTTACTCCTGTTTGCAACAGCTGATGCCCCAAATATTGATATGGGAACTGCTCTTGTACCTTATCAGCAACAATCACCAACCCAGCATGTGCTAGACACTCCTGCAGGTCGGCAAAGGCCTCAGGAACTATTTTTGGTTCCTGTCCAGCGAGGAGAATGTCATCAATGTAGTGGATCATATACAATTGAGGATATTTCTGTCTGATTGGGGCAATAACCCTTGCCACAAACACCTGACAAATGACCGGACTACATGACATTCCTTGTGGCAAAGTTTTCCACTGGTAGCGTTTGAATGACTCTACAAGATTTGTGGAAGGTACACTGGAAGCAAATTTATCAGAGTCTTTTGGGTGCAGGGGAATGGTGAAAAAACAATCCTTCAGGTCAATAACTAACAGATGGTATCCTGCAGAGATACGCACCGGCTGTGGCAAACCTGGTTGAGTGCTACCCATTATTTCCATGCAATCATTTACGGCTCTAAGATCCTGCAACAATCTCCATCTACCTGATTTCTTTTTAACCACAAAAATAGGTGTATTCCAGGGCGAGGTGGAGGGCACTATACGCCCCACCTCCAGCTGTTCCTGGACCAAGGTCTGAGCAGCCAGTAGTTTCTCCTTACTAAGGGGCCATTGCTCAATCCACACAGGTTTTTCAGTTTTCCATTTAATAGGTATATAATCTGGCTGCTCTGCAATGGCCCCTAAGAAAAATTTCCTAGCCCTGCATGCTGTCCAGGCAATTGCTGGATCAAGTTCTTGTCAGCTAAGGCCTGAATGTCTCCCTGGAGATTTTTTCCCAGACCTCGGCCGGGGACAAAGCCCTGATTAGCTAGTATGCGCTGCACAGGTTCTGTGGTCAGCAATGCTCCCATAGCCTGTAACACATCTCTTCCCCACAGGTTAAGAGGAAGGTGTTCTAGAACATAAGGTTTAAAAACGCCAGCATGGCCCTCTTCGTCCTCCCAATCAAGGTATTGCATGCTGCGCTCTGGGGAGCTGGCTACACCGACCCCCTGTAATGCAGTGCAGGCCAGCTGAAGGGGCCAGGTAGCGGGCCAATGTTTCTTAGCAACCACGAACGAGTCAGCCCCGGTGTCAGGGAAACCCATGAATTTCTTCCCAAGGATGGTTAAAGTGAGAGCAGGGTGGTCCTTTAGGCTAGCGACCCAGAACGTGCCAGGGGATTTACCGAAGTCAAGCCCTTCGCCTCCTCCTCATACTTGTTTATTTAAAGGATTAGCAGAGTGAAAACTGCACAGGAGAACAGTTGGACTATCCTCTCCCCACAGGGGATGACAAGGACCCCCACGGTGGCTTCCACCATAACTTTAATCTCTCCCGAATGACTGCTATCTATAATACCTGGCAAAACTTTTAATTCCTTTAAGCACAGAACTGCTTCGGCCCAGCACTAACCCTACAGAGTTCTCCGGAATGGGTCCAAAAACTTAAGTCCCTAATGCTTGCGCCCCTATCTACGGTGTTAACACCACCCGGGCAGAGGCACAGAGAGCTAATCCTGCACCTCCTGGGGTGCTTCGGGCAAGTTCGCAGACAGTGAAGCGCTTCTTTGAGGGATGAATCTGATCTGAGCATTTGGCACGCTCATAGCCCCGTACGCTTGCGTTTCGGGGGCCGAGGCTGGCCCCTTCTCCCGTTTTTTGACACAGGTAGGAGAATGCCCTGACTGTCGGTTTTAGACCAGCAGTTGCTTGCCCAGTGCGTTCCTTTCTGGCATCTGGGGCAGACACCAGGGCTACTCCTGGAAGGATCAACCACTCCTTTAATAGCTGGGCAGTCTTTTCTAATATGCCCATGCTTCCCACACTGAAAGCAATTTTTTGATCCAGTTTTGACTGCAACCTCCCTAGGGGCAGAAGTGACCACCTGTCCCACCACAGTAGAAGGAACTACGTCTCTGCACAGATGAATAAAATCATCCAGGTCCTTGTTTCTATGTAGGAGCAAAACTTCCTGGCAAGACCTGTTAGCATTTTCATAGGCGAATAGCTTTACTGCTGGCAAGTAAGAATTAATATCCCCAAGAGTACAGCTGCCCACCTCTAAGAGGCAGTTTATAAATGCAGAATAAGACTCTGTAGGTCCCTGTACAATTTTTGAGAGTAGTTCTCCTGTTCCTTCAACTGGTAGAGATTTCCAGGCCTTTATCGCCGCGACAGCCACTAGAGCGCAAACTGCGGGATCGTAAGTGGTTTGCACTGTGAGATCAGAATATTGACCCCCTCCAAGTAACACATCAAGGTCATGCTGGGAGAAACTGGCGGTGGCATTAAGCCCCGTGGTTTCCTTGCAAATCTTTCGCAAATCACCTTTCCACAGTAAAAATTCACCCCCAGAGAGACAGGCCTTGAAAAGTTGTATCCAATCGCTGGGCGTAAGGTTGAGCTTAACGAAGGACTCCAGCAATGTCACGGTGAAGGAAGCATGAGCACCATAAGCAACAACCGCCTCCTTCAATTGCTTGACAATCTTAAAGGTCAGAGAGTCAGAATGTCTGATGTTAAGCACTTGCTGGCCAAGAGTCCCTTCAGAGGAAGAAATTGCCCAATCTCTACCGAGATTATCAGGACTGTTTGAAAACTCTCAAGTTCTCGCCTCCAGATTAACAGGGGTGAAAGCTGTAGCACAACAGCTTGGAGTGGCAGAAAATGTTCTTTGCAGAGGAGGCCTAATGGGGGCATCTCTACTAGTGGCCCCGCCTTCCTTCTTCTCTAGCTGTTTGGTTAGAAGTGTGATTTCGCCTTCTAATATTTCCTCTTCTTCATCTAAATTATCAATGCTTTTGATTTCTTGATCCTCAAAACTCCTGATAGAGCTCACAGAATCTACTTTCTGAATTTCCTCAAGGGTTTTGTTCAAAACCTCTAACTGTTCCTTCACTAAAACATCTTCATTAAGGAGGGCATCTCTGATAAGACGCCATAGTGAATAGATTGCTAGGGGGACGGCTTTAGTTCCCAGTTCTCTCTGTGCAACACGTAGATCAGCCCTAACTTGTTCCCAGTCCTCGATATTAAGATTCCCAGTTAGAGATCCAGAGGGCCATCAGAGGGGTGAGTGTGATTCCAGCCCGCGGCAGGGGCCCAGTGAGGAGGAGCTAGGACTTTCCCCGACCACATAGACTCCCAGGTCAGCCTGCTCTCCTGGCTCCACCCTGCTAGCGCCTCCGCCAGCCATCCCATCTTCCATCCAGAGGGCCATCAGAGGGGTGAGTGTGCTTTGGGCCCATGGCAGGGACCCGGCGAGGAGGAGCTAGGACTTTCCCCGACCCCATAGACTCCCAGGTCAGCCTGCTCTGCTGGCTCCACCCTGCTAGTGCCTCTGCCAGCCATCATAGCTTCCATCGAGAGGGCCATCAGAGGGGTGAGTGTGATTCCGGCCCGCAGCAGGGGCCCGGCGAGGAGGAGCTAGGACTTTCCCCGACCCCATAGACTCCCAGGTCAGCCTGCTCTGCTGGCTCCACCCTGCTAGCGCCTCCACCAGCCATCCCAGCTTCCATCCAGGTACAAATTTCTATATTTCTCCCCTCCCACTGGGGCCATAAAATTTCCCCACCTCAGCTGCCTTGCACACTGGGCCTGCTCTGTAGGCGCATCCCGGAAAGAGGGAGTGCCTGTGCTTCAATAACCTGCCTGAGGAAAGGCATACCATAGAGAAAATAAATACTCTGGTCAAAGAAAAAAGCAAATTCAACAAATTCTCTTCACAAAACATTCAGGAAATCTGGGACACAATAAAAAAACCAAATCTAAGGATAATAGGGATTGAAGAAGGAGAAGAACTGCAGATCAAAGGCCCAGAAAATATATTTAACAAAATTATAGAAGAAAACTTTCCCAATCTAAAGAACGATATTCCTATGAAGGTTCAAGAAGCATACAGAACGCCGAATAGACTGGATCAAAAAAAAAAGTCCCCTCGCCATATAATAATCAAAACACAAAACATCCAGATTAAAGAAAGAATATTAAGAGCTGCAAAGGAAAAAGGTCAAGTGACTTATAAAGGTAAACCTATCAGGCTTACACCAGACTTCTCTATGGAAACCATGAAAGCCAGAAGGTCCTGGATAGAGGTACTGCAGAAACTAAGAGACCATGGATGCAAACCCAGACTACTATACCCAGCCAAACTATCGTTCACTATCAACGGAGAAAACAAAATATTCCAGGATAAAAATAAATTTAAACAATTTGTAGCCACAAATCCATCCCTACAGAAAGTAATAGAAGGAAAATCGCAACCCAAGGAATCCAACATTGCCATCACTGCCTACAATAACCCAGATATCTAGCGACCCTTCACAACCACAACTCAAAGAAGAGAAACACACAAACTCTACTACACACACACACACACACACACACACACACACACACACACAAATAATAAACGGAATCAACAACCACTGGTCATTAATATCACTTATTATTAATGGACTCAACTCACCTATAAAAAGGCACAGACTTAGAGACTGGATAAGAAAACAGGATCCAACATTCTGTTGTTTACAAGAAACACACCTCAACCACAGAGATAGACATCTACTCAGAGTAAAGGGTTGAGAAAAGGTTTTCCAAGCAAACGGACCTAAGAAACAAGCTGGTGTGGCCATTCTAATATCTAACAAAATTGACTTCAAACTAAAATCAATCAGAAGAGATGGAGATGGACATTTCATACTCTTAACAGGAACAATTAATCAGGAGAAAGTCTCAATCCTGAATATCTACGCCCCTAATATAAAAGCTCCCACTTATGTAAAAGAAAAACTTTTAGAACTCAAGGCAGTCATCAAACCACACACACTAATAGTAGGAGACTTCAACACACCTCTCTCACCAATGGACAGATCAATCAAACAGAAACTCAACAGAGAAATAAGAGAATTGCTAGAGGTAATGAATCAAATGGACTTAACAGATATCTATAGAACATTCAACCCAAAAAGGAAAGAATATACCTTCTTCTCTGCAGCTCATGGAACCTTCTCGAAAATTGACCACATACTTGGTAGCAAAGCAAACGTACACAAATACAAAAGTATATTAGTAATCACCTCTGTCTTGTCGGATCACCACGGAATAAAGTTAGAACTCAATAACAATTTGAATTCCAGAAAGCCTACAAATGTGTGGAAGTTGAACAGTCAACTACTGAATCATCCTTGGGTCAAGGAAGAAATAAAGAAAGAAATTAAAGTCTTCCTTGAATTTAATGAAAATAAAGACACAACATACTCAAACCTATGGGACACAATGAAAGCAGTTCTAAGAGGAAAATTCATAGCGCTAAGTGCCCAATTAAAAAAAAACGGAGAAAGCATATATTGGAGACTTAACAGCACACCTAAAAGCTCTGGAAAAAAAAGAAGCAGACTCTCCCAGGAGGAGTAGAAGATTGGAAATAATCAAACTGAGGGTTGAAATCAACAAAATAGAAACACAGAAAACAATCCAAAAAATCAACGAAACAAAAAGTTGGTTCTTGGAGAAAATCAACAAGATTGACAAACCCCTAGCCAAACTAATCAAACGGCAGAGAGAGAACACTCAAATTAATAAGATCAGAAATGAAAAGGGGGACATAACAACAGAAACAGTGGAAATTCAGAGAATCATTAGATCTTACTACGAGAGTTTATATGCCACAATGTTGGAAAATGTACAAGAAATGGATTGGTTTTTAGATAAATACGATTTACCAAAGTTAAATCAAGAGCAAGTGAACAATCTAAATAGACCTGTTAGTCGTGAAGAATTAGAAGCTGTTATCAAAAACCTCCCCACCAAAAAAAGCCCAGGTCCAGATGGTTTCAATGCAGAATTCTACCAGAACTTCCAGGAAGAGCTAATATCTATACTCCTTAATATATTTCACAATATAGAAACAGAAGAATCATTGCCAAACTCTTTTTATGAAGCTACAGTTATCCTGATACCAAAACCACACAAAGACACAACCAAGAAAGAGAATTACAGACCAATCTCACTCATGAACATTGACGCCAAAATACTCAATAAAATACTGGCAAACCTAATCCAAGAATACATTAGAAAAATTATCCATTTTGATCAAGTGGGCTTCATCCCAGAGATGCAGGGCTGTTTCAACATACGCAAATCTATCAATGTAATCCATCATATAAATAAATTGAAAGAAAAAAACCATATGATCATTTCATTGGATGCTGAAAAAGCACTTGACAAAATTCAACACCCCTTTATGATAAAGGTGTTGGAGAGATTGGGTATAAGAGGATCATACCTAAATATAATAAAAGCAATATATAGTTAGCCGACAGCTAACATCAAATTGAATGGAGAGAAACTCAAAGCCATTCCACTAAAATCAGGAGCACGGCAAGGCTGTCCACTCTCTCCATAGCTCTTCAATATAGTGTTTGAAGTACTAGCAATAGCAATAAGACAACATAAGGGGATCAAGGGGATTCAAATTGGAAAGGATGAAGTTAAACTTTCGTTATTTGCAGACGATATGATAGTGTACATAAGCGACCCCAAAAACTCTACCAAAGAACTCCTACAGCTGATAAACACCTTTAGTAATGTGGCAGGATACAAGATCAACTCCAAAAAATCAGTTGCCCTCCTATACACAAAGGATAAAGAAGCAGAGAGGGAAATCAGAGAAACATCACCTTTCATGATAGCCACAAATAGCATAAAATATCTTGGGGTAACTCTAACCAAGGAAGTGAAAGACCTATTTGACAAAAACTTTATGTCCTTGAAGAAAGAAATTGAGGAGGATACCAGAAAATGGAAAGATCTCCCCTGTTCTTGGATTGGGAGAATCAACATAGTAAAAATGGCAATTCTACCAAAAGCAATCTATAGATTCAACGCAATTCCCATCAAAATTCCATCAAAGTTTTTCACAGACCTTGAGAGAACAATAATCAAGTTTATATGGCAAAACAAAAAACCCAGGATAGCCAAAACAATCTTATACAATAAAGGAACTTCTGGAGGCATTACCATCCCTGACTTCAAACTCTATTACAGAGCTACAGTAATGAAAACTGCTGCGTATTGGCATAAGAACAGAGAAGTCGACCTATGGAATCAAATAGAAGACCCGAGTATTAACCCACAAACATTTGAACACCTGATATTTGACAAGGGAGCTAAAGGCATACAATGGAAGAAGGAAAGCATCTTTAACAAATGGTGCTGGCATAACTGGATGTCAACCTGTAGAAGAATGAAAATAGATCCATATCTATCACCATGCACAAAACTCAAGTCCAAATGGATTAAAGACCTCAACATTAATCTGACCACTTTGAAACTGATAGAAGAGAAAGTGGGAAGTAGTCTACATGATATAGGCACAGGAGACCAGTTCCTAAGCAGAACCCCAGGAGTGCAGACAATAAGAGAAACAATGAATAAATGGGACCTACTGAAACTGAGAAGCTTCTGTAAAGCAAAGGACACTGTCAGTAAGACAAAAAGGCTACCTTCCGACTGGGAGAAGATCTTCACAAACCCCTCATCAGACAAAGGTCTGATCTCCAAAATATACAAAGAACTCAAGAAACTAGACACTAAAACTCTAATTACCCCAATTAAGAAATTGCGTACTGATCTGAACAGAGAATTCACAACAGATGAACTTCGAATGGCCAAAAGACACTTAAGGTCATGCTCAACCTCCTTAGTGATCAGGGAAATGCAAATCAAAACCACTTTGAGATACCATCTTTCACCTGTCAGAATAGCTAAAGTCAAAAGTTTAGTTTAACTTCATCCTTTCCAATTCGAATCCCCTTGATCTCCTTATGTTGTCTTATTGCTTTTGCTAGAACTTCAAGCACTATATTGAAGAGGAATGGAGAGAGAGAGTGGACAGCCTTGTCGTGTTCCTGATTTTAGTGGAAAGGCTTTGAGTTTCTCTCCATTCAATTTGATGTTAGCTGTCGGCTTGCTGTATATTTCTTTTATTATATTTAGGTATGATCCTTGTATCCTCAGTCTCTCCAACACCTTTATTATAAATGGGTGTTGAATTTTGTCAAGTGCTTTTTCAGCATCCAATGAAATGATCATATGGTTTTTTTCTTTCAGTTTATTTATATGATGGATTACATTGATAGATTTGCGTATGTTGAACCAGCCCTGCATCTCTGGGATGAAGCCTACTTGATCATAATGGATAATTTTTCTAATGTGTTCCTGGATTCGGTTTGCCAGGATTTTATTGAGAATTTTTGCGTCGATGTTCATGAGTGAGATTGGTCTGTAATTCTCTTTCTTGGTTGTGTCTTTGTGTGGTTTTGGTATTAGGGTAAATGTAGCTTCATGAAAGGAGTTTGGCAATGACTCTTCTGTTTCTATATTGTGGAATACATTAAGGAGTATAGGTATTAGCTCTTCTTGGAAGTTCTGGTAGAATTCTGCATTGAAACCATCTGGTCCTGGGCTTTTTTGGTAGGGAGATTTTTGATAACAGCTTCTAATTCTTCACGACTAACAGGTCTATTTAGATTGTTCACCTGTTCTTGGTTCAACTTTGGTATATGTTACTTATCTAAAAAAATGTCCATTTCTTTTACATTTTCCAACTTTGTGGCATATAAACTTTCGTAGTAAGATCTAATGATTCTCTGAATTTCCTCTGTGTCTGTGGTTATGTCCCCCTTTTCATTTCTGATCCTATTAATTTGCATATTCTCTCTCTGCCGTTTGATTAGTTTGGATAGGGGATTGTCAATCTTGTTGATTTTCTCCAAGAACCAGTTTTTTGATTCATTGATTCTTTGGATTGTTTTCTGTGTTTCTATTTTGTTGATTTCAGCCCTCAGTTTGATTATTTCCAGTCTTCTACTCCTCCTGGGTAAATTAGCTTCTTTTTTTTCTAGAGCTTTCAAGTGTGCTGTTAAGTTTCCCATGTGTGCTTTCTCCGTTTTCTTTAACTGGGCACCTATTGCTATGAACTTTCCTCTTAGCACTGCTTTCATAGTGTCCCATAGGTTTGAATATGTTGTGTCTTTGTTTTCATTAATTTCAAGGAAGACTTTAATTTCTTTCTTAATTTCTTCCTTGACCCAGGGGTGATTTAGTAGTTGACTGTTCAACTTCCATGAGTTTGTTGACTTCCTGGGTGTAGCATTGTTGTTGAATTCTAATTTTAATCCATGGTGATCTGACAAGACACAGGTGGTAACTAATATTTTTTTGTATCTGTGGAAGTTTGCTTTGTTACCGAGATGGAGGAATTTAAGCCCCGAAAAAGGGAGAGGGGAAGGGTAGAGGTTCCAGGCAGAAAGCTGGGATGGCATAGCAGGGGAGAGGGTTTAGCTGGGGGAAGCTGCCCCTTTGGAGTAGCCAGGGAGATAAGGATGGCGGGAATATTGTGTGTTCCTAACTGAACTTGTGTGGCGGTCAGGAGCAACACACTTACCCCTCCATTTTATCTTCTGGTACAGGATCAGAACCCCTCGCTGGTCAGAAGTCTCCCTGCCTGCAGTCTTAGCTTGCTGCAGACCGGCTATTAGAACCCCATATGAGCACTTTAAAAATTATGAGAAAGTACTACGCACAGTAGAAGGACAGTCCCCATCATAAAATTACAAAAATGACTAAATTTCATGAGGAAAATATGCAGAACGGATAGCTGAGAATGAACCCAAAACATTTAACACAATAAAATAGCCCTGTAGGAAATAGTAAACCTTAAATGCAAGTGTCCTTTGTTCCTCATTTAACTGCTTCATACAACAAACTCTCTTCGCTGGCACAGAAATCTATACACATGTAGCTAAAGAATGGAAGTCAACTCCTCAAGCAAATGGAAGCAGAAAATAAATGACCACAGCTATTCTGATACTTGATAAAGTATGCTTCAAATGGAAATTAGAGAGAAATTGGGAAGCTACATAGTAATATAAGGAGTAACTTATTAAGAATTTATAAAAGTTATAAATGTATATCTACCAAGTGTTAATAGGATTTAATTTGATAAAACAAATACACAACAGCATGAAAACACATATGGGTCCTGATACTTTTGATTATTATTTGCTTCTTTAGGTAGGTCACCCAAAGTGAACACTAACAAATGTCAGAACTCTACCATACCACAGATTAAATATATTTTATAGATGTCTGCAAAATAGTCCATCTTACATCCATGGAATACACATTCTTTCCTGCAGTCCATGAAGCATTCTCTGAATTTGATCACATAAGCTATCAAATAAGCCTTAACCAAAGAGTTCAAATAATTATTTTATTTTGTCAGATTATAATAGGACTAAAACTAGAAAGGCAAATAGCAGACACACAAAGGAATTGTAGAAAATAACATGCTTAAATAAATAATGAGTGATAAACTAAATCAAAGAGGAAGTTTAAAAATTCCTAGAATCAAGTGAAAAGGATTGTGTAATTTACCATAATCTGTGGTATACAGCTAAAGCAGTTCTAAGAGAAAAGTTTCTAAGCCATGAGTGCTTACACTAAAAATCAGAGACGTTTCAAATAACAATGGTGTATGTTGAGGTCTTAGGAAAAGGTGAACAAGCTGCACGGTTGTGGCACACACCTTTAATCCCAGCACTCAGGAGGCAGAGGCAGGCAGATCTCTGTGAGTTCGAGGCCAGCCTGGTCTACAAGAGCTAGTTCCAGGACATGCACCAAAGCTACAGAGAGAGAGAGAGGAGGAGAGAGGGAGAGAAGGAGAGAGGGAGGGGAGAATAAGACAAACCTTAAATTTAAATAAATTAAATTTACTAAAGTAGGAGGCAAGAAATAATACAAATCAGAGCAGAAGTTAAGAAAATGGAGACTAAAGGACAAATACATAGAATCAGGCAAGACGATGTCTTCTTATAAGGCTAAACATGAGTGATAAGCCTATAGCTAAACTAAACAGAAGAGAAAGAATTAATAGAATCAGAGATATAAATGGGGATATTGCAGCAGATTCTAGTTAAATCCAGAATATTATTAGGGAAAACACTGAATACTTACATCAAAAAAAAGAATCCCGAAAAGCCTGGAAGACATGGATAGATTCCTAAATATTTATAACCTACCTAAATTCAGTACAAAAGGTGTAAATACCTCAGACCCATATCATGTAGCTAGACTGAAGTACTTATTAAACATCTCTCTCCACAAAGAGGCCTAGAACTAAGTGGATTCACTACTAAGTTTTACCAAACATTTAAGAAACAGGTAAATCTAATACCTAATAACCTGTCCCATGAAACAGAATGGGAAGGATTACTACCAAATTAATTCTATGAGAGAGTTATGCTGTTACCATAACCAGATAAAGGCACACCAGAAATAACCCAGATTAATTTTACTGATGAACATACTTGCAAAAACTGTCAACAGAATTCTTGAAAATTAATTATGGAACAAAGATTATATACCATGACCAACTTGCTTTTGTCACACAGATTCATGGTTGGTTCAATGTATGTTACTCGATAAGTGTAATATAATACATAAACGAACGTAGGAATAGAACTCATAATTATATTACTAGATGCAGGAAAGGCTTTTGACAAGGTTTAGCAATTTCTCATGATAAAGGCCTGATAAAACTAGGAATAAAAATAATGTATCTCCCCAGATGGTGGCAGCACACGCCTTTAATCCCACCACTCGAGAGGTAGAGGCAGGCTGATTTCTGTGAGTTTCTACAAATAGCTCTACAGAGTGAGTTTCTGGACAGACAGGATTGTTACACAGAGAAATACTGACTTCGAAAAATTGTAACTCTACAAAATAAAGGCTATGTGTGTCAAACATATTCAACAAATTAACAGGATACTAAATCAGCATTAAAATAGTAGTCATTATATGGACTGAACAGGTTGCATTTTTATATTTAGGAATACACACACAAGAAAAGGAGATGTGTAGATAAATAGAATGGATGATACAGAAATAAACACTACTACTACAGGCCCCTAATTTTAGCAAAAATGTCATAAGTAAACACTAGGGGAAAAAGACGACTTAGTTGCTTCTGGGGAAAATCATCTGGATATTCACATGTAGAAGGATGAGACTAGACCTATATCTCCTGCTCTGCAGAATAAAAATGATGAAAGTTGTTATTGACCTGAAACTCTAAAACAACTAGATAAAAATAAATGCAAAATACTTCAAGATATAGGAAATGACTCTTCTCAAAGCAACTTCAGGTGCTCAAGAAATAATCCCAAGGTTTGTCAAGTAGGATTACATGAAACTGAAAAGCTTCTATATTGCAAAGGAAACAATCAGCACATTGAAAAAACTTTACAAAATCTGTCAGATTAGATTATGAATATCTAGACTCTATTAAGAACTCTAAAGGTTAAAAAAAAGAAGTCTTCCAATCAATAAATGGCAGATGAATTATATAGTTATCAGAAGAAATGTATATGGCCAATAATTGTTTGAGTAAGAAATATTACCTTAGTCATGAGGGTAAATGCTAGTTAAAACATCTTCAATATCACATCTTAGCAAATCGGTCTGGCTTTTATCAAGAAACAAAGACAACAAATTTAGAAGCACATCAGAAGGAGGAGTAAGTCCTGTACACTGTGCAAGGTATAAACTTGTGCAGGCATTATGGAACCAGCATGTAAATTTACCAAAAAAACTAAAAGTAAAACGTCTGTATGACTCAGATAAAATACTTGACATATACTCAAAGAACTCTATATGTACAGAGATATTGAACATTCATGTGATTGCTGATCTATTAACAGTATCTTCAAAATAGATCCAGCTTTAGTTACACATGAACAGATTCACTGATAAATAAAATTTTGTGCATATACAGTATGGAACATTATCCTTCATAAGGAAAGGAAAATTGTGACATTTGCAGGAAAATAAATGGAACTGGAAATAATATGTTTAAGTGAAATAGGCTACTCAAAAAATACCATGTTTTTTTCACAAATGAGGAATCTACATTTAAATTTGTGTCTTCGTATACAGGTCATAAAAATAAGAAATGGGACCGTGAGAGAGTAGGAAGATATCCGAAGCTGTATTAGAGAGAAGAGAGGGAATATGATGCACATGACTTGAAAATAGATAGGTGCACAATTTGGGGAATAAGGAAACTAGCAGTGGTGAGGGGAGAGGGTTTTAGGAGATTGGGGTGTAAATAAGAGCAGAGAGAGAGAGAGAGAGAGAGAGAGAGAGAGAGAGAGAGAGAGAGAGAGAGAGAATAAAATAGTGAAACCCATTATTTTATCTGCTAATTATGAGAAGTATTAGAAAGTCTTTGGGAATACTTTGTAATACATGTCAAGTTTTAAGCTCATTTTCACTTCTTAGTCTTTGTCAATCCATATCCTGTCTCTCAGTCTAGTCAGTCTCTAAACATGTTAATTCATCAGTACAGTTTCCTTGGAAACTTCAAAAGTGACAAATTGAAATACAGTAATATAAAACTTTCTAATATAATAAAGGGTAAGTTATTTTAGTCTTTTCTTTAACCACCATTTTCCTTTTTCCCATAGCAAACTGGCTGCCTCTTTCCAGAGTATGGAAGTGAGGAACTCTAACTTTGCTGCTTTCATTGACATATTCATATCCAACACTTACTTTATGGTCGTGATATCTGATCCATCCATTGGTAATGTTAAACATGCCTGACATAGTTAACCTCTCATAATATTTAAGTAAAGGCAGAAGAGACAGTACATTATTAAATATTTAATAATTATTTTATAATGAGAGTGGTTGTACATAAATTACTTAATCTCACTTTTCATTTAAAAATGGTAAGTGTGGTAAATCTTACATATACATATATAATGTATAATATACATATCTATTAAAGCTACCATTAAAGAAATTAGTAGTGGTCGTAGTAGTGCTAAATAGTTTTATTTAATAGGCTTACATTTTAGAACTGAAAAAGAATTTTTCTCATGAACTATGTTTTTCTTAAAGAGAATTTAAGAAATTTTTCTATTTCTGTGAAAAGACACTTGGACTGTGGCATCTCTTACAAAGAAAACATTTAATTGAGGTGGTGACTTACAGTTTCAGAGGTTAAGTCCTTTATCATGATGGGGAGCATAGCAATACACAGGCACACATGGAGCTGGCTAATCTTGACCAGAAGACAGCAGGAAGTTGACTGACCCTCTGGGTGGTGTGCTGAGCATAGAAAACCTCAAAGCCTGCCTCTACAGTGACATATTTCCTCCAAAAGGCCACACCTCCCAGGAGTGCCACTCCTTGTGAGCTTATAGAACCAAGTTACATTCAGATTACCACAGCAGATTACTAATTATGGAGTTTGAAAAAAAAAAGAACCTAGATCCCAGAACTTTTAAAAGACTAGCCACGTAACCTCTAAGTTATTAAAGATGAACTACATGTTTCACAGCTGCATGTTTCTCTTATTAGCATTAGGGGGTAGCATTTTTTATTTCCATGCCATGGAAGCCATGTTTGCTACAACCATTAGACTAAAGGTTCTCAGTGTTTCCAGAATATTCCCACATGTTTACATTATCTGTCTTCTGGTTTTATCTATTTTATGTTAATATTTTAAGGTAACATCAGATATTTCTCGAGGTCTGTTCTATTAGTCTCAAACCAAAGATTGTGAAATTTTATGTTTACCATATGTGAAAATCTGCATTAGAAATATCAAATCTTCATAACTTAAGACTTCCTGCTCCTGTATGTTTCTCTGGCACACATTGAAGGATTTGGATCTTTTAATTTATTTGCTTTTACTAGAGAGACATTCCTTTGACTGCTCGTCTTATTCTGTTGGGTGTCTCCCCACTCCCTACCCTCAGCTTCTGCAGCTACTCTGATCAACATCCACAATGCCAGGAAACACTCTGAAAAGCTGGAAAGAGTGGATGGACCAAAACAGTGTCTTCTCATGTCCTAAGCATTACCGAATATTGTTTCACACAATAAAACTGAAACACAGTTTCTTAATTTTATTGTTGTATTTGTAAATGTAGACTCTAAAGAGTGTGATGTTTAACACTTCTGTATTTCTTCTCTACTCCCCAGTCTTACCATTTAACTTTGAAAGCTATTTATTCAAATAGCCAGTGAGGAGTTAAAAGATGGAGTGTCCATGTAGTTGGTGTAACATATGCATAAGTGTTCTGATAACATGATTCTAATGGTGTTTGTGTTCTGATAACCTGCTTTAAATAGTTATGTATGCCAAAGTCCTTCCCAGCATCCTCTAGTATTCTTTATCAAATATATGCATGTGAGTTTGAAGTATTGCTGTTTTCTCAGCATGCATTAAAAATATTCTGTAACTCAGGCAGGTATGGTAGCTCATGCCTATAATCCCAGCATTTGGGAAGCAGAGAGAAGAGGATTGCTGCAAGTTTGAGGCCAGTTTGTCTGCATAGGGTGGACTAGACAAGCCAGGGATATATATCAAGATCTTGTCTCAAAATATCACACATACACACACACACACACACACACACACACACACACGCATGCATGCGCGCATGCATGCACACACACACATATAAATACGTGTGTGTGTGTGTGTGTGTGTGTGTGTGTATTCATATATAAATATATGTATTCCTTAACTTGGATTGCAGATAAATATTTACTGTTAGGGATTTCAGTGTCTGTGTTTCTTTTTATTATATCTTGAATTTTGCACTAAGAGTTAAATGTCTCATTTATTCTAGAGAAGAGAATTTGCTGATCTAATGGGAACTCACCAAGGCCAGCAGGACTGGCACTGACGGAGCATGTGATCAAATTGGACTCTCTGAATGTGGCTGACATGAGAGCTGACTGAGAAGTCAAAGACAATGGCACTGCGTTTTGATTCTACTGCATGGTCTGGCTTTGTGGGAGCCTAGTCTGTTTGGATGCATATCTTCCTAGATCTGGATGGAGGGGGGAGGACCTTGGACTTCCCACAGGCCAGGGAACCCTGACTGCTCTTTGGACTGAAGAGGGAGGGGGAGGGAAATGGGGAAAGGGGAGGAGGTGGAAATTTTTAATAAAAACAAAAAAGAGAATTTGCTTATTGGAAAAAAGTTATCTGTGATATAAGAATTTTATAGTAAAAAGAAAAACAAAGGAAGCTACTTTGCAGAAGAATTATGTGAAATCAATATTTAAAAAATAACTTATCTATACCTTATGGATTGACAGCAGTTGGAAAATCTATGTTAGTAATCCAGGTCTGATGTTGATTGAAAATTTCCAATGATGGCATAACTGGTAAAAGCCCTGACTGCCAAGACATTTTTGCAATATTTAAGTTTTCCCTTAACTGCTATTGTGAAGGATTTAGTCTCTGTTTCCTTAGAGCCTGTTTAAAGGGGTGGGGGAGATGTGTAACTGTTTTAGGTCTCCAAAAACAGTACTTTGCAAAACACAGCTTATGGTTTCCTGTTTAAATTCTCTTTGAAGCAGTAATGCTTAGTAACAAAATTGCAAGCCTTATTATTTTAGTCTGAAATTTAGTCCACAATTTATTATGGTTCAAATAATACCCTCAGAGCCTGAGACACAGGGGTCAACAAAACGAACCCCTTGAACTCATGGGCTCTTTATTTAAATAAGGAAAATGGGCAATAACCAATTCTGTATGTTATATTGGGAGACAAATGTACTATGAAGAAAATTACAACAGTGTTGGAGGAAGGCATTGAGGTAGGCAGAATGATTATCAGCTTCTAATCCCAAAATTAAGGTTACATACACAATTAAAGCTATTGATCAGCTGCCCTTCAACAAAGTAAGATTTTCTTGCATGATCCATGTAGCGTATCATATAAGGACCGTTTAAATTTGGATGAGGAAAGCAGAACAATCAGTATCAGAAGTGACTGTGAGAAAGACTAAAAATCACTGTTAAAAATGGAAGCAGGTGGCCACTGGGAATTTGACTATGCACCAGTGATATATGGACAACACAAAATAGATTTGTTTTTTTCCTAGAGGCAGGGTAAGAGGTGGGGGTGGGGGACAGACATGGGAGGACAGAGAGGTGAGCACCGTTGGGGTGTATAATGTGAGATTCCCAAATAATCAATAAAATTAAAAAGTGGAAGCAGGTAGCCACAAGCCTATTGTGGAGCCACTAGGAACTGACAGAGGGATGAAGTGGCTTCTAGAAACCCAACTGCCTCAAGAAGAAAATAACCATATTGATACCTGGAGTTTAGCCTTATGAAACAAGTTGTTATTTGACCACTAGAACTATAATAAATTTCTATTATTTCAAGCTACCAAATTCCTGATAATCCATTAAAGCAATAAATGAAAATATACTGAACCTTCTCAAGAGAAAGAGGTAGGTTGAGGTGGGATGGGGTGGGGTATGTGTGTGCATGCTCGTGCATGTGCGCATGTGTAAGTAAATATAGGGGTTGGCTTATGTGATTATGGAAATCTGAGAAATTTCGGGGATCTGTAGTTGGCAAATGAGACACATAGAATAGCTAACCAATCATGTCTCAGTCTGAGCTCACATCTATGAAAGATCTTGGTCTGGACTCTTTTATCTCCCAGGCCCTTGTGATCTCCATCAAAAGAATTCAAGAAAAACACAAAATGTAGTGTTAAAGACAGATAAAGTTAGTTTAGAGTATACAATCATGGGGCAAGGACAAACAATGGCCAGGGAGACCAGAGCCTTGATATGCAATTTAGGCGGATGAAATACTAATTTTTAAGTATTTCTCTAGACTAAGTGTCTATTCCTGAGGGACTTTGTCCTGTCCAGGTGACTGACAAGCTTGTTTGGGTTAAATATTAGTTACTTTTTCATTGCTGTGATAAAATACCTTGACCAAAGTAACTTATAGAAGGAAACATCTTATTTTCTTGATTTATGACTATCATGGTAGGACAGCATGGACAGCAAGCAACATGCATGTTGAATGAAGCAGCACCAGAGAGCCTAAAGGAACCTCCTCCTAATCTTTCCCAACAACTCTACCACCTGGGGACTAAGTATTGAAGCATGAGCCTATAAGGGTCATTCTCATTCAAACCACCACAGCTTATGTCTTAGAAGAGGGGGAATGATACATCCTTCTTTATCAGTAATCACATAAGGTTTACGGGTCCTGGAACCAGGTTTAAAAAGTTATTTGCTTAACTTTTTATGCAGTTAAGGATATGACTCAGATCCATTTTTCCTGAAAACTATTAAAATCCTGATAATTTTTCTGGAATTTTTATTTTCCAAGTTGTTGACTATGAAGAAGGGGACCAATATAAATGTCCTTTGAGCCTCTAATACCTAACCTGCTGTCTAATACAAAAGCTAGGGAAACAACAGGATTGATGGTGGAAGATCTAGTCCAAATGCTGACAAGTGGAAATACTGGCCCAAGAAAGCCAGTGTTGCATAAAACAGGAAGAGAAACAATGGCAATCCCCACTTCGGTCAGTCAGGCCAGTCTCTTGCTGCCAGAAGGATCATCCCGTATTTTCTGTTCATCTTCACTGGATGAGGCTCGTCCACATTAGAGAGCCAATCTGCTTTATTCAACCTACCAATTCAACTACAAATTTAGTACAAAAACTACCAATTTAATACAAAAACAGGGTCATGGACATGATATATTTGTACACTTTATGTCCATTCGAGTTGACAGAAACAAATAACAGGGATGCATTTTGTTAGGGAAAGCAGAATTAACCTCCTTGATGAAATGATATTTGAACAAAGACGTGAATAAAATTAATGAACCATGTGCATTTGGGAAGCTTTATCCAGGCAGAGGGAATAATTAAGTACAAGGTCTATGGTTTGGGAGGATTCTTGAAATACTAGAGGAGCAGCAGCAAGGTTAACATAACTAAATGGAAGGTGAGAAAAGTTAGATGAGGTGGTATGGTGAGTTTATTTTAAAATTGGGGGCAAGCAAGATGGCCTAGCAAGTAAAGGCGTTTCCCAAACAAGCACTGCAACCTGAGTTAAGTCCCCAGAACCCAGGGAAAGGGAGCCAACTGGCTCCACAAAGTTGTTTTCTGATCTCCATGTGTGACCATCACATGTGTGTACACAAGCATATATGACAAAATTTTAAAATAGAAAGTAAAAGTGGGGTCTGCGAGGTCCCTGACCAGCAAGGGGACGTGAGCCTGTACCAGAAGACCCATCGGAGGGGTGAGTGTGTTCCTGACCTGCGGTAGAAGTCCGGGAATCTAGCACAGGTATTCCTTAATCCCCTAAATCCGGGTCAGTCTGCAGGGGCTTCTCTCCCCTGCCACTGCCTCTCTCTGCTTATCCCATCTCAGCTTGTGCCCAGGCTCCTTCCCTTCTTCCTCCCTTCTTTGGGGCCATAAGATCCCCAAGCTCAGCCTGTTTGGGCACTGGTGGGATGGGGTGGTGAGTGGAGTCCTGTCCCTGTGCTGAGGACAGACAACCTTTCAGACCTCGGAGTGGGTGCCATCCCGGGACTGGGAAGAATACCCAGGAAAGGAGCACTGGGTCCCTTTAGCTCCTGCTGCAGGGGCTTCTCTGTTCCACACTTCCCTGCCCACTGCTCACCCCCTCACTAGCCTGCCCTATTGTCTGTGAGGTCCTTGGCACAGGAACAGGTCCTGCTCCTTCACTGAGGCTACTCACCCAGAGGGGTGAGTGTGCAGCCACCCCGGACGGGAGTGCAGGGCACATTCAGCTCCTGCTGCAGGGGCTTCTTGGCTCTGCACAACTCTCTACTCCCCCTCGAGTTCACACTTTTGTCTGCGGGGTCCTTAGACTTCCAAGAGTCCTGTCCCTGAGCTGAGGAAATCCTTTCAGACCGGCAAACCGGGGAACAGTTCCTGCGCCTGCACTGAGGAGATCCACTCAGAGTCAGTCACAGCAAAGTTTAGACCAAGACACCAAGACTCTCCTGGCTGCATTTGAAGGAAGAGATGGGCAGGCGTCAATGCAAGAATTCCCCCAACAACCCGAAAGGCAACATGACATCACCAGAATCCAGGGATCACGAAACAAGAAGAATTGAACACCTTACTCCAGAAGAAATAGAAGAAATCGACTTTCAATGGAAATATATGAAAATAATAGAGAAACGTAAACAGGAGGTGAAAAACTGCCATAAAGAAATGGTAGAGGAAATAAATAAATCTCTCAAAGATACCCAAGAAAACCAAGAAAAAGCAATCAAACAGGTAGGGGAAACGGCTCAAGACTTGAAAAATGAAATGTAGGTAATGGAGAAAACACAAACTGAGAAAAGATTGGATATGGAAAATCTGGGTAAATGAATAGGAACTGCAGAGACAAGTATTATCAACAGAATACAAGAGATCGAAGAAAGAATCTCAGACACTGAAGACACTGTAGAGGAAATAAACTCACTGATTAAAGAACAAAACAAATCCAACAAATTCTTAACACAAAACATACAGGAAATCTGGGATACCATGAAAAAGCCAAACTTAAGAATAATAGGTGTAGAAGAAGGAGAAGATTTACATCTCAAAGGCCCAGAAAATATATTCACCAAAATTATTGAAGAAAGCTTTCCCAATATAAAGAAGGATATTCCTATGAAGGTACAAGAAGCATACAGAACACCAAATAGACTGGATCAAAAAAAAATCCCCTCGCCATATAATAATCAAAACACAAAACATACAGAATAAAGAACAATATTAAGAACTGCAATGGAAAGAGGCCAAGTAACATATAAAGGGAAACCTATTAGAATTACACCTGACTTCTCAATGGAAACCATGAAAGTCAGAAGGTCTTGAATAGATGTGCTGCAGAAACTAAGAAACCAAGGATGCATGCCCAGACTACTATACTCAGCAAAGCTTGCATTCACCATCAATGAAGAAAACAAGACATTCCAGGACAAAAATAGATTTAAACAATACGTTGCCACAAACCCAGCCTTACAGAAAATACTAGAAGGAAAATCACAAACCAAGGAAACCAACAACACCCATAATAACACAAGCATCTGACAACCCTCCACCAGCACAACTCAAAGAAGGGAAACACACCAACACTACCACCAGGAAAAATAACCGGAGTCAACAACCACTGGTCATTAATATCGCTTAATATCAATGGACTCAATTCACCTATAAAAAGGCACAGGTTAAGAGAATGGATATGTAAACAGGATCCAGCATTCTGTTGCCAACAAAAGCATTTGTTCAAATATGTTCATAGCAACACTATTTGTAATAGCCAGAACCTGGAAACAACCTGGTGCCCCTCAATAGAAGAATGGTTGAAGAAGTTGTGGAATATATACACATTGGAGTTTTACTCAACAGTAAAAAACAATGACATCTTGTATTTTGCATGCAAATGGATGGAAATAGAAAACACTTTACTGAGTGAGATAACCCAGACCCAAAAAGAGGAATATGGTATGTCCTCACTCATAAGTGGTTTCTAGCTATAATTAAAGGACATTGAGCCTATAATTCGTGATCCTAGAGAAGCTAAATAAGAAGGTGAGCCCAAAGAAAATCATATGTTTATCCTTCTGGATATTGGAAGTAGACACTATTGTCAGGAAAAACTTGGGTGCCAGGGGTGTGGGGCGTGAATGTAAGGGGAGATGGTAGAGAGAAGTGAGAAGGGGAGGTTTCAGGAGAGTTTGGGGGAATGGGATGGGTGGGATGGAGGATGGGTGGATATGGGAGTAGGAAAGTAAATATCTTAATTAAGGAAGCCATTTTAGGGTTTGCAAGAGACTTGACTCTAGAGGGGTTACCAGGTCCAAGGAGAGGTCCCCAGATTGTTCCTTGGGCAGCAGAGGAGAAGGTGCCTGAACTGGCCTTGTCCCATAGCCATACTGATGAATATCTTGCATATCACCATAGAACCGTCATCTGACGATAGATGGAGATAGAAACAGAGACCCACATTGGAGCACTGGACTGAGCTCCTGAGGTCCAAATGAGGAGCAGAAGGAAGGAGAACATGAGGAAGGAAGTCAGTACTGCGAGGGGTGCGTCCACCCACTGAGATGGTGGGAATGATCTAATGGGAGCTCATTGAGGCCAGCTGGACTGGGAGTGATGAAGCATGTGATCAAATTCAACACTCTGAATGTGGATGGCAATGAAGGCTGATTGAGAAGCCAACGACAATGGCACTGGGTTTTGATTCTACTGCATGGAATGACTTTGTGGGAGCCTGGTTAATTTGGATGCTCACCTTTATAGACCTGGATGGAGGTGGGAGGACCTTGGACTTCCCACCCAGCAGGGAACTCTGTCTACTCTTAGGACTAGAAAGGGAAGGGAAGGTGGGGAGGTAGAGGGAAAAGGGAGGCGGGGAGTAGGTGGAAATTTTTAATAAATAAATAAATAAATAAAGACTGATGATCCACTGGGTAGAGAAAAAAAACAAAAACAAACAAAACAAAAAAGAAAGTAAAAGTGTGTGAGAGAGGAGAATATCAGAGTTTTCTTTCTTTCTTCTTTCTATTCTTCTTCCTTCCTTCTTCCCTTCCTTCCTTCCTTTCTTTTTTCTCTCTTTCTTTTGTTTTTGTTTTACAAGACAGGGTTTCTCTTTGTAACAGCCCTGGCTGTCCTGGAATTAGCTCTGTAGACCAGACTGGCTTTGAGCTCACAGACATTGACCTGCCTCTGCCTCCTGGAGTCCTGTGAGTAAAATTGTGCACCACCACTGCATCCTAGGTGACTGTAGAGTTTGATGTTTATTCCCATGAATGTTGGAAAGCCACTAGAAAGGCTTTAGGCTGAGGACTGATATCACACTTTCAAAAAAATGATTGCCGCTAGAAAACAGACTGGATATAGAAAGGAATGAAGTGTAGGCATTTGTAGCAACCAATATGAATCTGGAATTTTGGGCCAGAATAATGCAAATTTGAAGGATTCTAGCTAGTTTCTTAGAGCCAAAAGAAGATCTTCATGAGGCATACCCAACAAGAATCAGGTAAAAGCTGAGGTTTTTCAGCTTGAGCAACAAGGACCACATATTTCTTCCCCAGAGGTCTTTCTTGCCAACTTTCCAATCATGTTCTTTCCAAGTCCCTGACCATCCGGGCAATCCATTGGCTACAGCCCATGAATCAATGAACAATCACACATCTGGCCATTTCTCCCTCCAAACAAAATGAATAATCATGTGTGCTGCCTAAAATTGTGCTCACTGAAGATCTCTAATCACTGGTATCTTTCAGGGTTTGCCCCAGAAAGGGGCTGTAATACTTCAGCTGTCTCCTTCTTAGTGGTGGCTGCATAATGTACAGAGTCATCAGTAAACCAGGCCTTTGTCTTCTTCTCCTTAGTCAACTGATGTTAAGGAACATTCCATGAGGCTAAAAGGTGCATACTTGGCAGCAGGCAACATTGTAACAGGAGTAGAAATTATAGGCATTTGGGCAGTGTCTTCATGTGACTTGTTTGTGCCTTCAGGATCTGCTCAGACCCAACCACATACGTACCACTTCCATTTGATAATAGACTGCTGCTGTGTGCATCCTGCTTCATGACCTGGTGGGTCAGATAACACCAAGCTCATGCTGAGCAGCTCAGGTCTCATGGTAACTTGGTGGCCCATTGTCAAAATGTTCAGTTTCCACTGAGGAAAAATAACAGGTCAAGAAATGTCTCTCAAAGGTAGAAGAGTTGTCTGCACAGATGGCAGAGCCCAAAGGTCTCTCCTGTGATTCACCTGTAAGGGCCTGCCAAATGCTCCAAACAGCGTCCCAATATACCACTAACAGCTCAAGTTCCTTCGGATCTGCCAGATCATATGCCCCAAGTGCTAGAGCAGCCTGCACAGCAGCCTGGACCTATTGAAGAGCCTTCTGCTGCAGGCTACACACAATGATAGCAGCTTTGCAAGTCACTTGGTATATGGGCCAGAGTAACAAACACCCTAGTCAGGAATATGCTGCTTCCAGATTCCAAATAGGCCCAGTAAATGTTGTGCTTCTTTCTTGGTGGTGGGAGGGGCCACCCTTTTCACCTTAGAAGGAATATCTCTGCATGCCCCATACTGCTGCACTCCAAAGAATTTCACTGAGGTAGAAGGCCCTTGAATTTTGGTTGGATTATTTCCCATCCTCTGATGCATGTATTTGTTACCAACAACTCCAAAGCACTTGCTGCCTCCTGCTCACTTGGTCTAATTGGCACAGTGTTGACAATATACTCAACCAATGTGATGCTTTGTGAAAAAGATAGACAATCAAGATCCCTTTGAACTAAGTTGTGACACAGCTGGAGAGTTGATATATCTTTGAGGTAAAACTTTGCAGTTTTATACTACCGGCCTTGCCAACGGAAAGCAGATTGCCAGTGGTGGTCCTTATAAACACGTACCAGAAAAGAGCATTTGCTTGATGGATAGCTGCACACTATGTACCAGGACATGTGTTAATCTGCTCAGGTAAGGACACCACATCTGGTACAGCAGCTGCAATTGAAGTCACTACCTGATTGAGTTTTCACTAATCAACTGTCATTCTTGATGATCCATCTGCCTTCTTCACTGGCCAGATAGGAGAGTTAAAGGGAGATATGGGGGGAACCACCACCCCTGCATCTTTCAAGTCCTTGATGGTGGCACTGATCAATGCAGTGCCTCCGGGAATGCCATATTAATTTTGATTCACTATTTTCCCTGGCAGAGGCAACTCTGAAGGCTTCCCTTTAGCCTTTCCAACTCTAATAACCCTCACTCCACAGTCAAGGAACCAATGCTAACTTCTAAGTATATCTATCCCAATTACACATCATAAAACTGAGGTAGTAACCACAGGATGAGTTCTGGAAAACTTTGGACCACTATAAGATTGACTTCAGCCAAATATTCATTAATCAATCTCCTGACCTCCACAATCCCTTACTTTAAGTGGAGGGCCACAGTGTTTCTTGGGGTCTCCCGGAATTTGTCAATTCAGAATCAATATCCAACAGATCCTGGAAAGTCTGATTGTTTCTTTTCCTCCATTGCACTGTTACCTTTGTAAAAGGCCATAGGTTTTTTTGGGAAAGACTGGAACAAGGCTCACAGTTAAATTCAAACAGAATTTATCAAGCTTTTGCCTCAGGTGAAGTTAGCTAGCCCTTCATTCAAGGGATTCTAGGTCTGCAAACTACAACATCTACAGTGGAATTCTGTTTCTCCCATGACTGAGACTGGGAGATAGTTGGGCACGTCAAGCTTTCTCTATTATATCTTCAGCTCCTGAGATTCTCACTTCCATCTCTTGTAATCTGTTGGTTATGCTTGCATCTGTAGCTCCTGTTTGTTTACCCAGATTTTACATTTCCAGTATTCCCTTGGTTTGTTTTCTTTATTGACTCTATTTCATTTATCAAGTCTCAAACTGTTTCAGCTCTTTGCTTCAATTGATTGATTGTTTTTTCTTGGTTTTCTTGGCTTTAAGAGATTTATTGCTTTCTTTCAATTTTTATCTTTTCGTCCATTTCTTTAAGGGAATTTTTCATTTCCTCTTTAAGGTTCTCTATCATCTTCAGAAAGTTATATTTAAGGACATTTTCTTTGCACCTTCTAGGCTAGGATGTTCATGTCTTCTTTTTGTAGGACCACTAGGTTCAGGTGTTGCCATATTGTTCTTTAGGTTGTTAAATGTATTCTTGATTTGATGTCTACCCATCTCTTCCTCCAATTGATGCATGTAGGGCCTGTGGCTTAGGTGCTCTCTCTTCCTCCTCTTGCAGGCTGCACCATGTATCTGGTCGTTGCTGATGAGGCTCTGGGGACTCCTCTCCAGGTGCAGTCATAGCCTAGGCTCCAGATATCATAGATGCAGTGGAGAATGGTTGCTCTGTGGTCTATAGGGTTTGGTGGTTAGGGTGGAGCATGGGATGTTTCTCTGTGGGTTAGGGTCTGGAGAGCAGGGCCATCCAGATGGGAAGACAGACACTCACTTCTTCAGGGGCAGCCAGGACCAAGGCTCTGGTGGTCTGAGATGTGGAGGGGGTTGGCTGTGGGTGTGGGGACAATTCTTCCAAGTGCCTGGGGCCTAGCTTGGTGGGGGTGGGGCACAGAATGTGCCTCCTGGGGCTACAGTCCAGAGACCTGCTGGGCCCTCCAGTTGTGAACCCAGACACTCAACTCTTTGAACCAATACACTTACCTCTTCGAAACCAGACACTCACCTATCCAGGGGCAAACAAAATCAAGACTCTGGTGGTCAGAGATGTGGGTATGGGGACAGTGTTCCCAGGTGTCTGGGGGCTAGATGGGTGGGGCTGGGGCACAGGATATTCCTCTCAAGACCAGGGTCCTGAAGGATATTCCTCTCAAGACCAGGGTCCAGAGAGCTGCACCTGGACATTGTTTTATATTTTAGCGGTGAACTTTCTTTTTATACACACATTTCTAAATTTTAAAGAATATTTATTTCTTAATTTATTTATTTATTTAACACGTATGCACATAAACATGCACGAGTTTATGTGCACCAAATATGTGTGGGAGCTTGTGGAGTCTAGAATAAGGCTTTGAATCCCCCAGAGTTTGAGTTGCAAGAGGCTGTGAACAGTTGTGTGGGTTTTTCATGAGAAACATGTGTTCTTAGCAACTTAAAACATCTCTATAGACACAAATTGTCGTTTTAATGTGCATATTCCATTATTACTTTTTCCTAAAATACAGAAAAGTGAAAACAGGAATTATTCTGCATGAACTTTTATTGGATATTTGCCATCAGTATCAATAAATGATTTAAAAAGTTCCCAATCAGAATGTAATCCTCTCAACCCTGTCCTTAAGACATGGGCACCTTCTTGTCAAAATTGAGATGGGGCATATTCACTGGTATCTAGTAAAAAGAACGCAGGGATGCTACTAAATCTATGTTGTACAGAAGAATGCTCACAAAATGCATTACCCAGCCAATCCTGGCTAGGTTTCTAGGCTTCAGAAATATTGGATTACAAGAAGATGACATAGGCATGCTCCCCACAAAACATAAATGTGGGGAAACAGCATAATGTGAGCAGATGTAGCAGAGCAGAGATCATTTCAGTTTCCCATAAATTTCATCTTTCACCAAGTCCTGTAATAGCTCTATCTTTTTGTTGTAGGCTGAAACATTCTGTGGCACTCCTGTTTAGCATCCGTTGGTAAATTTGCCATTGTCTATTTAGGATGTTGTTTTGCAATGTGTCTTAGTTTGCTTTCTAGGGATGTGATTAAAAACCATGAGCAAATGCACCTTGGGCAGGAAAGCATTTCTTCCATTTTCTATGTTATGGTCCATCATAGAGTAAGTCGAGGCAGGAGCTCAGGACAGGAACCCAGAGAGGGGAACTGCAGTGGAAACAAGGGAGAGGGATGCTTACTTGTAGGCTCCTTTCTTATGGCTTATTCAGTGTGCTTTCCTGTACACCCAAGGTCGACATGGCCAGAGATAGCACTGTCTGCAATGGATGGGTCGTCTCTCCCACACCAAATATTATTCAGGAAAGTTCTATGCAGTTATATCTATATGTAAAATAGATGAGGCAATTTCTCAACTGAGATGCCCTCTTCTCAGATATGTTGGTTTGGTTTCAATTGGACAAAACCCAACCCCCACAACTTGTGAGATTGTTCTGACAGATGCACAATGGGGACTCAGTCAGTCTGATCACAGAGCAAGGCAACTTCTTGAGAGAGACTGGACCATGGTGGTTGTAGTGGGGAGAATCTTGCTTTTGTTTACTTTGGTACTAGTTTCCTCTGGTGTGATTTTGTTTCTTGCTGCCTCAAATATGGTCTGATTTCTGTTGCCCTGTTATATTGCCAAGCCTGATTTTTAAAATTAAGAGTTGTTTAAAAGCTTTTATTCAGCCCGGTGGTAGTGGTACACACCTTTAATTACAGTACTCCAAAGGCAGAGGCAGGCGATCTCTGTGAGTTTGAGACCAGCTTACTCTACAAAGCAAGTTCCAGGAAAGCCAGACAGAGCTGTTACACAGAGAAATCTTTTCTTGAACCCGACCCCCAAATCTTTTGTTCTTTTTTTTTTTAGGTGTGTGTGTGTGTGTGCATTTGTGTATGCAGGTGTTCCTTATGAAACTCAGAACAGGCTTTCAGATGCCCCCTGGTGCTGGAGTTTCAGGCAGTTGTGGTCCATATGAGGTGAGTGCTGGGAAACTAATCTACAGATTTCTGCAAGTATATTTGTCCTTTAAACTGTTGAACCATTTCTCTAGTACCTTAACAAATGATAAGGTACTAACTTTTTAAGTATATTAAATAATAGGATTCATTATGTCATTTTCATAGTTACTTTATTTTTATTTTTCAGCCTTCTTCATCACCCTGTCCTATCCTGTGTCTCCATCTTGCTGGTACCCTTCTTTCTAATGGCCCCAGCATCCTCCTTCCTGGTTGCTGCATAATTACACTTACTCTCTAACTCATTTAACATCTTTTATTCCCCTATCCTGATCTCCTTTCTGGTTTCAGGTGCCCCCCCAACCACTACACTCAAATACAAACTCACAAGTGATTCCTCCCTTGGAGGAAAACTTGTCAAGTATCTGTCTTTCTGCATCTTGTCTGTTTTGTTTATCACAATCAATTACAGTTCCATTCATTTTTCTGCTAATACCATGACCTTACTTGAAGTGATAGGAGCGGTGGACTACGTTCCTGCCAGCCGGCTCACAGCTAACTTTATCAGAAATAATTTCACAGCAACTGTATTCTTTTAAACACAGCCTGGCCCATTAGCTCCAGCCTCTTAATGGCTAACTTTCACATCTTCCTTAACCCATTTCTAATAATCTGTGTAACACCATGAGGTGGTGGCTCACTGGGAAAGATTCAGCATGTCTGACCTGGCGGTACGTTCCTTGGCATCTGCCTACCTCTGCTTTCTTTCTTCCACAATTCTGTTCTGTCTTCCCCATCTACCTATGTTCTGAGCTATCAGGCCTAGCAGTTTTCTCTATTAATTAGCCAATGAAAGCAACAGATAGATAGAAGACACTCCTACGTCTTTTCCCCTTTTTCTGTTTAAACAAAAAGGAAGGCTTTAACTTTAACATAGCAAAATTACATATAACAAAACAGTTATAAAGGAAGAATTACAGTTACAATATTTATATCTATTTTATCTTTTATCATAACTAAGGAAAACCATAACTATCCATCCATTCTTCAACTCTATCAAATACTCCAGAAGGACATAATATTTCCTAAGCAAACAAGAAATAAGCAACTTTCAAACTCTAGAAATGACAGAGACATTTCACTGCCTGTACAGTCACCCAAAGTTCTTTCGTAGCGTTTGGGCATCCATCTTCAGCCTACAGCCCCATAGTATACAACAGACACTTCCATAAAGCAGGAAATTTCAAAGGCAATTCAGTCACTATCTGCTGTGTCCTGCAGAATGTCGTGCAGACTCTTTCATGAATCAGGAACCCTGAAAGACCATCTCACCTTTAGGCAAGTTCAGCAGTCCTCTCTCTGTGGGTTCTCTGTGTCCAGTTTATGCAACAGTCCAGGCAAGAGCAGTTTCTTGCCCAAATGGCTAACCAACTCCATAAGCAGCCTCTTCAATGTCCATATTTGTAATATGAGGGCTGGCTTGTTGGGGTATCTGTTCCTGTCTGATACCCCACACCCGGCAAGCCCCAGAGAGAATCAACCACACAGAGATCTCTATAAGTTATAAAGTTGATTGGCCCATTAGGTCAGGCTACTTATTAGTTCTTATAACTTTTATTAATCCATTATCATTATCTATGTTAGCACATGGCTCAGTACCTTTTCCAGAGGGGCAACTTACATCTTTCCTCTCCGGTGGTCTGGGCAGAACTGCTGAGGGAGCTTCCTGCTTTCCAGAATACTCCCAGTCTCTTTGCTCCACCTCTACTTCCTGTCTGGCTTTCCCGCCTATACTGCCTGCCTGGCCAATCAGCATTTTATTAAAATATGATTGACAGAATACAGACAATTATCCCACACCATTTCCCTCTTTTTTTTTTAAACAAAGAAAAATACCCATAGTCCATTTGTTGGGAATGTGGGCATAGTATTTCAGGCTACTTCCTGCTGGTTGGGGGCATTAATGATCTTATGGGGACTTAAAGAAAATTTAGAGTATAATCAAGTCCTGACTGGAGTATCCTGTGAGTCTTGATCATCTCAGGCAGCAGTCTTGAATCTATTCTGGATGTAGAACTCAGACATCCAGGTCATCTGTTCCGATTGGAGATTTCTCAGGTGGTTTTCCTTTTTCGAACCTGATTTTTCTTAACTCAGAATGAATCCACAGCCTCTCATTTTCTGTGGAAACAAAAGCAAATCTCTTCTCCAAAGTAACATACCTTTTGACTTAAATTTTGAAGCCAAGGTATTTTCAAAATACCTGTCTTGGATTAATTCTGCAGCATTTATAAGCAAATGTCTTTTGGCGACTGTTGCTCCTTCCTCAGCATTCAAACAATTAAAAAAGAGCATAAAAATATACAGTATCAAGATTCTCTGTGTATTATCCATCTTTATGCAGCTTTATTTCAACCTCTATTTCTTTTATTTTTACTTTTAACTTTTGGATTTTTGAGACAGGTTCTCTGTATATATCTTTGTCCTGGAATAACTCTGTAGACCAGGCTGTCCTTGAACTCACAGAGATCCCTCTGTCTCTTCCTCCCCAGTGCTGGGCTCAAAGGTTTATGCTACCACACCTTGAACTTACAGAGATCTGTCTCTGCCTCCCAGGCACTGGGATTAAAGGCGTGTATTACCACACCTTAAAGTCACAGAGGTCAATCTACCTCTACCCCTTGAAGTCTCAGAGGTCAATTTACCTCTGCCTCCAAAGTGTTGGGATTAAAGGTGTATAACACCACACCTAACTACTCTCTTTCTTTTTTTTTTTTACTTTAAGAATTTTAACTTTTATCCTGCATATATTTTTAACACACTGTAAACCATTTAAAGGTTTTCTTCCTCTTTGAGTCTCTCTTTACTGTATAACTCTCTTTCTCTGACCACATGAGTCTTTAAGAAGAAGATGAAAGCTGTGGCTTTGACAGCTAGATCCAGCCCATTCCTTAGCTTTCCAGCCTTGTGGCAGAGGTAATGCCAGAGCCATTTTTATTTCCACAACTCTGTGGCATTTCAAGGTCCCTGCCAGCAAGCAAGCTGCAGCATTCTGCTCACAGACCACACTCAGTTGGACTGCCTGCCTGAAAGAGTCAGAGATTGCCCTGACAGGACAGTCCAGAAAGTTGGCATTTTAAAACAGCACAGCTTTTTTCCTACGATGACTGAAAGCCGAAAAGCATGTGTTCAGCTTTTCACCAACACCATTTAAGTGTTTTGTGACAGGACCTCTAAATGAGCTGCAGGGTTTTTCAGCTAAAGCTGAGTCAGGAAGCCTCTCTTAGATGAGAGCACTTGCTTGCCTCTAGTAAGCAGAGCAGACCCGAGAAATTGCTGCTACCAAGAAACCACATGCAATACTGTCATTTTGTTCTAGAATTACTTCCCAAGGTATCTCAGTCTTTATGTGGATGCAGTTATCCACGCTGGGCACCATATGTAACATGAGGGCCAGCTTGTTGGGGTATCTGTTCCCGCCCATTACCCCACAGCCGGCAAGTCCCAGAGAGAATCAACCACACAGAGATCTCTATAAGTTATAAAGATGATTGGCCCATTAGGTCAGGCTACTTATTAGTTCTTATAACTTATATTAATCCATTATCATTATCTATGTTAGCACATGGCTCAGTACCTTTTCCAGCAGGGCAGCTTACATCTTTCTTCTCCGGTGGTCTGGGCAAAACTGCTGAGGGAGCTTCCTGCTTTCCAGAATACTCCCAGTCTCTTTACTCCACCTCTACTTCCTGTCTGGCTTTCCTGCCTATACTGCCTGCCTGGTCAATCAACGTTTTATTAAAATATGATTGACAGAATACAGACAATTCTCCCACACCACATTTTCCTCTTGAAGTAGCTGGTGCTGTCAGGAGGAGACATATCTCATTGTTATGAAAAGCCCTAAGTTATTAAAACATTAAATGCCATATTCTGTACTCGTTGAAAGATATGAAGAATGCCTATCTAACTGAAATATATCTCCATATATCTAGAAAATCTAACTAACATGACTACAAGCTTAACTATTATTGATGATTATTCATTAACAACCTATATTTCCTAATTATACATTACATTTTTAAAATGAACTATACAATCATAATACCTTAATCAAGATCAGAAATACATATACATGTAATAAAATTGACCTTAAAATCCATACCAATGCAAATTATTCATATCTATATCATATCCCCTTTTAAATGTAAAAGAACAGTTATAAACAATATTTGGGAATATAGACGCAGTTATTTCTCTCCGAACTTCTTTCTGCTGTATAGGGTCACTGTTGATCAGGACGTTCATGGTAAAACCTGTGTGCTAGGTTCATCTCAGTTGGCAGTTGAATGAAGTAATTTTCTGAGGGGTTCACAGCAACCTTTCAGGAGGGCGTGGTTTATCATACCATATTGGGATAGAAGCAATCCACAGGGTCTCATCCTCTGTAAAAACAAAAGAAGAACTTTTCCAAAGGATCATAACCTTAGATCCAAATTTTGTAGTCAAGGTATTTTTAAAATATCTATCTCGGATTAGTTCAGTAGCATTTATTAATAAATACATTTTAGCAGCTGTTGCTCCTTACTCAGCATTCAAACAATTCAAAGAGAGCATAATAGCATACAGTATCAAGATTATCTGTGTATTTTCCATCTTTGTGTGACTTTACTTTAACCTCTACTTCGTTTATTTTTACTTTTTGAGACAGGTTCTTTGTATATCTTTGTCCTGGAATAACTCTGTAGACCAGGCTAAATTTGAACTCACAGAGATCTGTCTGTCTCTGCCTCCCCAGTGCTGGGATTAAAGGTGTGTGCTACTACACCTTGAACTCACAGAGATCAATCTACCTCTGTGCCTGGAAGTCACAGAGGTCAATCTACCTCTGTCTCCCAGGCCTTGGAATTAAAGGTGTAGACCACCAAACCCAACTACTCTCTTTCTTTCTTTTTACTTTAAGAATTTTAACTTTTACCCGCATATATTTTTAACACATAGTAAATCATTTAGAGGTTTTCTTTGTCTTTGAATCTCTCTTTACTGTATATTTCTCTTTTTTTACCACATGAGTCTTTAATTTGCTAAGTAATATAGAGAGCCATGGCTTTGACTGCTGGATACAGCACATTCCTTAGCTTTTCAGCCTCTTGGCAGAGGTACCGGCTATAGCCATTTTTATTGTCACAACTCTATGGCGTTTCAGGGTCCTTGCCAGCAAACAAGCTGCAGCATTCTGCTCACAGACCACACTCAGTCAAAGTGCCTGCATGAAAGAGTCAGATTTTGCCCTAGCAGGAAAGGTGAAAAAGCTGGCATTTTAAAACAGCACAGCTTTTTTCCTGCTACTGCTGAAAACCGAAAAGCATGCATTCAGTTTTTCTTTTCTTTTTTTTTGAGAAAGTAATTTCATTAAATTATAAAAGTTTCCATTTCCGCCCCTCCTCCCAACACCCTCCCACTCCCCCCACTCCCTCTCCTCCTCCCTCTCCATCCCTAAGAGCAGTCAGGGTTTCCTGCCCTGTGGGAAGTTCAAGTTCCTCCCCACTTCCTCCAGGTCCAGGAAGGTGAGCATCCAAATAGACTGGATCCCCAAAATCCAGTATATGCAGAGGAAACAAGTCCCAGTGTCATTGTCAATGGCTTTTCAGAAAGACTCCAGGCCTGCCACATTCAGAGAATCTGGTTGGATCACATTCTCGATCAGTCCCAGTCCAACTGGCCTTGGTGAACTATTATTAGATCAGTCCCCTTGTATCAGTGGGTGATCGTATCCCTCGCAGTCCTGATTTCCTTTTTCATTTTCTTCCTCCTTCTGCTCCTCATTTGGACCTTGTGGGGCTCAGTCCGGTGCTCCAATGTGGGTCTCCATCTGTATAGGTCGGATGAAGGTTCCCTCTGGTCTTGCCTTCTTTGCTCATGTTCTCTTTCCTTCTGCTTCTCGTTTGGACCTAGGGAGTTAAGTCCAGTGTTCCAATGTGGGTCTCTGTCTCTATCTCCATCCATCGCCAGATGAAGGATCTATGGTGATAAGCAAAATATTCATCAGTATGATTATGGGCCAAGGTCGGTTCAGGCACCCTCTCCTCTGTCCATAGAACAATCTGAGGATCTCTCCTTGGACCAGGGATCCCATATATAATCAAGTCTCCTGTAAACCCTAAAATGACTCCCTTAGTTGAAATATATCCTTCCCTGAACCCATATTCATCCTTCCTCCCTCCCCCCAACCCAGTCCACCGAGCTTTCCCCATTCCTCCCCTACTCCCTTCTTTCTAACCCTCTCCCCTTCAAACAACCATCCCAACCCCCCATGCACCCGAGGTTACCTGGGACTCTTGTCTATTTCCTATCTCCTGGCGGATAGCTAAATAATCTTCATCAGGTTCACCTTCTTACTTAGCTTCTCTAGGATCACGAATAGATATATCATATATATATCATATATATCACCAATGATAGCCTATGCTGGAGAGGATGTGGAGAGAGGGGAACTCTCATCCATTGTTGGTGGGAATGCAAACTTGTGCAGCCACTGTGGAAATCAGTGTGGCGGTTTCTCAGGAAACTGGGAGTCAACCTCCCTCAGGACCCAGCAATTCCACTCTTGGGAATATACCCTAGAGATTCCCTAACATACTACAAAAGCATATGTTCAACTATGTTCATAGCAGCACTATTTGTAATAGCCAGAACATGGAAACAGTCTAGGTGCCCCTCAATAGAAGAATGGTTAAAAAAGGTGTGGAACATATACACATTAGAGTTTTACTCAGCGGTAAAAAACAATGACATCTTGAATTTTGCATGCAAATGGATGGAAATAGAAAACGCTTTACTGAGTGAGGTAAGCCAGACCCAAAAAGAGGAACATGGTATGTATTCACTCATAAGTGGATTCAAACCATAATTAAAGGTCTTTGAGCCTATTATTTGTGGTCCTAGAGAAGCTAAATAAGAAGATGAACCTGATGAAGATTATTTAGCTATCTGCCAGGACGCAGGAAATAGTCAAGAGTCCCAGGTAACCTCGGGTGCAGGGGGGGGGGGATGGGAGGGTTGTTGGAAGGGGAGAGGGTTTGAGAGAAAGGAGTAGGGGAGGAATGGGGAAAGCTCGGTTGACCGGGATGGGGGGGATGGAGGAAGGATGAATATGGGATCAGGGAAGAATATATTTCAACTAAGGGAGTCATTTTAGAGTTACAGGAGACTTGATTCTATATGGGATCCCAGGTCCAAGGAGAGATCCCCAGATTGTTCTCTGGACAGAGGAGAGGGTGCCTGAACCGGCCTTGGCCCATAACCATACTGATGAATATTTTGCTTATCACCATAGATCCTTCATCTGGCGATGGATGGCGATTCAGACGGAGACCCACACTGGAGCACCGGACTGAGCCCCCCAAGGTCCAAATGAGTAGCAGAAGGACGAAGAAAATGAAAAAGGAATTAGGGACTGCGAGGGATGCTATCACCCACTGATACAAGGGAAGGGATCTAATGAGCATTTACCAAGGCCAATTGGACTGCGACTGAACGAGGAAGTGATCCAACCAGATTCTCTGAATGTGGCCGGATTCTCTGAATGTGCCTGGCCAGGAGTCTTTCTGAAAAGCCATTGACAATGACACTGGGACTTGTTTCCTCTGCATATACTGGATTTTGGGGATCCAGTCTGTTTGGATACTCACCTTCCTGGACCTGGAGGGAGGGGGGAGGAACTTGAACTTCACACAGGGCAGGAAACCCTGACTGCCCTTAGGGACGAAGAGGGAGGAGGAGAGGGAGTGGGGGGAGTGGGAGGGTGTTGGGAAGAGGGGCGTAAATGGAAACTTTTATAATTTAATAAAAAAAAAGTGCTCATATGGTAGCCATGAACGACCACAGTTTTTGCTTATTGTTAAATGTTCTTATTTTATTAATTTAAAATGGTAGCTTTCCTGAACATAGCAATTTTAGTTGTCAGTTGTTTGGTTTCAGGGCTTGAAACATATCATGTGATGTTTTTCCATCTTTTAAGTTCAGTTATAAGCAATTTTGTTATTCTGATGTTTGCCCTTGTTGGAGGATTGACATTTTCTCCTTGCAGCTTTTAATGTTGTTTCTTTGCTTTGTGTTTTGGGTATTTGTCATGGAAAGGCTCTTCTTTGGTCAAGGATACTTGGGGTTGTAAATGCCTCTTGTGTCTGGCTGTCCATTTCTTTCACTAAATTTAGAAAATTTTATTATAATTTCATTGAATATTCTGAGAACTGAACTTAGGTCCTCTGCAAAAGCAACAAGTGTTCTTAACCACTGAGCCATCTTTTTAGATGGAGGCCCTAACATTTTATTTAAGCTCTTCTCCCAGATTCTTAGTTTTGGGCTCTTGAACATATCCTCTTAATTTTTACTCGGTTTAGTCATGCTAATTTTTTTCTTTCAGTTTTTTGAGACAGGGTTTCTCTGTAGTCCTAGCAGTCCTGGAACTTGTTCTATAGATCAGGTTGGCGTGAAACTCCCAAGTACTGGGATTAAAAAGATGTGCACTACCACAGACTAGCTGCTAATGTTAACTTTATGCATCTATCTATCCAGCTATCTATCTGTCAGTCTGTTTGTCTATCTATCAATCTACCTACCTGAACGCATTTTATCCTCAAATTTTTTATTCATTTTTTCTGCTTGGTTTTGTGTGTTAGTGATCCTTCCCCCTGTATTTTTGATAGAATCTTTCATGATGTTTAATTTGGTTCTTTTTCTGAATCTCAATTTCCTTAGTAAATATTTTTACATTTTTTTAAATTTCTCCTCCGCAGTGCTGATCTTTCCATCCATTTTTACAACTTTCGTATCTAGGCCATATATTGATTTCTTTACTTAAGTAATCTTGATTCTTGAATCCTCTATTTGAGTACTGTTATGTTTTAAAAGCAGTACTCTGAAGTCCTTTTCTAAATTTCAGGTATTTCACTATCTTTGGTTTCCAGTACAGAGGAACTGTGTGCATCTGTACACATTAACACAGTGTCACAGTGGTTCTTTCTCTCTCTAGTGATGTTTTGTTGTGTTTGTATCTGTTGGGTGTAGTTTATAATTTTCCTGTTTCTTTCTTTTCTTATTGGTTTGGTTTATTTTATATGAGTCATCATGGTGAGCTGCCTTCACTTCGTATAGACTTCACTTCTCTCCTTATGGTTCAAGACAGAGGGACTAAGATACTGTGGGGAAATGTAATTTAGTTGCTTATAGCTAAGGTATTTAATAAATAAAAAGTAAAAAGAGGAAAAATGTGAAAAGGAAAAGAAAGAATAAAGTATAATAAAGGGAAAGTACAGGGGTACAGGTATGAGAAACAATAGAGAACAGGTACAGAAAAAGTAATGTCTGTCATAAAAGCTTATTCTTGCAAGATTCAAATGAAACAAAACTATTAAATAATTAAAATACAAGCATGTAAATTAACGAAATATAATGTAATTAACTAAATATAATATAAAATAACTAAAATGAGGCAACAATTATTATAATGTTAGTATTTCTTCCTTTGGGATGAATATAGTTCCTCTCCACTCTGGTTGGCTCCTTTAGCTGTTTCTGTAGGTAAAAAGGCAGCTGTTAGTGCCTGCAGTGTATGTGCACTTTATGGGTATGTCTTTCCTGTTGCACGGTGTTTCTGTATTGTACTTGCTTTCTTAGGAATTTTCCCATCGTAAACAATCCATCTGGAAGCTACTGACTGATACTGGATTATTCCTGACCACAGCTTCCATGAGGATATATACTTGTTTACTTTTGTCATAGGATACGTCTTCGGACCCAGATTCCTGTTATGTATTTGCTAATGATCCATACATATTGCCCAAGAATATACTTGCGCCCATCTATAACAGCATATTAGGTCCATCACAATTCCGTTGTGTTATTATGTTACTACTATGTTACTTCATGTTAGTCACTCTGGGACTCTTGCTCCATATTCCCTTGTTGCATTTCTACCCTGCTATCCCTGGTAGTCTCAATACTCATGGTGTATCCAGTGCCCAGTTGTGTCTCCACAGCTTGATGGTAGTACCCAGATAACAGTTCCTATGACACCCATGCTCAGGATTGGACATTTTCTCCCTGGTATTATCAGTACCCTTCTCCCAGCAGAGGCAGTGTGCTATATTCTGGTCTAGTTGTTCACTGCTTCTACTGAAGATACATTATTCAGTCTCAATTCACCTTATTTTTTTCATACTTCTCACTTCTCCCATGCCAACACTTTCAGCTGTTCTACTTTATGTTGCTGATAGTCATACCCTATTTCCCACTTAGTGTTTCCTTCTTTTTTTAAAAGCCCAGGCTTCTCTCCTTCGCAAGGTCACAAGTTTCCCCCCTCCTTTTCTAAACTTTTCTGGATATTCTCTACTTTTATCTATTAAATGGTATCAAATATTTCAAAAGGATACTTGAACTTTTTGTTTTGTGCTGTTTTTCAAGATAGGTTTTCACTGTGTATCCCTAGCCATCTACAACTCATTCCTTAGACCAGACTGTCCTCAAGCTCACAGAGGACCATTTACCTCTGACTCCTGTGTACTGGGATAAAAGGTGTGTGCCATCACCACTGACAAGTATTTTTATGTGATTCTGTATAAGTTTGGGTCACATAATATATGGATTTGGGTTATTTTTCTTTCAAATTCCTGAATTTAGTAACTTACTCTCTGAAATTTCCATGAAGAACATAATATCCTTGCCCTTTTTGAACTTTTAATGTTCAAAATGTAAGACTATTATGCTTATATTAAAAAGACAATCCACTGCTCTTCAGTCAGTTGTAGGTTCTCTTAGAACTCAACATTTATCTGTAAGCAAACTTTTGTAAACATAAATGTACAGTCAATTAGTTTCTTTAAATTTAAAAAATGATAAATATTACCGAGAAATTAACAGCTAACATTTAAAGTCTCTTACCTATAGCTCAGCTTGAACTGTTTAATAATGTTGCTGATTTTCTCAGATCTGTGGGCATCACGCTGTTCTTTACACTGATAATGAGAAATGACCTGTGAAAAGAGATTGTGCTTTGAATCCATGCAAATACTCACACCTCTGTTACTAATTAAAACAGACATCTATTAGTACTTTAGTCATCTTGGTTTTAAGAAGTGCGCTGTTACCTGGAATTCTGTTTCTTGCCCTCTGTCCTATATCCTTGCCAACAATTTCCATATTCACATAGATAACATACACAGGATCATTTTGTTATAAGTTTATTACATAACTTGTGTATTCTCTAGAAATGATTTTTGACTCATGATGATATGACTTTTGACTTATCATGGTGAGTAAGCAATACACATTCAATAGAAATCATATTTTGAATTTTTCCAGGCTTAGAATATTCTGTACATATACTGCATCTGTACACATACTGTGCAATACTCTTTTATGATACTGAACAGAACTAGTAAGCCATAAGTCCAAGTCTATAAAAGTGAATTCCAAGATCATAAAAATAAATAACGGATCATTTTTGGAGCATTTGCATTGCTAAGATATAGTGTCTGGTAGGTTTTCAATTTAAGAGTTTATCAGAGAGAAGATACAATGGAGGCGTAAGTGTGTTCCTGACTGCCACACAAGTCCAGTAAGGGAACACACAATCTTCCCGCCATCCTTATCTCCCTGGCTACTCCAAAGGGGCAGCTTCCCCCAGCTAAACCCTCTCTCCTCCTACGCCTTCCCGGCTTTCTGCCTGGAACCCCTACCCTTCCTCTCTCCCTTTTTCGGGGTTTAAATTCCTCCAATTCGCGGCAGTGAGTGCAAACGGGAGGGAGTTCCGTTGTTTTAATAGCCTGCCGGCAGCAAGGTATGACTGCAGGCAAAGTGATTCCTGGCCAGCAAGGGGCACTAATCCGGTAGCAGAAGACCCAGCGGAGGGAAGAGCCATTGGAGAGCATCTGAAGGAAGAGATGGGCAGGCGCCAAGGCAAGAATTCCTCCAACAATCTGAAAAACAACATGAAAACACCAGATCCCAGCGATGTTACGACAGAAGGACTTGAACACCCTATTCCGGAAGAAGTGGAAAACAGTGTCATTATGAAAGCAATAGAGTCTCTTAAACAGGGTATGAATAACTCACTTAAAGAAATAGAAAAGAAATATAACAAAAAGATGGAAGAAATGAGTAAAGAAATGGAAGAGAAATATAACAAAAAGTTTGAAGAAATGAGTAAATTCGTAAATGATACCCTGGGAAACCAAGAAAAAACAATCAAACAGGTTATGGAATCAGTTCAAGAATTGAAAACTGAAATGGAGGCTGTGAAGAAAACACAAACCGAGGGTCGGCTGGATATGGAAAATCTAGGTAAACAGAGACTTCAGGAACAAGCATAACCAATAGAGCTGCAAAGGAAAAAGGTCAAGTAACTTATAAAGGTAAACCTATCAGACTTACACCAGACATCACTATGTAAACCATGAAAGCCAGAAGGTCCTGGATAGAGATACTGCAGAAAATAAGAGACCATGGATGCAAGCCCAGACTACTATACCCAGCCAAGCTATTGTTCACTATCAACGGAGAAAACAAAATATTCCAGGGTAAAAACAAATTTAAACAATACATAGCTACTAATCCAGCCTTACAGAGAATATTAGAAGGAAAATCACAACCCAAGGAATCCAACATTCCCAAAACTGCCTACAAAAACTCAGACATCTAGCAACCCTTCACAAGCACAACTCAAAGAAGGAAAATATATACACTCTACTACCCCAAAAAAAAAAAATGACCGGAGTCAACAACCACTGGTCATTAATATCACTTAATATCAATGGACTAAATTCACCTATAAAGAGGCACAGACTTAGAGATTGGATACAAAAACAGGATCCAACATTCTGCTGTTTACAAGAAACCACACCTCAACCACAAAGACAGACACCTACTCAGAGTAAAGGGTTGGGAAAAGGTTTTCCAAGCAAATGGACCTAAGAAACAAGCGGGTGTAGCCATTCTAATATCTAACAAAATTGACTTCAAACTAAAATCAATCAGAAGAGATGCAGATGGACATTTCATACTCATAACAGGAACAATTCATCAGGAAGAAGTCTCAATCCTGAATATCTATGCCCCTAATATAAAGGGACCCACATATGTAAAAGAAACGCTTCTAGAACTCAAGGCAGTCATCAAACCAAACACACTAATAGTAGGAGACTTCAACACTCCTCTTTCACCAATGGACAGGTCAATCAGACAAAAACCAAACAGAGAAATAAGAGAATTAATGGAGGTAATGAATCAAATGGACTTAACAGACATCTATAGAACACTCAACCCAAATAGGAAAGAATATACCTTCTTCTCTGCAACTCATGGAACCTTCTCGAAAATTGACCACATACTCGGTAACAAAGCAAACTTCCACAGATACAAAAAAATATTAGTAACCTCCTGTGTCTTGTCAGATCACCATAGATTGAAATTAGAATTCAACAACAATGCTACCCCCAGGAAGCCAACAAACTCATGGAAGCTGAACAGTCAACCACTAAATCACCCCTGGGTCAAGGAAGAAATAAAGAAAGAAATTAAAGTCTTCCTTGAATTTAATGAAAATAAAGACACAACATACTCAAACCTATGGGACACTATGAAAGCAGTGCTAAGAGGAAAGTTCATAGCACTAAGTGCCCGATTAAAGAAAACGGAGAAAGCACACATTGGAGACTAAACAGCATACTTGAAAGCTCTAGAAAAAAAAGAAGCTGATTCACCAAGGAGGAGTAGAAGACTGGAAATAATCAAAATGAGGGCTGAAATCAACAAAATAGAAACACAAAAACAATCCAAAGAATCAATGAAACAAAAAGCTGGTTCTTGGAGAAAATCAACAAGATCGACAAACACCCATCCAAACTAATCAAACGGCAGAGAGAGAACATGCAAATTAATAAAATCAGAAATGAAAAGGGGGACATAACCACAGACACAGAGGAAATTCAGAGAATCATTAGCTCTTACTACGGAAGTTTATATGCCACAAAGTTGGAAAATGTAAAAGAAATGGACATTTTTTTTTTACCATATACCAAAGTTGAACCAAGAACAGGTGAACAATCTAAATAGACCTGTTAGTCGTGAAGAATTAGAAGCTTTTATCAAAAATCTCCCTACCAAAAAAAGCCCAGGACCAGATGGTTTCAATGCAGAATTCTACCAGAACTTCCAGGAAGAGCTAATACCTATACTCCTTAATGTATTCCACAATATAGAAACGGAAGAGTCATTGCCAAACTCCTTTTATGAAGCTACAGCTTCCCTAATACCAAAACCACACAAAGACACAACCAAGAAAGAGAATTACAGGCCAATCTCACTCATGAACATCGACGCGAAAATTCTCAATAAAATACTGGCAAAGTGAATCCAAGAACACATTAGAAAAATTATCCATTATGATCAAGTAGGCTTCATCCCAGAGATGCAGGGCTGGTTCAACATACACAAATCTATCAATGTAATCCATCATATAAATAAACTGAAAGAAAAAACCATATGATCATTTCATTGGATGCTGAAAAAGCACTTGACAAAATTCAACACCCTTTTATGATAAAGGTGTTGGAGAGACTGGAGATACAAGGATCATATCTAAATATAATAAAAGCAATATACAGCAAGCCGACAGCTAACATCAAATTGAATGGAGAGAAACTCAAAGCCTTTTCACTAAAATCAGGAACACGACAAGGCTGTCCACTCTCTCCATACCTCTTCAATATAGTGCTTGAAGTACTAGCAAAAGCAATAAGACAACATAAGGAGATCAAGGGGATTCGAATTGGAAAGGATGAAGTTAAACTTTCCTTATTTGCTGACGATATGATAGTATACATAAGTGACCCCAAAAACTCTACCAAAGAACTCCTATAGCTGATAAACACCTTTAGTAACATGACAGGATACAAGATCAACTCCAAAACATCAGTTGCCCTCCTATACACAAAGGATAAAGAAGCAGAGAGGGAAATCAGAGAAACATCACCTTTCACGATAGCCACAAATACAATAAAATATCTTGGGGTTACTCTAACCAAGGAAGTGAAAGACCTATTTGACAAGAACTTTAAGTCTTTGAAGAAAGAAACTGAGGAGGATACCAGAAAATGGAAAGACCTCCCCTGCTCTTGGATTGGGAGAATCAACATAGTAAAAATGGCAATTCTACCAAAAGTAATCTATAGATTCAATGCAATCCCCATCAAAATACCATCAAACTTCTTCACAGACCTTGAGAGAACAATAATCAAGTTTATATGGCAAAATAAAAAACCCAGGATAACAAAAACAATCTTATACAATAAAGGAAATTCTGGAGGCATTACCATACCTGACTTCAAACTCTATTACAGAGCTACAGTATTGAAAACACCTTGGTATTGGCATAAGAACAGAGAAGTTGACCTATGGAATCGAATAGAAGACCTGGATACTAACCCACAAACCTATGAACACCTAATTTTCGACAAGGGAGCTAAAGGTATACAATAGAAGAAGGAAAGCATCTTTAACAAATGGTGCTGGCATAACTGGATGTCAACCTGTAGAAGAATGAAAGTAGATCCATATCTATCACCATGCACAAAACTCAAGTCCAAATGGATTAAAGACATCAACATTAATCTGTCCACTGTGAACCTGATAGAATAGAAAGTGGGAAATAATCTACAAGATATAGGCACAGGAGACCAGTTCCTAAGCAGAACCCCAGGAGCGCAGACAATAAGAGAAACAATGAATAAATGGGACCTACTGAAACTGAGAAGCTTCTGTAAAGCAAAGGACACTGTCAGTAAGACAAAAAGGCTACCTTGCTACTGGGAGAAGATCTTCACCAACCCCTCATCAGACAAAGGTCTGATCTCCAAAATATACAAAGAACTCAAGAAACTAGACACTAAAACTCTAATTAACCCAATTAAAAAATGGGGTACTGAACTGAACAGAGAATTCACAACAGATGAACTCCGAATGGCCAAAATGCACTTAAGGTCATGCTCAACCTCCTTAGAGATCAGGGAAATGCAAATCAAAACAACTTTGAGATATCATCTTACACCTGTCAGAATAGCCAAACTCAAAAACATCAATGATAGCCTATGCTGGAGAGGATGTGGAATGAGGGGAACACTCATCCATTGTTGGTGGGAATGCAAACTTGTGCAGCCACTGTGGAAATCAGTGTGGCGGTTTCTCAGGAAACTGGGAGTCAACCTCCCTCAGGACCCAGCAATTCCACTCTTGGGAATATACCCAAGAGATGCCCTATCATGCTATAAAAGCATTTGTTCAACTATGTTCATAGCTGCACTATTTGTAATAGCCAGAACCTGGAAACAACCTAGGTGCCCCTCAATAGAAGAATGGTTAATAAAGGTGTGGAACATATACTCATTAGAGTTCTACTCAGCGGTAAAAAACAATGACATCTTGAATTTTGCATGCAATTGGATGGAAACAGAAAATGCTTTACTGAGTGAGGTAACCCAGACCCAAAAAGAGGAATATGGTATGTATTCACTCATATGTGGATTCTAACCATAATTAAAGGTCTTTGAGTCTATAATTTGTGATCCTAGAGAAGCTAAATAAGAAGGTGAACCTGAAGAAAATCATATAGTTATCCTCCTGGATAGTGGAACTAGGCAAGATTGCCAGGCAAACTCGGGTGCATGGGGAGTGGGGGGGTGGAAGTAAGGGAAGATGGTCAGGGAGAGGGGAGAGGGGGAGGATTGGGGAGGGCTTGGGGGAATGGGAGGGGGGAGGGAGGAAGAATGCTTGTGGGAGCAGGGAGGTTTATATCTCAGCTAAGGGAGCCATTTTAGGGTTTGCAAGAGACTTGATTCTGGAGGGGTTCCCAGTAAAAATTAAATAAAAAAATTTAAAAAAAAATAAAAAAATAATAATAATTAAAAAAAAAAAGAAAACGCTTTACTGAGTCAGGTAAGCCAGACCCAAAAAGAGGAGTATGGTATGTATTCACTCATAAGTGGATTCTAGCCATAATTAAAGGTCTTTGAGCCTATTATTCGTGATCCTAGAGAAGCTGGATAGGAGGGTGAACCTGAAGAAAATTCAGGTCGTTTTTCTTCTGGAGATTGGAAATAGACAAGAGTCCCAGGTAACCTCGGGTGCATGGGCGGGTGGGAGGGTGGCTGGAAGGGGAGAGGGTTAGATAGAAGGGAGCAGGGGAGGAATGGGGAATGCTCAGGGGACTGGGAGGGGGGTTGGGAGGAAGGATAGATATGGGATCAGGGAAGAATATATCTCAACTAAGGGAGTCAGTTTAGGGTTTACTAGAGACTTGATTATAAATGGGATCCCAGGTCCAAGGAGAGATCCCCAGATTGTTCTCTGGACAGAGGAGAGGGTACCTGAACTGGCCTTGGCCCATAACCATACTGATGAATATTTTGCTTATCACCATAGATCCTTCATCTGGCGATGGATGGAGATGGAGACCCACATCGGAACACTGGACTTAACTCCCTAGGTCCAAACGAGAAGCAGAAGGAAAGAGAATGTGAGCAAGGAAGGCAACATCAGATGAAACCTTCATCCGACGATGGATGGCGATACAGACGGAGACCCACATTGGAGCACTGGACTGAGTCCCCCAAGGTCCAAATGAGGAGCAGAAGGAGGAAGAACATGAAAAAGGAAATCAGGACCGCGAGGGGTGCGATCACCCACTGATACAAGGGGACTGATGTAATGAGAGTTCACCAAGGCCAGTTGACTGGGATTGAGCGAGCATGTGATCCAGCCAGATTCTCTGAATGAGACCGGATTCTCTGAATGTGGCTGGCCCGGAGTCTTTCTGAAAAGCCATTGACAATGACACTGGGACTTGTTTCCTCTGCATATACTGGATGTTGGGGATCCAGTCTGTTTGGATGCTCACCTTCCTGGACCTGTAGGGAGGGGGGAGGAGCTTGAACTACCCACAGGGCGGGAGACCCTGACTGCTCTTGGAGATGGAGAGGGAGGAGGGAAGGGAGTGGGGGTAGTGGGAGGGTGTTGGGAGGAGGGGCGGAAATGGAGACTTTTGTATTTTAATAAACTTTGAAAAAAAAGAGTTTATCAGAGCATACCTTATCTTAGTCAAGGAACTTTTGGTGCTTTTCTCAAAAACCTTAATCACTAAATTTTAGCTTATTAACATTTTTCAAGGTGGTCTTTGACTTAAAATGGTATAAATAAAGAGAAAAAAATATCTAGCTGCTCTTGGGCCGTCTCTAACATAATGTTGACGAAGTCTGTAGCAAAGTAGCTGTTGGAATCATATTAAAAACCTTTACTAGATGATCCCTAGTACTGACTGTCTAAGTACTGACATAAATTAATGTATTCAGCACAAATACACACACCAGGTAAAAATACTTTTCAATTTTAATAAACCACGAGTACCCTATAAGCTGAAAATAAGTTTCAGCAGAGGAAAATCCCCCTCATTTGCCAGAAGAAAACTGACATGGAAATTCTGACATGATGTTAAATATTTGAAATATAATTCTTATACCAAAGATAGAAGAAGTACATGTATATATGCTCGTTTGCTCCCAATTAAATGCCAAGGTTTGTGATGGCTACTTACCATTACCCTGTCCCATTTTAAAGCACACAATAAGTCTATGATAGAAGCAGTATATTCTGGTTTTACAGAAGAAGAAACAAACACAGAATGACTAAAACATTTGTCTAAACTCACCTAGCACTGGTAAAGATCAGAAACTAAATTCTTCACTGGAAGCTGCATTGAGAGGTACTTTAAACGAATCTATTAACATTTATTCAGGAAATGTGTTCTGACAAATTAGCTATCACCGTTACTTTCCTTGGTTTTTTTTGACATAGTTTCTTTACATATTCTTGGCTATCCTGGAACTCACTCTGTAGACAAAGCTGCCCTTGAACTCAGACATCTACCAACTCTGCTTTCTTAGAACTGGAACTAACGGTGTGTGCCACCACTGCCCAGTGACCATTACTATTTTCCAAATATATTCACTGTGCTGAGGAGATGGCTCAGCGTTTAGGAATGCTCCTTGGTGTTCCAGTGGACAAACGTTTGGTTCCCCACATTCATGCCAGGCAGCTCATAACTACCTGTAACTCTAGCTCCAAGAAATCTGAACACCAGCCAGGTGGTGTTGGCGCACACCTTTAATCCCAGCACAGGGAGGGAGTGGCAGGTGGATCTCTGTGAGTTCGAGGCCAGTCTGGTAGAAAAGAGCTAGTTCCAGAACAGGCTCCAAAGCTACAGAATAAAACCTGTCTTGAGAAAAAAAAATCTGAACATCTTCTTCCAGATTCCATGGACACCCAACACATAAGTGGCAGCACCTTCACAAATAAAAAATAAATCTTTAAAATATATGTCAATAATACAGATTTTTGCATCACCGACTCATGCCTGTACAGAGTACCTTGATATCATTGCTAAATTCAATTTATAAGAAAAGTGGAATTATTAATATTCCTCTTACCTGCTCCACTTCTCAATCTAAACTCTTAAGTTTACATGTTAGAAGTTTTCATATTGTATCAATCTTTTTGATAAATGGGTGGGAAAAGAATTTTCTTAAAAGAAAAATGCACTATATTTCTTAATAAAGCTCAGTAGGTAATAAGATTCCTTTATCATAGTTAAATAGTTATTAGTAGAACTAATATAAGTCTCTAATAAGGCATACCTGCAAAAATCTAAATTTTACTAATTATTAAAAGGTTACTTACCAAAGGGCTTTTCCATACCACTTGCAGACAATAAAAGTTTATAACTAAGACTATATATGCTGATGTAAAAGTGGGTGGTTCTTCCTAAAAGTAGTAACATCCTGTCCTCTGAATGCAAGAAGACTGCTTGAGATACATCTGTAGAGCAGAAAGTCCTTACCAGAAAGGTAGCTCTCTCAAACAGAAGTACTTCATTAGTCTCAATAATTTCAGAAAAAATTTGCAGGTTCATTTCCAGTTGCTGAACATTAGGAATCAGCTGATAAATAATACTGGACCAAGCCTAACAGGACAGAACCACAATCAACTATTACTAACAGGTAGACAGTTCTAGACCGTTGAAATGAGTAAGTACCCTACAAGACACAGACAGCAAAATACATTGATAATTGAGTCCAAAACAAATACAGACGTTAAGTATAACAAAAATCAAACAAGCAAATTAACCTAATGCTTGATTGGTATCCTTGAGTTGAATTTTTAGAGTTCAAACACTTGAAAAATGCTGGAGAAATGTCTTTCCATGAGCAAACAGGTAATTTTTTTAAGTCTTTATTTTTCTGTTCAAATATTTATACGTCCTCCCCTCTACCCATTCCCGTCCTGCTCCCCCACTTTCCTCTCCTCCCTCCCCTTCCCTCAAGAGAGGGCAGGGAATTCCACCCTATGGTAAGTCCAAGGCCCTTCCCCCTCCATCCAGGCCTAGGAAGGTGTGCATCCAAATAGACTAGGGTCTCAAGAAGCCAGCACATGCAGTATAAACAGGTCCCAGTGCCATTATCAATGGCTTCTCAGTCAGCCCTTATTGTCAGACACATTCCGAGAGTCCTGTTTGATCACATGCTCGCTCAGTCCCGGTCCAGCTGGATTTGGTGAGCTCCCATTAGAAAAGGCACACTGCCTCAGTTGGTGGACCAACCCCTAGCAGTCCTGACTTCTTTGGTCATCTTCTCCCTTCTTCTGCTCTTCAATTGGACCTTGGGAGCTCAGTCTGTTGGTCTGATGAGGGTCTCTGTCTCTATCTCCATCCATCGCCTGACAAAAATTCTATGGTGATATTCGAGATAATCATCAGTGTAATAGTAGGGCAAGGCCAGTGCAGGCACCCTCTCCTCTGCTGCCCAAGGACCTAGCTGGGGACATCCCCGTGGACACCTGGGATCCCCTCTAGAGCCAAGTCTCTTGTCAACCCTAAAATGGCTCCCTTAATGTAGATATCTTCTTCTCTGCTCCTATGTCTGCCCTTCCTCCATCTACATGCCTCCACTCCCCCATGCTCTCCCCAGTCTTTTCCTTCTCTCTTCTTGCTCTCCCTCTCCCCTTCCTGCATCCCCACCCCTACCCCTACCCCTACCCCCACCCCCATGCTCCCAACTGAATTCTCAACAGAAGAAGTTCAAATGGCCAAAAGACACTCAAGGTCATGTTCAACCTCCTTAGCGATCAGGGAAATGCAAATCGAAATAACGTTGAGATACCATCTTACACCTGTCAGAATGGCTAAAATCAAAAACACCAATTCCAATTCTCCAGCCTTTGCTGGAGAGAATGTGGCGTAACGGGAACACTCATCCATTGCTGGTGGGAATACAAACTTGTGCAAGCACTTTGGAAATTAGTGTGGCAGTTTCTTAGGAAATTCAGGATCAACCTTCCCCAGGATTCAGCAATACCAGTCTTGGGAATATACCCAAGAGATACCCTATCATACTACAAAAGCATTTGTTCAACTATATTCATAGCAGCAATATTTGTAATTACCAGAACCTGGAAACAATCTAGATGCCCCTCAATGGAAGAATGGATAAAGAAAGTGTGAAATAGATACACATTAGAATAATACTCAGCGGTAAAAAAACAACGACATCTTGAATTTTGCTTGCAAATGGATGGAAACAGAAAACACTATCCTTAGTGAGATAACCCAGACCCAAAAGGATGAATATAGTATCTACTCACTCATTAGTGGACTCTAGTCATAAACAAAGTACATTGAGCCTAAAGTTCACAAGCGTAGAAAAGCCAAATAACAAGGTGAACCCAAATAAAAACATATATAGTCCTCCTGGAAATTGGATGTAAACAGGTAATTTAATGCCATCATGCAGCCTTAGGAAAAAGTTGCAAAGTATGATCTATTGTGTTAAAAACATTCTCATGCAGACATCCAATAAATATTGAAGTCCAACGTTATACACAGCTTTAAAAGTAGAAGTAATGCTATATTCTACATACATCCAAGAGTCAATTTGGTACCAGAGCCACAAAGACAAGTAGCCCTTCCCTTCAAAGACAAAACATGTCATTATACAAAAAACAGCTGGGATTACAATTTTCAAATGTTTGGTCACATCTGTAATAATTACTGATTCAATTGAATTTTCAAAAGTCTCTCATGTGGAGGAGACGCGCGGCGTGCGCGGCAAGGCTCGCCTTGGTGGGACTGGCCTGGCCCGGCGCCAGCGGCGGGAGGGCGGTGCGATTTCTCGCCTCGCGCATGCCCGGGGAGGCGGCGGAGTGGCTGAGCCTCCGGAGTGGGCAAGTCGGGAAGCAGCTGCCGCCGAGCGGTCGCCGCGGTCCCGCAGGTGCGTGCGAGAGAGCGAGCGAACCAACCGGAGCGTGCGACTTCCTCTCCGCCCGCAGGTCCCCAGCAGCATGGCGACGGTGGCGGCCCCCGCTGCGGAGGCAGAGGACAGCCCAGCGCAGCCCGCGTCCGAGAAGGAGCCCGAAATGCAGGGTCCCAGGGACGAGAGTGATGAGGAGAAGGAGGAAGAAGAGGACGACGAGGAGGAAGAGAAAGAAAAAGAGTCTCATTGTGGAGGGCAAGAGAGAAAAGAAGAAAGTAGAAAGATTGACAATACAAGTGTCTTCCTTACAAAGAGAGCCATTTACAATTGCACAAGGGAAGGGTCAGAAACTTTGTGAAATTGAAAGGATACATTTCTTTCTGAGTAAGAAAAAAAACAGATGAACTTAGAAATCTACACAAACTGCTTTACAACAAACCAGGCACAGTGTCCTCATTAAAGAACAATGTGGGTCAGTTTAGTGGCTTTCCATTTGAAAAAGGCAGTACCCAGTATAAAAAAGAAGGAAGAAATGCTGAAAAAGTTTAGAAATGCCATGATAAAGAGCATCTTTGAGGTTCTTGACTTAGAGAGATCAGGCGTGAACAGCAAACTAGTGAAGAGGATCTTGAATTTCTTAATGCATCCAAAGCCTTCTGGCAAACCATTGCCAAAATCCAAAAAATCTTCAAGCAAAGGTAGTAAAAAGGAACGGAACAGTTCCGGAACAACAAGGAAGTCAAAGCAAACCAAATGTCCTGAAATTCTGTCAGATAAATTCATTAGTGACGAAGATGAGAAGAAAAATAAGGAAGAGTCTTCAGAAGATGAAGAGAAAGGAAGTGAAGAGGAGCAACCACCAAAAAAGACAGCTAAAAAAGAAAAAGCAAAACAAAAAACTGCTGCTAAAAGTAATAAGTCTGTAAAAACTGCTAATGTTAAGAAGGGAGATAGTAGTACTACCAAGAAGAATCAAAACAGTTCCAAAAAGGAATCTGAATCTGAAGACAGTTCTGATGATGAACCATTAATTAAAAAATTGAAAAAACCACCTACAGATGGAGAATTAAAGGAAACATTGAAGAAATTGCTGGCTGATGCTAACTTGGAAGAAGTCACAATGAAGCAGATTTGCAAAGAGGTATATGAAAACTATCCCGCTTACAATTTAACTGAGAGGAAAGATTTCATTAATACAACTGTAAAAGAGCTAATCTCTTATACCAGAGGACAGACGGCTTACTCTGATTTGAAGATATGATTTATACCAGCAAAGAGAATGTATTTTCTTTTTTAAGTCTATTGTTGCTAGAACTCGCTGCTGACCCTTTGAGTGTTAAATATATTTGAACTTGCTGTTTTAAATTGCATTTCCTTGCAGTTTTCAGTTTAAGTCTTGCATGGCAGTAATTGTTTCTTGCTTTTAGAGTTGTACATTTTGGATTTCTTTATTGTAAGGTCATAGATTTCTGAACTGTTGTGGATTTTAGTGCACTTAATGTTAGCTTAAGACACTTTTAATCAAAGCAAAACCTATTATAACCAGCATTTATACGTGCAGAGACTATTGCAGTATTTAGTATATGCAGTATTTTGAATACAGCATCTGTCAGTGTGAACATAGTGGCAGTTTGTTCATCATATTAGAGCACAGCCGTTCAGATGACCGAGTTGGAAATTTTTCTGCATGCATATATATGTCAAGTTGTCAGCATGACAGAGTGATAGATGTTATTTTTGTGTTTTTAAAAAAACAATTTGTTGTATATAATTTTTTAATTTCTTTTGTGTAGATCAATTTTTAAACTCATGTAGGTAGGTGTCTTTACACTCATAACAAAAGAATGTCTGTGTTCAGCCAGGCAGCATGACAGAGCTATCAGTTCAGTGGTGACAGCACTGAAGGGGACTGTCCAGTTCTGCTTTGCTCTGAAAGTGTCATCAATTTGTGGTATGTTAAGTGTCATAGAAATTTTATATTGAGGATAAACCAAAATCAACACATCATGAGTTTCAAAAAACTGGGAAAGGGTGAGCACACTTGGCTTATATATGTGAATTTGATAGTAACTAGTAACTAAACTTCTTTGACCATTATAATAATTATGATTAAAAGTATCAGATGTGATGCCAGAAGATGGTATATGAACAGTGTAGGGTAACTCTAATTAAAAGTATCAGATTGTAATGCTGGCAATGTAGGTATCTTTGAAAGTATTTCTCAAAAATCATACATTAAGTTTCTTTGAAGTATTATAGAAATGAAGGCTGTTTGATTTTTAAATTTTGGTCAATCAAGTAAATATGGTCTGCCCCTGAATTTAAATTTTGCCTTTTGACTGTCCTAATAACCTATTTGTGAATTATACAAATAAGCTTCTTTGACAAGAGTGACAATTGATGTACCAACTGAGTGTTTAATTTCTGCATCATAAATCAGATATATTAATGTTGAGCATTAACAGGTATTTTCACATATTTGACTTTAGTATGCATAGAGTGAAATGGAACAAGTAACTAAATGGGGACTAAAAATTGGCCTTTACTTTTAAATAATTTGTTATAAATCTTGGCAATAAAGAATAAATTGATGTTTTAAATGTCAAAAAAAAGTCTATTGTATGATTGCCTGAAACTGAGTTAATCCAGGAGTATGACCAATACATGCATACGAGATTAGTTTCACCCTCTGAGAATCCTCTTCAGGTGCTTGTATTCATACTTCAGTTACAACACTTCCATTATTCTTACTATTTTTCTGGTTAGGTGTACTTTGTTCTTCTGTCTCTTTCTAAGATGTCAGGAACCTATCTTAGCCATTTGTGAATGTGACAGCATCCAATAGATAGACAATGAATGCTTGTTGAATAAAACGATATAAAAATTTAAGTCAGTTCTATGCAACATTGATGTAAGAGATAATAGTAGCGCCATGTCTCTGTTCCAATTAGTTTTACTACTTAGGCATAGTGTTCCAAGTTCCCAGGTTGGTGTTAATGTCACTGCTGAATTTACCTTGGAGAAGGCACCAAAGCTAACCACAGCAGAGACATTGTCACTCACAGCAGTGTTGTGATTAGCCAATTGTCTTTGGTCGTGTTATGTATTGCCATCCTTCACACCGCAGCTGGTTCCTATCAGTGAGTCATGTCCATCCTTATTCACAGTTACCTGTTTGATGGGAATAAGGCTTTGAGAGAAATTCGGCCCATATCAATCTGGAACAGTACTTCCTAGATAGGTATCTCAAAATGTTGTTATTAGAGTGAGCCTGGGTCAACATCATACTGGGGAAGAATGAATGAGTTAAAAAAATCAAATGCTGTTTTTAAAAGTCCAGTGGCTTTTCTCCTTGGCAAGCCAGGTTTCTTTCTGTGCATCTGGTTGTAGACACTTGTCAGACAAGTAGAAACTGAAGCTCTAGCTACCAGTGATAGAGAAGGATCCTATGCCACCCAGCGTCACCCTTGTCAATGTACACCAGAAGCAGTCTGAAGGAATGGTCTGACCACATGAGGATACAGAAATCATCAATCTTTAAACCACGAGTAAGCAAGACAAATGGAAGAAGCAGGAGTCTATGTACCACTAAGGTGACTTCAACTTCATCCACAGAAATACTGAGATTACCTCTAGACTTGCAAACAGTGTGATAATCATTCCAGCAATGCTACCTAGGAAGGATGAATGCAAGTCTCCAATTTGGCCTGAAAGCTCAAGTTATAATATACTTTACATGTATCACATCTCATTCTTCAATTCACGTCTCCCATTTCTCCACTAAATGCTTTTCTTCCATTGCTATCTGAATTTAGGCAGATTAGTTTATACCATAAGCATCTAGAAGTACCTGCATATTAGATACCAAAATAATCCCTGAGATTACAGTGGTCAAAATGAATGGAGGATATTAAGCAACATTTTTTGCTATGACAAAGAACAGTAGTTGATTAATCATATTCAAACTGGCAAACTTGGTAACAGTGTCAACCCAACCTAAGATTAAAACCAAATTCTTTTGATGTTAACTCTGATGTTCTTTGAAGTATGACAAATCTAGATGGCTATGAAAGTTGTAACTATTTTAGTTCTGTTAATATCCTTCTAACTTTTATTCATGCTCCAAAAGTAGGAAATGAAGGAAACATACACACCTTATACAGAGTTTCATCCCAGATGACAAGAACATTCTAATGGATGAGATAAATGCTTTAAGTCTTCTTCTCTTTCTTTAAAAATCTGAATTAAAAATCCAATAAATGGATCAGCATGTAACAGTTCTACTCTTTTACTACAAAATCAGAGGTGTAATTATTTTACCGTATTTGACAAGGACCCTCACTCTGTCTTCATAGGAACCTTCAGTATTATTATTTCTCAAGCAAGAGTATATATGTGCTAATGGCTACTTGATTTCTTCAGACTTATCCTGGTTTTGCTAAATATTCATTGAGAGCACTTTTAAAAAATGAAATTTATCATGCAGAGTTATCTGTATGATATGTTGTATCTACATATAGCATATATGTGTGTTTTATACACACACACACACATATATACACACACACACACCCTCCAACCTGCCAAATCTAGGTCATTTTAATATGGCAGCATGTATATTACAATTTTGTAAATTAAAATGCTTTAATCAACTGACAATTCTGAAATATTTGCAGTGGATCTATGAAAATAATAGTTATTCTAGGTGTAGCTGCTGATTATACTAGATGACATCATTATTGCTATCAGTTTCACAAACAAGTAGGCACATAGTACTTACCCACCACAATCCCATAGGTTCAAAACCAGGTTTCCCAGAAATAGAACATGAGACTGCTCTACATCAACTAGAAGATAAATGTCACAAATCTAGTATTTGCAGTAAAGACCATTAAGATCATAAAAGAACACTAACCAATGTTAGTGATTAGTGGTTTTTGGTACTTTATCAGTACCAAAGTGGAGTGAAATGCTCAAAGCCATAACAAGAAGGTGATTTTTCAGCTTCGTCATGTGGTTTAGTGGCAAGGTAGGTACCTACACTACCCTAAGCTAAAGGATTGCCTTGTGTCAGTGATTTTTAAATTACAGTAGTTTAGTACCCAAAGCTGAAACAATCTCCTATTACAATATTAATGTTAAGTTTTAACACGCAAGACAGTGACACACACCATTTCACAGATCTTCCCAACCCTACCTTCTTTCTCCAACTTTCCCCCCAAAAAATTAATGACAGCAGAAGAAAACAAACATAAAACATAACAAAACTAACTTCTGTACTGATTTCCTCAGCAGTTAATGACTTTATTGATTTTCCTATTTTTGACTCCCATGACCATGTTCAATTCTCTTTGAATCATTTTTAGTATCTCTTAATTTCATTCTTTATTTAATACTCTTATCATTCAACATCAAGGAGGGTCCTTAATAACTCATGCCTACACTACAAGAGAAAGCCTTACTTACCTCATCCATTAGGCTACTGCACGGTTCATCTTCTTACCACCACTTTGAATATATCACTCCCCATTCAAAACACTTTCAATGACCCCTACATATTTAATAGGAGTGCACTCAAGGTCCTTCACTTTTGCTTCCAATCTACCCTTATAATCTCCAGAAATTCCCATTAACACATCCTTTCACTTCAATCTATTATGTTTTATTCATAGTCCTCCCAAACCTACTACCTCCCCACCCCCCAACATATCTCACATTCAGGGGTCGAAACTTGCTAAATCAGGCCATGTGAGAAAACCTATACCATTTAAGCTAGCTAAATGTGATGGAAGACATCTACCATGGGCTCACAGAGGTTGATAGTTACTCAAATCTTGTTCATTTGCCATGCAAAATTACTACTGGCTCAGGTTTACTAGATCTTCAACATTTTAAATAGTAGCTTGAATTCTAGATTTTTATGAAAACGTTTACAGGAGATTATTAATTTAAATTGTTCTAAAACAATGCACAAAGTCAAAGCACAACCATAGACCTTATCCAGCACACAGGCTGTTTGTTTGCGACCTCTGCTTAGTGGTTCCCTCCCACAATCCATTTCCAACCTTTGCTACAAAGTACCATCCCTTCTTCCTTTCAAAGGATATTCTAAAATTCAAACTGATTCCCACCTCCTCCAAAAGTCCTCCTTGCCTGACAAAAATCCCATTTACCATAATCTGAACTCATTCAAACATTTATTAAGCAACTACTCTCTGCCAGGCACTAAAAACCTTCAAGAAGGAAGAATTTAAGATTTTACCATGAATATATTTCACAGTCTAACAATTTTGTTCTATATAATTTATGCACTAGTTAACTCAATCACATTGAAATATTTCCTGTGTCTATCCCAAGCTGTTACCTAAACCAACTGCTATCTACTTTTATACAATTTCATTGTTTCATAATATATAGACACAAACCATTCATGATAATGTACATCATACAGATTTTAAAGTCAAACAGACTTTAGTTTATATGACAGCGCTACCTCTGTATGACTTTATGAAAGTCATGAAAACTTTTAGAATTTGCTTCCACTTCTGTGAAAAGGAAGGAAAGAACATAGTACTGACTTCCCAGGACTGCTATGAGGATTCAAAGAGCTATATACATAAAAGTGCCTGGCACATAGTAGGTGTACAAACTACTTCCCCTTTACCCTTTACTTCCCCCTCCTTGGAAAAGGAATCATATCTTACATGTCTTTGTATTTTCAACAGAGTCTATGAGAGAGTAGGTGCTCAAACTGCTATTAATTTAAAGACTATGCTTATGGTCTAGAACTAAAAAAAATGGAAAGAAGTGCTACTGAGAAAGGGAAAGACAATAACAAAAGAAGTGACAGGATTCAGTGACTTAATATGGAGCATATGGGATAGAAATCAGGTTTCTCCTCCCATAGCACAGAAAGTTCTCATCAAGTGGCCAATGGTCCCACTGCCAAATCCAGAGGACTTTTTAGTCCTTACTTTCTGCAGCATGACACTGTTGACTACTCACTTCTCCTCAAAAATAATTCTGTTCTCTTGGTCTCTGGTATCACATCTACAAACTCTCTGGAAGATCCTCCCCCATGGACTCTTATTCTTTTTTCTGTCCCTTAAATGTTAGGGTTCTTTGGAACTCTAACAGTGGCCACCTTCTCATCAAAACATTTTTCCCAAGGCAAGATAACTGTCATATAATATTACTTTATCATCTGGATACTAACTAGGTAACATCAGTACTGATTTCTCGATGTGTTCTGTCTGTACTGTAAGCATCCCAAATGGAATCTATTCAATGTACTCAGCTCTCCTTTCAGTTGGCTCCACCTTGGTGAATGTAACCAGCCACCTAGTCTAAAACCTCTCATCCTTCCAGTCTTCTTTTTCCTCATAATTCTCTCCAAGTTCCCCGGAAAGTTCTGTTGCTCTGTCACCTAAGCATATCCCCCAACACAGTAGCTTCGCACCATATCTACTACAACTACTCTAGTCCAAATCAAGCGCCTGCCATCTCTCAAAGTTTTTTAAAATTATAGAAATTTACTTCTCATGGTTCCAAAATCTTGAAAATTCTGAGATCCCACCACCAGCTCAGTGAAAACCAGCTCTCTGGCTTACAGATGCTACCTGTTTCTACCCTTCCATCACTCTAAACTCCCGCCCACATTACACATATAGTAATTCCTCCAAATTGCTGAGTTTTATACCATTCTTCAAAAAGACCATGTCTGTGCATGCATAATTGTACGCGCTGAGCAGAGAGTCAGAATGGTAACCTGAGAAGTACTAATGGTGGTTGTCTCTAGGGAAGTGGCTTGACAATAAGGAACAATGTAGACTTTATATATTTAAATAACACTTGAAGCTTTCACAAGTGTTATTTTGAATTAAAACTGTAGCTCTGATCATGTTACTTTCTTATTGTTTAAAATTCTCTTATAGGTTAACTATCTTATATGTCAATCTTGGCTTATGTGGCATTTTACATATAAATCCCATTTCCTGCTTCCCTGTTAAATGTTGTATTACTTTGTGTCCCTATGGTTCTTTATAACATTCCTGTTCTGTTATCATGAGAGCAACTGAAAAGAATAAAGAACGGAGCTTTGGGGAATCATAAACACTTACAGGGCAGAAAGAAGCAAACAGGATAAATATTGTCTTTTTTAAAAAGCTGGAGGGATGGTTAAAGATAAAGGAAGAAAATCGGGGCAATAAAGCATTAAACAAAAAGCCAAGAGAATAGAATTTTGAGAAGATAGAAAATTTTAGAGCTGTCAACAGTGTTTGATATTAAAATACTTCATAATCGTTTTAGTGGCAAATTTACCATCCCAACAAATGCATTTTAACATCTACCTGATGAATTACTTACATCATGGTTTCTTCTTTATTTCAAATTTCAAAATGCAGGAGGCTTTAAATTTAACAAAATAAAACAACTTTTTTAAGGAATGACAAACCAGGAAAACACTAACACATTAAAGTCAAACAACGTTGTAAGAGTAGTACTCTTTTTACCACTTTTAAAGAAAATCAGTAGCTGCATCAAAAGGGATAACAAATAAAAAAGAATGCACTATATGAAATCTGAACATACAGATTTCATAGTCTATACATTTAGCAACAAACACAGATCTGTCTTCATTTCTGACAAACCAGTTTGCGATGATATGCTAAAACATTAATACCAATATTTTTCATTATATTTATACTCTCTATAAGGAAATTCAGGAAATATTAATGAATCAATTTACTACTTGACGTATTCTTAGAGGCAACTGCCCTATCCTACTGGCAGGCTGGCAAGAGACGCTGCTAGGTATATACTTGTTGAGTAAATAGCCTATTTTAATAAACAGGATTAAATAATTTACAACATTATGCTTATAATGCTGCTGAATTATATAAACATCATTTTCAGCAGTTTCAATAGTTATGAACATCTTGCTATGAAACTATTCATCGGATTCAGGGTAATAAACCAACTGTTGATCCGTTAGAAACAGAAATCAGTGGTACTAAGAAAAGAAGTTTCAACAATTTCTTCAAAATGTGAAGAAAAAGTCTTCTAGGAATTGAGTAGTGAAAATATAAACAGGCTGTGTCATAATGAAGAGAAGAACACAGACTAATATCCCAAGTCTGACACTTACTAGCAGAATGTGATGAATTTTTAAGTTATACTTTCATTATCTGTTAGAATAAAGGTAATATGAAAACTAAAGTAAATTTGAACCAGAATAAGCGTCATAGTACTTCAATAAAGAACTCTACTCTACTAAACCCACAAAGATATAAGGCCTATCCATTTAATCTGGAAGAGAAAATTTGAATGTATCAAATCAAGACACAGAAAAACATTTGGATGAGTACACTTTTTAGAGGCTAGAAATCAGCTCTACAAGTGTTACAAGCCATAGGAAACTATCTGGACCAACATTTTTACAGTAACTGAGATACTTATCAATAAAACTGTATATAACTATGAAGGATAAGAACCACATCAAGTGAGAGAATAAGTAGTTAAAATGAAAATATGAAGTCCTTTTTATTATGCATAAGAAAACTAATCCAATGGCTTGGATTCTAAAATAAACATGAGACATTTAATATAAGGATTCACTATTAAGTTCAAATTATGAACTGTACAAAAACCAAACGATGTGTACGCTTGAATAAAATCTATGCAAATATGAATTGGGGCTTTTATTACAAGACCGTAAAATGAAGGGTGCTTCAAAACAAGAAAGAAGAGTTTCACCATGCTGACAGCAAATTAATGCCCCAAATAAGAGATGTAGTAGGCTTGCCTTGCTTTGATAAAACCACATTTGCATTCACGTCATATAAGAAAAATAGCGACAAGTTTGAACAAGTCCTTAAAAACATTCAAAATTATGTCAAATGAGGAACCAGAGATATTTTAAAGTAAGGATAACAAAATTTTGGAGGGAGGGAATGAATAAGATAAATTGAGATATTGTGTATTCTCAAACATGTGTAGAGAACAGAATAGAAAGAAAAGTAGACTTGGAACTCTATCTAAGAAACAGCTTTCTTTCTTTCTCTCTCTCTTTTTTGGTGTTTTTCATGACAGATTTTCTCTTTAGATTTGGTGCCTGTTCTGTAACCAGGCTGGCCTCAAATTGACAGAGATCTGCCTGCCTCTGCCTTCTGAGTGCTGGGATTAACTGTGTGCACCACCACTGCCCAGCAGAAACAGCTTTCTAATCACCAAGTTTCTGCTTAAATTATAGAAGTCTACACTATACGCTAACCCCAAACGGAAATAAAGTTCCTTCTCCTTTATATCTCAGAGTCTGGAGCATAATGTGCTTAAGAGATGTTTATTATTTATAAAATCAGATTGGGAAACCTTATAGAACAATGCTAACTTGTCGCTAAACATACTAAAGATGCTAGAAACCCAGATTGAAATCATTGAAGTCTAGGCAGAGTGATGCCTTTCTCAACCAGGAGCGAAGAACAAAGCAGACTTCAGAAATACTTAGATGCTTCAGAATGAAATAACAATCTGCTTCAGAATAAGGTATTCCCAGGATTCTTGATTCATTGTTCTGGAAGCCATGCTATCCCAGAAGTCTATACTAACAGTCTAGTCACAAAGTGCTATTAAGTTATTTCCCAACTCAGAGTAGATGCTCCAAAGAGAAGCTATAGGTATATAAAGAAAGAGAAATGGCAGAATGCAGAACTCCTTACTATTCCCAAGTTTTCCTGTCAATAAGGACAAGGACCAACTCCTGCATTAAAAACATCTTCAGTTTTACTGTATGCTAGCTAATGCCTATGATGTTCCTCTTGGTATAGAAAGTTACAAACAGACATTCTCCCCACAAAATAAGCAGGAAAAGGGTCCCTATTCTTGCCTAAGAAACAGCAGGATACACAAGAAGCTAGCTAAGAGAACCCCACTTTGCAAGCAACCTAGAAATGAGAGTTATTCCCAAGGACAGTGAGCAATAACAACCAGAATTAGGCCACACATTCTGGGGAGAAATGCAAAAAGGAAAAGCATGCTCCAAAGCAAATTCATCAACCTGTGCATTCCCAAGCTGCTGCAATCAAGTGTATTGTGCATATTATTAATAGCCAAGGTCACCTTGCTTTACAATAAGATGAAACATCTTACTTGTTGCACCAAGGCGACGTGTGTCTCTGGCAATATAATTTGCAAAGATAATAGACCTCATGCTGGTCTTACCAGATCCACTTTTACCCATTAACAGCACCTAGAGACAGAGGAAAAACGTTAGTAATCTGGAGCAAATCTAGTGTAAAGGGATCCATTTGTCCTCTGTAGCTGGCATTTTACCAAAGTGTAAGTACCAATGACCAGTATGGACACCTGTAATTAGTTCAACTCTTCCCCAAGTAACATTCCAAATTCCAATCACTTACCTGTTATCATGTGCACATCATTTTAGCAATACAATGGCAGTGAGTGCATTATTATGCATAATATTTTTTAAAGATTTATTTCTAGTATTTTAATTTTGCATTTGTATGTGGGAGGTATGTGCACATGAACGAATGCAAGTTCCAGCAGATGTCAGAGATTTGAGGTCCCTTAGGAGCTGCAATGACAGGCATTTTTAATGTCACCTGATGGGGTTGCTGAGAATCAAACTCAGGTCCTCAGGAAGAGCAATATATGCTCTTAACCATTGAGCCACCTCTGCAGTTCCTTGTTATTATATGTAATATTTATTTAGAACAAGGTTAGAAAAATGCCATCTTGCTGGAGAGTTGGTTCAGCGGTTAAGAGCACTGAGTGCTCTTCCACAGGATCCAAGTTCAATTCCCAGGACCTACACAGCAGCTAACAACTGTAACTCCAGTTCCAGGGGATCTGGCACCCTCACACAGACAACAGATAAATAAATAATGCACATAAAAATAAATCTTGAAAAAACAAATAATTAAGATAATTTTTTAAAAAAGAAAACTATCATCTTAATATGAAACTAACCCTATTCTCTTTTAATTCAAGGTTATACATACATTGACAGAAACTAGCAGATCTCAGAGTAACTGAAAAGCTGCTCCTACTTCTCTGTTCAAGGTCAATTCTTTTCACTCCAGGCCATGATCTCATCCCTTTCACATCTTTCTATAACTTTCTTTCATCAGCTTTTTGTCTTTTCTTTTTAACTTTCCTATGTCCTACAAAATTGGGCACTTAAAATTATACCCAAGGTCATTCTTGGTTTAGCTTATCTACTTCTGTCTTCACCTCCTGATTCTCCTAGTCCGGAACTGTTAGTATCCAGTCACATTTAACTGAATGGCATATAGTCTCTTTGTTTCCAGCCCTCTATGGAATCATAACTATGTCTGTATTCTCTACCATCCTTTAGTCTTCTTTCAACTAAGTCCCACTTATCCTTCAACACTTGGTTTAACAATCATCTCAGGAATTTTCTCTGGAGCTGGGGATGTGCCTCAGTACTAGGGTATTTACCTCCTACAAGTGAAACCCTGGGTTCAATCCCAAGTGTCCTCCCCATAGTTTCTCTGACTCAAATGCCTTAGGCCAGTGATTCTCAACCTGTGGGGTTTGACCTCCACAAGGTGGTTGAATGACTCCTTCGCAGAGGTTGCCTAGGACCATTGGAAAACAAATTTATTTACATATGATTCATAACAATAGCAAAAATACAGTTTTGAAGAAGCAACAATAATAATTTTAGTGTTGGGGGTCACCACAACATGAGAAACTGTATCAAAGGGACAAGGCATTAAGAAGGTTGAGAACCACTGCCTTAGGCTGACTTAGGTATCTTCCCTGCCCTCTAGTGACTCTACCATATCATTGCAGACCATAAAGCTCTGGAGTCCCTTGATTTGGGAACTCTCTCAGGACTTCAAACTGTTGAAGGGCAGAGGGAGTCTCTTTGTATCCTTTGTGCCTTTTTTATCTCCACTGACTAATATATAAGAAAAGCTTGAATATTTTCATCAAAAAATGAACAAGTCATTAAAACTAAAATGCAAAGACAACTGTCTGAAAGTAAAATCTCACAGACAGACCAGAGGGGTGAGTGTGTTCCTGATAGGCTGTAGAAGCCCTGGAAAGGGAGCACAGACATTCCTCAACCCGCTAAACTTTCTGCTCATTCTGCAGGGGCTTTTCTCCCCGGCTACTGCCTCTCTCTTCCTATCCCATCCCACCTTGCTCCCAGGCACTCCTTCCATTTTTCGGGGCCAGAAGACCCCCAACTCAGCCTGTTTTGGGGCTGAGATGGGGAGGTGAGTGCAACTGGGCAGGAGTTCCTTTGTTTCACAAAGTCTGCAAGCAGCAAGCTAGTTCTATTGTCTGCAAGGTCCCTGGCCAGCAAGTGGCCCTGATCCTGTACCAGAAGATCCATCAGAGAGTATTTGAAGGAAGAGACTGGCAGGGGCCAATGCAAGAATTCCTCCAACAATCTGAAAAACAACAGGAAAACACCAGATCCCAGCGAACATACAACAGGAAGACTTGAACACCCTAATCCAGAAGAAGTGGAAACAAATAGACATCATGAAAGTGATCGAGTCCCTTAATCAGGAGGTGAAAAACTCCCTTAAAGAAATGGATGAGAAGAATAACAAAAAGTTTGAAGAAATGAATAAATCCCTAAAAGATAACCTAGGAAACCAAGAAAAAACAATCAAACAGATAATGGAAACAGTTCAAGACTTGAAAACTGAAATGGAGGAAATGAAGAAAACACAAACCGAGGGCCAGCTGGATATGGAAAATCTAGGTAAACAAACAGAGATGACAGAGACAAGCATAACCAACAGAAAACAAGAGATAGAAGAAAGAAGCTCAGATGCTGAAGACAAATACAGAAACGCACTGATCAAAGAAAAGAGCAAATCCAACAAATTCTCATCACAAAACATCCAGGAAATCTGGGACACAATAAAAAGACAAAACTTAAGAATAACAGAGGTAGAAGAAGGAGAAGAATTACAGCTCAAAGGCCAAGAAAATATATTCAACAAAATTATAGAAGAAAACTTTCCCAACCTAAAGAAGGATATTCCTATGAAGGTTCAAGAAGCATACAGAACACCAAAAAGACTGGATCAAAAAAATTTAAAAAAAAATCCCCTTGCCATATAATAATCAAAACACAAAATACACAGAATAAAGAAAAAATATTAAGAGCTGGAAAGGGAAAAGGTCAAATAACTTATAAAGGTAAACTGATCAGATTTACACCTGACTTCTCTATGAAAACCATGAAAGCCAGAAGGTCCTGGATAGATGTTTTGCAGAAACTAAGAGACCATGGAATCAAGCCCGATTGCTATACCCAGCCAAACTTTCATTCACTATCAATGGAGAAAACAAATTATTCCAGGATAAAAACAAATTTAAACAATACGTAGCCACAAATCCAGCCTTACAGAAAGTATTAGAAGGAAAATCACAACCCAAGGAATCCAACAATGCCCACAATAACTCAGACATCTAGCTACCCTTCACCAGAACAACTCAAAGAAGGGAAACACACAAATTCTACCACCAAAACAAGAAGAAAAAATAACCGGAGTTAACAGCCACTAATCATTAATATCACTTGATATCAATGGACTCAATTCACCTATAAAAAGGTGCAGGCTAAGAGATTGGATGCGAAAACAGGATCCAACATTCTGCTGCTTACAAGAAACACACCTCAACCACAAAGACAGACATCTACTCAGAGTAAAGGGTTGGGAAAGGTCCAAACAAATGGACCTAAGAAACAAGCAGGTGTGGCTATATTAATTTCTAACAAAATTGACTTCAAACTAAAATCAATCAGAAGAGATGGAGATGGACATTTTATAATCATAAAAGGAACAATTCATCAGGATGAAGTCTCAATTCTGAATATCTATGCCCCTAATATAAAAGTACCCACTTATGTAAAAAACATTACTAGAACTCAAGGGACACATCAAACCCCACACACTAATAGTAGGAGACTTCAACACTCCTCTCTAAGCAATAGACAGATAAATCAGACAGAAACTCAACAGAGAAGTAAGTGATTTAATGGAGGAAATGAATTAAATGGACTTAACAGACATCTATAGAACATTTCACCCAAATAGGAAAGAATATACCTTCTTCTTCTCAGCATCTCATGAAACCTTCTCGAAAATTGACCCCATACTCGGTAACAAAGCAAACTTCCACAGATACAAAAAAATATTAATAACCACCTGTGTCTTATCAGATCACCACGGAATAAAGTTTGAATTTAAAAATAATTCTATCCCCCAGAAAGCCTATAAACTCATGGAAGCTGAACAGTCAACTAATGAACTACCCCTTGGTCAGGGAAGAAATAAAGAAAGAAATTAAAATCTTCCTTGAATTCAATGAAAATAAAGATACAACATGCCTAAACCCATGGGACACTATGAAGGCAGTGCTAAGAGGAAAGTTCATAGCTCTAAGTGTCCACTTTAAAAAAACAGAGAAAGCTGACATTAGAGACTTAACAGCACATATGAAAGTTCTAGAAAAAAAGAAGCAGACACACCCAGGAGGAGTAGAAGACTGGAAATGATTTGATTAAACCAAGGGCTGAAATCAACAAAATAGAAATACAGAAAACAATCCAAAGAATCAATGAAACAAAGAGCTGGTTCTTTAAGAAAGTCAGCAAGATTGACAAAACTTTATCCAAACTAATCAAAAAACAGAGAGAGAACATGCAAATTAACAAGATCAGAAATGAACAGGGGAACATAACAACAGACACGGAGGAAATTCAGATAATCGTTAGGTCTTACTACAAAAGCTTATATGCCACAAAGTTGGAAAATGTAAAAGAAATGGATTTGTTTTTAGATAATTACCATTTAGCAAAATTAAATCATGACCAGGTGAACAATTTATATAGACCTTTAAGTAGTAAGGAAATAGAAGTTGTCATGAAAAACTTCCCAACCAAAAAAAGTCCAGGACCTGATGGTTTTAATGCAGAATTTTATCAGAACTTCCAAGAAGAGCTAATACCTATACTCCTTAATGTGTTTCACATAATAGATTCAGAAGAGTCATTGCCAAACTCTTTTTAAGAAGCTAGAGTCACCCTGAATCCAAAACCACACAAAGACCCAACCAAAGAAGAGAATTACAGATCAATCTCACTCATGAACATCGACACAAAATTTCTTAATAAAATACTGCCAAATAGAATCCAAGAACACATTTAAAAAATTATCCATTACGATCAAGTAGGCTTCATCCCAGAGAAGCAGGACTGGTTCAACATAAGAAAATCTATGAAAGTAATCCATCATATAAATAAACTGAAAGAAAAAAATCATATGATCATTTCATTAGATGCAGAAAAAGCATTTGGCAAAATTCAACACCCTTTTATAATAAAGGTTTTGGAGAGGCTAGGGATACAAGGATCATACCTAAATATAATAAAAGCAATAAATAGCAAGCCAACAGCTAACATTAAACTGAATGGAGAGAAACTCAAAGCCATCCCACTATAATCAGGAACAAGACAAGGCTGTCCACTCTCACCATGTTTCTTCAACATAGTTCTTGAAGTTCTAGCGATAGCAATAAGACAACATAAGGAGATCAAGAGGATTCTAATTGGAAAGGAAGAAGTCAAACTTTTGTTATTTGCTGATGATATGATGGTGTACATTAGTGACCCCAAAAACTCTACCAAAGAGCTCCTACAACTGATAAGTACCTTCAGTTTTGTGGCAGGTTACAAGATCAACTCAAAAAAATCAGTAGCCTTACTATACACAAAGGATAGAGAAGCAGAGAGGGAAATCAAAGAAACTACACCTTTTACGATAGCCACAAATAGCCTAAAATATCTGGTAGTAACTCTAACCAAGGACATGAAAGATCTAATTGCCAAGAACTTTAAGGCATTGAAGAAATAAATTGAAGAGGACAACAGAAAATGGAATGGTATCCCATGTTCTTGGATGGGTCGGATCAACATTGTAAAAATGGCAATTCTACCAAAGGCAATCTATAAATGCAACGCAATCCTTATTAAAATTCCAACAAAATTCTTCACAGACCTTGAGAGAACAAGAATCAACTTTATATGAAAAAAAAACAAAAAACCCAGGATAGCCAAAACAATCCTATATAATAAAAGTACTTCTGGAGGCATTACTATCCCTGACATCAAACTCTATTACAGAGCTACAGTAATGAAAACAGCTTGGTATTGGCATAAAAACAGAGACATCGACAAATGGAATCAAATAGAAGACCCAGATATTAACCCACAAATGTATGAACACCTGATTTTCAACAAAGAAGCTGAAAGTATACAATGGAAGAAAGAAAGCATCTTCAACAAATGGTGCTGGCATAACTGGATGTCAACCTCTAGAAGAATGAAAATAGATCCATATCTATCACCAGGCACAAAACTCAAGTCCAAATGGATTAAAGACCTTAATATTAATTTGAACACACTGAACCTGATAGAAGAGAAAGTGGAAAGTAGTCTGCAACACATGAGCAAATGAGACCACTTACTACGTATAACCCCAGTAGTGCAGACAATAAGGGCAACATTGAATAAATGGGACCTTATAAAACTGAGAAGCTTCTGTAAAGCAAAGGACACTGGCATTAAGACAAAAAGGTAACCTACAGACTGGGAGAAGATCTTCACCAACTCTGCAACAGACACAGGTCTGATCTCCAAAATATATAAAGAACTCAAGAAACTAGACTTTAAAATGCTAATTAACCCAATTTAAAAATGGGGCACTGAACAGAGAATTCTCAACAGAAGATGTTCAAATGGTCAAAAGACACTTAAGGTCATGTTCAACCTCCTTAGCGATCAGGGAAATGCAAATCAAAACCACTTTGAGATACCATCTTACATCTGTCAGAATGACTAAAATCAAAAACACCAATGATAGCCTTTGCTGGAGAGAATGTGGAGTAACAGGAACACTCATCTATTGCTGGTGGGAATGCAAACTTGTGCAAGCACTTTGGAAATTAGTGTGGTGGTTTCTCAGGAAATTCAGGATCAACCTTCCCCAGGATTCAGCAATACCAGTCTTGGGAATATACCCAAGAGATACCCTATCATACTACAAAAGCATTTGTTCAACTATATTCATAGCATCATTATTTGTAATTACCAAAACCTGGAAACAACCTAGATGCCCCTCAATGGAAGAATGGATAAAGAAAGTGTGGAATATATACGCATTAGAGGACTACGCAGCGGTAAAAAACATCTTGATTTTTGCATGCAAATGCATGGAAATAGAAAACACTATCCTGAGTGAGGTAACCCAGACCCAAGAAGATGAATATGGTATGTACTCACTCATTAGTGGATTCTAGCCATAAATAAAGGACATTGAGCCTATAATTTGTGATCCTAGAGAAGCTAAATAAGAAAGTGAACCCAAAGAAAAACATGTAGTTATCCTCCTGGATATTCGAATTAAGCAAAATTGCTAGGCATAAATTGGGAGACTGGGGTGGGGGTAAGGACAGAGGGGGAGAGAGAAGGGAGAAGAGGAGGATGGGGAGAGCTTGGTGGAATGAGGTGGTTGGGATGGAGGAAGGGTGGATATGGGAGCAGGGAAGTAGATATCTTAATTAAGGGAGCCATGTTAGGGTTGGCAAGAGACTTGACTCTAGAGGTGTTCCCAGGTATCCAAGAAAATGTCCCCAGCTTGTTCCTTGGGCAGCTGAGGAGATGGTGCCTGAACTGGCCCTGTCCCATAGCCACACTGATAAATATCTTGCATATTACCATAGAACATTCATCTGGCGATGGATGGAGATAGAGACAGAGATCCACACTGAAGCACTGGACTGAGCTCCCAAGGTCCAAATAAGGAGCAGAAATAGGGAGAACATAAGCAAGGAAGTCAGGACGCGAGGGGTGCGCCCACCCACTGAGAAGATGGGCCTGATCTAATGGGAGTTCACCACGGCCAGCTCGACTGGGACTGATGGAGCATGTGATCAAACTGGACTCTCTGAACATGGCTGACATGGAGGACTGACTGAGAAGCAAAGGACAATGACACCGGGCTTTGATTCTACTGCATGTACTGGCTTTGTAAGAGCCTAGTCAGTTTGGATACTTACCTTCCTAGACCTGGATGGAGGGAGGTTCCCCTTAGGGCAGGGAACCCTGACTGCTCTTTTGACCGGAGAAGGAAGGGAAGGGGGAGTGGGGGAGGGGAGGTAAATGGGAGGAGGTGGAAATGTTTCATTAAAAAAAACACAAAGAGAAACGAATTCCATCTGCCAGTGGCCCAACCGAGGAACCTCACAATTATGGAGGTGATATGAAATCTGGGAGCAGTACCTAAACAACTCTCTGCTCACTAGGTCCTGCCCAGTTCATGGGTATAACATGGCCACCAAACAGTTTGTCCCTCAAACTCCTTCTGCTTTAACTTCAGGCAGATTCAGCAGTCATTTTTCTTTGGGTCTTGAAAGTTCAGTCAAATAATTCAGGCATGCTGTGGGGCAATGACCTTTTATCCTGTCACTTGTAGTATTTTTAATAAAACACTGATTGGTCAGTAGCCAGGCAAGAAGTATAGATCAGACAACCAGGCAAGAAGTAGAGGTGGGGCAATGGGAACAGGAGAATTCTAGGAATAGGAAACCTCAGTCTGCAATTGTTACCCAGACACAGAGACTGCAAGATGTGACTGCTTCACCAAAAAATGTACCAAGCCATGTGGCTAACTCAGACAAGAATTATGGGCTGATATAAGTTATAATAATCAATTAATAAGAAGCTTGAACTACTGGGACAATCAGTTTATAGCTAATATAGACTTCTGTGGGATTTGTTTGGGACTTAACAACTGTAGGAACTGAGCAGGGCAGAAACCTCAGTCAACTGAATGATGACAAACATGTAACCAACTGCATCTATATAAAGCCTGAGAGAGCTTGGGAAGTTATTCCATATAGAAAGGAATAGACTTAAGCATGGCTTATTGATGGCAGCACTTTCTTGGGTGGGCTCTGCTTGCTAGAGACAATCCCTCTCATTTAAGAGAAGCTTTCTGGCTCAACTCTAGATGCATAAACTTGCAGGTCTTTTAAGAGGCCCTGCCACCAAACACTTAAATAGTGTTCATGAATAGCCAACAGCATGTTTCTTGGTGGTGGCAGGGACCTTGAAACTCCATAGAGTTGTGATATTAAACATGGCTCCTACAAGTACCTCTCCCATGAAGCTGGACTCTCAGAAAGTTAGGGAATGGGTGGATCCAGCCATCAAGGCCATGGCTTTAATCTTACCCAATTACTTAGAAAATTAAAGACTCGTGTGGTCAGAAAAAGAAAGATATAAAGTAAAGATAGATTCAGATGAAAAAAACCTCTCAATGGTTTACAGTGTGTTTAAAAATATATGCAGGCTTGGGAGAGAAAAGAAAAAGATAAAGTCCTTGAAAAGAGAGAGAGGGAGTAGTTGGGTGTGGTGGCACACACCTTTAATCTCAGTACTTGGGAGGATGAGGCAGAGGCAGATGGATATCTGTGAGTTCACGGACAGTCTCCTTTACAGAGTGAGTTTCAGAACAACCAAAGATACACAGAAAAGTCCTGTCTCAAAAAACAAAACTTAAAAATAAAAGAAATAGAGTTTAAAATAAAGCCATGTAAAGATGAAAAAGACATAGACAATCTGGATATCGTACATTTTTATGTTATCTCTGAATTGTTTGATGACTGAGGAAGGGGTAACAGCTGCTAATAGATATTTAAATACAAATGCTGCTGGATTAATCCAACATATATATTTTGAAAATGTCGTGACTTCAAAATTTAAGTCAAAAGATATGTTACTTTGGAGAAGAGGGCTTTTTTTTTCTTCCCACAGGAAATGAAAGGCTGTTAATTCATTCTGGGTTAAGAAAAATCAGGTTTGATCAAGAAAGACCTCCTGAAAAAAATCTCTAATGGGAAATGGTAGCTCAAATAATCTAAAATTTCAGAAGACCTCTTTTAGAGTTTCTTCTGAGTTCTACATCCAGAACAACCTCAAGACTGCTGGCTGAAATGATCAAGATACATATAATATTCTAGTCAGAACTTGATCATAATCCTAAATTTTCTTTAGGTCCCCTTAAGATTATCAGTGCCCCCAGTCACCAGGAAGTGGCCTAGAAATTTATAACCACATACCCTAAAATTATTTATGTGTGATTGATTGTCTTTGTTTAGAATGTTGGTTACAAGTTGTTATAGATAATGGTCAGGGTAAAAAAGCTAAACCAAGGCAATTAGATTCAGAGTTCTTGTCTTGAAAGGAAAATAGGGGGAAGTGTTATGGGACAATGGTCTTGTATATATAAAAATTTGTCACTTGTATTGGTTTAATCAAATGCTTATTGGCCATTAGCCAGGCTGGGAGTATAGGTTGGGTGAACAGAATAGGAGAATTCTGGTAACAGAAAAGGCTTAGTCAGCAGTCATCACCCAGATGCAGAGGACACAAGATGAGAATGCCTTGCTGAAAAAAGGTACCAAGTCACATGGCTAAAACAGCCAAAAATTATAGGTTAAGATATAAAGGTCAATAAGAGGCTTGAGCTAATAGGCCAATCACTTTATAATTAATGTAGACCTCTGTGTGTTTCTTTGTGGATGAATGGCTGAAGGACTAGAAGGAACATAAACCTCTAACAACAAGAACCCACACTCTCTGGTTCATGGTCATCCGATGACATATGTGTACTTGTAAAATCTCATGTTAACATCACTCCTAGATTCTGCAGGCACTTGCTTTCATCTGTTATATGCCCCCTAGTTTGATCCTGACACACACCTCTCACTACCCAGCTTACTTGGACTGTCCTAGCCCAGGGGTTCTCGGACAGCCCACAACTGTTTGGTCAGGTCCTGGCCTCAACTCTACTGTCTTTGTCTCTCCCCAAAATCTAAACTCATGCAGTATGTAGAAGACCTGCTCCTCTGCAGTCCATTCCTACAAATTAGTCAAACTGATACCTCTGCTCTTCAAATTTATTGTCCAACTGGGGATATACAGTCTCATCTTCTATGGTCCAACTGTTGACCCCTCAAGTCACCTACTTGGGACTAACCATTACCCCAAGCCTCAAAGCCAGAACCTTGGATACAAAACACCAAATCTAGTCTCTCACTGTCCCCTCTACTAAAGAGTAGATTTTATTATTCCTAGGAATAGCTGGCTTCTTATGTTCCTGAATCCCCTCTTTTTCCCTTTTTGTCCATCCCTTGATTCATCACATGAACCCTTTCTCATGCCATTTCTAAGCCCTTTCAGGAGCTCCAAAAAGCCCTACTTCAGGCCCTAGCATTACACCTCTCAGACTTCACCCTCAAACAGATAAAGAAGGATATGACCTTGGGGTCCTAGGCCATCAAACAGGACCTTTGAATCTTACATACCTTATTAAGGGTTATATAACCAGGTATTGCAGGGGAGAGCTGACATATGCTGAGCAAGATCAAGCTGTCCTCTCCATATCTGACACCCACATTGCAGCAAACATAGACAGGACATTTACAAAGTTTAGAGAGGGAGAGCAGGTACAAACAAGTAGGTTTTGGAGCAAAGAAAAAGAGTAGAGAATTCTTTGTTGGTTCCCTGACTGCCTGGTTGACAGTATACTGGGGCCAGGTTTGATTTGAAAGCAGTGGTCAGTGGGTCTCCCAAAGACATCCCAGTGGGAGCAAGGAGGTGTGTGACACAGTTCCCAAGGATGAGGTAGAGGAAGAAGGTCCAAAGTCTGAATGTCCTGGAATCTGGTGGATATAGACAAGATCAGATTGAGTGGGTACAAGCTGTTCAGAACCTCCATGATCACACAAGAACATGTCCCAAGCACTCTTGATAGGGGACAATTCTGTATTCTGTCAATTATGTTTTAAGTAAGCACTGATTGGCCAGTATCCAGGTAGGAAGTATAAGCAGAACAACCAGACAGGAAGTAGAGGTGGAACAATGAAAACAGGAGTATTCTGGGAAGAAGGAAACCCTTTCTGCAGTCCTGTCCAGACACCAAAGAAGCAGGATGTGATCTGCTCTGCTGAAAAAGGTACTGAGCCATGTGGCTAACATAGATAGTAATAATGGGTTAATATAATTTATAAGAGTTAATAAGAAGCCTGAGCTAATGGGCCAATCAGTTTATAACTTATGGAGATCTCTGTGTGATTTTCTTTGGGGTTAAAAAGCTGTGGGAACTGGGCAGGACAGAAACCCCAACAAGCATGCCCTCATGTTACAAATGGTGCCAATGTGTGGACAACTACATCCACATAAAGCCTGAGACAGCTTGGGAGGTAATTCCAGATGCTTATAACAGCATTATGCATGGTTTCTTGGTAGCAGTAATTTCTCAGGTCTGCTCTGCTTGCTAGAGGCAAGCAAGCACTCTCATTTGGGAAAGACTTTCTGACTCAGCATTAGCTATAAAACCTTGCAGCTCTTTTAAGAGGTCCTGCCACAAAACACTTAAATGATGTTGATGAAAAGCTGACCATACGTTTTTTGCCATATCAGGAAAAAAGCCACACCATTTTAATCTACTGGCTTTCTGGGTCTTCCTGCCCAAACTTTGACTCTTTCAGGCAGGCGGTCCAACTATGGAGCACTTGAGTGTGGTTTCTGAACACAGTATTGCAGCTTGCTTGCTGGCAAGGACCTTGAACTGCCACAGAGATGTGGCAATAAACATGGCTACATCCAGTACCTCCTCCATGAGTCTGAAATCACATAAATCTAAGGAATGGACTGGATTTAGCCATCAAAGCCATGGATTTAATATTCTCCATATTGTTTAGCAAATTAAAGACAAATATGGTCAGAAAAAGAGAGAGAGATATAGTAAAGATAGATGCAAAGACAAAAACACCCTCTAAATTGTTTACTTGCTTAAAAATTTTTATATTTAGTTTGGAGAATAAAGAAAGAGGTTAAAATCATCAAAATTAAAAAGAAAGAGAGTAGTTGGGTTTGGTGGAACACACTTTTAATCCCAACACTAGGGAGACAAAGGCAGGCAGAACTCTGTGAGTTCAAGGTGTGGTAGCACACACCTTTAATCCCAAAGCTTGTGAGGCAGAGGCAGGTGGATCTCTGTGAGTTCAAAGAAAGCCTGGTCTACAGAAGGTGTTCCAGTACAGCAGAAGATATACACAGGACCTGGCTCAAAAAGAAAAAGTAAAAAGTAAAGAAATAGAAGTTAAAATAATGCCATGTAAAGATGAAAAATACACAGAGAATCTTGATACTGAATATTATTATGCTCTCTTTTAATTGTTTAAATGCTGAGGAAGGAGCAAAAGCTGCTAAAATATATTTGTTTACAAATGCTGATGAACTAATACAAGAAAGGTATTTTCCCTGACTGCCCTTAGGGACGAAGAAGGAGGAGGAGAGGGAGTGGGGGGAGTGGGAGGGTGTTGGGAGGTGGGGTGGAAATGGAAACTTTTATAATTTAATAAAATTACTTTCAAAAAAAATTGAAATCGAAAGGTATGTTTCTTTGAAGAAGAGATTTTGCTTTTGTTACCACAGGAAATGAAAGGCTGTGGATTCATTCTGAATTAAGAAAAATCAGGTTTGATTGAAGAAGACCACCTGAGAAATCTCCAGTAGGAACAGATGGCCCAAATGTCTGAGTTCTACATCTAGAACAGGTTTAAGACTGCTGCCTGAGATGATAAAGACTCACAGGATACTCCAGTCAGGATCTGATAATAATTCAAAATTTTCTTTAGGTCCTCAAAAGATTATCAGTGCCCACAACAAGCAGGAATTAACCAGGAAAACTACACCCACATTCCCCCAAAATAAACTATGGAAATTTTCCTTTATTTACAAAAAAGAGGGGAAAATGGTGGGGGATAATTCTGTATTCAGTCAATTATGTTTTAAATAAATGCTGATTGCCCAGTAGCCAGGCAGGAAGTATAGGCAGAACAACCAGACAGGAAGTAGAGGTGGGACAATGAGAACAGGAGTATTCTTGGAAGAAGGGAGCTCTTTCTGCAGTCCTGTTCAGACACCAATGAAGCAGGATGTGACCTGCCCCTCTGAAAAAGGTACTGAGACATGTGACTAACATAGATAATAATAATGGGTTAATATAATTTATAAGAGTTAATAAGGAACCTGAGCTAATGGACCAATCAGTTTATAACTTATGGAGATCTCTGTGTGATTTTCTTTGGGGCTAAAAAGCTGTGGGAACTGGGCATGACAGAAACCCCAACAAGCAGGCCTTCATGTTACACACTCTGAGCCCGAGCAACACACAGCCTCCAGGTACCAGACTTCATGAAAAGCCAGAAGGTGAAGAGAGAACTATGCTCAAGAAATGAAGCCTCCAGGGGAATGGTCAGATTTGGGTGGCCTCACCAGAGATCAAATTGCTGATATTGAATGGAAGGCAAAAACCTTTGGTGACTGAGAAAGCAGATCTGTTGCAGGTAGAAGACAATTAATCTGTTGCAAGTAGAGTGTGCAGGTAGGGTACCAGCACAGCCAGACCAAACACCAGAAGAATCTGTTAAGTCTCAGCACCAATGAAAGGATAAATAAAAAGAAAGGTGATAGTGAGTATCTTTCAGTGGGCCCTGCCAAGGTATGCCACTAAGGAAATTCACCACATACAACAGAGTTAGTGAAAGATGTTTATTGGAGAAGGGGAGAGCAGAAGAGTGAAAGGCCTAATTGGAGTGGGGACTTGAAAGAGACAGACAGACAAGAGGAAGCAGAGAAGCAAGACAGAAAAGAAGAGGCAAGAGAGGGAAGTAGAGACAAAGAGAAGAGTAAGAGACAAGAGGGACGAGAGACAAGAGAGGTAACGAGTTGTGAAGAGGGTGAGCTGTGCCTCATGGACTCTTATAAAGGGTGCACATGTTGCATAGCTGATTGTGGAAAGGCACCTGGTGACAGGTCATGAGGGAACTGCTTTGACAGCAGAGGCAAGCTGCTGTGCTGGCGGGAACTAACAATTACCCTTTTCCGTTTTTAAGTCTATCACTTCAGAATGTGGGGAACAGGGTGTCATGTACGCAATGCACCTTTAAACCTTTCTGTGTACAAGGACCTATAAATTACTCAGACACAATACAAGAGCAAGTCTTATTTGGTGCATACCATTTGAACACTCAAATGAATTTCAATATTTGACAACTTTGAATTAGCTATCCATTGTTTCATTATCAAAAGTTTATTTCTTAACTCTCAACAATTCTAATGTAACTCTCTTGAGTATTTCAAGGCAGGTAAAAATAAAACAAAACATGTTTTGGATTATTTTCTCATTATCCATTGGACATTATATTACTATGTACACCCAATCTGGGAAGTAAGCATAAAACTGTTATGTATCACTCTTCTTGGAGGATTCATCTGAAGAAAATCATCAAACAACCCAGAAAACAGAGAATACTTCCTTTGTGGTGCACATAATCTCTAATAGCAAATTAAGGGCATACTTTGAAAATACACAAGAAAGTCAACTAAATTTAACTATAATCAATGTCAGCATATGTGTCTAAAACATACTTATATACATCTTCATGTATTAGCATAATAATAAGACAGTTCTTAACCAATTCAAATGACTCAAATGTCCAGAACTCTGCAAGTGAAAATAGTGACATTTCAAAGTTGCTTCTGAGACTCATTAAATTTTCTCTGTGGGATAGTCCTGACACAGAGATCCACCTGCCTCTGCATACCAAGTGCTGGGATTAAAGATATGTGCCACTACTGCCCAGTCTCTGTATTTATTTATTTATTTATTTATTTATTCATTTATTTATTTTGGATTTTTGTAGCCATAAACCTACAGTTTCCAAGAGTTTCTCTGTGAAGCCATGGATGTTCTGAAATACATTCAGTAGACCAGGTTGGCCTTAAACTCAGGTATCCTCCTGCCTCTGACTCCCAAGTGCTGGGATTAAAGGGATGGTTTACCCATGGCCCTGCATCATGCAGTCTCCTAACTGCAATACCCTGTAAAATCAGTATCAAAAAAAGATCGCATACTTCCAACATAAGAAGACAATGATACACATGTGATATTTAAATAAGAATGTGGTACTTTAAATGCTTCCCATACATGTCAAGCATTTGAATATTGGGATCTTATTTGGTAGACTTAAGAGGTGTGGCCTTGCTAGAAGAAGTGTGCTGCTTCCAGTGGGCTCTCAGGTTCTTTGCATTTCAAGACATGAGCTCTCAGCTGCTACTTCAGTTGCCTGCTGCCTGCTCCCACCACTTCAGCATCATGGAATATTAACCCCCTGGAACCAGGAGCTCAAAATAAGCTCTTTCTTCCTTGAGTTACTTTGATTACAATGTATTATCACAGCAAGAGATAAGTCACTAAGTCATGAGTTATACCTTTGAGAAAAGACATCAAAATATAAATTCATGACCACATTAGCATCAATGACCATGATATTGTATCCAGAGTTGGCTTGGTAGAATGGATCAATGACACTCATCTGAAAAAATTTTAGTGACAATAAGGCAGAACCAGCAAGCACTAAAGGAGATAAGATAAAATCTAGTACAAGCAATGTGTTAGTAACCGTGGCAGAGGAAATGCCTCACACAGTGTGACAACTCTCACTTAAAGACAGCGTTTGGAAAGATTAATAAGCCTGGCATCTAGTAGTAAACTGCAAGAAGAGTAGAAGTATACACTTTAATCTCTGTTTTGGCAGTATGTTACCATGTACAGTACAGAGCTGTATCCACGCACAAATATTGACAATTTAGATAGTGCATGCTAATTCTGGGGCATTATTTCAGTCTCATCAGAAAGTGTTTTATTAGTGTGGTGACTACATGCATGAAAAACTCAGGTTGGCAGTAGTAGCAGAAGAAATTTCTTTTCTCAATTTTTCATCCCTAATTGGCAGACCTAATAACTAGTCCATTTCCAATATTCTGTGAGTCAGTCAAAGTATACAAAACTTCATTTAACACAGAGGTTCCCAACCTTTCTATTGCTGTGATCCTTTAATTCAATTCTTCATGTAGTTTCCTACCATAAAATGATTTCTATTGCTACCTCATAGCAGTAATTATGCTAATGTTATGAATCATAAAGTAAATATCTAATATTCAGGCTAGCTGATATGCAATCCCTGTGAAAAGGCTGTTCCACTCCCGAGGGTCATTTCTCAAATGTTGAGAACCTCTGATCTAGTGGAATATAACAAGACCTGAGAAAATGGCCTTAAGTTGTAGAAACTGAGAACATTCAGTTCTGAAAATGTTTTGACTCTACATACATTATCCCAGTGAGATTTACCATGCACGACAAACCAACAGACAATCTCAGGTTTCAGTTATACTACACATCAATGAACCAGGCTCAAGTACTTAGCCCAAGTTTTGTGAGTCAATGACTTTCATCTAGCCAGTAATTTGATAGATAGAAGAGTTTGGGATTGAATTTCCCCGTTGGGGTAACAAACACTTTTTCTTTAAAGCATATTTCCACTTGGGCAATTTAAAAAACAAGACCTGCTGGGCAGTGGTGGCATATACCTTTAATCCCAGCACTTGGGAGGAAGAGGCAGGTGGATGTCTGTGAGTTTGAGGCCAGCCTAGTCTACAAGAGCTAGTTCCAGGACAGAGTCCATAGCTATAGAGAAGCCCGGTCTCAAAAAAAGAATCCCCCCAAAACAATAAGAGCAAAAAAAAAAAAAACCACCAAGGCATATTTAGTCATATTACAGCTTTTGTTATGTGAAGGAAAATGTATCCTAATTCACCGGTGGCAATAGTATAAAAAGGAAGGTATAGCAAATGTCTAAAACTGTGTTGTCTGTGCCATCAGCTTTATTTATTTATTTATTTATTTATTTATTTATTTATTTTGCCATCAGTTTCTAAAATGGTCTTACAGTCATGGTATCTGCAACAGCTCAGGCAATAGCTGGGATGAACTTGACAATTTGCTACAAGACTTCAGCTCATCTTAGAGATCTGATGGAGTTGGGAAGATCTTTATTCTTACTACTAGTACTTTCATTGAGTATTATATAGGGGATTAGATTTTTTCTCTCTCTTCGTAAAAATCTGTTTATTTGTGTTGTATCAACCAAGAAGAAACAGGTAGGCTTTAAGCAATGGTCCACAATCACTACTGCCTTGTGTCATGAACTACTGACAATAGTCCTTAGTCTGTGTCAGATGCATTCTGTTGTGGAAGTGTCATTTAATGTGTTATATATAACTGTCTAATACCATGTTGATTCTCACTGTAAAATGTGGCACAACTTCCATGTGCCTCCAGTAGCCTTTGCCTCCATTGAGACTGGTAGCCAGAGATTTTGGGCATCCATGACTAACAGAGCCATTATAGTCAAAGTATTTCACTAAACAAAGACCAACTTAATCTACGGGTTTATATGGTATTGGATAAAGATCCCAAGGTTCTAATTTAAAAGTATTTTGCTCCTGACATTTGCTGTGGTGGAGGTGAAGAAAAGGACAAAATTGAAGGCCATGCAGGACAATTTGGTCTGGGACTGTAGAAGAACCTGGTGATTATTTTGGACTCTGTATGGTACAGTGATGACTGATGTTTTGATGTCTTACCAGACTGAACTACACATATTTTCCATATTACTTATTATTTTAGACCAGGGGTTAAAGTCCTAATTGCTGACAGCATATAGTTTAGCTTTAAAAAGGTTTTCCTTCAGCAGTCATACTTAAATGCTTCCCATTAAGAATGATAACATTTTTTTGGTTTTGGTTTTGGTTTTTGATACAGGGTTACTATGATACAGCCATGGCTGTTCTGAATCTTGCTTTGCAGATCAGGCTGGCCTCAAATTCACAGAGATGCACCTGCCTCTGCCTTCCAATTGTTGGACTTGAAGTTATGTACCAATATGCCTGGCTGAATGTTAATATTTTTACCCTCCAATGAACTTTGTTAACACAGCAGAAAATTTTTGATGATATTAATAATAACTTGGAGTCTTAGCTAAAGTTACTATTAATGTGAAGAGACACCATGACTACAGCAACTCTTAAAAATATTTGAACAATGTGGTAGCTTACAGCTCAGAGGTTCAGTCCATTATCATCATGGCAAAGATCATAGGAGTGTGCAGGCAGACATGGTGCTGGCTCCATCTTGATCAAGAACTTAAAGAAGTTATCTGGAGATGCCAGAGGGTGCCTGTTAAAATGTAACACAAATCATGCTGTACTTCTGCTTTACATGCCCAACTATCTCCCAGTCTCAGTCAAGGAAAAGCAGAATTCCACTGTGGAGGCTGTAACCTGCAGGGCTTTGGTCTCTCTGACACCCTTGTGACTTCTCTGAGATCACGTCCCACAGTTCTCTACCTCCCTCCATCATCCCCCACCATGCTTCCATCCCAGCTGCTCCTCCTCACCTGTGCCAGGTCTTCTCTGAGCTCCAGCAACTGTCATCACTCTACCTGGAACGCTCTTTCTCCTTTACTGCTGCCAAGGGGCCACACTCTCGCTGCCTTTACGTATTCATTCCAAACCTAGAGGATCCAAGAAACCTTTCCTGGTCACTCTGTTTCTCTGTAAAGAGCGTTATCTTTGATCTTCATTTTCCCAAAACTGGACTACGTGTGTCCTTTCTTATCACTTATCAATATGAAAATATTTCTTATAGATTTATGAACTACATGGCTAACTACACATCTGACACACTACAGAGGAATATCCATGAGGATAAAATTCATTCATCTGCTATATCCACTGACCTTACCTCTGTGTCCCAAACAGTGCCTGGTACAGCCCACCCAACGTGTTTATGGAATGAAGATAAAACAAATGAATGGAGAATCCATGGTATTGAGCATATGAAATCAGACAAGTATCCATGCTTCTAGCCATAAAACTGCAATTGAACCTCCTTCCAGGGCATGGATTCGGATTTTACTGAGGCATGGCCAACTAAAACATTTCCAAGGTTAAAATGAGGTCAACCCACCCTTCCTTGTATCCCTGTTGGGAGATTGATCCTATCCCAGGGTGTTTATGTGATATGAACTTACCACAAGTCTAACTGGATGCAGAACACAGCAGAAACATAACTAACCAACAAAACATGGAAGCTGGCAGAAGTGCACCCCAGAGGACCTGCTGATGTTGTCTGAACAAAATCACGTGATGTAGGAAAAAAAAACTAAGGCTGTCCTTGTGAGGTGTGCTTGTCGTGTGCCATTCTTGAGGCAATCAGCCTGTAGAATGAATGCTCCGTAGTGAGCATCGATGAGGTTTAGCACTTACTTTCAGTGTCTGGCAGATCCTTGCTTGCTCCAAGTGTGTCATTAGGAAGACCCCCGCAGCATGAACCAGAAACACAGTTGTCTTGGGAGACAACGGGTGAAGGAGGAGGCAGAGCACAGACAGTGTTCTCCGAGGGACTTTGGAAGGTTGGGGAGTGACAACAGAGAGTTGAAGAGGACAGGGACCTGTGTCCTGAACCCCACAGTTGTGACACACTTTCCTGCATTCCCAATCCCTCTTCCCACAGAGCCCAGCTCTTTCATAGGGCAGTTTTCTGCTAAAGGAATTACTTAGTCAAAGCCACAATCTCCAGCCCTACCCCATCCCCAGGTTATACCACCCTCTTGCAAAAGAGAGGTGCACATATCTCCATTAGGGGTAGCTGTGAGTTTAAAAAGGAAGGGGGAGTTAGTTTGGGTAGGAGGTACCTAGAAGGTGTCAGTTGCCTCAGGCTTTTCAGGGAGTCAAACCAGAATGGGATGCCTAAGGAAGGGCAGTTTCCCTTTGCCTGGGCACTGAATGGAGTCAGGCAATTGTGACACGGAGCATGGACAGCCAAGTTCTCTCTATACCATGGAGACATGAGGCACAGCCATCAGATGGCCCATTCCCCCAGGAAGGCAAGGACAATTCCAGCAAACAGGACAGTGTCAGAACTGCTATTTCTGGATTCACCAAAGGTTTGTTTTCCCAAAGAAATTACTTGCCCTTTGCCCAGAGCAAGCCATGAACTCTTGTTAGTTGCTTAGGCTTCAGGCTGTGTCAGACTCTCTGAAAACGGACAAGTCTGATATGTAGATATAAACTTGACATTGGCTTCCATTCTCCCAGTAGGCCCTTAGAAAGGCCATTCTGTAATTCTCTAACATGGGTGCTTTGCTTGACAGTTGACCATTGCCTCTATGAACAACCAGAAAGAAGAAGGTGGATGCATTAGACCATTCTTCTTGGAATGTTCCTCCCAGTTACACTTAGAGTGTACTGTGTCCTATGTGTGAGTCCTCCTGGCCTCTGATGTCCCAGAGGCTCTCCTTAGGGACCACCCTGCCCAGCAGACCTTTCCTGCCCTTCCTGTGTCCCTCTTCACACTGCTGTGTGTTTTCTCCTACAGGAGTTCCTTTGGTTTTCTGAAAGCCAGAAGGTGCCAGAAGGCTTCACTCTGTTACCCCTCCTGCCTTCCCAATCCATGTTTCTTCCTTCACTCTGTCCCTCCCCCAGGGAGCCTCTCTCTCTCTGGCTCCCCTGCACTTCTCCCTAGGCAGTACCCTCCTCTACAGCCCAACTCCAGTTCCTTCTCCTCCTCCCCCCCAGGACCAGACCAGATAAGTCCCATTCCATTTTTAGATGATACTAGCTCCCTTCTCTCACAGGCTGAATTGACAGCTGTTCCCTCCTTCCCTGCTCCACCCACCAAACACACCCAGTGTTTTCCACAAGGCAAAGTGGAAAAGCATGCCATACACACAAAAATGTGTATTCGTCAGGACAAACTTATGCCCATGCCGAGCTCCCAACACACTTAAAATCAACAGCCTCTGAAAGTCTAGAAGTGACAACTTTATTTCAACAGTTGTGGCATAATTTTGTCAATTAGATATTTTTCACTAAGTCATAGACATGGATATGAAAATCATCGTCAAATTTGATGAAGTACACCGACGGTTTGGCTTCTACTTTGCCAATCACCTTGCCAGCCCTTTTGGAACCATCATCTTGGGTATATTCCACGATCTTGCCTATCAGACCATCCTTAAATTTCAGGTCTACATCTGGTCGAGGAATCTCATTGTACTCTGGCAGGATACGAAGATCGCCCTTTTTATAATCATCCAGGAGCTGGTACATGTATAAGATGGGGTCATTCGCATAGGTAATGTAAAACCAGGCATTAAGGATAGGAGCTTGAGCCAGAACCATCCCCCTCCATTTATCTTTGGAGCCATGCTCACCCTCAAATAAGTGTTCCACCGTTTTGCCAATTAGGGTATCAGCAAGGTTAGGATCAGGGACTGGGGATGGTTTTACTGCATCAGAGAGCACTTTAAGGGACAACACTCTTTCATCTTGGTGAAGTTCCAATCCATAGACGCAGTCTATTCCATCGTATTTCACCAGATAGAGAGGGGGATTTATAGGAACCTGATGGAGAACCGTTCCTCTCCAATGAGTGATGGGCCCTTTCCCTTCCTTCCACTCGTGAGAAATTCTGCAGCCCACGATATTTCTTTGGGCCAGGGATGAAGATCTGCTCCTCTGCCTCTTCTGAGCAGGTGTTTTCTTGGTCAGATTTGCAGTCTCGTTGGTGTTCTTGTCACAGGACTCATGTCCAGCAGCTGCATCTGTGGGTTCCCCTTGGCCCTCAGTGGTCCAGAAATACTGGGTGCGAGTGTCTGGGTCCATGGCTGTGTTGGGGAAAAGCGGAGAGACAGTTAGCTAAGGGGATAAAAGGGTCAACTTACTCACCCCCCCCCCCCCGTTAGATGCCTCCACTTCAGAGATCTGGTCCCTAACCGGTCCCCACCCCATCCCCAGAAGCATGAGGGCAATGCTGGACACCTCTCTGGGTGCCTGTTGATGTGTTGTGCTCTCCTGGCTCCCTGGTGCTGTTGGGAAGGGCTGGAGAGCAACAGTGGGGCGGCGGATATGAAACTGGATTTGGACCTCCGAAATGCCGGAACTGGCGACTCTCAAGCTCAACAGTCCGCGCCCGCTCCCGGAGCCCCGCGCCTCACCTGGCCCTAGCAAACCCGTTTGGAGGCACAGAGCAGAGAAGCGCGGCAAAGCTCCCCTCCTTCCTCCACCTTGCCCTTCACCTCAGTGTGCTGAGCAGCCCGCCTGCGGTTCACAATCCCTGCTGCCTACCTAGGCCTCTCCCTGATACCCACCTCCGGGCTTCTCCGCGCTCATTTCCGAATCTGTGCGGGGCTCCTAACGCCCCGTTCTCGCTGCCCGCTGCGGGTGTCCTCCCCGCGCGCTCTGCGTGCCCAGGGATCGCTACTCTGTTTCCCCTGCCCTCTCCGTGCCCTCCCCGCTCGGCTCAGGCCTGGCGCCCACCTAGAAGCTTGCCTAGCCCGGCGTCCTGTTGTGGGATCCAGGGCTCCGCAAGCCGGTATTGGGCACCTTGCTGCTGCCTCCATTTAAAGTCCACGGCGAAGGCGCCAGCCTAGGCGATGCTGCCAGGAGCCAGAGGGGATGATCCGCCCGCCAGGGTTGCCCGGAAGGGTGGCGGGACAGGCAACTGGAGCAGCCGTGGTGTCCTGAGGCTGGTGGGCTCCTGGCTTCTTCAGCTTTCTTCTAGTGGAGGCGGCTGCCCTGCCACCTTGGAATTCCAGCAGCTGCTGCTCCTCTCTTATTCTGTATATTTATTTGTCTTATCCTTTTTATGCTTTATTTTGCAGGGCTTTTTGTTGTTCTTTTTTGTTCTCTCTCTCTCTCTCTCTCTCTCTCTCTCTCTCTCTCTCTCTCTCTCTCTCTCTCTCTCTCTCTCTGGTCTGTATCTCCTCTTGCATTTCTTTTCTGTCCAGTGTTCATTACTCTGGTTCCTTTAAAGTTCTTTTAACTCTTTTGACTTTCTTATACTCTTTAGCTCCATCTTTCTACTTTTTTGCTTCAGATACTTTTTTGAATTTTTTAAGTTATCTGTTATATAGTAAGGTCCAAAATATGCCCCCATTTCTTCCCAAAACGGCAGGGTCAGTGATTTGGTCCAAAATTGTACCTAAATTAAGCTCAAACTGAACTCAAGATTTCTGGTAGTTAGATAAAAATCAGCATTCTTCAGGAACTAGTGAAACAGGTTTGTCAGCCAAAAGGAGTCATTTTCTTTGCCTCTGCCTGGAGGGTCAAATGGCTCAACATTGACAGATACCTTTGATTGCACACCACAGGCCTTGCTGGCCTTCAAGCTATTTGAGTCAGAGATTTATTAAACACTTTAAAGCACCTGGCTCCTGGCCTTCCTCACTTCCTCTTCTACCCTAAACTCCCAGGCCTCACCAGACCACAGGTTCCCTACCCTCAGCTACTCATCTTCCTGGTCCATGCCCTGCTTTCCTAGCCTTGGCTATGCCTGGTCTCTTTCCTTTTTGCACTGCTCTGGATTCTTCCAGATGCCTCTGGATGTTCTCTTACCTACCATCGAAGCCTTTCCTCCTTACCATGGAGCAGGCACCTCAGTAGTTTCTTAATTGTGCCACTTACTTACACTGTCAAAATCACATGCAAACACAAAACTCACTAACTTTTGTCATAAATAATACATCATTTATATATACCATGTGCACATTTATAATTATTCATTTATTAATACTCACTACAAATGATTTTTGCCTATGATGATGTGGATATCCAGTGCCACATAAACCCAGTGTGTGACTCAGTTCTTCGTATAACATATGTACAAACACACCTGTTCTGTGTTTAATTTTTTCTTTTTCCTTCCTTCCTTTCTTTTGTTTTTGTTTTTCAAGACAGGGTTTCTCTGTGTAACAGTCCTAGCTGTCCTGAAACTTGATTTATAGACCAGTCTGGCCTCGAACTCAAGAGATCTGTCTGTGTCTGCCTCCCCAGTGCTGGTATTTAAGGCACTTGCCACCACTACCAGGCTACTTGTGTTTCTTTAAAATAGTATATATGTGTACATTAGATCCAAATACCAGTTTTTAAAGAAATACAGGCTTGTTTTATTGTTTAATTGTAAATTATTGTCACTGTGATTTCAACTTATAAACAAATTGGGTTAGCTTCTCATATATGCTATGGGTATGATTCATTTTTCTGTACTTTCAGTTTATGTATATCTTGTGGTACACAGCCTGTAAAATAATATTAGAAGTTATATGAGAATGCTTTCTATTACATTTAAGTAAAACTAAATAAAGTGGTTTTTTCAATAAATGGAGTATTTTTTTGGAGCACCTGACAAATGGAGTGGGTATTAATCTAGGAACTCAGTGTTAAGGACTGAATTATTTCTCCATTAACTTATATTTTGATATCTCAGCACTTAGCCCCTAAGAATGTGGCGTTTTATGGAGATAGGGCTTTGGAGAGGTAATTAAGGCAAATTCAATCAAGTATATCTGTTCTAATCCAATATAATTATAGTTCTTATAAGAAATTAGAATACAAAGACACTCAGATAAGGTTATCTGTAACATGAAGACTGGCTTGTGTTCTGTCCCATCTGGTACCCCAACAAGCCAGCAAGCCCCAAAGAAAATCACACAGAGATCGCCATAAGTTATAAAACTGATTGGCCCATTAGGTCAGGCTCTTGTAGCTAATATTAACCCATTATTCTTATCTATGTTAGCCACATGGCTCTGTACCTTTCTCAGCCAGGCAGATTACATCTTGCTTCTTCCGGGATCTGGGCAGGACTGGGAGAAATGAGCTTCCTCCTTTCCAACATTCTCCTGTTCTCATTGCTCCGCCTCTACTTCCTGTCTGGTTGATCAGCCTACATTTCCTGCCTGGCCAATCAGCATTTTATTAAAATACATGATTGACAGAATACAGACAATTCTCCCACACCAGTCATCTGAAGTCAGAAGAGGAGACCAACATTTAGAAGCTGAGAGAAATGCCCTGAATACAGATAAACCCTTTATTTAAACTTAGGAAGTTCACAATTTTGAGAAAATTAGGATTGTTGTTAAGCCACTAAGTCTGTGCTACTTTGTCAAAGGAGCCCTGCATGCAAATACCCTGTTATACCACCAACAGCCAAATTTTCCTCTGTCTTCTAATTTGTGTTCTCACTTTCACTCTAAAATCTTGGAACTGTTCACAAGTTTAGCAAATAAATGCTTTGTCATTCACAAACACTGGGATAAAGAGTTATTTCATTGTAAAATCTTATCAACAAATTTCTTCCAAAATTATTTTGTGTTATCACAGGTCATTTGCCTCCCTTTGTAATATAGTCCCCTCAAATGCTGTTCCCAGTTATTTTATATTGATTTTATATGCTGATTTAAGAACTAAGCACATTTAGCTAATAATGTAGATTCATTTAGCTAATATATTTATCACAATGTCAGCCCACACAAGTTGTCGGGGTATTATACAACAAAGAAGGATTGATACATTCATTCAGAAGCTACTAAGGGCATTAACAATATTCATAGCATCTGAGTAATTATTTTGAAAGAAAATTGAAAAATTTTCAATTTTTCTTGCAAAATTTGTTTTTCAGGCACCATTTCTAACAATTTACTTATTTGAAACCTATTACTACCTCATTTTCAAGCTATTATTGTACTTATAACATTTATGGTGATGCGTACTTTGGGGAGTTCAGTTCTGGAAGTCTTCAAAAATTGGATCAACTCTATGATTATTCTTATACATTCATAATTTTGAGTTGTGAAACCTCATAAAGATAACTCTAGACAGAGACTAGCATAGTAAATCTTCAGGGCACCAAAGTTCATATTGGCTTTAGAAGCTCATCCAGATGTCTTGTGCGGAAAAAAAGCTTCTGAATTCTTGTTGAGGGTTATTAGTACAAAGGTGTTCTGGAATAACTGATGAGTAGTACCCTACATGCCGTTTTTGCCAATTACATAAAACCTTTGATTTTAAGTTATAAAGTATTTCTTCTATGACCATCCCAGCTAGAAAACTATTGACTGCCCAATGATGGTCTCTTAGAAACTAACCACAAAAGGTCCATTTTCCCAAATTCTTTTATTTTATCCCACCTTTTACTTTCAGCAAACCATGTATGTTTTAAGGTCAATCAGATTATCCTTACATTCACCTTTCTTGCCCTTTCATATCCCTTTCTCAAACTAAACTGAAATCATCTTGCCATCAGTGTCCCTTGGTTCTCACTGTTCACAATTATATGCTTGTTGTCTTTCTTTGAAACAGTTATTGTACTTCTGCCTGGCAGAAGCCTCAGAATTCTATAATAGTTCCTTCATTTACATTTTTTAAATTGGTCAAATATCTGTTGATAGATTTTAGGTACAGTCTACAGACTTAGCATATATGATAAAATGTGTGGATTTGTAATACAAGCTTAATTTGAAGCTAAGAACAGAAAGTGGAATATTGAGGACCCAGGCTCTTACAGTTCTGTGATCCTTAGCCCTTGCACAACTGCTGAGCACCCTGACTCTGAGCCCAGAGCCAGTGAAAGGAACACACCCAGGATTTGGAACCTGAGCCCTGAACCCAGAGTCACAGAAAAACACCCTGAACCTGAAAGCAGAGTCAAAGAAACACACTTGCCTCTAGAATCAGAGCCAGTTAAAGAAATATACTCTGACCCTAAAATTGGAGCCTTAAAGCTAAAAAGCATCAGAAAAGGAAGCACAGTTTGGTCCTGAAATCAGAGTCATCTCTGCCCCTGACAAGAAACCATCCAATCCCTGTTCAGAAAAAAAATGACCAATCTCTGAATAGGGAAGTTGTAACTTCTAGTCTAGAGGCATGACTTCCCATAGATCTTAAGCCTAGGCAAGTAGTAGCCCTTAACCTAGAGATGTACCATGACCTTTTTAAACCTTAGCCCAGAGGGGGCAGCCAATTCGAAACTTGTAGACTTAGAAATTCCCCTCACCCCATGGATGGGGGCAGCCAATTCCAAGCCTGTAGACTTGGAATTCCCCAAGCTTTCCCATATATATATATATATATGAAACGCTCCCCCACATCACTTGGGGTCTCTCCTGCTCTACTATTGCTGTTGCTATTACTGCTGCTGCTGCCATTTCAGATGAACAGAGGGACCTGAGTTAACTCATAATAATGATTCTTTGCTTTTGCATTGAATGTGGTCTCATGATGGTATTTCAAAGTTCTGGGCTTTGGACGTAACAGTATAAACTTAATATGGACCAAAATACATCTGTGGTTTTTGGTTACTTGTCTAGCCTTTCCATTCTAAAGTAAGTTATTAGGAGACACATTTAAACTGTTTGAAGAATGAGGGAAAGGGAATATTATTGTAAGAATCTCTGACATTGCCCCATTACATCATACCAAGCCTGTTGCATTAGTTAGTTTGCTGTACTGGAAAAGAAGGACCCAAGATCACGATCCTTGGTTCCTGGTGATCTGACTCAAGAATGATTTGTGCTGTGATCCCTGGTCTGGATGCAGCCAGCCCAGAAGCCCAATGATAGAAATTGTAGCTAACTGATAAACTGGTAATGTGTTTGTGGAACTTCTGTCAGTTCTGTTTTTTGTTTTGTTTTGTTTTGTTTCATTTTGGTTTTTGGTTTTTGGTTTTTGAAGAATGGGTTTCTTTGTAACTTTGGAGCCTGTCCTGGAACTCACTCTGGAGACCAGGCTGACCTTGAACTCAAAGATATCTGCCTGCCTCTGCCTTGTGAGTACTGGGATTAAAGGTGTGTACTACCACTACCCAGATTGAGGAAGTAACCTCCACACAAGGTTACTTCTTTCCAAGAAGCTATGTGAAAGTCTGTATTAGTCAATGTTCTATTGCTGAGAAGAGACATGATGACCATGACAACCTTTTTTCTTATGAAAGAAAGCATTTAATTGGGGCTTGCTTGCAGTTTCAGAGGTTATTTCATTATCATCATGGCTGGAAGCATGGCATCATGCAAGCAAACATGGTGCTGGAGAAAGAGCTGACAGTTCTACATCAGGATTTGCAGACAGCAGGAAAAGAGAGACACTGGGTTTGGCTTGGGTTTTGGAAACCTCAAAGTCCACCCCAGTGACACACTTCCTCCAAGATTATACTGTTGAAGGGTGATGACACGGGTCAAAGAATTCGAGGTTAATTTTAAAATAATTGAATATATATATATATATATATATATATATATATATATATATATGGGCAAATTCATGAAATATGTTATTTTTGCATATATGATGTTTCATGTCACTTTTAAAATTGTTTTCATTGAGCTCTATGTCTTTCTCCCCTCCCCTCCAACCCTCTCCCAAGTTCCCCAAGCTCCCAATTTACTCAGGAGATCTTGGACCATGACATCTTTTGTAAAAGAAAGTATTTAATTGGGGCTCAGTTACAGTTTCAGATTCAGTCCATTATCCTCATGATAGGGATCATGGTGGCCTGCAGGCATATATGGTAGCTGAGAGTTCTACATCTGGATGTGAAGGCATCAGGAAGAGAAAGAGTCACTGGACCTGGCTTGGGCTTCTGAAACCCCACATGCCAGTACCAGTGACACATTTCCTCCAAAAAGACCACACCTACCCAATAATACCACACAGACTCTAAGAAGACTACATCCCCTAGTGTGCTCAAATAGTGCCACTCCCTAAGCACTCAAATCTATGAGCCTGTGGGGGAGTGTAGGGCCCACCACTCTACTCCTCTTCTCAGGGTTCATCTTGAGGACAGTCTCTGGCCAGATATCTTGTAATTTCAGGCTAAACATCCTGTTTGTTCCTGTGCTCCCTGTTACCTCCCCATCCCCCTGTCCCCAGTGGTTAGCTTTAGGGCCGTTGTTTACTCCATTTTGGGCTTGGTAATTTCCCACCTGCCTGGGGGGAATTCTATTGTGAAGTTAGGTTTATAAGGGATTTCCTAAGTTTGAATAAATAGCATTTGGCATTATCTCCTCATGTTCTTTTAATCTTCATAATCTTTTAATCTCCAGGCCACTGCCTGGCTCACGAATGGTACAGTAGCATGAACTGTACCACAGAGAGAAATACAGGCATTACAAGGGAGCCATTTATATTCAAGCCACCACATTCCACTCCCTGGCCCCCATAGGCTTACAGTGTAATGATCTGTCCTGTCTTTTTAAGAGACAAGCCTTGCCCACTCCTTCCCCACTCACTAAGGCAAGCAGATCTTCCTTTCACTTCTAGCCTCAGTTCCTTCCTTTCTGGCTCTCTCCTAAAGAGGCAGCTTCTGCCTCTCTCCCTTCTTCCCGCTTCTCCCCTCCTCTCTCTCTCTCTCTCTCTCTTTCTTTCTCTTTCTCTCTCTTTCTCTTTCTCTCTCTGCTCTTCTCCCTTCTCCTCCCCCCCCCCGTCCTCTCCATAACCCACTAAATAAATACCCACTTTCTCTGTGTGGCACGTCTCTGTCTCTCATCTGCTGAGCAGCCCCTTGCTTGGAACCAGCTGCTTTTGTGGTCCACAATAGTCTTGGGACTCACTGCCCACTGCAGCAACTTGGGGAATGGTGCCGCTTTATTATTTTTACCATAACATACAGCCATATCATAATGCAGAAATGTACTCACTCTGACTTCAAGTCTCCACAATCTATAACAGTCTTAACACGGTGTAAAAGTTCAAAGTTCAAAATTTCTTCTGAGATTCAAAGCAATCCCAGTAATCCCAGTAATATCAAAATAAAAAGGATGTCACATACTTCCAACATACAATGACACAAAATACAATGTTACCCTTCCAAAAGGAAGGAAAGGGAGGATAGTGAGAAAATACTGGACTAAAGCAAAAATGAAAACCAGCAGAACAAACTCTAAACTTTGCATCTCCATGTCTGTTGTAAAAGCACTCTTTAGATTTTTAATTCCTTTCATATTTGTTAACTGTAACACACTTCTGTCTCTTGAGCTGGTTCCATACCTAATATACAGCTCTCCATAGCAGGCATCCCATGGCTCTGGCATTTACAACATCTTGAGGTCTCTAAGGCAATCCAGGCTTACCTTAATAACTTCACAAAATGGCCTCTCTGTACCTCCATGCACTGAAACATGCCTGATTTCAGCAGTTTTCCTTAGCCATAGAGGAAGATTCCATACACCCCCGCTTGAATCATGTGGTTGAAGCTACCAAGTTCTTCTGCTTGCTGAGGCTGGAACTTGACTCCCTTGTTCAAATGTATTTTAACCAGCTTTTTTTGTTTTGTTTTGTTTTGATTTTAAGACAGGGGTTCTCTGTGTAGCTTTGGAGCCTGACCTGGAACTACCTCTGTAGACCAGGCTGGCCTTGAACACACAGGTAACGCCTGCCTCTGCCTCCTGAGTGTTTAAACTCCGTGCACAACCACTGCCTGGCAGGTGTCTGGTTTTTTTTTTTTTTTATGGCTTTCTTTACCGCTTAAACTTTTCTTTAATTCCTTTTCACAAGTTGGAAGCTTAGCTTGGTGGGGTCCTGCCTTGAGACCACCACTCCCTTTACTCAATTTAGCACCAGGCTTTTCTTTAAACTTTTTAATCTTCTTGATGACTGGATTTAGTTCCATTACATGACCTGATGCTCCCTTTCTCCTCAAACTGTATATTTTGTATTTTTACTTTCTTATCTTGCTCCTTTTCCTTATAGATCTACATAAAAGTGAACACTAGTAACCAAACAACACAGTTAATACTAGACTGTCTAGAAATCTCTTCTGTCAATGCTATTAATCAAAAATTCTTCAATTTAACCTCAGGCAGGATTTTTCTTTAGACAATGGCAGAAAGCAGCCTCACCCTTCACCATCACAAGAACAGGCTCTAGGCCACTAACTAACGTTCTTCTCCTCTGAAACTTATTGAGCCAGGCAACCACAGTTATAATCTTCCTCAACACTGTCTTTCATATTCCTACTAGTATGGCCCATTAAGACCCACAAAAAGCATTCAAATGTTTTCCTAATACAAAGTCCCCAAGTCCACATTAAATCCATAGGCAGCCTGGTCAGTTCTGTCACAGTAAAACTCCACAGTCCTAATACTAATTTCTATCTTTTTTTCAAAGTTTATTAAATTACAAAAGTTTCCATTTCCGCACCTCCTCCCAACACCCTCCCACTCCACCCACTCCCTCTCCTCCTCCCTCTCCATCCCTAAGAGCAGTCAGGGTTTCCTGCCCTGTGGGAAGTTCAAGTTCCTCCCCCCTTCCTCCAGGTCCAGGAAGGTGAGTATCCAAACAGACTGGATCCCAAAAATCCAGTATATGCAGAGGAAACAGAAGGAAAGAGAACGTGAGCAAAGAAGGCAAGACCAGAGGGAACCTTCATCCGACGATGGATGGCGATACAGACGGAGACTCACATTGGAGCACCGGACTGAGCCCCCCAAGGTCCAAATTAGGAGCAGAAGGAGGAAGAACATGAAAAAAACTCAGGACCGCGAGGGGTGCGATCACCCACTGATACAAAGGGACTGATCTAATGAGAGTTCACCAAGGCCAGTTGGACTGGGACTGAACGAGTACTAATTTCTATCTTAATTAGGGTTTCTATTGCTGTGATTGAAATTACCTGGCACAAGTGAGAGGGAAACACGGAACACGTAACAAACCCATATAGGAGTTTATTAGAGGGAGTTGTGCACAGGCCTGGGAAGTCAGTGTGCAAAGAGAAGGAGGAAGATGGCATGCAGTTTTTAAAAGTTGCCTAGCACATTCACACAGGGGGTTGATGTGACTATGTCATAGGCAGATAATGGGCTCACACATGTGCACAAGGGCTTAGCTGAGTCATATGTGGATGCTGCAACTACATATACATGTGAGGGCTTAGCTGAGTCATCGATGGATAAGGTGATTCATGCATGCAAACAAGGGGCTTAGCTGAGTCATAGAGGATCATGTAAGGCCCTTTAACATCCCCAGGGACCACTAGGCACTTTTGCCTGAGGGCTTGTTTGCACCTGCATGACCCCTAGAACCTGGAAGTATCAGCCTTATGTGATTGAAATCATTACATTTTACCTTTATGTTTATTATAACAATTTGGGGAGGTTGGGGTCTTTAATGGATGGGAATGGGGCGTCGCCTCTCATAACTGCTTCCCTCTGATTTTGTGGATGTCAGGGAGTTGAGATGCTTGACCACGTCCTGGGGTGACTGATTACTTTTGTGTTTTTCTGGGCTCTATGGAACTAGCTAGCTGACAGCTTGGACCTCACAAGATGCTAGAAAGGCAGAAAATTATATCTGGAAAAAATTTTAGATCCTGGTGATTAAGGGAGGAGAGTCACAAGATGAAAGATAGAGGGGTTTTGGGGGTGGAGGAGGAAATTTCCCAGGGGTTCCTGAGACTAGGAATGATAAGGGAAGAATAAAGTGATACTTATTCTGGGCAAGTCTGGTCCATTTACGTAGGTCCAATTGGTTCCCTGGAGCTTATGAAAAAATGTTTGAAAAGAAATTAATTTTAGACATATTAAAAGCTTATGATAACTATGATATAATGTTGGAATGTTAGACAGTGGGGAGAAGGGAAGAAAGGAAGGGGGAATTATTGGAAAGGGGAATTATTAGATTCCTTAATGTTTTATCTGAAGCAAATCTTAAGGCACTTGTTCTCTTTAGCATTATGGTATTACCTTAAGTTAATAGGTTTTACATAAACCTATTATGTTAAAGTCTGTTTTGGGAGTTTGGGGAGTTTGGAGTTGTGAATGTCAGCTCCAAACTCATTATTGTTTCTTACCACCTGGATTTTTGGCAGTCCTTGTACCTCCAGCTCTGTGTTTAATGATGGTCCCCGTAATAACATCCGAGTAGTTAACTGGAAATTTCAGCATGACATTGCAGATATAGAGAAGTTGGTTAAAGAGATAAGAGAAAGAGGAAGAGGGAGAGTATATGGAGTTTTGGCACAGGAGAGTTGAGTAGGGTGATGAGACTTTTATTTTTCTGAAACTAGAGAAGGAGTAGCTGATCTTGGTGCCCTCTGGAACTTAAGGGAGCAGGGCCCTGTTTGAGTTACCGTATATGAGGGAGTACCTTGAACTGGAAGAGTAAAAGGTTTAAGGTTGGACCGGTGAATCCAATGAGGAAGTCCCTCGAGCTTGGCAGCTGTGAGAGTTACAAGACTTACTTTAAAGGGACCCTGCCATTTAAGGGAAAGGGGTGAGGGGCATTGGTCTTGTGGAGAGAGTAGTACCTGATCCCCTATTTTAATCAGCAGTGGTAATGAATTGGCACATGGTTGAAGTAATACATAGTTGGTATAATCCCATAATAGGGAATGAAGATGGGATAACAGCAGAGTAAGCAGGTGATCAGGAAGGGGAGAGGCCAGGGGTTAAAACTGGCCGCCCATACATGAGTTTAAAGGGCAAGATGGGAAGGGGGCTTTTGGGGAGAGCCCTAAGCCTAAAAAGGGCCAGAGGCAAAAGTTTTACCCAGTCGAGGTGAAGCTCCTGTAACATATTAACAAGAACACTTTTTAAGGAGCGGTTAGTTTGTTCTACCTTCCCTGAAGACTGAGCGTGGGATATGAAAATGTCAGGGAATGTTAAGAGCCTTAGACAAAGTTTGAGAAATCTGGTAAGTAAACTCTGGGTCATTATCAGACTGAAGAGAGGTTGGGATTCCAAACAGGGGAATAATTTCTCAGAGAAGAACATTCGGAAGTGTCTGGGCCCTCTTGTTAGTAGTGGGAAATGCTTCAATCCACCCAGAAATGCTGTCCACCAAAACCAGGAGATAATTAACTCTTCTGACTGTGGGTATATGAGTAAAATCCAGCTGCCAGTTTCTGGAAGGGAGCCCCTGGTCTGGTGGTGAGTGGGAAAAGGGAAGCTACGATATTTGCTCTTGGGATCTGACTTTTGACAGATTTTACAAGAGGCAGTGATAGCTTTTAAGAACTCTAAGTCCGGTTAGAGGTAAGTCTTAACAAAATGAAATAGATCTTTGCTACTAAAATGAAAGAGCTGATGTAGGTAGGACAGAATTTGCCAGGTATCAGTGGGTGTTTGTGAGAATGTGGGCTGTACTGTATGAACCCCCTGAGGTGACTGGGGTGGGTTTGGGCTCTAGAATGCTGCTGTTCTGGTTGTTTGGTCAGCCCAATTATTTTCCTTGGAAATAATGGAACTGTCAGTCTGATGAGAACCCTTCTTCTCAAGTGCCCCAGCTACTTTCATGAATTATTTCTATTTGCAGCCAACCAAGTTTAATTACATTTTCATGGATGGGAGGCAATTTAATAAGGCAAGGATCTTATACCAGTGGCTACAACACTAAAGAAAATGATAATCCCTTCCACAACAACAGTTAAACTACCAATAGTTAACTGTCAGGGAGAGGTGGAGGCATCTTTTTCCCTTTTCCATCCATGAAGAAATATTATTGCAGCTGGTTTTATATAGGTCTTGTGGAGATAACCACAAGTGAGTTAATGAGTGCAATGGTTTTCTGGTATTTAGAAGACAGTGTTTTGCTACATATATTCCCACCCTCTCACTTATCTATTTTCATTCTCCTTTATGTATGTTCCCTGATCATTGGAGGAGATGATGTAAGCTAAACACTCCACCATCGATTATTATTGGCATTTTGTCCAGTAATGGATTTTTGCTCATTGAAGATGTTTCTCTGATGAAGTAGGAAATACTCAAAGAATACACAAAGGAAACATTTTAAGATATTAATATAAGGGCTGAAAAGATGGTTAAGAGCACTGGCTGTTCTTCCAGGGGTCTTGAGTACAATTCTCAGCAATTACATGGTGACTCACAACCATCTATAACGAGATCTGGTGCCCTTTCCTGACCTGCAGGAATGCATGCATGCAGAACACTATACATGATAAATAAATAAATAAATATTTTTTAAAAGATATTAATGTCAGTAATAAAACCAACAACCAAATGTCATTAAATTGAACTAATACTTATCTAGATGACAAAGGGAATAATCAATATGATGAAGAGACTGCATACAGAATACAATAAAAATATCTATCAGGAAATAATTCATCAAAAAGCATATAAAATATATAGACGATAACTAAATGAGTCATTATTATTATTACCCCAAAATGAACTATGAACTATCTATGAACTAGCTATTATGAATGTGCAGCAAGAAACCTGGGTATGCAGTTGTATCTATTGTATGAGGTCTTCGATTCATCTAGAAATATATACATGGGGTGATGTAGCTGTAATATATAGTAGTTCTATTTTAGTCTGTTGAGTGACCTATATATTGATATCCATTGTGGCTACACTAGAAGTCCCATCGGCAGTATATAGAGATTCTTATGTAACACCAACCCAACATTTTTAGCAACACTTGATGTTTTTTGACTTTCTTTCTGGAAGCCATTCTAAGTTATATGAGATTGAGTCTCAAGTCGTGTCCAACAACAGATGAATGGGTTAAAAATATAGTACACACACACACACAATGATATCATATCATAGAAACAAAATCTCAGGCTTTCTTTCATGTGGAGGCGGGAATCAGTTTAGATGAGGCTTCGGTTCTCACATAGTATACTTCTGATGCTCTGCTTACTGAAAAAGTGTGTAAAAGTTCTTTCAGCATCTGAGTTTTCCATTTTGAAAGACATTTTCAAAGTGGATAAAACAACAATTTTTGCCTACCTGTATTCTGCTTACTGGAAATTTGCTTAAAATATAATTTGTAGGAATGGGAAATAGTGGGAACAACAAGGAAGAGATAAGGGAAAATAAAAGAAAGCAGGAAAAGAGGAGATGAATAGGAATACAATATACTGATATATATGTATAAAAATATTGTAATAAAACCAATTATTTTGTGTGTTAACTTAAAAATTAATAAAAACAAAAAGTAAATAAGAGAGCATGATAAATAAATCTCTAATTTTACATTAATACTAAATAAGTTATATTTTATGTAAAAAAATTCTATAGACAAAGGGAATGATTACATAATTTTAAAAAGACTTCTCCAGGAAGTGAGACTATTGTCAACATGTGTTCAATATCTCTTCAATAGACAACAGAGGTTCAAAATATGTGATAAAAATTCATGAGTAATAGAAAGTTGAAATAGAAAATTACACAATTATGAATGGGAACCTCAACACATCTCTTCCAGTATGTAATAGAACAGATATGGTGTGGGATGTACTTCTGTATATGTGTTTCTTTTATTGGTTGATGAATAAGATGAATAAAGCTGTTTTGGCCAATGAATTAACACAGTAAAGGTAGGTGGGGAAATCCAAACAAAGATTGATAGATAGATAGATTGATAGATAGATAGATAGATAGATAGATAGATAGAGTAGGTAGAGTCGAGGAGACATCATATGGTCACTGAAGGAGAAAGGTGGCAGAATATTTCTGGTAAGTCACAGCCTCATGATGATATATAGATTAATCGAAAAGGGTTAATATAGGATGTAAGAGCTAGCTACGAATATATCTAAGCCATTGGTCAAACAGTGTTGTAATTGATATAGTTTCTGTGTGATTATTAGGGTCTGGGCAACTGAGAAATAAAAGCATAGTCTCTGTTCACACAGATATTTGGAAATTATGATGAATAATTCAACAAACTAAAACAACTAAACAAAGAAGAAACGTATAATTTGATAGTAGTTTAATTATTAAGTAATTTGAAATTGTAGTTTAAATTTTTTGGAAATAAAATACTGCAACACTAATTATTTCACTGTTCAGTTTTGTGAAATACTTGAAGAAATCATGCCAATTTTATACAGTGTCTTCCATAAAAAGGAGAAATATTTTAAGTTCTTTTCAAATCTAGCACGACTTTGCACATGAGAAAAAGTACACTAATAGAAACTATAGAATGATACATAACATGAAAATAGGCACAGTCAACAAACAATAGCAAATTTAATCCATAAACAAAACAATGCAGAAAAAGTGAAGAGTATTGTTGGAAGATTTTACTGACACAATATTAAAAACTAAATTTATGCAGTCTTTGTCATTGTAAGAGAAGAATACCAAAATAATTTCAATGACACAGTAAAAATTTTTTGAGAAATTCATAGCCATTTATGATTACAAATTCAAGGCATCTTCCTCAACTTTCTAAAACAGACTTGTCAAAAATGTAAAAAGACGGCCGCCGCCGCCCTAAGGCGGATTAGGATGAGGCCTGGGCCTTGGCTCCAGCGTTGGCAGGGGCAACAGCAGCTGAAGCAGCAGCTGAGGCAGCCGCGACGGTCACGCCCCCCCCCCTCCTGACCTGGATTAGGCCCAGCAGCCCCATGGCCGCCGCCCCCCCGCGGGGGGCGGGGTGGGGGAAGCGCTCCTTCTACCCGCCCCCGCCCCCCTCAGGCTCCAGGCAGGACCCCGGCGCAGCCCGCGGCCTAGCCTCGCGCTCCCTGCCCCGTGGGCTGGCATGAGCGGCCCCTCGACGGCGCCAGGGCGCGGGGGAGCCGCCGCCTGAGCCCCCTGGCCTGCCGCTGAGTGTGCGAGAGACCGGGTCCTAGCTTTCTTCCTCCCCCAGATCTCACGCACACACCCCAGCCCCGGAAGATGGGGAACTGCCTCAAATCCCCGACCTCGGATGACGTCTCCCTGCTTCACGAGTCTCAGTCGGACCTGGCTAGCTTTGGCGAGGGGAGGGAGCCAGATCCGGAGCCGCCGCCGCCATATCAGGAACAAGTTCCCGTTCCTGTCTATCATTCAACACCTAGCCAGACTCGGCTAGCAACTCAACTGACTAAAGAGGAACAAATTAGAATAGCTCAAAGAATAGGCCTTATACAGCATCTGCCTAAAGGAGTTTATGACCCTGGAAGAGACGGATCAGAAAAAAAGATCCGAGAGTGTGTGATCTGTATGATGGACTTTGTTTATGGGGACCCAATTCGATTTCTGCCGTGCATGCACATCTATCACCTGAACTGTATAGATGACTGGTTGATGAGATCCTTCACGTGCCCCTCCTGCATGGAGTCAGTTGATGCAGCACTGCTTTCATCCTATGAGACTAATTGAGCCAGGGTCTCTCGTCTCACTTTAAGTGAACCATCACTTTTGGTGGTTTTGATTTTTTGTCACTGAGCCCAAAGAGCCAGGGATTAGGAATTAAGATCATGCACAAAAGTTACCTAAAAATTCTTGGATGGCTGCAGATGTTGAGGAAAGTATGTGATATTTTAGAAACTTACGGGGGAAAGTAGGATGGATCGTATTTTTATGTAAAGCCTTGACCCAGTGTTTATAAATGTTATTAGACCTTGTTCTTGCTCCACTACATAGGAATTGTGTAAAGTGTAACAGCAATTGTACATGTTTAAATTGTGTGTGTTGAAGATTAGGAAAAAGATAGCTGTTATTTTTCCTAAATGAGATAAGTTTGTTCTCCCTTCCACCCAAATTCTTTTATGAAGAGTTATTGGCATTTGGGTCAAGGTTTTATTAAAAGCTACATTTTATAACACTGACACAAAAAAGTAGTTTTAAGCTTGTTTGCACAGTTCTTTTTTTCCATTGGAAATGGAATTCATTGCCTTGGGTCTTTTTAAATAGTGTATTATTATCGTTGGGGCTGGCTCTATGCTTGAAAACCAGTTTATTTATAACCTGTTGTAAGTGCTATATTCTGTTTGCAGTTAGGAAATGCAGAATTCAAAGTGATCTCCTAGCTTGTAAGCGAACTGAGATGCACTGTCCCTTTTCTATTACAAATGAGCTAATGTGTCAGGAAACCAGCGCAAGCAGAGTGGATTTGATATCCTCTTCCTTGTGTGTCTTATCTTACTGTTTTGGTTGTTAATATGGTAATAATTGAAATTCAAGTTGAAATTTAAATATTAATATTTCTGATTTATTGAGCTTTGAACTATGCCACCATGCTTATGTAAAAATGAAGGTGGCACCATGCTGAAACTTCACAAGAAGTAGTTTTTCAGCTCTTATCAGTTTTGATTCTCTTTCCTGTGACCTCTTTCCGGGCTGTCTGGAACCATAGCAAAAGGATACTGCATCTCTTGTTACTGTAGTGCCGAGGTTATTGAAGTTACAGAAACACATCCCGTCTGTTTCTTAGAAAGGTGTCTGTTAAGTCTTGCTAGGTGACTGACAAGAAAAGTAAATGTGTTTCATGTTTCGCACACCAATGCAGCCGGATTTGTATAACCATATGACTTCATAGTTGTGATCTCAAAGGAACTTCTTTCCTTTTTCTTGCAATTAATGTAAGAATACTCTAAGTCTCTAAACTTCTGAAATGTTAGAGGTAGAGATGGTCTAGTAAAGATGTAATGGTTATTCATTTAAATAAATGTAAAAAGACAAATCATGAATACATGTCATCAGAGAGGACACCTGAATAGGACATAAAGACATGACAATGTGATCAATGTCATTAATCATTATAAAAATGAATATTGTAACCATGATGATTTTGTATCTCTAAATACACTGTGTTACACATATTAAAATCATCAAATTTGGAATGTACAATGGTAAAGTTGCCTAAGAAAAAAGTCTGGCCATTATTTTTTTTTCAGAAAAAAGTCTGGCCATTATTTTTTTTTCAGAAAATTTTTTATTTTTATTAAAAATCCCTACCTCCTCCCATTTCACTTCCCCTCCCCCTACTCCCCCTACCCCCTACTCCCACTTCCTCCATTCCCCCTCCCCCTCACTCTCCAATCCAAGGGCAGTAAGGGTTCCCTGCCCTGTGGGAAGTCCAAGGTCCTCCCTCCTCCATCCAGGTCTAGGAAGGTGAGCTTCCAAACAGACTAGGCTCCCACAAAGCCAATCCATGCAGTAGAATCAAAACCCAATGCCATTGTCCTTGACTTCTCAGTCAGCTCTCATTGTCAGCCATGTTCAGAGAGTCCGGTTTGATCACATGCTCCATCAGTCCCAGTCCAGCTGGCCTTGGTGAGATCCTAGTAGATCAGTCCCACTGTCTCAGTGGGTGGGCTCACCCCTTGCAGTCCTGACTTCCTTGCTCATGTTCCCCCTCCTTCTGCTCCTCATTTGGACCTTGGGAGCTCAGTCCAGTGCTACAGTGTGGGTCTCTGTCTCTATCTCCATCCATTGCCAGGTGAAGGTTCTATGGTGATATGCAAGATATTCATCAGTGTGACTATAGGATAGGGCCAGTTCAGGCACCCACTCCTCAGCAGTCCAAGGAACAAGCTGGGGACATATCCTTGGACACCTGGGAACACCTCTAGAGTCAAGTCTCTTGCCAACCCTAAAATAGCTCCCTTACTTAAAGATATCTACTTCCCTGCTCCCATATCTACCATTCCTCCATCCCAACCACCCCATTCCCCCAAGCTCGTCCCATTCTCCCCTTCTCCCTTCTCTCCCCCCCTCTCCCCTTACTCCTACCCCACCCCCACCCCCAATCTCCCAATTTTTGCCTGGCAATCTTATCTACTTCCAATATCCAAGAGGATACAGTATGTTTTTCTTTGAGTTCACCTTATTTAGTTTCTCGAGGATCATGAATTACAGGTTCAATGTCCTTTAATCATGGCTAGAATCCACTAATGAGTGAGTACATACCATATTCATCTTTTGGGGGCTGGGTCACCTCACTCAGGATACTGTTTTCTATTTCCATGCATTTGCATGCAAAATTCAAGATGTCATTGTTTTTTACTGCTGAGTAGTATTCTAATGTGTATATATTCCACACTTTCTTTATCCATTCTTCCATTGAGGGGCATCATTATTTATAAAGCAAAATACTTAGTTTTTGTGTGGCTAAACAGTGATATTACTGGGAATTGACTCTTTGTTTTTGGTGTTTTAATATAGGTTCTCCCTATGTAACCAATACTGGTGTCAAACTCACAGTCACCTTTGTTAGTCTTATTTCCCCCTCTTCTTTTTTTGATTATTTATTTATTCATTCATTCATTCATTTTTATTATTTACTTATCATTAATTTACAGAGAATTGTTTCACTACACCAATTTTCAAACAAAATTTGTTTTCCTTTTTCTCCAATTCTTCCCTATTCCTCCTCCTCCTCACATTTAGTAGCCTCCTTTCTGCTTTTCAGTTCTTTGGTCTTCTGCTCCCCTTCTCAGCACATCATATTCATCTCCTATGGTCTTCTATCTAATCTTATAGTCTGTATCCACTATTACAACACCTTATTTATATACACACGAGCATTTAAAGTTGGGCGATGTGTATGAGAGAGAACATTTATCTTTCTGAGCGTGGGTCACCTCAAATACTTTCCAGTTGTACCAATTTCCCTGAAATTTTCATGATTTTATGTTTCTTAAAGGCCGGGTAAAATCCTATTGTGTATTGGGCCACATTTTCATTTTCCATTCATCTGATGGCGACCATCTGAGGGTGGGCATCTAGGCTGGTTCTATTCTCTTTCTACTGTGAATAATGAAGCAATAAACATGGATGTGCAAGTACCTCTGTGGTAAGTCATAGAGTCCTTTGCATATATTCCAAGGAGTAGTATAGCTGGGTCATGTAATACTTTTAATTTTTTGAGGAAATGCCACAATGTTTGCCGGAGTGCTTGCCTCTGCCTCTTGAATGCTGGGATTACAGATATTTGTTGCCACTTCCCCTAGGCATTTACTCTGGAAGCAGGAAGACTTGTGTTCTCTGAAAGCTGTTTTATGAATGTTCAATACATCTTTATTCACGATGACTTAAAAATGAAAATAACCTAAATATCTTTCAACAGATGACTGAGTACACAACTTATGATAATTCACAAATGCAGCATTATTCAGCAATAATAAAGATGAAACAACAATCAAGTGAAATTCACTGAGTGAAAAACAAGTTCAATTTCAAAATATCTATAATTCCTTTATATAACATTGCCTAGATAAGAGAAACTTACACAGATGGAGCACGAACACTTATTTCCAGGGGTCAAGGAAGTTCTTAATATTTTGGGTATAAGAGATAGTTTGGAATACTTCTGTGTGCTGATTCTGGTGATGTCTGTGTGAAATGAAACATGATAAAACTGCAGAGAACTACAAAACAAAAAGAAAAAGACCAGCTATGAGTATAAGTAAAAGATGGTTAGATTTAAAGCATGCTTATCATTTAACTAATAATATCACACCCATGTCCATAATCAAGATTTGATAAACTTGTGTCTACATAAAATGTTGTCACTGAGGAAATCTGGGTAAATGATACTTCTATTTTTTTATTTTTTATTTTTTTAGACTTGTTTATTCAAGTATCCGAAAACACTCTTTCCACTTCCTCGCCTCCTCCCAATACCCTCCCTCTCCAACCACTCCCTCTCCTCCTCCCTCACCGTTCCCAAGAGCAGTCAGGGTTTCCTGCCCTGTGGGAAATCCAAGTTCCTTCCCCCTCCCTCCAGGTCCAGGAAGGTGAGCATCCAAACAGGCCAGGATCCCAAAAAGCCAGTCCATGCAGACTAAACAAGACCCAGTGCCATTGTCAATGGCTTCTCAGTCTTCATTTGGACCTTGGGGGCTCAGTCAGCCCCCATGTCAACCACATTCAGAGAATCCAGTTTGATCACATGCTCGTTCAGTCCCGGTCCAGCTGGCCTTGGTGAGCTCTCATTCGATCAGTCCCCTTGTATCAGTGGGTGAGCGCACCCTTCACAGTCCTGACTTCCAGTACTCCAATGTGGGTCTCTGTCTCTATCTCCATCCATCCTCGGATGAAGGCCCCCTCTGATTTTGCTTTCCTTGCTCATGATCTCCCTCCCTTTGTTTCTCATTTGGACCTAGGGAGTTAAGTCCAGTGTTCCAATATGTGTCTCTGTCTCTATCTCCATCCTTCGCCATATGAAGGTTCTGTGGTGACATGCAAAATATTCATCAGTATGGTTATGGGTCAAGGCCAGTTCAGGCACACACTCCTCTGCTGCCCAGAGTACAATCTGGGGACCTCTCCTTGGGCCTGGGAACCCCTCTAGAATCAAGTCTCTTGCAAACCCTAAAATGGCTCCCTTATTTGAGATATAAACTTCCCTGCTCCCATAACCAACCTACCTCCCTCCCCCCTCCCATTCCCCCAAGCCATCCCCAATCCTCCCCCTCTCCCCTCTCCCTAACCATCTCTCCTTACTTCCACCTCCTCACCCCCTGTGCACCCAAATTTGCCAGGCAATCTTGCCTACTTCTAATATCCAGGAGGATAACTATATGATTTTCTTCAGGTTTACCTTCTTATTTAGCTTCTCTAGGATCACAAATTATAGACTCAAAGGCCTTTAACTATGGCTAGAATCCACTTATGAGTGAGTACATACCATATTCTGCTTTTTGGGTCTGGGTTACCTCACTCAGTAAAGCGTTTTCTATGTCCATCCATTTGCATGCAAAATTCAAGATGTCATTGTTTTTTACCACTCAATAAAAGTCTAATGTGTATATGTTCCACACATTTTTTAACCATTCTTCTATTGAGGGGCACCTAGGCTGTTTCCAGGTTCTGGCTATTACAAATAGTGCTGCTATGAACATAGTTGAACAAATACTTTTGTAGTATGATAGGGCATCTCTTGGGTATATTCCCAAGAGTGGAATTGCTGGGTCCTGAGGGAGGTTGACTCCCAGTTTCCTGAGAAACCTCCACACTGATTTCCACAGTGGCTGCACAAGTTTGCATTCCCACCAACAATGGATGAGTGTTCCCCTCACTCCACATCCTCTCCAGCATAGTCTATCATTGGTGTTTTTGAGTTTAGCTATTCTGACAGGTGTAAGATGGTATCTCAAAGTGGTTTTGATTTGCATTTCCCTGATCTCTAAGGAGGTTGAGCATTTCTTTAAGTGTCTTCTGGCCATTCGAAGTTCATCTGTTGTGAATTCTCTGTTCAGTTCAGTACCCCATTTTTTAATTGGGTTAATTAGAGTTTTAGTGTCTAGTTTCTTGAGTTCTTTGTATATTTTGGAGATCAGACCTTTGTCTGATGAGGGGTTGGTGAAGATCTTCTCCCAGTAGCAAGGTAGCCTTTTTGTCTTACTGACAGTGTCCTTTGCTTTGCAGAAGCTTCTCAGTTTCAGTAGATCCCATTTATTCATTGTTTCTCTTATTGTCTGTGCTACTGGGGTTCTGCTTAGGAACTGGTCTCCTGTGCCTATATCTTGTATACTACTTCCCACTTTCTCTTCTATCAGGTTCAAAGTGGACAGATTAATGTTGATGTCTTTAATCCATTTGGACTTGAGTTTTGTGCATGGTGATAGATATGGATCTACTTTCATTCTTCTACAGGTTGACATCCAGATATGCCAGCACCATTTGTTAAAGATGCTTTCCTTCTTCCATTGTATACCTTTAGCTCCCTTGTCGAAAATTAGGTGTTCATAGGTTTGTGGGTTAGTATCCAGGTCTTCTATTCGATTCCATAGGTCGACTTCTCTGTTGTTATGCCAATACCAAGCTGTTTTCAATACCGTTGCTCTGTAATAGAGTTTGAAGTCAGGGATGGTTATACCTCCAGAAGTTCCTTTATTGTATAAGATTGTTTTGGCTATCCTGGGTTTTTTGTTTTGCCATATAAACTTGATTATTGTTCTCTCAAGGTCTGTGAAGAAGTTTGATGGGATTTTGATGGGGATTGCATTGAATCTACAGATTGCTTTTGGTAGAATTGTCATTTTTACTATGTTGATTCTCCCAATCCAAGAGCAGGGGAGGTCTTTCCATTTTCTGGTATCCTTCTCAATTTCTTTCTTCAAAGACTTAAAGTTCTTGTCAAATGAGTCTTTCACTTCCTTGGTTAGAGTAACCCCAAGATATTTTATGCTATTTGTGGCTATCGTAAAAGGTGATGTTTCTCTGATTTCCCTCTCTGCTTCTTTATCCTTTGTGTATAGGAGGGCAATTGATTTTTTTGGAGTTGATCTTGTATCCTGCCACATTACTAAAGATGTTTATCAGCTGTAGGAGTTCTTTGGTAGAGATTTTGGGGTTGCTTATGTACACTATCATATCGTCAGCAAATAAGGAAAGTTTAACTTCATCCTTTCCAATTCGAATCCCCTTGATCTCCTTATGTTGTCTTATTGCTATTGCTAGAACTTCAAGCATTATATTGAAGAGGTATGGAGAGAGTGGACAGCCTTGTCATGTTCCTGATTTTAGTGGAAAGGCTTTGAGTTTCTCTCCATTCAATTTGATGTTAGCTGTCGGCTTGCTTTATATTGCCTTTATTATATTTAGGTATGATCACTGTATCCCCAGTCTCTCCAACACCTTTATCATAAATGGGTGTTGAATTTTGTCAAATGGTTTTTCAGCATCCAATGAAATGATCATATGGGTTTTTTCTTTCAGTTTATTTATATGATGGATTACATTGGTAGATTTGCGTAAGTTGAACCAGCCCTGCATCTCTGGGATGAAGCCTACTTGATCATAATGGATAATTTTTCTAATGTGTTCTTGGATTCGGTTTGCCAGGATTTTATTGAGATTTTTGCGTCGATGTTCATGAGTGAGATTGGCCTGTAATTCTCTTTCTTGGTTGTGTCTTTGTGTGGTTTTGGTATCAGGGTAACTGTAGCTTCATAAAAGGAGTTAGGCAATGATTCTTCTGTTTCTATATTGTGGAATACATTAAGGAGTATAGGTATTAGCTCTTCCTGGAAGTTCTGGTAGAATTCTGCTTTGAAACCATCTGGTCCTGGGCTTTTTCTGGTAGGGAGATTTTTGATAACATCTTCTGATTCTTAGCGACTGACAGGTCTATTTAGATTGTTCACCTGGTCTTGGTTCAACTTTGGTATATGGTAAAAAAATGTCCATTTCTTTTACATTTTCCAACTTTGTGGCAAATAAACTTCCGTAGTAAGATCTAATGATTCTCTGAATTTCCTCTGTGTCTGTGGTTATGTCCCCCTATTCATTTTTGATCTTATTAATTTGCATGTTCTCTCTCTGCCGTTTGGTTAGTTTGGATAGGGGTTTGTCAATCTTGTTGATTTTCTCCAAGAACCAGCTTTTTGTTTCATTGATTCTTTGGATTGTTTTCTGTGTTTCTATTTTGTTGATTTCAGCCCTCAGTTTGATTATTTCCAGTCTTCTACTCCTCCTGGGTGAATCAGCTTCTTTTTTTTCTAGAGCTTTCAAGTGTGCTGTTAAGTCTCCAATGTGTGCTTTCTCCGTTTTCTTTAATTGGGCACTTAGTGCTATGAACTTTCCTCTTAGCACTGCTTTCATAGTGTCCCATAGGTTTGAGTATGTTGTGTCTTTATTTTCATTAAATTCAAGGAAGTCTTTAATTTCTTTCTTTATTTCTTCCTTGACCCAGGGGTGATTTAGTAGTTGACTGTTCAACTTCCATGAGTTTGTTGGCTTCCTGGGGGTAGCATTGTTGTTGAATTCTAACTTTAATCCATGGTGGTCTGACAAGACAGAAGTGGTTACTAATATTTTTTATCTGTGGAAGTTTGCTTTGTTACCAAGTATGTGAACAATTTTTGAGAAGGTTCCATGGGCTGCAGAGAAGAAGGTATTTTCTTTCCTATATGGGTGGAATGTTCTATAGATATCTGTTAAGTCCATTTGATTCAATACCTCCAATAATTCTGTTATTTCTCTGTTTGGTTTCTGTCTGATTGATGTGTCCTTGGTGAGAGAGGTGTGTTGAAGTCTCCTACTATTAGTGTGTGTGGTTTGATGACTGCCTTGAGTTCTAGAAGTGTTTCTTTTACATAAGTGGGGGCCTTTATATTAGGGGCGTAGATATTCAGGATTGAGACTTCCTCCTGATGAATTGTTCCTGTTATGAGTATGAAATGTCCATCTCTATCTCTTCTGATAGATTTTAGTTTGAAGTCAATTTTGTTAGATATTAGAATGGCCACACCCACTTGTTTCTTAGGTCCATTTGCTTGGAAAACCTTTTCCCAGCCCTTTACTCTGAGTAAATGTCTGTCTTTGTGGCTGAGGTGTGTTTCTTGTAAACAGCAGAATGTTGGATTCTGTTTTCGTATCCAGTCTCTAAGTCTGTCCCTTTTTATAGGTGAATTGAGTCCATTGATATTAAGTGATATTAATGACCAGTGATTGTTGACTCCGTTTATTATTATTATTCTTTTTGGGGGGGTAGTAGAGTGTATGTTTTTCCCTTCTTTGAGTTGTGCTTGTGAAGGGTCACTAGATGTCTAAGTTATTGTAGGCGGTGTTGGGAATGTTGGAATCCTTGGGTTGTGATTTGCCTTCTAATACTTTCTGTAAGGCTGGATTTGTAGCTACGTATTGTTTAAATTTGTTCTTATCCTGTAATATTTTGTTTTCTCCGTTGATAGTGAATGATAGCTTGGCTGGTTATAGTAGTCTGGACCTGCATCCATGGTCCCTTTGTTTCTGCAGTACCTCTATCCAATATCTTCTGGCTTTCATGGTTTCCATACAGAAATCCGGTGTAAGCCTGATAGGTTTACCTTTATAAGTTACTTGACCTTTTTCCTTTGCAGCTCTTAATATTCTTTCTTTAATCTGAATGCTTTGTGTTTTGATTATTATATGGCGAGGGGATTTTTTTTTGATCCAGTCTATTCGGTGTTCTGTATGCTTCTTGAACCTTCATAGGAATATCGTTCTTTAGGTTGGGGAAGTTTTTTTCTATAATTTTGTTGAATATATTTTCTGGACCTTTGATCTGCAATTCTTCTCCTTCTTCTACCCCAATTATCCTTAGATTTGGTTTTTTTTATTGTGTCCCACATTTCCTGAATGTTTTGTGATGAGAATTTGTTGGATTTGCTGTTTTCTTTAGTAAGAGCATTTAATTTCTCTATGGTGTCTTCAGAGTTTAAGATTCTTTCTTCTATCTCTTGTATTCTGTTGGTTATGCTTGTTTCTGAAGTCTCTCTTCGTTTACCTAGATTTTCCATATCCAGCCGGCCCTCTGTTTGTTATTTCTTCATTGACTCCATTTCAGTTTTCAAATCTTGAACTGTTTCCATTACCTGTTCGATTGTTTTTTCTTGGTTTCCCAGAATTTCATTTACGGATTTACTCATTTCTTCAAACTTTTTGGTATATTTCTCTTCCATTTCTTTACTCAGTTCCTCAATGTTTTTGTTATACTTATCTTCCATTTCTTTACGGCAGATTTTCACCTCCTGTTTATGTTCCTCTATTATTTTCATAAAGATCCTCTTGGAGTCGATTTCTTCTATTTCTTCTGGAGTAGGGTGTTCAATTCTTCTAGTTTTGTGCTCCCTTGATTCTGGAGATGTCATGTTGCCTTTCAGGATGTTGGAGGAATTCTTGCATTGGCGCCTGCCTATCTCCTCCTCTCTGGATGAAACTCCTCTGCACTTTCTGGATAGAACTCCTCAACACTCTCTGGATAGGACTCCTCAACACTCTCTGGATAGAACTCCTCAGCACTCTCTGGATAGAGCTCCTCAGCAGTGCTACAGGGCTAGCTGGTCTTCCCAGGACCCAGGAGACAAAAGGGTGGCAGCAGTGGGGGCAGGGAGGGGTCCTGTGGAACACCGAAGTCCCTGCTGCAGAAGCTGAGTGGGGAGGGGCTTTGCTCTCTTCGGGGACAGAGAGCCCAGGCGAGCACCCACTCACCTCTCTGGATAGATTTCCTCAGCACTGCAGCAGGGATAGCTGCTCTTTCCAGGACCCAGGAGACCTATTTTTAAATATTTTTATTGTGTCATTTTAAGTTATCTAAACAGACATAGTTTAAAGAGTTACAAAGATATCCCTTATGTGCATTTTTAAATTATTTAAAGTTTACTGGGATTAAACACTTTTGAATGATGAACTAGATTTGTGAGTCAACATATTTTTATTCTACTTTTTGACCATACCTATAATATGTGAAAAATTAAAATATTTATGGTGTGCATTGAATTATAGACTTTATGTATTGGAACTGTGGATATGTAATCATAAAGGGTTTGTTAAACAAGGAAAGGGCACTTGTGGAAGAGAAATAGGAGAAAGTAATGGAGGGTGAATACAGTCAAAATAAGTGATATATTTAAGCAGAAGCAGTATTATGAAGCCAATTTCTTTGTTCAATAAATATATACTGCTAAAAAATTTTCTTAAGAAATTTTGACACAGCTTTAACAGATGCATATGATAAATGAAATTTTCAAGCCCTGTCAAGCAGTGACAGAAATGGAAATGACTGCAAAGGCTCTGAGGGTTTGTTTTGGTTTTGTTTTGTTTTAGAGATCTGGTCACTTATGAAACAAACAGGTACAAGGTAAACTATTTTTGAAGTCAATCAGTAGGTAGACCACTCAAAGTCAAGTCTCTTAGGAGATTGAAGGATACATTCCATCTGTGTCTTTTAGTTGTCATGGAAACAGGCACAACAAAGCAGCTGCAAAGCTTGTCTCCTAAGCATGTATGGTGACAGAATACCTAGATAAGACCAGAAAGACCTGTTGGAGATCCTAAGTAAATGGGTATGTATATAATGTGGGCCATTTAAAACACAGGGATTCTGATTTTCTAGACCCAATGATTTTTAGCTTGCTAATTTCCCTGGCTTAGTCTTGTCCTTATTCTCATCAGATCTAGTGTCACCCACATTGTAACTCCTATCCACCTTTAATAACAAGTGATTTTCCCTTTTAAATGATTAAGTTATTACCATTGTCTTCCTTCTGTTTATCACCAGTAATAATGTTAGTTAATGTTTAATTACTCATCTATATTACTAACTAAATCCCCAAATCTCTAAAGTATCCATTTTCTGACTTCACATTGATACTTCATTAAAACTTAAGATACACAGTAAATTGACTTCTTTGCACAATAAAGTAATAATTCTAGAAGAATTTCACTATGAAATTCAGATTCCCTTAGTAGTGTGACACTTGATGTCTTTTCCAACCATGTCTTTAGCAATCGCAGTAGGCCACACAGTAGGCCAAAGACATACTCAAACAGAGAAGCATTTTTATAGACAGAAATAAATATTGATCTTTGTGTGTCTGTTATTACTCAAATAAAAATCAGAAATTAAGATCTGTATGGTGATTTCTCTAAGCTAATTTTCACAAAGACATGCATTTTAAAGTGTCATTTATTTGCTTTTTAATCTTACAGGAGATTGAAATCGTCTGGCCCAGATTTCCTTTCTGACTTCCCTGGGAACCAAACTACTTTCTGTGATTTCAAGACTTGATTTTAAATAAACAAGCAACTAAGAAACAAGAGAAAGTTGGGTACCCGTGGGTGAGAAAGTTAAGACAAAAACAAGTGTAACATTACATTCTAATTGTGACTCTGACTGTGTTCAAATTCCTATTTCCTCAGGCTCCTTGAAAACATCGATTCCTCTCCTCTGCCCTGCTTTCAATTCTGCTATGGAAGAGCCAACATCCAAGCTGACAGAAGTCATCTCAGAGCCCACAGTTGAACTGGAAGATGAGCTCAAAAATATCAATCTGTCCAGCCCATTAGAGAAGGCAAAGCCAGGCAAGAGGGTTGAGTGGTCAAGTGACACTATTGATAATGAGCACTTGGGCCGTCGCTCTTCCAAATGTTGCTGTGTTTATGAGAAGCCTCGTGCCTTTGGTGAGAGCTCCTCAGAAAGTGAAAAAGAGGATGATGACAATTGTGCTATACTCTGTGCCTGGGGTCATCACAAGGGAAGACGCCATGTTCTTTCAAGCACTGATGCTAGTACTTCATCTTCAAAGCCTCAAGATCCATCTGAATCCCTTCCTTCTCCCATTAATGACTAAGTGTCATCTTGCTTCTCTTATGCCTGAACCAGACTGAACAGCAATATGTCCATGTTGCTACTCAGGGATTAAATACTGTTGATTCTTGTATGGATGTGTGTGGTATATTTAATCTTTGCCCAATGGGAAAACTGTAACAATAGAGGAAGGCAGAGGGTGAAGCATGGATCACACAGAGAATTTGTGAGTCCTGGTATAGCATAGTTGCTTGTTAACCACACGGAATCAAGGTTCTTCAAGACACATCTGTTTACTTTTTATTCTCAGGTACTTGAATGGTCTGTCTGTACCTATCTCCTTCTGGTTAGTCCATGGTCATCACATTACACTCCACAATTTCCCCAAGTCACCACCTTGTCCACTCTATATTAGCTACTTTTCCCATAGCTGTGTCAAAATAACCAGCAAGAAGCAATTTAAGGAGATTATTTTGACTGACAGTTCTAGGGAATACATTCCATCATAGCAGGGAAGACATGGCAACAGAAATGGAAGAAATAGCTGGGTAGTGGTTGCACATGCTTTTTTAATCCCAGCACTCTGGACACAGAAGCTGTGAGTTTGATGTCAGCCTGGTCTACAAAATGAGTTCCAGAACAGTCAGGGCTATTATAAAGAGAAACCCTGTCTGGTAAAACAAAACAAAACAAGAAATGGAAGAAACAGGAAGATAGCTGGTCACATTGCATCTGCATTTAGGAAAAAAACAGGAAATGAACTCTGATTATCAGTTTCCTTTCTCCTTTTCATTCAGCTGGGTAGTTAGACTAGTTCTCCCACCTCTGCTAATTAAATCAGTTAAACAGAAACGCCCAGAGATTTGTTCTCTCAGTGCTTCTAGATCCTGCAAAATTAGAAATCAATATAGACTATCACATGTCCATCCATTGTCAATTGATATAGAAACATATTACTTAAAAATAGTATTACCACAACCATCTTTCCTCCCTCCCCCTCCCATTCCCTCAAGCCATCCCCAATCCTCCCCCTCTCCCCTCTCCCTAACCATCTCCCCTTACTTCCACCCTCCACCCCCCATGCACCCAAGTTTGCCTGGCAATCTTGCCTACTTCTAATATCCAGGAGGATAACTATATGATTTTCTTCAGGTTTATCTTCTTATTTAGCTTTCTCTAGGATCACAAATTATAGACTCAAAGACCTTTAACTATGGCTAGAATCCACTTATGAGTGAGTACATACCATATTCTGCTTTTTGGGTCTGGGTTACCTCACTCAGTAAAGCGTTTTCTATGTCCATCCATTTGCATGCAAAATTCAAGATGTCATTGTTTTTTACCACTCAATAAAAGTCTAATGTGTATATGTTCCACACTTTTTTAACCATTCTTCTATTGAGGGGCACCTAGGTTGTTTCCATTTTCTGGCTATTAAAATAGTGCTGCTATGAACATAGTTGAACAAATACTTTTGTAGTATGATAGGGCATATCTTGGGTATATTCCCAAGAGTGGAATTGCTGGGTCCTGAGGGAGGTTGACTCCCAGTTTCCTGAGAAACTGCCACACTGATTTCCACAGTGGCTGCACAAGTTTGCATTCCCACCAACAATGGATGAGTGTTCCTCTCACTCCACATCCTCTCCAGCATAGGCTATCATTGGTGTTTTTGAGTTTATGGGAGCAGGGAAGTTTATATCTCAACTAAGGGAGCCAATTTAGGGTTTACAAGAGACTTGATTCTAGAGGGGTTCCCAGGCCTAAGGAGAGGTCCTCAGATTGTACTCTGGGCAGCAGAGGAGAGGGTGCCTGAACTGGCCTTGGCCCATAACCATACTGATAAATATTATGCATGTCACCACAGAACCTTCATATGGCGAAGGATGGAGATAGAGACAGAGACACATATTGGAACACTGGACTTAACTCCCTAGGTCCAAATGAGAAGCAGAGGGAGGGAGATCATGAGCAAGGAAAGCAAAATCAGAGGGGGCCTTCATCCGAGGATGGATGGAGATAGAGACAGAGACCCACATTGGAGCACTGGAAGTCAGGACTGTGAAGGGTGCGTTCACCCACTGATACAAGGGGACTGATCGAATGAGAGCTCACCAAGGCCAGCTGGACCGGGACTGAACGAGCATGTGATCAAACTGGATTCTCTGAATGTGGTTGACATGGGGGCTGACTGAGCCCCCAAGGTCCAAATGAAGACTGAGAAGCCATTGACAATGGCACTGGGTCTTGTTTAGTCTGCATGGACTGGCTTTTTGGGATCCTGGCCTGTTTGGATGCTCACCTTCCTGGACCTGGAGGGAGGGGGAAGGAACTTGGATTTCCCACAGGGCAGGAAACCTTGACTGCTCTTGGGAATGGTGAGGGAGGAGCAGAGGAAGTGGGGGGGAGTGGGGGGAGCGGGAGGGTAATGGGAGGAGGCGAGGAAGTGGAAAGAGTGTTTTCGGATACTTGAATAAACAAGTCTAACGGGAAAAATAGTATTACCATGTGCTTATGAGTGTTTTTCCTTCATGTGTGCCTGTGTGCCATGCACATGCAATGCCTTCGTAGGCCAGAAGAGGACATCATATTTCCCAGAATTGGTGTTAAAGATAGTTGTGAACTGCCATTTGGATGCTAAGAATCAAATCCGTGCCCTCTGCAAGAGATATTAGTGCCTTTAACCAGTGACTCATCTTCCAAGCCCACCAAACAGATTACTCTTTTTTATTTTGAAATTTATTTATTTATTAAAAATTCCCACCTTGTCCCCACCTCCCTTTTCCCTCCCCCTCTCCCACCCCCTCCCCCACTCCTTTCCTCCCCAGTCCTAAGAGCAGTCAGGGTTCCCTGCCCCGTGGGAAGTCCAAGGTCCTCCCCCCTCCATCCAGGTCTATGAAGGTAAGCATCCAAACAAACCAGGCTCCCACAAAGCCAATCCATGCAGTAGAATAATCCAAGTGCCATTTTCCTTGGCTTCTAAGTCAGCCTTCATTGACAGCCACTTTCAGAGAGTCTGGTTTGATCACATGCTCCATCACTCCCAGTCCAGCTGGCCTTGGTGAGATCCCATTAGATCAGTCCCCCTGTCTCAGTGGGTGGACGCACTCCTCGCAATCCTGACTTCCTTGCTCATGTTCTCGTCCTTCTGCTCCTCATGTGGACCTTGGGAGCTCAGTCCAGTGCTCCAGTGTGAGTCTCTCTCTCTATCTCCATCCATCGCCAGATGAAGGTTCTATGGTGATATGCAAGATATTCATCAGTGTGACTATGGAACAAAGTCAGTTAAGGCACCCTCTCCTCTGCTGTCCAAGGAACAAGCTGGGGACATATCCTTGGAACTAAGAACCCCTCTAGAGTCAAGTCTCATGCAGACCCTAAAATGGCTCCCTTAATTAAGATGTTTACTTCCCTGCTCCCATATCCAACCTTCCTCCATCCCACCCATTCCATTCTCCCAAGCTCTCCCCAATCCTCCCCTTCTCCCTTCTCTCTACCCATCTCCCCTTACACCTACCCACCCTGTGCACCCAACTTTTGCCTGGCAATCTTGTCTACTTCCAATATCCAGGAGGATAACATTATGATTTTCTTTGGGTTCACCTTCTTATTTAGCTTCTCTAGGATCACAAATTATAGGCTCAAAGACCTTTAACTATGGCTAGAATCCACTTATGAGTGATTACATACCATATTCCTCTTTTTGGGTCTGGTTTACCTCACTCAGTAAAGTGTTTTCTATGTTTATCCATTTGCATGCAAAATTCAAGATGTCATTGTTTTTTACCACTGAGTAAAACTCTAAAGTGTATATATTCCACACGTTCTTTATCCATTCTTCTATTGAGGGGCACCTAGGCTGTTTCCAGGTTCTGGCTATTACAAATAGTGCTGGTAAGAACATAGTTGAACAAATGCTTTTGTAGTATGATTGGGCTCTACATACATTGGTCTCTTGGGTATATGCCAAAGAGTGGAATTGCTGGGTGCTGAGGGAGGTTGACTCCTAGTTTACTGAGAAACCGCCACACTGATTTCCAAAGTGGCTACACAAGTTTGCATCCCTACAAACAATGGATGAGTGTTCCCCTTACTCCACATCTTATTCAGCATAGACTACCATTGGTGTTTTTGATTTTAGCTATTCAGACAATTGCAAGATGGTATCTCAAAGTTGTTTTGATTTGCATTTCCCTCCTGATTGCTAAGGAGGTTGAGCATGATCTTAAGTGTCTTTTGGCCATTTGAACTTCTTCTGTTGAGAATTCTCTGTTCAGTTCAGTACCCCATTTTTTAATTCGGTTAATTAGAGTTTTAGTGTCTAGTTTCTTGAGTTCTTTATATATTTTGGAGATCAGGCCTTTGTCTGATGCAGGGTTGGTGAAGATCTTCTCCCATTCAGTAGGTTTCCTTTTTGTCTTAATGACAGTGTTCTTTGCTTTACAGAAGCTTCTCAGTTTCAAGAGGTCCCATTTATTCATTGTTGCTCTTATTGTCTGTGCTACTGGGGCTTTACCTAGGAAGTGGTCTCCTGTGCCCATGTGTTGTAGATTACTTCCCACTTTCTCTTCTATCAGGTTCAGTGTGGTCAGATTAATATTGAGGTCTTTAATCCATTTGTACTAGTTTTGTGCATGGTGATAGATATGGATCTACTTTCATTCTTCTACAGGTTGACCTCCAGTTATGCCAGCACCATTTGTTAAAGATGCTTTCTTTCTTCTGTTGTAAATTTTAGCTACTTTGTCAAAAATCAGGTGTTCATAGGTTTGTGGATTAATATCTGGGTCTTCGATTCGATTCTATTGGTCAACATCTCTGTTTTTGTGACAATATGCAGCTGTTTTCATTACTGTAGCTCTGTAATAGAGTTTGAAGTCAGGGATGGTTATACCTCCAGAAGTACTTTTATTGTATAGGATTGTTTTGGCTATCCTGGGATTTTTGTTTTGCTATATAAAGTTGATTATTGTTCTCTCAATGTCTGTGAAGAATTTTGTTGGAATTTTGATGGGGATTGCATTGAATCTATAGATTGTTTTTGGTAGAATTGCCATTTTTACTATGTTGATCCTCCCTATCCAAGAGCATGGGAGATCCTTCCATTTTCTGGTATCCTCTTTAATTTCTTTCTTCAAAGCCTTAAAGTTCTTGTCAAAAAGATCTTTCATTTCCTTGGTTAGAGTTATCCCAAGATACTTTATGCTATTTGTGGCTATCATGAAAGGTGATGTTTCTCTGATTTCCCTCTCTGCTGCTTTGTTCTTCGTGTATAGGATGTCAACTGATTTTTTGGAGTTGATCTAGTATCCTGCCACATTATTAAAGGTGTTGATCAGCTGTAGGCGTTCTTTGGTAGAGATTTTGGGGTTGTTTATGTACACTATCTTATCATCTGCAAATAATGAAAGTTTGACTTCTTTCTTTCCAATTCAAATACCCTTAATCTCTTTATGTTGTCTTATTGCTATTGTTAGATATTCAAGCACTACATTGAGAGGTATGGAGATAGTGGACACCCTTGTCTTGTTTCTGATTTTCGTGGCATGGCTTTGAGTTTCTCTCCATTCATTTTAATGTCAGCTGTCGGCTTGTTGTATATTACTTTTTTTATGTTTAAGAATGAATCCTGTATCTCTAATCTCTCCAAGACCTTTATCATAAAGGGGTGTTGAATTTTGTCAAATGCTTTTTCAGCATCTAATGAAATGATCATATGTTTTTTTTTCCTTCAGTCTATTTATATGATGGATTACGTTGATAGATTTTCATATGTTGAACCATCCCTGAATCTCTGGGATGAAGCCTACTTGATCATAATGTATAACTTTCTGGATGTGATATTGGATTCTGTTTGCCAATATTTTATTGAGAATTTTTGCATCAATGTTCATGAGTGAGATTGGTCTGTAATTCTCTTTCTTGGTTAAGTCTTTGTGTGCTTTTGGTATCAGGGTGACTGTAGCTTCATAAAAGGAGTTTGGCAATGACTCGTCTGTTTCTCTTTTGTGAAACACATTATGGAGTATAGGTATTAGCTCTTCCTGGAAGTTCTGGTAGAATTCTGCATTGAAACCATCTGTTCCAGGGCTTTTTTGGTAGGGAGGTTTCTGATGACAGCTTCTATTTCCTCGCGACTTACAGATCTATTTAAACTATTCACCTGGTTGCTTTAATTTTGGTATATGGTACTTATTTTAAAAAGTGTCCATTTCTTTCACATTTTCCAATTTTGACGCATACAGGCTTTTGTTGTAAGATCTAATGATTCTTTGAATTTCCTCTGTGTCTGTGGTTATGTCCCCCTTTTCATTTCTGTTCTTATTAATTTGTGTGTTTTCTCTCTGCCGTTTCTTAACTATAACCTTCTGTTAAAAAGGGAGCTGGAGCTTTCATCCAGAGGGCCATCGGAGGGGTGAGTTTGCTTTGGGCCTGCGGCAGGGACCCGGTGAGGAGGAGCTCGGACTTTCCCCGACCCCATAGGCTCCCAGGTCAGCCTGCTCTCCTGGCTCCACCCTGCTAGCGCCCCCGCCAGCCATCCCAGCTTCCATCCAGAGGGCCATCAGAGGGGTGAGTTTGCTTTGGGCCTACGGCAGGGGCCCTGCGAGGAGGAGCTCGGACTTTCCCCGACCCCATAGGCTCCCAGGTCACCCTGCTCTGATGGCTCCATCCTGCTAGCGCCCCCGCCAGCCATCCCAGCCTCCAGCCAGAGGGCCATGGGAGGGGTGAGTTTGCTTTGGGCCCGCGGCAGGGGCCCGGTGAGGAGGAGCTCGGACTTTCCCCGAACCCATAGACTCCCAGGTCAACCTGCAGTGCTGGTTCCACCCTGCTAAACTCTCCAGCCTGCCACCCCAGCCTCCATCTAGGTACAAATTTCTATATTTCTCCCTTCCCACTGGGGCCATAAAATTTCCCCCGCTCTGCTGCCTTGCACACAGGGCCTGCTCTGTAGGCGCATCCCAGAAAGAGGGAGTGCCTGTGCTTCAATAGCCTACCTGAGGAAAGGTAGGCATTCTTTCAGTGAACTCCCTGCCTAACAAGGGAACCTGACCCGGTACCAGAAGTTCCAATAGAGAGCATTTGAAGGAAGAGATGGGCAGATGCCAAGGCAAGACCTCCTCCAACAATCTGAAAAACAACATGGAAACACCAGATCCCAACGACCCTACAATAGAAGGACTTGAACCCCTTAATTTAGAAGAAGTGGGAAAAAGTGCCATTATGAAAACAATTGAGTCCCTTAAACAGGATATGAATAACTCCGTTAAAGAATTGGACGAGAAGTATAACAAAAAGTTTGAAGAAATGAGTAAAGAAATGGATGAGAAATATAACAAAAAGTTTGAAGAAATAAGTAAATCCGTGAATGATACCCTGAGAAACCAAGAAAAAACAATCAAACAAGTAAAGGAAACAGTCCAAGAATTGAAAACTGAAATGGAGGCAATGAAGAAAACACAAAACAAGAACCGGCTGGATATGGAAAACCTAGGTAAATGAACGGAGAGTACAGAATCAAGCATAACCAATAGAATACAAGAGATAGAAGAACCAATCTCAGATTCTGAAGATACCATAGAGAAAATAAATGCTCTGGTCAAAGAAAACGGCAAATCCAACAAATTCTCTTCACAAAACATTCAGGAAATCTGGGACACAATAAAAAAACCAATCTAAGAATAATAGGGATTGAAGAAGGAGAAGAACTGCAGATCAAAGGCCCAGAAAATATATTTAACAAAATTATAGAAGAAAACTTTCCCAATCTAAAGAATGATATTCCTATGAAGGTTCAAGAAGCATACAGAACGCCGAATAGACTGGATCAAAAAAAAAAAAAAGTGCCCTCGCCATATAATAATCAAAACACAAAACATTCAGATTAAAGAAAGAATATTAAGAGCTGCAAAGGAAAAAGGTCAAGTGACTTATAAAGGTAAACCTATCAGGCTTACACCAGACTTCTCTATGGAAACCATGAAAGCCAGAAGATCCTGGATAGAGGTACTGCAGAAACTAAGAGACCATGGATGCAAACCCAGACTACTATACCCAGCCAAGCTATCATTCACTATCAACGGAGAAAACAAAATATTCCAGGATAAAAATAAATTTAAACAATTCGCAGCCACAAATCCAGCCCTACAGAAAGTAATAGAAGGAAAATCACAACCCAAGGAATCCAACATTGCCATCACTGCCTACAATAACCCAGACAACTAGCGACCCTTCACAACCACAACTCAAAGAAGAGAAACACACAAACTCTACTACACACACACACACACACACACACACACACACAAATAATAAACAGAATCAACAACCACTGGTCATTAATATCACTTAATATTAATGGAATCAACTCACCTATAAAAAGGCACAGACTTAGAGACTGGATAAGAAAACAGGATCCAACATTCTGTTGTTTACAAGAAACACACCTCAACCACAGAGATAGACATCTACTCAGAGTAAAGGGTTGGGACAGGGTTTTCCAAGCAAACGGACCTAAGAAACAAGCGGGTGTGGCCATTCTAATATCTAACAAAATTGACTTCAAACTAAAATCAATCAGAAGAGATGGAGATGGACATTTCATACTCATAACAGGAACAATTAATGAGGAGAAAGTCTCAATCCTGAATATCTATGCCCCTAATATAAAAGCACCCACTTATATAAAAGAAAAACTTTTAGAACTCAAGGCAGTCATCAAACCACACACACTAATAGTAGGAGACTTCAACACACCTCTCCCACCAATGGACAGATCAATCAAACAGAAACTCAACAGAGAAATAAGAGAATTGCTAGAGGTAATGAATCAAATGGACTTAACAGATATCTATAGAACATTCTACCCCGAAAGGAAAGAATATACCTTCTTCTCTGCAGCTCATGGAACCATCTCGAAAATTGACCACATACTCGGTAACAAAGCAAACTTACACAGATACAAAAAATATTAGTAATCACCTGTGTCTTGTCGGATCACCACGGAATAAAGTTAGAATTCAATAACATTTCGAATTCCAGAAAGCCTACAAATGCGTGGAAGTTGAACAGTCAACTACTGAATCATCCTTGGGTCAAGGAAGAAATAAAGAAAGAAATTAAAGTCTTCTTTGAATTTAATGAAAATAAAGACACAACATACTCAAACCTATGGGACCCAATGAAAGCAGTTCTAAGAGGAAAGTTCATAGCACTAAGTGCCCAATTAAAGAAAACGGAGAAAGCATATATTGGAGACTTAACAGCACACCTAAAAGCTCTGGAAAAAAAAGAAGCAGACTCTCCCAGGAAGAGTAGAAGATTGGAAATAATCAAACTGAGGACTGAAATCAACAAAACAGAAACACAGAAAACAATCCAAAAAATCAACAAAACAAAAAGTTGGTTCTTGGAGAAAATCAACAAGATTGACAAACCCCTAGCCAAACTAATCAAACGGCAGAGAGAGAACACTCAAATTAATAAGATCAGAAATGAAAAGGGGGAAATAACAACAGACACAGTGGAAATTCAGAGAATCATTAGATCTTACTACGAGAGTTTATATGCCATAAAGTTGGAAAATGTACAAGAAATGGATTGGTTTTTAGATAAATACCATTTACCAAAGTTAAATCGAGCAAGAGAACAATCTAAATAGACCTGTTAGTCGCGAAGAATTAGAAGCTGTTATCAAAAACCTCCCTACCAAAAAAAGCCCAGGACCAGATGGTTTCAATGCAGAATTCTACCAGAACTTCCAGGAAGAGCTAATACCTATACTTCTTAATGTATTTCACAATATAAAAACAGAAGAATCATTGCCAAACTATTTTTCTGAAGCTACAGTTACCCTGATACCAAAACCACACAAAGACACAACCAAGAAAGAGAATTACAGGCCAATCTCACTCATGAACATTGACGCTAAAATACTCAATAAAATACTGGCAAACCGAATTCAAGAATACATTAGAAAAATTATCCATTATGATCAAGTGGGCTTCATCCCAGAGATGCATGGCTGGTTCAACATATGCAAATCTATGAATGTAATCCATCATATAAATAAACTGAAAGAAAAAAACTATATGATCATTTCATTGGATGCTGAAAAACCATTTGACAAAATTCAACACCCCTTTATGATAAAGGTGTTGGAGAGATTGGGTATACGAGGATCATACCTAAATATAATAAAAGCAATATATAATAAGATGACAGCTAACATCAAATTGAACGGAGAGAAACTCAAAGCCATTCCACTAAAATCAATAACACGACAAGGCTGTCCACTCTCCATACCTCTTCAATATAATGCTTGAAGTTCTAGCAATAGCAATAAGACAACATAAGGGGATCAAGGGGATTCGAATTGGAAAGGATGAAGTTAAACTTTCGTTATTTGCAGATGATATGATAGTGTACATAAGCGACCCCAAAAACTATACCAAAGAACTTCTACAATTGATGAACACCTTTAGTAATGTGGCTGGATACAAGATCAACTCCAAAAAATCAGTTGCCCTCCTATACACAAAAGATAAAGAAGCAGAGAGGGAAATCAGAGAAACATCACCTTTCATGATAGCCACAAATAGCATAAAATATCTTGGGGTAACTCTAACCACGCAAGTGAAAGACCTATTTGACAAGAACTTTAAGTCCTTGAAGAAAGAAATTGAGGAGGATACCAGAAAATGGAAAGACCTCCCCTGTTCTTGGATAGGGAGAATCAACATAGTAAAAATGGCAATTCTACCAAAAGCAATCTATAGATTCAACGCAATTCCCATCAAAATTCCATCAAACTTCTTCACAGACATTGAGAGAACAATAATCAAGTTTATATGGCAAAACAAAGAACCCAGGATAGTCAAAACAATCTTATACAATAAAGGAACTTCTGGAGGCATTACCATCCCTGACTTCAAACTCTATTACAGAGTAACAATATTGAAAACAGCTTGGTATTGGCATAACAACAGAGAAGTCAACCTATGGAATCAAATAGAAGACATGGGTATTAACCCACAAATGTATGAACACCTGATATTTGACAAGAGAGCTAAAGGCATACAATGGAAGAAGGAAAACATCTTTAACAAATGGTGCTGGCATAACTGGATATCAACCTGTGGAAGAATGAAAATAGATCCATATCTATCACCATGCACAAAACTCAGGTCCAAATGGATTAAAGACATCAACATTAATCTGTCCACTTTGAACCTGATAGAAGAGAAAGTGGGAAGTAGTCTACAAGATATAGGCACAGGGGACCAGTTCCTAAGCAGAACCCCAGGAGCGCAGACAATAAGAGAAACAATGAATAAATGGGACCTACTGAAACTGAGAAGCTTCTGTAAAGCAAAGGACACTGTCAGTAAGACAAAAAGGCTACCTTGCTACTGGGAGAAGATCTTCACAAATCCCTCATCAGACAAAGGTCTGATCTCCAAAATATACAAAGAACTCAAGAAACTAGACACTAAAACTCTAATTAACCCAATTAAAAAATGGGGGTACTGAACTGAACAGAGAATTCACAACAGATGAACTCCGAATGGCCAAAATGCACTTAAGCTCATGCTCAACCTCCTTAGAGATCAGGGAAATGCAAATCAAAACAACTTTGAGATATCATCTTACACCTGTCAGAATAGCCAAACTCAAAAACATCAATGATAGCCTATGCTGGAGAGGATGTGGAATGAGGGGAACACTCATCCATTGTTGGTGGGAATGCAAACTTGTGCAGCCACTGTGGAAATCAGTGTGGCGGTTTCTCAGGAAACTGGGAGTCAACCTCCCTCAGGACCCAGCAATTCCACTCTTGGGAATATACCCAAGAGATGCCCTATCATGCTATAAAAGCATTTGTTCAACTATGTTCATAGCTGCACTATTTGTAATAGCCAGAACCTGGAAACAACCTAGGTGCCCCTCAATAGAAGAATGGTTAATAAAGGTGTGGAACATATACTCATTAGAGTTCTACTCAGCGGTAAAAAACAATGACATCTTGAATTTTGCATGCAATTGGATGGAAACAGAAAATGCTTTACTGAGTGAGGTAACCCAGACCCAAAAAGAGGAATATGGTATGTATTCACTCATATGTGGATTCTAACCATAATTAAAGGTCTATGAGCCTATAATTCGTGATCCTAGAGAAGCTAAATAAGAAGGTGAACCTGATGAAAATCATGTAGCTCTGATTGGAGATTGGAAATAGACAAGAGTCCCAGGTAACCTCGGGTGCATGGGTGGGTGGGATGGTTGTTGGAAGGGGAGAGGGTTAGAGAGAAGGGAGTAGGGGAGGAATGGGGAAAGCTAGGTGGACTGGGATGGGGGGAGGGAGGAAGGATGGATATGAGATCAGGGAAGAATGTATTTCAACTAAGGGAGTCATCTTAGGGTTTACAGGAGACTTGATTATAAATGGGATCACAGGTCCAAGGAAATCCCCAGATTGTTCTCTGGACAGAAGAGAGGGTGCCTGAAACGGCCTAGGCCCATAACCACACTGATGAATATTTTGCTTATCACCATAGAACCTTCAACTGGCGATGGATGGAGATAGAGACAGAGACCCACATCGTAACACTGGACTTAACTCCCTAGGTCCAAACGAGAAGCAGAATGAAAGAGAACGTGAGCAAAGACGGCAAGATCAGAGAGAACCTTCTTCCCAGGATGGATGGCGATACAGATGGAGACCCACATTGGAGCACCGGACTGAGCCCCCCCAAGGTCCAAATGAAGAGCAGAAGGAGGAAGAAAATGAAAAAGGAAATAAGGACTGCGAGGGATGTGATCACCCACTGATACAAGGGGACGGATCTAATGAGAATTTACCAAGGCCAGTTGGACTGGGACTGAACGAGGACGCGATCCAACCAGATTCTCTGAATGTGGCAGGATTCTATGAATGTGGCTGGCCGGAGTCTTTCTGAAAAGTCATTGACAATGGTACTGGGACTTATTTTCTCTGCATATACTGGATTTTGCGGATCCAGTCTGTCTGGACACTCACCTTCCTGGACCTGGAGGGAGGCGGGAGGAACTTGAACTTCCCACTGGGCGGGAAACCCTGACTGCTCTTAGGGATGGAGAGGGAGGAGGAGAGGGGTGGGGGGAGTGGGAGGGTGGTGGGAGGAGGGGCGGAAATGGAAACAATATAAAAAATAATAATAATAATTAAAAAAGGGAGCTGGCAACAAGTTGGCTCAGTGAGTAAAGGCACTTGCTGTCATACCTGACATCCTGAGTTTGATCCTGGGAATACGTGGTAGGAGGAGAAAACTGACTCTTCATTTCTGCAAGTTTTCCTCTAGCCTCCACGAACAGATACCGCAGTGTGTGTGTGTGTGTGTGTGTGTGTGTGTATACACACATACGTGCACGCGCACTCACACATGCGCACATGTGTGTTGCCTGGTGTGTGTCCATGTACACACACAAAAACAAAATAAACAAATAAATGCAAATTAAAAACAAATAAAATAAAAATATATTACTTAAAAATGCAATGCCATAGAACAAACATTCCTAACTCAAAGGGAAGAATGAGAACATAGCAAGGAATGATCACACCAAAGATAGAAACTCAGTAGAGCAAATGCCAAATCCTGCAGTTTTGTTTGCTATCTGGATCCCATGACGAAATCACATGCATTTAAAATGGTTTACTTAAGTAGTCCCACTCCTCTACTGTAGAGGACCGCAACCATATTTGCCATTCCAAGATGGCGCTGACATCTGGTTCCATTGTGCGGTAAACAGGATAACGCGCATGTGTTGGCAAATTTCCAACGCTGTAGTCCCTGCCTCTCCCGAGGCGTCATCTGGGATGATGGGCAGCTGACCAATCTGAGAGTGACACGTCCGAGGCGGGGACTGTTTCCTATAAAAGGGCTGGGTTCGCCTCGCTCTGGGTCTCCGCCATGTCGGCTTATGCTCTCGCTCTCAAGATGCATTAAAAAGCTGTTCTGCAAAAGGATCCTACGTGCTCTGCATCGTTCTTGCTGGCGAGACAGTAGTGCGGGACATCTGGTGCCGAAACCCGGGACGCTGAGGGACCCTGACAACTGCTCGCACCGCCGGAGACCCCTTGGACACAAGGAGGATTCAGAACTGCAGGTCTGTATACTCAGAGAGATATGGCTTTTCCTGGATTTTTCGGTTTTGAGCTTGACTTGTTTCCGCATTGGGAAGGTTTCGTAGGGGCCTTGCTACCTCTTTTAGTAGTCCTCTTATTTTTCGTCAAAGACTGCTTAAAAGATGAATCCTGCCAGGCGGTTGCTACAACGGAGGAAGTCCAGGATAGCATTTCAGAAACTGAGTACAGTGAGAGGTTAGGTGCGCGCACAGTCTCAAATAAGAAAAAAGGACCCTCCAGTGGTTTTAAGAAAATAAGAATGGGGGAGAGGACTGACTTACAAGGTCGAAAGATTTCTGGAACCAACAATAAGAAAAAAGAAAAGGACAATAGTTTATATCCTCTGCAGGAGCTTGAAGCTCTACAAATTGAAAGTGACCATGAAAGTGAACATAAAAGTTCTGGCTCAGGAGAAGAGGTAAAAGAACTAGATACAGAAGAGGAGGCAGAATTAACCAGCGGTAGGGCCATGAGGTCATCCCAAAGGGCCCATCCACAGGTCCTAAGGGAAGCCTACCCATTGCTCATTAAGAGTTTACAGCTATGGGGTCTTCAAATAGTCACTGAGAAGGTCCAGATTACAGACACTGGCCAATTCTTAGGTTCTGTTATTCTTCCTAAAAAGATTCTACCACAAAAAATAAAAATTTATAGGGACGATTTGCAAACATTAAATGATTTCCAAAAGTTGTTAGGAGATATTAATTGGCTGCAACCGTTTTTTAAAATCCCCTCTGCTGATTTGAAGCCATTGTTTGATATCTTGGAAGGGGATACTCATATTACCTCCCCTCGGGCCTTGACGCCGGCAGCAGAAGCAGCCTTATTACTAATGGAGGAATCCATTAAGGAGGCACAGCTGTGCCATATTGATAAAACTCAACCATTTGTTCTATATACGTTTAAAACAAGAAAGCTACCCACTGCTGTGTTATGGCAGGATGGATCATTACTGTGGATCCATCCACATGCTTCTCCTAACAAAAGTATTGATTAGTATCCAGCTGCTATAGCTCAAATTGCCCTTAAAGGCCTTAAAATGTCTGTTAGTCATTTTGGTAAGCATCCAGCGGTTATGATAGTTCCCTATACCTCCTTTCAGATACAAACTTTGGCCGCCACCTCTGACGATTGGACAATTTTGGTTACCACCTTTTCAGGAAAAATTGATAATCATTATCCCAAACACCCTCTGCTGCAGTTTGCTGCATGTCATCCCATTGTGTTTCCCCGAGTTACGTCTTCTGCCCCGATAAAAGACGGGATGATGGTGTATACAGATGGCTCCAAAAATGGTATGGGAGCCTATGTTATGGACTCTAAAATATATACAAAAAACTTTTCTGCCACCTCACCCCAGGTGGTGGAATGTATGATGGTTTTAGAGGTTCTTCAAAAATTTCATTGTCCTCTTAATATTGTTTCTGATTCTGCCTATATGGTTAATACTGTTAAATTATTAGAGACCGCTGGAATTATAAAACCTACTAGTACAATGGCAGCTCTTTTCCAGAGGATACAGGACTGTTTACTAAATAGGAGAGCTCCATTTTTTATCACACACATAAGAGCACATTCGGGGCTCCCGGGCCCCATGAGTTTAGGTAATGATCTGGCTGATCGTGCTACGCAGCTTACTGCGGTAGCTCTTGCCTCCCCGTTACAGACCGCTAAAACCTTTCATGATAATTTTCATGTTACAGCTAAAACCCTGCGTAAACGTTTTTCTCTTACCAGAAAGGAGGCTCGTGATATTGTAACCCAATGTCACAATTGTTGCCAGTTTCTCCCTGTCAGACACACTGGCGTAAACCCCAGAGGGATTGCGCCTTTACAAATATGGCAGATGGATGTGACTCATATCACTGCCTTTGAAAAACTTCAATATGTGCATGTGTCAATTGACACATGCTCTGGCGTTATTCATGCCACACCACTTACAGGAAAAAAAAACCTCTTATGTCATTCAACATTGTCTTGAGGCATGGAATGCTTGGGACAAGCCCACATCTTTAAAGACAGATAATGGGCCTGCCTATACTTCTCAAAAGTTTAAACAATTTTGTGCACAGATGCAAGTCACACACATTACAGGCCTGCCTTATATCCCCCAGGGACAAGGTATTGTAGAGCGAGCACATCGCACACTCAAATCTTATCTACTTAAACAAAAAGGGAGAATATTGAAGGAATTACCCCCGACACCAAGAGTAGCCATTGCCATGGCTCTGTTCACTATAAATTTTTTAAATCTGGACGATAATGGCCAGAATGCTGCAACACGACATAGTTCGGATCCGCAGCGGCCCAAGGATTTGGTTATATGGAAAGATGTGTTTTCTAATAAATGGAAAGGCCCGGATCCCATCCTATTGAGATCCAGGGGAGCTGTTTATGTGTTCCCGCAGGACCAGGAAAATCCATTCTGGGTGCCAAAAAGACTGACCCGAACGGTGAGGGGTGACCCACAACACGCGGACTCGCCTGAAGATTTGGCTTCTGTTCCTCCTACCATTTTGCGGATGGATGACAACGGTTACAAAGGAGCAGCGATGGGGGATACTCTCAGCCTGTCTGAAACTGACACCAGTCAGCCATAGAGTGGCAATGTTTCCTCGTTTTCTTTTTTTTTTATTTTACAACCAATAAGACTCTGGGGCTCCCCTACCTTCTATTTATAAGCTTATAGGGTGGGGATGGGAATGTTTGGAACAGCCCTATGCTGAGGATCAGTGTTTCTCCTCTGGTTGGTCTGCTGACTCAAATCCCAAAGTCGTAGGGACAAAATATGGTTATTACACAAGCGCTGGCTGCCCTGGAACAGGGAACCTCTACTGATGTGGTTATCTATGCTGAAGCAGTAAGGTTTATGCCAACCAGCTCCTGCACCCCTAGGACACCTCTGTCCATTGCACAGGGTGGAATGCTTGGCTTAGCTAGCCCTAAAGGTTGTCGAGCTAAAGAGCATCGCACAGAGAATGGCCCTCTCTGAGAGATATGTCGCCCTGCATAAGGGTTTCCTGCCGTATATTCCCTTTCCCAGAAAAATGGCAGAGGGCAGGCCGGATAAGTTCCAGATGTCATGAACCTAGGGGCAGATTCCGTGCAAGCCCATTATAATGTTTCCACTTTGGGAAGTGCGACCTCTATCTTTGCCTTCTGAGGGAATTGCCTTTCTGCAAAAAAGTAAAAAAAAAAGGGGGGAAATGTAGAGGACCGTAACCACATTCGCCATTCCAAGATGGCGCTGACATCTGGTTCCACTGCGCGGTAAACAGGATAACGTGCATGTGTTGGCAAATTTCCAACGCTGTAGTCCCTGCCTCTCCCGAGGCGTCATCTGGGATGATGGGCAGCTGACCAATCTGAGAGTGACACGTCCGAGATGGGGACTGTTTCCTATAAAAGGGCTGGGTTCGCCTCGCTCTGGGTCTCCGCCATGTCGGCTTATGCTCTCGCTCTCAAGATGCATTAAAAAGCTGTTCTGCAAAAGGATCCTACATGCCCTGCGTCGTTCTTGCTGGCGAGACAGTAGCGCAGGACACTCTACCTCTGCTTCTGCTTCTAGAAGCACATACAACTTTTCTATTGAGTCAGATTTCTTCCATGTCTGCAGCTTTTCTTGGTCCATATCCTGTGGTTTTGACATCTCAAACATCCTGGTTTCTCCACTGATAGACACATTTAACCTTCACAGCTTTATACAATGGTCTCACAGTACCTTCTTCAGGGACTCCAAACCTTTCGCACATTGTCTGGCCTCAGCAGCTCTCCGGAATCATGGTGCAAGACCCCATGACCCCCTCAGTGTTGTCATCTCTCATGCACACCAAACCAGAACTACACTGCCAACACTCCCAAGTTTAGCTGCAATATCCAGATGGAGCCTGGACCCTGTGAACTACAGTTGCACCAACATCTGTGTATTGATCTTAGGGAAACACTTTCTGAAGGAGTAACTGTCGAGTAGGGAATTCTTTTGGCAGCATTCTCAATTTAGGTCCTGTCCTTACAAATCATTTTTCATTTTTGTATGTTGGAGCTTTTGATGAGTGGGTTCTTGATGGTAGAACATCTTATTGTACAAATGTAGAGTAAGAGGTTTCTATTCAACATTAAGCCTCTTTTTGAACATCAGTGACTTTAAACGTGTTAAATAAAGAACTTTTCCTTGGTATTCCACATTCCTTCTATCTTTTTTTGTGGAGACCTTAATAAGAGTAGTGAGCAATGACCATGCTATGCTGTTCTGTCTTGGTATATTTCCTCGGCCAAACAGATTAGTCCATTATTCTTGTGTTTACTTTTATTAAAATTCTCAGGGCATGGACAGACTGCAGACAGATTAACAGCATAAACACCACACAAATGGCTTCTAGGTTCGTTCTCAGTACAGTGCTTGATTCCTTTTGAAGTCTCATGAGTTTTGCCTCCACTGTTATTATTTCTTTTGGACTTCTGGTCTTGGAAACTCCTACCAGAACAGATTACTAAGGACTGCTAAAAAGCATTTGAGGGATTTTCTAGTACAGAGTCCCAAACTCTCCAACAGCAACAAACCTATTTCTGTATTAGCTATTTTCTTATTGCTGTGACAAAATACCTAACAAGAAGCGATTCAAGGGAGGAAGGATTTATTATAGCCTACAGTTTGAGAGAATACATTCCTTCATGATGGGAAAGAGATAGTAGTAAGCAGGGAAGGAACAAGAGGCCAGCTTCTCATATGGCATGTGCAGTCAGGAAGCAATAAGAGATAAATAGTGATACTCACTTCATTTTCTTCTTTTTATAAGATTTATTTATTTATTATGTACAGTGCTCTGCCTGCATGTATGCCTGTAGGCCAGAAGAGGGAACCAGATCTCATTACAGATGCCTGTGAGCCACCATATAGTTGCTGGGAATTGAACTCAGGACCTTTGGAAGAGCAGAAAGTGCTTTTAACCACTGAGCCATCTCTCTTGTCCCCACTTTCTCCTTTCACTTGCACAGTTGTAGGGGATCTCACCTCCACTAATCTCATCTAGAAAATCCTTTACAGATATGTCCAGGCATTTGTCTCAAAGGTGATTTTAGATCCTGTCACTTTGACAATCAATAAATCACCATTCTTACTGTATATGAATGTCAGTTTATTAATTTGAATCAGTTGGGACCTTTGTAGCTTTACTTAATTTATCAGCTCCACTTTATTCTTGCTTTTACCCAGGGTCAAACTAATATCCTTATAGATGGGACTTTGTAAAACAGTATCTATGTCCATTATCACTTTGCAGCCCACTGTCATAGTCAGAACTTACCAGGTTTAGTATTGCTCTATCTTTTAAGATTCATGACAATGAATGTTATATTTTCAAATGTCTAGCCTTTAACTTGTCTCATTATCACCCACAGAAGATTCTGTAACCTCACACAGACTTACAGTTTCACAAGTCTATGCTGATCTCTCATCTATCAGCCTCCTGTTTTTAATTTGATTTCCACACAAACCTGTACTTTCAACAACACTTTTTGAGTCCTCCTACTTTCTCATATTTTTGTTCAAATTCTTTGGCCAATTTCTTCACCTAGTTGAAATGTTTGTAAATTTTAGGGAAGAAGTATCAAAGAAGCATTAGGAGATTATTAGAAAATACAATGGTATCTTGAATTCAGCAATGACCCTAGGATTTAAATATAAAAACTTATGAATCATTTAAAAAGACAAATTCTTATTTCCTTAAATATCTTCTGTGTCATTATATTTGCTCTATAATTCTGAGATTTCAATTCACACTCACGTTGTGTTTTCTTCTGTCTTTGGTATTTTTATGTTATATTCCTCTTAAATTTTTCCATTCACCGATTATTTTCAAACATACTTAATGAACTATTAAATTCATTCATTTAACTTTCTAATACTTTTCTGAAATTTAAATTTGGTATTTTTTCAATTGATATATACCTTATTATGTTTTAAATTCTTTGCTGAATTTCTGACTTGGAATTTATTTCATTGTACATATTATGTTTTGCTATTTTATAACTTAGTTTAGTTTTTTACAATCTTTGTGTATTTATTTTCTAATATTTTTATTTATTCTTTAAAAATTTTATACATGTATCCTGTTTATATCTAAGCCCCTCCTGCCCCCTTGTAACTCTCCCTGTGATTTCCCCAACATACCTCCTTCACAACTTGAACTCTTACATTCTTTTGATTTCCTTTTACAAGCTATTATCTGAGCCTTGACTGAAGGATTGATAAAGATTTTCATGTAGTACTGATTGATCATTCATAATCATTTATTCTTGCACTTTGACCCATTATAACTGCTGCATTTTATCAGGTTGTGCATTGTTGTGAAGAGTGGATGTTAGTATTATGTTGTCTACACCCATCTACTGAATTACTAGTGTCCACATTCTTTAAAAAGCTGCAAAGATAGTGGGTCTCCTTGACTCTGATATAACATGCATTGTATATAAAAGGACTAACCATAGCCAGAGAAACTACAGAGAAATGGCAACAATATCTAATTGGAAATAAAATCATCATTATGCAATAAAGTGATATCCTAAATTCATCACCAAGAGAAATCTACTTACTGAGAAAACCTTAGTAGATCAATAGGATATCCCCTCATATGTGAAAATATCAAGATAGGAATTCAAGAAAAGGTAATATGACATATAAAAATTTCATGTCTCTCACCCAAGAAATTCAGGTATACCAAATTGGAGGCATCACTTGCCTCATAATGATTTTTAATAGATCAATAAAACATGTGAAATTTTAAATGGTTTAATAAAATATGGAGAAAATGTTGGACATTAATGATAAATTAAGCAAATAGACATTGAAAAACATAAACATGTAGGCCAATGGAACAAAAGAGAAGACTGAAATATGAATGCATGAACTAAAGTCATTTGATACTTAGTAAAAAGGCCAAAAAAACCCATACATTAGAGAAAATGTGGCATCTTTAATAAATGGTGCTAGGAAAACTAAATGCCCACATATAGAAGAATGAAATTAGACCTGTAGCTAGCACCTTGCACCAATTTTAACAGTAAATGAATCAACGATCTCAGTGTAAAAGCTGACAGGTTCAGGAAAGAAATTTCTGAATAGAATACTGTATGCCCCAATATTAAGGCCAAGAAGATAAGCAGGACTTCATAAAAACAAAAGTCTCTGTACAGCAAAGGAAACCATCAACTAAGTGAAGAGAAAAATCAGTGGGATAAAATCTTTGACAGAGGTTTAATATAGAAATGGGACAAAAAGAAACAAAAATGTCAAGTTTGAAGAGAAAAGGAGCAACAGCAAATTTTACTTAAGACTTGTGCTTAAAGAGATGAAGAGATTAAGGAGAGGCCTAATCTGAATTAAAATAAAGGAAAGGGTGCTTTAAAAGCAAGACCCTGCCCAGCTAGGCTTCCAAGTCATGAAAGAAAAAGGTCTAAGGAATTTTCTGTTCTGAAAAGCAACAAGCAATCAAAGCTGGTCCATAAATGATTTAAGGGAGCCAGGGGTTCAACCCCAGTAGGCAATTAAACAGGGTAATACCTTACCAGCTGTGAAACTCTGTGTTTAGATTCATGAGAATACATAGTAAGGGGGTGGTAGAATCTTTCTCCATGGTTAAGAAGAACCACTAAGGGCAGACATGTGACTGAGCATTTCTTGGATGGATACCATGAGAAGTCATTAAGCTCTAAAAGTGAAACCTGCATTGTGTTAAAAACTCTAAAATGTTCGAGTTACCAAAGCCCTCAGAACCTGCCAGGGAGAACTGAACACAGGGAGTAGAACCAGTCTAGGAGAGAGAAGTTTATTTCAGACAGCAAAGCTGGAAGGGTAGAGCCATCTAAGTCATCTGACATCAGATACAGAGCTAGAGGACCTGCAGGTTTCTCCTGTGGATTTCAGTTTTGTTTTGGTCCTGTATTTTCTAACTATGCTCTGGTTCCTCCCTTTTGGAATGGTAATGTATATTCTCTGACACGTTATGTGGAAATACGAGATTTGCTATTTGATTTTACAAGGGTTTACTATTAAGAGCTTGCCTTGTGTCTCGGAAAAGATGTTGACCTTTGGATTTGAAACATTGTTGAGGCAGAAAGACTTTGGAGACTTTTGAAGTTGGACAAAATGCACTTTGCATTATGATATGATCATGATCCTGTGCAGGTCACAGAATGGAATGTGGTGGTTTGAATGTGAATCACCCTTATACAGTCACATGTTTGAATGGTTGGTTCCCAGTTGGTGGTACTATTTGGGAAGGATTTATATGTATAGTCTTCTTCGGGGGAGGGTATACCATGATGTGTATCTGTGTGTGTCCTAGAGATTCTGAAAGACTCCTGCCATTTCTAATGTACTTTTTGTCTCCTGCTTTCAGTTGAAGATGTTAACTCTCAGCTGTTCCTGCCTTAAGCCTTTGCTCTACCATCATGGACTCTAACCATCTGGAACCAGAAGACAGTAAAATGCTTTTTTGTAAGTCACCTTGGTCATGATTTTTTGTCACAATCCACCTTTCTCACAGGCCAAATAGAAGAGTTAAAGGGAAAATGTCCTGTGAGAACCACCACCTTTGTAAATTCCAAGTTGTATCACCCCATAACTAAAAGAAAACTAACACAAAAAAATCTCAGTGAATCAGATAAAGAGTTCAGTTGAAAGTTTTTAAAGAACACTAGATTAGTCACATTAAAAGAATCACAGCATAAAGACAAGTCTTTCAAAATAATGTATTTAGACAAAAAAAGAAAAGAAAGATTGAGAGCAGTATTCATGCTCACTTAAATAGCATTACACAATCAAATAAAACATAATTGGCATATCTGAAGCAGACAGACTAAAGGTTGATGACATGAAAATATATCCAATAAAATAATAGCAGAATAGTGCCAAATATTCAAAAAGATATGATTCTGTTGCAAAAGCCCATTAGTAACCATTATGGTACCAGAGTGGTTCTAGAGAAACAGTACTGGAAGAATGAACTATAAAGCACCTGGAAGTCTTTTGAAATTGTTATACTGGCAGCTTCTGAAGTTGGCACATATATGCATCAGAAGATGTGAAGTAAATACAACCAAAATTCAGAGTCTTCTAACCTCAGTAAAATTTAAAGGAGTCCAGTGGTATGGGGCATGCAGAGATATTCCTGCTAACTTATCGTCCACTACCAAGATAGAAGCACAACATTTACTGGGCCTTTTTGGATCCTGAATGCAGCACATTGCTCGCTTGGGTGTGTTACTCCAGCCCATATGTCAAGTAAAAAAGCTGCTAGCTTTGTGGGGAGCCAGGAACAGGAGACGCTCTTCAAGAGATCCAGGCTGATGTGCAGGCTGCTCTAGCACTTGGACCATGATGGAACTTGAGGTCTCCGTGGCAGATGGGGATGCTGTTTGGAGCCTTTAGCAGGTCCCAGTCTATGAATTATAGAAGATTTTGAGCCACCAAATTACTATGTGATCTGAGCTGCTCCCCATGGGCTAAGTATTATATAAACTGCCAATCTATAAGTTAGGATATGCACAACAGCCATCTATAATCAATTGGATGTGATATATATATATATATATATATATATATATATATATATATATATTCACCTGATCAGGCCCTGAGGGAACAAACAAGTCAGTCACATGAAGAAGTTCCCCAAATGTCTATGATTTCTACTCCTGTTAGAATGCCACCTGCTTCCAAGTTACATGGGGTGGGATCAGCTGACTGAGGAAGAGAAGAATATGCTGTGTATGCTGTACAGGCACCACCCAGAAGCACAGATGCAGCACTGCAACCCTTTTATGAGACAACCCTGACAGACACTGGAGAAGGGAAATCTTCACAGTGGGTAGAACTTTAGGCAGCATATATGGTTGTACATTTATTTGTTCATGGGAGGAGAAATGGCTAGATGGGGCATGGTTAGTATCCAATGGATTGGCTGGATGATTATGAGAAAAGGCATGATTGAAAAATTTGTGAGAAGTATATGTGTAGAAGAAATGTGTGAGTACATCTCTTTAAATGGATTATGGACTTTGAAGATATGTGTGTCCTGTGTAAATGTTCTTCAAAAGGTAACTTCAGCAGAGGAGGACTTCAATAGCCAAGTAGATAGAATGGCTGTTTCAAGGACAGTCAGCCTCTTTCCCAGATCATCCCTGTCATTATCCAATAGGACCATGAACAAAGTGGTCACAATGGCAGAGATGGAGGTTATTCATGGGCTCTATAGCATGGACTCCCACCTAACAAAGTTGACATGGCTACAGCTGCAACTGAGTGTCAGATCTGCCAGTAGCAGAAACCATCACAGAGTCATTGATGTAGCACCACTCACGAGAGTACCCAGCAAGTGACCTGGTGGGAAGTTGTCTACATTGAATCACTTTCTTGTTGGAATGGGTTATACTTTGTCCTTACAAGAATATGTACTTCTGGCTAAGGTTTGCCTTTCCTGCAAGTAACATGTCTTTCAAAAGTATCATCTGTGGGACTTACAGAATGCCCTATCCATCATTATAGTATTGATTCCACATAATATTGCTTCTGAACAAGGAACTGACTTCACAGTCAGAGAAGTGGAGAGATGTGCTAGTGGGCCCACATTCAAGAAATCCACTTGTCTTACCATATTCCTCACCATCCTGAAGTAACTGGATTGATAGAATAGTGAGATGGCCTTTTGAAGAAACAGTTACAGTGCCAATTATTGTCTTGAGATCTGGGAGACAGTTCTCCAAAACATGGCATATGACTTGAATCAGAATAAAATGTATGGTAGTTTCTCCCATAGCCATGGTTCATGGGTACAGGAAGCAAAAGGTGGAAAAGGAAATTGTTCCACTTACTATCACACCTAGTAAACATCTAGGAAAGCTTTTGCTAATTGTTCCTGGGTACCTTAAATTCTACTGGCTTGGTTCCAAATGTGAATTGCTCCTGCCATAAGACACAACATTCCATTGAATTGGAAGCTCAGACTTTCTCCTGGTCACATTGAGATGTCTTTTAGTCAACAGGCTAAGAAATGAATAACAGTATTTGAAGGGGTGATTTATCCAGATTCCCAAGGGAAAATTAGATTGTTTCTTCATTACAGATGTAGGAATGAATATGTATGGAGTGAAAGAGACTCTTTAGGGCATTTCTTGGTGCTACCATGTCCTGTGATTAAAGGCAATGGGAAACTACAGCAGTCTAATTCAGGTAGGATGACTAAGGATCAGGCTTAATTTCTAAATGAAAACAGTATCCAGGTATAATTCCACTTAACATGTTGTAACTATTATATGTTGCAGATCCTTTAGAAATGAAGATATAGGTTACTGGTCTTTCCTAAGAGCCAAAACCTGCTGAGGGTATTGCTGAGTGTAGAGGAAACACAGAATGGGTAGTAGAGGAAAGTAGCTTTAAAACCAGGTGAGGCAATGTGACCAACTGCAGAAACAAGAGCTGTAACTGGCTAATTGTCTCTGTCTTATTTTTGACAAGACCATGTTTGGACACATATACACATATGTCAAGCAAATATTTGTGTTTTCATTCCTACATATTATCATGCAGTATAACATAGATTGAGATCATATCAGTGGATACTATCATATTTAAGGTATGAGCTATAAAAGGCTAAGCATTTCTAAGGAAAAATTGTCACCTATTTAAAAAATATTAATGTATTTGTGCTTGCACATGTGATTGCTACATCATGTTAGGTGGCATTATGACCTGGATACTATTTTCATTTGGAAATTAAAATGTGATTGTATGTCAGTTTGACAAGAGATGGACATGTGTTGACTAATTTTGGTTGTTAATGTAACTACATCTGGACTCATGTAAAACCCAAGCATCTGGGCAGTCCTGTGAAGGATTTTCTTGATTGGATCATTTGGGGTATTAAGACCCACCTTTAATATGGGCCATACCTTCTAGTGGTAGCTCATATAAAAGAACATGGAAAAAGTGTTTTCTTCCTTGTTTGTCCTCACTCTGATTAAAATGCTCATCTCTCCTGATCTTTGAGGAATTCATACATTGGTATTAAAAAGTACTCATAGTTGGGCAGTGGTGGCACACACCTTTAATCTCAGCACTAAGAAGGCAGAGGCAGGTGGATCTATGTAAGTTAGAGGCCAGCCTTGTCTACAGAGTGAGTTCCAAGACAGCTAGGGCTACACAGAGAAATCCTGTCTAGAAAAAACCAACCCCCACCAAAAGAGAGTAATCTTTCAGGATTCCAATGTAGACTGTAACCGAGCCGGAGACCTTCACACAACACACTCCATGGTGGGGGGGGGGATATTATTCAGACTGTAAAACTCGCACATAGACAACACCACATGCCTAAAATAAAACAAAGATCAGTTCATCAAAGTCCCTAAAGGTATTAACCTTGCTTTTTAGCTTCCTTAGTTCTGCTTCTAGCTAACTGTTCTTGTTAAGTAATGTATGTCAACTCAGGATATGTGGGGTTTTTTTTTTCTTAAATGCTCACCCTGAGAAAGCTTTGGGGATACACTGGGACCCTAAACACCCAGTGTAGTCAAGGGAAGGATATTAAGACTTTCTATTGGGTTAAACCCATGTCTGAGCAGTCTTCTCTGGTGAATACCCCACAACATTTCTGAAGGATTCACCGAGATCCTAGAGACCAGACCTAAGACACTGGGGGTCTCAGAGCCCCTTGGAGTGAGGAAGAGTGCAATGATCAGGGGACTCCTGGGGGTGCATAGCCTGAGATGTTCCAGGTCCCAGGGTTCCCTTTGATCAATTGCTGCCAAGCACTTCAGAGGGGACAGACACTTCCACCCCAAGAAAGAAATTAGAAAGCCACCTGGTCTGTCACCTCTGGAGGTAAGTCTGGTTAAGGCACCTTCTGCTTAAACACATAGAAGAGAGGTGGGACATGGCTGTTGATCTAGTATTCAGGATCCATGAGTTGTCACTGTTCAGGTGTATGAATGGATTGAGGCCCTCCCAGGTTGTTCTCTCTCTCTCTCTCTCTCTCTCTCTCTCTCTCTCTCTCTCTCTCTCTCTCTCTCTCCCTCATGTGTGGGTGTGTTTCTGTCCATTCTGTTTCCCTGTATTGACCAATAGCTTTCTCTGGAGTGGGACCCATCCCTGTGGCCCTCCTTTTTGGGACCCAAATCTTCTTGGCGCTGCCAGGTTACCCCTTCAACCTCCACCTGTCCCACTCCAAGAGCTAGAAAATGTGCTTGTTTTGTTGCTTGACTCCTGCTCAAGGTCAGGGTTGGTCCCTGTATGGAGGTGGGGAGGATCCAGAACCTCCCATCAAGGACTGTCAGTCATCTAAGTAGAATGCACACAGGGAGGGGGAAAAAGTTTCCCAGATGAGTATTTACCCCCACTTCACTAAGCAGCCACTGGAAATGGGAAAAGTTCCCCTGAGTTGAGCCCAAGGGAAAAGAGAAAGTTCTACTCCTGTCTCTTTCATAATTTATGTCTCTTTTAAATCAATGATCCATAAAAACCCACCATTCTCTTTCAAAAGTAAACAAAAGAAAAACTCAAATAAACAATAACAACAATAAAGCCCCCAGGCAAGGCAAGAGGGTCACTGTCAGGCAATGCAGCCTGGACAGAGCGAGCAATAAAGAAAGGGGGCTTTAAACAAATTTTGGTAGATCCTTTTAAGAAGAGTAAAGACAGCTGCTAAAAAGTTATCCTTTGTCACCCAGTCATCCTAAGATATTAGAAGTTTTAAAAGTTTTTTTAAAAAGAAAAATATAATAAGCAGGTCCCAATTGCCGGAGGTAACTTAAATTTTTTAACAACAGAGAATTGATTGGGACAAGAACTTTGGCTTAAACTAAAAGCCACTGTCACCTTCTCTGATGACAAGACACAGTTAGATTTACAGATGCCCAGCAAAATGTTGGTTTCTTGACCTCTGTCAGGAGAAACCAACCCCTAGGACTGGTCCAACACCAAGTTATTGTAATTGTTCAACTAACCAGTTCAGCTACCTCTGTCCATATTAAACAATACCCAGTGACCTTAGACACAAAAGGAAAAATTGCAGTTCATATTATGTGGCTTGAAGAGACAGACATCCTGGTGCCCTAACAATCACCCTGGAATACAGTTCTCCTGCCTCTGAAGACACCTGGGACCTCTGATTCTCATGAGTCTGACTCTCCCAGAGAAACAAAAGTACACTGTCTTGAACTGGAACGATGTATTCTTCAGCCTCTCATTGACAGAAGTCAGTCAACCCATCTTTGATTTTAAATGAACAGACCTAGAGGTAAGTTACAGTGGGCAATTTACCTGGACCAGGTTGTCCCAGGGTTTTAAAAAAATTCTCCAACCTTGTTTTATGAGAAACTAAATGCAGATCTCCGGCCCTTCAGTCTGAGAAAACAGATTATAAAAGGGCCACTGAGGGACTGCTGCAAGAGTTGCAGACCTTGGCTACAGAATGTCAGCTAAAAAACGTCCAACTTTGTACATCAGAGTCTTCCTATCTTGGCTACCAGCTGCTGGGAGGCAAAAGGAGTCTGTCTCAGAGTAGGATTGCTGCCGTCCTTCAGATCCCAACTCCAAAGACTAAGAGACAGGGTTCAGCGTTCCTAGGTGCAGCTGGATATTGCTGCCTCTGGATACCAGAGTTTCTGCAAATAACAAGGCCTCTAAGACACCAACACAAAGAGGGGCACCAAGCCCCTAACTTGGACTGTTACTACACAAAAGACATTTATTTGAGGCTTTAAAAACAGATCTAACTATTACAAATAAAGCTGCTATGAACATAGTTGAACAAATGCTTTTGTAGTATGATTGGGCATTTCTTGGGTATATTCCCAAGAGTGGTATTGCTGGATCCTGGGGTAGGTTGATCCCAAATTTCCTGAGAAACCGCCACATTGATTTCCAAAGTGTTTGCACAAGTTTGCATTCCCACCAGCAATGGAAGAGTGTTCCCCTTACTCCACATCCTCTCCAGCAAAGGCTATCATTGGTGTTTTTGATTGGTGTTTAGCCATTCTGACAGGTGTAAGATGGTATCTCAAAGTTGTTTTGATTTGCATTTTCCTGATCGCTAAGGAGGTTGAGCATGACCTTAAGTGTCTTTTGGCTATTTGAACTTCTTCTGTTGAGAATTCTCTGTTCAATTCAGTGCCCCATTTTTAATTGGGTTAATTAGCATTTCAAAGTCTGTAACATGAGGGGGCTGGCTTGTTGGGGTTACCGTTCCGCCCAGTACCCCACAGCCAGCAAATCCCAAAGAGAAATCACACACAGGATTCCATAAGGTTATAAACTGATTGGCCCATTAGGTCAGGCTCCTTATTAGTCCTTGTAACTTACATTAATCCATTATCACTATCTATGTCAGCACATGGCTCCGTACCTTTCTCAGCTGGGCAAGTTACATGCTGCCTCTTCGGTGGTCTGCGCAGGAGTGGCGGAGGGAGTTTCCTGCTTACCAGAATACTCCCAGTCTCTTTGCTCCACCCCTACTTCCTGTCTGGCTTTCCCGCCTATACTGCCTGCCTGGCCAATCAGCGTTTTATTAAAATATGTTTGACAGAATACAGACAATTCTCCCGCATCAGTGCGCAAAAGTCCCGCACTGAGACAGCGGGACTGATCTAATGAGACATCACCAAGGCCAGATGGACTGGGACTGATGGAGCATGTGATCAAACCAGACTCTCTGAACATGGCTGACAATGAGGGCTGACTGAGAAGCCAAAGACAATGGCACTGGGTTTTGATTCTATTGCATGGACTGGCTTTGTGGGAGCCTAGTCTGTTTGGAAGCTCCCTTTTCGAGACCTGGATGGAGGGGGGAGGACCTTGGACTTCCCACAGGGCAGGGAACCCTGACTGCTTTTTGGAATGGAGAGGGAGGGGGAGGAGGTGAAAATTTTTAATAATTAAAAATAAATAAATAAAATCACAAGAGAAAAAAACACAGCTCTGATTTCAGCTCCAGCCCTAGCTCTTCCAGATGTCTCAAACCCTTTTCATCTATTTGTCTATAAAACAAAAGACAACGGGGCCTTTAGCCCAAACTCTGGGACGATGGAAATGCCCTGTGACAGACCTGTCCGAATGATTGGATGCTGTAGCCAGAGGGTGGCCACCTAAGAGCTGAGATAGCTATGCTAGTCAAATGAAAAAGCAAGCAAGCAAACAAAAACAAGTCAACTCTGGGTCAAGTTCTCATAATCAGAACACCCCATGACACAGTTGAGGTCATTATCATCTGAGGAGCACTAGAACACTGGCTGTCTAATGACCATGTGACAAAGTACTAGGTCATACTCCTGGCCCACCCTCGAGTTTGGTTTGAGAAACCATCCACCATCATTTCAGTCATAGTCTTTCCTGATGACACAGGTGCTCATCCTTGACTGTCAGGAGATGAAGGATGAATCCAGGTATGTGGGAACTGCAAGTAGCTACTTTAAGTGAAATTATTTGGGCCAAAACCAGGTACCTCAGCCCAGAGAGCAAAACTGATTGATCTGACCCAGGCTCTCAGATAGGGAAAAGAAAAATCCACCATCACATACACAGACTATCAGTTGATATGCTTTTATTACTGGACATGTCCACAGTATGATCTAAAGAGAAAGAGGGATTCTCACTGCAGGGAAAAGGGACATTAACAAATCTTGGCTGTCCTGCAGACTATTTGTCTTCTCCAACAATTTGCTGTCTTCCACTCACTAGCTTCTGTCCTGGCTGCCAGACAAAGGGCCCTAAGACCAGTGGGGCCTATTTATATTCTGATGACAAACCATGACCTGGTGCTGTCTGAGACTCCATGGTAAAGAAGAAATAGACAGCTCAACCCCACAAGGTGATGGAGAACACAAGAGGAAAAGATCATTCTCCCCAAAACAACTGGCAGGAGTCTGGTACTGACGTTACCCAGGCTACTCATTTGGGACCCACAAAACTTTCTGAGTTGCTCGGACCAAGGCACATTGCACATAGATGGGACAGACTAGTGTGGAACATCTCAGCTAGATGTCAGGTTTGTGCTCAAGTAAATCCAAAGCAGAGAGCCCTTACCCAGGAAAGATCCAAATGAGATAACAACACCCCAGAGAACTCTGGGAAAATTGATGTCACCAAGATCCAGCCTGCTTGGGGAAGATAAAAGTACTTGCTAGTTTTTATAGATAACTTTTCCAGGTAGGTAAAAGTGATCCCTGTCTGGATGAAACTGCTTAAATAGTAGCTAAAACACTCATCCATGGTCCCCTGATTTGGCTTCTCCCTAGCAATTTAGTCCAACAATGACCTACCTTTCAGAGCTAAAGCTTCTCAATTAATAGCTAAAGCTTTAGATGTAGATTAAAAACTTCTTTGTACATATAGACTCCTGTTGTAAGGAGGTTGCTTATTTGTTCCAGACTGCTCAGCCCAGACAAAATCACACAGAAATTGTATTATTTAAATCACTCCTTGGCCCATTAACTCTAGCTTCTTATTGGCTAACTCTTACATCTTAACCCATAAGAATGCAAATCTTTGTAGTATATCCCCCTTTAAATGTAAACAAACATTTACAAACAACATTTGTGGAATTTGGGCATAGTTATCTCCAAACTACTTCCTATTTTTTGTTGGGTGAAGTATTTTCTTTTGGGGGGTTTGACTGGAGACATTTTGGATGGTCATGGTCCATCAAACCACATTAGTCTAGAATTAATCCACATATTTTTATCCTCTGTGGAAACAAAAGAAGAATCTCTTTTTCAAAGCAACAGATTCTGAAATCAAGATATCTTTAAAATATATAAGTTGGTTGAGCTTAGCAGCCCATACAATGAAATGTCTTTCTGTACTTAGTTCCTTCACAGTCATAAAATTTAAAGAAAACACAGTAGTATACATAATTGGTGCGGGAGAATTATCTGTAGTCTGTCAATCATATTTTAATAAAACGCTGATTGGCCAGGCAGGCAGTATAGGTGGGAAAGCCAGACAGGAAGTAGGGGTGGAACAAAGAGACTGGGAGTATTCTGGAAGCAGAAGCTCTCTCTTAGCCATTCCTGTACAGACCACCGAAGAGGCAGCATGCAACTTGCCCAGCTGAAAAAGGTACGGAGCCATTATGGCTAACATAGATGAGAGTAATGGGTTAATATAAGTTATAAGAGTTAACAAAAAGCCTGACCTAATGAGCCAATCAGTTTATAACCTTATGGAGTCTTGTGTGTGATTTTCTTTGTTGCTTGCCAGCTGTTGGGGTACTGGGAGGGACAAAAACCCCAACAAGCCAGCCCTCATACTACACATAATCCTGACTTTCTGTGTATATTCCATCTTTATGTGGCTTATTTTTCTTACTTTATTATTTATTTTATTATCTTTACTCCTTTAATCTATGACAGTCTGTACTCTGTCTCTTTAAAGACTTTAGTTTTTTTAAAACAATTTATTTCTTTTTATAACTCTCTATACTCCTTTTCTCATCTCTCCCAAGCCTACATACATTTTTTAAAAATATACCGTGTCTCATTTATAGGTCTCTTATGTCTGAATTTGTTCTTTTGTGTATCTGAAATTCTTGTGTATCTGAAATCCAGGAGTGCTTCTGAAAATACAAAAGACCTTAACTAGGACTAAGGCTGCTTTGCCTTTTCACTCCACTCAGTCAAACGTGTAGGAAGTCCATTCACTGCCTCTGAGAGCCATTCTCTCTGTCCCAAATCCAGGGTTGGGTCACAGCAGGTCTGTGCTACCATTAAGCATGTTGTAGTACTCTGTTTATAAACCCCATTTAAATGCTCAGTCCGCTAAAAGAATCAGAGTTCGTGCTGGCAGCATGGTCCAGGAAGCAGCCATTTCAAAACCTTGTGGTTTTTTTCCCCCCCTGCGGCCAGTGAATCAGCAAAACCTCCCTTAAAGGAGCCACTGCATTAAGCCATGCTTAACTCTGTTCTTTTGTGGCTAGAATTTCTTTTTAAGCTTTGCCAGGTTTTATGTGGATATAGTTGAATATGTTAGAATGCCAATTTGTTGAAAGGAAGCCACTTGTTTGTTCCCAGCTTCTCAGCCCAAAAATAACCACACAAAAACTGTATTAATTAAATAACTACTTGGCCTATTAGCTCTAGCTTCTTATTGGCTAGCTCTTACAACTTAATTTAACCCATTTCTATTAATCTGTGTATTGCCACGTGGCTATGGCTTACCGGCAAGGTTCTGTACAGTGTCTGTCTCCAGTGGAGCTAGATAGTTTCTTTCTGGCTCCATCTTCTTTCTTCCAGCATTCAGTTTAGTTTTCCCAACCTACCTCTATTCTTCCCTCCCAGCCCCAAAACAGATTCTTTATTAACCAATGGTATTCACTGCATACAGAGGGGAATCCCACATCAGACCCTTAATTACTGGTCAGCTTAAAACAATAAACAGAACATTAAAGGAAAGCCTAAAAAAACTCACCTTAGAGTCCAGCAAAGGATGGACAGGCCTCCTTCCTTTGCTTTGCTTGACCTGTTGCACTCCATATAATGAGGGATTTACCCTCCTATGCGACTATATTAGGAAGACCTGCCCCACTGTTTCCCAGGCTCAAAGACCAGTAGTTGGTAGAACTTTCTATCCCTTCCTTTCTTAAGTCACAACAGGCCTTTCAGTTCTCCATACAGGCTAGTTAATGGGCTATCTGAAAGATCCAACCAACCTCTGGGTATACCACCTGTTTCCCCTTGTTTGAGTTAAGTGATACTATCTGGGTCAAGCGAGTAGCCAAAGTGGTGCTGAAACTAGCCCAGAAAGGACCCTAAAAGATGATTCTTTCCACAGACACTGCTATCAAATGAACTGTCTTCAGATTATGGACCCATTAAAGCTAAGGTTTCATTGGGTCTTGGGCCTGCTCACTTCCTGACCTCTACCTCCTCCTGAGTCTGGAGTTGTGCATTATGAGTATGAATAGAGTTGGTTCTAAACCCCACTGTCCTGAGGCCTGGACAGGAAAATGAGGAAGACAAGATACATGAAAGGAATTAGCTGTAGAAGGAGTGGTAGGCTGTGTCCTGCCACCCAGTTCCCGGCTAGTTTTATCTGAAATAATTACATGGAAACTGTATTTTTTTAAACACTGCCTGGCCCATTAGTTCTAGCCTCTTAGTGGCTAATTCTCATATCTTGATTAACCCATATCTATTAATCCGTATGCCACCACGAGATCGTGACTTACCGGGAAAGATTCAGCATGTCTGTTCTGGCGGCTGGTTCCATGGTGTCTGCCTCATTTCCCTTCTTCCCAGCATTCTGTTCTGTCTACTCTGCCTATCTAAGCAGATAGGTCCTATGAAAGGCCAAGGCAGTCTCTTTATTAACCAATGAAAGTAACACATAGAGAGATGACCCTCCTACATCATTTCCCCTTTTACTGTTTAAACAAAAAAGAAAGGCTTTAACTTTAACATAGTAAAATTACATATAACAAAACAGTTATCAAGCAAGAAATATAGTTACAATATTTATATCTACTTTATCTTTTATCCTAACTAAGGAAAACTATGACTGTCTATCTATTCTTCAACTCCATCAAAGACTCCAGAAGGATATAATATTACCTAAGTAAACAAGAAATAAGCAACTTTCAAACTCTAGAAATGACAGATCTAGACAATCACCCAAAGTTCCTTCATACCGTTGGGGCATTCATCTTCAGCCTTCAGGCCCATAGTATCCAGCAGACTTTGCCATGAAGCAGGATATTTCAAAGACAGTTCAGTCACTTTCTTCTGTATCCTGCAGAATATCTCACAGACTCTTCCATGAATCAGGAACCCTGAAAGATCATCTCACCTTTAGGCAAGTTTAGCAGTCCTCTCTCTGTGGGTTCTCTGTGTCCAGTTTATGCAACAGTCCAGGCAAGAGCAGTTTCTTGCTCAAATGGCTAATCAACTCCATAATGAGCCTCTTTGATGCCCATCTTCCTCTTGAAGTAGCTGGTGCTGCCAGGAGCAGACGTGTCTCACTGTTATGAAAAGTCCTAAGTTATTAAAATATTAAATGCCATATTCTGTAGTCTTTGAAAGATATGAAGAATGCTTATTTAACTGAAATATATCTCTATATATCTAGAAAATCTAGCTAAGATGACTACAAGCTTGATTATTATTGATGATTATCCATTAACAACCTATATTTCTTAATTATATATTACATTTTTAAATGAACTACACAATCACAATACCTTAATCCAGATCAGAAATACATATACATATAACAAAATTGACCTTAAAATCCATACAATTTATTATTAATTATTTATTATTTGACCAATACAAATTATTCATATCTATACCATATCTCCCTTTAAATGTAAAAGAACATTTATAAACAATATATGGGAATGTGAAAGTAGTTATTTCTCTCCATACTTCTTCCTGCTGTATAGGGGCACTGTTAATCAGGTCTGTTATGGTGTATCCTGTGTGCCAACTTCATCTCAGTCTGTAGTTGAGTGAAGTAATTTTCTGAAGGTATTCACTGCAACCTTTCAGGAGGCCATGGTGTATCATACCATAATGGGATAGAAGCAGTCCACAGGGTCTCATCCTCTGTGAAAACAAAACCTCCTTTCCAAAGCATCATATTCTTAGACCCAAATTCTAAAGTCATGATATCCTTATGATATCCATTCTGGTTTAGTTTGTCAGCCTATATAATGAAATGTCTCTCTATATTTAGCTCCTTCACAGTTAAAAATTTTAAAGAAAACACATTGTACATAATCCAGAGTCTCTGTGAAATTTCATTTTTATGTGACTTATTTTTATTTATTTATTTTTAATCTATAACTATCTGTACTCTGTCTCTTTAAAGACTTTACCCTTTTTTTAAGGCATTAACTTTATTCTCTATATTCTTTTTCTTCTCTCTTCCAAGCCTACGTACACTCATCTAACACAGTGACCCATTTAGAGATCTTTTATGTCTGAGTCTGTCCTATTGTGAATCTGTAATTTTTTATTGTCCAGGAACATTTTTTGCTTTGTGCTTTTAAATTACTAAGCGCTTAATAATCTAAACTGTGACATTCCTAGGTCAAAAACAGGTACTGTGGGCTTGCCCTACCCAGTCCAACATGATGAAGCCACTCATGCCTCTGAGCCTTGCACTTTGCACTGCTAGCATGGCAGAGCTGCTTGTGCCTCTGAGTTGCAGCGTGCAATGACACCCTTTTCGGCACACAGCGAGTCTAGTTACCATCATACAAATCATAGCAGTTTACTCCAAATGCTTCATTCAAAATCTCTGTCTCCCACAGGAGCCATACAGAGATTGCGATGGCGGCACAGCCCAGAAACTGGTATTTCAAAACCACCACTTTCTAGTAGACTTGATCCCGCTGCCTACTCAGGCAGGAAGAGCCAAGCCATGGGCATGATCTCAGCTACTTTGTTCCCAACCCTGAGAGGACACACAAATGTCCAGGCCCAGAAATGCTTCATAGCCAGAGTTTGCACCAGCGGCAGGGCCCAGGAAGCCATGTTTTAAAATGGCACAGCTTTTTTTTCTACCGCTATTGCTGAAACAGGAAATCTCCCTATGGCACATCCTAGCAAACAGCAAAAGGCTGTGTTAAACCCCCCCCCCTTTTTAAAGCCCTCTCAGGTTTTTAAGTGAATTTAGTTACCATGTTGGGCATCAATTGTAGGAGGAGCGGTGGGCTGTGTCCCGACACCCAGCTCCCAGCTAGCTTTATCTGAAATAATTACATGGAAACTGTATTTTTTAAACACTGCCTGGCCCGTTAGTTCTAGCCTCTTATTGGTTAACTCTCATATCTTGATTAACCCATATCTAATAATCCATATGCCACCACAAGTTCGTGGCTTACTGGGAAATATTCAGCATGTCTGACCTGGCGGCTGGTTCCATGGTGTCTGCCTCATTTCCCTTCTTCCCAGCATTCTGTTCTGTCTACTCTGCCTATCTAAGCTGCTGTCCTATCAAAGGCCAAGGCAGTCTCTTTATTTACCAATGAAAGTAACACATAGACAGATGACCCTCCTACATCAATTAACTAGTGTGATGGTATACCAGCAGCCCATATTCATCTTGACCATTGTTCACTGAAGCCCACTTTAAATGTCTTGTTGTATGGAGAACAGAAAAGATATTTGTCTTCTGAGATTGAAATACAGAGTTTACAGTTCTATGCATGCCCTGCAGCTGGGCTCCCTAGTTTCCAGAAACAAGGGAGTTTCCATTGTCAAAACTGGGGTTGTAAAATGTAAACTTCCTGAAAATTTCTTTTAAAAGATTCTGACTTTTGTGAAACAGGAAAAACATGGGAAACATGCTTACACACCCTGGCCCCTGTACTATATAGGATAGGAACTAAGCAGACTGTCAGCACATTGACTAACAAAACTCATTGTGTTTGGAAACAGACCAAATTAATGTTTTGTGTGTATGGGAGTTTTGTATGCATGGGCACCACATGTGTATGGTGCTCATGAAGGACAGAAGCAGCTGTCAGATCCCCTGGACTCGAGATGTGGACAGTTATAAACTACCATGTGGGTACTGGAAAGCAAACTTGGGTCCTCTCAAATAATTCCCAGTACTCTTAACTACTGGCACTTCTCTCTAGCCTTGGAATCATTTTTCATAACCTCTTGATCTTTAGTTACTTTTGGAAGGCTTGGCTCAAGCAATTCCACCTTGTTGGTTTGGGACAGTGTTTCAGTTTCTCAGGTGCTGGGATTACAGGAAAGCATAACCATGTCCAGCATAACTTTATTTCAGTTTTGACCATATTCCCCCTTGACCCTAAACAATATTCTCTGAAGACATTGCCAATTAACCATCTGTTGGCTCTATTGTCACAACATGCTAGGGGAAGATTCACCCTGCTTAGTTTGATTTGGTCTCAAATTTGTGGAGAGGGGAGACTAAGTGACAGATGTCAATGAATTAGTTCCAGTAAACTCTTTAGGTCCAGTTTTAAGCATCTGATGTGTAGAAGAAGTGGCTTTTAGGTCAGGCATGCCTGAAGTCCCTTGTGTTTATCCTGTGAGGAATGTCCTTGCATTTCAAAAACATTGTTCAGGTTTCTTTGTCAGAAGATTTTCTGTAGACAGTTCAGTTTTTGAGGCTTTATATAAACACAGCTCCTGAGTAACAGATAACAGTTCATATAAAATCTACAAACACACAATCAACAGGAATAGAACTGTTTGGAAAATCTATTGTATACAGATTATAGCTATACAGTATCTATGACTCTTTAGAAGGTATAAATAGTTTAAGACACCTCTTATATACAGAGCTAGCAATAATAAGCATGACAGAACCATAGAAAAGCTACTTCTAAAGAAAAAATCCAAAAATTGATAGAAAATGTTTGTAGCGCTGGCAATCAAAATTTTAAGTCTCTTATACATTTTGAATATAATGCTAATTATTACAGAGTATGAATAAATATATCTTATTTATACAATAGCAAAATATTTACTCTCAGAGTCTACACACACACACACACACACACACACACACACACACACACACACACACACAGGTTTTAATTAGCAAGATTTCCAGAATAACAAGTTTGGTGCCCTTAAGTGTGTAAGACACCCAGAGGCCAGCATTACATCACACATGTAAATGAAACCTTTGTATAGAAGCTGGGAGGGGCTCTAAAGACCCATCGTTATCCATTCTAAGCAGGTGTCAGTTGGTCTCAGAAGTCAGTAGTTTGATTTTGTACTAAATCAGAAGTTCTCAATCTGTGGGTTTTGACCTCTCTGGGGGGTCAAATGACCCTGTCACAATGGTCACTTAAGACCATCGGAAAACACAGATGTTTACATTATGATTATGACAGTAGCATAATAACCATTACAAAGCAACAACGAAAATAATTTCATGGTTGGGGGTCAATACAGCATGAGGAATTGTATTAAAGCATTGCAGCATTAGAAAGTTGATAACCACTTGCTCAACAAACAAAAACCATTAGCAAGATCAAATATAACATGAAAATATTCCATAATTTATATCAGTTGTTCCTTTAAAAGAACATAGCTAAAATATTATTTTAGATTTATTTTTTATGTGCATGAATTTTTGCCTGAAAGTAAATATATATATATATATATATATATATATATATATATATATATATATATATATGTACCATGTACGTGTATGGTGCCCATGAAGGTCATAAGAAGGTATTGTGTTCCCTGGAACCAGAGTTCTGAATGGTTATGATCCTTCATGTGCCACCATGTAGGGAATCACATCCAGGTCCTCTAGAAGAGCAGCCAGTGCTCTTAACCATTCCACCATCTCTTCAGTCTCAAAGCATGTTTCATTCCTTACAAAGAAAAGATGAAGCATGCCATTAGTCCCAGCACTCAGGAGACAGAGGCAGGCAGATCTCTGTCAGTTTAGGGTCAGCTTGGTCTACATAGTGAGTTCCAAGACAACCAGGTCTGTTACGTAGAGAAACCCTGTCTCAAATGTCTTTATTAGTCCTTTAGACACCACAGCCTCTAAGAGTTTTCTCTCTTTCTCATTCAGGTACTGTTATGCTTTTTGTTTGTTTGTTTGTTTTGCCTTTCTCTTTCTTCATTTTGTTTTTCTGTTTGTTATTCATACCTCATTGGAGTTAATGAAGGCTATTCAGTCTGGCTTATGACCAAGGGAAGGAAGGGAAGGACACAGGACATGTCCTGGCCTCATGTGTCCACTACTCGGGATGGTTTAGGTTGACTGTACCCCTGTTACTGTCTCTCTCTCTATTCTACCCGACTGCTGAAAAGGCATTGAACTGAGCAATAGTACTTGCTGGTTATTTTGCATGTATCGATCTTACATGTTTTATAGCAGCAACATTTACATAATTTAGATATATAGCTATATATATTTCTCATCACAAATAAAATTAATTGTACTAGAATTTAGTTAAAATAATTGCTTACAAAGTAGTCATAAAATACTTCAATATAAACTGATGCATAAAGTTAGACCTTGCTAAATCAAGTTTCTACATAGACAAAAGTCTGAAACACAAACAGTAGGAAACATAAAACAAAATTTTAACAAAACATAAAATCTTATGTTCAATCACAAAGAACAACATCTTCTCTTTAAGAATGTCTTGTTGGGACTGGAGAGATGGTTCAGTGGTTAAGAGCATTGGCCGCTCTTATAGAGTTCAATTCCCAGCAACCACATGGTGACTCACCACCATCTGTAATGAGATCTGGCATCTTTTTCTGGCCTGCAGGCATACATGCAGGCAGAACACTATGCATAATAAATAAATAAATAAATCTTTATTTAAAAAAGAATATCTTGCTGTTTTAGAGGTAAGAATTATGTTTGTTTGTCTTTTTTTACATTGCTATCTTTAAATAAGACCACTTCCAATTTTGAAATGGATAGGCTTTATTAGTTCTGAAACTATGAATTTTAATAATTTTAACAATTTTCTTTTGTTTTTAAGTCTTTGTCTTAATCTGTATTATACACAGATTAGATTTTTAAAAATAAATACGGAAAGCTTCAACAGTATCAATTAAATAATTTTAACTTTTAATTGTTAGAAGATCACAGGCAGTCATTTGTGATCCGTGTGTGTGTGTGTGTGTGTATTTTATTAGTTCCCAACAGACAACAACCATAAAAAGTACACAGATTATTTTTAAAAAACTTCCTAAATCTGTTTACTGTACTGTTAAGACTGAGGCAGGACCATCTCAGTGTGGATTGCCTGTGAACCAGAGGAGATAATATCTAGACAGTGAGTATTCAAGGTTCAAAGTTAATAGTATCTTTAGGAGTATTATAATAACCATACCAACCCCAAACTGGAGTGCCCACACACTTGTGCCATTTTACTTCTAGTTGTGACAAAAGGATAGAGGTGCCTAGCAGCTGTTGTAGGTACACCTGCAGGAAAACCGATGACTATAAGTAAAAGCACAGACTCTCAAACCAAGATAAAAGACCCAGGAGAGTCAAGATGGACACTATTTCTAGGAATATTTTGTCCCAAACCCCTAACAAACATGTGGGCTACAGTACAAGGGAGAGAATACAACACCAGCATTTCAAATGCTCACAGCAGTCAGTATAGACTAACTGAAAACCTCCAAGTTTACCAAAAGATGTTAATGAGTCCCAATACACCAAGAAAATATAACTATCTATTTGAACATAATAAAAATAGAAAAAGTTTAGGTGAGGCTAGAGAAGTGAGTGCTTAAGATACAGACAGGAGGTATCACATGCTCAGGCAGGTTAGAGACAGGAGTCTCAATTTTTGTCTATGCCCAGGAGTCTGAAATGTTCCAGTTTGTCCTGGCTGATGTGAGAATTTCCAGCAGCACTGTAATCTAAGCATCTATGAGTGTCTGCTTGATAGTCCTTTAAGTCCTCAAACTCAGCAAGAGTAAAGACCCTAAGTCTTTTTATGCCCCAACTTTAGCTCATCTCCTAAATGGTCTCGACTCTTGATGAAGCAGTATTACAGGGCTCAGTAGCTTTGGGTATTATCTGGAATGGACCCCTCCCTCAAAGTCAGCTATGAATCCCACCTCCAGTTTCCTAGTGACACTAAAAAATGAAACATCACAATTGCCCCTCCTTAGGACTTAAAATCCCATATTAAGGATGCAGATACCAGGACTTTGTTTAGGCCCATTTAAAAAAGCCATTTCTTCCTTATCAAAAGACTAAAACCTGAGGTCCAACTCTGGCCCTGGGTGAAGGCATGACTTTCTGAGCTATTCCAAAGATAAGAATATTACATTCTAATTGGACTGCTCAAGATTTTTTCTTTTTTAATTTCTTTTTTAAAAATTTATTTTAATAGCTTTTTTCATTTATTTTACATACCAGTTTCTCCTCCCTCCTCTTCTCCTGTACCCTCCCCTTTCCCATCTACCCCCTTCTCCCATGCTGAATTACCTCTGTCCTGCCCCAATTTGATGTGTCATGCTTTATTCAAGTCCATGGGAGCTCTGTCCCTCTCTTAAGATTTAATCCATTAGGCAGAAGAGATTTCCCCATGTTTAGGAGTGCTTCCTTCTCTTCCAGAGCACCTGAATTTGTTTCCCATCATTCCAACTGGATGGCTAACAACTGCCTGTAACTCCTTTTCCAGGGATCTAATAGGCTTTTATGGCCTCTACAGGTACTTGCTGTCAAAAGTCAATTGTCCCACTCTGGCCTCTGCAGGGACCTGCACTCGCATGCCCACCAACCCACTCTGGCCTCTGCAGGTAGTTGCAGTGGCATGCACACTGCTGACTTTTGCTCTCCACAAGCACCTGTCTGCTAAAGTCTGCTGCCCCGCTCTGGACTCTGCAAGCACCTGCACTTGTATCCCCACTGCCCAAATCTGGTTTTACATGTATCTCCACTTACATCCCCACTGCCTGCCCTTGTGTCTGCAGGAACCTGCACTCACGCACCCATGATCACCCTCTGGCCTCTGCACACCTGAACTCTCATGAGCACAGTCTCACTGGCCTCTGTAGGCATCAACACTCACACGGACCACTACCAGTTTGGTCTCTGCAGAAACATGCATGCACATGCAGTCTGTCACCTTCTTGCCTTTGTGTGTGCCTACACTCACATTCCCACTGCTCCCTGGGCTTGCAGGATACTGCACTCAAATGTCCACTGCTCCCCCCTCTCTCTCTCTCTCTTTCTCTCTCTCTCTGAGACAGGGTTTCTCTGTGTAGCCCTGGCTGTCGTTGAACTTGCTCTGTGGACCAAGTTAGCCTGGAACTCAAGAGACTTACCCGCTTCTGCCTCCCAAGTGTCAGGGTTAAAGGTATGCACCACCACCTGTTCCACCCCTGACCTTTGTAAGCAAGTACACTTACATGCCCACTGCCGCTCTTGCATCTGCAAGCACTTGCACTCACATGCCCACTGCACTAATCAGGCCCCTGCAGGCACCTTCCCTTAAATGACACTTGCCCAACTGACCACTGCTGACACATGCATTCACTTGGCTACTTCCTCGCTGTCTTCTACAGGCACGTGCACTCCCAACTGCACAACTGACCATTGCTGGTATGTGCAGTCACTTCATCACCTCCCCACTTTCTTCTGCAGGTACCTGCACTCACATGTCCGTTGCCCAACTGACCATTGCTGAAACTTGCATTCACGTGGCCAGTCTTCTATAGGCACCTGCCCTCACATGCCTTCTCCCCAAATCTGCCCTTTTTAGGAATCTCCAGACACATGCCCACTGTCCATCCTGGCCTCTGCAGGAACCTGCATTCACATGCTCACCCCCGGCCTGATATCTGCAGGAACCCGCATTCCCATATTCTCCTATGTGTGCACTTGTTCTCACATGCCCACTGCTCCCCTCTCTGGCCTCTGTAGGCATCTACACTTACATGCCCATTGTGCCTCTCTGACTCTGGCAAGCACCTGCATTCACATGCTCAATCAGTTCTGCTCTGATATCTGCAGGCCCTTCACCTACAAGCCCACCACCATCATCTGGCTTCTGCAGGCACCTGCCTTCTACTATCACTGCCCATTTGACGTCTGCAGGCATATGCGCTCACATGATCACTGCTGAACTGCCTTTGCAGGTAACTACAATCATATGCCCATGGTTCCCATATGGCCTCTGAAGGCCCTTGAACTCATATGCCCACTGCTCCCCTCTGCAGTCTCCTGCCCTCATATGCCCACTGCTCCCCTCTGCCCTCTTCAGTCTACTGCATTCATATACCCACTGCCCCCCTCTGCCCTCTGCAGTCTCCTGCACTCATGTACCCTCTGCTCCACTCTGCCCTCTGCAAGCATCTGCACTGACATGCCCACCATCCTTCTGGCCTCTGGAGGCACCCACACTCACATGGCCACTGCCTGCCCTGTCACTTCAGACACCTACACTCACATACCCACTGCTCCATGCTGCCCTTCTAAGGTACCTGCACACACATACCCACTGCCCCCTCTGACCTCTGCAGGCACCAATACTCATATGCCATACCCACTTGGCATCCACAGGCAACTGCTCTCACATGCCCACTGCACCCCCTCTGGCCTCTGCAGGCACCTGCACTCACATACCCACTTCCCCATGTGACCTCAGGAGGCAACTGCACTCATATGTCTATAACCCTGCTCTGGTCCCTGAGGGTACCTTTACTCACAAACCCCACAGAACCCTAAAGCACCTGTAATAGCATGTCCATTGCCCTCTGACCTCTACAGTCCCCTTAACTCACATGCCCATTGTCTCCCTCTATGTCTTAGTTAGGGTTTCTATTGCTGCGACAAAACACCATGACCACAGGCAAGTTAGGGAGGACAGGGGTTCTTAGGCTTACACTTCAGCATTGCTGTTCATCACCAAAGGAAGTCAGGACAGGAACTCAAATAGAGCAGGATCCTGGAGGCAGGAGCTGCTGCAGAGGCCTTGGAGGCGTGTTGTTTATTGGCTTTCTTCCCCTGGGTTGCTCAGTCCACCTTCTTATAGAACCCAGGACCAGAGCCTAGGGATGGTACCATCGAATACAACTGAACCCTCCCCATTGATCACTAATTGAGAAAATGCCTTACAGCTGGATCTCATCAGGTCATTTCTTCAAGTGAGGCTCCTTCCTTTGATGATTCTAGCTTGTGTCAAGATGACACACAAAAACAGCCGGTACACTCCATGTGTTGGAAGGAGGCCGATTTGTAATTAACATTAATAAATAGAAAAAAACCTGCTTTGGATAGCAAGGCAGAACTTAGATAGGCAGGGAAAGCTAGGCTGAATGGAAAAAAAAAGGCAGATTCAGGGAAAAGCCATGTATCTTCCATCTGAGACAGATGCTAAAAACATTACACAGTAAACCACTGCCATGTGGCAATACACAGATTAATAAAAATGGATTAAATTAATATGTAAGAGTTAGCCAATAAGAAGCTAGAGCTAATGGGCCAAACGTGATTTAATTAATACAGTTTTTGTGTGATTATTTTTGGGCTAAGCGACTAGGAACTAACTAGTGGCCTCTTACAACACTCCATGGCCTCGGCCGACACTTGCATTCCTATACCCACTATGCCCTCTGGCCTCTGCAGGCACCTGCATGCACCTGCCCACTGCACCCCTCTGGCCTGTAGTTGCTTTTTTATTTTTACTCTTTGGGGGACCAGTCACCCATCTCCTAAATAAATAGACAGAGTCTTTTTCTTACTTATTAATGCCTGGCCTTAGCTTGGCTTGTTTCTATCCAGCTTTTCTAACTGAAGTTATCTGATTTTCTCTTTAACTACATTTTGCCTCTGGGCCTCTTTATTTTTCTTTGTCCCATTTTTCTTTCCTTCTTACTCTGCAGTTAGCTGTGTGACTGGGTGACTGGCCCCTTGTGTCATCTTCTCCTTCTCCTTTTTCCACTCCTCACCCCTGGCACACCTAGATTTCTCCTCCTATTTATTCTCTCTGTCTGGCAACCCTGCCTATCCCTTTCCTGCCTTGCTATTGGCCGTTCAGCTCTTTATCAGACCAACCAGGTAAAATGACACAGCTTCACAGAGTTGAACAAAGGCAACGTAAAAGAATGCAATCCAATTTTGCATCATTAAACAAATATTTCTCATCATGAATGAATGTGACACATTTTAAACAAATATGCCACAACACTGGCCTCTGCAGGCATCTGCATTCATATGCTCACTCCAAACCCTTTGTGCTCTGCAGGTACTGGCATTCACATGTCCTCTGCTCTTCCTGGCCTCTGTAGGAACCTTCACTCACATGCCCACTGCCCAACTAATCGTTTCTCCACTTGAACTCACTTGTCCACCGCCCTCCTCTGTCCTCTGCAGATACCTGCACTCATGTGCCAACTGCCCAGCTCTGACCAAATGCAGGCACCTCTGCTCACATTCTCTCTGCCCGAATCTGGCCTTTTCAGGAATCCCAGGTCACATGCCTACTGCATCTGCAGCATCTGCACTCAGATGCCCAGCACCCAATGGTGTCTGCAGGCATGGACACTCATGTAACCACTGCCCAACTGCTTCTGTAGGTACCTGCAATCACAGGTCCACTGTGCCTCTCTGGCTTCTGCAAGTACCTGGACTCATATGCCCAATGCCCATGTGGCCTCCAAAGGCCCCTACACTAACATACCCTGGCCTCTACAAGCCCACTGCCCAACAGAACTCTACAGACACCTGTAAGTGCATGTCCATTGCCCCTCTGGCCTCTGCAGTCACCTCCACTCACATACCCAATGTTGCCCCCAAGTCCCGCCCAGGCCTCTGCAGGCACCTGCACTCACATGCCCTCTAATCTCTGCAGACACTTGAATGCACTTGCATACTTCTTGCCGGGCCTCTGCAAACACTTACATTTACAGGCACAATGTCTCCCCCCCCCCACCTCTTTAGGTACCTTCACTCACATGGCCATTGTCCCGTATTGCCTTCTGAAGACACCTGCACTTGCATGCCCACTTCCTGCCCTGGCTTCTGCGGGCACCTATACTCACACGCCTGCTTTCACCATCTGGTCTCTGCAGGCACCTACAGTCTCAAGGCCACTGCTCCTCTCCGGCCAGTGCAGACATTTGCACTCACATGCCCACGGTCCCCGTCTTTCTCCTGCTGGCTCCTTCCCTTTGTCACTGTCCCCTTTGGCCTCTGCAAGCACCAGCACTCACTCATATGCATGCTGCCTCTCTTTGTCCTTTAGAGGCACATGCCCTCCCATGCCCACTGCTCCCCTCTGGCGTCTGCAGGCATCTGCACTCACTTGCCCATCACCCTTCTCTGCCTTTTACTGCCACCTACACTTCTATGCCCACTGTTCCCCTCTGGTATTCCCAGACACCTGCATTCATATCCCTTCTGCCTCTCTCTGACCTCTGCAGGCACTGACACTCACATACCAAATATCCCTTTCCCTCATGCCCACTTCGGGCACCTACGTCCACTTACTCAGACTTCCCTCTGGTCTCTGCAGGTAGCTACACTCATGTGTCCACTGCCCTCTTCTGGTCTCTGCAAGCACCCGCCCTCATCTGCCTACTGTGCCTCTGTGGCCTCTGCAAGCACCTACACCCACATGACTAATGCTGACCTGGCACTGCATTCACATGCCCACTATTTGCTTGGCCTCTTCAGTAACCTACAATCACATGCCCCCGTCCCCTCTGGCCTCTGTAGGCACCTGCACTCAAAATCCCACTGTCCCCATCTGACTTCTTCCAGCACCTGCACTGACATGACCATTGTATGCCTGGCTTCTGCAGGAACCTGCACTCACATACCCACTGCCCACCAGACTGTCAACTCACTGACTGACAACTCACTGTGACAGTTCAGATTAATGTTAGAGGACTTATATAGGGGCTGAAACTTGTCCAATACCCAAAGCCTTTAACCTAGGCATTTCTCCTTAGTCTGATACCTGCTATTCTGACTTATAGGTTAGTTCAACTGGATAACAGCAACATTACTGAGCCCCTGAGATTACTTGATGGGCATACACCAATGGTTTGATTAGATATGCCTTTTCTGATGCTTTCCAAACTAAGCAGACAGGCTGGTCAGGAGCTGTAGGTATTAAAACAACTGTTAGATTTCCTTGCAGAAATGGTCCTACAAAACTGGAGAGCCTTAGATTTAAAGACAAAGAAAACTGTGTCTGGGTTTAGGAAAGACCTGTTGTTTCTATGATAACTGACCAGAAATAATTAGGAAAAATCTTGCCAAGCATTGGAAAAAAAACTTCAAAGAGAGAGAGAGAGAGAGAGAGAGAGAGAGAGAGAGAGAGAGAGAGAGATGTAAGTCAGACAATTGATACAAATCTCTGTTCTTTGGTTCTCCTGGCTATCAGCCCTGACTGGGCTTTTAATTCTCATCTGAGTATATTAACAGCTAGTCTCTGGATCTTAAACTATTTGGTCAATTACATATGAGTATGAGTTCAGTAAAATTAATGGTCCTTAGGACCAGCTACAGCTCTTTAGAACAGGATAAGTCGATGATTTGACTCATTCACTAAGGCAAATTGGGATAAAACAGGGCCTAGAACTTAGTAGGAACCCAGACCTTAGCACAACTGACTTCATGATGGAAATGCCATTCAGGACATGTACACAACTCCACCTGCCAAAACGAAAACAAAGACCCAATCCATCAAAGCCCATAGTTCTGGGAAGACTCTAAATGAACTAACCTTGCTTTTTTGCTTCTATAGTTCTGCTTCTGGCTAACTGGTCTTGTGTGATGAAGTATGTCAACCCAGAACATGGATTTTGTGCTTAAAAGCTCATCCTGAGAAAGATTCGGGGCTATACTGGGATCCTAAACACCCAATATAGTCCCTAGCCAGTTAATAAAGACTTTCTATTGGCTTAAACCCATGTCTGAGCAGTCTTCTCTGGTGAATACCCCACAACAAACTGAGAATCCATTCTCATAGACTGAACGATTACCAGATTTTTGATCTTTCCACAAAGAGACAGCCATTGTTGCACTAGCCTCAACTATAGCCTGAAAGCAATCTAATAAATCCCCTTTCAGTATGTATAGACTCATTCTATCAGTTCTGTTCTCTGACTGTGAAACACACACATATAAAGTACTTTATGCCATATCCATTATAAGCATTACACTAAGTGGGAATTTGTATCCTTTCTTTTTTCCCCTGATTTTAAATGTTTTCTTTTATTCTGTTATTCCCATTTTTCACATTATAAAATAATGTCAACTCCAGTCAAAGAAGCAGGTAGGCTAACTGCAGATCTGCAACTCTCTCACTGTTTCTCCAGCTCTAACTCCCCAGTCTTGTCCCTAACTCTACAGCAGGAAACCTGCTGTGGCCTACCATCACCACCAGCCTCATGTCCACATTTCCAGTAGACAAAGAGATCTTCCAATTCTAACCACCCTCTCCCAATTCATTGCTTTATTTCAGTCCCTTACTCCAGGAGATACTTCCTGGTAACTCTGTTAATCTCAAAGATTTGAGGAGAAAGACCACTAACCTAAATCATCATGGCCAAATTAATTAAAGAAAAAAATTTTATTCATGTACATAGGCTTTCTCCCCCTAGGTTAAGGTTCAAGACTTTTGTCTGGGACATAGGAAGATAAGGGCTTTTGTAGCTCCAAATGGGGAATTTGACAGGTCAATAGGTAGGGTTTTGGAAGCAGAACATAAGTGTAACAAGTTAGTCATAATGACCTCCTGATACAAAGGTATGGTTGCAAGGTTATAGGTGCAAGGCTATAGGTGACAAGGTTATAGGTGGTCATAAGCTTTTGAAACAAAGACATAGTTATCATTTCTTGAAACAGGCAGTACAGAGCCATTTGTAGTTAAGGTTATAGGTGTGGCATAGCCCAATCCTTGAGAAACAGATTTAATCATAAACAGGAATGGGCCTAGTTTGCCTTACTATAAAATGGCTTTCAAGCCCAAGATGGAGGCAGGCTGGTTCATCAGCCCACAGAGCATTCTGACCAGGGAAGCAGGTATGCCAATTGAAGATCTCCATATTTCCCTCTGCTCCTCCAAACCCAGTCTCCCAGTCTCATTCCCAGATCTGCATCAGAACACCTGCTACAGCTTTCCTTCCCCTTTTCCCAGTCTCATCCCCAGATCTGCATCAGAACACCTGTTACAGCTTCCTTTCCACTTTTACCCGCATCTTCAGTGTATTCCACAACGCAGATCTTTCCCTCCTAAACTCCCCTCCCCCCACTTAATGCTTTATTCCAGTCCCCAATATTTGCAGGCAATCCCTGGGAACCTACAGGCCACTTTGACCAGGGAAACAGGGAGGTTAACTGCAGATCTTCACCTCTCCCTCCATTCCTCCCAGTTCAATCTGTCATTTTCATCCTCAGATCTGTATCAGATCTGCTGTGGCCTCTCCACACTCTGCAACAACTCCAAGGGGACTAGGCATATCCTGGTATAACACCCTGTTCTCCTTCTTCCTGTGAACCCATCAGCCCCCACCTCACAGCCCATCCCCTTTCTTAAGTTTTAGGTACCAACACCCAGAAGCACATTTTACCAAGAACTCACTAAGGGTTCCAAACAAAACCCCCATTCACAAAGGAAAGATGAGCTATTAGCACCTAGAATTACAATCTTCCCCAACCCATAAGCCTAAATGCCAGCATAAAAACACAAACAATAACAGCCAGGACAGTATGTTTCCACTAGAGCCAATGACAGTAGGTCCTGAGTATTGTACCATAGCTAACCACAAGAAAGAGACCTTAAAATAGCTTTTATGAATACAATACAAGACTGTGCTGGCTTATTTTGTGTGTCATCTTGACACAAATTAGAGTCATTAGAAAGGAAAGAGCTTCAGTTGAGAAAATGCCTCCATGAGATCAGGCAGTTAGGCATTTTCTTAATTAGTGATCAATGGGGGAGGGCCCAGCCCATGGAGGGTGGTGCCGTCCCTGGGCTGCTGGTTCTTGGTTCTTTAAGAAAGCAGGCTGAAAACAATCCTGGGCAATAAAAGAACTTCTGGAGGCATCACAATCCCTGACTTCAAACTCTACTACAGAGCTACAGTATTGAAAACAACCTGGTATTGGCATAAGAACAGACAAAAGGACCAATGGAACTGAATAGAAGACCCAGATATCAATCCACACATCTTTGAACACCTGATTTTTGACAAAGAAGAAAAAATATCAAGTGGAAAAAAGAAAGCATATTTAACAAATGGTGCTGGAATAACTGTATATCAATATATAGAAGAATGAAAATAGACCCATATCTATCACTATGCACAAAACTCAAGTCCAAATGGATCAAAGACCTCAACATAAAGCCAGCCACACTGAACCTTATAGAAGAGAAAGTGGGAAGTATACTGAACACATTAGCACAGGAGACCATTTCTTAATGGTCTCATAGTAGCACAGGCGCTGAGAGAAACAATTAAGAAATGGGACCTCTTGAAACTGAAAAGCTTCTGTAAAGCAAAGGACACGGTCAACAAGATAAAATGACAGTCTACAGAATGGGAAAAGGTCTTCACTAGCCCCACATTAGACAGAGGTCTGATCTCCAAAATATACAAAGAACACAAGAAATTTGTCATCAAGAGAGCAAATAATCCAATAAAGAAAATGGAGTACAGACTTAAACAGAGAACTCTCAACAGAGGAATCTAAAATGACTGAAAGACACTTAAGGAAATATTTAACATCCTTAGTCATCAGAGAAATGCAAATCAAAATAACTCTGAGATTCCATCTTACACCTGTAAGAATGGCCAAAATCAAAAACACTGATGACAACTTATGCTGGAGAGGTTGTGGGGTAACGGGAACACTTCTGCATTGCTGGCGGGAATGCAAGCTGGTATAGCCCCTTTGAATATCAGTGTGGCGATTTCTCAGAAAATTAGGGAACAACCTTCCTCAAGACCCAGTAATACCACTTTTGGGTATATATCCAAAGGATGCTCAATCATGCCACAAGGACATGTGCTCAACTATGTTCATAGCAGGTTTGTTTGTCATAGCGAGAACCTGGAAGCAACCTAAATGCCCCTTGACCAAAGAATGGATAAGGAAAATGTGGTACATTTACACAATGGAGTACTACATAGCAGTAAAAAATTACAACTTCTTGAATTCTGCAGGCAAATTGATGGCGCTAGAAAACATCACTTTGAGTGAGTTAACCTAGACACAGAAAGATAATTATCACATGTACTCACTCATAAGTGGTTTTAAACATAAAGCAAAGAAAATCAGCCTACAAATCACAATTCCAGAGAACTTAGACAACCCTGAGGACACTAAGAGAGACATAATCTACATAGGAAGTGGAAAAAAAGATCTACTGAGTAAATTGAAAGCATGAGGACCTTGGGGGGTTGAAGGGGAGAGGAGAGGCAAGGTGGGGAGCAGAGAAAAATGTAGAGCTCAATAAAAAAAAAGAAATCAGACTGGAAAGCAAGTCAGTAAGTAGCTCCCTTCTGCAGCCTCTGCAACAGCTCCTGTGTCCAGGTTCCAGCTCTGTGTGACTTCCTTCCTTCCCTGCTTTTGGTGATGAACTCTTACATGAAATTCTGAGCATAATAAACCTTTTATCACCATGTTTCTTTTGGTCATGGTGTTTTGTCACAGCAACAGAGAGTATTAAAAGAAGTTGGTACCAGGATAGTGGGATGATGCTGTGACAGACCTGACCATGTTGTTTTGGGGAGAACTGTGGAAGGTCTTTGAAATGTTAAGCTAGAAAAGTCACTGACTGATGAGAATTTAGCGAGCTTTTCTGTAGGAACTTGGAAGATAATGGATTCTAGACCTTTGGTTTTGCTTTATTCAGGTTGTGGCTGTACCCTGGTTCTTCCCTCTTCAAGAAAGCATTTAACTTAATTTTGACTTTTATATAGCCCACAGCTGAAAGACTCTGAAATTTTTAAATAGATTTTTGATTTTTTAAAGATTTTGATTGCTGGGCAACGGTGACATACACCTTTAATAGCAGCACTCAGGAGGCAGAGACAGATGAGTTCAAGGGTAACCTGGTCTACAAGAGGTAGTTCCAGGACACTAGGACTGTTGCACAGAGAAACCCTGTCTTGAAAACAAAAACAAAATACTGAATATTTAAAAAAATGAACCTTTAATGTTTTAAATCTTTAAGTACCATAGGACTTTTAAAGTTATTTACATTATATATTGTGATACTGATATTCCATCTTGGAGATAAATGAGAAAGGAAAGGTTCTAATTGAAAAGCAGCATTTGTGTGTCAAGTTGACAAGGGGTCAGGTTTCCTGGCTAGTTTTATGTCAACTTGACACAAGCTAGAATCACCAGAGCGGAGAGACCCTCAATTGAGAAAATGCCTCCATAAGATCAAGCTGTAAGGAATTTTTTAAGTTAGTGATCAATGGGAGAGAGCCTGGAAAATTGTGGGTGGTGCTCTCCCATGTCTGGTGGTCCTGAGTTCTCTAAGAAAGCAGCCTTGAGGACCAAGCCAACAGAAAGCACCAAAAACCATGGCCTCTGCAGCAGCTCCTGCCTCCAGGTTCCTGCTCTGTGGGAGTTCCTGCACTTGCTACATTTGATGATGAACTCTTATATGGAGCTGTGAGTAAAATAAACCCTTTCATCCTCAAATCTTTTTTGGTTGTGGTGTTTCATCAAAGCAACAGAGTACTAATTAAATAAGCCATACCCTTAAAGTGAAAATCATTGGAAGGAAATGAATAAAGCTGCTCAAGTCCAAAAAGTGGAAATAGCATCAATAAAGAAAACCAAACAAAGAAATATGGCAACAAAAAATTTAGGAACTCAAACAGGAACCTCAGAAACAAGACTCACCAACAGAATATACTCAGGCATCAAACATATGCTAGAAGAAAAGGATACAATGGTCAAAAAATGTTAAATCTAAAAAAAAAATCTGCAACAAAACATCCAGGAAATCTGGGATACTATGAAAAGACCAAATCTAAGAATAACAGGAATAGAAGAAGGAGAAGTTCAACTCAAAGGCACATAAAATACTTTCAACAAAATCATAGAAAAAATTCTCTAACCTAAAGAAAGAGATGCCTATCAAGGTACAAGAAGCCTACAGAATACCAAATAGACTGGATTAGGAAAGAAGGCCTCATCATACAATAATCAAAACATGAAACAAGCAAAACAAAGAAAGAATATTTAAAACTGCAAAGGAAAAGAAAAACCTAAGTAAAAAATAAAGATAAACCAATTAGAATCACACCTGGCTTCTCAATGGAGACTCTACAAGCCAGAAGGGCCTGAACAGGTGTGCTTCAGACTCTTAGAGGCCACAGGTACAAGCCCAGACTAGAATATCCAGAAAAACTTTAAATTACAACAGATGAAGAAAATAAGACATTCCATGATAAAAACAAAATTTAAGTAATATCTTTCTATCTACAAATTCAGTCCTACAGAAGGAAAACTCCAACCTAAAGACATTAGTCTTGGTCTGGTGTAATCCGAGCGCTCGGAAGACAGAGGCAGGTAGATCTCTGTGAGTTCAAGGCTAGCCTGGCCTACAAAGTAAATTCTAGGAGAAACCCTATCTCAAAAAAAAAGACATTAGTCACACCCAAAGAACAAGGGAATAAATCATCCCAGACTAGCAAATCAAAGGAGGGGAAATACAAACACACATACATCACCACCACCACCACCACCACCACAACAACAACAACTGCAACAAAATAACAGGAATCAAAAACCAGTGTTCATTGATGTCTCCTAATGTCAGTGGTCTTAATTCCCCAATAAAAAAAAGACACAGACTAACAGAATGGATGCAACAGCAGGAAAGAGCATAAAAACAAATGGCCAAGGCAGAGAAATAGGAAAAAGAGGTTCAGTCACTCATCTTCCTGAGGTTAGGAGGCTAGGTGGCTGGTGAATAGAAGCCCTTTTCAAATATAGTTTTATCCTCCTCTCTGGTGCTGAGAAATTAGCTTTCAAGAGGAGGTTCTGCAGTATGTCCTTGTGGTGGATTGAGTGAGGTGGGCCCCACAGTCTCATATATTTGAATGCTTTGGGAGTGGCACTAGGAAGTATGGCCTGGTTGTAGTAGGTGTGACTTTGATTATAGTGAGAGATTCAACAGAGCCCTTGCACCTGGCATAAATCTGGACTGATGGCACCTAGGCTTTGAAGTAACGTTTTGTCCATAGGCACTTATTGTTAGCTGAGGATTATTGGGCTGCTTTTCCTGAAGGATCCATAAAGATTTTACATAACAGTCTGGAGATATACCAGGAAAACCAAGAAATCTTATATGGATGAGAATTGCTTACATAATGGTTCCTTCACAGGACTTCTAGATCAGATAAGAGCTGTGCAGAAACTGACTTGCTAGAAGTGCCTTTTGTGTAACAAGAAAGAGGCTTATGCGAAGTTGCTAGGTATTCAGTCCTTCACAGATTTTTCCATCCTGCTGCTAGCAAAAGCTGTAATACAGCCTGCAGCATCTCTCCTTCTTTGATAGAAAAGCGAATTTCTTAACTCAGAACAATGACAATTGTTGGAATAGGCATGGCCTTGTGGGAGGAAGTGTGTCACGGTGGTGGGGGGAGTTTGGGGATTTCAAAAGCCCAAGCCAGGTGCTGTCGTGCTCTCTCTTCCTCCTGCATGCTGATCTGAATGTGGAACTTTCAGCTCCTTCTCCAGCACCATGCCAGTCCGTGTACCACCACGCTTCCTGCTACAATAATTGATAAATTTTCAATCTCCAGTTAATGGTAATCCACTGTTGCCAATCTAATAAGCGAATCAAACCAAATTATTAAATTCAGGCTTAATGAACAGAGCTAAGCACTCCTGGGTGACCCTCAGGAGGGCAGGAGGAATTACATGGAAACCAGGTCTTAAGCAGCCTAAAGGCATGGTCTTGAGCCAGCCCAAGGAGGAGCTGACTTTTGATGAACTTTCTCAGGGACAGAGTTTGAAGAGAGTAGCTCCAGAGGAGGTGATGATGCTTGTTGCACTTAGCGTGGGGTTTGGAGAGGCAGCTCCAGGGGAATGCTGCTAGGCATGCTGAGGATGGGGTCTGGAATGGGGCTCCTCTGGGTGAAGATTCCAAACATCCCAGCCCTTTGGGGTATATATGGATGCTGGTAGGGCTTCCATCTAAACAATGATAATGACTTAAGCCTCTGAAACTGTAAGTTAGTCCCAATTAAATATTTTTCTTTATTAGAGTTGCCATGGTCATGGTGTCTCTTCACAGAAATAGAACACTGACTGACAATCATCACACATCAAAATGGAAGAGATATAATAGTCTGTCCTGTCTCTTTAAGAGACAAGCCACGTCCCTTCCTTTTCTGTCTCCCACTCCAAGAGGCAGCTTCTGCCTCTCTCCACTTATCCCCTTCTCCTTCTGTTTCTCTCTCTCTCTCTCTCTCTCTCTCTCTCTCTCTCTCTCTCTCTCTCTCTCTCTGCTCTGCTTTTCTTCTCCCCCTTCCCTTCCATAACCCACTAAATAAACACCCAACTTCACTCTGCATGGTGCAGTGTGGCCTTGTCCACAGTCCATGGCTATGCCCATCTGTCTGCCTCTCCTCGTGGTCTGGTACACTATCCCTGCCTGGGACTGGCTTCTCTTGGGACCCCCCTGCTCACTGCCTGCCACCACATGGCACACTGCCTGTAGCCACTTGGGGAATCACAGAATTTTAATTAATCCATTACAAGAGACATTCAAACCAACAGATGCACAAATTGCAACATAGAAAAATACTGAGAAAACAAAGCAACATGAGTCCTGTAAAGTCCTGTGTAGTGGGAGAAGCGGACTGCTTTTCGTCCAGCCTGGCTCCTGGCCGCCCTGGCTAGTTTACACCTGAAATAATTACATGGAAACTGTATTCATTTAAACACTGCCTGGCCCAATGCCTTCAGTCCCTTATTAGCTAACTCTCACATATTAATTAACCCATTTCTGATAATTTGTATATCACTATGAAGTCGTGGCTTACTGGGAAGATTCTAACTCACCTCCATCTCAGAGAGGAGAGCCATGGCATCTTCCTGCCTCTGCTTTTTTTCTCCCACAATTCTGTTCTGTCTACTCCACCCACCTAAGGGCTGGCCTATCAAAAAGGCCAAGGCAGTCTCTTTATTAACCAATGAAAGTAACACATAGACAGAAGACCCTCCTCCGTCAGTCCTGTACTTAATTTAAGCACACTGATATAGGTAAAATACCAGATGGAAGTTTCAAGAGTTTTATAAATGTCGTGGTAAAAATCATCATTGTTCTGAAGGAGAACACAAATAAGCAGGTGAATTAGATATAGGACTTGGAGAGAATAGTCAATAGCATAGATGAAAAAGTCAGCAAAATGTATGAGAAAAATCATCAATGTAGACAAAAATATCAGCAATATGGAAGAAAACAAAGAAATTGAGATTTTGGAAAAAAGATTAGAAATGTTTGAAATAAAAAACTATGAACCAAACTGAAACTAAAAATTGAGCTTACATAATTATTCTTTTAAATATATTTCTCATTTTTATTAGTTATGAATTTGCACAGTGCATTTTGATTATATTGGCCCCTCTTTCCTAACTCCTCTATCATCCATACCCCTTTCTCCACACACACACTCAAATTTATGACTTTTATTATTTTTTTTATTCTTTGGTTTACCGAGACAGGGTTTTCTGTAGGTTTTAGAACCTGTCTTAAAACTAGCTCTTGTAAACCAGGCTGGCCTCGAACTCACAGAGATCCTCCTGCCTCTGCCTCCCGAGTGCTGGGATTAAAGGCATGTGCCACCAACACCCGGCAAATGTATGTCTTTTAAAAATAAAACCCATCAAGTACAGTTCGTGCTGCCCTAATATTCTTTCATTTGTGGCTTTCATCGAAGCTTAGCCAAACTACCCGTTGTGACACCCCTAAAAAAAACTGGATTCCCCTCTTTCCCTAGTTAACACTTGCCAATAGTTCCTTATGTAGAGATGGAACTTTGTTCCCACCCCCCTTTTTTCATATTTGGATTTTTTATGTTTGAATTTGTTCAGATCTTGTTCATGGAAGTAGGGGAAGGCAGTGGAGAAGATGAAATATGGGTAAAATGTAACACTAAACACCTTTTGAAAAATTCATATACAAATCCACTAATATAGAAACGTTCTAAGCTATATATCCATACACATGGATAAAAGAGTTTAAATTAAGCTACCCTATAATATGTCAATAATGCCCCTACTAGACACAACAGGCTAACAAAGTCAATCCCAGTTTTAGGAACAGATTACCTATTTTGGAGTTGTTGGCCATTGACGTCCTATAGAACTTACTTTAGAGAACTTAATGGTATGACCTTAATGATGAAGTCACAACATACTTTAGTCATATAATATGTGGACATCAAGCTGATGTGTATCAAGAAGCTTCATTCTAGACAGGTGAGATCACAAAAAATAATCAAAGTTACATATATTTTGATGTACGACCTGAAAATTTGAAACTGCTAGGAGAAAACAAAGGTAAATACTTTAGGATATAGAAATAGCGATTATTTTCCAAGCAAGATTCCAGTGGCACAGGAAATGATTCCAAGAACTGACAAATGGGTTACACAAAGTTGAAAAGCTTTTGTTTTTAGATCAAAGAAAGCAATCACAAGTATGAAAAGACAGTGTATGATGCAGAATATAACACATGTAACTACATATCAATTGATTAATACCTAAAATAGATAAAGAACTGAAAATGTTAAATACCAAAAACCTAAATTATACAATCAACAAGTTGGTCAGCTAGTGAACTTATCAAATAAGTCTTAATAGAAGGTGTATAAATTGCCAATAAATGGAAAAGAATCCAATATATTTAGCTGTCAGAAATATATGTCTTGCTCAACTGGAATGATGAATATCAACAAAATAAGACAACAAATACTGGTGAACATGTGAGGAAAGTGGAACCCTTATTTATTGGAATAGCTACTATGAGAATAAAGATGAATGTTTCTCAAAAAACTGAAGTAGAGTTACTAAATGACCCAGGTCTTCCACTCTTGGTTGTATACCCAAATGATTCTAAGTCCTGCCTTAGAGACATGCATATATGTCTATTGCTGCACCATTCATAGCAAGTTGAAAATGGAACCAGCCTAGATGTGTACCAATTGTAACCATGAACTGCCTATAGAACATCAGGGATAGGATTTGTGAGCCTCTCCCTCTTCCACGATGTAATGTTCACAGGCCCAATTTTATGTAATTCTTACACACTTGTCATAGCTACTGTGAGTCCCTGAGTATAATTACCATACTATGCCTGCAACACAGCATTCCGCAACACTTTACCCTACCATGGGCTCTTATATTTGTTCTTCCTTCTCTTCTTCAGTATGTTATGAGCCTGGGAGAGGGTGATTGATGTCCTTTTTGAGGCTGAATATTCAATAGTTATTTATTACCAGTACTTTGACCAGTTGTAAGCTGCTTCTGTAATAACCAGCATTCACTGCCAAGAAGAAGTTTCTGTGTCCAGAGCCAACAGCAACAATAATCAAAGGACACAAGCATAGTTATTTATAACGCAATTTGAGGGGTATAATATGTCCAAATAACAGTAGCAGTTTCATCACTAGGGCTAATGACTTCCCAACAGGAACTTTTAGCATGTTTACACTACCAGTAGTGAGTTCCTGCCTTCGAATGAGCCTCAAATCCAATTTGAAAGTTGTTGACTCCTCAGAGCAGTTTTGTCTCACCATTCAACTAGTGAACCCCTCTTGCCTGGCAGATTGGTACTCTAGCAATGAAATCCTCAGCTGAATAAGATTGTTGATGACTATTTCCTGGGAGCATAGCACCATCTGGCACTGTAAAAGCTGTAAAAGCTAGCCAACAGCAAAAGAAGAAGAAGAAGAAGAAGAAGAAGAGGAAGAAGAAGAAGAAGAAGAAGAGGAAGAGGAAGAGGAAGAGGAAGAGGAAGAGGAAGAGGAAGAGGAAGAAGAAGAAGAAGAAGAAGAAGAAGAAGAAGAAGAAGAAGAAGAAGAAGAAGAAGAAGAAGAAGAAGAAGAAGAAGAAGAAGAAACCCTTTCACCTAAATTTCAGCTTGATTTTGCTCTGTCCTGCATGTTGTCTTTTAATACAGGATTGTGTGTACCTAAACTAGCCTCAAAGTCACTATGTAGCCAATGCTGACCTTGACTTACTGATCCCTTTGCTTCTTTCCACCCAGTGGTGGGATTACAAGTTTGCACCACCACACCCAGCATCATGTATGAAAATGTCACAGTGAACCTCATCACTTTGAATATAGCCTAGTACAAATATTATGCATGAAAAAGCACATTACTACTGGATCTGTTGGATGGCTTAATCATAACTGTCAACTTGATAGACTTTAGAATCACTGTGACTATTTGAGTTATTTCTGGATTTGACTATAAAGAAATTCCAGGAAAAGTTTTGATTGAAGAAGGAACATCAATCACCCTGAATATGGGTAGCATAATCCTGTGCGCTACAGTACTGAAGTGAATAAAAGAGAGAATGTGAGCTGAACACCAACATTTATTGCTCAGTGTTTCCTGTCTGTGGACACAATGGGACAGTCTGCCTCCTTCTGGTACTGTGTAGAGGTCCAAAGTTATGAGCCTATTTCCGTGCTGACCAAAGGTCAGAGAGTTGGAACTTAATTCCTCCAAAGTTATTGTGCTTCTACCTCAAAACAAAAGTCGCACCTAGTTGTAAATCAGAGTTCTGCTCTCTCAAGGTTATTTTCAACAGGCATGGCTAATTGCCAGACCTTGTGCTCCAGGAATAGAGAAGTATATCTGTTCCTACCTCAAACAAAAGTCTAAGGATCCAACTAAGTTCCAGTTCCCTTTATGAAGATAGCATGGGATTCCACTCAAGGAGTGATTTGCCTACAGAGTGTTTTTGTCTAGGGTAGAGCGTGACTTGGTGACTTGTTTTGTTCTAGCAAAAGAATGTCTAACTATGGATGTAGCCCGCAACCTTCAATTGGTATGTTCATTTCCTTGTATCATGTTAATGCAGTCTTTGGTCTTACTCCTACCTTTTGCAGTCAAGGGTATATTAAGAAGTTGGAAATTAAATTTGGGCAAATTTTCAGTACCCACAAAAATTCCCTCCTGATACTATCCTATATGTTTCTCTGTTTTATTATTTCATTCGCATCTTCATATTTTTTACTGTATTTCTAAATCCCCATGCCTCTACCCTGGTGAGAAGTATTTTTGTCGAGGCTGGTCCCCGATAGTACTGTGACTTCCAGATGACTATACTTTCAAAATGTAGGCCTAAGCACATTCTTCCTTCCTCAGGTTTGCTTTTTGTCATAACAGCAAACATTGTCACAGACAGCTGATAGAATGCAAATTGGAATAATTACACAGCACAATTTGCCAATGCCTACAAGTAGTATTATTGACAGAGGAAAGTGGAGATATGAACGCAGCAGCAGTGGCCCATGTTATGCCTTAATCCGTGAAGTCACCACAAAGCCAACAAGGAGACCGAGTCCTGTATGTTAAAGCAAAGAGCTTTTATTTTAAGCAAGTTTGCAAACCTGGTCTCTCAGCATGTCCAATGTATTGGAATAAACGGAGAGCCCCAAGCTTAGTTAGAAATGAGTTTTTACAGTAGTAAAGGTGGGGATGAGGGGTTTCTGAGGTTTAGGACCCCTGATTGGCTGACATTTGTCTAGGGGTGTCCTGGTGACTGTATTCTGGCAGGTGGTCCTATCTACAGTGGTTGGAATGTTGGGCATTTCCTTTGGATGGTCTGTTTTTCGGTGGTGGTCAGGTAATCTCAGCTTGTGGTTCTTCCTGCTACCAGGTATTGCTTCAGGGCAAACTACTGAGACTCAGGCCTCCAATTAAATTTATGGATGGGCAAATCCTACTTTGGCAGGTGATAATGGTTGGAAGTAAAAAACCTACTTTGGGTGACCTGTCCATATTTAACTTATCATGGCTGACTTCCACAGCCCAAAGGAAGCTTCAAATTAGAATTTTCTTTATAGCAACTTTGTATAAACTTAATTGTCATAATTATAACAATGTCAAAAAGCTACAAAGTAAAACTTTGAAGTCAATCAGAATGTTTGAACAGAAATTGATATATGAACATTTAACAAAGCATACTTAGAATGAGCAGCACAGCATCACAACTGTGCGAAGAATTAGAAGAGGAAAAACAATTTAAACTGATAACTTTCTGACGAGGATAAAGAGAAGAACTGTAATTAACTTGGCAAATGCATTTTTCAAGCATATTGAGTTAAAATTTCTGAAATCACTCCATATTTTATATCAGAATTGAGTGAGTATATTGTACATAATCAGAATGAGCTTTCTTGAGGTTGAGGAATAGAATACATATGGTGGGGATAGCTGTACTGCTAGGATAAACATCGTGGCACCAGGTCAGAATCAGTTATCAGTGCATGTATATGATTTTTAATATAGATACAAAAGTACAGCTGTGCACATATGTATATGTTGACATAGAAACATAATTTTCCTTGATGTATGTCTCAAATAAGCCTGGATATTGGGAACCCTCAGAAAAATGAGAATGCTTACATTTTGCAGAGTTCCTTTTAAAACACTTATTTCTCTTTGTGTGTGTGTGCACACGCGCGTGCGCACGCATGCACATACACACATGCACACATGTGCATGTGCAATTTTCATGTATGCCAGGTACCTATGGAGGCTAGAAGCAGATGAAGAATTTCCTGGAGCTAGAGTCACAGGTACTTGTGAGCAGCCCATTGTGGGTGCTGTTAGGAACCAAATTTGAATCATCTGGAAGAACACGCAATGCTCTTAACCACTGAGGATCATATCTAAAAACTGGTGATTCTAAGTTAGAGATGTTTAATCCCAGTCTTTGTCATTATTTTCACGTAGCATACTTCTGTCTTTTGTGTGTCATATTCCAAATTTCTGTCTATTGTATAATAACATTGCACAAATTCAGTGTAGTCGTATTTTAACTGAATTGCATATAAAAAGACATTATTTAAAAATGAACTCATGGTGTCAGCCACTGTATCCCACAGGCACTCCCTGGAAACCTGCTGGCCCTAGTCGCAAGAGAATCACATCAGTGCCTTACTCGGCCATCATCAGAGAAGCTTCCTCCTGCAGTTGATGGGAACAAATAGAGAAACCCATAGTTAGACAATGTGCAGAGAGTGGGAAACTTTGGAACACTCAGTCCTAAATGGGATGTCTCGATCAAATCCCTCCTCTCAGAGCTTAGGAAACCCTGTGAAAGAGGAGGCAAAATGAATGTAAGACCCAGGGAGGATACCAGGCAAACAAGGTCCTCTAAATCAACTGAGCAAAGGTCATATGAACTTACAGAAACTGTAGCAGCAAGCACAGGGCCTGAATGGGTATGCACCAGATGGGGTCCCATCACTGAAAGGAGAAGTGGACACTGTAATGGTTTAAGTAATATGCTGCAGATCCCCAAGTGGCGGCAGTGGGCAGCGGGCACAAGACCACTTTGGGCCACGAAGCAGCCAGTCCCAGGCAGGGAGCCCCAAGGAACCTGTGGTCCATGAGGGCCTGTGGGTCCCAGTCAGGGAGCTGCATGGCGGGTGAGAGACTGAGAGCAGCAAGTCCCAGGCAGCCATGTGGCAAGTGAGAGACCTTACAGGCAGCTAGTCCCATGAGGAGACACAGCCACAGAGGGTGAGAGATAGAGAAAGTGAGTATTTATTTAGTGGGTTATGGAGGGGAAAGGAAAAGGGGAGAAGAACAGAGAGGGAGGCAATGGGGGAAGAGGAGCCGCTGCAGCAACTACCTCAGAGAGAGAGAGAGAGAGAGAGAGAGAGAGAGAGAGAGAGAGAGAGAGAGAGGAGGCTCAGACTAGAAACAGAAGATCCTACAGAAGATCCTACTGCCTCAGCGGTTGGGGGGAGTGGGCAGGGCTTGCCTCTTAAGGGGATAGGACACAGACACAAGTCCCCATCCCTAACCCAGAAGCTATCTTCAACTGATAGTCACTCACAAGTCAAAAAATAACTTTTGTCTCACTGGGGATACAAACAACTCTTAAGGGTAGGCTGTAAGTCCAGCAGAAAATGAACAACATATAAAGAACTCAACAGCATCTTTTTTGTTTGTGTCATCTCATTTTTATTTATTTTATTATTATTCTTTAGATGCCTGTTTGTTTTCTAATGAGAGTCAGAAAGGGGTTGATTTGGATGGGTGGGGAGGTAAAAAGATCTTGGAGGAGTTGGAGTAGGAGAACCAAAATCAAAATATATTGTATGGAAAAAATCTATTTTCAATAAAAAAAATAAAACTTTTAAAAAGAACTCATACTCATAGTTGTTGGGAGCTGAGACATAAATATACCATTTGGGTGAAAACAATTCTGCCTGTTGCAGTAATAAAATTATTGATAATATTAAAGTTTAATTCATAAGCTTTCCTCAATATCCATAATAAATAAATAAATATAGCATAATGAATAAATATTTCTTTTGTAACAAATATATTTGTAATTGTATATGAAGGTTGAGAGAAATGGAAGATTACTGTTAGCCAATCACTATAACAATTATAATTGGAAAATTCCTACAATTTTGGGGGGCTATTTTGAGGCTGAGTTTCTCTGTGTAACAACAGCCCTAGCTGTCCTGGAACTAACCCTGAACATCAGGCTGGCATTGCACTCACAGAGATTCAACTGCCTCTGACTCCCCATTCTGGGGTTAAAATCGTGTATCACTACAACTCAGCTTCCTATAATTTTTGTGTGCTATAATAATTTGTGGGTAAAAGTTGTATAACAAACAAGAAATTTGCACAATCTCAAGATATTTCCTCAAAAGTATTTAATAATTACAAAGAGAATATTACATTTTGTCACGAGCCACACCATGTTGGGCTGCCATATGTTGGGGGTCACATTCTGTGGTTACCTTTGCCATGACCCTAGCCAGGTGAGTTCATGTGTTCCAGGGTAGGGGCATGAGGATTAGAAATGTTAGGTAGGAGGAACAGAGATAACAAAGAATTGCAGAGACACAAGATAGTATCAGGAGGGTCACTCAGTGCCTCTTGCATATTGAGTTCTTAGTTCACCTGTGTTCAATTTTACATACACTTTTATATCCCAATACAAAAAAAAGGTGTGGAGAGGCAAAAGACTGCTTTAACAATGGACAATTAGAACAGTTACTTGTTTCAATACTTTGATATCTCAATCCATTAACTCATGAGAAAAGTATTCTGTAGTTTAGGCAGTGAACCCACCCTTGACCAAGTATCCTGAAGGCAGTTACTCCCTAGATCAAACCTCCAAACTCAAAAGAAGGAGCAGAAGTATGCTTGAATTCTCTGACCTAGGGTCAGAGTAGAAAGGACACACCTCTATGGGCCATTTTGATGTCCAAAACACCAAGTAACCACACCCTAGGTCAGGGTATGTAGTCACAGTTGTCAGACTTTGAGTAAGCCAAAACTCTCTGGCCTTCAGATAAGGTGGAATAGGCTCACATTGTTGGGCCTCCACATATTTAGAATAAGAAAACTTTAGCCTAGTGATCAAGATTAAGTAGTAATGAATCACATTAACTCCAATAAGATGTACTTACATAGACATCTTTTGTGTTGCTATTGTCCAAACCGAAAATGCTAATATAGTTAATGTAAGCCATCAGAAAATAAAAACAAATTTATTCTTACTTTACTCCTTCTCATGAAATAAAGAAAGCACTGGGGAACTTCAAGACACTAAGGTAACATGACAACTAAATGCATTGTGACATCTTGGTTTGGATCCTGGAACAAATAAAAGATATGGGGGAAAGTGGGTGAAATACCAATAAAGGATAAATTTAATTGTTTTCAACAAACAGTAATCTCTTTGTTTTTGTATCTATGCTATGACTATATAAAATTTTGTCAGTATAAGAGGGTGGATAGAGAATATATGATAATGTGCCATACTAGATATTCAACTTTCTGTCCGTTGTAAAATGTTTCAGAAAAAATAGTTTAAAGGTCAGAAATATATACGTTCATAAAGAAAGGCACTAATTTTCCTTTTGGATTCATTAAAACTTCAAGGAGGGGATGACTGCAACTCTAGGAAGGAGTAAAACCTTACCACACAAAACCAGGTGTGGAATTATAGAACACCAGACGGGTACATAGTGGACCACTAATGCTAAGTGCTTTAAATGGCAGTGGGCAAAATTCTGCTTCCTCTTGACTTCATTTCTGTTGGTAATATTTAACTTTACAGTCCAGCATTTGTTTTATTTCATTTTTCCTGATTTTGTTAATACATTCGTGCAAGTCTTCACAAAACTCTCTCTCTCTCTCTCTCTCTCTCTCTCTCTCTCTCTCTCTCACACACACACACACACACACACACACACACACACACACACACACACACACGATACATGAACCCACAAAGGTGAAGTGAGAGCCCTACAAAGGTATAATAACTAATTCATTAAGTGGTTCAATGAGAAGGACAAACTCACAGGTAGAGTAAGGCTGATGCCACCACTGATCCTGCAATGCCTCGCCACCACTTAATCTTCAACCATATCAAGCAGGGGCCAGCGAGCTAGTGGAAGAGAACAAGAGTGCTCTCTCTCCAGTTTTTCCTGTAGCAGACAAGGCCATGGGCCAAGGCCAGTACCCCAAAGCTATTGATGAAATGAATTCCCCAACACACAGTATGAGAAAGAGACAAAGGAGATGCACCACTTGAAGCTGTATAAGAAGAGTTGTGATTCTGCAATGGGAACTAGGTTATTAAAGAATTATTTGATAAAGTGTAAAGTTAACACTTAAAATAATAACAATGTTTCCCCAGATAACATGGTGTTCTGTGGAAATATTCAGAACCATTCCTGTTTATTCTATTTTCTATTTCTTAGAAGTTATCGTTAGAAATAAATCTGGATAAGGAATTGTTCAGGAAATGCCTCACTGAGGAATTGTTTCCAAATTCTGTAAAAGTATCTTTCAAAGTTGCACCTAGATATACAAATAGGATACTCCTATTAAAACATCTTCTTCTTTCTTTTCATGAGAAAGAGAAAAATAACCTATTTTACTTTTATAAAAGAAAGCAGACTAAAGTTAAATAGGAAGGAATAAGGAACAACTAATAAAGAACAGACACCAAGTGTCTTGATAAGATATCAGGTTCTTGCCAAACACTAGCTATTCTGTTGCATGAGAAAATAAATCAACCTACCAATTATTTTGCCTCCATTTAAATTAAAAAGTATAAAAATCTATTTTATATATATATATATATATACTGAGAACATGAATACATTTTTAAATTTTCTATGAAATTGGAATTACAGGTAAAATGTTTTCACTATTGTGGCTTAAAACATTGTATTTTAAACATTCACATATCATTCAACAATCTGAAATGTTGAATATCTAGACAGACATTAGCATAGTGATTTATCATCATCACCATATTATTAGAGATGTGTGTAATATGTTCATGCATATACTTACATATGTGGAATTCAGAGAATAATCTCTGGTATCATCTATCAGATGCTATCTGCCTATAAAAACATTTATTCTTTCAACATAAGTATCAAAAGATAGGTAGAAGAGCTATGAAATGTTATCTTTGGATACGCCACAATCAACCCAGTCCTGATCTTGCAGCAGTCATGGATGCCTGTTATGGGTTTACACGAGACAATTAATCGTATATGGGAGGGAAGTTAATGCGTAACTATCCCTTCCTCTGAACTATTGGCTACTAATGGAGAGAGTAACCACTGTCTTTAGCTGTATCCACTGAGGAGCATACCAGGCTCCAATGGATTGTTTACAAACCTCTGGTTCCTCAGATGATCCTGGTTACACTCAGTGGGTCTCAAAAATAAAATAAAATAAAAAACCCACTACCATCGACACCAAAATTATGAATGTAGGAAAAGGACTTCAAGGAAGGATTGGGGGATTAATAGAGCTAAGAGGGAGGTACGGGGTTTAATAATCAAAATGCACGAAATTGTCAAAGAACAAACTCAATACAAGCTACCAAAAATATAAAACAATTTATTCATTCATGGTCTCATATATATTGTTCTTTGGTCAATATTCCCTCTATATATCCTCTTATATCTCCTTTTCTCATTTATCAAATGCTTTCTTCTATCTCCCTCCCCTTCACACCAAAATCTTTCTTTTTCCCCAAAAGTCTTCTCCTACGTTCATCGATTTCCCCCCTTATTTGCAGCTCTATGTACTTAACTGAGGTTGCTTGCATGACTATGAATGGGACAAATAATAAAACATTATTTACTCAAAGAAAGGCAACTTCCTACTGGTTACCCCACATATGAATATCACACACACACACACACACACACACACACACACACACACACACACACACATCATCATCATCATCATCATCATCATCATCATAATCATCACCATCATCATCATCATCATCATCATCATCTACCATTAACTGCCTATAGCTGTCCCATTGATGATAGAATGTTGACAGATCCAGTTTTGTGCAGGTCTTGTGAGTTCACAGATGCAACAGGTAAATCATGTTCAGTAAACATCTTTTCACAGAACTGTTTTCCAACTTCTGCCTATTTATTCTTTCTTGATATTCCCTGGGCTTTGGAGAGTACTCATCCCTAAATAAGACATATTATTTAGGGATGAGCACTCAACACAAACTTAACTTCAGTACTTTGATATCTGGTGTTATAGATGCCATATTTAGGGCTGAGAATTCAGCAGCAACTTCTCTTCATTACTTTGAGAGTTATAAATCTCTGCCACTGTCACCCAAAGCAAACAGAAACTTCTCTGACCAAAGCAAAGGGAAGTACCAATCTATGGGTACAGCTATAAAAATTTAGACAACATGTCCATATAACAAAGCAACAGTGATAATTTGCCCTTTAGGGTCTGTGACTTTCCCAGACTTGGGGTTTTAACCAGGTTTAAAGTACCTTGCATGAATTCTTTAGGGCAATGGTTCTCAGCCTTCCTAATGCTGCAATCCTTTAATACAGTTCCTTGTGTTGTGATGACCATCCCAATCACAAAATTATCTTTGGTGGTACTTCATAAGTATAATTTTGTTACTGTTATGAATCATAATGTAAATATCTGTGTTTTCTGATGGTCTTAGGTGACCCCTGTGACTGAGCTGTTTGGCCCCACAAAGAACCACTGCATGCTCCACATCCCACAAGAAAGCAGTTGTTTACCTCAGAATGCCACTATTGTACCAGTGGGTCCATGTGGTGTGATTGTGTTTATAAATGAATAAGTCTTCAATAATTTTCTCTCCCTATAGCCTACATTGTACCATTCCAGAGCTATTAAATCTAGCCAAGCAGAATGAAGCTTCTAGCTCAGTTCCAGTCTGATTTATTTATGCCTTGCAAACAAGATGTGTTCATTTACCTTTTGTTGAGATAGGGTCTCTCAGTGGCTTGAACTTACCTAGTAGTCTGGGATAGCTGGACAGTGATGCTCCAGGGATTTGCTTATTTCAGCCTCCTCAGTGTTGTGGTTATAAGTATGTGACAATACTCCTGATTTAAAAATCAAAACAAATCATGAGTTTTAGTCATCAAACATGGGATCTCATGTTTGTACAGCAAACACTTTAGCAATGGAGCTATCTACTTCCCTAATTTGTATACAAAATTTAATACATGCCCTCATAATTAATTCATTGACTAAATTTCTGATCATCTCTGATTGACAATAATAGTGGAATCACTCCTTATATAAAGGTCATTTTTATTTTTATATGTATTACATATTGCTTTCTGGAAATATTTTTATTTCCCCAACCATATATGTGCATCATTTACTTCACGTTATTCAGAAAAAATGTAAACCATTTCTTTGAAATACCTTAGAGACCTATGTTGCTCTTAGAGATTCTCATACTGAGGACCTATCATATGCTTAAGATTTTCATTCTGAGTATTATCATGCTCCACAGAATTCTGACCCAAGACATAGACTCATTACTCCCAGATGATTCCTCTTACAACTAGAAGTTCCTAGACTTAGCAGGAAAATAATTTTCTGAAAAGATAAAGAATAAAGACGTTTTGTCTATGGAACTAGAATCCCAAGGAATGTCAATGCAGTTAAGTACCAAGTTTCTCTCAGTGTTTCCTAAATATCCTGCGGTGGGGAGAAGGATGGAGGAAGAGAGGGAAAGGACAGACACACACACACACACACACACACACACACACACACACACTCAGAGAACGAGAGAGAAGACTTCCAATTGTCAACTCTCAAGAACATATATTTCCCAGGTGAATGGGCCCCAAGAACTTGAGCATCGGAGATCTGTCCCTGCCCCGCATCTGTCATATGGTGGCATGGGTGAAGGAGAGATGCCTTCTCAACACCTCACTGCCTATAGCAGGTGGGAGAGATGGCCCTGAGTTCACAAGAATAGGAGAGTAGGCCCAGCACCTCACTTGGACAGCACAATAGAATTGTTGCTGTTGAAGGTTACCCCTCCCTGAGTTTGTGAGGGTGGGAGATCTGGCCCTTCATCCCTCATCTTCCACGTGGTGGCAAAAAGAAGGAAAGATGTCTTCTTCCACTCGCCCCTCACCACCAGAGTTAGGAGAGGTAACCTTGCCCCCCACCAGCCTCAATGCTTGGGAAAGCAGGCACTGCAACTTGCCTGGGCAGTACAGTAAAGCTGACCTTGTTGCTGAGGAGCACTGGTCAGCCAGCCCTGAAGGCATGAGAGAAGAGCTGGTCCAACCTCCTTTGTCTGCCCTGTAGTGGTAAGGATAAGGTAAAGATGCCCCTGCTTTCCTCACAACCCTCACTACCAGCGGCTGGCAGGAGAGCTGACTCTGTTCCCCTCCACCAGCTCTAGTGCCCAGAAGAGTACCTGCACCTTGTCTGGGCATCACAGTAGAGCTGACTCCACTGATGGGGGGTGTCCAGCTGACCCTGAGAATATGAGAATGAGAGATCTGGTTCCATCCTTCATCTACCATATAGATGTTGGCAAGGGAGAGAAGTCACCCAACCCTCATGCCTGTGGCAGGTGTGAGACCTGGCCCTGAAGTCACTCAAGCAGGAGAGCTGGGCTTCCCTCTGGCCAGCTGAGTGGCTCCTGTACTTTACCTGTGCAGCACAGAAGAGTTGACCCTGGTGCTGTAGGTGTGGGTGAGTCACCCGGAGGGAGTGAAAGCAGGAGAACGACCCCTCCTTGCTGCTTGCTGCATAGGGTGAGCTAGCTGAGGTGGTGATAGAGAGCTTCCCGTGGGGTGAAGAGGATACGGGAAAGCTGGTGGGCAACCCTGCTGGACCTCCCAGGTCCAGAACCACAGCTATGAGTTGCCCCATTCCAACATTCACCCCATCTATGATCTGCTGAATTACATGAAGGGGCTGGTCCTGCAGAGTCAAAACTGAAGGATTCCCATGACATAAGGTAACAATAGGATATCCAAGAAGAGTCCTAGTGGGGGCCCAGTATTAATAGTGTAGCAGAAGCCAGAGGCCTCAAACCAGACAAATGACTCCTTGCAATGAACACTATGAGTAAAGATGTGTAGATGAAAAGACTACTGTGGGACTCACCAAGTCACACCACAGTTTCCAGAATAAGACTTTTCATTTTTTCTTTTGTTTTGAATTTTTTTCCTCTGAATAGATGCAAGGGCAGAGGGCAGAGGGGAAAGGATGGGGAAATGAGTAGGATTGAGATGCATGATGTGAAATCCACAAAGAATCAATAAAAAGGTAAATTCAAAAACAGAACATAAACTTCCAAGAAAAACTAACTCCCCTTAGCCAAAACACTGATAAATGGGAAGACTAACAAGATACCTTTTAAAGCAATGTACAATTGAACAAATTACTGACAGAAAATTATCACCAAAGGAGTTTTAGTGTGATTATACAAGGAAATTGTCATTCTTCCCAGGCCCTATTTATGTTTCCCCAGAAGGATTGTCTCAGTGAATACACATAAGAAAGTGATATATTCCCTTTCAGGAGAGACAAAAAAAAGTCATTTACCTTTGTGGAGTAAGCTAGAAGGGTTTAGCAAATATTTTTAGTTTCTTTCCTGTTCCTGTAATTAAAAAAAAATTCTGACAAAGGAAATTTAAGGTTTGGAAAGTGTTTATTTTAGGTCACAGTTCAAGGAGAGGTCAAGGCAGCAAGAGCTTGAAACAGCTGGGCACATTGTATCCACAATCAGAAAACAGAAAGGGATAAACACCTGCTCCTACTTGAAAGCCTTTCTCCATTTATATAGCCCAGAATTGCCTGTCTGGGGAATGGTAACTCCCAGAGTGGGCTTGTCTTTCTGCCTGAACACAATCAAGATCATCCCCATGGGCACATCTAGAAACTCATCTGCTAGGTGATTCTGGTGTCTTTCAAGGTGACGAGTAACAGTAGCCATCACAGCAAGCATAGTTTTCATTGTCCTTTTCAGAGGATAAGTAGATAGGCCCTGTCCTGCGCTACCATCTCGCCTGCAAGAACCACGCGGGACACAGGATTCTTCTGCAGAAATAGCTTTAATCCTCTTGGGAGAGAGAGCATAAGCCACATGGCGGAGACCCAGATATGATGGAACCCATCCCTTATATAGGAAACAGACTCTGCTTCGGACGTGTCACTCTTGGATTGGTCCGCTGCTCCCTGTCCCAGGTGATGCCTCGGGAGTAGGCGGGGACACAGAAGTGGAAAGTTACCAACACGTGTGCATTCACCTGGCGGTGAAGCCGGATGTCAGCGCCATCTTGATGATGGAGAATGTGGCTACAGCCTTCTACATCTCCCCCTAATTTTACTTTGCAGAAAGGCAACTCCCTCAGAAGGTAAAGATAGAGATCGCACTTCCCAAAATAGAAACATTAAAATGGGCTTACACGGAATCTGCCCCTAGGCTCATAACACCTGGAACTTATCCGGCCTGCCCTCTGCCATTTTTCTGGGAAAGGGAAATATATGGCAGGAAACCCTTATGCAGGGCGACTTATCTCTCAGAGAGGGCCATTCTCTGTACGATGCTTTTCAGCTCCACAACCTTCAGGGCTAGCTAAGCCAAGCACTCCACCCTGTGCCATGGACCACAGTCCTAGGGGTGCAGGAGCTGGTTGGCTTAAACCTTACTGCTTTAACATAGATAACCACATATAAGCAGAGGCTCCCTATTCCAGGGCAGCCAGCGCTGTGCAAAAACCACTTTGTCCCTAAGACTTTGGGATTTGAGTCAGCAGACCATCCAGAGGAGAAACACTATTCCATAGCGTAGGACCGTTCCAAAACATTTCCACCCCCACCCATTCTTTGAAGTAGGGGATGAAGGACATGACCCAGGACTGGAATCCTTTGGCCAAGCTTATGTCCACTCGCATGGAGTTGATTGTCACGATGGACCGTCTCAAGGAGGACAGCAAATCATCAAAATTCTCCTGCAAGATACAAAGACAATTCTCGGGACAAGTTAGCCATTTTTATAAAGTTTTCATATGGTACACTGGTCACACATAAGGCTGGAGTTTTCCATACACAGCCCAATTGGGCAAGCTGCCATAAGCTATCCACCTGTTTTTGTATTAGGTCAATTATTTGATTAAGAACCATTATTTTACCTCTAATAGATGTATCTATGGTAGCCTGCTGATCTAGGGCTGTAGCCACTGTGGTAGATAACTGATTGAGGGTCTTTGTTTTTTATGATATAGGCCGTGCTGCCCCAGCGGCGCCTAGGAAAAACCCAGGCCCTGTTTGTTGATATTAGATTTAAGATTTATTGGCTCCCGTATTTCTTGTCAGTACGGTGGCCTCGGGCTCCAGAGCCCGCCCGCCAGAGCCATCCAAGGGCTGTGCGCGGCCCTGGCTCCACCCCCAGGCGCCCCCGCCTTCCCCGCGGGGCCAGCCCAGACCTCCGTGGCTGTGTTGGTGGGGGAGTGTGGCGGGAGCCGACACCCAGACCAAGGCGGCACAGGCAGCAACATCTCAAGGTCCGCGCCAGAGCCGCTGCGGCTCAAGGGGCCAATGGGAGAGGCGGCGAACAGGGCTGCTTCCCTACTAGCAAACTCTCAACACCTGTGCCACAGCAAAAGCGGCTGTAAACTCTCACAGATCCAGCCAACGACCCAATCACCCCAAAATCCAAGGGCCCTTCGCATCCACCTCCCTGCGGATCCTGAAACACCAGACAAGCCAAGCGTATACACAGCAATCTTTCAGGAGGACTTGAGTTCTTAAAATGCTAAGCAGTTCTTAAAAACTTAAGTCGCACTATGTAGATGTAATACGGTACTGCCTGTTTACTGCGTCTAAACTTTAATTGCGCTTTTATTATGATAATTACGACCAGTCCTGCCTGAAGTTAGCATCATTTAGCATAGCCAAATGGAACCAGAGCCATTTTAGCCTCAGAGACCCTCACAGTTTTAGGTACATTGCAAGGTACAATTAGGTACAATTCTGGCCTGGCAGCTTGTGGCACCGCTCTCATTCTCGGTACGTGACATCCTCCAGGCCAGGCACCAACTGAGCCGGCGCAACGTGCCCCCCACCATAGCCACCGAGCAAAGCTCCGCTCCATCCGCCCTCCAGCCACAGCTGCACCCACTCCAAGCCCAAACCGGTGTACGGAGCAAAGCAGAACTCAGAGAAGCAGGTTTGCTGCTCTGCAACCATTGAAAGGACCTCATTTAATCTTTTAGGGAATTTGGGCGTCATTAGTCTCTCTGGCTGCTTCCTGCTGTATTGGGCCGCTGTATTTTAGGGGTATACACTACAACATTTCAGGAGGTCTCGGTGATTCAAACCACGTGGATCTCAAGTACATACTTAGGCTCCCATCCTCCGTGGAGGCGAAAACAGAACCTCTCCTCCAAAACATCATATTCTTAAGCCCATGTTTTAAATTTAAACTACCTTTTTTAGCAGTTCCTAAATTTAAATATCTTTCTCCTGTCCAGTACATAAAAAACAACATGAACAACATAACATAAAGCTTTTGACCTTGTAAATCAGCCTTCTCCCCCATTTTTACTTTCTTAGAATCACTGGGGGGTCCTTTTTAACTTATCTGAGTGTGCGCGCACAACCTCCCACTGCTGCTCAGTTTCTGATATGCTCTCTGGACTTTAGAGCGTACCTCTCTAAGCATGCATGCCTGCAGTTCTGAAATCCTCCTGGTCTCCGGCGGTGCAAAGTTCTTCTTCTTCCCGGGTATGGCACCAGATGTCCCGCGCTGCCGTCTCGCCTGCAAGAACCACGCGGGACACAGGATTCTTCTGCAGAAATAGCTTTAATCCTCTTGGGAGAGAGAGCATAAGCCACATGGCGGAGACCCAGATATGATAGAACCCATCCCTTATATAGGAAACAGACCCTGCTTCGGACGTGTCACTCTTGGATTGGTCCGCTGCTCCCAGTCCCAGGTGATGCCTCGGGAGTAGGCGGGGACACAGAAGTGGAAAGTTACCAACACGTGTGCGTTCACCTGGCGATGAAGCCGGATGTCAGCACCATCTTGATGATGGAGAATGTGGCTGCGGCCTTCTACAAGGCCCCCAACTTTTCTCCTTAGAATACTACTAATGATCTGGGAGAATTTTTCTGTCTTATGACCGAAGGAAACAGGGAAGTATCATGAGTCTCTGCTAGATTGGTGCAGAAGACTGATGGAAAAAGCAGATCTTTCACCTTACTTACCACCAATAATCCAGAAGGAATCAAAAAGAGGTAAACTTATTCAGCTTTTTTTCCCTCCATCACCATAACATCAGCAGGGTCCAGCTGAAGATTGAGTTTCTCTCTACTCTGGTGATTTGATACAATTCAGTCTTCTGCTTCACAACTCTAGGACACATAAAAACTAGAAGAGTTAAATATTGTTCAACACTAGAAACATCAGAAGACACCTAAACAGGATCAATATCTAGAAAATGAGATTAATAGAATCAAAATAATTATACCATAATACACAAAATATCCAGGAGACAAAAAAAATTAATCACAACTTGAACAACTAAAAAAAAATCCGTATATTGAAAATGAAATTACAAATGTTAAAAATATTTGATATTTTCTAAAATAATTATAAAAATGTTTCAACAAGAAATTGTAAACTCTTGAAAGTAAGGAAAGACTATAAAATTTCAGACAATATTTGTAAATCAAGGAAAATGACTAAAGAGAGCTTTTAAAATGAAAAAATATTACAAAGGTGTATCAGTTAGACAAAATTGACTTGAACTCAAAGACATACTAATATAAATCACTCAGTATTAAAATTAGATGGCATACACACTTAGAACAAAAATGAACAAAGAAAATATCCCTGAGGACCATCAGAATAATAACAACAAAAGTTCTGCCTTTTAAAATTTAAATTCCATGTGGGAACCTAAGAAAATTTCCAAATAAAAAATAACTAAAAATAGGATCATTATGTGGTGGGCATAATTACAAATTCAAAATAATAGTGCACCATAAACTGGAAAAGTCAAATGTGTTTTATAAGAGAACCTGTTACAATCAATACTCTGCAGTCTTCAACAAGTGAAAAATCACTGAGATAAGTGAAAGTTAAGGCATATTGACTGGTAAAAGACAGCAAATTTAAATGACATCATACTTTTCATCTGACACCTTGAAGTTCAGTGGGAAAAATACATTTTTACAAGTACAAAAAGTAATTCTCAGGCATTAAATTTATATCTGATCAAAGTATATGTTGGGAGTAAAAAAAACACAAGACATTCATCAAAGGAAAAACATAACACAAAAAAAGAGAGAGAATTTACTACTAAAATGCCTCCCTTAAACCTGGAAAAAAATTTATCCTGCTGACCCTGCAAACTACAAGTCACACTCCACCCTCAAACTCTTCTATCCTGTTCGACCTCAGAGAAACTCTGAAACACAGGCTGCAACTACACAGAGAAGACCAAGAGGTGAGTGACCACCCACCCAGTGGGACACCTCACTTTCTAGGCCCTTCTTAAGGGCAAAACCATGTCCCTTCCTCCACCTGCCTCAGTTTCTCTAGCCAGCCAGCAGGCAAGCTTCCAGCAGGTAGGCTACTCTAATGACCCATCCCATCAATCAAACTCTGTAAGCTACAAGTCCCACTCCACCCCCAAACCCTTCTATCCTCTTCGACCTCAGAGAAACTTTGAAATACAGGCTAAAACTACACATAGAGGACCCGGAGAGGAACTCTGAAGCACAGGCTGTGACTGCAAAGAGTGGACCAAGAGAGAGCTAACCAAGAGAGCAGATCAAGAGAGTGGACCAAAAGAGTGGCTTCCTGAGACACAGCCAGCAACAGTACAGAGCAGACCAAGAACAGTTCCCAAAGACACAGACAGCCACTGCAAGTATTGGACCTTGAGACAAAAACACTGCCAGCATCAATTAGAGAAAGAGATGGGTAAGTACCAATGTAAGAATTCATTCAACAATCTAAAAAGCAACATGGTAAATCCAGAACCCAGTGATCATGCAACAGGAAGACTTGATCATCCTAAACCAGAAGAAGCAGAAGAAAACCATGTTAATGTAACTTTATGAGGATGATGGAGACCATTAAAAAGAAAATGAAAAAATCCCTTAAAGAAATGAAAGAAAAGACAAACAAAAAATTGGGAAGAAATCAATAAATCTATTAAAGAAAACTGAGAAAAAAACAATCAAACAGGTGAATTAAACAGTTCACACAGTTCAGTACTTGAAGACTGAAATAAAGGTAACAAAGAAAATACAAACTAAGGGAATTCTGAAAATGAAAAATCTGGGTAAACAAACAGGAACAACAGAGACAAATATAGCCAACAGAATATAAGAGATGGAAGAGAGAATCTCAAGTGTTGAAGATACTATAAAGGAAATAGATTCATTGGTCAAAGAAAAAAATTAAATCTAACAAATTCTTAACACAAAACATCCAGGAAATCGGGGACATCATAAGACCAAACCTAAGAATAAGAAGGGTAGAAGAAGGAGAAGAACTTCAGCTCAAAGGTACAGAGAATATATTCAACAAAATTATAGAAGAAAACTTTCCCAACCTAAAGAAGAATATCCCTATGAAGGTACAAGAAGCTTACAGAACACCAAATAGACTGGACCAAAAAGAAGTACCCTCACCATATAATAATCAAAACAGTAAACATACAGAACAAAGAAAGAATATTAAGAGCTGATGTGGGAGTCCCCTCTGTGTGTTGCTTGTATTGGTTAATGAATAAAGGAACTGCCTTGGCCTGATAGGGCAAAACTTAGATAAGCAGGGAAGACAGAATTCTGGGAGGAAGAAAGAAGAGTCAGAGAGATGCCATGGATCCGCTATAGAAGCTAAGTAACAAGGTGAACTCTATGAGGAACATATATAGATCCCTCTGGGAAGGGGAAGTAGACAAGATCTCCCTACAAAATTGGGACCATGGGCTTGGGGGAGAAGGAAGACAGAAGGGGAGGAGGAGACAAGGAGAGGAGGGAGGAGAACTTGAAGAACTTGAGGGAACAGGATAGTCAAGATGGTGGAAGGACAGAGACAGAGAAACAAGGAAAGAGATATTTTAATTGAGGGATTCATTATGGGGCTAGCAAGAAACCTGGCACTAGAAAAATTCCCAGGAATCCACAAGGATTTCTATGCAAGACACTATGCAATAGTGGAGAGGGTGCCCATGCTGTCCTTACCCTGTAGTTAATTTGATGACTGTCTTAATTGTCACTAATTAACCTTCATCCAGCAATCCTGGAGACAGGGGCAGAGACCCACAGCAGAGCACTGGGCTGAGCCCCCAAAGTCTAGTTGAAGAGTGAAAGGAGTGAGAATATGAGAAAAGAGGTCAACACCATGATGGGGACACTCACTGAAACTATTTACCTGAGCTCATGTGAGCTCACTAACTCCATATGGACAGGGATGGAACCAGCATAAAACCAAACTAGACCCTTTGAATGCGGGTTACAGTTGTATGACTGGAGCAGACACCAGGATTTATACCTACTGCTTGTACTGTCTTTCTGGGAACCTATTCTTTTTGGATGGATACCTTGCTCAGCCTAGATATAATAGGGAAGGCCTTAGACCTTCTTCAAAGCAATGTATGTGCCTTACCCTCTCTGAGGAATGGATGGAGGTGGGGTGGGGAGAAGGTAGAGGGAATTGGAGGAAAGGAAAGAGTGGATACTGGAATTGCTATGCAAAATGAAAGAAAATAGTTTGTTTTCTTTTAAAAAAATCATAAAATAAATAATTAAAAAAAGAAATTTATCCCAAACTGGAGAGATAGTTGAGAAGTTAAGAGCACAGGCTGCTTTTCGAGAGGTATTGAGTTCAATTCCCAGCAATCATCTGTAATGTGATCTTGTACCCTCTTCTGGCATTCAGCATATATGCAAATAGAACATGCATATACATAAAGTAGTGATTTATTAATTAATTTAAAAAGAAACTATTCCAAAAAGAAAAGACATATAATGGAATAAATCTTAAAATTGCTAAGAAGAAAGTATATTAGAATGGGTAAAAAAATGTAAGTATAATAGATTAAGCTTTTCCTCATGAATTGTTTCAATCTTACTTTGTGGATGAAGCATGAGCTATAACATTTTATAGAGTACTCTGCTTATAGACCAAGTAATTAAGATAATTAAGTAATTAAGATAATTAAGGTAAGTTGGGATGAAACCAATACAGACATATTTTCAGATGGTATAAATAATAATGCAGTCATCCCAAAATTGAAAGAAAAATACTTTAGAATTATTAAAGTGTGCATGAGTACTAGAATAGCACAAAATACAACACTTCATATAATACAAAATTATTCATAAATTTCTCAAAATAAAATAAAATGCATAAACAATAAAATTAACAAAACATGTATATGATCTTTACTCTGAAATTACAAATTTTGGTGAAAAAAGGTGTGGATGAACTGAATCAGATGCCTTGTGGGTAAGATGATGATTCAAACTTTTGTGTCACTCTGGAAGACAGGAAATGGCATAGCAAAGGACAAATTTTGCTCTATAGTGAACAATCAAAGAGAAGCATCTGAAAAACATGGAATGGATTGCGGAGGCCCAGAAATGTGAGCCTGTTCCCACACTGACCAAAGGTCAGAGAGTTGAAACTTACCTCTAGTTCCTTCAAAGTTATTGTCCTTCTACCTCAAAGGTCCCACCTAGATGCAGAAAGGAGAGTTTTGCTCTCTCAAGGTTATTGTCAACAGGTATGGCTAATAACCAGACCTTGTACTGCAGGGATACAGAAGTAGACAGTTCTCACCTCAAACAAAAATCTAAGGATCCAGCTAAGTTCCAGTTCCCTTTAGGAGATAACTTTGTATTCACTCAGGGAGTGGTTTTTCTACAGAATGTTTTGGTCTAGGGTGTGAGCATGACTTGTTTTGTTCTAGCAACAGAATGTTTAACTACAGAAGTACCTTCAACCTTCAATTGATATGTTCATTTCCTTGTATCATGTTAATAGATTTTGTCTTACCTTTTGGGGTCAGGGGTATTTTAAGCAATTGGAAATTAAATGTGGGTAAATTTCGGTACTCACTGTAATTCCCTCCTTATAGTATTCTATGTTTCTCCATTTTATTACTTTCATTTGTGTCTGCATATTCTTTACTATATTTCTAAATCTACATGCCTCTACCTGGCAAGATGTATTTTTGTCAAGGCTGGTCCATGAAAATTGATGACAAAATGGGTTAAAAGGCATGAGGCAAAAGAAAAGACATATTCAGAAAAATAATAAACACCTGGCATCTTCACTTCTGGGGAAGACAGACTGACATTCCTAGTCATGTTCCACCATATGTGAGAACCTTTTGTTCTTACAACCCTTAACTGCAGTAGGAAGATTTGGTAGAACAATGACTCCCCCTGAGAAGATGGTTATTCTGTTGCTTCTCATATCTTCAAGTGTTATGGCCAGTTACCATAACTCAATTTTTTAGGAGGTACTGTAGGAACTTGAGAAAAAGAAACAGTCGCAACACAGGGATCTTGCCACATTGTCTGAGTGGAAGTCAACACATGGCACAGTCTTTGTTGTTGTTTAATGATGACATGTTCCCTGGCAGGCTCGCAGAGCAGCCCTAGTCCGACAAGGACGGCTGTGGGTCCCTGCAAGGTCCCCAGGGTGGCAGGCTGCTCCCGCCTTGGGGCCCGGAGAGTCAGGCAAGCGGGTGGGTGCGGCAGATAAAAGGTTCACAGGACATAGTAAATAGACTTAAGGCTAAGCATAAAGGTAAACATTTATTACTTAAAGAAGAAGGAGAGAAAGAAATGCAGAAATAGAAAAGGGGACAGAGAGGGAAAAACACGTGTGCACATGCCAGGAGAGAGGGACAGAAGAGGAGAGAGTTAAGATGGCTACGAGGGAGGCCAGAAGTGGCTGGGAGTGGGCGTGGCTTGCCCTTAAAGGGACCAGAGCAAAGGAATAACAGTCATGAAAAATGATAGTAGCCACATTGAGGATTTCAGATAGTAAGCAATTCAGGCTGTGAAAGGCTTGGTGGTTTCTGGCCCACTTTCCATGGCAAAGAGAAAGTCGCTTCATCTGCGAATGAATGTGGAAACTGAACATTGTAAGCACATAGCCAGTGAGCTGTAGGGTGCTGAAGTTGCATTACTGCTATGTGTGTTTTTTTGCCAGGTGGAAGTTTGAACACTGAGCCTAGCTCCAATGAATTATTGGATTTCTTCATCAAATGTTTACTTCATCCACTCTCCAATGCACTTTACAATTTGGATATGAATCACCAATGAACGCAAAACTGGGGAATTTTAGAATGAATGCAAGCCCACTTGGTCTACAGGTTAAAAAGTTCATGGCAGCCAGAAGAATCTCCAGAACAGAGATTTTTTTAAAAAAAAAAAAAGAAAGTAAATATAGACCTGCACTAGAAAATTGATCTTTTAGTGGCATATGACTCAGCTAGCAGACAGAACCAAGTTGAACAGCAGGAATGACAAGAGATTCCAACAGAATCCACTAGTTCTTCACTGGGCACACTCAAGAATTTTGCCTAGGAGTAAAATTCTCAAATTCTTTGTCTGTAAAAAACAGACAAACAGGCCTGAAAGATAAGCTCAGCTTGTAAAAGCACTTGCCATAGAGCCTGTAGACCTGAGCTGAATCCCCAGAACACATGGGAAAATGAAAGAACTGACTCCCAAAATTTGTCCTCTGATCTCCAGACATGTGCTATGGCATATATACACACCAGGTACACACCCATGTATGTACACACATACAGAGAGAGAGAGAGAGAGAGAGAGAGAGAGAGAGAGAGAGAGAGAGCAAATGTAGAAAATTAACAAAAATAAAATGAAACTGAATCTTTGTTTTTAAATTTTAAACTGTATTTCTCCCTTATTTTACTCTTTGGTAGTGTGTTTATCTTCACCTAGCATTTGTTTTGCATGTTTCTTTGTTTAATAGAATCTTTTTTATTTCATACTGCTTTATCTCACCTTTTCTCACATTCTCCTCCTCCTCTTAATTTTACTTTTTCTTTTCTTAAGATTTATTTCAAAAATTAGATGAACAATGACTTCAAAGGAAATTTAAAAATTCAGAAAAAATGTGTAAGAAAAATAAATTCAGAGTGTATAGGAAAAATTAGCAATATGAATGAGAGTTTTATCAATGAAACTGAGATTTTGAAAACAAATACTGGAAATGAAACTACTCAATAAGTCAAGTAAAAATGCAGTGAAAATCAATACACTAGATGAAACAGAGGAAAAAATATAATAGAGGATACCAGGCAAATATAACATTCAGACAGTAATAAAAAGCAAAACCAAAGCAATCATGGAAACTACTTTCAATGATGAAGACACAAAAGCTAAGTATCCATGGGGTGGTAGGAGCTAAGATATGCATTAAAGGCATACACAATCTGTTCATTGGAGTTATAGCACACTTCCCAAACCATGGCAATGATACACTTCCAGAAGGGATGTAAGACAAGAAACAGACATGATAAGTAAAGAAGTCCTTCACATCACATTAGAGTATAAATATTGGGGCTATAGAATAAAGACATTATGTTAAATTTTCAGGCATAATGTCTTTACTTTATAGCCATATCATTCACTTACAAAGATAAAATCAGAATAACATTAGATATCTCAATGGTGATCCCCAAAGACATAAAACATTATTATAATTTGATTCTTACCCAGGGAATAAACTGTAAACAAAGGTTACTATATTCAACAAGGTTATCTTTAAAAATAGTAGAGGAAACAAAATAAGATAAGTCTTTGAGAACATCACAAGTCAAAGCAATTCAGGAACATTAAAGCAGCACTGCAGAAGATGAGTAAAGATATCTTACCAGATAGCTCTCCTGTTTCATAACAAAGAACTAAAACAAGACACAGAAACATCAAAGCATAAAACAAGTTTTACTGAAGAAGGAAATGCACTGTCAGTAAGAGTTGGTATTGCAAAAGAGAATCAGCCCCAAGTTGTAACAAGCAGTTATTTTTAGTTCACTTTTAGAAGATTTCCATCTAATTTTTTTCCATTTCTTCCCCTCAGTAATGATGATTTCCAGTTCTCCTGATGTGTGTGTGTGTGTGTGTGTGTGTGTGTGTGAGAGAGAGAGAGAGAGAGAGAGAGAGAGAGAGAGAGAGAGAGAGAGAGAGAGATGCTTTTATGTGAAGAAAACCCCAGAGAATGGGGAGGGGTGGAACTGAACTGGCAATGACAGTAAGATGTTAATGAGTCAAAATTCATCTTCAACCAGCCCAGTGGGCTAGAACGACCTGCAGCTATTTTTCTTTGTTAGAGTTTCTAAACTTTTAAAGTGTCATTAAATGAGCACTATGACAACTGTGTCTTCTTTTTGCCTACAGTGGTATAAGCAAGTTTCTGGGTACAAGACTATATACAACATCACCTGTCCCCTATTTTCAGACACTTAGTACTCTTGTTCACATTGCATTTATCTACTTGCTACCTAATATATCCCTATACAAAGACAATAAGGAAAGGTAGTTATGAACAAATGGGACAAAAAATAAGAACTAGGAAAGAATAAGTTATATATAACTCACTAAATTATTAATTATATCACTAAGATTAACAGGGGAGAATGAAGAGTGAACAATATTTGAATCAATCAGGAAATGAAGAACAAAATTAAAGAAATCAGAAATATATCTCAAAAATAATGCTAAATATAAGATGACTTTACTCTATAATTAAAAGATGCAGGTTAGGTGATTGGAGTTTTGTTTTGGTTTGGTTTTTTAAGACAAGGTTTCTCTGTAGATTTTGGAGTCTGTCCTGGAACTAGCTCTTGTAGACCAGGCTGGCCTCGAACCCACAGAGATCCGCCTGCCTCTGCCTCCCAAGTGCTGGGATTAAAGGCATGCACCACCTCCGCCTGGTTCTAGCTGATTTGATTTAAAAACAAAATTTAACTGATCGCTGCCTACAAAAAAAAAAAAAACCAACCCACAGCTACTAGCAATGGTGCACACAGACTTAAAGTCAAAGAATTGATAATGATATACCAAGCAAATGAAAAACAAAACATAATGATTTTATATATATATATATATATATATATATATATATATATATGTATAATCATTTATTTATTGTTGGTGCACCCTATTTCATTAAAAAATAATCCTACTGTACATAAAGAAACAGATAGGTAGAGGACAGATAGGTAGAGGACATAAAGAAACAGAACAGTAGGGGCTCCATATATTAATCATTCAGACTCTTGCTCACATCACATGTCTTCCAAAACTTCCTGTTTTGGGGGCACGCTTGACCCCTAAGTCATTAACAGGGATAAAGGAAAACAGCAAGCTGTTACAGGTATTAAAAACGTTGTTCTCCCTAAGAATAATTAGAAGGTAAACTATTGCCGGTAGAGATTAGTATTTTTATTTCATAAGAATACCTAGAGTAGGAACAGAAAGTCATAAGGCCATCCGTGGAGAGAATTCTCTGCTCTGCCTGGAACTCTCAATTGATAACACTAGCGTGACTCTTTCAATAAATCTTCCCCAGTGATGTAGGATTCCCCTCTGTATGCTGTGAATATCATTGGTTAATAAAGGAACTGCTTTGGGCCTATAGCAGAGCAATAGGGGAACAGAGCTAGGCGGGGGAAACTAAATGGAATGCTGGGAGAAAGGAGGAGGAGTTAGAGAGAAGTCATGGAGTTGCGCCAGAGACAGACATGCTGAAACTTTGCTGGTAGGCCATGACTTTGTGGTGATGTCTTAATTAAATTAAGATGTAAGAGTTAGCCAATAAGAAGCTACAGCTAATGGGCCAAACAATGATTTAAATAATATATATTCTGTGTGATTATTCTGGGCTAAGTGGCCGGGAACTAACTAACTGCGTCCTCCTACACCCCTGTCCATTTCTGCAGGCTGATTGCATTTGATTTGCTGATGTTATCTATCTGCTGCTATCTGCTATTTTACTTGGAAGCCTCGGCTAAGAGAAGGGACCCTATGCTCAACTCAGGACATTGCACCAGGAATTGCATTTGGATGCTTCAGCAGGGCTTCCTCATTTTACTTTTGTTAAATATTTGTAACCACCTGATTTGATAATATCACCTATTATTTGCTCTGTCTGTTAGGATACTCCTGTTAGCTTTATTTGTTCTAGTTTGCCTTCTATTGTTGGGATAAACATAGTGGCTAAAGGAACCTAAGGAGTGTAGTAGTTTAAATGTAATTGGCCCCCATAATCTCATAAGGAGTGACACTGTTAGGAGGTGTGGCCTTGTTGAAAGAAGTATGTCACTGTGGGGGCAGCCTTTGAGGCTTCATATGCTCAGAATACTGCTGCGTATCAAACCCTTAGTCAAACTAACCAAAATGAAGAGAGAGAAGACCCAAGTTGTTAAAATTAGAAATAAGATACATTAAAACAAATACTTATAAAATCCAGATCATTTCTAAGGAATATTTTTTGAAAAGTTATGTTCTAATAAATTAGCAAATCAAAAAGATGAAGATAATATTTTATGAACAAGGAACCTACCAAATTTGAACCAAGGAGTAGAGAAGGCCATAAATCCATACTCATCACAGACATTCAAATCAAAACAACACTGAGATTCTACCCCACTTCAGTTAGCACACTATTAACAAAATAATAAGTAGCAAATGTTTCTGAGAATATGGTAAATATGGAACACTGATTACACTTTCAACAGTAATGCAAATTAGTTCATAGACTATGGAAATCAAAATGGAGTTTTCTTAAAAGCTAATGGCAGAACTACATGTTATAATCCCATAACATGTGTGTATGTGTGCTCAAAAGAACCAAATTTTCCATTAAGAGCATATACCTGAGTCCCCATGCTCATCAAAAGCCAAGTCCTGGAATTGCCCTATCTTAACATCAATAAGTAAATGGATAAAGAAAGTGTGATAGTATATTCATGTATGAAATTCCCAAATGATAAATATAAAAATCAAAAATAAATCCCGACATGAAAAATAACACCTTAGAAAAGCATATAAAAGAGATAAAATCATCTATATGAAATTTTAAAAGATAAACGCATTGCTGGGCAGTGGTGGTGCATACCTTTAATCCCAGCACTCAGGAGGCAGGGGTAGGTGTTTCAAGGCCAACCTGGTCTACATATGATAGTTGCAGAACAGGCTTTAAAGCTACAGAGACACCCTGTCTCAAGCCCCCCAAATAAAAAGATAAATGCACATATACAATGAAGTATATTTGCCATACAATGAAGGAAATTCTATCATTGGTATGAAAATGGATATTGCAATGCTAAACATTCAGATAAGCATCATGTTTTTTGTCATATGTAGAACCAAGATTGAAAAAGATAGAAATATATAATGGTCACTACTGTATGGGGAAAGGACCAAGAGGGCAATGGATGTTAAATATTAATACTGTACTTTGTGTACATACATGAAAATGACACAATGAATCTATTATTTGGTATAGTTAATATGCATTAAAAATTTTGAAAGCCTGAATAGGCTGAAATAACTAGGGAAAAAGGATATCTGAACTTGAGCATGATTATGTGATCATATTTTCACCTAAGAATAGTGAAAAAAGAATCATGAGAAAACAGATCTCTGAGACATAAGATCATTGTGAGACCATTATAAGATCAAACTTCTGGCTCACTGAGATACCTGAGGAAGGAAAGCTAAAGGCGAAGAGTATATTAAACCTATTCAGTGGAATACAGCAGAAATTTCCCCACATTTTAGGAAAGTCATGAATATGCAAGTACAGGTGGTCTTTATTTCTTATTGAATCTGACCAAGAGAGAACCTCTTTACAGCATATTATGACTAAAAAACCACAAGTGCAGATCAGAGAAAGAATATTAAAATCTGTGAAGCAGAAGTGCCAAATCACATTTAAGGGCAAACTAATTAGTTGAAAAATCATTTCTCTCACCAGAAAATTTCTTTCAAAAATCATTTAATTTCTATTTATTTCATAATAACATGAGGTATTTCAAAGGGCACATATTTTGTAGAAATTAAGCACAGAACTTTGCATTCACTCATTTGTACACATCACACATGAACAAATACACTAACAGAAAGACAGACTTGGAGAAAAGGGAATATACATATACATATATAATTTCTTTAAAAAGTTTCTTAATTCGAAAAAGTGATAAAGTCATATCTCCTAAAAACTTTCACTCTTCATTTTCATATGTAAACATAAATAACAAATTTAGTTACGTATCAGCATCATACTAAAATACACCACAGACAGTGTAAGAATTAGTACAGTACGTAACAGAGATTGACAATATATCTGTATACAAAACATGCTCCTCAAACATTGAGGTGTTTTTATGATACTAAGGTGTGAACTTCCAGTGTAATACTGATCTCTTGGTGGGCAAGTCTATGGAATTTACAGAAATATTCCCCCAGGGACATCAAAAGAGGATTCCTTTTCTGTGGCATCTATTGGAATGTAATTACGCCTGTAAAAGAAGTGACTCTGAAACCTTGGAGTAAACATGACTTCAGTAGCCTTCCAAGGTTCCCAACTATCCTGAACCTTCATGACCATCACTGAGGTTGAAGGAAAGAAAGAAGTCACCTAGCATCCTATTCCTAGACTTTCCAAGGCCCCACTAGAACTCCATGACTTGCTCCTATTCAGCTTCAAACTTGACAAGGGACCAATATGAAGGTAAACCGACATTCTTAATGTCAACACAACAGGTTTTTTTTTCAAGTCAACATGTGCAAAGTAGCAGTAACTGTCCATTTCAGAAACATTTAGTATGTCTCAGGGTGTTTGATTTTCCTCAGCAACTGCTGTTGTTTTGCGTGCAGTCTCTCCCTTTCCATCAGGAGCTTGTACTCATCAGCCTGCAGAGTGTGAATGTACTCGGTGGCCTTTTTCAGGATGACCACTTTGGCGGCCTTCTCATTGTGCACCAGCTCAGGCACAAGGTCCCTGAGTATCAGGAAGCTGGAGCGCATACTGTCACGGCGTTGGCGCTCCATCATGTTGTGGTTGCGGCGACGCTCAATGTCCTCCAACTCTGAGTTGCGGGGACCCAGTCTTGTAGGCTTCAGTGGGAGGATGCACTTGAGGGGCCCTAGTGAAGCCTGGCTCTTAAGCTTCTTGTGCGGCGGCGCGTCCTTGCTGTGCACATAGGGCAACGGTGGCGCAGCGTAGTTGTGCTGCTCATGAATGAGGACGCAGCGCTTGAGGATCAACTCGCTGGACTGCGCGCGCCCGGGGCCCAGTGCTGCGTTCCCAGGACGCGCCGCGGTGGGGAGCCTGGAGACAGTCTTGGAGGACTGGGTCTCCTCCACTGTGACCACATCGATTTCCTCTTCATCTTCTTTTTCAGTACCTGAGTTGCTCAGGATGTTCTCTCGGGAGCTGCTGGAGGCCCGGTGGTCACCACGGCTGACTGCAGTGCCGGCAGCGCCAGCACTGGCGGGGATGGCCGGTACCGGCACCCATTCGCGCTTGTTCGCTGGGAAGAAGACCACAGCGGGGTCCATGCACTCTGAGTCCAGGTGGGCGAGCTCTGTGAGCCAGGCGGCTTTCCCACGCCCCACACTTGCTGTTCCCCTGCGCGCGTGGCCCGCAGAGCTGGCTGCAGCAGTCGCTCTAGGGGCCGAGATGCTGCGGCCGGCGGCCAGGGACCCAGAGCCGTTTGGCAGCTTCTTGCTTACCGCACTCTCCAGCTTCCCCCGGGTGGAGAAACCACTCCACATGCAGTCCTGAAGGATGACCGGGTTGTTGCTGAGGCCGCAGAGTCCTCCCAGGCCGAAAACATCCTCCTCGGCCGGGTTACCCCATAGGTCGGCCTCAGGCAGCAGCATCTCGGTGGCCCAGTTCACCGGCTCCTGGCTGTGCTCCGCTAAGGCACGGCTGGGTGACAACCGAGGCGTAGGCAACAGTTCAAACTTCTTCCAGATGTCCTCCCCCGGAGGCGTCGAGTTGCGACCGCCAAAGTAGACGTCATCTTCTTCCGGATAGAAGCAGGGCTTCAGCGAGTCAAACTCCAGGTCTGAGTTCTTGCAGATCATCCCGGGCATGGTGGATGTAGTGCAGCTGAGCATCCGTTAGTCTCCAGCTGGCGACTAAACACTTCTTTCTTCTCAGCTCTTTTTAAATATAAGGGTGCTTCCGTCCCGTGGGGGTCACACAGGGTGTAGGACTCAATCAACCTCTAACACTCTCCAGGACTATCGGAGGACCTAATCTGAGGCTTTTCTGTGCTGGAATCTCTGGTGGGCTTTAGGGACAGAGGGGTCCTCCTGGTGGCTGCAGTCTGATTGCCCTTGTGCCTAACTAGGGCTCTCCTGGCTGCAACCCAGTTCTAAGGAGCATCTTCCCAGGAGCATCGTGTCCTGTGCCTTCCTCCTCCACCCTTCTTTGAATCCACCCACCAGGTCCAGACAGATGATTGTCACTTCATGTGAAACTTTCAAGGACAGAGGGGCACTGATGATGCCTTTCAAATTCCCAAAGAAAACAACTTTCCATCGAGATTAGTATACACAGCAAGATTACCCTCCAGAATAAAAGGAGAAATATGATCTCAGAGAAACATAAATTCTGGGAATGCAGGACCACTAGATGACCATTAAGGAGGTGTTTAAGGAAACCTCCGCTCAGAAGAGGAAAAATCATAGGCACTAGCATGACTGCTCCGGAACAAAAGTATCCCATTATAAGAGCAGACATGCAAATGAGAAAAGGAAAGGAATCAAACTTTACCAGTACAACAAAACAGAAAACTTGTAAAATGAAAGGAAGAAATGAACTCAGAATATTTGAAACAAGAAGAATAAAATTATAGTTATTACCCAGTTATTACAATGAGTATAATAACCTTAATTCTCCAACTAAAAGACACAGAGAATCTACTTGAGCTAAGACATTCTAGAAGTATGTTGTTTACAAGAAAATATTATCTCTGCAAAGAAACAGACTGAGTGAAAATATAGAAAATAATAATCCAAGCAAATGTAATCAAGCAGGAGTAGTCATAATCATAACCAGCAAAATAGACTTTAAGACACAAAAAATGTCACTATACACTGAACAACAGAAGAATTCATGAAGAAGATAGAACTAAGGGTTGGGAAGTAGTAATGCTTGCCTGGCATGGGAAAGGATCTGAATTTGGTCTCCACACAATAAAAAGAAGATACAACCACTATAAATGTAGATGCTTCCAATGCTGATATCCGTAATTTTATAAACCCACAACTAGTCATAAGGTCTCATTAAAATAATGACAGATCACTTAAATACCCCAATTCAAATATACACATTAAAAATGATAGATCTTCAATGCCAAAATTAGATAAGAAACATCAGAATCATATTAAATGTAGTAAGATGACTTAGAGACATCTATATAATATTCCATCCAACAGCTGCAGAATACACATTTGATTATCAGCACTTTAACATGCCCCATGCATTAAGTCTCAGAGAAATTATTACTGAATTAAAATACAATAATTTAATGTGTTATATATAGATAATCTCAATGGAATTAAAACAGAAATCAATAGCAAAAGAAACTGAATAATCTATTCATACATGCTGTGATTAGACAACATAGTAGTTCATGACTGGTGAATTATTGAAGAAGTCAAGGCAGAAACTATAAAATTCTTCTAATCAAATGAAAGTGTCTATATTAGTCAAATAGAGAAATTTTAAATAAATACTTGAAATACTTCCCAAGGAGTTATAAAGACAAGACCCAAATCAAATTCCATATCAGTACAAGAGGAATAACAAATAGTACAGAAAAATAAATGAAATAGAAACATAAAACAGCAAAAAGATTAATTTAAAGGTTGTTATTATAAAAAGGATAAGGAGAACCATTTTATTAATTTTATCAAAAGAAAGGGAGAAAAAGGAAAAATAAGTAAAACTTGTTTTAAAAAACTAATAAGAGATACCACTAAAATCCAGAAACTCAGTAGGGATTATTTTGTTGAATGACATGCAAATATATTGTAAAATATATAAGTGGACATATATGCTATCAAACTGAACCAAAAGCATAACTAATCAATCAGTACCAAGTAGTGATATTGAAACTGTAGCAAGAAATTTTCCAACAAAGAAAAAGATAAGACTGGATAGATTCCCTGCTGCTCTTTAAAGAATGAATAATACCAATGTTCCTCAAAAAGAATCTATAAAATAGGAAGAGAAGCAATCACGTTTAAAGTCATTCTATGAAGCCAATATGTCTGTGTTACTAAAACTTGGAAAAAATGCAACTAAAAAGTAACTTGTTCCAATATCTCTTAGGAACATAAATAGATTATTACTCAACAAAATACTTTTAAATATAATTTAAAAGTACATTAAAAATATCAATCATCTTGATCAAATTGGTTTCAGTTCAAGAATGTGTGAATGGTTCGATATAAGTATTTCAGAAAACGTAATGTAGCTCACAAATAGATTCAAATGTAAAAAATAATGCATGATTATATCAATAGGCATATGAAAATCCTTTCATTTAATTAAATATCCTTTCACAATAGAAGTCACAAATAAACTACATATAGCAGGATTGTATCTCTACATAACAAGGGCAATATGTAACAAATCCATAAGCCAGCATACATACTGAACAGTGTACAACTGAAATGTTGAAATTCACACATATGCAAAAAGTCTCCACATAGACAAAACAATGCAATGAAACTAAAGAGAGGACACAGAAATAAATATACTTTTGGCAAACTGATTCTCAATAAATGTAGCAAAAACAGTCCTTGGAGAAAAGGCATTCTTTTTAACACAGTGTGCTGGGAACTCAAGTTATCTGCATGTACATGAGAGAATCAAGGCTCTCGTGCCTCCTTTTGTACAAATTCTGTTCCAAATTAATTTGATTTTAAATTTAAGATACAAACTTTAAAAGTGCATAAAAACATAAGGGAAATAAATATCCCAACAAAGATGCACATGTAATTATTTCCTGAATAGAATGTCAAAAGTTCAGGATTAAAGCAAGAGTTGACAAATAGGATTATAACATGGTAAAAATTTCTGCAAAGAAAAGGAACCAACAGAGCTAGAAGATGATTAATGCTAATTGTCAGCTTCATAGAATTGAGAATCACCTGTGCACCTCTGGGCATGCCTGTGAAGGTTATATTTTTAAAAAAAAACAGTATTTTTTTAAAAATAATGTATTCTTTGAGAATTTTATGAATGTACACAATGTATTCAATTATATTTACTTTCCACTCATCTCCTCCCCTCAAACTCTCCCTAGATCTTCCTCTACATCACCCTCCCTATTTTATGTCCTCATCTTTTTAAGTAACTCACAGAGTCCAGTTTGTGTTGCCCATAGACACCCACTGGAGCATAGTCAACCTATCAAGGATAATATCCCTAAAAAAAACTTGCCCTACACTAGTACCATCAATTGTCAGTAGCTCCTCAGTTAGTGTTGTAGGCTCCCATGCCCCTCCTCCATCTATGCTGCAATGCTAACTGGATGATGCTGTGCAGGTTTTGTGCACCCCAACACACCTGCTGAGAATTCATGAGTACTGTGATTCTGTCATGTCCAGAAGACATGGTTTCACCCATCTTCCCCAACCTCTGGCTCTCACAGTCTTTGTGTGCTCTCTTTCTCAAAGTTTTCTGAACTTTGGGAGGAGGCATGCAATACAGATGTTCCAATCCAAGCACACCCTAGACACTTGTTCTTTGCATATGTGATGCAGAAAACACACCCAATGGCGGTGAGCACATTTCTTGGGCAGCAGTATTCTGGACTGTATAAGATCCAGAAAACCAGTTGAACACTAGCATGCATTCATTGCTCTCTCTTTCTTGCTTGCAGATGCATTGCAGATGCGTGCTCCTGCCTCTGTAACTTGCCCAGCATGAAAGACTATAGCATGAATTGTGATATAGAATAAATCCTCTCCCTTAAGTTGCTTTTGTCAGAGTGTTTTTGTCAAAGCAACAAAAAAGAAACTGAAAAAAAGGGGTAACCTCCAGAATAGGAGTATATATTTGCTGCCTGTTCATTGCTAAAAGTTCAGCAAGCCATGCTACAGATAAATTTACAACTGATCTTTTCAGTTTTTCTGATTTACATTAAAACATATTATTATTTCAGGACAGTGGTGGTGCACGCCTTTAATCCCAGCACTCAGGAGGCAGAGACAAGCGGGTCTCTGTGAGTTCAAGGTCAGCCTGGTCTGCAGAGTGAGTTTCAGGAAGCCAGGACTGGAAAAGTAGACCTTTAAAATAAATCAGACTTTTCGATTGTAAGTCCAAAATTGGACTTTATGTTATTTTAAGAGGACACAAATTTGGGTGGGTAGGGAAGAGAGGATGGATCAGAAAGGAGTTAGAAGAGGGGTGAATATGACAGAAATGCATTGTATGAAATTCTTAAAGAACTAATAATATAATTTCATAATGATAGTTAAAAATAAGGCTATTTATGTTTAACTGTTGGCTAGATGATGAAATAAGGAAGAATGGAAATAATAGAAGAAAGAAAATATATGATATGAAAGATTGATTGACTGAAGATACAGAGAGAGAGAGAGAGAGAGAGAGAGAAAGAGAGAGAGAGAGAGAGAGAGAGAGAGAGAGAGAGAGAGAGAGAATGCAGAGGGAAATCCATTATAATGTTGCCTCTGTTTCTAAAACCCAGAACCTGTATCACAAGTTTATGAGGTGACCATTATGTGTAGTGGAAGGAGCAAGTGATTCTTTTCCTTTTGCCAGCCTTTTAAAATTAACACCACAAAACTTATTTCTATGTTTAGAGCACATTTGTCCTGAATTCTAAGTAATATGAGAACAGAATTATCATACAACTTGGGAGAAAGTTTGATATTCTCCACTGAATGAGTTAAAAAGGAATATAAAACTACAAAATATTAGTTTAAGTGTGGGTTCTCAGTTATAGTAAATACAACAATAAATATTTTTACTGTTTTTCTCTAATTTTCCAAGAAGCATTTCAGTACAAAAGTTTTTTTCATAACAGCTTATTTCAAGAAAGGAAGGGTTGCTTATAATAAGCATTTTACTTAAAGTACAGGGAACAAATAAATCTTAACATCAAACTCCTAATTCCTACTTAAAGTTATGAGTTGAAATGGATTAACTAATGTCAACAGCAAATCTAGTATCTAAAATCTATATTACATAAATTCTCAGAGAATCTATTATCTATCATCTTTCCTTTTCTTTATTATTTCCATTCTTTCTTCTTTCAACATGTAGCCTCCATTTAAACATTAGCAATATCCTTATTCATCTTACAATCAGTACAAAAGTATTTTTCTTAGTTATTTGAGAATTTCATATTGTCTTTGAGAAATCATGTCTTCTAGTGTCTTAAGTCTTAGATCACATAAAATGTGTTGCATTTGTTTTTGTCAGAAAGAGTTGGGCCAATCTATGGGTCACACACAGCACAACTCTATTTGACGTCCTTGATACCATTTAGTCCTCAGAATGAAGATGGCTAAATAGTTCTTAGTGACAGAAATTCAAAATTGATCAGTTCTTAGGGCACCAGAGCTAATAGAATTACTCATTCCACTTTTGAACATATGTTGTGCAAAAATGTAGACTTCTAGAATTCACTGAAAATTTCAAAGCAAAACTGCTATGTTGAGTTTCTGGAGTTCACAGAACATAAAAATATTGCTTGCAGTATAATAATGCTTAAACATGGGCAAAGTGCAATGGTTATCAAAACAGTTTTTGTAGTATACTATAAGCCTTGTAGTATATTTTGTGAAACCATGTCCCCTTTTTGGAAGGGTCTATGTAGCTCAGGCTGGTTTTGAAATTACTACCCTCCTAATCTACTTCTCAAGTACTGGGATTACAAATTATACCACTACACCCAGCAAGACCATGGGTTTTTTTAGTACTACTAATCTTACACACATTCTATCATTTCTCTAGTCAGAGTCTCATGTAACTCAGGCTAGCCTGAAATTTGCTATGTAGCTGAGCATAATATTGATTTCTGATCTTTTTGTCTTCACTTCAGGTATTATGTTACATTTTATTAAAAATCTGTTTAAGATATTTTTTTAAAATCATGGACTATAGAATGAGGTAAACAATGGTTACTATTCTCCTTGAGTTTTAGAATCATCTGCAAAAAACTTCTATTCTGTTTAATGCCATTTGTAAGATATTGAATAACTCCCCTCATTAGATTAGTCTAGTGATAAAATGTGCTCTCATTTAAATGTTTTAGGTGATTGTAGCTTTTGCAATTTCACCTTTAATGAGAAGTTGTTAAAAAACTTTTCTAAATCAATTTTCTAGTATTAGATTCTTAAATGAGAAGGACAAGAGATAAAGTCTATATAATTTAGCTGCCTCTCTTCCCAGAAAAATCAAAACATCTCTTAAAATGCAAAAGCATGCCTTTTTTTATTAGAATACAGGTTATCAAGCTTTTTGTGTTTGTGCTTAGAATACAGAAGTGAACATTCCAGGCTTTGTGGACTATTTTGTCTCAATTGTAAAAACTCAATTTTTGCCACTAAGGTGGGAAGCATCCTTAAAGAGTATGCAAGCAAAAATAAAGGAACAGCTAAAAGTTGACCCATAGGGAAGCAGGGCAGCCCTGCCCTGGAACTAATGTAGTATTATTAGTCACCTTGAAGAAACTAATGTCTAGTCAGATATTATTATTTTCATGGAATATAGTCATTTAAATTTCTTTTTTATTTATTTTTAAAAATTCTTTTATATACCAACCATAGTTCCCTCCTCCTCCTCTCTTTCTGTTCCCTCCATCCACCTCCCATTCATCCCCTCATCCACTCTTCCTCTGTTCAGAAGGGGTCAGGCCTTCTATGGAAGTCAACAAAGCATGGCTTATCAAGTTGAGGCAGGACCAAGCTCCTCCCTCTGCATCAAGGTCAGGCCAGGCATCCCAGCACGGGGAATAGGGTCCAAAAAATGAGCTCATGCACCAGAAACAGATCCTGATCCTACTGCCAGGGGCCCTACTAAGAGACCAAGCTACACAACTGTCACCCACATGCAGAAGGCCTAGGTCAGTCGTATGTAGGTTCCCTAACTGTTAGTCCAGAGTTCATGAGCTCCCACTAGCTCAGGTCAGCTGTCTTTGTGGGCTCCCCTGCCATGATCTTGACACTCTTTTTTGCACAATCTATCCTTCCTCTTCTCAACTTGACTTCCAGAGCTCAGTCCAGTGCTTGGCTGTGGATCTCTGCATCTGTCTCCTTCAGTTACTGGATAAAGACTTTCAGATGACAATTAGTGTAGTCACCAATCTGATTACAAAAGACCAGCCACGGCACCCTCTCCACCACAGCTAGTACTCTTGGCTGGGGTAATCCTTGTGGATTCCTGGGGTTTTCCCTGAAACCAGATCTCTCCTTAAGCACCAAATGGCCCCTTCTATCAAGATATATCTTTCATTACTCACTCTCTCTGTCCCACCCCCTACTCGACCAACCCTGATCTCTCATGTCATCATCCCTGCATCCCCTTCGCTCTGCAAAACACATTCCTGCCCCCAGGTTACCCAGGAGAATCTCATCCACCTCCCCTTTCCAGGAAATTCCATGCAAGTCTCCTAGGGTCCTCCTTGTTACCTAGCTTCTCAATGGGGATGTGGTTCATAGCCTGGCTATCCTTGCTTTATACCTAATAACCCCTTAACAGTGAGTCTTTTGGGGGTTGTGTTACCTCACTCAGGATAATTTTTTCTAGTTCCATTCACTTGCCTGCAAATTTCATAATTTCATTATTTTTTATAGCTGATTAATATTCCATTGTGTAAATGTAATGCATTTTCTTTATCTATTCATTGGTTGAGGGGCATCTAGGTTGTTTCCAGTTTCTGGCTATTACAAGTAATGCTGCTATGAACATAGGTGAGCAAGTGTCCTTGTGGTATGATTGAGCATCCTTTGAGTATATGCCCAAAAACAGTATAGCTGGGTCTTGTGGTAAATTGATTCCCAGTTTTCTGAGAAACTGTCATACTGATTTCCAAAGTGACTGTACAATTTTGCACTCCCACCAGGAGTAGAGAAGTGTTCCCTTTACCCCACATTCTCTCCAACATAGGCTGTTATTAGAGTTTTTGATCTTAGCCCTTTTGACAGTTGTAAGAAATACACATCTCTATATATCTAGAAAATCTAACTAACATGACTACAAGCTTGGTTATTATAGATGATTACTATTAACCTATATTTCTTAACTATACATTACATTTTTAAATGAGCAGCACAAACACAATACCTTAATCAAGAGTAGAAATATGCACATAACAAAATTGACCTTAAGTTTGTACCAATAAACCAAGATCCATACCAATCTCAGAGTTTTTTGATTTGCATTTCTATGATATCTACAAATGTTGGACAAATCTTTAAGTGTTTCTCAGCCATTTGAGATTCTTCTATGGAGAATTATCTGTTTAAATATGTATCCCATTTTTAAATTGGATTATAGGTATTTTGATGTCTAGTTTCTTGAGTTCTTTATATATTTTGGAGATTGGCCCTCTGTCAGATGTGGGGTTGGTGAAGATCTTTTCCCACTTTGTAGGCTGCTGTTTTATCTTATTGACAGTGTCCTTTGTCTTATAGCTTTTCAGTTTCAGGCGGTCCCATTTATTTGTTGTCAATTTCAGTGTCTTTGATACTGGTGTTATATTCAGGAAGGGGTCTCCTGTGCCAATGCATTCAAGGCTACTTCCCACTTTTCATCTTTCGGGTTCAGTGTAACTGGATTTATGTTGAGGTCTTTGATCCACTTGAACTTGAATTTTGTGCAGGGTGATAGATATGAATCAATTTGCAGTCCCCATCATTTAAATTTTTTAACTTAAAATCAGGAAAGGAAGAGAAATAAATGTTTCCCAAATACAATGTTCCCCTCACATTATTAAGATATCTACCTTAGGCCTTATGATAGCAAAATCTTCACTAAAACACATGTCTTTCTACATGCACTGTTGTGGGAGTATTCTCCTAATTTCACAGGAGGGCAATGAGCTTTTGTTATACTAGGAAGCAAGCAAACAAACAAAAGAAAACAACAAACAAACAAAATCCTCGATTTATCAATGACAGTGTTACATGTCAGACAGGCGGTGGCCCCGCATGCCTTTAATCCCAGCACTCGGGAGGCAGAGGCAGGCAGATCTCTGAGTTTGAGGCTAGTTCCAGGACAGGAACCCAAACTACAGAGAAACCCTGTCTCAAACAAAGAAAAAAATATATGCCTAGTGAGCATAAACCTCAGACATGGATCCTGAAGTCATTTTTCTTTATCATTATTTTGTTTGTTCTGATGATATCCAATTTCCTTAGCAATTATAAAATTTTACCCAAAGTCAACAATTAAATAAATACTATACATGTTAAAAAAAAGTGCCAGTTTCATTTACAAGCTCTTTTGAGAGGGAATTCCCACTGTGGTTATAATAGAGAATAAATATTAATATATTAATTGTTTTTGTTACTGTTATGGTAAAAATAAGCAAATTTCAGAGTAAAATATAAAATTGATAACTATTGGCACAAAATTATACCAAAGACCTGTAGAACTTATTAGGCCTATATAACAGAGGTTCTACCATCTTCAGAAGCAATTTCTATTTGTCCCTCCCCTCAGACAATAGGAACAACTTTTCTAATCTTTGCTCTTCTAAGTCAGAATACTTAAAACCATTAAGTAAATGAAATAATGCAGCAATTTTACCAAAGTAACAGGCTTATTTTGTTTAACACAATGTCCTCAAAATGTACCTGCTTTCTTACATGAGAAAAAGACCAAGTACGAGAAAGGGCAAATATCTAGGATGCTGATCAGAGAACATCATGAATGAGGACAAAATGAGTCCTCTAGGTCACTTAATCGAGGCAATTTTGACCAACTACTTAGAGTAGTTTCAAGGCATAAGTGAAAACTTATAGAAGGGAGTTTTTCTCTCCTAAAACAGAAGAAACCTGTCAAGATTTAGACATGGAGCTGCTGAGACAGTTTAGTGGGTATAGGCCTGACAACCTGTGTTCCATTCTTAGATCCCCACAAGTTAGCAGGAGAGTTCTATTCTGATCTCTATGTGCCCACCTGAACATACACGTGCACATACACAAGCACATACACACACCAAATAGAAATAATTTAATTAAAAATTTGAAAAGACATGGCTGTAGGCAACAGCTTTGTAAATAATATTCTAATAATTTAGGTAATAACAGCAAGAATGGACAAATGATATTTCATCCAAAGAAAAAATCTATACAACAAAGGAAATCATAATCAAGTAGGATAGCATTAGAATTGAAGAAACATTTTGTCAACTATTCATGTACCAAAGAATAAACTTCTACCATGATACTTTCTTCCACCATAGCCAAAAAGAGACAGTCCAAAAACATGACCACAAGTCTATGAAGCTGTAAGGCTTTTCCTCCTTTTCAGTTAATTTTTTTTAGATATTAGTCCCAATCACAATTTCACAATTTTTTACAGAAAAAAAATCACTTAAAAAATAAAATGTCTATTCATAATAAGAAACATTCCTATGAATATAGATGAAAATAATGTCAATAATATACTGGTATATCAAATATAGCAATGTATTAAGTATAATTATGTACAGTTTATCCAGGTATAAAAGTTTGGTTTCAAATATTTTATCTATTTGTTTGTTTTGTGTTCTTTTTATGATTTTTCAAGACAGGGTTTCTCTGTGTAACTGCTCTGGCTGTCCTGGAACTCACTTTGTAAGGATATTTAAACATTCATATATTTAACACCAAACCTAATGGTAAAATGTTCACATGAAGATCGGGAGAAAAGCAAGGATATCTATTCTTTTGTTGTTGCTTTCTAAATTTTTTAAATTTTATTTATTTTTATTGAGCTCTACATTTTTCTCTGCTCCCCTCCCTGCCTATCCCCTCCCCACCAACCCTCCTCCAAGGTCCCCATGCTCCCAATTTACTCAGGAGATCTTGGTTTTTTTCTACATTCCATGTAGATTATGTCTCTCTTAGTGTCCTCAGGGTTGTCTAAATTCTCTGGAATTGTGATTTGTAGGCTTTATGATTAAAACCACTTATGAGTGAGTACATGTGATAATAGTCTTTCTGTGTCTAGGTTACCTCACTCAAAGTGATGTTTTCTATCTCCATCAATTTGCCTGCAGAATTCAAAATGTTCTAATTTTTTCTGCTGTGTAGTACTCCATTGTGTAAATTTATCACATTTTCCTTATCCATTCTTTGGTCAAGGGGCATTTAGGTTGCTTCCAGGTTCTCACTATGACAAACAAACCTGCTATGAACATAGTTGAACACATGTCCTTGTAGTATGATTGAGCATCCTTTGGATATATACCCAAAAGTGGTATTACTGGGTCTTGAGGAAAGTTTTTTTCTAATTTTCTGAGAAATCGCCACACTGACATCCAAAGGAGCTGTACTAGCTTGCATTCCCACCAGCAATGCTGAAGTGTTCCCTTTTCCCCACAACCTCTTAAGCATAATTTGTCATCAGTGTTTTTCATCTTGGTCATTCTTACAGGTGTAGGATGGAATCTCAGAGTTGTTTTGATTTGCATCTCTGATGGCTAAGAATGTTGAACATTTCCTTAAGTGTCTTTCTGCCATTTTAGATTCCTCTGTTGAGAGTTCTCTGTTTAGGTCTGTACTCCATTTTTTGTTGGATTATTTGTTCTCTTGATGACCAATTTCTTGAGTACTTTGTATAATTTGGAGATCAGACCTCTGTCTGATGTGGGGTTAGTGAAGATCTTTTCCTATTCTGTAGGCTGTCATTTTGTCTTGTTGACTGTGTCCTTTTCTGTGTCATCTTTGGGGTAGTGGTCCTGGGTTCTGTAAAAACGTAGGCTGAATAAGTCAGGGAAAGAAAGCCAGTAAGCAGCACCCCTCCATAACTTCTACATCAGCTCCTTCCCTCAGTTTCCTGCCCTATTTTGAGTTCCTCTCCTGACTTCCTTCAGTGATGAACAGCAATGCTGACGTATAAGTCAAATAAACATTTTCCTCTTAACTTGCTTTTTGGTCATGGTGTGTCAATTTGCAACGAAAACCCTAACTAAACAAGTGCCCATCCCCAAAGGATACATCTACAAAACAACACCTACACAAAAGACTGGGGGAACACTTCAGAGCAAAGATTTTAAGAGCCAGAGGTTCAAGACCTCTGCTGTAAGATAGTGTCTTCTATATATGTCAAGAAAACTGCATCCATGAAATCTCAACAACATTGTTATCTAAACAAGAATTGAATGACAACATTAATTGGCATGCCAATATTAATGAAGGAGCTCCCACAAGGCCCCACCCCTGGAGGCTGGATATGATTCAGGTGGAATAAAGTCAGGTGAACATAGTGGGTTATGCTGGTGTGCAGGATATAAGTCTTGACTCAGACTTAGAGGTTGGGTATGGTACAGCTTGGGCTCTTAGGAACTTGGCCAGGGCACTGGATATGGGATTTAGGCTAAATTTGAGGATTGGGGTAGGGGAGCAGGATAAGGTTAGTCAGATGGATTCAGTATGCTAGGATGGGAACACAAGATGTGTGGACCAGGCAGATGGATCTGGTATAAGCAACAAAGAGGCAATCTATGTGGTATACCATAGAATATGGTAAGAAAGTAGGTATATTACCTGTGTCTACCACAAGGGCAGGCTAGAGGTCCCTCGGTAGGTAGGTGGGGGTCTGTATTCTAACTAGCACCAAAGGGAAGAAAGAGGGGCCCAGAGGAGGAGGTCATAATCACTGGCAACCAGATCTTTGTGAGTTCAGGGATAGCCTGGTTTACAGAGGGAATTCCAGGATAAAGATACACAGAGAACTTGTCTCAAAAAGCCAAAAGTAAAAAGTAAAAATAAAAGAAATAGAGGCTAAAATAAAGCCACACAAAGATGAAAAATACACAGAGAATCTTGATACTGTATGCTATTATGCTCTCTTTGAATTGTTTCAATGCTGAGGAAGCAGCAATAGCTGCCAAAAGATATTTGCTTATAAATACTGCTGAATTAATACAAGATACGTATTCTGAAAATACCTTGACTTCAAAATTGAAGTCAAAAGGTATGTTACTTTGGAGAAGAGATTTTCCTTTTGTTTCCACAGAAAATGAGAGACTGTGGATTCAATCTGAGTTAAGAAAAATCAGGTTTGATCAAGGAAGACCACATGAGAAATCTACGGTAGGGATAGGCCCAGATGTCTGAGTTCTACATCCAGAACAGATTCAAGACTGCTGCCTGAGATGATCAAGACTCACAGGATACTCCAGTCAGGATTTGATCATAATTCAAAATTTTCTTTAGATCACCATAAGTTTATCAGCACCCCAACCAGTCGGAAGTAGTCTGGAAAACTATGTCCACATTCCCAAAAAAAGGACTATGGATATTTTACTTTGTTTAAAAAAAGGGGGGGGAGTGGTGCAGGAGAATTGTCTATATTCTGCCAATCATATTTTAAATAAACGCTAATTGGCTGATACCCAGGCAGGAAGTATAGGCGGGAAAACCAGACAGGTGGCGCAATAAGAATAGGAGAATTCTGGGAGGCAGGAAGCTCCCTTGCCAGTTCTGCCCAGATCACCTAAGAAGCAAGATGTGAGTTGCTCCGCTGAGAAAGGTACCGAGCCATGTGGCTAACATAGATAAGAATAATGGGTTAATATAAGCTACAAGAGCTAATAAGTAGCCTGAGCTAATGGGCCAATCAGTTTTATAACTTACGAAGATTTCTGTGTGATTTTCTTTGGGGCTTGCTGGCTATGGGGAACTGGGCAGGACATAAACCCCAACATGCCGGCCCTCATGTTACACCCATATATTCTTACTACCAAGCCCTTGCAAATATCTACTCCCACTATGCATGTTATTTCTTTTGAATTTTTTTGTCTTTTATTTAATTTTTTGTTATTGTTGTTGTTTCTCTAGACAGCATTTCTCTGTGTAGCTCAGGCTGTCCTGGACCTCACTCTATAGACCAGGGTTGCCTCAAACTCATAGAGAAGCACTTGGCTCTGCCTCCCAAGTGCTAGAATTAAAGTCATCTGTCACCACACCTGGCATATTTTGTTTTTAATATATACATTTAAAAACATATAGTCTAATCCCATAGCACATGCTGTTCTTGAGCACAACACATTCAGCCAACCCCTCAAGTATGGGTATATGGTCACAATCTTGGCTCATTTTTTATCATTTTCATTTTTGGCTCATTTTTTATCATTTTCATTTTCCTACGATTTTATAGGTTGTGTATTTGTTCTCTTATGATACAGAGGAAGTTTTAGTTTGATATAATTTCATTGTTTGTATTTTTTATGCTTTTGGGAGATCTGTCTAAAAACTATCTGCTTATTCATATGCCCTAAGGCATCTCCATTTTATCCTAGGATTTATGTTCTTTAGTTATACTTCAGCCATTCACTGTTTTGAATTGATTTTTGTAATTAGTGAGCAATCTAGTTGCATTCTTCTGATTATGGGCATCCAATTTTCCCTCACTGCTTATTAAAAATATCCTTTCTCAAGAAACCAGAAGCCAGGAATCTGAGAGCAGAGGCAGGAGTGGACATATGGAAAGGGTTGGGTAGAGGCAAGGGAAAAGAGAAAATGATATAATTACATTTTAATTTCAAAAGGAAAAATAATGTTCTCTCTTGAATGCATGTTCTTAGTATCATCAAAATCAGTGATTCAAACACTGATTTTCAAAAGTGAAGAAACGTCATTCATGACACAATTCCATCCCACTGCTCTGGCCTTCTGCTTTTCACTCTGACACATTTTTAATTACTGCAGTTTCATGGCATATTTTAAGAACAAAACGTATGAATACTACAGCCTTAATTTTCTTTCATGATTCTTTTGGCTATTCCAGGACAGCTCCTTAGAAATGTAACTTTATTTTTTCTAGTTCTCTAGAAAAACAAGTTTTTCTAAGTAGCCAAAGGTAGACATGAACTCAGTACTCTACTACTTCAGCTTCCTGAGGACAGGGAGTACAGATATTCTATTTGTACTCACAAATAGAATGTATCATTGGTGTTTTGACAAGGAATGTATTTTATTTGTGAATAACTTTCAGTAGCATAGAGCCTTTTTATTTATTCATTTTCAATTTAATTTTTAGGAATTTCATACAGATACATAATATGTTTTGATCATATTCACCTCCTATTCCTCTCCTCCAACTACCTACAGACAGCCCTTACTTCAAACTTTCTGTCTTCTTTCTTTTTTTATTTTAAATTATATATCACTGAGTCCAATTATTTGCCATATATGGCATGTTTGAGGCCACCCACTGTTGCATGAACAACTTACTAGTGATTATCCACCCAAAGAAAAACTGGCTCTCCCTCCTTCAGCAGCTGTCAGCTATAATAAATAGCTCTTTGGCTAACGGTAGGTCTTCATGTGTCCCAACCCATTCCTGATAGAATTTTCACTTTCTTGATCTAGTACTGTTGTGAATTCATAAATGGAATGTCAATGCAATTTCTAAAAGATAGCATTTTACAGTACCCCTTACCATCCTCTGGCTCTTACAGTCTTTCTGGCCCCATTTTCATGATATTCCCCAAGTCTAGAATGCAGGGTAGTTGATACACATGTCCCATACAAAGATAAGCACTCACAATTCTTTTCTCTCAACCATTTTAACCTACATTAACCACTACCCATTGCAAAACAAGTTCCTTTGATGAAGGTTGACAGTACTACAAGTCTATGGGTATAAGCATTAATATTTCAAAAGAAGTTTGAAAACATGACCACTGGGTTTCCCCCTCTAATGCTTATGACCTCCCCATGATCTTTTGACCATGTTTATAATACCAGGCATGTCTTCCTTCCTGTGGAGCAGACCTCAAATCCAATAAAGTTGTTGGTTGCCCCATGATATTCATACACAATTGCACTAGTGGAAAATTCTTGCCTAACAGGTCATTATTGTAATATGCAGGGCTCAGTGCTGGGTCTAACCATTAATATTTTTTCTTCTTCAGTAGACTGCACAGCACCTTTGGCATTGTGAATGTTTGTCAGGATGGAGGAAGTTTTCAACTCAGTCCAAGATTGATTTCTCTATGTCCTACCTCCCTAAGTGTGTTATGTGTTCAGCAATAGGATCTCATCATCTAGTTGTGGTCGGCAACAAAGAGCATTGACAATAGCCTGTCCTGTTTTGTGGGGTTTGGGTGCCTCTCTGGCCAATAACTCATAGGGATGTATCTTATACTGTGTTGCCATTTGTTTTTTAAAGACAAGGTCCCTGGTATCCCAAGTTGGTTTTGAATTCAGTAAATAGTTAAGAATGACCTTGAACTTCTCATCCTCCTGCCTCTACCTTCCAAGTTGAGATTGCAGTTAAACAACACCATACCCAGCATGTGCAGCAATGAAGGCTGAATTTAGGGCTTCAGGAATGCTTTGCAAGCACTCTACCAAATGAGCTATGTATTTTCTTACCAGACCTGTTAATAGTAGTAATTCTTTCACATTAAGAACATTTGAGATAGTTCCATTTTTGTACATTCTTCAGTTTCTTTCATCACACTATCATAAGATTCATCCTAGAGATCATTAACACATATGGCTAAATTTATATCTAGGTATTTTATATATCTCTCAGTTATTATTAGTATGATTTTTGTTCATGATGTCTTCATCATCAATATCATTTTCCTTTTATACTTCAAAAGCTATTTATCTACTGTATTACTTTTCCATGTGATAAGGAAACTAAATTAAAGAATAGTGTACCCAATTTTAGTATAACAAAAAGAAAAAAGGGTGTGGAAGACAGCATGAATGAAAGAGTTGTCCATATCACCCTTCTTTGACGTCTCAGCACTGAACTTGTGCAACAGAGAGAGAGAATTACATCATCTACTACCCTTGAATTTCAGCACTAGGTCAACCATGATGAAAGCTGGTTTGGGGTTGAGCTTCACTACTATAACCAAAAGGCCAGTAGCCATGGATTGATACACTGGAAATCCAGGTGACAAAGAAATGATCCTATTACTCCTTTGTCAAACTTGGGAAGCATAGAAAAAAGCTAGCATTAGACCTCACACTGGCACACAGTGTCAGAGTGAATATGATTACAACCACCACTGAGCAGAAAAACAGAGGACTCTTATTTGTTCCAGAACACTAAGATACAGCCTGTACATCTATCCTAATATCAGGTAGATTCCTGCACAGTAATGGGGAAGACTAGAATTTCAATATACTTCACTGTCAGCTTTGAAGTGAACTTTCTGCAGTTTTCCCTCCTGAAGCTGTAAGTTGCTTCAATTATGAAACTTGGGGATGACTCAGCTTGCCATTAGCACTGCTGACAAGTTCCCACTGTGATGGATAGTATTACCAACCTGTTAGATAAGCTTCTGGTCATACTTATAAGGGTTTTTTTTTTTGATTACATGAATTGATGTGGAAAGATCCATCTTACCTATGGGTATGAATTTTTTCTGGCCAGAGGATAATAGACTATATAAAATAGAGAAAGCAAGTAAAGTGCGAGCAAGTATTCCTTGTTCTCTGTTTCTTGATTATGGATCTGTTGTTTCAAGTTTCTGCTGCTTTGACTTTTCTGTCATGATGGAATACTACCCCTAATTGTGAGCGAGAATAAACATTTTATCCCTCAAGTTGCATTTGTCAGTGTATTTTATCATTAAAAACAGAAAAAGAAAGCAAGACAGAAATTGGTAACAAGAGTGGGGTCGTCTCTGCACTAAAATGGACCATGTGGTTCCTCAGCTTTTAGGAATGGTTTTTGGCAGCAATGTGGAAGACTCAGGATGTTTGGATTAGAAAACCTTTTGAATTCTGTCATTACAGTTCAGTGGATTATTCTGGCTGAAAGACTGGAAGACAAAAACACCAAGAGAAATGTAGATATTGGAGGCCCTGTTTATGTAGTTTCATTGGGAGGGAATAAGAAGTCTATCATAAACATGGCTAGAAGTAATTCATGTGTCATTCTAGCACATAATTCACCTGTCTTCTGACCATGCCCTGAGAATTTCAATGACATCAAATTTAAAGATGCTAGACTAATTTGTTTTTTAGGGGAATATTCAAGACAGGAGAGCATTCAATTTGGTGCTGAGAAATCAGCTCTAGCTATTAGAGAAATCAGCATCACTGACAAGAAATCTCTTGTGTTATGCTTTAACTATAGGAAAGATGTTCTGCAGGCAAACCCCCACCCCTTAGAGGTTCCATTTGGTAAAAACAGAGATTAATTTAAAGGCAAAAGGCCTAAGATGAAGCATTTCTCCAGCTCCTTAAAAGCAACTGCCTGGAAAAGTTTCCCCCTGTGTCTGTACATAGATGCTGATATAGCTGGGGCCCCATGGGGTAGGCTGCATTTCAGCTGCAAGTACAACTTGGCAGTATTGTCTACATGGCACTGGTTTTGGAGACTTGAGGGATACAAGATTGAGGAGTGTCATATAATGTTTCTCCACAGTTTCAGAGACTGACTGAAGTCACGCACTGTGCAGCTTGGTTGGACTCTGTAGGAAGGTCTTGAGAAGTCACTGCGTGAAATTGTGAGGGTAAGCCTGAGCTGCAGTGGAGACCTCAGGAAGTTGGAGATACCAGGACAATTTCTCCTGAGGAAACCAGCAGTAATGAACTGTAATCAGCATACAAGGGAATGTATGTATGTCGAAGGAAGCCAAGGTAGAGGCGTGCAGCCACGTAGGTCTTCTGGAGCCCCAGCTGATTTCATCATGAGTCCCAGACTCAGAACATATAGATACAGGATATGTTATTTTCGATGCTGAACACTGGTCAGATGATTGTTTGCTAACTCTGATTCTTTTCTTTTGGAATAAGAATATTTACTGTGCACCATTATATGTTAGAAGCATGCAACTTATTTTTCAGTTTATAGGCATTGACAGGTAAGAAACTTTAGACTTTTAAATTGTCTGATTATTTATAAACTACAGTGGTATTTACACTTGGGTGAAATACATATTTCATTATAACATGGTCATCAGGTTATCAGGACCAAAGGTAGAAAGTTGTGACTTAAAAGTGATGTGTTTGGGGGCTGAAACTGCACACAGCACACCAAGAAGTGAGTAATCACCCACCTATCAGGACACTCCACTCTCTAGGCACTCATACTGGGGCAAAACTTCGGGCCCCTCTCCCACCTGCCTCAGCTTCTCTAGCCAACCAGCAGGCATGCTTCCTGCAGGTAGGCTGCTCCAACATTCCCCTATAGATCTAACTCTGTAAGCTATAAGGCCCACTCCACCCACAAATCCACCCATCCCCTGCAACTTCAGGGGAACTCTGTACCACAAGCCACAACTGCACAGAATGAACAAAGAGAGCAAATCAACCTGACACACAGACAGCGACTGCAAGGATTGGACCAAGAGGCAAAGACACTGCCAAAACCAATCGGAGGAAGAGATGGGTAGGCACCAATGCAAAAAAAAATATTCAACAACCTAAAAAGCAACATGGTAATGCCAGAACACAGTGGTCATACAACAAGAAGACATGATCATCCTAACCCAGAAGAAGCAGGAGAAAATCATCTTTATAACTATATAATATAATATAACTTTATGAAGGTGATAGAGACCCTTAAAGAGGAAATAAAAAATTACCTTAAAGAAATGGAGAAAAAGACAAACAAAAAAATTAAAAGAAATCAGTAAATCTTTAAAGAAACTCAAGAATACCAAGAAAAACCAATCAAACAGATGAAGAAACAGTTCAGGACTTGAAAACTGAAAAAGAGGCAATAAATAAAATACAGCCAAGGGAATTCTGGATATAGAAAATCTGAGTAAACAAACAGGAACTACCTATGCAAACATAACCAACAGAATATGAGAGATAGGAGATAGAAGAGAGAATCTCAAATGTTGAAGACACTATAGAAGACATAGATTCGTCGGTCAAAGAAAATGATAAATGCAACAAATTCTTAGCATAAGACATCCAGAAAATCTGGGATACCATGAAAATAATAAACCTAAGAATAATAGGGATAGAAGAAGAACCCCAGATCAAAGGCACAGAAAATATATTAAACAGAATCATAGAAAACTTTCCCAACCTAAAGCAGGAGATTTCTATGAAGGTACAAGAAGCTTACAAAGCATCAAATAGACTGGATCAAAAAAAAAGTCCTCTCACCACATAATAATCAAAACACTAAACATACAGAATAAAGAAAGAATATTAAGAGCTTCAAAGGGAAAAGTTCAAGTAACATATAAAGGCAGATCTATCAGAATTATACCCAACTTCTCAATAGAAACCATGAAATCCAGAAGGTCCTGGGCACTAAGTGTTGCAGACACTAAGAGATCATGAATGTATGCCCAGACTACTATACCCAGCAAAACTTTAATCACCATTGACTGAGAAACAAAGATATTCCATGACCAAACCAAATTTAAGCAATACCTATTCACAAACCCAGACTTACAAAAAGCACTAGAATGAAAACTCCAACCCAAGGAAGCTAACTGTACCCCAAAAAACAGATAACCTCATACCAAGAAACCCCAAAGAAGAGAAACACATAAACACTTCCATAAAAAATAACAGAAATTAACAATTACTGGTCATTAATATTTCTTAATATCAATGGACTCAATTCACCTATAAAAAGACACAGGCTAAGAGAACGGATATGAAAGCAGGAACCATCCCTCTGCTATATACAATAAACACACTTCAACCTCAAAGACAGACATTACCTCAGAGTAAAGGGATGAGAAAAGTTTTTCTAATCAAATGGACTTATGAAATAAGCTGATGTAGCTATCTTAATATCTAACAAAATAGACTTCAAGCTAAAAGCAATCAGAAGAGATGGAGAAGGAAATGTCATACTTATCACAGGAAAAATCCATTAAGATAAAATCTCAATCTGAACATTTACTCCCCAAATACAAGAACAACCACATATATAAAAGAAACATTACTAAAGCTTAAATCACACATCAAACTCCACACACTAATAGTAGGGGGCTTCAACACCCCACTCTCCCCAATGGACAGGTGTCATGACTCAAGTGGACTTAACAGACATCTACAGAACATTTCACCCTAACCCAAAAGAATATACCTTCTTCTCAGCACCACATGGAACCTTGTAAAAAATTGACTAAATTCTCAGTAACAAACTTCAACAGATACAAAAAAAAATTGGAATAAGTTTCTGTATCTTATTGGATCACCATGGTATAAAGTTAGAATTCAGCAACAACACTAATTGAAGAAAATCTACAAACTCATGGAAATTGAACAGTGCTTAATTAAATCCCTGGGTCAAGGAAGAAATAATGAAAGAAATGAAAGGATTTCTAAAACTCAATGAAAATGAAGATACAGCATACCCAAACCTGTGGGACACTGTGAAAGAGGTGCTAAGAGGGAAGTTCATAGCACTAAGTGCCTACATAAAGAAAGTGGAGAAATCCCACACTAGTGATTTAACAGCACACCTGAAAGTTCTAGAAAAAAAAAAGAAGCAAACTCACGGAGAAAGAGTAGACAAAAGGAAATAATCAAATTGAGGGTTGAAATCAATAAAATAGAAACAAAGAAAACAATACAAAGAATCAGTGAAACAAAGAGCTGGTTCTTTGATAAAATCAATAAGATACACAAACCCTTATCCAAATTAATCGAAAGGCAGAGAGATAACTTCCAAATTAGCAAAATCAGATTGAAAGGGGGTATATAATAACAGACACTGAGGAAATTTAGAGAAATACTAGATCATACTAAAAAACCTGTACTCCACAAAATTTGAAAATGTAAAAGAAATGGACAATTTTCTAAATAAGTATCACATACCAAAATTAAATCAAGACCAAGTGAATAATTTAAATAGACCTATAAACTACAAAGAAATAGAAGCAGTCATCAAAACTCTCCCAGGGCCAAAGCCCAGAGCCGGATAGTTTCAATACAGAATTCGATCAGAATTTCAAAGAAGGGCTAACACCTATATTCCTTAAATTGTTTCACATAATATAAACAGAAGGAACATTGCCAAACTCTTTGTATGAGGCTACAGTTACTCTGATACCAAAACCACATAAAGACTCAGCCAAGAAAGATAATTACAGACCAATCTTCCTCATGAAGATTGATGCAAAAATATTCAATAAAATACTTGTAAATCAAATCCAAACACACATTTTTTAAAAATCCAAGCACACATTATATATATATATATATATATATATATATATATATATATATATATATATATATAAAGGCATCCACCATGATTATGTCAGCTTCATGCCAGACATGCAGGGATGGTTCAACATACAAAAATCTATCAATGTAATCCACTATATAAATAAACTGAAAGAAAAAATATATGATCATCTTATTAGATGCTGAAAAAGAATTTGACAAAATCCAACACCCCTTCATGATAAAGGTCTTGGAGAGATCAGAGTTACAAGGAACATATCTAAAAACAATAAGAGTAATATACAGCAATTCAACACCCAACATCAAATTAAATGGAGAGAAACTCAAAGTGATTTCACTAAAATCAGGAAGAAGACAAGGCTGCCCACTCTCTTCATAGCCATTCAACATAGTTCTTGAAGTTCTGGATAGAACAATAAGACAACTTCTGCTACTCACAGATGATATGATAGTATACATAAGTGACCCCAAGAATTCTACGAGGGAGCTCCAACAGCTGATAAGCACCTTTAGTAGTGTGGCAGGATACAAGATCAACTCAAAAAAATCTGTAGCCCTCCTGTGTACAAATGATAATGAAACAGAAAAAAAAATCAGAGAAACATCACCCTTCACAATAGCCACAAATAACATAAAATATCTTGGGGCAACACTAACCAAACAAATGAAAGACCTGTTCAACAAAAACTAAGTTTTGGAAGTAAGAAACTGAAGAAGATATCAGAAAATGCAAATAGATCCATATCTATCCTCATGCACAAATCTGAAGTACAAATGGATTTAGGCATCAATATAAATACAACCACACTGAACCTGATAGAAGAGAAAATGAAAAGTAGCCTTCACTGCATGGACACAGGAAACCACTTCCTAAATATAACCCCAGTAGCACAGACACTGAGAGAAAGAATTAATAAATGGGACCTCCTGAAACTGAGAAGCTTCTGTAAAGCAAAGGACACAGTCAATAAGACAAAAAAAAGCAGCCTACTGAATGGGAAAAGATCTTTACCAATCCAACATCAGACAGAGACTGATCTCCAAAATATGCAAAGAACTCAAGTAATTAGACATAAAAATTCCACATAATCCAACTAAAAATGGGGTACAGAACTTAACAGAATTCTCAACATAAGAATCTCAAAGGACTGAAAGACACTTAAGGAAATGTTCCTTAGTCATCAGGAAAATCAAATCAAAACGACTCAGAGATACCATCTTACACCAGTTAGAATGGGTAAGATCAAAAAACACCAATGATAGTTTATGCTGGAGAGGATATGGAGTAAGTGGAACACTCACCCATTGCTGGTGGAAATGCAAACTTGTACAACCACTTCGGAAATCAGTATGGCAGTTTCTCAGAAAATTGGGAATCAACATACCTCAGGATCCATCAATACCACTCTTGGGCATATATCCAAAAGATGCTCAATCATACTACAAAGACATTTGTTCAACTATGTTTGTGGCAGCATTATTCATAACAGCAACAACCTGGAAACAACCTAGATTCCTCTCAACCAAAGAATGGGTAAAGAAAATGTAGTACATTTACATAATGGAGTATTTACTCAGGAGTAAAAAAAACTTGAAATTTGCATGCAAATGGATGAAACCAGAGAAACCATCCTGAGTGATATAACTCAGACCCAGAAATATGCACATAGTATGTATTCACTAATAGGTGAACACTAGCTGGAAAGCAAAGTATAAGGAGCCTATAGTCCATGACCCCAAAGAAGCTAAGAAACAAGGAATACCCTAAGAGACTCACGTATAAATCTCCCTGGGAAGGGGAAATAAACAAGATCTCCTGAGAAAATTGGGAGCATGGAGGTGGGAGGAGAAGGGAGAATGAAGGGGAGGAGGAAGGAAGAAAGGGAGGGGAAAGGAGAGCTTGAGGGTACAGAATGGTTGAGATGAGGGAAAGACAGAGATGGAGAACAAGGAAAGAGATATCTTGATTGAGGGAACCATTACTAGCAAGAAACCTAGCACTAGTAAAATTACCTGGAATCCACAAGGATGACCCTAGCTAAGACCCTATGCAATAGTGGAGAGGATGCTTGAACTCGCCTTGCTCTGTAGTTAGATTGATGGCTATCTTGAATGTTTTCATAGAATTTACATCAAACAACTGATGGAAGCAGATGCAGAGAACCACAGTGGAGCATTGAGCTGAGCTCCCAAAGTCCAGTCGAAGAGAGGGAGGATTGAGAATATGAGCAAAGAGATCAAGACCACAATGGGGACACTTACTGAAACAGCTTATCTGAGCTAACGGAAGCCTTCCAACTCTGGCCTGGCAGTGAGTAAACCAGCATGGGACCAAAGGAGGCCCTCTGAATGTGTCTGACAGTTAAATGGCTGGGGGAAGACTCTGGGGCCACTGGCAGTGAGACCAGGATTTATCGCTCTTCTTTTGGCTTTTTGGAACCCATTCTCCCTGGAGGGATACCTTGCTCAGCCTAGGTATTGGCGGGGTGGGGGGGTGGCTTGGTCCTTCCTCAAAACAATGTGCTAGACTTTGTTGACTCCCCATGTTAAGCCTTACCCCTCTCTGAGAAGTGGATGGTGGGTGGAAGGGGATAAGGTGGAGGGAGCAGGATGAGGGTCGGGAGTGGAAAATAGATTTGGCATGTAAAGTGAGATAGTATTTTTTAAATAAAATTTAAAAAGTGATGTATCTGGATACCAAACTGCTGAGGGGTGAAATTATGATGGTTCCTGTCAATTATCTATTTAATGGAATGTAGGATCACCTGGGAGCCCAGGCTTCTTGTCAAGTCTTGCAAGATTATCTTGCTTACATTATTTAATGTGGGAAGACCCATTTTGATTATTTCCCAGATGGTATTCAATAAAGAAAGCAAGCAGAGTATTATAAAATATTTATTGCTCTTTGTTTAACTATGGATACAATGTTACCATCTGCTTCAAGCTCTTGCTGCCTTGACTTTTCTGCCGTGACAAATTCTCCCTTGAACTGTGAGACAGAATAAACCCTTCCTCTCTTATGTTGCTTTTGTCAGAGTGTTTTATTATGACAACAGAAAAAGAAAATAAGACATTTAGTCTCCATAAACATGGGAAGGACAGCTGCTTCTCCTCCTCTGTGCCAGATGGATCTCTACAATGGCTCAGGCCCCAGACAGAGAGTGTGGACTGACACTGACAGTGTCATACACAATTTAAGTCTGAGTCAGAATGAATGCACTATGAGCCATGATATGCTCTCAACGCTGTGTTCCTCCCAATAGTTTTGAGATAAAGGTATGATACAGTTCAGCATCAAACTGGGTAGTTGAAAGTTATCCATTCATAGTACCCCAGACACAAGCAGAAATAGCAAAAAGCAATGCCACTTTAATGGGAGGGTAGGTCTAAGTAATGAACTCTAAACACAAAAACAACAAACAGATCTAGTCTGTCATACTTCTAGCCCACCCAGAAATACATATATTTGTTAGCAGAAGTTTGGGGTCACAGATGTACCTCAGCATAACACTATGCATCCCACAGCAGTGTGAGCCTTGACCCATCACCAGTGATATGCTGATATTAGTGGCTTGTGGGCCAATAGATGTGAGAAAGTCTAGTGGGATTGATGATCATAGATGTGACAAGGGAATCTAGAATGTGATAGTGTGAAAGCTGCTCTGAATCCCACAGTTCCTTTCCAAAGGCTGCTGGATATAGATGAGATATTTGGAAATAGCCAAACCCCAGGACAGGCGTGACTTGATGAAGCACCCTTTCTATCCTCTTCTCCACTCTAAAGATAATTATGGCTCCCACGTCCTGGGAAGACCAGCTAGCCCTGTTGCACTGCTGAGGAGCTCTTCCCAGAGAGCTGAGTGGGTGCTCGCCTGGGCAGCCTGCCTGTCCGGGAAGAGAGCACAGACCCTCCCCCCTCAGCTTCTGCTGCAGGGTCTTCGGTGTTCCAAGGGACCCCTCCCTCCCCCCACTGCTGTAGGCCCTTTGTCTCCCGGGTCCTGGGAAGACCAGCTAGCCCTGTTGCACTGCTGAGGAGCTCTTCCCAGAGAGTGCTGAGGAGCTCTATCCAGAGAGTGCTGAGAAGTCCTACCCAGAGAGTGTTGAGGAGTTCTATCCAGAAAGTGCTGAGGAGTTTCATCCAGAGTGGAGGAGATGGGCAGGTGCCAATGCAAGAATTCCTACAACAACCTGAAAGGCAACATGACATCTCCAGAATCCAGGGAGCTCGAAACTAGAAGAATTGAACACCCTACTCCAGAAGAAATAGAAGAAATCGACTCTAAGAGGATCTTTATGAAAATAATAGAGGAACTTAAACAAGAGGTGAAAATCTGCCGTAAAGAAATGGAAGGTAAGTATAATAAAAAGATTGAGGAAATGAGTAAAGAAATGGAAGAGAAATATACCAAAAAGTTTGAAGAAATGAGTAAATCCGTAAATGAAATTCTGGGAAACCAAGAAAAAACAATCAAACAGGTAATAGAAACAGTCCAAGATTTGAAAACTGAATTGGAGTCAGTGAAGAAATCACAAACTGAGGGCCGGCTGGCTATGGAAAATCTAGGTAAATGAACAGAGACTTCAGAAAAAAGCATAACCAATAGAATACGAGAGATAGAAGAAAGAATCTCAGACTCTGAGGACACCATAGAGAAATTAAACACTCTGACCAAAGAAAACAGCAAATCCAACAAATTCTCATCACAAAACATTCAGGAACTGTGGGACACAATAAAAAAACCAAATCTAAGAATAATAGGAGTAGAAGAAGGAGAAGAATTGCATTTTAAAGGTCCAGAAAATATACTCAACAAAATTATAGAAGAAAACTTTCCCATCCTAAAGAACGATATTCCTATGAAGGTTCAAGAAGCATACAGAACACCGAATAGACTGGATCAGAAAAAAAACATCCCCTCGTCATATAATAATCAAAACACAAAGCATTCAGACTAAAGAAAGGATATTGAGAGCTGCAAAGGAAAAAGGTCAAGTAACTTATAAAGGTAAACCTATCAGACTTACACCAGACTTCTCTATGGAAACCATGAAAGCCAGAAGGTCCTGGATAGAGGTACTGCAGAAACTAAGAGACCATGGATGCAAGCCCAGACTACTTTACCCAGCCAAGCTATTGTTCACTATCAACGGAGAAAACAAAGTATTCCAGGATAAAAACAAATTTAAACAATACGTAGCTACTAATCCAGCCTTACAGAGAATATTAGAAGGAAAATCACTACCAAAGGAATCCAACATTCCCAACACTGCCTACATTAACTCAGACATCTAGCGACCCTTCACAAGCACAACTCAAACAAGGAAAACACATACACTCTACTACCCAAAAAAATGACCGGAGTCATCAATCACTGGTCATTAATATCACTTAATATCAATGGACTCAACTCACCTATAAAGAGGCACAGACATAGAGATTGGATACGAAAACAGGATCCAACATTCTGTTGTTTACAAGAAACACACCTCAACCACAAAGACAGACACCTACTCAGAGTAAAGGGTTGGGAAAAGGTTTTCCAAGCAAATGGACCTAAGAAACAAGTGGGTGTGGCCATTCTAATATCTAACAAAATCGACTTCAAACTAAAATCAATCAGAAGAGATGGAGACGGACATTTCATACTCATAACAGGAACAATTCATCAAGAAGAAGTCTCAATCTTGAATATCTGTGCCCCTAATATAAAGACACCCACATATGTAAAAGAAACTCTTCTAGAACTCAAGGCAGTCATCAAACCACACACACTAATAGTAGGAGACTTCAACACTCCTCTCTCACCAATGGGCAGGTCAAACAGACAGAAACCTAAAAGAGAAATAAGAGATTTATTGGAGGTACTGAATCAAATGGACTTAACAGACATCTATAGAACACTCCACACAAATAGGAAAGAATATACGTTCTTCTCTGCAGCTCACGGAACCTTCTCGAAAATTGGCCACATACTTGGTAACAAAGCAAACTTCCACAGATACAAAAAAATATTAGTAACCACCTGTGTCTTGTCAGATCACCATGGATTAAAATTAGAATTCAACAACAATGGTACCCCCAGGAAGCCAACAAACTCATGGAAGTTGAACAGTCAACTACTAAATCACCCCTGGGTCAAGGAAGAAATAAAGAAAGAAATTAAAGTCTTCCTTGAATTTAATGAAAACAAAGACACAACGTATTCAAACCTATGAGACACTATGAAAGCAGTGCTAAGAGGAAAGTTCATAGCACTAAGTGCCCACTTAAAGAAAACGGAGAAAGCACACATTGGAGACTTAACAATACACTTGAAAGCTCTAGAAAAAAAAGAAGCTGATTTACCCAGGAGGAGTAGAAGACTGGAAATAATCAAATTGAGGGCTGAAATCAACAAAATAGAAACACAGAAAACAATCCAAAGAATCAATGAAGCAAAAAGCTGGTTCTTGGAGAAAATAAACAAGATCGACAAACCCCTATCCAAACTAATCAAACGGCAGAGAGAAAACTTGCAAATTAATAAGATCAGAAATGAAAAGGGGGACATAACCACAGACACGAAGGAAATTCAGAGAATCATTAGATCTTACTACGAAAGTTTATATGCCACAAAGTTGGAAAATGTAAAAGAAATGGACATTTTTTTTAGATAAGTACCATATACCAAAGTTGAACCAAGACCAGGTGAACAATCTAAATAGACCTGTTAGTTGTGAAGAATTAGAAGCTGTTATCAAAAATCTCCCTACCAAAAAAAAGCCCAGGACCAGATGGTTTCAATGCAGAATTCTACCAGAACTTCCAGGAAGAGCTAATACCTTTACTCTTTAATGTATTCCACAATATAGAAACAGAAGAGTCACTGCCAAACTCCTCTTATGAAGCTACAGTCATCCTAATACCAAAATCACACAAAGACACAACCAAGAAAGAGAATTACAGGCCAATCTCACTCATGAACATCGATGCGAAAATTCTCAATAAAATACTGGCAAACCGAATCCAAGAACACATTAGAAAAATTATCCATTATGATCAAGTAGGCTTCATCCCAGAGATGCAGGGATGGTTCAACATACGCAAATCTATCAATGTAATCCATCATATAAATAAACTGAAAGAAAAAAACCATATGATCATTTCATTGGATGCTAAAAAAGCATTTGACAAAATTCAACACCCATTTATGACAAAGGTGTTGGAGAGACTGGGGATATAAGGATCATACCTAAATATAATAAAAGCAATATACAGCAAGCCGACAGCTAACATCAAATTGAATGGAGAGAAACTCAAAGCCTTTCCACTAAAATCAGGAACATGACAAGGCTGTCCACTCTCTCCATACCTCTTCAATATAGTGCTTGAAGTTCTAGCAATAGCAATAAGACAACATAAGGAGATCAAGGGGATTCGAATTGGAAAGGATGAAGTTAAACTTTCGTTATTTGCTGATGATATGATAGTGTACATAAGTGACCCGAAAAACTCTACCAAAGAACTCCTACGGTTGATAAACACCTTTAGTAACATGGAATGATACAAGATCAACTCCAAAAAATCAGTGGCCCTCCTATACACAAAGGATAAAGAAGCGGAGAGGGAAATCAGAGAAACATCACCTTTCACGATAACCACAAATAGCATAAAATATCTTGGGATTACTCTAACCAAGGAAGTGAAAGACCTATTTGACAAGAACTTTAAGCCTTTGAAAAGAGAAATTGAAGAGGATACCAGAAAATGGAAAGACCTCCCCTGCTCTTGGATTGGGAGAATCAACATAGTAAAAATGGCAATTCTACCAAAAGCAATCTATAGATTCAATGCAATCCCCATCAAAATCCCATCAAACTTCTTCACAGACCTTGAGAGAACAATAATCAATTTTATATGGAAAAGCAAAAAACCCAGGATAGCCAAAACAATCTTATACAATAAAGGAACTTCTGGAGGCATTACTATCCCTGACTTCAAACTCTATTACAGAGCTACAGTATTGAAAACAGCTTGGTATTAGCATAAGAACAGAGAAGTCGACCTATGGAATCTAATTGAAGACCCGGATACTAACCCTCAAACCTATGAACACCTAATTTTCGACAAGGGAGCTAAAGGTATACAATGGAAGAAGGATAGCATCTTTAACAAATGGTGCTGGCATAACTGGATGTCAACCTGTAGAAGAATGAAAATAGATCCATATCTATCACCATTCACAAAACTCAAGTCCAAATGGATTAAAGACATCAACATCAATCTGTCCACTTTGAACCTGATAGAAGAGAAAGTGGGAAGTAGTCTACAAGATATAGGCACAGGAGGCTACTTCCTAAGTAGGACCCCAGTAGCACAGACAATAAGAGAAACAATGAATAAATGGGACCTGCTGAAACTGAGAAGCTTCTGTAAAGCAAACGACACTGTCAGTAAGACAAAAAGGCTGCCTTCTGACTGGGAGAAGATCTTCACCAACCCCTCATCAGACAAAGGTCTGATCTCCAGAATATACAAAGAACTCAAGAAACTAGACACTAAAACTCTAATTAACCCAGTTAAAAAATGGGGTGCTGATCTGAACAGAGAATTCACAACAGATGAACTTCGAATGGCCAGAAGACACTTAAGGTCATGCTCAACCTCCTTAGTGATCAGGGAAATGCAAATCAAAACCACTTTGAGATACCATCTTACACCTATCAGAATAGCTAAAGTCAAAAACACCAATGATAGCCTATGCTGGAGAGGATGTGGAATGAGGGGAACACTCATCCATTGTTGGTGGGAATGCAAACTTGTGCAGCCACTGTGGAAATCAGTGTGGCGGTTTCTCAGGAAACTGGGAGTCAACCTCCCTCAGGACCCAGCAATTCCACTCTTGGGAATATACCCAAGAGATGCCCTATCATACTACAAAAGCATTTGTTCAACTATGTTCATAGCTGCACTATTTTTAATAGCCAGAACCTGGAAACAACCTAGGTGCCCCTCAATAGAAGAATGGTTAAAGAAGGTGTGGAACATATATACATTAAAGTTTTACTCAGCGGTAAAGAACAATGACATCTTGAATTTTGCATGCAAATGGATGGAAATTGAAAACGCTCTACTGAGTGAGGTAACTCAGACCCAAAAAGAGGAATATGGTATGTACTCACTCATAAGTGGATTCTAGCCATAGTTAAAGGTCTTTGGGTCTATAATTAGTGATCCTAGAGAAGATAGATAAGAAGGTGAACCTGAAGAAAATTTATATAGTTATCCTCCTGGATAATAGAACTAGGCAAGATTGTCAAGTAAAGTCGGGTGCATGGGGGGTGAGGGGGTGGAAGTAAGGGAAGATGGTTAGAGTGAGGGGAGAGGGCGAGAATTGGGGATGGCTTGGGGGAATGGGAGGAGGAGGGAGGAAGGATGGTTATGGGAGCAGGGAAGTTTATATCGCAACTAAGAGAGCCATTCTAGGGTTTGCAAGAGACTTGATTCTTGAGGGGTTCCCAGTAAAAATTAAATAAAATAAATAAATAAA